>NC_073252.2:93125000-95625000 GCF_029289425.2 Pan paniscus
TTTAATAAAAATTGTATTTATATTTTGTTACTTTCCAGAAAAGTTTAGGCATATGTCCCAACTTTTTATTAATTATTTAGTGTATATATATATAATTTTTTTTCCTAAATTTTTTGCTGCAAAGAGCATAGAAAATGATTTATTTGAAAGTACTTTAGTATAAGGAAAAATGGTTAGGTGATGAAAGTGAAACTCAGGCCTTTAGAGTTGAAAAATTTAGACAGTGAATTGAGTTAAATGATTCAAGGTTTAAGTGTTGAAAATAAAAATTAGTGATTAAACTATCTGATGTCACAAAAAGTTATTTTAAAAATTAATATTGTTTTAAAGCTCTAATCAGAGTTTTATTCCTGTGTGAAATAGACTCTTAAAAAAACTGTGAGTATTTAAACTAGTTTTGGTTAAGAAAGAAAATGGGCATTGATTTGCATTATTTGTTATCATAACGGTACAAATAGCTGTAGGATGGGTCATTCCCAAAGTTGTTGCTAGCCAGTTCAGTACTTTAAAATTTTTCTTCCACTAACCTCTTTACCCTGGACATTTAAAGTGCAAACTTGTGTAATATGAATTTCAATTTCTCTTCTTGCCCCTGCCTGCCCTCTGGTGTAGAAGGTGAAGAACAGTGATGAGAATCAACATTTGGTTAAGTTTTGTGATATTCAAAGAGTTTAAAAATGAAAAAGATAAAGGAAGATAGATTATTAGTAGACCTTGTATGACACAGAATGATTATATGTCACTTTTTAATGAATTTTAAAGTCTCATATCCATTTCTAAGTGCATTACATATTGAATTTAATATTACTTGAATTATCTCTACTGTTCATACAGATTTTTCTCTCTGCATTTAAATGTGGCAGTGGATTTTGATACCCTTTTGACTATGACATAAAACAGTCCTTTATATCACAAATTAAAAATTTTTTATTTATGATATTTTTGAACTCATAAGAATGTTACTAAAACTAAATACAGTTAAAACACACTTTAGGATGTAATGGATTAATTTTGAAGATAAAATTTAATTTTTGTAACATTGTACCCTTGATATGTAATAGTATGAAATTTTTTTTACATTTTACTTTTGTTCTGCATTTTCTGTTTTTTCTGCAAAAATCACGTATATGAGTATATAATAATATAAAATAATATAGAAATATTTTTAAAATAAGGAACTGATTAAGTTATATACATTAAAGAAGTTATTTTATAGTGTTTATATGAGGCTTCGAGCTCATTATTGTCCACTGTTTTCAATTAAATACTTTAAAGAAATTATAACTCTACCTTATATCCTACTACAAGGGATTCCATAGAAAACATGTACATAGCTAAAAACACGTATATAACTGCAATATATTTTCCAGAAAAGATATTCAGGATATTCAAGAAAAATAACTTCCTTTTTAGTCCTTGTAATTGAATGGAAGTCACAATATTGCATTCTGATAGTTAGGTAATTTCATGAAATTTGATTGATTTGCCTGAAAAATCTGTAAATCTATTTCTAAAGAAATATTCTTAATATTCTATTTTTGTATTATTCCTTATAAGAATCATAAGGAATATAATTTAGTCGTGATTCAGTAACACACAAACATCCTATGAAAATAATTCTGTTGTTTATTTGCACGCCAAAAATCCAACGATCCTCTGAAAAATGAGAACCAATTTTAGAGTGGCTTCCAAAAGCCTTACTTTTTATTATCATGATAATTTAGTTAGTAAACTAAACTATATATATAACTATATAATTATATAGAGGCATATATAACTATATATAATTATATATAACTATATATCTATATATAGAATATATAAATATAAATATATATATTTATATTTATATTTATATATAAATATATATATTTATATTTATATATAAATATATATATTTATATTTATATTTATAAATATATATATTTATATTTATATATAAATATATATATTTATATTTATATTTATATATAAATATATATATTTATATTTATATATAAATATATATATTTATATTTATATTTATATATAAATATATAGGTATATAAATATATAACTATAGTTAGGTATATTTAATTTAAACATATATAGTTAATTAAATTTAAATATATATTAAATGAAATTAAATATATGTAACTAAAGTTATATAACTTTATTATATATAGTTATATAGTTTAATATATAGTATATGATATAAATTATATTATATATAGTTTATATAATATAGTTATATACATAACAATATAGTTATATACATAACTATATAGTTATATATTTGCATATAGTTATATATAAAAAACTATATAATTTATATATTAATTTATATATAACTATATAATATATATGTAACTATACGTAACAAGCTAAGTGAACCACACATGTGTAGTGTCTGGATTTACACTGTTTTAAAGATCAGTTATTAAAGAGAGAAAGAGGGAAGAAGAGAGAAGAGAGGGGAGGGAGGGACAAAGGAATAAAAGAAAAAAATGGCAAAATGGAATGGGCTCTTAATGAGTGACTTATTTGATATAGTATTTATTCCTGAGAAATTTCCTGAAAGGGTAATTTTTCTCAGTTTTTTTCTTTATATTTTCTGTCAGGTTTATTCATGATTCTGTTTTTAAATATTTATTGAAAGCCTATAATTATTTACAATGCATTTGGGAAGAAATAATCAATTTTGTTGACATTTGCTTTACAATTAACTAGAAACTATTCACTATTTGACTTTCTTTCTTTCTTTCTTTTGTTGAGACAGAGTCTCGATCTGTCGCCAGGCTGGAGTGCAGTGGTGTGATCTCAGCTCACTGCAACCTCCACCTCCTGGGTTCAAGTGATTCTCCTGCCTCAGCCTCCCAAGTAGCTGGGACTACAGGCACGTGCCACCATGCCCAGCTAATTTTTGTATTTTTAGTAGAGACAGGGTCTCACCATGTTGGCCAGGATGGTCTCCATCTCTTGACCTCATGATCCGACCGCTTCAACCTCCTAAAGTGCTGGGATTACAAGTGTAAGCCACCGCGCCCAGCCTGACTTTCTTTGGTGAAAAACTTTTTTGTAGATTTTACTCTATTGATTTAGTAAACAGAATGTACTAAATTACATTTAATTTTTTTAATGGTTAGATACCTTCCAGTTGTTTTCAAGGGTTATCATTTTTTATAAAACTAAAACAAAATCAAGTAAAATGAGGATTTCATTAATAAATATTTATATGAGTCAACTAAATGTATCTTTTATCTCTTTTGATGGCTGCCTAGTATATTAGGATACTAATATAATAAAATGTGAGAAAGTACATTCTTATATGTTATTTTAATCAGATATCTGATATTTGGGATATATCTTCATTATTGCTAATCCACTGGATGTTTGTTAGTCATCTTGATGTTTACATTTATTATGAATACATGCCATTTGTCTTTTCTTCTATTTATTATTTCAGCATCATAATTACCAGGCAAATTCATATTTTCATAAAATGATTATTTCTATATATGCATGTAATTACCTTTTTAATGTCATAGCTGATATGTTCTGTCTTGTTTATGATCCAGAATGCCTGACTTGTGTCTGTGAGGCTGGATTTTGTACAACTTCAGTGTGACTTGATATTAAAGTGATCCTTGTATAAATACCTTTGCATAATTATAAAGTTAGATAAAACAGTGCAGTTTCTCATTGGCCCTTTTCTCAAATGTGGAGTACACATGAAGATCTTTTTTTTTGTGGCTTTTATTTTTATTTATTTATTTATTTTTATTATACTTTAAGTTTTAGGGTACATGTGCATCTTACCATTTTTCTTTTTCATGGTTTTCTTAGCGTTTAAGGTGAGTCTCCCCAGGTTCATTCTGCTGCTGCTTCTCTTCCGCCTTGCCTTATATCTGTTAACCTACACATTATCAAGTATTTATTTATTTATTTTTGAGACAGAGTCTCATTCTGTCACCCAGGCTGGAGTGCAGTGGCGCGATCTGGGCTCACTGCAAGCTCCACCTCCCAGGTTCACACCATTCTCCTGCCTCAGACTCCTGAGTAGCTGGGACTACAGGTGCCCGCTACCATGCTCGACTAATTTTTTGTATTTTTAGTAGAGACGTGGTTTCACCGTGTTAGCCAGGATGGTCTGCATCCCCTGACCTCGTGATCTGCCTGCCTCAGCCTCCCAAAGCACTGGGATTACAGGCATTAGCCACCGCACCCGGCCATCAATTATTTTAAAGTTATCAGGTGATTGGAAATATTGTGACTTGTGCAGATTGTAGATTGTAGAATGTAGATTTACCAACAATTTAAGCACACGTGTAAACATAACACATGAAAACATGGTGAGCCATCAGTGGATTTAGTGCTAACTACCAAGCCGTAGTCATTGATCCAGAGGGGAATCCCATCATGAAGATTAGCTAGAGAAGTTCCTTCTTGGCTCGATTCTCTTTTGGTGTCCCATTCCTTCATTGTTCATTGATGTGCTTTATTCCACATCAGGATATGTGACTAATTACTTCCTTATATTGAATGGACAGGGAATTTGTAAATGCATTTAAATAGCTCCAACTATTATCTGTCCTAATTTGCTACTCCATAGATCCATGCAGATATAGAAACGGGAATGTAGAAAGAGGAATTATGGCCCCTTTGAAAGTAGATTGTAAAAATTTGATAATATAAAATTCAGTATTCCCTGGCAGAGATAATCACATTTTTCTAAAAGATGCAGGATTTTCATGTATTTCATCAGTGCTTATATGGTGATGTGAATCCTTCTATACATCTCTCTCTGTTTCACGCGCGCACACACACACACACGCACACACACGTTACAGTAGGTTTGCTTTTACATAGTTGAAAGAGATTTATTTATTATTTTTTAACAAACATCCTCCCAAGTTCTCCTTTCCGCGTAGCAACTACACCTATACCTCTTTTCGTTGTTTTGGCATTTTCGTCTGTATCTCTAAACAAATAACTGTACTACTCTTTCTTTATTATTCAATTTTAGGCATTACCTTTGACTTTCCACTATCAAAGATGAGGATTTAGTTATTTTTTCTCATCCCTGCTCCCACTACATACGTACATATTCCCATCTCCCGTCTGTATAAGAGTTTAAATATTTGGTTCCTTAGTCCCCTGTGTTCTCATTACAAATGCGTTTCCAAACTCCCAGTTTAAATTTAAAATACATAAGTCGTTTTATTAATTTCAACATCTTAGAGTTCTCTCTTCCAACATCTTTTGACCTGCCTTCAATGAGGCCTGCTTGCTCCTGAAGTCCTATGCAATGTCTCATCTTACTATCCACATTTACCATTATCTTGGAGGTAAGCTTCGTCTTCTCTTGGGATGGATCTACCATTAGCAGGTACCTATTCCATCTTTTTTCTTGTTTATACCTTCATTTGGAAGGAATATCTCCTCCAATAACTTTCTGAGAAAGATACATGGGAGGTAAATTTTTGAGACTCAGAAAATATTAAAATGCTTTTTTTCCCCTGCCCTCACTCTTAATTTGCCCAGGTATTTATTTCTGATTTGGAAAAATTTTCCCTCAGACTTTTGAAGGCAGTGTTCTATTTTATTCTAGTTTCTAGTTTTTCTCAACAAAGTTCAATGCCATACTTATTTTTTATCTCTTTTCTCTTTCTCTCCCTCACTTTTCCTCTCTATAAAAAAAATTAGGGTATCTGTTTGTCTACAGTGTTACAAAATTTTACAGTGACGTGGTGTGGATCTATTCACATGGGCTATATGGGTTCTTTCAAGTTAGGAACTCATGAGTTTTCATTATGAAAATCGTGCATGATTATTTGATGATTTTCTTTCCTCTGTTTTCTCAAGTCTCTCTTTCTAGAGCTAATATTATTCAGATGTTAAATCTGGATTCATGCTCTAAGTTACTTTTCCATCTTTGTATTTTGTACTGTGTTGTAGATTTCCTAATCTTTATCTTTCAGCTCGCCTGCTGGGATTTTCATTTATGCAATTATATTTTTAAAGTTCTTTACTTGTTATTCTCTTTTTATAGCAACGTGTTCTTGTTTCATGATATAATGTATTTTTGTAAGATGAGAGTATTAATAATAATTTTTTAAAGTCTTTACTTTCTTTAATATAATCTACTTCTTCCAAGTAGTGTTTGTTTTATTCTTAGGCTTTGAGGTTTTTTCAAATATCTATTTACCCTAAATTAGTGGCTCATGTGTATGAGAATGGATCACAGAAGAACTGACTGGAAGCTCTGTTGTCACCAGTGGGCCTCATGTAGGATAACATTGCAGAGCTGTTTCACTGAGAAACTCACAAAATTACTATCTTTATGCTCTTTATTCTTGACCTGGTCAAATTACCCAGTAAAGAAGGTGCGTACCAGGCTGCATTGAGTTCTGGAAGCCATGTGGGGAAGGTGAACTGGAGGAGGCAACATCCAGTGTGAATGTTCACTGAATGTTTGCAGTAAGATGGTACTCCTGCCCTCTTCTGTGCTTGGTGTCCTACAGTCCTTGGCCTTGATGGTAAAATAGAAAAATAAAGAAGGCATCTCAGTGATATGTGTGTTGCGTTTACCCTTCTAATCTCCTGCAGGGGTAGGAAAGAATACTGCTAACGTGTAGGGAACAGGAAAGGATAACTGAAGTTCTAATTACTGTACGTATATTTTCAGCCTCATGCTATTTTAATATCCCCTTCCCCCTTTTAGAAGTACTTTTAGAAGTACCTTTGATACCGTTTCTGGAGCCTTTTTGGTGTTAAGCAGTAAAGCTTTGCTTCTTAGCTTTCCCCCCACATTTGGCTTAAAAATCAGCTTTTGTAGCTTTATTATCAATTCAATATATCAGAATTTACTCTCTAATTATTAACTCTAATATTTCATTAGATTATTCAAAATTTATACAAGATGTGCATCTAACTTTCTCCTACAGTTTCCTGTACATTTTGTCCAGAAAAAAAAAATGTTGATTGCAGTGGGCACCTGTGGCATATAAGAAGATTGTCATATGCAGAATCCGACCCTGAGCCACAGCAATTTTGATCCTGTAGACAAGTGACTGCCTGTCTTTCTGCTTTTCAGGCTTTTATTGTTAGTGTCTCCTCCCTTGATCTCGTATTGTAGGCTCATTTTCTTAGCCCCTTTTTCTCTTATTATAGTGGGATTTAATAACTAGAATACCCTGTAAGTAAAACCAAAAATTATACTATAACATTTTTTCTTGTCAGTAAATATACTTCTGCATCAGCGTTTTAATGGCTATATAGGAATCCCATTTTACAAATATACCTAATCCTCTAGTGTTGTAAATATGAGTTGTTATAAGCAATATTGTGAAGAACCAAATTTTATACCACTTCTTCTAGCCAAATTTTATACCACTCTTTAAATAAATTCACAATGTGACAAAATCATGAATTGTCTCTTAAAATGTTTCTTAGAAAATAGCATCTTACTTCCAGTCACATGAGGATATTTTCTTTTCTGCTTTAGACCATTTGGTGTCAGTGTTCCATTTAACAGCTTTTCCCACCAGCTGGTAAATTCTGTGTGTGTTTAATTCATCCTAGTTAAACAGGCTGTGCCTGGAAAATGGGAGGGCACCCAATACATATTTGGTAGTAGACATTTGCATCATAAATGAATTTTTATTATTGTGTTTTAAAGCATCAAAAATAAAGGGTCTGGTATGAAGGAAGCAGGAAGTAATAAATTTTAAATACTCTATTTTTATTACTTGGTCTACTGAGGTGACTCAGGTCATAAAGGCAGTAACATTGAGAACCAGGTTTAGAAAGAAGGAGCTTACCACGACAGGGTGAGATATAGGTACACCTACACACTCTACCCTGGCATAGCAAGCGGTGCTGCACTCCCATGTGGACAAACTTGGAACAAATGGCTTTCAAGATAAGGCAGTGACATGAACTATTTAACCTCACTTTATTTGGGAATTTAACCTAAGGATGAGCATACTATATAGAAATAATACATGTATTGGGAGTAATTGTGTGGTTGGATTACATATTATTTGCTTAATCTAGGGTTTTTCTAAGTGGAGTCTACAAGTAATTTGTTTCAGAATTACATGAGATCTTGTTGAATATGCACATTTCCTGGCTCGCCTGTGACCTACAGAATCAAAATTGCTGTGGCTGGGGTGGGATTCTGCATACGACAATCTTCTCATACGCCACAGGTGCCCACTGCAATCAACATTTTTTTTTCTGGACAAAATTTACAGGAAACTGTTTGAGAAAGTTAGATGCACATCTTTTATAAATTTGAATAATATAATGAAATATTATAGTTAATAGAAAATTCTGATATATTGACAACATATTTTATTGCTTTTTCTTTCAACTATTTTTTTCTGTAAGAATTTGAATAATTCGTTTAACATGCAGAAGGTCAGGAAAAATTATCACAGATTAAAAAAAATAGACTTCTAATTCTCTGATGGAACCATTACCTGCAGGCATTCATTTTTGGTTTAAAAATATAACAAATATGTGGCATATCTTATACTTCTGACCTAAAATTTCAATTTTTTAACCCAGCAATTTTTTAATATTTTTGTTGATCTTGGATTTCACTATAGATAAGCTAAATGTGTTATGAGAGAATTTTAAATTGAAAACTGCTCACGGTGACAATTTATGCAGTTACATGGCATGTATGAGAGCTCTTACCACAATGCCTGAAACAAAATAGGTAATAATTAATGCATGCCCTCTTCTGTGTAACATAAACATTCTAAGCTCTTGACATGAGGTTTGGTGTCTATAATTATCTCCATTTTAAGGATAAGAACATGAGTCACAAGATTATTTATAAAGTTATCTAAGGACAACTAACTTGGTAAATAGTAAAGCCTAATGTTGAACCCAGAACATCTCTTTCTAAGAGATCATGTCTACCGTGGTGCCTTCTATCAAAGATGGTAGAAATATCACTACAGTAATAGGTAGGCATTTTGCATTTCCCCATGCTGATGGGGAAGATGTATCTTTTGAAATGTGTCTTGATATTAACTAAGTTTTTGTCTTCTTACCCAATTTTACAGATTAAATATTTCTCATAATTTCTTTAAAAAGAAGTACATAATATACATAATATACCTAAAGTAGAGAGACTGTGATATGGTAGATAGACAGTTTTAAAACTGAAACAATTTGAGTTTAAATGCTGGCTCCATAGTCTATCCATTATCTGTGTGCAGATCTCTTAAACTTTGAGTCTTAATTTTCTCATCTGAAAAATGAGGATGATAGTGTTTACCCATGGAATTACCAGATATAGTAGAGGTTGTCTATATAATGTCCATTGAGCTCCTTGCACTCGATTAAATATAGCTGTTACAATTTAATACATAAAATATCCTCCTGAAAGGATTATGGGTCTTTCTTTATTCTCTATGAGGTGTATACTAGGTAAAAGACATGATTTTAATCAAAATACCAAAATGTCTGTTTTTCTGTTTAAATCTTTAAGTATCTTGAATACTTCATTTTAAAATGTAATCTCATGTTTTCGTTTGAACAGAAGACTGGGGTAGTCTACCCCACAGATGCCTAACTCTCACTATTTCTTCTTTCAGCAAACTTCCTTGATAACATGCTTTTGCGAAGTGCAGGAAAATTAAATGTGGGCACCAAGAAAGAGGATGGTGAGAGTACAGCCCCCACCCCCCGTCCAAAGGTCTTACGTTGTAAATGCCACCACCATTGTCCAGAAGACTCAGTCAACAATATTTGCAGGTTGGTGATATAAATGATTTAAAGGTAGCTTTAACAAAAAGTCACACTTTTTCAACTATGCAACTGTAGGCTAGTGTTTCAAAGAACACATTTTAGAGAACAATGCCTAACACTATCATAAACTCTTAGAGCTGTGCTTGTATTAGAGAAATATTGAATTGTGTTTCACCCTGAAACAATGTTCTAAGATTCTTTTTGATCCCTCCAGACAGCTCACATACACATGAACACAGACCTCAGATCCCAGGCTCCTGGTAAAGGTGCAAATGCCAATTATTTTCTTTCAAAAGACCTGGTCCCCACAATTAGTTAAACATCAGAGGCTGTCAAATGCGTATGATTTTGTTTGTTTGTTTCAAGCATTCATCATGCTGATGTTAGTATTTTGGAAAGAACACCTAAGCTGCTGGGAATATTCATAAACTGACTCTGGGAAGCAGTGCAGTGGTAGAGCTCATGCGATTCCCCAAGTTGCTAAGAAAGACATTGTCCAAATACTAGAAAATACTCTTTAATAGGTAATCATGTTCTTATAGATACTTTATAACATTTGAAACTGAACTATTTTGCCTTTTTCTTCCTTAAATGCCTTTATGCAGCTCCATCCATTCCTCTGATCACTATAGCTGCATTTACTCCTTACGGTAAGGTCAACAGTGGATAAAGAGCTATAGCCTAATGAGGCCAGTGTGTGTCAAGAGAGAAGTGGGTCAGCTATCTAGAAGAGCACAGCCCTCAAGAGTTAAAATGTCAGAGAAGCAGTGTGCCTTAAGCTTCAAGAGAGGGCATGGACTTAAATAGAAAGGTGGACTGCTAGGTTTAGAGCCCAGGTAGAATATCTGAGCAACCATTTGAGGCTTCATTAGCCAGAAGGTACGCAAAGCTGAGTTGAATGCTTTTTTTTTCCTTTCTGAGAGCTTTTTAAAAAAGGTTTTTAAGTTTCCCATGAAGCAAAATCTAATATAAGCTTACCAGGGTATTCCAAGAACCTTGTATATTTAGCACAAGAAACATGACTGAGTAACACAGGGAGGGAAACCTGGGTGTATTCATAAATATATATCTCATTTAATCAGCAAAACAACTTATTCTCAACTTTAGACAAATGAAATTTGGGATCCAGAGAGGTCTAGTAACTTGACTCTTGTACTACAAAGTTGTGACCACTGAATTTTTTGCCAAGGTAAAATGATTCCAAAGCTCAATTTTTTCCAGGGAAACACTGCCTCTTTATAGTAAATAGAAAAAGTATCAGGAGAGTTTAAAAATGTTTGAAAGAAAGCAAAATTAGCAGGAGCAAACAAAGTAGCGTGGGGTATTTTACTATTGTGTCTTAAGTCTGTGGTATTCAGAATACGCCTGTGTGTGTCATTTGAGCTATTGTCCTGGTGATCAGGATTTTCCAAATATTTTGTCCTGTTTTCCTGATAAGCCATTTGGATGTCCTAAGTTGGTTTGATAGAAAGTGTTCAGTCAGGGTATCTGCAGTGGAAATTCTGTTGTGGGAAGAAGCTTGGCGTGTTCAAAAGAAACTGTTTTTTCTAGAGTACAGGGAGTAGGATCAGGGAGTAGGAACAGTAGAGCATAGTGGTAGGAGCTGAGACAGGAGGTATAGTGACTGTGACCTGGTGGGCTATATTAAGAACGTGATCTTATTCCTAAGGGTGTTGGGAAGCAAGTGAAGGGAGTTTTGCAGCAGGAGTGGTGGTAGGGTTGACATGATCTGATTTGTTTCTTTGCTGCAGAATATTGGATGTATTAGAAGGAGACAGAAGTGAATTCAAGAACAGTTAGGTCAGGGAAATTGAACAGTGGATTCAGTAAAATCAGTTCATGTGCAAGAAAATGATCTTGAGCTAGGGTGGTGCTGGTGTAGGAGTGAGTGAGATCTATTTGAGAAATATTTAGAAGATAGAGCTGTATGATGATGGATTAGATATCATCTAGGAGGACAACCAGAGAGGCTTTATAAGTTTCCAGATGTAGATTTAAATGCATAAGGTAGACTTTTAATGAAAGAGGACAGATGAAAAGAACCAAGTTCCAATCTGGACATGATACATTTGAGGATTTTTATATATCTGAGTAGAGGTATCAGTATGCAGTTGGATATGGATCTGGGGCTCAGAGAAGAGGTTGAGGAGAGAGGTCAAAATGCGCATAGCATTAGTCACTGTTTGCGGTGAAACAGATAACCTCAGAACCACAGTGGCTTATAATTAAAAACACTTATTTTTCATTCAGGGGTTTATAAGGAGGCTGTATCCGTGCTGCACTCGGCTGGGATTAGGTGGGCTTCACTTCATGCTGCTGTTTGAGTTTAGGCCTGCTGCACATTTCTTCATTTTTTTTTTTTTATTTTGGATCAGCAGCTACCCAAGGCATATTGTTTCTCACAGGAGTGTAAAGGAGTAATCTTTTAAGGCTTCTGCTCATATTGTGTCCTCTGACATTGAATTTTCCAAATCAAGTGACAAAATCAAGGTCACAGTCAAGGGGAAGCATTGTCCCTGGTAAAGTATGAAGAATTGGGATTAATAATAGAACAATCTACCAGTGTATGACTTGGCCATGAGACATTTAATGCTTGGGTAAAGGGGATGTCTGCAAGATACTAAAGAATTCACAATAAAGCAGTGAGTATGGTGTCACTGAAGCCAGGTTTACTTAGAGAGGTAGTAAGGTCAGCTATGTTGGATCTATTAGAGAGTAGAATAAGAACTGAAAAATGGCAATCAGATTTATAGACACTGATAACTGCAGTTTAGAGATATTTAATGTAGTAGAGATGGAAGTCAGACTAAAATGGGTTGTGTTATATGGTTGTCAAACTTTGATTTATGACAGCAAAGAAAAAGTAAACAAAAATACAGAAGAAAGAAAAACAGCCACAGTAAAAATGGAATCCCTCAAAAGAACATAGATATACCATTGCTGTCAACATCAATGGATTAACTTGTAGAAGTTAACAGAAAACTAATATTTATTGAATTTTTAATAAATATTAGCATGTTTACTTTTACCTTTCTTTATTCATTATAACATTCCTATAAAGAAAGTAGCACTATCTATGTTTGCTAGGTGAGAATTCCGAGGCTCTAAAAAGTTAAGTAATTTTCCATAGTTATGATGATATGATAGAAAAATTGTGTCCGGGACTCCAAAGTCCTGAATTCTTGGCCAGTGGCCAGTTCTGACGTTGGTTCTCAAAGGAGCAAACATTCACTCTTGAGTAAAAGGCACATGTATTTTCCTAATGAAGTATTGATTCCAGTTGAATCTTCCTGTGAGCTGAGATCAGTCATATGTGAATCACAGGGGCCACATTTGTTTCTTTGTCCTAAGACCTATATAAATCCAGGACTTTCTACTTCCATTCCTGTAAGCACACTCTACTCTCTACCCTCCAAATCGGTACTTCTCAGGCTATCTCTAGTGAAAGATAATTTTCTCTCCACAATAAATTGTATACTGATACTTTGCTGAATTATAATAAAAAACAAATTCTTAGAAAAATTAATTTTTAAAATACTTACAAAATACATGCTCCATTTTTATTGCCTAATATTTACCTTCAACAGACATAAATTTGTTCCTTTAGATTGCTATACAAGTTTTCATTTTTAAATTCACCCCTTCCCAGATCAGTAGCAAGCAGTTTGCTGACCTGCAGGGGAACACACCTTGAGTAATGCTACACTAAGTATTACCCTTCTAGGTAAAACAGTTTAAAGGATAAGGTTGTATTTTCTAATGTGTACCTTAGAAAAGAGCTGGTCTAAATTGTCTGGCTTGAGGCCTTGTTACCACCCAGATCTTAGTCAAACTGAGTTTTGTGGTAGGTTTCATGTTCATTATCACTTCCACCTCCCTGGAGAGAATAATCCAAAAGGAGGCAAGAGTGAATAGTACTTAAAAGAGAACCTGAAATCCCACATGCTAATTTAGAGGACATGTGCAAGGTTTTAGAGGCTTGTAAACTCCTTTTCAGTACCATTAATTACTCTATCAGCCTTCGCCAAGGCCAGAGTCATTCTTGGCTTGATCTCTGTCAGGTGCAGATACGGCTGCTTCCAAAATCCATGCCATTTCCACTGCTCATGATATTCACATTAAAGGATGTAGTACAAACATAGTGTGACTGAATACAGTAATAGAGCCTTTTTTATATTTATATTTCAAAGTAAGGGGTAAAGCCATTGTCCTCTCTCCCTCGAGATAGCATCTGTTTTCTAAATATCTTTCCATGTGTCAATTTGCGTTGTAATCCATCGAGTTCCATTTCCAGATTCTACTCCTAGGATGACAGACCATCACTGCATACCTTGAGTGCTATAGTTTCCTTGAGTAACTCTCCTTATGTGGCTTTCAACATGCCAGTGTTCTGTTTCAGTTTCCTGTCCTAGCAAGTGTTATCTCAGCCTTGTTTATATATTTTTTCTCTATATAATCAGATCTGGCTTTGCATATCATTCCTTGTTTTACTTGATGTGGTCTGTAATCACATTTTTGTTTCTATCTTACCACCTCTCTCAAGTCCCTCCACTTCCTCACGCATGTTATGCATTTAAAAAATTATTTTTGACTATTTTCTTCAAAGACAATCTTTAATACTTCTTTACTTATCTTATTGGTTTCTTACCAAGAATTCTCCTGCCTGGGCAGTTTTCAGGGTTTACAGATGTAATAAATCAAATTGAATGTTTGCACAAAGGATGTGCAAATGACACCAGGCTGCTTAAATGAGGAATTAGATAAGCCTCCAACTCTGTATCCTGAAGAGTCACAGGTGGAAGAAAGAAAAGCTTAGGGGCTGGAGCCTTTTTACAAAGTTTGTGTTAACTCAGGCTTTTTAAACCTCTTACTGAGTGTGGTGGTATGTTTTCAAACAGGTGCTCCTGACCGTAGGTCTCAGAGGATTTAAGCGTGCATTGTTCCAGTTTGTTTGCACGTTTTACCTTGCATACTGAATGTCATTATAAACCATCCAGGGTTTTATTTTTTCCACGGTTGCCCAGGCCATTTAAATATTGATCTATTTAATTATTTTTTTCCAGTAGAAGATGTTGATTTCAAACCATTGCACCTAAGAGAATGGTGGGTTCTTCATTAGAACTTCTTTTTATTATTATTATTATTATTATTATTATACTTTAAGTTTTAGGGGACGTGTGCACAATGTGCAGCTTTGTTACATATGTATACAACATGTGCCATGTTGGTGTGCTGCACCCATTAACTCGTCATTTAGCATTAGGTGTATCTCCTAATGCTATCCCTCCCCCCTCCCCCCACCCCACAACAGTCCCCGGTGTGTGATGTTCCCCTTCCTGTGTCCATGTGTTCTCATTGTTCAATTCCCACCTATGAGTGAGAACATTCAGTTATAAGAGGCTGTGATTTTAAATTCACATATGGAGGCTTTTATAAGGAATAACTCTCCTCTTGTACCTCTCATTAGTCATCAATGAGAATTTTAGATGGTCCCAGTTTGTTGCTGGAGTTAATAGAAAGTGATAGTGCAGGGCGCTTTAAAATTATACAGAGAGAACTCTTGAAGATTTTTGAGCAGAGACAAAAAATGTAGGATTTATCAGGCTTGCTATATGGAATGGATTAGAGTTAGGAGAGGAGAGAGGAAGTCCTGCAGGAAGGCTCTCAGAGCTGTCAAGGTGAGATGTGGTGAGGGTCCGCATTGGGTGAAATTATACTAATGCTGGTTGAATGTAAAAACTGAGACAATTTCAAAAAATCTTGTACCTCATAGAAAAAAACAAAATGCTAAATCATTTGGCAAGGGTACCAGGGAAGGATGTCTGATAGTTACATGATCTTGAGGATAAATAAAAGGGGCATCTCTCACATTGGTACTTTGTCATTAATGTTGTAACTTCACCTTCTCCCAATACTGTGACCCCTCAGAAGGAAAGCCAGGGAAGGGGAAAGTAGACTCATATGTATTTCACGCTATATTCCGTCCACTGCTATGGGAATCCATCATCTAAGATGATAGGGGAAAAGAAGTAGGATTCTATTACTTTAATAATTACCACACTCAGCATTCTTCTTTGGTTACTTCACAATCAGTAGAAAACACTTAGGCAGCTTATGATGTCTGTCCCTATTCCTGGAAGTTAAATGACTTTTCTCTTTTCCAGGATTGGTGGCCTTCGTAGACTATGAGTTCCTCAAAATGCACCCTTGCATACTCAGCACCCAGCTCTGCTGGAGTCATAGTATGCTTGATAAGTGTAAAACATACCACTGTTAACAAAGCTATGAGCAGCTTTCAGCTATTTTAGTTAATGGACTAAAAAGCTGCACCCTTTAAATGGTAATTCTAAAAGTTATGTGTATCTTTGCGTTTACCTGTGACAAAAACTGAAAACCGACTTTACTCCCTTGAGTGAGAAATAGATATTTTAGAAGAAAAGATGTTCTTAAGAACTTGTTTACAGATGACCTAAAATCAGTTAACCTTTAAAAATCAATTCTGACTAAAATGTAAAAGAAATTCAAAAGAAATTTAAGAGTTGTTGTAGGAAAACTGTTAATCTTTCCAGCCAGATGCAACTGAGCAGATACCCATCATATAAATATAATGCTTTCAAATTTCCTATCACTTGATTGAACAGAGCAGATAAACTCTTTTTAACTAATACTTTAAATAATTGTTTTACAGTTAAATGAATCTTTATGAAGATCTAAACTGTTAGAGGAAAAGTTCTACAATAGTCTCTTCTCAACTGTGGTGGCTATATGAACAACCCTGGGGTTTACAATAAAGAAACATAAGATCTTAGTGGAATAATAGAATTAAAGGGACCAAAGTTTGGGTAAACCTTGTAAACACTATATTCATGTGAAATAAAGATGCTATCAGTGCAGTTTTAGACATCTTCTAAAATTGGTTTCTAACCATTCTACAACAACTAATGAATGAGTTGGGTTCCAGAAGGCTATATTATAAATCTGTTTTGACCATAATAAATGAAATAAATTTTTGACTATAATAAATGCATCTATTCTCTGAATGCGTATCCACCTAAAAAGAGTATCGCTTGGTCCCTTGAAGTTTTAAAACAGGTAGACACCTTTTTTGCAAGTGTATGTTCACCTGGGCACACTGAAAATCTCTTGAGGTGGTTAAATGCCTGATGATTTTTCTAGATGTTCCTTCTAGACAGTCCTTTGCTTTTGGAATATTTGGGGAACTTAAGGAGCCTAGAACCTGTATAATCATCCAAGAATTGTAACAAAATTGTTTCTGTTTTGTTTTTCTTTCTTTTTCATATTCTTTTTCTTCTCTCCCTGAATCCTCTTCAAGAAAAACAAGACTTGCATTATCACTGCTTTGACTTCATGCAGTCTTTAAATTCTCAAGTGCTTTGCTTTTTCATGAGTTAACATTATGTCAGGAGGCAGTTAGCACTGGTGACTGAATATCTTGTGCACTCAACTACTGTTTCATTTTGCTATCACTTTTCTTCGTCTATAACACAGGAACAGCATTTTTTAAATGTTACATCAATTGTCTTTTTATTTCATTCATAATCATTACTACAGTTCCCTGATTCATCCTATGTTCATGTATATATCTCACTTATTTTCAATTTTGTTTAAAATTATTTCCACTTTTATTTCCTTCATGATTCTTCATCTCATCTTTTTATCACTTCCAACACTCTGGGAACGAGGGTAACAATCTCTATACAAAACTAAGCTTAAACATGGCAACCAGGCAGCAGAATGTTCACATAGGCCAATGGTAAGAGTTAATTGTGACAGCCTGTAGCCATCTCTTAGAGGTGGGCAAAATTGATTAGCTTTGACTGCGGAACATAGCTTTGTTTCCATTTGTACTTGCTTTAGGGTTGCAAGTTTTCAAGTAATTCTTGAACTTCTGTAATTGTAGTGCTAGTTTCCAGTTGATGTTCCTTGCTGGAGAGCAATGTCAGTGAGAAGCATATAAATTAATTTGCTTTGTGGCAGCTAATATGCCATTGAAATGGCTGTCTTGCCTCCTTTCTTGTCTTCCAACTAAATATTTGATTCCTTTATGAATTTATGGCTTATAGGGGAAGGGACTATTTTCTCAGGGTCTCCCCTCTTTATATTTTTAGCTCCTCTCTCTTTGCAGACAAGGGGTGTGTATTTTTAAAGCTTGAATTTACTGTCTCTGATGTTTCTTTAAATTTCCTAGGACATCATAGCAGTAACTTGACAATAGCTTTACCAGCTTTTTCTGTGCCATTTCTTTTTTATTCTTAACAGTTGCCTAGAAGTGCATTTCTATTTACTCCTATTTTGAGTAAGAAGAACCCATGATAAGGAGAAATTAGTCTTTAGATTTAATTTAGGGTACTTCTCTAGCCCCTATACCTTCCTGATATCATAAAATTAGGATGACCATATTTTCCGATAATTTTTGAATTTTGATTTAGATGAGAAATGTAAGTTATACATGTAGTCTAAATATGAAGGAAAAGAATAAAAAAGTCACAGGTGTTACTTGTTCATATTGTTTAAAGTAAATTTCTAAGGAACAGATATTTTAATTATTCCCTTCGGTGTTTACGTGTTTTACATTTTTATAGCAATTTCAGTAAATTGGTTAAAAAGGCCTGAAGAGTTCAAGGCATGGGCTGTTCAGAGACAGTCTTTCTTCCACAACAATATTCATGCTTTTTGACCTTGGTATAAGAGAGGGATTTATCATTGGCCCTTTTTAGCCATTCATTAGTATGTTTGAATTTTGTTGTGCTGGCTCTTATAAAGTGAAGTATTTTGGACCACTTGAGGCTTATAAGACAAGTAAACAATTCTGAGGGTGTTGATAATAACTGAAGGGCTAACATATAGCAGCATGCTGCTACCACTAAGACAGAATAGACAAACCCACAAATCATGGCTAGTATCGTTCTCAGAGCTTTATTCCCATGACCTTTCAAGATTACATTGCCATATCTGTCTTGGACGCTGAGCATGCATATATATGAGAAAAGGATAGAGATATAGTTTAGTACTTTATTTCTTAAGACATTCAGTGCTGGTTTATGACTTATATTGAGAGTCTGCTGGCATTCATCACCCAAAGTTGTGAAGATATCAATGTCTGTTTACAAACAGTTCTGTATATAACAGATGTGTTTTTTATTTTAGTCCCAAAGGGCATAGCAGAAAACACATGGTGAAGTGAGAGGCCCTTGATTCAAGGCCCAGTTCCATAACTGTTTGTTCTTTGATCTTGTACAAGTTTGCTACCCTTTTATAATTTTAATTTCCTCATCTGTAAGATAGGAATAATAATACTTTCTTTTTCTTATTGTTGAGAGGATTAAATGATGTAGAATAAGTGAAAGTTATTTTTAATCTGGAAAACCATACAGAATTTAAAATTTTATTTCCTCTCCACTGTCTTATCAAGAACCCTTCTTTCTGTTGCCCATCTTTACCCCACCCCCAAATGAAGCCTATACTTCTTACAACAAAGCTTAATTTCTTCATATGACAGGACAGCCCAGAAGCAGAGGTACTAAATGTCAGAATCTCAGTTATGCCATGCTGATCCCAAATCCTACCTGTCTTTAGTTTTTGTGCTTTAATAAGAAATAAGTGTATTTCACTATCTCAGAGCAAGAACAGTATAAACAGTCACCTGCCTGGATTCACACCCTTGCACTCCTTCTCACTAACTGTAAGACTTTTGAAAGTTACTCAAGCCCCCTGAGCCTCAGTTTCCTCATATAGAAAGCAACAGTAGTGCTACCTTCCTCACAGAGTTTGTCTGGATTTGTTTGGAAAAGTAGTATCTGTGAAGGGCCAAAATAAGTGTTCAGTAATTGGTATCTATGGTTTTTCATGGTAATTAATGATGTATATTATATGGAAATGTTAGATCCTTCTTTTTCACAAGTTTCTGGACAAAGGAGATATTACAAAATGTTTTTATGTTTATTAAATCCATTTTCATAAAAGGAAGTTTTTGGATTCTCTTAACAGATCATTGACATTCTCCTTGTTGCAATAAAACAAATGATACACATCACTTATTTCCTTTTCCCCTAGACACACACACACACACACTGACTCACACACACACATTCTGTTTCTCACTTTGCTTGTTTGATCTTCAGCACAGACGGATATTGTTTCACGATGATAGAAGAGGATGACTCTGGGTTGCCTGTGGTCACTTCTGGATGCCTAGGACTAGAAGGCTCAGATTTTCAGTGTCGGGTAAGGTAGATAACTTGATTCTGTAACCTTTCATTGGCTAGATTTCCAACAAGTTTCAAGCAAGATAAAACCATTCTTTTTCTTGGCCAGCCCATTTTTAGTATAGTCATGTGCTGCACAAAAACATTTAGGTCAGCAGCAGATGGTATGTATGATGACAGTGGATGGTGGTCCCGTAATATTATAGCACCATATTTTGACTGTACCTTTTCTATGTTTAGATACACAAATGGATACTATTGTGCCTTAATTGCCTACAGTATTAAGTTCAGTGACATGCTGTATGGATTTTTACCCTAGGAACAATAGGCTTTATCTTTTGGCCTATGTGTGTAGTAGGCTATACCATCTAGGTTTGTGCAAGTGTACTCTGTGATCTTCTCACAATGACAGAATCACCTCATAACACATTTCTCACAACATATCCCTGTCTTTAAGTGACACATGATTGTAATTTAGAAAACTGAAATTTTCCATTGGACCAATTCTTCCTTCGTTTTGAAATCAAATATTATTTTTATTTTTGCTGTTAACGTCTTGTTTAGTGTCCCATTAGAGCATCTTCCTCAAAATCCAATTTAGCTTGTTGCATTAATCCAAGCCTTCTTCCTCAGTTTATACAATGCACACTAGTTATTAGAAATGTAGTAGTAATTTCGTTGAAATGCAAAAGTTGCAATAAGATAATACATGGTAGCTTGAAATAAATTACCTTATAGAGGAGAACATATTTAAGGTGTTTGAGTGAAATTGTTAGAATTTTAAATTAGTTCTCTAAATAGTGACTATTTTTAAAGTTTTAGATGATTTGACTTTGAAATTTGGAAGAAACTCACTAATAGCTGTTTGGGTTCAATTATAGGACACTCCCATTCCTCATCAAAGAAGATCAATTGAATGCTGCACAGAAAGGAACGAATGTAATAAAGACCTACACCCTACACTGCCTCCATTGAAAAACAGAGGTAAGTGAGGAAGGCTTCCAGCCTGGAAAATCACTAGGTATCATGAAATAAAAACTAAAAACTAGAATCGTTCTCTCTCAATCTACCTGTACCACTTTCCACTGCTGGAGCAGAGCACTGAGGCCAGATGACATGGAACCATCATTCGAAGACATGTGCAAGTAGTTTGTGGGAAAACAGTCATATGTGACTTCACTTTTATGATTTTTATTTTTTCCCACTTCTGTTCAGAAAATTGCTATTCCTAGAGTTTGTAGTGTATTTCAGGGTGGAGGCGGGAGCTAGCATTCTGCTTCTCCCTGAAAGTTATTCAGAAGTTGTAGTTCCCCCAAAAACTACCATTTGTCTATATTTATTTTAAAAGTAAAGACCATATAAAGGACTAAATTAAACATTATTTGCTATATGGCATTTCCTTTTTTTATGCTAGAGTAACAGCTTTTAGTCAAATTGTATCAATATATTGATAAAACGGGGAAGGTATCTAAAAGTTTTAATTTCAAAACTTACCCATTTAAGTGTTGTTCCTTTAAAATGACAAATATTGCCTCCCAAGATATTGCCTCCCAAGAGACCTTTTGTTTGCAACAGGTCTCATGTTCCCTTTCTCCTCCTCCATGCTTTCAACACACACACACACACACACACACACACACACACTCTCACACACACACACACACGGTTTTTTGTTGTTGCAGAGTTTTAAGTCCTAAATCTTATCTAAGTGATTTAAAGTGATTTTTCATGATTGATTTTATTTCTTGAGAAGAGAAAAATCTTTCCAACAAAACATAATGGAATTTCATGACTTTGTTTTGCTTTCTCTCTCTCTCTCTTTTTTTTTTTTTTTTTGAGACAGGGTCTTGCTGTGTTGCCCAGGCTGGAGTGCATGGTGTCATCATAGTTCATTGCAACCTCCACCTCCTGGGCTCAGGCAGTCCTCCCACCTCAGCCTCCCCAGTAGCTGGGAAACAGGTGCACACCACCACACCCAGCTAGAATTTTGTGACAAATTTTTTAACATTTGTTCCTGTTCTAGCCTAGAAAGCTATACAAGATTGATTAATAATGATTCACATCAAAGCCTCACCAGCATTTTTTTTAATTGTGGCAGGCAACATGCTAGGTATTAGGAATACAGAAATTAATGAAGAAAATTATTCCTCCCAAGAAGTATACATTAGAATGTAAGAGAGCACCGTGTCAATAACTATATTTGTTCAGGAATATCTCATTAGTAGAGCTAGATTATAAAGTGTATTAAGGACATAACAGAGTGAGTGGCTGGCTCTACCTGGGGGAGGAGGTTGTCAGAATAGCTTCCTAGAAGTGATACTTGAACAAGACTTTAAGGATGAACAGGAGTGTGCTAAGTGGATAAGGCAGGATAGGCTTAGTATATAGAAAGTTTAAAATTTAAATGGCTAACTTTAGCCACATAATCTGCTAAAAAGTACATTAATTAATCCATTTTAGCCTCACAGCAGCCCTGTGAAGTACATAGAATTGTTCTTCCAACTTTAAAGACAAGGAAAACACAGCACCGGAAAGTTTATTAACTTTGAGTTTGCATAGCCTATGAGTAGCAGTGACTCTAAACAGATGCAGTAGTTAAGTGCAGAGGTCTGGTTTGTAATATTGGAGAGCCATTTGCTAACTACAGGAGTATGAAACAGCATGACTGGTTGGAGAAAAATCCCATAATTAAGAGAGATGAGGGCTGGGCACAGTGGCTCACACCTGTAATCTCAGCAGTTTGGAAGATCAAAGTGGGAGGATCGCCTGGGCCCAGAAGTTCAAGACCAGCCTGGGCAACATAGCAAGGCTCCATCTCTACAAAAAAAAAAAAATTTTAATGATCTGGGCATGGTGGTATACATCTGTAGTTGCAGCTACTAGGGAGGCTAAGGTGGGAGGATCACTTGAGCCCGGAAGTTCGACGTTACATTGAGCTACAGTCCTGCCACTGCACTGCAGCCTGGGTGGCAGAATGAGACACTCTTTCTAAAAAAATCTTTTTAAATAAATAAGAAAAGAGAGATGGGGCCAGATTTCAGTCCAGTTAGGAGTGTGAAGGTGAGAGAGCATTATCTGAGGAGGATGTAGGAATTTAGAAAAATAGTAGAATAAAACTCCAAAGGACAGAGTAAAAAGGCTTAGAAAAGGAGGGTAGGAACAATGAGAAGACAAGTTCTTGGTCCAGGGCAGTGTGGAGATGAGGATGCAGGAGTGGCTGGTGGACTCTACTGAGCATTGCGTAAGGTGGCTGGCTTTGGTGGGGTTTAGTAGCATTAGAATGCATTGCTTTGAGCTCTGAGGATCTCAGGTGGTACTTAGGCAAGATCTTTCCAGATTCCACTGCTTTGCCAGTGCCTAGGCAAGGTCTCTGCAGAGTCTACTCAGGTAGTGTCTAGTTCCAAAGTCTCTGCAGATTCTTACCTTTTTGGCCCAGCTGTTTTGGGGTCAAGTAAATGTCACTGCAGATTGTAGTCTGAGAGCACTGATGTTTTTACATAGCTATACCACAGAGCTGCTGCTTTTTTTTTTGACTCTACCATATACACATGTACAGTTTTTATTGAAATTGTACTAGATATTTTACTTTCTAGCTATATGATTTTTTTCTTCTATTTCTTATTGCAATTGTGAACCATCTTCTAGTCTTATAAAAACAGTCCTGGCATTTTAAGCAGTTACAAACTAATTATCGGAGAGGTGATAGTAGTGACAGAATGCAGTTTTGTTGTGAAACCACTGGTGATTCTTAACTTGCCTCTCAGAGTGAACCAGACTTCCCCCGGGAGTTCTCAGTTCTACTTCCCAGAGCAGTTGGAGTGACAGCGCAGGTAGAAATCTGCTGTCCTGGAGAGAGCTGAAAGCTGTGGGCTCTGCTATTTTCCTGATAGGTATCTGGAACTGTTCACTTTCTGAGACTCTGGCTGTGGCTTGAATGTTTACATTGTTAGTGCTCCGAGCACAGGTAATGGCAGATTAAAACATGACCAGCGTGACCAGCAGAAACAAAAGGTTTATTGATAAGGATCACCTATTCATGAGAGAAGACAAGGAGGCTGCCGGGGATAGGGTTATGGGGCAAATGAAAGGCAAATGGGAAGGTAAAGCTAGCCTTAAATAAAGTGCTTGATGGAAAGGAAAGAATCCCTTGATCCTTCTGGTCTCATTGCTCTCATAAATCAGAAATATAATAAGATAAGTAATACACAGTGTTCTTGCAGCTCAGGGTGTATCCTGTATCTTGCATTTACATGGAAAGTAAAAGGCAGTGAAGCTTGGAGTCTTAGTAAAATTATATCATTGGAATGGAAAAGTATTATGTGTTCATATACTGATAATATATTGACATTATAATTATGTGGATAGTTCTAGTTTTGGTTGAGTATCTAGCATTCTCCTAAAATCTAAAATTTTTGCAAAATCTTTCATTATCTTTAAAATTGGAAATGCATTTAAGCTAAGTTTCCAGTCGCAGTCTTAACATATTTGTGTGTTACAGTGTTTGGATGCCTCTATCTGTATAAAAATATTGTGAGTTGTGCTTTCACTGGTTGAGGTATTATGACACCTTGAATTTATTTTTAACTCTTTATATAACCTAAGAGAGGGAGGAATGGAGGAAAAAATTTACTAAGACAATTTATTGTGTTAAATTTTAGCCTGCATAACATTAAGAGTTTACAGATTATTTTCAAGATTTACTAAGCAGCATGTTTAGACAATGAATGCTCAAATTATATATAATTCCTGTTTGTCTTGAGTGGCTCCTTGAATGGCTCCTGTTGAGCCCTGAATGACTTTTTACAAGTGCTATAATATGTCAAGTTCCTGAGCTCCCTTTTCCTGGATTATTGGTAACATTTCTTAATTTATTCATATAATAACTGCTTTAGTAGCCTCTCATTTAGTGTTTTCAGATGCAGATTACTTTCATTAATATTTTGCAACTATTACAAATCATAAATAGCTGTTAAACATATATATTTTAGACTGATGAGTAAATCATAACACTGACCATCATGAAGTTTGGATAAGAAATTCATAGTGGATTTTAGTTTGTAATAGATAATCCAAAGATTTTCTGAAATATTTTGAAGATGTTTTTCTTTTTTTAAATTTCAGATTTTATTTTTACTTACAAGGGGTACATGTGAAGACTGTTACATGAGTTTATTGGACCCAGGTAGTAAGCATAGTACCCAATAGGCAGTTTTTCAACCCATCTCCCCTCACCCCCGTTAATCCACAGTGTCTGTTCTTGCCATGTTTATGTCCATGTGTGCTCAGTGTTTAGTTCCCACTTATAAGTGAGAACATACAGTGTTTTGTTTTCTGTTCCTTCATTAATTCACTTAGGACTGTGGCCTCCAGCTCCATCCATGTTGCTTCAAAGGATGTCATTTTATTGTCTTTTATGGCTGCGTAGTATTCCATGGTGTATATGTACCACATTTTGTTTATCCAACACACCATTGATGAGCAACTACGTTGATTCTGTGTCTTTGCTATTGTGAATAGTGTGGCAATGAACATAAAAATGCATGTGTCTTTTTGGCATATTCCTTTGGATATGTATACAGCATCACTCCTATTCAGCATAGCACTGGAAGTCCTAGTCAGAGCAATCAGACCAGAGAAAGAAATAAAAGGCATCCTTATGAAAAGAAGAAATTAAAGTATCTTCACTGATGGTATGATCCTATACTTAGAAAAACCTAAAGACTCCATCAAAAGACTACTAGAACTGATAAACGAGTTCAGCAAGGTTTAAGGATACAAAATGAATATACAAAAAATCAGTCAGTAGCCTGCCTTTCCTTCCTTCCTTCCTTCCTTCCTTCCTTGCTTCCTTCCTTCCTTTTCTTTCTTTTCTTTTTTCTTTCTTTCTCTCTTTCTCTCTTTCTCTCTCTCTGTCTCTTTCTTTCTTTCTTTCTCTCTGTCTCTCTCTTTCTCTCTCTCTCTCCCTCCCTTCCTCCCTTCCTCCCTTCCCTCCCCTCCCTCCCCTCCCTCCCTTCCTTACTTCCTTTTCAAGATGGAGTCTCTCTCAGTCACCCAGGCTGGAGTGCAGTGGCATGATTTCTGCTCACTGCAACCTCCACCTCCCGGGTTCAAGCAATTCTTCCGACTCAGCCTCCTCAGTAGCTGGGATTACAGGCGTGTGCCATCATGCCCAGCTAATTTTTGTATTTTTGTAGAGACGGGGTTTTGCCATGTTGGCCAGGCTGGTCTTGAACTCCTGAACTCAGGTGATCCGCCCACCTTGGCTTCCCAAACTGCTGGGATTACAGGCGTGAGCCACTGTGCCCGGCCAGTCAGTAGCATTTCTATACACCAATAACATCCAGGCTGAGAGTCAAATCAAGAACACACTCCCATTTACAATAGCCACAAAGAATATGAAATACATAGGAATACAGCTAACCAAGGAGGTAAAAGACCTCTACAAGGAGAACTACAAAACACTGCTGAAAGAAATCAGAGACAACACAAATGGAAAAACATCCTATGCTCATGGATTGGAAGATTTATGTTCAGTTTATGTGTTCATGATAATTTCCTAGATGTTTTGATCTGGGCATGCAGTGTGAAATAAGCACATCATGGGGCTGTGCATTAATCCTTTGAGCACATTATTGTTTAGTAAGATGGTATCCTTGTTCTTAGGAAGTACCCTCTGAAGTATTTATAAGTGGATAGTGGCATTATGTCTACAACTTTAAATGATCCAAAAATAATACAGACACACAAATAAGTAAACAAATAAAAAATTTGAATGCAAATGTATGTATGCATATTATACATAAATATTGAGAGAGAGAGGCATTGAGAAGGCAAGATAATTATTTTTAAAATGATGAAATGTTAACAATGAGAAATCTAGGTGAAGGGCACATTGGAATTCTTTTTTCTTATTTTTTTTCTGTAAGGGTGAAATTATTTCAAAATAATTAAAATCTTTGTTCACATTGATGGTAAAATAGAAATTACTGTTACCTTTTAAAAAGAATATTTGACAATATGTATGAAAAGACTTAAAATATATTTCTTATGAACTAACACACCTACTTCTGGGAATCTTATTAAGGAAATAATCATTAGCATGTGCAAAGATGTATGTGTAAGAGTGTTTATTACAGAATTGTGTATAACAAAGAAGGCTTATGGCAGAATCTTTAGAATCTCCTGAATGTATGACAGAAGATTCACTTTCTAATTAGGATGATTTTATGTATAATACAATTTAGTCTTTAAAAGTCAGGTTGTAGCTGGGCACAGTGGTTCACGCCTGTAATCCCAGCACTTTGGGAGACCAAGGATCACTTGAGGCCAGGAGTTTGAGACCAGCCCGGCCAACATGGCAAAAAGCCATCTCTGCTAAGCATACAAAAATAAGTGGGGCGTGGTGGCTCGTACCTGTAATCTCAACTACTCAGGGTGCTGAGGCACAGAATCGCTTGAACCCAGAAGGCAGAGGTTGCAGTGAGCTGAGATTGTGCCACTGCACTCCAGCCTCGGCCACAGAGGAAGATCCTGTATCAAAAAAAAAAAAGTCATGTTGCAATAATAAATAATTTCAAATAGGTGGGAGGACACTGAATGTTCCCAACACAAAGAAATGATAAGTGTTTGAGATGATGGATATGCTGTCTGATCACTGTTCATTATGTATGTATTAAAATATTATAATTATGTGTCAATATAAAAATCCTGTTGCAGAAAAAAATATTTGTTGTTCTGGAAAATGTTCACAGTATTATAAATGAGAACAACCTAGTTATAAATCAGTATATATTATATTTTGCTCATGAACATTTTTATTGAAATGATACTGTTAGCAGTAATTTTTCCTGAGTATTGAAGAGGTAGTGATTTTATTTTATTTTGGTTAGTTGATCCTTTTCAGTTTTTCTTCATGTAACATATAATACTTCTGAATAAAAAAAGTTACATTGAGTGGAAGAACGTTCCCAGCCAAAATATTTAGGTGGCCATATAGTTAAAGGTATATAGTACAGTTGGAAAACGTCTTGTCCATAGCATCCAAAGTCATAAATTACAATACTACCTTTTGAAATTAAACGACAGTAATCACTCTCTCAAAGGTAAATGGTGCCTTTAATAAGAATGGTACTAATGGTATTACTATATAAGTGCACCTGGTTTTAAGTCAGTTTCCTCAAAATATGTCCCAGAAATCACCCGTGTAAAATTTACCTGGGATGATTATTAAAAATAAAGTACTTTGAATGGAAATCTTTGGGGTTAAAGTCAGTGAATATACATTGTATAAAGCTAAGTCATTCTTATTTATATAAAATTTGAGGAATCTGATTTGTCAAGAACTAGAGTTAAAATGAGTAGTGTTTAATAATTTGTTGTATAAAAGTATCATACATTCTTTGGTTGGAACATATACTTTGTTTTAAAATATGATTCAGTTTAAGAAAAAGTATGGATTTTGAACACATTTTTGTTTAAAACAATGCACAACCATATATTCTCTATTTGGCAACATTTGAGGGGTCCACTTCCTTTTTATCCACTATAAGATGACTTTATATACAACGAGTTATGTTTTATGTCCCATGAATTATATAGATGCTTTTTTATTCAAATTCATGGTATAGGGTACTCCAGAGACCACATGAGAAGAGCCTATGAACCCATGAGCTGCGTCTGTAATAAAGATGAACTACCTGTTTCTATTGTGGGTGCACAGACCCACTTAGCTTTGTTGATGTTCTTTCTGTAGTTTTATCCTGTGTCGAGCCTGTTCCTTCCAGACAGGAAGAAATGTGTGCTCTTGATTAAGTGCCTAGATGAAGGATGATTCACGCTAGTCAAACTTATTTAATTTTGAGTATATATGGGTTTTTAAAAAATTAATTGGTATGTGAAAAGGATCTTTCACATTTTGTGCGTGATACTTAGCAAGTACCTTTAGGAAAGAGTTGCTTTCTTATTTTTAAGTAAAAATATTCTCTAGATTATGGCTCTTTTTCTTTTTAATTTCAGATTTTGTTGATGGACCTATACACCACAAAGCTTTACTTATATCTGTGACTGTCTGTAGTTTGCTCTTGGTCCTTATCATATTATTTTGTTACTTCCGGTAAGTTTCTAACATGTAGATGCAAAATTTTTAATTTATAATATCTTCTTTTTACTAATATTCTGCTTTTGCCTGTTAGTGTTTCTCACCACAGCTTTATTTATCTTAATTAGATCTTATATTTAACTGAAAATGTCTGTTACTGTTGATAAATATTTGTCCCAATGAAGTTACAAATAGATACCTATCTCATTTCTGCTTCAGACTTCAAAACTACCCATATAAATATTTCATCCCTAGGGAAACTAGGGTAGTTAGAGACTTCAGAGACTGGTTGTTACTTAGGTTTGATTCCAAGCAGAGAAATGGCCATGTTGAACTTAAGAGTTGCTCAAATTCCTTATTTTCTAAGCTATAACGTTTCTGATTATTAAAAGATTTTAAACATAATTTATAGATTAATCATTAAAATAAGGTCCTTTATTATATTAAATTCGGTAATTCCTAATTATTTTTAATGGCCTATGAACTTATTTTCTAGATTGTGAAATATTAAGGACCTTGATATTTATGTCATTTGCCTTTTGATTAATTTATTACTCATTTGAGTTACTCTGCAAATGGTCAGATTAATTGATTCAAATAAATTCATTTCTAATTGAAAACAAGTATTGACAAAAAGTTTTTAAAGATTAAATTTATATTATTTCTTTAGATATGACCTTATATAAGAGAGTTAGCTATAATGATTTTTGTACACCCAAAATTTACATCTTTAATTAATTAGGGACCTTAGAAAAGATTTTAAGGAATAATATTGGAGCTATTTAGAAACACTAGTAGAATGTAGTCTGCTTGGATATATGCAATTTGAAATAAATAAAAGAAGAAAAATTGTAGATGCTTGAGACTGAGTAAAAATACGTAGTTTATTTAGTTTATTTTAAAAAATAGGTTAGCCAAACAGTAATGAGTTTTACTTGGGAAACCATAACTAAGAGTAAAAAATATGAAGCATTTAATGTATTATATTTAGGTGCTAAAATAAAACTGCTGTGATTACCATTTTAGTTGCAATATTTTACTCCGTCATTGCATTTCATTATCTAAAATTATCTTCATCTATCCATCTTTAGGTATAAAAGACAAGAAACCAGACCTCGATACAGCATTGGGTTAGAACAGGATGAAACTTACATTCCTCCTGGAGAATCCCTGAGAGACTTAATTGAGCAGTCTCAGAGCTCAGGAAGTGGATCAGGCCTCCCTCTGCTGGTATGAGAAGAACACATCTTGAATTTAAAGGAAATGTTTTCTGAAAGAACTGTCAATGAATATGGGGTTTCACTTACTGAAATAGGGCACTGGACAAGGAGAAAGCTCTATGCAGTCTGTTGGACATCTGATCTCAGCTGCAGGGCTTCCTGATAACATTTTGACATATTGAGAGTAAGGTGATTGTTTTTTAATGTAGGTGTATGGTTACAATCCAGACCCTCAGACATTCTGATAAAGAGCAGATTAGACAACATTAAACACGGGACCATCTTCCCTGTGTTTTCCATAAGGATAGCATTACCGCACTTTGGCCTGGCTTTTGAAGGCTAAAGTATTACTACCAACTGGCTTCTCAGTATTTCTACAGAGAAAGAGGGTTGCTTTTCAGCTGTGGGGTTTATGTTTCAGGGTAAGTTCTGGCTTTTCCATTCAGGAGAAGCTTCATTTTCTGATGGTCAGCACTGCCAACCTTGAAGAGAATACATGAGCAAATACAATTTGAAAATCAATAGTATTACACTTATTTTTTTCTAAAAGAGATGTACAAATAGTAAAATCCCTTTTGGTATTAATGAATTAGATGCTCTTGGAATTTAAACTGAGTTCTTCCAGTGTTTCTTGCCTTCAAACTCATCTTTCCCATTACTGTGGAGTTCTTTCTCCAAAACCAGTGATCTTGCACTGTTATGTCCTGGGTAAAATATCCTAATACCCAATACTGCTTGCAGGTCTTCTTTCCCAGCTTGGTATGTGTGGCACATAAACTCAACCTGCCTTCCTGACGTCTCCTCCCACCTCTTCCCAGTATGCTGCCTGGGCTCTAGCATCACCTTTGAGTAATTGTTTCTCAAATACAACATATATCCATGTCGTTGCAAATGTAATCTCTTTACTGGACATCACTCCAACTCATGGCTCAAGGCCTACCTCATGTTTTACCTCTGTGACAACTTCTCAGTTACCCCAGACTAAGCCAGTCTATTTATCTTCTGTGATAACATTTTATTTTTAGCACTAATAATGGCCATTTAAAATAATGTTATAATTAGTGGTAATGTTCTTGTGTCTTTTGGTGGAGTCTGTCCTCTTTGGGGTAGAGGTTACATTTTGCTCACTTTCTATCCCCAGTAGAGTGGCTGATTTATTAAAGGCGCTGTTCAATAATTTGTTTTTAAAAAGCTTTCAGCTCCTACTTTTAATAGCTATAAAAATACTGTCTTGTTTCTATAATCCAGATACCAAAAAATAATATTTGGCTCACATAATATAATGATTAAAAGCATATATTCTCAAGCCAAATTGTCTGGGTTCCAATCCTGGCCAGACATTGGCCTTTAAAACTAAATCAAATTCTCATTTAGTCCTCATAGCAACCCTATAAGGTAGTACCAGAAATATCAGTATAACCCTGTATTACACATCAGGGGATACAGGCCCAGATAGGTCAGCTAGCTAGTACGTGGAGAAGCCAGGATTCAAACCCAGATGATCTGTGCTCTTAACATTAGTGAGATGTGAACTAAATGTTGGTTAAATAAAACAAGAAAGTGCATTTGATGGCGGTAGGATGGGAAGGAGGGTTCTATAAAACTCAGTTCAATAAAGAAAAAGTCTCTATTACAGATTTATTTTCTGGTTTTAAGATTTGGTTATTAAGATAAACAATGCAGAGGTATACAGTTCTCTCTCCATATATTGGTATGTGAGTGAATACCTCATCTTAACATTGATTTGTTATTAATTTTAATAACATAATGGGCAAATTAGTGCCTTATATATAACCACATACTTGGATCTTGTGTTTAACAAATGACTTTATACGTGCCCTTTAATTTTGCATCTTTTCTTTTTCATAAAATGTCAATCTTTTCCTACTTTAAAAGGAAATAATATCGTAGGGCTGTTGTAAGAATTAAGACTGTGTGTGTGTGTGTGTGTGTGTGTGTGTGTGTGTGTGTGTGTGTGTGTTCTGTGTGTGTCTTCTCACAGTCCTGGAATAGTGATAATTCTTTATAACTCCTTATACATTCAGTTATTCTCAGAGTACATGAAATATAGTGATCTTTTTGAAAGTACAGTTATAGTCATTGTATCTTACAGGCATTTTATTTATACAATCAATCTAAAAAGTTGGTATCTAAGAATGTAATATAGAATTAAAGTTTAGGTACAGAAGGACCAGAAACATTTGCTAAATCAAATAAAAACTAAAATAAATCAGTTAAAAAATTTTGCAGTTATATTTTTAGGTCCTTACATGTTATAATAGCTTACTTTCTATCTTTGGGATAAGTTGTTCCTATTCTATCAAGTATCGCCAATTCTGTCAAAACTTATAATTAAATTCTAAAATGTATTATCATTAGAAAAAAAAGCAGATGCAAAACTGCTTATGTTAGGAAATTCTCCATAGACTTACATGAGCAATGCTTTGTAAGATCTGTAAATTAAATATTTTTCTTTAATAAATGTGGGAAGTTTCCTCTCAAATGAGTGATTTCCCTGTGTATGAATTTGGCTCCCAACTGGTGCCCATGTTGCTCCTGTTTCCTTGTTTGGGAATGGAGTACAGTGGACTCAACATGATGTCTCATGGCGCACGGGGCTCCTAAAGGGAGGACGGCTGCATTACACATAAACTTGCTTGCTTATTTCCATCAAGCTTCAGTGGCTTCATGGTACATCAGCAGTTCTTTTTTAATAAATTACGAAATTTATAATCTTCATTATAAATAATATATAATATATAATGTCCCCCCAAAATGTTCATGCCCTAATCCCCAGGATTTTTTTTTTTTAAGACAAGGTCTTACTCTGTCACTTAGGCTGGAGTGTTGTGGTGCGATCTTGTCTCATTACAGCCTTGACCTCCCAGGCTCAAGCGATCCTCCCACCTCAGCCTCCCAAGTAGCTTGTCACTACGGGTGTGTGCTACCACACCTGGCTAATTTTCATATTATTTGTAGAGCTGAGTTTTTGCCATGTTGCCCAGGCTGGTCTTGAACTCCTGGACTCAAGGGATCCTCCCTCCACAGCCTCCCAAAGTGCTGGGATTACAGGCATGAGCCACCGTGCCCAGACCTAATCCCTAGAATTTTATGTTCTATGACAAAGGTGAGCAAAGGTTGCTGACGATAAGATGAGATCATTCTGGATTATCTGGGGTGGCCCAATGTAATTGCATGGCTCTTAAAAGTACAAAAAGAAAAACTTTAAGTTCTTAATTGGTGTAAAGTATATCTCTACAAAGAATACATTCCAGTTTGCTGATCAGGTGTTATAAGAGTTATACGCTAGATTCCTTATGTCCTCTAAATTATATAAATTGTAATAGATGCTTAGCCCTTTCAGTCTTGGAACCATTGATATCAGAGTTCTTCAAATATTTTACTGTAAGTACAGATGTGATGAAGATCATATATAAAGAGACATTTAAATTTAATGCCACTTAACTCATATTTTCATTCTCTTTGTCTGTACTCCACTCTTTATAATATTGTTCAGAGCTCTCTTAGAGCTTGGTAAATAATATTATCTCCAACTTGTTAACTTTCTCTTATTAACTTTTCTCTCTAATATGCTGGTTTGTCTACCTGTTTCGCATTTTTTATTGTGACAGTTAACTGTCTCATTACAAAAATGTAATTTCCATTAATCTTTTCTTGCTTATTTTTTATTCAATTTTCATTTCATTTAGAGTTACTTGGTATTCTGTATCTCAGAATTCCAGTATGTAATCTGAAGAGGTTAAATCTACTTGGGTTGTTTCTGTTGACTCTCATTTATAGTGACTGTTTCTTTGTTCTAAAGAATTCATTCTCTATAATCTTCTCTCATTCTCTTCCTTTCTTCTCTCCCTCCATTTTTTTTGTTCTCCTTTTTCCTCCCCATTCTTGGATATTTCCTTTATTTCCCTGTGAGCCCAGGAGTGCATTACAGTTTATTTCTTATGTTATACCCATGATCAAGTTGTATGGTGGCAAGAGTTCCTTCAAAGTACTATTATCCCGCCATAGTCACGGCATGAAAAGTATTCTGCAAATGGTTTCCTCAAGAGAGCATTTGTAATGAGGAGCCTTGGCATGCTACCAACCCATAGCAAATTTAGTACCATTCGATGCTCTCTGCTTAATGCTGAAGCCCTAGGTTCAGTTCCTCTGGTTTTAAAGGAGTCAGAATTTAAACTCTGGATTCCAGTTCTGGTATTATTCTTTGCCCAGACGGCAGCTTGGTTTATCGTTCCCTGGTCTGGTCTCAACTCCTTCCTTCCCTCCCTCCTTCCTCCCTCCCTCCCTTTTTTCTTCCTCCCTGCATATAGATTGCCTTTATTTCTGTATGTGCCTAACAATGCATTACAATTTTGTTTTGTTATATTTATACATGATTAGGTGTATGGTGACGAGTCTCTTCAGAGTATGTAGTAGTCCATTATAACGGGGAAGTGCAAGTATTCTACTCTGCTGATTACTATGAACCTACTCAGGTTTTTTCTCTGAGAAAATAATAATACTAAAATAAAATATTTCATAATTTGGAAGCAGTGTTTTGAACATTCAGAATCCACACTCAATCTCAAATATGTTTAAAAGAGTGTAACATAAATTAATAAATAAATACAAATAAGTTGTCTATATAGAGAAAAATACTAGCTAAATATATTTTACATGCAGTAATCGTTTCTTCTCTGGAGAAAAAAAGATTAAACAAATCTGTAGCGCTGTGAATACACTAACAGTGTGTTTTGGGATTTCACAGGTCCAAAGGACTATAGCTAAGCAGATTCAGATGGTGAAACAGATTGGAAAAGGTCGCTATGGGGAAGTTTGGATGGGAAAGTGGCGTGGCGAAAAGGTAGCTGTGAAAGTGTTCTTCACCACAGAGGAAGCCAGCTGGTTCAGAGAGACAGAAATATATCAGACAGTGTTGATGAGGCATGAAAACATTTTGGGTGAGTAAAAGTCTGCATAGCTATGTTCAGGGTTTCCTAGCTTTCCTCTGTCTTTCTGTTAACATCTGCATGTTAACTCATCTGTCTAGACCCGTTGCGAAATGTATTGAAGTTTTCTTCTTGGCATGGGCCCAGGAACATCATAAGTTTCTAATGGGAGACCTCACAGGAGGAATGACTAAGGCACTTCTGTAAGTGAGTGGTAGGCTGGAAATGGAATACTCTCAAATATTTTTTCTTTAGAAACAGGAAATGCAAGTGTAAAACCAGAATTTCTTAGGGTTTCTTAGGAATTTGAAGGAACTTATTTTTGTTTAAATGTTGAGAAAAGTTGTAGGAATCTTATCTGCAGGGTTTATTTATATCAATAGTTTATATTGAGAATTGATTTTGTTTCGCAAGTTAGAAATGATCTGTCTGGATCGTTCAAGTAGAAGGAGAGTAAGCTAATCAGTGGGGTATATTCCTTAATTCAAGAATTCAAGACCCTGTTTTGCAATGTCTTATGTGTAACTGTAATACCATAAAGTAGTTTATATACCATAGTAGTTTGTAATACCATAAAGTAGTTTAAACATCAACTACTGATTAGGAAGGGACCATATTTTCAGATGTAAACTCTTAATCTTTCCCTACTCCTACAGGTCTTTTTCTTTTCTTTTCTTTTTTCTTTTTTTTTTTTTTTTCGAGATAAAGTCTCGCTCTGTCACCCAGGCTGGAGTGCAATGGTGTGATCTCCGCTCACGGTAATCTCTGCTTCCCAGGTTAAAGCAATTCTCCTGCTTAGCCTCCCGAGTAGTTGGGATCACAGGCACATGCCACCATGCCCAGCTAATTTTTGTATTTTTAGTAGAGATGGGGTTTCACCATGTTGACCAGAGTGGTCTTGAACTCCTGACCTCAAGTGATCCACCCACCATGGCCTCCCAATGTGCTTGGATTACAGGTGTGAGCCACTGTGCCTAGCCTTACTCGTACAATTTTGATTGCTTCTTATTGGTATTAGTCATTTAATACCATCATAGGCATAGTCAGGAAATTGAATGAAATGCTAAACAAAAATTATCTATGACAAAGAATGATGTTTGAGAATATGAATTATTCCTGATACTATTTGGAAAACACTAAACCTTTTCATCTTTTTTCCTTTTAGGTTTCATTGCTGCAGATATCAAAGGGACAGGGTCCTGGACCCAGTTGTACCTAATCACAGACTATCATGAAAATGGTTCCCTTTATGATTATCTGAAGTCCACCACCCTAGACACTAAATCAATGCTGAAGTTAGCCTACTCTTCTGTCAGTGGCTTATGTCATTTACACACAGAAATCTTTAGTACTCAAGGCAAACCAGCAATTGCCCATCGAGATCTGAAAAGTAAAAACATTCTGGTGAAGAAAAATGGAACTTGCTGTATTGCTGACCTGGGCCTGGCTGTTAAATTTATTAGGTTAGTATCAAAGTGAACAAATACATGTTTTATGACTCTTTTCTGTTACTTTTTATTTTGTAGCGCAGTGCTTCTAGGATATTTAGTAGAAGAGGAATATCATTAATTTTGACATTTGACGGGGAGAACCACCAAACATTTTATTAGCAACACAGCATATTTGGGTCTGTTCTATTGTTTCTATGCTCATCAGAGACATTGCTTAGAGACTGTTCACATTAGGTTTGCAGCTGTCATTAAGTTATATAGAAAAGAAGTAGCTAATTCCTGGGAATACGTAGTCAGAATTCTGCATAACATTTGCAAGTAGGAAAAAGTTTTGGGGAAAATTTACAGATTATATATGGATAAAGACAATTTTTATATGGTATAGGAAAGATAACTTGCATAGATGTTTTGGGAGAAATGTTAGAAACTAATAAACAAAACCCAGCTGTTATTCAGTACTGTTATCCTGTACCTGAAACAGTGAATTTAACATCTGTGCACATAAACCAGAGCATGTTGTAAAACAGTGGTTTTCAGACCCTTAGGGCTGCTTGGGTTACATCAGTAGCTTCTGCACAGTAGGGAGGGGAGATGATAGTTGGGACTCTATTTTGCTTACTCTTACTTTAATCAGAGAGGCTCCTTCCATCTCACAGATGATTTAATTCGAACAAATGGTTTCTCTGTTTGGAAAACAAAACAAAATGAGCTTGCAAACCACTGGTGTAGAGAAATCATCGTATAACTACCTTTTAAAGAACTCAGTTTAGGCTTAGCCATTAATAAATGTTGGATCATCTTGTGGATTTTTCTAAGTAAGACTCTGTAATACATGGAGAGGAGCACAAAGAAAAAGTCATGGAGATTATTAAAAGTTTGGAAAGTAAAATTCACAAAAAAAGACTGATTGATTGGTATTTTCGGCCAGAACTGAAGGCTGAGGTGTGATTTAATAACATACCCCAAATATATGAAGGTCTTCACCATGTAAAGGATGGGAAATTGAAGTTCTTGATCTTTAAAAACAAAGCAAGAGGAAATGATTTGGACTATAGATTTAAGTTAGAAATATGAACCTCCTGCCAATAAAGATTATTAAATCCTTTCTCCCTTCTGATTTTTTTTTCCTCTGACCTACAACCCTTTTCAAGTCTTCCTATAAAAAAAAAAAAAAATCCCACAATGCTTCTTAAATTACCAGCCTCTCTCTCCTTCTCTCACCCTGTTAAATTTCTCCCAAGAGTTCCAAAAGATCATCGGCTTCGAAAACCCAGCAATTTGTTAATAGTCTTGTAATTTGGCTTCTGTTCCATTCTCTTTGGACACTGCTGTATTCAGAGACACCACTGGGCTTGGTCACCAGAGGCCTTCTCTATTGCCATCACCCTATCCACAGTGTCCAAACCTTTCTTTCTCCTGTTTTCTTGGTGTATCTCTGTACTCCAACTTCTCCTTTCTCTCTCTCCACTGGCTCTGCTCTCTTTTTACCTCTTACGTATTTTCCGACTGCTAGATTTCCTGCTGTATCTGCATTTCCTTCCTAGTTCCCAGTTTTGGCTGATCCATTCTTAATATTAGGTATCTGACATCATCTTTCGTTCCCTAACTTTTGATTTGCTCAAGTGAATGAATTTTCTTTCCACAATGTTCCCATTTGTACTGGGCCAGTGTGGGCCTTCTATACCATTTTTCTAGATTCTGGGGTGAAGCATTTTGAGTTACTTTCTCTTTGTCTCTCCTATTTCCAGTCTTTTGTACATGCTGCCACTGAATTTATTTTCTTGAAGCCTAATTTTGGGCATCAAAATAATTTCATAGTTTCCTGTGGCTTCGTATTAAAATGTAGTTAGAGTCCCTTGGTGCAGTGGACTCTTTTCTTTTCTGACCCTGGGCTATTCTTCTGCCCTATTTCCACCACACTTCTTACCTTTGGCAAGATTTATTCTGAAGACTTCACACTTCTCATACCATCAAGTGTTTATAACATGCTTTTATCATTACCCGAACACCCATATCCCCTTCTGTATCTAGATCACAACTACTGATCTTCACAGTTTCTTCCTTTGAGACACCTTCTTTTTTTTATTTTTATTTTTTAGACAAAGAGTGGCTCTGTCACCCAGACTGGAGTGCAGTGGCACCATCACAACTCACTGCAGCCTTGACGTTCGAGGCCCAAGCAGTCCTCCCACCTCAGCCTCCTGAGTAATTGGAACTTCAGGCATGTGCCACCATGCCTGGCTAATTTTTTTTTTTTTTTAATAGATGGGATCTCACTATGTTGCCAGGCTGGCCTCAAACTCCTGGACTCAAGTGATCTTCCTGCATCAGCCTCCCAAAACGCTGGGATTATAGGCATGAGCCACCATGCCTGGCCCACCTGCTGTTTTTTTTTTTTTTCATTATACTTTTAAGTTCTAGGGTACACGTGCACAACGTGCAGGTTTGTTACATATGTATACGTGTGCCATGTTGGTGTGATGCACCCATTAACTTGTCATTTACATTAGGTATATCTCCTAATGCTATCCCTCCCCCCTCCACCCCACGACAGGCCTGGTGTGTGATGTTCCCCACCCTGTGTCCAAGTGTTTTCATTGTTCAATTCCCACCTATGAGTGAGAACATGCGATGTTTGGTTTTCTGTCCTTGCGATAGTTTGCTCAGAATGATGGTTTCCAGTTTCATCCATGTCCCTACAAAGAATATGAACTCATCCTTTTTCATGGCTGCATAGTATTCCATGGTGTATATGTGCCATATTTTCTCAATCCAGTCTATCATCGATGTACATTTGGGTTGGTTCCCAGTCTTTGCTATTGTGAATAGTGCCACAGTAAACGTGTGCATGTGTCTTTATAGCAGCATGATTTATAATCCTTTGGGTATATACTCAGTAATGGGATGGCTGGGTCAAATGTATTTCTAGTTCTAGATCCTTGAGGAATCACCACACTGTCTTCCACAATGGTTGAACTAGTTTACAGCCCCACAAACAGTGTAAAAGTGTTCCTATTTCTCCACATCCTCTCCAGCACCTGTTGTTTCCTGACTTTTTAATGATCACCATTCTGACTGGTGTGAGATGGCATCTCATTGTGGTTTTGATTTGCATTTCTCTGATGGCCAGTGATGATGAGCATTTTTTCATGTGTCTTTTGGCTGCATAAATGTCTTCTTTTGAGAAGTGTCTGTTCATATCCTTCGCCCACTTTTTGATGGGGTTGTTTTTTTCTTGTAAATTTGTTTGAGTTCTTTGTAGATTCTGGATATTAGCCCTTTGTCAGATGAGTAGGTTGCAAAAATTTTCTCCCATTCTGTAGATTGCCTGTTAACTCTGATGGTAGTTTCTTTGCTGTGCAGAAGCTCTTTAGTTTAATTAGATCCCATTTGTCAATTTTGGCTTTTGTTGCCATTGCTTTTGGTGTTTTAGACATAAAGTCCTTGCTCATGCCTATGTCCTGAATGGTAATGCCTAGGTTTTCTTCTGTGGTTTTTATGGTTTTAGGTCTCACATTTAAATCTTTAATCCATCTTGAATTAATTTTTGTATAAGGTGTAAGGAAGAGATCCAGTTTCAGCTTTCTCCATATGGCTAGCCAGTTTTCCCAGCCCCATTTATTAAATAGGGAATCCTTCCCCCATTTCTTGTTTTTCTCAGGTTTGTCAAGGATCAGATAGTTGTAGATGTGTGGTATTATTTCTGAGGGCTCTGTTCTGTTCCATTGGTCTATATCTCTGTTTTGGTACCAGTACCATGCTGTTTTGGTTACTGTAGCCTTGTAGTATAGTTTGAAGTCAGGTAGTGTGATGCCTCCAGCTTTGTTCTTTTGGCTTAGGATTGACTTAGCAATGCGGGCTCTTTTTTGGTTCCATATAAACTTTAAAGTAGTTTTTTCCAATTCTGTGAAGAAAGTCATTGGTAGCTTGATGGGGATGGCATTGAATCTATAAATTACCTTGGGCAGTATGGCCATTTTCACGATATGGATTCTTCCTATCCATGAGCATGGAAAGTTCTTCTATTAGTTTGTGTCCTCTTTTATTTCATTGAGCAGTGGTTTGTAGTTCTCCTTGAAGAGGTCCTTCACATCCCTTGTAAATTGGATTCCTAGGTATTTTATTCTCTTTGAAGCAATTGTGAATGGGAATTCACTCATGATTTGGCTCTCTGTTTGTCTGTTATTTGTGTATAAGAATGCTTGTGATTTTTGCACATTGATTTTGTATCCTGAGACTTTGCTGAAGTTGCTTATCAGCTTAAGGAGATTTTGGGCTGAGACGATGGGGTTTTCTAGATAAACAATCATGTCGTCTGCAAACAGGGACAATTTGACTTCCTCTTTTCCTAATTGAATACCCTTTATTTCTTTCTCCTGCTGGATTGCTTTGGCCAGAACTTCCAACACTATGTTGAATAGGAGTGGTGAGAGAGGGCATCCCTGTCTTGTGCCAGTTTTCAAAGGGAGTGCTTCCAGTGTTTGCCCATTCAGTATGATATTGGCCGTGGGTTTGTCATAAATAGCTCTTATTATTTTGAGATACGTCCCATCAATACCTAGTTTTTTGAGAGTTTTTAGCATGAAGGGCTGTTAAATTTTGTTGAAGGCCTTTTCTGCATCTATTGAGATGATCATGTGGTTTTTGTCTTTGCTAGGCAATAATCAGTAGCCTACCAACCAAAAAAAGTCCAGGACCAGATGGACTACGTTTATTGATTATGTTCATTGATTTGTGTATGTTGAACCAGCCTTGCATCCCAGGGATGAAGCCCACTTGATCATGGTGGATAAGCTTTTTGATGTGCTGCTGGATTGGGTTTGCCAGTATTTTATTGAGGATTTTTGCATCGATGTTCATCAGGGATATTGGGTCTAAAATTCTCTTTTTTTGTTGTGTCTCTGCCAGGCTTTGGTATCAGGATGATGCTGGCCTCATAAAATGGGTTAGGGAGGATTCCCTCTTTTTCTGTTGATTGGAATAGTTTCAGAAGGCATGGTACCAGCTCCCCTTTGTACCTCTGGTAGAATTCAACCATGAATCCATGTGGTCCTGGACTTTTTTTCGTTGGTAGGCTATTAATTATTGCCTCAATTTCAGAGCCTGTTATTAGTCTATTCAGGGATTCAGCTTCTTCCTGGTTTAGTCTTGGGAGGGTGTATGTGTCGAGGAATTTATCCATTTCTTCTAGTTTCTAATTTATTTGCGTAGAGGTGTTTATAGTATTCTCTGATGTTAGTTTGTATTTCTGTGGGATCGGTGGTGATATCCCCTTTGTCATTTTTTATTGCATCTATTTGATTCTTCTCTCTTTTCTTCTTTATTAGTCTTTCTAGCAGTCTTATCAATTTTGTTGATCTTTTCAAAACACCAGCTCCTGGATTCATTGATTTTTTGAAGGGTTTTTTGTGTCTCTACCTCCTTCAGTTCTGCTCTGATCTTAGTTATTTCTTGCCTTCTGCTAGCTTTTGAATGTGTTTGCTCTTGCTTCTCTTGTTCTTTTAATTGTGATGTTAGGGTATCAGTTTTAGATCTTTCCTGCTTTCTCTTGTGGGCATTTAGTGCTATGAATTTCCTTCTACACACTGCTTTAAATGTGTCCCAGAGATTCTGGTATGTTTGTGTCTTTGTTCTTATTGGTTTCAAAGAACATCTTTATTTCTGTCTTCATTTTGTTATGTACCCAGTAGTCATTCAGGAGCAGGTTCAGTTGCCATGTAGTTGAGCGGTTTTGAGTAAGTTTCTTAATCCTGAGTTCTAGTTTGATTGCACTGTGGTCTGAGAAATAGTTTGTTATAATTTCTGTTCATTTACATTTGCTGAAGAGTGCTTTACTTCCAACTATGTGGTCAATTTTGGAATAAGTGCGATGTGGTGCTGAGAAGAATGTATATTCTGTTGATTTGGGGTGGAGAGTTCTGTAGATGTCTATTAGGTCTGCTTGGTGCAGAGCTGAGTTCAATTCCTGGATATCCTTCTTAACTTTCTGTCTTATTGATCTGTCTAATGTTGACAGTGGGGTGTTAAAGTCTCCCATTATTATTGTGTGGGAGTCTAAGTCTCTTTGTAGGTCTCTAAGGACTTGCTTTATGAATCTGGGTGCTCCTGTATTGGGTGCATATATATTTAGGATAGTTAGCTCTTGTTGAATTGATCCCTTTACCATTATGTAATGGCCTTCTTTGTCTCTTTTGATCTTTGTTGGTTTAAAGTCTGTTTTATCAAAAACTAGTATTGCAACCCCTGCTTTTTTCTGTTTTCCATTTGCTTGGTACATCTTCCTCCATCCCTTTATTTTGAGCCTATGTGTGTCTCTGCACATGAGATGGGTCTCCTGAATACAGCACACTGATGGGTCTTGACTCTTTATCCAATTTGCCAGTCCGTATCTTTTAATTGGAGCATTCAGCCCATTTACATTTAAGGTTAATATTGTTATGTGTGAGTTTGATCCTGTCATTATGATGTTAGCTGCATATTTTGCTTGTTAGTTGATGCAGTTTCTTCCTAGCATCGATGGTCTTTACAATTTGGCATGTTTTTGCAGTGGCTGGTACCGGTTGTTCCTTTCTATGTTTAGTGCTTCCTTCAGGAGCTCTTGTAAGGCAGGCCTGATGGTGACAAAATCTCTCAGCATTTGCTTGTCTGTAAAGTATTTTATTTCTCTTTCACTTATGAAGCTTAGTTTGGCTGGATATGAAATTCTGGGTTGAACATTCTTTTCTTTAAGAATGTTGAATATTGGCCCCCACTCTCTTCTGGCTTGTGGAGTTTCTGCTGAGAGATCAGCTGTTAGTCTGATGGGCTTCCCTTTGTGGCTAACCCGACCTTTCTCTCTGACTGCTCTTAACATTTTTTCCTTCATTTCAATTTTGGTGAATTTCACAATTCTGTGTCTTGGAGTTGCTCTTCTTGAGGAGTATCTTTGTGATGTTTTCTGTATTTCCTGAATTTGAATGTTGGCTTGCCTTGCTAGGTTGGGGAAGTTCTCCTGGATAATATCCTGAAGAGTGTCTTCCAACTTGGTTCCATTCTCCCCGTCACTTTCAGGTACACCAATCAGACGTAGATTTGGTCTTCTCACATAGTCCCATATTTCTTGGAGGGTTTGTTCGTTACTTTTTACTCTTTTTTCTCTACACTTCTCTTCTCACTTCATTTCATTCATTTGATCTTCCATCACTGAAACCCTTTCTTTCACTTGATCGAATTGACTACTGAAGCTTGTGCATGCATCACGTAGTTCTTGTGCCATGGTTTTCAGCTCCATCAAGTCATTTAAGATCTTCTCTATGCTGTTTATTCTAGTTAGCCATTCGTCTAATCTTTTTTCAAGGTTTTTAGCTTCTTTGCAATGAGTTTGGCCATCCTCCTTTAGCTCGGAGAAGTTTGTTAATGCCAATTGTCTGAAGCCTTCTTCTCTCAACTCGTGAAAGTCATTCTCCGTCCAGCTTTGTTCCATTGCTGGTGAGGAGCTGCCTTCCTTTGGAGGAGAAGAGGCGCCGATTTTCAGAATTTTCAACTTTCTTGCTCTGGTTTCTCCCCATCTTTGTGGTTTTATCTGCCTTTGGTCTTTGATGATGGTGATGTACAGATGGGGTTTTGGTGTGGATGTCCTTTCTGTTTGTTAGTTTTCCTTCTAACAGACAGGACCCTCAGCTGCAGGTCTGTTGGAGTTTGCTGGAGGTCCACTCCAGACCCTGTTTGCCTGGGTATCACCAGCGGAGGCTGCAGAACAGCAAATATTGCAGAACGGCAAATGTTGCTGCCTGATCCTTCCTCTGGAAGCTTCGTCTCAGAGGGGCACCTGGCTGTATGAGGTGTCAGTCGGCCCCTACTGGGAGGTGCCTCCCAGTTAGGCTACTCGGGAGTCAGGGACCCACTGGAGGAGGCAGTCTGTCCGTTCTCAGATCTCAAACTCCATGCTGGGAGAACCACTACTCTCTTCAAAGCTGTCAGACAAGGATGTTTAAGTCTGCAGAAGTTTCTGCTGCCTTTTGTTCAGCTGTACTCTGCCCCCAGAGGTGGAGTCTACAGAGGCAGGCAGGCGTCCTTGAGCTGCAGTGGGCTCCACCCAGTTTGAGCTTCCTGGCTGCTTTGTTTACCTACTCAAGCTCAGCAATGGCGGACACCCCTCCCTCAGCCTCGCTGCTGCCTTGCAGTTCAATCTCAGACTGCTGTGCTAGCAATGAGCGAGGCTCCATGGGCGTGGGACCCTCCGAGCCGGGCGTGGGACCCTCTGAGCCAGGCGCGGGATATAATCTCCTGGTGTGCCGTTTGCTAAGACTGTTGGAAAAGTGCAGTATTAGGGTGGGAGTGTTCCAATTTTCCAGGTACCGTGTGTCATGGCTTCCCTTGGCTAGGAAAGGGAATTCCCTGACCCCTTCCGCTTGCCGGGTGAGGCGATATGCCCCACCCTGCTTCGGCTCACACTGTGTGGGCTGCACCCACTGTCCGACAGGCCCCAGTGAGATGAACCCAGTACCTAAGTTGGAAATGCAGAAATCACTCATCTTCTGCGTCACTCATGGTGGGAGCTATAGACTGGAGCTGTTCCTATTCGGCCATCTTGTAACTTCCCCACCTGCTGTTTTTAGTCTCCGTTCTTATGTCTTCTAATGTAACTCTGTGCTTATTACCATGAAATGTCTTGCCTGTTATGTAGTCATCATGGACTACTTACTTGTCATTCCCAATGGAAAGTAAGCCCCTTGAAAGTAGATAACATGCATTTTTCAGATTTGCGTTTCTAGTGCCTTTCCCTGGTGCTCATTACTTAACTTTTAATGGATAAATGATTCCATATGGAACACAGGATGAAGGAAAAAGAACTTTTTTCCTAACACCAGAGATTCTACACATTCTGGACGAAATCCACCTTTCTAATCTTACATTCTACAAACTCTCCAATTTGTATGCTTGCTTTTGCAAAACTGAGCTGCTTGAATTTTCTCCTTATATATTCCATGCTTGCTGTTGCCTTGCTTTTGATTGCACAGTCCCTAGCTTGGAAAGTCCCTGATTTTCCATGTATCTTAATCCAGTCTCAGAATCACCTCTAAGTCACTTGATTCATCCCCCAGCTGAGAATAATGACAGCATCTTCTGTACTACTCTTTAATTTCCCGGTCTTTGTCTGCTTGGTATTATAATTATTTTGGGACATGCTTCATCTCTCCTACCAGTGATGGTGCATCCTGAGAGCAGGATACATGCCAGCTTAATTAATATATTTCCCATTTAACATGACATAGTGAGTTACCCATTATAGATATTCTAACATTGTTGTGAATCAATAAATGTAGGCAATAGCAAAGTAACTGAGACTCATCTCCTTTATAGACCTTAAAACAAAAAAGGAAAGTGAGTATCTATTATATTATAGAAACTTAGTTCTGCTTAATGGAAGGAGAATGAACTGAATGACCTCTCAAGTTTCATACAAACCCTGATTCTAGGAAGTGGAGGGACTATTTTAAGGGATAATTCAGACATTTACTTGGCATATATTAACTACTTCATCAAGAGATGAAGAGATGAAGATGATGGCTCAGATGTTGGCTGTGCAGACTCCTATGGCCATAGCCTAGCTGTGTGAGGCCATCTACCTTTCTGGGCCTCAGCATCATCTTCCATTACATGCAGGTTACATTTGATCATTTCAGAGGTGCTTTTTCTAGTTTTATTTTCTATGTTTCAAAGTTTGCTCTTCTCAGTTTTTGAGCCTAATTTTAAAAACTTGCTTTATGTGTTTCTTTAGTTTCTACTCTTTTTTTTTTCACTGTTTTATATTGTATTTGTGCACATATGCATGGATATTTAGACTTTAATTACAAGTGGAGTCACAGCTTACCCTGTGCTGAATTCTCTGACTTCATATGAGAACTTCCTGTGAGACAGTCTCTGTGTAATGGTAAGTGTTCTCTTAGGCTTTTCAGTCATTTCTGAAAGGCTCCCAGGGAAGTTGAGAGCCACAGAGAGGGAGCAGACTGTGCCTTAGAGATTTCCTGCTCATATAAATTTTAAAATGCTGTATTGGTTTCTTCATGCATTCTCTTGACAGTGACGTAAGTGCTGATGCATTTCCTGCTCAGCAGAAATTTAATCCAGGTGATGTGCTGGCGGACATCACCATTACCTTCAATCTCTATTGGGAGGAGAAAACAATGACACATGAAATGCCTTGAAGAAACTTACAAAGCTTTTCACTCTTCACTCTGAAGAATTCAGCAACCCCTCTGAGACTTCAGAGTCAGAACAAAATATTTTCATATGGGAAAAATAAATCCTGGCTAGGGCTCTCTGGTATTAAATTAAAATAGAAAACCTGCAATAAAGACTAGACTGTCACACTGATGTCCAGTGGATGATTGTGAAATTATCCAAGTACAAAAGAGATAGGGTAGCTTAGTTCGGAGGGTACTGAATTTCTTGAGTCTTGCTGATATGATTCTTTTTAGCCCTGCTTTTGGTTTGCATTTTAAAATTGATTTGGCTAAATGACCCACCAAAGTCATAAAACTAAGCTCATTCGTGGCATAGTGAACACTCCCAGTCAAGGTTTCTGCAACCATACCCGCCTTATGTTGAAGACTTTTTAGTTCTAAAGTTCTGTTTCTAAGATACCCTGAGATTTCTTGGGATTTTATCATAGCAGCATTGAATGTTGAAAGTAGCTGCAGAAAACTCCCCTTATTGGTGAACATCTGCCAGGCAGAGTTCAATTCTGCAAGTCAGTTCCTCAGCTATCTCCAGGATGCCACAGGAAACCCACAGGGATGTGCACAGCCCCTTCTTCCATAGACTCTTGAGAATTTTTTATGCTTTTGGGGAATCCAAATCATCTTGCTGAGAGAGGATTTAACATCCTGTAGTATATGTAATGGGTAGTTAATTTCAGACATCACTTACAAGCCACAGGCAAACCCATGGCCTCCTTCACATGTCTTCTCATGCCTCCTTTTTTTTTTCACACACTCTTTAAAGTACAGTTCTTATTTCATAAGAAGCTTTTTAGATTTTTTAAGGGGTACAATGTTTGCTTCTCTTTTCTTTCTCCTGTCTATTATGTTTTTTTACCTTCCTACTTCCTCTCTTTCCCTTTCCTCTCTCTCTTTTAGGCATCAACAACATCCAGCAGGAGGACCATCCGCATGTGCCCAAAGGCTCAGTGAGGTAGAGCCACCTTGTTGGAGCTAGCAACTCTTTCCCTGCGCTCGCCTCTCATTGCCACAGCGGGCTGTGCTTAGGACTTTCATGAGACTCTTACTTCAGTTTATGGTACAGTGGGGAAGGTGCCCTGTGCTCAGTCAAGTAGTTGGGGCTCTTTTTTTTTTTTAACATAACACTTTTAGCCAGAATTTCTGGGTTTAGGTTTATAACTAAAAGGCTTAATTAACATGAAAAACATTTAATATATTATGAGGCTGAAGAGATATTATATTTTTTAAAAACCCCCCTTACTCCTTGCCACCGAAACAAAAATCTTTTGCCTGCCCTCATTTAATGCATGATAGTCAAGAGCTTAAGGCATGCACTGTTCCCTGAGTCCACTGGGGTGCTCATGTTTCATTCTCCAACCTGCTCAGGATCCCAGCTGAAGGCTCCACTTTCAGCCTTTCTGCACACACAAGCAGCCCCATGACTTCCCTCCCACAGTTACACTAACACCTGCAGTGCACACACGCCATACCAGGCAGCAGTGCTGTGCTAAGGGGCACGCCAGGGGCGGTACACCAGGCACGGGCAGGAAGGGAGTACACTGTCGATAATAAAACTGATTAAAATCCTACTTTTATTGTCACCATGTGCCGCAATTCTAAACAATGTCAGTGGCTAAAATATGTCTCCTGGCAGAGTGAGTGGCTCCCATCACCCCCTCCTTGGTATGTCCTTCCCTGGCACCTTCAGAGGAGAAGAGGAAAATCATAGTTTCGTGTGTCTTTTAATTTTCTTGTCTCTCTCTCTCTCTCAAAGTCTTTCCCTTTGCTCCCCTTCCCTACCCTCAAAACCATAACCTACAGAACTGTCACTTTGTTAGTGTCTTCCCTGGGGTAGAAGAGCCACTTGGAGTGTCCATAGACTTATGAAGCCCTTTGATTATCAATGTAGACCTCATACTCCACCATGCTGGCATTTTCTATATCATACCACTGTCATTCAAGTGACTTTGGTCAGAAATATGAACTTGGTTTTCTGGCCTCTTTAAATAATCCTAGCTGAGAGCAGCCCTGCATTTTGAGATCCAGATGAATGCAGACATTAACCTCATTCGTACCTGGTACAGTAGGGAACTCAGCATTATTCACTGCTTGTCTGGGAATTCAAAGGAGTTGTGTTCCCCTTTGCATTATCAGCCGATAGCTCCCATATATGTTGTGCCTTTTCCACATTATATAGTTGCTGGTTCCTGGCTTCCAAAATACGAACAGCTCAGGTTTGAAGATGTTTTTACTGGAGATTGTGATGGAAGATAGTACATAAAATTTAGTCCACCTGGACATTTCTCCCAATTTTTTTTTTTTTTTACCCCTACAGGGCTTAGTATCTTATGACCCTAGGCTAGAAGAACAGAACCCTTTTTCTCCCTCACTGAGTTCCCCTTTACCCCCAGGCTCTCATTAATTTCTTACTCAGAAAATTGTAGACATTTTCATTTTATCCTGTTCTATCTCCACTGTCCCTAAATGTTTATTGATTTTTTGAGATGAGGTCTCCCTCTGTTGCCCAGGCTAGAGTGCAGTAGTGTGATCTTGGCTCACTGCAACCTCTGCCTCCTGGGCTCAAGTGATCCTCCTGCTTCAGCCTCACAAGTAGCTGGGGCTACAGGCATGTGCCACCACACCCGGCAAATTTTTGTATTTTTAGTAGAGACGGGGTTTCACCATGTTGCCCAGGCTGGTCTTGAACTCCTGGACTCAAGCAAGCAATCCACCTGCCTCAGCCTCCCAAAATGCTGAGATTACAGGCATGAACCACCACACCAGGCCTTTTTTTTTTTTTAAAATACTCATTGAAGCATGATTTGAAAACTAAGAAAGCTTTTTTCCTGGAGAGGAATTTATCTGACATCTCTTTATTTTATTTTCCTCAAATTGTATTTCCTTCTAATTCTACTTAAGTCTGAATCTCTTTAGTACTCACATTAACAGGGACAAAAGCCATGTTGGATCTAGTGGCAGCATTGATTATTGAAGTATAAAAGGGCAAAATTGTCTACTCTTATAATTCTCTGAACCCTACTCTTAATAATGACCTCTTTGTGCACACATTTCTAACCATTCTCCATGGGAAAGAAGAAGAGAGATAACATTTCTTCTGTAGTGAATGCAACACTTTTGTTTTTAATGGGATATTTTCAGTTCTCCTTCGTAGCAGCTCATTTTCTCTGTAATTTTATCCAGTTTATTTATATCACTTTTGTTCTTCCCGTCCTTATGCCTATAACCTGTCCTGTAATCCTTGAAATGTACATTTTTCTAGTTCTGGATCCTGCTGGGTTCTTTTAACTTATACTATACTTAGAAATATATATACTTATATTTGTGATATAAACATACACAAAAGTATAAAAATGAGACGCCCATGTAATATGAACAGATGTTAGCAATTTACCTTGTTTTTCTCTGGTTTTTCTTTTTAAAAGAAATAAAATGTTGAAGATAGCCCTGTTGCAGTCCCATTCCTTTTTCATTTCCTGCTATCCTTCCCAGAAGTAACCAGTATCCTATTTATGTCTCCTCTGTATGATTTTATAATCTGACTTCATATGTATGTAGCTACTGCAGTACATAGGATTATTGCGTGGGGTTGGAATTATTGTCTCTGAGTCTACAGCCCTTGTGCAGTATCTGTCTTTTCTTGTCAACCTTGTTTCTCCCCTCCATAGCCCTCTGTGGACAAGGAGGCTAGAGGAAGCTAGTGCAGAAGGCACCCTGCCCTTTTCTGCCTCCTTCTTTCTCCTAGAACTTTCCGTCTGTTGTACTGTCTGTTCTCAACGTGTACCACACCATCTGACTCTACTTCCATTCTCTTTTTCTTCCTTTATTCTTGGCACCCCAGTGTTAAATCACATTTATTTCTATTTTTGGCTTTAGGATTAACACAAGCTTGATTTTTCTCTGCCATTATTTGGGAACAGGTAAAATGATGTTACTGAAAATCTAAGAAAGAAATGTAGTCTAATGACTTTCAATTATAGAAACATGCCTGAGGGAAGAAGGGGCAGAGCTAAATGTTTTGGAGGATCTGACACTTTACAGTATCAGATATGGATTACCTATAATTCTCATGTTTGTTGTTTAAGTGTAGTGCTAAAGGCACTTGCCAATAGGTTGATAGTGATCTTTCACAAAATTAGTTTGCTCAACAAAATTCTATTTATCCTTCTAGAAATTGGTAAGATCTCATTTTATGGCCCATGCAGTCCAGAGATTTTTACATTTCCCTTTAAATTATCCATAGCAAAGTTTAGTGTAAACAAACCTTTTCCTTCTTTCATTTAAAGTACATTATTTTCCTGTCATGTGCAAGACACACTGCGAATGGAGAAGGATTGGGGCTATGCTCTTTGGGGATATACCAAATGACTATGACAAGTATTTGGGGGCTCAGAGGAGTTGATAGTCTTCAGTTGGAAAACAGATTACTTACTCAAATGTTACTAGGGAGATTTATTCAGCTACTACTAGGGCAAACGTCTAGGGTGGGAGAGGAAGGGGAGGAGAGAGATGGCTTATTGCTGAACATGCATATGTATTTAAGGGACTATGTAAAGGACTGATTTTTGGCATTTGGTGGACATTCAAAATCCTTGAGTGTATGTTTTTGCAGTGTTTGAGAAAAAGAATTTAGAGATGAACTATGTATAGTCCAGCTGTCACAAATTTTAATTCTATTATTAGGTCACAATTACCTTTCATTTTTCTAATAGATATCTCTACATCACACATTCCATTATCTTTTCCTGACCTCCCAAATCCAAACAAACATTAAGGAGCTAAGAGTAAGAATGGAATGAAATTGCCTAAAATCTTTATCAACTGTGGTCAGATTACACCTTTGGCCTTTCTAAATGCCCTTCTGTGTGGATTGTCTTAAGATTCTTCTTGTTCTGGAATACAGTGGAGGTCTTTAACCATCTTCTTTTCATCTGCAAACCCTCATATTTGTTTTCTCTGCATGGGACCCAGGACTTCTTACCTGGGGTCACCACTATCTTCCTCATGATTAAAAATTAAAATTAGGACATGCTGGCACCACATTAGTGAAATCCCTACTCTGCTCCCATGAGAGGTGTCAGCAGGTGGAGTAGGAGGAGAGCATGCTTTATGAATGGAAATGGAGCTTTTGTAGCATCTATTCAATCTGACATGTTTCCAGTTTACCATTAAGTCTCTTCTCAGCATACTTTCCTCCCGTCATTTATCATTTACACATACAAATGACAATTTTCTATTATACCAATAAGTGCTGAGAATTAACATTTTAACCTCTTTTTCCAGTTTTAGAAAAGATCCCAGAACACTGGGACCTATGTTTGCATATGGTAAAGAATACCATCTGTTTTGTTTTTTAATTACACTTTAACTTTTTTTTTAACGTCTTAACTTTTATTTAAGAAAACAGGCTAGTTATTATTGCACCTAGAAAACCACGAGGGGCCTAATGAGTACACTGATGACATATCTGTTGATATGTCATCTTATCTAAAACATAAAATTTTAGATTAAGAATGCTAGCCGGAAGTGACTTTAAAATGTTCTAAAATGAAGTTTTATATTTTATGTTTTAGTAAATGTAAAAATTTTGAGATATTCAGAGTGACACTTAAAATGTTCTCAAATGACAAAAAATGACACCACGTATTTCATGTTGTAGAAGTGGTCAAGGCAATGAGATCAAACCCAGAGGTTTTTGATTTTGTTTTTTTTCCTGAAGGCACTAGTGTTTTGGTATTGACTATCTATGACAGCAGGATAAGTGTGATATTCGATAAATGAATCTGTTTTCCAGGCTGAGGAGAAATAACATGTAAATTCTTGAGAGTCAATAGAGTGTAATGAAAAGCAAAAGCAAAAAAAAAAAAAAAAATTCTTGGGAATCAGGAGGTAGAAAGGTTTATTCAAGATTTTCCACAGAGTTCAGCTTAATAATGAGTTTCTGTACCTTTTTGGTTTTATAGTATACCTTATTTGGTTATAGTCTGTTCATCTGTCATATCTAGGGTTTGTTACTTTTCTACCTAGTTCCTTTACTTTCTGATGAGGTACAGTACTTAAGTATCTAATATGTGCCTAGTACCATGTTGGCAGGGCTTGTACATGTCATCTCATTTAATCATCAGCCTAGTCATTCAGCACCCTTAGAACAGGGGCTGGAACTGTGGCTCCAGCTCATCGCACTGAAGCAATGGTTCCCAAGTGCCATTGTGCAGGTTGTTGTCCCTCCGTCATTACTCTTTTCCCAGTCTATGGGAAGGAATAGTAAATGGGCCATGTTGTAAAATTTTCAGAAAGTTAAAGATGTTATATTCCATTATTGTTTTCTTCCTTTGAAAAAAAAAGTTAAATGCTATTTGGTTCATAAAACAATAGTGATAGTAGAAAGCTTTTTTATATGTCCCACCTTGTCAGAGTAAAACAATTGCATGTCTTTGTTGGTTCTCTCCTTCTCCCCTTTTGAAACTTGTTTATAGATCTAAGAGCTTTACAACAGCTGGCTTAAAAAATATTGTTTCACACGAAATTGTCATGTGTGCATGCCCATTTTAAGAGTAAAGTTTTTAAAATAGGAGGGGAAGGAAGAGGGTTTTTTTAGACATTTAATATATATTTAGCAGTTGTTTAGGGTATAAATTTGGTCTATTGGTAATGCAATTTTAAATGCTGCAGCTTCATTCTGACTGAGTTTTATCTTCATTGTTTTTTTTTCTAACTTTTTTTAAGAGATGGCATCTCACTATGTTGCCCAGTCAGGCCTTGAACCTCTAGGCTCAAGCTATGCTCCCACCTCAGCCTCCAGAATAGCTGGGCCTACAGGCATGCACCACAGTACCAGCTTGCCTTTCATTGGCTTTTAACCTGTAAATATTTAATATAGCTTTTGGCAAGAAATATTCTTTAAGAAATTGTTTTTATTCCCTGGAAAGTTTTTCTTTTCCGCCTTTCACTAACTAAAGCCATTGTTTCGGAATCACCTTGATTCGTAGTTGTTGGTCCTCTTCAATGCTGTAATGCTTTGCTTTACTTTTTCCTTAGTGATACAAATGAAGTTGACATACCACCTAACACTCGAGTTGGCACCAAACGCTATATGCCTCCAGAAGTGTTGGACGAGAGCTTGAACAGAAATCACTTCCAGTCTTACATCATGGCTGACATGTATAGTTTTGGCCTCATCCTTTGGGAGGTTGCTAGGAGATGTGTATCAGGAGGTAAGAAACAGTGCTGTCTTTGAAAAGCTACTATTAGAGCTACTATAAATCCTTTCTTTCTGATCAGAAATCAAAGTTATCATACTGTCTATAAGATCTGGTTTTATTTTCCCCTTTATTTCTGTTGATGCAGTCATAGTGCTTCCAGGAAATTATATTCGACATCCTAGAATAATCTTTGACTGCTTCCTTCCTCCAGCCGCCACTAGACACACTGTCAGCTTCCCCTGCTTTTTCAAGCATCACTGTTTTCTGCTCTGTGTATTGTCTCATTTCTGTCTTGGGTTCTTCCTCCAGCAGTTGCTCGATGAAATCAAACCCCCTTTTCTGTCCCTGCCAGTTTATTCTCACCTAGCTGCTGGGCCCCATCCCCAACTCCATTCCCTGGGATTTCCTCTGCAGAGATGACAGTAGGACATAAATATGGGGTCGGACACCCATTTCTTACCTTCTGTATTTTTTATAAAACTTCCCCATAAAGCAATTTGAAAACATCAGTTTTTTATCAAAAGGAAATAAAGTATCAGAGTATTATTTTTTTATATTGTTTTTTCTACACATATGAGGATTCCCTAGTAAAAACAATTATAATGAACAAGAAGACATATTTAAATATTAAGAAGTATTATTACTTGTACTATTTTGATTGCTCTACAGTCTGTCTTCGAGTAAATTCTGACACCTTTTAGGCAAGGAGCTGAATCTTTGGCTTTTCTGTATCAACTCTTCTGTATATTATTCCATGGTTGTGCTCATTAAAAAACCTTGATGCTGCTGCTCTTCCTCATAATGGCCAATTTAAGTCTATCTTCATGAAAACATGAGCTTGCTGAATATTCTGAAAGTGCAGCATGCACTTAACTAGTACTGAGATTTGTTCTTGTTCCTGCTATTTATCTGTGATGCCTTGGACAGGTTATAAACTTTTCTTTGTTTCAGAGTCCTCTTAAAGATGAATTGAATTATTGTATCCGCTTCTGTGGTTGTATGGTTTCAATGTAAAGATAATGAGAACTGCCTGGCACATAAATAGCACTCAATACATGTTAGCTATTATTACCATTAATACTTTTCATTTTGGTTGGTAGAGCCATAACATCTTTAGGTTCATATTTAAATACAAAGAAGAAACAGTTAATCAACCTGCATTCACACTTCGATAGAAAGATCATTATCAGTGGCACAGTGCCTTCTAATAATCACTTTGGGAATTCTGAACCTGTTTTAAGAAATTTGAAATAGAACACATTCTCTCTGAAGTGAGGGAACTATTTTGTCCAAAAGGAAAGTTAATGCAGGAAATTTTCTCTAACCAGATATTGAATAAATTTCTCATTCTAAGTGTAAAGAAGAAGTAACCAAAAAATTTAACAAATTTTCTATGCCTTGATTTCACGCATTATAAAGAGTAGATAAGCCTCACGTTTGCATTCCCAGCATTTTGGGAGGCCAAGCGGGGAGGATCACTTGAAGCCAGGAGTTGAGGACTAGTCTGGGCGATAGATTGGGACCCAGTCTGTATTTAAAAAGAAAAAAAAAACAAGTAGACAAGCCTTTTAAAAAAGTAATATGCTTATACTTAATTAAGATAGCTTTATGGAAGTTGAAGGTGTAGAGAACAAGGTTATTTTTCTAATTATGTTTTCTTGAACATCTAAAACAAACAGGGCTACAGGAAGCCTATATTTGAAAGCCTGTGGGCCAAATACAGGAGAAATTATTCTCAGCTTAAAAACAAAGTAGCTTTATATAAACAGCAGGGTATTAATTTGCTTTGCTAGGGCTGTCTTTGGATATGGAGATTTGCTATAATGTTGCCTTATTGTTAGAGGTGTTGGAGTCCCTGCTCTGTCCCATACCAACTGAATGGACTTGGGCAAGTTACTTAACCCCTGAGAGCCAAGTTTCCTCATCTGAGTAGTGTGGAGAATAATGTCATCTCAGAAACGCATTTGTGAGAATTTAATAAGATAATTTATATAGCATACCTGTTTCCACAACTGGAATAGAGGAAGCTCTCAATAAGCGATTTTATTTTTCCAGAGAGGCAAAGCACACAAAATTCTATTTTCTAACACTTTATGAAGATATTAGAAGTTTTTTGGGCTTATCTTTCTAGTCCAGGCACTTCTGGGTGAAAGAGACACATCCAGATGTAGGCCTTTCCATCTTTTAAAGGAGAAGAAAGATAGAAAGGTTTGAGGTTTCAAACAGAGTTAAATGGCAGCTAACAGGAAATTTTGAAAACTTGATTACATGATATGGAGAAAAGAATAAGGACTATTATCCAACAGTTAGATTTGATTAATTCATAATTTTAAGTGGTGAGCTCTGCCCTCGTCTGTTGTAGTAGATACACCTACCCCACCCCATCCATCAGTCCATCCACCAGCGGAAAATAGGAGATGGGTTAAAGAGATGTGGGCTTTGCCTTCAGGCTGTTTCCAGGGCCATGGTCCTGAGAATGAGAAAGGGAGAAAGAACTGAAATGAAGCAGAGCACATCCTGAGTGTTAGGCCCTGTGTTTTTCTTATCTCATATGGAGGTAAAACACAGTGAAAGGAAATATTAACATAGATAATACATATAATTAGCTCTGTGGTCACAGCAGGGCACAGGACAAATGGTGAGTTGGAATGGTCTGAAAAAACTTCTGGACCTTCTGGTCCTTGATGATTTTATAACAGATTTGAGTTTACAAGAAAGAACATAACACAGACCCCAGATTTTGGCAGAGTAAGCCCCCAGTGAATTTAACGATGTGATATATAATCTGCCAACTTGACGGCATCATCTTTTTCAGATGAAAAGCAATGATATTTCTATAAAAGATGATTTAGGATAGGGAGGAGGGGTGCTCCCAAAAGATTGTTCAGAGCAGCAGCCTCTAATGTAATTATTATGAGGAGTTAATCTGAGAAGGTGAAAAAGAAGATACTAGAAGCCTGCATTTTTAAAGGAGAAGAGGAAGAAGGTAGAAATTAAATACTAGGAACAATAAAATGAAAGTTTAGTGTGCATTTTTATGAAGATGCTATAGATTTATATTTCTTTTCTTTTAACAATACATATTTTTTCTAATAGTAATGTATTCCTTACTGAAAATTAGGATAAATATAGGAAAAAAATCAGATAATCCTTGAACCTAAAAAATTCATGGTTAATATTTTTGGGTGTCTGTAATTTTCTAAATTTTTAATGTGCAAAACCACATTCCTACAGTTAAGCAGAAAAAATGTAAATCTGACATTTTGTTCAAGTAGGATACACTTCTGAATTTATTATGATATTCATAGTTTCATACTATAGTAATAGAAACAGTCACATGTAGTATGAGTTCAGGATATGTCTTGCAGATTTGCATTGAGATTTAATATAGATTTGTCTTTTAATTTGTTCTTCATAAAAATGGAAATAAATTTAAGATGCTTGTTTTACTTAGCTTTTGGAAATTAGGAAAGAAAGGCTTGAAGACCTATGACAATATTTTTCATTGGGCTTTGTATTCATTTTTTCTAAATTAGATTAAGTACCATTTGGGTAAATATTTTTCAAGATTTATTTTGCTATTTTTCTGCCTGAACTTGTCTGTAATACTGATAGCACTTTTCCTTTGAGAACTGTGTTAGACTTTTATTTCTACTTCACAGAAAATAATAATAATAATAATGATAGTAACAACATATTTTTAGGTATAGTGGAAGAATACCAGCTTCCTTATCATGACCTAGTGCCCAGTGACCCCTCTTATGAGGACATGAGGGAGATTGTGTGCATCAAGAAGTTACGCCCCTCATTCCCAAACCGGTGGAGCAGTGATGAGGTAAGGCTTGAGGTAACCATGTGGCTGTGACTGACTTCTAAATAGACTTTTCTTTTTTGGCTAAAATTCCACATATTCATTGTAGGAATTCTTCTTTTTTTGATGGTGATGGTGATGGCGCCTCATTGCAGTAATTTATATGAAGATAAGTGTAGTATGTTAAATTACTTGTTCTACTTTTCCAATTTTATTTTGCCACTTCCAGAATATATTGAGTGAGTTGGTCAGTGTTTAGCCTGCATAACAAATAACATTATTTTCTTTATTTATAATGTCTTGACATTTGCATAAAACCTATTATATCTCTGTGTGTGTTTTTAAAGCATCATAATTTTTCTCTGTGACAAACCCATGTACAGCATTCTCCCATTTTGATTAGAGAAAAAAAGTAGGCATGTTAAAGTGATACTGGTTGACCTAGTTAAGATGCCTGACTGTGCTGGGTGTCTTTGTTAATAAGGATGACGAGATGTGATTTGAACAAATCCACCTTCAGCTTGGCTCTAAGGCTGTAGTGGTGAAACCTACATAGGTCTGGAAAGGAGCGGCTAGTAAGGAAGAAATGAGTCTTGCCTTTCCTGTTTCCTCCTCCTGTTCCACATTCCTCTCCTTCCACCCTCGCAGCCTTCAAACTCACCATGTTCTAGAGTTCTCTGGCGGACTGGAATGTTCAAGATGAGTTTGAAGCACTGCTGGAAAAAAAAACAGGCTCTTATGAAACGTAACAAAGCACTGCAAAGGAGGGACAGAGCACTATTTCTGAAGTGTAAAAGCCGTTTAAATATAATCTCTGGGCCGGGCACTGTGGCTCACATCTGTAATCCCGGCACTTTGGCAGGCCGAGGCGGGTGGATCACTTGAGTCCAGAAGTTCGAGACCAGCCTGGCCAATATAGAGAAAACCCATCTCTATTAAAAAATACAAACAATAGCCTAGTGTGTTGGTGCACACCTGTATTCCCACCTACTCGGGAGATTGATGCACGAGAATTGCTTGAACCCGGAAGGCGGAGGTTGCAATGAGCCAGGATCATGACACTGCACTCGACAGACCGAGACCCTGTCTTAAAACAAACAAACAACAACAACAACAACAACAAAAACACCTTTGGCTCATTGGTTTTGTGTCTGGTTACTAAAATGCTAAATAATATATATGTTTTCCAGCAAGCTGTGCAGAAAGCTTTATGAGATGCTGGAGCTCTGTTATTGTGGGCTTTTGGTGTTACTTGATATCTCTTCACTGAGGATTTCTTATGAAGTGAAATTGTACTTTTCAATAGGAAGACCAATAATTGATGTACCACAGGAGAAAGTTTTAGTGATGCTGTGCACAGGTCATTAATCTTGTTAAATGGTGCAGTGTGATGCTATTACTGCAGCAGACAGCTATGATTTAGGAATAACTCTGTGTGTTTGCATAGTATGGAATTAGATAAAAGATTTAAACTTATCAAGTGTTATAAACAATCTGGGAGTATTGAGTGGAATACAGACTCCCTGGGTATTTTTATGTTTGCTTAACACTAATTTCAAAGACACCTTTCTACAAACAGCAGAACCACCTGCTTGTTTCTATCACAAAGAAGACATGAACATCTGTTTTAGTCATATATAATTTTGCATGAAAAAAGCTTACAGAATTTTACTTCTACATGGTTTTAAGAGTACCTTTTAAAAATATATTCAAACTTAATGAACCTAAAACTAAAAACCTACATTGTAACAGGTGCCAGCCTTGCAGATGATACATTTTTCTAACATTTCTCTTCCTCAGTGTCTAAGGCAGATGGGGAAACTCATGACAGAATGCTGGGCTCACAATCCTGCATCAAGGCTGACAGCCCTGCGGGTTAAGAAAACACTTGCCAAAATGTCAGAGTCCCAGGACATTAAACTCTGATAGGAGAGGAAAAGTAAGCATCTCTGCAGAAAGCCAACAGGTACTCTTCTGTTTGTGGGCAGAGCAAAAGACATCAAATAAGCATCCACAGTACAAGCCTTGAACATCGTCCTGCTTCCCAGTGGGTTCAGACCTCACCTCTCAGGGAGCAACCTGGGCAAAGACAGAGAAGCTCCCAGAAGCAGAGATTGATCCGTGTCTGTTTGTAGGAGGGAGAAACCGCTTGGGTAACTTGTTCAAGATATGATGCATGTTGCTTTCTAAGAAAGCCCTGTATTTTGGGATTGCCTTTTTTTTTTTTTTAAGATGCTTTCATTTTGCCAAAATAAAACAGATAATGTGGATGGTTTAAGGGTTATAGTGTTATAGTTTAAATAATAACAACAAAATTCTTCCCAGGAACTCTGCTGGAAGGTAAATTAAAATACTTGTCTTTCCATTGGTAAAATATTGTTGCACTCTGTGAACCAAAAGGCAGTCTAAGTTGGAGGACATAGAACGGAACTCATCTTAAACATACTCCCCACCCTGTCTTAGCCTCCTCAGACCACTTTGGCCATCCCTGCATTTGGGGCCGCTACGGTAATGTGAATGCACTGGGTACAAACACCGCCTGTCTAGGACCACATTTGGAATTCCTGCAGGTGGCCTTTTGCAGCTTCAGGCAATATGGAACAAATGAAGGTTTGTGTGACTCTAATAGAAGTAATTGTTGATAGGTGTTCTTCAGAACCACTTCTGTTTCTGATTGAGTTAGGCATCTCTTTCATGGTAAAACCCTTTTCATTAAACACAAAGAAAGCTTTTTTTTTTTTTTTTTTTTTTAAATGTGCAGAGGATTGACCTGTGCATGCTTTTGATCTCTCATTCAAAGGATCAATATTAAATAAAATTGTCATGAGCTGTGTTGAAGACAGTGTGCTTTAAAATAAAGGTAATTTGCTCTTGTGTTGTAAGAGGAACATGTCAACAAAGATAGGGAATGAGGGTGATCGTGCAGATGGCTTGTATCTTATATATGCAAAGGAGCCAGTCTCAGAAGCACAAAGAAAAAAGTGTGCATACCTTAGTTTGTATAGATAAAGATGATGTCTTTCTGTTATTGTCTGTCTGTTTTGTATGTGCCTGAGATAAGGGATAGAGAGGAAACATCCGTCAGGCTAATTTAACTACATTTTATTTTAAAAATAGAGAAACATAACCTCTAGATGGGACAGCAGAGGACAGTTAGTAGAGGCCACAAAATGTTATGGGCTGCTGTGTTTTGTTCTAAAATCAATATGGATGGAGCATGTATATCTTAGGTGATCATTTCACATCTTAGGAATGCCTACTCATTTTATTTTATTCTAGTGATGCTCAATTCACTGTTTAATTTATTATATTTTCTCTTCTGTGGCACTTATACAAAATATCTCTTCACCTACTTAGTTCTACAGGGTTTTAACTTTGGAGCAACATGAATAAAATCATCGAGAAGGCCAATATTGTTTAGCAACATGAATACAATACAGTTTAAAGTTGTACACATCCTGCTCAACTTTATTCATGTACATTTCCTTTCTGTGGTTTTCTTTTGCTTCTTAGAAATTCTGTTAGTGGTTAGTAAAGAATTTGAAAGTATTTTCTCCTTGCTGTTTTTTTTTTTTTAAAGACATTCCTCCCAGAATACTCCAGGGGGCAGTGTTTTATAACACATTTTCCCCACTGGGTGATTGAAGGATGGAGGATTTTTGAAAATTTGACAGCTACATGAAACATGAGAAAACATTTTCCTCACTTCTGAAGTCGGTTTGCAGCTGGTAACTTGTTCATCCAGAAAACATTCTAAAGCAATGAGACTTTGTGAGCTGTGCTTACAGTTTGGGAGAATCATGAAGATTCTTTCTATATTTTGCATTTACTTCCCAGTGCTTCATAGCTGCATTTTGTTTGTAACTAAGACAGAAGAATTTCGTAATCCTTGAATTTGAAAAAAAAATTGTGTTTTTAAAGAGTGAAAACAGTTAGAAAACAAGTAGAACTGTAATCAGAACACTGCTTCAATTGATATTAAAAATAACCTCAATAATAATGTAAAGGTTCCTTTCTCTTGTGTCAGTTATATTCTTAGGGATAGTCTAGAAGGAATATATGGTTAGAACTAAGTGTGACTAATCATCTGAGCCTTGAAGAGAAACTTCAGTGCCTCTAAACAGATCATCTACAAAACAACAGGTAACATTTATGCCAGTTAAGTGGGACATGTTTTTGTTTCTTGGGTTTTTCCTAAATTTAAGTGAGGTTGGGCTTACCTTGTAGATAAAATTATGTTTTCTTTTTGGTAAATACTTGAACGTGGATAACTTCAAATCAGAATATTTTGTGAGGAGGTGATGATTTGAAATTAAGCTAGATTTCTAGGGAGGTGTTGGTTCCAATGAAGGATGGGAAGAAATTAAAATAGTCTTCAAACTTCTTCCTTATTATATTTGGTCGCTTTGGAAAAGATTGGTCCTAATCCTCAATCTAATTTATTCACTATTAATATTTTAAGAACATTCCTGAGATACTTAAAAAGACCCACTTAGCGATTATAGTCGCTCAATGAAACAAGAATTTATTTATGCATAGATTTTTCTCTGTATCTTACCAAAATCCACTTTACTTAGATAACACTAAATTGTTCTTAAAGACTACTCATTTCCCAATAATCCTTTATGATTTCAAAATTTCTAGTGGCTCAGAAGTGAATTTTATTTTATTTGTCTTTCACTTGAATAAATGAGAACCCAGAAATTAATAATGTTGTTTATTGCTTACTGTCAGGACTATTTCAAAGACTAAGAAGAGTTTCTTCTAACCCCTCCCTCTCAAAGGAATCCTAAATTATTAGTTGTTAGATAAGTTTTGTATGCTAAGATATTCAGGTTTATAGTTTATGTATGTGTGTATATATATAAATATATATGTATATATAAATATTATGTTCAGCTTGGAGTCTGGCACAACTCCATTATGTGGATTAGAGAGTAAGATATTATGGATGATAAAGTACTAAATGAAACATAATATTTATTTATAAAAGTGTGTAGATTGTTAAATCGCAAAAAGAGTGCTATGAACATTATGTATGAGGAAACAGGCCTTTGACCTCCTGGAAAGCACTGCTCAAAAGTCATTAGTGCCCATTTTTGAATTCCCCAAACAGAAAGCTTCTTAGAAAACATGCTGAGATTTTATTTACAGGGAATTCTTTGACACATTTCAATTGGTGTGTAGTCAAGTATAGCAAGTACTTAATAATGACTGAATTTCATGTTCCTACAGTCATACATATTCATTAGAATTTTTATGTTGTTGGTCTGATCTGATTCTTCTTTGTTTGTGGGTGGAACGGCACTGAGAGAAGTATAGTTTTTTAAACTTGAACATGTTCAGTAGTTATATTGCCTTAGAAAACCCAGACACATAGCAGTGGAAATGAAAGAAATGGCATCAGAAGTGACTTAATTTAGCAATTGTGATTCCTCTTGTAAAACAAAACAAAAAAACAATGCCATATTTTTTGGAGAAAAGTTGGCAATATAGGGGTTTCGTTGTCTGTTTCACAAGAAGACTCATTTGTTCTTTTGGGGGAACCAGTGCCTTACAGATTTTGTATATACTGTAATTATTCAGGACTAGGGAACAAACAATTGTATTGTATTTGTTACAGATTGTATATGGCTTTGTTTTAACATTCCCCTAAATAAAATGGCTTCATTCTCCCCTTGGAAAAAAACATGACTGTTATGTTATAGTCGTGCTTATTTATTTATTTATTTATTTATTTATTTATTTATTTATTGTCTTTGAAAATATCCCATTGTAGCAGGTGGGAAGGCACCATGAAGGAGGCAGATGCAGGTAAGTTTTTCACATTTCATGGCAGGAGGACAAGAGAAATGGTCTGATGGCTTCTACTTTCTTTGTGAAGGAAACACAGTCATCTACTGAGAGTGAGGGGAAAGGCAGGGAAGTCAGTGGTTTAAGAGAAGTGAAGAAGGTTTAAAATTGCACTGGAAAATTACAGCTTGCTGGGGAAAGAGCCAGATGGTTACGGGCAACTCTGAGGGCCAGGTTAGGCTTCATGAAGCTGACTGTGGCACAGTGGCCAAGCGTAGACTTGGGACTGCCAGGTGGCCTGTTGGTGTGAATCCAGCTTCCCTCACTCCCTCAGTTGTGTGACTGGGCACGTTTTGACCTCTTTATCATGCAAATGCAGCAACAGGTCATGGAAAGTAAGAATTATTACTATCAAGGGGCTGATGGGCCAGAGGAGGGAAGGAATTAATTAGAGGAGCTAACAGACCAAAAAACAAACAAACAAATGAACAAAAAACCCAGGTCCCAGGACAGGGAATCCTGATGGGGCGGAGGTGGTATCTCCGCAGTTACTGAGAGAGGGGCTGTGGTCAGTTTCTTCCCCTTGAAGATGTTTCTTCCCCTTGAAGATGAGAGTGATGTTAATATCCACTATCTGGAGTTGTTCTGAAGATGAAATGACATAATCCATGCACCAAGCATGTGGTAAGTGCTCAACTATAGTATTAACAGAAATTCATAGTGCCACTTTTCTTGTGGTTTATGATTTTTTTTATCTTTTTGTCAGCAACCCAAATACAGGTATAGAGACAACGAAGATAGGATTCATTCAGGGTACTGGTTTATCATGCAAACGCAGCAACAGGTCATGGAAGGTAAGAATTATTACTATCAAGGGGCTGATGGACCAGAGGAGGGAAGGAATTAATTAGAGGAGCTAACAGACCAAAAAAAACAAAAAACAAAACAAAACAAAACAAAAACCCAGGTCCCAGGACAGGGAATCCTGATGGGGCGGGAGCGGAGGTGGTATCTCTGCAGTTACTGGGAGAGGGGCTGTGGTCAGATTTCAGAGGGGGAGCAGCTGAGAGTGTGATCGCAGGAGGGGGTGAATTTAGTTCATAGGCAACATTGTTGGTGATGAAAGAGGAACCCAAATCCTGGCCTTTAGATTTGTTGTCTTCATGGATTTTGAAGGTGGCAGTCTTGGGAGAGGAAGGTTGTGAGGCAAAATTCTCCAGTGCCACAGGAGAATGGGAAGGGGCGCAGGCAGTGAGAGGCAGAGAGAGGGGCTGGCCAGCTGAGCTGGGAGGCCTGACATGCAAAGCATTGGGTTTTAATGCAATAATCTGGAATCAGCAGTGTTGTATGAGAAAGACCCCACCTGCCTCCCAGCTGTGGAGTATTTGAGGTGTGGAAGGAGGAGGCTGTTGCTGCTGCCCCTGAATTGTCACCTCTGCGAAAGGGGAGGGAATGTGTTAGGGCTATTGTTCCAAGCATTGTGGACCCTGGAGGGCAGAATGAGAAGTTTGGTTTGTGAGGGGATCCATTGGAGGTTGGATCAGGACCAGGGAAGCCCAAAATTGTCTGGGGAGTGGAGAGTGCAGGAAGGTTTGCGTCTGACACAGAGAGAATGAAGAGTTTGGGTGAGATTGGTGGTGGTTAGCCAGCTGCACTTGTGTCAAAAGAGTGCATCCTGATGCTGGGATTCAGACTGACCTGCTTAAATTCCACCATTTTCCACTTTTTTCATTCTTTGGAAGTACATAATCTGAGCCCAGTCTTCCCACCTGTAAATTCCCACCTTTTCGCGCTCTTGTGAGGAACCAATAAGATGAGTGTCTGAATTATGTGAGGGCCCATGCCAGGTACATCACAGGTGCTCAGAAATACTGCTCTTTCTCCTTTCTTTCTTTTCTTTCTTTCCTTCCTCTGTTTTCTTTTTTTTCTTTCTTTCTTTTCTTTTCTTTCCCTCCCTCCCTCCCTCCCTCCCTCCCTTCCTTCCTTCCTTCCTTCCCTCCCTCCTTCCTTCCTTCCCTCCCTCCCTTCCTTCCTCCTTCCTCCCTCCCTTCCTCCCTCCTTCCCTCCCTCCCTTCCCTTCCCTTCTTTCTTTCTTTCTTCTCTCTCTTTCTTTCTTTCTTTCTTCTCTCTCTTTCTTTCTTTCTTTCTTCTCTCTCTTTCTTTCTTTCTTTCTTTTTTTTTTGACAAGGTCTCACTCTGTCTTGCCCAGGCTGGAGTGCAGTGGCATGATCATAGCTCACTGCAGCCTCGATCTCCTGGGCTCAAGTGACTCCCATCTCAGCCTCCCAAGTAGCTGGGACTACAAGCATGCACCACCATGGCTGGCTAATTTTATGTTTAGTAGGGACAAGTCCTCACTATGTTTCTTAGGCTGGTCCCAAACTCCAGGGCTCAAGTGATCTCCCCATCTTAGCCTTCCAAAGTCCTGGGATTACAGGCGTGAGCCACTGTGCCTGGCCAATGCTGCTTTTTCTTCCTGCCATTAGTTTAGCAGGATCTACAATTAGCAACATTTAAAACCAGCTGAGATTTGCTATTGGTACATCTCTCCCACCTTCTGTACACCCCACTTCTGTGTGTCATGGGCTCAAGTTAAACTTTTCGCAGAACTCACAGGCATACTGACAGTAAATCTCAGCTGTGGAAAAAAGGTTATTTTCTTGGCATTGGTCATTTTGTAAGTTGCAAGCTTGTTGTCTCCATCTGGTCACAGCAGCAAAGTACAGATGACTGCACTCTCAGAAGTTTTGTCTCTGCAAAGTAATTTCTAATTTCTACCCTAGGTTCTGATCTGAGCTTAGCTGTGGGGATCTCTGGGGCTGCTGAAGGTTCTTTGCTTGGCACCTGTATGCTGGTACTGAGAGACAGGAGCAGAGGGAGGCCAAGCTTCAGAACTCTCCAGGGACCTCCACTGAGAGACAGGGGCTTAGGTTGGGCCCTCAGTGAAGTCTTTGAAAATGCTTGCATGCCATCCTAGGTAAGGCCTTCTCAGCAGGAATCTCAGCTACCAAAGCTTCTAATTAGGGGTTAGTGGTCTGGTAACAGGGCTGAGCCTTTGCCACAATGGGTTTTCTATGTAAAGTACAGTTTTTGTTTGTGTTTTATTGTTTTCATTGTATTTTCATTCTTTTATATGGAATTTGAATTCTCTGGCTCAGCTGCAGCCCTTACATCTACCTTTGATTTTACCCAGGTTCCAGTTTATATATTTCCATTACTTCCTTAGCCTTGGAGAAACATTGGAATTCATGATCCCAGCATGGATTGTTTTAAGTCACTTTCTTCCAGCCCATGGCATGGATCAGCTTCTCAGTGCTGGGCAATTGCTTACACCCTTCAGCCACCGAGGCTGAGGGGAGGGGTGGGGGCAGGTGGCAGTCCATCTAAGGAAGTGTCTCCAGGTCGTTCTGTCATGGAGGACAGGGCTGTCTTTGATTCTAGTCCTCAGCCTCACAGCTGCTTCGCGCCTCACAGCTGGAGCCCTTGGCTTGCTCGCCCTAAGGCAGTGGCCAGCAGTCCTGTACCAAGCTGCACTCCTCTGCCGGTAGTTGCTTACCTTTCATTTCCTACCTATTAGTATGGTTGTTTGCAAGCTTCATTTAAAATCAGATCTCTGGGGGCAGGGCTTGACACTCTATTTAGAAGCTTCCGCCCCAGAGAATTCTGCAGAAGTTCTAAGACATTGGTTCTCGCCCTTAACCGCTCATTAGTACCACCCGGGAGCTTTTAACACCCAAGACTCAGGCTACCCCCAGACCACTTCCATCAGAATCTCTGGAGGTGTGACCCTGGCATTAGTTCTTAAGGCCTCTCTGGTGATTCCAATGTGCAGCTGATTTTTTAGTAGCACCATGCTAAAACCTCATCCTGTGCCTGCAGGAGGTTGTGATCACCATCCACGCAGGACCCAAAGCCTTTCTGTCCCACCGAAGAAGCACGTGGCAGCTCTGAACACGCAAGAGAACCTTGTTATTAAGTGAAGGAGGCAGCACTTTGTTGCTTATAAATATAATTTATTACCTGTTTAAAAATTCTTTCTTACATTTTGTACATGTTGGCTGACAGAATAAATGCAGGCAATTTACAAACCAAGGGGACTGCAGGGAAAATCAGGATTGGCAGCCAGGGAGAGAAAAGAGGCACACCCGGAGCTGGTATCCCTCACCTCCACCACTCAGCAAGGCGCCGGACGGATATCCGGAGGGCACTCTGCCTCTGCCGGGGGGTTTTTTTAGAAAAGGAATTGCATAGAAGATACAGCAAGAGGGAACTCCACAATAACAAAAGTGTTCCATATCGGAAAAGCCAAGGTTGTCATGTTTTGTTTAAAAAAGAAAAATGACAAAGCACAAAACCTCAATCCGACCTTTCTGTAGTTGAACTGTTCCAAAGGGGACAGTAGGTGGATGACACTGCCTCTTCAACACGACTGCTGGGGATTTTTCTCTGACAAACATTGGTGTCTTCTTTACAAAGAGCAAAGAGGAAGGTCACCAACTTCCTTCAGCTCAACATTAAACTCAACACATATAACACCATGACATTACACACACACAGTGATGTTCCCTGCAACTGGGCTCGATGCATTATGTCTGGAGGGCGAGGGCTGCGCTACCAATAGCAGATCTAGGAAAGCGTGAAGAAGAGAATGCAAATCACTTGTTCCACTGTTCTGACTGCTGTACTTTTTCTTGTCCATGGCCTGGAGGAGTAGACATCTGAGTTTTTACCCCTACATGTACAGATGCCATTTGTTACTTTCAGGATAGAAAAGGCAAAGGTATTTTACACCAGCTGTAGATTTCTTGCTCTTATATGTCACTCCGAACAGAGTTGTTTTAACATTGAGAACCTATGTAGCTCAGGTCCCCATTCTCTGATGCTGCCTCCATAGTGCTCAGGATCAGAGGCCAAAAGAGAGCCCATCAATCCTTAGGCTGCTGATCAGCAAAACCTGCCTACAATTCATCTTCTACATACCAGTACTGAGGGTTATTCCACCCCGGATCAGCGCCATCAGGTTCTACAGCTGGTCTGATAGTACTTAGTCCAGTAGACCTTTGGAACTTAAAAATGACACACAATTTAGACACATTTGTAAAAGACCCTTAAATGGTATGACTTGCAATTTATATTTTTGTTGAAGGACAAATCTGAAATGGTATGTTAAAAGGCTGGCATTCAGTAGCAAATACTATGGCAGGTGGGCAGCTGACTATATCTCAGGGTAGCTTCCTTGTTTCTACTCAGAAGCTAGTTGGGCCACAACTGTCACGACATTCTGCAGAGATTCCCAACCTGGGATTCCAGAAGATCTCTGGACAGGTCCCTTCAGTAGGCAAGCGTCTGAGTAGACAGCAGGCTGATGAAGAGCTGCTAATAATTGCTGGGCTTGCTGTGCCAGTACACTTGCGGAGTACCTGTTGGTTTGTCCTGCCGATGCCCCCCAACCATGCTAAATAGGTCTGAGGCACACATTACATTTGGTTGAATGAGCCCGTTAATATCCTACCACAGATGAATACAATGAGGTGACGGGAAAACCTAGGAACCATGACTTATGAAGACTGGCTGTTAAAGTAGCATTTATGAAAATGGGGTAAGCACAAGGCTGATAAAACTAAAGGATCTGGAAGCTCATGGCTAGACTTAGTCTGCAGAGAAAACCCACCCAGTGCTACACAAAGCCATCTCCCCACTTTTCAAAAATAGGTTTTTCACACTAGAATTCTGGAAATGACTTCATTTGGCTTTCCTGGCCTGTATGGATATGGGTTTACATAACATTGGTTACAATATATTTATTCCCCCTTATGCCTTATTCCATTAAAAAGAAATAATTAGAGATGCAAAGGAAATCTTCCAAAGTGATCATTACAGCCAGAGATTATACAAATAGATATCTTAGGGTAGAGAAACATTACTTCATTGCCCAGAGGCAAAGTTCTAAAGATTTCAGTCAATACTAGCTCAGCAAGGTTAAAGAATATATAAAAATAATACAAAAAGAAAAATAAAAACCAAAGAGTAATAGTTGGTCCTATGAGGCACTCGAGAGGTAAAAAAATGTTTTGTTAACTTGAGATAATAAAATATTTTCCTTATTAGATCTATAAAATCTAATGCTTATCAACCATTATCTTGAGCAATGATGTACTGCTTCACAAAAGCTCTTCCATTCTCAAAGAAGATGGATAAAGTCCCATTTCATTTCACCTGTGTTTCCATGGGACCCCTCTCATTCATTAGCCTTGGGCTTACACTGAGTTCTCCACATGAAACTGATGACTTGTCCAGAACAACTGCCCAGCAAAAGCTAAGACTCATTCAACTTGAAGGCTTGAAAACCCAACAAGTAAACCTTTTCTACCTTCTTTATGCTCTCCTGCAAGTCCTTATATAGGTTTATATTTTCCTGGCCCCATAGGGGCAGACCTTATAGAGGCAAAGACCTTTGAATTCTGGGGAGATGATGATCACCTTATTAACTCCCTTCTGCATACGTGGATTACAGAGGAGTAAGCAGACCAAGAGCACAGCTGCTGTGATCCTGACAGAGACACACAGAAGGACACGAGACAAGAGCCTTGTTGCTCTTTGCCAGGAGAAGTGAAAAGTCTTGATTCCACCCTCAAAACGTTGACTTTTCAGATACCTTACTTGTAGGAAAAAATACCTTAAAAAAATTACTGGTCGCACAGTTTCAGGGTGTCCTGAACTCAGTCCCCACGACTTTTTTCTCCTAAAAATCGCTCTACTTTTTGATAGTTGAGAGACTTAAATCTATAAAATAGTATATATGAAAATGGCTAATGATTATGCAGTTTGATATTGAACACCTCACCCAAAAAGTTGTCCAGTTCTTGAAGAGCCTAACTTGCTCACAGCAGGATGGGGGTTTTCTGCATAGCAGAAGTGACTATTCATTTGGAAGATGCCGTTTGTGAAACAGCTGTTAGCTGTGAGAACCTTGGTGTTACACAGGTTTGTCATCACCATGCCAGTTATCAATTCTGAATCCAACTTCTATTCCTTCCAGATACATTAAGGAAACTTGAAAGAGTGTGATAAGAAGAAAATAAAAACAGGATGAAACCTCTGCCTTTGGATTCCCAAATTCAGCAGAAAAGAAGCTGCTTTCTTCCCTTTGATTAACAACCCCAATTTTCTCTTCCCCAGACATAGTATTCCATTTGCATATATAAGACTTATTTCTTTCTAAGCAGATACTTCTTACATTTCCAAAGATAAATATTAAGGAACTAAAAGGAGATTTAGAGTATACAAACCCCAATGAAAACCATAAGTGTTAAAAATGACAACTCTTCAAAGACTGTTTTATATAGATTTTACATAGTTCTGTTATAAGAAGCAACTGAAGATATGTTGTGTATGAATGAGTTGATGTACTGGGCTCACAATGACCTAATATTGAGATGGGTGATGCAAATGAAAAAAAAGTGAGAATAAGAAAATTATAAATTTGAAGTGAAAATTTCCCTACATCTGTTTGTCATAAAGGTCCTTGAACTCTACAGGTTTTCATTCCCTTCATCAAACACATTCTAGTGAATATTAAACTCAGGTTAGATTGTGTTGTACACCACTAGATGGCAGCATGCACAAATGATAGTTTTTTCTATCCAAATGAAACCAGCCAAACTGCCTCTCCAGCGGTGTAGAAAGAAGCAGGATGTATCACATAGAATGGTTGATGAAGTGGCTTCCTATGAAATGAACTGTTATATCTGGACCTTCTAAGTTCAAAAGCAATCTAACAGCTATTACTTTACTCCAAAGGAGAAGGAAATCAGAATTTGTAGTGAAAATTATTTGGTATAAATAGTGTATGTATGGAAGTTGTCATTCACTTAATAGGAAACATTAAGAGTTCTGACAGATGAGTACCTCACACACGAAATCAATCACTTTTCCCTTTTCTGGTGGTGGGAAGTTGAACCAAAAAAGCATCTGAAGTGAACCCCAAGGGTTCTCAATGACTTCAGTAAGACAAACAATTCCTGTTTGTGTTCAATAGTTCTGTGTTGGTGACTTTTCAGTCAAAGTAAGTTTTTAGTAACAGTTATGGAATTGATTCATCTTCATAGCTACATAGTTGCTCCCCTCTAGTTTTCACTAGGCATAGAAGTTTCTTTGACCATTCAGTTCAGATTCTAGTTCTTGATTTCCATAGATGATTCCACAACCCCGGTACTGATGCGTAATCTTGACAAGTTTATTTCAAAATGTAGGAATGGACAATAGCTCTCTTTCCTCCTCCTCCTTTTAAAAAATGTATGTGTATAACTGCGTGTAGATATATATTTGATTTTTAATTTAGAATACAGTTTTACTCATTGCTACAAACATCCACTGAACTTGTTTATAGTGCAATCTCTCCCTTCCCCAGTCAGTGTACAAATATTTTAAATATGGAAATCCTAATGCAGGGGGTGGGCTGAGAGAGATTTTATAGAATATATGTATGTCCAAAACAGAAGATAAGGAATAAAAAGCATGAAAGAAAGAAGAGGTTCCATAGCAAGGTATCAGCAGTTCCTCAGGGATGAGGATGGCGGAGGCATCAAGTAATCTCAAGATGCTACCAAAATAGGAGCGGAAACATGGAAAGATGGAAGCACATGTATAATTCAAGTCTGTTCAGCAACTTGTGTGCCTCCAGCCTAAAAGTAAACCACAGTCATGTTCTAAAGGTTCCGATTCATACACATGTCTGCTTGTTCTTCAGTTTTGGTTTTGCTACTGGGCTTTGATTCTTTAATCCCCACCTGCTGAATGAATTGAGTCCTTGTGTTTGTTAAAGAGCTTGTGATGGTCCCAAGGAAACATACTAGTTTACACAAAGTAGTGTGTTGACTAACATTTTGCAGGACAACAGTTTTTAAAGAGCTAACTAACTAGACAGCTTTTATAAATGCTACTGAATATTATGACAGCAAAGAAAGATTAAGGGTGGGGGGGGTGTAGCGTAGAAAAAAATGCACCAAGTTCCTACTGCCAGATAAACTTGTAGGACTGGTCTAGATATCAAGATGCCAAGACAATAATAAAAAACAGAATTTGCAACCAGTCAGGAAGGCTGGGGGCAGGGGCATCCCAAGAGAGGCTAAGAAAATGATAATAAAGGGATGTCATCTCTCAGTGAACAGCATAATGCAATGATGCAGAGCGACTCAGGCCAAACAAACAACATCATAATGCTGGTTAGAATAATCATCTTCCTTGTCAGAACTACTTGAAAGGCATAACATAGCCTGGGCAAAAGACCAGCTGATGATTTTAAATGATGATCCAGGTCAGAGTCCATTGTGGTCTTCAGACTGATGAATGAGACCGGAGGCATCACGGTGGAAGTTGAGCATTTCAGAACATGGAGATGATCTAATCCCACCCTTTCACTTTCTAGTGAGGACACTGAGGTCGTGTGGTTAAATGACTTTCTCAAGGTGGCGCAACAAGACAGTGACAGACCCACAATGAGAACTGGTTTCCTGATCTCCAGTTTAGAGTCCATTCCTCCAACCACACTGCCTCTAGAGTAGAGCACCATAGGGAGTCGACGTGGGGCCACACAACGGCAATATTAAGTGAACTTAATAGAGAACACGTCTCCTTAAGACTCCTCAGAGGAGAAAGACCCTGCCTGAGCAAGCTGAAGGAACAGACTGACAAAGCCATTCAGCATTTATCACCTTTCTGGGGTGGAATAAGGGAAAGGTAAAAGGTCAAGGAAGCGATGCATGTTGAATTAAACTGATGACCACACCCACCTTGATAGGTGAAAAGGTGGGACAGGTCTAGTCAATACCCAAATACTAACAAACAGCACTGCTAACAAAAATAGAAATTTAAAAAATTCATTTTACCAGAATACCTGTAAATAATAATAATAATACCTTTAAAAAAAACAAAACACTTCATATTGCATATTACAAACACACACACATGTTGTGAAAATAATGCTTGTTTGTGGGGTTAAACATGAATCACTGTCTTCCCTGCAATGCTACAGCTTTATTCCCAAAGGGCACCAGAAGGGTCCCTCCAAGGAATAGGAGTCTTAGTTATTTCTTTTTTACACTTAGATTCTCCACTTCCCTGATACAAACAGTAACACTGGTTCTACAAGTTCTAGAAACAGAACACTGATGGGAGGATTATCTGAGACACTTGATGCACACGATTTGTAGCAAAAGTCTGTGATTTCTCTGTAAATTACTAATCTGAAATAGACACAACAAACCGTCCACAGCTTCAACTTCAAATGATTTGAACAAAAATAGAACGAGCCATGGACAGTGTCTGCATCCCTGTCCAATTTGATGTAAACAACATTTGTAGAAATTGGGTTTGTTAAGAAAGTTTATCCATATATCTGGATAGCAATAAAAAGCGTTTCCTAGGAAACTGTAAGATCCTGTACCACACAGCATACAGCCCAACTAAGAGGAAAATTAGGTTGATAGCTAAATTCAAGGTACAAATTTACACAATTTTTCTTAACTCCCGTGATGATGTCCGAGTAAAGTGGGCATGTACATGGGCAGTTGTATCTGTTTTCCTTCTGGCTCCTGCTGCAGTCTTGCCTGTGAAGCGCATTGGTCTCATCTGGATTTCCTCCTCAGCTGTGATTCACCTGGACGGCCACAGACTCCCTGTGCATTTTTGTCCTTCATTTCCCCTTCCAGCATGATGGTTAATACTGCCCTTCTGCTGCTAAGGACACCACCGTTTCATGTCTTCCCATTTCTTCCAAGACAGCTGCCAGCATGCTCAGGTTTCCATCTGGGAAGTTCTGTGCTTCCCAAAGATCCAGGATTACGCCAGTTGGGCTGGATTTGGTGGCAAAGTAATTCAAGTACCTGTAATTGGGAAAGAGAAAATGTGCTCAACAGTGTGACTTACATATCTATTTTTCCTCAGCTAAACCTTTCTGTCTCTCTACTTGTCTTTAAGTTTCCTGGTCCCATTGTGGCTGACAGTGAGCCATCCTAAATAACTAGCCCATGCTTAATTAGATCAGCCCCAGACAGGGGATGTGATGTTTAACTTTGTGAACCTCAGCTCTGAGTGAGATAATTTGAGAGACAAGATGTCTATGGGTCATATTCTAAACAGGAAATCAAGAGACTTATATTTTCTTTCTAGTCCAGGCTTGGATGATCTTTGACAGGTCATGCCACATGTTATGTTTGGTAGTGACGGTGACACTCCACAAAGTAGACGCTCCAGAGGTCTCTTTATAACTTAATATCAGTGCTGTGTTGGCATGCTAATTATTAATCAAACATTAGGTCCTGCTCAACTGCAGAGGAGGAGCAATAACTACGGTAGTGAATGGCTATATGATTTGGGGAATTTAGCCCATCAGCTTGGCAAAGTGCATCACAAAACTTGATACTTACCAATGCCAGATAAGCTCAGAATGTCTCTTAGCACTCTTTGCAAGCCCATAGTGCAAGGTACAAGGACAGAGCTTAATGCATATTTGCAAAATGAAAAATTAAATAGATGTGTGGATGGAAAAAAAAATGAAGCTAACCCTACGTCTAATAGTTATCGGTCCTGGAGGGCGCTAAGAGAAAGAAGCTAGTCTTGGGGCCAGACCATACCCACCTGTCCAGGTTCAGCTTATGGGCCAGCATCCTCCAGTCATGGCCTCTCGTCTGGGGGGCATCCAGGCTGCTACAGAGCTTCTGCCGGATAGGGAGAGGGATGCTGAAAGCACTGGGCCCCGTGACCGTGGTGATGGTGTTCGCAGGATCCAGCAGCGGCAAATCGATGCCAGTAGGTTCCTGTAGTTCAGGGACAGGAACAACACAGCATTATTTCTGAAGACAAAAGCAATCTCTGTTGAACCAATCAACATAATGCCTTGCTTTGAGTGATAAGAAAAGAATGAGTGCTGTTATTCTTCTTAGGAAGAATGGCTTCTTCTTAGCCTGAAAGTTGTGCATCACTAGATGTAACCTGGCTCAGAGATAGAGGTACATACATTTTGAGCTAACTTTGCATAGCCTCAGATTTGTGAGTCTTTGGTGAGGACTGGGCTGGATGGAAAGCTCTGATGTGATTCGATAACAGCTTTACTGATGGGATTCTCCAGGCTGAGAGAGAAGAGAGGGAATATCAGAGCCCCTAAAGGTTTAAATTTCAGGAGAGGAAAATGTTCAAAAGGGCAGTGCTTTGGGAATGAATAGATCTGAGATTCAAGGCTTCTGGAAACAGCCTGACCTTGAGGGGAAAGTCCTGGGCAAATGCTCCAGTAGTTCTCCTGCTAAACTCCACAGAAGATGTCTCAGTTCTGCTTTTGTTGAATGAACTGGAACATAGCTCTCCTCTAAATGATATCAACTTAAGGCTAATTTCTTAAAAAAATGGTAAACACAGTATATTATTGCCTTAGGGCAAGTTGTTAATGGCATCCTCCAATTGCTGTATATCCTTATTTTTTAAAAATCTAATTTTAGTAGAGAAAACCATAAATTGGCTCTTAAGATAGTCTCAGCTCATAAAACAGCACAAATGCAAAATCTGAATTTCATCTGCAGGAGAAATTCTGATCATTTTCTGATCACTTCTGCTGGTTGGAAAAGCAAAAGCAAATGTTGCCTGGGAAATATTAAAGCAATAAAAGAAAATCTACTTAATCTACTATAAATGCCATCTCTATTTTTTTTTCTTTTTTATGTATTTATTTATTATTATTCTACTTTTAAGTTTTAGGGTACATGTGCACAATGTGCAGGTTAGTTACATATGTATACACGTGCCATGCTGGTGCGCTGCACCCACTAACTCATCATCTAGCATTAGGTATATCTCCCAATGCTATCCCTCCCCCCTCCCACCTCCCCCTACCCCACAACAGTCCCCAGAGTGTGATGTTCCCCTTCCTGTGTCCATGTGTTCTCATTGTTCAATTCCCCCCTGTGAGTGAGAATATGCAGTGTTTGGTTTTTTGTTCTTGCGATAGTTTACTGAGAATGATCATTTCCAATTTCACCCATGTCCCTACAAAGGACATGAACTCATCCTTTTTTATGGCTGCATAGTATTCCATGGTGTATATGTGCCACATTTTCTTAATCCAGTCTATCATTGTTGGACATTTGGGTTGGTTCCAAGTCTTTGCTATTGTGAATAGTGCCGCAGTAAACATACGTGTGCATGTGTCTTTATAGCAGCATGATTTATAGTCCTTTGGGTATATACCCAGTAATGGGATGGCTGGGTCAAATGGTATTTCTAGTTCTAGATCCCTGAGGAATCGCCACACTGACTTCCACAATGGTTGAACTAGTTTACAGTCCCACCAACAGTGTAAAAGTGTTCCTATTTCTCCACATCCTCTCTGGCACCTGTTGTTTCCTGACTTTTGAATGATTGCCATTCTAACTGGTGTGAGATGGTATCTCATTGTGGTTTTGATTTGCATTTCCCTGATGGCCAGTGATGGTGAGCATTTCTTCATGTGTTTTTTGGCTGCATAAATGTCTTCTTTTGAGAAGTGTCTGTTCATGTCCTTCGCCCACTTTTTGATGGGGTTTTTTTCTTGTAAATTTGTTTGAGTTCATTGTAGATTCTGGATATTAGCCCTTTGTCAGATGAGTAGGTTGCGAAAATTTTCTCCCATTTTGTAGGTTGCCTGTTCACTCTGATGGTAGTTTCTTTTGCTGTACAGAAGCTCTTTATTTTAATTAGATCCCATTTGTCAATTTTGGCTTTGGTTGCCATTGCTTTTGGTGTTTTAGACATGAAGTCCTTGCCCACGCCTATGTCCTGAATGGTAATGCCTAGGTTTTCTTCTAGGGTTTTTATGTTTTTAGGTCTAAAGTTTATGTCTTTAATCCATCTTGAATTGAGTTTTGTATAAGGTGTAAGGAAGAGATCCAGTTTCAGCTTTCTACGTATGGTTAGGCAGTTTCCTCAGCACCATTTATTAAATAGGGAATCCTTTCCCCATTGCTTGTTTTTCTCAGGTTTGTCAAAGATCAGATAGTTGTAGATATGCGGCGTTATTTCCGAGGGCTCTGTTCTATTCCATTGGTCTATATCTCTGTTTTGGTACCAGTACCATGCTGTTTTGGTTACTGTAGCCTTGAGTATAGTTTGAAGTCAGGTAGTGTGATGCCTCCAGCTTTGTTCTTTTGGCTTAGGATTGACTTGGTGATGCAGGCTCTTTTTTGGTTCCATATGAACTTTAAAGTAGTTTTTTCCAATTCTGTGAAGAAAGTCATTGGTAGCTTGATGGGGATGGCATTGAATCTATGGATTACCTTGGGCAGTATGGCCATTTTCACGATATTGATTCTTCCTACCCATGAGCATGGAATGTTCTTCCATTTGTTTGTATCCTCTTTTATTTCCTTGAGCAGTGGTTTGTAGTTCTTCTTGAAGAGGTCCTTCACGTCCCTCGTAAGTTGGATTCCTAAGTATTTTATTCTCTTTGAAGCAATTGTGAATGGGAGTTCACTCATGATTTGGCGCTCTGTTTGTCTGTTATTGGTGTATAAGAATGCTTGTGATTTTTGTACATTGATTTTGTATCCTGAGACTTTGCTGAAGTTGCTTATCAGCTTAAGGAGATTTTGGACTGAGACAGTGGCGTTTTCTAGACATACAATCATGTCATCTGCAAACAGGGACAATTTGACTTCCTCTTTTCCTAACTAAATACCCTTTATTTCCTTCTCCTGCCTAATTGCCCTGGCCAGAACTTCCAACACTATGTTGAATAGGAGTGGTGAGAGAGGGCATCCCTGTCTTGTGCCAGTTTTCAAAGGGAATGCTTCCAGTTTTTGCCCATTCAGTATGATATTGGCTGTGGGTTTGTCATAGATAGCTCTTATTATTTTCAGATACGTCCCATCAATACCTAATTTATTGAGAGTTTTCAGCATGAAGGGTTGTTGAATTTTGTCAAAGGCCTTTTCTGCATCTATTGAGATAATCATGTGGTTTTTGTCTTTGGTTCTGTTTATATGCTGGATTACATTTATTGATTTGCGTATATTGAACCAGCCTTGCATCCCAGGGATGAAGCCCACTTGATCATGGTGGATAAGCTTTTTGATGTGCTGCTGGATTCGGTTTGCCAGTATTTTATTGAGGATTTTTGCATCAATGTTCATCAAGGATATTGGTCTAAAATTCTCTTTTTTGGTTGTGTCTCTGCCAGGCTTTGGTATCAGGATGATGCTAGCCTCATAAAATGATTTAGGGAGGATTCCCTCTTTTTCTATTGATTGGAATAGTTTCAGAAGGAATGGTAGCAGCTCCTCCTTGTACCTCTGGTAGAATTTGGCTGTGAATCCATCTGGTCCTGGACTCTTTTTGGTTAGTAAGCTATTGATTATTGCCACAATTTCAGCTCCTGTTATTGGTCTATTCAGAGATTCAACTTCTTCCTGGTTTAGTCTTGGGAGAGTGTATGTGTTGAGGAATTTATCCATTTCTTCTAGATTTTCTAGTTTATTTGCATAGAGGTGTTTGTAGTATTCTCTGATGGTAGTTTGTATTTCTGTGGGATTGGTGGTGATATCCCCTTTATCATTTTTTATTGCGTCTATTTGATTCTTCTTTCTTTTTTTCTTTATTAGTCTTGCTAGCAGTCTATCAATTTTATGGATCCTTTAAAAAAAACCAGCTACTGGATTCATTAATTTTTTGAAGGGTTTTTTGTGTCTCTATTTCCTTCAGTTCTGCTCTGATTTTAGTTATTTCTTGCCTTCTGCTAGCTTTTGAATGTGTTTGCTCTTGCTTTTCTAGTTCTTTTAATTGTGATGTTAGGGTGTCAATTTTGGATCTTTCCTGCTTTCTCTTGTGGGCATTTAGTGCTATAAATTTCCCTCTACACACTGCTTTGAATGCGTCCCAGAGATTCTGGTATGTTGTGTCTTTGTTCTTGTTGGTTTCAAAGAACATCTTTATTTCTGCCTTCATTTTGTTATGTACCCAGTAGTCATTCAGGAGCAGGTTGTTCAGTTTCCATGTGGTTGAGTGGTTTTGAGTGAGATTCTTAATCCTGAGTTCTAGTTTGATTGCACTGTGGTCTGAGAGATAGTTTGTTATAATTTCTGTTCATTTACATTTGCTGAGGAGAGCTTTACTTCCAAGTATGTGGTCAATTTTGGAATAGGTGTGGTGTGGTGCTGAAAAAAATGTATTTTCTGTTGATTTGGGGAGGGGAGTTCTGTAGATGTCTATTAGGTCCGCTTGGTGCAGAGCTGAGTTCAATTCCTGGGTATCCTTGTTGACTTTCTGTCTCGTTGATCTGTCTAATGTTGACAGTGGGGTGTTAAAATCTCCCATTATTAATGTGTGGGAGTCTAAGTCTCTTTGTAGGTCACTCAGGACTTGCTTTATGAATCTGGGTCCTCCTGTATTGGGTGCATATATATTTAGGATAGTTAACTCTTCTTGTTGAATTGATCCCTTTACCATTATGTAATGGCCTTGTTTGTCTTTTTTGATCTTTGTTGGTTTAAAGTCTGTTTTATCAGAGACTAGGATTGCAACCCCTGCCTTTTTTTGTTTTCTATTTGCTTGGTAGATCTTCCTCCATCCTTTTGTTTTGAGCCTATGTGTGTCTCTGCATGTGAGATGGGTTTCCTGAATACAGCACACGGATGGGTCTTGACTCTTTATCCAATTTGCCAGTCTGTGTCTTTTAATTGGAGCATTTAGTCCATTTACATTTAAAGTTAATATTGTTATGTGTGAATTTGATCCTGTCATTATGATGTTAGCTGGTGATTTTGCTCGTTAGTTGATGCAGTTTCTTCCTAGTCTCAATGGTCTTTACATTTTGGCATGATTTTGCAGTGGCTGGTACCGGTTGTTCCTTTCCATGTTTAGTGCTTCCTTCAGGAGCTCTTTTAGGGCAGGCCTGGTGGTGACAAAATCTCTCAGCATTTGCTTGTCTGTAAAGTATTTTATTTCTCCTTCACTTATGAAGCTTAGTTTGGCTGGATATGAAATTCTGGGTTGAAAATTCTTTTCTTTAAGAATGTTGAATATTGGCCCCCACTCCCTTCTGGCTTGTAGAGTTTCTGCTGAGAGATCAGCTGTTAGTCTGATGGGCTTCCCTTTGTGGGTAACCTGACCTTTCTCTCTGGCTGCCCTTAACATTTTTTCCTTCATTTCAACTTTGGTGAATCTGACAATTCTGTGTCTTGGAGTTGCTCTTCTTGAGGAGTATCTTTGTGGCATTCTCTGTATTTCCTGAATCTGAATGTTGGCCTGCCTTGCTAGACTGGGGAAGTTCTCCTGGATAATATCCTGCAGAGTGTTTTCCAACTTGGTTCCATTCTTCCCATCACTTTCATATACACCAATCAGATGTAGATTTGGTCTTTTCACATAGTCCCATATTTCTTGGAGGCTTTGCTCATTTCTTTTTATTCTTTTTTCTCTAAACTTCCTTCTCGCTTCATTTCATTCACTTCATCTTCCATCGCTGATACCCTTTCTTCCAGTTGATTGCATCGGCTCCTGAGGCTTCTGCATACTTCACGTAGTTCTCGAGCCTTGGTTTTCAGCTCCATCAGCTCCTTTAAGCACTTCTCTGTATTGGTTATTCTAGTTATACGTTCTTCTAAATTTTTTTCAAAGTTTTCAACTTCTTTGCCTTTGGTTTGAATTTCCTCCCGTAGCTCAGAGTAATTTGATCATCTGAAGCCTTCCTCTCTCAGCTCGTCAAGGTCATTCTCTGTCCAGCTTTGTTCCGTTGCTGGTGAGGAACTGTGTTCCTTTGGAAGAGGAGAGGCGCTCTGCTTTTTAGAGTTTCCAGTTTTTCTGCTCTGTTTTTTCCCCAACTTTGTGGTTTTATCTACTTTTGGTCTTTGATGATGGTGATGTACAGATGGGTTTTTGGTGTGGATGTCCTTTCCGTTTGTTAGTTTTCCTTCTAACAGACAGGACCCTCAGCTGCAGGTCTGTTGGAATACCTGGCCGTGTGAGGTGTCAGTCTGCCCCTGCTGGGGGGTGCCTCCCAGTTAGGCTGCTCAGGGGTAGGGGTCAGGGACCCACTTGAGGAGGCAGTCTGCCTGTTCTCAGATCTCCAGCTGCGTGCTGGGAGAACCACTGCTCTCTTCAAAGCTGTCGGACAGGGACATTTAAGTCTGCAGAGGTTACTGCTGTCTTTTTGTTTTTCTGTGCCCTGCCCCCAGAGGTGGAGCCTGCAGAGGCAGGCAGGCCTCCTTGAGGTGTGGTGGGCTCCACCCAGTTCGAGCTTCCAGGCTGCTTTGTTTACATAAGCAAGTCTGGGCAATGGCGGGCGCCCCTCCCCCAGCCTCGCTGCTGCCTTGCAGTTTGATCTCAGACTGCTGTGCTAGCAATCAGCGAGACTCTGTGGGCGTAGGACCCTCGAGCCACGTGTGGGATATAATCTCCTGGTGTGCCATGTTTTAAGCCTGTCGGAAAAGCGCAGTACTTGGGTGGGAGTGACCCGATTTTCCAGGTGCCGTCTGTCACCCTTTTCTTTGACTAGGAAAGGGAACTCCCTGACCCCTTGCGCTTCCCGAGTGAGGCAATGCCTCGCCCTCCTTCGGCTCACGCACGGTGCGCGCACCCACTGACCTGCGCCCACTGTCTGGCACTCCCTAGTGAGATGAACCCGGTACCTCAGATGGAAATGCAGAAATCACCCATCTTATGCGTCGCTCACGCTGGGAGCTGTAGACTGGAGCTGTTCCTATTTGGCTGTCTCTCTCTTTTTAAAGCACGTAACTTGTTGGTGTTCCTCACTAGTTGCCAGAGGATGAACTAACTGGCCACACCCAGTTTCAGCCATCTTGAAGTGTTTGGTTCCTGCTGAGTGCTCAGCTCAGGGGCTCAACACCACCATCACCCAGAGCCCCCCCCGCCATATGCTGCCCTGCACCGCTTCAGTGGCCTCCCCAGCCGTGAATGCACTGGCACTGCGGGCAGTGAGGTTGCAACTGCCTGTGTGCCAGTGTTGATTAGCAGTATGTTCCACATTCTGCGATCAGCAGCAAGTGCTCACTTCTAGGCTTATGCAATCCCATGGAACAGGGTCAATCCAGGGGTGTGGAGGGCATTTGAAATCTTTTGCCATGGTATGCACAGTGCTGTTGGCTGTGATCATGGTATTTATCCTCAAATACATATATATATGTATTTAGAGACAAGGTCTTCATGTGGTAGGAGGGGCATTTAACACTTCTCTGTCACCCAGGCTGGAGTGCCATGGTGTGATCATAGCTTGCTGCAGCCTTGAATTCTTGGGCTCAAGCGATCCTCCCACCTCAGTCTCCCAAATAGCTGAGACTATCGGTGTGCACCATCACACTGGGCTAATTTGCCTTTTTTTTTTTTAAAGAGATGATGGGGTCTCACTGTGTTGTCCAGATTGGTCTCAAACTCCTAGGCTCAAGTGATCCTCCTAGCTCAGCCTCCCAAAGTCATGGGATTACAGGTGTGAGCCACCATACCTGGCCCAGTGAGGGATCTTTATATGACCTTCCTGGTTGGCTGGTATGAGGCTGCAAGGTGACCATGTGAAGTGCAGAATGCAGTCGGACATGGCGTAGGGCTGTTCACCTGTGCTTCCACCACTTCACAATCTAATCTCAGGTTGCCCCGTCCTTGCTGTGACTTGACCTGACTCATAGGCTCCTTAGAGTCTGAGCACCACTCACTAGTTCTCATGCCATTTCTAAGGATGCACCTCTAATAGTTATTCTGCTCTTTCTTTTCTTTGATCTCTGTCAGGCAAAGTCCTCAAAGCCTGGTCCAAAAGTCCTGTGCCCTGGGGCCCCCCTGGGTGAGCATACCCTAGGCGTCAGGCCTGGAGGTCTCCTCGGTGCCTCCCAGCTCTTCTGTGCTCCTCACACTCTGCTCTGTGCACATTGGCTGTATTTGTAGGTTACTGCCTTTTATTTCTCACATTTCTTATGGGTGAGAGTGTATCAATCAATCATCCTCAGACCTCTATGATAACACTGTGCCCCACACACAAGAGGCTACTCAATTAATGTTTGTTGAAATGAGAGAAAATATTTGTCCTTAGTACAGAAAGAAGATGAAGCCAACCTCTGATAGAAGGCCACCCATAGACTAGGGTGTTGAGCTGCCTTCCAACTAAACGTGGAAGTTAAATCCTGAAATGAGAGGCCAGTTGAAGATAGATAGATAGGCATGGATCTTGGGAAGGTGTGCTCACATATTCATGTTGTCCCCATTTTCTTGTGGATAAAGAACTCTCCTCAGCATTTCATGTGGGCATTGAAGTCCTGAGCTCTCTATCCCTGGCTACTCACTCAGCCTATTTATTTCTGTGTAGATGAAACAAGCTCAATAGGGCATCATTTCTTTGTTTCTTTCTCTTATCAAATGGCTGACAACAGCCTTGAAAGTTAGTTAAAGTAAAATACGTTTATACATTTACATTTCATCTAGTAATTTTAGTTGCTATTAGTTCTTCCTTTACTTCCAGGTAAAAGTAGAATGCTTATTTCAATAATCATTTATAATATCAGTGCCATTGGTCTTTTATGTTATGATTCCCTTATGTAAACATATGATTTTTCAACATTAGTCAAACAGCTGCTATGGGTGATGACACACATATTCAGGACTCCACAGTCCTGAAACAACTTTCTATTCTGATATTTGGACTTTTCCTAAAGTCGCTTAGAAAAAGTAGGTTTTCCCAATGGACATTTTGAGCAGGTTATGGAAAGCAGAAGATGTAAACAGATGAAATGGCTGTAGCAGAGTGATATTACTTTGTACATTTATTTTAAATAAATATTATTTGTGTATACAAAAGTGCTGTGCACCACAACTTAAGAGGTTATAAGATCTAGCAAATATAAAACTTAATTATAATTGCTTTTATTACCTATAAATCTATTATTAAAGTAAAGTAGATGAGAACGGGCGCCGTGGCTCACGCCTATAATCCCAGCACTTTGGGAGGCTGAGGTGGGTGGATGACCTGAGGTCAGGAGTTCGAGACCAGCCTAGCCAACGTGGTGAAACCCTGTCTCTACTAACAAACAATACAAAAATCAGCTGGGTGTGGTGGCGTATGCCTGTGATCCCAGCTACTCAGGAGGCTGAGGCAGGAGAATTGTTTGAACCCAGGAGGCGGAGGTTGCAGTGAGCTGAAGTCGTGCCACTGCACTCCAGCCTGGGCCACAGAGCAAGACTCCATCTCAAAAAAGAAAAAGATGACTAATAAATACTGCCCCCTAAAACTGCACCTTTTTTCAGGGTTCAGAGCTTTCAAGTAAAGCAATGTGATAAACCAACTTGGGGATACATGCTACCTTCTTTTCTCTGGGAGCTAATTTTTGTTTATATTTATTTAGTTTTCATTTATTTATATAGGATCTGAGTTTTATTTTTGTGTTTATTTTGATTGATGATGATAGAAAGAAAATCTGAAACCTCAATTGATGACAGGCCCCCCCACGGATTGAAGTAGCAAAGTTGACTCAAAAGCCCTGTTATCCTTATGGCATCAGTGGCACCAGTAAAAATGGTGAACGTAGATTAAGTATGTGCTCTGGGCCAAGTTCTGTTTAGAACACTTACTTACTAACAAACATTCTCCCATTTAATTCCCACACTGGCCCAAGATAATATTCTATACCAATTTACAATGGGGAAACTGAGGCAAGAAAGGATTAAGTAATTGGCCCTATCTCCATGGAACAGCCTACTTGGGAATTTCCCATGATGGATGTCTGCCTGTAACTGAATCAAAATAGAAGATGTGAAGAAACTGTAAATTTATCTGTCCTCTGCACCATGTTTTCTTTTGGAGATAATGAGTAGCTTCCTGGTTACTCTCTCTGCACTTGTCTATGAAACCAACAAACAAAATCTTTTATCATCTTTTACATTTTGACATTCATTTGTGCCAATACAGTTAGTTAGTCTTCCAGGCATTTTCCTTCTTAAACTTCATCTCTGTGAAATTAAAGCCTTTGTCTCTAGTTAAGGAATCCCTGGCTAAATCACCCAGAGACAACTGGCTGGCCCTTGAAATAATCAGAGTACATGTCGCGCACAGCCTGGTCTCTGGGGTGGGCAACAGGTCCTCTGTCTGACAGGACAGGCCAAGGGCTGTGTAGCTTTATAAGTGACGACTGGTGAGTGCGTCCGGTGGTGGGTGGCTGGAGGGAGGGGCAGCACATTTCTGGCAAGCCAGCTCATTCCTGGGAGATAGGACATTGGAACGGGAACCCCAGCCTCACTGCCATCTTGCCCTGTGACCCTAGGAAGGAGCCCTGTTCAGAAGAAAGAAACCACAAATGGAGCCTTTTCTCTACTTGTTTATGGTTTGTCAATCATCTTGTACCCTTTCTTGGAGGTTTTGTTGAGGATCTGGGTCCCAGAACTCTACAGAGTCCATTGTTCTTCAACGCAGAGGCTTCCTCTCCAACGTCAGTACACCCATCCACACTCCCTCCTCTGCGCACCCAGCACCCGCATTCAAATGCTAACCACAACAGTGGGATTCAGTGACCCAGAAGGAAAAGCCGCAGAGTGCCCCTTAATTCCCCCAAAGTCATCTTGACTCCCCTCACTTCTTCCCCGCCCTCAGTTAAATATGCTTGTCTGTCACACAAGGGCAGATGCCTCTGACATGACTGAAGGCTGGTCTCTTTGAGCAGACTGACACCATGTTGCAAAAGAAGTAATCTTTCCTCTGTGTTGCCACAAGAAAGCAAAAGCCCTTAAATTGTGATCACACTATGCAAAACTGTCCTTTTTCTGAAGGGAGGTGGCAGCCCTGGCGCGGGAGAGCACAGAGCAGCTCTCTTTCATTTGTGGCTGCATCTGATCCACCTTTTTAACACGCAGCCAATGTTCATGTGGAACAGAAAGCAAGCATCAAAGGACCAGACCCCCTCACCCCCCTCCAAAATTCCGCAGCCTTTGTTGTCACTGGAGCTGGGTGGTTATTGAACTTTGCAGACCTGCTGGGCCTGGAAAGTGAAAACACCCTCCCGAGCCAGCAGGGGTGGTGCTGTGTGCCTGGGAGATAGGGCTGCGCATCCGAAGGCCTGGCGGTTGCCATGGCACCCTGACACCGAGATCATTCCTTATGAATGTCACCGGGGGCTGTGACTAAAGTTGTTTATGAGTCAAAAGTCTCATCAAACTACAGGAGGAAATGATGACCACACCTCGGCAGGCTGTGGTGGGAAAGAAAGAAGGATGGAGTGTAGTGGAAGCTGATGTGCTTTTCTCCCCACTCGGTTTGCTAAGGAAGATGGTCTTTAAATATGACATGTGAAGCAAGACAAGCTGAACATGCTGACATTGCATTCGTCACTGTGCATGACACAACGAGGGAGAGGTAGTATTTTAAATCATATACTGGCCCGCTGTCATTTTCACATATGACAATCTTGTGCTTTGTGGCTTAGCACGCAGCACAGGGCTTAGCTCCATGAGGCCCCAAAGAGGCTGCCTTCTGCCCTTTTGGCTTCTTCTCTTCCCTTTGTTCCTCTGGTGTGAAGGGTTATCAATTTTCAAGGCTTTGGATCCAAGGTAACAGATAAGGAAGGTCATGGGCACTTCCTCTTTCCTTAAGGAGAAGTTTTAGATGATAGCAGTGATCACTATTATTTCTGTAATATGGACACAGGGAAATAGCCAACTGAAGTGTGTGAAGATCACAGCAAAGGAAGGCAAAGCTGATGGCCACAGGGGGGAAATATGGAGATTCTACTTCTATTTGTGGCATATTTCCCCCATCCCGGAGGAAAGTGTATCTCTTTTTATATTTAGAGAATGATAGAGAGAAAGGAGATCAAGAGATTTCTCCTTTCTTCCTTTGAATGGAGAAGAAGAAAAAGGGAGCAGAGAAGCCCCTCTCCTTTCTTCCACTCCACCCAGCAGCAGGTGATTAGGGGAAAGGGAGGAGAGTTGCTGAGAAAGAAGCAGAAAGGGAGGAGAGACAGATGGAGGATGGGGGAACATGGCACGCTAAGGGATGCATGGGGAGAAGTTACTCCATGTGCACGCTCCTTAAATTAAACCTTTACTTGAAATTCAGATCTGTTTTTAAAAGTTAGAACATAATTCTTAAAATTCATGTCATAAAAATTAAGACTTGTTTTTCAAAAAGGATCCCTTAATATATTTTTTTTCTGCAGCTAACTTCCCTTGCTCATTACAAATATTATTCTATTAACAAATAGGATCTATAGAAAGCTTTTGAGGACTTCCCATATGGACAATGTTGAGATACCCTTTTAGCCCACACACTCTCTCTTCCTGAGTGTCGCACTCTCCCCTGATTTCAGACAGACAGGAGCCACTTACCTCTGACACGGTGCAGTTATTAAGACTTGTTTTCCAAAAAGGATCCCTTAATATATTATATATTTTTTTTCTGCAGCTAACTTCCCTTGCTCATTACAAATATTATTCTATTAACAAATAGGATCTATAGAAAGCTTTGGAGGACTTCCCATTTGGGCTATGTTGAGATACCCTTTTAGCCCACACTCTCTCTCTTCCTGAGTGTCGGCCTCTCCCCTGATTTCAGACAGACAGGAGCCACTTACCTCTGACACGGTGCAGTTGAGCTGGAAGATCTGCCCTTCTCCTTCCACCTGCCGCACACAGAGTTTGCAAACCAGCTCCACTGTGTTCAGGCTAAATCTTTCCAGAGTGAAGGTGCAGTGCAGGTTTCTTTGAGATCCGCTCCAAACATGGTAAAATGGAATTTCCTAAAGGATATAAAAGTGTTAACCACAATTGAAGGACTACTACCAAAAATAACTCTCAGATGGTCTGCTGCTAGGTACTCTGAGTATCACACCTGTGGCCTCATTTAATCCTCACAACAGACCTATGTTTAAGTACATCCTGGCCCCTTATCACATGAAAAACTTGAGGGCCAGAGAGGTTCAATAACTTACCCCAAATCACACAGCAAGTAAGTAGCAGGGTTGAGATTTGAACCTAAGGAGTCAGCCTCCAGAATCCATGTACCTAACCAGTCTGCCACATGTCTCTAATTTACAACAGGAGCCATTGTAAATGATTAAAAAAAAAAGAGTTTATACAATTCCCAAAATAAAACTTGCACACACCAGCCATTGCTCATTAATAGAATCCCTGTCGTGACATTCTGGAGAAAAGCAAAGAAAGTCTAAAGGATACTGCACTGATGCGGCTCCCTTTCATGCTTACATTCTCCTCTGCCCAGGACAGGGGAAGCCAAAACCCACTACAGTTGGAAACTTCAGACTCAATTAGCTGCCACAGAAAAGTTCTTGGCACCAAGCATCGAACAGGCTTTAATTTTCTAAAAGTCTAGACCACCTTACAGAGCCTATCCTAGAATCTGTTTTCAATAAAGGAAAGAAAAGGTTGCCACATAAAAAATGGGAGAGCATGGCTGTCAAAAGCAGTGGCTTCGGAGCCAAATCCAGTACAAATAAGAACCCCTTATTTCGCTTACTTGATAACCTGGGGCAAATTACTTAATCTTTCCATTGCTCAGTTTTCCTATCTGCAAAAGAGTAAACAAAGAGCTTCTCATTCATAGGTCTGCTGGGGTTAAATGAGCTAAACCAATGTATGAAGACAGTGTCCAGCAGATGGTAAGCATTCTGCCAGGCTTAGCTTTAACTAATATCATATTATCATTATCATTAAAATAGTATTTTCTTATAATTGTATGAAAGAAATTACTCCTAAAACAGGGAGATTTATAGTATTTTATGACAACTGCAACACAGAGGAAAGAAGAAAGCAAAGAAAGAGGTATACTGAGTAAGTCAGAAGCCTTCTGTCTCCATCAAGGACTGAGCTGTGCATAGAGAGTCTGGCATGCAACCTCCGTCAAAGCTCATGATTGTTAACAAACCAGTAGGCTTGTTTCCCATAATTTATGTGTAGGAACTAGACCAATGAGAGTGAGAATGGAGCCAGAATGTCTTCCCATCAGTCTTCCAGTATGTTCATTGGCTTACATCAGGAAATAGCTACCAGTTCAGTGGCAATGCTGGGGTTTGGGTTGAATTTGCATAAATATCAACATGGATTCACAGCTCTCTGAATATGTCTGCCCCTCCTAGGATGGCATATGAGGCTTGCAATCCCATCATCAAAGTGGTTTTCTCAAGAGCTCAGGCTGACGGATGAAGGAGGGGAAAATTCCTTGAGGGTCATGTGATTTTCCCCCAGGTATATACAAATGACACTTGGGACCAGTATTTTCTTGTCTCTTGTTTAATAATATCCTGGTTGGGTTTTACTTTTACATGCTATTTCAGTTCTCCAAAGTAGGGCTCCCTCTAATTTTTCAATGTAAGGGTACTGGCCTAGGAAGGCTGAAGCCTAATTTGTGTCCCATGGAATAAAAATGTCCTTCTGTTTGTTTCTGTGAATGCATTTCAAGCTGTTTTTACCCATCGATGTGAACATTTAGTATGAAAATTAATTGAAATGATGGATTTGGAAGCCTTTCATTTATTAAAAATAAAACAATGATAGTACATTTATTTAAAGGAAGAATTTTTTAAAAGCATTCCCTCAAATATGTCTGTATTTCTCAAAAATCCTAAATAACCCCAAACTGTTTTGGAGAAACAAGTAATGACATATGATTAATTTCAAGGAAGGGTATTTCCTATGTCTATATAATTTTAGACCTCTTTCTTAGAGATGTCTCCAGACCTTTTGTTCGGCTTGGGAACCTTACCTGATATTTAGCCAGCAATTTGCTCTTCCAGAGGGAATGGGCGATATCGTGAATTGACAGGCGCAGGTTGTGGGTGCTGCCTTTAAAATGAAGAGCCTTAGGTTCTTCTAGGAGCTGTCCTCCCATCTGTCTCTCAAGATGTAAAATTTCCTATAATGACATGCCCCAAACCCAAAGCACGTTATTGATTTGGATCACTTCTGTCAGCTCTCTCATTGAATAAGTTTCTTTACTGCCTCCTGAATGGCAGGCGGAACTTGTGCAACACCTTGAACACCCACTTTTGCAGCCTCGAGACCCTCTAACTAACTAAAACCCCTCCCATTTTGTATGGGACCAGACCCTAATAACAAACTATGTTTTGGCAGTCTACATCACACTGTTGAGGAGCAATTTCAGTACAGTTTGCCCTTTACCGACTGATGAGTGGAGTATTTATCAAATATGGGGGAATAACATCAGAACTCAAAACCAGAGAGCCATAAATTAAAGAAAAAATAGGTAGAAATGTAGACAAACTGATTGATAAGAAAGTAGATTTTCAATTAACTTTTACAAAAAGGGACAAATAACTAGAAGAGATACTCATTCCTTGGACTTGATAAAACCAAACAACAAATAAAAAATTAGAACCTGTTTTAGACATTTAGTTCAATCTCTTATAGTTACTTCAAGTACAGAAATAAAAATATAAAAATTTTGCTTAAAATGATTTATGCATAATTCCCAATTATTAAAAAAATTAGAATATGCTAATTATATATTCTATTAAAGGAAAATATTCCGATACAGATTAGGAAGGTTTTTACACACCAAATATTGAACTAAACAGTTACTCCAATTACATTTTCAAAAGAATATTTTTATTTCTTGAGAATTGTGGCTGATGAAAAAATTTGCTACATAATTTTCTTATACGATACAGATACAACATAAAGACAGATTCTATATATACTTCCATTTCTCAGGCTAGTTAATGGGAGTTAATGAAGCATTTCCAACTGCAGCTGTAATTATCCAAACAGCAGCAAACCATTAGTTATCAATGAACAAACTATCTTGGGTCTCCTCTGCTGTCTGAACCATCCCTATGCACGTTACTCCTCTCATGCCTTAAAAGTTTTAATGGTACAAATACATAGGAAATTTGTGACCCATTTTAAAATAAGGGTCCAGGAATATATGGATTTTAGAAAAAAATCAAAGCAAAATATAATTTTTTCTTTGGTGCTATTTCAATAAAAAGCAGGGAATTCAAGAACACAGGTGTTCATTCAGACTGTAACATGCATGGATTGGGTACCCACCAGGATACCAAGCACAGGTGGGTCACAGTGGAGGATTTCAGGCATGGGAACCAGATTGCCTCATATTCAGAAAAATGCATCCACCTTGCATTTGTTGAACGAATTCTAACCCATGCACTTGTAGAGCAGTAAGTGTGGTGGCTACCACGATCACTGATTACATGCAAACAAACAGCTCATTTCAAGATGCTGCGTTAGTGGTTCTTAATATCTGTCATCTTTTGGTGAGGCAACTATTCTGAACCATGCAAGCTGCTTGAAGGTCCTATAAGGTGTAAAAAAATATTAGGATAATGTGGAATGTGGTTTCAGGGCGTCCTCTAATTAGTATCTAATGGAAGAGATGAGGCAATAGCACACTGACGTAGACAAGTGTGTGGTCCAGCTGCCTGAGAGTATTGACCTGCTACTTAATGTTGCTGGCTGATGAGTAGCTATGGCTTGTGACAGGAGCCCGAGCAGTCAGCCAGCCCCCAGCCACAGTCAGCCAGACACCTTGACACATATGTTGTGTCATTGTCCCCCTAGTCTGCTGTGCCTGAGCTCAGCAGGCTCCGAGGGTCTCCCGTAGGCCATACAGACCCATCCAGCCTTGAGTCACACACGCTCCTCACAGAACGTGGCACACCCCACTCCATGACACCCCACTCCACGACAAGAATAGAGCCATGTGGAAGTGGAGAAGAAGAAGAAAAGTGAGGGTTAATTGCAGTTTCTTCTGCTTCAGCAGGAAGGCATAATGAGCTTATGTTGCTCATGTTTGGTGTCTAGTTAGCATAATAGAGAAAGCTGATGTTCCCAGTGAACCTGGCACCTGACAAATTCTAAAGCTAAAATGATGTTTGTTTATAAGCCATTAGAAGAAAAGAAACATAATTAGAAATCTTTGAGATTACAGTCATGCCAATCAATCAGTTCCAGCTTCTTTCTTTCCATATGCCCTAATTACCTCATCAAGACGTCTAAAGAGCAATCGATAGTAATTATCTGATTACTATAGATCTTCATTATGTCGAAATTATCTCCCTGGGATGTCTAAAAGAAGATGCATTGTATTCCAGGAGGTAATTGTACCCAACAATGTATAATCCACACCCCATTCCTACAATCAACATAGACTGCCAGAGGATATGAAGAGCATTATCAGTTTTCTTGGCAGGCAGGACATTGAAAAAAACCCAAACTGCCTATTGGCCATGACCTTGAAGTCAGGAAATCTAACACGGCATTTTGAGTGCAGAGTCTTCATGGGAGTCAGCCCAAGAATCAGGCTCAGTTTTTTGTTTCTTCAGCAATGATTTCAAAAGTCATGGTGAAGAATTCTCCCTAGTGGGGAAAAAGTCTAGACTGGCTTGGAGGAGCCCTTTTTTGGATAGAAAGTACCAAGTGCCATTTTAAAGACGTGGGGCCACAGAACACACTCCTTCCATAGTCTTAAGCTCGCCATTTCTCCATCACCCAGGAGTGACACAAAGCTGCAGGACAGGGCTGGAAGGAACCTGACTTTTTTCTCCCTTCCAATGGGACATAAACCCTGGGGAAAGACAAACTGCCCATCAGGACACACCCATGCTTAGAGCAGAGGCTATAAACATGTTTGCCAGAATAGTCTACCGGTCAAAACATCGAGCATGCATATTTATAAATTACATATCTCTATTATCAGTATGTTACTATATTGCATTATAAAATATACATAAAATTTAAAAATACATAAGATCCTGTATTAATCTATCTTAGCATAAAGCTAAGTACTAATACTGTATTTTTTTTTGGTCCCAGTGGTTCATTGGGCCTGGGGTGTGTAAACTCCATATTGGAGACTGCTGGCTCAGACAGCTTGTCCTTTCACTAGTACCTGGGGAAGAATTCAGCCCAGCAGTGAAGGATTCAGTAACCTTACCACACTTAACACTCCTTCCCGCAAAGTGGCAACTGGTATCGTTGCACTAAAGATGTTCATGACATAGGAAAGCATAACAGAAAAAAGGAGAGGACAAAAACCATGGTGTGAGTTAAAGAGATCTCAATCGATCATCCAACAACTCCTGGGAAACGAGTATCATCTAAAACCACACAGCAACAGGAGCTGACTCGTCACATACGGCCCATCTCAGATAGAGTTTTGTGTCAGATGATAGAAGAAGCAAGCCTGCCCGAAAGGCTAATCAGGCTTTGTCTTGTGTTACCATTTTAAGTGTTACAATTTGAGATTTACTCCAGCAGATTCCACTTAAAAATATGCTGCAACTTGTGTTTCACACTGCTTGATTTTCTGAATTCTTTGCACACGATCTCATTTTGGTTATTTATATGATACAGATATGTAAGAGGACAGAAAAATAACAAATATACAACTCAATAAGACATGGCTTTACAGTTCAGTGTTTTCCTCTGCTTCCTCTTCCTGGGAACCTTCATTCAACATCAGTGAGACACGTTAGGCTGCCAGGAACCATGTCAGGTCTGGAGCACACAGACAAGCAAGTCCCTGTCACTGCTTTAAACTGCTAATGGGCTAATGGTTCATGGGGGTCGGGGGGTGACCTGTAAACATGTAACCACAACACAGTGTGCTCAGGTCTAAAACCACTTCCAGACAGGCTGCTCTTGAATCACAAAGGTTAGGATATTTCACACACCTTAAAATAGAATATGAACAAAATATATTTAATGTCAGAAGAGTTAGGAAGACTTAAGAGAAATATCGTGACCCTGGAAAGAAATGCTATAGTAAGGATGCGGATCATCTGGCCTCTTTGTTCTCAGAAACCTGAATGTCAAGTTCCTTTGCAGACGTTGTCCTTCCTACTGGGAGTTCCCCCACCTCAGTGGCCTAGTTTGGCTCTAGGTGAATCCACCTGTTGCTTTGATGAGCTTGCTTTGCTTCTGTGAGAAGGGAGACAGTTTCTGACTTCCTTTTACAGTTCTTTTATTCAAAATATTTTTAGACACCTTCTTTCTTGCTCTGTAGCACAGGCTGGAGTGCAGTGGCGTGATCATAGCTCACTGCAGCCTCGACCTCTGTGCTCAGGCAGTCCTCCCACCTCAGCCTCCCAAGTAGCTGGGACTACAGGCTCATGCCACTGCACCTGGCTACTTTTAAAGCAATGGCAACAAAAGCCAAAAATGACAAATGGGATCTAATTAAACTAAAGAGCTTCTGCACAGCAAAAGAAACTACCATCAGAGTGAACAGGCAACCTACAGAATGGGAGAAAATTTTTGCAATCTACTCATCTGACAAAGGGCTAATGTCCAGAATCTACAATGAACTCAAACAAATTTACCAGAAAGAAACAAACAACCCCATCAAAAAGTGGGCAAAGGATATGAACAGACACTTCTCAAAAGAAGACATTTATGCAGCCAACAGACACATGAAAAAATGCTCATCATCACTGGCCATTGGAGAAATGCAAATCAAAACCACAATGAGATACCATCTCACACCAGTTAGAATGGTGATCATTAGAAAGTCAGGAAACAACAGGTGCTGGAGAGGATGTGAAGAAATAGGAACACTTTTACACTGTTGGTGGAACTGTAAACTAGTTCAGCCATTGTGGAAGTCAGTGTGGCGATTCCTCAGGGATCTAGAACTAGAAATACCATTTGACCCAGCCATCCCATTACTGGGTATATACCCAATGGATTATAAATCATGCTGCTATAAAGACACATGCACATGTATGTTTATTGTGGCACTATTCACAATAGCAAAGACTTGGAACCAACCCAAATGCCCATCAATGATAGACTGAATAAAGAAAATGTGGCACATATACACATGAAATACTATGCAGCCATAAAAAAGAATGAGTTCATGTCCTTTGTAGGGACATGGATGAAGCTGGAAACCATCATTCTCAGTAAACTATCGCAAGAACAAAAAACCAAACACCACATGTTCTCACTCATAGGTAGGAATTGAACAATGAGAACACATGGACACAGGAAGGGGAACATCACACACCAGGGACTGTTGTGGGGTGGGGGGAGGCGGGAGGGATAGCATTAGGAGATATACCTAATGTAAATGAGGAGTTAATGGGTGCAGCGCACCAACGTGGCACATGTATACATATGTAACAAACCTGCACATTGTGCACATGTACCCGAGAACTTAAAGTAGAATAAAAAAAATTTTTTTTTGTCAGGACAAAGTCTTGCCTTGTTGCTCCTTGAACTCTTGCACTCAAGTAAACTTCCCACTTCAGCTTCCCAAAGTGCTGGGATTACAGGCATGAGCCACTGCGCCCAGCCCCCCTTGTACAGTTCTATCTGCACCCCTCTAACTTTTCCTTGCAAAGACACCCTCAAGAGTAGGTCATCAATAAATGTGTCTGTAGCCCATGCACATCTACACACGCGAACCATCAGTCACCAGAAGCAGGCCACCTGCCTCAGAGCCCAGCGTCCGCCAGGGATCTGAGCAATCCTGTGGGAGGGCCTCTTTCCCCACTGCGGGCGCTACCTCCAAAGCAGACTGGCCGGCCCAGAGTGAGGGCTATATTGATTCAGGGAGCCTGCTCCAAAGGCAGGGACAAGAGATTCCACAGTAGAAACAAGCAGCTTTCACAATAACCAATTAAACCAAGACATTATCCATGCCAAGCCATTAGCCTGGGCCACTTAAGAGCCACAATAAATCCAGGCTGTTTTAAAGGCTTGTGTGCACAAAGGAGGCACCTCTGGCCTCTACCCAGAATGCTCCCAGGCTCTTAGATGAGAGGATCTCCCCTCGTTAAGGCTTGACAGAGAGGCAGGAGGGAGGATACATCTGCGAGCCAAGCCACTCCTCCACTCTGGTCTGTCCAGCCCCCGAGTTTCCCACTCTGCATTATGTCCGGGTTAGATTTCATCTGCCTCATCTGCTTCTCTTGTTGTCTCTCTGCCTGTTCCTTCCATGCCTGGGCAAATTTCCATTAAGTATCAGGCTCACAGCTATTGCTCACTGGGAGCCCCCAGGCAACAGAGTGGCATATACTTGGATGCTTTGAAGTATATCTATTAGAGTATGACAAGTCTGCCCCCAGGGTCCAGGCTGAAGGTGGGTTACAGAGCCCTGCAAAGTGGTGATTTTGTGCCAAAAATTGTGAGGTGCTAGGGTCCCACAGCAGATCTGGTGGGCTAGTGCTCCGGACCCTGGCTTTGTTGCCTACACCCTCTGCTCACCCTCCCCACCAACCCCACTTTGTGCTCACCCTCCTCCTCTATTCACCTTTCTCCCCTGCTCTCCCTCCTTCCCTGCTCGCACTCCTCTCCTGCTCCCATGCTCACCTGCTCCTCTGTTCGCCTCCTCCTCTGTTCACTCTCCTCCCCAATCACCTCCTCCCCTGCTTACCCTCCTTCCCTGCTCACCTCCTCCCTTTCTCACATCCTCCCATGCTTACCCTCCTCCCCTGCTCACCTCTTCTGCCCACCTTCCTCCCTTCTCACCTCCCCTGCTCACCTCTTCTGCTCACCTTTCTCCTCTGCTCAGCCTCCTCCCATGCTCACCTCCTCCCCACTCACCCTCCTCCCTTTCTCCCCTCCTCTGTTCACCCTTCCCCCTGCCCACCTCCTCCCCTGCTCACCTCTTCTGCTCACCTTCCTCCCCTGCTCACCTCCTCCCCTCCCCCCTGCTAATCCTCCTCTCCTGCTCACCTCTTTTGTTCACCTTCCTCCTCTGCTCACTTCCTCTGCTCACCCTCTTCCCCTGCTCACCTCCTCCTTTGCTCACCTTCCTCCCCTCCTCCCCTGCTCATCCTCCTCCCATGCTCACCTCTTCTGCTCACCTTCTTCCCCTGCTCACCTCCTCCCTTTCTCATATCTTCCTCTACTCACCTCTTTTGCTTGCCCTCCTCTGCTCACCCTCCTCCCCTGCTCACCCTCCTTTCCTGCTCACCTCTTCTGCCCACCTCCCCTTCTCACCTCCTCCCCTGCTCACCTCCTCCCCTGCTCACCTCCTCCCCTGCTCACCTCCTCCCCTGCTCATCCTCCTCTCCTGCTCACCTCTTCTGCCCACCTCCTCCCCTTCTCACCTCCTCCCCTGTTCACCTCCTCCCCTTCTCATCTCCTTCCCTGTTCACCTCCTCCCCTTCTCACCTCTTCCCCTTCTCACCTCTCCTCCCCTGCTCACCTCCTCCCCTGCTCATCCTCCTCTCCTGGTCACCTCTTCTGCTTACCTCTTCCCCTGCTCATTTCCTCCCCTTCTCACCTCCTCCCCTGCTCACCTCCTCACCTTCTCACCTCCTTCCCTGCTCACCTTCTCCCCTGCTCACCCTCCTCTCCTGCTCACCTCTTCTGCTCACCTCTTCCCCTGCTCACCTCCTCTGTTCATCCTCCTCCCCTGCTCACTTCCTCCCCTGCTCACCCTACTTCTCTGCTCACCTCTTCCTCTGCTCACCCTTGCCCTGCATAACAACTTGCCCCTCTCTCACTCCAGTGCCCCAAAATTGCACCGCCTTCTTCCTCAAGGCATGTGTTATGCCTTCCAGTTTTTCAAGGGGCAATTATGCTATTTGTGGATTATATGATCCATAGCTTCTTTCTCTCCCTCTCTGCCTCTCTCTTGTTTTCTCTCCAACTACTTTTCTTTCTTTTCTTTCCCTTTTTAGAAACCATACAGACTAAAGAAAGGATGAAAGAAATGATTAAAGTTAAGTCTCATATAACCCACTGAAATCTCTCTTGAAGGGAAGGCTGGAAGGCGATGAAATCCAGGATGTGTTTCACTCTGCTAGCTTCTTTCTTTATATTGTTTCTGGATGTTATTTCTCCAGGCAGTCTTCATGTTTGAGAGAAACACAGAACCATGCATTGGCTGGATTTACTGCTGCCACGAGGCCAGGCATCAGCAGCAGAAGCATGAGCAGGTGGAGGTAGCTACTGAGGGAAAGTCGCTGAGATCGCTACATGGAGAGGACAGCACAGAAGGCAGGAAGCGAAGCAGTGGCCAGCCTGGCACTCTGGCTGTTTTTTTGGTTTGGTTCGGCTTTCTGGCTCCTGGAGATAGAACCGCTCTCCGTGCTGGAGCCGGCACAGGAGGGTGAGTTGTACTGCAGCGGTGCCCCACCTCCACCTTGATTCTGGGACACAGACACAAAGAACAGACCAGCAAATGTGCAGCATGCCACTCATATGAAACTTCAAAAGGCCAGCCCTCAATGACTGTGCTGGCTGGTGTTTTAAAAAAGTCACATCTGCCATCAGATTTCATGGAACCTGCCTTTCTTCTGTTCATTCTTTAATCCTGTGTCGAAAACCTGCCCTTGTCATTTGGGGCTGAGAAATCTGTGTCTTTGCGATGGTGGCTGTCACTGCTGTCTCTGTCACAGCTGTGGGGGCCTGCACTCCACCGAAACAGAGGCCAAAAAGAGCGGCCGTCCTTCTCTCCTGTTCTCTGCCAGCTTTTCAGCGACGCTGCTGTCAGCCCCCCATGCTCTGTCCCCTCCTCTCTGGCTTGCAGGCCTCAGACTGCTGAGCCAGGCAGTGGAGAACATCTGACTGTCAGCCCGGCCTCTCCCACCTGCTCGGGTCGCCATCCCTGGCGCCTGGCCTGGCTTTGCTCCTTTCCCTTCCTGTGTTCACGCCAGGGTGCTCTGCTCTCCCCCTGAGTTTGTCTGCCTTACTTCTTCCCTAATAATAACAAGGCTGGACTCTGGTGCCCATCTGCAAACATCTCCCCGTCAAGTTGCTTCGTTTCTAGGGCTCTGCCTGCTGTTCCCACAGCTGCTGTGGCCACGGATGCTTGGTCTGAGCTGCCACTTCCAGCCTGCACAGTCAGGGCAGTTTGTGACACTTTTAAAGCCAAATGCCAAGGGGTGGTGCTCAGGCAAGCAGCGTGTCACTTGTCTACCTCTGGGCATGCTCTTAGGACAACAGTTCTCTCTCACATCTATGTATTAGGAACAGGACTTTGTAGATTTTTCTAGGACTTTTGAAGTCATCTTGTGTTTCTTTTCTCCTGTTAACACATTATTTTTAAACTTCTATATTAGTTTTCTACTGTTGCCATAAGAAATCACCACTAACATAGTGACTTAAAAAATAACACAAACTGATTATCTTACAGTTCTGGAGGGTAGGAGTCTAACACAGTTCTCGTTGAGTTAAAATCAAGGTGTGTCAGTGGGGCTGCCCTCCTCTCCAGAGCCCCAAGAGGAGAATCTGTACTGGGTCTTCTCCACCTTCCAGAGGTTTCTCACATTCTTTGGCTCACGGTCCCCTTCCGCTGTCTTCAAATCCAACAATGACAGATTTCTCTGAGCCTTTTTCTGCAGTCATATCCCTTTCTGACCATAGCTGGAAAAAGTTCTCCACCTTCAAAACCATGTAATTAGACTGGACTCACCCAGATGGTCCCGGATAATCTCCTCAAATCACACAATCATATCTGCAAAGACTGTTTTGCCATGTAGGGTAAAATACTCACAGGTTTTGAATATTAACGTGTAAACATCCTTGGGTGGGGGCAGGGGTGTTATTCTGCATACCACAACTTCTGTTTTCTTTCTGTTTTCTCTCTCTTTCAAAAAGTAAGTTCAACATGGCAAGTCATTTCTAAGATAGGTGATAGACCCAGGGCCAGATTTCATCAGAAGATGATAAAAATGGGGTAAATTTAGAGGCACCAAAAAGATCCCTGTGACTAAATGTCTAATCAACCAGACTGCTACCAAACCTGAAACTCACCCCACAGTTAGATTCCAGTTAGATTTAATATCTTCCTTAAGCCATTATCTTCAAAATGCCACTGAAGTCTAAATGCCCACATATGCATGGCAAACAGTGTCTGGTGTCTATTTTGTGCCAGGAGATTTAATAACTTTGATCTCCTTAGAACTTCAAAGAGTCCTTGATGCAGACCAAATTACTGTCCTAAGAGGTCAAATTCAGTGACCAGGGCCACCAAGCTGATAAGTGGCACAGCCAGTCACGGCAGCCAGCCTGACTTGAGCTTTGCTGCTGTACCACGCTCCCTCCCATACACACAGCAGCAATGATGCACTAGGAACCTTTAACACACGTTTTGTTGTTGGTCTCTAATACACATGTTGCACATGTGAATATATTAGTTTAACTCCAGAGGCCAGGATCCTGAAAGTATACAGGTAAGGCTATTTTTGAGGTTGTTTGTGGGAACTATAAGAGTAGGTATGGATACTAGGATAATTCCAGGGAAGATCAGCCTTAGAAGACCTAGAAGAAGCAAGCGTGAGGAGTTCAGAGTTCGGTAAGGTCACAGCTTGCCGAGGAAATGCCAGGAGGACATCAGTGAGGAAGGTGACAGGTAGCAGGATAAAAATATAACCACCTTCTCCCTGTAACAAGCCACGTCTGACTGTCTATGACTGTGGCCCAAGAACGTTAGCATCACACAATTCTCAACTAGACTTCCGCCAACCTCCTTTCTCTCTCTTCACCTTCCAGTGTTTCTTTCATTCTTCTCTTCTCTTTTCACATAATACAATCTTTCACAGAGTTACTCTATTACAGTTGGGATTAGGGCACATGAAATTTATCCAAGGAAGGTCTTCTCCATGCCCAATGAGTCCATCAAAAAAAAAAAAAAGCCAGGTTATGTTAATACACATTATTTGGTTTATATCACATATACATTTGTCAGAAATTCAATAAATATCATACACTGCACATAATGTATGAAAATAACTCCTTTTTTAGGTTCTGAATCTCAGAGTTTAGTATAAAACCCTTTATTCCAAAAAGAGACTCTCATGTATTGTACCCTTTGGATACTGGGACAGAAATGACTTATTTCCACATAGACGTATGTTTCTCCCTAGGTGTTTACTCCCTAGGAGTAAGGTTTTTAAACTTACTCCAAATATAACCTTGCTCTTGGTTAATTTCTGGTCTATTTATACTAGGATTTAAGTCTTTGCAAATAATGAAAGGAAAACACCTTTTTCATTAATCACCTGAAGACGGGGGAAAAAGAAAAGCTCTGATATACCAAACTCAACCTTTTCAATAGACTTGACCTCTCTATTTGAATTGATTCCAAACTATTCTCACAATTCTTAGCATCTTTATCCTTTTATGTGAACACAACTAGAGCATTGCTCCCAGTGGTCCTTCAAGCACATGCACAGGAAAAAGCCCTCCTGAAAGGTATAAAATAATTCCACTGTTGCCCATCAGCCTTGACTTTTGCTCTGGTAGTCACTGCCAACATGCTAATTCTGTATCAGTGCTTTCAAATTGCTAAACGCAGCTTTTAAGTTTCAGGTGACCATTTTTGCCCCAAGGCTTAACAAAACCCTGGAAAATTGTTACAAAAGCTGCCAAGCTCAAAGAGGTGAGTAGGGAGAAGAAAAAATGCATCACAGTTGCTTAAGACTGAGTGTGTTATCCATCCATATGGATAATATAAATAAATGTACAAATATATAATATATATTTATATATTATATATGTAATTATATATCTATATAATATATACTTATATATTATATAAATAAATGTATTATCTATCCACATGGATAATATAACCACATATAATAATAATAAAAAGTGATAATTCACATTCTTGAAATACACAGCTCCAGACATTGGGGCAGTCTTTTTGCAATAGCTCTCCTGGACTCATTCCCTGAGAATAAGTACTCCACTGGGCTTCTATCTCTGCCTTAGTCCAGCATTTCTGTGGATTTTTCTGCAATTTGTAAAGAATCCCCAGCACATAGCAGTTACTATACGAAAATATCAAATGCTGGTAAATGCAGCCTGAGGCATCATTTGCTATGCTGAAGATGGAGGTGGTCAGGAATTGGATTAAAGCACAAACAAGGAAGCAGAGATCCTTTTCATCAGAGTCCGATGAAGTGAGAAGAGGCTGAAGTAAAAGGTTTGGAGGGTAGAGGACCGCAGCTGGGGGAGCTTTCATTGAGTGGTTAGGTCACTGCTAGGCAAGATGCGGGCTTTAAAACAGCCAGGGACTTCCTGAGAGCAGAAGATACGTGGAAGAACTGCTGTGGGAATTGGGTAAGTCAAGAAGAGCTAAATAAAAGGATTACGGAGAAGCAGGGAAGGCATCCCTTAGAACAGGTATCTTGAGAGTATAATAGACCCAATCAGAAATGTATGATTTTTCATAGCAACTCATCAACCTGGAAGTAGAAGTAGTGGGCTTGTTCAGTGGAGGGTATCCTTGGTTATAAATTAGAAAAGGCTGCAGCAGCTCATAATGATGACAGTTCAGTGTGGAAGCGAGTTTTCTGCCCATATGGGTAAGACCAGGGGAGGGTTTTTGGACTGGGAAACTGCAGCAGGTTGAGGGAGCCTCTCCTTTTTTTTTTTTTTTAGAGATGGGGTCTCGCTCTGCCACCCAGGCTGGAGTGCCGTGGTGCGATCTCTGCTCACTGCAGCCTCCACCTCCCAGGTTCAAGCAACTCTCCTACCTCAGCCTCCTCAGTAGCTGGGATTTACAGGGGCACACCACCACGCCCGGCTAATTTTTACATTGTCAGTAGAGACGGGGTTTCACCATGTTGGCCAGGCTGGTCTTGAACTCCTGACCTCAGGTGATCCACCCACCTTGGCCTCCCAAAGTGCTGGGATTGCAGGCGTGAGTCACCGTGCCCAGTGAGGGAGCCTCTCCTTAAGAACAAAGGGTAGCTTCCACGCATCTTGTGGGAGAGAGAGATGGAAGGTCAGATGGTTGTAGTCAGAAAGGGGGAGTTTGACAGGTGGAGATCTTGGCAGTGGAGCAATTGCTAATGAAGATGAAATCCAGAGCACGTCTATGCCAGTGAATAGATAATGTAAGATGATGTGAATGCTACTAGAATAAGTTTGGGCAGAGAGACTGTGATTTAAGTCATGACATTGAATTTGAGAGAATGATGGGAATAAAATGGATGGAAAGACAGACCACAAGGCAAGTACTGGTAGGGCAGGATCCACAGAGCTCTGTGCAAAGGAACTGAAGTGGGCATGAGTAGCAGTAGAACCATCCAGCCTGGGCAGTGAAGAGATGCCCCAGAAAGGGTCATGGGGTATGAGAAGTACTGGCACATTTCCTCTTGGCCTTGGGGTTTGTTAGGGGTACAGTCTTCGCTGGAGGTATTGTGAGGTGTTACCAGGAAGATCCACTGGCAGTTAATGAGAGCAGGTGGAGCAATGGGGAAGGGAATGACGTGAGGTTGTAGGAAAGTTTGTTCTTAGTAGAATTAAAGTTCCAAAAAGATTTGGGAAAGTGTTTAGGATAATAGCTCTTAACTTTGGTGGCACAATAGAATAACCCAGGGAGTATTAAGAAAATAAAATGCCCCAATACCTAGACCAATTAGATCAGAACCTGTGGGAGTGAGACCCTGGAGTGGGTTTTTAGAAAAGCTTCCACCTGCTTCCTCTGTGCGCTGAGAATTCCTGATTTTGGAAGAGCATGAGCGTGAGTCAGGATGGGGGCAGGCCTGAAGGAGAAGGAGGCCTTCAGGAGGTGTGTTGCAAGAGGAAGTATTTCTGGGCAACAGTGGTTAGAGAAGTAGCGAGATGGGAGAGAGTATGTTGGGAACATTAGCAGGGCGCCAAGAAGGCAGAGTTTTAGTAATAAAGGGCTTTTTGAGCTAATCAGCCCCAAATTTCCAATTCAAGCGTGGGTGTGAGGAAGAGATGGCGTGACTGAAATAATTGTCTCTTCGGTATGTTGGAGAGGCCATTTACCTATAACTAGGATTTTGGTATTTCTGCATTATTAAAAGGCCATGAGGTGCAAGAAAGCCTCATCCATTATTCATGTTTGTTTCAGGCTAAGTGCTAGATCCCCAGATGCTGAGAATTTATAAATGTCTATTTAGAAAGCATTGACCATGATACAAACTGCTCTTGAGTTGTTTTTGCTGCTTAAACCTGTTCATCACTCTTTCTCACTATTGACCATTTGCGTCTTGGGTTCACTAATTATAATAATCAGAATTATTTTTATAAAATATTCTATTTTTGCATGTATTTGTGTGTGTTTATTGGGAAAACAAGGTGGCTGAGGAGAGAACTATGTGTGTGAATATAAAATATGTAAATCAAACACTTCAAATATGATGTAGGTCTTCTATGGTACGCTTTTGCAATGATTTTCTTGGAACTGTTGAAAAGCTTTGCCTTAATCAGACCCCATGGCTCCCCTACAGATACCATTTTCCCTAATTCAAACCCAGCATGATTCCTATCCTGACAGTGCTTTGGATGTATCACATTTGCAAGGAATATAAAAGAAATAACCTTAAGCTTTACATTAGAGCTGTGTGTTCACAACTTTTATTCGACATCAGAAAATCTTACTGGCTTGACTATCAAAATTATATGCACTGACCCAAGAGGTCTCATCCCTTCCCCAAGACCATGCTGGTCAAATCTACGATGGTGAACAGATGATGGCAACAGGCTTCTAGCTCACCTTCCTGTTTCCACTCGTGCCCTCTACAGTCTTTTCCCCTGGAGCCTGCTTCCCAGTGGACTTATCCTGGAACACTCAGTGTTCATAACCAAGTACTACTCTCTGAACGGAAGCTCCAGATGGAAATATCCTGATATTCAGAAAAACTTTCTTTCCTTGGCTTCCTTGATTCATTTTTCTTCCATTTCTATTCCTAATCTGGCTGCTTATCCTTCTTTAGCTCCTTTGCTGGCTGCCCTTCCTCCTCCCTTGCAAAGCCAGGGCTTTCCCTGGTCCCCAGGCTCTAGGGTATAGGTCTTCAAGCAACTTTGTTTAGGGGCAGCTGGGCATGAAGCCTGCTTTCTCCACTTAACAGCTATGTGACCTAGGGCAACTTACTTAAACTTTCTGTGCCTTGGATGATACATCTATAAAGTGGAGATAATGGTGCCTTATAGATAAAATGAAGATTAAATGAGTTAATATAAAATATTTAGAATTTTGCCAAACATATAGAAGCTCTCGGTCGTGTTGATTATTTTTATGATTATCTTCTCCTTCTACTCTCTCTTGATATTCTTCCTGACCACTGTGGATAACAATTATCAACATAATGTAGTTGGTTTCTGAATCTCTGTTTCAAAATCTGCTCTCTGTTCAGAGAACCATATCCGTATTTCTAACTGTGCCTTGGGCATCTTTTATATCTCTAATTCAGTATTCCAAAAGAAAAGGCACTGTCACTGTTATGGAGTGATATCTGTGTCCCCCCCAAATTCATATGTTGTAATCCTAACCCCCCAGTGTGATACTATTAGGAGGTGAGGCCTTTGGGAGGTGATTAGGTCATAAAGGTGGTGCCCTAAGGAATGGGATTAGTAGCCTTGTAAGAGAGATCCCAGAGAGCTCTCTCCCCAGCTCTCCACCACGTGAGGACACAGCAAAATGTCAGCAGTTCCTCATCAGAGCCCACCCATGCTGGCACCTTGATCTCAGATTTTCAGCCTCCACACTGGAAGTCTGGGTTGGAACTGTGAGAAATAAATGTTTGTTGTTTAAGCCACCCAGTCCGTGGTAGTTTTTCAGAGCTACCCAAACTGTCTAAGACAGGCACAATCTCTACACCCCAAGGCCTCCTGACCCCTAAGTTTGCTTCTATGACTTAGAGGCAGGAACTTGACCTTCTGCCCCATTCATTGAGCACTCGTCATGGGATTCTCAAAAGGCCACTTGAACAGGACTTTTTAGGCTTGTTCTCTCCATCTCACTCCCCTGTCATCATTCAGCTCCATCACACATTCCTGCATACTTTGACTCACCTTTTCACTGAAGTCAGGCTGATATTTCTAATATGTATTTTCAATCATGCCTTTTTTCTGTTTAAACCTCTCCAATCTCCATTAACTCAATAACTGAATCTCAACTCCTCTCTCTGGCCGTAAAGGTCCATCTAGACAAAATTCCTATCTATTATTCTAGGCTTACCAGAAATAATATGCCTGCAGAGAGTCTTCTTTTTTTTTTTTAAACAGAGTTTCACTCTGTCGCCTAGGCTGGAATGCAGTGAGGCGATTTCAGCTCACTGCAACCTCTGCCTCCCCGGTTCACGCCATTCTCCTGCCTCAGCCTCCTGAGTAGCTGGGACTACAGATGCCTGCCATCATGCCTCGCTAAGTATTTTGTATTCTTAGTAGAGACGGGGTTTCACCGTGTTAGCCAGGATGGTCTTGATCTCCTGACCTCGTGATCCACCCGCCTTAGCCTCCCAAAGTGCTAGGATTACAGGCGTGAGCCACCATACCCGGCCGAGGGTCTTTATTTATTGTTTGCTTCTGTGTTTATTCATGCTGTTCCCTCCACCTAGAAATCTTGTATTTTTCCCTCTACTATTGCTGGTCAAAACCCAATCCTCCATTAGGGCCAATCATCAAATATTAGCTCCTTTTCAGATTTCCTCAAAGTAATGATGCCTCCATCTCCTGAGCTCCCATATAGCACTTTGCATGTCAGCCACTGTGGCATTTCTCACCCTCTGACTTACCTCCTCAACCTTGGCATACTTCTTTTATTCCTCCTTCTATATCATAAGTTCTTCAAAGGCACTTACTATATCCCTTAAAGCTTCGAATGGGATAAAATGAATGGCAATAATCACACCAGGAATTAAGCTCATTTATTCTGCAAAGCAGCAGGCTGTTGTCAAATGCTAACCCGCTCCCTCACAGCCCTCATAAAAAGAATGGGAAAGCATATAAATGAAGCAGCACACCAGAGGAACATACAGTGTGAGCAATTATGCCAATTCCTTTTATAGGAAGAACGCAGCTGAGATAAACATGGAAGCAGATTATTTACCATCCATGGGTCTCGTTGCCAAATTCTTCTAAATTTTTCATTAAAAGAAATCAAGGAAGGTAAACAAAGTAGCCCTTGGGAGGAATCAGTGTAAACAGCTCATATATCAGCATGGCCTCAGAGAAATGTCTATCTTTTTTAAGTGCATCCTTTGGGGCCAAACACATGTGTCCACACACTTGGGTGCACACACACAGCCACATCTCCAAGTGTGCACAGCCTTGCAAAACCTTGGCTTCCAGGTGGAGGTGAAGAGGGCAGGCTAGGTGAGAGGCACTTACCTTCAGGGCATCCTGGGTGTCATCCAGACAGTAGACTCGGATGCTGTACTCCAGCGAGGAGCAGCACAGGGGCCCAAAGATGGCCAGCTTGAGGCGCTTCGCAGCCGCTTTGGTGGTGGAATGTCCTACCAGGGCGTAGGTGCTGAGGTTCTCTGTGAGGATGTGGCAGGCCTCTGCATCCAGCTGAATGTAGCAGGGGGTGGTGAAGTTTTCCTCCCCGACCACCACCACATCCTGGGGGACAAGAGGGAAGGGCCATGGCTAAGTCATCCAGGATGCATGCCGGCCACCAGGGATGGTGGTGAATGGTGAGTAGAGCAGGACCTATCCTTTACTTGGTCTTTTTTCTCTCTCAGAGTTTATAATCTGTCTACTTGACTTCATCATTCTGTCTCTTTCTACCATTGTCTTTACACTGAGAATATTCTTTATTTAGATGTCTTTCAGTTCGCATTTTTTGATCTTCTAAGAATCTACATTTTCCCTAAAAATCTGTACGTGTGAAAAGAATTAGATAAATTAAGGAACTGGGCAATAATATATTAATATGCAATTCTACTATGTTCTTTCAAAACTCACCTGACAGTTTCTTCCTAAAGAAATACACTGCTTTTTCTAAGTAATCTTGGCTGTCAGATTCTAAGAAAAGCAAGACCTGACAAATTCCATGACACGTAAGATACATTTCTCTGTTACTTTTTTTGTTGTTGTTGGGTCAGTATACTTCTTTTATTTATTTATTTATTCAATTTATTAATTGAAACAGGGGTCTCACTCTACTGCCCAGGCTGGAGTTCAGTGGCAAGATCTCAGCCCACTGCAACCTCCGTCCCCCAGGCCCAAGTGATCCCCCAACCTCAGCCTCCCAAGTAGCTGGGACCACAGGTGTGTGCAACCACACCTGGCTAATTTTTTTTGATAGAGATGGGGTTTCACTATGTTGCCAGGCTGGCCTCAAACTCCTGAGCTCAAGCGACCCACTTGCCTTGGCCTCCCAAAGCGCTGGGATTACAGGTGTGAGCCACCACGCCCAGCCACAACTTTTTAACATGTTTTATATATTTAGGATTTCATATTGTGTGTGTGTGTGTATGTGAAAGCAGGATTTTGCTGCAAAAAGGTTTAAACGGAAAACACTCAACCTAGATCATGTGAGCAGTTGTACCTGAGTCGTCATCTGACGACTGATGGCTGAGCAGAGGATTGGCCAAGCAGGCAGCTGTCCCAAGTCCTAGATGACCAGGGGCCAAGGACATGGTACTTGGTGTCAGGGAGCTGGGATGAGGGCAGGGTGGGCTGGGATGGTGTGTGAGCTCACAAGAAGGAGCTCAGGGAAATTCTAAAGGCAGCAGCTGGCAGTAAAGCTGGAAGCTAAATTGAAGGAGACAAGTCAGTGAAATTTTCAGTCTAAAGAGATGGGTTTTTATGTGTCATTAAACAGTCTACTCTTTCAGACACTGAAAACATTTAGCAAGAAATAAAAATAAATGGAAGTGATGATTTTTATTTTAAAAAATAGTTACTAATTCAACCAAGTTTTGATTCATCTATATGGTTCAGGCCACAGAATATATCAGCTGAAAGACCATGTATGGGATGCAAAAACCAAGGGTTGGGATTCCGAATGCATCCTGGGGCAACCAGGTAACAGAGGCATGTGAAGTAGGCAGGGCCACAGACAAGGAGGAATGATGGAGACTGTGGCGAACCAGAGCGCATGCCTGTCTAAAGAGCTCAGCCTCTGCTGGGCTTCGGCCTACGGTTGCTATGCAGGAATGCAGGCCAAGTATGGACAAAGCCTCACATGTTCCAAGACAGGCTGGAAGTTCAGATTTTAATGTGAAATCTTCCAACTTTTAATTAACTCGAATTTAAGAGAAAATTTCAGGCAGGAGAAATCCACGCGTGAGCATGAGTCAGTCTCTGCACTGTCAGAGACAAGAGTCAGTCAGTCTCTCTGCAGGGGCAGGAATCATGTCAACTTTGCTTCCCACTGTATTCCAGTGGGCCTGGCTCAGGGTGAGTGTCCCACAACCATTTGCTGAAACAGTGAATGAACACTTAGTTATACATTTAGTTCAGAGGGCTACACAAAGATGTGAAAGGTTGCCACCTAGGTTATTATTTATTAGGCCTTGCAACATGATCTGAGCTATAATAAGAGCTGTGTTTTAATAGCATCAGTGAAATAATTTCTTCTACTGAACCTATGCCCCCAGAGGAAGCCCCTAAAAAGGAAAAGAGAGAAGCTCAGAACCTCCAGGTTTATTCCAGTCCCAAAAGGACACCTGGAAAGCAGCTGCTTTCTCCAGGACAAAGGAAAGCCTCCGGTATCCCCTAGTGGTGACATGGTACAGAAAGCTTCCTAGAAGACATGGCCAAAGAGTAACGATGCCCACGTCCCAGTCACTCACAAGTACAAGGGGGCTTTCATGAGGACTGTCCTCTTCTACTTTCCTCATCTGCTCAGTTTATTGTTAATGTCGTTGTTATTGTAACTACTCAAACCCAGAAATGGATAGGGTAATAGGAAGAGAATCATGCAAATAATTTAGGATCACTTCGGATTAAGACGGGATGTTTTTCAGATACATCATTTAAAGCTTAAATAGAATGAAAATTAGATCTGGTTAAATCTGGTCCTAACTCAACATAAAGTGTATTTATTTATTTATTATGTACGCTTCGGCAAGCAGTGATCCCCTGATATGGTCAAGAGTAGAACATGTCCATAGGAAGGAAATCCCAGTGAATCCCAGGGATACTCTGGTACTCTTCTACATCTAATACTATATTTTCTTAAAATATTAGGAGCTGGAATCTTCATGTGTATTTTTTCTAAGAATTTTTTCCTAAAAAATTATCATAAGTAATCACAAAGCATATAATATATACTTTGCATATTATAACTTCCTATTTTATATGTTTTACATTTTATACAAGTATAAATGTATAGTATAGTTTTAAAATTATTGAGTATTTTTGGATAAACATATTACTGAAATATAGGTGCTAAGTGGAGAGTTCTAATATAAAGAACTAGGCTTGTTTAAAGCATTGTCCTTAAGAAGTTCTGATGACAGCAGCTGCAGACAGCCAGAATGCTGCAGATTTTCTTCCTTCTAGTGGAGCTTTGGAGACACACCCTTTCTGTTTTCCAAGGTTAAGTTCACAAGAACTATATCCCAGGTACATGTCTGCAAGTAAGTGCCTAACATTTTCTGATCCAGTTGCAATGTTTCTGATCTGCAAATTATATACGTATATATACATATACTTTTTTTTTTTGAGATGGAATCTCACTCTGTTGCCCAGGCTGGAGTGCAGTGGTGCGATCTCGGCTCACTGCAACCTCCGCCTCCCGGGTTCAAGCGGTTCTCCTGCCTCAGCCTCCCGAGTACCTGGGATTATAGGCACATGCCACTGCGCCCGGCTAATTTTTCTATTTTTAGTACAGACGGGATTTCTCCATGTTGGCCAGGCTGGTCTCAAACTCCTGACCTCATGATCCGCCTGCATTGGCCTCCCAAAGTGCTGGGATTACAGGCATGAGCCACCCCATATACATATATATGTATATATTATATATACACACATATACACAATATATATACATAGACATATATATAATCTATATTCCAAAAGGAACATGTCTACAACTCTTACGTGCACCTTTCCTATGAGTTGTCTAATGAGTGACCATCATTTTCTGTGTGCCTGTCAATCAGAAGATATAACACTCAGGAACTAGTCTGCCTGCCTGTTTCTCTCTCATTTTGAGGGTGAGCTAAAATTCCAGTCATGTTTTGCTTTATAAATGAAAGGCCTCCCATAATTGCTCCTGCTTATCTGCATGGATTATTCTTGCATAGCATCTTTATCCCGACAGCAGCTCACCTCCCACTGTCCCTGTGCTGCCTGGTTCTTGAGCAGTATTTTCCAGTCCTCGGTATTGGGGTCTGCGCAGTGATGCATAGTAAGGACGACGGGGCGGGTGAGCAGAGCTCCTGGGGGCCCACAGCTCACCACAGGGGTCAAAAGTGTCTGAGAGTCATCCATGGGTGGCCTAGGAGGAGAGCAGAGAATGGCTTCAGTGACATTTCCATTGTATTCATGAACTATGCACTTGGGTTCTGAAGGCAAACAGGTCAAGTAGTTTTCTCCTGGAATTCTTTTTTTTTTTTTTTTTTTTTTTTCTGGGGGGTTGGGGAGAGGAAATAGGTGATACAGAATTAAATGCTGTCTATACCAAGACCTTGATCTTGCAGGACTGGAAGTCTTTATGATAACAATAAACTTGCCAGCATCTCTTTGATCCCCTTCCCTCCGACACTGGTCTTTCTATGGTAGCTTCCTCCAAATTTATGTACAGACACTTTCAAGATGGAATGAGAATGAACAGAGTCCCTATGAAGTTACATAAGCAGATTTTCTGATAATTCTTGCCACTGGTCTCACAGGGTTTTAAATACTTTTGTGGTTTCAGGACCTGACTTGAAAAATAGTTTTAAAAAATCATTTCAGAATGAGGACACTCTAGAACTAAACTTAGTCCAAATGACTTTCAGGAATAATTTAGGCTAGTACAGCAGATTCATTCTTTCAAATATGACTAGAAATAATATAGAACTGTATTTATACAGCAACTTAAAATGAGATCTCTTGTATAGTTCATGCTCAGAGAATCTGGGCAGAAAGAACCTAAAATATGCAGATTCTTTATTCTTATATATAAAAATTGCCTTTAATCTTTTCCCTAACAGGACTGTAATCAACAAGCAAATGGATAAATTAACCTAGCCTATCAGTAAATTTGTGAAGATATAGTTCCAAAGGCGTTGAGTGGATTGCCCCAAGTCTCACAACTAAGTGCTAGTTAGTGCTGAGATGAAAATAAATGCCCTCTCAACGACAACAGTCAAACTACTCACTCAATCAGAAGAGCATAGCTTTTGAAATCATGGACTCAACAGAATTTTAGAAGGGCCCTTGGAAGTCATTCGGCAGCACCTTCCATCCAGCCAGAACCCCTCTAAAACATGGCTGACATATAGTTAGTGCTATAGACACATCCAGAATTGTTCCATTACTGCTAAAAGGTCACCTCGTTTACTATAAACTCAAATTTACAAAATATTCTTACTTAGAATGAGCACAACCTGACTTCCTGAAATTTCTCTGTATGTATCCTTGATTTGCTTTTGATGCTACACTGTTTCATGTATTTGGAGATCATTATGATGTCTCTACAGTCTTTATTACAGACCAAACAACTTCAATGTTTCCACCCTCAGCTGGAATAGCATGGTTTCCAGATCTCTCCTTGGGTTTCTATCTTCATTTTCATATGGATGCTTGTCATTGTTTTCCAGGTCCTCGTTAAAGTGGTGGCATCTTGAACTCAACACTCAAATAGTATGAGAGAGTATTTTCTTTGATTTGCCATCTGTGTTTATATTCATGCCTCACAAAATTGTTGCTGTTGATTATTCCCAATCAAGGAATTACTTACAACTATTATTTAGCAGGCTCCAGTTACATGGGAAGATAGAGATAGTATGGTTAAGCATTTCCTTTATAAAATGAAGCAGTGAAGCTCCAAGGAAGTTAAGAAATTTGTTAAACTAACCACTCTAAGTATTCCTAACATGAAAGGCTCTTAGGCTAAGTCTGGTTCCATGATTGTAATGATGGCTTTTAAACCTATGTACAGAAATTTATATTTAGCTTTTCATTTGAACTTAATAGTTTCAAGGTAAATTTTGGGTCATCTATTTCTTCATGCTCTATCTTTCCTCCAAACATTGGCTATCTCTTCTGGTCTTTTCTCCTCCCTAATTCTGATATGCTTGCCATTTATGTTCTCATTCTAACCATTGATAACTTTGCAACACAAGAATAGGGCAAGGGCAGAGACCTTTTCAAGGATACCATTTGGAACCTCTTTCCAGTCTGATATCAATACTTTGAGCTATTTAGTTCCACCAAATATAAACCCATTAAAATGGACATTGTTTGGTTCACATCTTTTGATGGCATTCACATATATATGACAAGGGACACATCAAATTCCTTTATAATTGCAATGGTCACTTGAAATGGATTTTTCTCTAGTTTTTGTCTATGGTTTATGTATTATTTATTACATATTCCAGAAGTTAGCTTTTATCTATGGGTACCCTGGTTGAACACTCAATGAATGGTAGCAGTTGTTATTATTGTTAATATTGTTGGAAGACAATTATCCATGGATTTCTCATGTTTATGCATGGGTGTTTGTATAGCAATTGCCTTGAAAGATAAAGACAATGTCTACTTCTGGAGCAAATGGCAGGCATGTCTACTCCTCATTATAAAAGACTCAGGTTCCCTGAGCTCATAGATCCTTTTCTGGAATGCAACCATTGAGTGTGTAGACTTCATCTGAACATTTTTGCATCACCATTTCTAAAATGGGGCTCACAAAATTGGCACAAAAATGATGGTACTCTGTATAATGCTATCGCTGTGGGTAAAAAGCTGTCTGTTGTCTTTGATCCACAAGTCTTGTGTGTTTCATCAGCACGCATAAAACTGTAGCAGCTAACTTGGTAGCTCACAAGTAAGTTTGTATCTTAGAGCTTCCACAGTTGACTATTAGTTCTAAGAACACAATTAAAATTTGGTATATGTTCCCCTTAATAACTCTTGGCTATCACTGCTTCCTCACTTATTCTAAAATTGCACCAGGATCTCACCAACCTATGGCTTTTCTTTCTTCCTATTTAGAAAACCAACACAAATTTTACCTACTTTTAGTCTTTTAATAGCATTTCCGTTCTCTTTAAATAACAATACCCTTTCCTCCATTATAGCTAAAGTTATTTAGGTACTTGGGAATGTACTTAAATTTGGAACTATAAGGTTATTGGGAGCAACTTGAGACCTCATTACTATCCCCATTACCACCTTGGTTTTCATTTTCTCTTAACCCAATTTGTCCTTCTTCCAGTCTGAAATTCATTCTCTTAGAACACAAGTCAAGTTCTGCTTTCACCGTGTCATAGTTAATACTATACTATCTGCCTTAAGGAGTGACTTTATTATTGCTTAATTCTATTTTTTCCTCTCCTGGAGGGGGAAAAAACCAATGATTGCATTTTTCTGAGCACAACTCTTACCTTCTAGTTACAAGTGTACCTTGAGAAGTGAACATTAAACTTTTAAGGAAGGAGACTAGAGTGGAATGTATTTCAAGTGGTCTTTGCAATATAGTTGGGGATTGGAGACATCTATCTCTCAGTCTGGTGTTAGCAGCCGGTGCTTGAGGCAGGAAGGAGGAGGGGTCCTTCTCATCACTGACTTGGAACAGAAGGGAGAAGGCTCCCTGCTGGGCTGGGGAGCTGTCAGACCTGTACTCTCCAAGTACACCCCTGGCATGCAATATTGATGGGCACCATTCTTGGAGGAGGGATAGCAAGGGAAGGAGGGAGGAAGGAGGGGCAGTAGGTGTCAAAAGAATTTATTAACCCAGTGAGGTGCAAGAATGTAATGAATAGGGAAGTGGTGAAGTGGAATTCTTAACAGGGAGTGAAAAACAAAGAAGAAATAATGATAAGATTCTCTTATAGGCTTTCAAGATGACATAAATAGCATTGAAATTGCAAATATCTGAGCATATATGTAAGGAGTTATGCAGGATAAGATTTAACTATGTGAAAACTAAGGTCAGAGTGTGTAACACATTTCCTTTATACAAAGGAAGCTATTAAATTACATAGAAGAAAATAGCAGAAAATAAAAATATCTCAGATTCTTGTTTTTGCAGAGAAGGACTTCTCTATGTCTCATGTGTTTTCTAAGCAATTCAAGCAGTCTGTAAATATTAATTGCAGATGATATGGAAATGAACATAGAGCAAAAATTAGCTTCAGAAGCATCAATTAAGTAGAAATTTCAGCAAAGAACAATGATTAAAATTTTAAATGTTTTCCAAAGTCCAACAAGGATAATATTCCAGTAAATGCTGGATGGGTGCTGAGTCCTCTAGGACAAAGCCCACAGAGAGAAATTTCAGTTTCCTGTCAGAAATATTTTCTCATCCTTTGCTTGTCATTATCAGTGAGGAGAACTTCTAATCAAGAGCGCATAATTTACAAAACTTTCACATAAGCCATTGCATTTGCTGCTCATGGTACACCTGTATGGCAGTGTATGTCTATTACCTCTTTTCCAGAAGAGGAAACTGAAATCTACAGACATTAACACACTTGCCTAAGGATGCAAAGCTAGGTAGGTTTCAAACACAAATCATTTAATTTCTTTCACACGATGCTGTATTTTGGGTTGCTTAGAGTGGGTTTAAGTCCTTGCGAAACTATTCTTGTCTGTTTCCTAGAGCAGGCTCAAGGAAAGAATCTGTCTCCATCCACCTCTGTGGGAACAGGAGATGCCTTCTAGTAATGGACATGTCTTTTATCTGGTCCCTCAGGATGATAATCCCACCCTAGGCTCAGCTGCCTTTTAAAGCACAGGCCTTCACACATAACTGGCAACTTGAAATATTTGCACTCTAGGTACCTGACAGGGAATATCTAACTCACTTGCTATCAAAAGCTCAATTGTGCAAAAATAATATTTATGAAAGCCACTCCGAAGGGCGTGCCACCATTTCCCTAGACAGGCCAAAATCTATCCCTGGATTAAGCCAGAACTGATAAGCATTATGCTTATCTACCTCCATTGAGGGACACTGATAGAAGCAGCCCTTGAAACTCATTGCTGTTTTTCTTTTAAGGATGCTGTTCACTGCATTAGCAAAATGTCTTCTTTATGAGGAACCAAAGGAAAAATAATTGAGTTTCTTCTGAGCATATTTTTTTCCTCATGGACATGCGGATCTTGTAACTTAACACATTCCCTTCTTGAAAGGCTTAGAAATAGTAAATTCACGACCTGGTACTAGCAAATGTGCTGGGAATTACACCAACTATTTTATATTCTAACTGCTCGCCTACTTTATCTTATCTTTTATAACTTTATTTTCCCCATTTTCTTACCTTTTTTATCCACTTATTTAAATTTATTTCTCTTATTGAGAAGTGTTTTCATAAACTATCTTGAAGCATTTCTTTCTAAGTAGGATTTCAATAAATGAACATTGTCAAGAACAGTATGAGGATAAGATTTCAATATACCTGGACTCACTAACTCCCACTGTTAGCCTTTTTATAGCTCTTCCTTCAAACTGAGGAACTTGAGGCTCATGAATGAGAAAGGACTCTACTAAAAGGACAAAGATCACTGTGTTTCCTTGAGACAGAATAATGTCAACTACTATTTTACAAAGTTCCAAAAAATAACATGATAAGCAAGTCTATCTCTATACAATTACCTACATAGGGAATTTTGGACCTTTATCCTCACACATTACTTTATTATTTAATAGATATATATGATAGTGTCAGTTGCCACACTACTATCTCACATCTTAAACCATTGCTAAGGGGATTCCACCAATTAAAAAAAAAAGTTCTGAACACCACTAATGTCCCACAGTTGACAAATCTAATAATCTTTTTGTTGTTCTTCCTCTTCCTTTACATTTTTACTTTAATGACACCTCGTGTTGAGGCTCCATCTTGGAGCTCTCTTTACCTTTGATTTTTGAGATCCTATTTATACCACGGTTTGTCTGTCTACCCTTACAAACCTTCGTACTTTCATTAGGAAATATTCATTGAGGAGCCACTACTCCTAACACAGTAATATGTAAAGTACTGTGCTAGATGCAAACTCTTCATTTGCCTTATCCTTACATGTTCTATCTAGTTTCTCTCATCACACCCAAACCTTCACAGGAGTATTTCTTAAAGTTCTTTCCCCAGTTCTTTCTGCTTCTGCATTTTCTCGGCTGGAGGTTCCTTCCTTGCCATGACTTCACTTCCACGTCCGTAGCAGGAATCCACATCCCCACTCACACTGAACGCATCCAAACTGGAATCTGTCCTCTCCCCTGGAGCCACTGCTGCTTCTCACCTTTCTCACAATTCTCACAGTGCCCCAGGCTTGATTCTTGAATCTATTCTGTGTGTTCTGCCCCTCCTTTGCAACACTTCTAGCCAGCTGTGAAATACTTTCTCTTCTGAAATAGATTCTCTCGATACCCTCTCCATTCTCTCAGACTGGGACCTGGCTCACCCTCCGGCCCGGTTCCTCCTCCTCCTCTCTCCTGACACCTGCATTACTGCCAGGGCCCACCCAGGCACCAAGCCTTCTGGGCGAGTCCTTCTGTTCCCTCCACCGATGCATTCCATGCACTGTCACCGGATCGATCTTTAAAAAGCGCTGCTATTCCTGTGTCACTCAGCTGCTCAGAGACTTTCCATGGCTCCCCGCGGTTTACAAAAAAGGTGTTCTATTTACCTTTGTATTTGCAATTTCTAAATTGACTTCTTCACCCTTTGATAAAACTGCTAGGTGAGTAGAGAATGCAGAGAAAAGGGAAAATCAACTTTCATATCTTCAATTCCAATTGTTTTCCAACAAGAATCAATAAAGAACAAAATTTCAGTCTAGGTCGGGTTCATTTGTGCAAACTGCTACTAGAAACAAGGCAAAAAGGCCCATGTTAGCAGCATTAATTGTGGAAATTGTATCCACCAGGAAAACAAAGGCTTTGCCGCCTTTCCAGAGATCTGTAAAGCAGGAGTCATAGAAATCCTGAGCACAGCCTTGCAGCTCTGCACCCTCTTTGGTCAGAGACCGCTTGTCTCATCTCTGTGGCTCATTCAGGCTGTTCAGCTGCCAGCCTGCACTTCTTTCGCTTAGAGCATATTCAGCAATGATAAGACCCCTCTTGTCACATTCACTATGCCACATGTAATTAAGTTCACGCCTCCCTTCAGACAATTCACATCCGCAGATGACCAGCTGGATACCATCCAGCTGGAAACATACCCAGTTTGGGATGCAATAAAAGGAATCAGAGAGAAGGAAAATGGAGAAAAATGCTCAGAATTTTCCTATGAATGCATAGTAACATCACAGCTCCTGATGTCCTCACAGAGTCTTCTTCCAAAGAAGTTCTGTCTTGTATCATGTGTGGATAGAAAGGATCTTTAGTGAGCAATAGAAAGTGTATCCAAAAATGCACCGTAATACATAGGCAGAGGTTTGGTTTGTGCATTGGTGCAATGGAGGAGGATGGCACATTAGGAAGCAGAAAGTGCTTTGTGATCAGAAAAGCCTGAGTCTGAATTCTGCCTTGCTAAGGTACTAACTGAAACCTTGGCTTTGGAACCCAATTCCCCTGTGCCTCAGTTTCTTCATCTTTAAAGTGGAGCTCATCACAGCTTGCAGAACGTAGTGAGAAGTAAATGAAATTAAGAGTTTGCTGGATGAAGGGCAGGGATGCTTTGTATTATGACTATATCCTAAAGCACATTCTTGCCATTGTGTTTTACAATAAAAATGCATCTAGTTCATAACAGAAAACTAGTGAAGAGAAGACTTCTCATTTATCTGAAACTGTTATCCTCCTGTGTTTGTTTCTTGGTTCATGGTCTGTAGTGCATATTTTCTTTTGAGATCTTGAGGTTTTCCTAGCTTCATTTTTATAAACAGAACTTCTTTTATGCACACCAAATTCAACAGAGTAATTCCCTCTGCACCTAACTTCAGATGGTAGGCATAGCAAGGAGTGATTTATAGTTTCCGTTTCATTATAGTCAAAGGCAGAGAACCCTAAAAGCAGAAAAGTGTCTAGCTTTATCAATTTTCTGTTTTCTCTTTCTTTCATCTAAAATGTACAATTATCCTGGTTCGGCTGCCAAGGAAAGTATGGGGAGAGCAGGCACATGAGTGCACACCTCTTTCAGCTTCAGCCCGTGCCTGCAGCAGCCCCTTAAGGCTTGATCTTCAGCTGCAGATAATGATAATCTGATGGAAAATAGGAGAGCTCAGGCATCTTACTGTTTCTCACCATAAAGCACAAGCCAATACTTATTTCTATTTAAACAAAATGTCCATGCTGACAAAGGCCTTGATGGATAGATGTGCTTAATGCTAACCTTGACTCTGGATGAGAGAAAGAAAAATAAAATAAAATAAAGAGATCTTGGAGTTTGCTAATCTTCTTTTCTCCTGATGCAAAAGAAGGGAGCTTTGAGGGCCTGTGAATGTTGCCTTGCATTGGGAATGAAAAAAATGAATATTTGATGTGGGTAAATACAAGCCTTTTAGTGATTTTTCTGTTGCTCAAATTTAAGGCATGAATAATGCTCAAGAACTGTATTATTTTCTTAGACAGGCTAGTATTTATGTAGGTGGAAGTACACCACCCGAGGAAAAAAATGTTCTGGGTCACACCAATTATAAATGCCAATATCTCCACCTGAGAGCATAATACAAAAGCTTTACGGCTAGTGAAGAACAAGACTAAAAATGGACGTTTTTCTGAGGATGAGAGCTGGGAAAAGAAAAGGTATAATGCGTTATAATGATAACCTAGTTCTGCATTGTCACTCATGCTTTATATTCAGAGCTCAGGGCTGAGGAGCCGATGCTCTTCCCCTTGGGAAAAACAATGATAATTACATGATGAGGATCTCCATTTTAACAACATCTTTCATTTTAAGATCTTGGTGTACTTCAGAAGCATTAATCAGGCTTCTAAAGCACTATTTAACACACGCATTTTACATGGAAACTAATCAAGAAATACCCAATACGATTTGTTAGAGGCCAAACTGAAAATTGAATTTAGGACTTCTCAATGCCTCTTGTTATTTTTACTTAAAATAACTTCTTTATGATTATGAAACATTCTAAACAAAACCTTTTAATTCAATCTAGTTTTAATCAATCCTAGACCCATTCTGAACAGCCTAATGTGGAATTTATAAGTGTTAAACATAAGAAGGAAATTAGTAATACTTAAGCTAGAAGACAGTCACAAAAGGAAGAATCGTGGGTCAGAATTAAGGGCTAGGCTGAGTGGGAGTGGTAGGGATTGGAGGAGTTGTCCAATCCTTTGTGACCTTTGACTCTGTAATGGGAACAGGCTGGATTCCTGAGCCAGATCCCATGAAGTCGACGTCTCTGTGTCTACCCACTTGTCTCTCTGGACAATCTAGGGATCACATTTCTGGACATTTTTCCAGGAAATATGGCAACGTGTCCACTTGGGAAAAGATCTCTAGCCTTCTACCCATATTCAAGATCTGCAAAAGCGTCTGGAGCCTCAAAGACAAAGAGAAGTAAAACCTGACCTTTTGTAGGTCAAGGGGAAAAAAATGTATGCCAGAAGCAAGGCACTTGAGACAAAAATATGTTGGGTCTATTGTGTCTATTGTACAATTCTCCTCCAAGTTAGACATTGGTAAAGTCAATGCACCAGAAAAAGCATATTTACCTCATAGTTTCTTTCCTGTGTACAGTCACATACATTTCGTAGACTCTCCCTTGGGGAATGGCCCCAGCGGGAATCAGCAAGCTGACTCCTGAATAGCAAAAGAGAAAAGCAGTCATATAAGGCCTAGGAATCAAAGCTTTTGCAGTACGTAAAAGGGAATGAGGAGATTTTGTGACCGTGCAGCCGTAAGCCTGCTTCATTTTCTCTAAAGACCTGTAAATATTCCGAGTTGCTCCATTTTCCTTCCTCATTGGCCTCCTTACCACGGCTCCCTCTGAACTCTTATGGAATTACTTAAAGGAATGATGTAACTTTTTAAACTCTTGTTTTATTTGAGGAACAGACAGATGGTTCCACTGTTGTTTTCCTTGCAAGACAAGGGGAAAACCAACAACTGCTCAAAATTTCAAACAGCTGTAATGATGCATCATTTCCATTTTTTTGAAAATCCCCACAAGATTCAAAGTCAGGGAAATGCCAACTTCAACATAAAAAAAAAACAACATGTATTTTTTAAATATCCGGTTAGCATCAATGTAATTCCACAATGGTATAAGAATTGGTGAAGACCTTTTATTATACATAACTCTAGAAAGTGAACACTAACTCCTAGTTTAGTCACAGCAGGTCAAAGTGTTTCTAGTTAGTTGCTAATCGGTGCCCTTTTGCAGAACTATTAGATTGGGCTGTGTTCTCAGCTAACTGTGTCTGCTGTGGCAGTGGCTTGCAAATTTGAACTCACGTCAGAACCACCTGGAAAGCTTGTTAAACGACAGATTACTGGTCCCTACCCCGAGTTTCTGATTCAGAGATATGGGGTGTGGGGTAGATTTTTTAGTTCAACCAGTTGCCAGGTGATGCCCATGGTGATGGTCTGGGGCCCACACCACTGCTCATCATCACAAAGAGTGATTCAGTGTGGACAGCACTCCAAAGATGTTTGGCTCCATCATTTGATTCCCCTAAAATCCAGCTTCCTTCGGCTCCATACAAATTTATGAAGCATCCTTGTGAGTACAGTGTTTGGCACTGCTGTGAATTTCAAAAAGGAAAAGATAGTCTTCCTGTCTTTGAGTAATTCATAATTTAATTAGCGAGGAAATGGAATATGCCAAATGAGCGTGGGGCAATATGAAAACTTGCCTGACCACACTGGAAAGTCTCAAGAAAAAAGAATGGAGAGTTAAGAGGTAGTAGGCCTTCATGTAACTGGTTGAAGATGTTGAGCCACAGACCTCTTGAGAAGGAGAGTAATGTGAGAGCCCTGGTGTTGTAGGAAGTGGACTGTCAACGTACAGAATGATTTGTGGAGGACACAGCAGGAAGATCACACATGAGGCTACCAAGCCTCAGTGCTTTTATTTTTTTCATTGAAAACATAAAACATACCTTAATCTTTGTTATAGGGATGAAACAGCATTATGAATATAAAGTAATAGGTAACTATTGTTTGTCCATTAAATAAAATATCATATGTTGATCACCATTGCCTAATACATAGGAAGAATTTAAAACATGCTAGCTCACTCCCTTCCACTTAAGAGACCTTTAAAATAATGCACATATGAAAAAGTGGTAGGTAGAAATGGGAAGAAAAGGCAGAATCCAATACATATCAGAGGGAAAAGAACTATTTTGAGAACAATTGTAATGTTTAAACAATGGAAGAACCTTAAAGTATGTTTTGATTCATTCAATAATGGACTGTTATAAAGATATTTAAAATCATGATTTTAAAGAGCATGCAATAGCATGAGGATTAATGAGAAAAGGGTGGAAAACATTATATAATACATGATCTCAGCTATGTAAACTGTGAAAAAAAATGGTATTTTATTAAATGTTTTGATTTTGTTAAAATATACTTTTAAAGGTTTAGGGTAAAAGTTGCCAAGGCATTGAAATGAAAGAGTGAATGACAGGAAGAATCAAATAAAATTTCATATTCAGGCCTGAAGACTCTTTGGTCTGTATATTCCTTGAGTATACACATATTATGTTTTTTCAATGTGACAACACTTTAGGTATTTACATTTTAGTTATTACTGTATTTACAAAATACTCACAGCCTTGTCCAAAAGAATTAGATAGATTTAGAGAGGAAGCCATTAACCCTTTTATGACCCATGGTTCCAAGCTCATTACTAATATTGATTAATGAATATCGATTTTTAATCCAACAGTATCAGGCATTAACTTTCATTCACCATGAAAGACCTTTATGAGGCTTATTGTCTAGATACAGAGAAACTACATAATAAACTGAAACCAAGTAATAGTACAAAAGCACACCTGATGAATCTGGTGATTCTGGATACAAATATCAGAGGTAGGAGTGAGTACTGTGTACACTATCAATACTGTGAGGTGAAAGACTGTGTGATCAAGTTAGATTAATAAATGAAGACTTGATGTCTATTATGATACCTCTGATGATCAAAAAATTTGTTTTCTGTAGTATTGTTTCATGTAGTAAATTGGAACTTAACCAAATGATATATTTAATAATTAGTTTGTCCTTTTAAAGTATAATGACAACATTAGGACTTGTGGCTTGATGTTGCCTTCTGAAGTTCTGGTAAAAAGGAGGTCAATGATGGTTCTAAATTACACCTCAGCAGAAAGTTGTGAGTATAAAATTTCTAGGGGAAGTGTTTTCAGAATTGGTTGGAGGAAGAGAAATGGTTTTGCTGATTTGTCTGAAGTAATGTTCTGTTTACATTGAAAGTAGATTTGGGCTGGATAGGTCACATTTAACATTTCAGGCCTAATGAAAACATCCCACGAACAAAAAAGATTTTGGTATGGAAAAATATGTTTCAAGCTGCCTCTTTGCAATTTAAACCTCTAGGAATTACCTGAATTGGGAACAATAAGGTGACCTCCCAGCGAGTTGAAGCTGCCAAATGCGGTACAGGATGGATCAGTCTGCCTTGCTAGACTCTGGTTCTTCAGGCTGAGGGCTTCATTCTCCAACAATGACTGGGTCATCTGAGGGGACAGCTTGGACGTAAACTCAGAGAGGTCATCTTGGGGGGTGACAGCACCTGAGGTGTTGTACACTTTGATTTTCAGGTTGGGCAGTGGATCCAGAATTGGAGAGTTGGTCATTGGGATTTTGTCTGAGACGTCATGCAGGGCATAGACAGGTCCTCTGTACATGGCTGCAGCTGACGTGAGGTCTGGGGGTACAGCCAGCAGATCTGAGTCAGAAAGAGAAAATAATCTCATTGGCATTCTCCATTCAGGCCAACCTACATTAGTCAGACTCCCCCTCACACTTTCTGAGCCAAAAGTAAAGCAGCTCAGCTAATATCGGAGATGGATAGACAGGCTCTACTGAAAACAGGGCAATCAGATAACTACCAGCTCTTTTATTATTGGCTATAAGTAAGTGGTCAAGCTCATTCTATAATTTGCTTTGACGTCTACTCATTATGCCCAAGGTATTTAGCTATTTCAACAGATTGGATTGAACAACGAGCCTCACTAGGTGATGATTAGCTATGGTTTCCCTGGTCTATACTGGATTTGGGTTCATTGGTAAATCATTCTATTCATAGCAATACAAGATATCTTGTCAAAGGAAGGAAAAAAAGAGACTCAAGAAATCAGTCAACCAATCAGGGAACTCTTTTAATTAGAAGTTAAAAAGTGACAGAGCAATCTGTCAGAAAAGAAAAAAAGAGGATTTATCTTGTTAACTCTAATTTGTTATGTAAATGACATCAATACACTAATGAACAAAATTAACTCAAATTGCTGTCTTCATGGAGCTTACATTCTAGCTGAATGAGATGACTCTAAAGTCATTGATTTTGAAACTGCTTACATGCATAAGTAACAGGGTGTGAAGTGGAATGTCAACTGACCTTGTCTTGCTGCCTTGATGTTCACAGGCTGAAAGCCCCCATTGAGTGCCGAAGAGTCAATAATATCTGACTCAAAGTCACGATGATTCTTCCGATACACAAACAAGGCCACAACTACAGAGATCGCCAGGCAAACGATCACTGCTATCACAATCCCAACATAGAGAGCAACATCATCTGAATCAGGAGCAGCTAGAGAGAAGAGTGAAACATTGAACCAGCTGCTTATAGAAATTTCCCACAGTACACATATGTATTGCTATAATTTTTTCAGACATTTACTGCCTTTTTTATAGGTTAATTTCAAATCTATTTCAAAAGCTATATAAAATGGCTGTGGCCTTTCAGTGGAAAATTGTCTCTGATTTCTTTTCCTTTCTCACTCTGCATCTATCCACCCACTAATCTATCTTATAATTGGGCAGCATAACAGACTGTTTATTACTAGGCATATAAAGAAACTGGAACTAAAACCATCCCAACCCACAGGAAAAAAAAAGTTTATTACTCATTTCAGGTGGAAAAGTTTGGAAGGGTTTTTGAATTCACTGATAGTTCTTTAAAAACATAAACACTGTTAGAAATATCTGGCATGTTTTAAATCTGCATATTTATTGAACCAGAATATTTTCCTAAGTATCACTCCAAGTCATAAAGTGACTTTCCATAGCACTCTTCTCACTTTCCCCTAAATCAATGGAGAGGTGGGTGGGAATGGTGTAACTAAGCAAAGCAAATATTAGGAGCAAACATATTAGATTTGAAAGGTGTGCTTTCAGAGGGCCCAGATCTGGGGGACAGAGGTTAATGCTGATAACCTTCTCTAAGTCCAGGCTTTGATACAGATGCAGTATTATCTCTGAGAACCCTGAGCTTCTCATGGTCCCCTGTCAGAGATTTACATTTGAGCTACTCATTACTAGAATAAAATATAGCTCTCTTGTGCACTAAGGAAGACAAAGGCCTGGTTCAGTGATCAGAAAGGTCAGACTACCCCAGAAGGCAAATAAGCATTTGACCAACACAGTGTGTCAGTCAACTGAGGCCTTTTTTCTGGAACAGAATTCCTATAAATGTTGCATGTTGCCTTGGTGGCATAGAACATGCTTTCATCTAACTGGAAAAGGTGATAGAAGCTGATAATTAAAACAAACAAATGAAATGAAACCTTTGTGGACCCCTTTGACATTTTTAAGTCTCCGTTTTTAGTTTTCTGTGATGCACAAAAACATGTTCAGCAAAATTAATCAAAGCTGCTCCACTCACTGTAAAAGAGGTTGTTAAATTGGTACTTCAGGTAGTCGAGAACAACCTAGCATTTTATGGTCAATTTTATATACATGTACATTTTTCAGGGAGAGAGAACTTTCCAATTTGTAGGTCCCATGACCTCCTAAAATGTGAGGAACCACGGCCCTCTCCTGACACTCACAGCCACATGGTTTACATGGTGAAATAACTCATCATTTCATTTGCCAGTGGCTCATGAGATAACCCACACTCTAATGTCATGGAATCTTTCACATATTAGCAGTGTAAATGAATTCTTTATTGGAAATTGCTCTATCTCTTTTGGCATTTTGTGTTTAAATGTAATGTATCCAAAAGGATTTTGCTTTCTTTTAAAAATAATTTTCTTCTGAACATTTCCAGAATATTCACTTTCCCATCAATCAAGTCAATATTAGCAAATTTTCTTCAGAAAACCAGTGATATCACAAATACTCTTGGTTGGGTGAGTGCTGCTTTCAAAGTACTTACTTCACTTTTCTGTTGGGTTTTATTTGAGGCACTGCTGCAGGATTCTGAACTCTGGTCAGAATATTATATCTAAATTCTTATTGTTTTACTTTACCAGGTCATAGTTACTTATTCAACATTCATGATTTCTAGCTCAACCGATCTGTCTTTTTTCAACCCTTTCCGTTTTGGTATTTGAACCCTGCCCTTTACTTATATCAGCACATTTCATGATATGTTTTGTCAGCTACTGGGACTCAGGGTTTGAATGGTAGACTGATAGATTTTAAAGTTGGCAGAGTCTTGAAATGACCCTTTCTTCTCTTCAGCAGCAAAAATCTAATTTATTTTTCATGTTAGAATATATTAGGCTCCTATTTCCTGTGTGCACATCTGTAATCCGAAGAAAGATAAACTTGAACTAGGGGCAATAACATTAAATGATTATTCAGCAACATAAAATCCAAACATCAAACTTACAAGAAAATCCATATTCATTCTGGGTTCTCTGTTCAGTTGAAATGGGATAAATGAAACCTTGAAAAGAAAAAAAAATGAAACAAAAATGGGAACAAAATCAAATTAATGAGGGAAAGAAAATAGGAAGCATGAAAAATGGTTTAATTAAAAGGAAAAGAAACCTGTGGTCTTTTAAAATTCTGATTCAGTACAAAATTATGATTTTGCATCTCCTGTCTGCTCTGGAGCCTCACTAAGAATTAATAAGCAGGCAGATTGAATTTTAGAGCAAAAACTGGTCTCGAGTCACTAACTTTGGAGTGCTTAAAGTCTTTCTTTTATTGAGCATAAACTCTAATGGATCTAATTTATTTCAGACATCAGGGGTCATTAGCATAAGGAAAATCTTTTTTCCTTATCCCTGCCATATGCTTTAATTCCCAGGACATATTCAGTAAGGCTCTAAACAGTTTTTTTTTCTTTTTTATTTAATCATAACAGCTTGTGCTTGGTCTAAGAGAACTAAAGAAGACCTGTCATCATTGGTCAAAGGTTAAGTACCCATTTACTGAGCTAAGCTGAGACCACCTCTCCCCCGCTCCATCTCAAATCTACTTTTTGGATTTTCTGTTGTTTCTTGCCCCCTTCATTTAATAGGAGTTCGATAGGTTTTGCCTAGGGACTGAACAGTTTGTCAATGCAATGGAAACTGGATGCTTTTTATTTGAAATCATTAGAAAATCAATAGGGCCTAGAGGTTATAAGGTTATTTATTTTAGGGCTTCAGAGAAATGGTGTATATTGGGAAAAATAAAAACTTCATCTCAATAGAAAAATGCAGAAATAGCACTAGCATTTTATTTCTCTTCCTTTTTAGTGTATTCTGAAGGTGGAAACTAACAATAATAATGCAATATGGATAATGATAATAATGTGAAGTGGAATAAGATAGGGAAAAGTCACTTAAAATATGTGCAACACAAACTTTTTGAAGTGAAAAACCTATGGAAAGTTTTAAAGTATATCTTATACTGGTAACCACAGTTCTCCAAGATTTACTATTCTGCTACATATGAATTAATCAAATGATACAGCACCATTTGGATTAATAAAATGAAGATGACTAAGAAGCCTGTGAATTAAACCTTCCCAGTAATACTCAAGGGCAAAAAACAGAGGAAAACAAGTTTCACAATTAACTGGTTCAAAATGAAAGGTCTATAAAGCTGTAATACTAAAAGCAACTCTAAATCGTGCCTCAGGTAGCACTTCCGTAGTTTGCCGAACACTCAGTTCTTACAGGCTATTTACCTATTTGGGGGAACTAATTCTGCAGAAACATGCAGTGCTACCTTAATGAAAGAGAGCTTTGCTGTAGCACAGATAGGTTTGCTCTGAATTCATTTTTAATGCCTTATTTTAGAGCAATGATTGCAACCTCCTACTCAGTTTTATAAATATTATATTCCTTATTCTAGTTGTCTGAGTCCATGTATTAGGTTTGATTTTCATTTTTAAACACCACTGCCTGGTAATAAAATTTTTCCATTTGTATTCTGTGAACTCAATAAAAGGACATCTGGGACATACACAGGCTCTATTTTCAAAACCCAAAGACTTAACACAAAACAAGTTCACTGCTAGTAGAGGAGACCAGATCACAATGCCATCTTCCTGGAAGTGATGATGTTAAGTAGAAGAATGTCAAAAGACTTATTTTTGCAGGTAAGAGGGCAAGGAAATGAGTATAAAAGGCATGTTTACAAATGCTATGATGCTCATCCTGAAACTTTTGGTAAGAATCAGCCTGGCAGCCGGGCATGGTGGCTCACATCTGTAATCCCAGAACTTTAAGAGGCTGAGGCAGGTGGATCGCCTGAGCTCATGAGTATGAGACAATCTGGGCAACATGGTGAAAGCCCATCTCTACCCAAAATACAAAAAATTAGCTAGGCATGGTGGCGCGTGCCTGTGATCCCGGCTACTCAGGAGGCTGAGGTGGGAGAATCACTTGAGACTGGGAGGCGGAGATTGCAGTGAGCAGAGATTGCGCCACTGCACTCCAGCCTGGGTGATAGAGCGAGACTCTGTCTCAAAAAATAAAAAGAAAAGAATCAGCGTGGTCCTGCTTGAATAAGCAGAAGAGCTGCGTCTTGCAAAAGGAAAGCCAATCTCCAGCTAGATATCACGTGGTCTGAAATTTCTCCCTGTAAAGCAGTTCTGAGTTTTTTGTCCCTGCTTCCCACCAGAATTCCTGTTCTTGATAGGCAGACCAAGAATAGAGAATATAACTTCGTAACTTCGATTTGAATGTCAACTTTCACAAATATTATGTAGATTTAAACTACTCAATAAATGTTTTGTGCCTTATGGTATTTATCTGAAACTTCAATCTCATTCCAGGCACAGAATTGGAATTCATTCATTCATTCATTCATTCATCATCCGTTTAGCAAATACTCTTGAACCTTATTATATTCTGGGTTCTGTTGTAGACATGGGGATACTTTCCTGTTTTTACTGAAGTTTAACAGAAAATAAGCAAGTAAACAAAATAATAAGATCATTTCAAATAGTAAAAAAGTTCTTTTAAAAATAAACCAAAAGAACATAATGTGTTTGGAGATATCAGGATGGCCAACTTAGGGAATTAAGGAAGAATTTTTTTTTTAATTGAGATGAAATTTGACCTGGAGCTTGAAAAAAAGAAAGAATCTGCCAAGTTAAGATCAGGAGGCAAGTGCTTGATGAGAAACGACAATAAATACGAAAGTCCTGACAGAAAGACAGAATGGTTAGAGGGTGGGGAGCAAGCAAGAAAGGAAAGGGAGGAGGTGGGGTCAGAGGACAGGCAGCACCAGGTCACGTCCTGGTGGGCCAGGATGAGGAGTCTTGCTCTGTCACACAGGCTGGAGTGCAATGGCACGATCTCGGCTCACTGCAACCTCCGCCTCCCGGGTTCAAGCGATTCTCCTGTCTCAGCCTCCCGAGTGGCTGGGATTACAGGTGTGCACCACCATGTCCGGCTAATTTTGGTATTTTTACTAGACGCGGGGTTTCACCATGTTGGCTAGACTGGTCTCGAAATCCTGGGCTCAAGCTATCTGCCCACCTTAGCCTCCCAAAATGCTAGGATTACAGGCCCGAGTCACTGCACCTGCCCTCCACAGTGAGTTTTGATTTTATTCTAAGTGAAATGCATATCCTGTGATCGAATGTCATTTTGAAAAAAATCACTTTGGTTTCTATAGATATGGATTGTCAAATGGAGCAAAGTGATAGGGTTTTACAGATGGCTTCTATAACACATGGCTTGGGAGATGTCTGTCAATAGGTGTATAATATAACTGATGAAGTGTTTGCATTTGAGGTTGCTCTGAATGAAAATAAAATATTAAAAAAATTAAATATAGCCTCACTCTAAAATATTAAAATATTTAATATTTAAAAAATTTAAAAAATATTTTACAAAGTCTCACTTACTTTAGTTATTCCTCACAGGCAATTAGGACCAATCTAGCCAAACTCTTATTTTCCTACATGGGAAAATTTAAAACAGACCAGTATTAAGTGTACTCACCAAAGGTTTGACACTCCAATTTACTCTGTTATGGAAACACTGATAAAAAGTTATGTAAGGCATCCCTGTAAAACTTTTTCCATCATTTTCAAAACACTTCTGCAACTACAGAAGTAAAACATCACTTAGCAGGCTGGGAATCAGAGAAGAAGGGGATTACTGTTCCATCCCCTAAATGAGGGGAACACAGAATCACTTTCTGGAGTTTGTTTTTATGCTTCTCCATCTGATCCGTCTCTCACGGAACAACAGGGAACATTTTCTTCAGCTAATGAGGTGAACCTGCTGAGAGTAGTCCTAGCAATAATGAAAAATAACATCTCCGGCGGAACACAGTGCAAAATAATTGTTTTTCGGTTGCTACCGACAGCCTGGTTCAAAAGTTAGGGATTTCAGTTAACTTTCCTGCTACTTCAAAGTAAGGTGGGCTAAGAAAAGCACCAGGCCATGGGCCAGTACACTGCTTTTCAGTGTCATGAACATCAGCTTGAATCCTAGCTCTGCCACTTAGCTGGGAGAGCTTTGCCGAACTACTTCACTTTTCTAAGTATCAGTTTTCTAATCTGTGTAAGGGGATATGAATACTTACATCTAGAGCTGTGGAAAGGATAAATGAGATTTGTAAGGTGCTGGTACATTGCCAGTAATCAAGAAATGACCAACAATGACATTGATATAATTATGATGCACGTTACTAAGGTATACTAAGATGCTGGGTCCTTAAGGGATTTTATCTGTAGAGTCAACATAGCCTATTATCTAATGAGTGATCTTAGGAAACTCGTTTGAATTTGTTTCCCCAGTTATTACATAGACAGGGAGCCCAGTTCTTCAGAGAAGCCATATGCAATGCTCTCTTCTAAGGACTCTTGCACTCTCTTCATGTAAAAAGGCTTATGCCTGTCCTTTGTGGCTTCTGGCAAAAGATATGGTGGTATGTTTCCAAAGCACATTTTCAAGGCCAGAGTGCAAATTGATGGTAAAAAGGTATCTCAACCAAGAGTGATGCAATTTCTCAAGAGGGTGTTTGGAAATGGGGTAGGGGTGGTGTTTTTTTTTGGTTGTCATAAGGATTAGGTGGTTGTTTTTTGGCATTTGGTGAGTGGAGGCCAAGGATATTGAATGTCCTGCAATGAAAGAAACAATCTTGCCATGAAAGGATGGCCCAGAACAAAATCCACCTCCCTTGATAACAACTTTCAAAATCACCTCTTTTTGACTGAGAAGGCAAGAACAGGCATGGCGTTCAGGGAAAGGTATGAGGCTTGTTATCCCTGGGTACAGTGTGGCCTCAGCAACTGCTTTTTCAAGATCAGTGCTTTTTCAAGGGTAACTGCTTATAACCTATATCCACTTTAAAACAATGTTTTTTTTTTTTAAATATTTATTTCGAGATAGGGTCTTGCTCTGTCATGCTGGCTGGAGTGCAGTGGTGTGATCATAGCTCACTGCAGCCTCCACCTCTTGGGATCAAGCAATCCTCCCAGCTCAGCCTCTCAAGTAGCTGGGACCACATATCTGCACCACCACACCCAGGCTATTTAAAAAATTTTTTTGTAGAGATGGGGTCTCGCTATGTTGCCCAGGCTGGTTTTGAACTCCTGGGCTCAAGCAATCCTCCCACCTTGGCTTCCCAAAGTGCTGGGATTACAGGTGTGAGCCATCGCACCCAGCTGTAACTTGTATTTTTAAAGAAAATTTATTTTTTAAAGCATAGATTTTCCTGACCTGCAGGAATACAGACTAAAGGAGATTCGATATGGAGAAAACCTTTAAGTGAAGGAAAAATATTTGAAAACTGGAGCAAGAGCAGGCTATGTCTTAAACAGTCCATGCAATGCTCCTTTTACTTGAAGACCATCTCATAATTGCTCAAAACATTATCTCAAGAGATTGTCTCATTCAATCTGTTTCATATGAGGAGACAGAGTCTCAAAGGTGAGAAAGGATGTTTGCAAAGTTACCCAAAGTGTTGATATTCTACCAACTAAAATTTGGGTCAATAAAACTGACAATGTATAATTTTGCATTGTCCAGCTCTGGGTGGCAGCATTCATATTTGTGTTTACTGTAGATTTGGATTAATCATAGAACCATTTTCTGGCTGCTGGTAGTAAAGTGACTTAGGGAACGAATGACTTTTTTCTAATTTGCACAAGGTCATCATTTAGACTAGAGGTGAGGTTGCCCAAACTTTTTAGTGATGTCCAACCATTGTAAAAGATCAGAGCCCATGTCCAAGTATTGTAAAAAAAGAAAGAGAGCAAGAGAGCTTTCCTTGGTGTTTACACTGAAGGAAGTAATATCAAATTATCCCTAAGTACACAGCCAAGACCCAGTAACTGAGCAACAATATACCTAAATGTAGCCTGTCTGGTGGGTTTATATTTGAGAGTCTCAAGAATAATGCCAGAAACCAAATGTAAATCTTCATTTCCCCAATAAACAGCAACTACTTTTATTTTTCTAGCCTTTTCAAATTTTTTCTTTCCAAGCCATATGGATAGATAGCAAAAAATGATCATGGTTTTATTATTACTTTTTAAAAAAATAATTCAAACTGTTTTTATAACATAATACATACTTTCATATAAATAATTATCAAGCAAATATTCTGATGTGAGAAATGTCATAACTTCTGAACATCATTAGCCAGGTTTAAATCCTCAAAACCAAGTCTATGTTCTCACAAACTTGCAAACCCCCAGGATGTTGGAGTGAAAATAGATCATTGATTGGAACTCCCTAATTTAACCCTTTGAGCATAGAGTGGTAAAGGGATTTGTCTAACATTATAAAGCTGGTGAAACAGCAGAGCCGGGGTTGGATCCCAGCCCTCAGGCTACACCTCCACCGTCCTTCTTAAGTACTATGTGAGCAATAATTAGTAGATTCGAATGAGGAGAGACAAGGAAATAACAGAAGAGGGCTTGGTAGGCACCTGGCTTAATTTGTAATTTGGTGATTGCATGAGATAACCCTGCTGATTTGGACTGTAAAATATCTCTCCATTTGAAATATTATCATTTATAGTCATGACACTTATAAAGCCAAAAATAGCATAGAGAGGTTATCTCCTTTAAATGAAAAAAATTTCCAAACAGTGTCTTCTGTTTCAAGTGTGGGGCAAGCAAAGAGATGTACCAAACCTCGGCATTTCCACTCTAATGTGACTGGGGAGCCTTGCTAGAGTGATGTAGTTGTTAATGCATGATAATCACATTGCATTTGGCATAAAACCCTATAAGTAAATATTTAAAGGAGAAACATAATTTCCCTCAGAAATGATGCCATGTGGAAAAAAGGAATAAACATCAATAATTGGAGGAGCTCTACACATCAAAAGAAAATCCCTTTTTTTTAATTATACTTTAAGTTCTGAGATACATGTGCAGAATGTGCATGTTTGTTACATAGGTATACACATGCCATGGTGGTTTGCTGCACCCATCAACCTGTCATCTACATTAGGTTTTCTCCTAATGCTATCCCTCCCCTAGCCCCCCAACCCCCTGACAGGCCCCGATGTTCGATGTTCCCCTTCCTGTGTTGGTGTGTTCTCATTGTTCAACTCCCACTTATGAGTGAGAACATGCAGTGTTTGGTTTTCTGTTCCTGAGTTAGTTTGCTGAGAATGATGGTTTCCGGCTTCATTCATGTCCCTGCAAAAAAACATGAACTCATCCTTTTTTTATGGCTGCATAGTATTTCATGGTGTATATGTGCCACATTTTCTTAATCCAGTCTATCATTGATGGGCATTTGGGTTGGTTCCAAGTCTTTGTTATTGTGAACAGTGCTGCAATAAACATATGTGTGCATGTGTCTTTATAGCAGAATGATTGATAATCCTTTGTGTATACACCCAGTAATGGGATTGCTGGGTCAAATGGTATTTCTGGTTCTAGATCCTTGAGGAATCACCACACTGTCTTCCACAATGGTTGAACTAATTTACACTCCCACCAACAGTGTAAAAGCATTCCTGTTTCTCCATATCCTCCCCAGAATCTGTTGTTTCCTTTTTTTTTTGAGATGGAGTTTCACTCTCATTGCCCAGGCTGGAGTGCAGTGGCATGATCTTGGCTCACTGCAACCTCCACCTCCTGGGTTCAAGCGATTCTCCTGCCTCAGCCTCCCGAGTAGCTGGGATTACAGTCATCTGCCACCATGCCCAGCTAATTTTTTGTATTTTTAGTAGAGATGGATTTCACCATGTTGGCCAGGCTGGTCTTGAACTCCTGACCTCAGGTGATCCACCTGCCTCAGCCTCCCAAAGTGCTGGGATTACAGGTGTGAGCCACTGTGCCCAGCCTGTTTACTGACTTTTTAATGATCACCATTCTAACTGGTGTGAGATGGTATCTCATTGTGGTTTTGATTTGCATTTCTCTAATGACCAGTGATGATGAGCTTTTTTTCATGTTTGTTGGCTGCATAAATGTCTTCTTTTGAGAAATGTCTGTTCTTATCCTTTGCCCACTTTTTGATGGGGTTGTTTTTTTCTTATAAATTTGTTTAAGTTCCTTGTTGATTGTGGATATTAGCCCTTTGTCAGATGGTTAGATTGCAAAAATTTTCTCCCATTCTGTAGGTTGCCTGTTCACTCTGATGATAGTTTCTTTTGCTGTGCAGAAGCTCTTTAGTTTAATTAGATCCCATTTGTCAATTTTGGCTTTTGTTGCCATTGCTTTTGATGTTTTAGTCATGAAGTCTTTGCCCATGCCTATGTCCTGAATGGTATCGCCTAGGTTTTCTTCTAGGGTTTTTATGGTTTTATGTCTTACATTTAAGTCTTTAGTCCATCTTGAGTTAATTTTTGTATAAGGTGTAAGGAAGGGGTCCAGTTTTAGTTTTCTGCATATGGCCAGTTTTCCCAACACCATTCATTAAATAGGGCATCCTTTGCCCATTTTAAAGCAATAAAAGCTGACAACCACTTGCTTCTGGCATCCAAGATCCTGCATGAGAACAGGCTTAAAAATGAGACAGATCTGCCTTCACACATTGGCTCCAGCACTCATCTGTGGATGTTGGGAGGGCTGTTTCAATTCTATGCCTCAGTTTCTTCCTTTGTAAAAGAGAACTATTATTAGGGGATTAACAAAAGTTCTGTTTGTAAGTTTTCTTTCCTACCTTTTGAGTATTAATTAAATTGAGCTCAATTCAGTTTTTTCTTAACTTGGTCATGTCTGACACAGTAGACTGGGGTCAGAAGCAACTAATGCCAGGGCCTAAAATCAATGTATTAGGTGGACAGCAAACAGAATTAAAATGAAATCTGAAATATCTTTAAACTACCATATAAGATATGGTACTTTTTATGCCCTCTAAAGTCTATATGTAGGTGTCTGGGCATTAAAACCCTGTCTTTACATTAGTATCAGATACTTGGCCAAAAAAGAGATAGGTAGAGTTTTAGGAGGTGTCCTGCTTGCCTTTGAGGTTTACTCATTACATTTCAATATGGAGCTGCTTCTATGACCTTAATACCCATAAATAGATTTCAGGATACTGTGGGGATTAAGCACAATAGATGATAGATTCATATCTTATGGGGGTGGCTAGGATGCAAGTTATGCATATGACATAATGTCATTTATAAAAGCATTAAACATATTCTAAAAAAGTAGCTATTTTTAGGTCACAAAGGTCTTGGTTAGTTTTAGTAATATTTATCTACTCTAAGTCCGCTAGGCTACTTGATAAGATTGTTCCTCATTTTCTGATCCTATCGTTAGAAGAATCCCCTCTCCTTGACCTGGCCGCTTGGTCTTCTTTTTTGCCAGTTACTTTACACTAAGCCAAAACATGGGCAATTTTTTCACCCCAATTACATTTGTTCTGTTGCAAATGTTCTTATTAAAACCTCAAGGGCCATTCAAAATAAACATGTCCAGATTTTCTTTTATCCTTTAAGGTCAGCTCTTATCTAGCAAACCCATCAGGGCTGCACTAATGATGTCAAAGGTCAGGTCTGTCAAAGACACCCAGGGTCATTTATTATAATTTACCACTCTTCTGAGGGTTTATTTATTGATAGGGCTTAAGGAACTCCAAATAAATGAATACATAAATCCTAGGACATGACAACAACAATTAAAAAGAACATTTGCTTATCACTGATGTCAGTTATCTAAATTGCCATGGTAATTTACTGCTCCAGCCTGCTGAGGACAATGGCCACGCCTCACTAAGCTGGTTCATAGCCCTGTTCCTTACAGTGACCAGCCACACCCTTCTGAAAATGAATAGTAGATAATTAACATCCCAGGATGTAAATGTCTTATCTCATGATTCACAGTAGGTGAAGCATAAATGCCTGAAATTTAAACTAAGTTCATTAATATCAAACTCATAGATCAGCTACTCAAGTGTTTTTATATAAGTGTTATATAAACTATATTATGTTTTATATAAGTGTTATATAAACTATAATATATTACATAAACTATATTATGTAAACTATATTATAAAACATATTATATATGTTTTATCTAAGTGTTATATTATATAATGGACTCTATCCCCATCAATGCTTCTTAGAAAAGAAAAATAAATTATAAATCCAAAAGCAATGATACCAGAATCCCTCCATGGTAGTAAACACATCTGATAGAAAAAGTAAAATGATGAAGAGTCCTGATGTATAAGGTGACTGACTTCTAGAATACATGAACCTATCTGCTAGATTTCTAGCAAGAAGAAAATTGAGCTTGCAGCCCTGGACCTGCACCCCCCGTGATCTCGAAGGAGCCCATGCTTTGCTGTAGTTGCTGGCTTGGTGGCACCTTTCTTGATCCCCTCAGAGTTCTAAAGGTCTAAAGACCTTGCATTTGTTTTCTAACCTGTTTGGTGCTCCGTAGGTGTTCATTAGGCTTCTGTGGGCTAAAGTTTCTAACCACATCCCTGCTTTCAAAACCAGGAAAATGTTTTACCAGAAAGGAAAAAAGCAAAAGCAAACCACACTTATTATACCGGACACTGTGCAGCATTGTGTTGGGCAGGCAGGCCATGTACAGAATATTTATTTGCCAGCTGGGACGCTACACATATCAAGAACTACACAAACACAGCTATGACATCAACTTCTTCCAACTATAGATAAAAGCTCTCACTGTCTACCACTCACAATTATGCTTTCCTATCAAACTGCTGTGTTGACAAGAATTTCACTGGGAAATGACTAGCACCTTCTCAAATGCCTACCACAGGCGGTTATAAACGTATCATTCTAAAGTCAAGAAATGAGTATTTGTAAGGTAAATTACTTCCCCACATTAAATCCACCTGGGCTTCTGGGGGCCCTGGTATGCAGTGTGTCCACACCACAGTTTACACATGGAGAGCTCTGCCACTTCCTCTGTACTTCTGAGAATTAATAGAAAAGCTGTGTGACGTGTAATTTTTTTAATGAGTTGAAAGTGCTAACTTTGCAGAATGCCTAACATTTTAATTTCCCAAAGTCAGGAAGTTCACTGATGCAGACACAATTCCAAGCAGTTCTTGTTAGTAAATTGCAATTTTAAATTTGTCTACTGTGGCATGAACCGTCTTAAGCAAGGAGTAATTCTAAGTTCAGATTTGAACTGTTAAAAATCCCTATGAGAAACTCCAAACTTACAAAGAGAATAAAAACTAAAATCTATAGGAATGGTTGCAGTAACTTAATAATCCAATCTACTGTATTGATAAATATATATATAAATTTGCATTTCTGGACTAGGCCATATATATAGTATTTGAATTGCTATTTTCAAAAGGAAGAAGTAAGCAGTGATTAAACTATTCATATTATATGCTATCCATGACAAATAGATCTTACTAAAAATTCATTATAAAGATTATAAAAGTTAGGCCCCATGTGGTGGCTCAGGCCTGTAATCTCAGCACTTTGGGAGGCTGAGGTGGGCAGATCACTTGAGGTCAGGAGTTCGAGACCAGCCTGGCCAAATGGTGAAACCCCATCTCTACTAAAAATACAAAAATTAGCTGGGTAGGGTGGCGAATGCCTGTAATCCCAACTACTCAGGAGGCTGAGGCAGGAGAATTGCTTAAACCCAGGAGGCAGAAGGTTGCAGTGAGCCAGAATCGTGCCACTGCACTCCAGCCTGGGCAACAGAATGAGACTCCATCACTTTAAAAAAAAAAGGAAAGAAAAGATTATAAAAGTTAAAAGTTATCAGGTCTCAGTAATACAATTTTATTTCAACTTAAAAGGTAAATATAATATGCTTATTCTCTTAGCATTTTTTGAGATTTCTTAAGTGTTTTCTGCTTCTTCTGTATCTTTCTATGTGTCCTGTTCTCTGTGTCTCTCTCTCTTGTCATAACCATTTAATGTAAAGCCTATTTCAAAAATATATTGTAAAATGTGGGGGGTGGCTGCTTTCACATCAGTTTAGGGATGATATAAAGAAACCTAAGTATTTTAATGTGTACACAGTACAACTGGTCTTCCAATACTGATTCTGTAGTATTATTAAGTAAAAACTGATATTTGTTATTAATGTTAAGTTTTTTTAGATCAGACATATATTTTCAATTATTTTCAATAGCGACAAACACGCCAAATCGCTTACCTTTCTTTTTTTTTTTTAATTATACTTTAAGTTTTAGGGTACATGTGCACAATGTGCAGGTTAGTTACATATGTATACATGTGCCACGTTCGTGTGCTGCACCCATTAACTCGTCATTTAACTTACCTTTCTTATTCAATGCAATCCATGTCATTTAGTGTACCACAGAACTCCACTTTTTAAAATGTAGTTCTGAAAACAATTAAGTATGTGCTTATGAACCCAAAATGTCCAAGTTATTTCTGGCACCTTAAGTGATTCTGATGGCTTCTAATTACTCTTTAGTAACGCATTCTGGTGAAATAACATCAATTTTGTAAAGGTCTTAATTTGAAGGCACCAAGGCATTGATTATCTCCAGCGCAGGAACTACTTTTTCAGGCCAGTGAGACTTTATCCAGTGTAATACATATATATTATATGTTACACAGTACTTACAATATGAACTACTATGTATGAGTGGTATAAAAATGTAATAGAGCTTCTGAAATTGTTTAAGACCACGATTATATTTCACAAATGAAATTACACAGTATCACATAATGAATCCAAGTTATCACACAGTATAAGAATTTAAATTATGATTGCAAGGACAGATACGTGTCTATATATCTGTATGTGATAGGCAACTGGGAAATAATGTAAAACTATAATTCAGTTCCGAATCCCCATGTCTTCAAAATACTTGTGTTACTGGCTATAAGTAAGTCTTGCACCCTAGGGTTTCATATAACTAGGGTTTTATACAAGTATTTTATGCAAATACTGTTTTGGTAATCTAATTTGAATCAATGTGACCAAAGTCAGTGACATAGCTAGTTCTTAAATTCAGAGAGCCACGCTTCCAAGACCATGCTGTGGCCTATCCTCAACAGTTCTTTTTAAAAAATGTCATTTATTATTATAAACCTAATGGAATACTAAGCATAAATAATGTATAGAATAGAAAGCATATAGGGTTGTTTGTTTTTTCTTGTAAATTTGTTTGAGTTCATTGTAGATTCTGGATATTAGCCCTTTGTCAGATGAGTGGATTGCAAAAATTTTCTCCCATTCTGTAGGTTACCTGTTCACTCTGATGGTAGTTTCTTTTGCTGTGCAGAAGCTCTTTAGTTTAATTAGATCCCATTTGTCAATTTTGGCTTTTGTTGCCATTGCTTTTGGTGTTTTAGTCATGCCTATGTCCTGAATGGTATTGCCCATTCATGCCTATGCCCATGCCTATGTCCTGAATGGTATTGCCTAGGTTTTCTTCTAGGGTTTTTATGGTTTTAGGTCTAACATTGAAGTCTTTAATCCATCTTGAATTAATTTTTGTATAAGGTGTAAGGAAGGGATCCAGTTTCAGCTTTCTACATATGGCTAGCCAGTTTTCCCAGCACCATTTGTTAAATAGGGAATCCTTTCCCCGTTTCTTGTTTTTGAGTGGGCAAAGGATATGAACAGACACTTCTCAAAAGAAGACATTTATGCAGCCAAAAGACACATGAAAAAATGATCATCACTGGCCATCAGAGAAATGCAAATCAAAACCACAATGAGATATCATCTCACACCAGTTAGAATGGTGATCATTAAAAAGTCAGGAAACAACAGGTGCTGGAGAGGATGTGGAGAAATAGGAACACTTTTACAGTGTTGGTAGGACTGTAAACTGGTTCAACCATTGTGGAAGACAGTGTGGCGATTCCTCAGGGATCTAGAACTAGAAATACCATTTGACCCAGCCATCCCATTACTGGATATATACCCAAAGGATTATAAATCATGCTGCTATAAAGACACATGCACATATATGTTTATTGCAGCACTATTCACAATAGCAAAGAACTGGAACCAACCCAAATGTCCAACAATGATGAACTGGATTAAGAAAATGTGGCACATATACACCATGGAATACTATGCAGCCATAAAAAAGGATGAGTTCATGTCCTTTGTAGGGACATGGATGAAGCTGGAAACCATCATTCTCAGCAAACTATTGCAAGGACAAAAAACCAAACATCGCATGTTCTCACTCACAGGTAGGAATTGAACAATGAGAACACATGGACACAGGAAGGGGGACATCACACACCGGGGCCTGTTGAGCAGTGGGGGGAGGGGGGAGGGATAGCATTAGGAGATATACCTAATGTAATGATGAGTTAATGGGTGCAGCACAGGAACGTGGCACATGTATACATATGTAACAAACCTGCACATTGTGCACATGTACCCTAGAACTTAAAGTATAATAATAAAAATAAATAAATAAAAGAAAAAAAAGAATAGAAAGCATATAGAAAAAGAAAAAAAATACTTGTAATCTCATTAGCCCAGAAAATTCATAAGTTTCATTCATCTTTTACTAAGCATACCTTTACATGCTTATCACTAAATACATATATAAATCCGTATTCTGCTTTTCCATGTTAAAACCTCATAAATATTTTAGCGGACATCATAAATGATGTTCCATTTAATGGAAGTACTATGTGTTACTTAACCATCATCCTAATATTAGACTTTTGGGTTTTACATTTTTTACAATAACAAAGAATATAGACATATTTGGCATACAGCTGCTCCTCAGTATCCAAGGAGGATTGATTCCAGAACCACCCCCCACCATCGACACCAAAATCAGAGATTGCTCAAGTCCCTTATGTAAAATGGCATAGTATTTGCATGTAACCTATGCACATCCTCATGTATACTTTAAACCATCTCTAGATTGGTTATAATACCTAATTTAAATGTTAAATAAATTGTTATACTGTATTTTAAAATTTTATTTTTAATTGTTGTATTTTTTTATTGTTTTTAAAAATATTTTTGACCTGCACTTGGTTGAATCCACAGATGTGCAACTCACTGATACAGAGGGCTGATTGTATATATTTTTAGATATTCATACTAATTACTTAAAACTTATGCATTCAAGTAGAATTATTGGGTCAAAGGGTATGATAACTTTAAAACTCTTGACTTATATTGTCAAATTGCTTCCCCATAAAAATTTTTATTCCCATTAGCAAAGTACAAAAGTTTCCACTTAACTACACATTTGTTTAACATTTAGCATTAGTATATCTTTAAAGTATTCATTAGTTTTATAAGTAACCTTCAAAGGCTTTTTATGAAAAATTTCAATTGGTGTCAAATTTGAGGAAAGAAATAGATTTCTAACATGTCTTATCCAAACACTATCAAACTGGTAAACAATTTAGAAAACTTATGATTAATTTTTCAGTTGAAATTAAGCATTCTAAAAACTATAAAGCCCATAATAAAACTCTATATTCAAACTATGAGTCAAAAATGATCTCTAATATATATTACTTAGGCATAATGGGAAATGGAATTGAATAAAGAATAGCCCAATCAGATAGTAAAAGCCATTAATTGGACATGTTAAAATAAATACTGAACAGACCCGGCACAGTGGCTCACACCTGTAATCCTGCTTTGGGAAGCCGACGCGGCAGATCACGAGATCAGGAGATCTAGACCATCCTGGCCAACATGGTAAAACCCTGTCTCTACTAAAAATACAAAAATTAGCTGGGTGTGGTGGTGTGTGCCTGTAATCCCAGCTACTCAGGAGGCTGAGGCAGGAGAATCGTTTGAACTAGGGAGTCAGAGGTTGCAGTGAGCCGAGATCACGCAACTGCACTCCAGCCTGGCGACAGAGCAAGACTCCGTCTCTAAATAAATACATGCATACATACCTACCTACATACTCAACAATACTGTAAGTTCCATTTCTTAACTTTCAATCTTTTCCTATAATTATGATTTAAGTATGTGACTCATAAACAGAATAAAACTGAGTTTTTTTCTACAATTTTGGATTTCCTTTTACAGGTGAGTTTAATTCATTTACATTATGATCCCTGATATATGTAGCTTTATTTCCACCATCTCATTTATTGTTTTCATTTACTAGTTTTCCTTTTGCCAATTTCCTACCCTTAAAATTTTTATTTTGAATTTATGCATTCAATTTTTATGTGTGTACTCAAGTCTTAACATTTTAACTATAGCAGTGGAATCAATGAAGTCTAATGTAAATACCGTTACTATTCTTTTCCTGAGCAATATATAGAAAATGGAAATTTTTAACTTAGTTTGCACCTTCCCATATTCCATGTTAATGTTGTCTACCGTTTAGCTCCATCTTATTTTCAGCTGCTCCTCAATTGGTCTCATCTTATTTTAAGGAACCAATTGTTTTTCATTTTCAGTAGTTTACTCAGTAAGATTTATGAGTAATAAATCCTCTCTATCTTGATTACCTGAAAATCTTTTAAATTTTGTTCTTTTATTCAGTAAATGTTGGATTTTCTCATTCTATCCTCCATTAGTTTTATTCTCTCTTTTACATATTCACTTACGTATTAACAAAACTTCCCTGTATTGTGGGAAGTTTCATAAGATCTACATTCCAGTTTATAAATTTTCTCTTCAGCTTTATCTAAAGCTGTATCTGATTTTTCATCTTCCAATGAGTTTTAAATTTCAATCATTATGCCTTCCTCTCTAGACATTCCATTTGTTTTTTTCTCCAAATCTGTCTTTTTAACCATATTCTGTTATTTCATTTGTGCTTATGTTCCTTTTAAAAATATGGTTTGTCTTTTTACATTTACTTTACTCTATAGTTTCCTTCAGATTGCTCTATGAGTTCATGTTAATAGACTAACTCATTTATTATTGCTGACTCTCCCTTACAGTGGACAATTTTCTTGGGTGATTGGGAACTTTGTATTGTAAGCTTATTGACAGGTGTGGCCTATTTTTGTCTTAGACTAATGAACTTACCTTATGAAAGGAAACTTAGATAGTGGCTTGCTGTTTGCTCTGCTGGTGTCCTAGAAACTTAATTATACATCTTTTGTGTTTTGCTTCTAGCACTGTATCTTAGATTCCATACCAGAGCTAGGGTGAGGTTATGGTTTTACTATGGGTTTTATTTAAATGAAGTCTTCATTTCCCTTTTCCTGCCACTTTTTTCTATGTCTTCCCTTGGCTAGTGGGCAAAAATGTTACAGTTGTTTCTTGTGGTGTAGGTCAGGCATTTGTGAGTTTCAGCTTTCTTTAGGGTTCTTATTTCCAAGTCTAGGTCTCACAAAGCCAGGACTTCTTCTCTGTGCCAAAACTGAAACCCTGATTTCCAGTCCCTGGGACCCATGTCCATATCCAGCTCCCCTCTCCTGGTTATATTGGTGTCCACTCACACCATTACCTCTCTAGCTTGGAGTTGCAGCTTCATTTTTGGCATTTGAGGATTTCTCTATCTTCTTTCTTTTGGACCACGTATTTTCTCTCTCTCTCTTTCTGCATGCACATGTATGTCTACTAAGTTTGCAATATTTTATCCAACATTTTAATATATTTTCAGTCAAAGGTGTTTGTATTAAGTGCTTAACAAGGAAATATATCTGAATTTGTTTTGAACAAATTAACAAATAAATATCAACAGTAATATTTTCTATATATTTCACATTGTATTCCTCTTAAGTACCAAGTTAGCTTTTGAAAAAATATTATGCTACATTATCTAGGTAACTCTGAATCCTACTAACATCCATTATGAACTCTGAATTTCTCCTATCTAGCAGTACACCTACATTTATATCAGAATTATTTGCATACAATTTTGAATAGATTCAGAGGTTGTAGTTCTTACCTGGTTCACTGAAAGTAGACTAGCTTTATTTTGAGATAACATTGTGATATCATTGAAGGACTATTTATTAATGTATTCCAGACACTAATTCTCCCAAAGGAAATAAATATTAAATGATAATTCCTAATTGCTGATTGCAACTTTCTGGCTATCTTTTCTACCCCCATTCTTTTTCTTAATACTGACCTTGTCCCTCTTGCGAACTTTGCACTTTCACTGTTAGAAGCCTTTGTTTTCCAAAATAATGGCCAAACAATATTATTTTTTTACAAAACTTTGGCAGTAATACTGTCCCAGATACACTAAGCTAACTGGTAAACAGAAACTATAGCTTTCACTGTAAAATACTGTAATTACACAGTGCAGAATATCTCTGTGGTTTTATCACTGAGGAAATCAATAGTGATATAGACTACAATTCTCTGTTGGACTGGAGTGGATACAGGAGGGCAGATGAAAGAGTTTATTGACTTAGTAGGGATTGTTACTATAGCAAATCAGAGCTGTAGAAATAAATAGCTTTAAATGGAATGATTTTAACCCAAACAGCAAAATGTTTCCATCAAACAAGAGACGTGATAAAAATACAAACAAAAACAAACACAAACACAAACAAACAAACAACTAAAAAATCTCCTCCTATAGCCTCATTCCTCTTCCCTGTCAATAGACACACACTTCATGCCATCATTACTGGCAAATATCCAATCATAAGGAAAAAATTCTATGAATGCCTAAGAAATGATCTAGAAGCTAAGGGGTTGCTATGTCATGAAAGTCTTAGTTTGAATATATCATGTTTGTATTTGTCATAATTTAAAATGTGACATTTTCTATGACTAATAAAAGGTTCTGTCTCGTGGCATTGTATTCCTTGTTAAAGAGGTTGTTCTGAGGATTTGCAAATATGCACAATAGAAGTAGTAGGCATTAAATCACCCAAGATTGAAATAGTATATTGAGAGAGAAAGAACGTGAAAGGCAGAAAGATAGAAAAAGTCCAACTATTTCTACTTTGCAATTGCATGAATCAGTCTGTTCTAGAGTAAAGGAAAAATACTAAGTGATGAAAATGTTAAAAAGACTAACTTGTATGTGGTATGTTGCTATTTTAATCCTCAACCCAAACAAACTCTGTACCTCTAGATAAATGGTTAGCAAAACCGATTTTCATTTATGCATTTCTGGTACAAACTTGTGAGGTTCACATTGGCAGGCCCCACATCATTACCAGAAGCTGTGCTTTATACACTCAGCAGCAGCCCGTTCTCGGGGAATGCAGTGTACCCTGAACATAAAAATAAGAGGCCTATTGGATTTTTATTCTGTGTGAGCAACATAATTGTTTATTTGTATTTTAAGTAAGATATCTTTCTAAAGGTTCCTGTGTGTATAGACTCTGAAAAGTAAACAGGATTTCATAAGTGTGGTAAAAACAAAATATTTTATTCTTAAATGACAAATGCAAATACCTTTGCACAAACACCTTCAGCTGCTTGTATTCTGCTAGCAATGTGTAATGTATTATGAGAAATGTCAACACTAGACAACCATTAGTTCAGATCCAAAGACAGCACATTGTTTGATCCATTAATCTGAATAGGTATGATTTCAGAATAATTCTTAATACCTCAATTTATGGTCATGAAAAGAGATAGTAAACTGTGTACATCTGAGGGCTCCTCAATAAAGGGGTCAGAGTTTGCAAGTATGAAATCAAACTACCACTTAATTAAGAAAATCTAAAGAACAAAGACGTGAAAAAAATGGAGAATATCTAGCTTATAGCACCCATTCCATTCCTGAGCCAATCTTCGGCACTCATTTTAAAAATGTATGCTTTATCAATATTTATTTCCTTTAAATAAACTAAATCATACCCGCATTATAATTTCTAATACAAACCCAGAATTTTCAAGAGGTTGCAGAGATGTTCTCACTAAACATTCGTTCTAAGGTAAATCTACCTACAGAAATGTTTGTCATCTTTACATCTATTTTACACTCCATGGACATTTGGGTTAGGTACCTGCCATGAATTAAGAATAAACGGCTTACATTTTAGAAGTCTTGTTTTGACTCTGTGAGGAGTTTAGAGCGCTCTTTTGTGCTTTCTGATAAAACTAAGTAATGGTTCCCTTCCATATAAGTGATTGAATCACCCCTTGCTCATGAAAAAGCAATATTGCATGCCATTTGTTAGCCGGACATAGTTACTTTTTATTCTGGTTCCTGGAAAATTCGCTTTTTCCAATTTTGAGAGCAAGCTAGAATATTGCTATGTTATTGCATTTTATTGTTGTTCAAAGAATTCTTTATTTCTAATGTTTCCTTAAAAAACTCCAAATGGTTCAATCTCCAGCCCCCTCAATGTCTGCAGTTTGCTTAAATTGACTTACTCTGCATGCAAAGCCCATCAGTGCAGTTCTTGGATTGCAAGACGAGGCCATCGCAGTCCTTGCCTCCATTCTTGGGGGCTGGCGCCGTGCACTCCCTCCTGCGCCAGTGGGTGCACTCAGTTCCACAAGTAGACCACTTGCTCCATGGCGTCCACCTGCCATCCACTGCCATGGAAAAAATGCAGCAGGAGGTCAGAGGGAGAGGCAGCTGCTTAAGGGATGGAGCAGAGCTCAAATATAATACAACAAAACAAAACAAGAACAAGCATGCCCTACTGAGAAGCACTGTATTCATTTCAATTGCTGGGAACTGCATGTTCTACATCATTTGGGTTTGGTGAGCTTTTCCTATAGAGTGTGTGAGTGCTTTCTCATTGACCAAGCCAAGGGAGGCTGACTGAGACATACAAAATCCAAAGTTGTCACCAGGAGCTATGTAAAAGTAGGCCATGATGGTTTCCCTTTTCCTATTAATGGGGGAGCTTCTGGGTTTTGTATTGAAAATTAGGAGGGCTCTCTTTGGATCCAGGATTCCTTCATTCCTAGGGCCATGTGGACAGTGAAAGTAAGCTCATGTGAGAATTCAGAGAAGAGGTTGGTACCGTGGAGAAGAAATCTATCCAACCTTCCATTCATTCATCCAGTTGGTATATATCTATTTATCTCTTCTCTTTCACCTACATTTTATATAGTCTTTTTATTTTACTTTTTTCATCTGGCCTGCTTGATTCTGCTGAAACCTGTAATGTTTTCATGAACATGCTATTATTTTTCATTTATTATTTGATGATGTTTCTGTTTCTATTTTTATTTAAAAAATTTAGGTAAGTCCCTAATATTTGTTGTGATTCAGTCATTTAGAACTGACTTACTTTCTTCCTAATTTTGGTGGCTGGCTTGTCAGCAACTTCAAAGATAATGAACTTAGATATCTCTATTTTAAAAGCACACAACTTAAGTCTCAGTTTGAAAAAAGATATAGTAAATTTCAATCACACTTTAAAATGCAGCTTAAGCTTCTCACAAAAATAGGATAAAAATGTTGAAATAAGAGCTTTAAAATATTAATTTTCCCTGAAATATATAATTATGATGATCAAGGATTCAATGTAAAACAATGCTAAACATCATTTATTGAACACCTTAACCTTTTATATCTACATATTAGTAAAAATTATATCATTTTAATAGTCCACATAGTTTGAGAAATCTAAGTGATTTCATATTCAAATTATTATGTAAATATATTATGTATAATGTGGATATGGTTATAAACATACCCACATGAAAAATGAGAAAAGCATTAATATTTCAGTCATACAGAACTGGCTGTATAAGCAAGTCCCAACTACTTAGAGCAAAAACATTTGCTTTGACCTGCACCAATCCAGTGTACCAAAACACTGACACACACACACACATTTCTATTTCAACTCTAATTGATCAGTGCATTTTTAATTGTGGGAGTCAGCTCCTATAAAACAAAATCTGAAATTTTAAGCTAGCTAAGTGTCAAAATTTGTTTCATAAATAAAAGTTCTCAAAGGGCTCACTGTGGGAGACTGTTTTGACATTTGGAAATCAACACTTGGGAATGTAAAGTGTAGATTATGTATATCTCTCCAGTTCATTTGTCCAGCCCATCTCTGAGAAAGGTTAAAAGATAAAGGTTAAAGGATAAACACGACCAAATTAGGCAAAAAGGAGAAGTAAGGAGGCTGTGTATCTGAACAATAAAATTGAAAACACAATAGCTACTCCAATGAGTGCAGTAAATTTATGGATTATTTCAAAATTTTAGCTTAGCTTTGGAATATATTGTATAACGAGGCATTTTAAAGGGTTTTGTTTTTGCTTTTGGCAAATATTATCTTCGATTTACCTAGGGATAAGAGCTGGTAGCAATATGAGATAGTACAGAAAGATGCTAAGAAGTGGAGAGATGCATGCAATCTTGCTGTAGGTACTACAGCAAATAACTCAAAAAAATAGATGACCAACATTTACAGATAACAAAGAACTGACTGCATTGTAGTTTCAGAATCCATTATCCCAAGTACCAAAAAACTTTGCATTCCTTATAATTCATTTCAAATGTTGTATTTGCCCTTCACCAGAAACTGACACCAAATATAAAATATTTCCATCTAAAACATTTTCTAAATTTCAGTTCCAATTAATTTCTACGGTTTTCTGAAGATCAAGGATTGTTATTCCTAAAATATGTGGCTTCCAGTGCCATTCAAATCCTTTGAATTATAAAATCTGCAATCTTGGCCCCAGCAGTTTTGTTGAATAATATAAAGGGATTATATCCAGTAGTGTTTAATCTCCTGTTTTATACAATTTTGCATGTTTTGGTAACAAAGTTAAGTATTCTTTTGGAGGAAAATACTTGATTTCCCAGCAATGTAAACAGTGAGTAGGATGGATTTAAATAATGTTCATCACACATTCAGATCAAGAATAAAGTCTGTGTATCTATTCTCTAAAAGCATGTTTCTTGAATAATAGGAGATACTTGGAATGAGAGGACTGGTTTATTTACCTGGGCATAACGTAGTACAGGCTATTTTCTGCACACTCTGCCCTTCACAGAAGGCACCCCCATTGAGTGGTGCCGGGTTGGTACAAGTCCTTGTACGTTTCTGATACCCTCGTCCACAGCGGCTGTTACACACAGACCACTCCGTCCAGGTGGACCAGCCACCGTTGACTGAAAGGAGGCAAACAGTAAAAAGTGGATTAAACATGTGTGCATACACAACACACACGGACACACAAAACAGACACAATATGTAAACAAAGAGTTATTTTCCAAGCGACCATTATAAAAATCCAAAATTTCAAAGCCAGAAGAGACCATGGACCTCATTTTATCCAAAGTTTTATTGTATAGACAGAGAAAAAAAAAAAGTTTGTCAAGATTTACTCACCTACTCAGAAAAATAAATAGGACTGTATGTGTTCTCTTTTCTTTGGCCAGTGTTCTTAAAAAATACACCTATCTCCTCACCTAGTCAAGCTCCAAAATTACTTTTGACAGCTCGTCTCAAATAATAAATGTTTACATCTCTATGAAAAGCCTGCAAGTCAATCTATAGCATGGGAACAGAATAAAATAATTTAGCCTTAAAAAAAAGATTGATTTTTTAAGCATATGTAAACTTTACAACGTTTTAAGGATTTTTATTCACTTGCACAAACCAGTGAACCTGGTTAAAAAATAAAATCTTACAGTACTGGGGTTATAAACAAATTGACTGGCTATTTGAGTTACTTGGCGATTAGTTGATATTGAAATAAACACTTACTTTGTGTATAAAGGCCAATTATGATGTCTGATGGAGCTGTCAGCATATGTGATTGTAAAACCTACACCGTAACACTGCACACTATTCAATTCTGCAGACCTCTCTTTAGAAAATACTTTGATATACATTTTTAATACTTCAATAATGTGAGTCTGTACAATATTGTAATTAAACAATTTCTAACAAAATTATTTCCTTGTAGCTAAAATATAATACAACTAGTATATGCATCTGTTTCCTGATACTAAAGAAATGTATTAGCCATTCAAGTAACACAAACCTTATATGTGCACAGCATTTGCCCAATATTTTGTTTTCTAGAAACCTATACAATAGGGAATAATCATGAATGTTATATTTACAGACAGAAACATTTTTTACAGCAACTTTATTTAATATAAAGATGAATAATTGGAAACAACTGTAATGTTCAAAAACAAGACAATGGCAAAGCCAGCCATATATGTTCATGTAATGGACTCCTGGACAGCCATTAAAAGTGATACTGTAGAAGGCTATTTAATAATTCATGAGGCTGGGTGCAGTGGCTCATGCTTGTAACCCAAGCACTTTGGGAGGCCAAGGAGAGAGTATTGCTTGAGACCAAGAGTTCAAGACCAGCCTGGGCAACATAGCAACACCCTAGCTCCACAAAAATTTAAAAAAAAATTAGCAGGTCATGTCAGCATGTGTATATAGACCCAGTTACTCAGGAGGCTGGGGCAGAAGGATCCCTTGAGGCCAGGAGTAGAGGCTGCAGTGAGCTATGATCACATCACTACACTCCAGCCTGGGCAACAGAGTGAGACCCTGTCTCCAAATAAATAAATAATACATGAATGTTTCAGTATGTTTTAAATAAAAGTAATGTTTATGGATACATTATGCATAATAATGTATATGTATATAATTTTTATATAATATGTATACAATACTTAATATGTATTTATACATTTTAAATTATAAAAGATGTATAATATAACAATGTATAATGCTTATTTTTAAACCTTATGTATACATATAAAGTACTAGTAGTATATGCAAGGTGCAGTGGCTCATGCCTATAATCCCAGTACTTTGGGAGGCCAAGATGGGCAGATTGCTTGAGTCTAGGAGTTTGAGACTAGCCTTCATCTCTACAAAAAATACAAAAATTAACCAGGTGTGATGGCACATGCCTGTAGTCCCAGGTACTTGGGAGGCTGAGGAGGGAGGATCATTTGAACTCAGGAGACAGAGGTTACAGGAGCCAAGATTGCGCCACTGCACCCCAGCCTGGGCGACAGTGAAACCCTGTCTCAAATAAAAAAATAAAAAAAAAGAAAATTCAAGTATTATACATATAATTTTTGTTTAAATGCTATCTCTGGGTGACAGAATTATAGGTATAGGTATTTTCTTCTTTGACCTTTTCTGTATTCCAAATTTTCTCTAATGGATGTATATTTGCAATCTAAAAATTACATTAACAAAAAATATATAAAACAGTTGCTAAATATGAAATACTGGTTAGATATATATGTTTTCTATGGCGTTCTGCTGAGTCCAACCTATGAGGCTTGGACAAGTTATTTTAGGAGCTAATGTAAAGGATGAGTAGATGGTGGATAGGTAGGGTTTCAGTTAGTGTTCCAAAAAGCAACTTAACCTGCTCAAGTTTACAAAATTCCCTGCCATGGAATTGTCTGTATAAACTGCTTACTAGCATACTGGCAAGCTGATATTTGGGGTTTGGGATATATGTACTGTTCTGCTGGGATTTTAATGAGAAATGAATAATCAGAAATTTTCAGAGATGAAAAAGTCTTTGGAGATCGTAGGTTTATCCCTTCATTTACAGAGAAGGAGGCAAGGGCTCAGAGAATCCTGGTTAAAAGACCCTCTGAAGATCAGTTAGTGACAGAAATACTCCTATGACCCAATATTCCTGACCCTAGTCCAAAGCTATTTCCTTAATTCTAAATAATAAGTTACTTGCGTTTGATCCTTCCTAAAGACAACACATTCATTGTATTTATGGATATTGAAAGCATAAAATACATAGGAAGAGATTTGCAGATTTGCATGTGCATTAAACATCTATATAATACAACTATATATAGTCTGCCTTCATTAGTTATTTATGACTGGCACATGCTGTGATTGTGCCCCATTTCTTTCTTGCATTTCAAATGTTGTTAATCAAGTCTTTCAGGCAGTTTAAAAAGAGATAAGAAGAAGAAAAGATTTTATTGTGATTTAAGAAAGGCAATTGCATACAATTCAACACAGCCATTATCTGGACTAGGAAATTAAACCTCAGGGTAATCAGAGGATCAAAAAATTTTTGTGCCATTTTTCCTGTAATTAAAATGACATTTTTAAAGCAGTACTACATTCATCCTTTGGAACAGCATAGTGGTTTCTTTTCTCATAAACACACATCCATCTGAATGGTACTGTGGGGTAGGCAATATTTTACTTCCGTTCTTTTAGGATTTTTTTTGGCTGGGCCTAAGAATTAAATTGGTGTAACACAAATCAACAGGAGAAAAACATGTAAATTTACTTAATATAACTTTTACATGGCCTAAGAAAATGAAGACCCAAAGATGCAGTTATAGTTGAATGCTTATATATTGAATTGGACAAAGAGTAGTAAGTTATGAAAAAGTCAATTATGTGTTAAGGCTAAAATAAGATTAAGAGTTATTTTAATAAGATCGATACAGAATTATCTGGATCGTAACTTCCCCGTGGTCTCAACTTCCTGTCCTTGAGGATAAGAATGTTACTTTCCTTCTAGTATAGGGAAGCCATCTTTCAGCTGAAAATCTCCTCTCCTGCTTTTAAGAGTCAGAAGGACTATCAGAGTGATCTTGAGCCTGCTGTTTCTCAAGGACCTTTAATGCAGAAAATAGTCAATATGCCAAGTGGCATATTTTGGGGTGACAAATTCTTAACTCCTTCAGTCCTATCATGTACCCCATAACATTTCAGTCAAGGACAGACTTCATATACCATAATGGTCTGTTCCATAAGGTTATAACAAAGCTGAGAAATTCCTATCACCTAATAACCTCATAGCTGTTGTAACATTGTGGTGTATTACTTTACTTTTTCTACAAATGTGCTATAGCCTAAGTGTAGTGTTCATAAAGTCTACAGCAGTGTAGAGTAATGTCCTCGGCCTTCCCATTCACTCACTACTCACTCATTGACTCACCCAGAGCAACTTCCAGGCCTTCAAGCTTCATTCATAGTAAGTGCCCTATACAGGTGTATCTTTTTTTTTATCTTTGATATCTTATTTTTATAGCACCTTTTCTATGTTTAGATATATAAATGCTTACCATTTTGTTACAATTCCCTACAGTATTCTGTACAGTAACATAGTATACAGGTTTGTAGCCTAGGAGTAATAGGCTATACCGTCTATCCTATGTGTGCAGTAGGCTATACCATCTAGGTTTGTGTGAATACACTCTATGATATTTGCCCAATGATGAAATCACCTAACGATGCAATTCTCAGAATGTGTCCCCATCATTAAGTGACACATGACTGACTGTACCATGAACCACATACTTGCCAGTGGCTCTCCCTCCTTCAGTCAATAAGACTCCAAGGCCCATGGAGTTTGACACTAAAACAGTGATAAAAATCGTCATTATGTTCTAAGAGGTGGTGAGGCAGGGGCACATCCTTCTGCAGGTAGCATAACCTCTAAATACTTCCCAGGTTGTTCAATTTCCTCTGAGACAGTAAAACATCAATAATATGAGGAACTATTAGAGGTCTAACATTGTGAGAAATATGTAAATATATAGACCAGTCTCTCAATCTATCAAGGAGCTTAACTTTAGCTGGGGAGATGAATCTACTCATGAAATGACTAGAAAATAACTGAGTGCTAAACCACACAGGGAGATAAAAGCATATGTGCCACATCAGAATGGGGTATGAAATTGCTTAGTACTTCCAGAGAATTGATAGGTTTAGAGATGAGCTGGCTTAGAAAGGACCAGGGTGTGGGAGGAAGCTTCCTAAGAAGTTGCTTCCTTGGACTTTAGCATATCGTTAGGATTAGGGCCACTTGGCCAGATAAGGCAGCCCTTATCTTCACTCTGCACACCTCTGATGGAGTGAGTAGAACGAGTTATAAGAAGCTAAAATTGCTCTAATGTATTTTGGGAATAGGTCAGCTCCCGCTTTCTGAGGGTTTGCAATGGTAAGACTGAGGTTGTTAGGTCCACAGAAACATCAGCAGGCTGATAGAAGCATATTCATCTTTAGAACTCAATCTAGATCTTGGTGGTGCAGGTTCTGGAGAGAAGAGGGCTTACAGAAGCAGCAGCCACTCAGGTAGGCTTCCTTTGCTTTCCTAGAAGCTGACTGAGAAAGGGCTGAGGCTGTCCGAGCCTATCCTTTCATATCAGTACCAGGAAAGCAATTAAACCTCATTGCCCCTGTGAAAAGCAGCAAGCAAGCAGCGATGGAGATTGAAAAGGAGCTTCTAGAACCGGGCATGGTGGTGCATGCCTGTAATACCAGCTACTCCAGAGGATGCTGAGGTGGGAGTATCCCTTGAGCCCAGGAGATCGAGGCTACAGTGAGCTATGGTCATGCCATTGCACGCCAGCCTGGGTGACAGAGCAAGACCCTGTCTCAAATAATATGAAATTTTAAAAAAAGGGCTTCTAGCTTTACCGATGCCAACGAGAAACTGCAGTTAGACATGAACTAGATTGAGACCCTGAAGGGCCACTCACCATAGACTATGACAGTGGCAGTTGTACTTTTCCTCTTGGCAACAATGTTTTTGGCAACACAGGTATAATTTGCAGTATCAGAGAGTCGGGCCTGCTTTATGATGAGGTTGTGATCAATAGTAATATAAAAATTCCGATCTTCAACGGGATCAATTATGTCTTCATTTTTCAACCATTCCACCTAAAGATAAATGAGAAAAGTAGATAAATCCTCAGCATGGATCCCCTGATGGCTGTCTGTCCTAACCTGCATTTTGTACACTTGATCTTAGCCAAAAGGCCGAGAAGCGATACCTGTGTTTTGTAATATGTACGATGTTGTTCCAGGCCATGAACTTCTGCAAACTGGTGGGAAGTAACTTTCCAAGGTCATGTTAAGTATCACTCACCTGCCAAACATGCTGATTCTGTCTGTACTACATTATTCTCAAATGTCAATGAACCAGTTGGGAAATACAGTGTTCAAATTGTTTTCACTTTGCCCTGCAGGCACGAATGGGGAATGTGTGCTGCCAAGTTCAGAACCCAATAAAAAATTATAGGATAAGCGTTTCAAACTGAACTCAAACCTTTCACTATTTGATTTGTTTACTCTTGGCAACTTACCTGCTGCTTTTCAGAAAAGAATAGAAAGACTATTTTTAAAAGCACAAAAGGCATTTTAGACATCACATAGCTGTAATAAAATAACATTTGGATGATTTACGTGTAGCCTCACTGAAACGTATGGATTAAATATCCCTGAAAATACCTTTCAAAATGTAGCAAAACACATATTTGGAGATGTATCTAAGCCAAATTTTTTTTAAGTTTTTCTACCAATTCTTAATACAATCTGAATAGCTTACAAATCATACTCAAATCCCTCCTTTTGTATAATGCTAACATTCAAATCTTTGGCTCAGGGTGTGCTTTTGGGGAACCTGACCTTAAGACATGACCATTTAAAACTACTAAACTATTTTTTCTATGTGAATAATATTAATGTAGTAATAGTGATGTTATACTTGCTGAATAAAAAGAGGAAACATACCTGTATAAGCTGTTCTTCTGGAGGTAAACTATTTCTTATTCTGGCAGTTGCCTTTTTTTTTTTTCTATGCACAGGTTTTTCCATAAAGCAAAACAACAAACAACGTTGATATTTACCACACTTAAACTCTCCTTTTGCATTAGGGTGAATGTGGATACAGGTAACCTTTAGTGGTAGGGAGTCAATATTGTTGCCATTTTCAAAACGTTAAGGAGATACTCTAGCACCACAAGACGTCTAGAAATTAATCTCTAAATCTGTCAGTGGGTTTGACATTGCACAACTCTAAATTACACTTAAGGCAGGGACTCTCAAATAATGCTCCTCTAATCCTTAGAAGAGAAGCCAACATTTATAGAGAAAAATAAAAATCAACAACAATCCTGAAATATAGAAACATATGAGGTTGTAGAGTAGAGAAACTATTTGTAATGATGTAAATGCTGAAAAAGCTAAACATTCTTGATATTTGCACTCAGGGTAGTGAGAAAAAGAATAGAATCTATTTACAACAGTGGGTGTTTTAAATATGTATTTTGTTTCCAAATACAGACTCTACATTCAGTCAGGGCTATGCCTGGGTATCTCTGAGATATATACTCATATTCACTTGACCTGGATTTTCTCAACGTTTCACCCTATGTGTGGAAATACGATCCTGCTGGAAGTGCACGGGAGAAGGTGGCACAATTTATACTGTTAAAAATCTCTTTGATGATAATTAAAAGTTGGAATTAATAGTTTTTGAGTGGAATCTTTACCTAGGTTATCTATGCCCTTCTAAAGAAAGCCTCCTATCACACAAAGCATGGACAGGCTCCCTTCGTCTCAGTTGTTCTTGCATCCCTTCTACAATTTCTGTGCTCAGTGTGCTTCTCTTTCAAGTACTCATACCTGGCCCTCTTCTCTGAAGAGCAGCCCTCAGGCTCATGGATTGTTTTTGCCTAGGATTTTTAATAACTTCCCCATTAGCCATTGACTAATGGGTGCAGAAATATGACTTCTGTCTCATTGGGTCAGAATCTGAGCTGTAACTTTCCAGAAGTCCCTTGCAGGGATGAGGCTGCAGCTACATCCTTGAGACTGGACCTGAATTGACACTATTATAAATGGAGCATACCTAATCCAAAAATCTGGAATCTGAAATGCTCCAAAATCTGAAAGTTTTTGAGCACCAACATGACACCACAAGTAGAAAATCCCACACATGACCTCATGACTGGTTGCAGTCAAAATGCAGGTGCGTAACACACAGTTTATTCAGCATCCCCAAGGGAATGACGGTGACAGCAAACAACCATAGATTGTCCATGTGAGTGACTCACATAGTGATCCCTTTGCTTTCTGATGGTTCAGTATGCACAAACTTTGTTTCAGGCACAAAATTGTTTAACATATTATGTAAAGTTACCTTCAGGCTATGTGCATAAAATGCATATGAAACAAATGAATTTCATGTTTGAACTTGGGTCCCATTCCCAACATATCTCATTATGTATATGCCAGTACTCCAAAACCTGAAGTCCAAAACAATTCTGGTCTCACACATTCTGTATAAGGAACATTCAACCTGTACTAGGCTTCTTTCCTCTCCTGCTTGCTCACCCACTTACAGGGTTCTCCTGGAAGCGCTTTCTTAAAAAACTACTCACATTCATACCTTTGGTTCATGGTTTGCCTCTGGAGAACCCATAACTATTCAAAACTACGGTTCCTCCTATGTAAATGATGTCAGTTTAACAGTGATGTTATCCTAATCATAAACAACATAAAGAAGTCCCAAGGGATATTAGAAACCACTTGTTTGTATGAAGAGTTTATTACATGGAAGAAAGTGTTCAATCTGCATGGTTGACAAAAGATTTGAAGAGACATGATTGTTGGGTATATGATCTTTACTCGATTATACATAATTACACATTTGCCTTGGGTGTCTCTTGCCTGTGTTGGAGCAGTGGTTCTGACCTGAACCTCAGGACCCCTGAGAAGCCCCAGCAGTGTTTGACGACCCCTGTGGGGGACACTGCTCTCCTCCCTTAACTCCCACTTGAATCACAGAAACTCTGCTTTTATCTGTTTTCCACACTGGATTTGCTTTCACGCCTTTGTTTCAAGAAGCAAAGCGTTCTACAGCTAGAAAATAGCTGCGGGAATGAAGAGGGGGGCCCAGGACTCCTCCAACTTCTGACAAGACCCCACAGTCCCCAACACCCCAGGGCTGCCAGCCATATCACAGCACTCTGCTTTGAGAGAATCATCTCCATGAGAGGCTTAGTGAGGACTGCAGGCCGCCCCTCACCTCCTGTGCTGTAATACCAGGGGCTACACATCACCAACTCCAGAAGTCCTGACACTCTTCCATACCACCTGGAAGACAGCATGAAAATCTTCTAACATTTTGGTCTCGTTTTAGATTGTTTCCTTTACGTTTTTCTCATACTAAAGTCTAGGTCTTTCTGATGCCATTGTTTCTTCTGAAGTCCTCTGAAGGGGTGGATGTTGATTTCCCAAATCCAATGTGCCACTGGGTCTGGGGATGGGTAAGTGCTGTCCTTGCTCAGCATTGTGTCTTTCAGACTGTTCTCTCTAAACATCTTTGCCTTGAATCTCATGTCACCAGATTATATCACCCAATTTTGACTCTTTTTTTTTTTGTAGTTATTTACAGACCTCTGGGCTTATAGTCACTTTATCTAAAGCATAATTTCTGAAGAGTTTAATAACCACAAAGGTGATGCTTCCAACATCTTGGCCCTTCAGTTCCATGACCCTCCATCCTGCAATGACCTTATCCTCTAAGGTCACACATTCTAGGCCAAAGGTTTTCAACTCTGCTTCACAATAGAATAATGTGGAAAACATTTGTAATATATTAATTCTAAATTCAACCCAGAGAAGCTAAATCCAACCCACAAAAACTCCAATTCACTGGTCTAGCATCAGTGTGTTTTAAGCTCCCCAAGGGTTGTAATTTACTGTTAGGGTTGAGAAATACCAGTCTAGATCATTGCCCTTAAAAATGCAATCCCTGGATCAATAGCATCAGTGTCACTGGGAGCTTGATAGACATATAGAATCTAAGGCTCTGCCCAGCTATTACCAAATCAAAATATGCATCCTAGTAAGAACTTCAGGGGGTTATATCCACACTAAAGTTTGAGAAGCATGATTTAGCTCTTGTCCTTATCATCAATTACAACTCCTCCATAAACTTAGTTCCAATTATCCTTTCCTTTACCCTTTTCTGTCTTTCCTATTCACTCTAAGATACTGAATTCAATAATCCTTCACCAGCACCTACAATCTATTGAATTTACCAATTTGTTTCTCAGACTTTCAAGTATAAATTCCAATGTCTAGCTTTATATATGATTCTTGCATTATACTGTCAATGCTCTCATCCCTTTGTCACTTCAAGATATTCACTTGGCCACTATTTGCCTACAACACCACTGTGGGTTTTTTTTTTTTTTTTAAGACAAAGTCTCACCGTGTGCAGTGGTGCAATCTCAGCTCACTGCAGCCAGCCTCCACCTCCTGAGTTCAAGCGATTCCTGTGCCTTAGCCTCATGAGTAGCTGAGATTACAGGTGCCCACCACCATGCCAGGCTAATTTTTGTATTTTTAGTAGAGATAGGGTTTCACCATGTTGGCCAGGCTAGTTTCGAACTCCTGACCTCAAATGATCTGCCTGCCTCGGCCTCTCAAAGTGCTGGGATTACAGGTGTGAGCCATCATGCCCGGCACCCCGCTCTGTGTTCTTGAGGTGGAACATGGGTGTAAATAGCCATGGAGAGTGGGCTCCTCTTAAAATTCATAACAGATCACAAGTGGGCCTTTATTTCTGCCAAGAAAGCACACTATGTTTTCATTGTTCACTTTCCCCTTCTCCTAGATAACTATTTCACACTCCTTTCCACTACCTCCCCTTCTAGCCTCACTTTCAGCTAATGACCAAGATTTCTATGTCACTGAGAAAACTGACAATCACAAGACATCTTCCAGGGCTCTCCCACTATCCGTGTCCCCACCCCCATCTGCACCCTGTCTCTTATCACTGGGGGAGCTCTCTGTGTTCCTATCTGTCACCTCGGATTTGTACTCCGTATCTTAGTCTCGCTCTTCTATTCAAGGGCAAGTCCCAGCAATTCTCTTTTTCTCTCCTAAATTATTCAATTTCCCTTGATACTGAATCATTTCCACCAGGCTACAGATGTGCTGTTGGTTTTCAAAACTTAGAACAAAAACCCTTCTCACCCGTTTCTGCCTCTACTCACCCCCCGCCCACCACCTATATTTCTCTGCTTGCCCTGCCTTACAAAACTCCTTGGAATAGTTGTTTACATTTGCTGTCTTCAATTCCCCACTGAGCCCGCTCTAATCTGTGTTCACTTCCACTGCTTCACCATAGCTGCTCTTTTCTCTTTGCTAAATGTGCTGCTGAGGTCTTAGTGCTCATCTTACTTGACTCACAGCAGCATGTGATCCGGTTATTTCCTTCCTCCTCCTGACTTGCTTTCTCTGGACAGCACACTTTCCTGGGTTTTGTCCTACATTGCTTCATGCCTCACAGCTTCCTTAGGCTAACATTTGTGTCCCTGTGGCTCGGTCCTTGGAATTCTGCTGCTTTCTATTTTCTATCCATATTCACTTCCTTGGTGAGCTCATCCAGTCTCACACAGATGACTCCTAAATTTATCTCCAGCCCAGACCCCACCGCTGAACTCCAGACTCATATATCCAACTGTCTTCATGCAACTCCAGTTGGTTGTCTGATAATGACCTCCTGAACCGCCTTTCCAAACCTGCTCCTCTCACAGTCTTATGCACCTCACTTAATGCCAACTGTAGCCTTCCAATTACTTAGACAAAAGCCTGACTTAGTGTTGACCACTTTTTTCCTCTTTCTTAGCCTATTCAATGTTAGAGCAGCACACATTAGGAATTGGACCACTTCTCATTCCCTCACTCCCACCTCTTCCTGGTCCAAGTCACTATCATTTCCTTCCTGAATTATTGCAAACATTGTCTGTCTTATCTTCTGCTTTTCCCCTGAAAACTCAACTGTCTATTTTCAACACTGTAGTTAGAGTGATCCATAAACTATAAGTCAGAGCATACTATATGTATGAATCAGAGTTCTCCAGAGGGACAGAAATATATATATATATATATATATATGAGTTTATTAAGTATTAACTCACATGATTACAAAGTCCCACAATAGGCCTTCTGCAAGCTAAGGAGCAAGGAGAGCCAATCCAAGTCCCAAAACTAAAGACTTTGGAGTCTGATGTTTGAGGTCAGGAAGGGTCCAGCATGGGACTCTTGCTAAATGTGCTGCTGAGGGAGAAAGATGTAGGCTGGGAGGCGAGGCCAGTCTAGACTTTTTATGTTTCTGTGCCTGCTTTATCCTGGCTGCGCTGGCAGCTGATTGGATAGATGGTGCTCACCCAGATTAAGCGTGGGTCTGCCTTTCCCAGCCCACTGACTTAAATGTTAATTTCCTTTGGCAACACCCTCACAGACACACCCAGGATCAATACTTTGTATCCTTCAATCCAATCAAGTTGACACTCACTATCAACCATCACACTATACCTCATCTCAAACCCTCCTAATGGCTCCTTCTCTTACTCAGTGTCAGCGCTGAAGTCCTTACAACCAGCCTGGACAACATAGTGAGACCACACCTCTATAAGAAACATGCAAAAATTAGTAGAGCATGGGGCATGTGCTTGTATTTGCAGCTACTTGGGAGGCTAAGGCAGGAGGATGGCTTTAGCCTGGGAGGTCAAGGATATAGAGAGCTATGAGTGCACCACTGCACTCCAGCCTGGGTGACACAGCAAGACACTGTCTCCAAAAAACAGAAAAGAAAAAAGTGGCATAGGGATAGGAGACAGGGAGGAAAAAAAATGGATTCAGACAAAAATTGGAAGGGACAGAGGACAGGACATAGGAGTTGATGGTATGTGGAAAGGGGGGTGCAAGGGGCACTCATCTTCCGTTTCTGGCTTAAGGACCCATTTATGGAGCAGGGATACAGGAGGCGGAAAGTAATTGAGGGTAGAAAGGATAATGATTCAGATTTGGCTGATCTCACAAGGAATCCAGCTAGCACAGCATGATTTTGGCAACAGGTAAGTTGCTAAAAATTCCCATTGTTTCCATGAACAAAGTGAGTTTTTCTCTTAAAGTTTTGAAATAATTTTAAAAAATAACCCTGAGGACTTCTGCTTCTTTTGGATCAGCTTTATCTTAGCATTAAGAACTGAACATGGATATTGATAAAAAGGATATTTACAGGGCCAGCGTGGCTGCAACAACATTTATTACCATTGTGGCTTAGATAAAAATGATAAAGCACTAATAAAACTTAGAAGATGAATGGAAAGGAAAACAGTGTGTAAGAATAATTCTGTTTATCATGTAAAGGATTGTCTGAATCAGCAAATCAATATAAGAGCCATAACATACAATTTAAAATATATAACCTTTTCATGCAATATTTCCAGAACACACACTACTAAACTAACATTCTTCCATGTGAAACAATTCCACAATGAGTCTCCTTATATACACTGTATTTAAAATTCCAAGAAACAATACAGAATCTTTTGTTGTGTTAGAAATTTATTGCATGGAATAGTATGTAGTTAATTATATTGTTGCAAAGCTATTTATTTGTAAGCTAATCTTGGTTAACCAGGAGTCAGTACTCTGGTCTGGCCACTGAATTCTGTTCATATTTTGGTAATTTCAATGCTTTTTGTTGATTTCAACCTGAGGCTTCTCTTTTCTCTACTCCTTCCATTGAACAAACTGATTTATACAAGAAAGAAGTCTTTCTGAGTTAGAAATTATTTTTAGTTACATACAAAATATTCCAAGAGAAAGAAAAATAGGTTGGAGTTCAGAAAACAATAAAAGACTTCAACCATAAACCATGACTTGTTGTCATGGTTGCAATGATGCAAAATAATGTTCAAACAATTTCTGTCCTTGTGGTTCAGTAACTATAGTCCTTTCAATGATTTGGGGCATATTTGAACTAATTTACTCAAGTGTTTATAAAGGCATGGGATTTTATTAACAGGTACGAAAAACAGTTACACGGCAATATTAGAATGACCTGTTTGCCTATTCTGCTGTTGTTTGGTGTTATTAGTCCCACTATGTGTAATCGAGCATCTTATTCTAAGGAGCAGTTCCTAAAGTACCAGCTAAGAGGGCTGCTTTCAACTGCTTGGGCTCAAAACTGAACTCTGTGATTTTGGAGCTAATGTTTATGTCTCCTGTGGGCAAGTGTCTTATCTTCTGTATGCCTTAGAGTCCTCATTTACAAAATGAAGATAATTCTAGAACCCATTATAAGGTTCTTAAAAACTAAATGAATTAATACACAAGACACCTACTGTCTGGCATACAGGTAAGTATTTGAAAATAATTATTAACATTTAGTTAAGGATATACTAAAAGCGGTGAGACAAACCCCAAACAACCCTAAAAAATAAAAGAGAAATAGTGTTAATCTAAAAACTAGAAGAAAAATATTTAACACCCGAGTCCTTTCAGCCTTCGCTGGCATTTCTGTGGGGCAAAGTCCACTCAATATTAGGTTATAACTCTTCAAGATTGCACTACAAATATGTAAGTAATTGAGTATTAAATTGGCCAATATTGTTTGTATGCTAACCCTAAATACATATTTTCCTTTAAACTCTATGAGTTTATAATTCTAGAGATGTCATTAGCATGCATTTGCTTTATAGGTATTAACATTTTAATTAATCTTCATAAAAATTACTTTCTAATTCTAAAGTATAAGAAAACATTATCAGTTTTAAAAAAATAAGTAGAAAAGATTTTTAATGAAACACAAGTTATTAAAATAAAAGAAATATTCACTATCATACTTGGTAATGAGGCATAAATGATAGGCAATTTATATTACTATTATTTTTACCTAGACCATCTATATTTTTATAATTTTTAATTTACTTTTGTGGGTTTTCCATTTCTTTTCTCCTAGTACTTCAAGCCAGTCTACTTGTTCTTTTAATGACATCAGTCTCTCAGCCCCATACCATGGCATACACATCATTAGCTTCAACACCCTTATCCATGTCCTTAAGAGATGGAATTTTCTTCCAGCCACCTCTGCTTTCCCTACCACCCTGAAAGTACACCTATGTTGGTCCTATGACTGCATTGGTCCCCAAAAAGGGACGGTCCCCCATCTTTTTCCTCATTAAACTTTGTTTTCATGGGACTCAAAATTCTGTGACAGATTTTTGGTCAAGTTGTTTCCATTAAAAACTATAGATTTTAACAACGAATAATTGCCACATGCAAAACGAAACAAAAAACCCCCAAAGCGGTCCACAAAACATCCTCCTTTCCTTCTGAAGGTTTTACGATGCATTGTTATCATTAACCAGTCTTTTACCATTAAACTGAAACAGCCAATTGAAACAAACAGTTCTGAGCCCATTCTTCCACCACTGATTAAGACTGGGGTGGCAGGTATTAGGGATGATATTCGTTTAGCCTTCTGAGCTTTCTGGGCAGACTTGGTGACCTTGCCGCCTCCAGCAGCCTTCTATCCATGGCTTTGATGACACGCATGGAGTAGTTGTCCCTGAGCTCTCTTCTTTGCTTTTCTCTCTCCCCACAGAAAGGATTCTGGGGCAGATGGGCTGGTCTAATGGGAAAGGAGAAGTGAAAATTATGGGACACATTCTGTGTTAAAGAATAATGACCATTCTTTAGGGTGGGAAAAGTAGGGGATGTGACCTGGAGGGGAAGAGGGCACCTTGTACTCCCTAATGCAAATCATGAGAATCCTGACCTGGCTTTAGGGAGCAGAGAGAGTTCAAAAGAAGAACATTTTCCTTGTGCTGAAATTGGGACGACAGAGAAGCAGTTGGGAGGAATGGAGAGAAGTTGCCCAAGGGTAAGAAAGGAGAAAAACAAGAAGCTTGTATGGGGCATTCCAGGTCCCCAGCGAGGTACTTTGTACTTAGTGATTCCTCCTCACAGCAGCCTGTGAAAGAAGTAGTTGCATTCCCAATTTTCAGATGAGAAGAATGATGCTCACAGAGAAGAGCTTGCACAGGTTTATAAGCTCAGAAAGGAGCAGAGATCCAAATTCAGGACCGCCTGAGCTCTGGACTCTTTTCTGTTCATAAAACCAAGAACCAGGAGGAGCCAGCTACAGTGCTACAGACTTCAGCCTTGACAGAGTGGGCTGCAGATTACGAGATGGGGGCTGGAAAAAGCTGGGACACCAAGACACATACATTTTGGCTACTCCAGGACTTCGGTTGAGGCTGTCCTCAGGCTGGTGTCCCCAGGGAAGCAGAGAGGTCCTTAGAAAAGAAGCATTGGACACACTTTCTGTTATCAACATGACCCTGTCACTCATAGGACCAATACAGGTTTACTTTCAGAACTAGCAATAGAATTGGGTGTGCTTTGATTTTAGGGGCATCAGGAAAGCCTACTTACGCTCCAAAATTGCTCCCCCAAATTTTTGACAATGACTTGAAATGTCTTTAAGAGAGACCAGTTTTAAATTCCACTATTAGAAGGATCTCTTCACATGTAAATGACCTGGAGAAATAACAAACTAAATCATATAAAGTTTCCTAAAACATGGCATATAAATAACTAAGGGAACACTGCAGATAAAGAGGAGTTCAGGGTGCTAGGATTTCAAGGTAGGGCTGGATTCAAGTATCCAGCACTATGCAAAAATTTCTAAGAGATATACAAACAAAAATATTTTTAAGGGAATCACAGTATATCTTTAACTTCCATATGAATTCCTTTCTTTTTTTGAAACGGTGTCTCGCTCTGTCGCCCAGGCTGGAGTGCGGTGGCGCGATCTCAGCTCACTGCAACAACTGCCTCCTGGGTTCAAGCAATTCTCCTACCTCAGCCTCCTGAGTAGCTGAGACTACAGGGGCATGCCACGATGCCCAGCTATTTTTTTCTATTTTTACTAGAGATGGGGTTTCACCGTGTTAGCCAGGATGGTCTCGATTGCCTGACTTCATGATCTGCCGGCCTCGGCCTCCCAAAGTGCTGGATTACAGGCATGAGCCACTGCGCCCAGTCTGCACTCCTTCTTATAACTAATATCTCTAAGAACTTGCCCTCTGCTTTTCAGAAGAAAGACATCTCTTGCATGAAAATCTTATCATCATACATTACATGAGAGTGTAAAAACCTCTAGGGCACCAGATAAGGGAATAATTGGGAATATTAGTGTGGTAGTTGAGAAAATAAGGGACTGTAATAACTGGGTGACAAATCCTTTTTGCAAATCAGGTGGTTTAAATTCTTTGCTTTCATCAAAACTGAAGGAGGGCCTAATATGTCAAATGATGGGTCACTGAACATAAATTTTGATGACAGATCGCTATGTAATTTTTGACCTGTAACTTGGAAGACGTGCAGAGTTGAGGGACACTGTTACAACATAAGTCCACATATTCCTACTTACTTATGTATGAGAAGGTTCTCAGTATTTGAATTCATTATAAATGACAGATAGAAATGTAATTGATTTCATCCTGTTTCATTTCAGCAGTAGCATTCAAACTTGGCTAAATGAGCTACCTGGACAGGGGAGCAGGGATGAAAACCTCATTTCTCCTATTAAAAGCTGTATTTCCAATAAAAATTCAGTCTTTATGCCAAGTAATTATTTATCAAAACTTGTAGTACATTCGGGTTTTTACAAAAAAATTAACAATTTGATCCCTATGGTCAAAGGAGATAAAGTTTATACGCAAATTTTTATTACAGAGAAATATGATGACTGATGGAAATTTTTATGCCTAAAATTTATTCTATTAGAGTAAAAACCTATGGGGGAAATGACATAGAAATATAAGTTAAAATATAAAAAGGAATACTGTAAGTTTTCCTATTATTTTTTTTTTGAGACGGAGTTTCACTCTGTCACCCAGGCTGGAGTGCAATGGCGTGATCTTGGCCCACCGCAACCTCCGCTTCCCGGGTTCAAGCAATTCTCCTGCCTCAGCCTCCCAAGTAGCTGGGATTACAGGCATGTGCCATCATGCCTGGCTAATTTTGTATTTTTAGTAGAGATGGGGGTTCCTCCGTGTTGGTCAGGCTGGTCTCAAACTCCTGACCTCAGGTGATCCACCTGCCTCGGCCTCCCAAAGTGCTGGGATTACAGGCGTGAGCCATTGTGCCTGGCAAGTTTTCCTACTATTAAAGAAGAGTTTGTTCTTACATTTTCTTAATTGGTAATATTGAGTAAGACATCATTATGGTGTCTGCATTCCAATGGATAACTTCAAGTCAACAATTCTTTTTAAAGATGTCAAATGTTTATAATATACACAGACATGGTATCTTTTCCCACTATTTAATTTTTTGATAATATTTTTTAGATACCAACATAAAATGTGCATGGAGATATGTATTTTTTAAGTCTTTTAGGGATATGCTAGCAAAAATTTTAAAGAGCACTTCACAAAGGCATGAGAGGATAGTGGTTCTGTTACCAAGCAAGAAATTCTACCAGGGGAGAATGAGGAAGGCTGAGAACTGGGAAGACTAAAGAACAGGGTAATAGGAGTGGGATTTGGAGGTCAGTGAATGGAACTCTGCAAATATTTCTCCTGGATGCCTCTGCAGTTGTGTTTATGCTGCACTTTCACAGAAGGCCAGTGAGATTTTGCCAAAAGACACTCAAGTCTCAAGGCCGAAAGCCTAGAGATAGGACCCAGCTGTGCCATTCACTGAGTCTATGCTCTTCAGCAAGTCACTTAAAATCACTCAACCTTATTTTTCTACTTCTACAACAAGAAAAGTAATATCTGTCCTAACTTCCTCGTAAGGTTCTTGTGAGGTTTGAAAAGGATACTATATGTGAAAGCACTTTTGATGACTTCTGTATAACTCTGAGCTGGTGTTATGGTGATTTCTTCACATAGTAAATAATTTATTCTACAACATGTCCTTATTACTTTAAATAACTTACAAACTAAGATAAAAGTTTAGTAAACAGGGAAGAATGATATCTAGCATAAAATAAGAGATACTTAAAAATATTTTCAATGGATACATTTTCCATTAAATTCTGTCCTAAAGACACCATCTATTTATACATTTCCAGATGCTAGAACTCAGAGTGTTCAGCATAACTGAACACTGTGGTTTGTTTCTTTCTCAGGCAACATGCTCTGGGGTGAGGATGCTGAGCAACAGTGTGATATAATTCTGTAAGGAACAATCTTTACATTGTGAGTCTTTATTCAACAATCAATGAAAGACCAACAAAAATAGGGTCATCCTACTTCAGCTGAAACGTGTTAGCAACTAGGAAAAAGGAGAAAGTTTATTCAGAAGACATGAACTTGAAGGTTTACATGCCACTCCGAAGACCATGCCCAATTGAAATCTTGCACTCAGAAATTCACTCACTGGTAACTTTCTAATATTTGTCCTCGTAGGCTTGTTGAGACCCTGGGTCACCAACAAAGTACTCAATATTTTTGTAGTTTTCCTTAATCTGAGCAGATGGCATATGTCTGTTTCAACAAACTGAATAGTCCGAAACATATCAACTCCCCCAATGTTCTTTCTTTGAGTCTCAAGTAATCCAGAAACATGCCCGCATCTCTTCTAACCTAAAAACAAACCAAGAACAAAATTAAGCCTGACACACCCACCCTCCCCAGCTATGCTTCAGACTTCTCTTTCCCTTAGTGGCTAAACTCCTTGAAAGAGTGAAATATTCCCAATCCCTCTCTATGCACCTGCTCATTCACTCTTCCATTTAGCCATGTCTGGATTCCTGATCCCCACTCTACTCAAACTTCACTTTCAAAGGTGATCAGTGGCCTTTCTCGTTGCTAAATCCAAAGGCATCTTCTCTTCTCTATGGCAAACAGATCCACTGTCCCTCTGAAAAGCCTCCCTCTGCTGTCTTTCCTGCCACTTGATTATCTGTTCTTTTGCAAACCTCTTTCACTGGTCCTTTTATAACATCCAGCATTTTCATATAGTCCTTCTCAAGGATCTCCCTCTCTCTCATTTTCTCCTCCTTCTACTTTATATCATGGTTCTTTGTCCTGCATCAGAATCACCTGGGGAGCGCTTAAGCCATCCTGATGCCTGGGGCCCCACCTTCAAAGGTTCTTATTTAATTGGGCAGACAAAGGGCCCAAGAATCAGTGTAAAAACTCCTCAGGTGACCTCAATGTGCAGCCAGGTTTGAGAATGAGATATGCACTGGCTGAGTGACTTTATTCACTCTCAAGGCTGACAACTCACAAATCATTATCTTCAGTCCCAACTTTTCTTAAGCTCTATTCATACTTCCAATTACTTTTTAGATAATTCCATCTGGATGCTCAACAAATACAAAAAAAACATAGTAAGTGCTGAATATGATGTGATTGATTCACACCACAATAGGTGTGAATCCATCACAATATCTCCTCACATTGGCCTTCTCTCTATAAACTTTGTCCTCCAGTCTTATTCTTCTTCAATAATAAAGTCATTAATGGATGCTGGAGTTGAATTTCTCTTTTCCATTCAAAACTTTCTAAAAATTTTCATTATTTATGAAGTGTATATAAATAATAACACACAACACAATGAAATGTGCTTTCTCTACTTTTAGAAAATTGATGAGATGGATGTGACACTTTTTAAATGAATGACTTCTCCCCAAATACATTTTTGCCTGGGGTTTATCTGATTAGCTTATGAAAATTATCAAATGAGATCACACAGACAATTTGTGTCATTTTAATGAACCAAATTTTGAAAACAGTCAAAAAAACTTTTTTTTTGTTATAAGGAAAAGAGTGCTTTGGAGTCAGGCAGAGTTGGCTTTGAATCCCAGCCCTCCCACTAATTGAGCTTGCAGCCTTGTGCAGGCTATAAGCTCCCAGAATCATAATCTTCACCTGTACAAATGGAGGGTGCATCCCTCCTGGGGTTGTAGGGGGATTTAAATGAGATATGAAAAGCAAGCACCTGGAATTAGGAGACAGTTAATAAGTGTAATTTAATTGCCTCTTCCCTAGAACTAACTTGACCCTACACAAAGCTATACCTACCTAAATGTATTTTAAACAATGATGATTCAGTGCCCCTTAGTGTCTCTATTAAGAAGTACATGTACATATCTTCAAATTCATAATACCAAATTAATATCTTCCAAAAAAACACCTGAAAGAAATCTGACTTTCAATTTACTGCTGCACAGGACTATAGGGAGTGGTTTATGAGTCTTCATACATAAAACACTCCCAGTGAGGAAAGTGTCATCTTATTTACAGCCTCAATCCCTGCTAGTGTATGTACAGAAGAGATGTCATATCTCTAGCCTTTCTACATGGGGACCAATTCCAGCTCTTGCAGTAGAAGGAGAAAGTGTTTAGAAATCTCTCCAACAGTGAGGTCATTCAATTCTACTGATGCCTTCAGTCTGGTACAGTGTTCTCAAAACACTAACATGATTTTATTAACGAATATGAATGATTCATAATTTGATTTCAATTTTTAGGACTAGAGCATATTGACAGTATATGGTATGTTCCCAGAAAAGGTGTATAAAACTGCCATCCCTACTTGTGTGCAGTGTGATTTAAGGAGCAACTTTTTATAGCTCCTAGACTCATGGTTTTACAGTTTCGCTGTTACTGCTATTTTATAATAGTCAGAACCATTGGCTGCCTAAGTCCTGTCAGGGAAAGAGAAGTTTTGTAGCAAAACATGGAGATCATTTTTCAATGGCTCAGGCTTCCATAATTTCTTTTGAGTAGCAACTCCAGTATTCAACAACCCTCATATTTCAAAAATGCTATGTTACCTCTTTCCTAAATACTTTATTCTTCAGTTTAAATTTTTATTTATTTATAGTATCAGCAAAGACAGAGAAATATGGATTAAATTTTCCAGTGGATTATCCATTTATAGCTGGTCAGTAAATATGGGATAAGTTATAATCCAGTTTTATCTTGACTTTCCGTAGTCATTTTCTCACTTCCATTCACTCCCCTCTCATCTTTATTATTAAACATGATAAAAATGAAGCTACCAAAGACAGATTCCCATGTTCTTGTATTTAGAGTGTATATAATGGGACCCCATTTAGATAAGACAGTTATTTTCCAAACAATATTTATTTCCAATAATTTTTCTCATGGTTTGCTATCAAAAGTTTTAGAATTATAACTATGCTCATGTTTTACTATTAAAAAACAGAAGACAAATATCTGGGGCAAAGTGATATAATTTTTAAAAAGGACAACTATGGCCTCTCCCTCAATGCTGCATTCTTCACAATGCTCTGGGCAGAAGGAATGTGTCCCAGGGTGATTCATATATTTGGGGGTTTCCTGGAATGTCTGACACTAGGAGTAGTAACCATAACTATTTTCCAATATATTTAATGTATTTTCTGAGTTGTTCCTTTTTAAAATAAGCAAATTAGTGTCACAGTAAGAAAAAAATTTATAATCTGACATTCAAGTCTTATATTGTTTCTAACAAGAGGGACAATATATTTGTAATCACAATAATATAGACATTATGATAACAAAGGATGATGTTGCACCTTTAGATGATACAAATACATAGCTGAATATCATTAAGCATTTAGGAATGTGAGCCATAGTCGGCAGAAAGTATAGACTTTTAATTCCAAATGAAACAAAAAGCTTTATCTTCTGATACACTTTGACTACCTTCAAGAAGACTAATGTGTTGATTTTATAAGTGTCTTCCTTATACTTTTAGAATCAATACAAGCAGGCACTGCTTATATTATGAAATAATTGGACTATAACCCCATCTCTTTCTAAAGCCTTGCCAAGTATGGGATGCAAATGCCAGTAAATAACAATACAAAAAAAAATCATTTTTTCCCCATCAATCAGAGTGCTCCAAAGTTCATATATCATGGAAACATATAAGTAGAAATTATAACAAATTATAATCTGATTCTGATTTACATGTTTATAACACCTTCAATATGATCCTGTAGGCTGAATTTTGTGATTTCTTTTTTTGTTTGTTTGTTTGAGACGGAGTTCTGCTCTGTAACCCAGGCTGGAGTGCAGTGGCGCGATCTCGGCTCACTGCAAGCTCCGCCTCCCAGGTTCACGCCATTCTTCTGCCTCAGCCTCCGGAGTAGCTGGGACTACAGGCGCCCGCCACCGCGCCCGGCTAATTTTTTGTATTTTTTTTAGTAGAGACGGGGTTTCACCGTGGTCTCGATCTCCTGACCTCGTGATCCACCCACTCGGCCTCCCAAAGTGCTGGGATTACAGGCGTGAGCCACCGCGCCCGGCCTGTGATTTCTTTTAGTGTAACCTTTTACATAAACTTGACTTTTTGAGGGTTTCAAATACTTAAGAACTTGTTTATTTCTTTTGTTCAGGATAAATAAACAACATCCCTGCATTTTACCAAAAGGGCAATGTAATTTTTTGTTGTTGTTAAAAAGGAAGGAAAGACCAATTAAATTCTTTGCAGAGATACTTCAGAGATAGGTGGACTTTGGTCAGGACCATGCTAACAATGAGAGGTTCTCAGCTCCAAAAACCACTTTTGGCATCCTTTGCCCTTCTGATATACAAACTTGTTAACCCTATGATTGGTTAAGGAATTGTCTAATCATATATGTCAATAATAGAGAGCAAAACATCTTGCAGTTTTCTTATTATACTCTCCTGTGAAAGACAGATGTGTTGTGTCTAATTATTCACTGATTGGTATCGGGAGAAACATTAACATAATTGGCACATTTGTTCTAATTAACAGAGGGAAACTGCCACATGCCACCCAACATGAAAAGTGAGTCCAGCAACCATTAGCTAGAAAACTCCACGTCTATCAGAAAGGTTACTCTGTTAAACTCATACTGAGGCCCATCAAGTCAGAGCACAGGTTGAAAATGATATAGCAGAGTTGAGAACTGTGTGCACACCTAAAAGAATGGAGATTTAGCCTAGAATCCTTGTCTATAGGTACATTAATCAAACAAATGGGAAAAGCAATTATGGGGCTATTATCAAATGTACACTCAGCCAAGCCAAGCTCCTCCAAGGAGCATTAGCTAGTAGCTGGGAATCTGCCAAGTTTTACTGACTGGTTTGGAAGTGACAAATCTGACGTTTTTGTGTATTTGTTTGTTTTAACTTTGTCCTTTACACCAGAGCTTTTCAAACTGCATTTTAGAATCACATGGAGAGCTTTAAAAAATCTCGATAACCTGGCTATATATCATGTCTATTAAATCAGAATCTCTGGGTGGGATATAAGCATTGGTAGATTCTAACAATTCCCAGGTGATTCCACTGTGCCTCCACTTCTGAGAACCAGTACTGCAGAGTGGTTTTTTTTGTTTGTTTGTTTGTTTTCCGAGACAGGGTCTTGCTCTATTACCCCAGCTGGAGTGCAGTGGTGTGATGACGGCTCACTGCAGCTGTGGCTTCGACCTCCCAGGCTCGAGTGATCCTCCCACCTCAGTTCCTGTAGTAGCACACACTGTCATGCCTGGCTAATTTTTATTTTTTTTATTTTTTGTAGAGATGGGGTTCTCTTACATTGCCCAGGCTGGTCTTGAACTCCTAGGCTCGAGTGATCCCACTGCCTTGGCCTCCCAAACTGCTGAGATTACAGTTATGAGCCACTGTGCCTGGTGAAGACTGGTTTGATGATCTTGCTAAGATTTTCATTAAGAGTTCTGGGTCTGAGATTCTAAGCTCCCAGATCGTGTTGATGTAGATAATCTATGTACCACAGTTAGAATAGCAAGGCCTTGACAATTTTTTTTTTTTTTTTTTTTTAATGAGACCGAGTTTCACTCTTGTTGCCCAGGCTGGAGTACAATGGTGCAATCTCAGCTCACTGCAACCTCCGCCTCCTGGGTTCAAGTGATTCTCCTGCCTCAGCCTCCTGAGTAGCTAGGATTACAGGCATGCACCACCACGCCCGGCTAATTTTGTATTTTTTTTAGTAGAGATGAGATTTCACCATGTTGGTCAGGCTGGTCTCAAACTTTTGATCTCAGGTGATCCACCTGCCTCAGGCTCCCAAAGTGCTGGGATTACAGGTGTGAGCCCCTGTACCTGGCCAAGGCCTTGACAATTCTAAAATATATTGATAGCTAATACTCTTCTGTAGACTTTCACAGGTAGGTTTGGCTCGAATTGCTCTGGAGTTTGAAATCCTAGTATTATTTTCTTATTTCTCCCACTGGTGAAAGGTATCTCATCTTCCCTTGTAGGTGCTTTAAACAATCAAAAAAGTTCTCTACTGTGGATAATTATGCTGGATGTTCTCTCTTGCTAAAAACCAGAGGCTACTTTGTAGATTTTTGCTTCTCAGTTTTGGAAAAAAACAAGTATCCATTCACTTCTGTGTTGACCACTGTGAAATATACTTTGCACCTTTCAGTAGGTTTGCGGAAGTCTGTGTATTTTTGCGCTTTAAAAAAAATGTTGGTCTTTAAGCAAGCTGAAATTATATCTTTAGACAATGGTAAAAAAATATAGCCAAAGGATAAAAAATAGCAAGTGGAAACTAGTGGCATTTTGCTCAGTTGTTGTTACTTCTGTAAAGGAAAGGCATTTGCCAAGAAAGGGAATTTGTTTTCCTGCTGGGGAAACACTCTCTTAATTGCACATATGTCTAGCTTATTGCTTTTGAGGGTTGAACATACATAGGCCATATTGTAGAGGTGAACTTGTCTTGAAATCTGAAAACTTCTAAAACCTAAGTTCAACTATGAGGAGATAAAAGCATGTTGACAAATGAACTAATACCAACAACAACCAAATAAAATAAAATAACCAAAACCTAAAGTAAAATGACTATATATAATAACACCATCCAAGGGAACAAAATGTCATTGAAGTGTCCATAAAAGGCTAACTTTTCCAGGGCAAAAGGGCAACAAATTGACTAATTTGTAGCTAGTTCCTAACCAGTTTTTACTATAAACTTGCCTTTCAGGATAAGTAACTCTCAGCCTTTCTTCTTATTTACCAGTTAAAGGTGTTCGGGTCTATAGCTAAGTCTGACCATCTTTAGAAAAATACATGCTTTTTGCTCTCTCTGACTCCATAATGAGTTTATGATAGTGTGTGTAGGCATATAAAAATTATTGGAAGAAATCCCAAAGCAAGGGAACTTATTGAAGAAAAACCTTTTTTGAACAAATGAAGGCCAACAAAAATTTTTGAAAACCCTCCTGCTCTGTGACTATGGGCACCGGTTAGGTCTTTGCCTGCTGCTGAATCTCTACTGAGATAGAGACCCTGCTCGAACACAGCTGAGGTTTATTAACCATTGATCTTAGGTCATCTGAAAAAAGCTCATTCTGGTGGGTCTGCTGAACTTCCACATGGAACATTTCAGTTTCTTCTGAAAGACTAAATATTTTCTAGATTTTCGTCATTAAATAAACCCATAAAGTTGTCCCTAAATCCATTCTTGCACTTCTAAAATCTATTTTCCATGCAGCAACCAGAATGATCTTTTAAAGGTGAACGTCAGGTCTCAACAATTCCTTAAAGTCTCCATTGGCTTTTCAGGCATTTAAAGAAAACTCCAAATCACTTACCGTCTCTGCAAGTCTGCGCCCTTGTTCCCTCTTTCCTGACTGAATGTCGTCCTGCCTTCCTCCTTGCTCACTGGGTCTCAGACACACTGGTCTCCTTTATAACCCTGTAACCAATCACCTCCTCCTGAGGGTACTTGTCCTTGTTGCTCCCATCACCTGGAGCTTTCTTACTCCGATCTTTTCAAGACTAGCTCCTTCCTTAGCTTCAGATCTCAGCTCCATTACCATCTCTTCAGATAGACTTTCCTTGAATTCTAAAGTCATCCTCAATCCCCAACAACCATCACCCTCTCTCATATGACCTTGTCTTATTTCCTTTAACTTGTAATTATCTGAAAATATCTCACTCATTTTTCTTACATTCTTGCTTATTGTTTTTCTCCTCGAGGGACTTAACTGACTCGTATTTCCTGCAACCAGAAAAATGTCTGGCACACCATGCATCTGCAGTAAATCTTTCTTATATAAGTGAATTGATGATTTTTAGAAATCTGCATTTTATACTATAGGCTTAAAGCAACCACTAAGTACATGCAAAAATCAAGCCACAGATGTATAATAAGTCAGATAAAATCTGTTATTTCTTTTGCTTTAAAATGGATGTTTATGTTGCTTAAACTTATTGCAATTTTAATTTGGCTTACAGTGTTTCTGGGCTTGTGGTGATCTCTGTGTATAACTATTAGAGGCAGATATCAGAAAAAAATATGGGATTTTTCCCATACTTTTTCACCCCAAAAAGTATGGGATGATCATCATAAGGAGGTGACTTTTGCGAATGTTGATTGGACCAAAGCAAAGCTTGAAGGCTGACTGCTAGTAAGGGAACCTAATACTTTTGAAAACCTGTCTTCAAGGCTGAGAATCATATCATAATCAAAACTCTGTCTTGTAGCTACACACGTGGTAGGAGAAAATTCCAATGGGTAATGACTGGGCACTGAAAGCAACATCTCCCTCCAAACCAGTATTCATATTCTTCTTTCCTCTCTAAACTCTTTTGCCTGAAAAGAGTGTAAAGCACCACTCTGGAGACAATATAGCTGCATGGAAATTCATCAGTGTGAAGTTCCTATTATGGAAGAATGGCAAGGAAACGTGAAGGACTCATGAAACAAAGTGTTCAGCAGCCATATGAATACTCAATTAGATGGAGAGCCACCTGATGCTGCACATTTGGCGGCGCCTCCAGCTGCCACCAGTTTTCTGCCCTGTCAGTATCAGCTTAAAAAAATCTGTTCCCTGTTTATCACGACTATACTCAGTAAAATAATCTGTTCTTTTGCACCTCACCCCATATTTTCCCACTTGCTAATTAGAGATGCAAATGTTGATGAATAAGATGACAGTTTCTAAGCACAACTGGGTCAATAAGTTGAACATTGTGCCCTGTTACTCCAATTAAATTCCTATGAGAAATAGCTCAATTATAATTAGAGAAGCAATTATCCCCTTGTTAAAGGTGAAACAAATCACAGGTTTTAGAGAAAAATTCAGCTTTGCTCCTTCTGCCATGCCAACAAATCTTGTGTCCATTGATGTTTTGATCCTAGTACTCTCCAAAAGAGATAATCTGATAAAGCATCTCTGAATATATTTCTGGCTCTCCGTGTGACAGTAACATTTTCTAGGCATAAAATAAAATGAGCAAAGAGGATTAATTTCATAGAGTGCTGCTATTATGCTAGTGGAATAACCCAGCACCAGTTTCATGGGTGTATTAATTTTCTTGCTTCTTCAGGGAGATGGGGGGAAGGTTTATCTGTTGAAAGAAAGGCAAACGCCTCACCAGAAATGGAAGAAAACAATCACATTTTTGGCTTGATCCTAACAAAAGTGTTATTAAAGGAAACACTGAGCTATATCATTTTAGAGTATTCCTGGGATTTGTTTTTCTTTCTTTCACCTGGTTTACTTGAAAATTTTAATATTATTATTGACACCTCCCTTATAGTCCTGGAACTCAAGTGTCTCCCACTCCCAGTGGCCTTGGTTCCTGGTGCTAGTGGTTTGGGACCTGCCCTCAGGGTTCAGACTGATGGAGTCTGTCATCCCACACCAAGATCTCTCAATAGGATTGCATCTTCAGGGACGAGAAACACCCTTTTTCTAGAGCTTTCCATCTCCTGAGGTGCTGCCTCCATGTCACATCCAGCAGGGCCTCTTTCTGTCATTTAGTTAAATATACTTAGAGAATCTGCTAAGTGACTTATAACCTGCTGGCATTAGAGATAAAACATGAACAAAAAACTTTTTGCTTCTTATTTCATCATGAGCTTGTCAGGCAAGAAGAAGAGTAAACAGATAAATTTCAATACAATCAGTAGGCAGAGCTATATAAAATTGTGGCATGTGGGGGCTGCCATTTAGCCAGGTACACTGGTTCATCCATGCCAGGTATTCGATGTGGAAACAGTTCTGTATCTGTTGCTAAATTACTGAGTGTCCCTCACCCGCAGGCCCTGGCTGGCTCCCTGGGATTTCTGGATACCCTGTGACCCGGTGGCTAAAGGGTTATATCTGATATAGCGCTAGGCCCCCAAGAGTCTGCTCTAGTGCTAAGGAAGCCATGCAGTTATTAAATATTTGGAATAAAATCCCCAGATATAAAGAAAGGACTTTAGGGAGAACAGAGGAAGGAGCAGCCAAGTCTAGAGTTCTGAAACTCTTGTGCGTCATCCCTAGGGTCCTCTGTTTTCTTATAGGAAAGGGCTTAAAGAAGTATAAGGAGTCCTCGGTTGGCCTCTTCCTCCTCTGAGACTTACTTTGTCACACTCTTTCCCTGGGCTCTGAAAAGAAGACCTACAAAGAGTAGCCTCAGGCTAAATTTCCTCTTTGGGAGAAAATATAAGGGCTGGTCTAGTGTCCTGAGTCGATAAGGACTGAATGAACAATAGTAGCTTTAAAGATCAGGGTAAGGGGCCAGGTGTGGTAGCTCACACCTGTAATCCCAGCACTTTGAGAGGCTGAGGCAAGCAGATCACTTAAGGCATGGAGTTTGAGATCAGCCTGGCCAACATAGTGAAACCCCGTCTCTACTAAAAATACAAAAACTAGCCATGCGTGGTGATGTGCGCCTGTAATTCCAGCTACCCAGAAGGCTGAGGCATGAGAATTGCTTGAACCCGGGAGGTGGAGGTTGCAGTGAGCCAAGATCATGCCACTGCACTCCAGCCTGGATGACAGAGCAAGACTCCGTGTCAAACAAAACAACACAAAACAAAACAAAACAAAACATCAGGGTAAGGGCAGCAGTACACCATGACTTGCTATAAATAGTTTCATTAACCAATTATTTGGTAGTGTTGTTGAAAGAGCATTTCCTTATTTTAAAGCTCACAATATTGTCTTCATTTGTAGCGTGTGTGGACTCCAGCCAAAGCAACTGACTGGAGAACATAGGAGAGAATCTTGGTGACAGAAGCTTCCCCTCTGCATACCCCACAGTGCCAAGAAGAGGGGCAAGGTACTCAGTAAGAATTTTGAATTTAAGAGGTTGAGTTTGGTCTTGTGTGAATTAAAAAATTATAATATAACAATAGTACCAATGTTTCTTGAGTGCTTTTGACATGTTCTAAGTGATTTGCATATATTATCTCATTTAAACCTCACAACCACATTCTGCAAAGACACTATTATTATCTCCCCTTTAAGGTTGAGGATACTTTGGTTCACAGTATTTAAATACTTTGGCCAAAGTAAAAAATGGTGATGTTTGGGTTTGAACCTGGAATTCTGTAAGAAAATGAGAAAACATTCTATGGTGGAGATTATAGGATGCCAAAATAGGGAAGAAGTAAAACGTTATTACCTTAGAAATGCCTGTGCCATTATTTGTACCCAAAGTGGTATATCAAAACTAAGACTAGAGTTCTTGAAAAACTTATTGATTTGGAGAGAAGAGGAATTACTGCTTCCTGATATTCTGCAAATAATGTACCTGACTACTTCCTCAATAGAACTAGCCATATGCTTATACAACAAAGATCAATTGAAACAATCAGCCATATGTTCATTGAACATATTTTGCCTGACTCTTTCTTGGAATCATTTGCCTTGGAGACAAAAGGAGCACAAATCCAGTCTGGCCTCATCTCCCAACGACTGATCTAATTATTACAAAACACATGAGTTTTACCTGCTGGTTTTCCTTTAAGATCAATATTTCACTTTATCCTATTTTTATGCTTGAAGATTCTTTAAACAAATAAATGAAATATTAAATAATGAATGCATTTATATTAGAAGGAAAATGGTCGTATAATCCTTTAACTCACTAAGTTACCTTTCATCCCTTTCTTTTTTAATTTATCTGCTCCTCTTGAGCAAATGGCAGTTGTAATATGTCATGTTAAGGTATTCATTAGTTTTCTGATCTTGGTGATTTTAACAGTGTTGAAAAGAATCTACACAGGAATTTATTAGCCTGCTCTTGAGCATGTATGTTTGATCTCTCTTCTGACTTTAAAAAATGAAAAAGAAATGCATATTAAATATAGATCTTTGAATGTCAAATGGGTATATGATTTTTGAGCTTGCCAAGTTTTAATTGGTCTCTTCCCTAGTGATGATACAAATAGAATTCACAGCCAATTAGTTTGCAGTCATGAATCTTTACTCCTTGACAAAGTGAACTACTTTGTCAAGGAGACTGAAAAAAATGAAGAAATTACTAAGATCTCCCCCCACCTAAAGTCTTTGCAAGGATCAGTTACCTTTTAGAAGCCCTGAGCAAAAATGATGCCACGGATACCCATGTTGCTCATGATCTGTTTTGGGTTTTAAGGTGGTTTCATGGAGGAGGTGTGCATTACAATTTTAGAAATACCATTAAGAAGACATATGCACTATTGTCATTATCAAAATGAAGTATTGAATAGAGAAGAGTTTTCTCCTTCCTAGTCGTATTAAATCATACCGTGTCTTAGTGCTGCGAGATAAGGTTTTGATGCTGTTGAATGAAATAGCTACTATCAAGCAAAATCTCTGATACAATTGGCATGAGATACCAAATTAAGGCAAAAAAGAAACTCTCTTTCAAAGTAAAAAAAAAGGAATTTCATTAAAATTTCCTTTGAGTTCTTTGCATTGACTCATAGAGATATGAATGGCTGTGATAGAAAAATGGGGTTATTTCACAAGGACTCTGCTTAAATTTTCAATTAATTAATTATTATTATTACTATTAAAAGAACAATCAGATGTTTGAGTTTGTTGTCAGGGGACCAGCTAACTACTTGACCCCATCTTTACTTCTTGAAAAAAATTGAAAACTATGAGAAATAAAATAGTAAGTACATTATTAATTATTAGTTGCTTTATGGACTATGTTGAAAGTCTCAATAGTATTATTTTTCCCTTTCAGAGATAGGCACAACTTCAGGGCTTAATTTTTAAAAATTCATATACATCGAATCCATATATAAGTCCCAGTTGCAACAACTGAAATATGCCTCTTTCAACACATACAATAGAGAGTAAAACTTTCAAATGACTCAGTGTAGTTTGGAGGCCAACAAGGACCACCACCAAACTGGCAGCTATGCCACTTGTCAAATTAATGTGTGCTTGGACTTGTAGGACATGGGGTCAGTTAGGGCAATAGTGTCAGATGCATATAAGGATGTCTCCTAATAATCATTTAAAGGGTAACCTGTTTTTAGAGTTTAGGATTTATTTGTTAACAAAGGAAAGACCCAGTATTAGTTTTCTTCAACAGTGTGATCTAAGATGATGGTGAGTGCTTGCAATCTCTTCTGGGTCACAGAGTCCTCTTCCCCAAAGAGAGATATTTTCAAAGGACATGGTATTGTGTGTTGCTAATGAAAAGTCATGGTATGCATCTGATTTGTAATACTTCATTAGCAACCAATAGGTGTTGTTCTAGCAGAAACAAAAAGTGGAAAATGTAGGACTTGATGGAAAGTTTATAGGATGAAACTCATTGACACCTGTTACTCCTAAAACGTGTTTTTATGCAAGGTGTGTGGGCATGGCTTTTAGGTATGTCTATGACTTCATCATGGAATGGAAAATACATATGTAAGGTGCACAGGCTCACAGACACAGAAAAACACACTCTCTTCTTACACTCACATTTTTCGCATATCAGCAAGAACAATAATAAAATTGATGGCACATTGTTAAGTCATACCATCTCTCTCTATGATAAGTGCCAGACAAAATAAAGCAGTATTTCTGATTTTTTGAAAGAGAATGACAAAACTAAACCAAGCTGCCTGTGGCTTTGTCCAATGGGGCATTCTAATTGACTCCCAAGTCATTAATCAGTTCCCAATCAATCTATTTTGCCAGCAGCAGGCAGTTAGGACTCTATTACCAACCATTCATCATGCCATACCCTAATTCACTGCACCATTAGCCATGGATTAGGCCTCTGTTAGAATAACTTAGTGCCAATTGCTAAATGCAAAGAATTGTTGTTATTCACCTCAGCCACTGGGATCCCTTCAGGTGGTCGACACTGGAGTAAGACTTCCTGTTCCAAAGACACTTCCTTTCCTAGGGGTTCCTGCTCAAATGTCTTCCGTAGATCTGGAACGTAAAAGTGACAAAATACATGTCAAAATTAAACAACATCTTCTCATTTACAGAGAGTACAAAAAATTTTCTGGCTTAGTATTTTATCTGTGCTTTTTTTTTCTTTCTTTTTTCTTTTTTTTTTTGAGACAGGGTCTCACTCCGTGTCCCAGGCTGGAGTACAGTGGTGTGATCACAGCTCACTGTAGTTTTGAACTCCTGGGCTCAAGCGATCCTCCTGCCTCAGCCTTCTGAGTGGCTGGGACTACAGGTGCCTGCTAGCGTGCTTGGCTATTTTTTAAAAAAAATTTTTTGTAGAGATAGAGTCTCACTATGTTTCCCAGGTTGGTCTCAAACTCCTGACTTCAAGTGATCCTCCCACCTCAGCCTCCCAAAGTGCTGGGTCTACAGGTGTGAGCCGTGGTGCCTGGACCTGCATTTTTGTTTAACCACATGTTGTTGGCACTTTACTATAATCTGGTGACTATATTATGTGGAATAAATTGTGAAATTCAGAGGCTATGAACTGTTCCTACTTTAAACTTCAATGGAAGCCTTTGGCAGTCCCTGTTTTAACAATTAATAAAGTTCATTAATTGCTTTTTGTTAGGATTTTTTGATCATCAATTATGATCACAGTTTTAAATCAAAAGAACCCCATTCTCTTGATTCTTATGCCTACAGATTCCCTCATGTATATACATATTTTCCTCTTTTCTCACAATGGATACTACTGAAGCTCCAGTAACTCTGGAATCTTTTGATTAATACTCTAAGTGAGTTTCCATTTCAAAGTGGAAAACAGAATGCTGGAATCTATAAGGAAGAAACATAACTTCTTCAGGTGTCTCAAGTACAAGGCAGAGAAAAGAGAATTGAGAACAGTCCCAAGATATCACTACATTTAATCATATGGCCATTCTTTAATTAGAAGACTAGTCACTTCTGCTCAAATATCCCAGGCATCTAATTATGTATTTATATAGATATAGTTGATACAGGAGTATGCAGCTGAGTTTTACAAACTGTTGTTAGATGGGCACAAAAATGTTAGAAGCCAGTTTGTCATTTTAAACACATCAGAGGCACATACTTCAAGAGATAGGTTTAACTAAATCATCCCTGAATACCATATAATTATTTTGTTTTAATGGTTTGGCTTTAAACTCTATATACATTTAGTCTAATTTCTAAAGTTAGAAAATTAATTTAGTCATAGAACTTTGAAGCAGCATTTTTTTAAAAAGCCTACAAAAATTTTATTTCACACACGTACAGTTCAGTTCCTTTCATTAAAGAGTTATTAGAATTTTACCCAGTGAATTTTAATAAAAAATTAATGCCTCTGTTCTGTTATCCCAGGTCCCTGATAAAGACATAAGAATCTGAAAGCAGCATTGCAGTGGATTGAACTAGCGAGTGGAAACCTGAAGACTCTAGAGCAGTGGTCCCTAACCTTTTTGACACTAGGGACTGGTTTCATGGCAGATAATTTTTCCACTGACTGCTGGGGCAGGGCATGGGGGGGATGGCTTTGGGATGAAACTGTTCCACCTCAGATCATCAGACATTAGTTTGATTCTCATAAGAAGTGTGCAACCTAGATCCTTCGCATCTGTAGTTCACATAGGGTTCATGCTCCCGTGAGAATCTAATGCCGCCACTGATCTGACAGGAGGCAGGGCTCAGGTGTTAATGCTCACTAGCCTGCTCACCTCCTGCTGTGCGACCAGCTCCTAACAGACCACGGACCAGTACCAGTTCTCAGCCCAGGGGTTGTGACCCCTGCTCGCAAGGTATATCCCTAATAGAGCTCTACCAGAAAGCACCTGGAAAAAAATGCACTGAGAAAGGACTGCATTGTTAACACATTTGCCATATTGTTGAATTTCTCAGCAGAAGAAAACCGTCAAGATTATAAAGGTTGTGAGAAAATTATAGATCTATGAGGGTCTGAGGCAAGACAAGAGACCTCCAAATGTGATAGAATTTCTATCAGAAAAATGCTTCTAATTTGATTGTCAAGACATTGAATATATTGTAGAAATGAACATTTGGGGCTGGGCACAGTGGCTTATGCCTGTAATCCCAGTACTTTGGGAGGCCAAGGCAGTTGAATCACCTGAGGTCAGGAGTTTGAGACCAGCCTGGTCAACATGGTGAAACCCAGTCTCTACTAAAAATACAAAAATTAGCTTGGCATGGTGGCGTGGGCCTGTAGTCCTAGCTACTCGGGAAGCTGAGGCATAAGAATTGCTTGAACCCAGGAGGTGGAGTTTGCAGCGAGCCAAGATTGCACCACTGTACTCCAGCCTGGGTGAAAGAGTGAGACCCCATCTCAACAACAACAACAACAACAACAAGAAATGAACATTTGGAATCCACAGAGTTATCATAACTTTAAAGTTATCTAAACCATGTCATTATCTTACTTCCAAAAAACATGTTGACCAAATTACCTGGAGCCTCACAGCATAATAATCAATGGCTGCCTTAGAACCTGCTGATACGGATTTTCTACATTTTGCCACCCCACACATCCCCCTGACATCTCTTTTGGTTAATTCATACTCTTCCAATGGAAACATTAAGAATTTTCTCTTCTGATGTGGTGGCTTCTCTTGTTTTTTTGATCTGCACTGAGATAAAATTTGATGAAACACCAGATACCAATAAAAAGAGCAGCAGTGAATATCATTTATGAGCTTCAATGTTCTTGACAAGGTATATCTTGTTTGTAAAACATGATTCTGAGAAACTTCTGCCTGATGTGGGGTTGGGCAAAGAGACAATAACTGGAATGAGTTCTCAAATTAAATAACATAGTGACTCACTCTGATTTAAATTAATCAAGATATCACAAAATGAGGGCTAAGAACAAGAAAAAGTAAGGCATATATGTATTTAAATAGAGCAATTTCATTTAACATTTATTCATTGTCTCCATATGGTAGACATTTTATTAGGTACTTAGGATGAAGATGTACAAGACACAGAAAGAAGACTAGAAAGGTAAGCTGAGGTGTGCTTATGAAAAGCCTTTCTGTCATGCTATGGAATGGCAAACCCTCAAAGGAGCAAGATCAGAGAACAAGGGTGTCCATCAGAGTGACTGATAGAGTGAGGCGGTGGTGAGGAGCCTGAAGTTAGTTAGGGACTCATTTGAATAAACCATGAGGGATGATGGGGTCCTGAACTCAGCTAGTGATAGAGGACAGGAAGAGGAGGAAGCAATTCTAGAAATAAATAGATCATATCTTGAAGAAGATGTAGGTATTTGGAGAGCGCCAGAAGGCAAGGATAATGTTATATTCTCAGCTACTGCATTGTTAACTTGGTACAAACACTGAGTGGCATAGTATCAAGATGGGCAGGGAAGCAGAGAGAAAGATAAATTCATTTTGGTACATGTTAGGTTTGGCATATCTATGAAACATTCAAACTGAAAAGTATAGTAGTCTAGATCATGGTTCCTAAACCTCAACCCTATTAATTTTGGGGACTGGGTAATTCTTTGCGGTACAGTTGTTCTTTGCATAGCAGGATACTTAGCAACATCCCTGGACTCTACCTGCTAGATGCCATTAGAACCCCTTCCCAACCTTAACAAAATAAGTGCCTTCAGACAATGCCAAATGTCCCCTAAGGGGAAAAGTCACCCCCAGTTGAGAACCACAGGTCTAGGGCTTGGAAAAGAAGGCCTGGTAGGATTTCTTGTGCTTCACCAACTAGGCAATCGCTGAAGCACTGGAAACAGATGGCATCACCAGGGAGAGACTGCAGCATAAAAAAAAGAGGACAGTGACATTCAAGAGGAAAAGCTGTCATCCAATGATATAGAGTGAACAAAGCGGTAGGAGAAAACCCAAGGAAGTTAGTGTCAGAGCAGCCAGGAGGAAAATAAAATTTTAAGAAGTGGGGAGGTCAATAGGAGAAATGCAGTGAAGGACTCAGAAGTACTCATAGGAGAGAAGTCATTGGTCTGGGAAGTTTAGGAGTGACGGGGAGCAGAAACCAAGCTGTGATGAGGAGTGGCCAGGAAGTGGGGAAATGACCATTCTGGGTACTGTAGGGGCGGAGGGAAAAGTTCTCCTTCGCCCTCTGAAGGTTCACTGGAAAATCAACTAAGTCACAAAAGGCAGATTAATTGGAGAGAAGACAGACAAATTTTATTGAACATGTACACATGGGAGCCTTTGGAATGAAGACATAAAGATCCAGGGATAATTGTCCATTTTTATGCTTCCGTTCAACAAAGTCTGGACAGCCATGTAGAAATATGATTGGACAAAACGAATCTGACCTAATGTTAACAGACTAAGTGGAGAGGCCCAGCAAGACTGTGGGTCTAGATTCTTCCTGGCCTCTCTGAGCATTCATTCCTTCCGTCATCTGGGTGTCAGGCAGGACCCTCTCTGGAATGGGGGTCTTAGGACCTATGATCACACTAGGTAGGTTAGATAAATTTTTTATGGTCACTTTTTACACAAAATGGAGGATGGAAATTTAGAATAATATTTTTCAGTTTTGTGGCTGGTTTTGGACTAAGGGGGTTTCTATGACTCACCTCGGGGGAAGAGGGATTGTCTTTTCCATTGCTGGTCTTGGGGAAGAATGGACTGAGAGACAGGAGGGCAGGAGAAGGTCAGAGAAAACTTTTGCTTCTGAGGCCTTCATTTTGGGGTATTGTTTTCTAAGTCCCAACGGTATCTACTACTCTTTTCCAAAAATTTAAGGTGACAGAAGTTAGTAGCACCATTAACGGGCAATGGGTTTGAGTGCAGCATGCTGTAATTCTTCTTAGAATATGGTGCAATTTTTGGCACAGTTTTCTAATTCTTGCCATATAAAGGCACATTTTATGTAGACCCTTGTTTCCTAATTGAGAATGGCGACAGCTACAGGCATCTACTTCCAGAGACAGGTTTAACTAAACCATCACTGAATACCACAGAATTATTTTAAGGGTTTGGCTTTAAGCTCTATGTAAATTTTATCTAATTTCTAGAATGATCTCACATTTAACCCCCTACAAGGCAATACTTCTTACTGAAAAACGCTTTTAATTCCTGCCGTAAAACCTCCTCTCTGGCTTTCAGACTGTGTAATGAGCATAGGATATATCGCGGCCGTGCAGCACAGAAGCCGCTCATTTCAGCATGCTGCCTCACTACTCTGCGAAGGGAGGGTAGATAAGATTTTAAGCATATCTTTTATCATTTGGAGAGATGTGATAGAAGGCAGGCCAGTTGCCTTGCAGGCAGAGTGAACACAAGGGTGACGAATGAATAAGAATGAAAAACGGACACTTGTCAGCTGGGAATTAGATGTAAAACAGAATGGTTCAGAATAATGTGGCCATTCCTGTCAGAAAAAAAAGACGAATTTCTGCCCTTGGAAGACCTTTAGGATTCTACATTCTGCTTTCTTTCCATTAGTTATAAGACTGCTACTAATATTAAGTATGAAGTCCTTTCATTAATAACCTAGATTACTTTCGCAAAGTCAACTTGGCATGCATCTAATTTAGTCATTGATTCTGCCAATTAAAAGCTATCGTCATATGTATGCTTTCAGAGAGATGTTTACTTAAGAACATGAATATTGGCTTAATAAATCCATACACTGAAATCCAATTAGCAGATGTAGAATCAGACCTGAAACAATATAGATTTCTATTTTCCATTTATACATAACCAAAGAAAGTCCCTTTGGACACACACATGTGCACACAAAGTCTCATTTTTTGGGGGGTAGAATTTTGATGCTTTCGATGATTTTTTTTTTTTTGCACAATATACTGTGGTTACAAATTAGCTGTGATGCAGAATACACGAATTCATGGCATTCTGCAAACATTAGCTCTGCTTTTTGACAATGCGGTTAGCAGAAAAGAAGACTCACTGGGAGACAGATTTTCTGGCCTTCAGTTTCCATATTTACGAAATGAAAATGAATTACTAGATAATCCTGAAGGATGCTTTTGCTGTAAGGACCTATTACTGAACAGACTGAGATTTTAAATATACATTTTAGGGGGGAAAAGCTTATCCTTTGTGGAGTAAGGTACTTCTTGGTTGCCATTATGTGTCCAAGAGAAATAATAGAAGAAATTGTTTCAAAAGTCAAGGAGTTGACGCATCTTTGAAGACAACAGCTTATAATATTCTCCTCAGAACAACTTTCACAGAACTTTTTGGACACTTGGATCTACAGGTGTGTGTAAGAGTTAGAAACTAGGGAGAGAAGTGGGTTACAGAAATTTGATATTAAAAAAAAATAGCAAATTCTTTGTATAAATCCTGGAGAGTAATATAATATAATCCACAAAAGCAGATGAAAATTCAGGCCCTGATGATTGTAAATGCACTAAGAATTATTTTGACAAAACTAATTGTCTGTCTCCACGGGACAGAGAGGATAGGGGAGGAAAATGCCTATCCAAAACAGTGTGGAAGAAAGCCCGTCATGCCAATGTGCGTATTTACAAAAGGGGCAGAACATCCTGCCTCTTCCCAGTGCCATCTCTTGAGCAACTTTGCCTGTCACTGTCTGAAAAGGGTGAGTGTGACCTATAATAGGAAAGTGGAGGCTCTATTGTCATGGGTCATACTAACATCTCTCCACCTTTGAGCCCTGCTGATTTTAGAAGACTAGGAGAAAATATCAGCAAAAGCATCTCCCTGTGGTAGCTAAGCAGACAGGTTGTGGATACTATTGCCTTGAAGAAGATAAGCATGTTTTTATTCTAATTTAAAAATGATTTACATTTATTAAAAATATTTATTATCTCACCAAAGGTACTTCATTATGCAGAAAGATTTATTTATTAGAATAAAATATTTTTTTCTATCCATCGTTAAGCACAGAATAACTTTTTTTAAGAAAACAAAATATTGGTGATGTGATAGACTGATATTATGAAGCAAGTAATTCTTCAATGGGTATACTTCAATAGACTATTCTAGTGGAAATCTAAATCCTTAAATTCCACAGAATGATAAGACATAAATGATATGTTACATTATTACTGTTGTTCTTTTTTTAGACTTCATCAGGTTTTGTGAATATTAAAATAGATATTGAATCTGAAAAGTTTGGAAAATTATAAAGCACAACATATGTAATAAATTATTATAATTACATTTATTATTACTCAGAGAGTTCTGAAATGAAAGGTGATTACTCATCTGCATAAATTTTGTACACATCGTTCTCACACACACTTTGGCCATAAGGTCCATAAACTATAGTATCTAATATTCCTTATTGTTCTTATGGAATTTCAGGTTTATTGCTGTTTTTCAAACTGAGTGTTATGACCCTTGAGAGGGTTATAACATCTATTCAGTGGATTAAAACCTAGCATTAAAAAGTATGAAACTGAATGAACAGAAGTTATCAAGATATACATAGTCTTATAGATGTGTATGTGTATATACACTCATATATTTCTGTGTGTAAGGATGCGGGTATGTGTCTAGTGGATCATAATTTCAACCTATTTTTTATTGTAAGTCAAAAAGGTCTGAAAACTACTGGGTAGGCTAACACTGTGGCTGAGAACAAGGTTTTGGCATACACAACCCTGGGTTTAGGTCCTGACTCTACCACTTGACTATCCATTTGACCTTGAGCACATTGCTTAACCTCTTCCTGCCTTAGTTTCATCAGCTTATAAATGGGTATAATTTCACAGGGTTATATAGGAAGGGTCACCTATAAAATTCTAAGCACATGCCTAGCATATAGTAAGTGCCCAAAAGATAATAATCCCCCACTCTACTTTTTCCCCCAAGTATTAATAAATTTTATTAGGCTATACATTTACTGTTATCACTACTAATCAAAATAAACATAACCAAGTGAGACAAAGCAATTGGGAGGGCTAATAATTGAAGGTGATGTTTCATAAAGAGATATGCAGGTATTACCCTGCTGTGCTTGATTAAACTGCAGATTCCACACTCAGGTTGGGCCCTGGGAATCTACAGTTTTAACACACTCCACGGGTGTGTTTTCTGCATAACACTAAAATCTGAGAAGCACTGGTTGATGAATTGATTCATTGATTATGGAACACCAAGTTACGCATGGCACTGTGGGCACTGTAGGAGGCTGTGGGGAGCCATGCAGATCTGCTTCTGCACTGTGGCTCTAAATGCCTGGTTTACTGGGTCCCTGTTGGTGTTTCCACAGTGTCCCAGAGCTCACTTTTGTACCAACTGATGGCTGACATTGTCTAGCACAGGACTTGAGTTTCATATGTCTCCAGGGGCCATTCAGGTAACAAATGGGAGAAAGCTAGGCATAAGATTTTTTTTCTTGAAACATGACACCTACCGGGTTGTCTTTTGTTTTCTAACTTTTAATGGAGATGTGGGTACAAAACCAATCAATCAGCTTCCTCTTTACTCTCGTTACTTAGCTCCGGCTGCATGGTGCCAATAGGAATGCAGGCTCAATGGGCCACAGACCCCAAATTTGATGACTAACAGAAGTTGGTAATGTGGATTTTTATGAGATTTTTTTTCTAACTGTATATGTTGTCAGCTACTTAAAACTTTATCAAAATACTTGTGTGGGCCAACATTTTGAGGACTAAACCAAAAAAGTGGGATGCCATATTGCGCCTGTGGACTGCTACTTTGAGACCAACGGTCCAGAGAGTTCAATGCTGAAAAAGTGTCAAGTTACCTTAATGTTTCTTGTGGCCTCTCTCTCACCTCAAGAGAAAATCCCCAGAGCCTTTTGCTTCTGACTTTCAGACACTTAACCAAGAAAGCCAACAAGAGATGTTGGTGAGTAAAGCTGTTTTTGTTAGTAGGATTGCATACATAACATTTCATAAATTCATATTTTATAATTATTCACTTATATTCCTTTACCTACTTTCAGAAGGAATGTTAGGCAACAAATGTGGGCACTTCAGAAGATTAGCTGACATTTTTAATAAATGTAAACCAATAACACCTGAGTTGGGAAAAGAAAAAGCTTCTTGATGGCTGAAAAGATACTTCGCAGTCATTTCTGTAATTCTTGATGTACTTAGAATAAAAATGTCTCTACATTCTTTTCGGAACCAATGTTGTCATTTCTACAATTGCTTTGAAGAAAAACCTGAAGCTCTTTCAGGTATAGCAGGAAACAGTTAAGAGTGGTTATGATCTTAATTATTGTTCTTTAGAGTAGGAATGGCAAATATTTGGAACAACTACATTCCCTTCCAGCTCGTGTGTCTATACCTAACTGACCATGATATTCTTTTCTCCAGAGTCTGGATTTAGCTTCAGGATCTACTCCAACACAGGACTCTGGGAGGCCACAGCGGAGCAGGGATTAACAGGCAAGATGCAATGAATCTGCATCCTCAGCCTAGAGTTCACTGCACAGAAACTCCTGATATGCAATGTGTCTGCACAGTTATGGCCATGTTTTTATCCGATATCATGTCACTGCTTAGTTTTACTTCAAAAAACAAACTTAATCCCAGCCTTGAATGCTACATTTTAAAATTTAAAAAATACTTTGAGATCAAATAAATCTTGGTGCTTGGTGCTGGGTACATAGTAGTGCCTTAGTAAATGCTGAGTTAAATTCAGTTCCCAAAATAATCTGGCAATTCCCTTTACTGAAGGCCGGGAAGCAATTTCCCTTATGATATATAACTATAAAATGTCTTACAAGTCACACAGTCCGACCCCCTCACTTTACAGATTATTTATTTATTTATTTATTTATTTATTTATTTATTTATTTATTTTTTGAGAGGGAGTCTCGCTCTGTCACCCAGGCTGGAGTGCAGTGGCGTGACCTCTGCTCACTGAAAACTCTGCCTCCCGAGTAGCTGGGACTACAGGTACCCGCCACCATGCTCGGTTAATTTTTTTGTATTTTTAGTAGAGACGGGGTTTCACTAAATTACACTAAATTGAGCCATAATCAAAGGGACAGCAGGATTATGCGCTCCCTCTGGAGGTTCTTAGGGAGAGACCATGACTTGCCTCTCCCAGATTCCAGTGGCTGATGGCATTCCTTGGCTTGTGGCTACATCCCTCTAATCTCTACCTCTGTGGTTACACTGCATTCTCTTCTTCAATCTGTGTCAATCTCCCTTTGTCTTTCTCTTACAAGGCATTTGTGATGACCTTTAAAGCCCACCTGGGCAATGTCGGAAAATCTCTCCATCTCAAGATTCTTAACCAAATCTGCAAAGATCCTTTTTCCACATAAGGTAATATTTACAAATTCCAGAGATTAGTACCTGATGCCTTTGGGGGTCATTATCTATCCTGCTGTGGTGGTTACAAGCATGGAGCCTGGATCTGCTCTGCCATAGTTTAATCCTAGTTCTGTACTTACTGAGGTTGCTATGTTTTCATTTCTTCATCCATAAAATGAAGATAATTCTATTACATATTGTATAGGATTACTGTGACGATTTTAAAAGGTAATATAAATAGCACACTTAGGACAGTGCAGTTACATAAAGAGTCCTCTGTCAATGTACTCATTTACATACCCGCTTCCTCCAGCCCCTAAATCAGCATTGCTGTCAAGTGTTCACAGAGTTGATGGTTGTACTGATATTTATTTCTTTAAATTTTACGAAGAAGCCAAACTACAAATATCAGAAATAAGCTTTTTGCTTCCCAAATTGAACTGGTCTTGACAAAAAGGCCCTCGATCTGTGGAAATTCTGTACTTAGAAGAGCTTCATGTTGTTATCTGCTGCTGGCCAGCTTACTCACTTTCTGACCTAGGCCTGACCCTGCATTAAGCAAATACAGCTGCTGTACTATGATTCACATTTTCATATTTTCAGGTGCTTTTCAGTTAATTCTTTTTACACACTCACTGAACAATGGTGTTGAACACATTCTAATATTTTTTTAAAAAAAGCTGTTTTAATATATTTTCAAAGTGCTCCTCTAGCAAATGATTTCATGGTCACTCAAAGTAATAATACTGTGTTCTTAAAGGGAAAAAAATGTATCTTTCTTCCAATAATGATGGAAAGTGCTAATTATGTTGTCATAGCAGAGTAGAATTTATGCTGAAATCACCAAATCTGGCTGTTAACAGGAAATAACTGCTGTGAACCAACCAGTGAAGCATATTTTGGAAGAACTAGATTGGCCTTCAGAGCTTTGGGCATTTATTAAAAGTGAAAAATGCCTGACTTAATGGCATAGAGCCCTGAAATGTTAGCTATGGTTTTCTTTTCCAGGAATAGAGTATCTGATTTTTGCTGGAATTTTTAAAAATAAAGAAAAATATTATTATGCTAAGCAACTCTTATTGTGGTTTGTAAATATAAAGGTTATAGAATATTTTAAAAACTGAAGCTCGGTGCAGTGGCTCATACCTATAATCCCAGAACTTTGAGAGGCCAAGGTTGGGAATCGCTTGAGGCCAGGGAGTTTGGAATCAACCTGAGCAACAAAGTGAGAACCCCCATCTCTACAAAAAATAGAAAAACTAGCAGAGTATGGTAGTAGGTATCTGTAGTCCCAGATACTAGGGAGGCTGAGGTGGGAGGATCGCTTGAGCCCAAGAAAGTTAAGGGTGCAGTGAACTATGCTCATGCCACTGCAGTCCAGTTTGGATGACAAGCAAGACCCTGTCTCTGAAAAAACAAATTAAAGAAATAAAAAGTTTGGTGGTGTTTTTTTTTTTTAACTTATCTTTCCTTCTCAAATATTGTAAACAATAAAACAAACAAAAATCAACTATATGCAGTTCCCTCTATAGTTTGAAAAGTCAAGAATGGTTGTATGTTTTTTGCAACTGTGTGCAATGAACTGGACTGCAAAGAGAAAAGTTTGTTTAAAATTCAGATTCAGTGTTTCCTAAACAGGTGACATGGGCAAGTTAGCTAATATTTCCATGATTCTGTTTTGTTATTTACAAAATGAAGATAACAGAACTTACTTCATAGGATGTCGTATGAAGATTATGATAGTTAACATGAACAAGGGTCTTAGAGTTAGGCATACAGTAAGCATATAATAAATGTTGGCTACTAGGACAGAGACTAAAGAAGAAAGAATAAGGACAATCGACTTTGATTTTTTCCTGTTGTTTTATAACCGCATTTTGCTTTTGTAAGGGGTAAAGTTTTTGTTCTCTCTTAGGAATTTACCACAAACACTTTCATAATATCATAACTCATAACCAGGAAGAGAGGTTAGAATGATCTGCAGCAAGTCAGCAGAAAGGTAAGCTTGGTAATTTCTTCAGTCGTGCCAAGCCCTGGCTATCACTTACTGCACTGAGATCATTTAAATGAGAGAAATTCCAGGGAACAAAGACTCTTTAGAAGGGAGGACAATTTCAGCCATTCTTCGTTATTTCTTGACTTTTGGGCATTTATAGGACAAACACATTTGTATCCAGATAGTCTTGTTAAAGAGTTTTTTTAAAAAATAAATATTTCAGCTAGCACTCCAAATGACATCCACTACAGAAAAGAGGAAGAAAAAAAATCCATACAAGCCACTCTTTTATATTCACAATGCATCTTTAGTTTCAGAAAAAAAAATGATTATATGTCATCACAGTATTTTTTAAGGTATGTCTTAGGGATAAATAATAAGAAATATGCCAACTTTATGGATGAGGAACCTGACATACCAAAAAGCTAAGGCTCTTTTCTCAGAGTACAGAAAAAAGAATGCAATGATTGCAGACAAGCTGTTTTCTTGCAAATAAGCATTTTAGCCATAAACTTCACTTTTCATACAGCATAAAACATACTTTAATAACACATTTTTGTCCAGTGTGTTACCAGCCCTGCCTATAACATACGTATAGATGATTTCCCCCAAAATATGACTTATGAGACTGTGTTCTATGAATTCGTTGTCTACCTCTCAGAATAAATATGAGCTATAAATGCCTAAGAATTTGTGGGGCATCCATGAAACTTGGGAACTTCTGACCATCTACAAAAGCAAATATGTTTGAAAAAATATAGACTGACACAATCAGGTATACATTATAATATTTAATCTTGAAATAGGAATAACCTGATAAATTAGTACAACAGTCAAGATTTATATAAAACAAGAGTATTAATTAATTTATTGTTTAAACATTTTTCCCTTATCTAAAAATGTCTAAAGTATGTATTTAATCTTATCCAATTCAAAATATGGCCTCTGTTACTTATAATTGGATTAATGTGGGCTTTAATGGTTGTTATACAAGGTATCATACTAACTCAGAAATGTACCTTAGTAAAAATGCCATTTATTCTGGTGTACAGGGGAGCCTGCTGAATCCTGCCAATACATTTGGCGTTAGGCTACTAGAACTGTTTATAGTATGACCTTCATCTTCTCTTGTTTAAAGAAATGCATTATTTTTGTTAAATTGTATAATTAATTTTGTTTTATGCCAAGTAGAGTAGACAGGTAGAAAATAAAAAAGTAACACATAAGGCCACAAATCAGGACTTCTGTACATGTGAACCAATATAATAATAATTCATGAGATTATATATATATATACACACATATATACACACATATATATACATATATATACACACACACATATATATATACATATATATATATGTATATATAAATTTTTTTTGTTTTTTTTTTGAGATGGAGTCTTGCTCTGTCGCCCAGGCTGGAGTGCAGTAGCGCGATCTCAGCTCACCGCAAGCTCTGCCTCCCAGGTTCACGCCATTCTCCTGCTTCAGCCTCCCAGAGATTACATATATATTTAACTGGAGATACTTAAATATAGAAATGTCAATTCATTCATTCCTTTATGATATTTCTTGAGTCCCTACATTGTGACAGGAATCACCCTAGGTGTTTTGAATTAATCAGTGAAAAAACCAAACCCAAATCTTTGCCTATGTGGACCTTACTTTCTAAGGGGGTGAGGGGGGACAGAATACAAACCATTAACTAATAAATAAGTAAATGTATGATGGTTTAGAAGGTGAGAAGTGCTATGCAGAAACGTAATAAGTACGAGAGTGTAGAGGCAATCACGTCCAGCTACCTGATGTTCTTGAATTCCTTGGGGAAAAAAAGCATTTTTATTAAATGAACAAATGATTCACATTGAATAGTATCTTCGCTTTTCCCCATCATGTACTTTCAATTTAATTCAATTTTATTTCATTTATTTATGTTTTAATTTATTTATCAGCAGCCACAGGCAAGGGACGTCTTTTAGGCACTGGAGACAACAAGGAAGAAAAGAAAGTCTCTGTCCTTGTGAAGCTTACATTCTGGTATGGCAGATGGTTAACTCAAAAGAAAACAAATAATGATGAAGAAAAATGTCATGGAGAACAATAAAGCAGGATTAGGATTAGGCAAGTGACAGGGTTGAGGCCCGGATAGACAGACCCCTCTATAGGAGTGACATCTCAGTATAAATCTGAATGAAAGAAGAAAGTAAGCCAGTTTTAGACTTAGGGTAAGAATGTTCCAAGTGAGAAGAAACAGTTCTTGCAAGCAGCCTATATGTGGAATGAATCTATTGCATTCTGGAAACAAGGAAATGGATGTGGTTAGAGCAGACAAAGCAATAAGAAGAGAGGCAGGAAGCCAAGGTCTGTTTATGTTTCTGTATTATAAATAACAGCGAGGTTTTTTTTTGTTGTTTTTTTTTTGTTGTTTTTTTTGTTTTTTTTTTGAGACAGGATCTCACTGTCACCCAGGCTGGAGTACAGTGGTGTGATCATGGCTCACTGCAGCCTTGACCTCCTGAGCTCAAGGGATCCTCCTGCCTCAGCCTTCTGGGCTGACAGTAGTATCCCAGCTGGGATCACAGGTGCACACCACCACACTTGGTTAATTTTTTTTGGCTTTTATTAGAGACGAGGTCTCGCTATGTTGCCCAGGCTGGTCTCAAACCCCTATGTGCAAGTGATCCTCCCACCTTGGCCTCCCAAGGTGCCGGGATTACAACGTGAGACATTGCACCAGTTATAAACATTATGCATGTAGAGAATAAGATGTTCTTGTGAATTGCCAGCTGATCTACAAATCCTTGTCTCCTCCTCCCTTCTTTGTACCCAGTGTACTGGTTAAACACATGGACTTGGATGCTGGCCTGACTCACTGCTCCATATACCACCTGTGTAACCTCAGGCGATTTTTAATCTCCTGTTGCTCTCAATTTCCTCGTCTATAAAATGGGAATAATAATAACACTTATCACATAGAGTCCTTGCAAAGACTGAATGATCTAATACATAATACATGATTGAAACAGCACTTCCATTATTATCAGTGTTATTATTCTGGAGCCTATCTGTCCAATGCAAACCACATGAGGCTTTCAAGCACTTGACGTGTAGCTGGTCATAACTGAAGCTATTGTAAGGGTACACACACTAGCTCTGAAAAACCAGTATGACAAAAAGAAAGAAAAGTATTTCATAAATACTCGTTGATATTGGTAATACTGTTGAAATGATAGTTTAGACATACTGGACTCAGTGAAATACATGACTGAAATAATTTTATCTGTTTCTTTTTAAATTGTGGCTACTAGAAAAGTGTAAACAGCATTTGTGGCTGGCATATTTCTATTGGACGCTGCTGTTTTAGACAGTGTGCTGGATACTATAGACTCACGAATATGAACAAGACTTGATCCAAATCCACAGGTGGGTCACAAATGTAGTTATCCTCTCAGTGAAAATGATGAGTGAGCTGTGAGAGGAAGCCAGGAGGGGCCACCTTGATCATCCTTAATTCTTTCTAGGAACTACCTTATTTCTCTTTGTGGCCAGCAGGCTTTGTGATGCTGGCTGTGATTTATTGGTTTGCACACACGATCGAGAGGAAATCCGGAGGAGCCATCCTGCTGTTCCCCGGAAGATGAATCTTGGGTGCACGTAAATCCCATTATAGCTCATGACTGTAGGATAAGGGTGACCATATGGCATGTTCTTCCATCCTCAGGCATGGGCAGAAGGGGTTGGAAATTACAGTCAAATTTTATGTGAATCAGCAGAGAATTTCACCCTCTAGGATTGACATTCTAGCTCTGGGACATGAAATGGTAAAGGAAAGACAGACTTTTCAGTTTTCAAAGTTTGCTCAGTATTGATGTTTCAAAATAAACATATAAAGTTGTTTAAAATGGTTATATCCATTTTTATGAACACCTATTATCATTCGCTAAGCATTTGCACTGTGTCTGGCACTATGTCATATGTTTTACAAGTTTATCTCATTTAATCTTAAAATAACTCTTTTTCATGCTATGGTTGATGAAACTAAGGCTCACAGAGGTCAAGTAACTTGACTAAGGTCACAGTAGGAAGTCATGGCACTAGGATTTGAACATGAGTCAATCTGTCCCTGAGCTTGTGCTATTAACCACTCTCCTATGCTGCTTTTTCCATCATATCCTTACCCCCGCAACACAACCACAACATTGTCAACAATGGTAACAGCAAGAGCGGCACTATTGAAACCCAAATTGTTCCTGAGGAAAGACCTTGTATGTTAATATTTTGCCTGAACCTTATGCTTTGGGATTCACTCATCAGCCTATAACAAGAGACACTGGAAGAAACAACCCCATGATGACACTGGGAGCTGTATTACAGTAAGGGTTCTGCACAGGACACCATTGTAGTGGCAACTTGAATTCTCTCAGAATAAACTTTTCTCTGAATGAAAACTACCAGACCCGCCTAGGAAATTTGGCACTGCTGTCTTGTTAATGTGCAGGATTTTAAAGCAGATGTGTTATGTTCTCAGCACAGCCTGGCTGAATCCTAACTTTCATATTTCCATTTTTTCCTCTGCCTTGATTGTCTCACAAACCTATTTTTATATTTTACATGGTTTGAATGTGTGAAATATTGTAAGCAAGCTTAAATACATAAATTAATAGTCAATATTCATTTATGGTTTATAAACTGAAAATAGAGCTTTTTCATGAAAGAACTATGGGCCCCTCCACAGTACATCAAATGAGCATAAATCTAGTTAGGTAAGAGGTAATCATACTTATTTAAGTTTACCATCGTGGTGATCTTCACCTCTGATGAGTTTAAACTTAAGTTGCCATTTATGTGATGGCCCTCGGTCAAGTATTACTGGGCAGAGCACCACAGTTCACTTGATACAGGACAGAGTAGAAAACCCATAAGTGGCTGGGCACAGTGGCTCACGCCTATAATCCCAGCACTTTGGGAGGCTGAGACAGGCAGATTGCTTGAGTTCACCAGTTCGAGACCAGCCTGGGCAACATGGAGGGACCCCTATTTCTACTAAAAATACAAAAATTAGCCAGGGATGGTGGTGCATGCCAGTAATCCCAGCTACATGGGGGGAGGCTGAGGCAGGAAAATCACCTGAACCCAGGAGACAGAGGTTGCAATGAGCCGAGATTGTGCTATTGCACTCCAGTGTGGGACAGGGCAAGACTTTCTCTCAAAAAATAACAAAAACCAAAAACTAAAAACCCCACAAACTTCTGCAACATTAGCAAGGGGCTGCTAATGATAAGGATCAGCCTGTACAGAGAGAATTTGAAAATTCAACCTTTTTTGTTCTCATTATGATGCATATCTTTATGAGTCAATCTTTACAAGTTAGGTGGGGTTCCTTCGGTACACACATATGAGTTCAGTTAGCTACAGAAGTATAGGTGAACTGCTCTTGAATATTATTACATGAGGGTGAAAAGGTACCTTGGATAAATAATATTGACCTAGAAGAAGAGTTTGTTTTTTTATTTGAAAATAGATTGAAAAGCCAGGAAGTAAATAGCAAAGTTTATAGAACATACTGCAAAGAAAGGGGTCTTATACCTATATGTACTTAATGTTTGTGTGCTGAAAAAGAATATATCTACTCAAACACATATAATTATATATATATGAAATTGGCACAACAATGGTCTCTGCAAATTACTGAAAATTGAAGGCTTATTAACTAAAAATTCATTATTTGAAACTATGCAGCTCTTAAAGTTCAGCTTTAGCAAGTCAATGTAGTGTGGAATGTAGACTGGCAATTTTAAGTATATATTGTACTTGCTATTAATGAATACATAGAAATGAAAGATAAAAGAATAGCTTTCTATCCTTGTGCCTCCTTTGATTACAGTTTGAAACTGATTTTGAATTCAATTAAATCTTTGAAACATTTGCTTTTTGTTCTTTTTAAACATGATTAAAAGTATTTTTCTTTATAATTAATAAAAAATCAATTCTTCAGAATTTGTGGCAGTGGATGTTGTGGTATGCTACCAGGATCCCCTTTCAGGCCTGGTCCCACCTGTTGGAAGTGTTGACGGTGAAAGTCTCAGCTTCTCTCTCCTGGAATCACCCTCAGTGGTGCAGAGCTGACTTGGCCCTGGTTACACACGCTGGTGGGGTAGGGAGTAAAGGAGGGTCGTCATCCACTGACTAGTCTATGTAGGGGAATACAGGTCTGCTCACCCCTTCAGCCTCAGGGTGCTATAACTCTGAAGGGCCATGTGAGCTTCAGATTCCTATGGAGTTATCATGTGTTGTATTTGCTCTGCAGGTCAATTTCTCCCTCTGCCCAACCATTGCCTTTATTCCTCCACCTGATATCCTAGTACCCTTAGCATATTGTTCCTAAGGGCACCCCTCAATACAATGGCTGCATGTATGACTCCATTTCACAGTATTTCATGGAGATTCCACTAAAATCTATTTAGACATTCTCAGAGAGGAAAGATTAATGTCGAGCATTTGAACAAACTTCACTGGGAATTCTTTATAACAGTTTTAATTCAAAAAAATTGTTAAACATCTGTGATACTCTAGGTATTGTGCTAAGCAGGAGAGATATAAAATTAAGTACAATAGAATTCTTGATCTCATGGAACTCACCGGCGTGAAACACAAATTTTACGAGTGAATATAATTGAAATGAGACAAGCACTATATTAGGAGTACGGACAAACTGCTCTGAAAGTATTGAGAAAGGAATGCCCAGCCTCCTCCCTCTGTGAGGCAGGAATGGCTTCACTAAAGACATTTGAAAGAAAGCCTTGATAAGGCTTAGCCCTTTCAAATCATCCTTTCTCTTCTTTCTCTCACATCACACATCCAAGGTCTCAACAAAAGCTGTTATCTCTACTTTTAAATATATCTGAAATCCTGGCCTCACCACCTCCACTGCTTCCAATCTACAGTAGCTTAACATCTCTCATAGCTGCAGTCTCATCACTGGTCTTCCTGCTTCTCCCCTTGCCCAGCATGGTCCATTCTCAACACAGCAGCCAGATGACTCTGCTAATGGATGTCAGGTCATGAGTTCCTCTGCTGAAAAGATGCCAAAGTGTTCCCAACTTATCCTCAAAACCAAATATGGGCTGAGTGTGGTGGCTCACGCCTGTAATCCCAATATTTTGGGAGGCTGAAGTGGGTGAAATCGCTTGTGTCCAGGAGTTTGAGACCAGCCTCGGTGACATGGTGAAACTACATCCCTACAAAAAAATGCAAAAAAGTAGCTGGGCATGGCGGCACATGCCTGTAGTCCCAGCTACCTGGGAGGCTGGGGTGGTAGAATCACCTGAGCCTGGGAGATTGAGGTTGCAATGAGCTGTGATTGCGCCACTGCACTCCAGCCTGGTGACAGAATGAGACCCCCATCTCAAAAATCAAACAAACAAACAAACAAACAAACAAACAAAACCAAAGATAATTTCAACACCTACAGAACCCTATGCCAACTGCACACACCCCTCCCATCTTTAGCCCAGGCCTTACCTTTCTGGCTGCATCTGTGGATGTCCTCTCACTCACTCTTCTAGCCACTCTGGCCTCACTGCTGTCTTTGGGACCCACCAGCACACTCCTGCCTCAGGGTTTTTGTGCCAGCCACTGTCCCCTCTGCCTGATTCCCTCTTGCCCCTCCTTCAGGTCTTTGCAACTGTCAACTTCCTCAGCAAAGCTTCCTGACCACTCCCTCCCAGCCCTACAAATTCCCTTTTCCTGCTGTATTTTTTCTTCGTGGCACTTACCATCAGCTCTAGACCTGATGATCATTCATTTTATTTAGAGTTTGCCTTTCCTCACCACAACATGAGCTCCATGAGGGCAAGGATGGTTGCATGTTTTGTTTCTAGTACCAACCCCAATACCCACAATTGTCCCAAGAACAGAGTGAATCTTCACTTAGTATTTGTCTAAGTGAACAATTACTAAGTGAACAAATACATACAAACATATACATATATATGTTGTGAAAGGTAGTAAGATAAGGGTGCAATGCTTCAGCATGAAGAATAGCTGAAAGGCATGGAAATCAAAGTAGTTTTAATCTCGTGTGATTACAGTGTAGAAATCCTTACCCTTCCGAGCTAGAAACATAGGTTGGATATGTAAACCACAAAATGTGGTTGTTATTGGCTGAACTACATCCCACTCCCCCAAATTCTGATGGGGAAGCCCTAACCCTCAGTACCTCAGGATGTGACTATATTGGGATATAAGACTTTTAAAGAGGTGATCAAGTTAAAATGAAGCTGTTAGGGTGGGCCCCAACCCAATCTGACTGGTGTCCTCATAAGAAGAAGAAATTTGGACACACAGAGACACCAGGGATGCGCACACACACAGAGTAAAGACTATGTGAAGACACAGTGAGAAAGAGGCCACCAGCAAGCCAAGAAAAGTGGCCTCAGGAGAAACCAAACCTGCTGACACCTTGAGATTGCACTTCCAGCCTTCAGAACTGTGAGAAAATAAATTTCTGTTGTTTAAGACATCCAATCCGTGGTGTTTTATTATGGGAGCCCTAGAAAACTAATTCAATGATATATGCCATTATAAGGAATTTTGCCTATCTCACATGTCACTATAAAATGTGAAGCAGGAATGGAGGCAAGATGAGAGGTATATTCATCTGTTCTCATGCTGCTAATAAAGACATGCCCCAGATTGGGTAATTTATAAAGGAAAGAGGCTTAATGGACTCACAGTTCCACAGGGCTGGGGAGGCCTCATAATCATGGTGGAAGATGAAGGAAGAGCAAGGAACATCTTACATGGTGGCAGGCAAGAGGGCATGTACAAGGGAACTCCCCTTTATAAAAGCATCAGATCTCCTGAGACTTATTCACTATCATAGAACAGCATAGGGAAAATCCACTCCCATGATTCAGTTAACTCCCACCAGTTCACTCCCACAACACATGGGGATGATTACAATTCAAGGTGAGATTTGGGTGGGACACAGAACCAAACCTTATCAAGAGGAGACCTAAGTTTTAGAAAGACTGTGTTTGTGGTAACAGGGAGGAAGGGCTGGAATAGAGAACAGACTTGAGCCATGGAGACTAACTGGAAGATCTGCAATGGTCCACATCTAAATGAAGAAGCAAGGGAGTCAGAGACAAGTATAGAATTGGGGAAGGCTTTAGAAGCAGGATTGATGGGACTTAGAGCTAAGTGATATTGGCATCCAACACAAAATAGAATTAGTAAAATGCAAAGATGTAAAGGGTTCAGAAAGGAAAATATATGGATTTCAGTGCTTTCTCATGTATGAGAACATTTCTCAATATGAAACCTTGAGACAGGTTACATGGCATCCATGTTGCTTAAGACAGACAGAATATTTACTGAGGAAAGGGCTCTGCAAGCTGCAGCCTCCTTCTCCCTCGTGGTGATAACATGCATATTAGTGTATTAAATCATCTGAGAAGTTTTGCAATGAAGAAGCTTCTATAACTTTGTCAAAAAATATATTTCTTACATTTATTTGATTATGGAAGCCTTTTTTACAAGGTACCTTTTAACCTCTTCCTGAACATGTATGCTCTAGAAATTAACACAATTTGGAAAACAATGCTGTGTGTGGTCCAATGTACTAGAATGGTTCCAAAATAAATAGAGAAGCTTTATCTTGGTAATCTCTATTTTGAACAGGAAAACGACTCAACTTTGTCTTAAAGTGGTAGAATGAACTCATTCAAGGAATGATATATGCCATTGTAAGGATTGATTTTCCTATAGTCTAATTCCTACTAGATTTTTTAAAAAATCAAAATCTTTGGAAAGTAGCACAGTTCTTTCACATCCCTAAAGAAAAATTACTCAGTACCTTAAAACAAAAAATAAAAGGAAGAAAATTGAACTCACGGACACAGAGAATAAAAGATAGTTACTAGAGGCTGGGAAGGGTAGTGGCAGGGTTTTGCGGGGAGGTGGGGATGATTAATGAGTACAGAAAAATAGAAGGAATGAATAAGACCTACTATTTGATAGTACAACAGGGTGACTATGGTCAATAATAACTTAATTGTTCATTTAAAAATAACTAAAAGAGTATAATTGAATTATTTGTAACACAAAAGGATAAATGCCAGAGGGGTGGATACCTCATTCCCCATGATGTGATTATTAGGCATTGCATGCCTATATCAAAACATCTCACGTACCATGTAAATATATACACCTACTATGTACCCACAAAAATTAAAAGCTAAAAAAGAAAATTAAAAATAAAATGAAATCCTGGTGACCTAAGAGGAATATGTGGCTCAAATGCAGAAATCTGGGAGCAGTTTTTTTCCAGGATTTTTTTTTTTTTTTTGAGACAGAGTCTTGCTCTGTAGCCCAGGCTGGAGTGCAGTGGCATAATCTCGGCTCACTGCAAGCTCTGCCTCCTGGGTTCAGGCCATTCTCCTGCCTCAGCCTCCCGAGTAACTGGGACTACAGGCGCCTGCCACCATGCCCGGCTAATTTTTTGTATTTTTAGTAGAAACGGGGTTTCACCGTGTTAGCCAGGATGGTCTCGATCTCCTGACCTTGTGATCCGCCCACCTCGGCCTCCCAAAGTGCTGGGATTACAGGCGTGAGTCACCGCCCCTGGCCTTTCCAGGATTTTTGACCAGTTTTCTTTGGTGCTGGAGTAGTCACAGTGTAAACTTTCCCTTATGTGTATCAACTTCTGAGACCCAAGGTGCTTATTGTACAATGACTCACATGCAATGCGCACATACGCCTTCCGGCTCTTTGTGGTACCCGCCGAGCTCCAGGCCACACACTGGCACCAGTAATCTTCAGGCCCAAAGAGTTCTTCCACTTGCTGGCGCGAAATCTCAATGCTCACTTCCCGGACAATGAGACCTGACAAGAGAAAGAGAAAGGTTTAAGTCAACACAAGATTCATACTAAAGAAATATAAACCATCACATCATATTTTTCCCCCAGTCATCCCTTTTGATGCCATAGATCAACAACCCAGATATTGTCTCTCATCTCTTTTGACTTTCTTCTCATTCCAGTTATTTTACTCAACAACTTTTTCATTCTCTTATTTGCTATTTCACATCTTCTGGATTATTCTGAGGATGAAAGTAGAAGGGCTCTATCACTCCACAAAATAATTCCTTTCCCAATACAGCTTGCTATTTTTTAACCTTCCTCTCTATATTGAAATATAAACTTGAGTTTCACATCTTCTAGGGTTTTTACCTCAATTATATAGTTGTGGGTAAAATAAACGTATGTACACAGATTTACAAAGCTAAAACCAACAGTCAGTGTGATTATTTAATAACTAAATTACTTTAGCAGTTGTGTTTCAATTAAATGGCACATCGTTTTTCTTGAAAGAGATACTAGCCTTAGTTAACAAGCTTCTGGTACCGTATCCAAAGAATATATAACTTTAAAGTTTTCATGCATAATAGTTTGAAAGCCCAAAATGTTTCTCTGTAATTGTAATATACTAAAACCCTGTTAAAGGTAAAGTAGCCTCCTGCTAAAATGCTCAAATAATTGGAATTTATTTCACAGCATTATGTCATCTTGAATAACAAAAAATTGAACTAAGCATCTGGGATTACCATTTTAGAGGTATTTATCTTGAATTATCAAGGCTGTTTCAGACATTCATTCTTCAATGTGCCTCTTTGCCCTGAGCAAGAGGGGTTATTTGAACAACATATGTGGGCAACTGCCAGTTTTCCCAGAGCTTGAACTCACACACTTCCAGCATGGAGTGTCCATTGAGGGAACCAGCAGAACACCCCTAGGGAGGAGAATTTGCTTTGGGTCAAGTATAGGTATAGTAAGAATGACTAAATATATTGCTTTGCACTATTCATATGTCCATCTATTCATTTATTCTTTGAATAAATATTTATTTAGTATCAATTATGTAAAAGATACTGTATCAGCACTTGTGAAAGTAATCAGTAAGATAGTCCTTCCCCTCAATGAATTTATTGTTATTGTGAAGAGGTATCATGTTAACAATGCATTATACAACTTATTATTTAGGTTCAATTGCATTCAGTGCTGCAAAGGTGGGCATAGGGATGAGTGTGAGTAATCAGGGAACCCAATCTAGTGTGAAGGATCCAGTATGACTTAGCTTGGTTCAATCATATGGTGAGCAGGAGGGACAGGACATATGGGAAAGAGCAGGAAAGGGAATTAGGAGTTTGAGAATTTAGAAGAAGACAACTGAGCACCACCCACAGAGAATAGTGGCATGAGATGAAGCTAGAGACAAGAAAGGGTCTAGTTTTTATAGCTGTGCACACCAGTGTTTCTGAAAGTGTGGCCCCCAGAGCAGCTTCATCAGTATCACCTGGGAACCTGCTGCAAATGCACATTCTCAGGCTCCATGCCAAACTCACTGAATAGGAATCTCTGGAGGTGGGTCCAGCAATCTGTGTTTTGACCAGCCTGCCAAGTAATCCCAATGCATGCTGAGTTTCAGAACTACTCACATCTACAATGTTTATAATTCTCAGTTTCCCCCAGGCACTGTGGCTCACACCTGTAATCCCAGCACTTTGGGAGGCCAAGGCAGGCGGATCACTTGAGATAAGGAGTTCGAGACTAGTCTTGCCAACATGGTGAAACCCTGTCTCTACTAAAAATACAAAAATTACCTGGGCATGGTGGCGCACGCCTGTAATCCCAGCTACTCGGGAGTCTGAGGCAGGAGAATTGCTTGAACCTTGGAGATGGAGGCTGCAGTGAGCCGAGATCGCACCACTGCACTCCAGCCTGGGCAATGAGCGAGACTTTGTCTCAAAGATTTTCAGTTTCTTCCTAAAAGCCATGGATATTACTAAAGTGTTTTAAGCAAGTAGATGACATGATCAGATGAGAATTAAATATATACATATATGATATATAAAAGAGATATAGATATGTGTGTATGTGTATGTGTACATGTGTATATCTGTGTGTATGTGTATGTGTATTCAATTCTTTATAGTTTAATAAGTTCATAAAAGTTATAATTTCTCAAAATGTTTGACTATAGGTGACAGGAGAGGGTATATTTTCTGGAACTCCTTAAAAACTGTATTTTAGAACTTTCCTTAACATCTAGAAAATATTCAAATGACTAAACACACTCAGGGAAATTAACAACTACCCAATGGGAGTAGGAGCTGTCCCATTGGGGGAACAAACAATATTTCCTATCAAGAGCTGATGAGGCTTGTGTCATAGAAACTACTAAGCTCATAGGCCCATTAATGACTAGCTAAATGGTAATGAAGCCCAAGACGGTGGGTTTTATAATCCCAAGGCATGACAGGATCCTAAGGGGCGACTCTATTGTCAAAAGCTTATGAAGTACATTCAAAATTATTTCAATGTTTTGAAAATTAGCAATCCTTGTATGTTTATATATTAACCAGTTTAAAAAGAATTTCCAAGTAAGTGGCATATTCCAATCCATCACCCTTCTATGGAAAGAAGATTAGTATATTATTTTAGCCAATGTCTAATTAATGTAACAATCCTCTCAGCAACAATCCCAGGCCATTAACAAATAACACCACTTTGCCTCCTCTTTCCTGGTCCCTACTCAGGCCTCTCATTTTCTTATCTTATTGTATTTTTTCACATTATTCCAATTCTGGAAATCTATGGGAAGATGGAATCACAACCTCTTTCCCCAGTCCCCATATCTTTCTCTCTCTCTTTTTTTTCCCCTTACTCTCTGATGTTTGATGGTTTTTCCCTGCTTTACTTATTTATACATTCCCTCTTCATGGGGAAATTCAGTTACTGGAAACAAACCTCTTCCTTTAAGATTACTGTAGTAACTTACAGTCACCAAAGGGCTGATAAATTTGCAATATGTGTTTCCTTAGAACTATAATGGTTCTTTATACGATGCAGAGCAGCAACTAATACGCTCAGGATATTAAAACCACATCCAAATATTTGGTGTCCCAAGATGATAACTTCAGGTCTCATTCTCCCCCACTTTTACTTAAAGCAATTACAGGAAGCCTAATTTAATGCTGGAGGAATTCAGTAGGTCCACTGTATCCTTTAGCTCAAATAGGCTCATGGATGGTTCTACTGACCACAAATCTGAAGCCTTTTAAAAAGCCACAGACCAACTCTCCTGCTACAGGAGTTATTCATAGTCTGAATGCTCTGAATTGTTTGGCTCAGGCTCCCTGTGGGCACTGGAGTCAAGCACACACTGATTTTTGTATTCAGCTTCACAGATGTCCCATTCAGGAGGAGCTGAGTTGTGTACAGTTGTCCTATTACATAGCCCAAAGTTTACATTCCAACTTTTGGTCAACAACACAAGAATAAGAAAGAACTGAAGCATGAAGTATCTAAATACTTATGACTCAGAAGAATTCCGTAGAATTGACTGCATTATTCAGACTCTGAGCTACTTGGTTACATGCCATGTTTTCATAACCATAGGTAAGTTTATTACCTATGAGAGTTTGTTCATCAGACCAGAGCCTAGTGGTTTGGGTAAAAGTAGATAATATTTTTTCTCTTTGAACCTATAATTTCAAGTCTGCTTGAAGTCTGGAGATGGAAAAAGCAAACTACCTTGAATTTGAAATGCCATCAGCATTACTTCTAAGGTGGGTTGCTTTGAAGAGCATTTGGGAACCTGAAATTGGTTTCAGGTTATTTAAGGGTGGGGGAAATGCTTTGGTCTACAGGACTTACTCAAATACAAATGTGTAGTTTCCATCACATCTGATAATATCAAAGATTTCCCATCATGCTGCTTCCTTTAATAGTGGCATCTCAAGGATGCATGCTGTCTGAAGTTTGCAGTGATTTGCTTTTATAATAGGATTTGTTGTAGTTTGGGAGCCAGAGTGCAGGAAAGTAATTAGCATGTTATTCCAAGAAGTCTTATGATGAGTATGAGTGTGTGCTTGTTAATAATACATTTCAAATGAATATAGAAATTCAGATTCAAATGCAACCCTCTGATTGGATCTTTGTGAGGTCATACATGAATATGGCAATAAGACCTGATAATGACATGACATTTATTTCTTATTTTTAGCATACGTTTAATTTCATAATAGTGGTAAGGCACCACAAATACTGTTTTTCTAGGATACTACCGTAAAGTGAGCACAAATACATGCTTAATCCAATTAAATGATTACTTAAAATAATATCTGTATTTCCCCAAAATGTAATCTACAGTGCTATCAAACAAAGTAAGTATTAAAGTCCATTAATAACAGATATTATGCTAAGTTGCAGAAATGTAAGGATGAATCAAACATTACTCAGCCTTAAGCTCTTCATATATTTTATTTATTTATATTTTTATTTTTATTTATTTATTTTTTTGAGACGGAGTCTTGCTCTGTCACCCAGGCTGGAATGCAGTGGCGCGATCTTGGCTCACTGCAAGCTCTGCCTCCCGGGTTCACGCCATTCTCCTGCCTCGGCCTCCCGAGTAGCTGGGACTACAGGTGCCCGCCACCATGCCTGGCTAATTTTTTGTATTTTTAGTAGAGACGAGGTTTCACCATGTTAGCCAGGATGGTCTTGATCTCCTGACCTCGTGATCCACCCGCCTCGGCCTCGCAAAGTGCTGGGATTACAGGCATGAGCCACCACGCCCGCCTCTTCATGTATTTTATAAACATATCTTGTTTATTAGGTGATACTGAAAAAAATCACACATCATTTTAAAACACATTTTCATGATAGTGAATTTGCGCCTTCTGATACTCCATGTATGTTTCTTTCAAAAGTATCCTAACTCAACTTTAGACTTAGGTATTATGTATGCCTGAGTTGATTCCTCCCCATGACTTTATCTTTCTTATGGCAAAAGGAAGTTTTAAGATATCACATTGTGCAGACCTGGCAATTTGACTTTCTCCAGCAATCTCTCTAATTGGAGAAGAACTGCAGAGCTCCCTCCACCAAATTTCATTATAGTACATTCACAGTTAGGACACAGGTTGGTAAGAAATATACAAAGCGGCAGGCTGGGATGTTCTGGAATATATTACAAAGTTTTATTGAATTAGTGTGATCTTTTCATACTTTCTTCCAGTGCTTCATTCTATTATAAGCTTTTGCTAGTATTATTTAAAATATGAAACATATCAGTTCTAGATGTCTTAATATTAATTAAATCACAAAACACCCTGTCATTATTTACAAGGATGTCATACCATAAAAACTGATTATTATTTTAGCATCTTATAACTCTCGTTAAAGTAATTAAAGTGTGATAACTTAAAAGGCAGAATTTCAGAATCAAGAATTCATGTGTTACATGAAGTCACTTAACAATCTTTAACTACTATAGCAGGAAGACATTGTATACACAAAATTTACCTACTCTGAAATGTTTTAATTAAATTTTTAATATAATGTTTAATATATAAGCAAACTATATAATTTAACTAAAATTATTCTGTGCAAGTGGGAATTGCAACTTACTGGTGTATTAGCTTTATTATGAGTATGATTTTGTTAAAGTTACAGCTACTATCTTCGTGATTAAGATGAATGTAAGAAACGCAACACTTACAGAGACTGAATCATGAAGGAATAGAAAACCTGAACAGACCAATGATCAGTAAGATGATTAAATCAGAAATAAAAAGCTTCCCATCAAATAAAGCCCAGGACCTGCACTTTTATTTAAGAAGAACTAACCTTAACCTTTCTCAAACTCTTCCAAAAAATTAAAGAAAAGAGACTACTTCCAAATTCATGTTACAAAGCCAGCATTATCCTCTTACCAAAACCTGCTGAGGACACTACAAGAAAAGAAAAGTACAGGCCAATAACCCTGATAAACAAAGATGCAAAAATCATCAACAAAATACTAACAAACCAAACACAACAGCACATTAAAAGGATCATGCACCCTTATCAAGTGGGATATATCCCAGGGATGCAAGGATGTTTCAACATTTACAAATCAATCAATGTAATACATCACATCAACAAAATGAAGGATAAAAATCATACGATCATCTTAATAGCTGTAGAAAGAACATTTGACAAAGTTCAACATCCTTTAATGAGAAAAACTCTCAACAAATTGGATAGAAAATAAAGCTATATATGACAAGCCCAGACCTGGCATTACGTTCAACAGTGAAAAGTTGAAAGTTTTTCCTCTAAGATCAGGAACAAGACAAGGATGCCCACTCTTGCCATTTCTATTCAACATAGTACTGTCTTAGATGGATCAATTATGCAAGAGGAAAAAAATTCTAAATCACAAAGGAAGAAGGAAATTGTCTCTGTTTGCAGATGATGTGCTGTTACATTTGGAGAATCCTATAGACTAAACAAAACTGTTAAAATTAATAAATGAATTCAGTACAGTTGCAGGACACAAAATCAACATATAAATGTCAGTAATGATTCTATACATGAATAATAAACTTTCCCAAAAAGAAACAAAGAAAATAATCCCATGTATAATAGCTATAAAAATAATAAAATACATAGAAATAAATTTAACCAAAGAGATGAAAGAGCTGTACACTGCAAACAATAAAACATTAATGAAATAAATTGAAGAAGAAAAACATTAATGGAAGGCCAGGCGCGGTGGCTCACACCTGTAATCCCAGCACTTTGGGAGGCTGAGGCGGGCAGATCACTTGAGGTCAGGAGTTTGAAACCAGCCTGGCCAAGATGGTGAAACTCTGTCTCTACTAAAAACACAAAAATAAGCTGGGCATGGTGGCAGGCCCCTGTAATCCCAGCTACTTGGGAGGCTGAGGCAGAGAATTGCTTGAACCTGAGAGGCGGAGGTTTCAGTGATTTGAGATTGTGCCATTGCACTCCAGCCTGGCTGACAGAGTGAGACTCTGTCTCAAAAAAAATAAATAAATAAAAATAAAAAAAAGAACAAGAAAACCATGAATGGAAAGATATATTCATGGATTAGAAAAACTAATATTGTTAAAATGTTCATATTACCCAAAGTGGTCTACAAATTTAATGAAATCCATATCAAAACTCCAATGACAATTTTCACAGGATTAGAAAAACAATCTTAAAATTCATATAGAATCACAAAAGACCCTGAATAGGTAATGCAATCTTGAGCAAAAAGAACAAAGCTGGAGGCATCACACTACTTGATCTCCATATCTACTATAAAGTTACAGTATCAAAATAGCATAATGCTAGCATGAAAACAGACACACAGACCAATGGAACAAAATAGCTAGCCCAGAAATAAATCCATATGTTTATGGTTAATTGATTTTTGACAGAGATGCCAAGAATACACAATGGAGAAAGGACAGTCTCTTCAATAAATAGTGTTGGGACAACTGGATATCCCTATGCAGAAGAATGAAATTAGACCCTCAACTCATACCATATACAAAAACCAACTCAAAATAGATTAAAAATTTAAATATAAACCCTGAAACTGTAAAACCACTAGAAAAAAACATAGAGGAAAAGCTCCTTGACATTAGTTTAGGCAATGATTTTTTTAATATGACCCCAAAAACACAGGCAGCAAAAGCAAAAATAGACAAATAGGAATACATCAAACTAAAAAGCTTCTGCACAGCAAGGAAATAATCAACAAAGTGAAGAGACAACTTATGGAATGAGAGAAAACATTTGTAAACCATACATCTGATAAAGGGTCAATAGATAAAATATATAAGGAACTCAGTCAACTCAAGAGCAAGAAAAAGAACCCAATTAAAAAACTGGGCAGAGGATCCCAAAAGACATGTTTCAAAAGAAGACATACAAATGGCCAAGGGTATATTAAAATATGTCCAACATCACTAATCCTCAGGGAAATACAAATTAAAACAATGAGATATCACCTCACACCTGGAAGAATGGCTACTATCAAAAAGACAAAAGATAACACGTGTTGGCAAAGGATATGGGGCAAAGGGAACCCTTGCACTCTGTTGGTGGGAATGTAAATTAATATAGCCTTATGAAAAACTGTATGAAGTTTCCTTAAAACAAAACAAAACAGAAATAAAACTACCATATGATCCAGCAGTTCCACTAATAGGTGTATACCCAAAGTAAATGAATCTGTATTTGAAAGGGATATCTGCTCCCCTACATTCGCTGCAGCACTTGGCTATTCACAATAGCCAAGATATGGGATTAACCTAAGTGTCCATCAATTGATGAGTGGTGGTAGAAAATGTGGTACATATACACAGGGGAAAACGTTCAACCTTAAAAACAAAGGAAATATTTTGATTTGCCACAACTTGGATGAGCCTGGAGAACATTATGTTAAATGAAATGAGCCAGGCACAGGAAGACAAATACTGCATGATCACACTTATATGTGGATTCTAAAAAAGGTGAAACCATAGAAGCAGAGCAAAAATGGTGGTTCACAGAGGGTAGGGGGTCCCAAGATGGGTGACTGGGAAAATGTTGGTCAAAGGATATTAAATTTCAGTTAGACAGGGAGAGTAAGTTCAAGAGATGTGCAACATGATGAACACAGTTAATGGTAATGTGTTGTGTACTTGAAATTTGCCAAGACAGTAGATTTTGAGTGTTCTCATTACAAAAAAAATGAGAAATATATGAGGTGATGTATATGTTAATTAGCTTGATTTAGCCTTTCCATGATATATATATTTCAAAACATCATGTTATTCACCATAAATATATACAATTCTGTTAATAAATGTAGAAGGCTAAATTTATTCAAAGGTTAAATAATTTATATGACTGAAACTGAGTGGTTCAAGGGATTTGCTTGGAAGCATTTCTAGGTCATTGACTCAATTCCTTTTTATGGCCATAGTTTTTAGGAACTTGGCTCTGTGTGGCAGCCTGTGTCAAATGAGGATCTGTGCTTTGTTATATTTTTGTTTTGTCTAGAACTGAGAAGAATATTCACTGGATTGTGTATCTGGGTTGGGGGGGGGATATTTCTAGTGCTTCTAGAAAGCTCTATGACAACTATAGATCAACGCATGGTTTTCTGCCTTAAAACTTGAAATTTTAATTATAAGACAATATTACATAGAATGAAAAATAAAACTTAATCTGGCAATCATAACACAGTTTTCCTCTTTCCTTTGTGCGAGCATCAGGTTTTGAGTTTTACAGGAGAACTAGGCCTTCTATTTTTGATTTGACTTTTCAACTAACATCAAACTTAGAGTCCATATCTGAGGGATAACTTGAATGGTGGGTGTGCAAAATATTTCTGTTTTACATTTAAAGTTGCAACAAATTGCTAGAAATCAACCTTACAAGCACTAGCTGTCATTTAATTCTTTTTAACTTTGGTGATTAAAAAAAATCTTTCAAATATGTGCAAAGACTTTCTGATACTAAAAGGGCAGCTAAAATGCTTTCTGTAATTAACTTATGCCTTGTGTGTCCATATTCTTTGGAATATAAAAAAAACAATTTTGTGAATACATGACAGCAATTTGTTTAATTTGGAAGGGCACAAAGCATGTTCCACTGAATTAGCAAATGCAACATTCTTCTAAATATTTGTCCTAAAACACCGAATATATTATACATATTTGAATGTGTATTCCAACATTTTTCTTGGAAAATATAATTCCTAATTATGACCTAAATCTTACTACATGCATGTCTTTGCTTCCTTGTTTCAGGCATTCATGAGTAGTTTTAATACAATTTTAATAAAATTTAACAAAATGATGCCTGCTAACGAAAGTGGGGCATAGTAATGTGTTCTTGGAAATCTAGTTAACTATACACTTGTGAATTACAGACCTCACTATTAGTCTTGTCCAGTCATTCATTCAATAGATATTTCTTGAGACTTTACTATGTGACAAGAACTTTTCTTTTCCATGTGCTGGGGACACAGTGCTAAAGAAAGAAGATATCACCTTGGCACGCTGGTTCATGCCTATAATTCCAGAGCTTTGGGAGGCCTAGGCAAGAGGATTGCTTGAGGCCAAGAATTCAACCCCAGCCTGGGCAACATAAAGAGACCCTGTCTCTACAAATAAAAATCAGAAAATTAGCTAGGCACGGTGGTGTATGCCTATAGTACTAGCTGCTCAGGAGGCTGAGGCAGGAGTATTGCTTGAGCCTAGGAGTTTGACCTTATGGTGAGCTATGATTGCATCACTGCACTCTAGCTTGGGTGACAGAGTGAAATCCAATCTCAAAAAACAAACAAACAAACAAAAACAACAACAACAAAGAACAAAAAAACCCCAAAAACCAGAAAAGAAATCACGTAAGGAGATAAGGTCTCTGTTCTCCTGTGGGTGACATTCCAGCATGAAGATAATTCTTAAGCACATATTTCATTCATTATGATAGTTTCTTAGGTGGCCACACTGATGAAATGCTTATGAATCCTCCCTTCAGAAGATACTAAGACTAGAGATAAAATAGTTGTTCATTGAGCATAGGCCCTGTCCTATGCATTCTGTATCCATCAGTACAGTAACTGGCATAAATATTTGTCCAGTTAATATATGTTAAATAAGTGAATGATCTGTACATATATATAGTTACAACAGAAAATAAAGTGTTTAATCCCGGGCATAGAATAAATTTAATTGTAGCTTAGACAAGTAAAGGTAACTAGTATTTTTTGAACAGCTACTGTGCATCTCAGTTAATCTGCATAACAATCCTTGGGGATTCATACTGTCAAATCTATAATAAATATGTAAAGAGCACAGATCAGAATCTAAACAATTGTTCATATAGCCAACAAGTACCAAAATAAAGATTTATATCCACATTTGTCTGAATCCAATGTTCCTATTCCTTTCACTACACCAATATTCCTGAAACTATGTCTCAGAAAAGAGTACCATGGTCAAACAAGCTTGGGAATTTCTGTTCAATACACCCTCCTCTACAAAACTCAGAATGCCCATCCATATATTGAAGGCATTGGTCAGAAGTTCTGTAGTAAAGAAGTCTGTTTAGTACAGATTAGCATCACTTTCCCTCAATTTGTTAAACCACACAGCCCTACAGTCAACGTAGCCACAGAAACTCATCTCATCATGGCTCTCAGTATGGTTTTGTTTAGCATTCTCTACATTGATCTACTGAATAAAAATAATCCAAAACTTAGAAAATTCTGGAAATCCCATGACAAAAGGTATAGTGAAATATTTCAGATGGAGAGATTGCGGGACCATGGCAAAGTGGAATATTTGAGATGGACACTGAAACAAGGTTTGGGTTTAAAGATTTAGAGAAAGGAATCAAAGACACTTCAGGAAGAGAGAATAGCGTGAAGCCAAAGAGCAGAGATGAAAATGCATGGAGCACTCCAGGGGAGAGTAGTTTACATTCATTGAGTAAAGGAATAAGTGTTGAATTAGATAGAAGAGAAGATTCATGAAGAGCTGTGAATGGCAGCTAGGGAAGTTGGTTCTTTGGAGCAGTGAGATTGTGAAAATTGTAAATTGGTAAAATGACAGTTTTGAAAATGACATGCTTCAGGAAGATTAATTTGTCTCTATTAGTAAACAAGGATACACTGACTTACTTTAAAGGAATTTTAATAATTTTAATTTTAATTATTACAAAATGGTTTTCAGATCTTCGATCTTACATCAAGTCATTAATCATAAGTGTTAAGAGCAATATCCTTGGTGACCCTCTAAAAACACTGTCTGACAGTGGAAACCAGGTATACTTATCCAGAATAATAATTACTCATCCTCATGGGCTTTCATTTTGCATTTATTCCAAATGATTTGAAAACAAGCATTAAGAGCAATCACTTCTGAGTGACTACCACTTAACAACAGTTCACACATAGTATGTTCTATTGAGGATTGCTATTTGTTTATCTTAAAAGCAATATGTTTCATAGTCTTAATGCAACTTTAAAAAGCATACTATAAAGATTCATATGTTTAAAAATTCCACTCACCCAGGACAATTATTATTGCAACTAGGTGACTGAAAACATATTCATCTAACACAAAACAACCTAGTGATTTATTGAGATAAGAAAGTAAATTCTGCTCTGTACGTATTGGCTGACTTTTGGCAAATCTTAAATTCATCAAACCTTGGTCTCCCATCTTGTGAAATAAGACTAAAAATGTGTTTGTCTTGCTGCATTGTGAGAAAAGGAACAAAATAACAGTTACGAAAGTACTTGAAATCCATAAAATGTCTTTAAAATGTACTGCATCATAATTATCTTGCGAATAAAGCTGTATTCTATTCACAAAATTATCATTTGAGGTACTATAAAGACTTAGGTGGGGAGAAGAGCACCACTAATTGAAAATTATATTAGTCACATACCCAGATGAGAAAGACATGACTGGTTTGGGGAATTTTCAGTGGAGTCAGGCAAGTCAAGTCTGAGTGAAGATTTCAGTTGTTCAGGGCAATGCAGATGAGGCTAGGTTCTTTAGAAATGGATTCTGAACACTAGAAATGAGTTCAGGGGAGTTGCCTTTAAGTTTCTTGTCCTTTGGCCAAGCCACCTGGAATTTTACTAATCCTCCAGAACCCCACCATCCTGAAGTGTAGATATAGTGGAGCTACCCTGACATGAAGAATCAAAGTGCATAAGGTCTACTTATTTTGACAACCACAATGCTTGCACAGCTCCTCTATCAGGCATTCCCTAGATCCCTATTCAATAACACAGGTGAGGCAGAGACATTAAGCAATTGAACCGAAATTACTAAGTAGGTTAGTTCTGACTAATTTTGGACAGAATAAGCTAACATCCATAATTTAAAAAAGATATAAAATTCATGAGTATAATCATGTCTTCTGGAGTCTTCCTTCACTTTCCAACTAGAATGTGAGCCCCCTCAGGGAGCTCTCTAGCTGCTATTCAAGGCTCTTCACAAATCAGATGTCACTTTTCTGTGGTTTCAGTTTTATCTCTTGCAAAAACATCAAAACATGATTGACTGTAAAGAAAATGATAATGGTACTTAAAGACTATGACCTAGTATTTCACGTCAATTTGTTCAACATTTATACCGGAAAATACATTTTGAAAAATATTGCAAACATGAAATTGTGAAAATAATATTTTGTTACATAGTAAATTCCTCTGCATTTTGAGGCAGTTGGGCATAATATTAAAATCAAATATTCAGATATTTGAAAACCCTCAGAGTTAATGGAAATCCGTCTTTGTGTATCTAACAAAATGTCAAATTAAAAATAAATTTTAATTGTTTGGAGGTAAGCATTGGATCATGGTAAAAAAGCAACAAAGTTTCATGGACTTTATAAGTATTTTTTTCATTCATTTATTCAATAGGTATTTACTGAAAACCTACTGTGTGCCAAGCATATTATATTCCATATCATTTAAGTCTGTGTTATGGTAAGCTGCTGTAACATTTAGACACCCCCTACTCCCAAGATGGAATGGCTGAAACATGTTAGAATGGTACATTCATTTTCATAACAATCTTAGGAAGGTGACCTTTTTCAGGGCAGCTCTTCTTGCCTTAGTCAGGAGTGAACCCAGATTCTGAGTATTTTTGGAACTTGTAATGTCTTTATGTCTATTCTACACTAGCATTACAAAGAAAAAAAAGAAAAATGATTGTTTCCCACTATGAGCTCCAATTCCCTGAGACATTTATGTAACTGTATAATATTGACAATCGAACAAACAGCTTCAATCATGTCTATTCATATCTCCAGGCAAAGTTTTGTTCTTCTTCCTTTCTTTTACAAATGTATTGCTTCAAAGGACACATACTTTTGTGGATAAACAATTTCCACTAGAAGAAGAGCAGGAAAGGTAGCTATTTAATATATGCAGTTAGAGCCATGAGGTATGGATCATAGTAAATAATATTTTGCAATGATACTAGCACTAATAAAGATGATGACATTTTCATGATTAGCTATGTTTTTAGTAAAGGAAAATTAATGGATAGGAATATTTAGCTTGAGGGATACATACAACATGCTGACAAACAAAACTGAGTTTCAGCATAAAAATGGATATATTACACAGAGAGTATACATAGGCTCCTAATGTCTCTGTGTGCATTTGTATGCATATTATTCATCTAGTATTTTCTTTTTACTTCCAAGTTGGAATGCATTTACTTCATATCTTATTATAAGCCCATTTGGTAACACTTCTGTCAGATTTTACTTGCATATTCACTGTTGAATAAATCAGTGGTTAATAAATGTCCTTGGAAATGTGTTTAGAGATAAATAATGAACTGCTGTACCTGATCATTAAGTGTACATCAAGCTCACATTTTTACTCTCAGAATCCTAAAAGGAAGATAGCATGACCTACTATATATATACATGGAAAAAAGGGAAATAATTGTAGAGAAAACATGTAAAAGGAGCCTGGTTTATTACTCCTAAACGGGTACATGATAGATCAAAATAAATGTTATTACAACTGATCAAAAAATCCTACTGCAAAGGAAATAATAAATAAAGATGGAGAGTCAACCTGTCCATCATAAGTGCTTTTTGTTACAAAGCCAAGGACTTGGAGTGTGGACCAACCCCACAGCATGCAAAACCGTGGGGCTCTCAGGATTCCAAGCCTAGCATCCCCACCCTCTCATAGGCGCTTCGGAGCTGACCGCAGGCACACTTTTAATTTGTGGCAAGATGGTCTGACAAACAGCTTGGGAGGACAGCAGAGGTGAAAATACAGATCAAGTGCAGATAAAAATATGTTCACCTTGAAAAATACAAACAAGACTTTTAGGTAATAATGTACAGGGAAATACCTATCAAAAAATGAGAAGATAGAACCACTGCTTTCTCATTAACAGTTTTCACAATCCCTTTTAGCTTGTATTCCAACTTCTGTCCATAATCCAATATCTGCATACTCCTTACATCTATACTTAAATAATATAGATTTTTGTCCCCTGTACATATCTTATAAATGTCAATCCATCCCACCTCAAAGTTTCTTGGTATTCAGCAAGTTTTTTAAAAAGTCAATCATGTAGGAGATCCTTTAGCAATACTTCAAGGTATCATCCCTATTAAAAGTGAAGAGGGATCTGAGGTCCTAAAAAGAAAAATAATGACAGAGAATGGCTGTAATTTCATATGTTCCTGATGGAAATCTCACTGCTTAGAAAAAAAAAAGAACACATATGCCAAAATAAAAGAAAAAAAAAGCAAAAATAAAAGGGAATGGGACCACATAAAAACTTGCCAAAGGTTCATGTTTTACATAAAGCAGCAGTTGGGACTTCACAAAGGAAATCTCTGCACTTTTTATTTCTGGTTCAGAGGATTTACATGCTCTTTCTAATGATCTGGGCCTTCAGCACTGGGTAATGTCTCCCAGTCCCCAGCTTAGCGCTCATGCAAAATTGAAGCACTTTGGAGGCAGTTTAGTAGTTGCAGATGAATCTCAATGTGCAGGAAAAGGCATAATGGCTGTTTAGCACTTGCTAGGAGAAGCTGAGGAAATCAGGGGGAAAAATCTATTGAACTGAAGCCATCTGGGAAGCCAACTGAGAGCGGCTGCATTAACAACGTGTTTACATTCCCATTGTGTTGCTAGGCCAAGCAAAAATAAGTGTGTGCGTGTGTGTGCACGTGTATATGTGCGTGTGTAAAGGAAATTATAAAGTGAAGCTCTTTTGATTGTATTGGCTCTTTTGGTTTGGCTTTGGCAACAATGTGGAGAAAGAACTTGTATGAGAAACGTGGCAATGAGAATGAGATGGAATGGCTGTCACAGTGCAGGGGCTGGCAAGGATGCTGTGAGCAGGAGGAAAATGAGCGCTATGCAGAGCCAGGCTGAGCAGTTCTCTTCCTGTCTCTGGCCCCGAGTAGAAGGCAGCAGACTGGGGGAGGCCTCAGAAAGCTGATAAAGAACACTAGGGAATGCTTTCATTGCCTGTTCCATTTATAGTTACCTTAGAAATACCGACCAAATGAGGAAAAACAGCCAGGTAAGTAAGTGCCTTTACTTTCAACCCCCACCACTCCTACTCGGTCTCTCCACCATCACTTCCCTCCTGCACTGTCATATTAAGTGATTTTTTTTCTTGACAAATGCTTGGTGGCTGTAGTGGGCTGAATGCTGAATGGTGTCCCACAAAAGATATGTCTATGTCTGAATCCCTGGGACCTGTGAATCTTACTTTGTTTGACAAAAAGGTCTTTGCAGAAGTCATTAGTTAAAGATCTTGAGATAAGGAGATGAACAGCCTGGGAGGACAGCAGAGGGGAAAATACAGATCAAGTGCAGCTAAAAATATGTTCACCTTGAAAAATATAAACAAGACTTTTAGGTAATCCAGGATAATATCCTGGATTATCCAGGTGAGCCCAGAATCCAACGACAAGAGTACTTGGAAGAGACACACAGAGAGGAAGACAGATGTGGAGAAGGTGACGTGATGATGGAGGCTGAGATTGCAGTGATGGAGCTGGAAGCCCAGGAGTGCCAGGGCAGCCACCATAAACTGGAAGAGACAAGAAACAGACTTTCCCCTGGAGCTCCCCGAGGAGGGCAGCTCTGCTGGATTTCAGACTTCTAGCCTCCAAAACCATGAGAAAATATATTTCTGTTGTTTTAAGCCTAGGAGACAAATGCAGTGACTAAGGGCATTTACTGTCCATTCAAAGCCTGGATGCAGAAATCTGACAGAGCAAAAAGGTGAGAAAAAACTGTCTGCCATGCAGTGTTTTTCTGGTTTCACAAATGCCCCCAGAATGGGTGTGGAGAGGCAGCCTCTTAGTCACTGAGGTCACTTCATACAGAGGGCATCATTGTCCAGGGTCATCCAGGGTGTAGCTATAAAAAGAGGCATGCCATTCACTGCCTGCCATTCCTGGACTTGCCTTGTACAGAACATTCCCCTGGGTTTTGCCAGTGAAATTTTAATTCACTTAAGCCTGAGAGTTCCCCCCACTTCCCTCAGAAGGCTGCTATCCTTCTGCTTTAGCAGTTTAATAGGCAGAGACAGGGGAAAGGATATTGAAGAAAGCAGGAGCTCTATCCATGTAACTCTATACCATAGGACTACCAAGGGGTTTCATGAATTTATTCTCAGAATGAGAGGAAAGCCTGAGCAAATCGTAAAGCATACTGGTTTTCCCCCATCTCTCTTTTCCCTCCTCTCTTTCGCTCCCTCCAGACTGGAATATCCTTAAGTGCAGTAATCAAGTCTTGGTTATGTCTCTACTTACAGCATCAAGTAAAGTATCTAGGTCATGGATTTTGAACAGAACATCTATGTACTCCCTCTCTGCCACACTTTTACAATAAATAACATCTCTCTTGTGCCCTGGTTTTCAAGCCTGGTTGTACATTAGCATTACTAGACAGCTTAAAACAAACAGACAGAGGAAAAGCTATGGCCTGTTCCCAATTAAATTATTATCTCTGGGGCTGGGGCCAGGACCTAGGTGTTTTCGAAAGTCCCCCCTGGTAACTGTCAAGTGCAGCCAGGGTTGACAGCTCCTGCCCTAATAGTTCCTTGCGGCTCTTGCCTTCATGTTCTGGAAACTTTCTTCCAGAACACAATTTTTATAATCAGGTTAAGCCTTTGATGAAATGAGAAATGAGTCCAAGGCTCCCTCATCTGAATTGCTTTTCACTGCAAGATACTGTATTTCCTACATGCTGTGCTTACTTTTTTGCCAGACCCTGATAGTTGGCAAATGGTAGCGCTCATGTTACATGGGCTGGTTTTTATATCTCCAAAAGGTACTCTTTAGAGGATCTGGCAAGAATGGATATTTCAACAGGCTTCCCCAGGACTGGTCTGAGAATCACGAGCTGAGGGAAGACTCAGGACTGATGGTAAACACAGGGGAAGACAACATGATCCAGAGCTATTTAGCAATGTCCTCCCAACTCAAGGGTTCACATTTGATTGTTCATCGATTGTGAAAATTTTTAACTAAAAAGTTCTCTGTTGTGTTTTCAAAGATGCCAAAAACTGATAGGGTGGGGAGAGAGAAATAGCATCAAGATTTTGACCAAATTATTGAGAGAATAATGGGTACTAAGATTTAGTGGTACAGAAACAAACAGAATGGAACAACAGCCTGGATCATTATCTCATAATTACCAACCAGTTTACTTATATTTAGCACAATAGGTTCAGACACCCAACAATAATATTTAAATTTTAGGAGAAAGGCTATGCTCTTTTGGAAGTGGACCCTCTCTTTTAACCATACATTGTTTCTTAAAACTTCCTTTAAAATGATGCTTAATCTGTTTTGTATGACAACCCCAAACTTTTAAAAACATGTTTCTTCCACAAAAATAAAGTACAAGATGGCTCTCGCCTGTGTATCCCAGCACTTTGGGAGGCCAAGGTGGGCAGGTCGCCTGAGGTCAGGAGTTCGAGACCAGCCTGGCCAACATGGTAAAACCTCGTCTCTACTAAAAATACAAAAATTAGGCCAGTGTGGTGGCGGGCGCCTATAATCCCAGCTACTGGGGAGGCTGAGGCAGGAGGATTGCTTGAACCCAGGAGGTGGAGGTTGCAGTGAGCGGAGATCATGCCATTGTACTCCAGCCTGGGTGACAAGAGAGAAATTCCATCTCAAAAAAAAAAAAAAAAAGAAAAAGAAAAGAAAAGAAAGTAAAAGAGACTCTTCTTAAACCCTTCACATACTTTAGCCAAAGGTTAGATTAAAAAGTACAATATGGCTTTAACAATTGTTCTATTCTCACTTTGAAGTGGTCATATTAAAACTCAGGCCACAGCATATGCACTGTTGCTGAGCATGTGGCAAAATTGCTATAGCAACACAATCACTAATTTTGCTCCTGAAATGTCCGTTTCAGTAGCATGTTATCTGGATGAAGAACGGTCCTTGGACTCCTGCTTCTTATTGTAGCCTCTGCGTGGGCCTGAGGGTGGACACGATTTGATTTTTTCTCTTCTGAATTTGGAAAAACACACACACGTGTGTCTGCACTTACATATCTACTTATATGCATATTCTTGATTAAATTGTATTAATCAGTGCTTTCATCTTCACTGTGGAAAGGAAGAGGAGTTATGTGTTACAAGTAACCTTGCCCTAAGTGTTAATTGGCAGGGGAGAATTCCTTTATGTTTCTTACACTAAAAACTCTCACTGTATATAATTTTAGAAAATTTCTCTTTTCCCCTAGTGAAACACAACTTGCTAAAATTGCATTGAAAGGTGTAATATTTTCTCACCTTTACTTTGCAATCATGTTCTAGACCATATGTGTGCAATAAATATATGCTAGTAAAATTTTCTGTACAGTATGAAATTCAAACATTAAAAATCTTCCCCATGGGATATAATTAAATTAAAATTACATAGTTCTGCAAATAGGATATAGTCGGGGTGCTCTGGAGTACAAACAGGGTCTATAATACTGATATTTGCAAATATCGGAATTACCAAAAATGAACAAATAACAATAAAAATAAAAACTTCATGACAACAATAGATTAGAAACAAAAAGAATCTAAATGTGTAGTCTAAAAATTTTCAATTTTCTCTTCTTTTTGTAAGTTAGAAAAAGAATGAAAACAAAAACGTTTATACGCAGAAGGTGAGCCCAAATAAGTCAGCTAGCAGAGATTCATCTGCGTGATATAATGGAAGCAACTGCAACAAATACATAAGTTCTAGAACTCTGATCTAACTATGTTTTTGTAATTGCAGCTGAGTTTATGTTGGCCATGTTAGCCCAGGTGTTTAAAGACAAAGTCAATGTGAAATAAGGATGAATCAATTGTGAACACTAATAAATGAAAAATAAGCTGAACTATATAGTTCAGTATCCCATGGGGAAGATTTTTAATGTTTGAATCTTCATACTGTATAGAAAATTTTAATAGCATCTATTTATTGCACAGATATGGCCTAGAATATGATTGCAAAGTAAAGGTGAGAAAACATTACACCTTTCAATCCGGGACAATTGATATTCTGTTATGACTAACCAGCAACTACCATCTTGTGACATTATCAGATTAACTCAGTGAAACAGCCTTCATGTACTACATGGGTCCTTATCAATTTTCTATTTTTATTTACTCAGCCCTGGGGCCAGCCTCATACTGAAAAGAAAAATTGTTAGTTTCTGGTATTGAAATAAGTACCTCTGAGAAAGAAATCAAATAAATAATTGATTTAAATTCCAGAATCATTTATCTTCATTGGCAGACAACTGTATTACAGATATAAAGCTCCATTCTTGCCAAGGCAATACTCCCACTGACTTAAATAAAAAATTATGGAATGAGGTTCAAGTAGAGTTTTCAAATTTTATGCATCATTTACTAAAATTTAAGCAAAACCCACATAACTTCCTTTTGAAATTGTTCACTCTGTTAATGAGAACTGAATTTAAAATGATTACATGGAGAATAACAATTGGTGTGATAGGTATATTTATTGTATAAAGTAACTCTTCTTACAGAAGATTAAGCTATCTTTATGTATTCCTCAAATTACCTATTCATGAAATATTCCAAATACACACTGTTGGTTTGTCTCACTAAATTTCAGTTACACAAATTTAGTAGGATGAGTAGCTATAATCTCAGAAAATAAACTGTCGTTGATCATTGCCTGTGCTTAGCACCTTGTTATAAACTACAGAAAAGAAAAAGCTTTACAAAATATAAACTATACCATACCATTCCAATCTAGTTGAAGAGACAGAGATTACATATATTATATATACATGCACATCTATTAATATATGTATACATAAATATAACTTTAATAAATAACACATGATATTGAATATAAGACTGTGATTTTTGCACTTCAAAAATGGTTGAATATTGGCCAGGCACGGTGGCTCACACCTATAATCCCAGCACTTTGGGAGTCTGAGGCAGGTGGATCACCTGAGGTCAGGAGTTTGAGACCAGCCTGGCCAACACAGTGAAATGCCGTCCCTACCAAAAATACAAAAATTAGCTAGGCATGCCAGCAGCATCTGTAGTCCCAGCTACTTGTTAGGCTGAGGCAGGAGAATCTCTTGAACCCAGGAGGTAGAGATTGCAGTGAGCCGAGATCATGCCACTGCACTTCAGCCTGGGTGACAGAGCGAGATTCCGTCTCAAAAAAAAAAAAAAAAAAGAAAAGAAAAAGCCGAAGGTCAAATATTGATAATTTCATATGAATTATCAAAATATTTCCACAATCACCATGAATGTAATGAAAATGGAAGTACAAATAACAGAAATGAGGACATATTTACCTATGACTTGGGTTTATATATAGAAAGATTCATTCACAGTATTGCATTTGAGATACTTCTTTAAGAATGAGTAAGATGCTGACAGAGGTGGAGTGAAGAAAAGTATGGTATAAGGGATAGTTAATTCATTCAAAATGTATTTGTTGAGCCCCTATTAAGTACCCAACACCATGTTAAGCAGGAGCAGGAACAGTAAAAAACACAGACACGACCCCGGATTTCATGGAGCTTTCTCTTCAGCTATAATGTTTAGACTAAAGAGGGGAGAGATGTGATAATTGTCTTTTTCAAGTTATCTAAGACTAATAATAAGAGGACAGGATGTGAACAAACTTATTTTCTGAAGTTCCATCTGACGTAAGTAGGTCCACAAAGTCAAGATAATAAAAAATTAGTTTCACTCAATTTAATGAAGAGCATGCCAATAATTAATTAAGCTGAACTAAATGACTGCCATAGTTCTCAAAACTTCATGTTTCTATGATTATAATGCTCAAAAGTGTAAAGAAAAGAGTAGGCATCACTTGATAGAATTTATACAGATCTCCCGTAGTTCCCCTTTGAAAATGTGTGAGCAGCATTTCCTAAATCATCTCCTGGTGTGACATTAAGATCTCATGATATTTCATTAGAGATTCTGTGAAAAAGATTACAGTCGACAAATAGTAAATAAGGTTTTCGGGTCAGGTGCGGTGGCTCATGCCTGTAATCCCAGCACTTTGGGAGGCCAAGGCAGGTGGATCACGAAGTCAGGAGTTCAAGACCAGCCTGGCCAACATGGTGAAACCCCGTCTCTACTAAAAATACAAAAGTTAGCTGGGCATGGTGGCACACGTCTGTAGTCCCAGCTGCTGGGGAGGCTGAGGCAGGAGAATCGCTTGAACCCAGGAGGCAGAGGTTGCAGTGAGCCGAGATCATGCCACTGCACTCCAGCCTGGGCAACAGAGTGAGACTCCATCTCAAAAAATAAATAAATAAATAAATAAGGTTTTCCCACTACAGACCTTTCCTAAGACTTTCACATGCTAATACAGAGGTCCCCAACCCCCAGGCCAGGGACCAGTACTGGAACCGGGCCACACGGCAGGAGGTGTGCAGCAGGTGAGGGAGCATTACGTCCTGAGCTCTGCCTCCTGTCAGATCATCAGCAGCATTAGATTCTCATGGGAGCACAAACCATATTGTGAACTGCACATGCAAGGGATATAGGTTGCGTGCGCCTTATGAGAATCTAATGCCTGATGATCTGTCACTGTCTCCTATCACCCCCAGATAGGACTGTTGCAGAAAAATAAGCTCAGGGCTCCCATTGATTCTACATTATGGTGAGCTGTATAATCATGTCATTATATATTACAATGTAATAATAATAGAAATAAAGTGCACAATAAATGTAATGCACTTGAATCACCCCTAAATCATCCCCCTCCCACTTTGTGGAAAAATTGTTTTCCATGAAAACGGTCCCTCCTGCCAAAAAGGTTGGGGACTGTTGTGCTAATATACATTTGCTATGGTCTCATTCGTATCCCCTCAAATTCGTATGTTGAAATACTAACTCCCTAGGTGATGGTATTAGGAGGTGGGGCCTCTGGAAGGTGACTAGGCCATGGGGGCAATTGTCATGAAGAATGAGTTACTGCTTTTATAAAAGAGGCAAGAGAGGCACCCTTTGCCCCTTCTGCCATGTAAGGACACAGCAAGAAGGCACCATCTAGAAGGAAGCAGGCCCTCATCACACGACGAATCTGCTGGATCTTGGATTTCCCAGCCTCCAAATCTGTGAGACATAAATTTCTGTTCTTTATAAACTACCCAGGCTGTGGTATTTTGCCACGGCAGCCCACATGGATTAAGATGACTTAACACTTTCTCCAAAACGGGAATATAATTACTACAGTGTTTCCTAAATTGGCTGCAAAGCTTTTGTTTTCTTGTTTTCCAAAATGACATCTATTAAGAACTTATAAGACACTGGTGGTTTGCTGAACACAGTTTAAGAGGAAAAACCATATCGGCTTACTATATAAGGCATGTGGTAAATGTGAAACTACGGGAAAAAGCTAGAAAGTTTGATTAGGAGCCAATTGTACTGAAGACTGAAGATAAGATCAAGCAGGATGTGCTTTATTTCATGGACAAAGGGAAACCATTATATATTTTTAAGAGGGGGAATGACAACCACTTGGAAAAACCATTTGAACGCTTGTTTTTTAGGCCTATAACTACTCGGAGAATAAACTGCTGGAAAAAGAAAAAGGCCAAAATAAAGAAGATGTAGGTGGCTATTTAGATAATCAAAGAGCTATATATTAAAGAGTAGAAGGGGAGTATAAGCAAGACTTAAAACAGAAGGATAATTTGAAAATAAATTGGCAATACTTGATGATCCTTTTGCTTGTTGGAGTGAAGGATGAAGCTGAGATTTTAATTTTTGGTGCCTGGATGGAGAGAAGAGGTATCTGAAACAGGAATACAAAAGGAGGAAGATTTTCAGTGTTCCCACTCCTGCAACCAATGGGGACTTGAGTAAGGACAGTATACCTAAGTCTAGGTTTTGATTAGAAGCAATTCACTTAAATTTATGCCCAATTATGGCTTCTCTTCATCAATTCCTTTTTTCCATTAAGGCTGACTGTTTGCTAATTGGCCAAAGAGCAAAGGCCTTCAAGAATGGAAAACCAGACCCTAAGCACTAGCTTACGTTACTATGTTAAAGAATCACAAAGGTCTGCATGTGGAAAACCTGACACAAGGCAAGGAAGGCAAATAAAACATGAAAAATGCACATACAGCTGACACTCTGAAGCAGCCCTTCTCTTCCTGGGAAAAGAAATAATTGTATTGCATAGCTCTTTTTTAGACTAACTGTTCTGTGTTCAGTAGTTATGGTAAAATTTAGGGAGACACCAGGCGCAGGGCCAAGAGCAAAGGTTTTGGAAGCAGAGAGCTCTGGGTTCATATCCTGGCTGTGTCACTTCCTCATTAAGTGATTTGAGGCAAGTTTGTTTCTTCATCCTGCTGAGCCTCAGATTCCTAATTTACCAAAGAAGAATCTTAGAAATTATCTCATAAGACACTTGTGATGACTAAAGAACAGAATACACGTAAGGTGTTCGGTATAAGGCCTGGAACTTTTATTTTTGTTGTGTTGACCTTATTGATATTTTCCACTAACTTGAGAATAATTAAAGATGAAAAAGGAAAATCTCAGGGATTATTACAATTTCAACATAACCATGGTTTTCTAAACTCCTTTGCTTCTTCACAGAGAAAAAAAATATTTGCTTTTAGATGGTAGATCTTAGGTACCATGGAAACAAGAGTTGAAAAGGCTTCAAGTAAATAGAAAGCGAACAGCTGAGCCTGAGTTTTTCTTAAAAATGTAACCACAAAATATTGAGTAGATCATGATTTCTATGGAATTTTGAAGGCAACATAGGTATGTATTACTATATTACCAAATCAAGAACTTTCAAATATTGAAAATTTCTAAATGATTTATTATAAGCTGCTTTCCACTTTTCTGTTTCTTGTATTGCATACATGTTAGAAATGCAACTGTGGTTTAAATGACGGAAAGACAAAGAGTAATGGTAATGAATGATCTTCAATCAGTATATTTTGTTATGATCAATGGATAGATATACTCAGTGAGTATAAATAATTATTTGCTTCCTATTTAATGATTTCATAATTTAAAATAAAATTTTATGAGTTGGAGAATAAATTTTTGTTTAAGTTTTATTGTCTTGCAGGTTTTTAATATGAAGTTACCTTTGATAGATATTTTATTGAATGCAGTCAATTTTTCTTAGTCTCAAGGTAATGTAGCTTGTCACTAAATATCCTTCTAAATATGATTATAAGGCAGAGGTATGTATAAAAGCAACTTGTTTGCAATCTCTTTTCTCTGTCTTATCATAGGATAACCAGGTTTGATTTTTTCAAATACTAAGAAAATTTACCTGATTTGAAATACGTTTCAAGACTTAATGTATTCTAACATTTCTTGCTATCAAGAACCACTAAGTCCCCAACAATACTACAGTCAGACTACAGTTGAGAATCAAAGTTGCAGGGTGGATCTAGCTTCAGGGGAAACCCCCCAACCTCCACCCCTAAAAAAACAAATGCCTTTATTTCAATTGCATTCACAATATTTCTGATCTCACAGGAAAGCAAAAAGCTTTAACATAAAAAGCCTACAAATTTCTCCACCAATATTTGTCCATATTGGGGATTTATGATAGCAGGCAAAGAGAGGCAATAAAGTGGTATGGGCTTTTTTTCAGGTTTCATTATTTATTATGAAAATAACACATTCACAGGATTGAAAAAAACTCAAACAATAAAAGTCCCTTTATCACCCCAGACTCTGAGCTGTCAACTGCTTGTTATATGTTTCTCCAGAAAAATTCCAATGCACATACAAATATACATGCATCCTCTTTCTTTATACATGGAAGCATATCACACACAGTGTTCTCTACTTTGGCTTTCATTCTAAATTTTATCTCAGAGAGTTTTCTATAGCTTCATATCTGGAGCAACCTCATTGTTTTAAAATGTATCATGGCCAGGCATGGTGGGCCTCTTCCCCTGTAGCCCCAGTGATATGGACAGGAGGCAGGGAAATACTGAGTAGAAGAAGGCAGTTCCCCAGCAAAGGCCCCACCCTCAAGCCTGGAAACTGCAGCCCCCTGTTTTCCTGCCCAAGTTACCTTTTTGGCCTGCCCTGCCCCCCTAACCTGTCCTCGCATAAGCCCCAGACCTTAGCTGGCAGAGAGACAAGCAGCTGAATGTCGAGAGAAGCAACTGAGCATCGGAGACTACAGATAGATGCAGTATAAATTCTGACTGCATGACTTTGGAGAGGAGCCTGGCCGCAGATGGCAGGGCTTCACAGAAAGATCACCTTCTTCCCATACCATCCTCTTTCCAGCTCCCCTTCTGCTGAGAGCCACTTCCGCCGCTTAATAAAATCCTCTACATTCATAAACTGTTCCTGTGACCTGATTCTTCCTTAATGATGAAAAAGAATTCAGGACACACTGGGTGCAGGAACCCAAAAAGGCTGTCACACTGACTCTTCACGGAGCTGTTAACGTTTAAGCCATCCGTGGAGGCAAAGCTAAAAGAGCACTGTTTATAACACGTGCCCTCTGGGGCTCCAGAGCTCTGTCACAGGCAACTTCTACTCACTGCTGCAGGCTGGTAAAGGGTTCCTTCCTGCTGGAGCCCAAAGGCACTCGCCCCAGCTCCTGCACCCCCTCACCTGCATGCTCCCACTTTCGAAAGGTGTTTGAGTGTAGCTTAAAGAGTAAATGAGCCATACCCCTGTTCCATGTCCCAGAAGGGGTGGAGGGAACTCTCCTGTCTCACCAGTGCATTGGGAGGCTAAGGCAGCAGGATCACTTGAGCAGAGGAGTTTGGAGACCAGCCTGGGCAACATAGCAAGACCCCATCTCTACAAAAAATGAAAAATTAGTCAGGCATGGTGGTGTGCCTGTAGTTGTAGCTATTTGGGAGGCTGAGTTGGGAGGATCACTTGAGCCCAGGAGTTTGAAGCTTGCAGTGAGCTATGATCATGCCACTGCATTCCAGCCTGGAAGACAGAGGAAGACACTGTTTCCAGAAAAATAAAAAATAAATTTAAAAGTATCACAGTAGGGATAAACAGTCCCTGCTATGCAACAGCAATGAAGGTTCAATGGACAAGCTTTGTGCACATTTGGAATTATATTTTCAGATAGTTTCTAGGTTTGTAACTAATAAGTGAAATCTATATACCTTTCAATGGTATTTTCAAATGGGCCTTCAAAAAGATTGTATCAATTTAAACGCCCATCAAAAAATTATGCCTTTAATCAACACTATATATTAACAAATGTTTTGGTCCTGATGACATCTCCTTAGATACTTAATTACCATTTACATTGCTGTTCCTGTATCTTGTTATATCAACCACTCTGCTCGATTTTCTATTGGGCTGCTGATCTTTTCCTTAAATATAGTTTAGGAGCTATTTATGTATTTATAAAATTAGCCCTTTGGCTAATATATAGCCACAGATACTATAACTAGTTTTTAAATCTGTCTCTTGGTTTTGTTTGTGGTTTTCTTGCTTTGGATATTCAAATTTAATAATGCCTTCCTGTAAGACTTATAGATTGTGTGTCTTAATTTAAAAGACTATGCCCACCACTGAAACCAACCAACCAACTGCCAAATTTTCTCCTAATAATGATGGTGATGGTGGCGATGATGATGATGATTTTAAGCCCCAACATCTAGCATTTATTTTATTCTAAAGAATGAGATAGATTCAAGTTTTCTTTATTATTTTTCTATTTCCAACTTCCTATCTTGTTATATCAACTCATGTATTGAATAAATTATTTTCCTCACTGGTTGAAAAACTGATCTTTATTACATTCTAGGTAACGTAATAGGTACAAATGCCTTAGGTCTTTGAGTGTTTCTTGATCTCTATTTTAATCTATTAATCTGTACGTTTTGTCCTCTGCTAAGATCAAACTCTTTTAACTTCTTTAGCATTATATTTATAATGAGTTGGGTTTTCCCCATTACTCTACTATTTAAGAATTATCTCAGCTATTTTCCCAAATTATTAATAAAATGATGGTGACATTACAGATTCATTTATAAGTATTAGACATTTAAACATATTCAACCTTTCCATTCCAGAATATGTCTTTCCTTAATGTAAGTCATGAAATCTTTTTTGCCTCTAAGTAGGATTTTTAAATTTCCTTTATAAAATTCTGCAAAATTTTTGATAAGTATAAACCTACATGTTTTCTTTTACATAGCTATTCTAAATGACATCTTTTACTGCATTTTAATTTGAATTGGCTGTCTGTACATAGGAAAGTTGGTTGGTGATACAAATTTTTTATCACCTATTTTCTCTATTCTCTTGATTTAAAGATTTTTTTTTCTTTTAAAATGCATACATTTTCCAGGAGTACAAAATCACATAATTTGTCATAAATGATAATTTTCTACCTTCTTCACTATTTTTGTACCTCTTCATTACTTGTGTTGTCTAATGGCACTGGCTAGTAGATTAGAATAATACCAATTAATAATGGTATCTGTGGGCATCTTTGTCTTTTTCCTAACTTCATTCTTTTTATTTGTAGTAATTTATGGGATATAAGTATAATTTGTTGCATGAATAGATTGTATAGTGGTAAAGTCAGGGCTTTTGGGGTATCCATCACCTGAATAACATACACTGTACCTATTAAGTAATTTCTCATTACCAACCCCCCTCACCCACCTGCATCCTTCTGAGTCTCTGTTGTCTATCATTTCACACTCAACATCCACGTGTACACATTATTTAGCTCTCACAAGTGAGAATATGTGGCATTTATTAATATATTTCTGGGTCTGAGTTACTTCACTTAAGATAATGGCTTCCAGTTCCATCCATGTTGCTGCAAAAGACATGGTTTCAGTCTTTTTTATGGATGAATAGTATTCTATTGTTTGTATATATCACATTTTCCTTATCTGATTATCCACTGATGGGCACTTGGGTTGATTCCCTATCTTTGCTATTGTGAATAGAGCTATGAAAAACATATGAGTGCAGGTATCTTTTTGATGTAATGATTTCTTTTCCTTTGGGTAGATGCCAAGTAGTGGTATTGCTGGATTAAATGGTGTTCTATTTTTAGTTCTCTGAGAAATCTCCATACTGTTTTCCATAGAGGTTGTACTAATGTACATTCCCACCAAGTTTTTCAGAGCTTTAAAGGTAATACCTACATGAGTCTAGTATGTCAGCCTTTGGCTGGATGCTGGCCTTTTCTGTAAAGCTCTGGATGAAAATGAAAGCTCCTAATAAAGCTATGTTGTATATTACTCCATTCCTGAATCTCAGGAGAACTGAGAAAGTACTGAATTTCCTAAATCTTCTCTTAGTTCTCATCTATCTCTCCTGAATTTAAATGAAAACATGCAAACTATTTTAGTTTACAGTTAATTTATAAGGTAGTCTTAATCATTGATGTATGTAATATTAATTAATTTTTATGTACAATTATAAAAAATAAAGATTTCACAGAAAAGAAATCTCTCTCAATATATGTGTATATGTGTGTGTGGGTGTGTTACCAACATAGCATGAAATTGTTAGAAGCATTCGATATTAGAATAGTTTTGTTTCTCAAAGTCTCAGGATACAAAATCAATGTACAAAAATCACAGGCATTCTTATACACCAACAATAGACAAACAGAGAGCCAAATCATGAGTGAACTCCTATTCACAATTGCTTCAAAGAGAATAAAATACCTAGGAATCCAACTTACAAGGGATGTGAAGGACCTCTTCAAGGAGAACTACAAACCACTGCTCAATGAAATAAAAGAGGATACAAACAAATGGAAGAACATTCCATGCTCATGGGTAGGAAGAATCAATATCATGAAAATGGCCATACTGCCCAAGGTAATTTATAGATTCAGTGCCATCCCCATCAAGCTACCAATGACTTTCTTCACAGAATTGGAAAAAACTACTTTAAAGTTCATATGGAACCAAAAAAGAGCCCGCATCGCCAAGTCAATCCTAAGCCAAAAGAACAAAGCTGGAGGCATCACACTACCTGACTTCAAACTATACTACAAGGCTACAGTAAGCAAAACAGCATGGTACTGGTACCAAAACAGAGATATGGACCAATGGAACAGAACAGAGCCCTCAGAAATAATGCCACATATCTACAACTATCTGATCTTTGACAAACCTGAGAAAAACAAGCAATGGGGAAAGGATTCCCTATTTAATAAATGGTGCTGGGAAAACTGGCTAGCCATATGTAGAAAGCTGAAACTGGATCCCTTCCTTACACCTTATACAAAAATTAATTCAAGATGGATTAAAGACTTCAATGTTAGACCTAAAACCATAAAAACCCTAGAAGAAAACCTAGGCAGTACCATTCAGGACATAGGCATGGGCAAGGACTTCATGTCTAAAACACCAAAAGCAATGGCAACAAAAGCCAAAATTGACAAGTGGGATCTAATTAAACTAAAGAACTTCTGCACAGCAAAAGAAACTACCATCAGAGTGAATAGGCAACCTACAAAATGGGAGAAAATTTTCACAACCTACTCATCTGACAAAGGGCTAATATCCAGAATCTCAAAGAACTCCAACAAATTTACAAGAAAAAAACAAACAACCCCATCAAAAAGTGGGCAAAGGACATGAACAGACACCTCTCAAAAGAAGACATTTATGCAGCCAAAAAACACATGAAAAAATGCTCACCTTCACTGGCCATCAGAGAAATGCAAATCAAAACCACAATGAGATATCATCCCACACCAGTTAGAATGGCAATCATTAAAAAGTCAGGAAGCAATAGGTGCTAGAGAGGATGTGGAGAAATAGGAACACTTTTACACTGTTGGTGGGACTGTAAACTAGTTCAACCACTGTGGAAGTCAGTGTGGCGATTCCTCAGGGATCTAGAACTAGAAATACCATTTGACCCAGCCATCCCATTACTGAGTATATACCCAAAGGACTATAAATCATGCTGCTATAAAGACACATGCACACGTATGTTTATTGAGGCATTATTCACAATAGCAAAGACTTGGAACCAACCCAAATGTCCAACAATGATAGACTAGATTAAGAAAATGTGGCACATATACACAATGGAATACTATGCAGTCATAAAAAATGATGAGTTCATGTCATTTGTAGGGACATGGATGAAGCTGGAAATCATCATTCTCAGTAAACTATCACAAGGACAAAAAACCAAACACCGCATGTTCTCACTCACAGGTGGGAATTGAACAATGAGAACACATGGACACAAGAAGGGGAACATCACACTCTGGGGACTGTTGTGGGGTGGGGGGTGGGGGGAGGGGGGAGGGATAGCATTAGGAGATATACCTAATGCTAAATGACGAGTTAATGGGTGCAGCACACCAACATGGCACATGTATACATATGTAACTAACCTGCACATTGTGCACATGTACCCTAAAACTTAAAGTATAATAATAATAAAAAAGAATAGTTTTGTTTCTATTTATAATCTTCCTATATAGGCATGTCATTATTTTAGTAAAGATAAGCCTGAATATGTTGTAACATATTTGAGTTTTTGTTATTTCTTTCTCTTTCCTTTTATCATTAAAGCTTGTTTGAAATCTGTACAAATACATGAGCTGAAACAGATAAAACTCAATCCACTTGAGATTTTGAAGACATCTGGTGGAGTTATTTTCTGAGTAATTAGACCAAGAGGTGGGACAATTCCCTGAAGTAAGCTACCCTATAATTGGATACCCAGTTATATCTGCAGTCATCAGCTTGCATTCAGTGAGCATATTGATTCACAAATTGACAAGCAATTATGTAGAGTTGCCACCTGATTTTCCAAAGACCATTTATGTTATAAAGAATATGTCCTACATGCTTTTTAAAAAGTTGCCTCTTCTCAGTCCTCTCATAGTCTGTTCTATTTCTTTACGTTCTGTCACCTCAATATGCTATTTATCTTGTCGGAGATCTTGAAAGTAGAAAGTAGAGCCCTGAAGTGCTGGTCTCTACTTGTCTCTGGTTAATCCAACACTTGGGCACAAATATGAATTATTTACAATTTGGATTTTGAACATGTGTATCCATTTTGGTTCAGAGAGATATCTATTAAGGGTAACAAAGATATTTAAATGCTTCAATTTTTGTCATGCTTGATATTCTTTGGCTTGAAAATGTTGAATAATAAAGTATTAATACTTAAATATATGTCAACATTACAAAATCATAAGTCTGGAAGAGATCTGAAAGTTCAAAGAGTTATTCTGTCCGCTGGAGAGCAAGAACACGTACACTACCATGGAAACATATATATGTTTCCAATTTAAAAGAACTCCAGGAGATTCCACAACTACCCTAACTTATCCATTGTGTAGCAGAAAATTGCTATCCTTTATAGCTAATTGAAATCCCACAGGTTATTAGAATCTACTTCATCCTTTCTTTGCCTTTAGTATTTTATCTTTAAGGATGGTATTTACAGAGCAGCAAAGTCAGGAGTTTTAACCATGCCAGGGGCAAAGATAATCAGATCAAGACCCTCTGAGAAAGGGCTACAATTACCATTTCTTCTGTTCATGGATCCTACACTATCACTGTTCTGAATCACCCTCAATTTAATTTTAGATAAGAGTTAGGAAGTTAGGATTCACTTTTGGATGTAAGTTATGAGTATAAGATACTTTGAATCTATGACATTTACAAATCCTTAACAAATATAAGGGCAAACTATGCACATGGATTAACATTAGACAGTAATGTAAACACGTTCAATTTATCCAAGTTAAAAATGCTCCCCAGATCTCGGGATATTTAGATCTGACTACCACGCAGGTGAAATTCAAGAATATTATTTGCTTGGGCATTTAACATTGTCAGTCTATTCATTCGCATTATTTATCTTCTTAAGTATGAACCATGTTTTAATTTCATGTAGTCCAACAGGAAGCAAGTCAAGATTTATTCACACCATTTTACTTTTCAACACATGAAACAAGATCACCAAACCTTAACCAAACCAATTCAAAACTTTTTGTCAGAGAATAACTCAATTTTCCATTCCACTAATTGAAATAACAGTATGTCCACAGGCTAGAGTAGTGAGAAAGTGAATCTTGAACTGCAATGCAAATGCAATGGAAAACTCACCGGAAGTTTCATCTACTCTTTCATCTACTATGTGGTCCTTCTGATGAACCCATTCACTATTACACTTGAAATAGATCTGGGTGGCAGGGCTTGCTTTACAGTACAGGTTCACAGGCTTATTCTTCACAATATAAGCTTCTTCAGGTTCAATAAGGAAATGTGGCAGAGGCTCAGGTGGATCCGAAGGAAAAGTTTCTGGGAGTTCATGAAAAAAGTCATCATCTGAGAAACAAGAAGAAAGTGGAAAATGGTTAACACATTGTAACAACTTGCCCTCTACTTGCTAGTCATGTAAAAATAATGGCTTATAAATGCAGTAATTAAGTGATTTGAATGCCTGCTGTGTGCCAGGCAGTATGTTAGATCTATTGACTGGTCACTTAAGGATATGGATTATTATTCCCATTTCTATACACAGCAAAACTCAACATCAGGGAGGATAAATAAGTTGCCCTGAGCACATAGGTAGTAAATAGCAGAGCTGAAACTGGAATTCATGTGTATCTCAATTAAAAACCATGATCTTCCCAATGTATTGCTACATTTCCCATTATAGAGTGTCACCCTTGAGAGCAGATGAAAGCAAGAGCAACTTCATTAGAAACAAGTATTTGAAAATCATAAGGCTCATAGATAAAGCTTACACACTTTGCAAGGAGCTGAGCAGAAATATTAGGAACTTTAATTAAGGATATTTACGTTCAAATTCAAATCTGCTGTTATTTTCAAAAGATGTCATTGTGTGAAATATTCATTCAACCCAAAATTTAAAAACCACTTTAGATAATTTGCACACTTTGAGATACATTTTAAACCTGGATTCTGCATGATTCAAAATAAAAAATTAATAATAAATGTGCTTTTTATAAGAAAATCTATTATTGTGTTTTACGAAAGTCGAGGTAAAAACAGTCTTTCCAACACACCATAAATAAGTTCAGCCTAATAATAATCTTCCAATTGGGACAGAGGAGAACAAAGCTATTACTAATTCCCCAAATTGGTTACAAATATGTAATTGAAAACTCTGATGTCAAAATTAAAATTTTTTTACAAGTTCTTTAAATGTACGTATATTCAGTAGTAAATATAGAGCATGGTATTGGTACTTAAAGGCTGGTTGCTCACATATTGTCTTGAAAGTCATTTTATTTCTCCTTCAGTTGTTGCCCTGTGTTGGAAGATAGCCATTGGTATAGTGGACATCTGTCCACTAAGAAAACTGGCTTGGAACTTTTTTCATTCAAGTCATAAGATAGCTGTCAAACAGTAATGATGTCCTGTCTCTGCTACTCTGTTTTGCAGTAAAAATTGACTTCACTTGCATCACTGACAAAACTAGCATTCCAAGCTGCCCACAGTAGTAAATTTTTGACACTGAAATGTAAATGTTGTTTCCTATACCTAGATATTTCTTCTCACTTTACCTCCTTAATTTGCTTTCTTTTGGCAGGGCATCATTTCTAGTTTTTCCATTGTTGAACATCAAGGACCAAAATTGTCAGCTTACTAAAGAATAACCTTGTTTCCATCAATTGCAGCTCCTTTAGTCAATATGCAAGAACATTCAAGACTGCTTAAATAAACATAGCTCAGAAAGGCAAAGGGATGAGGAACTGAACTATTGACAAATCCATCAGCATGAAACTGATGTCTTGAAGGTCTTAACCAATTTTTTTTCTTCTAAAGCACTTACTGTTATATGTGATGATGGACAGTGCTGATAATCAATAAAGCTCCACAAAACATGACTCAAATTCTATAGACATTAGCTGTTGGTTTTAATTATTACTATTTATGAAGGTGGAAGTTCAACTAGACTTTATTTTTTAACTATGTTTGTACACATAAAACATGTGAATGTATTTAATAACTATTTATTTAAGCATGCAAAGTATAATAAATCTTTCAGCCATTGTTTCAGAAGGTAAAACTTGAAAAGGAATGATTGCAAGATATAGATGATTGTATACTACCTTACCTTATTCAATAATATAGCAAAAGTATTTAAATGTTCACATGCTATAGAAAAACTTCATAGGCACTAAAAATTGATTACTCTGCCTTGCCAAAGCGTGTGTCTCTTTCTTCTGATTATTTTATTGTAAACTACTGAAAAGACAAATGGAAGCAAAAAAGTCACACATTTTCAAGTCAAAAGCAGCTCTGTTAAATGCTGGGAAAAAAGTAATAATTTAACAATATACTTAGAAAATGTATGGGCAAACTAACTTTGTGTTTCCTTAATTTTGACTTTTAAGACAACATGATCACCACAAGCAAAGAGAAATGAACCTATATCTTGGTTTGAGGTTTCACACAGTTATTGATTTTTCAAGATGTTTGTTAACACTTGAAAATGCAACTTATTAAGGAAGATTTCTATCATTAGAAATGTTTTAATTTAATAAATCCAGTTTTTCTTTGCATATCATTATACTTTCTGCAGAATCAATCGTTAAAAGTTTATCTAGAGAGATGCCTTAGCCAACCACAGCATATTAGTTTATCAAGATTTCCTAGAATATTCACAAAGTAAATTCAAGCCTATGCCCTGGATGAACTCCTGTTATAGGCAATATGGCATATCACTTCTATTACTCAACTCTGTTGTTGAGAATGATATTAATATAGAAAATTCAAGACCTTGATTTAGTAGATATGTATAGTGGGACAGATATGATAAAATGCAAATAAGCTGATTATCAGTGGGCTCACCCCTGTTGTGAAATCCTTGCCTTCTCCACATGACCTGGTACCTTACTCAACCATGGAAGTTGGTCCCACCATCAAGTTAAACATACTAAAAGAACACTTTCTGATTCTTGCTCCATACAAAACTGTCAAGTTTCAGCATTAATTCTCAGATACAGTGTTATTTTAGAAATCATCTTTTTACGAAATTGTATCCTAACTTTTTTCTATTCTAGAGAAAGTTTTGAAAATGAAACAAGCAAGCCAATTCTCTTCAACTAAAGTAATAGATGAAAACTTTAATTTAAACATCCAGCATGACTATAGCTACATGTATTTAAAGATAAAGTGATCAGCTACAAATACTATTTATCCTACATGAGTATTTAGCTCCTCTGTGCAACGCATTTGCCAGTCATACAAGTGGAGGAATCTACTTTTCAGTTTTGCAATTGGTTTTATAAGACTATTACCAATTTTCAAAAAACTAGAAATATACAATAAATGCTTAACACTAGAGATGAAACTCTTTGAAAGCAGGGACTATATTGATTTCATTTTCATTTTCCATAAGTCTAGCACATTATATGGGGTCAATAAAAATCTTACAAATGCATGAATATTATACTAATGGCAACTTTGATCATTCCTAAGAGATTCACAAGGAATTTTAGAGTTTATAGTGCCTCAGATTCATTTACAATTATAAGATGTTTTAACAATAGAAATATCTACAAACAGGACTGGCTACAAAATTTGTGTGGCCCGATGCAGAATGAAAGTTCAAGATCCCTGATTAAAAATTTATTAAGAATTCTGAGATGGTGACAGCAGAACATTAAACCAAACACTGGTCCTGTGTGACAGCAGAGGTCACATACCCGTGAAGCCAGCCCTGTCTACAAATGTCAGGTAAATGAGCATCTCACTTCATGGAAAGTCTGAAAAATGAAATTGCATCTTTATTACTGGATATTCATTTTGGAACTTAGTTTGTTTTTCCCAGCTTCTTGTGGTAATTAGCTATTTTCTAAAGGAAAACACAATTGTTCAGACTGAGAAACTCAGGCTCATATCAATTCTCTAAGCAAGCGTATTTGCAATGGTGTGCAAGGGAAGGTGTGTGACTTTATGTGTTTGTGGCCTTCCTTTGGATGTTCCCTAGTGCCCATCAAAGGTCCTCTGATCCAAAATAAGTAAAATCTCTGCCATGCTAAAATTTTTTACTTTTTCAGGGCATTAAAGGACTGCTGAACCCATGGGGATAAGAAAATCTGTGATTCCACCCTGAAGTGGTAGACTGTTTACTGAGATCAGTACCTTTCATTCAATTGATATTACCATACTACAAAAAAACCCCACAAAACAAAATAAAAAAACCAGCTTTATGATACTATTAAGGTCATGCTGCAAAACTTGGAGCTATAAAAAAATTGATTTTTTTTTTCTTCAAGGACATCAGTGAGTACATCCTCTTACCACTTTATTTTTTAATATAAATATCTGAAGGAGTGACATTAGGGTGATAATAGGAATTCAGTTTGTGAACAGCAACTTCAGACTGTGAACTTATTTCTGGCAACATGCCACAGGTATCCCAAATTATTACCTTTTCTATAAATGCACACCCCAGCTGCTGGTATTGACTGCATTGTGCTATCTGGGCAAAATGACTTGATTAATTAAATTGTGAAACACGTTTTGTACATGTAGTTCATTCAAATTAACAAGGTAAAATTTCCAGAGTTGCTTTTGTTCTGTACATTGAATTCAGTATTAACTTAACGCATTTTTGATTTAGATGTAATGCTATTATTCATTTTACCCTCCTCTGATATTTGACTTAATTTTCCACTTTCTACTATTACTCAATACTGACATTCCAACAGTAGTACCATTTTTATCTTGATATCAATAAATCTCAGTATTTCCTTTTTTCTGTTATCTCACATAGGCTTTTGCTGTTTCATTTATACCCAAGAAGAGAAAGCTTTTCACCATGTATTATTTTTATAGACTTTCATTCCACCTAATTCTTCACAGGAATATATTATGCTATGAACATCAGTCTAGGGAGCTTTAGGTTGCTGATTTTATTGCTATATATCAAGCCTTAATTTTCATCAACTTAATACATAAGTTTCTATATTTCTGAATCATAAGACTTAAACTATTATTGCTTATATCATAAAATATAGGACCATTATCTCTTTGTCTGAGACTTGAAGCTTATTCCTCTGAAATGGAATTTACTTCCAAGTGATTCAAGAGCAATTTAAAATGAATGACTGCAAAGCTAATGTTATCTGCATTTGGCTACCCATCCATCAGAGAGATAATTCATGATATATTACAACCAAAGGCAGCTGGAATTAACTAGTTGAATGAGACTCCAGCTTATTTTTAATATTTTGATTAAAATATCCTCAGGAAGACAAAGACTATGGTCTATATTTCAAGCAATATATTAATGGATTCATCATTTAAATTCAAGTCGTTGAATACATAATGCCTTAAATGTATTGCACAACTTGGAAGTACTGAATGATTTCTAACTTCAAAACAAACTTTTTTTTGCTTTTAAAGAAATACTTGCCAAATCATGCCCATACATTATTAATAATATACAGCTAATATGCTAGTTGATATCCACTTCACTCTGAAAAGGGGGCACCATCTTCTGCCCGCTTAAGCCTTCATGAACTCTGACTTTTATTAATTAATCTATCCTCCTAAGTGTTTTCCAGCCTATCATCTCTACCTCTGCCATGTAGTCTACAGTGTATTCTTAGAAGACATTTTCACACAAACACATTTACCCCCTTTTGCAAATAATTTAATAAATGTAATGTGATGTTTTTTGCAAAAGAAAATTTTTGCTTACCAGATTAGCTAAAAAATACTCAATGACTGATGAGGAGGTGAAGAAATGTGCAATTGCATATATGGCTGGAGTGTAAATGGGTATCACAGAAGATAGAATTTGACAATATAAGTAAAAATTACATCTCTGCATATCTCCAAATAAGCTATCCCACTTGTTGGAATCCATATTACAGACAGAATGACATGAAAGTGTAAATACATATGTACGAAGATGTCCACTGCAGCATTATTTGTCTAAAGAATACATGATATATTACAACAAAAGGCAGCTGGAATTACTTATTTGAATAAGACTGAGAACAACTGACCACCAACTGAGGAATGGTTAAATAATTTCTGAAACATCCAAGCAAAAGTACACTGGCTGGCCAATAGAAATAAGAAAGTGGATTTGTACGTATTGACCTAGAAGGGCGAGCAAATAAAACAAGTTTTTGGCCAGTTTGTGTAGAATTATACCATTTTTTTTACAAGAAAGAGAGAAAGAAAGAAGAAAGAGAGAGAAAGAAAGAAAGAAGAAAGAGAGAGAAAGAAAGAAAGAAAGAAAAAAAGAAAAGAAAAAAGAAAAAGAAAGAAAGGAGGGAGGGAGAGAAGGAGGAAGGGAGGGGAGGAAGCAGAGCAAGATAGCCAAATGGAAGCCTTCACTGATTGTCCTCCCTGCAGGAACATCAAATTGACTATATACACCATAAAGCACCTTCATGAGAACCAAAACTCAGGTGAGTGATCACAGTACCTGGTTTTAACTTCACATCACTGAAAAATGCACTGAAGAATGTAGGAAAGACAGTCTTGAATTGTTAATGTCACCACTCTCCCAACTCCCAGAAGTAGCTGTGAGGTGTGGAGAGAGAATCTGTGTCCTTGGGGGAGGAAGAGGGCAGTGATTGTGCGACTTTGCATTGGAACAGAGTGCTACCCTGTCACAGCAGAAAGCGAAATGGGGCAGAATTCAGCTGGGGCCCACAGAGGGAGCATTTATACTGCCCTAGCCAGAGGGGACTCACCCATCCTTACCGTCAGAACCTGTGTTCTATTAAGCCTTGCCACCATGGGCTAAGGGCTGTAAGGTCCTAAATAAACTTGAAAGGCAGTCTAGGCCACAAAGACTACAATTCTTGGGCAAATAATGGTTCTATGCCAGGCTTGGAACCACTGGACTTGGGGAACATGCTACCTAGTGAGATACCAGCCAGGCTGGCTAAGGGAGTGCTTGTGCCACCCCTCCCCTAACCATGGGCAGCACGGCTGACAGCTTATAGGAGACATTCCTTCCCTCTGCTTGAGGAGAGGAGAGGGAAGAGTAAAGAAGACTTTCTTTTGCCACTTAGCTACCAGCTCAGCCACAGTAGGATAGGGTACTGGGCAGTCCTGAGGCCCATATTCTAGGCCATAGCTCCCAGGCTACATTTCTAGAGCCGCTTTGGGCCAGAAGCAAAACTACTACCTTGAAGGGAAGGACCAAGTCCTGGCAGAATTCATCACCTGCTGAGTAAAGAGAACTTAGGCCCTGAATAATCAGCAGCAATATCCAGGCGGTACATGCTGTGGTTCTGGGGTGAGACTCAGAGACGTGCTGGCTTCAGATGGCTTCAGACTGAGCACATTCCCAGCTGTAGTGAGAATGGACTGGGATGAGACTCCTTCTGCTTGAGAAAAAGGGAGAGAAGAGTAAAAGGGAGTTTGTCTTGCACCTTAAGTACCAACTCAGCCACAGTGGGACAGAGCACCACATGAATCCCTTGAGGTTCCCAATTCCAGGCCTTGGCTCTTGGATGGCATTTCTGAAACTGCCCTGGGCCAAAGGGGGGCCCACTGCCCTGAAGGAAGAGTCACCACAAGCTGACTGAAGAGCCCTTGGGCCTTAAGTGAACATTGGTGGTAGTCAAGCAGTACTTGCTGTGGGCCTGGGGTGGCAGTGGCAGTGGCCATGGAAAAAGACTCCTCTGATGGTGGAAAGGAGAGGGAAGAGCGGGAGAAACTTTGTCTTGTGATGGGTGCCAGTTTAGCCACAGTAGAATAGAGTTCCAGGCAGATTCTTAAGGTTTCTGACTCCAGGCCTTGGCTCCTAGATGTTACCTCTGGATCCGCACAGGGCTGGGGGCAACTTGCTTCTCTGGAGGGAAGAACAAAGGCCTGGCTAGTTTTGCTGCCAGAGCCCTAGGGCCTTGAGAGAACATAGATGATAGCCAGGCAGTGGCTACCATGGGCCTTGGGTAAGACTCAGTACTGTGCTGGATTCAGGTCTGACCCAGCATTGTCCCAGTGTTGGGTAGAGACAGGGATGCTTATGTCACCCCTCTTCAAGCTCTAGGCAGCTCAGTAGACAGAGAAGGAGACTCTGCTTGTTTGTTTGGGAGAAAGTAAGGGAAGAGACCAAAATTCTCTGCCTAGTAATCCAGAGAAGTCTTCCAGATCTTATCCAAGACCACAAGACCTCTATGAGTCTGCAAAAGTCACAGTGTTACTGGGCTTGGGATGCCACCTAATGTACACATAGCTGGAGTGACCAAAAACTTAGATTACAACTCTTCAATGCACAGACACCAATAAACATCCACAAGTATCAAGGCCATCCAAGAAAACATGACCATGCCGAGAAAATTAAATAAGACACCACTGGCCAATGCTGGAGAGAGAGAGAGATATGTGACCTTTCAGAGAATTCAAAATAACTGCTTTGAGGAAGTTCAATGAAATCTAAGATAACATAGAGAAGGAATTCAGAATTATATCAGATACATTTAGCAGAGAAATGGAAATAATTAAAAGCAAGCAGAAATTCTGGAGCTGAAAGATGCAACAGACATACTGAAGAGTACATCAGAGTCTCTTAAAAGCAGAATTAATGAAGCAGAAGAAAGAACTAGTAAGCTTGAAGTCGGGTTATTTGAAAATAAACAGTCAGAAGAGACAAATTAGAAAAGAATGAGAAAAAAATGAAGCACATCTACCACAACTAGCAAATAGCCTCAAAGGGACAAATCTAAGAGTTATTGGCCTTAAAGAGGAGGTAGAGAGAGATATAAAGGTAGAAAGTTTATTCAAAGGGATAATAACAGAGAACTTTCTACACCTAGAGAAAGATATCAACATTGAAGCACAAGAAGGCTACAAAACATCAAGCAGGTTTAACCCAAATAAGACTACTTCAAGACATTTAATAATCAAACTCCCAAAGACTCAAGGATAAAAAAAGGATCCTAAATGCAGCAAGAGAAAAAAACAACATACAATGGAGCTCCAGTACACCTGGCAGCAGACTTCTCAGTGGAAACTTTACAGGCCAGGATAGAGTGGCCTGCCATATTTAAAGTGCTGAAGGAAAAAAAATCTTCTTTTCCTAGAATAGTATATCAAGAGAAAATATACTTCAAACATAAAGGAGAAATAAAGACTTTCCAGACAAACAAAAGCTTAGAGATTTTATCAACACCAGACCTGCCCTACATAAGATGCAAAAAGGAGTTATTCAATTGGAAAGAAAATGTTAATGAGCAATAAGAAATTATCTGAAGGTGCAAAACTGACTGGTAATAGCAAGTATATGAAAAACACACAATATTATAACGTTATAATTCTGGTATGTAAACTACTCATATTTTGAGTAGAAAGACCAAAAGATGAACTGATCAAAAATAATAACAATAACTTTTCAAGACATAGACAGTACAATAAAGAATAAATAGAAACAACAAAAAGTTAAAAAGTGGGGGGACAAAGTTAAAGTGTAGAGTTTTTATTAGTTTTCTGTTTGCTTGTTTATACAAGTCAGTGTTAAGTTGTCATCTGTTTAAAATAATGGATGACAAGATATCATTTACAAGGCTCATGATAACCTCAAATCAGAAAACATACACAAAACAAAATAAAAAACAAAGAAATTTAAAAATGCCAACTGAGGAAAAAACCTTCACTAAAAGGAAGAAAGGGAGAATGGAAAGAAGGAAGAGAAGATGACTGCAAAACAAACAGAAAACAAATCACAAAATGTCAGGAATAAGTCCTTATTTGTGAATAATAATATTGGCTATGAATTGATTAAACTCTTCAATCAAAAGACACAGAGTAACTGAATGGATTATAAAACAAAACAAAAAAAATAAGACCCAATGATCTGTTGCCTACAAGAAACACATTTCACCTATAAAGGAACACATAGACTGAAAATAAAGGAACGGATAAAGATATTCCATGCAAATGGAAACCAAAAAAGAGCAGGAATAACTGTACAAAATAGATTTTTCAATACAAAAACTATATAAAGAGAGAGAGAAAGAAGGTCATTATAAAATGATAAACGGGTCAATTCAGCAAGAGGGCATAACAATTGTAAATATATATGCATCCAACACTGGAGCACCCAAATATAATATATAAATCAAATATTAGAGCTAAAGAGAGAGATAGACCCCAATACAGTTAAAGCTGGAAACTGCAACACCCTACTTTCAATATTGCACAGATCATCCAGATGGAAAACCAACAAAGAAACATCAGACTTAATATAAACTATGGACCAAATGGACCTGATAGATATCTACAGAAAATTTCACTCAGCAGTTACAGAATGCACATTCTTCCCTTCAGCACATAGATCATTCTCAAGGATAGACCATGTGTTATGCCACAAAATAAGTCTTAAAAAATTAAAAAATTGAAATTATATCAAATATCTTCTCGGACTATAATGGACTAGAAATAAATATCAAGAGGAATCTTGGAAACTGTACAAACACATGGAAATTAAACAATATGCTCCTGAACAACCAGTGGGTCAATGAAGAAATTAAAAAGTAAATTTAAAAATTTATTGAAACAAATGATAATGGAAACACAACATACCAAAACCTATGGGATATGGCAAAAGCAGTACTAAGAGGAAATTATAGCTTTAAGTGCCTACATCTGAAAAGTAGAAAAACTTCAAACAAACAACCCAAACATTCATCTTAATAAACTGGAGAAGCTATAGCAAACTAAACCCAAAAGTAGTAGAAGAAAAGAAATAACAAAGATCAGAGCAGAAATAAAGGATATTGAAATGAAGAAAACAATAAAAAAGATCAATGAAACAAAAGCTGGTTTCATTTTCAAAAGTTTTTTGAAAAAGGAGACATTACACCTGATACTATAGAAATTCAAAGGATCATTGGGGTCTATTGTGAGCAACCATATTCTAATAAATTGGAAAATGGAGAAGAAATGGATAAATTTCTAGACACATACATCCTACCAAGATTGAAACATGAAGAAATCCAAGACTCGAACAGACCATTAACAAGTAAGGGGATCACAGAAGTAATAAAAAGTCTCCCAGCAAAGAAAAGCCAGGACCCAATGGCTTCACAGCTGATTTCTACCAAACATTTAAAGAAGAACTAATACCAATCCTCTCAAACTATTTCAAAAAAATGAAGGAGCAGGGAATACTTCAAAACTCATTCTATGAGGTGAGTATTACCCTTATACCCAAACCAGAAGGACATACGGAAGAAATCAAACTACAGGTCAATATCCCTGATATTGAACATTGGCACAAAAATCATCAACAAACTAGTAGCAAACTGAATTTAACAACACATTAAAAAGATAATTCATCATTGCCCAGTGGGATTTATCCCAGGCATTCAAGGATAGTTCAACATACACAAATCAGTGTGATACATCCTATTGAGAGAATGAAAATCAACAACATATGATGATGAAAACCCATTTGATAAAATTCAACATCCTTTCATGATAGAAAGACTAAAACAAACTGAGTATAGAGGAAATATACCTCACCACACTAAAAGTAATATACAACAAACCCACAACTGGTATCATACTAAATGGGACAAATCTGAAAGCTTTTTCTCTAAGATATAGAAAACAACAAGGATGCCCACTTTCATCACTGTTAGTCAACATAGTAGTAGAAGTCCTAGTTAGAGCAATCAGACAAGAGAAAAAAATAAAGGGCATCTAAACTGGAAAGAAAGAAGTCAAATTATCCTTGTTTGCAGATGAGATGATCATATAGTTGGAAAAACCTAGACTTCATTATTGGAACTAATAAACAAATTCAGTAAAGTTGCAGGATACAGGGTCAACATACAAAAATCGGTAGCATTTCTATATGCCAACAGCAAACAATCTGAAAAAGAAATCAAGTAAATAATCCCATTTACAGTGGCTACAAATAAAATAAAATCCCTAGGAATTAATTAAAGAAGTGAAATATCTCTAAAATGAAAACTGTAAAACATTGACAGAAGAAATTGAAGAGGACACACAAAAATGGAAAGATATTCCATGTTCGTGGGTTGGAAGAACCAACATTGTTAAAATGTCCATACTACCCAAAGCAATCTAGATTCAATGCAATCCTTATCAAAATACCAATGACATTCTTCACAGAAATAGAAAAAAAATGCTAAAATTTATATGGAACCACAACAGACCCAGAATAGCCAAAACTCTCTTGAGCAAAAAGAACAAAACTGAAGGAATCACATTACCTGATTTCAAATTATACTGTAGAGCTATAGTAACCAAAACAGCATGGTACTGACATAAAAACAGACACACAGACTAATGGAACAGAATAACAAACCCAGAAACAAATTGATACACCTACAGTGAATTCATTTTTGACAAGGGTGCCAGACATATACACTGGAAAAAGGACAGTCTCTTAAATAAATGATGCTGAGAAAACTGGGTATCCGTAGGCAGAAGAAGGAAACTAGACCCCTATCTCTCACCATATACAGAAATTGAATAAAAAATGGAGTAAAGAATTGAATCTAAGACCTCAAACCATGGAACCACTAAAAATAAAGATTGGGGAAACTCTGCAGGACATTGGGCTGGGCAAAGATTTCTTGAATAATACCTTACAAGCACAGGCAACCAAAACAAAAATGGACAAATGGGTTCACATCAGGTTGAAAAGCTTCTGCACAGCAAAGGAAACAATCAGCAAAGTGAAGAGACAACCTACAGAATGATAGAAAACATTTGCACACTACCCATCTGACAAGAGATTAGTAACTAGAAGAGATAGGGAGCTCAAACTGTACAGGAAAAAATCTAATAATCTCATTAAATAATCAGCAAAAGATTTGGAAAGACATTTTTCAAAAGAAGACACAGAAACGGCAAGCAGGTATATGCAAAGGTGCTCAACATCATTGATCATTATAGAAATGCAAATCAAAATTACAATGAAATTTAATGACCAGTAAAGCCAGTTAAAATGACTTTTATTCAAAAGACAGGCAGTAACAAATGCTGGAAAGGATGTGGAGATAAGAGAACACTCATACACTGTTGGGGGGAATGTAAATTAGTACAACCACTATGGAGAATGGTTTGGAGGTTCCCCAAAAAACTAAAAATAGAACTATCATGCAATCCAGCAATCCCACTGCTAAGTATACCCAAAAGAAAGGAAATCAGTATATCGAAGAGATATTTGCACTCCCATGTTCATTGTAGCACTAGTCACAATTGCCAAGATTTGAAAGCAACCTGTGTCCATCCACAGATGAACAGATAAAGAAAATGTGGTAGATATGCACAATGTGGTAGATATACACAATGGAGTACTATTCAGTCATTAAAAAATACTTTTAGTGACTGAATAGTACTCCATTGTGTATATCTACCACATTTTCAAAGTACCCATTTGTAAACCACCTGCAACAGGTATATGTATGAAAAGGTGCTCAACACCATTGATCATTACAGAAATCCAATGAAAACTACAATCTATAAAAAAGATTTTTTATGACTGAATGGTATTTAGTTATAAAAAAAGATTGTTTCTGTCATTTGCAAAAACATGGGTGGAACTGGAGGACATTATATTAAGTGTGACAAGCCAGGTACAGAAAGACAAACTTCACAGGTTCACACATATTTGTGGGAGCTAAAAAGTAAAACAATCGAACTCATGGAGAAAGAGAATAGAATGATGGTTACCAGAAGCTGGGAAGGGTAGTGAGAGGGAGGGCAGGAGGGGGTAGAGTTAATGGGTATAAAAACATAGTTAGATAAAATGTATAAGATCTAGTATTTGATAGCAGAACAGGGTGACCACAGTCAACAAAAATTTATTATACATATCAACATAACCAAAAGAGTATAATTGGATTGCTTGTAACACAAATAGAGGATGAATGCTTGAGGTAAGGAATACTCCATTTACCTTGATGTAATTATTTTGCGTTGTTTTCCTGAATCAATACATCTCACTTACCCCATAACTGTATACACCTACTCTGAACCCACAAAAATTACAAATTTTTAAAATGCAGACAAAAATAAAAAGAATGAAAGAGAAAGGGTGTGTGTGTGTGTGGGTGTGTGTGGGTGGGTGGCTGTATCTCGCTCATACACACACACACCCACACACACACACACACATTACAAGAAATATAAGGTAAAAGCTAGAAGCTGATGCACACAAACATTGATGGTCATTACTTCTGGGGAAAAGGACTGGAGGGCTTTATGGGGGATTTTAACCTTTATTTGAAACAGATTTTTCAAATCCTAGATTATCGGTGATTCCTATTTATTCTGCTTTTTGAGCTTTTATTCAAATCAAGAGATAGAGAAATAAAATATTCCCACATGCAACCTATTACTTCAGCTTAGAATAACCACAAGTCTCTTCATTAAATTCAACCCTCCCAAATCAGTGATACTGACTCTGTAAAAAAAATCACTTGATGTCGCCATTAAAACCTGTGTTTACAGACCATGGTACTTGTAAGTATAATGTGTAACATTTCTTTAATTCTTCCTGCCTTTATCTCATTTTTCTCTATTTTCCAATGCCCTAATGTCCTCATGTCTGTGACCTCTGACTTTAAACTAACATAGTTTAGTAGCTTTCTCAAATTTGGCTTAGAAATCAATATTGGTTGATCACTTTCTATTTGCTGAGACTGTCTTAGCTACTATAGTGGAAGCCACACTTTATATTTCAATGAAATCTTTTTACTTATAAAAAGAAATCATGAAATAGAAGATAGTAAATTTAAGATAATCTGACTTTATGATAGAAATTGGTCTATTAGTCTAGTTATATAAATATTATGTTTATAACTAATTTGTAACTCATTAGAACTTGACATTCACTTTAACGTGCTTAATTTTAGGATATCAGAAAAGTTTGTTAATATGTGGAGGGTCTTACATAGGGAACTAAGAAAAAGTTCCGGCTGGGCGCGATGGTTCACGCCTGTAACTCCAGCACTTTGGGAGGCCGAAGTGGGCAGATCATGAAGTCAAGAGATCAAAACCATCCTGGCCAAACATGGTGAAACCCCGTCTCTACTAAAAATACAAAAATTAGCTGGGCATGGTGGCACATGCCTGTAGTCTCAGCTACCCAGGAGGCTGAGGCAGGAGAATCACTTGAACCCTTGAGGCGGAGGTTGTAGTGAGCTGAAATCGTGCCACTACATTCCAGCCTGGTAACAGAGCAAGACTCCGTCTCAAAAAAAAAAAAGTTCTACCATTTCCTTACTCCCTATTAATGATTAGAGCTACATACCCTGTACTAGTATTATGAACCTCAGGAATTTGAAGAATAAAAAAAGATTACCCATAGGAATATTGTAAAAATTCAATAATTATTGACAGACAAATAGGACAACTTAAACACAGGGTTAAGCCTTACTAGCTAACTAATAAGAATGATTTATAATATAGAATAATCTAATAAAGATTGAAAATTCATTATTACAATATATTTGCATGACACATGCTCTCTTTTCTGGAAAAATCTCTGTGATGGTCAATTATATGGGTCAACTTGGCCAGGCTAGAGTTCCCCATTATTCAATCAAACATCAACTTAGGTGTTTCTGTGAAGGTATTTTGTAGATGTGATTGAGACCACAATTAGTGACCTTAAGTGAGGGAGCTTATTCTAGATAATCTGGATGTGTCTGATTCAATCAGTTGAAAGGCCTTAAAATCAGAGCTGAAGCTTCTCAGAGCAACATCTAGATTATTGTTTGATTGAATAACTGGGGACTAGAGCCTGGCCAGGCAGACACTGTCAGATTCTCTTCCCCACAATTTCATCCCCACCATTTCTCATAACTCTTACACATTTCTCAGATATTAGTTTAAATGCCCCTTCACCTGAAGGCCTCCCCACTCCTGGACATTAGCTCTTGCTAACCTCTCCCTTTGCTCCTTGCTGTTTTCCTGGTTCACTTTTCTTCCCCACGAGATGGCATGTTCAGAGGATGAAGGGCAGTGCCTATCCTACTCATTGTTGCATAACCAATGTCTACTTCAGGGTCAGGCAGTAAACCTGACTTTAGGGTTAGGCTTTTTTTTTTTTTTAATTTGCATCGTGGTGCTTAAAGAGGTTCTGTAAGATAAGACAGAAGTTTATAGGAATTACTCTATTAATCAAAATCATGAAACTTTGGAAGAAATTCTTATACAAAATAAAACAGAAATGTGCATATTTAAAAACTGTTCCTTTAGTGTTTATAAGTACAGATCCAGTTCCCACATTTAAAAAATTCTATGTGGCCAGGTGCAGTGGCTCATGCCTGTAATCCTGGGGCTTTGGGAGGCAGAGGAGGAAGGATTGCTTGAGCCCAGGGGTTTGAGACTAGAGTGAGCTATGACCATGCCACTGAACTCCTACTGGGTTGACAGACTGAGATTGTGTCTTTAAAAAAAATTAAAAATTAAAAAAATATGTATCTTCTATGCAAGTGCTAATGCCATCCACCATGAGATGTGTAGAGCCTTGGACTAAATATATTCCTTCACTGAATAATTCAAGTTGACTCTAATATGTGTTGTGAATAAGAAATAAGATGACATCTCTGAATACGGTGCCCCTTCAACCTCTCAGCCTCATCTGACATTTGACCCCACTGCACCAACTCTCTCCTTTTGCAAACTTCCTCCTCTTTGGGGGACTGTTCATTAGCACTCTGTTGCTTCCTGTCCTATGTCTTCGACCTTTCCCTTTCTTCCTTGCTGCCTGGATACAGTCAGATACTTACCAAGCTTTCTCCTTTAGTCTCTCCCCAAGGCATCTCATCCCAACTGTGGCTTCAGTTAGCAGATCATGTCACATACACAACCTTCCACTCCACTCTGCTGCTTCTTAAAAGCCTTCAATGCCTTTGCACTGACCAAGTATGAAATCAGACTCCTTACTAAGGCCGAAAAGAACTCCCCTGATCTGATTGCTGCCAGCCTCTATGTCTCATTTTCAAGGCTCCGATCTGTTGTCACCATGCTCCAGACAGACAGACAGACTGGTGTTTGTATCTTTGAACACACCAAACTCATTTCCACCCTAGGGTATTCACACTTGCCCTTCGCTTCTCTAGGAAGGATATTTCCTCTTCTCACTGACATTTAGGTTTCAGCTCAGGATGTACCCTGGACAAAGAGATTCTTGACCATTGTATCTCAAGTCTATTTCTCCCTCCAAGAACGCTTCCTTCTATCTGATTATTTCTTGCTACCTATCATTTTCTCAAATTTGCTTGTTTACTAAGTTAGTTGTTTATTTCCTTTCCCTTCCAATAAAACTCCAAGCTTTATGGGATCAGAAACTTTGTCCATTTTGTTCAACACTTGACATCAGATGAACTTATCTTCCTTCTAAAACTACCTTCCCCTGTTGACACAGCTCCCCAATCCAGACTGCAAGATCGTTCAAAAGCTTGGAATTCCTTCTCCCTGTCAGGCCTAATCCATTGACAATTACAGTGCATACCAGCTCTTCATTATCTCACTCACCCTCAACTCCTATTCTCCTTTTCATCACCAGGACTCAAGTTGAGGTCCTTATCATTTTTATTTGAATTGTTACAAGAGCCTCAATACTGATTTGCCTTGCTCTAGATTTTCTTCTCTCAACTCCATTTATGCCACATCATTACATTAGCATTCCCAAAAGAATGTGGAATTGTAACAGCTTCTGCTGGAAACTTTCAGCATTCCACACAACATGGCCCAAAGCTTATTTAATTTCCATTTCACTTAACACCGTTCCACCAAAGCCAAATTTGGTGATTCTATTTTCCATAAATATAGCCTTTAAAATTTTTTCCACTTTCACTTATTTATTCTGCACTTATTGCCTTATTCCTTAATGACTTTGAGTTCATTCAAAAATCTATTAATGATCTTCCCAGATAAAACCATTACTTGCTCTTCAACTGTAAAAATCCTTTAATGCAATTTGGGGGTCTCAATCGTTTTTACTGCAGTCAGCTCTACCGCACACCTAAGCGGGTTCTAAAACTTTTCAGTTTAAGTGAACACATCTAAAAGTGATGACTTGTTTCAAGAACTATGAAGAAAATTAATGTCATCCCCATGGATAGATTATATATTATAAATTAAATTACCTGAATATAATCTAACCATATCTATCTATATCAAAAATATGCATGCATTATATATTTCATAATAATTATAAAAATTAAGTATACGCAAAATTAAAGAACCTCAAGTACCTATAACCCATCTTCAAGAAATTTCAACACTGTGCCAATTTTGTTCCAAAGAAAAAACTGTTTTATAAATATTTAGAAGTCACAAGCATGGAAAATTATATCAGAGTGTTAGGCTAAGATAGTGAAGGAGACTAACATCACCAAACTGAAAACAAGAATTAAATTTATAATATTGGAAACTATGAAAAGAAAATAGAAATATGTTGAAAATAAGAATATTTGGTTTATTTAAAAAAAGAAAACTTGGTTGATGTGGTACAATGTTTATCATTAAAATTATTGTGACACTAAAAATAGTTATAACCAACGATAAGACCATATGGTTTAAAGTATATTTTAACTAAATAACCATTTAAAAACTCTAATTTAAGATTTTCTTTAAAAATTAAAAAACTATTTTAGTGACTATAGAATGTAGAAGTTATTACTTCAATTCAGTGACATGATTTGTTAATAATACACATGAAAAGTACAGAAGTCCATAAGTCCTAACGAAGTTCATGAGCACAGAAAACCTTCAAAATCATAGGATTGCCCCAAGCTAGAAATCTAAGAATTATCTTTGACTCTTTCCTCTCCCTCATTTACAACATAAAAACAATGAAGTTCTACTCATTGTATGACCTACATACTTTTTGAATCTGTTTCTTTCTGTTTCTGATTCCACTATTATCATCATTTTTTGCCTAAACATTTTCAAAACTTCATAACTGCTGTTGTTTGCCTGCTGTCTAAAGGTAAGATCTGACTAAGTCCCTCTGTGGTTTAAATTCCTGTAGCTCCTCGTTTCCTATAAGATGAATCCAAGCTTGCCCACATGGTCTATAGGACCTCCATAGCTTGCTGACAACTCCAACCTCATCTTTCATCACTCCCTGCCTTTCCCTCTACATTCCAAAAATACAGACCCTGTATCATCCTATGCACAGAACACGCAGTTTCTACACCTTCTGTCTTCACTTTTCTATCGTATTTTACCTAACTCTTCCTCATATATATATATATATATATATATATATACACACATATATATATATTTTTTTTTTTTAAGAGACAGGGTCTTGTCCTGTCACCCAGGCTGGAGTGCAGTGGTGCAATAATGGCTCACTGTAACCTCAAATGCCTGGGCTCAAGCCATCCTCCCACCTCAGCCTCATTTGAGTACTTGGAACTACAGGCATGCACCACTATGCCTGGCTAATGTTTACATTTTTTTGTAGAGATGGGGTCATGCTACCCAGGGTGGTCTCAAACTCCTGGGCTCAAGTGATCCTTCCACCTTGGCTTCCCAAAGTGCTGTCTTGGATTACAGGTGTGAGTCACCATGCCCAGCCAGCATCATTTCTTTTAGGAAGTTTTCTCTGACTCTCTTCACCTGTGCCAGCTTAGAACCATTTTCTATCTCTCTCCCACCCCTATCTTCAACTTGTTAGGGGCTTATATCTATTTCTAACACTACCTTTTATAATTAGCTCTGTAGCTAACTAGCTGGCTGTTATGCATCTTTGCATACTTGGTGCTTATTATGCTCAGGGAGTTGAATTTGTATTTTTTGAATAAATGATTGCAGAGCTGTCTGTATCTAGGAAAGAATATAGATTTTGTTCTCATAGATTAAGAATTGTGTAATTGCTATAAAAATAGGCTTTGAGATTCCACAGACCTAGTTTTAAATATGAGTACTGCTGCTTATTAGGTATGTGACTTCTGACATTTCACCAAATCTCAGTTTTTGTGGCTATAAAATCTGTAGATATGGCAATGTGGCGACAGTGTGTGGGTTACATGAAATAAGGGAATGTAAATGACCTAGCTTAGAGATGACCACAAGATAAGATATTCACATATAAAAATATTCTACTTGCCTTATTTTCTTGTTGAATGTCTATTTTGGTATCAAGCTTCTCTCATTTTCCTAAATACACTTGAGCTCTAGTACTCTTTAATCCCTCCACCAGTAATGTCTTTCCTTTCCTGTGCCTGGTGAACTCCTAGTCTTCTAAGTTCACCTTAAGCTTTATTTCCTCCAGCAAGTCATTCTGGGCCCTTCCAGCATGGGGTTGTTGCCATCTCCCCCTGCTACCACTGCACAATGGGCATCATTGCACTGTTGTGCCTATCACACAGTAATATATTACATTGTTCTTTTCTGCGCCCCACCCCCCAGCATGAAACAGAGTTTATCTGAACAAGTTTCTGTGCATTTCATTTATGAATCTGGAGTACCCAGCCATGGTGGAAGTACAGACTCCTAGAGTGCTAAGGGACTCTTGGTACATAGCAAAACCAAAGATAAATAAAAGACAAGGTTTGCTGAATAAATGGATGAATACATAGAGATTCCTAAAACTACGTTTCCCCCAATTTTTAAAAATATAAAAGTCAATACTCTTCATTTTACTACTTTTAATAAACAATACGTTAGTTTTTGTGTTAATGCCTTGTTAAGACTCCTTATTACTGGTTGGGTGCACACTTGTTATTCCAGTAGTTTGGGGGACTGAGGTGGAAAGATCATTTGAGTCCAGGAATTTGAGACCAGCATGGGCAACATAGAGAGACCCTGTATCTACAAAAAATTTAAAAATTAGTTGGGTGTGGTGGCACCCACCTGTAGTTACAGCTACTCAGGAGGCTGAGGTTGGAGGATCATTTGAGCCCAGGAGTTAGAAGCTGCAGTAAGCTGTGATTGCACCACTGCACTTCATTCAGCCTGGGTGACAGAGGAAGACCCTGTAGCAAAAAAAAAAAAAAAAAAAAAGATTCCTCGTTCTTCCTCATTCCTATGGTATACAAAATTGTTTTTGTCTTATCTTAGTTCTCTCCCTATTAAAATTTAGGCTATAACTTATAATCACAATTTCAGAATTTGCTTATTAAAAATCTCCCTATATAGAAATTCCAGTTACCATATCACTTACCAAAATTTGTTTATTTTCAAGTACTGCTTGGGAGGCATCAGCAAGTGGTGAAAGGAACATTGAACCATGAGTTCGAGGACTTGGTATTGGTTCCAGCCACATTCATAATGATCTTTTACCTTTTCTAAGTGTGTTTAAGTGAGCTGATGGGTTGATTCATATTCTATAAACAAAAATCCAAGTTGTAAAGACATCATACACACAAATGGCAGTTTCCAGAAAGTGAATATAGTCTAGAAGTCCCTTAGCACTCTAGGAGCCTGTGCTTCCACCATGGCTGTGTATCAGGACTGTGTGAGAGAGAGGCCTGGGTAACAAGGGGAGAGAAAGAGGTCCAGAGAAATGTCTCCTTTCTTTGTGGCCATTCTCACTGGCTAACTGGCAGTCACAAAACTGTAGGGTGGGAAAACATGAGTGAGTATTGCTTGAGGTTATAGAGAAGTAATCTGTTGCATAAGTAAATATCTACAGTGAATTTTAGAGTTGGTAAAACTGTCTCGTTTTATATAAGAGGAAACTGGGCGCAACTGGTCTGAGTGACTTTTCTGAGATTGCATAGGTATTAAGGGGCAGACCTTCCAGGCCACTATCAAAATTTCATGGCTCTGCTATGTATTTTCTGACTTTGTAAGGTCTGTGACAACATTTCCAACCCATTTCTAATTCATCTGAGGTTTATTTTCTCTTCTTAATTTTAAGCTACCCCCCATGGACTATCGGTTTCTTGTTTTTCTTTTTTTTGTTTTTTTTTTTATTTAAAGACATGGTCTTACTCTGTGACCTAGAAGGCTATAGTGCAGTGGCACAATGATAGCTCACTGCAGCCTCCAACTCCTGGACTCAAGTGATTCTCCCACCTCAGCCTCCTGAGTAGCTGGGACAACAGGCATGTGACACTGCACCCAGATAATTTTTTAAATTATATTTTTGTAGAGATGGGATCTTGCTGTGCTGCCCAGGCTGGTCTCAAACTCTTGGCCTCAAGCCACCCTCCTCAGCCTCCCAAAGTGCTGGGATTACAGGCGTGCACCATTGCACCTGGCCTTGCATTTTTTTTATGCTGTTACATGTTCCTTATTAAAAAACTATTATTAAAAAACTAAAATACTGTCCAGGCCTGTTGTCTCATGCCTGTAATCCCAGCACTTTGGGAGGCTGAGGCCAGAGGATCGCTTGAGCCCAGGAGTTCGAGGTCAGCCTGGTCAACATAGCAAGACCTCTGTCTCTACAAAAAATTAAAAAAAGGAAGAAATAGCCAGGTTTGGTGGTGCATGCCTGTGGTCTCAGCTACTGGGAAGCCTGAGGTGAAGGGATCACTTGAGCCCAGGGGGTTGAGGCTGTAGTAAGCATGATCAAGCCACTGTACTCCATCCTGGGTGACAGAGCAGGGCCCTGTCTCAAAACAAAAACAAAAATGACAACCACAAAAAACACTAATAGTAACATATATTAATAGCTAAAATTTTACAGTAAAGAATGAATGTGTGTGTGTGTGTGAATCACATACAGTGTTCAAAAACAGATAAATGGGATAATGCTATACATGTTCTGTGTCTTGACTACTGCTTTTTAAATAAATACTCTGCCTCACTTGATCCATCCCTTACAAACTTGGTGCTATCATAAACCAATTATGTGCCAACTGCTGACCTACTATGTTTAGTATAAGCTACCATCATACAATATTTACAAAAAAACAAGAAACAAAAAAGAACACCACTGCACATTTATGGCTTTGGTAATGTTTATATGGTACCAAAATTTTGGCAGGTATTTTATAACAAAAACAAAAAAGCATCACAATCCTTATTAATGTAGTTTCTACCTTTAGCTTAAAGTAGGTGAATTCTAGATCCATGTGTGTCCTTTTTTAAAATCATAGTTTCCTTGTGGCATGTGATATAATTCATTTTTTTGTGGCTTTGCAAGAAGAGTGTTAACTCTGTTGAGAGAAAATGTTCATTATAAACCACATTTATTTCATCCTTTTTGATGGAGCAAATGACATTCTTCCAAAATTTATTATTTTGAAGGATAATATACCCAATATACTGAAGAAGATGGTAAGGGTATGAGTCACCTCTAGCAATGAACAGTGCTGGTTAATATTTCACATTTTTACCTCTCCTGCCCTTAGAAATCACAATACTTGACACCAGGTCACAAAATTATTAAACCTTCAAGTGGCTACACTTCCTTCTCCACGTGAGTCCTCACTTCTCCTTAACATTTTACTCTGGCAATCCCTTCAGGCTTCTGGCCTTTTCTCCCTCCCTTTGACCCTCATAACTAATTAAATCTGGACAAGTCTTTGGTGAAAACAGTTTCCTTTAAAGTTATTCATTCAAAGTTCCCCTTAAGGCATTCTTTGTCACTTTAGCCCAGCCTGCAATCTTTACATGAAGTTGAAAGAAGTGAGCTATTTTTATAAGATAAAAAAATCTTGCAAGACCTAAATCTACTTTAGGGCCACAGATAAAGACTAGATTTTGAAATATGACAAATGTTTCAACAGCCATGAAACTGTTATTCTGTAGAAGTCTGCAGATAAATAAAAAGTTCCAAGGACTCTGGCTATGCTTAAAGGCAGTTAAAGTTTTAAGATTTAATATTATATTTGGAGGTAGTTATATTTGAGGTCTGTAATTAAATTCTACATCAAAAGTAAAAGATTAACCAGCCAGTATAGTTGAACTCATGCCCAATAAGTTTGTTTTGGAAATCATATTGGATTTAAGAATTAAGTAGCTAGTATCCATTTATCAGAAGACAAAAGTGAATATTGAATGAAATAAGAAATTAAGTCTGGGACTATGCCATGGCTTAAGTATTTTCACTGTTGAGATAAAATAAAAACTTGCCAAGTTGCCAATTACTTTAGACCTACTTCTACATTGTACAAATAAACAGAAAATAATGTTTTATTTGTTTACAAATTTAAGAATCAGGCATGTAACTTCTTTTGTTGGCCAAAGGTGTTCAGCTCTAGGGCAAAAAATTGGATGAGATTTAACGACAAGCTTCAGGATCATTTGTTAAACTAGAGAAGTGTTTTCTCAGTTTAATAATTGCTACCTATACTGTTTCTAAAAAAAAAAAAGGTGAGGGAAGTTTTCTTTATGAAGCCATTTTTCTACATTATTTAATAATATTACCTTCTCATTTTTCAGCTATCCTCTGGGATGCAACTTTTTAAAGCTCCCTGTGTTTTTCCTAGATGAAAACTTGGGTTTTGAAACTTTGAGTGTGTCCCAAGACTATCCATCTGTTTAATAGAAGAGCTAGGAAAGGAATCTAGGTACCTCTGGCTTTGTAAGCCTGACTGCTGTAAACATGACACTGCCTCCCAAAATGTGAAAGCTTGGTTTTGAAAATAATTCTCTAACAGTATTATGGTTAGTAACAATATTGAAAAAAATATTTTAAAGAATAACAAATACTTAAGAAGCACTTACAATATGCCAGGTATCCTACTAAGGACTTGGATATTTTCCCTCATTTAATTCTCACAATAGCACCGTGGGTAATATCATTACTGCCATTCTGAAGATTAAAAAACAGGCACAGAGAAGTCCATTAACTTGCCCAATGTTTATAAAGCTAGTAAGTAGCAAACATTCCCTTTTTGCTTGACAAATACTCAATACATAGACTTAGAGAACCATCTGATGAATAATAAACTCTGTGGAGTTTCCCACGGAGATACCAACATCTATTTATTAGTTATAGGTCTAAACGAGAAATATACAGATGTTACCTTTTCAACAATACGTTTATACATGCTATATATACTGGTCTCTTCAGAGATTACAATGACATGTTCTTATTATTCTTTCATTTGCATTACTTTCTAATTTATTTAACCAATATATTTATAAAAATGTTTTAAAAGTTATCTGTGAATTTAAAATTACTGGTAATCTGTAAGTTAAAGGAAAAAGACTTAGCAAATCATTGTCCACAATATGAAGAGGAGCAGTAAGACATGAATGGCACAGGATATGTATAACCAGTTGGAGAATTGTTAACCGCTCCACAGAGTAAGAGATTAGCACTGTTAAAACTATTGTGAAATAAATAAACAAACAGAAAATTTGCACAAAACATACAGGGAAAGGATTCCAAGTTAAGTAGTGCAATACAACTGCAATGTTTAGCCCCCTTTCACTGTTCCTTATGAGCCAGAAATCTTAAATTGCATTTTATCCATTGATAGTGTGCTTCTTCAGAATATCTACAATACAGAACAATGATTATGAGCTCATGTAAGCTGAAACAGAGGAGAGTGATTTGTGGAAAGACGGAAGCACCAAAGATCTAACTCTGGCCTCTTGTGTTTCAGGAGGTGGATTTCTTTGAACGGTATCCATTTCCTTTCTCCAAGGCCTCTGTTTTATTAAACCTCCAAAAAAGAAATTAGAATTGGCCATCTTTGGAAATATAAAGGAGGCAAATGATTTGTGAAAGAAAGTAATTACAAGGTTTTCTCATGTTAAGGAGGCATTTTAATAGAAACGTACTCATGTCTAGAAAATATAGGTCTGTGAGTATATGCGGTTATTTTTTAGGAAGGCATCCTTTCTGTCTTCCACTTCAGTAAACTCAGAAAGTAAAAACACGTTCTGTGATTGCAGCTAGTTCATTGACATTTCCAGCATATCATTTTCCCAAAGTTTGAGAGATCAGTGGATTGATTTCAGGGTTCACAGTGGGGCAGGACAAGACAGCACGGCTCACATGTCTTTCAGAAACAATATAAATTCATAGAGCTATTTCAAGGTTTCATGAAGATGTGATAAAGTACTGGATTTGGTTACACATTTCCTCCTGCAGGGACTATTTTATCCACTCTTCTTAGATAAGTCAGGCTGATTTGTTGTTTTCATGCTCTGTTTTTCTTCAAATCTACTTAAATAAGCAGGTTGATTTCAGGGCAGTCCCTTTAACTCTCTCTTCCTCTGCATAAGTTCAACTCAAGTTCTTGTGAAATCATTATCCTTTTCATACCTTCAAGATGAACTGCCACAAAAAGTGAATTAAAAAGCAAACAAAACTACGTTAAAATAAAATGTGGTCATCAAGGATGTGCTGCTCTGTGCAGATGTGGACACGGAATCATGCAGCATTTATGAAAGTGTCTCCTTTGAGTGTGGGCTGCAGATCGAATGTCTGTGACTCTCTAAAATACACAGTCCTTCAGGCCAAAGTGCCACTTCACTCTCACCAAAACTAGAACCACATCCAAATCAAAGCAAACAAAACATTTCAGTAGTCAAGAGTGCAAAGAAATAAGACAGCCATTTGCATTGGATTGTTCTTTGTTGAAATCACTGCCAGTAATTCCGAAAAAGCTTCTACCTACTTGTATGATCTGTCAAAAAAATCAAACTGCCTTTTTTCACAAATTAGGAAATCAAGCTGAATCATACTGAACCAAAGGCTCAAAAAATATTCTCACGATTCTAATGATCAATCAACCCATTCACTCCTTCTTGTTCTTCAGTGTTCTCAGAGCACCATGCTATGTGACGTATATATATATAAAACAGATTATCTATTATCTATTTTATATATATATATATATATATATATCTTACTTCTAATCACTTACGAACTGAAACAGCCCAACAATGAATGAAAGATAAGGTAAAAAACACACTGGACTCAGTGTCAGAAGACTTACGTTGTCAAGTCACATGTCTTCTCTGAGCCCTAGTTTCACCACCTGTTAAATGAGGAATGATGTCAGGAAAACATCTTGTTTTTCCTTTTTCTATCATCTATTTCTTCTTGTTTTGAAAAAGAAACCTCTTCCACCCTCTTAGGCCATGTGGTTCAGTTTCCCACTCGTATCCCCTCCTGCCCGTTGGAGCGTTCCAATCCTCTGACCACAATTATTGGTTCAGGATGAGCACATGACCCAAGGCAGTGTAATTACAATGAAATCTGGGATTTTGCTGTGATGGGAAGAAAATGATTGCTGAAAGACTGGCTGTTAGTATGACGCTGTTCATGGCCATCTTGATGTGGGATGGAAACAGCGAGGTTGCATGGAGCAACACAAAGAAAGGCACAGCTGAGAGATGGGGCAAGAATGTGGTCAGGTCATCATTTAGAGCAATGGATTTGACTGTGATGGAGCCAGATGGGTCTAATTCTGGGATTTTCTGTTACATGAACCAATAAATGTGTTTTTTATCTTTTTGACTTAAACCTGCTTGATTTGGGCTTCTTTCACTTGCACCCGCAGGATTCCTCACTGTTATATCATGTGACAACAGAGCTGACATACCAATATGAATGGTATTTTTGGAAAGTTCTTACTTGTTAAAACACAAAAGCTAAAATCCTTGGCTTTGAAAAATATATTTGCACTTTTATTTCATTCATTGAATAACTTTAAATGAAAACCCCTTTTCTATGCCATAGGCACTCTAGGGCCTGGGAATATGAAGATCAAGAAAATGAAACAAGTTATGAAGGAGTTTATAGGCAAGTGGAAATACAAACATGTTAAATAATAATAGGATACCATGGAAAAGGCAAAAAGTGTAGACTACAAAATGCAGGGATATCATATTACACAGCTCTAGGGGGCGCCGTTCATATTGTAGTTTATGTAAACATCACCCCCTGGGGTTACACACACTCAGAAACCCTAGCTACACCTCTGCCAGCTGGTGGACTGGGCCATGGAAACACTTGCACCAGCAAGTGTTTTCAATCACCATAATGGTTCTTCTTGGCTGTTTCATTTTTTAATGAGCTGATTATTGCTCACTATATCTGAGTTTTTAGGGGGAGTCTCTGGCAGACAGCTGGCACCACCGGCTTACCATTACACAAATCAGACACAAATCTCACTGATCTCACTTGGCTGTGCTATCATTTGTCAGTGATCATTTGGCAGAGGCACCACTAAATCAAGAGTCTGCAAACAAAATGTCGCATCCCAGGATTACAGAGGTCTTCGGGCAGTGGGAGATTCATTGAACATCAGATTAAGTTTTTGGCAAAACAAGTGGAGATTTTATGACTCAGAGGTCGTTTACAACAGCATACTTTCACATTGTTGCCTCAGTGATAATACTTCATTTTAAGTGGCAAAATCAAACTATAAGTAAATTAGTAGCCAAATTAAAGCAACAGCTGTGTGTTTTGATAGTGATTAATTGCACTCTATAAAAGAGGCTTTGCTTGTCTCTTGTTGTCAGTCACAAAAGAGAGTGAAAGAATGTTCTTTGATATAATGCCCCTTCTGAAACAGTGCCAAGTTAGTTCATTGTTTAGCTACAAAACAAAAAAGAAACAAAAACAAAAAACCTCTGAGAGTTTCATGCAGATGCCGCTTTTCATTGGTGAAATAACAGCCACAGTACCCCTTGACACCTTGGAGAGCCACCCTGAGGCCTCACTCCAGGAGTCAAATTTAGACCTAATCACCTCTTTCCTTGCACAGCAAGGTAGCATCAGCCCTAGGCTTGGGGCAATTGGCCTACCATACGTAGATGCTGAATCTCACACTTCTGGGGGAAGCAATTGAACACCTCATTTGAACTATACTGGGCAAAGTGTTTGGATAAAGTGTGGGGGTGACATATTGATATACTTTTACATCTGTGTTTACCAACATATTAAGATGTGCCACTTGACTGCATGTTCAAAATGACCCATCTCATTTTGACCTCATCTCAAAATGACCCATCTCCTGGTCCCACTTTCTGCTGCCACTCTCACCCATGCCATGAAACTTTCTGGAGCACTTCCTGGACTGCATTTCAAAAATACCAAAGGTCTGAAGGCTGACAGGTTTGACTGTAGCTGAGCTGGCAAAATACAACACTGCTTTCCTGGCACAGAACATGTGACTCCACCAACAACTGCACAAGCTACATCATTGTGTCTGGAGATACTGAAAAGGAAACCTCTTTTTGATACACCAAAATGCTACTAAAATGTTGATGTTAGGAGGTGTGGATACTTTCAAGAACTATATCCCATTATTGATATGGGGACAATTTGACACAGCATTCAATATTTGGTGGAGGTAGTTTCAAGTAAATCTGTAAAGCATTCCACTTTATCTTCAAAATGACTGATATTTTATCCTATTGACACTATGATTGCTTTTGCAGCTTTGATTTAGCTGCTAAGTCTTAGAACCAAATGTGTGGCACCCTGTAAAATGTATATGTAATTTTACCTGCTGGTTTTACGGAGAAGGCAGGGGAGCTCAGTGACCCAGAGCCCAGGCTCAAAGGCCGGGTGACAGATTTCAAATGAGTGCCTTTTTAACTCTGTGACTTGGAATATGTACCTTAATTTCTTTTTCATCCTAAGATATTTCGAAGGTTATTGTGAGGATTACATGAGTATGTACATCAAAAGTGTCTACATCAGTGCTTAGCATTGATGCCACACTGAACAACCACTTCATCGTCATCAAATCGTTATCATCGCCTTATTTTTCTGCCCTACTAACTTTCTCAAGGATTTATCTTATTCATTGCAGTTTATGTATTTTTGTAAGCACTGTCAAATTCTTTATCAAGAAAGGACACCATAAGCAAAACAAAACAATATAACTAATATAGATATATTTATATTTAAGTATATATTTATTTATATGTAAAAAATAAATATTTAAGTCGGGTGCAGTGGCTCACACCTGTAATCCCAGCACTTTGGGAGTCCGAGAAAGGCGGATCACCTGAGGTCAAGAGTTCGAGACTACCCTGGCCAATATGGTGAAACTCTGTCTCTACTAAAAATACAAGAAATTAACTGGGCATGGTGGCATGTCCCTGTAGTCCCAGGTACTCAGGAGGCTGAGGCAAGAGAATCTCTTGAACCTGGGAGGTGGAGGTTGCAGTGAGCTGAGATTGTGCCACTGCACTCCAGCCTGGGCAACAGAACAAGAATCTGTTTCAAAAAAAAAAAAAAAAGAAAGAAATAAAGAAAATACAATACAACATAATACAATAAAAAATTATATAACATTTAAAAATATATAATACAAAAATTTAATATAATATATATTTTATTTTCTATATTTTTCATATAAATATAATAATATAAAAAATATAGCAATATATAATGTAAAATATAATTATATATTTTCAAAATTAAAATATATCACTAAAAGTACTACTCCATTTTGCTATTACAATAATACCCTCACTGAAAATTTTATAATTCTGTTTAAATATTATATTTCATAATGTTATTTCTAATGGCTCAAACCTATTTTAAAATATTCTTTTCAATGCTCAAATGTGTTGAAGTGCCAATTGATCTTTATCTTTTCAAATGCAGATCAATTTCTAACATACATAGAGTTAAAATGAGACATGTTCTAAATATCAATGCATGAAAAATTATTGAGAATAAACAACATAAAAGTAAGTACAATAGCAAGACCCAGTTGTCTGGGATGACTGATGATTTCTAGAGATCTGAGCTCAGGCACTCATCTACCAGGTGTTATTTTCCTTTTTATCTAGGGTTTAGCTGCTATGTAAAAAGTGATGTGATTTTTTCCCCCAGGATTTCTCTGCTCTAAAGAATTTTCTGAGAAGTTTTTTTTTTAAATCAAAATTATAAGCTGTAATATGCTATGTTTTCTTCCATTTGAAGAGGAATTAAATTTGGTTCAGTGGAATATCCTACAGCAAAGTACTGCCAACCCACTATCTGGTCCTGTCACAAAGGGCCTGGAGTTACCTACTTTTCAAAAGAGAAAGGTACAATTTTATGATGTTTTAGGAAGTGAAGTCGAGGTAAGTGTTATTTTGTATTAATAAAATATATGTGATGGGCTGAGTGCACTGGTGTGCACCTGTAGTCCCAGCTACTCAGGAGTCTGAGGTGGGAGAATCACTTTAGCCCAGCAGTTCGAGACAAGCCTGGGCAATGTAGTGAGACCTCCATCTCAAGAATAAAATAAAGTAAATAAAATAAAATATGTGATCCTGAAAACACTGATCAACTTACAAATTATATTTCATCCAAGATTTATTGTAAGAGATGAGTCACTGTATTCTTTTATCCTAAACTTCTTGAGGAACTCTAACTGCCTGGAGCATCCAACAATAATGAAGGCAACACAATTAAAATCCCAATCTCTTTCCTGGATGGCTCTATGTTTTGAGAAATTGCTTCACATTCCAAAATCTTCTATTTGAATAAGACAATCAAATACTAACCTAGTCATGAAGTTGACTGTAAAATGTAACAAGAAGCAATTATTGGTAGGACCTTTGTCAACATAAAATTGCAAGTTGCAAACCTAAGTGCAAAATGATTTTCAAAGGCTGTGGCTCCAGATGACAACCCTAAGAGGTCTTCTGATTAAGTCCAGTCAAACCTAACTTTGGTTTTATTTCTTTTTTAATTGTTAAGCAAATTTTTGTCACATTAAAACAGCAGAGCTAAACATTGAGGCTGTTATTTCAAAAGAAAAATAACTTTTCTTTGTGAGGCAATTTATACCAAAACTTTTCTGTTTTCGCCCAAGTATAATTTGCAATGCTATCAGGCTTGCTGGCAGCAGAGGGATATTGTAAGCCATCACAGGAATTTAGGAAGTTGCATTTATAATAATGTCTTGCATTTGACTAGTCATTTGAAGTTCAGCAAAACCCTTCACAAACCTGTATCATTTCATCTTCACTAAGACCCCGTCGATTAGGTAGGGCAGAGTTTATTAATCCCCATTTAACATAATATATAAAGGCTCAAAAAACTTAACATATCCCCAAATCATACCACTGCTCACTGGTACGTCAGACCTAGAATTTGAGTCTTCTTACTTCTCCCATTCGGTTTTTTTTTTTTTTTCTCCAAAGAAAAACCCAGGAGTGCGGTGGCAAATCATGGCTCACTGCAGCCTCCACTTCCTGGGCTCAGGTGATTCTCCCACCTTAGCCTCACAAGTAGTTGGGATTATGGGCGTACACCACCATGCCCAGCTAATTTTTTTTGTATTTTATTTTTTTCCGTAGAGACTGGGTTTCGCCATGTTGCCCAGGCTGGTTTCAAACTTCTGGTCTCAAGTGATCCTCCCACCTTGGCCTCCCAAAGTGCTGGGATTACAGGCGTGAGCCACTGCACTGGCCTTTTCCTGTCCTTCTTAACACTATGCTTTGTTGCCACTTTATTTGAATGTAGATGTTAAATATTTTAAATATTCTATATATTAAATATTTTATACTTACCCTCTAAAAATGTGATCACCTCTTCTCTAAAATCTTATTGGTAACTCCTAGACAACTGGACTATAAAAATATTAATTATGTTACCTTGATGATAATCAAACTTTGAACATACTATTTATCCTAATAATATTAACTTATCTTTCTTTACTCTGATGTTTAAACTTTTCACATAGGCTAATTTCAGTGACTCAAGCAAATTTTAGTTGTTTCAAGGAGATCAATTATATTACCTACCATACTTAGCCCATTGTAGGTGCTTAAGAAATTCTTTTTGAATTGATCAGCTTCTATCTAAGGACATTATAGATCATGTTAGCAATGAAATACAAATAAGACATATGGAAAATTATTTTACATTATCTTCCCTAGAAATGGCTGACAAATTCATTCTGATGAAAGACAGATATGGTGCAGTGAATAGATGCTTTCACAGATGCATTAGAGGTCATGAAAGTAACCCAGACACAGTCTAAATCAGTCTCTGGTGTGCTGACAGCCTGTTAGCATAGCGTATGAATACCCCTTTCATGATTTAAAAACATTTTGACGTCTAAAATAACACTGTCTAGTTATCTGTGATGTATGAAATTATATCATTAATGAGTAGTTCAATTCAATACTGAGATATTTAGAAAAGCAAATTCAATAAGCTAATAAGTCTATGTGCTTTTCCTGTCTATAGAAACTAAGTAAAATAACGTGTTTTTATAACATCTTTTTTGAAAAAAAAACAAACAATCAATTTCAAAATGCTTTACAAATTATAGGCTTACTACTACATTTCACATCCCATTATGGCATTGGTAAGAATTATCAATTCATTTAAAAATGTAAATAAATGAAAAAAGAAAAACAAATAATTCTAGAAACAAAAAAAGGCAAAATTATTTCAAAGAGCAATAAATTGAAAGGTAGGCTGTCTCTGATGACAGCTAATGTATATTTATGATGCACTTCATTAAACCCTGTGACTTTTTCAAGAGGCCACCTGTAAGCCAGTTATGACTTACAGGTTTTAGGAATGCATTATATTCTTGGCCATTACTCTCCAAATCAAGTGTTTGAGATGTTCTCAAAGTCCAGGTGAGACCTAAACCGGCACTGTCCAATGCAAATATAATGCAAATCGCATATGTAATTTAAAATTTTCAAGTCATCACTTTAAAAAAGTAAAAAGTAACAAGGGAATTTTAATGATATATTTTATTTAACCCAAAATGTCCAAAATATTGTTATTGCAAAATATATTCAACATTAAATTTTATTGAGGATATATTTTACATTTTTTTCCTTGTACCAAGTTTATAAAATCCTGTGTGTGTGTGTATGTGTGTGTGTGTGTCTGTGTGTCTGTGTTTTGAGACAAAGTCTTGCTCTGCCACCCAGGCTGGATTGCAGTGGCACAATTACAGCTCACTGCATCCTCGACATCCACTATATCTAGCTAAATTTTGAATTTGTTTGTAGAGATGGAGTCTCACTATGTTGATCAAACTGGTCCTTAACTCCTGGCCTCAAGGGATCCTCCCACCTTGGCCTCCCAAAGTGCTGGGATTACAGGCATGAGCCACTGCGACCAGCGCAGTGTGTATTTTTATGTATACTTTCTGCAATCTCAATTTGGGTGCTAAATTTTTACCAGAAATACTTGACTTTAATTCGGTTTTCATAAAATTTATAGTTCAAAAAGTAAGGCCAGGTGTGGTGGCTCACACCTGTAATCCCAGCCCTTTGGGAGGCTGAGGTGGGCAGATCACTTGAGGTCAGGAGTTTGAGACCAGCCTGGGAAACATAATGAAACCCCAACTCTACAAAAAAATATAAAAATTAGCTGGGTGTGGTGGTGCATGCCTGTAGTCCCAGCTACTTGGGAGGCTGAGGTGGGAGGATGGCTTGAGCCCAGGAGGCAGAGATTGCAGTGAGCCGAGATTGCTTGCGCCACTGCACTCCAAGCTGAACGACAAAGTGAGATCGCATCTCAAAAAAAAGGAGATTAACCTATACAAATATTCCAAGTGTACTAAAAAGTTTCTTAATAACTGCATCCAGTAGCAGTTTTCAATTTAAATTAACAAAAACTTAATAAAATTAAAAATTTCTCAGTCACATTAGCAATACAATTGATACCGTTATCAATGGTCCAATGTAACTGGGGCCGCGCTATATTGGATAGCACAGATAGAAACAAAATTAAGCAACAAAGAAAGTTTCGACTACAGCGGTAGGCAAAATATGAATAAATAGGAAGGACGGCATTCCAGAGGAAGAAAACAAGTTGAAATGACAAGTATGGATAAAACTGCTTTTTGTAGCCCCCATTTTTTTCCCCAAAACTGTTTCCAAAATTATTCTATCACATTGTGTTCCCAGAATAACTTTACCATCTGTTTATTCACTGTCCACAATACACAGGACATAGTTTTAGAGGTAGAAAAATACTAATGAGCATACATTTCAAATTCTTTTAAAGAATGAGAAAGGCTTAGTCTAGAGCTGCACTCTCCAACACATTAGCCAGTAGCCATATGTGGCTATTGAGCCTTGAAAGATGGCTTATCCAAACTGAGAGGTGGCTTAAATGTAAATATGATTAAATTTCAAAGACTTAGGCCATAAAAGAAGGTAATATATCTCATTAATAAGATTTTACTATGGAATACATGTTAAATGATATTTTAGATATATTGGGTTATATAATTATATTACTAAGATTAATTTCATCTTTTTTTTAATGCAGCTACTAGAAAATTTTAAATTTCATATGTGGTCATATTATATTTATATTATATAGCATGATCTAGAGAGAAAGTTTACTTTTGCTTATGTCACAGCATTGCCTGTACATGCGGTTTCTGATATTCACCAATATGCTAGCAGGAAAAGGCTGCATATTCCTGGCCACAGTTGGGCCTTAGGACCTGGTTTCCTGTCACTGGCTTTTGCAAGCAAAATTGGGTACACTCATGAAAAGTAGAGCCTACATGAAAAGAAAGGTTTATTTGTACTCATTTTCAGCTAATTGTTGTTTTGTTATGTTAACCTTCTTTTGCTCACTTATATTTGGCAGCTTGATTTGTGTTTTTCATTCTTCTGAAGTTGCAAATCAGCAAACTGCACCACCCATTGTGGGTGACTCCATGTAATTACCGCGTACAGGTTTATACTTTATCACAGTAAGACAACAGCATCATAAGAAAAGCACTACATGATTTCCAATGATTATATGAATAAAATAATCACTGGGTTGTACAAAAGAGTATGTCATTCAAAAGAATACGTAGTTCAAAGTGGTCATTCGTTTTTCTAATAAGTAAGCGGTCTGTAGAGGGAAAGCTATAGGTTTAAGCTTGTCTTGACGTGGTTTATCTAGTGATCACAATACATAGCAGGGTCCTGGGGCCATTAGGAAGTTGAAAGAGTGTTGGACTACTCCTGTGGCCTGCTCTGTGGTACCCTTGTTGGGCAGGCAGAAGGAAAAAACAGCATCCATAGTGCTGTACCAATGCTAAGTAATTACTTGAATCTGGATTGCATGTGTTGTTTGTGCATATAATAAAGTGGCATCTGGAAACTTCAGTGTGGAAAACTTAAAAAGTGGTATTACCACACCAGGTTTTTGGAGACCGTCTCTGCCTAAGGGACCCGATCATATCCGGCCTCAGCACTGTCTTAGCACATAGCACTGTCACCAATTCCTCAGTGCAAAGCAGCACAGAGGGTGCTTGCTCATTCTGCTGAGGTGCTAGCAACACATCTGATGCTTACTGTCCTCTGTGAAGTTTCCTGGCACCCATCAGGGACATAAAAAGTTTGCTCTCATACCACATACTCTCTGTGTTTGGCTCTTGAAAGGAATTTTGCCTGTAGCTCTGGGGCTGTAATACAACACACTCTTGCATGGCCCAGATAACGAGGAGCAGATTTTTAGCCAGCCTTGTAATGCCGTGGTAATGCGCCTCTAAGGATCCCACAAAGGGAGCCCTTAGAATACAAAATAGTGAAATCTCATTAAAAATACACCATTTTAATAACACCATTTACAAGCACTGACTTTCAATAGGAAACATAAAAGGACAGAGTTATACAGAATGATTGCCTACGAGAGGTCCATCAACTCCAGTACTTTCTTTTAAAGGGTTGATAAGGTTGCCTGAATGACTGCAACGGAAAATAGCTAATATAATTCACCTTTTGAAAGGTTAATCTTGCTGAAAGACAAGAAGGTGAATGGCAGCTTATGTAAACACAGACTTTAGCACCCCATGTGGGGATCTATGTGTATTTCAAATGCATATAATGACACACTCTCTAGTTTTAGGAAATAATTGTTTTTCTAATACTAACTAAAGTGAATTTCTTAAAGAGTCAAGCTGGGATATTAATTACAGAATATCTGCCTTTTATTCTCAGGATTATTTACCTAAAGTCTCAATGATAAATAGAAGCAGCACATCCTTGGGAACCCAATGTTCAAAGGGATGGGATTTGGATACATTTTTTTTTTTTAACAAAAATGTAAGAAGTGTTGGAACAGATGGACATGAAAAGAAATAATACATCTAGGGGTTTATCCCTAATGATTGTCTATTAATTTATAGCTTGAGTAACACAGAGCTGACAGCATGAAATAGCTTATCTGATATTCTTTCTTTGTTAGCATGGCCAATATCTATCATATTCCATTCATTTAATTCAACTCCTTTCCCTAAAAGAATTAATGTATTTATTGAGAGCCTACTGTGTGCAAGCACATTATCTGACACTTTTGTACATAGTCTTCTAGGTTCATATAATGATCAGCTCAGTATGGACCTCATGTATAGACAAGAAAACCAAGGGTAAGTGAAGACAGTTTCCCTAAGGTCACGTGACTTCTCCATGGCTGTGCAGAAAACCGAATACTGTCTGTCTTGACTATAGAGCTTGGAACTTTCCATTAAGGTATCCTTCTACGATGAAAAGAGTTGTGCAATGACAAATATAAAATTTTAGGTATGTGCTTCTACTTCTTCCTGGTGGGCAGAGTATTAATCTAGAAATTCTGCCTGCAGAAGACCCCAGGCAATTGTTTCCTGGTAATAGAAAATACTGCCAAACTTCCCTTGGTAATAGACAAAGGTATATTTCTCAGTCTTCTTTTCCAGAGTCCACACAGGAAGAATCACAGATAGGATTCCAAGACTGATCTAAGCTTTTAATGTCCTTACTTCTATAACTACACTTATATTTCTCAATTCCCTTTTTTAATTTTAATTTAATTTTATTTTTTATTATACTTTAAGTGAACATTTCTCAATTTCTATCACTCAGTTTTACCGAGCTAAAAGACAATGATATAGTTTGGCTCTGTGTCCCCACCCAAATCTCATGTAGACTTGTAATTCCCAATGTTGGGGGAGGAACCTGGCGGGAGGTGATTATATCATGGGGGTGGATTTCCCCTTTGCCGTTCTCATGATAGTGAGTGAGTTCTCACAAGATCTGGTTGTTTGAAAGTGTGTAGCGTCTTCCCTTCTCTTTCTTCTCTCTCTCTTTCTCTCTCTCTCTCTCCTGCTGGCTATGTGAAAATGTGCCTGCTTGCCCTTGGCCTTCAGCCATGATTGTAAGTTTCCTGAGGCCTCCCCAGAAACAGAAGCCTGTACAGCTCATGGAACCATGAGCCAATTAAACTTCTTTTCTTTTTAAATTACCCAGTCCCAGGTAGTTCTTTATAGCAGAGTGGGAACTGACTAATACAGACATGAAAAAGATGCATGTGAGGTAGGGATGGATGACTGTTACCAGCTAGTATTACTGTAGCAATAATTCTCAAGTGAGTGCTCAGGCTGGTTTTTCAAGCTTGATGATATGATTTTTTTTTAATTGCTTGAAGTAGCATGTTGATTAAGTTTAGGATTGTTTTTTGTTTTTAAATTTAGTAACCTAACATTTTTGGACTAAACAATGTTTAAAGTAACTTTATCAGTAAACAACTAGAAGTTTCTAATTTCTAAGTAATTGGCATTACTCTTTGCTTAAATAATGTACTAAATATGAATAGATAAATAAACCTATAAAGAAACTACCATGTGTTTTTAGTCACATATAGAGCACAATGGATCTATGTTTTAGTAACATTTAATAAAGCCACAGAACGTTTACTCCTAAACCACTCTCTAACTGTTAACATTAATTTTAAGCAATTTACAAGTGGGTTATCCTTACTATGCAATAGAGCAATCTTTGAATCCGTCAGACAACAAACAGCACATGGCTGACATTAACCTTGTGATCTCTTCAGTCTTCTGTCTGTTAACAAATTGTAAGACTATTTGGTGATTACATTCCATCTAAATTTTGAACTGTCCAAGTATACAGTCCTCTAACCGAAAACCAAAACTCCTAGTAATTCATGATTCTATATGTATATGCCTCTATGTATATATACATTTTTCTGTTATGCTCTTCAGGTAACATGAGAAGGCATTAAAGAAAAAAAGCAGGTGCTGTTCAAAATCAGTACGTTAAAGAAAAGCAAAGAGTGACATTTTGTGGGTTTTCTCTCTGACTCAATAGAGTCAGATTGGTTTGAACCAATCTTAAATGAGCTGGAAAAAAAGAAATCAGTAGAATAAGAATGTTTCATAATGAAAGAATGTTAAATGCTCAGAACTGTGCGAGAGATACTAGGTGAATAATTTACGATTATATATATATATATATGATAGTGCGGTATAGACTATAATTTGTAGAGTTATCAAGAAGAACTGTTGAAAATGTTGGAAGGAAAAGGCTATTTCTTTAATTAAATCAAAGTCTTGATGCTTGAGTTAGCATTTCAATTCCTGCGATTATTTGAAAATAATTTGGTTCCTTAAAGTTGACTTATTTTACCTTTCTTTCCCAGTGTGCTCTAATTTCCTTCCCTGATGTAGGTTCCATAATACATAAATCTGTATCTCTAGACTTGTACGGGTCAAGAGCAAGCTGCCATCTTGTTGAACACTACATGCGAATAGCACTTGCATTCAGCCTGCACTCAGTGGGGAGAAGGGAGAGTGTAAAAGAAAGTTGATATTTGTATGCACCCTCCAACATGCAAAGTAATTTATATTCACACAAGTTATTATCAGATGATCACCATTCTGATTCTCTTCCGGTGTTCCTTAGTCTAACTACAGTTAATTCTATACAACTTTTTTCCCAAGTCAACAAATTTAGAAACCTAGGAATCAAGTTTCATTGTTCCCTCTTCCTTACCCATCACAACCATTCCATTTTCAAGTTATGGCAATTGTATCTCTAAAATTTTCTAAACGCCATCTCCTGTTTTCTTTTCCCATCTGCTTTTGTTTAGTTGGATCTTCATTAGCGTTACCTGAATTACTAGAAGAATCACCTCCCTGCTCTGACCTGGAATGAAATACCACACTGTTCATGTTTTTTCTTTGTTTTATGAAAATCCAGTCTAATCATATTACTGACTTTCTCCAAAATCTTTTCATGTTTCCTCTTTATTTCTGGCATTAAAATCAGTCATCCTTTATTTGTATTCCAAGTCCTTTATAATATTACTCACGTCCACTTTTTCAGCCTAATCTGATATCTCTCCAACGTACTCTGATCATATAGTACTTTAGTTCTTGGCCTTAATGTAATTGTTGGCCTTAATCCTTAATTACTGGCATTTATTCTTTCTTTAATCTTCATTCAATTTATTAAAATTGCAACTCTCCCTTCCCCATACAGCACTCACAATTCTTACACTGCTCTATATTTTTCCCATATCTGTCAGCTTCTAACCTACCAACAATTTACTCATTTCTCTATTATTTTCTGTCAGTTTTAATGTATTACAATTCAGTCTCCACCAGAGTAGGGATCTTCGTCTGTTTTCTTCTTTGATGTATTTATCATTACGAATGACTAGAACAGTTCCTAAAACATACCAAGCATTCAATAACTATCTGTTGAATGAATGAATGAATGGATAAAATTCTTGAATGAATTTGTTCCTTGTTTCTTCTGATTCTGAGGCATCCTCATCCCTTGCCTAATTACACGTCTTCTAGGTCAACAGTCTCTAACCTTTTTGGCATCAGGGACCAGTTTTGTGGAAGACAATTTTTCCTGATGGTTTCAGGATGATTCAAGTGCATTACATTTATTGTGCACTTTATTTCTATTATTATTACAATGTAATATACAATGAAATAATTTTACAGCTCACCAAAATGAAGAATCAATCAGTGGTAGCCTGAGTTTGTTTTCCTGCAACTAGATGGTCCCATTTGGGGGCAAGGAGAGACAGTGACAGATCATCAGGCATTAGATTCTCATAAGGAGTGTGTGCATCCTCAATCCCTTGCATGTGCGATTCACAATAGGGTTCGTGTTTCTATAAGAACCTAATGCCACCACTGATCTGACAGGAAGTTGGAGCTCAGGTGGTAATGCAAGTGATGAGGAGTGGCTGGAAATACAGACGAAGCTTCATTCACTTGCCTGCATCTCACCTCCTGCTGTGTGGCCCGGTTCCTAACAGGCCATGGACAGGTACCAGTCTATGGTCCAGGGGTTGGGAATGTCTGTTCTAGGTGGCAAAATCTCTCCTATCCTTAAACTCACAGATCTAATGTTGCCTTCTTTTTGAGATTTTTCTTGATTCCTTAGGTGTAATTAATCCTTACTCATTCCATCCCTCCATAACCCAGTCTAACTTGGGTTATGGTTTGTTGTTTCAATTATCAATACATTGAAAACAGTATATCTTCTTACCTCTCCAGCCTTGAATATTCAGTAAATTGCCTAAACAGAGCTGCAAAATGAGATGTACACTGAGGAATGTAAGACATTGGTTTATCAAATGGGATCATGATAAGACTACCATTGTAGCTGAAAAACACTGAGGGGCAAAGGGAGACAAGTATAATTTCCTAAACCTGTACCAACTCTTGATGTAGAAAGGACTAGGTAAGACTGAATGACCTGTGTTAAGCCAATAACAGGAATTTTGGAGAGTGATTATCGCCTAATACTTTTAGAACAGCTGACATTAATTTTGGATATACTTAAACGGACAAATGCCATCTTTGAAATCAAGACTCCTGAACCATTAAAATAGCCCTTGGTGAGCCCTTACAACTCCCTTTTTCCATCACAATTTAGCTTAAAAGATCTAACAAAAATCACAGCAGTGGAATTTGCTTCAGGCCACACTAGTGAATTCTTTGTGCTCTAAGACACTACATGCTATGTCAAATGTTAATTAGACAATGAAATAAACCAAAGTTGGCATTAGAAAATAGGCAAGCATGGATTTTCTTTTCACTTTCTATTTATTAAAATGCTATGGAGGAAACAGATAAACTTTCTTGGCTCAATATTTATGACCAATTTCCTTTTTTTAACTTGGAAAGAGAAGTGCCTTTAAACATGGATTGAAAGCCTGTCTGTTTTCAGTAACACTTCAGTGAGGCAGCCTTCCCCTAGCTGTGATAGTCTCCTCAGTGTAATGCTGTTTCATAACGTTTCTCCATAGGTTATATCTTGACAGAAAAAGGGACATGAAATAAAAAGAAACGTAAAAGATGAGAAAAATCCATACTGCTTTTTAAAATGTTGCAAACCCCACTGTACATAAGGCAGACCTGTCACTGTTCTTCAACATTTGCTGAACCTACAGCTATGATAAGAAAGAAATAAAAACACAGTATATTTTGTTGGGGGGGGGTATCAAATGTGATTGAGGTTAGAGTTGGAAAAGATGAAAACTGATAGGAAGATGCAGCATAATCTGATGGTTTAGAGGCAAGTTCTGCATCTACATACATTGCCTGAGTTCACTATTTAGTACCTGTGTGAATTTGGATGAGTTACTTAACCTCTCTGTGTCTTGTTTTTTTCACTTGAGAAACAGGGATAACTGAATCACCAGCTTCAAAGTATTGTTATGTAAATTAAATAAGTTAACATGTTCAAAGCACTGGAAACACCAGGGCTACGTAAGTGTTTGTTCAATAAATAGTTTTTTCACAGCTCAAAACCTCACAGTAGCATAAAGGACACTTGAAAAGCTGGAAATCAAATGGGTATTTAACTCAAATTTTCACCCAATAAAACATCTGTTCTCTTCCAAATCATGACATTAAAATGCAATAACCCTTACTAACTTTGGCAATTTATTTATAAAAACCATGTTCTGCATTTCTTAGTATAGATTTTCAAGCTATGTGTCTTTCTGATTTCTACATTGTAATGCAGCCAGCCCCAGAGCCAGGACAATTGCACTATTTCCTATCAATTGCCTCTTCAGTGCAATGCCTCCTGAAACCATTTCCTGAAACATGTAACAATCCTATCACATAATTGTGTAAAACCCTAGACACCCATGCCTGTTGTTTAATGCTAATTTCCTTGAGCTTCCTAAGAGGAATTGCTATTGACTACTTTCATTAGGAAACTATTGACCCTTCTCCAGTGGAGCATCCTGAGAAGAAATTCACTAAATATGCCCATATTTCATCTTTTGAATATCAAGGTGCAGTAGGCATGCTGTAGGATATGGCTTATTTAATCCAAAATTAAAATTTTATAGGCTACATTACCTAAAGTAAATTGCTTAATACATTTAGAAGAACAGCTGCTTTCTAAGTGTTTGGCATCCATGTATTTGAGACCTAAATTAGGCAAACCCACTGACACAAATGCAGACATAATGGTCTCCATGATATTTTGGATGACATCCCCTATCACATACAGAAAAGCGATTTCCAAACAGGAAAGTTTGCTCTATTAGGTATTATTGATTTCAAAGAGATTTCTTAATTCTTCCTCTTATTGTTATTCTATAAAATTGAGAAATAGTCAAAAACATTTTATGGGATTTAACATCCTGATTTTTAGTTTCTTGGGCCCTGTTTGGGTACTATTACATTTTTATTAAAAATGAGTATTCGTTCCACATTCAAAATTAGATCTAAGGCATATTACAATAGAAATAGATATAAAATATAGCACTTACAGGCAGAACGAATGTGTGGTTGGTGGTTTGTTAACACAGGAGAGATTTTCTTGCTCTGCTTCTATGCAAGGTACTGAGACATCATTCTATAGTGCTCAGAGGATGCACAAATATAACAAAAGAGTTCAGTTTAGATTTCTGAAAAGTTGGGTGTAAGAAGTAGCACCAGACCCTAGGTCCCGATCAGGAAGAATCCTCAAGCAGCTACACCATCACAGGAGAGTAAAAACAATACAAGGTTGTAGCAGATTCTGCCAGCACTCCTTGAAGCTAGGATTAAGTTCTGATTTCCTAAAGACCAAATATACCTCAGATTCAACTCCTACAACGTCTTCTGCTACCAACAGAGTCAAAACCACCATCATCTCACTATCTCTTGTCTTGTACTATAGTAATGGCCTCCTTGCAGGTTTCCTTGTTTTGACCCCTAAACGCAACTATCCCGCAACAGCCAGAGTGATCTTTTAAAAACATAAGTAAACACATGCCACAACACTACTTAACTGTTCCCCCGGCTTTCCATGGTTTCATTTTACCATGGCCTAGAATGCCCTACATCTATATGAGCTGACCCTCTTCTTATTCTATTTCCTAACATTTTCTCCCTCCCATAATCTGTGCCAGTCACTCAGACTTTCTTGGTGTTCCTCTAATACTTACTAAATAATATCCTTCTAGGGATCCACATATCCTGCTCCCTCCACGCATCCAGGAGCACTCTCTACTGTTGCTTTGCCAAAGAATGCTTCCCTGACTGTGATCCATCTCCTTACGCACCATTTCATTCTTCTTGGTGACTTTTATCCCTGCCCAATACTGTGGCAATTGTTGATGTGTTGATATGATGTTTATCTGATTCTTCCTCCCAAACGTCCTAACAGTTTGTTTGTTTCGCGGCTGTATCCTCAGCACTAGCACAGCAACTGGCACAAGGTAGACACTCAGGAAATAGCTGCTGAATAAGTGAATGAGCCCTGAGTTTATGGGACATAAATAGCTTAGCTGTTGAATATGGGATGGAAAGACACTGATTCATTTTACAAATGTGGGAAGGGGGTGGCGAGCTTCCATTAATGTCCCTCTGATGTTGAACTATGTTATGCTTCAAAATAAGAAAGCAGGAGTAAAAATTATTTAATCTTAGTTTGTTAAGCCATTCTAAATATGATGAAGTTATTTTGATGACAATCTCTAATAGAATCACTACACATGAGATCTGATCTCCAGTTGGCCTCCAACTGTGATCTTTTCCTGCATTTGAAGAATGGGTCTGAATTAGCCCTTAAATTATACTATAAGCAAGTTGACATACCAACAAAAAACTCGGGGAGCACGTACTCTGATGTTAAGAAAACAGGAAGGAGATGTCAAAGCAACATCCCTCAGGACTCTTCTTAATGAATTATGAAAATAATTCAAGAAAACAAAGGAGAATAATATTTCAATGCAGACTTGCCCTCAACATTTGCCGGGCTCAGGATAAGAGTGCAAATGGAGGTTTGCACACCATATGCCTAGATACTTCAAGGTTATATATCAAGGCAATAAAATATTAAGTAAAATATTTATTATCCTCTAATCTTGACAAATATATCTTCTAGAGATTTATTATAAAGCTAAGTTCCAAATTATCATTCTTTAAGTGCTTTGAGTGTCACGGGTTTTCAATGACCAGATTCCTTAGTTGCCATAAGCAGCCTTGCATATGCCTCTATGGCCATCCTGGTCCACTGCACATGCTCTGTCCACACCCCTTACAAGCAGTCGCTCCTTGGCCTCCCCTCAGAACCAGGGATTTACACACTGACAGCAAGGTTTCTACTTGAGAGGACAGGCCCAAGCAAATGATCCATGCAGACCCTGGAAAGCAAGCTAGAGCCATTTGAGCAGAAAATTCTGGAATCCTGACTACCCAAGGCATAATCTAGAAGACAAGGTAGGTGAGGAGGAGCATAGTTGGGGAAAGGCTCAAAATGGGGACCCTCTGGAGAGGGAGGCCCAGGGTGGCAGGCCATCTAACCCAGTCTAAGTGAGGCATGGTCTGGTGCAGTCAGACTCCTTCTCAAGAGGACACGAAAGAAGCAGAAAAGTATGGAAATCAAGTATAATATATATGTCATATAAAGTAAATACAAAGTTTAGAAAAATTTACAGTACTGACTCTCAGGAAGTTAAAAATGTCATGGTTGTTAAATTATAATAACATCGCAGGTTGAACTATAATGCTGAATATTTAAATCAGCACTTCAAGCATGAAATAGTTGAATTGATGTAGAAAAGAATATAGGTTAGAGTAACATGTAGTAAAAATGCTTAACAGAGACTGGAAAGTGGATATTTTATTGTATTTATCTTTCCTTCATCCTTCTTGCCTAGTAATTTGTCACGTAGTAGACTCACAATAAACATTTGGATAAGAAGGAGATGAACAAACAAAAGCTAAATTAAGAAATGATGAGAGAAAATGACAGACACAGAGATACATAATAGGAGTTCAGAATCACCATAAAAATGAATTAGAATTGGTTATGAAGAACATAATTGAAGAAAGCATTTTAAAACTTAGGTAAAAATAAGAAGAAACCAATATCAAAGTAGTTTCTCTTAAGATTCTTTCATGTCATAGAAAAATACATTATCCATACTTCCAAACAGGGTAAAAAAATGACAATGGATTATTTTAAAGGAGACCATTTTCAAGAAATATGTCAGTATTCCTTTTACAATGAAGAAACAGGATAAAAGTTGGAATATAAAGATGATTGTTATAAAGAAACATGTTAATGTAAAATGCTAATCTGAAAACCCACAAAAGCATCATACAATTAATTTGAGGCAAAAAGTTTTTGATGACATTTAACACTCATTCTTAATAAAACCATTGAAAATAAGATTAGAAGAACAATTTTCTAATAGCAAAGTACCTATCTTAAGGTGAAACGCAATATTCTTTATGGGAAAATTCTTCAGAAATTTCCTTTAAATCCAGGAATAAAATAAGCATGCTCATTATTTAGCATTATTGTGGAAGTTATTTCTCATCCAAGAATAGTTTTAAAATATACAGAATAGGCCGGGCGTGGTGGCTCACGCCTGTAATCCCAGCACTTTGGGAGGCCGAGAGGTAGATCACGAGGTCAGGAGATTGAGACCATCCTGGCTAACATGGTGAAACCCCGTCTCTACTAAAAATACTAATACCTGTAGTCCCAGCTACTCAGGAGGCTGAGGCAGGAGAATGGCGTGAACCTGGGAGGCGGAGCTTGCCGTGAGCCGAGATCATGCCACTGCACTCCAGCCTGGGCAACATAGCAAGACTCCGTCTCAAAAACAAACAAACAAACAAACAAAAAAATATATATATACAGAATAAACAGAATCAATGTTTGATTCATTAACTCATTTTAAAATTTTCCCTTGAGATATCTGTTCCTTTCTATATATACTTACACATACGTCTCATATATGTATGAATACACACATATTTATACATATATATCTTATATGTGTGTGTATGTATATATATATATGCATACACACAAATATATATTTGTTTTCAGTAAATTATTTTGTTCTCAATTCTGTACTGCTGAACTATACAGTAATCCAGTTTCTACTCTAAGAAGCAGGTTATGTGATATTAGAGACTAAAAGAAAATAGATTCCTTTTAAACATTAAAATCGTTTTCATATTCTATATGAACAAGTATATATAAATGCTATGCTGATTTATCAATATTTATGTTGGCTAAAAACAGGGTCAGCTTGAGAACCAGGAATCAATTTATACCTTTAGAAGCTCCTATTTTGAAAAATCAGTTTAAATAATTCTTTCCAAGTTATAAGAACCTCTTGAAATGTTCAAGTGATCCTATAAAATATTTTTATTATGACAACTGATTTGTGAGTACATGATTTTGAACCAAAATACAGTCATTTGACATAAGGGTTAAAGTTACTTTGAAATAAGAATAGGCTGCAATTGTATCAAATTGTTTCTAAGTATTTTCAAATTACTTTTAAGATAAACCACTATTGTTTTGTATAATGAATGCACTCTACATCCATCCAATATTTTATTGTTAAAAATTCACATTTGACCACTTAATATGCAAGTATTTTTACTGAAAATATGGTTTCTTCTTACAAATTGAGTGGAAACTCAGCTGAGCCCAAGAGCCCCTCCGGTGCTCCCTTTACAACAGTTCTGGTTGTCTGCCTTTTGCTGTTGTTTTAAGCCAGCGAAGTGCTAATATCATTCTCCACTTGCAGGCCTCACTCTGCAGAATTATTTAACACTAGACACACTGGTATAGGGAAATCACTGTTCAGTAATAGCCAGGGAACATAATCAGTTCCTTGATTTTTACTTTGGAATGTAATAGCACTGAGGGAAAAGAAAACCAAACAACAATGACAAAAGGAGTAGGCAGGAGGGCTTTATTGGTGGGGGTTGTATTTAATATTATTTCAAAATCACACTTTTCAATTTTCTGCTTTGTGATGAACTACAGCCAATTACTTCCCATCAACACTGATAAAAAGAGCTGTCCAACTGTTCAACATTTGCTTTGCTAATTGAATGATCAATTATTCAAATAAATGATTTTCCCTATCAAGCTCCAGGAAAACCTTGGTCGTTGTTCCAGCCCCAGCTATAACATACTGTGGAGCAACAAAGAAACTAAATCCAGATAGAATCCTGAAATGTTAAGATAAAAATCCCTCTAATTGGGTGAAGATTTATGGCAAGTGAAACCGCTTTGGCATCTCATGGATTCTGATCTTTTCTGAGACTGCTAATCCCACCTTCTCCTAGCCTATTTTGCTGATTAATTCATTGGCAAGTATCACTGTGTTCCCTAAGAACATGCACTTTGTTAGGTAATGGGTTTTAATGATTAGTCTAAATGCACTCCTTCTTTGCCAGCAAAGAAAGACCTCTCTCTAAGTCATCTTAGCCCCAAGAGGACTTTGTGAGGAGTGGGAGTCTGGGTGGTGCCAGGGGAATTCTCAGCTGACAGATGGCAGATGTGTTCTGTGTTCACGCCCTACAGTTAGGTAGATTAATAGTAGCTCGAGGTCATTCTGTGGATTTGGTCTTTTAAAGTCAAAATAACTTTTAAAAGAGTTAGACAATATGTATAAGCAGCTAGTTTCCATATGTTCGCGGTATTCTGAAGGATTCCTTCTCGATAACTGACTTGCTTTAAATATACAGCAAGAAGAGCTCACCTGAATGGGCACAGGTTCCTTCCCCACCCTCCTTCCAATAATTATTTTCAAAGACAGAGTCTGGTCTTATTAGATGGAAGCTCACATTATTTTCTTTCACTACATTTGCCTATGTCTAAAAGCCACATAGTTAATAGAAATCCAAGATTCAGTAGTTTATATATAGAGAGAGTATCCTTTCATGGACAGGTTATGTTCTTTCCCAAAGGAATACGCTGATGGAAATGAGAATTATAGTTTTAACAATTCATGTTAGTTTGCAACTGAATTGGCCACATCAAAAGTGTACGGTAAATGCAAAATGTAACTCACTTTCAAAGTAGGAATTAAAAATCAGATCCTTAGATATATAATCTATTCATAAGAAGAACATTTACTAAATTCAACAGAATTTTATCTCAAATCAGGCTAGATTGAAGTACTGAAGAAAGCCTATGTAACTGTCATAATTTTTATATCTTAAGGGTATTGTGGCTGATGATCATTTCAGAAGCTAAGAAAAGAGTCGGACTTTTTGCATTTACTTAAACAAACACAATTTTTGCAAATTCTAATTAGTAATAGCTTTCACAGAGTAATAGCTTTTGATGGATCACCAGAATAAAAGCATTATAAGGGCTGAGGACTTTGTCCCAGTACATGGCATACCATAGATCTCCAATAGATATTTATTTAATGAATGAATAATTCCAGGTAGGTAGAACTACTTCAAACTGTATTTGATTGTTCTTTCGTAGTAAATTTGAGAGTAGAGCAAGCATGTGGTTTTAAAATCTTGACAAAATCAGATTTAAAAAGTACAATTTCTAAAATTTTACACTAGTGACTTCCTATAGCTACTAAGCACAATAATTTAGGGTTATTTAAAGTTGCTTAGAAGTAGTTGATTTACTACTGTCTTTGTGAAATGTGTCTAGAAAAAACACTAAGTCTTCTTTGCAAAGCTTGGAAACTTGAGCTAACATTTTACTAGTATTTTTATTCTAAGACTTAAATTGACTGGCTACATGATTATGTTCTGGGTAGGAAAAATTACATATTATTCCTTACTTTGGAAGTAGGAACTAAACCCTCATACTAAGGATAACTTATTGGTTCTGATACACATAATTTAAAAACTATTGGTGCAGGGGAGGAAGGATAACTGGGGCGAGGAGTAGAGAGACAATAAAGAAATAGTCTGATCAATAATAAATAGGATACTAAGAAACACCCCAGAGACTCCATGCCTCCAAGTTCACTTAAGTCTTAACGTACTTTACATTTCAAATCATATCTCACAAAACAAGTGATAGGATTACACTGCTAAATCCATAAGCATTGATTTTTGTCTCAGTCACAGATGCATGCTGTGCACTATTGGAAAATTTGCTAAAATAGGTTTATGCCATACAATGACTATCATGTAGCAAGCACTCTATCTATAAACTTGCTGGAGTCTTTAACGAGCAATTATCTAAGCTTTAGAAAATACAAACAACATTAAATTATGCGAAAACCTCTCTGGACATGTTCATGAATCTTTCCCATTTCTACCATTTTTCATTGTTACAGAGGCCTTCCTATTCCCCAAGCGGAGTATCCTGCTTTCTAAAAATCACAGTACACATGTGTGAGCTTTCAAAGTGTTTTTAGGAAATATCCCCTGTGGACTCTGGAGAGCTTGCCTTCCGGTCAGAGAAAGAAGAAGCGCTCAAATGGGCTATTATTTTCACTGATAGATCGACCTTATTCCTTGTGGAATTTTGGATTTAGTTTCACATGACTTAGTTTCACATGGTGGTAGATCAGCTCTCCGCAGCCATCAGAATAAGAACGGCTTGGTACTTCTTAGGCCCGATAAGGAGTCCGAGAGGGCAGAGGCGCTAAGAAACGGAGGTGACAAGATGGCTGCGCTGCCTCAGGCTTTCGTTAGTTCTGTCAGCTACTCTTAGAGAAGGGTTGTTAGTTTGGGCTTGTAGGTGTGTTAAGACATAAATGGTGGCTGAAAGACGTGTGGCTGCATGACGTAAAATGTACCTATTATTGCAGCATTTGTTTCATTGATTACTTTGCTCCTACTCCATTAGAAACTTTCTGAAACATCTTCTTTAAGATTTCCACTTCCAAAATTCTCTTTGGTCCCTACTTTATTTTAATGCCCTCTCTGTTGTCTTGATTCGCTGCTTCTTTGTCCACGTTGATGGGAATCAATCATATTTTGTCCCATTTTCTCATGCTCTTACTTTTGTTTTAGCTATATTCTCATATCTAGCTCCTTTGTGTATTTTATACGTATCTAAAAATATTTTGGTTTTAATGTTTAAAATAATATAGAACAGTTCAATTTATTTTAAAAAGTCAAGGTGATCAGTTTACATTTTGTCTCATTAACATGGTCAAATTTAGAAAGATAGAAATCATACATTATAAAGAATCTTTAGATCACTAATACAATTATTACTACAAATTGCTATTTTTCCTCATGTCTAATACTTAAGAAACTTTTTTTTTTTTTTGGAGAGACTAGGTCTCACTGTGTTCCCCAGGCTGGTCTCGAACTCCTGGCCTCAAGCCATCCTGCCTCAGCCTCCCAAATCACCAGATTACAGGCATAAGCCACCACGCTTGGCCTACAAACTATTTTTAACATAACTTCCTAAGATCACCATTTACCCAGAAAAGACAAAAAACAAAACAAAACAAAACAAAAACCCTGCGAACTAAATCCCAGATTTTCTATAATGACATTTTTCTTACCTTTCTGTGTGTAACAAACAATCCCCTTTTGCAAACATGCTGGACTAAAACCTTACATTTATTCAGAATTCATTAAATAATCATCTCTAATTTCTATGATTAAGCATTTACCTTCAGTTTTGCATGCAGCTAATAGCATTGAACCCACTTTAATTAACTTAACCTCATTACAGAAAGGATGGCTCTCCCAGGGACCATGTGACAACTGCAGTGTGAAAGTTCATATTTTGTGCAATTTTACCATACCAATTTAAAACCTTTGTTGCAATGAATATTTGTTAAGTATGTAATTTATATTAAACATGATTTTACTCATTGCATAGGAGAAGAAAACAACGTATTTAGGATTTAATATTCTTAATTCAAATACCTAAGATAATTACTTTGTATAACTACATTCTTAAGGAGCTTTTTGTTTTAGAAACATATACTTAAAAAAAGTTTATTGCACTATCATCAAACAAGAAAAAAATTTCTTATAGGTACAGAGTGAGATGTATGCTTGCTTCTGAGTATGAACACTCATCATCACTGAACATCATAGTGCATCCACGAGAGCCACTTTGAAGAGCTATACCATGGAGCTGGATGTGTTGATTGTGTATTTCTGTGACATTATTTATGAATGTATGGAATGGCCTGAAGTTCACAGCAGATCTGGTATGAAAGGAAAACGTGTGTAAGTGTGGGGATGCCAAGTTTCTAGAAGAAAACTGGAGTGAAGGGGCAACAACTCCTATTTGTGTGTCTTTTATCTTTTCAAACAAACATGCCTTTTCTAGCTTTATTACCAGAAAGAAGAACTACCAGTCCTCCTCCTCTACCACCATATATCACTGTCCGTGAGACAGTAAGCTTGAGTGGCATTAAATTTAACAAAAAAATTAAACTTGGAATATGTCTAAACTCAGATATTGGAATGTCACATCAAATTGTACAACTTGATTATTTGATAGTTTATGTCTAAATTTTGAGTGCTTTACTGTCAACAATGAATATCTGAAATTATTGCATGATGTATTGCATATACATTGATTAAATGGCAATGTAAGTGCTTAGATTTAAAAAAAACCTGCTAAAATGTTAAATCAGAACTATAGATCTTTGTGGTTATTGGGTTATTGAGACAGCGGAGGACTTTCATACTGGTATGATGCCAGTTTAATAGTGATTGGTTATTGATCACAACCCTGGAATGCAGGTATAGGTGTGTGTATGGGGCAGTTGGTGGGTAACAGTCTCTTAGAAAAAAAGAGCAAATCCCCAACTGTAGGGTTACTAAGGCATCCACTCTCAAGCTCAGGAGTCCCAGACGAAGTAAGAAGCTTGTCTCTAAGCTTCCCAGTCAATCCACAATTGGTGCTAATGAGTTTGCTCAGGTCAAGTGTAGCAGGTTTCAATTAGTGTTTGTCCTTTTTACCAGGATCATTACCGTGGCCCTTCAGGAACATATTTAAGTTTTGTGGGACTTGAAGCTTAAAAACTTTCAGGCCAGGTGGTGCAGCTCACACCTGTAATCCCAACATTTTGGGAGGCCAAGGAGGGAGGATTGCTTGAGTCCAGGAGTTTGAGACCAGCTTGGGCAACATAGTGAAACCCTGTCTCTACAAAAAATAAAAAAATTAGCCAGGCATAGTGGCATGTGCATGTACTCCCCGCTGCTCGGGAAGCTGAGGGAAGAAAATCACTTGTGTCTGCAGTGAGCTGAGACTGTACCACTGCACTCCAGCCTGGGTGACAGAGTAAGACCGTCTGTCAAAAAAAAAAAAAAAGAGTGTTTTCATTAAGATGAATAATCCAAAATCATTTTGCATAAATCCAACTTTTGAGAATAGACAATAGCTTAGCTTTTAATCATGCTTATATTAATATATGAGAAATATTAATATATGAGAAAACTGGCACTCAAAAGGAATTGAGAAGGCATAATTGACCCATTCCCTCATTTGGGTAAGGACAGTATAGAGTCCTCAGGTGGAATAATCTACTCTCTGTCTCTGTCCTCTTTTGGCAATGGGATAAATAGCCTTGCTATCATTTGATTTTAAATTGATTCTCCTACTTAGCCACTGCTTTATCAATGCTTGGCTGAATGTAAAGCCAGAAGTGAGCAACTTCCTCAGGGTGCACTGCTTTTGATGGGTTAGCTGTCAAACGCTCCATTGTCCAAATTACACTGCTACTGTAGATTTCCTGCTAAGAAACAATTTACTGCAGCATTGGGCTATCAGTCTTGTGGGCTGTGTTGGTTTTGGGGTATCAAAATCTGATTAACTTACCGCAGATACACAGCAGTTCCTACTGTTGCTTTCCCTAAATTTCCATTTACTGTATTGTTAGCAGGATATGATAACAGAGGCCCCATACAAGAAGCATCCCTAGAATAAACAGTAAGCAAAGCTGCCAAAGTTTAATCCAATATCAAAACTAAAGATAAGCACAAAAATAACAAATACAAAGACCGAAGAAGAAAAAGTATATCACCAACATTTTCTCATAGTTTTCTTCTTCCAGCAAAGGACACATCAGTTATCTGAGAAATATAAATATGTGTGTGTTTACACACACACACACACACACACACACTTATTTATTTTTATACCTCTTTTCCAAACTAATGAGCAGATCTCTTTTCCAAACTAATGAACAAGCACTTTCAATTATATGTGCATGGGTTTTATTTATTGTTATTGTTAAACACATAAAATATACTGGGAAGTTAAAAGCAAATCTCTTCTACTGATTTTATGTTTTCCCCTTTTATAAAACTAGTCCCATAATAGCCATTCTTGAGATTTCTGTTTTGGTATGTTAAGATTCAATTATCACCTTACTGATTCAATACAACAACTTAATGATGAATCTGCTTACCTTTTGCTAACTGCATGTATGTATAAATACCCAACAACAGCAAACCAGGGAGATTTCCATGATATGGAAAACACCAGGCTGTTTACTTTTTATTCAATATGAGAGAGTTGAGTACTAGATTAAATTTAATCATTGCATTCAAGACAAGATCAAACATCAGTTTTAATATTGCATTTGTGATAAAATTGACATCCATATTTGCTAACTTAATTGAAGCATGACAATCAGCTTTAATATAAACTTCCCAGTTTTTAATAAATGGAGACATGGACATTCTCATTACATTAGCAAATAACTGCACATGTAACCTTTCCATCTTAATTTTTGATAAGACCAAATGGTTTCCTCTTCACATCAGGAAACTCAAACTTGTCTCTTTGGTTAAAAAATGGGAACTAGATTGTCTCAGAATGTTATTTTACTTCAATACTAAACACATTTGTAAATAGTATTAACTAATTTAACTCATAAAGAGCCATTAATTAGTAGTACAGTGTTCAAAAATGATTTTACTCTAAGATAAAGTAATAACTAGGATGCTATGTTCCAAGCCCAAATATTTCATTATGTACAGATATAAGGGCCCAATGTGAAGCCCATCTGTACCTACTTTTTTAGTTTCATGAGAGAAATATTTATTGAATAACTATTACGTGCTAGGTTCTGTACCTGGTCTTGGAAACAGAATGCTTATGGATAGCCTCTATCCTTAAAAAGCACACGGTGTCATGGAGAGAGAGGTTGAAAATGATTACAAATACAGGAGTAATAGTATAAGTGTGAAGCAAAGGGAACAGATGGGCATGCAGGGGAAAAGGTTAGATGAGATCATGTTTTGCGGAACCTTGAAAGATGAGCCACTTAGGTGGGAGTGTGTGTCCAGGGCACTCTAAACACTCACCACGTTCCAGGAGGGGGCTGAGCAGAGCAGGTACGAAGAATGTCCAGGAGTGTGGTAAAGCTGGACCACAGTCAACAGTGCATGAGTGTAGATAAAGGCTGGAGAGTGGGTAAGAACCTAATGGGTCAAATCAAGAAGCTTGAATGACATCCTGGCAGGAGGTCATTAAATAATTTTTCAGGGGGAAAATGACAAGTCCAGATTTCCATTTGAAAATGGCTATGCTGTAGGATATGCGGAAGAGGGATTGGAGGGATAGAAGACAGAAAGCGGGTGAGTAGGCAGGGGGATATTGCAAAGCTGGTGAGAGACCAGGAGAGCCTCTACCAAAATAGCATCTTTGGAGAAGAGGGAACAAAATTTAAGATTCTTAAAGGCTAAATTGAGATTAGAGCTCTGATTGTATGTGGTTACTAGAGGGGAGGGACAAGTTAGGAATGAAGTGTCTCCTTGGAAGACTGGTGCTACTAACAAATTAGGTGGAGAATGTACAGATAGGACAGGGTTAAAAAGGAGAAGAGACAGGAGTGCTTCATGTTGTATTTGTGCCCAGGGGGAGGTCTGGAGCTGATTTGGAAGTGGGAATGAGAAATCCTCCAGACTGAGGTGAAATGTTCTCAACCATTAGAACGATTATGGGCACCCTGTTCATATTATCCATTCACAGTGCTTTGTAGACTTGCAGTCAAAGAAAAAAAAAACGTTTCATGCTCATAAAGACTTCATTTTATTTCAAACACGTTCTAAGAACATAACTGTGCTGTTTATGATTTTGTTCCTATTGTGTCGATGTGCGGAAGTGCTCGTAACCTATAAAAATGGTAGATGACTACTTGCAGAAAGATGGATAAACCCGTACTGCTGTACTGCTCAATTTTGTTCTTGTAAAAAATTTGTGTTTTCATTCAAATTCATTTTTGTCATCACTAAATAAGTAACAACTAAAGCCAAATGATTTTCCATTTCATAGAACTATAGAAAGTAGAAGAGCAATTTTAATAGCACAGTGTATTATTCCAAGATTCTACAATTAAAAGCATCAGAAGTGTCCACTGCTATCAAGTAGATGGTTCTTCTGTTAGAGAGAGGAAATACAAAAAAAGTGCTTATACACGGCCATAAGAGGACTCCTGTAAATCTAACCTATTCTTACAGCAAAATTACTATGTTTACTGATGGCTATCCATACTTTATCTCTAGTGCTTGCCAGTGGTTGAAGGTCCAGTCCCATGATGATTCTTCCAGTAGACAGACTACATGGAGGTCTGCTTGTAACCTACAAACATCTTACACATGTTTTAAGAAATATATTCCCCAGTCTTGTTTTTCTATTTAATATATTTTTGAATTCTAATATATCCAGAATTCTTCTCTTTGGTGATATTTTAGTAATGACCTGAGAAAAATCAAGCTCTGTTATAGCATGAAAATTGTTACATAAAATAAAACCTAAAAGTTACTCTGTTTTATACCAAGTTAAAACACCAAAAAGCCTCAGTCCTCCCCAACCAGTATCTCCTGACATTCGCTCTCCTCAAAGTGTCTGTTAATGGTACCACTACTACTGCTGGTACCCATTTGGAAACTTGTCTTGACCCACTTCTGACCAGCCATTGTAACCTGCAGTCAGTGTTTCTCCCTGTAATTTTTCTAATGTTTCTCCCATCTCTTTGTTCCTTCTGTCCTAGCTCACCACTGTATTATTACAACCAATTTCTAACTGAGTTCTTTGACACAACTTTTGAGCCCAGATAATACTTTCTGCATGTACTATGGGCTGAGTATTCACTTCTCCACATTTTTTCAATCTTATCTCTTTCTTTACTGCAACACTGATCTTTTGATCTGCTCACATATTTCCTCCTTCTGAGCTCTCAACACAGTTGTAAAGTTAAGACATGAATGGCTTTGATCACACACCACTGTCTCTACCTGAAGCCTTCTGTTCCTCTCTATCCAATGCTTGTTTAATCCTTTGAGATGCAGATGATCTCTCATTCTCTCTGATGGTCTCTAACCAATTCGTACTTGCTAGTCTCTCTCAGGGGCAAAAATGTTGATAGCAGGAGACACCATGGCCATGTGTTCACCTTTGCTGGGAAGAACGAATGCTGGAGCTGTTCTCACTTCCCCCCAAAAAAAGCCCGAGTCTTGTGCTCCTCTTATGCTTAATTTAATGTGTGAAGCTGTGTTTTTTTTTCTCCATGAAGATCTTTTTGTGGTCCTCAGTGGACATTCATATGGGTTATAATATAAGATTAGAAACCTATACAAGATGCCAACAAAATATGGGGTATATGCCAAGGCTTGGACATTTGCTGCAATGTTTATTCTAAAGTCTGGTCTTCTAGAGACACTTGTCTTTCATTTCTGGAAGAAAAAATATCCATTCTAAATCATAAAGAAGTAATATTTAAAAAATGCTTTTATGTTTTCTTTGAAATGGTGCCCTATTTCTTTTTCTTTCTGTCTCTCTATCTCACTCTCTCTCTTTTTTTATTTTTATTTTTATTTTTTTTTTTGAGACAAGGTCTCACTCTCTCACCCAGGCTGGAGTACAGTGGTGTGGTCACAGCTCACTGCAGCCTTGGCCTTCCTGGCTCAAGCCATCCTCCCACCTCAGCCTCTCAAGTAGCTGGGACTATAGGCACCCACCCTTATGCCTGGCTAGTTTTAATTGGTTTTGTAGAGATGGGGGCCTCACTATGTTGCCCAGGCTGGTCTCGATGACCTGAGCTCAAGCTATCTTCTCTCCTAGGCCTCCCAAAGTGCTGGGATTACAGGCGTGAGCCACCTCAGCTGACTCCTTTTTGTTTGAATGCAGTATCTTTAAGAATAAATGGCCATATCTCAAAATTGAAGATCCTGACATTTCTAATTTTGAGTCACTTTCTGCCCTAGCTTCACTTTTAAAATGTAATAAGGGCTCTGAAATTCTATCCACATGGAGGGCTAACAACTCAATACTAAAGGTTTTTAAAATAATGCATAATTCATCCTAAAACTCTGTGTTTCTATGACTGCTGTCCCATGAACTTTTGTAATCTGCCAGTGCAAAAAACAAAGTAAGATTTTTTTCTTTTTGCCTGTAATAATACATCTTAAACATCAGTTCAGTGTGGGTTTTCATGTTAGCTGGCATAGATACCCATCCTAAAATATTTTTACTTGTAATAACCTGATTATTTTAAGCTGTTCAGTGGAAACTGTCTAAATGATTGACTGCTCCCCAAAAGTATGGGAATGATTTCCAAGCTGTTTTCAAGGCAGTTAGGCAGATAAGTAAAACCCGTAAGAATTCTGTTCAAGAGATGGATGGTTCTACATTTGTTCCAGAGGGATATTTTTCATATTCAATGAGTAAGCACATTTGCTTTAACATTGAAAACTACCTAGCAGAGACGAACTATTTTTATGGAAACACTATAAACATTAAACATGCCACATTAATAATAATAATACAGAAAAGGGTTCTGAGAAATAGGAGTCTAGGAACATGAAGGATGATGTAAATTAAAAAACAACCACCACCAACAATAATAGGACAGCAAAAAAGTACAGTAATTTACCAATCTGGCACTACATAAAACTAGCAAATGTACTTCACAATGTTTATCTTTGCTATAATTTGCAGAACATAAAATAATACCTTGATTGAAAGTCTGATCTATTACTCATAGAATGGTTTTAGAGAATTTTTTTATAAGTTATTGTTTCACAATATAATCAAACTAGCCATCTTGGAACAGGTAAAGAAAAGCAAAAATCACATAGTGAAACTGATGAACAATTCCTTTTGCTTCTTGATGTAAAGATTTTGCACCCTAATTAAAAACAACAACAAATAAACAAACCGGGGATGAGGCCACTGGTATGCCACTCTTTAGGGTTTATGCTCCTTGAATTAACTTCACAATGGTCATGTACAGTATTTGCTTTCCTTCTTCTTAACTCCTGGTGATGAGTTTCAAGTGTAATGATGCCTGTGGTTCCATAGTCTTGTAGAGTAACAGTTCATATTCTGAGCACTTACTCTGTGACAGGTACAAAGTCAAGGACATATTATCATTTAATTCTCCAATAACTTCATTGAGTAGGTCCTAATCTTATCTCCATTCTAGAATGAGGAAACTAAGGCTTGGAATGGTAAAGTAACTTCAGACAAATTCACATAATTTCTAAATGGTTCTGACTCCAGAATCATGCTTTTAATTTCTTTGCTATACTGTCTCTCTACATGGGCCTAAAGCACTAATTTTTTAAAAAAGTAATGGCAACTAGTAAGCCTATATATTATATATAAAAGTGTTTCCTAGAGTCTGTCAGTTAAGAATCCATTGTGCTATTTAACATTTTTTTTCAAAAATTCTTTGCCAGGTACAGGAAATGCTGCAAAAAGCTGCCCTAAGCATATTCCATGGATTTCCCAGTTGGCAATTTGATAGGCCTGCTGTTATTCATAAACACTTGTCTTTAACCATACTAGAGCAATCAAGTGAAACAAAGCAGGTTAAACTGAAAGTATTTATAAAGCAGGGCACATGGTTATACAAACCCACAAAACATGCAAAGCTGTTGGAAAGAAAATCTGGTCAATTCCAGTACTAACAATCACAGTTAAGGCAATTTTCCAAGGTTTATCTTCCCATCAGTGCTTATAATGGATGTTTTACTATCCAATATTGAAAGGAAAATCTAAGTATTAATTACAGAAGGTATGTAGGTAATGTTTGCATTGCAAAATAAAGCACTAGTCAATAAAATAAAATAGATGGATAGATGAACTTTTTATCTCTCTTCTACAGAAATAATCCTGGTGACAGCACTGAATATCTAGAACTGTTATTCTGTCTGGTAGCCACTAGCTATATGTGGCTATCCAGCATTTGAAATGTGGCTAATATAACTTATTAACTGAATTTTAAATTTTAATTTATAATAATTGATTTAAAATTTAAATCAATGACTGATGCTTATTTCTGTTATTGGAATAATTTTAAGTATCTTTGGAATAACTTGGGTATGTACATTTACTTTTTTCAAATGTAAATTTTATGAAATCAAATATAGATCATGTATTTCTGATGAAAATTTAAAATCCAAATTTGATGTGCTGTAAGTATAAAATAGACACTGAATTTCAAAGACAGTATTAAAAAAAGAATGCAAAATCTATCATTAATAGTTTAAAAATATTAGTTGCATGTTGAAATATTTTAGACATATTGAATTAAAATAATATTATTAAGATAATTTTAGCTGCTTCTTTTCACTTTTTTAGTGTGAGTACAAGAAAACTTAAAATTAAGTATGTAGTGCCCATTATGGTTCTATTGGACAGCATTATGCTAGAAACTATGACTGTAAGTTCATTAATTGTCTTGAAAATAGTGTAATAGTATGCCCCAAAACTCACTGAAATGACATTATTTTTCGATCATAATCTCCATTCTAGTTGCTACAGTAAAAAGTATCATACTAATTCATTATGAAGGAGACTCAGTAAGTGCTAAATCACCTGAAATAAAAGGGAAAACTGGGAGACATGGGGTGTCTAACTCATTCCGTGACTTCAGATAGGACTGGTAGGTTAAAGCCAGGATTTGTTAAGATGCTTAGCCTGAAACTAGCTAGACAACTTTTGCAAGGGATGTTTCCATTTATTCAAAGACAGGCACATTCCCCAGAAGTTCTAAACAGAGGAGGATGCAACTGAAGAAATCTCTACAGCATTTTCATTCTTGGCTTCCACATTTCAAAAAAAAAAAAAAAAAAAAAAGACACAACAATACACTTCTTAATGATCCCAATGGTGTTCTATTTTAGACTACATTCCAACAGTAAATATACAAAAATAAACACACGAGCAAACAAATGAAATGTGTCCAGAGGTCTGAATTGAGGTCCAAGTCCTGCAATTGTCCCCTCCTCCCTGGGCCTATTTCCTTATTTCCATAATGGAGTCAGAGAGGCTTGGGGTCTCTAAAAACTTTTAGTTCTAAAGTTGGTGATTCTACACGAATTCTAAGAAGGTGACACTTACATAATGCTTTACTTTTTCATAGCACCACTTCCACTTATTTAACTCACAGCAACTTGGTGACAGGCTTTTTCTTGACACAGGGTCTTGCTCTGTTTCCCAGGCTGGAGTGCAGTGGAACAATCATGGCTCACTGCAAGCTCAAACTCCTGGGCTCGAGAGATCCTCCCATCTCAGCCTCCAGAGTAGCTAGGACTACAGGCTTGAGACACCACCATGCCCAGTGAGATGGTTTGGCTGTGTCCCCACTCAAATCTCATCTTAAATTGTAGCTCCCATAATCCCCACATGTTGTGGGAGGGACCAGGTGGGAGTTAATTGAATCATGAAGGTGGATTTTTCCTGTGCTGTTTTAGGATAGTGAATAAGTCTCAGGAGATCTGATGGTTTTATAAATAGGAGTTCCCCTGCACACGCTCTCCTGCCTGCTGCCATGCAAGATGTGCCTTTGCTCCTTCTTCACCTTCTGCCATGATTGTGAGGCCTCCCCAGTCATGTGGAACTGTGAGTCCATTAAACCTTTTCTTCTTTATAAATTACCCAGTCTCAGGTATTTCTTCAAAGCAGTATGAAAATGGACTAATAGAACCCAGCTAACTTATTTTTAATTTTTGTAGAGACAAAGTCTCACTATGTTGCCCAGGCTGGTCTCCAACTCCTGAACTCAAGTGATCCTTCTGCCTCTGCCTCCTAATGTGCTGGGATAAACTGACACATTTTTAGAAAGTGAAGAGCCTAGGACTACAACTAATCTAAATCATTTTTCAGTACATTATACTGATTGTCATTTTCTGACAATCACAGAAATTATGCTGAATAATTTTCATGTATTAAATCATTTATGAGATGAGCTAGAAAATCAGATATCTGTCATTTCTTTCCAATATATCTTGCATTCTTTCCTTTTCTTCCACTGTCAATACCACATTTTATATGTGAACTTCTATAACTCTGTATTGATGTATTAAATATAGATACAAATGATTTAGTAGACAGTGTCATAACTATTTTAATGATGACCAATCCCTTAACTTTGTTCAAATACCATGCTCTACAAAATATAAAGTGAGCTTTGTCCTTTCATGGTAAAAAAAAAAAAAAAAAGGCATTTTTAAAGAGAGGCCAAAGCACTGTGGCTCACACCTGTAATCCCAGCACTTTGGGAGGCTGAGATAGGTGGATCACTTGAGACCATGAGTTTGAGACCAGCCTGGGCCATGTAGAGAAATCCCAGCTCTAGCTGACCCCTGGCACACTCCTGTGGTCCCAGCTACTCTGAAGACTGAGGTGGGAGGATCACTTGAGCCCCAGATGTCGAGGCTGCAGTGAGCTGTGTTCGTGCCATTGCACTCCAGCCTGGGTGACAGAGTGAGACTCCATCTCAAAATAAAAAACAGGTAATCATAATATTCTTTTAATGTAGGTTGAAAAACAAATGAGTATTTTTTACAGAAATGTATCTTTAAGCCCTAGAAAAGCTAACCTTAAAAACTGGGTAAGTTTAAAAAATTACCCAATTTTTAAGCAAGGATAACTCCCTTCACTCCCTAGAAACTTAGCTCATTATTGAGTAATTATATAGTTATTTCTAGCATCTTCTGTGAGTCAATAGAAAATAATTATATAACAGATAACATTTTTAGGCTAAGATAAAGTATTCTAGTTAAAATGCTTACTCAGTTTTAAAATGGCACAAATTTTGGGCATAATTTATATACTTAACAAAGGAATTTTTAAGAGTTTGAAGTATCAAAACATTTTTTTTAAAAAAAAAAAAACAGGTTTCACTCTGTCACCTGGGCCAGAGTGCAATGCACAGGATCATAGCTCACTGCAGCCTTGAACTTCTGGACTCAAGCGAAACTCCTGCCTCAGCCTCTCAAGTAGCTGGGACTACAGGCATGCACCACCAGGCCCAGATAAGTTTTTAAAACTTTTTTTTTTAGAGAGAGATGAGAGAGTCTCATTTTGTTGCTCAGGCTGGTCTCGAACTGCTCACTTCAAGTGATCCTCCCTCCTCGGCCTCCTAAAGTGGTGGGATTACAGGTATGAGCCACGGAGCCTGGCTGAAATGCTTTTTCGATAGACTATTCCACTACAGAAATCTTATCACTACAAAGTACTAAAAAGCATCTTAAGAAAGAAAATAAGATAATTTTAATTTATAATATGTTTTATAATCCAATTCAGTAAACATATATTATTGGTTCAGAGGGACTAAAACCATATTGATTTACCTGTGATTATCTAAAAGTAAAAGTCTCCCATAAGACTATAAAAAAGACATATACATCTCACATTCCCCCAGGTAAATTCCTTCAGATCAGCATGCATGGTATTAGATGTCTGCAAATGCACCCTTTAACCTGGAAACAAAAGACAAAAGAAACAGAGGGGATTTCTACCCTTGGGGAAAGTAGTAAGTCACTGGCTTAAATTTATTATACTGCTCTTCTGCTATGTGTCACTTCATGATAAAATGCAAGGTGGGAGTAGGGCAGATGGAGGACTTAGATGGTTCAGAAGGAATCTAAAAGCCATGACTGTTGACTGTAATGTCACTTCCTCCTCCCCAAGATATTAGGAGTTATTATTTTAAAGTCAAGGGATTAAACACAAAATGTTGAGTGAATGTAAGTAATTTGAATTTTCCAAGATGGAACTTTCATGACCCAGTCATACTAGTTGATGGTGGAACACTGTTGGAGGAATCAAGGGGGGAATATAAAGTAAAGAGGCAAAAGACTGTCACTTGGAGATGATTATGACACACATACTATGTGTGATAAGCCCACTGGACATTTTCTATATTTTAAGCTGCTCCTGAAGTATTTTCTAAGTTAGAGTAATTCCACTTGGCACTCAGGACTTGATTAGGAAGTTCCACTGAATACCATTGACATTTCCAAATATTTAATTTTTTGTTGTGTCTAAGTATTGACTGTAGATGTTATTTCTGTGGTCCAATTATCCATCTCGACCCTGAATTACAGATATGAGTGTTATTTTACCAGCATTAGAGAATATTCAGTATGCTGATACATTCTTCCCGTGATCGCTTATTCATTTGAAATTAAAAGCCTACTGATGTTTTATTATAGTGAGCTGTTCCAAAAATTACAGAGTTGCTTTCTTTAGAAATATAGAATCCAAATAGTAATTCTTATACAATCTACTGTTTTTTTTTTTTAAAAAAAAAACAGATTGCTATAAATCTCTCCTTTAGACACAAACCCTAGAGGACAGTTTTGAATTTAAACAAGATTAAAGTCATGATAATGACACTCAGTTTTGTAAACCTATTCTCTGATTGTTTTATTAAGAAATGGAAAAACAAATGAAGATGTATGGCTGGGTAGCTAAGGACATCTTATCTGCAAATCTGTACTGACTATTGTTAGTGCATTGCCTTTAGTTGTGCTTTTAATGTACTAAAGCTCATACTGTGAAATAAATCTACTCTTTTCTGCAGTATTGCTTCTCCATTTGATTTATTTTAAAAGTTAGCTCAGCTTGACTTCTGTACCCAGCTGCTTTCTAAATAACAGATTTCTATCCACTTCTGAAACTTTAACAGTAATTTACAAAAAAAAAAAAAAAACCCTCCAATCCCACTAATGCAAGTTTTGAAAGGAGGTGATGAAATCTCACAAATGGGGGGTGCTAACTGTGTAGTCAGATCCTCCTTATTCTAGAAATAAAGTGCATCTAATTGGAAAACTCCTCTTGGGAGAACAGGGATCGACTTTTACCCACCCTTACTGCCAAAGGGCGAAAACTGGAGTAACTAAACAGAGTTCACTTTACCAGCAAAAAATATAAAGTAGTACTTTTACATTGATTTTAAGAGATAAGATATGAATTGGGTGAGAAATATTCAATTTCGGGACAAGTACTTCCCAACAGATATTGTTACATAAAGCAAGAGAGGTGACAAAATTATATAATTACAATTCTGGCGTCTGCTATGAAAAGGTATTTGCTGTGTGTGTGTGTGTGTGTGTGTGTGTGTGTGCTTTTCTCATTGGTCATTGCCTGGTATTATTTTTATCCTTTGTTAGTGTTCTTGCACTGTTTGCTAGAAAGTATGCTTTGCTGCAAGACACCGGTTAAATGCAATTCAGCAGCATAAGCGGCACTAGGATTGATGAAAAAAATGGAATAAGAATAAAAAAAAATAACTTCACTCTCCTCTATCTCTGACACCAAAAACAACAGGCTGTGAAAATAGTTTCATTAAAAAATAACAAGCCCATGCTCACCAGGGGATAGATCAGGGCAAACTGAATCAAAAATTCCTCAATCATTGCTCAAGTAGGTCAACTAGAATTAACTCAAAGGGCAAAGATTCAGAGTGAGCTGCCCATTTCTCACCAGTCTGCTTCTTCAGTCCTCCTGTCTGCCCAGGAGGGAAATGAAATGGTGGAGCTCTCCATGGTGGGCATGTCATTTTGCAAAGCCTCTCTCAATACCAGTGTATAAAGGTGGGCCCATATTATGGATAGTATTAGTTTGAGCTCCTCCAGTTGTCTAGAATAAAATGCTAATCAGATGCAAAGTTATTTGCTTTTTGGGAATGTACTTCTGTGATTTTGAATTTACTACCTTACTTTTCAACAAAGCCATTAGTCTAATTGTATGGTCAAAATGCTGGTGAATGTCTCAGTAAAGCTATTTTTCTTTTGCACAGGTTTTATCAAAGCATTATTAACTTTATTCTTATATGTCAAAATATGTTCTTTATTTTTTAAAAAATTAGAACAAAGTCCCTTTAAATAGTGCTTGAGAGGAATTTGTCCAGGTTAAATCTATAGAGTTCTCTTAGTGTCCTCCTCCCAGACACTAAGGGTATAGCTGCCTGAGAGCAGGTCTTTTCTCTTCCTCTGTCATATCAAAGTTAAAAAGTCCTGTTAGAAAAAATATATGCTGCTCTAATGAAAATAAAGTTTTCATCTATATTACTAATCGGGGAAGTTTCTAGTCCTGACTTTTGTTATTAAAAGCATAGCAGTTTCTCCCATACAACAGTAGTTCCCTGAGTGCCCAGGGATTTATCACAAAGATCCACTACTTCTTCAGCAGACAGGCCAAAAAAGTTGTAGGGCAGAGAGAAACATGACAATGTGGAATTTCATTCAAAGAACATTAAGAATTTTAAGATAGCCACAGCAGAGCATTAGACCAAGCATGGGGCCCTTCTAAGGTCCAGTAGCCTTCAAGCCACAAGCCCATGAAGACTGGCCTGTTGGCCTGTCTCTGGGTCTCATAGAGTTGGAGTACACAGATGGGCAGCTTTCAGAGCAGCACAGCTTCTCTGGCTTCATCATAAGGAAACTTCTATGTTTCTATGTATCAGCCTTTGCAGTAAGAGCCTTAGGAACCATCCGGCAGGCTATCATTAACAGATAACCAATAACGAGGGCAAAGGTTTCAACCTAGAATAAACCCAGAGGATATTAATAGGAGGGTTTGTCTTTAGCAACTTCAGAAGCTACAGGGGAAGAGAGAGATTCTGCCGTGTAGAAAACATGTGCTGACCCATAGATATCAGAACACATGAATTCAGGATACGTTGCTCATTAATTAGCTCTATCATCTTGGGTAAGATATTCCAACCCCCTGGATTTCCTGCTTTTCACTTTAAAGTAAAGGTGTTAGAGACATGATTCAAGGGTCCTTGGAAAATTTACTAAGTCTGTGAGATAAGAAGAGGAGAGAAATGATATACATTTTCTTTTCTCAGGGAAATATCTCTACTTGTAATGAGTATTTAATTTTATCTAAAGGCAATGATGATGATGATGTTGATGATGATGATAGCAGCAGGAGACAGACAAATTTCTAGGCAGACAGGGATGGCTTGAACCCGACCTTCAAGCCAAAGGACAGTTTAAAGCCTGAAAACCGAGCTGGTAGTTCTAGATGGAGTCCACCACTGGAGTGAAAACTTCTATCCCTGTCTTACCCACTCTCTCTCGACTGGTTCCTTCTGAATGATGCCTTTCAACCAATCGAATGGTGCTTTTCCAAGCCCACCCATGGACCCATCAGCATGCATTTCCCCATTCTAAGCCCATAAAAACTCCCATTACTGAATTACTGAATCTACTTTTCATTTTAACAAAGTTGCAACCAAGAAACCATTATCCCTGATTGTGACCCTATGTTAACAACTGAACTAATTTAGTTTGCATTTAGCTTATTTAATCTTCATGAATGCTTTATGAAGTAGGTACTGTCATTATAACAAGTTTACAGGTAGGGGAATCAAAGCCCAAAAAGCTTAAGCATATCGACATTTACGAAGCCCCTCTCATGTGCTAGGCTCTATGGCAGAGTCATGGGTTTGATGCATTCAGGGTCAAGGAAGCCAGGAGACTGAGTGCCAGAGAAGGGGCAGGGAAAAGAGGAAGGGTGGGCAGTCTTGCGTGTATTGTCTGGGTGCCAAAGGAAGAGTCTACAGCAGGGAAATGCAGCCTTTTGACAAGTGGGAATTAAAAGGAATTTCTTAAAGAACATAACAGAAGTTCCACTCATGTTTCTGAAAAATATAAGTGCTTTACACAAAACAAAAATGTCTAACAAATTCCAAGGTTAATAAACTGGTGCATTTAAATCTGCACCACCCTTATATTTTCAACTAAACAAATATGGATGTGATAATTCACATTTGATACTTGGCTAATCCCATTCTACCAAGGAGTTTTAAATAGTAACATTAAAGAAAAGTTAGTAAGAAAACACTCAGGCATCTAAAGGATTTAGTTAATTCTCCCCTAGACAAAGAACCTGGTGTCTTTACAGCCCTCCTAATTTCCCATTAAATATTACACTAATAATTAATTTTTAAGTACATCCTAAATATATTCTTCCAAAGTAGAAAAAGCACATTGAACAGGATAAATTGCAAATAGAAACTTACATAACTCTTTTTATATGTTTTGCATATTTGTGTCACTCAATACATAGGACATGAACGTACATGATGTGGCCAATACCATCCTTAAAATTCAATCCTTTGGACAAATGTCCGTATACTGAAAAAATAGCATCTAAGTTTTGATTGCCCTTCAGACTATTTGACATAGACTTTACAGAACAAAGAACATTTAAATTAACTGTGCAAAGCAAAGAGTAGAAATCATCTTATTATACAACATCAAGACAACTATCAAAACATTTCTTTAAAACTCATCTATATTTTAGAGCAGTAGCATTATTAATTGTCTGCATTCTGCTCCATCTTCATAATTCAATGTGTCCAGTCCTACATCTGTTGCATAAAATTGGCATATTTATTGCACCCTTGGGACACAATTTCCCAATGAGAAGTAGCCAAATGTAGCTTTTTTTTTTTTTTTTTTTTTTTTTTGCTTATGTAAAATGCTACAGTGGATAACATACATCCTTGCTCCCAAAGTACAGGAAGAAAATTTATATCACTAAACACATGCAAATGAAAACACAGGATTCCATGCTTATCATCCAAACCACTTACCTGATTCATCAAAACTACTTGGGTAGTAGAACAAACTATTATATCTTCCCAGAATATTATGGAAAGGTATCCTCTATTGCTGAATAATTGAGTCTACTTTTCATTTTACCAAAGTTGCAACCAAGAAACCATCATCCCTTGATCCTGACCCCAGTGCTCCCCAACTTTGGTGGACAGATTCTGCAAACTGTCTACCAAACTAGTGAGATAACAGATGCAATGCACTAATCTAACTTCATTCACTCATTCATTCATTCATTCATTCAACAATTTGTATTTGCTAAGCACAAGGTAATAAGGAAAGTTCTACTGTAGCAGATAATTCTCCATGTAGTGTTTGTATCATTCTACGCCATTGTTGACTTGCTAATACTGTCCATTTGAAAATAAAAACCCTCATTTTAATTACTAGGTTAGACAAAGCAATGAAGATATATCTCCTGTTTCTTGTTTCTGTTGCAAATTAGGTATGTCTAGAAGACAATAGGGCATTGATTCTCAATCACAAGTAAATAAAGCATGTAGACTTTGTCTTAATGAGATAAGGTTTAGTCTGTGCTTTCTCAGTGGGATGGTTTTTGCTATTTTGCTTTTTAACTGGTAGCAAAAAACTTCAGCAGTGTGTCCTTTTTCTGCCTACAGTGAATTCTACATGGGAATGGAGTTGCTGTAGAGAGCTTTTAGATATAAATGCTGCTTTAGAGCTAATTAGATAAAAATCACAGAAAAAAGTATTGTTTCTTACTGGAGAGGAAATTTGAAATATTTTACTCCATGAATTCTCTGAATAATACAGGAAAACTGTAGAATCTAGTCTCTTTAATTCTCTACTGAAATCATCAAAAATAAGGTCAGTTTACTTTAAACTTGCTATTTATATCACATAGGTCTTCCTAATGCCTTAGACAAAATTGGGATAACAAATATGAACAGAAGTATGCCACCTGCAATGTTTTTAAGTCCCTAAAATAAAAATGCAATCACTAGTTTTAAAAAGGAAAAAAAATGACATAGGAAGAAGTATCATGCTAAAAGCAGTATTCTAAAAATGTTAACTAAGACATGATTAAATACCAATTACTTTAATTTCGGCAGTGTCTTCCCTAGAGACTACCTGGGAAATACTGTCAACAACTCCACAAAAAAGCATCACAGTACATACAAGAGGCAAGAACCCTTTCAAGTTAATGAGGATTTTTAAAAATGCAAAAGACTGTTTCTCCTTTAGTGATTTTCAAATTGGATTATGTCAGTCCCTTGCATAAAACTCTTCAATGGATTCCCATACAGTTAGGATAAATGTAAAATCCTCATGATGGCCTGAATCCCCTTCCTATCTCCCCACTTTTATCTATCCACAGGGCATATTCTCTATTTACACTGGTATTTTTCCATTTTCTCCGAAAGACTTAATTGTTCCTGCCTCAGGGCCTTTGCTCTTGTGTTCACTCTACCTCAAGTTTTCTTCCTCTTGAATAACTTCTAGGCATTCTTTAGGTAGTCAAATGACATTTCTTTAGGGAAGCATGCCCTGATCACCAACTTCAAAGTACTTTTTCTTATTCTCTTTTATAGCACCAGAGTGGATTTTCCTCATTAGTCATTTTCTTAGAACCCTGCTCCTTTCCTCCTCAGTACTTATTAGAAACTAATTATGTATGGGAGTAGGATTTTTGTTTGTTTGTCTTTCATGTTAGTCTTCCCCATTAGATTATGCTTTACAGCTATAGGGACTGCATCTCCACTGTTTACCCCTAATTGAGCACAACGCCTTCATATATTCACAGGAATATATCTTGAAATAATGGTCAACTTCCCAGTCATTAGACTTTGTTTCTGACATTGTTATAGATAAAGGTAGCCAATCATTTGCATATATACAGACTGTAGTGGACAACATTGTCATGGTGAACACATTCTAAGCAGATAATAATGAGTTACATAATCCCCTCTCTTTGCGTGCAGAAGGAACCTGTGACTTGCTTCTAACTAACAGAATCTGGCAAAGGTGACAGAATGTCTTTCCCATCATTAGGTTACATTATACCTTGCTGGCTTTGAAGAAGTAAGCTGCTATATTCTGAGAGAGGAGAAATGTCAAGGAGCCTGTGGAAGCTCAGAGCAGACCTTGATCACAGCCAGCGAGAAAATGTGGCCCTTAGTTCCACAACCACAGTGAGATGAATTCTTTTTTTTTTTTTTTTTTTGAGACGGAGTCTCGTTCTGTCACCCAGGCTGAGTGCAGTGGCACGATCTCGGCTCACTGCAAGCTCTGCCTCCCAGTTTCATGCCATTTTCCTGCCTCAGCCTGCCGAGTAGCTGGGACTACAGGTGCCCGCCACCACGCCCAGCTAATTTTTGTATTTTTAGTAGAGACGGGGTTTCACCGTGTTAGCCAGGATGGTCTCGATCTCCTGACCTCAGGATCCACCCGCCTCGGTCTCCCAAAGTGCTGGGATTACAGGAGTGAGCCACCGCGCCCGGCCCACAATGAGATGAATTCTGCAAACAACCTGAGGTGGCCTAGAAGTGGATCAACCTTCCAGTCCCCAACCCCACCCTGGGTTGAGCCTCGAATGAGAATGTGCCCCTGACCAACAGCTGCATTGCAGCCTGTGAGACCCAGGTAAGCCCTGCCTGGTCACGTAATTCACAGGAACTGTGAGATAGTAAATGGGTGGTTTAAGCTGCTAATTTTGTGGTAAATATTACAGGGGAGTAGGAAACTAATACAGCTGCCAAATCACATATGGAACCAAATTGCCAGCAAACGGATTCTTTCTTCATTGATATTCTCATTTTCTTTTATTTTAACGACTGAGTTTTTGGATGTTAAGGTATTCTCTTTTTATTTTTATATTTGAGATGATTTTCTCACTAAAAGAAATACTTTTTGTCCTTGAGATATAACATTTGAGGTATTTTTCTTTTTTATTCAATATATTTTGTTAATTTGGAAGCTTCAATTTGTTCTTAGTGGAGTGCCTACCATGTGCAATACAGGAGGCATAAATTAGGGGAACTTCAGGGGGGTATTAAAGCTGTGAGCAAAACATAGGAGGTAATAATGTATTTATTCCTATTTTTATTATTTTTATTGTTTTATTTTTTTTGAGACAGAGTCTCACTTTGTCACCCAGGCTGCCGTGCAGTGCTGTGATGATGGCTCACTGCAGCAGCCTTGAACTCGTAGGCTCAAGTGATTCTCCCAATTTAGCCTCCTGAGTAGCTGGGACTACAGGAGTGCACCACTGTGCCAGGCTAAGGTTTTTTTTGTAGCTTTTTGCAGTGATGAGGGCTTAATATGTTGCCCAGGTTGGTCTTGAACTGCTGGGCAAGTAATCCTCCCACTTTGGTCTCCCAACGTGCTGGCATTAAAGGAGTGAGCCACTGTGCCTCACCCCAGTAATTTAATACAGATTGGGTAATAATCCTAAGAACTCAACATATATGTTCAGCGCCTCTTCGTGATATTTTCAGTCTAACCCTGAGAAGCTGAGTCAGAGCCCCTACCTGGGGCATAACAAGTAGCCCAGAGCCCGAAGGAGGTGAGACTCAGTGGATCCGAGCAGAGTTGTGTGATACACTTCCCTCTGGGAGGAGGCCAGGGACAATATTTTATTCACCTTTGTAATCCCCAGATGCATAGCTGACAATCAAACAATACAGATTTTTAATTGAAAGCTCAAGAGATATTACAGTACAATGGAATGTGGAATGTGTCAAGGATGCCTTTTCGAAAGTGGTATCTTACTGTGGTTCTTGAAGATGTGGACAGTGGTTATTACTAGAGAGATTGGCAAAATGCTGCTTCTCCTGTCTTCATGCAATTTCACATACCAATTATCTAGTTTTTGTCTAAAAGCTGTTTCTAAAGATGTATCATTTGTAGTTTTATTCATTTTGTGAAATGTAATGCTACTAATACAATATCTTCATTTAAATCCACTTCTACCTACTTGTAATTTTTTTCAGAATGCCTTCTAATTGATGCCATTATACATCTTAGATATCATCTGTTTTACTCCATTGGTTCTAATTTTTAAATGGCTGCTACCCTATTTATCATATTCATTAGATGTACATTTTCAGATTTCTCTCTTCTGCCTAGGCCTGCTGTCCTAGCATGCTGGAAGCACTGGACAGACAAGGAAGCCTTATGTTTAAGTGTGGGCTCTGTGATCAAGCACACTTCTCTCAGGGACTTATTTTGTATAATCAGCACAATCATTCTCCATTTGTTTATTTATTTAAAAAGTGCTTAGCCTTGAGGGGAATAAAAGTGCATAATAATGGTTCCCTCTGTTTCTGATCACACAGATAAATAGGAGAGAAGAATAAACAGATAATCCCAGAGGGCCTTAAAACATTATGGCACCTTAGTGTTACAGGGTAGTATTTGAGGACACATATAATATAAAGAAAAATATTTTGCAAGCTATAGCAACCCTCTATCACTATATAAATATGCTATAACACATTTAGCAACTATGTCTCTTGATTGCAGCCTATACTTTCCTCCTCTACACTTTAGCCCATGCCATTTCTCTAGATTATTATCTGCAATTAGCTAAACCTTTCTAAATCTATTTTAAATCCTAGTTCCTTGGCAGCAATTTCTTTAGAGTCCCCTAGTCTAAAGAGATTGCTCCCTTTATTCTAAATTAAGAAACTAATAAGTCTCTTTGAGACATTTCTTCTATGGTCCTAACAGTGATCTGAATTTTCAGTGATTCACTTTTTCATGTATGAGATACCATTTCTTTAAAAATACATTGTAAGGTGTTTAAGATATCTTTTCAATTTGATGAGTATAAATTACTGCTATGTTCCATAGGATGTCAAGAACTTCACAGTCTTGGGGGAAGAAAGAGAAAATTAGACACGTGGGCCAGTAATTACTAAGTAGAACAAGGAATAAGTGTGGTAGGCAATAAAAATAAAAAAAGAGAAAAAGATTGCAGCTACTTGAGATAATCAGGAGAGGCTTTTCAGAGTAAGGCCATGAAATAAGCCTTTGAGTATTATTGAAATCCCAAAGGCAGAAACTGGAATCTGCTGGGAGAAGAACATTTGAAGAAACAGCCTGAGCAAACTCATGTTGGTAGAGCAATCTCGGGCATGTTCTTGAACAGGACAGGTGAGCTGGAACCCCGCTGCTGCTCAGTAGCTGGGAGTCACACTTGGGAACCAGCTCAGTGTGGAGATGACAAGAAGGCTTTTCATTTGATAGACAGCAGGAGGCCACTGAAAGTTTCATTTCAGGGAAGTCAATAGTACTCAATAAATACCTGCTAATACTTTCACTTTATTTCTGCTACTTTTCAAAACCTTGCCCCGCTTTGGGAGCCATTGTAAATATTTTAAATATAATACCTTTATTATTGAAATAAAATAAATAGATGTTTTCCATATTCGTAGCAGCTACAGATGGATTACCATTTCCCAAGTGCATCTCCTCTGGTCTTTGTCCATCTCTATCTGGCTTACTCATCCACTGCACAGTTCTTCGGTGCTCTGTGGATCTTGTTCAATCCTTGTTTCAAGAATTTGCTTTAGGTCATAATTAAAGTAACACTGATATGTTTCCTCAGTAGTGTCTCTTGAATAATCTTTTACAATTCTCCCTTGTAATCAATAGGAGGGTATTTCCGAAGAGGCCAGTGTGGCTCACAGATGGATCGTTTTCCAGCCATTGAAAGCTACCTTGGGGGAAGGAAACTACTTAGCCTCCTGTGTGGCGAGTACATTAGACATACATAACACAATAATTAAATTGATGAACAGTCAATAGACTCTAAAGGCCTGGGAGGGAAGAACCAAAAAGCATGTAAACTTTCTTCTCTTCCATTTTTTTTGAAAAGAATCGCTTTTATTTTATATCACCAATGGACAAAAAACATAAATTAATAATGCAACTGTATACAATTCTTAAGCCATTTATAATTGCTGCTTATTTTCACAACGTTCTTGGGGAGAGGTCCAGGTATATCCCACATTTCAGTTAGATCTAACCATCAAAGGGAAATAGAATATTTTTGGACAAAACTACCCAAAGTATGTCAGAAACAAAAGTAGTCCTGAGTTATTTTGATTAGCTGCTGGTATTGATAAAACTCATTTCATTTCTGAAAGTACTGGATTAAAAAAAAATCAGCATCCAGGTATCGCTCTCCCTTTTTAAAAGCATTATAAGGTCAGGAAAATCATATTCCAAGGCCATAATGATATGCAATGAAGAGAACCAAAGTGGAGCCAGGGTTCTAGGCCAAAGCCCATGGATATAAATAGTTTTTTGCCTGTTACTACTCAACTGTATAATAATGGGCCACATACGTTTTCTGGGACACTTGTTTTCTCATTTATTAAATGAGTGTTGGCAGGGAGAATTCATCTTAATGATCTCTAAGAGTGCTACTGATGTGGACAGGACACAGGGAAATACAGATACAAGAGGGTGGTTCTCTGGCAAAAGCTTCACCCTCAAGCCTGTATATCTGCGGCCCTAAATGAGAACAGGAATTTCTGGTTTTGTACCCAAAAAGTTGCCATTTGGCCCACCATGCCCTTATCCTGCACCCATATAAACCCTGAACCCCAAACTTCAGAGCAGAGCAGCAAGCCAGCAGATCATCAGATGGATGGTGGAACAACGTGGCAGAGAAAGGGAGAAAAGGAGGAAGATCTGAACGCCGAGAGGGGTCTGGCTGGGGGCAGTTGAAGAGGAGTTTAGCCAGTGGGAGGCCCGACTCCTGTGGGGGATCACTTTCCCACTCCATGCCCCCCTTCCAGCTTCCCATCCATCCTGCTGAAATCTACCTCCACTGCTCAATAAAACCTTGCATTCATTCTTCGAGTGTGTGACCCGAATCTTCCGGGATGCTGGACAAGAGCTTGGGGTACAGAAAGCATCATATTGGCCCTCTGCTCTTGCAAAAAGGCAGAGGGTCCATTGAGCCTGTTAACATTCAAGCCATCTGAGGACAGCAAAGCTGAAAGAGCTTTGTAACTCTCGGGTTGCAGGCACCCACCCCTAGACACTACTGCAGAGCTGGAGCCCAAAGTACTCGCCCCGGCCTCTATACGTGCCCATCTGCATACTCCCCCTCACGGAAGGGGTTTGAGTGGTGGGAGCACTGAACAGGTGAGCCACACCTCTGTCACACGTCTTGTGGCCCTGTGAGGGGAATCAAAGAGCTCTTCCTTTTCACTATAAGCTCTAAAGCTCTATGAGACAGTTAGTCTGTTATTCTATCATTCCAGTGATCCTCAGGGGGATGACCTGGGTGGTTATCATCAGCTGCTTCATGATCTTTTCCTCCTTGCTAGTTGCTGCGAACCCAAAACAACCTGTGCCTATATTAAGCGCAAAGAAAATCCTTGAAATCTCAACATTTAAGAAATATAAGGGGTTTATTAAGAGATCTGAGCTGACTCCTCATTTTAGATGAGGAAGTAGAAGCAAATAAAAGTTACATGAACTGCCCAGGTCATATATTTGCCATGGACAGAACCGAAGTCCAGGTCTCCTGTTTTATTGCTGCGTGCCTGAACTTCCCACACGTTAGCTGTGTGTGCACCAGGCTCACAATTTCTGATATATTTTCTCACTGCCTTTACTAGTATTTGTGAATATTTTCTTTGAAATGTATTAATGTTTTTACTGAGCACATTTATTATAAGAGGAAACTGTATGTCATCACAGTAAATGGAAATCAGAATCAACTGTCATCAATAGGTTACCATAATGTGAAATGAACATACAACTCTGTTTCATCATTTACTTAGATTCTTTTGCTTGCCAGAGGCCAGGGGTCCAAGGCGTCTCTGTTTGTTAAAAATGAAGATTAACAAATGTTAGGAGTTTTCTGTGGCACTAGCAAAAAATTGAGATCACTGCTTTAATTTCACAAGGACTGAAAAAAACAGGAACAAATTGACTTTTATGCTAGGTAAAGGTATGATTTCAATATTTCTTGACTCCTCAATACCATGACTTCTCACTTCACCCCGACATGAAAAACCAAATTACTGGTCCTGTTTCCCATGTCCCTGCTTTTCAGTGTTCTGCTTCCCATCTGTAGGACTGCTTCATCTGCACTAATGTTGGGTTGGGTGAGCAGTGCCCTCCCCTCCAGTTAATGTTCTGCATTATACAGCATGGGCTTCCTGGAGATGGTGCCATGATCCATAGGTACCATGGCAGGATTTTCAAAGACCTTGACATCATCTGAAAAGTTATTGTTTGATTCCATTAGGGCCATCCCTGATTTCATTTCTCCAAAATGAAACCTGACAACTGTAGTTTAGGCAGGGCTTATATGGGATGCAACTAGGGCAGACTTGATTCACAGTCCAAATTTATCAGTACATGGCAAAAAAATAGGTTGTATAACAAAACTAGGTCAAAACCCCTGATTTCTTTCACCGTCAGTCCCTTAAGCCACTCTACTTCATTAACAACGTTTACTCATTCTTTATTTCCAAGTTTAAATTTCGGAGTATAATTTATAGAGCAAATCAAAGACTGAGAAATAAAGTGCATTATATGCTTCTGGAGAATTAAATTCAGATTCAAATCTTAAGGTTTCAAAACGTTAAGAAAAAGCAATTTATATATTTTTCAAAAGCTAGTTCACTTCAAACTATATTTTCAACAATTTCATGATTTAAAAATATGCTCACTCAAAAATGCAAACATTTGCCTTTAAAATCAAAATAATTCAGTGGTTATAGATGGCAAACTTAACAGACATAATGTTAAATGGACATTTTTAGGGGCTTCAAGAAGGAGGTATAAGTTATTGATTATACAGAAATGATTGTACTTTCCTCCTGAAATCCCCAATTCCAGTGAAGAAATAGAAAAGCTACAAACACTAGAACAAAAAGAATGGGAGAGTAGAAATAGCAGATTAAGGTTGTCAAAAACACTGAATATGAAAATAAGATGAATTATTAAAAGCTAAAGTTTTAGATTATAAAGCTCTTATCTAGAATTTTATATGCAGCACAGTATCAATTGACTATATGAAGAGAATAAAGGTGTTTTTTGGGATACGAGGGCACTAAAATTTTACCTACTTATTCATTTTGAGGAAGATGCTAAAGGGTATGTTTCACCAGCTGTGGGGAGTAAAACATACAACGGGATGTGAGGAATTTCAAGCGGGAGGGTGTACAGTAAAAGTGAGAGGGTAGAGGCAGGGCAGTGGGCAGAGAAATCGCAGGTGGACACCTCACTTGTTCAACATTCCTGAAGCTAAAACCAATCATGCTCAGCTGAGACAAAGGGCAGGGGTCTCCAGAAGGATTGCATCCAAAGAGAAACAGACAAATTACATGATGTGTGTAGTTTTTCTGGAATTTTATGGAAGCACTTAGGAATACATTAATGTTAGTATGTAGAAATCTAAGGAGGAGAGAGAGAGAGGCACAAAGAGACAAGTTATTAACTTCAATTAAAACAAGAAGTCATACAAGAAAGTAAATAAATTAATATGATGATTCACCTTCAAATAACATTTGTACAACCAAGAGGCTGTATCCAAAAGGCGTTATATTACTGTATTGGGCAGCTAGGAGAGGGGAGCATGTGGAATGGAAAAAGGGCTCATAACAGGGTGAAATTGCAATTTGCAATAGTTGAAAGTCAATCACAGATGGCTAAAAATGTTAAGAATAATAGAATAAACACTTTACTTAGGAATACCTGGGTAAAAACCAGAAGAAATGATTAGAGTCAAAAGTAAGTGGGTTGCTCAGCAGTTAGTAAGGAATTATTTGGCTTTTTAAAATGTCATGTTTTACTATTATGGTAAAAATATATTACACATTTACTTAATCTATAAATTAAAGTAATTCCATTATGTTGTTAATGTATTGTTAAATACATTCATTTTAAAATAAATTGTTAAACAATTCAATAAAGACTTCAAAGCAGATTTTTATAAAAATTGAATACAAAATGCAGCAAGCATATTTCATTGTCATAGGATATTCAGATGCTTCTGAAATATCTAATCTACTATGTGCTTTAAATGGCTGGAAGTATTTTTGAGACTTCTGTGAAATGAAAATACTTCTGATTGTCTAGCTAAAATTCTCTGTCTATAAGATACCAAAATTTTTCACCTGCAACTTTCCTTTTCTGTTCTGTATCACATAAATGCATTCAGTCTGTTTTCATTAGTGCTTTTGTCTTTGGAGTCAATCATTCTAAATATAAAATATTAAAACATGATGAACTATAGAATCTTTTTGAATTGCTCATCTTCTGTATGTTAGATTTCTAAGGGAAATCTTCATCTCTCAATAGTAAAGCATTTGTTACCAAGTATTAAAAAGCACAGTCAGTATTATTTGATATATACTAACTGAACACTGAACCGTTTAATAAGAAAGAGAATCAAGTTTGGCCTTTCAATACACTGAAATATTTGTGCTTAGGGCACTGAAATATTTCTAATATAAAAATGTGTAAAAATTTATTTCTGGGTTTACATTATACACAAGCGAGCAGAAAATATATACAGGAGAGATTTTTAAAGAGAGAAAGACATTTCTCTTCAAATATGAGATAAAGGTGATCTACAGCATGTAAGTATAACCTTAAGTATAACATGGAATAACCTTCCTGAAGATTAGAGGGTTGAGAATAATACCCCCTTTCACTTGGGAGCCTATGATTTGACTCACACTCACATCATTTAGAGAAATGAACAGACTGAGATAGCCAATGCTAGCAGAGCTACCCATGATCCGAATTTACAAAGAGGAAGGTGAAGTACACAGTTTGACAAGTTAGTTTTTTTAAATAACAATTGACTTATATTCTAGATTATTTGATTCTCTTATTTCAAGCCACTGTCAATGCTTTATCCTCACATAGTTCAAAACGCTTTGCAAGAACTTTCCTATCAGATTAGTTCCACCTCACACAATCATTAGGAGGTTAAATAACAAGCATTACTATTCTCATTCCAATGACAAAAAAGACTCAAAGGAGGTAAATGACTTCTTCGCTCTTTGTTTAGCTTTAGGAAAAAAAATGAAGATATGACTCAGGACTCTTGTATTTCCTGTCTAATCTTTGCACTCTCATCCATCACTCCCAACCTGCAGACATCAAACAATTCAAGGGACTCAGGATAAGGTTAAAATGTCCACATTCTTAACTCCAAATTCAAATCCAGCATTATCTTCAGAAGGAATCAAGAATATATCCTACACATATGTATAATTCTATTTTTCAAATGTGCATCAATGTTGCTCTGATGAATAAAATACACACTTGTGTAAAAGCTTTCTATTGCATTCACAATTGCCTTTTATTTTTATGTATCCTCAAATCAATGGATATTAAAAGTACAACTACTTAGTGAAGGTGGGCACAATTTTTTGGTACTGAAAAAAAATATCCTCTATGAGTCCAGTTGGGGGATATGTCTCTTGGACAGGCCCTCATTGACCAGGCAAACTAAATCAAGCACCCACTCCGCCCACCATTCCCTATCTCAGTCCTTTCTCGTCTTCATTGCATTCACAAGCATTCTATTTATTTCTTGACTCGTTTGAGGATCTGCTCTGCTCCATTCCTCACCTGTCACAAGAGGCTAAGGTCTGTCAGGGCATAAGCAGTGCTGCTCTTGTGTGCCTCTATGTGCGCCTAGGGCTGGCCTGACACCAATGAGGGGCTTTGTGTAGCTCAGCTGACTTAACGTTAAACCAATGTTTCCACACCCAATCTCCCAGTGGGCTGATGGCTCTACCCTCTTACAGTAGATGATCACAGTGTAAGCAGAAAATCAACCATGGCAATGAAAATAGTGACTGCTAGTGATTTTGGGGTGTTTAGCATGCCATGTTAGTACCTTACTATGTGTTATATAATACTTGTACCCCAGCCTGTAAGGAGGGTATTACTCCTTCTTCTTTGCAGATGACACCGCTGATTTTCAGAGAAATTAGGCACTGTTGTCCTGGACTGATGCACCTCTTAATTATATCTGCATGTTCCTAAAACCAGCCCTAATCCACTGGGTTGTAATGTCCCTGTACCACTCTAAATGCATGATACCTCCTACTAGGTCCCAGTCTCATTAATAAAAAGAAAAAAGGAAAAAAGACAAATGGATTTCACCCAAGGGGTTACCTGCCTTCTCTTACTTATGCACATTTATTTAAGACTCCACCTCTTCTTTAGAATTCAACAGATGTTTCAGCGTTCACTAAAATACCCCATTATTTTTCAGTGAGGAAGAGAAGAGGGTGGAGTCAGAGATGCTCACAAAGGGAAGTTTGTGATGCTGAATCAGACTCAGAGCTGAAGTGCAGGCAAAAGATGCTGCTACCGCCCAGAGCAGAATGAAAGAGCCACTTTGTTAGTACTGGGGGAGAGTGTTAGGGGATGCAGCGTTTAGCTAGAAGAAAGTCAAGCCTCAGGCAGAAATCAGGGCAATTATTGAACAGATCTGGGGGCATCACATTCACTCTGAACACTAGAGATGATGGCCTTCTGCTCAGAAGCAAATGACAGCATTCAAATGTGGATCCTACCCCAATCAAGCCCCCACCCTGCTCGCCCAGTGTACAGAATCAAAGGGAGTTGGACACTCAGCCTAGCTCTGCCTCAGGGTTGACAAATGTGAGATCAGCCCCTCCTCACCACCACCTGGTTCCCTCTGGACCTTCTAATGGTTTGGAGGGCAGAGGAATAATGTAATTTGTCAGGAAAGGGACAAATGCTGCAATAACAATGTCCACCTAAACTGGCAAATGCTTGGTTTAATTGTCTCTACAAGTCAACCTAGCAGGAGTTCAGCAGGGGAAGCTGATGATCCAAAATAAATTATTTTCTTATCTGTTATTGAAAATTTCAAAGAAAACACATGCCACAGCCCCTCGGGACAAACCAGAGAATGACCAGGACAGGGAAGATGGATGTCTTCCAATGTCTTGGCATATCTAACTTTAAGATATTGAGTATACTATCATAACTTTCTGCCTGAAATGTCTTTATTAGAGGAACAAGATTTATGTTTTTGGTCTAGGGGGCAAAAAAACCCCTCAGATGTCCATAAAGGGTCCTCTGTAAGTCACTCAGCCTATCTGATTAGGGGTACATAGTGCAGAATTTTAAAGAGAAAGTTATCTTCTTTTGGGTGGCCACATTTCCCTACCTTGCAATTTACTTTATCCATTCCCTTGAGCTTTCTGGCACATTATATTACTTTTTTGGTTTCTTTTAGAAGTTCCTGCAGGAAATAGTAACTCTCTGGTTTCCTGATTTTCAAAAATGAATGTTCACATATGTTTAGCATCAGGCTGTTTTGTATCCAACCGTAAATCTGCACACTACAGGAAAAGTGCATATATTTTAAATAATTCACATATTGCAGTACAAACTTGCATTTCACTGGAGGAAATTAGGCAGATTAGAAATTCATAAATTGGATCGCAATCTCTTTTCTTTGTAAATTTAAAATCATACTAGTTGGCTAAGTGATATTTAGGAGAATACAGTTAATTATTAACTTGAAACTTTTCTGATGGATTTCAGCAGGGGTAACTGGATCTCAGACTAGTCATTGTGTTCCCTCCAACTGGCCCTCTCCTGCCTGTATCCACTGCTACTGTCTTCATTAAGGACCTTCTCATTTCTTGCCTAACAACTGCCAGAGTCTCCTAAGTGGCCTTCCCTGGCCTCTTGTCATCACTCTCTCCCACCACTTCTCCATAATGCTGTGGAATGTTTTTTTTTTTTTTCCTAAAACCTAATTCTAGTCATGTCAGTGTCTGCTTTAAATCTGACCTATTTCTTTACAATATAAATGCCCACTTCCTCGTTGGCATAGTGTCCTGCGTGAGCTTCTTCATCTCATCTCTGGTCATTACTCCTCTCTTCCTCAACACTCACATTCAAGTCATGCCAACTGACTTGTAATTCTCCAGAATGTGCTGCTTTAAGCCTTTTCATGTTCATACCTGTTTCTCCATCTTCTCCAAACTACCTTTCTCAATCCTCTTCGCCACGTTAATATCGCTCCACACAAAATTCCAATCTCATATTAATATTGTATTTTCCATGAAGAATGTGCCCCCTGAACACCTTCTGTGTGGCACAGCTGTGCCAGGGAAGGTTTCCACGGACCCTGCTTTTCTTTTCTCACACTTGATGGCAATCTCATGTTAGGTCCCCTCCAATCCTAGACTGGAAGCTCCATGAAGGAACTGACCTTTATCTTGAGGTTGTTTTTCAGGTATTGAGAGCTGTGCCTGACACAGAATCATGGACACTTGATAGATGTTTGTTGGATAAATGAATATATTAAGAATACACTGAGAAGTCACCAGATTTGGTATGATATGAGAAACAGTGTGAAGTCAATTGTCTCCCCCACAAAAAAATTACTGATGCCTGAAAATCTACCATTTACAATTTATTTCATACATGATTTATTGCCTTATTCATGTAAGACAATTAATATGTAAATATTCTTGTGAGAGTTAACACAATGAGTCACCAACTGACCCTGAAGTAGTTTTTGGGTTCCCGCTGTCAACAGAAAGAATGGGAGAGCATAGATTGCAAGAAATAGGTGGTAAGAGAAAGGCCAGGTAGCAAAAGGGTGAGGCTGGCATGGACAGGAAACAGTAGAGAAGGATTAAAGCAACTTTATCAGCTTCCTAATTTTCCCTGGCATGAGTATTTACTTTCCATCTACATACCCAGGATTCTCTCTCGACTTCCTTCACTTCTGCGAATTGAACAAAAGTCAAGAGGGAAATTTTTTATTTCACAGGTACAAAACATATTGGTAAGCAAAGAATGAATCCCATGTGACCCTCTGATAAACTCACCTTCCCTCTTTACCACACTCAGTTCCCCAAACTCATATGCCAAAGCCCTTGCCACATTCCAACCTCCTGATTTACAGCTTTCCTTGATTTGTTGGAGTTATAATTTGCTTTCATAATCCTGAGGCAAACCCTGGTCAGTTTTCTGCAGTGGCCTCTCCTCCTCTGCTTCCAGTATCTCTCATAGCACTGTAAATGCAATGCAAGCAGGATTTTCCTAGCTCTCTGGAGATGCCCACAAGAGTGCTGACCTATATTTCCCTGCTGCCTCCTCAGCCTTGCTTTCTCAAGGCCCACCCATGGTGGGGCCTGGCTGCCAGCAATCTCCTACAGAAGGCCAAACTCCCTTTCAGAATTGCCATTCATCAAGCTCATCATCCAGGCATCATCTAACATCTAATTATTCTGATTATGCCACATTTGTGTGGAGGGTCTTATTACCTTTGCACTTTATTGAATATAATACGATTCAGAATAATCAACTGAATTCATCTTCCCAGTGGTGGAAATGAAGGTTTGGAAGCTACACAGACTGGGGAAAGTGTTTTCTGGGACTGTGTTCTACCTCATTTTTGTTCCTTTCCAAATAATAACACTTTTTCATTAAAAACATGTTTCTCTCAACTAGTTGAAACCATTTCCGCGTAGCCTATTTGCAAGTCCCTGCAACAGCCAAGAAAGCAGAAGAACATAAATATTCTATAGCAGCTACCTGGGTCATCTGGCTACACAGCTCCCTACTGCACACCCTGCAAATGTACAGGTGTCAAATTAGCTGCAGAACAGCTCCCTGGTTGTCCTTTTCCATGCAAGAGACAGCCTGCAAATGGGAAGGTTGTGTCTCTACCATCAAAGAAAAGCTGTTCCCTAATTTGCACTCAGATCCAAATGCAGAGCCAAATATGTCAGTATCTTATTAAATAGTGGAGGCACATGGGCAACTACCAATTTCTCTTTGATCAGATGTATGTGTTACCCCCAAATATCACACCAGGTTAATTTATTCAATAGCTCAAATGGTTGGTAAGTAAATCTGAAATTAAGGAGAGGTTCTTTTATCAGATATTTGGAATCCCCTTAAATTTCCTGTTGCAGTTTCTGCCCTTTCCTTCCCCTTTTCCCCACCTCCCCCCCACAAAAAATAGGTCTGGTAGAGAGAGAAAGTTACCAAAAAAGAGCAGATAAGAAAAAAGAAGATGGAGGGTCATACTGACGAAGAAATTAAGCAAGGGTCCAAGGGTCTACACTTCCTACAAAGGCCACTCTATGCTGCCAACACCTCCCGGGTGGCTTGCCAGTGTCCCCAGACACAAGCTGAGTAGGCCACTCGGTTGGCTTTCCTGTGAAGCCTGTCAGCAGTGATTTAAATTCTGTTAGGCAATGGGAGGTCTTACCTGAATTTATTGGCAGATGATGGCAAAAGCAGAGTATAAAGAAAATACCTAGCAACGAAGGTCCTTAGACCAAGCTGTTTTTGTATTTAACATGAACACAGAGCTTATTACTGTGTGGCCACAGGGATGTGAACACTTCGTGATGTCAGCTTTCTCTAACCCTTAGTCCACATTCTATTCTAATAAAATATACACGTACATTTAAAGTAAATTCCCCTCTATATGAGAATATTAATGCCTATAACCTCATCCACATGATGTTAATGAGAGGCAGAAAGCCATAACCTACTATTTGGAGGTAATTTATTCAGGTTCAGGAAAATGCCTTTGAACTTAAACACATTTTCTTCAAGGAGGTTATACAGTGCAGTGAAGGAGAGAAAATGATCTGGATAATTATGCTGAAAAGATGAAGAAAAGAATTTTGGAGATTATTGTGACCTTTCTTTTACAAGTGGGAAATAAGATAAAATCCAAATCTTCAGTACAATAATATTTACTCATCATATTAAATTCATATAACTGTAAGCCTCTCCCTTGATTATAAATCCATTTGAGCCTGGGCCATCGCAGCCAAGGATTTCTTTCTTTTCTTGTCTTCTGGATACTTTAGCCAGAGCTGTCACAGACTCCTTTAACTCTTAAAGGGATCACCAGAAGCATGCATGTAAAAGAACCAAGTAAATAATTTTCTAAAATTCTAGGCATGCAAAAGTTTCATTTGCCATTAATATATGTCTCAACATAGTCTACATTTATTGGCACCCTCCTACTTTCTTCTTTTAGTCACAGCTTTCTACTTCAAAGTTCCCAAATACAAGAGGGCAGTGATCCTCAAGTAGCTCAGCAAAAGATATCATTAAAATTGTTTAAAAAAAAACCAAAACCCTACAGCTTCCTATCCCTAACGTGGCTTTCTGAAACCAAATCTCAGAGGAGGGATCAGATGATTCATAGCAAACTCTTGGAGTTGTCCTTAAGAAAACCAACCAAAGAAGCAAACAAAAAAGGCAAGTAGATGAAAATCTTTATTGATTGAGTTGATATTTATTGAGGGTTGTTTATGTGCCACTTTTCTTGTCTCTGGGCACTATTTACACACTATTCATAAGGTCGACTGTCTGGTTTTAGTAAGTCTGATGACTCATTTTTGTAAAGTTTGATTTTTAAAATAGGGTTATTATATGCATCAGAACTCATTTCCAAAACAACTTGATGGTTAGCAACCTTCGTGGATTGCTATAATTTACTCATCCATGGTGAGTAAATTAGAAAGTATGGAACAACTAGAGTAGGTTTATTGCTTAAATTCAGAAAGTACAGGTGTTAAATGGCAACCCTAAGAGTGATCCTATCATTCTAAACAAAGATCTTTACCTTGAGACCACATTTCAAGTGCCTTGAAAGTCACTTTTTAAAATTGTTGTTTTTTTTTCACTCTGGCAATAACTGAAAGACAATTATGTCTCCTTTCATCCCCCAACCCCCAACTTCAAAGCTAATCAGATCATATAAAACGTGATGGAAATGGGCATGTTAAGATAAAATTGAAAAAATAAGCAAGGGAAGGGAGTCTTTGGAATACATTTATTTGTGAATGTTCGGAGGGCAGACAAATAGCTGGAGAATGGAAAGTAGAAAGATTTAAGTCCATGTGAGGAAGAACCTTTAAGTGCTTATTTTATAGAATGGGCTGGCTGGTCAGCAGAGACCAAGGAAACATCTGTCAGTATTACTTTAGGGACTAGACTAAGAGTTTGGAAAGAATACAGGCTAAATAAGAATTTTTAGAGTGAGGAAGTGCTTACATCGTGATGTGCACTGTAGCTTCCCTAAAGAACTAGAAAGTTTAGTTTAAGACAGGTTCATTCCTCAGTTCATCCTTGAACAGTATTAGCCTGTAGGAACCGAGTGGAACATTAGGGAGTATCTTGGGGACAGTGACTAACATAAAGTCTCAAAGAAAAAAGTGAGGGGAGAAGGGTGCGGGTATGATGGCACTCCTCTGCTGTCATATTAAGTGCGACATGAATTCTCTGGCTAGGGGGTAGAAAGAAAAATAATATGTGAAAGTGAAAAACAGGTATTATTTGATTCAGGTTAAATGGAGACATTCAGACAATTAGGACAGTTAGATCCAGTTCACATAAATATGCTTTTATCAGCATTGCAAAACTATGCTTTCACTTTCAAAACTTCTATGGTATCATTATCAAAATGTCCACATGCCATGTCCAAATCACAGAGCAGCAGAACCAAATACCTGATATAATTAAATAGCTTGTACTTCTTGAAAAAGTCAGAAGTTAATAGCATGTGCGATGTAAAGCTGTTTGAAAGGACCCTACAGCTAGCAGAGTGCCCATCCTGTCACCAGGTAAACACTCAACAAAGATTTACTGAATGCATATATTAGAGCTACTGAATGCTTATGATAGCTCACTTCTGGTCCAGAAATTTAAAGAGTGACAAGTCTGTAGTCTCATTTAATTCTTGGAATAGCCTTATAAGGTAGATTCTATGACAATTCTCTTAACTGGGGAGAAAAGGGGGCCAAGGAACATGCCCAAGGTAAGTGTGAGAAACAAGATTTAAATCCAAGTTTGTTGAACAAAAAACTGGGCTGAATGAACTCCATATGCTTTTCTTGCTCTTACATATATTTTTAATACATTTCAAAATGAGTGCCATCGGGATCTCTGCAGTATGAAGACCTAGAGCTTCAATGGCACACCGGAAAATGAACTGCACATGGAAATGATTTTGCCAGGTGGAGATTTAATAAATCTTTTTACAGATATTAGCCCCGTAAGTCCTGAATGTGCATTAAGTTTAATCATTTGTTTTAAATATGTCTCCACACACACAGAGCTCTTTGACCTATATTGTTATTATCATTATTAATAAACTTCTAGTATTTGACATCATGCACTTGTTGCATAGTGATTTTCACATTTAGTGAGTAGGAAAAATCTTCCTGATGACCATTTTGTAATTCTCTTTCAAAATGTTTCCTTGGGATGCTGTTCAGATTGATTAAAAACCAATTTAGGGAAAAAAGGAGGCAAGCATCTTCAGTTCCTAAGCTAATTAGCAATACATAAAATCTCTATAATTGACATAACATTTCATAGTTGTATTTCCTGATTCATAAGATGATTATGTATGAGGCAGAGCCAAGGCAGGAAGGAATGGGGGCAGGCACAAAGGGAACGAGTAGGTGAGTAGGTGAGTGTGCACACATAGGACTGCGTGTATGCTTCTGACATCGTGCCAAGTCCAACTAAAAATGTGGTTGCTGTTGTTTATCATCACCACATCAATTCTTTCTTCTCCTTTGATCTGTTCTCAAACACAATTAAAACAACTATATATGAACACAGATAATACAAAGCAATTGAAATTCGTTTTCCTGTGCTTCCTTTCCTGCACCTTTACTCCTGTCCCTCTGAGCATCAGTTAGACTCTTGCTGTATTTTGTTCCAAAGAAAATGACTTACTGATATATTAAGGCAATTAATGGTCTCAAGAAGTGATTAGAAACTTTATAGTGACTCCTTCTTCCATGTGGTGTGATAGTAGGTTAGCGAATGAGCAAAAAGTCATTGGGGAACTGTTTTTAGAATGGGTTGCTTCTTCCAAATTCATCTTAGGGACAATTCCTCCACTTAGGTGAAGGAGCAGTGAGGACCTAACCTCCAAGACTTTAGACTCATATTTTCACAGCCTTAGTCTTGCTATAGTGAATAATTTACATTTCAAAGCAATTGCATTTTTCTTTGAAATATCAGTCTGTGATTATTGTTCTCTTTCAATGTTCAATTCTAAAATTATACAAGTTTCATTAGAAACGCCATGACAAGAGGTTTTTCACTTTGATTCATTGACAATTTTTGTAAACCAGGAGAAGTGTTACATTATCTTTTAAGCAATTTTTAGACTAAATGTGGTTAGGAATTTTAAGAAACAAAATTAAGAAAGAAATGATGAAAACAAAATGTATTACAAGTAATCATGCTGTGATCTAAAATGTATATTTGAATAGGGATGCCGTTCTGGGGTTGAGAAGTATAATATTTATAGTAACTTGAGGCCTACTTTTTACTATAATAACATGAATATCATTTACTGAGTAAGCACCAGCTGTCCATGCCTCTCTGACTCCTGACCATCTATTTAAAAACTAGAAAAAGAAAAATAGAAAACATGTTATCAAATACCTCTAGCCATTACATAGAACATGTGAAGCTTTCAGTGGTAATAAAAAAATATCCAACTTTCTTTAGAAAGATGATAAACAATTACAGAGAAGTCCCTGTTCTTCATCACAATCAGGGGCCAATACCAATTTCTCACAGCACATGTGCAGCCCAAAGTCTAGGACGAACTCCATTCCTCCTCCTCTGTTCTGCCCTTCCCCTGCCTCCTGCCCCGACTTCAGAATGTTTTCCTGGTGCTCACTTTCTGTATATCTGCCTTTAGTCTGATTCTGGAAGATCCACCTCATTAGATGAGACACGATGATCTTCAATATTTAAGCATCTCTTATTTTTTCCCATAAAGAGATATTTGGAATTGAGATAATATAAACAAAAATATAGACTTCCTTAGATAAGTCAGTATTCGAACAGCTGAAACACTGATATCAAATTGGTGTTAAATGATGGGTGGAGATGGAGAAAGATTATCCCCAGGTGGTTCTTTTGTTGGTCTCTAAGTATACCACCAAGCTTCCTTAGTTTTGTATCAGGGAAGTTAAGATGATAAGATAACCCCATTATGTCAACATATATGGAAAAAAGTAATTCTTAATGTTTAAAATAGATAAAAACCCTTAAGAATTCTCTAATAACTGTCATAAAACCTAGCATTTTACTCCATTTGCCTTTTTGCCCATGGGTTCTTTATGATAATATGAAATTTACTTTCTGTTAAACCATTTTACCTGTGAACATAAAGAAATCATAATTGATCTTCTGGCTTTTTGAGCAAAGGTGAACACTGAAAAGAGACTGTGTTCCCTCCAACTTCAGAGAAGATATGCTATGGCTCTCAGCAGTCAAATGCAGCTGGCTGCCAGCAAAGGATTTCTGGTGAATGCTATTTATGCCTACTCAATTAAAGTAAACATATATTTATTGAGTGCTACTGTACATAAACCAGAAATGTTGCAGTAATCTAGTAATGCAGTCACCACCCCACTACCCCCAAACACTCAAACTTTTCTTCTATCAGAGCTCTGGACCCAAGGAATCCATTTATAGACTGATGCTTTTCTGGTCCATGTTGAACATTTATAAAATAGCAACTACTCTTAAACCTGTACTGGATATACTAGATAATATTCAATACCCCAAACAAAGGATCATTGCCCTCTAGAACTTAACTTCTAAAATGTAAGCTCGGAATAGCTCAGATGTTCTTACAGAAATAGACAGGACGGATATTTTTTACAACGGCTTTTTATGTTTAAAAATGTCTTACAACACAATACTTCCACAATTTTGATGGTCTTTTTATTACAAAGAAATGATGTTATCAACATTTCCTCTTGAGACGTCTTAAGTATGAATACCTATAATCAGATGTGAAAACAAAGCATCCATAAGCAATTAGTATGTGTTAATTTATTCTACACTTACTGTGTGTTTGAAAAACGATGGATCAGGTTAAACAATGTTTTATTGGAAAATATTATCCACCTATTCCCTCCAAAATATGATGAAAGCTCATTGAACAAGTACCAAGACAGTAACTTTAGGTTCTAATTCTTGTTATTTTTTGTTGTTACATTCATGTCTAATATAAAATCCAGGAAGGTTTAGTCTACTGTGTAAGCAATTTCATTGAGAATGCTAGACATATTTGTGTCAATGGGGACACATAATAAAATAATCAATATTTTCATAAGTCTAGAGATTTAACAAATCTAATTTGTTCTAGTTATTAGCCCTTATACACTTTTATTTTTAAAAGGGAATTGATAAATATGTCCCAATAAAACCTTATGCAACTGTTTTATTGATGGATATGCTAAAATATATAAAATATTTTTTAGAGTTCTAAATTGGCCTAAACTCATTTGTCCATTTGTTTTCCTTCTTTTAAATGGAATTGCCTTTTAGATTTTACAACAATGACCTATAAGAGTAAACAATTCCAACGAAACACTGGTTTCAATAAAAAGGTAGAAAACATTATCTTATCTTTCACAGGGGGCATCTGTGGCTTAATACACCATCATTGTGGGTGACATGGAAAAGATACATGAGACTCAAAGAAGGACTAGAAAAGGGAAATATAAATAATCCAGGTTACATTTTAAAAGAGGCATAACTTTATAATGAAGAAAAGTTTCCACTAAATAAGGACAAAAGCTGCTTTGATCAAATTCTATAAAATCATGAGATTAGCACTTAAGATGATGAAGCCTAAAACCAAGGCCTTCCTGGCATTTAATTCCAGATCTGCTACCTATTAGAATTTAAAATTTGGGACCTGTTCTCTAAGAATCCTATCTTCAATCTCTAGAATGTTCTTGTTCAGCTTTTTCACTCCATCTGGGCAAATAGGACCAAGACTTCTCCCCTTCTCAATTATTAGACATGTATTTTCAACCTAAAATCCCCTCTCCAGTCATTTCTATCCAAACAAATTATACTGGATCCTCAAAATTTTACATCAGAATCACTTCCATGTGATCTTTTTGGAACAGATTTTTATGACTCTAGTTCCTCTAAAAGTTTCTTTACTATAGAATAGCTGTAGTATAACTGTAGTTTATTCTTCATAAAGGTTGGCCATGCAGACAGACAGCATAAGAGAGAACAGGGGAGACCCCAATAAGCCCACTGTTCTCTGGCCTACATTGCCACCCTTCATTTCTGGGATACATCTATTTTTTCAACAAAGTTGGAAAAGTAAAAATAAATTATATCCAACATATTTATCGAACATCTATTTGAATGTTTGTTGTTCTTTCAGGTACTATGGTAGATTTTTTTTTTCAAAGATTTGTTTTGGTTTCTGCTCTTAAGGAGATATCTATTATTTGATATTTGATTCAAAACAAGAATCAGAATGTTAAAACCAAGATTGCTTCATACTCCTACTATACACTCTCTTTTACACACACACACACACACACACACACTGCTAATTGTTAACACAATAGTTCTCATCAGATTATGAAATATAATCATGTTTGACAAACACACGTTTATGAATAATTTACTATAACTATTTCAGGCCCTCAAAGTAACACTCTTCTTACTGTGTTTTTGAGAGCATTCAGTCTGCTAATTATGTTGCATGGAAAAGTCCCCATCATATCTCCTATTATGGATTTTACGGTTCATTTTACTGACATATTTTTTCCTCTTTATTATCGAAGACTTAGCTGCTTTTCTTTCTCTAATACTTTACTACTAAGACAGGAAATCAAGTTGATAATGTCCTATGGATCATAACAACTTCATTTATTTGCACTAGTAAAAGATCTGTGGTAACAGCAAGGGCCAACAGAGCACATGTCAGATGTGCTGACTGGTCCCAAGACAGCAGGCAACATGAAACAAAAAAGAGAAGTTCAAGACCTCACTGACGACAACAAGCTGCAGCAACAGCTTCCCAGCTGAGTGACACCAAGCCCATAATGGAAACGTTACTCGTTTAGGTAGGCACACATGAAATATTAATTTCCTGGATTGTCTGCATTTGCATAGTAATATTAAGTTCATCTTCTTGGCGTGTTATGGTCTCAATTAGCAATTCTATTGTCATACCTGAGATATGGGGAAGGAAGGAAAAGAGTAGGCTGTAGACAATTTCCCTCTGGAAACAGCAACACTAATGGAGCTTATCACTTCCATCATTAATTTAATCAAAAACCTTAAGGCAGAGGGCTAAAGCAATCTGTTAAGAAAACATTTTCTAAAATGAGAATGCTTCCCATTTCAATTAGGGTCTTGCTCTTTTTTTCTCTTTGAGACATGTTTTTTTCCCTCTATGCTCTCTTCCGCACCTCCCATACCCGCCACTGATTAGATTTGCAACCGGGGGCTGTATTTTTTTTCCAAAGAATGTTTTCTTGCAAACTGACAATTCTGCAACAACATCCGTCGCCTCAACCTTCTTAACTGACTTGTTTTTTAAGACATCTCAATTAGTTCAGACCCACTGTGCAAAGATAAAGTCCTTGTATCTCAGTGAGAGAATGCTCTAGAGAGAATGGAGTTTGCTTTACGGTGTGCATGTTAATACGCTATTCTCTTTAATTAGTTTGGCAAATATGGCTGCCAGTGGATAATTCTGCTGCATTTATATGCGTATTTGCACACACATGTGTGGTTATATGTGTTTCCTCTTCCAGATGCAGAAAAAAACGAAACAAACCAAAACATGAATACTATGAGGAAGGTCTCTGGGAATAGGCATAGCACATATAATACAAAAATATTAATAGCAGTCTACAATTTCAGAATTTTAAATTTGTTGATTTTTGAAAGCTCAGGAACAGCATTATTATTAAATATACATAAAGTGGTGATGGTCTCTGCTCAACAATGACACGTTTTCCCACTACCCCAGGGAATACCTTTACTAATGCAGACAAATCCCTTGACAAGCCCCATTGCAACCATAACACTTACTATATGAAAGGATTGTATCTTTTGCTAGAGAGAATTTCCTGAGCCTAAAAATCATGTGAGTAGACTGACAGGAATTTCTCTCTGGGAATTGGAGGACACAAAACTGTATTTTGGACCTCTGTGGCATTAAAGACAACAGTGCTTTGGCCATGCTGCCCAGAAAGCACAGGGATTATCCACCTGTGTTCCCTGGCAGCTGAGTCCACTGGCTGTTTCTGTATGGCAGGAGAAAGTAAGTTGCCTGCTCTCAGCTCACCTTTCTCAATGCAGTTATACTTTAAAAATGTAAGTAACGCCATGGAATTACGAGGTCATGGAATTGTATGTGAGGGATTCTATCCATGGATCACTACAAGATCTGAAAAAGCTGTCACAATAAAATACATTCAAAAAGACAGAAAAAGTTCCCATGGTATTCTTTACCATTCAAATAAATACATTTTGAGATTTTTGTCTTTCAGTATTTAGAATGTTTGGAAATTGGGGAGATAAATCACACAGAAGACATTTAAAGAAGACTTAGGAGAAATGTCTTTTAAAATGAAGAGTACATTTCCAGAGGCATAAGTCATCTAAGGCTTTTTCTGTAAAAGGTGCAGACTCTATCTGTGCCCATTCCTGCACACATGACAGAAAAGTTCATGTACATGTTAGCATTTCTATTGGTGTGATTAAGAGCCAGGCTGTAGTAACACTGGGGTAAACGTTCTCGAACATCTTTTTAATCTTCTAAAGTTAAGGATACACACAAAAGGGAAACAAACATTTTAGTATAGTGATTATTGTTTCTAAAATGAATAGAAATATGCTTATGGCCCAATCTAGATGGTCTTAAGGTGGAAAACTATATAACAAAATTGATCAGTTTCCACAAACTAAATTAAATATTATTAAACTCTAAATAAAAAGGTCAGCATTAATTCACATGTAAAAATGTGTCACCTTTTAAATGGGGGAAATTATAAAGGGTTCTATTTTTTCTCACTGATTTGTGGAATTTTTAGTAAATCATATTTAATGTTGAAGACCCTGATGAGTGACTTCTGAAGGTACTAAGATAACATGAAAATAAAAAAATAAACCGGAATAACCTTTGACATCCCTCCCTACCCCCACCCCTCATTCCAAGTGTATGTGTGTGTGTACACATGGAAGCCAAAATTGAAATACCAAAATTACCATATATACGTGTCTGTGTATGTATACACAGTGTATGAAGAGTAGGAAATACCGATTTCTCACATATTTCGGGTACTGGCTGACAGCTTCATATATATTGAAGTGCTCAATTCTCTCAGCAACATTGTAAGTACGGTTAAGTTTTTACAAATGATATTTTTCTATGTAACAGGGCTTCAGAATTTTTTTTTTTTTTTTTTTTTTTTTTTTGAGACAGCGTCTTGCTCTGTGGCCCTGGCTGGAGTGCAGTGGCGCAATCTCGGCTCACTGCAAGCTCCACCTCCCGGGTTCATGCCATTCTCCTGCCTCAGCCTCCCGAGTAGCTGGGACTACAGGCGCCCCCCACCACGCCCAGCTAATTTTTTTTGTATTTTTTAGTAGAGACTGGGTTTCACTGTGTTAGCCAGGATGGTCTGGATCTCCTGACCTCGTGATCTGCCCTCCTTGGCCTCCCAAAGTGCTGGGATCACAGGCGTGAGCCACCGCACCCGCCCCAGATTTTTTATAGATGAGGAAACTGAGGCACAGGGAAGTCTAGAAACAGGAGGTGCTCCTAACTTAAATTCAAACCCAGACACTTTTACCCACCAAACTATTCTGTCTCTACCGGAAGGGAAAGGACCGGACTAGGCTTCAGGAAATTTGAGTCGGCTGTATTCTTGATCATTTTAAGTCTCTGGACTTACATTTTTTTTCATTTCAAAAATGTCTAAAGTTGAAATTGGGCATTTCAATGTTACTTGTCACTTTTCCACTCCAATCTGCAAAATGTTTCAAATTGTAAATTGCCTTTCCCCTCTAGAGGGTCAGTATTGAAAAGGCGTTTGAGATCACCAAATACAGGATCCCTTCCTACCATAGGAAATCTATTCTATATTATCTCAGATTTACAGTGATTTTCTACGCAAATTCTTCTAATGAAGGAGACAGCCCATAGGCCATGAGACATTGTTAAAAGTATAATTGTTAGAAATATCTTATTTTTGTTAACTTTATGTTATTTTATTTTTTGAGACGGAGTCTCGCTTTGTCACCCAGGCTGGAGTGCAGTGGCGCGATCTCGGCTCACTGCAAGCTCCGCCTCCCGGGCTCCCGCCATTCTCCTGCTTCAGCGTCGCGAGTAACTGGGACTACAGGCGCCCGCCACCACGCCCAGCTAATTTTTTTGTATTTTCAGTAGAGACAGGGTTTCACTGTGTTAGCCAGGATGGTCTGGATCTCCTGACCTCGTGATCCGCCCAAAGTGCTGGGATTACAGGCGTGAGCCACCGCGCCCGGCCTTGTTAACTTTATTTACTCAGAAAGTCTAAATAATTGACTCACTTGTTTTTTTATATTCATTACTTTATATACCTTTCTGAAAACATAAAGCGTATAATTTGAATACCCAAAGAAATTGATTAAAAATGATTTCTTAGTAGTTATTTAAATACATATATTTCAACTTGAAAAATTAAAGTTTGATCTAGAGATCTTTTAGTCAACATTATATTGTGCACATTTATTCATACCATTAAGTACTGTTAAATGTAATTTTAATAATTTCTTCAGCTTCATGTTTTAAATTTTTATAACTTCAAAGAATTTTTTAATAATTCAGATATTCCTAATCATAACTGGCAGCACTTCCTTTTACATTTTTTCATTCGGTATCATCCATACCACCTCCAAAAGAAGTTAGAAATAGGCATACTTGATTTTATTGCACTTTTCTTTATTGTATTTGCAGATATTGCATTTCTTACAAATTGAAGGTTTCTGGCAACCCTGTGTCGGACAAGCTTATCTGTGCCATTTTTCCAATAGCATGTGCTCACTTCATATCTCTATGTCACATTTTGCTAATTCTTGCCGTATTTCAAAGTTTTCATTGTAATTAAATCTGCCATGGTGATCTTTGATCAGTGATCTTTGAGGTTACTATTGTAATTGTTTTGATGTGCCATGAACCACACTCATATAAGACAGTAAAATCAATCAACCAATGTTATGTGTTTTCTGATTGCTTCAGCAATGAGCCATTCTCTCATCTCTCTCTCTCTTCAGGCCTTCCTATTCCCTAAGACACAACAATTTTGAAATTAAGCCAATTAATAACCCTATAATGACCTCTAAGTGTTCAAGTGAAAGGAAGATTTGCACATCTCTTACTTGAAATCAAAAGCTAGAAATAATTAAGCTAGGTGAGAAAGGCATGCCAAAATTCAAGAGAGGCTGAAAGCTAGGCCTCTTGTGCCAAACAGTTAACTGAGTTGTGAATGCAAAAGAAAACTTCATGAAGCCAATTAAAAGTGCTACTCCAGTGAACACATGAATGAAAAGAAAGTGAAACAGCCTCATTGTTGATACACAGAACGTTTTAGTGGTCTGGATAGAAGATCAAACCAGTCCTAACATTCTCTTAAGCAAAAGCCTAATCTAAAATAAGACCCTAACTCTCTCCAATTGTTGGAATGCTGAGAGAACTGAGGAAGCTAAGAACTTAGAAACTAGCAGACATTCGTTCATGAGGTTCACGGAAAGAAGTCATCTTCATAACTTAAAAGTGCAAGGTGAAACAGCAAGTGCTGATGTAGAAACTGTAGCAAGTTATCCAGAAGATCTAGCTAAGAATATTGATGAAGGTAGCAACACTAAACAACAGATTTTTAATGTAGACAAAATCGCCACATATTGGAAGAAGATGCCATGTAGGACTTTCATAGCTAGAGAGGAGAAGTGATCCTTATGAATGACTTTGAGGGGGTTCAAGACTTCAGTGGAGGAAGTAATTGCAGATGTGGTGGAACTAGCAAGAGAATTAGAATTAAAAGTGGAACATGAAGATGTGACTGAATTGCTGCAATCTCATGGTCAAACTTGAATGGATGAGGAGTTGCTTCTTATGGATGAGCAAGGAAAGTAGTTTCCAGTGGAATCTATTCCTGGTCAAGATGCTGTGAATATTGTTGAAATGACAACAAAGGATTTAGAATATGATATAAACTTAGTTGCTAAAGCAGCAGCAGAGTATGAGAGGATTGACTCCAATTTTGAAAGAAGTTCTACTATGGGTAAAATACTGTGAAACTGCATTGTATGCTATAGAGATATCGCCCATGAAAAGAAGAGTCAGTTGTTGTGGCAAACTTCACTGTTCTCTTATTTTTAAGAAATTGCCACAGTCAACCCAGTCTTCAACAACCTCCATCCTGATTAGTCAGCAGCCATCAACATCAAGGCAAGACCCTCAACAAGCAAAAATATGATAACTTGCTAAAGAACATTTTTCTAGCAATAAAGTTTTTTTAAAAAATTAAGGTATGTACATTGTTTTTCAGATAGAATGCTACTGCACACATAATAGACTCAGGATAGTGTAAACATTACTTTTATATGCACTGGGAAACCAAAAAATTCACATGACTCACTTGATTGTAATATCTGCTTTATTGTGGTGGTCTGGAACCAAACCCACAATATCTTTGAGGTATGTTCGTATTTGCTTCTATTTTCTTCTGCAGTTTTTATGGTTTCTTTATATTTTCCCACATCTGTCTCTTTAATCCATCTGTTATTTATTCTTATGTGTGGTTTGAAGAACTATAAATTTTCTGAAAACTCACAAATGATATTTTTCTATATAATAGACCTTCAGCTATTTGAAATTTGTATTCATGACTACCATTTATCTTCCATCCAAATCGCTAGATTTTCTTCTCTATGTTAACTATGATCAATTCCTTTAAAGGGCTTAGGGTTTTTTTTTTTTTTTTCCAGAGTTTTCAGTCTCCTCTGTATATTCTCAAGCTTGCCAATTTTATCCAGGAGTGTGATGTTCATAACTGGACATAATTTTTAAAATGTGCAATCAGTGTCCATGCATCCTAGGGCAGAAAATTGTAATTCTATACATGCAACTATTACGAGATTAAATTGGGTTGCTGGCCACCACATCGTAACCTTGGCACATATTCAACTTGTACTTAACTAAAATCTCCCAGATCTTTTTCACATGAACTGCTACTGTCAAGCCCTATTTTCTGAAAATGCTGCCAATTAATCTGCAAGCCTTTCATCTACATAGCAGTATATATGCATTTGATACACATTTTGCCTTCAAATGGTGATTGTGTTTCTTATTTAAATAAGATTATGCAATTATCCAGAAACATAGAAGGGGGCTCAACGAATCCCTTTGATAGGAGTGATAATGTGGAGTGTACAGATGCTGGAGTCCCTGTTCAGTAATCCTTTCCCATAAACAGTTAGTTTCACTGCTGCACAGGACATGTGATGGCCATATAGTGAGCAATGCCTTCATTTAAAACACATACCTGTGGAATGACAATAGGGATTTCACAGAATCCCTTTAAGAATACCAAGAAACAAACTTAAAACTCCCCAGAATTAAAAAGGAGTTTCAGGCACCAAAAGAACTGAGCAGACTACTTTTTTGCAAAGTCCTTTGTGATCTTCTTAAGCCCATCTATTCAGAGTAAAGGTCAAGTGGGCAAACCCAGCAATTCTATTTTCCCACAAAGCTGCTACAGTTTTCTATCTCCTGACAGCCCCGTCACTAGGAGTCTATTATCTACCATTCTGTTTCCAGCACCACCCAGATCCTTAACTGGAAACCCACTAAACAGCTCCTTTCTTTCATGGGCTGACTTTCAGCTTCTTGTAAGGCTTCATGTTATACATCTAAAAGCTTTCTGCTCTTGCTCTGTTTGTTTAAGGAGGGCAACTTGAGAAAGCAGAACCCACTGTAAACAAGGCTTTCACTACTCAGTAGACCAAATGCAGGCAAATTTGCTAATCAAGGCCTCTTCTAGTTCATTAGGTAGCACTTTAAAACTAGCATTTAGATGACGTGTCTGAAACTGTCTTTAAAAACTATCTTAAGGATTTGATTTTTACTTGCTGGAGCATTTTAGATCTTCCCTTTAAATAATACTTAGTGATTCTTAAAAAAACAAAAACAAAAACAAAAAAAACAAGCCAACAAATTGGAATTTTACCATCCAATCATACAGACCACAGATTGTGTCTGTACTATATTAAGTACACTTTTTCTTGCCCCAATAGCTGTTTACAGTGGTAGTTGTTTTCTTGCTCAGAACTTGATCCAGATCAAGAAATTAACTATAAGAAAATAAAATCTAGTTGTTTTAAGTTGACAGCTATTTGGCAATCAAAAAATCAAATCCTCCCACTTTCAAAGTTAAATGGAGAAAAAAAAAGAAGAAAAAAAATTCTTCCTGGCAGGCTGTAAGTTTTCCATTTCGAGGTGTTTGTATACTGACACGAATCAGATCGGGGCCAAAGAAGCCTCATTCACAACAGTGGAGTCAACACATCCAATTTAAGCTCAAGTTAGCAATTTTCTTACATTTCTAACATATATTCTTGTCATTCCTGACTGGCAGTTATTGACACATAAGCACATACTGAAATACACACATATCCTTAACCAGGAAGAGAAAACAAGTAGGGGTAGCATTGAAAAACTCAGAGCAAATGAGCTATCAAGCCTTGTAAAGACATGGAGGAAACTTACATGCATACCACTAAGTGAAAGAAGCCAATCTGAAAAGGCTACATACTGTATGATTCCAATTATATGTCATTCTAGAAAAGGCCAAACTATGGAGACAGTAAAAAGATTAGTGGTTGCTGGGGTTTAGTGGGGAGGGAGAGATGAACTGGTAGAAGACAGAGGATTTTTAGGGCAAGGAAAATACTTTGTATGATACTATAATGATGGATACATGTTGTTATACATTGGCCAAAACCCACAGAATGTACAACAGTAAGAGTGAACCCTAATGTAAACTGTGGAGTCTGGTCGATAATGATGTGTCAATGTAGGTTCATCAACTGTAAGAAATGTACCACTCTGGTACAGGATGTTAATAATGAGGGAGGCTGTGCATATGTGGGAGGGAGTGCCATCTGTGGGATAGCTCTGTACCGCTCTCTCAAATTTGCTGTGAACTTCAAAAAGTCTTTAAAATAATTTTCAGTCTGAAGGTTAACATATATTCAAACATTAATTTGTGGAATAGGATGAGGATGATTATTTATTTAAATGTCATGATTAAATGTACCCAAAATCAATGATCAAAATGCCTGGTTTACCTTCAATTACCTATTAGAAAAGAAATGCACTTCAAAATACACACCACAAAACACAAATGGTGGAATCTTAGACCATTTGTTTTCCTTTTAATCTTTGTCAATGACATTGTCTCACCACAGTTCTAGTGTTCTCTTCCTAATATTTATGGTTCAAAGTCAATGAAGTAAGCTGTTTGAATTATTAAGTACCAATTATCTTCAAATAAAATATATTCACAAAGCCATTCCTCTTGCATGTTACTGCATGACCTGTTTTTTTCTGTAGGGTCTCACCCTTGGAAGGTGCAGTGGAAATGAAAATTACATTGAAAGCAGTTTTCCTTTTATGATGATGATAGACCCAAGACTATATGCAACCTAAGAACGTGAAAGAACCCATGAATGGTGGCGAGGTCCACACCTTACAGAAGTCCAGGTGGTGTTTAGCAGGATGTTTTCCTAAATCTTGAACATGGCTTTGAGGACTTCACAGGCTGATCTCCACTCACTTCTTCAAGCTCATCTTTACATCCCACCTCCTTAGCCACTCACACATCATTCTTCATCCAGATTTATACACTTGTGGACCCTAAAAGTACCATTTTCTCTCTAGCCCCTATGTCTTTTTACTCAAGTAAACTTGAGTTTAAAATGTCTTCACCCTCTCATACCCCATGCACATCCAACTGCCTTTAGGTAACTCCCATGCAACCTTCAGCTCTCAGCTCGAATCTCAGTGCTACCATCTTTTAATTTAGGTTCCCTTCCTGTGCAGTTTCCTAGCACCCCTTACACTCACCCCCATACCACTCTATAGTGATGGTAGAAAGCAGAGTTCAAAAATGTGTCCAAGTACCACAGGTATCAGAATCATCTCAAAAGCCTGTTAAAACTCAGATTTCTAGGTTCCATCTTGGTCTTACTGAATTGAAATCTCTGGTAATGGGGCTGAGAGATGTGTACTTTAAATAATTTTCCCAGCTAATACCTATGTGTTCTAACTTCAGAAACACTAGAGTGGGAAATATATTCTTAGGAAGGATAAAAACACAGATTGAGGCTACTTTTCCTTTCTTAAAATATCAATAAAATAAGGGGTAAAGACTAAAAAAAAATGTTTTAAAAGTGGACTATAGACTTTACATGGGAGTAGAACCGTCGACATGTCTGAAGGTCACAACTCTCTAGGTGGTTTTCCTTTTCTAGTCTAAAAAATGAAATCATGTCCTACACATGTCATTCCATTCCTCCCTACAAGAAATAGAGTAATGGCTCCGCTAAAAAAGACCAGAGTTAAAGTGTGTGTGTGTATTCAAGAGAAGTACCTTTAGAAGAGACATTTTAATTAACCCCAATTTAATAGACAATGCTGAAACACAGGGGACTTAAGACATTCCTGACCTATAGCTTTTCAGTGATAATGATGATGATAAATGAGGCTACATTCTCCAGTCTAGAAATACTTGCCACAGGCATGATTTCTGAACAAATTGCTTCCCTCATTTGTCACTGCCCCGTATCAAGTAATAATGATCTCAAGCACAAGAACAGAAAGCCTAGGGAAACAAATGTAAGAGATGTAAAAGGAAATGAATAGAAGTGAGGTTATGCCGCTTTGGAGACATTTTTTAAAAAGTTAAATTCCAATGAAGATAGTTTAGAAATTGGAATGACCCTCAAGGTTGGTTCTCCAATCAGTATTTGTGTTTCCTGAACAATCTTGGTGTTGATTCTTAGATTTTAATTAGCAATGGTGCTACGGTAAAAGGATCCTCAGCAATTTCTCACAGACTCCGGGCCATTTGCTCTCATTATAAAAGTCTACTTTCATCGTTCCTGCAGTATCATTGATCTTAACACAGTTGCTAAGGCCAACACTCATGTAATTATTTTTGATGTAACATGAAGAATAAAAATAAGTTCCTCTGTAAAAACCTAAGACATATTTTATTTTTTAAATGTCTGATGGCCTGTCAGAAAAAGAGGGATAATCATACAGTTTTCCAAATGCTAAACTATTTCTTTATGTGAGTCAAAAACATTGATTTTGGCGTTTTGCCTACACCAAGAAAACCAGTGCTTTGAAGGCAATGAGCAAGTGACAATTTACACAGAGCCTGTTATAATCCCTCACCCCCTACCTTCCTGGAAAAGCAGAATTCACAGTGGTTGGTCAGAACCCTGTTTGGGGCTGGAATAGGCCAAAACCACTCAGAAGTTTCTAGAGCCAATTAAATACCCCTGATTTACTGATTTAATAAAGAAACTCTGTCTTCTGACCTCAAAGGGTCAATAAGAACAAACATCAATAAAAGGGAAATGTTTTCACTGAAAACATGGGGAGATCAAGCACAAGGCTTCTAACATTGTGTGATGCACTAATTTATCAGCAAAATGCTCATAGTGGGTAGCAACTCATCAAGGAAAAGAGCAATCTGCTCCACAGCCTTCACACTATGCTACTTACATTTTCACAGAAACAAGTTAGAATCTAAACTACTGAATACACTGAGACTCTTGGGTACCCTTAGCTACTTTCAAAGAAACAATTGTTCTTTCTTTTATGTCAGTTAAGTCAACCACAAATCTTATAAAACTTTAAAAGTAGAATCTTCTGCTGAGAACTGATTACACTAATAGACTCCAGTGTGTTCACCTCCTTTCTGCCACACTGACAGGTACTGGGTGGACAGTTGAGGATTGATGCATTCTAGTCTAAGAGATTTGTGTTTATACTTAGTCAAAGAAATACTTCATCAAAGATTTGATAGTTTAAGTAATGTAAAATGATGCAAATAATTTAAAATGATTTCTTTAAAGTGATGAGAATGCTTATTATTTTAAAATGCAGGTATCAATTCCATAAAAATAAAAAATCACAGAGCAAGAATCAAATGCTAATATCCTAGAATAATCCTTCTTTTTGGGTTTTGGGATTTTGTATGATTATAATATATCTCCTTATTTTCATTTTGGAGCATTTATTTTTTCCAAAACTGTTGTGAATATTTTCAAACATACAGCAAAGTTAAAGAAATTTTGCAGTGAATATCTGTATATCTACCACTTCAATTTATTAGTAACTTACTTTACTAGTTTCATCATACTTCTATATATTTTTCCACTCCTCTATCAATTTTATCTTTTTGATGCATTTCAATGTAAATTACAAACCCAAGAACCGTCCCAGTAAATATTTAAACATGTATATCATTAACCAGAGTTCAATATTTGTTTAGATTTTTTTCATGCAATATTTACACAAAATAGAATTCACAAATATTAAGTTTACATTCACTGAGTTTTGACAAATGCATCCAAACTCATCTCAGTTAAAATCCAAACCTTCTACCAAGTATGATCTGGCTCCAGCCTGTTTCTCTACTCACGACGCCAGCCCAGCATGCCTACCCAGCTCACTCATCTTCAGCCTTCTCTCTTTTTCTCACACAGCTGAGCTCTTGATGCCTTCACAGCCTGTGCACAAGTTAATCCTTCCTTTTGTCCCTCCTCATCTTCAATCATCACTTTTAAATATCACTTCCTTAAAAATGCCTTCCCTGCCTGCCCATATAGATTATGTCTTCCCAGTTATGCTCTATAATTATTATCAAAATGTGAATTATACATGTTTATGTTTTCTTTGTTTAATGTCTGTGTGCTTTGTTAGTTTACATGTTCCATGATTGTAGGGACTATATATTTCTAATCCACTAGTTCATCTAACACAGGGAAACAGGATGCAGATAGCAGTTGACTGAATGAATTATAGCCCTCTTTGATCTCTTCTTTCTTGGACATTACTTGTTCATTCTACAATAATGCATCACATTATCTCATAATCAATTTATAAATTTATCTTTTATCTCTTCCTCTTCACAGTAAGGTCTGAGATCCAATGCTTATTCATTCATTCATACATGTTTACTAAGCACCTACTCTGTACCCGACAATGAAACAGATACATATAATACAGTCTGAAAAGTGTTCTGGAAACGCAAGAAGGGGCACCTTACTTGAATCGGAGGGAAAGGAAAAGACGGACTTGCCATTGAAGGTGGCCTCCAAGCTGAGGCTTGGAATAAATCTTAGCTTTATTATACTTCCTTTACACACTAAATTCAGACCACCTTCTCTCTCATGTGTGAACTCCCTTTCACTTTTATTGACATGGACTGTGGAGCACTTTTCCCTACATGGAGAAAGAGAGCTAGTAATAATAAGGTGTCAGAGTGACTCTCGCTTGGTTTCTGGCAAGTAAAATCTAGGAAAAGTTCAAAGCCATGACTATATTATCTTTCTCCACATTGGTCTCCTTCTTGAATATCCCACAGTGACTATGAAGTTTCAGCTCAAAGAACTTATTATTTTTCTACTCTGTACACTGGAGTCTAGCTCCAGAATATGAAAGCACAGCAGTGCAAGGGCCACAGAGGCACTGCAGTCTGTCAAAGCCCATTCCCTACCAATATTTGTTAACTTCTCTCAGAGTACAGCAACACATCACAGAAGAGTTTTGCTCTTGCAGAAAAACGTACAACAGGAAATGGATAGTTGAATACATTTTGCATGTCCCACACTTTCATTTGCTCCCTTAAATATATTCATTCATTAAATGAATACAGTGCCATGGTTGCTTGTACTGACTAGTTGGGAATCACAAATTCCAGAGATAGAGTACAAGGAAGCAGACAAACAAAAGGTTTTGAAATGTTGCATGATTACTAAGTGGCCCTCCCAATTCTGATATCCCTTTCAAGTAAGGTGTTACTTCTCAGTGCAAAACCCAGTGTGAATGAATGAATCAAGTTGGACAGGGAGGTTGATGTTCAGTTTTTCATAATGGTACACAGAAAAATCAAAATGTTGTCATTTAATTATGTTTATGTTAGTGACATTATTAAATAGCCACCTCTTTTTTACCACAGCTAGGTTCACCATCTTCAATTAGAAAGTTAGAGTGCCTGTCTCTCAGATGGTTAGTCTTCTGTCATAACTCTTATTTTAAAAACATGAATTACTAACAGGGAAAAATTTGAGCATGACACAAATTTCCCATCTAATTATGCATTACTTTACTTGTGAGGAACAATGTGTGACTATAGAAAACTGCATCCAATGAACCGAGCTACATAGCAATATACAAAATACATACACATAACCCTTCAAACATCTAACAGGTATCTCAGTTTGCCATGTGTGTTAGGGACCATACCCATCCACATCTGGTGTTACAATTTTCTGTCTGATTTCAGATAACCCTCCTTCCACCTCTTCACAGTAACTCCCAAGCTGCAACTCTTCCAACATCCTCTTCCATAAGCAAACTTAGGTCTCTTTCAAGGTGAAGTCCATATTTATTGTAGCGTTTATATTTCTTAACCATTTGCATGTGTAGAAATATCCTATCAGTTTTATTAGGTTTCTATATTTGTGTGTATTTAATTCAAATTTTGCATGTTATGCTCCAATCCTATTTCCCCCACAAACTCTTGTGATTTTTATTTCCAATTTTGCATAGTGAGATAAATTTAAGGAACATTTATGTCATGTATAGCAGAACTGATTGGACAATTTCCTGTTGTTATTTATGTGATTTTTATGAAGCTTTTCTCCACAATTTAAAAGTGTCCTATAATAGAGATGCAAATTTGTATTAAAATAATTTTTATTCCAATAATATCCACAGATTACCCATTTTCAGAGTTGGTAATAACTGGAGAGATGAGAAATTATAATTTATCTGATGAAAAAAAAATCCAAAGAGAAAATTCATAGGATTAATCATTAACAGCTAGATAAAAAGTAATAACCCACAGTATATTTTTCTGAAATGGAAGAAGTACCCCTCTATTAAATAATATATAATATTTTCAAAAAACTGCAAGAATTATTTTCTTGGAGGTGGACTCTGAAATATTTTTGAAGCTAGAAAAGATTCCTCCATAGGAAAAAGAGTAAAAACAAAACTCATAATTACTAAATTAAAGACAAATTGTAACCAGAGTGATTGTCCAAATATTACACTGTGAGCTGTGCAGATATATAACTAATTACAGAAACTGCTATGGATGGATGGTCTAATCCTTGTTTGGGCATTTTTTTTTGAGGCAGTCTTCTTGCTAAAAATGTAAAGACTGGTCACTCCACAAAAGGCCCCAGGTTGTTTCTCTTAATTAACTCTAGGAGTAACTCAGGGAAAAATGAACACGTTCAAGCTGCTGAAATATCAGAATATTTTGCTAATATATATAAGAATAATGCTAGTCAATCTATAACCAATAGAAATACAGAATAAGCTAATAAAACAATTGAGGAAGGGTGTGGGAAAGATGCCCTTATGACATTATGCTCTATTTTTCTAGAACACAGCCAATATTATAATCTTAGAAATAATGATCTTTAATGGAATTTTCTAGCATCTAATTTCTATGACAGATGTACTATGGGATTTTCATAATGCTTCAATGAAGGCAGGAGACATTTTTTTGAAGTGCTCATAAACTCAGAATAAACTGCCTTTAATCAAACATAGATTTTTGCTTGCCTTTTTCTTTCTTGAAAAAAAAAAAAAAAACAGAGACATATAAAACAGCAGGTCTGCAACTTTCTCACTAAGGAAATAAAGGGAAAAAACCTGACAGAGCAAATCCAAACCAATTAAGAAAAACAGAAACCATTTTAAAGTCAGTAAAAGCATAGCTGAACATCAAATATAGGTCTATTATTGATGTGAATCAATTATGCAATTCTAATTGTGAGATTTACATTAGTGTATCATGTCAATTCTTATATATTAAATGTATTTTATTTAAAACATTACAAAAAAATCATATTTAGATAGTCCTGAATATTGAATTTGCATTTCTATACTATCATAGTTCTTTTTTCTATAATCTAAAATTCTCAAGGATTCAAAAAGTACACAAGATTTTAAATTATTAAGACCAATAATTCCATTTACTGAATATCTACAAATCATAGTATCGTATAAATGAGAAAAAAAGCTTTTCTTTATTTCTGTGGCATATTGTAAAAGGAACTTGTAGCACTTGGGAAAAAATACAGAATTTTATAAGAGATGCTGAATAACCTTTAGGAAATAAAGGAGATAGCCCTTCTTTCATGCATATACATGATAAAATAAGAAACTATAAAATAAACTACAGAAAATTTTTGACTATCAGAGATCACCCATATTTTGTAGGTACCTACTACAACTGTAATTAGCTTTCTTGCAGCTCTGCAAATTTGCAAGTAAGTTGAATTACCTGGGCCCTATTATTGAAATGAAGGTCTGCCATTGACGCTGATAGAGCATCAGTGGTAAGGGCTCATGTAATGGCACGTGATTGTGTAAGAAAAGCAATAGCCCTACTAAGAAAACTTTGCTAAATTGTTTTGCAGCATCCAAAGAAATAAAATAGAGTGGTAGGATCCTTATCAGAGCCCAGGACTTCAGTGTGATTAATTAGCTGTGGTTAATCTGGATGGTAAAGATAAAGGCAGAGCTGCAGGTAAACTTTGCACATTCATGCTTCTAGACTCATTAATACTATGTGTGAATTTTCTTTTCCATCACTATAACAAAACTCATGGTAAAAGAAACTTTGCCTCACAGGATCTCCATTTACAGATATTGGCACCATTCTACCAGATCAGGATTTTAGGTAAGTCAATCAACATAACTAAAAATTTGTTGTTTGTTGTTGCTGTTGTTATTGCTTTTGCCAGGGACCGCACTAGTTTTAATAAGATATTTCTCAGAAAGATGGTGAGGACCCTGGACCTGAACTCAGAGGTTCCATGACCATGTCAAAGTACTACAAGTGAAAATTAAAAACCTTCTTCTCCCATTAAAACAAAGCTCCCAAATTACCACATATCAAGATTTATCAGTGCAGATTAGAAGAATGAATTCTGGTGGCTCTGGAGCCAAGCTAACTTTCTGGGAACAGATATCCTCTTATTTAATAATTCAACTATAGGAACGTCTCTTTTTGAAAATATCGTATAAATAAAATGAACACAAAAATACATGAAAAGTATAGCATAATGCAAAAGTATATGTCTCAAAACAGAAAAATTTGATTTGCAAAAAACGTTTTTAGCTTTTTGCTGGTACATAGAGATAGCAATAATATAGTTATCACTCAAAAATCCTTAAGAGCTAGGCATACAGTGTACATAGGGTTTGGTATTATCCATCATTTCAGGCAACTACAGGGGTTCTTGGAACATAGTTCCTGCAGATAAGGAAGGACTGCTATATGATTATTTCCATTCTGCATCTGATGAATCTAAGCACACATTCTATGAAATGTACCAGAATATAAAATGCTGTGTGTGCATTCCTAAACAGCTGATTTTATTGATTGATTTATTTGTAAACTTTGCAGAGAGCATTGATGCTTTCTGTAGATATTTAGTTTTCCAGAAATGAGCCTCTAGATACCTATCTTCTCCTTTTCCAGTTATCCATAATCATTGAGGAAACCCATCAATAAACGGAGGATAGGACGAGGTCTTCCCTAAATGCTAAGGGTCTTTCCTTCTCCCCAAGTGAAGATGATACAAGGTAGCTTTGTTTTCAATCCTTAAATCTCCCAAAACTCTATCAGTGATTTCAGTCTCTTTCTACCCTGTCATGTAGCAGGAAATATTATACCCTGGTGCATATCCAAGTTCACAGGCCACATTGAGCTTATTTTTCTTTTACAGGCCCTTGCAATAAGCAGTTCCATTATAAACAATCTGCTTTATCAAGGCTGGCCCCAACAAATACAGATAAATAATAAAACATCTCAAGCTTCTAGAATGGAAAAGATTTATAAGCACGGCTGGCATGGATGATGTAAAGAAGGGTTCAAAGGCTGTTTGAACCATAAACTCAAGAGGAAAAATCTGAATCATTTAGCAAAAAGAAGTGTTACATGAGGTTTTTTGTTTGTTTGTTTGTTTCCTCTTCTCCTTCTTATGTTTTAAGGGAAAGTTTATTTAACACAAAGCACAAGCATCCCCTTTGTTATTGGATATGGTTAGAGTCACAGATATGCTTTTGATAGATGAAAGAGAAATACTTCTGGAAACAAAATATTTCATTTGAAGGAAACCTTCCAAAAACATGTCACATACTTCCGTGTTAATGTGATAAGTTGAATATGTAATTGAAACTTTTTTGATTGTATAAAAAGCATCATTTCCCGAAGTGCATTCTAGAAGCAGGATGTTAATGGTGTTTTGGGAAAAAAGGTGTTCTGAGGTCAAATAAATTTGGGAGATGCTGATGTCAATTTGGATTTGCTTAGAACAATGAATATTCCCATTTAGACTGGCTAATTGGGTGGGAAACGTAAACCCATATGTCAGGGCGTGTATTGACCCCACAGGCATTAAGAAATTGAATGTCAGTCTTTTTCTTCTAATTTCATGGCACCACTCTGTCACCAACTCCTTCCTAGAGGTTGAAATGTTAGAAAAGGAGAGGAAAAAAAGAGAGAATACAGGAAGAGAGGACAAGCTAAGAGCTGACCTACTCAATCACGCTGTTTATTTTCCCTTATGCACTAGGAGACATTTCTCTCCTGCATTTTGTGCAAAATCGGCCACCTGTTGCTGCTTCTGCTTTCCATTGGTGGTTCTGCCTCTGCTGTTCTCTGGCAATGCAGCGACCCTCAGATACCTTTGCTGGTTTTCCCGCAGAGATTATAAAATCACAGAGAGGCTATTGTTCTGCACGGATAGGAAAGCCAGAAGTACACGTAATGGAGAAAGGGAGACAGTAGATTGTTTTCAGTAGGAGGTGGCTTACCTGTGTTTGCTGCCTTTGTTCTGTTTGTTTCCCTATGTGCTAGTATTAGAGAAGGGAATAAATGTGGAAAAGAGACAACCCAGATGAATTTAGTCACATCTTAAAAAATATTTTCCTCTCCAAATGTAAGAAATTCAAACAAAACAGACCAATTTTTTCAACCTTCATTAACAGCAATTTAGTATCATTTACCATTAAGAGAGGATGTTAGGCTCTCTCCAGTTATTCAGTACTTTCATGATTATTTCAAATATTGGTATGACTTTTAATTAAAGTATGAGTAGAAGACTCTACTTATTTCTTTCCACTCAAAAATACTGCATATATAGCTAATTTCACTTGTATATAATTTTAAGGCATTCTAGGTTTTTAGATAGCAGTAATGGTGATAATTAGTAAGAGAAAATTAAGATTCCCAAGACCTGACACTGAAAAAAAAAGCAGTAAGTCCCAAAAGGAGGGAAGATTCCTGGAGTGCTTGAATAACATTTGGCCATGCCTCAGTGAACTTGAAAGAAACTCGGTGAAATTTAAAAAGTACTTATCAGCAACCATAGCTCTAACATGCTTTTCTTTAATAAATAATACTTAACACTTACTGCTTACATCACAATTTTCATCTTCAATGTACTTTACAAACATTAAGTAATTTTTATAATACTCTTGGGAATTAACAATGCTATTTCTGCATTTATATAGAGTCGCTTATTTGAAGAATCTGAAAGGACTTCACAAATATTAAATATAAGCCACATTCAATTTTAAAAAAGAGAAATAAAAACGAAACTGGACAGCTCATTGGAAATAGAGTCTATATACTATTGGAATTAAGAATTTCTGATTTCTAAATTTGGTTTTGACCACATAAAAGCATTCCTTTATGGAGGCTGCTTAAATTCAACGGTGTCTTAAAAACTGCTTAAAAAATTAATATACAAGGACAATTTCAATGTCAGGCCACCAGACTTCTGCTTTTGTGTCATGTTTCTATTCATTCCTGAACAAATATGGCTGTGTCCTCATTTCCCAGCTCAACAAAAGGAAGCAAGGGAACGGCTAATACAGAAATCCTTCCAAATGAACTTCAAATGAATGTATTATGCTCTTTGCGTAAATTTAACTTTCAAAATTGTATGTTTCAAAAGATAATATTAAAATTATTTAATTAATAATGAAGGAGGACTCTGTGATTATCAGTGAAAAATATGCCCAGGTTGTTTTATTTTTCAATCAATATTTGACTAATAAAGAAATTGCTAAATTACTTTGGCCTAATGTTATTTGTTTAAGTTAGCACTCAATTTTTCTTTATTCTAAGTAACTGCAAATCAATGTTTTGGAGATCTTGCAAAAAATAGGTATAATTACACTGTTCTGTATATGAATATGTAATACATATATATACATAGATACATAATATATGTAATGTAACTAATTACATAAATTATTTTATTTAATTATCACAGCAAAAGACCTGTATCATTATCACTGTTTTACAGATGAATTAAGTGAGGCACAGTGATGTGACTTACCTAACTAAGGCAATATATCTAGTGAATGATACAGTCAGAATTCAAACCCAAACAGTCTGTTTCAGGAGGGTGGACTCTTGAGCACTGTTCAGAATAAGTTGCCCTCATGAAGCTAAATAGTATAGTAAACTAGTAAGATTAACACGCTAAGCAGGTCAGTTGGTGGATCACCCAGCACAGAGCAAAGAAAGGCAACCTGGTTAGGGTAAAGAATTTATGACTTCCATTCAGGAGCCCAATTTGGTGAATTGCTTGTATAGTCTACTAGACATGTGCCGCTGTGAACCATGTCAACTTTTTGAGTCTTAACTCTCTTAACAGCAGTAGCACAGGGGTAGAGAGAAAGAGATTGAATTATCTTTGAAGACTTCAAGACTTTCAAAGTCTTGAAGGACCCTACTGTTTTTTGATTGTTTGTTTGTTTGTTTGTTTGCTTTGAAACAGGGTTTGGTCTGTTGCCCAGGCTGGAGTGCAGTGGTGTGATCATAGATCACTGTAGCCTTGAATTCCTGGGCTCAAGTGATCCTCTCACATTAGCCTCCTGTGTAGCTGGGACTACAGGCATGTGCCACCATGCCAAGCTAAATTTTTTTTTTTTTTGTAGAGACAGGGTATCACTATGTTGCCCAGGCTGGTCTTAAGTTCCTGGTCTCAAGCAATCTTCCCTCCTTGGCCTCCCAAAGTGCTGGGATTACATGTGTGACCCATCAATCCCGCCTGCTTTTTAGAGATGGGGTCTTGCTATGCTGCCCAGGCTGGCCTCCAACTCCTGGGCTCAAGCAATCCTCTCACCCCAGCCCCCAAGTAGCTGAGACTACAGGCACACTTATCATTTTTAACAATATATATTCTCTTCTGCTTCTATTATTCACAGCTGGAAGAATTTTGGTGAGGTAAAATAATAGCTGTCTTATATAGAATCAATCACAAATGTAGCCTAATGTAATAATACGCCAAATAATTAGTAATGTATGCAGACGTGTCCTTAATTTCTTTCCTAAAAATCCATGCATGAGTGTGTGTGCCAATACACCCACACACACACATACACACACAAACATATTCATGCAAATATATGCTATGTATGTATAGCTTCTTCTTGTATTATTTATCATAATGGTAACGCTGGCAGATGTTTCCTGGGTTTGGAGGACATGATAATGAAGAAGACAGTACTTGCCTTCAAAGAGCTCGCATTCCAGTTGGGGAGCATGAGGAGATAAGCTAATTCCAAAAAAAGAAAGAGTGAGAAGCTGGGGATATTTTAGCCAGATTGATTAAGGGAGGACTAGATGATATTAATAAGGAAATAATACAAAATCTGCTATAAGAACATCCCAAGGAGAGGAAACAGCTAATGTAGGAGGCTGGATATGGCAAGCAAGTTGGATAGTCTAAACAACTAGACAGCAAGAAAGTCAGTGTGACACAGGGAAAAGAATACTACGTGATCAGACCAGAAAGGACACAGCCAGGCCAGGGACATCTTAGAGATCAGGGAGGGCCTCAGAGGTCTTTGTGTATTTTTGTGTTGTTATTTTTCAAGTATAATTAGAAACTACCAGAGAGTAACAGGGTACCTATTTTTGCTACTCACAGTATGTATTAGTATGTTAAATACTATTTCTTTAACATTTCTTAACTTTCAAATGATTTCTTCAAATGACTGAGGGTCTCTGTTACTCTAAATGAACACTGATATTATATGAACAATCAAAGCAATTTGCCAATCATTTGCTGCAAGGATGCAGAGGAATCTAGGACCTTTGAGAATGTAATAAATAATTCTTTTATTTGGAACTCACTGAAAATTTGACATTTAAAAATGTTTTCCTTTTATTATTTAACCATCTTTTATTTTCAGTTTGTGCTTTTTTTATAGATACAACATGAAAATGATGTTCCTATACAGAATTCTATCAATATTAAGGGGTATAGAAAAGTTTATTTGAACTATATATTTATTGTTTCTTTTTATTATTATTCTTTATTGAATTTCTGTGAGATTACAGAATTTTCAATCAAACTACTGGTAGGATTTGATCTACTCTCTCTTGAATAATACAAACACCCTATTTTTTCACTAAGATAAAATCAAGATAATTTACAAACACTTTAATTAAACCATGAATGTTTTATTTTATATACATAAACATATACTAATCCATTAAGACTCCATCACCATTTTTGAATACTGACAGAGTGAATTCCTTAGTCTTGTACCATGGAGATGGCTATTAATATAGCGCATCTCCATATATGCTAATGGTCTCCTGAATATCCTTTGAGAGCATGAAACTAACTCCATAGATTATACTGGGAATGGACAGATGGACAACAGACTTGAGCTCATCTCTGCTAATGTGGGGTTCTACAGTGAAAACTGCACTGGCAGATAAAGACCTGCTCATTGACCTCTTTCTCCTTTATTAACCATGGGGTCTTTGAAGTTCACTGTGGGCCTCAGCAATCCCACTTATAAAGTGGGGATACTTGCTTGTCTGACAGCAAGTAAATAGGCAGCTGGAGTGCATTGCCTTTTTTTTTTTTTTTTGAGACGGAGTCTTGCTCTGTCGCCCAGGCTGGAGTGCAGTGGTGCGATCTCGGCTCACTGCAGGATCCGCCCCCCCGGGCTTCACGCCATTCTCCTGCCTCAGCCTCCCGAGTAGCTGGGACAACAGGCGCCCACCACCTTGCCTGGCTAAATTTTTGTATTTTTAGTAGAGACGGGGTTTCACCGTGTTAGCCAGGTGGTCTCGATCTCCTGACCTCGTGATCTGCCCGCCTCAGCCTCCCAAAGTGCTGGGATTACAGGCGTGAGGCACCGCACCGGGCCTGCATTGCCTTTTAAAGCACTTTAGGAACCTGTATGATTGGCCAAGGGGACAAAGTACCGTAGGTACAACACAGTAAAACAGTCCTCAGAACAGGAGGAGCAAATCAATAACTCTTTCCTCCATTGACTCCCTGTATTCAGAGCTCTTGGGCTAGCTCTGAAAGTCCTGTATCTGCAGGGGATTATCACCACTCTGCAACTCCGCGATTTTGCTTCCATTAAAAAAAATTAACTGAAATATCATACTGAAACAGTTTTCAATTATATTTAGAAATGTACAGAGAAACATATGAAGAGCCACTTTTGGTAGATTTATTCCAATGGAAGCTTCACTGCAGGGTTTAATAATGTCTGAGGGAACTAAACTGACAGCTGTGGAGGCAGAGTCTTGAGTGCGTCATTTCAGAAGGGAAGGAGAGCGCGAATCCAATTAAAAAAATGACAAAGCTGTCACCTCACCCAACTTATTTTCATTATTAGTTGCCTTTTGCTTTTCTATTTTTGTAATGGAGAGGGCATAGAGACAATTCATATATCAAATATATATCAATTTTCAGGGGATGATTTGTAAATTAAATTACTAAGGTTTATTTGGTCCTTCCCTACTTGCAACTATACATCATTTCCATTCTTAGTTTTTTCTCCTTAATTTCATCTGCCCCCCAACCCTTTTTTTCCTAGATGAATTAATTAGAGAAATGAATCTTTTTTTTTCTTTTAGATAAATTGCAGTGAAAAAGGGAGGGAATGCAGCTGAATGCAGTTTAGGTTTCTGTTCCATTCGGATTCAGCTGGCATGTTTTCCAATTCCCCTCTTGATAACAACAGTCCTGTAGAATTGGCTTTTTAAAAATAGTACACCCTGTGATAGAATCAGTAACATAAAGTAAACAAATTCAGTAAGATAAGGATACTCTTGTTTATGTTGCTTTATACCAGCGAATCAAGCAATAAATCGGTAAATATTTATTGGTTTGGCAATAATATGTCTAGTATGAAGGAAAGCATTTAGAGGAGAAAGTACAATTTCTTGACAATTTTGTTGCCAAGAGAAGCCTCAAGTTACTGCGAAACAAATGAGTATGCAAAAAAGCAATAAATGAATTTTCTGAGCAATGTGAGAGAAATGTAGATCGAGTGGAGTCATCAAGACACATTTTTGAAGAGGTGGAAGAAGTAAGTCTTCAGCTGCTCAGTGAAACACAGGTGTTCAGTGCTGGAGCGGAGGAGAGGGAAAGCTTGCGATGTGACTCCCTGTTATTATTAAGATAGCACCACCAGAAGTTACTTACTAAGAATAACACGTTTCTGGAAGATAACAAAGAGCCTGCAAAAAAAAGAAAAAAAAACGTGGGGGGGGCGGAGTGGTTTTTATAAAGGTAGATTTTATAAAGTACCTAGAATAAAGGAAGGACACACTTTGTCTCAAGAGAGTGCCTAAAGAGACCGGCCTCATTCAGAACTCATCTGTTCTTAAGTAACCAACAATTCAACAAGTTATTTAATCTGATTTACTATGATACAAATAAGTAGCAAATAAGAAGAGGAGAGCATAGCAAGATGTAGCCAGAGGGCAAACTGAAGGCAAGCTGTAAAGACAGAGGGAAAGGTTGTAGGAAAAAAAAAATCTACAAAATGGAAGACAAGAATTCAAAAATAGTTATCTGACTCGATCCACGGAAAATGAGCATTCCATATGGTGATAGACTCTGAGGGACTACTTAATATTACAATACAAATTCTTACATACAGTAATTGTGCAATACTCAATAAGCTCATAATGATGACTATTTAGATTACATTTATATGACATTCTGGGAAAGAAAGAAACTTCAGGGCGAGGAAACCAGTAAGTGTGACCAGACAATGGGAGCAAGGGTAGGGATTGACAGAAAGTAGACATGAGGGTATATTTTGGAGGTGAGGAAAATGTTCAATGATGAGCATCTAATGAAAGTGGCAGATTGCAGATTTAAATTTAAACCTGCCTGATTTCAGTTTCACTGGCACACAATAGTAAATACCCTACATCTTGATTGTGTTGGCTACACAACTATAGTGGTTACACGCTGCATTTCAAAACTCATAGAACTGTACACTAAAATGGGTGAATTTCACTCAATATAAATTTCTTTAAAAAAAATCAGTTCATTTTCTGCAATTATCTGGTTTTTCAATAATGGAGCATTAAATATGTCTGTTGATTGTGCATGACTAGTATACCACTGTTTTATCTTGGCTATCCATGCACAAGGTGGTCTCCACAGCATTTCTCTATCATTCCCTGTGCACAGCTTAGTAGACTGGCAGAATCTTACCATTATCTATTCTTAAGTTTCTTTCTCTGTTTGACCTAATCAGGAATTGACTGCATACAAAAATTATTCATATTCATAACACTTGGAGTTATAGAATCAAGATGTGTTCCTCCGTAGCATGATCATAATGTTGTATTTTATCTAGATACATCTTCTTAGATCTGAATCTATTTTGTCTAGTAAAAAATTGAAGAGCTAGAGATTAGAAATACATATATATGTATTGTTAGAAAATTCTATATTCAATTACTATTCTAGATTCATAGGAAAATGAATATCTGAATTAAACTCCAGAGAGATACAAAATCCAAAAATAATAACAGGTCCCATTTATTGAGCACTTTATATGTATCACACATTTTGCTTAACTATTTACATGTTTTAAGCTTCAAGACTTCACTGAGACAAGGGCCCTAATTTATAGACAAGGAAAGTTATATTACAAAATGTAACAACTAGCCTAGTGTCACACAGCTAGTTAAAGTGACAGTTCTGAAAATAAAAGTCAGGCCTGCCTAATTTTATTATTTATTTATTTATTTATTTATTTGAGACGAAGTCTCACTCTGTCACCCAGGCTGGAGTGCAGTGGCGCAATCTCGGCTTACTGCAACCTCTTTCTCCCAGGTTCAAGCGATTCCCCTGCCTCAGCCTCCCGAGTAGCTGGGATTACAGGTGCCTGTCACCACGCCCAGCTAACTTTTGTATTTTTAGTAGAGACGGGGTTTCACCATGTTGGCCAGGCTGGTCTCAAACTCGTGATCTCAGGCTATCTGCCTGCCACGGCTTCCAAAGTGCTGGGATTATGGGCATGACCCACCGCGCCCAGCCTGTGCCTAATTTTAGATTCATTAAGACGCAATGATAGGAAAAAAATAGTCTACCGTAAGGCAGACTGTAAAGAATATAATAACAGAGGAAACCTGTAGGAAAGGGGATATTCTTCCGGGAAGAAGCGGCTTGGGCTGGCACCATAGGATAGATAGAATTTTGACAGATTAATAGGAAAGGGCTTTCATCAGTAGAGCAAACAATCTCTTTCCTGCTGACACTTTCCAGCTAATGTCCAGTTGAGAAAAGCAACACTCGTAACGTGCTAACATGCATCGCCACCATTTTCTCTCAGCTCCACTCTGATAGTCTCACCCTGATATGTCAGGGCGGGGCTGAGAGAAAATGGTGGTGATGTTAGCATGTCACAAGTATTCAAGTTTTGCTAGTGTGTGTGTGTGTGTGTGTGTGTGTGAGAGAGAGAGAGAGAGAGAGAGAGAGAAAAAAAGCCTGATTTGTGGACGCTGTCTTCTGTGGGAAGAACAATGAAGCAGGGTTGTAGCCACACATGCAACATTTGAAAAGCAAAAACCTCATCACCAGAGGCAACCCATACGACCCCTCTGGGCCTTACTTTCCTCATCTGAGAAAGAAGTTCACTAACAATACAATCCACTCTGTCTACCTCTTGGGATTATTGTGAGGATCAAATTAATTTAAATGGATATGAAATCAATTTTAAATTCTAGTGATGGCACGTAGTGGATCGAGTTAAGGAAAGATAAGCAAAATGTCTCCAAATCCTGGGAAAAGCAGCTTTAACTCAGGGTGGAGTTGAGAGAAAATGGTGGCAAGTGTAACATATGGTGGTGTGAGAAAGAACAGAGCAATAACATTTTCCACGTATGTTCCTTTAATAAATTGAATTACAACTACCAAGCCTGCAGAATTTTAACATGAAAGTATATGCTAATGTCATTACACCTGGGAAATACATTTTTACACAGAAAAGCTCTAAGTAATGGATACACTCTCTTTTGAGATAAACATTTTATATCACTTAATGATTCATTGTATTTGGAAGCTAAAATTGTTTTCACGTGTTTTCTGGCCAGTTTAACTTGAAAACAGAAGTAGTTATTAATCTGTTCTAGGTGCCCCTTTTCTTTGGGGACTCTAAGTAGACTCTTCTAATGTCATGGGGCCATTTGATCCAAGGCTACGCCAGGTAAGACCCCATATCCATTGCCTTCCCCTTACTCCCCACACATCCCCACATACTGATTATGCAAACTTGCTCCTACTGGAAAAAAAAAAACAATCAAATTATGTTAACAAAAAAGACACTTGAAATATTGCTACTTTGTTCTAGACCTGGCAGGACCCAGAGGGAACATCCATACCTGATAACAAAAAGAAAGACCACTGTTACCTGGCCCTTCTCAAAACAGCAAACCAGTTAAGCCCTCAACTTGATGAAGTTTTTATCTCTGGAATTCTATTTATGTACATGCTTGGTACGCAAAAGCAATGAGAGGGCCATTGCCTGTCATGACCACCAAAATTCCAGGCCTTTCATGAAACCAGCCCCTTTAAAAATAATCACGGACACTTATGGATTGAACACTTAATTTTTAATATGAGACTCATCAATGAAAAATAATTCTAAATTTATTATAATGAATATTTACTTCCTGTAACGTGTATGGTGGTATGCAGCATCCACATCTCACATAGCTAATTTTCTCATGCTCATAAAATAACAAAAATCTTTTTCTCTCATGAAAAATGTTTCCCCAGAAGAATGCCAATTCTTCAAGCCATTGACAGGAATGAGGAAAACATAAAGACATCTAAGAAAGTGGTGGCAGTTCTTAGTCAGAAAATAGAAGCTTGTATAAAGAGTGGAATGTGAAATTCTGCAACGTTTCAAACTTGTAACTGAACAAATCTACATATAAACCCTGTACAGAACTCTTCTAGTAAATGTGCCAACTAAGATATCTGTTAGTGACTTTATTAAGAACTTTAGTTTTATATTTATTGAAACAATAAAGTCATTTAAGTTTTAGTCTTACATTTTATTGTTTGTATGGGAAAGTTCTAGGTTCTAGTAGTGTTTAAATATTGGAGCATTTGTCAAATTTTGGTGACATGCATTTCAGGAAATCAAAGTTCTTCAGACTGCAGTGGAAAATCTGGCCCGTACCCAAGTTTCTTGTTACTGTCAGCAGGGACGAACAATCCCTTAACTATTCAAGATTTATTTACTTATGTCAATTTAATTTTAGTCAGCAACTCACCAAGGAGAATTCTATTTTATAAGAATCTCTCTGTTTCTATCTATACATCATTTCCCTTTGAGAGAACAGATAACAGATCTGCCCTTTCCACCATGTCATCACTGCATCTAGGCATTATAGGTAATTAGCAGGATGTAAATTGTAAGGTGGTGCTTCTTCCCCCAACCCCCTTGAAGATGGGATCTTGCTCTGTCACCTAGGCTAGAGTGCAGTAGCACAATCATAGGTTCATAGCTCACTGAGGCCTCAAGCTCCTGGGCTCAAGTGATCCTCACATATCAGCCTCCTGAGTAGCTGGGACTAAAGGTGCATGCCAGCACACCAGGCTAATTAAAAAAATTTTTTTTGTAGAGAGTGTGTGTCACTATGAAACTCCTGGTCTCAAGCAATCCTTCTGGTGTGGCTTCCCAAAGTGTCAGCATTACAGGCATAAGCCACTGCACCTGGCCTTGGTGGTGCTTCTTACATCAAAGATCTAATGTTGTTGAACTGCACTGTGAAAAACTATTTGAGTGGTAATATTCTTTCAGCTTCCTTTCTCCATCTTATTTCCCTGAGAAATTTATTTCTTCATTATCTATTATTAGTAATGCTGCTTAAATAACAGTAATGTGTTTCCACAAACTGCAGTGCATGGCATGGAGTAAACTAAAAAAGTCATCCATTTAATACATATTTTCCAAGTTGCTTATTTGAAAAAGGTAAATTAAAATGTTTACATAGATATCCTTGTCATCATGGCTTAAGTAATGTCTTAAATCATTCAACAAATATTTATTGAGGTCCTATCAATTTCCAGGAATTAAACTAGGTCTGGGGCGAATGAAGACCAGGACAATCACCTTTTCCCTCATAAGCATGCCCCAAAAGACTAATGTAGCATAGAGAAAATATGTGAAAGTGCCTATAATTTTGTTAGCACATAAATCTTCAATAAATGTTAGTGATTAAAGTAAAGGTATTCATATTGATTCCACACAATGTAAAAACTATATTTGTTTCATAAAAATATGAAAAATCTATGACTTATGTAGCAATTAGTTGAGCATCACTAGTAGAGTGTTTGTAGCATTTAGAAGTCACTTTAAATCTCAACGTGGAAGTCTTGTTAATCTGATCTTGTCAGTGGCATCTGAATCACATTACACATCTAAATAAACTGATCTACAGGGACCTTATTCAAAATGGCAGGCAATGCTGATTTAAATTAGGTTTGAAGCCCACCACAGCAGCTTGAAACTTTTCCTGCTTACAGCTTAGTAAAGTGATATTCATTTCCAGAAAGGAAACTTCGACAGAAACATATAAGAAAAAGTAGGCTGTCATTTCTGAAATGTTACTGAGAAACCTCACCAGGTTTATCCCTTCATCTCCAAATGCTTCAAAATGTAAAATCTAGATATTTTAACCATAAGTCAATAGTGATATAGTAATAACCCTAATAGTTACTATTTGGTAAAGTAGAGAAATTGGAAATTCTCATCATAAATATACATTAAGGAAATAAAAACATATCCTAACATTTGCTAAATTTCAAGTCGTTTAATCTTTTATTAGTAAGAAAGAATATTGTCTTACTACTTTGGTTTTGTCTGAGATCAGATTGATGAAAAGTAATAAAATTCTTCTACAGACACTGTATTGTTTCACATCTTAGTCAAAACAGAAAGCAACTATATTTTTCAAGAAAGAATTCTTTTGACAAACACCTCTCTTTAGTGAAATAATAAACATTATAACAAATGAGATAAATGCTAAATTATCAATATAACTATTTCAGAAACTGTATTTGTTTTCTATCTTATACTATATGTCTTAGACACTAAAATATCTGACACAAAATTTCTGTTTCCAAAATCAACATGACCATGATAGCTCTTGAAACATTGTCCTGTCTGTAAGTCAGAAAAGAATATGTTAGGTGGAAAGTAACAAAAGGCAATCAATTTAAAGATAACCTTTTAAAGCAAATATTTATGACTCTATAGACATAGCATATTGGTTAAAACAAAGTGGTAATGTATATGGTACATTATTTTAAATTTGCTTCAATGCTGATACATTTTGCTTCCATAGATTAATTTTTCACACAAAAGTATTTTTCCCTAGTGAAAAGTACTCGTTAACAAGAAATGAATATGGTGTAACAATTTCTTTGAAATCCTGCAGTCAACTCTTTGCATATAACTTTCTGATAAAAAAAAATCCCACATACTTCATTTTCCCTAAAGAGCAGCATGAGATTTCCAATCCTTTGCTTGAACACATAAAATATTAAGAGCCAATTTTCAGCTGCACCTCTGTCACTTCCATTATCATTCTACACGTCCAGAGGTGATAATGGACTCTGTAAATTGCAGTCTTTCTCCATCCCAGACCACTGAGGGTTTCACCAGGGGACAGTTCCACACAAAGGGTGGCCCAGATGTATGTTAATGGCACTGAGAAGCAAACAGCAGACACTACCATACAAGATAATGTGACGTGTTATCCAGAGGAAAGATGAAATGAGCAGAAAACAATTTCCTTAGAAAATCTGTAAAATCAACAAGGACCCATTCTTCTCCACAAATCAAATAGGTAGCACTATCTTCACAGAACCTTGGAAACAAGATTAAAATACATTCCTAATGCCTCATCTATGAAGGAATTGTTTGTTCAGGCCAACAGAGAATGAAGGCACATGAGCATTGAAGTTTAAAGAACTATAGGGGAGGCTTTTGTTTACCATTTGCTTTTTTCAGACATACAACACAGATCTACCAGCATTCATTATCTTCAAACATGAAGTGAAAAAAAGAGGGTAAGGTGAAAGAAAGTGCTTATCTTATCCATTGCTGAAATGATACTCACTACTCTTTGTGGTGGGCAATCTGCCCATTAAAAGGAAGCTGTCTTATAGGAAATTGAATGTGGTTGACACTGGGTTTTCATATGATCATATTTCCTACTATTCCATGCAAAATAATCAGATTTTACGGAAAATATACAGGAAGGAAGGGATTTGAAACTAGTTTTTCTCCCTTTTCCATAGGCCGTCATCTAACTAGTTATCTCACTCTAACACTGGGTGAGTGTTCATTGACTGAACCTACCAGACTAAGCACCAAAGCTTTGGGCAAGGTGCTGGGGGTGGGTTGAGAGACAAGTGTTGTGCAAGAGGAAAGAAAGCCTAGTGAAAGAAAACAGACAGATCAAAATCAGATTGCATTACCCAGATAATTAAACATAGCTCTTTACCAATTAGATAATAATACATGACACATAATCATTGCTTATACGCTAATAAAGCCAAATGTTGGATAAGACAAGGTAAGGTCAATTTTAATACAATAAGTATATTCTGGAGCCAATTCCGTAGTCTTCAAACTAATTTCAGGAAAATCAGACATCGGGGGGAAAAGAAGAAGAAAAAGAAAAAAGAGAAAAGGAAGACAAAAAGAAAGAAAAAACAAAAAAGAAACAGAACCCAGTAAAATCATTTCTTCATTTATTCATCTAGGGTCAAAACATCACCAATGAGCTCCACCTCTTCTCTTCCTGTTCCCCTTCATTTCCTTCAGCAAACACCAAGGACTGAAGCATATAAAGGCATTGTGCTAAGCATTATAGTTAGAAAAAAAGCCCACCAGTGATTACCGTCTTGAAGAGAATACAGACAAATAAGCAGATCATTACAGTAGAGGGTGATACTTGTTCTGGGAGAGAGATCAGAAGACTGCTTACGGTGAGACTTTACCATCTTGTCAGAGTTTCCAGGAATTATTACTAGGATTTCACATCCTAGTCCTCCATGTCTCATTCCTCAAGAAAAATGAGGCATACAATCAATGCATAAGCAGAATTTGTAATTTGTACATATTTAAAATTAAAACAATTGAAATCCAGAATAGGCAAATCCATAGAGACAGAAAGCACATTAGTGGTTGCCAGAAGAAGGGAAGAGGGAGAAGTATGGAGTTACTACTTAAAGGGCAGAGGATGTTCTGCGGGGTTAAAAAGTTTCAAAACTAGATGGGGTGGTAGTTGCACAATATTGTGAGTGCACAAAAAAACCACTCAATTTCACCCTTTAAAATGGTTATTATGTGTTATGTGAATTTCACCTCAATTAAAAAAACAACTGACACTCTTCATTTGATACTTTGTGGCAGTTTGAAATAGGCATTCTGACATGTCGCAAAAATTTAGAGGCAATCAGACTCTTCACTCTGATTTTCTGTTTCTTATTCTCCATATGCAGAAAAAGGTGGAAGAATTTTCTGCATGGAGAATATGCAGAATATTTGAGAAAGAAAAATCAGCAAGAAACTTTTGATTTAACTAGATACCTAGAGCAAGTTTAATGTCTTTGAGATAGTTTTTAAAGTTCAGAAGATTGTAATAGTATAGTAGCATAGCAGGAGGTACTGTGATTACATATGAGTATTCTCCAAAACGTTATTTTCTATGAATTTTTAATGATGCAAGTAATTTTTCAAGGTCAGTGAGAGAGCAATCAGTCATTCAGACAGTAAATTTGTTCACAGTTTCTTGGCAGCTTTGCAAGAAAACAAGCAAGTGGGATTTGTGGAGGAGGGGAAATGATACACTGAGGAAGAGGTGAATTAGGAGTACTATAAAATTAGCTACAAGTATACTTGATTCACTCTTGAACCTACCAGGTTCTTCACTAAGTGTTCTAGAAGGTAGAATGAGACTTTATGACTCAATGATTTTCTGGTTGTCATTGTGGTTAATAGCATAAACTGTTGACACCTATAAAACTCATTTTCTAATGATTTGATCATATCAGTATCCAAAGATCACTGAACATTTCTAATTTAAATTTAAATTTAAAAATTAAGTTAGATTATAAAAATTAAGTGCATGGGAGAGACATTAAGAGGTATATACTTATCAATATTTACAGCCCAGAATGAGTTATTTCTCAAAAACTTGAAAATAATAAGAAATTATACTGCTCTCTTAATGTTACATTATAAGACTGAAACAGAATGGAACAAGAGAGAAATGTGAAAAATGTATAGAGTACATGTATTAAAAATAGTGTCCCAATCCCTGGGAAGGCAGAAGACTATTAATCATCCATGAGATCATATTGAAAGAGGCATCACACAGGTCAATATTCAAAGTATCTTTCAAACATTGTAGAAAAGTATGAGGTTTGGGCAATAAAACTCAGGAATTCTTTCCCATTGGCAAAGTGATGTCTAAGCTGGAGATAGAGGCAAGGGGTTATGTTGTTCCCTCCCCATTAACAAAACCTCGATTGCATTTGGTGTCCATCTGTAATGGCCCAAAACCATTAAGCATGCAATTTAGGCCAAGTGTGGTGGAACACACATACAATCCCAACACTTTGGGAGGTTGAGGCAGGAGCATTGCTTGCATGAGTTTGAGACCAGCCTGGGCAACGTAGCAAGACTCCATCTCTACAAAAAATTAAACCACTTGAGAGGTTAGGCTGGAGGATTGCTTGAGTCCAGGAGTTTGAGGTGGCTGCAGTGAGTTATAATTTCACCACTGAACTCCAGCCTGGGAGACAGGGCAAGACCCTGTCTCAAATAAATAAATAAATATATAAATAAAGTGGCTTATCTAATTATCCTTATTCTGATTCTGAGAAACCTTTATTACTTATTTTGCCATGTGCATCTGCATACAGAGAGAAAATGCTTTCATCATACAGACCTTGATATTCTTGTCCTTGAGATATTAGTTCAGGTTATTAATAACTTGACGTTCTACATAATTTGACTTCTCATGTATTTAGACTACGTCCACCATGTCCATAGGAGTATTCCACTCAGGTAACAAGTATGTTTTTCATTTTAAATTGCAATTTTGGTTTGATACATCAGTATTCCTATGAAATGAGGTTAAATTCACCAGTGTCTTAAACCACAAGTTTGAAAGCCAGCTGGATAGATGGTAGCTGATATGCCAAAGAAATGACTGCTACCCAGTGAGGCCTGTGAGTGAAATCTAGGGACTTTGTTCCATGTGAAAAACACACAGCTCATTATATTGCTGAGTGGCTGCATGTAAAGGTACTCCCCTCAGTTGTATCTTTCATGTGTATAATGGTAATAATTATAAGGCAATGAAAGCCTTAATATGGAGGAACACACCACCGACTAAGAAAGTAAAATAAAAAAATGAAAAGAGAAAATGTGTTTAAGTAAAATAAAATTACAGTATAAGTTGATTTCATATTTAAATCCTCTAGGTATAAGGAAAGTATACAAGTTGGCTATTAAGACTGCAGGAAAGTCAGTTGTGGGAATGGGGAATTCATTGAGTTAAAGGAACTTAATCATAGTGGTGATGGAAATAGACTAACTTGCTTTGGTAAACTCAACTGTAATAATTCTGTACATTTTCACTGACTGTGTCATTAGAACCTTCTTAATTTTGGAGTGCAAGAGATTAATTTGGTTCTAGTGTTCAATATAAATCCTGAAAATGAAGTGAATGGCTGCCTTTACACTTGATTTTCAGATAACAGATATTGTTTAATTTAAAAGAAGAAAATTCCTGAAGCCAGACATATTAAGGAAATAACAAAAATTCAAGGACGTAACCAAAATTTGGACATTGGAAATGTCTGGGAAGTTGAAGAAGGTGAAGTTACGTACCAATGTGTAAAAATGAAAGTTTTTCTTTTTAAAAATATAATTAGATATTCCATCATACTTCATGCATAGAACACATTCATTGATGAGACTTATACAAATACTATTAAAAGATTCAGTTCCCTATGCAAATATGAGGTTGAGATTTATTTGTTCAGAAAATTAAAAGCAAATGAGAACATTTTCTATGACTACAATTATTTTCACTGAAGAAATGACTGACTTTTAATATTTTAAGTAACATGAGCAATAAGATATTAATACTATGTTCATTTCTAACTTCAATGTTCCCAGAAAATTCTGTGCATTTGCAGAACTTATTAGATACTCTTGAGTGAATCAACTGACATAATGTTTCAGTGACCAAGTTAAAAGCTAATCAGAAATTTCCCACAATACCTTTACCTATATGTTTACACACACATTAATATTTTATGTCAATATAATATATTATTCAATGTTGTTTTCTGAATTCATTTCAATTTGAATTGAGAAACATTAGCAATATCCCTATTTCCTGTTATTTTCCTTTTTTCAGACCTGTTATATGTACTGATTGCAAACAAATATACTTTAAAAAATGAAGAAGGGAGCCATTTTTCATATAGGGTACAGATTTGTCTAGGGTGTTTTACACCATATTAAAAGCATGTTTCTTGAAAAAAAGAAAACAAATATGAACATTAACCCCTTCCCTGTCTTCTCTATCCATCTGCCAAATTTTGCTTTCAAAGAATTGTGGTAACAATATCAAATATTTCTACCACCTTTGTCACCTTTCATCTGTCTGGGAAAAGCACAAGAGATTCTACTCTCAGGAACCAACAAAACAAGAGCACACGGCTCAACGGCTTCTGGTCTACACTCACGTTTCCCATTTGCCTGCATTTAATGCTGTTAATATTTCAGCAGCTGGAGTACTAGGGTCAAACTGAAGTTTTTAACTATTTAATTCTGAATCCTCAGTCACAGATCTTGGAGAGAGAGAAAGAGAGAGAGAGAGAGAGAGGGAGAAGTGACAGAGATTGAGATAAAGGTAGACACAGAAATAGAAAAAGAAATAGAAAGACTGATGGTCTTTTTAAGGACTGACAGCAAGAAAACAGCGAATTCCGCTTTACAACACAAGAAACTGAATTCTGTCTACAACCACAACGAAAGCATGTGGACAAGGATCTGAAATGAACGTCGGATGAGATGGCAGCCCCAGCTAACAACTTAATTTTAGCCTGAGGAGATTGGACAGAGAACTCTGCTAACCCATTCTGTTCTATAGAACTCTGAGAAATGTGAACAGCTTTTTGTGTGGTGCTAACCTAGGAGTATCTATCCTTAGAAAAGAGTCCACAATTTCCAATCTAAGATCAGTTTGTGTAGTGTGTGTGTACATTTTCTCCGTCACTTAAATTTTTTATTACATAATTTCAATGCAAGTTTACAAGGAAATGAGGCTCCAAGCTGCTCATTGTTAATATAGGGCCAGAATATTTTTAGGGGTTTAGAAGTTTCAAATGAACCAAAATGGAGCTTAGCGTTGGAAAGAGTGAGTCTGTCCCATTGTAGTATGATATTTTTACTTCTGTTTTGACTAGAAAATAGGGGTAACTGAGATAAAAACAGGGTTTGGGAGATGTCTGTATCATATCTATTAATAGAATTTTGCTGAATATGATTGTTCTGTCAAGTAAAGAAATTGTTGAAAAATACATACAGTAGAATTTTCTGCTTTTCCTGTTAGATATCTGTTTCTTTTTTCATGGAGCTGACAAATATGTAGTTTCAGTTTGTCTTTTCCATCTCTTTTTTCTTTCTAAAATTTTAAAATTTGTTTTTCATTTCTTTCCTTTGAACCACAAAAATTGATAGCCTTCCTTACCAGAGCTAATTGAGGAATGGAAAAGACTTCAGTGAGACCTCTTCTAAGGTCTTTCAAGATTAAAACTCATTTTCAGGGTAGTTTGATTATTAAAATATATTTTCTCTGTCACACAGGTAATAGGTACTTATGAAATTTTGGTGTAAAGGAATAAATGAATGATAATAATTATATTGTAATTGAGTACTTCCTATAGCTTTGCATATGCCTACTCTTTTAATCCCCATAATGATCCAATGAGTAAGTGCTGTTATTACTATTATTTAATAGAATATTGAACTTCATAGTAATCCCATATTTTAAATGGTATGATGGGAATTTATATCTATCACTTTAACTTACCCCAAGCTTTATCCCTTAATATATAAATAAATGAAGTATAGAATTATACTTTATTGGTGATTGCTCTAAAAAGATTTCTAGTTACTCTTATCTTGAAATTCTGAACTAGGTATGTGGATATTACTAGTATCTTTTGATTTACACCCCTGTTATCCTTTTAGGAATTTTCCTGGGTTATTTGTCCACTACATCTATTTTTAGAAAGAACATAAAGTTACAAGGAACTCTGAATCCCACTTTATATTTTCTTTGATTAGAGGTAAAAGTACTACAGTGCTTCCAAATATAAGCAACTCTTAAATTTCTTTTCAAATTCCTCATCCCTTCCTATGTGGAGCATAGTCAAGTACATCTGGAATTCAAGTCTTTTCATATGGCATTGTGATTGTTACTCTTAATGTTCCTTCCTCTAAGAACTTTGTTTTGTACCTCAAGAGTTTAAAAAAATCAAAATATACAAAGTCATTCAGTAGATTGACTATTATTCCAGTAGTCAGTGTATTAAGTCTCTAAAGGCCCATTAAGGTATCAGACTAGACTGGCTCCAAACCTACCATTGTCTATTTTGGTTCAATAATGATTATACATGTGTAATTGACTGAGACTATATCAGACTCATAAGTCACATTGTAGATGGAAAAAATGCAATCAATGTATACAATAGACTATAATTACAAGCCAATTCAATGCAGTGGATTTGATAAACTTTTTTGTAAGTTATAAATATTTGAACAATGGGGCAAAAGACTGTTTTATCAAGGACAACATAGTTAGAGGAAGAGCAGTTAGTATAGGTTCCAACTTCTTCAAAATGGGGAGACTTGAATGTCATTCTAAAGGTGGTTCACCACATGATCCCAGAATGGCCTAAAAGAATTTCCCTAAAAGGCTCTCATTATAGAATAGCACTCATTTATTATGATAATATCATTACCATAAGTTTGAAACAAGTATTCTTCATAACTTTATAAATATATAGCATATTTGTCACTCATTCATGGATTAAGAATGTGCATGAAATATAATTCTTATAATATTAAGCACTTATGCATTATTTTAAATGGTAACAGATTATTATTGATAATAGTGAGAATCAAAATATACTGACAGGTACTTAATTCAGATTCCAGTTATTTCTTGTGGAAATAAATTTTTCTTTGAATCAAATAGAAGAAAACAGCACTTTTAAAAAGGAGTAGGAGTCACAAGTTACCAGCAAGTACCTCCACTGGGATTGTCTGTGGGTAACTGCATTTTACACTCTTGTTGGTGGATGGAACTGTCCATGTGGTGGTTTTTTTTTTTTTTTGGTGTTTTTCATATTTCTTTATAACTTGAATTTTCAAGAAGTCTATCCATGTATATGTATGAATTCATAATACTAAATTTTAAATAGCCATTCTAATAATAACTTTTCTCTATGCAATAACTTAAATAGTTAGCAACGTGCTTATCTTCCTTTTGTCCAACACAGTGATGTGGTTTGGCTGTGTCCACACTGAAATGTCATCTTGAATTGTAGCTCCCATAATTCTTACATGCTGTGGGATGGACCTGGTGGGAGATAACTGAATACTGGGGGCGGTTTCCCCCATACTGTTCTCATGGTAGTGAATAAGTCCCACGAGATCTGACGGTTTTATCAGGAGAAACCCCTTTCACTTGGCTCTCATTCTCTATTGCCTGCCACCATGTAAGTCATGCCTTTTGTCTTCTGCCACGATTGTGAGGTCTCCCTAGCCACGTGGAACTGTAAGTCCATTAAACATCTTTTTCTTTATAAATTACCCAGTCTCAGGTATGTCTTTATCAGCAATGTGAAAACAGACTAATACACACAGTGTCAACTGTTTATGAACCTTAATTATATCTACAAAATCTCTTTTGACAAACAATGTAACATAACCATGGGAGTGATACTTCATCACATTCCTGGGTCCACCCACTATTACTGGGATAGGATTACACAGAGTGTGTATATCAGGAGGAAGCGATCATGTGGTCCATCCTAGAGTTCTAACTGCCACATAGGTATATGAAAGATGCTTATTATTCACAAAAATTATAAATAGCATATTTTCTATGTAGGCACAATGGATGGTTTAAAATATTTTCTGATATTTTGGCATATTAAATTCTACAAACATTTTATTATTGTAGAACATGTTCATAAATCATAATTTTAAATTATTGACAATGATAGTTATTCTGCTTAGTTAAGTACTCTGAAGATATAAATAGATCCTCCATTTACTTTTTCAGAAAGACTTGAAGGGAAGACTTCTTAATGCAAAGTATCTTTTTCCTCCAAGGATAGTGCAAGGCATGCAATGTATAATAATTCACTTAATGTTTGATTGATTCTTCCCATGAAGTTAAGATGTGATATGGTCCTTTTCCAACATGAAGCACAAGGCAAGAGCAAGGTGAATAGATGACAAAGGAGAGAAATCAAAAAAAGAAGATGTTATGCTCTGTGACTAAAATACTGTATTGTGAACATATTATAATCAAATATAATTAGAAAAATATTCCCAAAGTCAAATGATAAATTATTGTTGGCTTGTCTAAAATACAATTACAATCCAAACAAGAGAATCAAGTATTTACACTAATCTAAATACCATTTCAATTTTACCTTACAAATATCTCAAGCTGATTAATAGCATTAACTGTTAACAACGACACATTTTCCTATATTTTCTGGCCATTTGAATTGTTTCTGTTACATTATCCTTAGTCTTTTTCTATGAAAATAACAACAACAATGACAACCCTGGGCTTGGGGCTTTAATTTGGCAAGCCCACCTGCAGCATGCTGTTGCACTGCTCAAACTGTGTTTTCTAATCCGGCACCAATGGAACCTGGTAGCAAGGAGGAAGTCAATCAGAGGTGATGCGTGGTGATGACAGTGACCATGCTTGCAAAGCTGCTGGTAAAGTCAGATTGCTTTCCCTGCTAACCCAAGATATTCTTTCATATGTGGAAATTTACCCAAATAAAATGAAACATGTATTTGCCTGTTTTGATTTTCTTTTTTTATCTTGTGGTTATATGATTGGCAGTTGGAACTATTTATTGACTTTTTATCTTTTTAGTGATTCCCACAATCCTTTCCTCAATCAAGTTGATAGAGCCTTGGGTGTTTTTTTGGTGAGTGAATAGAGAAAAGGCTATATGCTGAAATACCATAAAATATAACCGCGTTCAAGAAAATCCATTGCTGTTTTTTAACCATTACCACATGGGCAAAACATTTCCTCAATGCTCACTTTCCCTCCCTTTCTCTTTCTAAATATCTTCTGTTTGACATATGTATGTGTACACATATTATACCAAAGTAGATATACAGTAAATAATTATAAATGTAGACAACAAAAAAATGGGACATTCAAACTAGTCACAGGACAAGAGCACAATGTACGTTAGGAATTTATACTAACAAATTCAAGAAATACTTACTGAGTGATAAACTTGTTTCAGGTGCTATATTAGATATTAGGGGTAAAAATTATAAATAAGATCCATCCTCTGCTCATAAAGGACCTTATCAGCCTAAAATCACTCTAGTGCAGAATATAGTCAAGTTAACCCTGACTATAAAAATGAAAATTTCAGGAGAAATGCCTAGTTCTAGGGTAACTTCTTGTAATATGGCAACATACAGGAGGTAATTCGGTTTTAAGGGAAAGTCAGATAAAGCTTTCTGAATGAAATAAGACTTAACTGCTGTAATGTTTTAGACATTTCCTAAAAATAAAATATAGAAACTACAACCATCACTAGCATGTATCCTGGGTTTATGTAGCAAATTTAAAAACAACATATGCAGATTACTTTCTTCCAATGTATTCAAATAACTAACAAATGGCCCTATTCTTGTTGATATTCAAGACAGAATACTAAGTGTACTAGTATTTGATTCTCTAGATCCTTTGATTAAGGTAGACAGGCAAATCACATAGTGCAAAGTCACCACAAACAGTGAACAGTTAGGGGTCGTGAGGGGGTGACGGCCTTGAGGCTGCTCTGCTAGTCTTCAAATCTTTGAGGGTGACAGTGTCTTTGATCTGTCTGCCTTTTAAACAAGGAAACCTGGAAATATCTCAAATGACCATTTGATCTGTTTCTGGTGGGGAAGGTAGTCTTCCAGCTGCCGCCCTCCAACATGCTGTGCTCTCTCCACTAACTAAACACTGGGCTTTCATGTTGGAGAAAAACCAGGCTTCTAGCCACATAGAGCACTAAAGAAAGGGCTGATGAATATGGCCAGTGATTGGAGTGTCAGCCAGGCTGCAGTGCCTAACTGTGACCTACACCCACAGACGGGTGGCTGCAGGGACTGCAGAGCCGCTGAATATGTGGACACATTCCTAACAGGGAGAACAAGAAGGCTCTGCCGCTAAGAGGAAGGGCGCTCAGGAAGAAGCCGTGGTAAGAGCAGTCTCAGCTTAGGAAGATGCCCGGCTCTCCTGATTTAAAGGGTAAGAAGCCCAACCATGCCATGAATGGTGAACACTGAACGAAGCACAAGCAGAGACTGAGGCTCAGAGTCCAAACCATGAGGCAGAAAATGAACCCAACCTAATGGAAAGCAGAGCACAGAGCAGATGCCAGAGGAGGAAACGTGGGGGTTTCAGGTCTGAAACATCTTCCTAGTAAAAATCTATGAGTAACCTGCTTTAGTTAACATGACTTGTGAGACAAAAGAGAAAAAAGAAGAAAAGAGAAGGTATCAAAATAGTAGGGTATTTTAATTTTCAGATTATTGTAAATGTAAATCTCAGAACACTGCAAATCTCAGCATATGACTTTTAGCAACATTTATATCCATTTAACCATCAATTCATTTATTCAATAGAACTGTTGACTCCTTATTTTCAACCTACTGTATTGGGTACTCCATATACAAAGATGAATAAGAAACAGGTCTTGCCCCCTAGGAACAGTCTAGAGAGGGCAAAAGATATGTGAACACAAAGAGGTTTCTGTCCTTAGTATTTTTAAACTCTCCAACTATTATTAAGTCACCAGTATTCACCTTAAATAATGAAGCATTTTAATAAAATAACTGCGAATCTTTACTGTAAACCAGTCTTCTCAGGAAGTGCAAAATGAAATACAACGGTATAAATACTTTTGGTAAGCTGAAAGTATGACATAAGGAACAATATTATTATTCACAAGGTACCATTTCTATTACGTAACAGAAAGGTGCTGGATATGTAGATGGAGGGAAACATCTCGTTTTCTTGATCCAATAAAATCTATTTGGAAACTATTGATACTGACCCACACCACAAGACTCACTCAAAAGCTCTGTATTGGTTTACTTTTAAAGGAAAAATATTTGGTGAAGGCTAAGTTGGCATGCTGGGAGGAGTTGGAACAAGAGCATCATTGGCAGGCTGCATAATAATGAATTGGTTCCTACAGAAATGAAATTGCTACTGTCTGTTTTTGTCATCTACAATTAAAAATGACAAGTATTGAGAACAGCGTCATTAAGAAGAGTCTGATTAGAGAAGTTTCCAAGCTTTAGGAATTGTTATTGGATGGTATCCTGGTTGGTATACGAAAGGCTTTTTTTAAGCCAGAAAAGTAGGAGCATCTAAAATAGAGCTATTTTAAATTCCTTAACTTAAGAACATAATCACAGGGATTTATGCATTATCAACAAGAATGCATAATTAAACAGAGGATAACATTTTACCAATGATAATTTCCGAACATCATAGATTGCTTAATTATAAATAATTTCATATCTATTTGTAACCAAAATGGTTTTTGAGAATTATTTGTATGATTTTTGTAAACAAATCACTGTCGTATTTTCTTATCATGAGCATGAAAAAAGTTTCTAATAGGCTTTTGTTTCAACCTGAGGGTGTATTCCCACCTATACCTCATGTAAGTTTTGAAACTTTATGAAAAATCATAATTCTTTCCCATTTTCAGAACTTAGAACATTTACTAGTTTTTAGAACGGTATTAGGTGCTACATTTTCACTTTGGGCTAAATAAGTGAACCTGAAGATCAAATGTTCAAATAAAATACGACAAGTGGGTGTTAAATAATGAAAAATATACTCTTGTGGAGCTTTTCACAGAGAGATGATCCAGGCTGAACGTGTGTCCCCAGTGATGGTGAGAACCGTGGGACTGCTGCCTAACATCTGCAGGGCGTCATAAAAAGCCTCACTAAGGCGCATCGTTCCAAATGAATACCGTATGGGTCACTTGCAGGCTATGTTAAGTAAACAATAAAAAATTTAAAACAAACAGCCACAAAGACAGAGGAATGCTCAGGAAGGGAAGCAGATGAGTTATTTTGAAGAGACTCCTAACATGACTAATCCCTGCCAGGGGATAGCCTCTCAAGGTATATTGCAGCCAGTCCCTCCCATCTCTAAAGTAGGAACAAAAGAAGTGCAATCATCAAAACCATCGTGTTGACATACTTGAAGTGGAAAATTATCCAAATTATCTAATATTGTAAGGGGAGATTAGAATATGTAGTCTCTAAAGTCACTTTGAACTTGACAAGTATTTGAATCATTGTGTTATGCTACAATATCGTGTAGGGTTCACAAAATGTCCTAGCTCCTCTGGAGGTGTTTCTTTTCTTCCATGTAGGAAGAAAGCCAAATAGTCTTTCTCCCAGTGCCATCCTTTCTGAACAGATTTGGTGGTTCTTTAAGGTAGATTTGCCCATCATTTTGGGTAACATATGGGGTGCGTAAAAATGAATAGAGAATATTCAGTAGCTTATTTTAGGATCTACAGCAATTTGTATCCTAGAAATTAGAAAAGCTAATGATGACAAAATACACAGATGGATCCAAAGCAGTCAGGTTAAAAAAAAAGTTTGGATTTGCACATGCTATTTCATTTCTAATTTCAGGACTTGTATTACAAACAAGCAATTTCCCCAGTGACCTTTCTCCTTTCTGCACTCCTGCCCGGGCCTTGGAACTTGTTTTCTATCTTCACCAATATTCAGAGCTTTTCTTTGCTATACTTTGACTGTAGAGATTTTCTGCCCATTATCTTACACTATGCTTTCCAAGGTATATAGCGACAAGCTAGTCAAGTAAACCTGGTCATTCTGATGAGCCTGTATACTGGCAACAGCAATAAGTATGTGTTTCAATCATATGTTTTTAATGCTGAAGTCTTCAGCCCAGAGAAAAAGGAGAGGGATTTTGAAGATCTCCAAGTAAGTATGACAATGTATAATTGTCTAAGCAAAATCCCTGCAAATGACAAGGTTCTGACATCCTTAACTTAGTGAAAATTTTAATTAATTCATTTAATAAACATTCATAGAGTACCTACTCATAGAGTCACACAATGTCATAGTTTGGAGATACTGCCTTACCCAAAATAGGCAAAAATCCTGGTCTTTGCGGAGCTTAAAATCTAGTGAAGGTAACAGACAATAAACAAGACTTCTAAAAGCAGATAATCAACATGTATGAAACTACATATAAACTTCACATACATTTGGACAGTAATTAAGAGATAAATTATGATGCTTGTAACTTTTTAAATCAACCTTTAATTAAAGGAATAAATACCCTTAATTCCATTTTCCCCTGTTTAACATTATTAGAAGCAGAGCAAGAGGAGCAAATGTTGGTAGTAAAACTCCAAGTGTTTAGAAAACATATCCCAGCATTTGAAGACATTAATTAATTAATTAATGCTATAGTTGTTCAGTACCAGCTACTATCTGCCAGGTTCTATGCTTGAGTTGAGCTACGGACATAGGGTGAATACGAGAAAAAAAAATCCCAGGCCTCAAAGGAGATACTCATTGTTTTACTTTTAAAAGCCATTCATAAATCACATTATAGTGTTATTGAAGTGACCAGAGATATTTTCTTTCTTAAGAAAGATGGTGATTTTAAGGTGTGTCCATATTTCTTTGATACGACGTCATTTAGCCATTCAAGAGGTGGAGTCTAACTTCATTTCCATTGGGTGTGGCCTGGATCTAGTGACTCGCTACTAATGGTGTGCAACTTTAGAGAGTGGGTAATAAAGGGTACTGTGGCTTCCTGCTTGCACCTTGCTCTGTGTTAGATCATTTGCTCCACGGAAGCCAGCTGTCATGTAATGACGACACTCGAGCCATGATGAGAAACTGAGGCCTCCTGCCAACAGCCACAGGACTGACACAACTTGGGAGCAGATCCTCCAGCCCTGGTCAAGCTTTCAGATGGCTCTGGCCCCTGCTGACAGGTTAACTGCTCTCTAATGAGAGATTCTGAGCTAGAGCCAACCATCTAAGCTACTCCTAGATTCCCCACCCTCAGAACCAGTGTTAAAATGACCAATATTTTGTTTTAAGCTGCTAAATGTTGGGGTAATTTGTTACGCAGCAATAGATAATGAATGCAATCACTTTTTTTGGAAGATAGAGAAGGAATAGAACAACAGGAAATGCAATCAGTGTGTGTGTGTAGAGGGAGAGAGAGAAACATATAAAGATCAACCCACAGATAAAAACAGAGAGAGAGAATGGGGCTGGGAGAAGCAGGCACAACCCTTGCAGCATGCATATATTTTCTTTTCACATTATCACTGGAATTTACAATCATCATTATGTGGCAACATTTTCTGTAGTTAATGAAAATTACTACATGGATTCCAAAGATAAGAAAGAAGAGCATGAAATTATTTGAAAGGTAAATGATGCCCTGTGTCTGCATAGTCACTGCATAAAAGTATTGATTCCAGGAAAGTCTCTTAGGAAGGGTCAATACAGTTAGCCCTTGAACAATGCTGGGCTTAGGGGGCACCAAACCTTCACATAGCCAAAAATCTGAGAATAAATTTTCATTCTCCAAAAACTTAACTACTAATAGCCTACTGGTGACTGGAAGCCTTACCAATAACATAAACAGTCAATTAACACATATATTGTATGTTATATATACCTTATACTGTATTTTTACAATAAAGAAAGCTAGAGAAAAGAAAATATTATTAAGAGCATCATAAGGAAGAGAAAATATATTTACTACTCATTAATAGGTAGTGGATCATCATAAAGGTCTTCATTCTCATTTTCTTCATGTGGCTGAGGAGCAGGAGGATGAGGAGGGGTTGGTCTTGCAGTCTCTCAAGGGTGGTGGCAGAGGTGGAGGAAGTGAAAGGGAGGCAGGAGAGGAAGGCATACTTGGTGGACTCTACTGAAATACATCATAATATCTGTTATTTGGGTTTTTTTTTTTTTGCTTTTTCATTTCTTTAAAACTTTTGTATAAAGTACCAATCTTCCTTCCACCATTTGCTTTAGTTTCATATCACATAAAGATCCATGTTGTAAAAGAAGTGAAAAGCAGCCTTGAATAATCAGAACCCTTCCGCTAGATTGTCTAATATCAACTTATTTTCTGGTACTGCTTCTTCTCTGTCTTTTTTTTATTATCTGGCACTGGTTTGGAAGTGCTCATCTCCATCAAGTCCTCTTCTGTTAGTTTCTCTGGCATGGTGGCTATTAGCTATTGAATTTCTCCAAGATCTATATCTTGAAATGCTTTACCTACCCTCCATCTTTTTTGCTATATCCATAATATCTTTCATCATTTCCTTGATTAGCTCTGTCATAAATTCCGTGAAGTCATGTACAACATCTGGGCACAGTTTTCTCCAGCAGGAATTTACTGTTTGAGGCTTGATGGCTCTCAGGATTTTTTCTATAACAACGATGGCATATTCAATGGTGTAATTCTTCCAAACCTTTATAATGTTCTCTCTATGGAGGTTCTCTTCCATATCATTGACAATCTTTACCGTAGAGGACTATGTTTAATGAGCCTTAAAGGTCTTAATGACACCTGATCTAGAGACTGAATTACAGATGTTGTGTTTGGGGGCAAGTTGACCACTTTGACACCTTCGGTGTTGAACTTATGGGGTTCTGGGTGGCCAGCAACATTGTTCAATAAAAAAAGAACTTTAAAAGGCAGTCCCTTTTTGGCAAGGTACTTCCTGACTTTAGGGACAAAGCATCAATGAAACCAATTCACAAAAGGGGTTCTCTTTGCTCAGGCATTATTGTTTACAAACAAAAGACTGTCAGCTGATGTTTTTCTTTTTCCTTCAAGGCTCAGGGGTTAACTGCTTTATAGATAAGGGCAGTTCCAGTCATAACCCTGACTGCATTTGCTTGAAAAACTGGAGTTAGCCTATTCCTCCCTCCCTTAATTGCTGGAGCTCACTTCTCTTCCTTACCAATAAATTTCCTTTGTGGCATTTCTTCGTTCCCAGACTAGGTCACTTTTGTCTGCATTAAAAACTTGTTCAGGCAGATATTGTTTCCTCTCAATGATTTTCTTAATGGCGTCTGGACACTGTTGCCACCTGGTCAACTGAAGATGCTTCTCCTGTTATCTTGACATTTAAAATCTTTCTAAAATTATCGAACCATCCTTTGCTGGTATTAAATTCTTCAGCTTCAGATCTTTCACCTTCCTTTTGGTTTAGGTTGTCGTACAATGACTTCATTTTTTTTCTCAAATCATATGTGAGTCAAAAGTATGCCTTTCTTATAATAACCCTGCACCCACATAAAGGCTGCATTTTCAATACAAGATAAAAATGTATTTTGCAAAAAGTACAAGGTTTTCATGCCTGCTAGCATAACTGCAGTGACGGTTTCACATATTTCCTTTTCTTTTTTTTACAATCGTCCTTAAACTGTATTCATTTATCTTGAAATGATGGGAAATTGCAGCTGCAGGCCTCAAGCTATGGTATATATCATGCAAGTCAACTATTCCTTGTAATGTCATGACTTTTTTTCTGCTTCTTGGGAGCACTTTCAGCATTACTAGTGGCACTTCATGTAGGTCCCATGGTGTTAATCAAAGTTTACTGTATTGCACTAAACAAGAAAATAAACATGTGGGAACCCAGAGACATCACTTTTACTGTGGTACACAATTTACTGGAGAGACAAATTGCTCATGCAGATATAACATCAAAGAGTGTTTTTAGTGGATCTTTTAACACTGGAGCTGACTGCAATAGCAACAGGAGGTGGCCACACCATTATTACAGTATGTACTAAGGTGAATTTTATGCAGTTATTATTTAATACTGCATCTTTATGTTCATTTACATTTCTTTGGATTGCAAATAGTACTATGCACAGACTGTATTTGTGCACATAAGTTTTGATATATTTTATGTTTTTCGAATGGGTTTGTGTATATTTTATGATAGTAAATGATAAAATAGACTAGTATCTATGTATACTTGTTACATTCATTACATACCTAACTGCATCTTAATTTTTTCTACATTTCTAGGCTACTCGAGTTCACCTGCAATGTTTTCCAAATTGCTACAATCTCCAAAAATGTTTTTCCATATATTTATTTTTAAAAAATCCATGTATAAATTAACCCACTTAGTTCAAACGCATGTTGTTCAAGGGTCAAATGTATTTTAAAGAGAAGAATAAATGAACAAATTAACATGGTTCTGTTGATCAGTTTACCTTGGGTTACCTGGTCGACAGAGAATGGACCGCACCATGAGTATACAACATCTGGGAAGGAGAAAGGGACTGTGCCTGTGAATGAGATATAGCCTTGGAAGGGGTAGCCCACCTTGAGTAGCTCTAGTGTTGGGGGAGAGGGGCAGGTGGTGGATAATAAAGGGCAGAGTGAAGAGTCAGAAAAAAAATAGCAGTATGTGACGGCAATAAACTTAAGCGTGAACAAAGTGCGCACTCAAAAGGCTATTGCAAAATGCTTTTTTTTTTTTTTTTAAAAAAAACTACTTGCTCATTTTTATTTTATTAAAAGAATAATGTATATGTCAATAAAGTGGTTAAGTCAGATGCATATCAAAGTTTATATTTAACAAGCATTTATAACTAGAGGAGGAAAAGAAGCAACATTCTGATTTGATAAATATTTTTAGACGATAAAGAAAAGCCATTTCTCACGAGCCTGAATTACTCTCATGGTCTATTTGCTTAGCTAAGCAGAAACTACTAATTATTCATTTTAATTTGTAAGGGTTTCCTTGATAAAAACAAAAAACAAGTATGAAATATTTAATTTTTCAACAAGATTAATGGTACTGAAAAAGTTCTAGCCATCATGAGTGTCAGGATATACTTTTAAAGTTTTTTATCCTTATGAAAGAAAAAAAATCCAAGGATGGAAACCACTATCCAAGTAAAATGAGCCTAAATTAGGAAATTTGGAAATATCCTTCATGCAACTTCTTAAATTTAAATATAGGAAGATTGGCTGGAACTTAAAATTCCTTATTTCTATGAGGGCGGGGTGGGGGTGGTAAGCCGTTACTGAGAAGGCTGGAATTAAAAGTAGAAAAAATGATTTTCCTTGGAAATGGTGATTTTTGTTTGAAATTGGATGAATAAAAATAACCTAAATATATTATGCTATAAGCATAACAATGTGTGGATAAGTTTTCATGGATTATATACTTCATGTAAGTGTACCAGCATGTAATTTACAAGACCTTTGAATGTACTAGGAATAGAAAGATGACACCACTCAAAAAGGTCATTAGAAATTACGCAGTGTTTAAATAAAGGGATTTCCTGGGTAAAAGAATATCACAGCAGAGAAAATTAGCCACTGAACACAGCATTTCAGAGATAAACAAGAAAGCATTCCTGGGAACCTGCACTTTACATGAGTACTTGGACCCGCCTGACATGCAGTTTACCACACCCTGACCCAAGACTCACTGCCTGTCAACATGGCCCTCAAATTCATTGATATCATGACATCTTATTGGAAGAGTAATTTTTTTCTTAACACAGTTTGCTTTTCTATATTTTTACGTCAAATTTCCTTTCATGCATAGGCATATAGGCACATACATAACTTTAACAGTTTTGAGGGGATGCCCCTGTTAATTTCTTTATGAATCTTAACAGCACATGATGTAAGGATGAGTTCCATAAATGCACGGTCAAAAAACTTTATGCCTGTATGCATTTTGTCTTTTTTTTTTTAAGTCTGATTTCTTTTCTCTTTTTAAATTCCAAATAGCCTTAAAACATAGAGTAAGACCAGCTAGGTTAGAGGTATTTTAGGCCTCAAGTGTCTCTGTTAAGTCTGAAAATAAGTCTAGCTGTGCAGAAAGTAAGAATCACATTAAGAGGATGTTTTCTGTTTATTTTGTAAGAATAAGGGCGTGAACTTTTATTTACAGGCTTATTCAAAATTTCCAATGCCCTTGAAATTCAAAAGGATAGATGTGGGTTAAAATACCCAGTGAAGAAATATCAAACAATATATTAAAAAGACAAACTAGAAATTATTTCATAACTTCCATTTGATGGCTTTGCTGTATTAATCTGTATTATTTTTAAAAATAAGTTTTCCATTTTAAAGTATTTTAATTAATTTGCAGAAGTGTAAATTAAATTCTTCTCATGAAGGAGAAGCCTTTCATTTCACATTTCCATCATGAGTTTTAAAGTGTCCAAAATATTCTTATATGAGATAGATTCAAAGGTATTTAATTGATATGCCCTTTTTGCCACTATCTCCCAGGTATGAGGATCATGAGGGGGAGAGGAATGCTCATCTTTCAACTACATAACTTTTAATTCATTAATGCAATGCAAAGTTGTGTTTTTTAAGTAATAGTTTTGTCTCATTCTTTTTCATGTATTTAAATATCATCTGTCTTTAAAGTGAGCACATGAAAACCGAGGTAAAAAATGAATGGTTCATTTTATCCTTTGCAGCCTCATTTCACTGAAGCCTGTTCCCTGTGCTGAGCCCCATGGTACACATATAAATTCACCTTTCAATCATTTGTGTGGGTTAATGACACTGAGTAATAGCACATTAGCAAAGTGCCATTCCAGACACCAGCCAGGCATGCCAAACAGATAATCTGACAATCGTTTCAGATTCATTTTCCTCAAACAGAAACACTGTTCAGGCTTATTAACTGGCAAATTTGCATAAGGCATAATGTAGAGCACAGAGCCTCCATTAAAAGTAGCAATCTATCTCATTAATGTAATTTACAAGGATATTTGGCCCGTTCTGTTGTTGTAAAATCTAAAAAAAAAATGTGTTCCTGTTCAACAAAGCTGTCGTTTATTTGTAGCAAATTTTTATCATATCCCTTATGCTCCACTGAAATAAAAAGATCACAAATTAGTTAATAATGAAACTGTTACTCAAATATCTTATACCTTGCTCCCAGCAGTACAGGGCATTTGGAATTTAACTCCTAATGTGTTCCTCAAAATCTAACCTCATGATACACTCACCCAAGGGTAATTCATGCCAACTCTTCTTTTGTGTTTTGACTTTCTAGTCAAAAGTTTCATTACAACTTCCTCTTGGAATGTGTGATTAGGGACAATTATACTGAAAATATCTGCAACCTGATTTTAATCAATTGCTTAGATTTTGATTACAAAACCAAAGATACAATAGCTTAAGATTTCTGCCATATCTTCATCCATGGTAACCTGGGGTCCTGTTTTATTTTTACATCTGTGAATGGAAAGCTTAAGTTCCCACTTTGTAGTTAAGCAATCTGTTCTCTTTTTGTCTCTTGAGAGCTTGCTGCTTCTTTGTATTTTATGAACAATGTGTTGTATCCTTTTCTCTTTTTGCTGAGAAATTTGCCTGCATTTATCTTTAGACTTTGTGATAAGAGCAAATTCCACTTAAAATTGATCTGTCCTTTACAATGGTTAAATTTTCTTTCATGTTGTCCTGATACAGGCATAATCCATGGTAAATTGAAGTGTGTTATTCCTAAGTATCTTATTTGCAAAAAGGCTATCATAAGATGAAGTTTTATTAGAGATGGTCACACACAGGCAGATTTTCAGTCAGTGACCTATGTGGAATTTACTCAGGAAACATTAAGATCTCCACTCCTCTGTGCCACGTTCCAAGTCTAACACCACTTGCACTGAAAGCTTCTACAGAGGGGAGATAGTAGCTATAAATGACTTAATTATGAGAGACCAGCACAGTTTCAAAGAGATGGAATTTTGGAAGAGAAGCGTTTGTTAGGATAATAGTTTCCACCTGATTTCAAGGTCCAAATCCCTGAGATAGATCACAGGGCCTTCTAACATTGGTAAGCTATAATCACAAAACATGTTTTTCTTCAGCCTTCAATTTTCTCTGTGTTGGAGACAGTGATATTTCATATAATCAAATTCCTTGCTTATATCACCTAAACTTTCAATGATAAATTCTTCCTTCAATGATTCTATACTTGATATTTTTCTTTCATTCAGAAACCATTAGTATTATTTTTTCCCATTTTGTCTATATTGCACAAAAATGTGATTGCATTTCTCAGAGCCAATTTGCCTTCTGTGACTGTCCCACTGCCACAAAGTTGAGATGGAATCAAACCAGGCTTGAGACATACACACACACGTGTGTGAGTTTTATTATACATTGTCATACATGTAATTTTTCTTATTTTTTGAGACGAAGTCTCACTCTGTCACACAGGCTGGAGTACAGTGGTGCAATCTCTGCTCACTGCAACCTCCACCTCCTGGGTTCAAGCGATTCTCCTGCCTCAGCCTCCAAAGTAGCTAGGATTACAGGCGCCTGCCAGCACCCCTGTCTAATTTTGTATTTTTAGTAGAGATGGGGTTTCACCATATTGTCCAGGCTGGTCTCGAACTCCTGGCCTCAGGTGATCTACGCCTCGGCCTCCCAAAGTGCTAGGATTACAGGTGTGAGCCACTGTGCCTCGCCTATGGTACATATAATTTTAAAAGACACTGACCAACTTGTTAAAAACGAATACCTTTGGGACCAGATAATGTGGAAACAGAAATACAATTATATGCAAACAAAGAATAAAATAAACATAACGGAGAATAATAAAAACTTAGACATGCATGCATTATAATGTAGAGCTCTTCGAATTTTACAAATTGTATCCATTATTCATCCAGCACATAGATCAAGAAAGAGATTTTACCAGAATTCCAGAAGCCTGTCTTGTGCTGTCTTCCAGTCACTACTCACCACCCTATGCATAACCACTCTTCTGACTTCTAACACCACAGACGACTCTTTCCACAGTTTTAAGACTTTTTATGTTCACTTTACAGTGCCTTGGTATGAAATAAATATCAATTACCCTATACCATCAAGCACATTTATATTGATCTTCTCCCCTTGCTTGCACCACTTCATCCCACAGAGTCCACTTGCCAGAGCCTGCTATGTAGTCTAACAAGCAGCTCCATCTATGAGTGGTCCTAGGGTTCTACCTCCTGCTTCATTCACTTTTAGCTTAGGTCAAATGCCTCAACTTTCCCAATGATGAAGGGATAATCTAGTCTTAAATTAAGGGGTGTCTTTATACTCTCTCCTCTTGACTAAGATGATGAAAACCACTGGCGACCCCATGAAAGATCCACATTATTGAAGGAAACGTGAGAATATGGAATCTGAATCCAAGACCCATTTTGGGTCTCACTTAATTCATTACTTGGGAAATTGGGAAATTGAAGTTGCTTCAATTTCCCAATTTATAAAGGGAGGGTAATAATAACACCCAATTTTTAAAGGGTTGCTGAGAGAATTCAATGATGGCGTATATTAAAAACAACCAGTGCTAATGACTCTTCAGTTGATGGATCCTCTCTCTTTGCTTCTGTCCTGTGACAGTCAGGAGAGAAAGACAGACAGACAGACAGATAGATAGATAGATATTTGAAATAGATATATATTCAAAATATAAAGTCAGAAGACATCCAGAATAAAAGATATTTTGCATGACCAGAACAATTAAGTCCATTGCCCCTTTAAACTCACAAAAAAGGGTTTTAAAAATAAGTTCTCCCATACTAAAACAAACAGCTACCTGCCTGGGAAAACTTACTGCTAAACATCACACGTCAGCTTTTCCTATCTTTTAGCAAAATAATTTAAAAATAAATCTGTTTCTGGCATAAGCCTGAATAAAAACTATTACCAAATCATTCATTACCTAAATACACAAGATGTCTAATGATAATCAGCAGGTCCTCGCTACATCTTATGACGATAAAGTGTTTTCAAAAGCTCACATAATCATGTCAGGCACACATTATGCTTACCTGCATTATTATAAAATATCAAGTACTGGTCAACATTCCCAGTTAGATAAGTAAATATTTTGGAATGAAGACCATATGATGAACTGTAATAACTTAACGGGCCCATTTTGTTCACTATGATTAATATTCACTCAAGTCAGTTTGTTCAACTCCTTACTTCAAATATATCATTTGATCTAACTCCATTTCTTGGCCTTTCCTTTTAAACACATCCTTTCTAGAATGAGAGAACTTCCCTCTGGGCTCATTGCAGATTGCTCCATTAATGAGCCCTATTTTCAGCGGTTAGTCATGCTCTCTCTCTTCAGATCTCTGATACATGGATTAGCTTCTCGGTAAATATTTCTGTTTGAAAGCAGTTGGCCTCCAGTCTTTGTAAAGTCTTAAAAAGCCTGGCATCTACCATCTCCACAGGGTACTTTGCAGTCATAAAAGGAATGTCACAGTTTGGGGATGACAGACTGAGCTATTTTTTTCTCCCCAGAAGGTGACAGTAGATTATAGATGAAATATTGCACAAATTACATAACCAAATAAAATAAAACTTTTTAGAACTGGGGTGTCCTTTAGTTTTTTTCGGAGAACACTTCCTTTGTCCCTATTACCTTTGCTAAATTTAAAAACACGAATTCATATTTTGCGATAGTTTCCAAAATATTGTTCGTTCTGTTCTGACACAGAATTTCGAATATTTCTGAAAAAACAATGCTGCTTTGAAGAAAGGCATGCAACTACTTCAAATAATAAAATTTATAGTTGTTTACTATTAAATAATACATATTATTGCAGTAAGAATTTGTCCATTTTTTTGCTTGTTTAAACTTCTTAACTCTATTAGGTATATACTATTCTTACTCCCAGTTTACAGATAAGAAAACCAAGGCTAGCAGAGATTAAGTAATTCTTCAGTCACTCATGATTTTTAGCTCAGGTCTGAATGCCTCCAGGGTCTGTGCTCTTTTCCACAACCTTGTATGGGGAGAAAGAATCTCACACCAAATTCATTCATTTGGACATATCCAGAATCTGAATTATGATTGTTTGTGACTATGTGCATGTGTGTGCACGTTTACACACAAAAGACACAAATATGTGAGAGAGACAGCAAGAGAAATGGAATGTTCATTTTAATGTAAATAAAAATGTCTAAAGATAACCATTAGGATGATTAAATTGACTGCTTATATATATCGGGAAGGAGAAGATTTTGCCTACTGGCTATGACATATATTAGGTTCCCTCTTGAGGTCCTGTTTAGCCAAGTGATTTTCTTATTCCTTTTGTATCATATATATAGGCAGGCCACGTTTTTGGAAATAAGATTACACGGTGAGGGTTAAACTATATGAAATGATCACAAAATGGATCAGAGGAAAGAAATTGCAACATTGAAGAGATTTCTGATTTCCAGGCCAAAGGCTCAAGTAATAATAACATATCTAAGAAAAAATGTCAGTCTAATGGGGAATTAATGTGGACTGGAGAAAGGGCCAGGTCTGTGAAACTGAAGTTGGTGGAGCCATTCTAAGCACTGTCTAAAGGGGAGGGGCACCATTGCCTCCCAGACAGAATTTTTCCTACATGAGATGGAGAGACAAAGTTGTTAGAGCTCAGCAGCTCTGGAACCTAAACTACTCTGATGTGCTCATCCTTGTCCATGTTCATTCACCCAGCAGCCTTATAAAAGGGTTGCCTAGTAGACAACATATTAGCCTTTATTCAGCAAATTCCTGTTACATTTAAACTTTCCTACATCCACAATAATGATGTGTGTGTAAAAAGCAGGATTTTCATGAAGAGCCATCTAGACACAGATGCCTTTAGTTGCTGTCATACTTCAGAGCACAAACTTAAGTATAATAAGCACATACCTATACTTAAGAGGACAGGCTTTGGAGTTGGCTCACTTGGGTTGGAATTTCATCTCTAGTGTCACCCTAACCAAATGAGGTAGCCTGTCTCTGGGACCAATTAATAGTACCTACTTTACAGGTTGACATGCAAATTAAATAAGTTCATATATGTAAAGTGCTTAGAACAGTGCATGGTGCATAATAAGTACTCAACAAAATGTTATGAATATTGTTATTATCAATATTATTACTAGGTTTTTTAGCTCACTCCTACCACTCCCAAAACCCAATACCAAATTTGAACACTTTATTAGTCCTTACACCCACTCTTAATTGACAATCTCCTCTTCATTTTTATTTTTGCTCCTCAAGCTCCTACCACCACCCTATCCATTATGGATAGCATCAGTTTTTTTTCTCTAGTAATCCTTGCCAGTAAAGGCTGAACCTTCTGTGTGCCTCGGTTGTCTCTAAGCTCCATGATTGACAGGACAAGAATAAGGACAAGGATTGGGGTTTTTCATTTTTCTTGTTTTCAACTACCACTTTCTCCAAGATTACTCAACAATCTCTCAATCTCTACCTGACATTTGCTTTGCATATCAGCTAATGAGATTCTAAATGTTCTTCCACCTATTTCAATGGTTCAGGGCTGCTTCAAATTCACCGTATATCTCTCTTGTTATCTTTAGGAACAGTAGTATGATGTTGATGCCCCTTTCAATATCTGGGTGGTTATTTCTATTCCACACCCTTGTTGTAAATGACACTGATGTGTATGTATCCCCACAAGCAATTCAGTTAGCCTAGAGTGACTCTTCTTTAATCAATCTGCATTTTATTATTTTGTTTTTTAACTCTGTCAATAGTAGACACAATTGACTCTAATGTCCAAAATCCAGGTTATAGTTTATTTGAACACTGATATAGTTTGAATATCTATCCCTTTCAAATCTCATATGAAAATCTGATCCCCAGTGTTGGAGGTGGTCCCTAGTGGCGGTTATATGGGTCATGGGAGTGGATCTCTCATCAATGGCTTGATGCCTTTATCATGGTAATCAGCAAGTTCTTGCTCCATTAGTTCGTGTGAGAACTGATTGTTAAAAGGAACCTGGCACCTTCCTGCTTTCTCTCCTATTCCCCCTCTCACCATGTGACACACTGGCTCTCCTCGCCTTCCGCTACTAGTAAAAGCTTCCTGAAGCCTCACCAGAAGCTGAGAAGATGTACGATCTCCAGAACCATGAGCCAAATAAATCTCTTTTCTTATAAATTACCCAGCCTCAGGTACTCCTTTATGGCAAAACAAAGCAGACTAACACAAGCATCTACCTTTAGAAATTGCATGCCTACCTGCTCTATTCTTATGTTGACTTGTATAAAGAGTTATATGAATTTTCATTATCCAGATTTGTCTTGATTTCAAATATTATATTCCATTGACTTTATATGAACATTCTTCCTCCCTGTGTGTCTCTATTTTTGATTAAAAACTGTGATCACTGTTTCTATGTGGGCTTAGGTGATATGGAATTTTAGACCATTGGATAGATCCCTGGGCATGTGATTAAAAATCATGCCAGAAGCAAGAGATATGTTTCCTTAGATGATACTACTATGCACCCAGGATTGAGATCTTGTAGTATAAACCACAACAGTGGGTAGAGATTGGGTTATTATTTGAGTAGACAGTTTATTCCTCTCAGTTAACTAAATGAATATCTGAAACATACAAAGGTTCTGAAACTAACAACTATAGTACCCAGTGGAAGATCCAAAAATGGCAAATGAACTATCTTTCGCAGAAAGAAAATCCTCATAATCATAAGGAATAGCTTAGTTTATAAGAAACCCAAGATAGTGAACATATTTTTTTTAACCAGAAAACCAACCCCCATAAAAAAAGGAATTTATTTTTCATGAATACAATAGTTAATTTTATGTGTCAACTTGACTGGACCATGGAGTGCCCAGATATTTCATTAAATGTTATTACTGACATATCTGTAAGGGTGTTCTGGATGAGACTGACATTTGAATCAATGGACTGAGTAAACTATATTGTCTTTTCCATAGAGAAGGGGCCTCATCTAATCTGTTGAAGGACTGAATAGAACAAAAAGGCTGAGTAACAGAAAATTCTGTCTCTTTCCTGGAATGTCTTTGAGCTGGGACATTAGTTCTGCCACTGGATTCTGACATGGACTTAGACTGGAAATTACACCTTGGGCCTGTGTCTTGGAACCTAGACTGGAACTATGCCATCAGCACTTCCAGGTCTTCAACTTGCTTACTGGAAATTTTGGGACTTCTCAGTCTCTATAACTGTCTGAGCCAATTCCTTATAATAAATAAATAAATGTATGTATGTATGTACATATATATGTATACACAAGTATACATGTATATATACATTTATAATGTATATAATGCATATATATTTATAATCATATACATATATGTGTTTGTGTGTGTATATATAGATAGCCTATTGGCTCTAGTCCTCTGGAGAAAGATGACTAATAGGGCTTTAGTTTATGACTTCTGCAATACTTAATAGTTTAGGAAAGAGTTGTCTAAAAATACTAGTTGTCATGTCCTCAGAAATGAGCAACAAATGCTACCATTTTCATGTATACATAATAGGATCTTGTGAAGAATTTTCTCAAAGACCACCCCATGTCATTTTCTACCATTATACACAGCCTACTTATTATGCCTCAAATAAAAACAAAAAAGGAGCATATTAAGATGGTCACAATGGAATTCGCTGCAACAGAAGCAGCTCTCACAAGTTAGCCCTTGATAAGAATCCAGCAGCACATCAAAAAGCTTATCCACCATGATCAAGTGGGCTTCATCCCTGGGATGCAAGCCTGGTTCAATGTACGCAAATCAATAAATGTAATCCAGCATATAAACAGAACCAAAGACAAAAACCACATGATTATCTCAATAGATGCAGAAAAGTCCTTCAACAAAATTCAACAACGCTTCATGCTAAAAACTCTCAATAAATTAGGTATTGATGGGACGTATCTCAAAATAATAACAGCTATCTATGACAAACCCACAGCCAATATCACACTGAATGGGCAAAAACTGGAAGCATTCCCTTTGAAAACGGGCACAAGACACGGATGCCCTCTCTCACCACTCCTATTCAACATAGTGTTGGAAGTTCTGGCCAGGGCAATTAGGCAGGAGAAGGAAATAAAGGGTATTCAATCAGGAAAAGAGGAAGTCAAATTGTCCCTGTTTGCAGATGACATGATTGTATATCTAGAAAACCCCATTGTCTCAGCCCCAAATCTCCTTAAGCTGATAAGCAACTTCAGCAAAGTCTCAGGATACAAAATCAATGTACAAAAATCACAAGCATTCTTATACACAAATAACAGACAAACAGAGAGCCAAATCATGAGTGAGCTCCCATTCACAATTGCTTCAAAGAGAATAAAATACTTAGGAATCCAACTTACAAGGTATGTGAAGGACCTCTTCAAGGAGAACTACAAACCACTGCTCAGTGAAATAAAAGAGGATACAAAGAAATGGAAGAACATTCCATGCTCACGGGGAGGAAGGATCAATATCGTGAAAATGGCCATACTGCCCAAGGTAATCTATAGATTCAATGCCATCCCCATCAAGCTACCAATGACTTTCTTCACAGAATTGGAAAAAACTACTTTAAAGTTCATATGGAACCAAAAAAGAGCCCACATTGCCAAGTCAATCCTAAGCCAAAAGAACAAAGCTGGAGGCATCACTCTACCTGACTTCAAACTATCTACAAGGCTACAGTAACCAAAACAGCATGGTACTGGTACCAAAACAGAGATATAGATCAATGGAACAGAACAGAGCCCTCAGAAATAACACCGCATATCTACAACTATCTGATCTTTGACAAACCTGAGAAAAACAAGCAATGGGGAAAGGATTCCCTATTTAATAAATGGTGCTGGGAAAACTGGCTAGCCATACGTAGAAAGCTGAAACTGGACCCCTTCCTTACACCTTATACAAAAATTAATTCAAGATGGATTAAAGACTTCAATGTTAGACCTAAAACCATAAAAACCCTAGAAGAAAACCTAGGCATTACCATTCAGGACATAGGCATGGGCAAGGACTTCATGTCTAAAACACCAAAAGCAATGGCAACAAAAGCCAAAATTGACAAATGGGATCTAATTAAACTAAAGAGCTCCTGCACAGCAAAAGAAACTACCATCAGAGTGAACAGGCAACCTACAAAATGGGAGAAAATTTTCACAACCTACTCATCTGACAAAGGGCTAATATCCAGAATCTACAATGAACTCAAACAAATTTACAAGAAAAAAACAAACAACCCCATCAAAAAGTGAGCAAAGGATATGAACAGACACTTCTCAAAAGAAGACATTTATGCAGCCAAAAGACACATGAAAAAATGCTCATCATCACTGGTCATCAGAGAAATGCAAATCAAAACCACGATGAGATACCATCTCACACCAGTTAGAATGGCAATCATTAAAAAGTCAGGAAACAACAGGTGCTGGAGAGGATGTGGAGAAATAGGAACACTTTTACATTGTTGGTGGGACTGTAAACTAGTTCAACCATTGTGGAAGTCAGTGTGGCGATTCCTCAGGGATCTAGAACTAGAAATACCATTTGACCCAGCCATCCCATTACTGGGTATATACCCAAAGGACTATAAATCATGCTGCTATAAAGACACATGCACACGTATGTTTATTGCTGCACTATTCACAATAGCAAAGACTTGGAACCAACCCAAATGTCCAACAATGATAGACTGGATTAAGAAAATGTGGCACATATACACCATGGAATACTATGCAGCCACAAAAAATGATGCGTTCATGTCCTTTGTAGGGACATGGATGAAATTGGAAATCATCATTCTCAGTAAACTATCGCAAGGACAAAAAACCAAACACGGCATGTTCTCACTCATAGATGGGAATTGAACAATGAGAACACAATGGACACAGGAAGGGGAACATCGCACACCGAGGACTGTTGTGGGGTAGGGGGAGGGGAGAGGGATAGCATTAGGTGACATACCTAATGCTAAATGATGAGTTAATGGGTGCAGCACACCAGCATGGCACATGTATACATATGTAACTAACCTGCACATTGTGCACATGTACCCTAAAACTTAAAGTATAATAATAATAATAATAATAATAAAACACATGCAGTAATAAAAAAAAAAAAGTACCAGCCCATGACTACCTTGTTTTCAAGACCTTCTGCTAATCGTGTATGCCTGGGTTTTGGCTCTGGTATATTAGACTGCCCACTGGCAAGGAACTCAGGTTCCATTCAGGCATAAAAATCCTCAGTCTCACACCAGCAAATAATTCACCCAGACTCCCTTCTGTCTTTCCTGCTTTGACAGTTCACCTCCTGTCAAGTGAACTTAAAAGGGTATTAATATTCTTCCTTTTGCGACTATTAAAGTCAAATCAGCACTTTTTATGTTATCTTTAACTCTTTCTCTTTATTTTGTAAATATTCACCGCTTTACCAATAGAAATGTGTACATATATAATAACGTGTATATATTTTCATCTGCTTTTCATGTTAATAATGAGTCTGCCCACTAGAAATCTTAAATGTACTACAATTTTTGTATATAAAATGGCATTCTGATAAGCTTTTCTCACTTCAAAAATCAAATACAATCCCATCCTAAGAATGAATTTAGTAAGGCTGAGAAACAGACCCTTTTATGGTTCTATATTGTATTCTCATTAATTCAATTTGACTGAGAAACCATCCTTACAATCACCCCAAATCAGGCCTCTGCTGACCTGAAGGGTTCCCTCTCCTTGATAAAATCTCTTAATAGAGTAGCTGTTCCCCATGTTTGGCTGTAATCTCTTATTTTTACTCTTTTCAACCTGGATCCCATTAAGCAGGACAAGTCCCTCTACGACTAATTTTTGTGATAGCCTCAAGAAACAAGGGAAAAAAGAAAGTAAGTTCCTCCAGTTCTTGAGGAATACGATAGGACAAACAAGTTAACTACACAGAGGAAATGGGATTCACAATACAGTTTTTAGGGCATTTCATTCATTCATTCATATTCTAATATGTCAGGCACCATTCTAGGCATTAGGGTTTAAATGGTGAATTTAAGAGTCCTTGCACTTTTGAGGTCACATTCTAGTAGGAAGAGACAAACAATCAACAAAAATATTTAAAAAACCATATTGGTTAGAATATCAGAGTGGTGAGTGCTATGGAGAGAAATAAAATGGGTAATGAGGAAGGGCTTCTCTATTAAGCAGACCTACAGGAAGTCAGGGAATGAGCCACATGGGTGGGTGTATATTTGACTTTGTGCTTCATAATAAGGACACTGGTTTTTCCTCTGAGTGAAAAATGCATCCATTCAAAGATTTTGAGCAAAGGAGTGATATGACCTAACACATTAAAATGACCATTTTTGGCTGCCCCATTGAGACTTTCTTGTAGCAAGGAAGGAATTTGGATTTTCCAAACCAGTGTGAGAGATATTATGAATGCCCAGTAGTATCCTGTTCCCATTTCTGCCTGGGCTCACGAGCAGGTATGCTTCCCAACCACTGTGTAGATGGGGTTGAGGCAACATGACTGGTGTTGGGTGACAACCTGTGGGCATTAGTGACATGTGTCTCTTCTATACTGAGGCTACAAGATTCTCCGGTCTCTTTCTTCCCTGCTGCTTCAACTGGTGACCTTACACATGGTTCGGCCTCTGTCAGACTGGATCCCTGAGTGACAATAAGAAGATCCTCTAGTATCCTTACCCATGCAAACATAAAGTAGACATTTGTGAAGAAGATGCATAGTATTTTAGTGTTAAGCTGCTGAGGCTTGGAGAGTTCAGAGTTACTGCTGCTAAAGCCTAGCCTGTTCTGAAGAAATCAACTAAATGGGAAGCTAGTACAGTAACTCAGTTCTGAGATGACAGTGGCTTGGACCAAGGTTAAAGTAGTGAAGGTGAGATTCTGGATAAGTTTTGAAGGTAAAGTCAAACCATTTGACCTATTCATGTTATTTTTATAGGAAATTATTTTTGAACCTGTAAACACTTCATAAATTTGTATCCTTGGTTAAAAAAATGCTTAAAATGACAAATATAATCTATCCAAACATATATAAACTCTTTGGGCTTATGTAACATAATTACTATAAGCGGTCTCAAAAACAAATGCAGTGATGAATATCTGCCATTTATATTCTGCCTTTCTTTCTTTAGTATGATAATATCTTTTGAAAAAATATAAATTTCCATATAGTGGAAATTGGTATCATATTCATTATATGTTCTGGCAACAATTTCTAATAAGAAGACATGTAATTTTTTAAACTCACTGAACTAAACTGCCTTGGGAATTACCAGATATCTTATGCTAAGACAGAATATGACAGTCTGTACTATTTTAATGATACTAAATAAGTTGTGCTTCAAGTTGTCCCAAACGTTAAAGATGTGCCTAAATTGAAATATCACAAGTTATTTATTTAGGAAACATGTAGTAAAGAGAAAATGATCTGTAAGAACTTGTTGTAGGCACTTGAATCATCATCAAAGGAAGAAATTCTTCATCTTTCTAAGGTCAAATCTTTATGTAAACCACTTTATAGTGTTTTTAAGAGCATGATATATAAGAACCTTCATGTGGCACCAAAGGAAACTAACATTAACACCACAAATTAGTCGAACACCTTATATTTGCTCTGTGCATTTAACAATATAAGCACTTGAAAACTGAATGATGATATGTCCCTAAATTAATACAGTCAGATATAAATTATATCTTGATATTAGTTATCATTCTTAAAGGTGAAAAGAGAAAGATAAGTTGTTTTGATCAAAGTTTGTCATTTTTTCCTATAATTTATTTGTCATTAGATCCAGCTATAGTTTTAAAATGGTCAAGCCTATCAGGTAGGGTTCTATAAACTACATTTATGCTCTACTCAGATCGTCACTTTTATGAGTATTAATAGTAACACAGTATCCACAGGTCCAACCACGCATTCAATTATACAACTTTCCAATATCTTTTCCATTAAGAATTAAGAACCCTGTGATCACCAAAAAAAGTTGCGTGACATAAAATGATTTTATAAATTTATGTTGGAAATGAACCATAAAAATATTTTTCTGAAAAATATTAGGTTACTTAAGAGGCAACCTTTGGGTCAAATAATTTATATGATTTAATCAGCTTTGATTAAAAAATCAGGCTTATCTTTTTAGTTTCTGATTTGTTCAAGGTTAAAAGTCAAATATACATAAAATAAAACATATATTTTTAGAATTTATGACCATTACAGAAATTATTATTATATTAATCTTAAGGCACAAAACATTTCTGAAGTTACTGCATGTTCATCACTGAGAATATTGAAGTCATAATATCCCCTTTGACTAAGACTTAGATTATATGTATGCATCGCTTTCTGGGCTATTGTTTCCTAATGTATAAATATAGGCCTTCACCATCCACAATCTCTTCACTGTCTAAAATTCCTTGACTCCAAATCATTGCTGTGTTGATACTCTGGCATCTCTTCTTGACATTTCTACTGTCACTGACATAGTTCAGGTTCTCATTATCCTACACTTGACACACTGGTTTCCCAAGTATATGGTGTCCATATTTATACTATCCATTATCCTACACTTAACACGCTGATCTCCCAAGAATGGGTGTCCATATCTCCAGTCTGGCCTTATTCCCAACAGCCTCCAAACTGCTACCAGAGTTATTATTCCAAAATGCAAATCTGATGGCTTGAGTTACCCTCTGATGAAAATGTTTTAAATGTATTTCTCCTTCCAGAAAAACATCCTGAATCCCATCATTTGATTTTGATGCTTCTCCACCAAGACTCTGGCACCCAGAGCATTTCTCTTTTATAGAACTTATCACAATGTACTATGAAAATTGATATACTGCTACATGCTATGGTTTGAATGTGTCCCACCAAAAAACCATTTGCTGGAAACTTAATCTCCAATGCAATGGTTGGGAGGTGAAGCCTAATGGGAGGTATTTAGGTCATCAGGGCTCCATTCTCATGAATGGATCAAGGCCAATTATAAAAGGGCTTGAGACCACACATTCATATCTTGCTCTTTCTCGCTCACTCTTTGGCCTTTTCCCATGGAATGATGCAGCAAGAAGGCCCTCATCAGATGCTGGCCCCTGGATCTTGGACTTCCCAACCTCCAGAACCATGAGGCCATAAATTCATGTTCACTATAAATTACCCATTCTGTGGTATTCTGTTATAGCAGCATAGACTAAAACACCATCTTTCCCTCTAGTCTCCTTGAGGATAAATAGAACATTTGATTTGGGATCCTTGGTGTCTAGCACATTGCTTTGTAGCTTACAATGAACAGTACATGCTTGTTGAATAAACAAAGGAGTGCATAAATAGTTATCTCTAATACCTGAATGTGAGGTTTTATTAAAGGATGGAGGTAGCATATTCTCTAAGACTCTATAAATATTTATGCCCATTTGAAAATATGCCCATAAATTTCTAGCACCTATTTTGTCACAAGAGATACAGAAGGGAAATAAACATTAACTCTATGGTATACTTTTTAATACTCATACTATAAAATCATCAATCAAAATAAAACTGCTTTTTGCCTAATTCATTTTATTTAGACTGTTTTGATTTATGATCTGGTTAAATGTGCTGTGTATTGACTTACACTACTATAAATACTTACGTGCCACCAAAAAGTTTTTCATTTTGAGCAAGAAACTACAAATGTGAAGTTATTAGAGAACTCTCTCCTACCACATCCTAGTTATTATAAATAGAATCTAAATTTGGGGTCTAAATTAAGAAAATACATGTAAGTTTCATACAGCATAATTTAGAACAGGAAGTTACCCTGGTAACCATATAGATAAGTTGGCAAGCAGCAAGTCAAACTATAGCCTTAGTTTCTTATAAGGAAATAGAAAGTATACTTTATGACCTTGCATTCCTTATCGATTAACTCCTTCCTCCTGGGCTATAGTATCATAATTTTAGGCTCGTCTTTTTAATTTAAGTAAACTGTTTACAAGAAGGTTGAAGAGAATTTTAGTAAATCCCATCCCATTGTCTTCAAAACTTTTCAGATGTTTTGTATAGGACTAACAATAGTGATAACCTTTCACCTTTCTTTGGTTAGCACACTGGTCCAATCAACAAAGCAATTTAGCCCCATTCAGTCAAACTATGGTAAGCCCAAATGACATTTTAAACAGTCTCTATCCTGGAAATGTTCTGAAAATAACCATTGAGTCAATAGCAGGAATACTGATATTAAGGTTATTTATTTTATGTAAATTCTTTGAATATAAGTAGATACATAAAATCTGAAAGTGCTATGTACACAATATACTAACAATATTATTCATAACAACAATTTAACAGAAATATTTTCTAAGAAGGATTTGCATGAATTTACTTGATATAAATGCAAAAGAAAAAGAAAAACGAATTACACTTTATATCCTCCTTGACAGCAATAGTCCAGCTCTCCGTAGCTTTTTAAAGCAGATTTTCAACTAAAATTTCCTTAAGATAAAACAAAGCAGTACTTCCATAGCTTCTGAGAACTGGTTCTTTAACAGGCACACTTAACATGTTTTAAGTATTTTAATATCAGTTCTTTGGTATCTGTAATTTCTTAAGAACCAATACTCTATTATACATGATTTAAGGAGAAAAATGCACACTCAGGCAAATTCTACCATTAACAACAGGAACTCGTAATACAGATTAATGGTAGCACATGCCCCTTAGTGGTTAATATAACATTTCCAAAAGCTTTATGTTAACTGCAGTAATGTGCTGAAACTTTGGGACCATCTGAGAATAGTTCTATTCGCAGCCTCAGGAGGAGGCAAAAATTGTTAGCATAGAATATTTCAAATATTTAGATAACTTTAGATAAAGATAATGTTAGATAAAGTAGCAGCTCACTCTCACACAACTATGCGTGCTCTCTAGCTTTGGGCTGTATCCTCAGAAAACATAAGATCAGTTCAAAAAATAAGAATTTGACTAAACCATCCAATTTGGCATATATTTATTCTCTGCTATGTTAAATTGTGTTATGCACCAAGGGGATGAGGGTATCATGACTTAATAAAAATGAGTATATTCCAAAAGAAGACAGGAATAAAGGAAGGGAAGAGGGGAGGCAGGGAGAGAAGGAGGCAGGAAAGGGGGAGGGGGAGAGGAGGAGGGAGGGAGGAGGGAAGGAAGGAAGGAAGGAAGGAAAGAAAGAAGGAAGGAAGGAAGGAAGGAAAAATAAGAATATATGTTATAAGGTTTCAGACATGATGATAGGGTGACACAAAACAAATGCCTGTAAGAAAGGACACGTTGTTCAATTTCTGAGGTTGGGACACTGCAGACAGGAACCAAAGGCCCTAAGGTGGAAAGCACATGGGGATTTTTAAGGAACAGAATTAAGGCCAGTGGAACTCAGTGATAGTGATTGTGGCAGAAGATGTGACCTGGGAGGCAGAGAGAAGTGGGATGATACAAGGCATTGCAGGCCACGATGAAGAGTAATTTTTTAATTTTATTCTGAGGATAGAGATGAGGTATTAGAAGATCACATGGTAGAAAGTCACTGACCTACTATAGATGTTAAAAGCCCATCCTCAATGTCTGGGGCAGAATGTGTTTTGGATGGGCAAGAGTTGAAGCAAGAAACAGTTAGATTACTGCCATATTATAGATGTGAGAGTCCTGCCCTGGAAGGGAGCAGAGAGATGGAGAGATGTATGTGTGGGAGACTGTTACTAGATGGATTCTACATATGCTGTGAAATCAGTCTCAGGACATGTTGATAACTGGAGTACACAGTGAGAAGCTGAGGAATGGAATGGGATGCAGAGGAGGAATTTTGGGGTAATGGAAGAAGGGGGAGAAACAGCTTTTGTTTTATGGACAGGTTGTATGTGAGAAGCCTGTTCCAAGTGGAGACATCAACTATGCAGATGAGTGTATGATTCTGGATTTCAAGTGGAAAGTTAGGGCTGGAATTGTGAATTTAGGAATCATTAGCATATAAGTCAAATTTCAGTCCATGGAACTTAATGAGATTGCCTAAGAAGGATAATCAGAACCATGGCACACAACTGGGGAAAATACATGTGTACACAGAGAAAAGAAGGGGACCCCAGATGGAGTCCTGAGACCTGGACACTTAACAGTTGTGGAGAAGAGGAAGAGCCAGGAAAGGAGAAAGAGACAGACAGATCTGAGAGGAAGAGAGGCAAAAGGGAAGCGGAACATGATTTCATGGCAATCAAGAGATGCACTTCCAGAAGACGGAAGGGGTCACATTGGCCAAAATCAAATATAGCAAGTTATCACAAGTCCTTAGAGAAATCACTGAAAGAAAAAAAGGCATTAAAAAGTGACAACTCTAAAAAGTTTGAACTTTTCAAGACAGTCCTGCCAATAAACCTAAAGTTCATAGTAAAATAAGCATTCAATCACATTTTATTGCTTAGCTGCTCCCATTGTGAACTTTTAATTAATATATAAAAAACCCCTATGATAATTTATTCTAATCATTATAAAATAATTAACATCTTGACTATGTCTCAGATTCTGCATATATATATCTATGAAATAAGGCATAATTAACACACATAATAGATTCATCTGCATTTTAGTCAGTGACCTTATTGCTTCAGTAAAATATTACTAAAAGATCAGCATAACCACAAATACAAATGGAAAAAAATTATCATTCAGTAGTTATCTCTCAATAATCCTCCTGCTAAGAATAAAATTTTGTTTCTGAATACATTTAACTCTAGTCATATTGATTAAGAGAACATCTAAAGATAGGCCGTTAACTCTGAAGTTTTTCACTTGTGCTAAAGGACAAACAGTAAAGTACTTTAAAAGGTATAATATGCTGTAACAAATGATTTAAAAATTGAACAATTTATCAAATAATTTATCAAGTTATTATATAGCCAGGCAGGTCTCATTTCATTGTACTAGGTCAAGTTTAGAATATAATTGATTTCTTTAATTCTATATAGTTCCTGTTTTCTGCTAGATAGAGAGAACTTCTGGTAGGGAATGTTTTTATCTAGTGTAATGCCTTGCACATGGAACAGAGTAGGCACTTAATACATGTCTGTTGAATGAACAAATCAATGGGAAGGTGGTAGCAGAAAAGTAAGATGGGGGGGGATACACAAAATTGCCCCCTTCTAAAATAAAATATTTGCAAACAAAACTTTTTCAATGACGGGCCAAAAAAGTGGGTATATATGAGAACTTTGCATGACACAAGTAAGAAAATGTGAACATAGTAAATTGTTTAACTAGAGGCTGACAAAATAATTACAGGCACAAATGGAAAATCGCCTCAATATAGTGCTGTATTGCTATTTTAAAGATAGAAAAGAAACAATATTTTGTAAAAGTGATCATATTCACTTATTGATAGAAAGAAATGTAGAATTTAGGATAAGAAACATTTGGTGTTAGGCAAAGAGACTAAACAAAAGTTATTTTAATGAACATTTTAAAGACTTACATATGGAAAAACTGCCCATCTATATATAGACAAGTCAGTAAAATAGCCATTCAGTTTTCTTGGATAATTCATTCTGCTTACTGTGCAGTTGTTACTTGGAGAGGAATCCACTGGACAGTCACAAGGAACAGATATCCAAATCCTGATTCCTTCACTCACTAGTGAACCCACTTAGGGTTACAAATGATAGTAATTACCACATCAGATAGTTCCAGAAATCAGATGAGACAATGTATTTGAAAATTATAAAGCAATAGTAAAATTATAACTATCAATTATAAAGCAATAGTAAAATATGTTGTGTTCCAAATAAAATGATGATTTTATTTCTGCATTGTGTTTATTTATTTTTTACTAAGGCATTCTTGAGAAATTTACTGATTTGTTCTATTCTCAAACAGAAAATTCCATTTAAATATCAATATGTGTCCAAACTCTATAATGTCACTGTCACTGACATTGTTTGGGAGCATCAAGGACAGCCAGACCATTTTGGCTTATATCAAAATGTATGTGTAAAACATGGGAAATATACTGAAATTCTTGAAGTGTGGTGTGTTAGTTATCTAATTACTATTTATTGTGCAAAATGTTACAAGAAAGCTTGCTTTGTCTGTGTGTGTGAGGGGGTGTGTGTAGTTGTGAGGAAAAGAAATAGGGAGATGGATGATAAAAATAAATCTCTAATATAAAATAGGCTATATTTCCTATGCTATTTAAATAGCAATGTATAGTTTGGGGAAGGAATTATAGGTTTATTTTATGAATAGCTACACTATCTTAATTAATTTATTGTTTCCTTGCCCTGAGTAGCCAAGATTATGATAGTTCATAACTCTTTATATGTGTTTGCTTCTATCATGCTACTTCTGCCATTTATTGTTAATTTCTTTAAAAATTAGAATGTGCATAGCGTTTTGTCGTATCGATTTTTGAATGTGTTTCTGCTTCCTGTTAAAATTAACATGGAATAATCTTAGCAGAAAGCATCCAGTTACTAAGCTGCTCTCTTGCAGCCTTGGAAGACTGAATTATTATCTGTCCTTTGTTTTTATGATAACCACTCATAAAATATATACTAGATAGCTTAAAAGTTTATCTTTATGTTACCTTATGCATTAATGCTTTTAGCTGTGTTTAAGATTTAAAAGTATATTTTATTCAAGGTCCAAAAGGAAAATGTAATAATTCCACACAAAAATTCACGTTATCACACACACACACAAATCTTGACTTCACCTTTAATGGAGATTAAGTTACTAATGGAGAGGCCTGCTGTGATGAAGTTTACTCTTACTCTGAGAGAAATCCATTATCTAATGAGATCAGAAGAGCAAATTTTTTCAAATGCAGTGTTTAACTAAACAGAATAAACTTTTGAAATAATTGTGATTTTTTGCTTTATTTGATGTCATTTTCATCTAGGTATTAATCAGAGGAGTTATCCAAAGATTCCTATTTGTTAATATTTGGATAGCTAGGCATATATTGAGTAGTAAATAACATTTCTTTAAAATTTATAGACAATTCTGATTTTGACTGATTCAGACTACCCTTTTAAACTACAGAAAATCTAAAAAATATTTATTAAACACCGATTATATGTCGGGATTCATGTTGTAGAGCACTCAACATATGACATATTTAGAGGCAGCTTTAACGGTAACCAACATTATTATAAAGTAACGTAAGCTTAATTCCAAATTAAAATAAAGATAATGAATGCAATAATAAATTCAAGTAAATGTGAAATGACCATGGGCTGCAGCTATTAGGGATGAGATGTTCCGGGAGCTAGAATCTGAAGTCATAATGGAATGGAAAGGAGTTATAAGGAATTCCAGGCCAGAAATAAGGATATAGCTTTGAATTAGGAAGTCAAGAGACCTCTTTGGAAAACTGGGAGCACAACAATCCAATTACAATGCGGAATTCATGGTTGGAAAGATGGCAGGAAATATGGTCAGGAACAGACTTTTAAACACTGAATTGCGAACCGAAGTTTTATTGTGTACGCTCTATTTTTAAAGAGAGTTTTCTGAATATTTTTATCCAACAATACACTTTTTAGTCAGTGGATGGAAACACTAGATGGTGAGCTTTATTAAACTTTAACAATTTTTTTTTAATCTGGGAAAAAATGGTACTACAAAACACACACTAAGTTTCAAAAAAATATTTCTTTCAAATTTTCTTTCCTTCAAATTTAAGTGTGCTTAAGTACTCATTTCTAACTATGTACTGTGGGGCAAAAGTTGTCTAGGTTTTTAATGGCATCCAGTAACTGGGCTAGGAATTTAAGAAATACTGACAAAAGCTGGCTGTATATTCCTGCTTGTTTCAGCAGGCTTTGCAAATCATTAAATCAAAAGACAGCTGGCTGATCAACAATATTCCAACCTAAAGGCCAATTCTGCTATATTAATAAACAATCTGAAGGCAAATGATAGATAGGAAATCTCTAGTACTATGTACAGTTAATATTCTCTGTCAATTATAATGCCATTTTTTTAGCTTTTAAAAATTGTATCTGCCAAAGATGCCAACTATATGATACATTTCATGATTAAATTTAAACTATGATATCAAAATTCAATAAGGAGATATTAAAACTGCAGGAATCAGTTATTTCGGCTCACTCCAGGGTTCTTAAAAATGTTCCCCAGGTTGAAAAGGACAAGAAAGAAAAATCGTTCAAATGATCAATGAGTAAAAAGGGAAAGATGTTCAGCTGATACTGCTTAACTCAGTGGAAAGGCTTGAAGAGTGGTGCTATTTGGCAAATGTAAAGTGTGAATCAAATGATATTTAAATCAGTTTACATTTTATAGGAAAGCAAGCCATTAAAAATACAATAACAATGTCCAGTGGGTTTGATATGTCCAGATATTCAACTGGCTTATTAGTAATGGCAACTTGTTATTCATTCAAAAGATTTCAGAACCTTTAAAAAAGTTAGTGCTGATGAAATTTTTCAGCTGTTGGAAAATTAGACCAAGAGGCCCCATAATTTGCACTGGAGATATTTTTCAGATCTTGTTGTCCTCCCCACCCCTTAAGTATAGCCAACAGAATTCAATGCTTTTATAGAAAGAAAGTGCACAAATGCCTCTCAAGGACATATCTTTGTTTAAAAGGCCTTCCCATATTAAACACAATTCTCAAAATTGGAGAAGTAAAGTTCACATAAGAAAAAGCAAATCTGGTCAATGGAGGACAGAGGTCTCCTGTTTCTAAGAGGCAATGCTAAGCTTAAAACGTATTAAACTAAATCTTAGCTAAAATTAAAACATTTAAATATACAATTTAAATGATGTTCATGTAACATATTTACATGCCTTTAAAGAGCAGAACTGATACAAATTTTTAAAGTCGCAACTTACTATGAAATTTTCATTATTGTAAGTAGCCAGAAGTGACTCACTACTGCCTTTAATTGAAAACATTAATTGGGGAAAAACTGATTTCATGATAAATTTTAATAACATTTAATATTTTACACGAATATATATGGCCACCATATATAGAGAATATTTGGAAGTAGGATTTATTTCTCCAAATGTAACCAAAGTGATACAGTTATATACAGTTGTGCATGTGAATCAATATAGGCATTTCTAATTATTTTAATGAAGTCAGCTAGTATTTAAGTTGGAAAGAATTTTTATATGTTTCCCTAGTGCCTCATAGCTACATTAATTTTTCTTATTTCAAAGGGCAAATTATTGTTCTCTATTTTTTTCTTTCTAAGTAATCACTTATTTTCTAAAACTAACTGAAAAGAAGATTCTAACACACTCCCCACTCCCTTCTCTTGGGAATGTTCTCAACAGCACTATATTCCTTTTATCACCTGTAACTCTGTCAGTTTTAAGACAAATTGTACCCAGTATAGAGGTCAGGATCTATTGGTCTATAAAAGCTGCCCCTGAAATTGATAAAACCATTGCCTCTAACACCAGAGGGAAAGAGATTGTCAGTTTCAAAACAAAATTAAGCACAGTATCTTTCTGTGGCACTGATGAAACCCCTGAGGATAGCAGATGTTATTTGGAATTGAGTTGCACATATTATAATAAAAAGATAATAATTGATATGTACTTAACATCATAAAGATCACATTAACTCCACATAGATGATTTCTCTGAATCTTCACAACAATCTCAGTGAATAAATTAGGACATGGGTTAAAATCCATATTTTATGGATAAGGAGCCAAGGCTTCAGCAAGTTAAATAACTGTCCAAGTTCAAATGGCTATTAAATGGCAGATCTAGGATTTAAAATCCCATGTTTTGACTCCAGAGCTCATCTTGTTTTAGAGGCCAACTCTATCATCCTCATTTTAAAATTATGAAATTAGTGGAAAACTCTGTCGACTACAGAAGCAACAACAATCTGAAGGGCCAAAAAGGAGAAGAAAATGCAAAGATTTACTAAAGTTCAAATGAGTAACAAAATACCCAGATTTTAAGCAATATTCAATTCATATGGAGAAATAGAAATTATTTAGAGACATAAATTAATAGCAACACTTTTCATATGTATAGCACTTTGCAATTTTTAAGGTGTTTTACATATGTTATCCTATTTACACGGCACATAGAAACAATTCAATAAGTGCTAGTTAAATATGTTTTGTTAATGTCAAAACATTAACAAAACAAGAAGAGTGGCATCCTGTTCCGACAGTGTATATAGTATTTACATATTTTAGCTCTTTCCTGACTTTCAAAAGAAACATTTACTGAGCCTCAGAAATTAGGATTTAACCAAAAATGTCTAATAACTTTTTTCTTTTAAAACAAGTGAATGACCTAGATTGGTCAAGAAGACTATATTAGTATCTGATGGAAAATTAAGAGTACTGAGTATGTATTTCAAATTACACTATCCCTAAATTTGTGGTGTATAATGTATTTTAAATATATATAGAAGGGAAAACAATTATAGATTGTCATTTTAACTAGGAAATTATGAACTGCCCATCCTCAGTCATTTGTAAGCTTTAACCTTAAAATATTTTAGTATGTGCCACTAACAAAAGAATCACTTTTAGTTCATCCTAGGTTTTAAAACAGACATTCTTTGTATCCAAGAGAACCCTAATTTGATCAAGTAACATAAATATTGGGTACTAAATGACAGTAGCATTGAGGACAAATATAACAAGAAATAGATATTTGTACTTTTTTAATTTTTATTTTTATTTCAATAGTTTTTGAGGTACAGGTGGTTCTTGGTTACATGGATAAGTTCTTTAATGGTGATTTCTGAGATTTTGGTGCACCTACCACCCAAGAAATGTACACCATACCCAATATGTAGTTTTTATCCCTCACCCTCTCCCAATCTTCCCCTCCCACCCACCAAATCCCTGAAGTCCATGCCTTTGCATCCTCATAGCTTAGCTCCCACTTAGAAGTGAGAAAATACAACATTTGGCTTTCCATTCCTGAGTTACTTCATTTAGAATAACAACCTCCAGCTCCATCCAAGTTGCTGCAGAAGACATTATTTCATTCCTTTTTATGGCTGAGTAGTATTCCATGGTATATACATACCACGTTTTCTTTATCCACTCGTTGGTTGATGAGCACTTAGGTTGGTTCCATATCTTTGCAATTGCGAATTGTGCTGCTATAAACATGCGTGTGCAAGTGTCTATATAATGACTTATTTTCCTTTGGGTAGATACCCAATAGTGGGATTGCTGGATTGAATGCTAGTTCTACTTTAAGTTCTTTAAGGAATCTCCATAGTGTTTTCCATAGTGGTTGTACTAGTTTACATTCCCACCAGCAGTGTAAAAGTGTCTGCTTTTACCACAGCTTGCACTTACTTTAAAATATAAATCCATATTGATATATGCTATATAAGCCATTTAAGAGCAGTTAAACTTATTAATTCTATTCTACACTTACTTCACAAACTCTTCATTATTAATAAGTTTTAAGAAAGATCCCTGTTTATTCAATGATCATTCACCTGGGATTTATTTAGCAGACACTATAGGGCAATCACTGTGCTGGTCTTCACGCTGTGTAGATAAGACATGGGCTATACTCATGTGGAAATCACTAATGGTCTCTCAGTGGTGTAAACAAATAATAAGACTTAATGTAATAAATTTAATACACTACAAAATGCACACAGATAAAATAATAGTATTTTCCACATACTCATTTACTACTTGACCATTTGATCCATTTATTATTTAAAAATAGATGTTTTTGAGCAATATAATTATAATGGTATTAGAGAAAGTTAAGAAATTGTAGCAAAGGTGAAAAGCATAATAAGAAAACCATTTTTATCTTGTGTTTTTCCCAGTCTTTTAAAAAATACGCATTTTATTGAGACCAAAATTTTAATTTATTCCTCCCAAGTATTTTCATATAATCCTACATAATTCTTTAAGAAGCTTTTAAATAGCTACATGATATTCAACTTAGTGAGCAGATATATCATAGTCATGGCATAATGCACAAGCTGCACAGCTTCCAAATCTCAGACTTGGGTTTAGAGTTATGTAATTGCTCTACCACTTCACATTCTGTTTTCTTATCTGTAAAACGGGGATAATAATAAGTAGCTTTAAGGCTTTTCAAGCATCAGAGACTATTATTTACCAAACATCTATCATGGACCCCGAAAGTCAGTAGAGAACAAGGAAATAGCAACTACTGCTTATAATTCCCTTAATGTTGCAGAATTAGGTAACAGTATTTTGAATAATCATTCTTTTTGAGTTGTTTTATTCAGCCCCATGCACAACTTTGCTTACCACTTGTAATGATCTTTGAGTTTCTTATTTTCTAGCCTCAAATCAGAATTATATAGTATTAATTATTTTAGCAAAAGGAAAGATCATTCAGTAAGCCATAAGCAAAGGAAAGCAAGAGTAGCTGTACTTAAAATTAAACATTTTCCTTTGACTAGTTGAAAAGTGTTACATAAAAAAGGAAAACATTCCATCTTTTCTAAAAACACCGAATGAGATACTCCTTACCAAAGTACTCTAAAAAGTAAAAAGTGTATACAAATGTTAGCTGATGCTAACATATAATGGTACGATTTTTTCTTCACTGATTTGTTGTATCCCAAACTTTAAGCCAATCTCTACATATTTATAAAATTTTAAAAACAGTGAAAAACCCCTTCTGTTTTATCGTTTTATTCCTTCCAAAAATGTTTTCAGATTGGAACATACAGTGTTTTTTTTTTCTTAGGATCATATATCACTATAACTGAATTCAAATTTTGCCTTTAAAATTTTATTTTGGAGTTGATTTGTATGAAATGACATGTAAAACTTCATAAGGATTCTAAGTTTGGTCAAGACACATATAATCGCTATTTCAACTACTGATACATTGCTATCTTTTGCTGCAACAAATCTACTGTCTTATTAAAATAAAAATGTACTTCTCCAAACGTACTTGTGCTTAATTTTTTCCAATGCAAGTTTAAAATATTCACTATTAGAAGAGTCTTGATAATGAAACCTCTTTTTCCTCATGGACATGGAAGTAAACTAAAGCTTTACAGGAGACCTGATGAAATGCAGACTCAAGTAAGAAAAATATTTTAAGGTATAAAGTTTTAAAATATACTTCTTATTCTAGGACAGCTATCATTCATTATGTAACTTCCAACTTGAGAAAAGGTTGGAATCTGGTTATTCTTCGAGTCCAAGTTAGAAGGAATACTCTGGATATAATAGGTGGAGGTTTAAAAGTTGGCTTAACACCCTTAGGCAACTGCAGACCTGGTCACTGTCCCATCAGGAATGTTTTGAAGGCCAATAAACCACTCAACCCCTGCCCTGTCTTTATAAATAATTCTCACCGGCTGTGGAGCAATGCTGGATGTGGCTTTCAGCTTCACCATGGTTACTTGAGAGCATTCTCAGGTATTGCTTCTATCCAAGCAGCCTTTGCCTCTGTGGGAAACCCCAGTGATATTCTGGGAGAAGTGGCAAGGGCAGGTAGCATGACCATTCTCTTCTCTGGAAATCTCACTCCCATGCACTTTTCATGCAATCAATCATGAAGAAAAGGTCAACAGACAGCTTTCAAATAATGGATTCACTTACCTACTGACACTGATCTGGCCAGAGAAGTGAAGTTGTGGGGAGAAAAAGGGAGGAGTACAGGAGTCAATTACAGGAAACCTAAACCCCTTCAGTCTTCCAGGGAGACCAAACACACTCCAGTAAGCTCCCTCCCCTTGATCACAGGTATCTGCCAAAGCTATTAAGGTAAGTTTACATTGATGTCCGGTTAGAAGTTGGAGGTATGTATGTGCACATATATAAGATGGGAGCATTGGGGAGGAAAAGATAGATATTAAAGAACTGTCATTCACTGTGGAAATTAACAAAAAAGGATAGGCTGTGTTTCAGGGAGGTTAACTGTCTATACATCCTAGGCCATTCAGTGCAGATTTAAATTTCAGGAAACAGTAGGCACATGAGGATAAATCCCTCCATCCTTGGAAGACTTAATACACCTTTAGTGTCTGACTCAATAGTAGATGAACTAAAGGTAGTTTGACCAGTAAAACCAATTGACATGTAAACTTAATATAAATGATAAAAACTTAGGAGTTTTGTTTTGGGATCAGCCAGTCCTATAACACCCAGTTCACAGAAGTGCTGCAGGATTTTCTTTTTAATATTAATAGAACATAAATCTTATTTCCATTTTGGTTTCATTCTTAGCACCTTATCATGCCACAACGAATAAATAGTTAGATGGTCTCCAGTTTTGAAGGAGTTTAAAGTCCTACAAACCTTATTCTACCCATTTGGTTTCTTGCCAGACAATAAATTCCATGAGAACAGGGACTATAGAAGTGTTTTGCTCAATATGATGGCCCCTGTGCTTATACAACAATGTCTGGCCCATATTAAGTTCTAAAAAAAACAAGCTAGTTATAAAAAATGGATGAGTTCCCAAAAAACTCTGCCTGCTAGAGTCACATTAATAAGTTTTTTCCTAACCTTTCTAAACATTGGTCATGTTTATATGGATTACTTTTGATTTGGCATCGAAATAATAAAATCAGCACCCTTGATCCAAGGTTCCTCAGCTGCATAAACAACAACTTGCTCTTATTTTGATTAAGGAGAGCTATTATATGTTCTTCCTCAAGCTATTAGTCTACTAGGAACATGTTGTAATTTATAAGGCCTATCAAAACTTTCCTTTTACTAAAATGAATAGAAAATTAATGCAGCCAGGCAGAAAGCTCTGTTAGCTAATAGTTTTTAGCACTTTCTCCTTTGAGATGCTAGAGAGCAATTTTCATTTACTGGTTATTTAAGGAAGAAAAATTCAGTCCCACTGATATCACCTTGATTGGGTTTATGTACAAATACTGTATATTTTTTCCCTTGGGCATAACATGTGCTATTACATGGAAAAGAAATGTTACAACTTTCTAACATCAATAGCTATTTTAGATACTACTGCATGATCATTAGTCGAAAAACTCTTAGTATAATACTACTCCCTGTGTGTTAATAAATATTTGTAGAATTTAGGTAATTTGGGGTGGAATTAAAACACCAAACTCATAAGCACTGAAAGAGATGGAATTCTACTTCTGCATTAAAATACAGGTACAAATTAATGTTCTTACTTAAGTTCTTGGAAGGTGCTTTATAGATGCAATAAATACATGATAGTACAATTAGGTTTTGCTTTTTAATGACATATAGGCAGCTAGCCCTCTGTTCAGTGTGGGCTTGTGTTCTTTAAAAGAACTAGCTAGAGGCATTTTTTTTATTGGATCAGAATTCTGAAAACTAGACTATAATTTAGGGCTTTTTTGGTCAGCAACAAGTATCAATCATTCCACAAATACAGTATTTACACATAATTTTGCTATTTAATTAAGAGAAGTTAAAAGAAGTTTGCTTTTTAAGGAGGCTAACAATGTCCATTTGCAACATATTTTTTGTTACTAATTAGCTTAACAAAACTTTTCATAGGGCAAAGGTCATTTTCAACCTAACAAATATGAATATTTTTACATGCTAATGAGTGCAGAAATCTCCATCACTATTGTTAAATTAATAAATTATTTGGCTCCTCTTATTACATGTGTATGGATTAGATGCTGAAATACAATAATTTTGAAGTAAAGTGGTTTTAAAAATAATAAACTATAGCTTGTAAAAGTATTATAAGGGCAAATCAGAGAATCCAGGAACACATTTAAACCCAAGGATTCTTCTGTCTGTTATAGTTCTTTTTTCAGGATTCAGTTTTGAGGGAGTTTTGAATTTCACGTCTGATGCTACCTTTGAAAATATTCTTACAGTGATGAATGACCTCTTTCATGTAAAACAGTTTTTGAAAAATATATACATATATTTACCAGAGCTTCCTTCCTCTTATGTTGGAAATATTTATTTTTTGATTGGAAGCCTGTGGTGATTCAGCCACAGCAGAAGAAGAGAGGAGATTTCATTTCCCTTAGTATTATGTTGACAAATCAGCCTCCGAAGAAGTGACCACTGTTTTATTTCTTCTAAAAGTATGGCCCATTAGTTGAGGAATGCTTAAAATTCTTATCATGGTGCTGTGTTCTTACTTCATTACTAGTTTTGACAAAAGTAAAGGAGCATTTACAGTTGGTCTTTTAATGACGAACATGTTACTTCCAGTGTGATTGGTTGCAACAATGGATTATGACTGGCCCCCAATCACCTTGTAAAAACTGGATTAGAAACTTTATTAGAAATGTAACAGAAAATAATTATCATATAAACTTTTTTTAAAGAGGCAGGGTCTTGCTCTGTTGCCCAGGCTGCCTGCAGTAGTGCAATCATAGCTCTCTGCAGCCTTGAACTCCTGGGTTCAATTGATCCTCCCCTTTCGGCCTCCCAAGCAGCTGGGACAAAAGTTGCACACCACCATGCCCAGCTTATTTTTAAAATTCTTTTTGTAGAGATGTGGTCTTGCTTTGTTGCCCAGACTGGTCTTTAAACTCCTGGCTTCAAGCCAGCCTCCAGCCTCAGCCTCCCAAAGTATTGAGATTATAGGGGTGTGCTCGGCCAACATTTTTTGACTTATACGGACAAACATTTTGTGCTAGACTTACATTTAATCTGAGCAGTTACACGACAATGCATATAATGCTCAGCACAGGCTTGACACACACGTGGAAAGCACTCAGTACATGTCAGTTACCATTTTCATTATTACTAAAAATGAAAATAGACAGTTTTATTGTATGAAAATCTTAATAAAATTGTTCCCTGTAACTTCCTCTTAGGGAAAAGCACAGATTTAAGTTCAGGTTATATTGAATATTATAGTGGTATTAACTATTACCATAATCTTTAAAATTTCTCTCCCGCAAAGAATCGCACAGATATCACATCCAAGATTATTCAAATGATGTTATCCTGGACTCTGACTAACCTTACATTTGCTCTTTGTTCATTACAAAATTTACTCTTTTAACTTTTATTTATATTCACTAAATGTATTCCATATCTTAACTTCCTATTCAGTGAAAAAGTTTGGTTCATATGTGCTATGGCTTGAATGTGTCTCCCAAAATTCATGAGTTGGAAACTTGATCCCCTATATAACAGTATTGACAGGTGGTCTTTTAAGAGGTGATTAGATCATGTAGGCTCAGCCTTCATCAATGAATTATTGTTGTTACTCTAGAGTGGGTTTGTTACAAAAGAGAGGCCCCTTCTTGGTTTCTCTCTCATGTCCTTTCTCACCCTCTCCCCTTTCACCATGGAATAACACAGCAAGAAGGCCCTAGAAAGTTGCCGGTACCTTGATATTGAACTTCCCACCCTTCAGAACTGTGAACTTTTTTTCTTTTTAAATTGGCCAGTCTGTGATATTCTGTTATAGCAACACAAAATGAACTAAGACAATATGTCACCCATTTTCTTCAAGTTTGTAATTATTGGACAATACATCTCTTCTTTTGTAACATTAATAAGTTGGCTTTTATTTTGTTTTGTAATTGTAATTTATTGTCTATTAGAGAGTCATTTGACATAATTTTCTAATGCAACAAATTCAGTTCTTTTTTCTAATATCATCTGGCTGCCATCAGGACACAAACCTTCTTAAAGAATAGATGCCAAATAAAATAAACACTTTAGCAACTTTATTAAAAGATGCTAAAATAATAGAATAATCAACATGCTTTATGTACTTTTTATTATATTTCTGTCCTTTTACTTGAAGAATATTCAAAACCATTTAACCAACTGTTTAGAAAAGCATAAAGTAGCATGGCCCCTCATCACTCCTCCAAATTCCTCATTGTTGGCTGTCAGTTAAGACCGCTTCCATCTGCTCCCACACCATTTCACTTATATTCAGTGAAAATTTTTCACTTGTATCCTTGATATAACAAAACAAATTCTAGTTTCAGAATTCTATGGCATTTTCTTCTCTTTCACCACAGTCCCTAATTATCAGTTCACATCAGTCCAAGAGGAATTTCAAATTTATGTCATTAATCAATCACCACTATGTAATATCACTAAGAATCCTAAACACTTATTTCCTACAGTTTTGTAATGCATGATTTTAGCTTAACTCCACATATGTTAGCAGTAAAACACGACTCCTATTCTTGAAGTCCCACCGACATTTTCTGTGAAATAATGAACTTTCAGTGGATGGTAATATAAGATGGCACTTCCTGGTCCTCCAGTTTTTGGCAAATGTATTTCATTTTTCTTTGTCTTTGAACACTTAGGGCTTCTGCCTCTTACTTACTGCAAACAGCACTCCCCTCTGAACAAGCTTACCCACCGCTCAGTTGTAAATATAGCAAAAAAACAAACAGCACTTTTAGCATTTCTTTAACTTTCTGTCTTCAAATTCCTAGTTGTCCATTTGGGGCAACTATCATTTCCTCTTGACCCAAGTCTGTGGCAGATACATGTAAAGAACATATATATTTGTTATATGAATCACATCTTTGTAAACTAAACTTCTCAATAGCACTCTTGAAAAAGCTAGCATAAATTATAATCATGATCAAGGTACTAAATAATGCAGGGGGTATGTCATTACAGATTTTGTCTGTTATTTAAAGGCAAGGAGAAAATTCTTTTAAATTGGAGAAAAACACACATCACTTCAGGTCTACAAATATAGTAACAAAATTGAGCTGTGGTTTCAAAAAAATGCTGACACATTATAACAAGGCACGAAAAATTAACCTTTGTGCCAAAATCAAATTAACAGCTCTTTAAAAAGCTTTTGCAAAGATATTACATATGCATATATGTGTGCATACCCTCATTAATATGAATCATCAACTAATGTCTTTGCCCTATGATGTCATTCATTGCAGTTTAAATTTGGGGGTGGTCTGTTTTATAGTTTTTATGATCTTATGATATTAATTTTTATTTTTATACAATTGCTTTCATTAAAAAACTTCTATATTTTTAAGGTGTTCAAATGCAACCCATCTAAAATAAGAGACTTAAGCTTATTTACCCAAGTATTTCAATAATCTCTTACTAAATAAAAATGACAATGCTATATATGACAGGGGCTCAAAGAGAAAAATCAACAAATATTCACTTCTGAATTTCAGAATTTTGCTCCCTGCTTTAACTGGTCCGTTATCAGAATTTGATTCTAATTATTCATTGGCAAGGAACAATTTATTGATTAAGAACAGTAGCAAATGAACAACTTACGGCCTCCAAAGTGTAACCACCCTGGTACAGGTCAATAGAACTAGGCAAACAAGAGGCCAATTCAAAAGTTCCTGTCCAATTTCCTTCCACAGCCAGGTCTTTATGAGCGAGCAGTCATGGAAAAGATCCTAGAAAAATAAACTGTGGAAACATTTCAGCAACTTAATTGAGATTTTGCAAGGCTCTCAAAGCCTGCATTGTTATAACCCACTCTCATCAAAGACCATGATTCAGCTTTAGAAATGGAGCTATTCAAACCCTGCTGTATTAGCCATATATCTTAGGAATTTACTTCCTAATTATGCAGTATGCCTTATAAACACTTTTTTTGGTTCTGTCATTGGGTGACATAATATTTTAAGCAACCAAAGCGAATTGGTCTGATCATTATTTTGAAAAGTTCTTCCTCAACACTTGTCAGATTTAGATTATGAAGGACATTGCATTTTTGTTCTAGAAACTTTCATGCTCTCCATAAGAATTTATCACTTGCTTCACTACTGGGGGAAAATATGTGTCACTATAGCCTTATATCTAACAGTAAAACTGCTGGGACTGTCAATTTTTAAATACAGGAGATGTTGAAAAGGCAAACACCATAGTTTCTGAAAGAAATGAGAATCTGTCTTCTAGAAAGAGTAGGAGTAAGGTCACAACTCTGATTTATCTTGTCTTTGAGGAAGACCAAGAGTAGATACAGAGAATACAAGACTGAACCCATTTCAAGGGTAAAGAGTAACTCTAAAGGGTTTTTTTTATTGAAAGTGCTACCAGAAGACTAGAAAATATGCTGACATGTGCCTTTTCTCTTAGTATCTGGAAAAAAGAAAAGGATGAGAAAACATGTTTTTTAAAATTTACATCATCCATCTGATTTTTATTTTCATTATGAAATCTCAATTTTCATCTTAATCTTAACAGGTGGGGCCATTTATTTTTATTACTTTCTCAGGAAATGTAGATAAAAGTAGACAATATTCTATATATTATATAAGAATAATCAAAAGTAAATTGGAAGTAAAATTACAAAGTTGTTGCAGAATATTCAACTCTGCGGCAACCAGTTCAGGGCAATAGTGCTATGACAGTATTTGTATTTAGGATGTTGCTTTCTTATCTGCCTCAGATGAGTAATTATCATAAATTACCACATTTGACTGATGCCCAATAGCACAGCACATTCCAGTCAAAATATGTCACCAAACCACCAACACTGCATGATGGTTTTTGGCTCTAGGTGATAGTAATGTTAAGCATAATACTCGGTAGTAATTTATCCTGTCACTCACATATTTAAAAGTTGCTATTTTGAATGGTCTTTGATGTAATAATATATGACGTGTTACTTTACATTTTTAAAAAAGTCGTCATGTTGAGTAAGGCTAATTGCTACAGAGGGGGGGAAAAAAAACCCTAGCAAAATGGCTATGTAGTCAGCCCAGACAGATGGTAGATCTGGGAAAAATTAATCAGTAACAACCTTAGCAATCTGGGGTTGTTAAATAGCTGTACTGCATTAAGAAAACTAATAAAATACTTCCATATATATACAAATAATATGGTGATAATAATATATATATTATATGCCAATTATAATATCCAGGATACATCTGATTTTCTTTCACTATTACTCTCTTCTAATGCCTTCACTTTTTGATGTTGAGGGTACATTTGATTTTAAGGGTTATTTATATTAATAAATGTAAGTAAGATATTAATAAATATTATACATGCAAGGTATAATACAAATAACAAATAATAAATAGTATGTGCATATACACAAAAACACACATATACACTAAATGACTAGAAATTGCACTTAAATCACCTGAAAATCATTACAATTTTAGAAGCAGAGTAGGAAGTCAACAAACGTTCAGGAATTTGATAAATGTGTTGCATTCTTCAGTTTTCCAAGTTTTAACTCTCATGAATTTGAGACTATCAAACATACTTCTTTAAATGATGGGAGAATAATCATTTTCGATTCTTCTCTAATATAATATCATACCAAGTAAATTAATCAGCAGATACAAAGGAAAGTGTTTATCTATTTAAACTGACCAGAAAAAATGAGCTAATGATGCACCATTAGATAATCAGGATAGATAAACGGCAGCCGCTAACTCTGGAATGACTCACTGAATTCTTTTTAACAACATCTAAACAGTCCAAACCAATGAGATGGTTTAACTGCCACCCCTCTTCCTGGTTCTCTTTTTTGTCCTTTTTTACAGTGTTGCATGTCATCATTTTAAGGATGTTTATCTACATGGCTCTGCAACATTACAATTTCCTTTTTAAAATATTAGTTTCCTCTCTGATTTTTCTTCCTCTACACACTTGTAGCACTTAGCGGATCCCAAGGCCCATTCTCTAGCCTCAGCTCTTCCTGTCTCATCCTTGTCCTGAAAAAAGTCGTAGCCTCCCCTGATCACAACCATCATGTTGGTGCTGAAGACTCCAAGTCTCTATGTATAGCCATTTATTCCTCTCGATATAGAGTCACATAATTCTAGTATGCTGACATCATTTCCAACTAAAGATCTTCAAAACTCAGACTCATCGTCTTCCCCTATGACTGTTTCTTCTGTATGAGTTCCTTAGTTTTGTCAGTGGTATCATAATTTCTCTATCATCTTGTTGTTAATGCTACCATCAGCTAAAACGCATACAGGGAACTCCACTTCCCTGGATCAATGTGAAGCCATGAATTAAGTTAAATGTTTAGTATCAATGTTACCTTCTTTGAATCTCTAAACCTCACCCTTTTCTTTCCATTCCTCTTGGCATCCCATTAAACACTTTAGGATCTCACACTTGGTTTATTGGAAAAGCCTCCTGATCAACCAATTTTTCTTCCAGTCTTCTGCTTCTTGGATCCATCCTTCATATGGTTCCAGATTAATCTCCCTATACAGGATACTCTTTATACCATAGAATAGGGTTTAAGGGCAACAATTCTGGAATCACACTGCTTAGGGATCTACACATGCCAGCTCCAACATCCACTAGGCTATAGACCCTGGAAAAGTTAACTGACATTTTGTTCAGTTATTCTCTACCTACACCAAAGGACTGTTGAGAGAAATAAATGAGTTAATACAGGGAAAGCACTTAGAAAAGCTTCTAAGACAAGTGCTTAATAAATGATGGACACTGTTATTATTACCATTATCATCTATTTTATTAAAAACTTGTAATGGCTTCTTGTACATTATATGATAAAGCCTAAATCCCTTAACCTGGCAATTAGACTCTGTACAATCTGATCTTGTTATTGGCTCAAATTCAATAAACAGTATTTGTCAATATGAATTCTCTGCTCCAGACAGGGTGAACTAAAAAATATACCCTTTGAAATTATGTTTTTATTCATGCTGTGACTCATTATGTCCCTCTTTCTTTGATGTGTTTTCGTTTCTCTCCATTTTTACTGTTACTCATTTTTCAGTGACTTACTCAAGTCTAGTTTGTTCCCAAAAAGGAAAAAACCAGATCAGCATTTGGTATTGGTCAAAGTTTCTAGAAAAAGGAATCCTCAAATAACTTGAGAATGAGCCGTATGTTATAACCCATCTTGGAGATTAATATTACACATTAATTTTAATGGGCCTTGAGATGTCCTACAGTAAAGAATATTTTTAATACAGTATCCCAAATTTATTGGAGGAGTAAACATCTTCTTTCTTCCAGAAACTATTAGAAATCTAGACATGAATATTCTAGATTCAGGAAGAGAACTGAAAATCATTTTAATTTTGAAACTGGTGTTACAGTCACAATTTCCTATGGAAATGATATGTAGCATTCCTACATAATGCTAAATTTCAAAAATGAGTTTAAGTAAATCTGGGAGAATTGAGAGAGTGAAAAGCTTAATTTTCTAACAAGTAGGAATTTTGACATATTATATAAGTGGAATACCAAAAATAAAAAATATTTAATAACATCTGATTAAGTTTATTCTCGATTAATACCACAATTAAAAACTTTGAAGCCCAGAGAAAATTTTTTTGTAGTTTTTTTCTAGTAACCATACACTTTTTTGCAGTCTGTACCTATACTTTTCAATATAACTATTAATGTTATATCTGATGATAGTAAGTCAGAGTATAGTGCAATACAGACTAAAGTTTTGATTTCTCACAGAATCTTAGTCTATAATTCTATGCTCCTTTGTACATATTTCAGCCTTAAACTCCTAATTTCTAGGCCCTGAATTGTAGCTAGAAAAATTCCACCTTTATTTCTATTATATAAATCATAAATTAAAACAAAGAAAGATGCTAAAATCAACAAATAAGATGAAGAAATTTAATAAAAAATCTGAAGCTTGACATCCATTCTTTTACATAACTGATTAAACGCCTGTTGCTTAAAATATTATTTAAAATGTGTGTACCCTGTTATTAATTCATTTAAAAATAACTGCAACTACCTAGGCTGAACACAATTACTAGATAATTAGTGAATTCTTGAGAGAAAAATACATTTCGTGAAATGTGTTTATGTATGTTCATTTAATTGTATTCTCAGTATATTACTATATTTGATGTTAGAGTAGCAGGCCATTTTAATTCAAATAATTATTTGCATAATAGTAATCAAATATAAACAATATAAATAATATGAAAAGGTAAGTATTAATCAGCCACACTAGTATATAAATTGTCAGTAGTTTCCTAAGTAGCCATAATTAGAACATTCCAAAAGAAGAGTGCGTTTGCGTTTCACGTCGATAATTACAATATTGTTAGATAGATTCTGTTTTCCATCTGTGAAACACTTGACATGTAATAGAAGACAGGAAAAACAATTTAAAGTCCTCTCCGTATTTTACGTAAGGCACAGAAATTGGAAGTATAACTAAAAAACAATAATATATGGCTTAAAATATCAATGTCATATATTAAATATTTTCATTTTTCTAAAAGGTAAAGTCCTTTTATTTCTAGTTTTCCAAATTCTCTTTGATGTTTCACTATAAAATTTTAAAATGGACAAAAGAAAGCTTTATTAGACATATGTTTATTAAAAATGAAAATTATTTTACCATCCATTTGTAAATATTTTACTATAAATACTTTACTATTATCAAGTAAATATTTATCTTTCAAAGGCCAGGATTAAAGTTCGCTAAAACAGACCACTAGAGGGCAAGCCACACTCTGATCTCAGTTATAAATAAGTGAATGACTATAGCTGCCTTAAAAACACTAGCTATATCTAATAATCATTCTTTTTCCTTAATTTTTTATTCAAAACTATTTTTTCAGTGCCCACTGTGTACCAGCCACTGTGAATACAGAATTAAAGCAAGTCATATATATATATCTCTGTACTAGTTCTCTCTCCATATACACATAGGCATATAGATTTGAAAATGGTTTTAATATATTCCTTTAATGTTATTTATTCCTTCAGAATTTATTATCTTTAAATTTTTATCTTAAGGGTAATGTGCTGTAAAAAAATCAAATAACCAGACTTTCCCATGCAAGTTGTCATACGGTAACTTGGACATCTCTGACACTGAAAATCAAAGAACATCTTTTGGTATAAAGTACATTAATGAATGTTATATAATCTCCATAGAATGGGAGTTTAATAAAAGCCTGTGGAATATTCTTCAACACTGTCCGAAATTTGCCTCGGCATTTTCCTAACTTGGTTTGTCCCTTCTTTTACTGGGCAGAACAGGATCCACATATGAAGAAAAAAGTGGTTGAGTTGTTGTCAGAGACAATTAAAGTCTTCTTCAGGTCCCCATTAGCTAGTGCCCTGAGAAACGGGTGGAATGATTTCATAATTTCTGTTGAATATAAAAGGACACTGATACCCTGGGGATATTGATTCAGAAAGACAGAAAGAATAGCTGGGAAGCTCTTTCAGTGATAGAGAAGTTAATGATTTTGTGATTCATCCAAGAGAAACGCCTTACAACCTTTGATAATGGCAAGGCAGATAGTGTCACTGCTGACCTTGTCAAATTAGCAGAAGCTAATAATATCAGGGCAGAAGACAAACCTAAGCACCACAAAGGAGAGTTTAGCAACACTTGCATATTTTTAATTGTATTTGTCGGGGGGTTCTTTAACAAAAGATTGCTTTTGTTAATATCAGGGTTAATATCAGGATCAAAGTGTTAATATCAGGATCAAAGTGTTTTCTGACGTCAACATTTTTATGGAAGGCTAGACATAATAGAAATGCTCTGCCGAATTATTAGGAAAAATGGAAGCTACCTCTCCTCCACATGCCATTAGTATTAAAAGTGTTAAATGTCCAACATAATTAAATTACATGGAGGAAAACAATGAACACCAAGATACAGAAATTGATAGAGAAATGTTGAACCACCAGAACACAATCCACATCTCTTCACTTAGTAGGTACACTGATTCATTCCTTCAGCAGATACTTGCATAACCTCTATTTAGGTTCCATGGATACAACAGTAACCAGATCTGCTCTCAACACAGCTTTCATTTTAGCTAGGGTCCCCTGCTAGACGCATAGGAGATAAAGCTGATCAACACTCCCTTCCCTTGAAGGGTTTTCTTGTACATGTGGGAGAAAGATGTCGACATTCAGACCAATGCAATGGAAAAAAAATCAATACAAATTTAAATATGTACCAATTACTGTGGAAATGAAGAGCTGGAAGTTTTCTTCTGAGGAAGTTGGGGAAGGGGCTACATTCTGGGTATTGTCTGGAAGAAGATTCAAGGGAAGAAGGTTGCTTTGTTCAGATCATCTTGTTCTGGCAGAAACTTGAAGGGTATGTGACTGCTTGTTAGATGCGAAGGAAGTAGCACATCAGACACTGGGCACCAAGTGCTGGGAGAACATGGCACTGTAAGTGGAATATGGAAATGAAAATGGGTCTGGAGAAGGAGGCAGGAGGCAGAAGTGAGAAGGTGGAGGACCTGGCATGCCCCATTCCTACAGGGAACTGTGATTTCCTTTAAGTTGGCGATAGGAAACATTTAAAGATTCAAGTTGGAACTTGATGAGGGAACACATGAAAATTGTGCAAAAATAAAGTAAAAAATCATTACTTTTGTATTTTACATACATATTCATACACACAGGCACACCACTCTGATGAAGGTATGAGAAGTGGATTGGAGTAAGGCAATTATTCTTAGGCTTACAGATCATCGGGATTTTTACAAAGAAACTGGATGGACTATTTTCAACCAAACAATAAGAATTCCTCACTCACAGCTAATAATTGTTTAACCCTCTTCTCCCAGAACAATGTGTTATGGGAAACCAGGCATGGTTCTGAAAAGAGAGTTCATGTATAAAATAAAGCAATGAGAGGCCTTCACCTTTCATTCTGCCAATCTTTGGGCATTCAAGTTACCCCAGGGAGGAGAGTTTCATATGAATAACTAAATGACTTAAGTGCATTTAAATTGATATCAATTTTACATAATAAAATCTCCTAAAATTTACCATCTCTGACATTTCAATGGGGTTCAAAGATTTATTATATGCAATTTATATGTTTTGTTAATAGCTGTGATAAATTAGATTTTCAACATTTTTATGCCAGGTTTATGGAGACAAGTTTATATGTTTGTTACTACTAAGCAAAAGTAATTTTTTTTATTTTTAAAAGTTTGTTTAATTGATAAGAAACTAAAACAAAAATTAATTTCCAGGTAATGAAAATTATTAATCAGAAGTATTAATCCACTAATGTAGTAAATATTTTTAAGGACATAAAAATACTTGATAAATTAATTAATTTACATTACAGATGCTCTGCATCTACGTGCATTACCGCCTGCAAAGATGTCCTTCAACAACAACAACAAAAATTTTCTTGGTAGCAGTTAGCATCACAACCTCCACAAGTGGTTTGACAAATCTAGGTCTTGTCATGGTTGCTAAATATGTAAATCATACTGAATGACCGAGGCTAAAAGCAAAGTGACAGTTGACTGTGACTGCCATTAACCATGGATCACATCCCGGCATGTAATACAATTATATGGCAGGAAACAACTAATGTGGGCTGCTCTGGTGGGAGAAGGGAGAAAATATTGAATTTTTCTTTGTAATCTATTTACATCTTGCAATGGGGGCATTAGTCAGATTAAGGTTCAGAATGCCAGGCGCACACCAGCCCAGTGTGCTAAGTGGTGCCTTCATTCCTAATGTGATAAGAAGGTAATGGTTGGATAAACAAATACATTCTAATATACATTGCTTCCACTGATGTAGACTGAAATCTTTTAGAAACATAAAGATCTGCCAGCATTATTAAGTATGACCTCTACTTTTCCTTTCCCCTCATTAATAGACAAATTTTGCTGAAATTTTCTTAGTAAATCATATTAATTTCCTCACAAAATTCAAGCTTAATATATATTATCAAGACACATGAAGACAACACATTAAAATGTAAATTTCAATTATTTTATTTGTATTGCTGAATATATAGACATACATAGATAGATCACATCAAATTTAAGAGAGAAACAGGTGAAGGAGGGGCAGGCATTAACGAAACAGCTTTAGAGCAGCCTGGCAAAAGCCTTTTGAATATTCTGGGAGTTTGAAATATTCAAACTTTGGTATATTTTTCTTGGACGCTCATGTATTGTCAACCATCATGACAAGTCTCTTAAATGTATGTCTAACTTATTTGGGAAATTCATTTGTTTTGCGAATACATAGATTTTAATTTTAGAGCTCATAAATTGCTTTACCTAACTTTCTTTTAAACTTTAAAGCCCATCACTTGAATAATTTGGGGTTATATAAAATATGTGCTACCCCATGATCTGGGCAGATGGTATACTTCAGAATCAATATCAAATTCGCTAAATTAGCCATAAATAAACTCCCTGTTTCTCAAAGAAGCTTTCTGAGAATAACCAGTGTTGTCATTCCCACAGTAACATTTTCCTCATTTTTCCATCGTCTCAATCCACAGAACATGTTCATACAAGATAATTGTTCAAAAATTGTCAATAGTAAATAACAACCCAGTATCAAATCTGTTATAGATAAGCTTGACTGGTTAAGGAATACTAACAAAATTTGTATTTATATTTAAATGCCTGTATTCAGTTTGTGCATATAAATTAAGGGAAGACCAGAAATAATCCAGGCTCCTTAATTAGGTATAAATATAAAGTAAGTTCAGATATTTCAGAGATGTGTGTGAACTTGGTATGCTTTGAACAATTTACAAAATTTTATAGTTCTATTGGCCTTAATTCTTTGAAATCTTTTAGAGGTCAAATCATCTCTGAGAGGCCTTCTTTGGCAATCTCCACCAGTTATTATATACTTCTATAATTTACTGTATCTTTCCTTCAAGGTACTTATCACAATTACAATTAAATTCCTTTCTATATATCTCTTTAGTGTTTATCTCTTACATTAGCCTGTGTGTTCTATAAGAGCAGCAATATAAATATATTTATTTATTTATTTAATATATATATATATATATATAGACACACACATATATACACATATATATATATTTTTTTCCTTGAGATGGAGTCTTGCTCTGTCATCCAGGCTGGTGTGCAATGGCGAGATCTTGGCTCAGTGCAACCTCTGCCTCCTGGGTTCAAGCCATTCTCCTGCCTCAGCCTCCCAAGTAGCTGGGCTTATAGGTGGGTGCCACCATGCCTGGCTAATTTTTTGTATTTTTAGTAGAGACGGGGTTTCACCATGTTGGCCAGACTGGTCTTGAACTCCTGACTTTGTGATCCACCTGCCTCAGCCTCCCAAAGTGCTGGGATTACAGGCATGAGCCACCATGCCTGGCCCTAAATGAGGAGATATTTAAATGGTGATATATTCCTTGATATTTCTCCATCTCCATAATGAAAGATCTTAAATATATCTAATTTGCAAAGGACTAGATTATTTATAACACTTACATGACAGGAAATCAATCAACTGTTTTACATATACTTTATATATGTAACATGGAAAGCTAACAATGATTAGAAATAGCATCAAGAATATCTCACTTCTTATACAATATATGCTTCTAGTAGTATATATGTAATTAATTTAATAATTGTAATTTATTTCTTAATTGTAGTACATGCTGCTTTCACATGTATCTTCTCAATAAATAATTGCTAGAGTCTTTGGGTAAGGTGTTACTGCCTCTGTTTCACAGATGGACAAACTGAGGCTCAGAATGTTAAGGGTTTGCCCAAATTTAAACACTTAGTAGGTAATACTGAAAGAATTGAATCTGCACAGCCCTATAGTCTGAATGAAATCCCAATGACAGAATTCTTAATTAGTATTTTAATAGCTTGAACTTTAAGGTATTTCTGCTTAACGTATTAGGTTTTCCTTAGTGAGCCTCAGTTTTTGTTAGCTGAGTGAAATGGATAATTGAAAGCATGTAAAATTTTCCCTTATGTTAGAGAGTGAATGTTAAGCATGGATAATGCAGCTAAATAGCTGTAATCATCCACTATGCATAGCCAATAGTCAACAGATGTTCAACATAGATCCAACAGATCTAAGGGGAAAAAACACCTACCACATCTAACCTAACACAGGACTTTATTTGCAATAATGCATCCTAAAACGAAGGTCAATTTTGGCACACAAACAACAATTTTGGCAATTCTTACTTTTTGACATCATATTTTCCTATTTTAGGGCTGTATGCTGGCTTCATCCAAAGAAAAACTTGGCAGTCTAAACAGTGTATATAGATGTCATGAAATTTGTGTAAACATTAACCAAACAATCCCTAATGATGTGGTATTTTGTATGTATGCATATATTAATGCTCTATGTGCATGTATGTATGAATATATTCAATTTCATATAAAAACGTTAAAGTGAACTGAAATAGGACAAATCAAGTAAAAAATTAACTGTAACTGTACATGCTTTTGGACTGGATCATCTGTGTAGGAAACAAATATTTATTGTCATTTTTTCTCAATTGTCATTTTTTCTCAATAATATGGTAGTAATGTTTACCTATGTTTTCAGATTGAATCCTTAAAAATAATTCAGTTATAGTTAATTATAATTGCTTGAATAAAAATAAAATGTGATTTAAATTAGCACATATTTAACTAAAATATGATATCTTCATTTGTCCCAGTATATGGCTCTTCACAGACAATTCTTCATTGTGAACATTGTGGACTGGAGGTTCTAAATATCAAGCAAATGAAAACAGTATTGACTGGGACAGAAGATTCTTCGGTTTGGAATATCCTCCATTCCTTCAACCAAAATATGCTGAGCACTGAGTGTCCAATGAAGAGTGAAAGCACACATGATCTCCAATTTTGGTGAAACTGCTCGAAGCTGGGCTGACTTTTCAGATTATGAAGACCAAATTCCCTGTTTTCGGAGACATTTGATTGGTGTATGGTGAAAGCTGGGGGCGGAGTGCGTGTAAATGCCAGTGGCAGTCGGCCGCCCTCTTCATAGTGGACGCAGGAACCTTTAGAGTGGAGGGAGTAATGGATTTGCAAACTCTCCTGCTGCTCCCGAAGCTTTCCCAAGCCCTGCTTCTAAGTCCATGGCTCTTGTAATCAAAGTAACATGCTCATCAGCCTGGATAATCATTGTTACATCAATGTCTGCATCTGGTGTTTATCATCTTGGAGAGCCAAGCAACAGAAGGCCTCATTTCGACCAGGCATTTTAAAATCTCTTCTTGGAATGACACTTCCTGTGTGCCCTAAAGGACCTACAGCGAGTGCCAAGTTACCGTGTTTCCTGTTGTACATACACATGGAGAGCACTATGAAAAGGGAACTGAAGTCCCCAGGATAGAGGCTTCCGGGGAGCATGATGTCATGCAACAGCACAGTCTGGGAAGGATGTGTTCATGGCTCAGTCACTCACTGATCAGTCTCCTTTCTGTAAACTGGGATAACATCAATTTTGTTTCTTTTTCTCAAAAACTAACTGTGAAGGCCAAATGTCATAGCGTATGAACCGTGCTTTAAAAATTGTAAAGCGAGATACAGACAACGATTAATGATAATAATGATAAAAATATTAAACTGTTATTTAAATGCAAGATACTGTTATCTTATTCCTCAAATCCAACTCAGAAAGTCCCTGCTTCCTCCAAATACAATTCTTACTTCTTGAAATTTGCATCTTCTTCATCTGTTGTTCAATTATGTTTTAATCCATGAATTAGGGGATTTCTAACTCCCAGTGACCTTATACTGGATTCAGGCTGACTATGCATAAATATCGGACTACCTGAGGTAGGGTGCCTAGCACACACAATGAAAGGAAAAAGAGGGAGTCCCATCTGTATCATAAACACATATACACAAAACTAAAAACTGAACCAATGCATGCAGAAACTTAAACAAAAAAGGATAATCTTATTGAAATGCTCCTAAAAAATCAGGATAAAGATAACAATTTTGAAAATTAAACTTGTAACCCAATACTGCAAAGATATACTCTTCTGGGTTGGGATTACAGCATTTCCAACCCTGCACTGAAATAAAGGAAAATATTTTATGGCCATGAAAAGTTGGAATGGAGGCACAGTACCAAAAAACGGGATACCATTAAGAAGAGACATCTGGTCATTTTGGCATGATCGCATTTCTGTTACAAAGTGCAAATACATTCTTTATGAGAATGTGCCATTGATTACATACTCTGCATTTTAGCACTGTTTCTAAACACGCTGTAAATTATGTTAAGTAACTCATTGAGTCTCTGATTTAGATTTTTTTTCTCAAGCAGAAAGATAATGTTTGCTACAAAAAGGAATAAACCAGTAGACAAATCACATTTATAAACTCTGCAAGTGACGTGAGTGACGTTAAAACATCTGGGAGACGTTAGAGACTGCATTAACTCTAATCATGGATCACATTATGGCAGATTTCTTTTTTCCTTAATGAGGAGAAAAGACTGAGATAGTGAACGTGTTATTCAACATAACCCTGCAGTCCTTGTCCAAGAACTAATAAAGCACCAGAGAGAAGGCCTTGCTCCATCAGAATTCCAGAACTAAGGGTAGGCAATCTCCTTTATGTTTGGCCTATGTGTCACTGGGGATAGTGTCTGAAAAAACAAGGCCCATTTTCTCACTCCAAATAAATCATGGACTATCTAGCACGCAATATTTACATTGAACAAAAAGATGATCCTTGTTCCCTTTCTTCTAGCAACACCTCATTTATCTGTTAATTGCGTAACCTAAAGAAGAGGTCACTAAAGACAAGACTCCATATACAATGAGAAGATGTAAACTCTGTAAAACTATAATATAAATGGAAAAATCTGATTTCATAATTATGCTGCAAAATATAGTCAAAATATTTTTTAAATTGACTTTAAATATGCATATTTATACAGAAAACTATCTGAAGTCCCAATGTTACATAGATAAATACGGAGAAAGGCCTAGGAAATTAACTGCGACTCCAGTAGTTCACGTTGGAAGAGACTTATACATCATTTTCAATATGCAGAATAACAATCATTTCACTTTAAAAATGCTTTTCAGGCATTTATCTTTAAGATACATATTTTCATTTCATTTGTAAAGAAGCAATCAAACAAGATCTACTTTGTGTGAGGTTTACTTGATTTCAAAGTATAATTAAATAAAACATTAACATCTCTTTGATGAAGAGGTTGCTCTCCAAAGATTTAAGTCCTTATGAGTAAGCTTATACAATATTTTTTAAAGGAGGATCTAGTGAGAAATACGTTGACTTGGATACCTTGCTACTACAGAACTAGAGAGACTGGAATAAAGTTAAAGTATTACTTCCCAAAGTGTCTTATTTGAATTTCATTTTGAAGCTCAGAGTTGGGGTTGGGAGGGACTTGACTAGAGAAAGTCTCTATTTTCTATGGATTATTAGGTATTACACCCTTCAGGACTAGTGTTCCATGGACCATACTTCGGGAAACTTGCTTCATGTTTAAATCAACATTTGGGAAATGTTGCTTCAAGACACAGAGTATAGAGAGTTAAAGAGAATTTTATTATGATGCTTGAGTAGTCTGCTAAACTGCAAGCATGGGTTAAGAAAAAAAATTCTAGGGGAGTAGTAATTGACACCTGAGGCCCATTCAGCAGTAGGACCTGGTATCTAGCTATTACAATAAGGTCAGCATGACCTTGAAGACCCCAGAGGAATAAGAATCCATCTGGAGGGGAAACCAGAGACCTCTTTAGAGGCCATCACACCACTCTGATCATTCCAGAATGATTAAATGATGTTCCCCCTTAAGAGACCCATAGAATGGACCCAAGTTTATTTCATCACCACTGCCAACACAATTATTTATGACCAACGGCCCAAAACACTGCATTGTTAACTCAAAAAACTTCAACAGAAAAGCTAACAAAAGCACACATTAGCACATTTAAAAAAAAAAAAAACAAACTTTTCCTACTTCAGCTGCTGATTGGGCAACATTTTGACTGGAATTCATTGGACTAAAGTAAATTCAACTTACCTGCTTAACTGCCTCACAGCAAACAGTTTCTTTTGTCAATACTAGTGATGGAATTAATTGGAAGAGTAATCATTAAATGTGTTTTAATTGCCCAGTGTGCATAAGGGAACAGAAAGGGAAGACTTTTTATGGATTTCCCATTTCTCCCACTGTCTGCCCTACTTTCCTTCAAACCTAAACTGCAAACATAGCTGAAGGTATTTTTGTCTTGCATAACTGCAAATGCCTGCATCTTTAATAGAGATGATTTATAAAGACATTTTGGAACATGCTGACTTCATAATGAAGAAGCTGTACTCCCAAAAGAGTCATTAACCCAGACATTCAGTGCCTGAACCACTGGGAATTATACAAAACCATTCAATGAGCAATGCAAGATGGATTCTTATGCTTTCTGCTAAGAGGAAGTAGGTAGGAATCTCTCGCAACACTCCAAACACTTTGAGATCAATGAAGAAATTGAAGCTCCAAAAAGGTAAAATGACTTTCTCAAGGTCACAGAGCTTATCAAATCTCTAAATACTCAACTTAGGAAGAGATCTCTAGATCTTTCTACAGATCATATCACCTCTAAAAATAGAATATAAAATATATTTGTAAGTATATTGATATTTTGTTGTGTCATTCTTTCAAGATAATACAATTAATTTTAAAAGATAAGGATTATCTACCGTAAGATTCAAATACAGAGTAAAATTCAACACTTAAACATTTTTCATTTTTTAACACTGATTGACTCATTGTACTTGTCAGGTTATATTAGTTGGTGTGACAAGCTCCAAAATGCATAACGGTGAAAATATGATGGAAGTTTATATCTCAACTCTGATATAAATACTTTCACCTAAGGAGATATTCATTATCTCTTTGGATAAATGACTGAAATGGAACAAAGAAGCTGCAATTTCTTGAGCCATCAAGAAAGCCACATTTAAAAACCATTTTTCAGAAAATCTATCTAGTTTTTTTTTTTTTTTTTTTTTTTTTTTTTTTTTTTTTTTGAGACGGAGTCTCCCTCTGTCGCCCAGGCTGGAGTGCAGTGGTGCCCTCTCGGCTCACTGCAAGCTCTGCCTCCCAGGTTCACGCCATTCTCCTGCCTCAGCCTCCCGAGTAGCTGGAACTACAGGTGCCCACCACCACGCCAAGCTAATTTTTTGTATTTTTTTAGTAGAGACGGGTTTCACTGCGTTAGCCAGGATGGTCTCTGTCTCCTGACCTCGTGATCCACCCGCCTCGGCCCCCAAAGTGCTGGGATTACAAGCGTGAGCCACCGCGCCCGGCCTAGTATATCCTCTTTATTTTAACCTGGGTACCTGTTGTTCCTATGTAGCCTGGGAAAATAATGATGCCCCTCTCTATCTTAGTACCCCTCCAAGAAACATTGTCTTAAATGGGTTCAGGCTGCTATAACAAATGAGCATAATCAAGGCGGCTTAAAACAACATTTATTTTTTATGGTTCTGGAGACCGAGACCAGGATGCCTGCATGATTAGATTCTTGGTGAGGGCTCTTTCTGGTTATAGCCTCACATTGCTTTTCCTTGGTACATACAGAAAGAGAGATCTAGTGTCTCTTCTTCTTCTTTTTATTCTTTTTTCTTTTTTTTTTTTTTTGAGGTGGAGTTTCGCTCTTGTTGCCCAGGCTGGAGTGCAATGGCGCGAATCTCAGCTCACTGCAACCTCTGCCTCCTGGGTTCAAGCAATTCTCCTGCCTTAGCCTTCCGAGTAGCTGGGATTACAGGCATGTGCCACCATGCCTGGCTAATTTTGTATTTTTAGTAGAGACGGGGTTTCACCATGTTGGCCAGGCTGGTCTTGAACTCCTGACCTCAGGTGATCCACCTGGCTCGGCCTCCCAAAGTGCTGGGATTACAGGCATGAGCCACCACGCCTGGCCTCTTCTTCTTTTTATAAGGGCATTGATTCCCATCATCAGGGGTCCATCCTTATGACCTCACCTAGTCCTAATTACCTCTCAAAGACCCCACATCCAAATACCAACACATTGGGGACTTAGGATTTCAACATATACATTGTGGAGAGACACAAACATTCAGTCCATAGCAAACATCCATTGGAAAAATGTGAGAAAGCTATGTAGATATTCATAAACCTTCCAAAATACTTGCCAAAAATGTGGACTCTAAAAAGAAATGATAGTATATTTTTTAAAGTTCCTATCCATTTTTATATATCACAGAATGCAAGGGATAACACTAAATGGTGCAATTATGAAAAAGTAAACATAATTTTCTATTTAATTTTATCATTCAATTTGGTCTTGGCTTGGCGAATGAGAAAACTGGCAGTTACAAATTGTGTAATTCAACTTAATGAATATCAAACTGAAAATAAATGTCAGAAATGTGCATTTCTTTTTTCTGAAAAAAATATGACCATATTTCTTCCACTAATTTATTTCTAGTTTAATATAATTGTATATAGTAAATCGTATTCAATTTTCCAAGATCATCTACAAATAAGTCCCTGGCTGAACAGCTGCATGTGACAAAAGACATTATTTAAACATTGTATAATGGTATAGTTTATATTATTTACTTCTATATATTAAGTAATACTCTAATACTCTATATTTTAAAAGTTTGGAAAATACCCTTCCTATAAAATAATTTAAAATACAAAATCCTCAATTGTTCATACATTGGTACCCTCCAAATGGGCAGGAGCTTTAAACAATCGATTTTAAAGTGCAATGCTAATATTTCTTTCAGTAAAAATAGATTAGGCTGGATGAAAGCTATTCTGAATGAAGGTATAAAAGTAAAAGCATACACAGGTGTGCATGAGAGAGAGACATGAGGGAGAGAGAGAAGAGGTTTGGGAGGAAGAGAGGGAGAGAAATTACAGAATGAGAGGTTATATGAAAATTTTAACAATTTCATCTTTATGAAGAAGTTAACATGAAAAGCAACCTACACACACAAAAAAGCTTAAAAAAATCAATGGTGAAAAGAAAGTATCCTGACTTTTTAATTAGTCTTTAAAAGTTCAGAGTTGAGAGTCAACCTCTAAAATCACAGTAGATTCTCTTATCACCATTAACCTTCAATACAAAGGGCTTTATCGTCCCCAGAATAATTTTTGAAATCATTACAATATTTTAATCTTAACCTCTTCTTTCTTTTTCTCCTAATAGTGAGTTTTTATCTGTGTTTGGAACTGCTGGGGAGACTATCCTGTATTCTGTCACATGTTCTCGTAATTGTTCTATTCAAACACTCCAAGATCTGTGGTTTCTGATCTTCTGCAATGCCAGGGACCAGAGCAAAGCACAAGAAACGAAAGTGCCCCACAGTTGCAGGCACATTTTCTAGAAAATTACAGTGTGTTTCATCAACACTGATGGGTATCTTGTCTTATCTTTGCCTGGATTCCCTAAAAGAAGAGCTCCACAGAGGGAGTCTGTGAATGTGACTCACCTAGGGACACCCACAGGAAAGGGGGAGAGTGAGATGGTCAGGATAGGGCAGAGGAGGGGCTGAGCAAGAATGTGGTCTCCACCAGAGGCAAGCTTCAGCCTCACCAAGCCTCTGGACCCTCTGGAGCATGAACTGCCCAACAGAATTGTTCTCACCTTGAGGAAACCTACCAGGCAAAGCAGCTCTTGCTTCAGTCAAAGGAGATTCCTTGGAGAAGGGAGAAGGGGGCAGCTGTGAGCCTTTAGCCGCCAACAGGACAGCAGCTGGGGGATGTGTGCACTGGGCCAGTAAAGGAGATAGGACAGGAAAGCAACAGCATCCACTGTGTGTCCATTCCTTAGAGATTTCCCATCACCTTTCTTTTGACATAACTGATCATCTCTGCATGTAGCAGAAACGGGCACTAGGATAGATGAAAAGTTATGACTGTAGTTGGAATGAAACGTGTCTATGCAACTGATTAGGGGTATAGTTTGTGAAAGAATGCATGGCTGTACTAGAGAGGGAGAGAGAAAAAAATAATAAAAATATTAGAAATCAATTTTCAAAAAATTATTCTGCTAGTTTCACCAAAGTGACTAGGATGTTGCTATATTGGAAGTTGAAAGAACAAGATAATTAATAACAAAATAATTTTTACAATTGCTGTTAAAACCATGTACTACAAAAAAACACATGTAAACGTAGTCACTTAGCATTCCAATTACCAAATGCATAATAAATCAAATTCAAACAATGTTACCTTTAGAAATAAATGTCAAAAGTATCAATCCCCTAATAAAAATTTTAAAAGCTTTAATTCCATTTCTATAAAAGGTTCACAAATAATTTATTGATTTTTTTTCCTGGAAGAAAAATAAGAAGAAATAGATGTCAGCCCAAGTAGAAGCCAACAAAATGAGCAGTTGGAAGTTTAATGCACGAGAGAAGTGATTTAAATTCTAGAAATTATCTTGGTCCTCTTCAGAGCACACAATCCTTTTTGCATAGTGATGATTCAATACACGTTTAAAAACATGTTGGAAAAGTTGAATTGAAATGGACTTTGAAAAACTCTATAGATTTTTGGTAGCTTTAATTCAACCAGCAATGGATGAAGCATCAGGAAGGCTAAGGGTGTTAGGGTAAGATTGAAAGCTGTGGGATCAGACAGATCTATGTTTCAATCCTAACCCTGCATTTAGCTAAGTTTGACTTTGGTACATTACTTCAAACTGGTAGAGCCTCAGTGCCTCATCTTCAGCACTTCTCTGGGTTATTGTGAGGATTAAAAGAGATAAGACATAAATGATGCCTTGCATGTTTTATGCAACAGGGGCGATTATTATTGCTGCTGTTAGGGAGATAAGAAACATGCACTTAAGTGGAGGCTGCAATCTGTCAGGCAGCTGGCAAATATCCGCCTGCATGCATGTTCTTTGGCCTGTCCTGCATAAGACATTTAAAATAAAAATTGAGATCTGGGTTTTCTTGGAAAACTGGAAGCTGCCACCATATTGGGCCCATATTCCTGCAGTGAGAACCTGGAGTCTTTTGTTTTAGACAGGACATGTGCTCTCCAGTTCACCACACTTTCCAGCAGAATCTGTTGTACTACATTCAGCCCACTTACTCACGTAACCTTATTGGTCCCAGTAGGCACTGGAGCTTGTGACTGCCTGGTTTGCCAAGGAAGCATAAGACTCAGAGGCATGCAATATAAATCTGCATGGGGGCAGCTGAAGATGCAGTGCTGTGTGGTAGAAAGCAGCTGGAACCGGGAGCCAAGGAACATGAGTTGTAGCCCCAGTTCTACATTAACACCTGTGTGAACTCTGAGCTCTATGGGGGTCTGTTTCCTCATCTGTAAAATATATGTTCTGGGTAGGTCAAGTTTCTGAACACAAGGCAAGTCAGTTCCCCATCTGGGTTTCAGTTTCTCATTTGTTCTTTTTTAAAAATGATGCCAAATTAATGGGTCACCGAAGCCTGGTTGAATTAGAGAAAGCCCTCCCTCCAAATGCTCCTGTCAAAAAAAGAAACACTGCACACAGAGTTGATGGGATACATTTGGAAGCTCAAATGCCAAAAGGAAGTTTAACATACATAAGAGCAGCAATTTTGAGAATGCACTCCCCTGTGTTGCTGGCCTAATGCATTAGTTCTAACTGAGTAAATAGAACTAATTGTTTCCCTCAAGTTTATTCTTCTGCCTAAAATACCTAGGAATGCTCAAATACTAAAATAAATTATATCTGCTTTATAATTCTCTTTGAGCAAAATTCCAGCCATATACTCTTATAACTTTGCAGAACTACGTTTTGAAACTCATGACTCCAGGTACTTATCATTATTCACTCTTTCTATTCAGTCAAGATTTATTCTGGTGTTTTTCATTCTAGAAATTTTTAATCAAATGATTTTTGTAAATCCCACAAGATAAAAAGATGTGAAATACATGTAACTCGAAATGTGATACTCAAGTTCTCACCTAAGACAGTACATTAAAAAACCCATATTCAATTTTCATAGCAGTGTGCAAAGCCTATTTCTTAAAAAAAAAAAAAAAAAGACATACACAGCTAATATATCTTGCCAAAGTCCAAGATACTGGATGTGGAAGTGTCAAGCAAATAAACTTTACAGAAAGTTACTGTCAAGGTTTTCTCTGTTTTGTGTTCTGTTGTTGTATAGAGTAGCTACTCTACTCAAAGGTGACAGTCAATTAGTGACAATTCCCAGTGGTGGAATAAGAGCTAACAAGAATGGGAGGTAAGGGGGCTATATCAACTCTGGCAAAATAGATTCTAGGTTTGTGTTGTTCCTGGTTTAACAAATCTTAATTTCTAGGCTTTTTGAAAAATCATCTGTCATAAGAAGCCAACTGTGTTACTTTCTAAAACACATTTAATTTTAAAAATTCGAATAGGCTTAATGAAAGACTAAAGGTGCACAGGTAAAGCATACTCTGTTATTTGACATGGGCAAGAAGATAACTGTTCTGACTAATCAATTATTTTCTTCAAATTCATGAAAGGGCAACGACTTTTCAAAGACACAGAATATAGTACATTTAATTCTAAATCCACTGTGAGCATGATCTAACTTTTCCCCTAGTGATTAAGAAGGTATTACATGATCTTGCAGTGTCCTGGTAGGGTGATTACCCATCTTGTTTACCCAGGACAATCTCAGTTTATACTTGTAAAGGAACAATTATTAATAACTTTCTCTTTCCTGCACAAAAATGACCCAATTTAGGCAATAAATTATGTGGTCTCCCTACCTCTGAGTCACTATAATGCACCCAATCTTTCATGCAGCGCTGTAGATAGACAGACATGTAGGTTTAATAAGATTGAACCTATTGAAGAAAATGCTCTAAAAGGAAGATTTACAATACAAAGTGTAAATAAATATTCTTCCACACTAATTTTAGTCAAGCTATACTTTAAGTCTACTAAGCAATAACAAAAAATGGTCAGAAATAGGTTAAAATTACCAAATTAGTAAGTAATACAAATGTCTGATTTCCATTATCTATCAAGTTTTTAATTTGTGTCTTCAAAGGCAAAATAAATCCCAGAGTATTTAAATAATCACCACAAAAAAACTATATTCTAAACATTGTATAATGAATTAAAGTTAAAAAAAAAGTTGAATATGGGGCCTAAATGGTCTTCTCATTTCCCAAATTTAAAATATGTTTCACAATGTGAATTTTGTTCTGTATTTCTATGAAACTACTCATGTGGATTGAAAAAAATGATTTTAACATGCTTATGTTACCAATAGTACAAAGTAACAATAAAAACACAAAAGAAGAATTATTTCTACTAAGTCCTTAAAAAATAAAATTAGCTGAAAGTTGAATTTTATTAAAAGAATATGTAGCACTAAAAGAAACCAATAATACAAAGCAAAACATGTCTTTAATACAGGCACAGTATGATAGCTTTTTAGGATAAAGTTTCAAGTTAAGTGACAATATTTTAAAAATCAAATGCAAAACTCTGTATTTAAATTATTTAATATACCCATGCATTTACCCTATTCACAAACTTCCTAAAAATGAAGATCCCCAAACAAGTTACTTTTACAATCCAATGACAAAAATTAACTGAACTCAAGAGATGCTGTCAATTTCAATTCCCAATATATTAGTAACAACAAAAACGCATCACACACATTAATAGTATTTTCCTAATTTTACTTCACTTAGGATTTTGAAACATTTTTTCCTGCCTTTGACATTGTTTTATACTTCATGCTTAATAAATTGCATTTATTGGGAAATAATAAATTAACTCACTTTAAATCACAAAAATATACAACTGCAAATCAGGACTTCTGATCAGTGTGACCAAACTGATTTGATAAATTAAAGAAAGACTCCTGATACTTAATTGGTAAGCTGTGCAAACTTGAGTTTTTTAAATATTGGAGTATTTCTCAGCCTCCGTCTTTCCTCATGGTCTTTATGTTGCTATCATATAGCTGTCAATTCAATACATAGTTGTGTGCATATATATTTAACATAGTAAAGATTTATAATTGCTTTTGTAATTACTATTTTTACCTATTTAAAGAAAAATGAAATTTGTTTTTATGGACATATAATTTCCATGCCAAATGAAAAGAATGCAATTTCATAGGAATTATGCAAACTTTATTTGAGAGAATGTGGGGTGATTTTCTTATTAATCTAGAATATGAAGTTTCTTTACTTTTTTAATGCAATCGATGGAGAAATTTTTAATAAAAGCCTACCACAGGCATGGCTCTGACACTATATTGCAAAATCACTTTACACTATTCCCCTATATTCCTCCCACATTTTTGTTTTTAACATTCCTATTCCTAAAACTAGAAAATACCAGAGCTTCAGAAATATTCATGGGCATCCTATACACTGTTTACTCTAAAAATACTCTTAGTTTTTCCAAATGACAAAGACATAAGAAAAAGTTCAAAAAGCTTTTACTAGTGGGAGGATTACAGAGTAAGGAAATTGCAGTTCTAAAAATTATTACATGATCAGATTTAAAATTAATATACATCTCTTAACTATCTGTTTATGTTTTGAAACTTATTTGTGAAAGCTGTTAGGCAAAAACATTCTTATGTTTTGAATTTAAAATCTAATTTTCAGAGTCCTTCATACAAAGCCCTCTAGCCCCTTTGATTTGAACTTACCCGAAGAATTCTAGTTAATTATAGAAATTTCTAAAACTGACTTTGAAGTAGTTCTACAGGCTGCTTGTGCTTAACTCTATCAATTTTCGCACCCATGGAGATTCATGCACCGGGGTCTCCCTCCCTTCATATGGCCTTCAAGGAAAAGGAGAAATATCTAACGTTGCCACCATTTACCTTCAAGCACTGACATCATTTTGTAAACCTCAGAGGACCAAGGAGACCATTACTCAAAATCCAAACAAGTTTTAAAAGATGTAAAACTGTATTTTAAAGGAGACAACAAACGTGCACAACTTGACAAACTCAAACTCTGTTGCTGAGAGATGTGGTAATGTCTGGCCTAAAGTGGCTTAGCTACAGAGTATGTAATAAAACAGCTAAATTTGGATTGGAGACTCATTTTGCACTGCAGAAATGTAGTATAACCCTGGGAGAGCCAAGTAGAGAGCGACTCAAGAAATTAGAGACAGGAACTCTGTGCAGCTCCCCACTTCAAGGTAAAGACAAGAGCTGTTAAAAGGAGAGGCCCCAGGGAAGATATGCTCTCAAGTTGAAAGGTGAAGAAAATGGAAAGAGGCGATGAGAGGATATAACTGTACATGGCTGTAACAAAACACTTCCAGTAGCCTCTCTGAGTTAAGTTAAGAACAGTTCTTATGAAAGGCAATGAAAGTTGTTACTTGATTTTTTTTTCTGAAAATTAGGTAATAGTTCATTCCAGCAGAAAGTTAACAAAGCACATTTATCTCTCCTTTAATCTCTTCCAAAATATTTTTATTCATTTTTTTCATATCTGTTTACCGGCTTATGATTTTATATATTTTATCTGTAATATTTTATCATCCTAACAAGATTTTAAGTTTCTTAAAGGCAGGTACCATATGTTATGCTATTCTGTCTCATTTATCTCTATGGGATATACTAATTAATACTTCCAGAATTGGATTCATCTCAGCTGTACTGATTTTTTTCCTCCATTAAAAAAACTAAACTGAATTGTGATTTGAGAGAATACACTACATGTATGTATTTATTTATATGTATATATGTATATATATTTATATGTATATATTTATATGTATATATGTGTATATATTTATATGTATATATGTGTATATATATTTATATGTATATATGTGTATATATATTATATATATATTTTATATATATATATAAAATATATATATATACAAAGTTCCACATCTATACTTCTAGTCACATTTATCCTCATATAAATTTTAGAATACCAGCCAGGTGCAGTGGATCATGCTTGTAATCTCAGCACTTTGGGAGCCCAGGCAGGTACACTGCTTGAGACCAGGAGCTCAAGACCAACCTGGGAAACACGGCAAAACCCCATCTCTACAAAAAACTAAAAAATCAGCTAGGCAGGGTGGTGCATCCCTGTAGGTCCCAGCTACTCAGGAGGCTCAGGCAGGAGGGTTGCTTGAGCCCAGGAGGTCGAAGCTGCAGTGAGCTGTGACCGCACCACTGCATTTTGGCCTGAGTAACAGAGTGAGACCCTGTCTCAAAAAAAAAAAATGGTAATAATAAATTAATTTAAAAATTCCCTAGCGAGAATTCAATTACTTTGATGCTTTGTTACAACTACATAAACTGTGTGCCTAATGTCAGGCTTAGTTTAATTTACTTGACAATGTAAGAAAAAAGAATTCCAAATAAGTCAAAATATGCAGACAAATTACAAATCATAAAAATTTTACACTCCTTTTTTAATCCACCGAAGTTTAGGTAATTCTTGAATCTGTCTTCCATATTTGGTGTCCACTTTGAACAACAACTGAAACGCTCTGCAACTTGCATATATATTTTTAGACGGGGCTATCTTAAGTGTAATGCATCAAGTGTGACTTAAGTTTATTTTTATTTAGCTACAGAGATCTTTTCCTTTACATTTTTGAGGGTTGGTCTCTCCTGGTAAATTTCCAGAATAAATTTTCTGTCTTGCTTTTAAGTGGGGCAAGATTCTGACATATAACTATTGTGGGAGCTGAAGGCATTTCTGGCAAGTGCAGTGAATGATTGACTTTTCCACTTGTTTTCATAATGATAAATATATAGTTAGCATTAGGCAGGAAAATAAGTATTTCCAAAAATATATGCTAAGCACATCTGGTAATGAATGGGGTCATACAGATATATCATGACTCCCCTCTCCATTAGGAGGTGTTCAGTTCCACAAAGTTCATTCACTCCCACAACAGAAAAACAACCACAAAAGTGTATTCTTACTTGGAAAAGAAAGAAAAATAAAATTCTTCATTTAAAAATGCAAAACACTACCAAGGCAATTATGTTTTGTTGGCTTTCTTTAGTCTATGCCTCATACAATAGAATTTCCTGTAAGTTAATACTAACCACAGTAGTGCATAGCTTGAGAGAAATATTGAAGTATATTGCACTATCAAAATAACAACACTAAGTGCATTTCTAAAAGTGGTGCTGGCATCATCAATTGACATTTAACATTTCCTTTATAACATGATTACAAGTTTCTATTGAATATACAGCATCTTATCATATGGCTTATTATTCTTCATAAGTTGTATTTAGAAAGGACTTTTCAGAAAAAAAAGTGAAAATTGAAAACTGTTGCTGAAAGGTGTATTTTTGTGCAGCACTTGACAAGTAAATATATTTGGTCATATATGAATATGAAATCAAGATTTGATGACCTTTGAAACCATCAACATTAATTTAAAAAAGGAATTGTGTCATTCATCCAATATATTCATGTGATTCTTACTAAAACAAAGAACAAAGCTTTTGTTTACATCATAAATAAACTTTTAATAACCGGAAAGTCTAATGTTGTTAAATCATCCCTTTTCTGAAAGTGGAGTCCAGCCTTGTTTTAGACTTCATAATTTAATAGTATTTAGGTGTATGGAAGAAAGATGAAGTTAACTTGCATTAATGGGATTCTTAAACTTTTCTTTGTTTCCAGAGAAGTATTCTTTTAAGACTGTTTTCAAGCCAGTTTTTCCTTAAATGCTTTTTGGTCTAAATTGACAGTCTTGAAGTCTTTCCTAAAGTAATGTTTAAACATCTCTCTGGCATTCCATTATGGGCACCTGCTGCTGATAATTACAGGTCTGTCTCCTAACCACTTCCTCTGCTTTATGTCAAAGCAAGATTCAGGCTGCTTGATTACAAACAACTACCAGTTAAAGACCAGTGCACAGCTCTCTGTGGTAATTATTCAGGGCAAGTTGGGTCTGTGTTTACTGAAGTCTTAGGAAACAAGAAGCAGTTACTTGTTATAATTTCCTCTTTGCTAGCAGTGTAGCATAATCCACAACATATTTTAGTTACCTTAAAAGTGCTTATGAGAATATTTTATTCAATAACACCTTATAATGATACATTTCACTATACTATTTCCTTGTCAAAAAATCAAAATGTCCTGCCCAAAAATAATAGGCTGTGGTCCTACAAAAAGAATTTTCAGACAATAGTCAATTACAGGGAAACACTGGGTTTAATATGTACTCCAAAACATATTTATTTTTCTTTATTTTACTACTCTACCCCTGTTCCTATAGGCATCCTTTCCCACCACCTCACACTCACACCATTGTGCCCTGCATGAGACTTGTTGACTTTATAGTGGAGAAAAATGAAAAATACACCATAGGGTGATTTTTGGCACAACAATAACCCCAATATAGAACAAAATTTCATCACTCAACTTGAAAGTCAATGTATTTTGTCAATATTCCATAAGATAGAATTCTACAGTTGAATAAAAGGAAAGATTCTCTGGCAGTACTGCAGTGCTGTTTGACTTGTACACCTCTTTAATTCCCAATTCTGTCTTTAGGTAAATTGACAAAATCAAAATTGACCAAACCAGTTAGAGCCCAACCGTGCTCTTAATGCTTACACATCAATTGTCTGGGGTTTATTTGCTCAACTACAACAGAATCCAAGTTCTTCATTAGTTAATAGTCCCAAATCACAGGGCAGAAAGTCTGAAGTTAGAGATGGATCTCTGAGGGTGAGGAGATTGGCCTTTTAGCTAGAATCTAAGAGATGGGAAGCACTCACTCCTGAGATAGTCTTGATTTCCACCTACAACTTCACATTCACCTTGCTCTGTCTAGTAACTCTCAAAGTGGGTGATGGAGAGAACCTGGGAAGTTTCAATGAACTTTACCACCCTGAGTCCTCAAAGTCCTTCCGAGATGCGTTATTTATGCATCAACAAAATATGCGTTCACCCAACATCATTAAAAAAAAAAAATCCCGATTACATTCTGGCTGTGTGCCAAAAGCTGTATCACATGCTGGAGACACCAGAATCAACTCATTAATTCCTGTACTCATCATGCTGGCCTACCAACTGGGGACACAGGGAAAAGAAGAGTGCTCCTGTGAGATGGGAAAGGTTGCTGTAAGAAGGGGTGAAGATCTAAACTAGGGAACCTGAGGAATTAACACTTGTTCATAGCAAATGAAAGAGCTTAAGCGAAAGCTGATAGTAAGTGAGCAAGGTGGCTTGTGAGAAAACCCTAAAGGATGTCACCTACTGGGGCTGCACTGGAACAGCCTGTGCCAAATTTGGGAGGGTTCATGGTCCGGGAGATTGTAATGACAGGGAATAGAGTCAGAGGGTAGCACAAATACTCCTGTCAGTCATGGTAAGATGTTCAGATCATATTCTAAAGGTAACTGTTTAGTAAAGCTAAAAAAAAAAAAAAGGTTTTAAGAAAAAAAGTTCTACTGATGGTGTCTCTTAGAATTTTCCTGACTTCAGTGAGGAGAGTGAGAAAGGACAGGAAGCAGGAAGAACCTTCTTCAGTGAACCAGTTGAGAGAAATGGACATATTTTTAAAAATATTTAGGCAACATCATTTAATCATTAAGTAACAACTTTATTTTGAAGAATAATATGATGGCTCACGCCTGTAATCCTAGCAATTTGGGAGACCAAGGTGGGTGGATCACGAGATCAGCAGTTCGAGACCAGCCTGACCAACATGGTAAAACCCCGTCTCTACTAAAAATACAAAAAAAATTAGCTGGGCATGGTGGCGGGCATCTGTATTGCCAGCGACTTGGGAGGCTGAGGCAGAATTGCTTGAAACCGGAAGGCAGAGGTTGCAGTGAGCCGAGATTGCACCACTGCACTCTAGCCAGGGCAATAAGAGCAAAACTCCGTCTCAAAAAAAGAAAAAAAAAAGAAAAATAATATGAATAATATTAATTTATCATTTAATATTTTAAATGATAAAATAATTTTATCATTTAATGTGATATCATTAAATAATACATCATTAAATATAACATCGTCAAATGTTTGAATATGTTTACATTTTTTGTGAACATGTAAATATGTGGGACTCCTGGAAATAATTTAATTCTTTATTTGTTTGAATAACTTGGCTCTCTGAATTGCTCTCCTACATCCTCGATGAAGTAATAGCAAATAAATAATATATTATGGCACAAAATAAGCATCGTTCTTGTTAGTTTGAAAACAAAAACAAAAAAGGCAGTAATCATTCAATAGAACTTCCTAAGACAGTTTAATATTCAGAAAATTAGTTTTTGAGAAGCGTGTTTTTATTTCAGAAAACAACAAAGATATAGCCTGAAAGAAGGGATTCTAAATAGTCTCATTTTTTTTGTTGTTTTGTTTTTTCCTCCCTGGAAATCTTCAAATAAAAATTCCTACAAATTCAATGTTCTAGGTAGCATAAAACCCCACATAAGCAGTTTAATCAATCATTAAAAGCATTCTAGTTGCTTCTGTTGGATTCTTTAGATGGAATAATATCCTATAAAGATAAAACATTTTTATAATTATGTGGGGACTAAACCATACTGTTGACTGCAGAGTTTTAAACGTGGAACATTCCCTACAGCACAGCACTTGAGGAAGTTGGAGAGGAGGGTTGGGCTAAAAAAATAAAAGAGTGTTAACCTGATTTTCGGACAAAGAAAATTACAAATGAATCAGTTTTATAGACTACTTAAAGTGTTTCCTGTGGGGGTATCATCCTGAAGTGGTGACTGAGTTGTCCTTGTTTATTTAGTTAGTTAATGCATCTATTACATTATGTTTGCTAAAGATCCACCATTGCATTAATTTGGGTTATAAATATATTGGGTTATGTTCTTCCTATCAAGTTGACACATTCTGAAGATAAGAATTTTTTACGTTTTGTCTTGTTTTAATTTTACAATGACACATTTAAAAAAATATAAAAGAAATGTCACAGTGAACCAAAACAAATAAGAATGAGTATTCTTTGTAGCTGAAAGGTTTTTTCTTTATTCATATTATTTTTCAAAATAAAGTTGTTACTGAAGCAACTGCACACTTTCATTTTACAAATACACACTAGAAAACATTTTCAAGTAGAACTATCATCTTTGGATATTTTTTCCATTCCCTTCTCCTTAATTACATCATGATTAACACATATATGCTTGTTAGAAACTATAGAGTTTAGCTAGTCTGTTCATTAGTCCATTTTAGGAATATTTTATTAAATGCAATATGTGTCAGTCAAAACATATATATTTAACAGTAGGGTACCTAATTAATTTCTTTTTTGCTTATACTATAATGTGTCCCCCTGCAAATGTAGAATTTTGACTTTGCTTGGAAATTTCAGTTTAATTAATTTTTGCTTTTATACTAGTATCAGTAAAGACTTCGTTGTGTTAAAATTTCTGATACAGTGAGGAAGGTTAATTGTTTCTGTTCCTTTATAAAGAGTTTAAATGTTAGCAAAGGGTAAAAAGTTTGCTAACTATTCTTCCAGCTTTCTAATTATATTTTTCTTTATGAATACAGCAAATGTATAGTGGAGAAAAGCACAAACTTATTTTTTTTCATTAAAATTTATGAAGTAGTAGTTTTATAGAAATATATTCTAGATTCAGAACCTGGCACAGGAAAAAAGAAATCACCTAAACTTGCTTATTCATAAAACTGGAACAAAAGTGTGTTGACTTTCCAAAGAGGTTTATTGTAAAATCAGAATCTCATAACCTAACTGGGTACAAAAAAATGTGATTTTAAAGCATACCAATTTATTTGAAGAATTTTACCTTTGACAACATGCTTTTATTGGTCCATATGACATTCTTTCACCTGATGGTAACCCTAATGGAATGCAATTTTGTCATTCTTATATCTAATTATTTTCATAGTAACGTCAAGTGAAAAATCATTATATAGCATAGACTTACATGATAAGAATAAAACGGCACAGCAACAACAATTGCTAATGTGCATTAAGTGTTATTCGGTGCCAGGAGCTATTCTCAGTTCTTCACTTTTGATGACCCTGTTAATTACAATTCTATGATGTAAATACTACTATTATTGGAATCTTCGCCTTGAAAATATGAAGTGAAACTAAGATTTTAACTTGTATGCAATTTGCAAAGGACATATTTTAGCACAATTTATTCATCTTTACCAAGAGACTTAGATAAAGGCTGCCATTAGTATTTGGCCAGCACAGGTGTCAGATGAATATATTTGGTTGTACATCTTAATATTTTTTTCAAAGTAATTTGATTCATTTCCTATATCAGGAAATTATCAAATCCAAACACGCACACACAGGCGCACACATACATACAAATATATGCACACATCCAGTACATTTTTAATTCTCTAGCAATTAAAGAAAGATTGAGCTGGAAAAAAAGAGATTTAAAGCATTCACTCAAGGAAACACAGCCATGATATACTTTAAAAAATGAAAATTATTAAAGACTATTTTAATAAAAGTTTTATAAGCATAAATAATAAATAATCAAGTAAGGATCAATCCATACTCTAATGTGTTGGCAGTCCATATATATATATATATATATATATATATATATATATATATTTTTTTTTTTTTTTTTTGAGATGGAGTCTCGCTCTTGTCACCCAGGCTGGAGTGCAATAGCACGATCTCGGCTCACTGCAACCTCTGCCTCCTGTTCAAGTGATTCTCCTGCCTCAGCTTCCCAAGTAGCTGGGACTACAGGTGCATGCCACCATGCCCAGCTAATTTTTGTATTTTTAGTAGAGATGGGATTTCACCAGGTTGGCTAGGCTGGTCTTGAACTCCTGACCTCAGGCGATCCACCGGCCTCGGCCTCCCAAAGTGCTAGGATTACAGGTATGAGCCATTGCGCCCAGCCACTCAATGTATTTTTTTTAGTGTCATTCATACAGAAAAAAAGAACACACTTTTAAAGTTATCCATGAAAGTAACAGTGCATTAACAGTGCAGGGTAATTTTTTTCTAAAACCTATTCCAAAGTCTAATGTAATAATTGTCCTATTTCAATCAGTCTGGCATCATCTTGTTATTTTCAACATAATTCAGTTTCATAATACTAGTTCATAGATGTGTGTAAATTTATTGTGTGGCCAAATACAATGACGTTCTTTATTCATTTCACAATAGAATTAAGTTTTATGCAATACAAAAGGAAAAACATATGGAAAATAGTCACTTTTAATAGATATTTGAGTCTGAAAAAAATAAAATGGGTTTAGAATTAAAAATCAAAGCCCATGGCTTGAACTGAGGCATGTTTCCTTCTGTTATTAATGTTTGAGTTATATGCTAAAGACGAGATTATTCATCAAGTCCCTCATGCAATATGTTAGTAAATGGGATTTTGGTAATTTAATTGCTTAAACCCTGACCATGTAAGCTCCCAAATCACTCAAAATAAGCTTTTACAATGGCCTGAACTGAATTAAAACAGTTAACAACACCAAAGAGTACCTCTTGATTTTATTAAGAAATGCATGTATGAAAATCTATTAACATAGGGGGAAATCTCTGCCACCCCACTACGGTTAAGAGTAAGCTTTTCCTTTTCCTTTCTTTGCTTTCTCTTTTTCCAACAAATGATGGGTTATGTGAGAGTTTTTTTTAAAAAACCCATATAAGGAAATATGGACTTAATTTTAAAATATAAATAAATAAAAGATGTGATGCCTCTGGTTAGAATATTGAATAAATAATTCTGACTACTAGAAAGTATAATGAGAATTCAAGTGACCATTGTGAAAATGCTCACAAAGCTTATCCACAAGCTATTGGGGTCATATGCTTAAGCAGGACTCCACTGTTGTTACTTGTACAGAGCTTCACTAATGGTCTGATAATAGGGGAGGGGAAGGTCGGCGTGGAGGTTCTCGTAATACTTTATAGTGGTGTAAGCACGACAGCCACTGATTAATTACTGCCCTGTTCTCAACACACATTAGATTACTAAGCAATCTCGTTTGTCTCCACAATGGCTTCATAGTTGCAGAACACTGTCCTAGAGAATATGTTAAGATGACTTACTAATGAACTTTGGATATTAGTGTAAATTTGTGGTAAAACTTCTTGTCTTTCAGATGATTGAAATGAAGATTAGAAAATATTCAAAAGATGAAAAAATGTATACATAAGCAACTCTTTTGGGGGAGATAATATGGGTGTGTCAAACTTCAATTTCATTTCAGACAGCAATAATGCATCATACTACTTTCAAAAGGATTATTATAGTGATCACCTTAAAAATATTAGGACACATTCCTCTGTTTTTACTTGCTCTCTTTTCTAATTTCCTTACTCTCTCTCCCATTTACACACATAACAGTGTTTGGGGTGGGGGGAGCGTCGTATAGTTTCAAAATACAATGAAAAACCAGACACTCAGCTAAGAGTAAAAAAAATCACTTCACTTTAAATGAATTTCTCAAAGTAGCTCATGTTAATATGTGCTTCTATGGAAACAACTCTTTCTGAATGTCAGCTTAAGCTTCTCCATATGATTTTTCTCAAAGGCTCCCTTTAAAAACCATCACTACTATTTATTATCTTCTTGTTATATAGACTGTTACTTTTGTTTCATCACAAATCTCTGCCTGTTTATTAGCAGCCCTGCCACTACTATCAGATGACATTTGTTTTACTTAATGTATGTAGTTTTAGGGAAAAAAATTATAGAACTGCTATTACTGCATTATGTGAAAAAATTCCAATGTACATTTAGCTGACACTGCATCAGCTGCTATTGAAACTGGGCTTAGCTAATGGACTTTTAATGTCAGCGGGGTTACGTGCAGTTACTGGCTATTAGCAGAAATGGCTCCTTTCTATAAAAATCACTTTTCCTCAAGTGTGTTGTTTGAACATTCCTTTCCCTAATTTAGTGACTGTCACTGAATGCAAAACAAACTCAAGGACTCTGGAGTCTGCTGTTATCTTTAAGACCCTCTTTTTAAACTTGCTTTCAGCATTAAACAGGCAACCTCCCTCATTAGCATTTAGACTTGTAATCTGAAAACTTTGTAATGCATTATTATTTATTTTGCTGTTCTTAGCAGTGCACTACATATTTCACTATGAAAACCCCACATCATCAATGAATGGTATATGTATGAAAGAAAACATTCAAAACAGTTTGCTTAATCCTAGAATTTACTTACACACTTTAAAAATCCTAGTTCAAAAATGCCGAGTGATATGGGAATGTATGACACTAATAATCAATATATGTTTATATATTGATGTATTATGTAAATATTCATATGTTAACCTGTATTTAATATAGTAGTGAATATAAGTAAGGAAGCATATTATCACTATATCCTGAATAAAATTCTGTTTATTCTTTCTTCAGTAACAACCTTTCCTTCCTCGCAATTGACTTTATCTTCATCCATTTAAATAAAGCTTTAAATGGAAGTAATGGATAAACCTGGAAATAAAGCCACCAATATGGCATATGAGGGTGTCCAAGAAAATCAAACGTAACCCCATTTGATTAAGAGCTTGAAACAAACCATCACTTTATTCTGGTCAGAGAAGAACAGTACAACTGACCTCTTCTTCAATCAGCCCACATGAGAGGTCACCTCATGTAGGGTGCTTACTAGGGACATGCTGTCTCTTCCAGAGAGCACCCAGAGAGGGGTTCATAAATGTGAAGAAAGGATTTTACTCCTGCGTGCACTGCATGCATAAAAGTTGACAGTCTCCTTCGGTCAACAAATTATAGTCCACCGTGTAGGAAAACAACAGCAGTTCTCCTCCACGGCTTTGAAACAAGTCAGTGAAAGTGGAGATCCCCTAGTCTCTGTCACTTGGATGACAGGAGAGAACTTGTTTCCATCAGATAAGCCACTGCACTAATGAGACAGAAACATCTCTTTGGAAACTGGGGAAATGACTTCGCAATTTGCCAAGAGCAAGGCAACTTTTCTCAGAAAAGTAAGATATAATTCTTCATTCAGAAATCAGTGATTAAATCCGAGTTTCTAGTCCTTGACTATCTTTATGAATTTGTTTTATAAGTTAAAAAGTTTTTTTCATTTGTTTGATAGACTCCATTGGTTTTTTGAGGATATTGCCAAGTCTGTTTGAAAATGAACTCTTGCTCCTAAAACATAAAAAGCTACACAAACACACACACTCACATACAATTTGTGTAAGCACATATATGCTCACAGGGAATTAGTGAACTATATTTGTCTTCTCCTTGTCATTCTTCATTTCGTTAAGAATCGGCCTGGAAACACCCTCCCAGGAAATATTTCCATATTTGTTTAATTCAATAAAAAATGGCATGTGTATCTTTCATGTGATCACCACGTCTAATAAATTCAATAAAATGATCTCCTCTCCCTTGCTACCGGGAAAACATACTTACTGCCAAAACTTATCCTAGCCATCCTTCTACTTTTTTTTTTTTTTACCATGTAATAGTAAATAAACTATAATATTTTTCACTGTGGTCATTTTAATTCCATACAGATTTATATATGTGTGTATAAATATAAACAAAAATAAAAATGACAACAATTCTTAACAGAGTAGCTTAGGAAGTAGCATTTTATAAAACCCCTGGAGGATACTAGTATAGCATTGATTTAAGTCTAAATTTCTCAAACAAGCACATCCTGCCCAAATAGTTCCAATAAAATTCAAACTTCTTACAAGTTTATCCCTTTTAAATACTTCCCAAATTCTTTTGCTATGTTAATTGAAATAAGTGCAAATCAAGACTCTATTTAGGTAAAAGTTTCAAGTCAGAGGGCCTGTTGAATAATATTATGATGAAATACTGATCTAGGGTCTCTATTCCGGATAGCACAAATAAATCATTTGAACATGTCTGTTTTTCCTCAGCTTCTGAGAGCAGTTACTCAAATGGGCTTCTGTTTTCCACCACCCTGCATGCTCTGTGGGTGATGGCTGTGGGAGGCAGGGCGGGGAATGTCTGAGCCTCCTTCAATCCTTGAATTTGATCCCTAACACATTTTTAAGCTTTATTCTTTCATCATCTTACAGAGGAGATCCAGAAGGAAAAAGGAAAGTTGCTAAATAAAATGACAGGCACCATAATCAATGTTTCATTTAGAATGACTTCAAGATTGCTGCTTGCTAAACTTGAGCACTTCCACTGGGCGGCTACAATGTGTATATTTGCCAAACACTTTATTCAATGAGATAAAATATATCATTTTCCCTTAATCAAAAACGAAATTCGAATGTCAATGTATTTCACATAGACATACAGTTCAAAGTGAAATTACCATTATTTACCTTGTATTTCCAATCATAAAGTTTTTGTTGTGGTAATAATTTGGTTACTTGTTTGATTTTGATTAGTAATAATACAGATCTCCAAAAATCATGTATAATAACATAGTGCTCTTTTCACTGACTATCATTTTTAGTTTCTATAAAAGTTACGGAATACCACTGGCTAAAATATAATCTTTGATCTAGTTCTTCAAAGAGTTTTTAAGGCCATATGAAATTCCAAAAAGGTATTAGAATTATTTAAAATATTGAATTTGAATACAAGTAACAAATATGCAAATTCACAGAGAATAGAAGAGTCCCAAATTGCTCCTTTTACCTTTAGTAAAGGTAAAGTAGTCCCCCTGCTTCTCTGCGGTTCACTTTCTGCAGTTTCAATTACCTGAGGTCAACTGTGGTCCAAAAACATTAAATGGAAAATTTCAGAAATAAACAATTCATAAGTTTTAAACTGCATGGAGCTCTGAGGAGCGTGACAAAATCTCTCAGACATGAATCACTCCTTCATCCAATGTACCCATGCTGTATAGACTCCCCACCTGGTAGTCACTTAGTAGTTATCTCCGTTATCAGATGAAAAAAAAGCAGTGTAGATGGGAGTTCCATACTATCTGTAGTTTCAGGCATCCATTGGGGGTCTTGGAAAGTATCTCCTGCATTTAAGGGAGGACTGCTGCACATGAATTTCTTTTGCTTGTAATTATAAGTGGATACTTTTATATCACGTACCCCATTAGATTGCACTAAACTTCTATTATCTAAGAGAATGTATTTTATGAATTAATTTAAAATGATCACTTTTATCTACAAATGCTGTGCTTTACTTCTGTACTACATTTTTATATTTTATATTATTATATACTCTAAGTTTTTTTAATTTTGAGAAAACCTGCATTTCTATTTATGGATATATTTCTATTTATGGATATATCCCTTACAACTGGACTGTAGATGCATTTTAATAAACAAGGACTATTCTGTTTTTATTGGAAAGAAATATCCACATATAAGGTGGTTCTTCTGAACAGAAATAAAAAGAGAGAAAACAATAAATAAGAATAGAGTTCAGGCAGTCCATGATTAAATAATCAATTAAGAGATTGACTAAAACTGAGAAATACTAGCATGCATCAATGAACTTGTTAAGTGTGCTGAGGGAGTTTCTGTTGTTTCACATCGTCAGTTAGAAGAGGATATAATCCATGGTCATCTACATGAGGCATTTTTATAGCTCTCATAATTGCTGAGAAATGAAACTAGCCACAGGATCCACATGACAACGTGATTAATGAAGATAAAACCCCCTATCCTCACAACATTTTAAAATAAGTAAGACTGGTAACTCTGGTGTTAAATCTGAGTAATCAATATCATCTGTTAATATGATAATTGTGAGCCCTGGTATTTAAAATAAGAACTCTAACAGGCATATCTATATAATGAAGTTTCACCTGGCTCCCCTCACGCTCACATTCCACTACCAGGTTGGCAATAAGATATGTTTAGTTATTTAACTAAAAGAGGGTATTCCCCAAACATGGGGGTTTTCAGATGTTATATTTCACTTTTGCCACACAAGCCACTTTTGAATCACTGCTCATTGCTAATAAAAGCTATACTGACCTAAGGACAAATATCTGCATATTTGGCACTTTCAAAGCTAGAGCTCACTTTCTAAATTATAACTTCAACTTAATTAATGTCATGGCAACTTTAACACTATGTACTCCATGTAGAAGGGGAGGTATGTTTTAAGTACTTATAAAATCTGGAAACATTCTTCTGTGTATTTCAAAATCTCATTATATATGAGCAACATTTTGGGGAGCAGCAATGCTCAAAACAAAAAACCACAGTACGACTTCAACACAAAACTATTTTTTTAATTCTGAAATTTCAGCTCAATATTTTCAAACATATTGTTCATAAAGAGTCCAAATATCTGCAACATGATATATGTTTTGGGTTTTCATGAAAAGGCAGAAATTCTTCTGGTGGCTCCATACAGGTAGACAGGATAAAAAAAAAAAGTTTTCTATTTCTGATCTTGTTAGCTCATAAAAGTATTACTATAAAATGTTTTTATTAAAATCTCTGTAAGTTTGAAAATAAAAAATATTTAAAATAAGACAAACTATAAATTATCCCATTACTGAGTTTCTTTTTTTAAAACTAAAAAAAAGGGAAACACTGGTGTTTGAATATCGCTCAAGGCAAACTTACTCTACTTCAAAGTAGCGTTAAAAAACAGCACCAAGTTTCTGTGAGTAAAACATCCTTGGGCTAAGAGATACTGGAATAATACCAAAGGTCTCATATTCATGTAGCCCTCCTCCACAAATACATAAGCAATAACAAATCCAAGTAAGAAATGAAACCAAAGAAGCATCCATACATAGGTTTAAGAAATCAGGTTAAAAAAGAAAGAGTGCAGAACCAGAACCAATAATAGAAGCAGAATGACAATTTTGTAGGAGAAAAATCTAAACCGTAAGTAATATAAAATGCCCTACAAATCTCTTATTTTATCTCAAAAGTCTGACAGAAAACATTTGCTCCAAACATGCAAAGAATGGCAATAACCATTAAACAATAAGAGTTAGATGCAAATATTTCACCAAAATATATGTCATCTAGATTATCTATGCTGTTTTAAATTAGGATAACAAAACTTCCTATTGCAAATATAGTTTGAATAAATGAAAGTTCTGGTGAATTTTCTTTGCCTTCATGTTGACCTATTTTTATGTTTATTTTGTTTGAACAGAAAACCAATTATGTTCTTTAGAGTATATACTTGTGTCCATTTTCTTTTAAAGAAAAACTGTCCACATTCACGTAAAGGTCTGATTTTCCCCAAACCCTTATCAGAAATCCTGGGGTGTACCTTTTTTCTGTAATAGTGTTCATGGATTTATGAAAAGTTATCTTTCAGTATTCCTTGAGAAAATAGAAAGTCAAGGACGAGCTTCTTGCAAGGACTTAACTGGCAGTGACTTAACATGTCATTTTTAGAACTAATATTAGGTTAATTTTCCCAGAGAGAACAGAAAGGAAGAAAAGAGACTGTGGAAGGGAATGAGATTCCCACAGGCTGTTCAGAGAACTGTACTCTGTCCAGGAGTTTACAATGATCTACTCTGCAGCATCTCTTCAGACAGCTCCATTTCTTGCTTTTGGGGAAGCAGTGTCAGCAGCTATCATCACTCTGAGTTCAAAATTATTGACCTTTAGTTTCTTTGACATCTAGATTTCTTTGCCAACGGTTTGTAGAATTGAAAGTCAAGGAATAATACTTATTTTCTATGAGCTAAAAGCTGCTCTAATTGTAACCTGTAGTATATATTATCCTCATTTTTACATATGAGGAAACTAAGGCACGGAAACGTTAAATATCTTGCTCATAGTCACACAGCTGGAGGTGCTGGAAGCAGTATTATGAAACATTGGTAATCACTATGTTAACTGACAGAATGGGCATACACCATTAACAGCCCTTAGCCTGTGCCTCCCCAAAGCCAGATGAAACTTCCATTAAATCTAAGTAAAATGCTGTTGCAACGCAAACTTAGCTTCAAGAACATACAACTTCCAGCCAAATCACTGCTCCCACGTTCTTCTGTGTAGAAATTTTAGAACCCCCCCACCCACCACTCACATTAGAATCCTAGCTTCACCTATGTTTACTATCTTCGGATGTCTGAATCCAGAAAGTACTATACCTGTGTCTGCTTTTATACTTCAGAAAGTGAATTATAATTCCATGGCTCTACTTCTGTCTTCCTGTAGGGCTGAAACTGCCTGGTTACATTCCGTTTCTAACAAATAGCATTCAGTCTAGGATGCAATATGAGTGCACAATAATTGCTTAAGAACTTTACTTCTAATATCATACTCTATCCATAGAAGCCATTGTGTCTAATTTGTGAGGAAATGTGAACAGGTTTGTTTTTAACTGCCACAAATATAAAAGTCAAACTAAAAAAATATGCAGGCTAAAACTTCAAGGCAATAGCACTAGCTCAATCTCAACCCCCACAATTTTCCCCATTATCTTTCTAAAGTGGTTGCAGCCTGTAATTTTAATGTTTCTTCTGAGAGTGACTCCCTCTGCTGCTTCTGCAAAGCCATGACCTAAATCAGAAAAGTGCTAAACGCAGTTAAGGCCTAATAGAGCACACTTGCTGTTTGCACTAATTGGAGAACCTAGCATACATTAGAGAACAGTTATGTTTAAGTCTCAACAATAATTCTAAATAAGCTAACAGGGTTTGCTTAGCAGAGCTCATGCCTTGTTCATGTCCTTAGGGGGGGTTGCTTAAAATAGATCCATACGAATTCTGACTAGGACAACCAGCTCCAAACTACAATAGGAGGCGTTCGAGGACCCTGTCTTATTTAACTCTTTACCCTCAGTATCCAGAATACAGGAGTCCAGGGAGTCAATAAATGTCAGTTATAATCTAATGATTCCTAATTCTTTGCAAGTGTTTGAAAAGTTTATTCTTTGAAGCTTTTAAGCATTCTCTAAGCTAGAATACACAAAATTATTTTTCTAAACAGAAGTAAACTAGCCTACTTTTCCTTATTGCATATTCCTAATGTGAATTCATAAACTTTCTGTACTCCTACAATGAAAAAGTATACGATAGAATTGTAATGAACTTTAGTTGTCTTCACTGTTGACTGTCTATTTGTACCACACCAATATGGAAACATGCATAAAGGAATTTTTACTCTTTTGTAGGAAGACATATGTTATTAAAAAAAAAACTATGAATTAAGATAATAGGGAATTATCCCAATCTAATTAGAGACTTCAGTAATTTTTTGTCCTGAGTTTGATGGTGTTAACACTCATAACACTAGTTGGTGCTAGATAAGCAGCATATCAATGCTGTGTAGCCCAGATAAAATGCATTTATAAACCAGGAGGGTCCTAATTCAGAAGCACACTGATCTCACACACGTGCACGCGCGCGCACACACACACACACATACACTGCCTTTTACTAGTAAAATTTTTCATTCTTGGAAGTCACAAACACTACAAATTCCCTGGAGCTAGGAGTTCCCAGCAATCCTGAATGAAACAATTAGGGCATAGCCAGAAAGGAGAAAGTTTTTGCCTACAGCCTAGAGAATTTCCCAAGGACCTATTGAAAATGACTGCTGCCTAAACCACAGTTACAAAACTCAGTACACTCACAAATAATGCCATTCTATGTTTTATCTTAAATATCTGTTGTTTCCTTGATTATCTCTGAAGATATATACATACTTCTAATTTTTGCAGTACTTCAGCAACAGAATAAAAACCTCATCCACATTGTAAAGTGCTTAAAGTAACTTTCCCATGTTAATTGCTCTTGGACTTTCATTCATAAGAAATAGTTCATTTGGATCTTTAAGTCATCACCACAAGGAAATCATACCTTGAGGGTATGGGCTAGTGTTCTAGTCCAAGGAAAGGAGAAAGAAGAAGAATAAGAAGGAAAAGGAGGTCTGACTATCAGACCATTTATAAAATGTGTGATTCTGCAAGGAAAGTGTTAATAGTGGCTCAAGATAAACAGGCTGGGGTACTGTACTGCAGTGATGAAGGTAGTAGCTGATAGTGGAGTTTGGTGCTTTATCCTTCCTTTGATAACTAACAGACAACACAGGAAGAGCTGCTATCCCTGGAACATGGAGGATAACAAAGATAAAAGCGGTGGAATAGTGTATTTTACAGACCATAAGATTCAAACAAAAATTTTCCTAATCAAAAACTGAAGGAACTAAATAAACGAAATGGACAAGAACTGCAGTGAAATGCATACACCCAACAGAGTACATTTTCTTTTTCCACTTAAGATGAGAATCAGTCCCCAATCTTTAACTTGCCTACTCTACAAAAAGTGCAAGAGAAAACGTCTATCCTAAGCATCTTTTCTTTTTAATCTCTTCTCCCTTCTTCTTTCAATATTAATCCATTTACAATCTGCTGTTTGATTATCTTTATTGATCCTTTTTCTACCCAGTCTTTTTAATTTGGTTATTGTAAGCTCTTAGCAGGAATCCTATCTCTTGTTTGGCATCTTTGGGGACTTTAACTTGTCTTTTTCCCGAACAGTTCTCTCACCGTGCCCCGTCCCCCTCTCCCGCCACCCACCCCCATGGCTCAGTCCTTTGTGTGCCCAATAACAGCAGGCGAATTCCACAGGGAGTCGCGCGGTTGATTCCACGACTATTCATCAGGTTGTTCACTTAAGCTTCCAAACACCCCCCTCTAAGCACCCTTGGCTAGCGCCCTGAGAACTTCTTGTCAATTTTAGGAAATCCACAAGCTATGATTCTCGGTGGAGATTCCTTTTTAAATAGACAGACAGATGAACTCTGGAGGTGTGCATAAGAAAACCAGAGCAGAACCTCAGGGATGGGAGGCATCTGGCGAGAAGGGAAGGAAGGATTTATGGGCAGGGCCACTTAGCAGGGCAGCAGGAAAATTTACTCCCGAAGAAGCTATCGCTAATTCACAAAGCCTTGCTAATCACTTACCTCTCCACCCAGACCACACTCCTATGCTAGGCGCTCTCCTCCGCTTCCAACACCCCCACCCCCACCCCCAGCGCCTCTCTAAGATCAGAGGGAATGCTGTCCGGAAACCCTAGGGTGTCTGAACATCACCTGGGGAGTTGGGGCTATCGTAAAGCCTCCCTTTACTCTCCAAATTTGGAAGGAAGAGTAACCGAGAGTGAAGGGAGAATCCCTGAATTGCCTCTGAATGCTGCATAAGCTTCCTTCATCCTCTCCTCTTCCAGGAAAAGCTGAGCTGCCTCGCCTGAGCCGGCTACCACCACTGAAGTGGGCTAAGAGACCCAAGTAGGAGCTGGGCTTGGCCAGAAGTTTTGGGGCCCAGGTGACCTGAAAGAGACCCCGGAGGGGACATCCTTGGCTCTTTCTTCTCCGCTCCCTTCCAGTCAGCTTTCCCGGCTTTGAAGGCTGGGAGCTGCTGCTAACACTTCAAACTAGGCGGACAAGAAGGGAGCCGGGCGATCAGCTCCGGAGCCTCCCCTCCTCCCTTACCCATCCCCAACTCCCGGCCACACTCTTCCCAGCCCGGCTTCGCCCAGGGCCCCGGTCACTTATGTTAAAGTTCACAGGCGTTAAATTAAAATGTCAGAGTTATAAACTGGTCGACTACCCCGGGGAGTTTCGGATTTGGTTTGAACAAGCAGCCGGTTCCCCCAGAGCTCCGGGATTTTCATTTCTACATCCCCTGGTGGGAGGCAGTCATGAAGCGGGGTATGTATGAGTGCAGAGGCATGCACATCCCGGGCCTGCCTCCAGCCGGGTACGCGGATTCGGGTGAGCTGTGTATTTCCACAGCACCTGAAGCAGCAGGCGAGGGGGACGGGTGCTTTTGAGTCCTTGACAGTAATGGACACATTTCCTTAGCTGAGCGCCCTTCGGGGTCTAGTGTGCTCAGAGACTCAGTGAAGATCCTGCTACCCCAGTCTTGGCACAGCACGGGGAGCCTCTGCGCATCATGCGCTTCGGGGTGCATCTACAGTATGTCACACAGCCACCCGCACCGAGAGTCTTTCCAAACCTCTGTGTGTGCAATATGCAACAACGTGCGCGTGCGGAGCTGAAAGGGCACAAGACACTCCAGGCTCCCACACGTATGGAGACGGATCGGCTGCGTGTCCACACCCCGTTCGTCCCTGGTCCATTCGTGCCCATCTCGGAAGATAGATTAAAAATAATAATAATAATAATAATTATTATTATTATTATTATTATAATCAAAGCTTCTTGACTAGTTGGGAAAGTGGAATTTAGAGTGGTTTCCAGTTGAAAGCAACGAGGCAAATTGAGGAAGTCAAGAGAACTGGGGAGGAGGAGAGGAAGGAGGGAAGGAAGAAGCTAAGGGAGGTGGCCGCGGAGCTTGGCGGACCCCCTTACCTTGGGCGGCGGAGCCAGTGCCGCTGGCGCTGAGCAGGGCCAGGGCAGGTAGCACGAGCATTTGCAGCAAGTATCCCAGTCCCAGTCCGCAGCGGGCCGCTGTCGCCCGCAGACCTTTCCTCATCGTAGACAGAGGTGTGCCGGGGGAGGGGGGGGGAACAGAGAGACGCGCAAACAGCTGAAAGCCCCACTGGGCAGAAGCTGAATCCGTGCACCGCGAAGCAGTCCGAAGAAATAACGACAACCAAGCGCCACACTCCACTTTCTCCAAGGGCAGGGGCCAAAAGGGGGAGGAGAGGAGACGCCGAGGAGGAGTTTGAAGGTCCCTCTTTCCCAATGCCTTCTAACTGACGTCTCCCGCGAGCGACTGCTCTGCCCCCACTTGGGAAGTCCAGGGAGGCGCAAGGCGGCCACCTCCGCCGCTCCCCCCAGCAGCAGGAGCAGCCGCAGCTCCGCCGCACGCCGAAGTCTGGACTGCTCTCCGGGTCCCCTCGCCTGTGAGGAACACACACAGACACCGGGGGTGGGGGTGGGGGTGGGGGTTGAAGTGGGGGGAGTTGGAGGAGGAGGGAACGGAGGGAGGAAGCTTGGGCACCGTCAGGCGCTCTGGTCTCCAATCTCAGTGTTCTCACGCCAGCGGAGAGATGTCCCGGCTGTCGCTGCTGGGTGGCCAAGGAGGTTCACATCCTAGAGTAGGGCGCACGGGTGCGCGAAGGCGCTCGCCAAGGAGGCGTAGAGGGCGCAGCACAACTCCTCTGGGGGGTAACCGGGGGCGGGAGCACGCCCGCCCGCCTTATGTAAGCAAGGATTGCAGGGAGATCAGCGCACAGAAGACCAGCTGTGGGTTTGCCCGCTGAAGCCGAGGCGAGACAGACCAGGGGACGAAGCGGCTGCGGAGAGTGGCAGCGCGCCTGCGGAGAGTGGCAGCGCGCCTGCCTCCCGCGGTGCGCCAGACCCGGACGCCGGGAGTGCAGCGGGCGCGCCCCGGGCCACTAGGCTGTGTCCAGTGGAGCTCAGCCTGCCGCCTGCCACCTTCTTCGCCGCGCCGGCAAAGCCTCAGCCGAATTCCCTAGGACTGGACTCGGTCTACGACTTCGGGTCTCGCGGTTGACGAAGCCGGTGCGGGCTCGAACTGAAGTCCTTCTTGGTTGGGGAAGAAGGCATGAAGCTTTTGCACTGCCCCAACCGGCTGCTGTCCTGGGGTTGTCAGCGCCAGTCAGACTGCTTTATGTTCTGAGCGCGTATGACCCCTTTGCAGTGGAACAGAAACTAAAAGCTCGACGGAAACTCATTCTGCAACAGTGCTTTCTTTGCATGCATGTTGGTGGCTGACAAGGGTGGTGAGGCGATACCGAGAGAAACTCTCTTAGAAAAAAAAAATGCAAAGCAAAATTTGTAGATACTCAAAGTGATGGTGGAGCCTATAACATGTTTTTCAAATTTCTAATAGTGTGTGTAAGAACTCGAGCTGCTATGAATTTGTTTACCTTTCTACAGGAAATAATTGTCTACGTAGCTGGGTTGTGAATCCCTGTGGTCATGATGGAGGGATGCAAGATTGGGTGGGTAAAATAAGACTAGACAAAAGGAAAGTGAATTTATTAAAAGGTCAACACACAGACACAGACAGCATTTTGGGAAAAAGAAAATCACTTCCCAAGATTAGCATGTCTTTAAACTAATAATACATCAGGGAATTTTATGCTCTTGGTGCCAAGGGGGCCATGTGTAAACACGCATGCACACACACACGCAGGAAACATGAGGTCTAATTTTGGCTGTGGTCATAACTACTCTGTTACCCTGGGTAAGTCAGGTAACCTGTGAATGTCTCAGTTTCTTCATTTGTGAAATATTTTGATAGTTTCAAAGTTCTCTTAAGTTCTAACATTCTATGATTCTGCCTGCACAGCCCCATCTAGGCAATAAGACCTATCTCGGATGAATCAGGGAGATCCGAAAAGGTAGTATTTGCCAAAGACATTGACAAAACTGGCCACTTCTTATTTCTGTGGAGACTCTGTCCACCACACAAAACCCTTCTTTACTCTCTTCATCTTCTCCATACCAAGACATCAAGATATTTGACAATAGGGTGGGTGCTGGCACCAGACTGTCTGCCTTCAGTTCTTAGCATTTCTTATTACTTGACTGATATTGAACATTAAAGCTAGGTGCCTCTCTTCCCTAATTTGTAAGATGGGTCTAGTAACAGGAACTATCTCATAGGGTTATTTGAGGATTATGTAAGTTAAACATATGTAAAATGCCTGACGCCAAAATTGTAAACTGCTGTTCTTACCATTGATGAAAAATTCCCATTAGCCTCATGCTATCTAGACCAGTGCTGTTCAGCAGAAATTTCTGCAATGAAGAACATGTTCATATCTGTACTTTCTGAGGTCGTAGTTATGAGATACATGTGGCTACTTGCATGCAATGTGGCTAGTGTGAATTGGAAATTTTTATTTAATTTTAATTTAAATAGTCACATGTGGCCAGCAGCTACCATATTTTATGGTGTATCGAGGCCACTGATAACTTGTCAAGTATTTTGAGAATGACTTCACAAGGGATTATTATTATACTTTATATTTATATGTACAATTTTACTAAGAAGGACAACAGCTTAAGTACTAAGAAATCTCCACACATACTCACCATCACATCAACGACATCCAAAAGTTATTTGTTTATTTATTTACAATTTTATTGCCTGTCTTCTTAAATTAGAATTTAACTCTTTTAAGACAGAGATTTTGCCTTTGTTCATTATTTCAACCACAGCTCCTAAACTGAGCCTGATATATAGTTGGTACTCAATCAATATTGACTGATTTCCTGCCAAAAAAGCTCAATGGGGAAGACTCCTCAAAGTCTAGGACAGCTAAAGAAGGTTGAAATTGTCGCCTACTCCTGTTTGGGGTATTGAGGTACTCAGTGACAGATACCACATGCAATTAGTTCCTTAAAATAAAGAATAAGAGATTAAAAGAGGAAATGTAGTTAAATACTGAAATTCAGCCTAAAGATGGCAGGAGAATGGTTTGAGAAGTGGTATAGAGTAATGAGGTGGAAAAGGGGGAAGAGAGTGAGAGCACGACACAAAGGACAGGAAAAACACCAGCAATACATCAGCTTTACACAGCAGGCAAGTTTCCTGCTCTCTACAAGTACAGATGGAACTTGTCTTGTGAATTAACATCCTGACTACTTTTGTTGATCATCACATTTTTTCCTCATGAGAGAAATAATAGTGTTTTATAGGCTCCTGAGAATAGGTTTACTAAAGTCACCGAGATCTGGGTTCAAATGACACTGCTTAGGGAGGCATTCACTGACCAAGTTACCTAAAATAGCAATAATCTATCATCCAAAATATCATTTGCCGGCTTTGATTTTGCATATAACACTTACTTTATATATGTACATATATGTGTATATATATTTGTGTGTGTGTGTGTGTGTGTGTGTGTGTATACATGTATATATATATACAGTCTGCAATAAAATGTATGCTTCTCAGGGGAGGAATTTTTTTCTAATACATTCAGTGCTCTATACCCAGAACCTGGAACAATACCTTGTACATAATAGGTGATCAATAAATACTTACTGAATATTGAATGGATTGAATCAGAACCAATGGATTTACAATCGAGATAAGTCCTTCATTAAACCTTCTTCCTCTCCTCTTCAGCCTCCCAAGTTATCAAATTATGAATAGGCTTTTCTAGTTGTTGAATAAAATCAAGTTTTGACAAATTTTCACCAAAAATTTATTGGAATTTGACTTTTTAGGGTTGGAATACTGCAGGTGTTTAAGGAACAGACAGGAAATTCATCTCATCTTGAAAAATGAAAAGCTTCATTTAAATCCATATACAAGGGCTTTCTTTTTCTTGGCTGCAGTGAGTGGAGAATTAACTCTGGGATAATAAATCCCAGTGACAGGTGCTAATGGGAATTAAGCATGCAAATCCCCTGCATATCCCTCCAGAAATCTACACCAAGAAAAGTATGCTATTTAGCATGTAGGCTGCTTAGTAATAATATCATTTACTCGGAACTAGTACTGAAAAAGTTTCCAGTTTAAAGTTTAAATCAAAAACAATTGATCATATATTTTAATTATGGAAATATTTTCTTTCATTTTATCTCTCTCCTTATATGTTTGATTCCTCACTTTTTATATTTTTTGTGTAGTTTTAAAAATACATCTTCATACCAGGGATATTATTAACTGCATTAACTGGCAACATAGGAGAAAGAGGATTTTAGTGAATAAATAGGATGGTGATGAGGAAAACTCCTTTCCTACAAGTTGGGAGTTCAGAGACCTCACATAATGTTACTGATAGACATCAACGAAGGAGAGCCAGATGGTCTAGATTCAGTTGATTCAATCCTCCTTCCCTGCCTTAGCCCAGAGAAAGAGATTTAACTTGTCATAAACCAAAACTCTCTGGGGCTTTCTGCTTTTTATTAATTGTATTAGATAAGACCCATTTGGTTGCAAGTGAAAGAAACCCAACTCGAACCAGCTTAAGCAAAAAGATAATTTATCACTGTGCATAACTCAAAAACTATGGATAAGAAATATCTATTTAATAATAGATACCATTTACTGTCACTCACTGTGTGTCTGGCACTTTCTAAGCTCTTTACATGTGCTATCTCATTTAATCATCATAACTGAATGAAAGTGCCATTATTATCTCCGTTTCATAAATGAGGAAACAGAGTGGTTATGTAACTTTGCCCAAGGTCACACACAGTTAGTATTTACTAGCGACAGTCTGATTTGAGGGATCATGTCCTAGACCCATGAATTTAAATATCACTCATGGGACTTAGTACTTCCCCCACCCTCAATATCTTGGTTATGCTCTCCTCTGTTTTGGTTTCATTCACAGACTTATGATCTCCATCCTGGGATTCCCAGCAGCTCCAAGTTTACATTGTCTTTATCATTGTCAATCTCAACACAAAGCACACTCGTTTCCAAATGGCAAAAAATAAATACAGAATTATGGCCCTGGCCTATCTTGGGCCACATACTCACAACTGAGGCAATTACCATGGCCAGATGTTTGGCATATACTGAATGGCAAGGCCTGGGTCATGTGCCAATATTTGCCAACTGGAAACTTGGATTGAAAATGGGGATAAGGGGTTCTCCAAAATGATACAATAGAAAATGATTAATACAAAAAAAAAAAAAGATGCCAAAGAGATTGGATGTAGGGCAGACAAAATAACAAATCCCTATTCTGTGGTATATGAGGCAAGATGAGTTCTCCAGGCTTTTGTGCAACAACACATCACTGTAGCAAAAGAAGAGCACTAGTTAAGAAGGGCTGAAGAGCAGCCAGCCCCCTCTAGATTGCTTTTCCCATTAACTGACTGGAAGAATTAAGTCCAATTCAATTCAGAAAACTTTTACTTCCCCCCTGTTATATTGTGGTTCCACTCTAGGATCCCTAGGGAAAAATATGCATGAGGTATAGTCCTTGTGTAGCAATGGCTCAGAATCTTACAGGCAATATAAATGAATAAACAAAAGGATTTTAAATAAACACAAAAATGTTGTGGGAATATAAGGATATGGGAGCCTGGGAAGAAGATTTACCTAAAAGTAAGACACACACTTGTGTATCAGCAATACTGTTCTTCACACAATGGGTGTATTTATCTCTAACGATAAGGAACCTGGGAGTAGACAGTACATGGCCACTGTGGAAGCTCAGTTATGCTCTTTTCATGGCTTGGCTCCATGCTCCAGAATGTACAGCTTTCATTCTCACAGTTGCTTGATAGCTTTTCCACCTCCAGGAGTCATGTTTCACTTTTCAGGCAGAAGAAGGTGGAACAGTCCTGAGGGGCTGCATCTAGCCTAGATGCCTTCCAAATAACTTTTCTGGAAGCCCTCAGCCCAAGTAGTTTCCATTTCCTTGACGGTCTGTCAAATAGCCCCCTAAGATCAATCACAAATGGTGGATAAGGAGAAGGGTGTTGTGCATGTTGGCCAGATCATCTGAGTTGGACACAACTCTGTTGGAGAGGAGCAACAAGGGGAAGGCACAGAAAGAAAGACATTAAGACAGGGCATTTGAGGGTGTATTTGAAGAATTACAGGTAAATGAAAAATAGTTCTATAGTTGGTTGAGAACAAAAGGAGAAAAGGGAGGAAAGTGTTTTCTTTTTTCTTTTTTCAGAAATGGAGTCTTGCTATGTTGCCCAGGCTGGAGTTCACTGGCTATTCACAGGTGCAATTATAGAGCACGACAGCCTTGAACTCCTGGCCTCAAGTGATCCTCTTGCCTCAGTCTCTGGAGTCTCCAAAACAGGGGAAGGGTGAGTGTGTTTTCTATCACATTGGGAAACAGAAAGATGGAAAGGACTCCATTATTCAGTTCACTAAAGTGTATTTACTGAACTTTTGGAAATTGTGTAGCATTGAGGTAGAGTTTCATGGAGTTTATAGTTGGACTGTAGAAATAATATTTATAAAAAAGAAGCAAAGCAAAAAATAAAGAAAGATAACAGGAAAGATGGAGAAAAAAGAAAGGAAAGGGAGAAAAGAAGAAAGGATGCAGGGGACAAAGGAAGAAAGGGAAAGAAGAAAGACAAAAAGAAGAAATAAAGGAAGAGATAAATCAAATCCAGTGTGATTTCTGCATTGGTGTAGCATGTTGTAACTGCTATTAGAGGGAGCAAACAATGAAAAGGTCAATAAAAACTTAAGGAAAATAATAGAATATCTAATTTAGAAGAGTATTACTGGGGATAGAGATTATAATTATTGCTTACCAGAGCTTTTCTAATATCTCATTTTATTTTAAATTTATCTGCCAAGTTAGACCATAGTCGTTTTTCTCATTTTACAGATGGAAGAAATAAAATACATAATGGAATGGTGGGAAGACTCTGGATCAGGAAACATGAATTTAAGTCTCCATTTATCTAAGTTATTTGCTCAGAAATCCCTGTAAGTTCTTTGCACTGTATTTGTTATAAGAAATGGTAACAATATGAATGCACAAAGTTCCTGTGACTATAAAATCCGTGTGAAAGTGCTTTGTAATGTGTCTATACTGAAGATGTCATTATGGTAAGATATGCTTTACATTGTCTATTGTACTTAATTTACATAATCATCTGAAGAATAGTATTAGTGATGTGGCTTTCTATACATGAATGATACCACCCTAGTATAACTTCTGGAGCTACTCTCAGTATCTCCCTCCTTTGCCCACATCACCTATTCAATTACTATTTTATAAGTCCATCCAATTTCACTACTTAAAGGGCTATAGGATCTATCCCATTATCACCAGCCCTACAGACTCACAATATATTTGCTTGTTACCGAGAGGTCTTGTAATTATTTCCTTAGTAGCTAGTTTGCCTTTACATTCTAATCCATGCTCTTCACACCTCCCAGAAAGACCTTCTAAAGTGTAAAACCTGTCATTTTACTGTCCTAAACTCTTATTCAATGACTCCTCACTGCCCCAGACCTGCTTTTCCAAAGACCATTACAGGGAACTCCTGTCCTTAAAAAAGCAGTTCTAGAATGAACACAGGATGATAGGTTGCAGTATTCTTTATTCTTTACTCCTTTCCAGTTAATAGAATTACCCGATTATTTCCTTTGCACTATGCCTTGCAGGACCACCCACTGCACTGTGGGTCGTACTGGCTTCCTCTCTCACTGATGGTAGCTTAGCCATGGGACTTGCATTGGCCAGTGATCTTGGGCAGGTGCTACAGTGTGCCAGTTGCTCCCATTGCATACCTCTACTCATTTTCATGTGTTCTTACCATTAGTCCTAAGACATTAGAACATTTTCCAGGTAACCACCAAACCAAGGTGGATAAGAGACACATGGAGAGATGGGCAACCTGGAGCCTTGTGCTTGCTGTGTGGAGCCCAGAGCCTGAGTGGCATCAGACCAAATGACTCATGAGCAAGAAAAAAAAGGTGCTTGTGTTCAGCTACCGAGTTCAGGGTTAATTTTTTATGCAGCACTGTTGCAGCAAGAGGTGTCTAATGTGCCTAGTGTGAGAAATCGTGTCCTCAGATTAAGCTCAAGATAAATAAAATGACAATCTCCCTGATAGTACTACTAAGCTAATAGAAAATAAGACAGACTATAGAACTAAATAGGCTGACTCTGAAAAGTGCAGTGAGAGAGTTATGGAAACATCACTATGGGAGATGAGAGGAAAGGACACTTACTTCACATTGAGGAATCAGTGAGATCTTAAGTGAAAGAACATTAGACCCAGGTCTTGAAGGATAAATAGAATTTGCTTTTGCTGAGTTGGGGAGAAGTAAGAACTGGAGCCACGGCAGGCAAAAGGAGCACAGGAATAGCAAATACTGAGTGACTTAGGTTGGAGGCCAGAAAGCATCATGCTTAATGCTCTTATCATTATCATTATATAAATTATAATTGTTAACATTTTTGAACACTCATTAATCAAACACATTGTTTTGTATAAAGAGAGATATTCATTTAATACACACAACAATACTACATATGAAGTGGTATCATTATTATCCTCATTTTAAGCATGAGGAAATTGAGGTTTATTTGGGTTAACTTGCCTACGCTAAATTAGTGTCAGCTTAGGATCTGAAGTTGAATTTATCTGGATGCAGGCAAATACTGGCAGGAAAATTTGGAAATGAAGATAGAGCTATTTTTTCAAAGGTGTTTTGTGGTTTGCTAGGAAGTCTGTCCCACATTATGCATAGAATAGGAAGTGACCAAAGGTCTTTGGGCAATGAGGTAATAACATGACCATTTCTTGCAGCAATGTGCAAGCTGGACTAAAGTGGGAAGAAAAATCATGGAGTATCCATTTAGGAGTATATTCCAATAATCAAGATGAGAAGCAGCAAGAGCCTGGATGTAAGTAGTAGTAAGCAGAAAATGAGTGAAGGCTATATATACAAGATGCCCGATTGGGATGGTGGTTACTACTGCCAGAACACAGGATGAGAAATTTATGTTATTAAATATTCATGATATAATTAAGAATAAACTATGTAACCCTGAAAAACTACTTGTAACAGTAAGCCACCCTCAGCTTAATTAAAAGTCATTAAAGAATTAAAAATAAGATTTAAAGGAAAGTGGGACACATTAATTTCTTAGGATTACTGGTGTTCATTGGGCCTTTAAATCGTTTATTCAAGAAATACTGTAATGACTCACCAACATTTTGGATATATAGCCATATCATTTGTTTCTCAAAGTCCCTAAAACTCTACCTGGCACAGAGAAGGTAATCAATAAATCTTTTAAAAATAAATAAATAACTTAAAGTAAAATAATAAATAAATAATAAGAATATTTTATAGTATGTAACCTAAATCAGTCATTATAATTAGAAATCTTTTACTTTTTTTTCTAAATTTACTTATAACTTTATTGTTAGAAATGTGTTGTGCTTTATCCTGCAGAAACATGCCATAAATTATGGTTTGGAATTCAGCCCACACAATCTTGTTAATCATCTGTCATTATGTGGAAAACAATGCTATTACAGCATATATAATCCAATCCAAATATAACTTATAGTTAAATGAAACCAAAAGCAAAACATTTGATCTCTGTACTTGTAGAAAAAATAAAGAAGAATGAGGAGGAAAGTGTAAAGTTTTTAAGGAGATTTCTAAGTTCATTTCATGTTATTTCCAACAATTCCAAACGTGAAGCCCCTCTTCGTTTCATGTCTAATTTCAATTGGAAATAGAAGGATTTTTTTTAACATAGGTGTTGCACTAGTGCTAACTAGCCTTATGTTGATCATAGTTGTTTTTTGTTTGTTTACAGTATGTTAAGAAATTAAATTAAAAGAACAAAGAAGGTAAAAACAGAAATAAATTTTTGTCATCACATGGAGGAAAACAGATATAAAATACAGAGAAAGAAAGAAGGAGTAAAACAATTCAAGGGAGAATTTTCTAGAGGTATTTTAAACAGAACTGTGTGAAATACAAGTCCCCAAAGAATGAGATGAAGTTAAATAGTAAGGAAGCAATAGTTCAGATAATCACCCACAAGGGCCACTACCCCACTAGCCAAGAAGAGTCAGGTATTATGGAGCAGGATTCAGTGGGCGATCCAACACTATAATTTATGAAAATATTACAAGTTAGATATTTTTAAGAACAACTGCCTTGCAATGATTTGCTTGTTTATATATGTTACTATTTTAGACTTTTAGCTAGCTTCTCAAGAAGGATTTTATTGTGTTATAGTAATATTTAAATCATCATCACCTACTCCAATGCAAAGTAGCATAGTACTTTGCTCCAAAGAGCAAAGAAGTCAAGTCTTTGTTTCTATTGCTCTCCATGGGGTGTATTTAATAGGGAAGGAATTATAGAAACTTCTAGTTAAGTTAAGTGGGGGAGATCACCTTATATCAACATGATGTGCCCTGGAAAAAAATTTTTTAAAAGGAAGCTATTCTGCACTCTGAGCATCGAAGGCAATTTTGCATCAGAGACATCCTGAATGCCCTTAGTGAAAAAGGACACAGGAGGTAACACTAGTTAAAAAACCATAGTAACTTTCTTGATCTCCACACTGGTAGAAGCCAAGGGCATGGGTAGTAATCATGTGCTGCAGGGCTAGCAAGACTCAACACAAGGATGAGCCATGGGGCACCAGCGCACCTCTACAGTGGTCAAGTGTTTCAGAGCATGAACTCTGAAGCAAAAATGCCTTCTAACTTCTAATTCCTGCTGTGTCCCTTACTAACTTTTTCACCACAGAAAATTTCATGAGCTGCTTATAAGTTATCTGTCCCTGTCTATAAATTGGGATAGTAATAGCCACTTTATAGTAGTACTTACCTTGTAATATTGTTGTATAGGTCAAACATTCATTCACATACTTCACTAATAATCATTCTTGGATAGAGTAAACATTAATAAATATAAGCTTTTAAAAATTATTATTATAATTCACTAAATAAGTACCTATTTGTAAAAGATGGTTCAGAAATCTTTTAGTCATGTCACTGATATAAATGGCTTGTTATGTTAAATAGTCATATACTGCATAACAATGTTTCAGTCAACAAGAGTCAGCACATACAACAGTGGTCCCGTAAGATTATATCAATTGTATTTTTTTACTGTACCTTTTCTGTGTTTAGTTATGTTTAGATACACAAATACCATTGTGTTACATTTGCCTATAGTATTCAGTACAGTAACATGCTGTACAGGCTTGTAGCCTAGGAGCAGTAGGCTTATGCCATATAGCCTAGGTGTGTAGTAGGCTATTTCATTTGGGTTTGTCTAAGGACACCCTATGATGTTTGCACAATGGCAAAATCACCTAGGGATGCATTTCTCAGAACGTATCCCTGATGTTAAGTGACACATGACTATATATTTGTAACATTTTAAGTATTTTTATTTCATAAATGATCTAATGCTACATCCATTCATACAAATATTTTTACTCTTCAAAATGAAATAGTTTATGTATACTTAGTTTCAAAACCTCAACATATTCCATATTCCAAACAAATTGGCAAAAGCATGATAGAAGAAAATGATTCAATTATGTGATTATAACATAAAAATATGAACAGCATGTTTCTGTTTTTACCTTATGTTCACAAACTCAAGATAACACTTGCAGCAAAGGGGACCTAGAAGGTCAGTTCTGTGCAGAATAGAACAATATCTACAAATGTTCACAATATTTCTTAAAGAGGGAAAACATTCAAGGGAATGTGACATGTTGGTCATAGGAATTCACCCAATGGGAAATGTGTGTATCATAAGAATGGCTTTTCGTATTCCTTATGATGGAAAGTTGATGTTACTCACCCACCATGCTTTTCTAATAGCACTAGTTGATTTGAGCTGAGATTGCCACACTCTTTTACTTAATTCTACTAATGCTTGCATTTATGAAAATTTCCAAGAATGAAGCCTGAATTTATGGAAAACTTGCAGAATGAAGCTTACTAACCTATGTGTGTATTTAAAATAGGAATTTCCATCTCATTAGCATAAAGGCTAACCAATTGAATATATCACTCAGAAAATATTGTAGACATATCCATCTTTTAACATGTCAGCATTCAATTGGGAGATTATGTTATTGATGTATGTTTCAGGGTTTCCCCTCCCTGCCTTCTATACATGCTAGAGGCTCATGTGCAGAAACCTGCCCTTTTAGAGATAAAAATGCGTCTTTGTAAGGGAACAGATGGTGTTGCTCAAGTTCAGAGACACATCTAGGCAGAATCTCAGGGGGAGGAGGGACTGCAGGGAGAGGAGGACTGGTGTAGTTTGAAAAGGCTTCCTGGGTGATTCTGATAGTCTCCCACCTCGCCCCCACTGTGAAGCTCTGATTTAGAGCTTATAAATACATGAATGTCATGGAGATGTTGATTTGAGCTGCAAAGTAAAAAATGAACGCTTTTCCTGGTAGCAACTTGTCTGATTGCTCTTCTTTGCATTTTATGTCATAATTTTCAAAACCTGAGCATCTTAATAATATCTTTCAATTGGCTCATTTAAAAACTTCGGAATAGTTCAAATCCTACATTATTTCCATTTGTATGGGTGACACTGAATTGCAGGTCCCACAATGTCATTCAAAGATAATTTTTATTTTGGTTGTATTTTCATGTTTTAGGCCACAAAATAAATGAATCGTACATATGTGACATAATTAAAGCAACACACAAATATTATTAGTGAAACCATTGAATTTAGGTTTGAGATTTAAAATAATTATAGTCAAAATTATGTTTGAACTCCTTTAAACCAACCATGAAAAATAGTATATGTACTATGTGTTTATAAACTTTCCTATCCACTTGTTAAACTAAAGAAAGAGTGGAAAGTCTGTATGCAGATGTCTGAGCATTCAAACAATTATACATTTCAGGTAGTTTTATTTTGATTTAACTTTTATTTTAAGTTCGAGGGTATGTACGCAGGTTTGTTATGTAGGTAAGCTTGTATCATGGGTGGTTGTTGTACAGATTATTTCATCACTCAGGTATTAAGAAGCCCATCAATAGTACACTGAATAAAGAAAATGTGGTACGTATACACCAAGGAATACTATGCAGCCATAAAAACAACTAGATTTATGCCCTTTGTGGGTACATGGATGGGGCTGGAGGCCATTATCCTTAGCAAATTAATGCAGGAACAGAAAACCAAATATTACATGTTCTCACTTATAAGCAGGAGCTAAATGCTGAGAATTTCAGGTAGTTTTTAAATGCCAAACAAGTAAGGGATGCCAGAGAGAAGTTCCAGACAGTTAACTGGGTTTCCCGGAGCATAAACAACGTTTGTCACACCCAAAGGGTGTTTCTTGTGTTCCTCTGAAGGTACTGAAGGTTCCTATTCTTGAGAGGTTGGGAGTATAATGTAATTGCCTTTGTTTTGATAGTGTTTTAAATAGATGAATTTGGACTATATAAAGAGAAGAAGTTGTCAGAATTGGATTAATTTTCCATACACTAAAGAAAAGATTGTGTTTTAAGTTTTGCTTTGATAAGTAGATGCAGAAGCCTTTCTAGCCCAGCTGTGAGTTTCCTGGAAGGGAATTTATAGAGTCATCCCTGGGTATTCACGGGAATTAGTTCTAGGACCCCTGAGAATACCAAAATCCACAGATGCTCAAGTCCCTGATGTAAAATGGCATAGTATTTGCATATAACCTATGCACATCCTTCCGTACACCTTAAATCATCTCTACTTATAATACCTAATACAATGTGAATGCTCTGTAAATAGTTGTTATACTGTACTGTTTTTAATTTGTATTTTTTGTTATGCTGCTTTTTTTTTTCCAAATATTTTCCATCTGTGGTTGGTTGAATCTGTGGATGCAGAACTTGTGGATACATAAGGCTGACTTAACAGAAGAGAGAAACGGACTGAGGCAAATGAGGGTCATGCTGGAAGCCATGTGAGTCCTGGGGGTGGAAAAGCTAGCTTATTCCTGAATGCATGCCTGGCCACCAGATCAAATGCCACTTGGCTAACAGTAGCCTCTGCATTTTATGTTTTCCTTGTGAGGCAACCTGCCCAGATTTTCAAGATTAGTAATTGCTATGTGGGAGATGTGGAGTGTGTGTGTGTGTGTGTGTGAACCAGTTCTTTCTTCTGGGGTTCAGACCAGTACTTGTCTGTCATTAGTTTTCCAGCATTTCCAAGTGATACTAACGTACGTGACACACACACACACACACACTCCTACTCACACACACACACACACACCCCTACACAGAGTATACACTTAAAATTTTACCCTCCTTGCAACTTATAATTCCCAATCCTCTTCTAACCTTTTAACCTCTTACTCTATCCTTCTACCGCCCATTCTTCCTACGACTTCAGCCTTTTCTACATTTGCCTTTTTTCTCTCCACCTATGTTCTGTAAAGAACCAAAGCATAATCAATTTTTCAATCATAATTAAGATGAGACCCAAGGGAACACAATTTTATAGATAAGGAAACTGAGGCCCCGAAAGCCAAATTTACTTGTCCAAAGAAAGATAGAGACAGATTCAACACCAGATGATGATCTCTTCTGATTTCTGCTCATATTGGAAAAACTCTGGAATAGAATATATGTGATATCAGTTTCACTTCTGATCTTTACTAGCTGTATGATTTTCTGCAAGTTACTTAAACCAACTAAATAAACTTTGGTTTACCTATCTTTAAATAGGGAATGATAAAATCGGAATAAATAGAGTTGTTTTGAAGCATCGCCCTACGAATGGATATAAAATGACCTAATATCATTCATGGTATATAGTAAGTGCAAAATAGGATTTTCCTAGCAAGTCCAATTTTTTTCTTTTATGCCACCTCACCTTGCAATCTTCCCTTTAGTTTACTCTTTTCTCTTGTGCAAAATTACTTCTGTTTTTTTCTAATTTTACTATATGTATTTACCATTCATGTTCATACTCAGGCTTTAGTGGCTGAAGAAATCTTTTCCAAACCTGTTAATAACATTTTGAGTGATAGAGCAGTTTCCTGTCTGCCCTGGTTTGTCTGAAGGTTAGCATATGGTGGGTCATACACCTACAGGCCTTGCAGAATTCTGCATGTCTGAATGCTGAACTAATCCAGAGCTGCAGCGGCTCCCTCTCCTGCAAGCAGTGGGAGTCTCTGAACTCCCTGCAAGACTTGAGCTTTCCCTGCACCACATCAGAGCAGCTCTGCCTTTCTCTGGCCATTGGCACAAAACACAAAGTTTAGGAGGTGGCCAGTGAATATTTATAAAATGCTTAAAGGAATAAATGATTGCATAAACATATAAGTCCTTGATTCCCTTTTTGAACAGAGCAGAGAGCAAGCGTTTCTACGTTGGAATCAGTGTTGTATTTCTCCCTATCCACTTGCTGGGCCTGTCTGTGTAGGCCTTTGAAACAGTAGGCTCTCCTGGTGAGCATCGTAAAGCCAGCTCCTTTCTGATTCTGTTTACCTCATAGAAGGGTCAATATATCAAGGTTTAATCAGTCCTCTACAGGGGCACTCTCATTGAAAGGCATAGGGCAAGATGTTTTGAGGACATTTCTGAACACCTACTCCATCCTAAACTTTCTATTCCCCACTGCAGCCCCCGTGTATTGTTAGGGTTCACTTCCTCTTGAAGGTTTTTCTTTGTAAGGCTATCCGTATCCTCTCCCATTCTTACTGAAGTGTGGACAGCAGCCTGTTTCCCTCAAAACAGTTGAGATAATACGACATTTTCAAAAGTAGCCATATTACATTAGAAAGAGGTACAAAACAGAATACAAAGAGGATATAAATAGTCGTGTTTCAAAATTATAGAATTTCACCCCTTCTGGGGTAGATTTGCTGCTTTGACTTTGTAGATACCTCATTTGGCTTCATGCCCTCCTGGGTCTCTGATGGTCTCCTTTGATGTCATATTTTCTCCTGGCATGCATGGGGGGCACACAGGGCATCTCTTTCCCTTCAAAGTCAATTGCAGAAAAGTGCATCCAACTTCTTACTCTATAAATCTCTACAAACCTCCAGTTGCAAAACTATGCCTTCCATAGTGAATGGCCAGAACGTGGGGATGGAAGCCATGTATGATCTCATTTACCTTCTTTGGATTATCTGTTTATCCCAGCCCTAGATAATTTCCTTCTTTTTTTTTTAACGTTTATCCACGTTTATTATTTTTCCTTCTATTTTTAGTTAACGTATGATAATTGTGCATATGTATGGGATACAGTGATCTTTTAATACATGTATACAATAGGTAATGATCAAATTAGGATAATTAGCATATCCATCATCTCAAACATTTACCATTTCCTTGTGTTGTAAACTTTTACAATTCTCCCTTCTAGCTTTTTGAAAATATACACTAAATTATTGTTAACCATAGTCACCCTTCAGTGCTACAGAACACTAGTATTCTTCCAGTCTAGCTGTAACTTTATTAACTAACATCTCCCTAAACTTTCCTCCCCGCAACCCTTCCCAGCCTCTAATAACCACAATTCCACTCTTGACCTCTATAAGAAAAATTTTTATAAACTCCCTGATATAATTTGGATGTTTGTCTCTGACCAAATCTCATGTTGAATTGTAATCCCCCATGTTGGAGGTGAGGCCTGGTGGGAGGTGTTTGGGTCATGGCTTGATGCTGTCCTTGCAATAATGAGTGAGTTCTCACCAGATCTGGTTGTTGTAAATTGTTACACCTCCCCACAACCACCCAGTCTTGTTCTTGCTTTTGTCATGTGATATGCCTGCTCCCCCTTCACCTTCCACCATGATTGTAAGCTTCCTGAGCCCCCTATCAGAAGCCAACCAAATGTTGGTGCCATGCTTGTACAGCCTGCAGAACCATGAACCAGTTACACCTCTTCAAGTTACCCAGTCTCAGGTATTTCTTTACAGCAACGCAAGAATGCCCTAACACACTCCTACACATAAGGGAGAATAATTTGCCTTTTTTCTACCTGACTTAACATAATGTCCTCCAGGTAATTAATGTCACCCCAAATGATAGGATTTCATTTTTTATAGCTGAATAGTATTCCATTGTGCATATATTCATTTTCTTTGTCCATTCGCCTGCAATGAACATTTAGGTTGAGGCCATGTCTTGGTTAAACTAAAACTAAGAACTAAAAATAGAACTAAAAATTGAACTTTATTCAATAAAGCTACAATAAACATGGAAGTCCTGGTATCTCTTTGGTATTCCTATTTTTCATCCCTTAGATAAATACTCAGTATTGGGATTGCTGAATTGTACAATAGTTCTATTTTTAGATTTTTTGAGAAACCTGCATACTGTTTTTCAAAATGACTATACTAACTTACATTCCCATCAACAGCATATGAGAGTTCCCTTTCCATGGCATCCTTACCAGCATTTGTTATTTTTTGTGTTTTTGATGATAGATATGCTAACTGAGATGAGATGATATCTCATTGTGGTTTTGATTTGTATTTCTCTTATGATTAATGATGTTAAGCATTTTTTCATATACTTGATCATTTATGTCTTCTTTTGAAAAATGTCTGTTTAGAATCTTTGCCTATTTTTTAATTGGATTATTTAATTTTTGTTGCTGAGTGGTTTGAGTTCCTTGTGTATTCTGGTTATTAGTTGCTTGTTTGATAATGAATTTGCAATATTTTATTTCTTTTTACATGTTCTCTCTTCACTCTTGATTGTTTCTTTTGCTGTGCAGGAGCTTTTTAGTTTTATATGTTCCTATTTCTCTATGTTTGCTTTGTTGTCTGTGTTTTGGGGTCATATAAAAATCATTTATTAAACCAATGTCATGAAGTTAAAGCATAAGTTGCTATTAGTTTTCTTTTACATGTTTGTTTGTTTATGCAATAAGCGTAAAGTCATCATCAATTTAAAATAATGGGCAACAAGATAGTATTTGCAAGCCTCATAGTAACCTCAAATTACAAAACATACAAAGGATATGCAAAAAATAAAAAGCAAGAAATTAAATCATAGCACCAAGTAAATCGCTTTCACTAAGAGGAAGACAGGAAGGAAGAAAAGAGAAGACCCCGAAACAACCAGAAAACTAATAACAAAATGGTAGGAGTAAGTTCCTACTTATCGATAATACATGTTTTGGGCACCTTTGTTGACGAGTTTGCTGTTGGTATGCAGATTTGCTTCTCGATTCTCTATTCTGTTTCATTGGTCTATGTGTCTGTTTTTATGACAGTATCATGCTGTTTTGTTTTCTAGAGCTCTGTAGTATAACTTGAAGTCAGGCAATGTGATTCCACCAGTATTGTTCTTTTTGCTCAATATACCTTTGGCTCTTCTGGGTCTTTTTTGATTTCATATAAATTTTAGAATTTTTTTTCTGTTTCTTGAAGAATATTATGGTATTTTGATAGGGATTGCATTGAATCTGTAGATTGCTTTGAGTAGCATGGACATTTTAACGATATTGATTGTTCCAATCAACAGACTTGGAATACATTTCCTTTTTTTGTGTGTCCTGTTCAATTTCTTGCATGAGTGTTTTATAATTTTTATGTAGAGATCTTTCACTTCTTTGGTGAAATTAATTCCTAGGTATTTAGTTTTATTTATGGCTATTGTAAGTGGGATTCCTTTTTTGATTTCTTTTTTAGATTGTTCGCTGCTGGCATATAGAAATGCTACTGATTTTTGTATGTTGATCTTGTATACTGCAACTTTATTGAATTTATCAGTTCTAGTAGTTTTTTGTGGAGTCTTTAGTTTTTTTTCAAATGTAAGATTATATCATACACACACAATGAAAATTTGACTTCTTCCTTTCCAATTTGGATGCACTTTATTTTTTTTCCTCTTGTCTGACTGCTTTAGCTAGGACTTCCAGTACTACGCTGAATAAACCTGGTGAAAGTTGGCATCTTGTCATGTTCCAGATCTTAGAGGAAAGGCTTATAGTTTTTCCCCCATTTGGTGAGTCTGTCACACGTGGCTTTTATTATGCTGCGGTATGTTCCTTTTATTCCCAGTTTTTTTTATTGTTTTTATTATGAAGGGATGTTGAATTTTATTAAATGCTTTTTCAGCATAAGTTGAAATAATCACATGATTTCTGTGCTTAATTCTGTTGATATATCATATTGATTGATTTGTGAATGCTGAACCATCCTTGCATACCTAGAGTAAATCTCACTTGCCCATGATCAATTATCCTTTTGAATTTGGTTTGGTAGTATTTGGTTGAGGATTTTGCATCAATATTCATCAGAGATGTTAGCCTATAGATTTCTTTTTTTGATGTGCTTTTGTCTGGTTTTGGTATCAGAATAATACTGGCCTTGTAGAATGAGTTTGGAAGTATTCCCTCCTCATCTATTTTTCAGAATAGTTTGAGTAGAAGAGTAGAATTGGTATTAGTTCTTTAAATATATTGGGTTTCAGGCTTTTTGTTTTTACTGGGGAACTTTTTACTCATTACTTGTTTATGGTCTGTTTAGGTTTTGGATTTCTTCATGGTTCAATCTTGGTAAGTGTGTATGTCTAGGAATTTATGCACTTTGTCTAGATTTTCCAATTCATTGGCATATAGTTGCTTACAGTAGCCACTAATAATCCTTTGAATTTCTGTGATATCAGTTGTAATGTCTCTTTTTCATCTCTGGATGTATTTATTTGGGTCTTCTCCCTTTTTGTCTTTGTTAATCCAGCTAAAAGTTTGTCAATTTTATCTGTCCAAAAAAAAAAAAACAATTTTTTTGTTCTATTGATCTTTTGTATTGTTTTCTTCATTTCAAATTCATGTATTTCTACTATGATCTTTATTATTTCTTTTCTACTACCAATTTTGGGTTCAGTTTGCTCTTGTTTTTCTAGTTGTTTAAGATACATTGTTAGGTTACATATTTGAAATTTTTCTTCTTTATCAATGTGCACACTTATAACTATAAACTTCTCTCTTATTACTGCTTTTGCTGTATCCCATAAGTTTTATTATGTTGTGTTTTCATTATCAATTGTTTTGAGAAATTTTAAAATTTCCTTCTTGATTTCTTCATTGACCTGCTGGTCATTTAGGAGCATATTGTTTAATTTCCACTTGTTTGTATCATTTCCAAAATTCCTCATTTAATTTCTAGTTTTATTCCATTGTGGTCAGAGAAGATGCTTGATTTTATCTTAGTTTTTTTTTTAATGTTTTAAGACTTGTTTTGTGACCGAAGATATTGTCTGTCCTTGACATTGACCATGTGCTGTGAAGAATGTGTATTCTTCAGCCTTTGGATGAAATATTGTGTGAATATTTATTAGGTCCATTTCTTCTGTAACGCAGATTAAGTCCAATGTTTGCTAGATTCTGTCCAGGAGGTCTGTCCAATGCTGAAAGTGGGCTTTTGAAGCCTCCAGCTATTATTGTATGGAAGTCTATCCTGTTCTTTAGGTCTAAGAATATTTGCTTTATGTATCTATGTGCTCGAGTGTTGGGTGCATATATGTTTAAAATCAATATATCCTGGTGCATAATTGACTCCTTTTTCATTAGATAATGACTTTCTTTGTCTTATGGTTTTTGTCTTTAAATCTATTTTGTCTGTTGTAAGTATAACTACCACTGCTCATTTTTGGTTTCCATTGACATGGAATATCTTTTTCCACCCCTTTATTTTCAGTCTTTATAAGCGAAGTGTGTTTCTTGCTGGGACCAGATCAATGGGTCTTGTTTTTTCATCCATTCAGCCACTCTATATCTTTTGATTGGAGAGTTTAGTCCGTTTATAATCAATGCTATTATTGATAAGCAGGGACTTACTCCTGCTATTTTGTCATTTGTTTTGTGGTTGTTCTGTGGTCTTCTCTTCTTTCTTTCTTTCCCATCTTCCTATTAGTGAAGGTGATTTTATCTGGTGGTATGATTTAATTTCTTGCTTTTTATTTGCTGGTGTATCCATTGTATATTTTTCAATTTGATGTTACTGTGAGGCTTGCTAATACTATCTTATAACCCATTATTTTAAATTGATAATGACTTTACACTTATTGCATAAACAAACAAACATCCAAACAGAAAACTAGTAGCAACTCTACACTTTAATTTCATACCCCACTTTTTAACTTTTTGTTGTTTTTCTTTATGTCTTACTACACTGTGTCTTGAAAAGCTGTTGTAGCTATAATAATAATGATACTAATTATCGTTATTATTATTTTGACACAAGGTCTCTCTCTCGTCACTCAAACTGAAATTCACTGGCACAATCACAGCTCACTGCACTCTCAACTTCTTGGGCTCAAGTGATTCTTCCATTTCAGCCACTCAAGTAGCTGGGACTACAGGCACACACCACCACACCCAGCTAAATGTATTTTCAGTAGAGACAGGGTTTTGCCATATTGCCCAGGCTTTTCTTTCACTCCTGGGCTCAGGGGATTCTCTCATCTCAGCCTCTCAAGTAGCGGGGACTATGGGCACAAGCCATGACACCCAGCTAACTTACTGTGTTTTTAGTAGAGACAGGGTTTTGCTGTCTTGTCCAGGCTGTTCTTTAACTCCTGGACTCAAGCAATCCACCCACCTCAGCCTCCCAAAGTGCTAGGATTACAGGTGTGAGTCACTGCACCCAGCCTAGTTATTATTTTTGATTGGCTCATCATTTAGTCTTTCTGATTAATATAGGAGTAGTTTATACACCACAATTACAGTGCTATAATATTCTGTGTTTTTATAGGTGTTTTTCTGTATTCTGTTTTTCCGTGTGCTCACTATTAACAGTGAGTTTTGTTCCTTTAGGTGATTTCTTCTTGCTCATTAACATACTTTCTTTCAGATTGAAGAACTCCCTTTAGCATTTCTTGTAGGACAGGTCTGGTGTTGATGAAATCCCTCAACTTTTGTTTGTCTTGGAAAGTCTTTATTTCTCCTTCACACTTGAAAGATATTTTCACTTCATATGCTATTCTAGGATAAAAGTTTTTCCTTCAGCATTTAAAATATTTTAGGCCACTTTCTCCCAGCCTGTAAGGTTTGAACTGAGAAGTCTGCTGCCAGATGTGTTGGAGCTCTTTTGTATGTTATCTGTTTTCTGCTCTCGATGCTTTTAGAATCCTTTCTTTATCCTTGACTTTGGGAGTTTGATTATTAAATGCCTTGCGATAGTCTTCTTTCAGTTAAATCTGCTTGGTGTTTTATAACTGTCTTGTACTTGTATCTTGATATCTTTCTCTAGATTTGGGAAGTTCTCTGATATTGTATCTTTCAATAAACTTTCTCTCCTATCTCTTTCTCTGTCTCCTGTTTAAAGCCAATAGCTCTTAGATTTGCCCTTTTGAGGCTATTTTCTATATCTTATTGGTGTGCTTTATTGTTTTTACTCTTTTTTCTTCTTTATCTTCTGAACATGTATTTTCACATAGCCTGTCTTCAAGCTCACTAATTCTTTCCTCTGCTGAATCAATTCTGCTATTAAGTTTCTCTGATGCATTCTTCAGTATGTCAATTGCATTTTTCAACTCTTGAATTTCTGCTTGATTCTTTTCAATTATTTCAATCCCTTTGTTAAGTTTATTTGCTAAAATACTGAATACTTTCTCTGTCTTAGCTTGAATTTATTTGAGTTTCCTTAAAACAGGTATTTTGAATTATCTGTCTGAAAGGGCATATGTCTCTGTTTTTCTAGGATTGGTCCCTGGTACCTTATTTAGTTCATTTGGTGAGGTTATGTTTTCCTGGATGATTGTGACGATTGTAGACATTTGTCGGTGTTTGGGAATTGAATAATTATGTTTAAATTGTAGTCTTCATAGTCTGAGCTTGTGTTTTTCCCCCCTTCTTGAGAAGGCTTTCCAGGTATTCAAAGGGACTTGGGCCCCCAGCCCAGTAGTGCTATGGTTTTTGCAGACTTGTAGAGGAACTGCCTTGGTGGTTTTGAATAAGATCCAGAAAAGTTGTCTGGATTACCAAACAGAGAACTTTTCCCTTACTTTTTTTCCCCTTTCCCTTACTTTCTACCAAACAAAAAAGGTCTCTTTGTGCTGAGCCACCTGGAACAGGGGGTGTGGTGATACAACCACCCCTGTGGTGACCAACACTGGGACTGTGTTGGGTGACACCTGAAGCCAGCATAGCACTGAGTCTCTCCCAAGGTCCACTGTAACCACTACCTTGCTACCACCTATGTTCTCTCAAGGCCCTAGGGCTCTAAAATCAGCAGGTGGCAAAGCCAGTCATGTTGTGTCCTTCTCTTCAGGGTGCCAGGCTCCACCTGGCCCTAGGCAGGTCCAGCAATGCTGTCTGTGAGCCAGGGTTTGGAGTCAAAAGCATTAGAATTTTGCCTGATGTTCTATTCTACTGTGGCTAAGCTGGCACTCAGACCACAATATAAAATCCTTCCTGTTTTCTCTCCTCTTTTTCAAGGCAGGGGAGCCTCTTCCTATAGGCACCACCTCCACTGGCCCACATGGGGGTTCCACCAGGCCACCACTGGTGTTCACTTAAAGCCCAAGGGCTCTTCAGTCAGGCTCTTACAGTAAATTCTCCCAGGCTTGGAACTCACCTTCAGGGCAGTGGGCTCTCCTCTGGCCCAGCGCTGGTCCAAAAATGCTGTTCAAGAGCTAAGTCCTGGAATTGGAGACCCCAAGAGCCTGATTGTTGCTCTACCACAGTGTGGCTGAGCTGGTACCTAAGGTAAAAGACAATGTCCTCTTTACGTTTCTCTCTGCTTTTATGAAACAGAAGGAGTCTTCCACCATAGCCACCACAGCTGGAAATATTCTGAGTGACACCTGTAGTCAACAGGACTCAGAGCCCAAGACCTACGGTATGCAACCTGAATATCGCTCCTGTTATTCAGGGCCCCAGGGCTCTTGAGTCAGCAGATAATGAATCCTGCAAGGACTGGGTCCTTCTTTTCAAGAAAGCAGGTTTCCTTTTGGTTGCAGGGTGCTAGGGACTGGATTGGGGACCTCAGGACTCTGCCTGGTGCCCTTTCCTACTGTGGCTGAGCTGGTATCCAAGATGCAAAAGAAAGTCCTCTTTATTCTTCACTCTCTTGCCCTTCAGCAGAAGGAAGGCGACAATGTCATTGCTGTGAGCTACACTGACCGGGGTTGGGGGAGGAGTGGTGAAAGCACTTCCTTAGCAACCCTAGCTCATGTTTCCCTAGGTCACATGCCATTCTGGTTCCCTGGCTCTGAGCCAGCCCAGTAGTTGCCAAGGAATTGCAGTTCTTGTGTCCTTGGTTATCTTTCAAGTTTACCTAGGTTTTGGCCCATGGTGGTGCGGCTTGCTGAGAAACTCAAGTTCTGGCTAATTGGATGCTGATTCCCCTCTGGCTAGGTCTGGTCCAAATGCTCCCTCCATGAGCGGGCACTGGCTGAGCCCAGCATGTCTTTGCTCTCAGCTATAACAGGGAAGCACTGAGTTCAATGTAAAGTCCTCCAGTCACTGCACTTTCCTTTCCCCAAGTGTACAGGTTCTCTGTGCTGCATGGCCGTTGCTGGGGGTGGAGGGATGGTGTCTCTGATTCAAGACTGTCTCTCTGACCCTCTTCAATGCCTCTTTCAATGATATGAATTTAAAACTAGTTACTGGGATTGCTTACCTGATTTTTGGTTCTTGTGATGGTGCTTTCCTGTGTGCAGATAGTTGTCAATATTTGGTGTTTTTGCAGGGGCTACAAATGATGTGGTCTTCTGTTCTGCCGTATCACTCCACCCTGCTTTCTTGATTTCTTTTTCAGGTAATTCATTATTGATGCATAGAAATGCTACTGATTTTTATATGGTGATTTTGTATCCTGAAACTTTACTGAATTCACTTATCAGTTCTAAGAGTTTTTTGGTGGAGTATCAGGTTTTTCTACATGTGAGATCATGTTGTTCGTGAAGAGGCACTATTTGACTTCCTTTATTCCAATTTGGATGCCCTTTATTTCTTCCTCTTGCCTTTGACTAGGGTTTCCAATACTATGTTGAATAAGAGTGGTGAAAGTGGCCTTTTTTTCTCTGTTTCAGTTCTTAGAGGAAAAGCTTTCAGCTTTCCCCATTCAGTATGATATTAGCTGTGGGTCTGTCATATATAGCCTTTATTGTATTGAGGTATATTCCTGCTGTACCTAATTTGTTGAGAGTTTTTATCATGAAGAATGCTGAATGTTATCAAATACTTTTTCTGCATCAATTGTAATGATCATATGGCTTTTGTCCTTCATACTGTTGATGTGATTTATCAAATTTTTTTTTGCATATGTTGATCTATCCTTGTATTCCTGGGATAGGTGCCACATGATCATGATGTGTTATCTTTTTGATATGTTGCTGGATTTGGTTTGATAGTATTTTGTTGAGGATTTTTGCATCATAATCATAAGAATATTGCCTGTAGTTTTAATTTGTGTTGTGTCCTTCTCTGGTTTTGATATCAGGGTAATGCTGGTCTTATAGAATGAGTTAGGAAGAATTTCTTCCTCTTTAATTTTTTGTAATATTTTGAGAAGAATTTATATTAGTTCTTCTTTGAAAGTTTGGTAGAATACAGGAAGAAAGCCATCTTGTCTTGGACATTTCTTTTTTGGGGGACTTTTTATTACTATTTCAACCTTGTGACCTCTATTGGTCTGTTCAGGTTTTCTATTTCTTGCTTGTTCAATCTTGGTGGTTTATATGGATTCAGAAATTTATCCATTTCCTTTATGATTTCTAATTTGCTTGCATATAGTTGTTCAAAACAGGCTCTAATGATCCTTTGCATGTCTGTGGTATCAGTTGCACTGTCTCCCTTTTTGTTTCTGATTTTATTTGTGTCCTCTCTCTTTTGTTCTTAATCTAGCTTATAATTTATGGATTTTTGTATCATTTCAGAAAACCAAATTCACTTTTTCTTAATAATCATTTGTATTGTTTTGGTCTCTTTTGCTTTAGTTTTGCTCTGATCTTTATTATTTCTCTCCTTCTACAAATTTGTGGTTTGGTTGGTTCTTGCTTTTCTAGTTCCTTGGGGTGCACTGTCAGATTGCTTACTTGAAATCTTTCTACTTTTTAAAGGTAGGCACTTATTGCTACAAATTTTCCACTTAGATTTTGCTATATCCCATAGATTTTTTTTATTTTGTGTTTCAATTTTCATTTGTTTCAAAAAATTTCTTGATTAATTTTGTCTTAATTTGTTCATTGATTCAATGGTTGTTCAGGTGAATGTTATTTAATTTTGTTTTTTATTATACTTCAAGTTCTAGGGTACGTATGCACAACGTGCAGGTTTGTTACATATGTATACATGTGTCTATGTTGGGTTGCTGCACCCATCAACTCTTCATTTACATTAGGTATTTCTCCTAATGCTATCCCTCCCCTAGCCCCCCAGCCCCCACCCCTGACAGGCCCTGGTGTGTGATGATCCCCAACCTGTGTCCAAGTGTTCTCATTGTTCAACTCCCACCTATAAGTGAGAACATGCAGTGTTTGGTTTTCTGTCCTTGTGACAGTTTGCTGAGGATGATGGTTTCCAGCTTCATCCATGTCCCTGCAAATGACATGAACTCATCTTTTTTATGGCTGCATAGTGTTCCATGGTGTATATGCGCCTCATTTTCTTAATCCAGTCTATCACTGATGGTCATTTGGGTTTGTTCCAAGTCTTTGGTATTGTGAATAGTGCCGCAATAAACATACGGGTGCATGTGTCTTTATAGTAAAATGATTTATAATCTTTTGGGTATATAACCAGTAATGGGATTGCTGGGTCAAATGGTATTTCTAGTTCTAGATCCCTGAGGAATCACCACACTGTCTTCCACAATGGTTGAACTAATTTACACTCCCACCAACAGTGTAAAAGCCTTCCTATTTCTCCACATCCTCTCCAGCATCTGTTGTTTCCTGACTTTTTAATGATCACCATTCTAACTGCCATGAGATGGTATCGCATTGTGGTTTTGATTTGCATTTCTCTGATGACCAGTGGTGATGAGCATTTTTTCATGTGTCTGTTGGCTGCATAAATGTCTTCTTTTGAGAAGTGTCTGTTCATATCCTTCACCCACTTTCTGATGGGGTTGGGTTTTTTTTTGTAAATTTGTTTAAGTTCTTCATAGATTCCGGATATTAGCCCTTTGTCAGATGGGTAGATTGCAAAGATTTTCTTCCATTCTGTAGATTATCTGTTTACTCTGATAATAGTGTTTTTTTTTTTCCGCTGTGCAGAAGCTCTTTAATTAGATCCCATTTGTCTATTCTGGCTTTTGTTGCCATTGCCTTTGGTGATTTAGTCATGAAGCTTTGCCCATGCCTACACCCTGGATGGTATTGCCTAGGTTTTCTTCTAGGGTTTTTATGGTGTTAGGTCTTACGTTTAAGTCTTTAATCCATCTTGAGTTAATTTTTGTACACGGTGTAAGGAAGTGATCTAGTTTCAGCTTTCTACATTTGGGTAGCCAGTTTTCCCAGCACCATTTATTAAATAGGCAATCCTTTCTCCATTGCTCGTTCTCTGTTTTGGTATCAGTACCATGCTGTTTTGGGTACTGTAGCCTTGTAGTATAGTTTGAAGTCAGGTAGCATGATGCCTCCAGCTTTGTTCTTTTTGCTTAGTGTTGTGTTGGCTATGTGGGTTCTTTTTTGGTTCCATATGAACTTTAAAGTCGTTTTTTCCAATTCTGTGAAGAGAGTCAGTGGTAGCTTGATGGAGATAGCATTGAGTCTATAAATTACCTTGGGCAGTATAGCCATTGTCTCGATATTGATTCTTCCTATCCATGAACATGGAATATTCTTCCTTTTGTTTGTTTCCTCTTTTATTTTGTTGAGCAGTGGTTTGTAGTTCTCCTTGAAGAGGTCCTTCACATCCCTTGTAAGTTGGATTCCTAGGTATTTTATTCTCGTTTTAGTAATTGTGAATGGGAGTTCACTCATGATTTGGCTCTCTGCTTTTCTATTATTGGTGTATAGGAATGCTTGTGATTTTTGCACATTGATTTTGTATCCTGAGACTTTGCTGAATTTGCTTAGAAGCTTAAGGAGATTTTGGGCTGGGACGGTGGGGTTTTCTAAATATACAATCATGTCATCTGCAAACAGGGACAATTTGACTTCCTCTTTTCCTAATTGAATACTCTTTATTTCTTTCTCTTGCCTGATTGCCCTAGCCAGAACTTCCAACACTATGTTGAATAGGAGTGGTGAGAGAGGGCATCCTTGTGTTGTGCTGGTTTTAAAAGGGAATGCTTCCAGTTTTTGCCCATTCAGAAATGGTATTGGCTGCAGGTTGTTCATAAATAGCTCTTATTATTTTGAGATACATTCCATCAATACCTAGTTTATTGAGAGTTTTTAGCATGAAGGGATGTTGAATTTTATTGAAGGCCTTTTCTGCATTTATTCAGATAATTATGTGGTTTTTGTCTTTGGTTCTGTTTATGTGATGGATTATGTTTATTGATTTGTCTATGTTGAACCAGCCTTGCATCCCAGGGATGAAGCCGACTTGATCATGATGGATAAGCTTTTTGATGTGCTGCTGGATTCAGTTTGCCAGTGTTTTATTGAGGATTTTCTTATCAATGTTCATCAGGGATATCAGCCTAAAATTCTCTTTTTTTGTTGTTGTGTCTCTACTAGGCTTTGGTATCAGGATGATGCTAGCCTCATAAAATTAGGCTAGGGAGGATTCCCTCTTTTTCTATTGATTGAAATAGTTTCAGAAGGAATGGTACCAGCTCCTCTTTGTAGCTCTGGTGGAATTAGCCTGTGAATCCATCTGGTCCTGGACTTTTTTTGGTTGGCAGGCTGTTAATTATTGCCTCAATTTCAGAACCTGTTATTGGTCTATTCAGAGATTGAACTTCTTCCTGGTTTAGTCTTGGGAGAGTGTATGTGTCCAGGAATTTATCCATTTCTTGTAGAATTTTTAGTTTATTTGCATAGTATTCTCTGATGGTTAGTTTGTATTTCTGTGGGATAAGTGGTGATATCTTCTTGATCATTTTTTATTGCGTCTATTTGATGTGTCTCTCTTTTCTTATTTGTCTTGCTAGCGGCCTATCAATTTTGTTGATCTTTTCAAACAACCAGCTCCTGGATTCATTGATTTTTTGAAGAGTTTTTTGTGTCTCATCTCCTTCAGTTCTGCTCTGATCTTAGTTATTTCTTGCCTTCTGCTAGCTTTTGAATGTGCTTGCTCTTGTTTCTCTAGTTCTTTTAATTGTGATGTTAGGGTGTCAATTTTAGATTTTTCCTGCTTTCTCTTGTGGGCATTTAGTGCTATAAATTTCCTTCTACACACTGCTTTGAATGTGTCCCAGAGATTCTGGTATATTGTGTCTTTGTTCTCATTGGTTTCAAAGAACATCTTTATTTCTGCCTTCATTTCGTTATGAACCCAGTAGTCATTCAGGAGCAGGTTGTTCAGTTTCTGTGTAGTAGCGCGGTTTTGAGTGAGTTTCTTAATCCTTAGTTCTAATTTGATTGCACTGTGGTCTGAGAGACAGTTTGTTGTGTTTTCTGTTCTTTTACATTTGCTGAGGAGTGTTTTACTACCAATTATGTGGTCAGTTTTAGAATAAGTGTGATGTGGTGCTGAGAAGAATGTATATTCTGTTGATTTGGGGTGTAGAGTTCTGTAGATGTCCATTAGTTCCACTTGGTGCAGAGCTGAGTTCAAGCCCTGGATATCCTCATTAACCTTCTGTCTTGTTGATCTGTCTAACATTGACAGCAGGGTTTTAAAGTCTTCCATTGTTATTGTGTGGGAGTGTAAGTCTCTTTGTAGTCTCTAAGGACTTGCTTTATGAATCTGGGTGCTCCTGTATTGGTGCATATATATTTAGAATAGTTAGCTCTTCTTGGTGAATTGATCCCTTTACCATTATGTAATGGCCTTCTTTGTCTCTTTTGATCTTTTTGGTTTAAAGTCTGTTTTATCAGAGACTAGGATTGCAACACCTGCTTTTTTTTGCTTTCCATTTGCTTGGTAGATCTTCCTCTATCCCTTTATTTTGAGCCTATGTGCATCTGTGCACTTGAGATGGAGCTTCTGAATACAGCACACCGATGGGTCTTGACTCTTTATCCAATTTGCCAGTGTGTCTTTTAATTGGAGGATTTAGCCCATTTACATTTAAGGGTAATATTATTATGTTTGAATTTAATCCTGTTATTATGATGTTAGCTGGTTATTTTGCCTGTTAGTCGATGCATTTTCTTCATAGCATCAATGGTCTTTACCATTTGGCATGTTTTTGCAGTGGCTGGTACCAGCTGTTCCTTTCCATGTTTAGTGTTTCTTTCAGGAGCTCTTGTAAGGCAGGCCTGGTGGTGACAAAGTCTCTCAGCCTTTGCTTGTCTGTAAAGGATTTTATTTCTCCTTCACTTATGAAGCTTAGTTTGGCTGGGTATGAAATTCTGGGTTGAAAATTATTTTCTTTAAGTATGTTGAATATTAGCCCCCACTGTCTTCTGGCTTGTATGGTTTCTGCCGAGACATCCACTATTAGGCTGATGGGCTTCCCTTTCTGGGTAACCCACCTTTCTCTCTGGCTGCACTTAACATTTTTTCCCTTCATTTCAACCTTGGTGAATCTGACAATTATGTGTCTTGGGGTTGCACTTCTCAAGGAGTATCTTTGTGGTGTTCTCTGTGTTTCCTGAATTTGAATATTGGCCTGCCTTGCTAGGTTAGGGAAGTTCTCCTGGATAATATCCTGAAGAGTGTTTTCTAACTTGGTTCCATTCTCCCCATCAGTTTCAGGTACACAAATCAAATGTATATTTGGTCTTTTCACATAGTCCTGTGTTTCTTGGAGGCTTTGTTCATTTCTTTTCACTCTTTTTTATCTAATCTTGTCTTCTCACTTTATTTCATTAATTTGATCTTCAATCACTGTATCCTTTCTTCCACTTGATCGAATTGGCTATTGAAGCTTCTGCATGCATCACAAAGTTTTCGGGCCATGGTTTTCAGCTCCATCAGGTCATTTAAGAGCTTTTCTATACTGTTTATTCTAGTTAGCCATTTGTCTAACCTTTTTGAAAGGTTTTTAGCTTCCTTGCAATGGGTTAGAACATACTCCTTTAGCTCGGAGAAGTTTGTTATTACCAAACTTCTGAAGCCTACTTCTGTCAACTTGTCAAACTCATCATCTGTCCAGTTTTACTCTGCTGCTGGCGAGGAGCTGTGATCCTATGGGGGAGAAGAGGTGCTCTGTTTTTTGGAATTTTCAGCTTTTCTGCTCGGGTTTCTCCCCATCTTTGTGGTTTTATCTACCTTTGGTCTTTGATGTTGGTGACCTACAGATGGGGTTTTGTTGTTGATGTCCTTTTTGTTGATGTTGATGCTATTCCTTTCTGTTTGTTAGTTTTCCTTCTAACTGACCTTTCAGCTGCAGGTCTGTTGGAGTTTGCTGGAGGTCCACTCCAGGCCCTGTTTGCCTAGGTATCACCGGCAGAGGCTGCAGAACAGCAAATATTGCTGCCTGATCCTTCCTCTGGAAGCTTCATCCTGGAGGGGCACTCGCCTGTTTGAGGTGTCTGTCGGCCCCTACTGGGAGGTGTTTCCCAGTCAGGCTACACAGGGGTCAGGGACTCACTTTAGGAGGCAGTCTGTCCGTTCTCGGAGCTTGAATGCCATGCTGAGAGAACCACTGCTCTCTTCAGAGCTGTCAGACAGGGATGTTTAAGTCTGCAGAAGCTGTCTGCTGCCTTTTAATCTGCTATGACCTGCCCCCAGAGGTGGAATCTATAGAGGCAGGCGGCCTTGCTGAGCTGCAGTGGGCTCTGCCCAGTTCGTGCTTCCTGGCCTCTTTGTTTACACTGTGAGCTACTCAAGCCCCATCAATGGCAGGCACCCCTTCCCCCTTCAAGCTGTAGCATCACAGGTCGATCTCAGACTGCTGTGCTAGCAGTAAGCGAAGCTCCCTGGGTGTGGGACCCACTGAGCCAGGCATGGGAGGGTATCTCCTGGTCTGCTGGTTGCTAAGACTGTGGGAAAAGCTCAGTATTTGGTCAGGAGTGTACCATTTCTCCAGGTACAGTCTGTCGCAGCTTCCCTTGGCTAGGAAAGGGAAATCCCCCAACCCCTTGTGCTTCGTGGGTGAGGCAACACCCCACCCTGCTTCAACTTGCCCTCCGTGGGCTGCACCCACTGTCCAACCAGTCCCAATGATATGAACCAGGTGCCTCAGTTGGAAATGCAGAAATCACCTGTCTTCTGTGTCGATCTTGCTGGGAGCTGCAGACCAGAGCTATTCCTATTCGGCTGTCTTAGAAGTGACCACCTATTTAATTTCCATGTATTAATATTTGTAGAGTTTCCAGAGTTTCTCCTGTTATTGAATTTTAGTTTTATTCCATTGTTGTTTAAGAACATATTTTATATAATTTCCATTTGAAAATATTTACTGAAATTTGGCCGGGCGTGGTGGCTCATGCCTGTAATCCCAGCACTTTGGGAGGCCGAGGCAGGTGGATCATGAGGTCAGGAGATTGAGACCATCCTGGCTAACATGGTGAAACCCTGTCTCTACGAAAAATACAAAAAAATTAGCCGGGTCTGGTGGCAGGCACCTGTAGTCCCAGCTACTCGGGAGGCTGAGGCAGGAGAATGGTGTGAACCCGGGAGGCGGAGCTTGCAGTGAGCCGAGATCGTGCCACTGCACTCCAGCATGGGGGACTGAGTGAGACTCTGTCTCAAAAAAAAAAAAAAGAAAATATTTGCTGAAGTTCCTGTTGTGGCCTAATATGTGTTCTATCCTGGAGAATGTTCCATGTGCTAATTAGAAGAATATGTATTCTACAGCTGTTGGATGAAATATTGTATAAATGTCTTTGAAGTTTATTTGGTCTACAGTGCAATTTAAGTCTTTTTTTCTTTGTTGAATTTAAGTCTAAATGATCTGTCCTATGCTGAAAGTGAGGTATTTAAGTTCTCAACTATTATTGTACTAGAGTCTATGTCTCTCTTTAACTCCAATAATATTTGCTTTACATATCTGTGTTCTTTGTTGGTAGGTGCAAATACTTTGAAAGGTATTTTGTCTTCTTGCTGAATTGACCCCTTTATCATTATATAATAAACTTAATCTTTTTTCTTGTTTTTTGACGTAAAGTCTATTTTGTCTGATATAAGTACGGCTATTCCTGCATATTTTTTATTTCTATTGGCATGGAATATCTTTTTTTTCCATTTCTTTACTTTCAATCTATGTGTGACTTAATAGGGATGTAAGGGTTTGGTAAGCAGTGTATAGTTGTTTTTTTTTATTTTTAATCTGCTCTATCAGTGTTTATCTTTTAATTGGGAAATTTAAACCATTTACATTCAAGGTTTTTAATTGATAGATGAGGACTTACTCTTGTCATTTTTAATAATTGTTTTCTGATTGTTTTCTATATCCTTTGTTCCTTTCTTCGCCTTTTATTGTTTATCTTTGCAATCTGTTGTTTATCTTTAGTAATATTTTATTTCTTGTTCTTTCTCACTCGCATATCTGCTCTACCAATGAGTTTTATACTTTCATATATTCTCATGATGGTAGATGTTATCCTTTAGTTCCAGATGTAGGTCTCTGCTAAACATCTCTTATAGGGTCAATATAGTTGTGATGAATTCCCTTGGTTTTTGCTTGTCTTGGAAATACTTTATTTCATCTTTGTTTCTGAAAGATAACTTTGTTGGGTAAAGTATTTTTAAGTAGCATTTTTTTCTTTTGATGTGACTATATAATCCCATTTTCTCCTGGCCTATAAGGCTTCTGGTGAAAAAATCTGCTGTTAATATGTTGGGAATTCCCTTATATGTGATTTTATGCTTTTCTCCTGCTTTTTTAAAAATATAATTCTCTCTCTTTTCCTTTGACTTGACAGTTTGACTATAATGTGCCTTGGAAAGGATCTGTTTGGGTTGAGTCTTTTGGGAACTTTTAGCTTCTTGAATATTGATGTCTATATGTCTTCCAAGAATTAAGAAATTTTCCCCTATTTCATTATTTTATTAGTTTTTTTTAAAAATTATTTTAGGTTCAGGAGTACATGTGCAGGTTTGTTACATGGGGGAAATTGCATGTTGCTAAGGTTTGGTGTACAAGTGATTCCATCACCCAGGTAGTGCACATAGTACCTCATAGTTTTTCAACTCTTGCCTCCATTCCTATCCTCTACCCTCTAGTAGTCCTAGTGTCTATTGTTCTCATCTTTATGCCCCTGTGTACTCAATGTTTAGCTCCCACTTACAAGTGAAAACATTTAGTATTTGGTTTTCTGTTCCTGTGTTAATTCACTTAGGCTAATGGTCTCCAGTTGCATCCATGTTGCTGAAAATAACATGATTTCATCATTTTTTATGACTGCACAGTATTCCATGGCATATATGTACAAATACTTTCCCTATCTAGTTCATATTTATGGGCATCTGGGTTGACACAATGTGTTTGCTATTGTGCATATTGCTGCAATAAACATATGAGTGCCTGTGTCTTTTTGGTAGAATGTTTTATTTTCCTTTCAATATATACCCAGTAATGGGATTGCTGACTTGAATGGTATACCTAAATTCCAGGATAACTGGCTCACCATATGCAGAAGAATGAAACTGGACCCCTTCCTTTCATCCTATATGAAAATTAGCTGAAGACGGATTAAAACTTAAATGTAAGACCTAAAACTATAAGAATCCTAGTGAAAACCTAGGAAAGACCATTTGGGGTATCAGCCTTGGGAAACAATCTATGACTAAGTCCCCAAAAGCAATTGCAACAAAAACAAAAATTGACAAGGTAGATCTAAATAAATTATCAATAGAGTAAACAGATAACCTAGAGAATAGGGGAAAATATTTGCAAACTCTGCATCTGCCAAAGATTTAATATTCAGAATCTGTAAGGAACTTAAACAAATCAACAAGCGAAAAGCAACCCCATTAAAATGAGCAAAGGATATGAAGACACCTTCTCATAAGAAGACATAGCTGTGGCCAACAAATATGTGAAAAAAAATGCTCAACATCAGTAATCATTAGAGAAATGCAAATCAAAACCCCAGTGAGGTACCATTTCACAGCAGTCAAAATGGCCATTATTAAAGATAAAAAGTAACATATATTGGTAAGATTGCAGAGAAAAGGGAACACTTATACCCTGTTGGTGGAAATGTAAATTAGTTCAACCACTGTGAAAAGCAGTTTGGAGATTTATCATAAAATAGATTTTTAATGCCTTTTCTCATCTCTTTTCTGAAATTCCAAAAATTGTATTATTCGTTCACTTGATGGTGTCCCATATGTCATGTAGACGTTCTTCATTCTTTTTTATTCTTTTTTTGTTTTGTCTGATTGTGCTATTTCAAAAGACCTCTCTTCAAGTTCTGAAATTATTTCACCTGCTTGATCTAGTCTCTTGTTAACATCTTGATGGTATTTTTATTTTATAGAATTATTTAGTTCCACTATTTTTGTTTAGTTGTTTCTTACAATATCCCTTTGTTGAATTTCTTATTCAGATCATGAATTGTTTTCCTGATTATATGTTCTGTATTCCCTTGTGTCTCATTGAGTTTCCTTAATGTCATTCTTTTGAATTCCTTTTCAGTTCAGACATTTCATAGATTTCCTTTTATTTGGGGTATGTTATGGGAAAATTATTATTTTCCTTCGAAAGTGTTAGGTTCCTTACTTTTTTATGTTTCCTGTGTTTTTAAGTTAATATTTGTGCATCTAGCTTAACAGTAATTTCTTCCAAATTTATGATATAGCTTTCCTATTAAATTATTTTCATAGAAAAATACTTTTTTCTGTTGATGGATCTATAATGTTGGCTGGGTAGTGTACTTTGGTTTGGTTCGGGGTGAGCACCATAGTATAGTCTCCATATGATTTCTTTGGCTGTGATCAACATCAGTATTGTCCTTGAGTTCCTCACTGGCTTAGGCTATGGTTGTTTGTGGAGGCTGTGGTGAGGCTTTGCTGAAGACTAGTACACTGGGTGGGCTGGTCCTGAGGTCTCCCAGCAGCATTCACATGTGTCAGTGGTGGCAGGAGTGGGCCCTGGTCACTTCTTATGACAACTTTTTATCTCATATGAGCAGAAGAGAACTTAATATTCACTAGCTATGTGTCTTCCTGTTAAATGAGTATTCATCTACCAAAGTGGCCTAGTTGTTATCTATGAAATAGTCACTGACCTCTCCCAGAGAGGAAGATAACTCCCTTCCCTGAGCAATTCTTTTTTTTTTTTTTTTTTTTTGAGATGGTGTCTTGCTCTGTCACTAGGCTAGGGTGCAGTGGCATGATCTCGGCTTACTGCAACCTCTGCCTCCCGGGTTCAAGCAATTCTCCTGCCTCAGCCTCCTGAGTAGCTGAGACTATAGGTGTGTGCTAACACGTCCAGCTAATTTTTGTATTTTTAGTAGAGACAGGGTTTTACCATGTTGGCCAGGACGGTCTCAATTTCTTGACCTCGTGATTCGCCCCCCTCAGCCTCCCAGAGTGCTAGGATTACAGGCATGAGCCACCGTGCTCTGGGCACATTATTTATTGGCATATCTGTACTCATTTCTTTAGTGTGATGACATGGAGAATAGCTTTTATGGCTAAGAAGTTTGTATCTCTAGGTGCTATTATGGCTCCTGTAAGAGTAAAGTCCTCAAAAAATGCTACAGGACTTGATTAGAATAATAACTTAGAAATATTCCAATCCTGACATCCATCCATTTGAGACTCATATGAAAATAGAAGGCTCATGTGCTCCAATTTATCCTGCCTGTTTGTGTATTTCTGCTTTTTAAGTTTACCTGGACCTGGTGTTAACTTTGGCATTTCATCTCTTATGCACCTAGTTATTAATAAGTTATGACTAGTTATGACTAAGTTATGAGTAGTTATGACTAAGTTAATGTGTTGTCACTTTTTAAGACTGGGAAATTTTCCAGTTCACTCTTAGTCTATCCTGAATTATTAAATATTTGGAATTATTAAATATCAGAATATTGACAATAATTTGATATTTCTAGTTAATACAAATTATTAGAGATGAGTAATATTTATTTTGTGAAGACTATATAAAAGATCTCATTCAGAGAAAAATTTTAAGGTTGTAGCTTGAGTCTTGAGAACAGATATCAATATTACCACATGAAAAAATCCTAATATGTTTATGCTAAGGACAATATTAGAGTGTAAAAACTACCCTAAGGGAAATTAAGTCCTCAGACAATAACCACCTCAGTGGAATACATTTAGCAGAATATATACCAGTGATTTAAATGCTTATGGAAATGCAATAGTTCACACATTAAGCATCTATGTTTGCATGTCTGCTTAAGTAGATGATATCCAATATTTAAAATGCTGCATTCAAAAATATAAATACATTGTTGTTCTAATTGATGAAAACAGAAAGCATTCTAACACTGTAATTAGTATAGAAACAGCACATTATGATTAATTTAATAAAATTAATATTTTGCTTCCTCATCTTTCTGTTTCCTCCTCTCCTCTCTCCTCTTTCTTTTATTTTTTCCTTCCTTCCCTCTCCTCTCCTCTCCTGTTCTTTTCTTTTCTTTCTTTTTCTTTTTCCTTCTTTTCTTTTCTTTCTTCTTTCCAGGATCTTGCAGTGTCTCTTAGCCTGGAGTACAGTGGTATGACTGTAGCCTTGAATTCCTGGGCTCAAGCAATCCTCCCGCCTCAGCCTCCCGAGTAACTGGGACTACACGTGTGTGCCACCAAAACCAGCTGTTTTTTTTAAATAGAGATGGGAGTCTTGCTATGTTGCTGAAGCTGGTCTCAGACTCCTGGCCTCAAGTGGTCCTCCCACCTTGGTGCTTCCTTATTTTTCTGTCAAGAAAATATTCTCAAAATGCAGAGAGTAAAATAGTTACTCATTTTAAGAGAAATTAAAATCAATTTAGATGTCTTATATTAGCAGTGTCTATGTAAATGCAAATTAAATCCTAGGGCAGAGAATAATGCATATATGCATATAGATATATAAAGATTTTGATATTTGGTAAATGAATGTAAATAGTAGAGACGACTTAAGGCTGGAAAACTGGCAAATGTTCAAGTACTTTTCAAAAAAGGGAAATGGGCAAATCCTACATATTTCATTTTGGTACGCTTATATCAATTCATGGAAAAACTCTAGGTCAGATGATTTGTGAGCTTTAATATAAGTTAAGTTTCACGAGTAGGGGCATGAGTCTTTAAGAAAATTTATATCCATGTAACACCATTTTCTTTCTGGACAATTGTTTGCCTATATTAACTCAAGGGAATGCCATAGAGGGTTAGTTTTTCCCTGATATAAGTATGGACAAGATGTTAAAATGTGACCTATATAATGAAGTAAATCAACTATGATCAGTGTTACTAGTAAAACAAAGTTAATTCAACCAATGAAGTTGAATCCTCAGTAGTTGCAGAAATGGATCCTTCCGACTCTAAATGGTAAGTGCCTGTGTTTGGGGATGGGAGAGATGACACCATGCCTTAAAAGTATATCGTTCTCTAGAATGATGATTTTGGTTAAGATCACCAGAGGAAGAGAGGTCTCAAGATGGTTTGGTACATATTATCATTATTCTCAGTCTCACTGCTGTCCAGAACAATTAAGATAAATGGGAAATTCAGAAGAAGTGTGTGGAATTTTTGGATATTAGTGAGGGACAAAAGAATCCCTCCTCCACAGCCCTGCCTCTTTTCCAAAATGAGAACATCTCAGACAATGAAACTTGGATTGAGCTAATGTGGACCTGGAGGGCTAAGAATATTTGTTAATACCTCTCAAGGTTGTTTCAGAATGGATTGTTTTGCTAGTGGAATGCTGAAATAGATCAGAGGTCTTCTAATTTTCATAAGTACTAAAAATAATATGTATCAGCCTGAAAAAGCACGACTGAGAAATTAAGCCTGATTTCTTTTCCCACTTCCTTCTACGATTGCCCTTCTCTTACTTCACAAAAAAGGGGCACCCTTTTCTTCTATCTTGTGTTGCAACCATTGTTGAATTGTCTTATAGTGTATAAACCCTACTCTCAGTATTAAATAAAATGACAAATACAAATGTGAGTGTTTGCTTTGAGGAAGTACATAAGTCTAATAACAATACCAAATCCATTTGCACATCATGATTTCAAATTTTTTGCTTTCAACAAAATTGGAGGAGTATCTAACTGATTCAGTATTTGGTAGTGGATCAAATAGAATAGAATTGATAGTGAACCACTATTTTCTGGCAATAAGTAATCTTCATCCTCAGATATATAAATTAATCAGGGGAATAGAACTGCTTCCATCTCATTAAGAAATGAGTTTCCAATAAAATTTTGCTCTTTATGTATAAAATTTATTAAAAACGTAATATATTTATGTTGTTTTACTCATTTTTACAACTAATTATTGCAATTATGTATTTATCAAAAGAAATTTTTAGCACTTCAGCACCTTATAGTCAGATAAACTTTTTCAAAAATTAAATTTAAATTTACATACATATTATAAAGCAGAGAAGTACGATGGGGGAACAATAAAAGACTAAAACCTAATAATTCATTAAATTTTAATAAAATTGTCGGTGTAAGTGAAATAGATATATAAGTTCAAGTAGAAGAGTCATGACATTACATTTCTGGACAGTTGAAAAGATGTATTAATGTATTTTTATATGAATAATGACAAGTATAAAATTGCCATGGTATGTAGACACCACTGGCTACATTTTAAATGACATAAAATTTTTATTTTAAAAGTCAATAATTACAACATGTTAAAAAATTATATAATTTGCAACGACTAGAATTTTATGAAAAATTAAACAACTAAATATTTTGTGAAGGGCTTTCAAAATGTGTTTAGGTGACATCAAAATAGAGGTTTGAAAAATGCTGGACTAGTTCTGGTATATTTGTAGAATGCTTCTCAGCTGCAGTAAGAGGAAATTTATTCAACAAATGAAAATTACAATGCAGAAATGAAGATTAATGTAAATAAATGGAACCTCAGGTGATTACCTGGTCTAGTTTTTAGGTTACTGTCCAGATGATATTTTTTTCTTGAATTTTATGAGATGAGACTTATTTATTGTACTCACTAATAATTGTTGTTCTAGCACATAGACTTGCTATGTGTAAAGAGCCTGCTGTGAATCTGAATCGGAATTTAATTACATTCAATATTTAATCTATTGAAAAACTAATGACTACTCTGCTTATTGAAAAATGAATACATATAATTATCTAAGTGTGTTCCAGTTTAAAATTATATACACATATGAAAACATGCATATATTATACATAGTGTTTATATATTTAAAAAGTAGTATACGTATATTATTAAACATTATTATTTAAAATTATACAACACAAGTAAAACAGATTCTAACCTAAATTTCTTAGAGATTGCATAATACTACTTTACATATCAGGTACTCAGTAAAAAAAATGTTGATTGTAAAATAAATGTTAGCTGTGTGTATGATACATTATGACATGTATTTTTGCCATGCAGATTCAGTATTTCTGTGTTTGTCCACATCAGTGTGTTTTAAAAATTCATACAAGTACTATTTTATCTGTTATTAGAAGATCCAATAAGACAAGGTACAATTTAATACATTTTAAAATTAGACATTTCTTAATATTTTCTCAAATCACCTATATCGATTTATTAAGCCAATGATAACATTTATAGGAATAATTGTCATTTAATAATAGATATTATAGTTTATAATGGATTCTGTTTCAGTTACATCCCACAATTAACAACCAACTTAATTATCCTATAGTAACTGGACTTCAGTATATCAGATACAACATCTAAAACAAATTATATCTGGTTTGAAAACTGCAAGCAGATTAAAATAGCAACTACCCTTCACAATTAGACATGATTTTGTTTTATGTGTTTTAAATACATTTTTAGATCTTTATTGAAGAGCTTATTAGATGAGTGAAAATAACTAAACTAGTGTGGTTTGTATTATTATCCTAATTAATACTGACAAGGTTCTCAATTTGAATTTCTTTTTCGGAAAACAGATGTACATTCCCTGGGTGAGCTATATTTCATATAAAGAGAACTTTAGTTATAACAACAACACTATCTATGTGCCTATATGAAAACCAGACTAATTTATTAAAAAATATTTGCACTTAAGTGCTTTGAGATCTTGTCTGGAAATTAGATGTGCAATAGTAATTGTATATTTTTAGCAATGGAAGTATATTATGGTAAAGATCACTTATTCTTTTGATCATCATCTTTTTATTGTAAACATCCAGAAGTACATCTAATTATGCAGGTAGAAAGCATGGACTAAGAATCAGCACATCCCAACTTAGGCATGTGACTTCTCCTCAGTCAGTTTTAGTTTTTTAAATGGTTTGTGAATGATGCTAAGATTATGGGAAGCAACAAACCCATTGCACACAATGCTGATCAAACCACAATTGCAGCATGGTGTTGACCCTTTGTCTCATAAACTTTACAAATACATGTCTGTATATTTATACAATATGGTGCTTTCCAAATGTAGCTATACGTTTTGGAAGCATTGGCAAACAAAAATGCATCTAAAGAAAGGCATTTGGAAAAAAGTATCACAATTTTCAGAAGTCTAGGATGGTAAGTCTAGAAAGCATGTCAAATAAAAGCAGCTGAAATTATTTAGACTTGAAAGAGTAGACTCTGCAGAGCCATCTTTAAATATTTAAATAACTTTGAAATAATAAAAGCATTAGAATTTTTGTATGTTGGTCCAGACTTCAGAACTAGAATTAACAGTGAAAGTGAAAAGAATATAGATTTTGTCATATTGTAAGAATTACTCTTAAAACCCAGTTATTTGCCAATGCAATAAATTACATCATAAGATAGTGGGCTAACTCATGGTGGAGCTACCTAAACCATCCAGCTTTTAGAAACTCTGTGAGACATACTAAACTCTAGGATTCCTATATATTTTATGGTTTTTTATATACTTAAAAATTTCTTTTAAAGTTCTAAAATTAAGCGTTTTGGACACAGAATGTTTAGCAAAACTCTCTTTACTTTTATGTATTGTGATAACACAATTTTAATTTTGAATATAATTCCAGTCAGGTAATCAACAAATCTTTATGGAGCGATTACTGTGTGCCAGGTATTCAGCACTGGGGTAGAATGGACAGCCAAATTAGACCTAGTGTCAGCCTGATGGAGGGCAGAGATCAGTAGTGGTAGACATCACTCTATAGTCATAGAAACAAATGGGCAATTGCAAAGTTTGATAAATGGCATGGAGGTGATACACAGTACTTTGTGACTTTACATCAAAGCTGTAAACGTTTTTCTACAGTCACCATTACTGTCTAGTGCAACCCACATCATCTGCCACTTGTAGTACCAGACAGCCTCCTAACTGGGCTCCTTGCCTCCACTCATGCTGCCCCTGCAACCTTTCTCAGTTTTACAACTGTAATTTTCCTCAAATACAAATCAGCTCATGCCACTACCCTGCCTAAAATTCCACACCACTTCTCATTGCTTTAAAGATAAAGACCGCATTCTTAACATGACCTGAAAACATTTTTATAATATGGCCCGTTTATGTCTCCGAGGCTATCTTAAACCACTTTCCCCCAGTTTCTGTATTCTAGCCACTTGGGATTTTCAGTTCTCAAACATTACTCATTATCTTCCGCACAGGGCTTTTGCACACATGGTGTTCCCTGCAAAACCCTTTATCCTGTCTCCTTCACTTAGATAACTCCATGAAATGTAAACTCACATATTTTCTTTTGTACACAATAAGAAGCCATTTACTCAACAAATATTTATTGAGTTCCTATTAAGCACCATGCACTGTTTTGGGTGTTTGGATTACACAAAAAAACAAAACAGTCAGAGACTTGCTGTCCACCGGGAATAAACAAAGATTCCAGCCAGTTTATATTTTACCCAGAAAGTTAAGCCATTATCTAGATGATGAGATAAAACAATCGATTTCATTGGATATACAACTGCATTCTTAGAGACTTTTAATGCTAAGATTTTGAATAACTCTTAGGAATGTGAGATTAGATAGACTATAAATATTTTCCTTTGATAAAAACACACAGTATTCTGTATTTACAATTTAAAGAGGACTTGGTTCATTTCATGCCACATGATTTCACAACTTAGTTGATAGTATTGTGATATATTTGTATATCTATATTTCATATGTATAGTGTATATGTGTTATGAATAACTGAGTATAATATATATTATCTACCACAGAAAAATGCAAAAAATTTTTATTTATTTATTTATTTATTTATTAGTATACTTTTAAGTTTTAGGGTACATGTGCACATTGTGCAGGTTAGTTACATATGTATACATGTGCCATGCTGGTGCGCTGCACCCACTAACTCGTCATCTAGCATTAGGTATATCTCCCAATGCTATCCCTCCCCCCTCCCCCTACCCCACAACAGTCCCCAGAGTGTGATATTCCCCTTCCTGTGTCCATGTGATCTCATTGTTCAATTCCCACCTATGAGTGAGAATATGCAGTGTTTGGTTTTTTGTTCTTGTAATAGTTTACTGAGAATGATGATTTCCAATTTCATCCATGTCCCTACGAAGGACATGAACTCATCATTTTTTATGGCTGCATAGTATTCCATGGTGTATATGTGCCACATTTTCTTAATCCAGTCTATCATTGTTGGACATTTGGGTTGGTTCCAAGTTTTGCTATTGTGAATAATGCCACAATAAGCATATGTGTGCATGTGTCTTTATAGCAGCATGATTTATAGTCCTTTGGGTATATACCCAGTAATGGGATGGCTGGGTCAAATGGTATTTCCAGTTCTAGATCCCTGAGGAATTGCCACACTGACTTCCACAATGGTTGAACTAGTTTACAGTCCCGCCAACAGTGTAAAAGTGTTCCTATTTCTCCACATCCTCTCCAGCACCTGTTGTTTCCTGACTTTTTAATGATTGCCATTCTAACTGGTGTGAGATGGTATCTCATTGTGGTTTTGATTTGCATTTCTCTGATGGCCAGTGATGATGAGCATTTTTTCATGTGTTTTTTGTCTGCATAAATGTCTTCTTTTGAGAAGTCTCTGTTCACGTCCTTCGCCCACTTTTTGATGGGGTTGTTTGTTTTTTTCTTGTAAATTTGTCTGAGTTCATTGTAGATTCTGGATATTAGCCCTTTGTCAGATGAGTAGGTTGCGAAAATTTTCTCCCATTTTGTAGGTTGCCTGTTCACTCTGATGGTAGTTTCTTTTGCTGTGCAGAAGCTCTTTAGTTTAATTAGATTCCATTTGTCAATTTTGGCTTTTGTTGCCATTGCTTTTGGTGTTTTAGACATGAAGTCCTTGCCCATGCCTATGTCCTGAATGGTAATGCCTAGGTTTTCTTCTAGGGTTTTTATGGTTTTAGGTCTAACGTTTAAGTCTTTAATCCATCTTGAATTGATTTTTGTATAAGGTGTAAGGAAGGGATCCAGTTTCGGCTTTCTACATATGGCTAGCCAGTTTTCCCAACCCCATTTATTAAATAGGGAATCCTTTCCCCATTGCTTGTTTTTCTCAGGTTTGTCAAAGATCAGATAGTTGTAGATATGCGGCACTATTTCTGAGGGCTCTGTTCTGTTCCGTTGATCTATATCTCTGTTTTGGTACCAGTACCATGCTGTTTTGGTTACTGTAGCCTTGTAGTATAGTTTGAAGTCAGGTAGAGTGATGCCTCCAGCTTTGTTCTTTTGGCTTAGGATTGACTTGGCGATGTGGGCTCTTTTTTGGTTCCATATGAACTTGAAAGTAGTTTTTTCCAATTCCGTGAAGAAAGGCATTGGTAGCTTGATGGGGATGGCATTGAATCTGTAAATTACCTTGGGCATTTTCACGATATTGATTCTTCCTACCCATGAGCATGGAATGTTCTTCCATTTGTTTGTATCCTCTTTTATTTTTTTACTTTACAAATATTAATGAATTTGTTCAAAATTAATTTTGATGCTTTGGAAATAAAATGCTTGATTTTATAAATAATTATTATAGAATTTGTTTCTTTCAAAGCAAATGGTCATTTAATTAACCAATTAGTTATTCAGAAAGGCTTTACTTATTACATTTTATTCAGTGTCGGACATGAAAAGAGGCTTTTACAAATTATAAAATCTCTTCACTGGTCTGAGGAATTTATAGTCCACCTAGAGAGACAATATAAATGAAACAATACAGGGTGGTATATTCGTAAATTACAACAAAGTATAAGAACAAGTGTACATAAAAGAAAAGAACAAGTGTATATAAAAGAAAAAACAAGGAAACTTTTCCTTACTCCAACAGTGAGACAATATAATGAAACAATACAAGGCAGTATATTCATAAATTACAGCAAAGTATAAGAACACATGAACATAAAAGAAGAAAACAACGAAACTTTTCCTCACTCCAATTATTTTCAATATGTCCTTATTCAGCAAGACAAAAACAGCACAGTCATGAATTTATGCTATGTCAGATAAAATTCACTAGCTAGACTGATTTCTGATTTGAAACAACTGCTAACCAGTGTTTTGTACTAGTTTAAAAAGAAAAAAAAAAAAGCAGCAAAAGCAGTAACCTAGAATCTCCAGGAAGCTTCTGGGGTAATAGATTGTGATTGTATGCTCTTAAGATCAGGATATCTCAGTGTGAAGGCTTTACAAGTTATGGATCTGAGGAGAAAAATAACAGCTCAGGGAGAGTTTCTTCTTCTTAGCTCACCAAGATGAGGAAAAGGTCAAAGACAGTCTAAGGCGCTATAGCAGTTTGGAAAGTAGCGTGTCAGATAGGATCTCACAGTGGTAATTGTAGCTCTGCTTTCTTCCATCATCCTGATTGTGGTGAGAGCCAAGAACTTAGAGCAATGGACTGAGAAAATACTATGAAATAAGAGGCCCATTGGTCTGGATAAAACTACAGTCAGTAAAAATGGAAAATAAACTTCCATATGTTTGGCCTTTAGCAGCCTCAGAGACTTCAACTAACATTTTACAAAATTGCTTTAGAGTCCTTCATAGTCGTAATGCTTTGTTTGGAGGGGGGGTCACTTAAGTTTAAAATCTTAAGTTTAAACTTAAGCTCAAAATGCTTAAGTTTAAAATCTTAAGTTTAAACTTAAGCTTAACATGCTTAAGTTTAAAATCTGTTGGCAGTAGTGAAATAGTGTGAAAGGAACACAGAATGTATTTTTCTTCTTAAATGCCACTTAATCCAATAAAATTTAAGCCAAAGGTACACATGAATTTTAAAAGTTACTGTTGGTTTCCACTGCTGTAGATTTGGACAATGTTTCTACTCTAGAAAGTTTTTTACTGGGGTCAGGATTGTCCAAAACAAACTTATTTTCACTGGCCTACATATTGTTTTCATAGGGCTCAATTCTATTCGTTGAAGAATTTAACGTTACTCTGGGTTTCAGATATTATTTATGCTAGATGGTTTTGTATGTAGGGCACACAGTTTAAAAGGGTGCACTCTGTAATATTAAATGATATGACAAATGAATGCTGAGAAGAGAATTTAAATTTGAAAAAACTAACATGCTGACAATTGACAAATGATCCAATTAACATTACAGATGTTTTACCAAGTTGAAAAATTAGAAGCAAACAAACTAAAATGTACTTGTATTAGAAGCAAAGTTTAGAAGTTTATAAAAATCATTTTTTTCCTATTTCAGGAAAATGACTTAGAATTATTTTTCTCAATTGCTTACTTATGGTGCTCTGAAGAAAGAGCAGTAATGTATGATTAAGTGCCTAATGATTCAGATGTTATTGAAAAGGTTTTGTACAAAGTGGATATTTATGATTTGGATCACTGTGCTATTGAATCAGCCCCTTAAGTACCTGAAAGCAAGGGTTCCTGGGTCATTGCTATAACCCCATGGGCTAGACAAGTGTGGGCACATAACAGACTGAGACACTCAAGAAATTTTTGTTGAATGTGTGGATGAGGGCCCTAAAAGACAGCGAATGCGGAATGTCAAAATATAACTCGTAATATGGAAGCAATCTGGAGGAAATATTAGTGAAATCAGTTCAGGATGATGAAAGTGATTTTGCCAAACTGACATGAATACATTTAACAATGAAACATGAATAGAAGATAATTTTCCCCAATAATTTTCTACTTTCAGCTCTTTAAAGGAAAGAAAGTAATAAAAAATAAAACATGCTCTAAAGATGAACTTGAAATCACCTGTGTCCTAAATCATCAGAATAAACAGAAATACTTAACATAAAAAGAAGGATACCACTGCTTTTTGTTATGATTTTTTTTTGAAAATTGCTCCTTGATAAGTGACCAAGAGAAAACAGAAATAAAAAGCAGCAAAATTGCACAAATAACCTCATTAAAAAGTGGGCAAAGGATATGAACAGCCATTTCTCAAAAGAAGGCAAGCATCCAACAGAAATTAAAGAATGCTCTTCATCACTAATCACCAGAGAAATGCAAATCAAAAGCACAATGAGATAGCATCTCATACCAGTCAGAATGGCTTTTCTTAAAAAGTCAAAAACTAGCAGATGTTGATGAGGCTGTGGAGAAAAGGGGACACTTATACACTATTGATGGGAATGTAAATTAGTCCAGCTGCTGTGAAGAGCAGTTTGGAGATTTCTCAAAGAACTAAGAGTTGAACTACCATTCAACCCAACAATCCCATGACTGGGTATATATCTAAAGGAAAATAAATCCTTCTCCCAAAAGGACACATGTACCTGTATGTCTATTGCAGCACTATTCACAATAGCAAAAACATGGAATCAACACAGGTGCTCATCAATGGTGGATTGGATAAGGAAAATGTGGTACATATACACCATGGATTGGATAAGGAAAATGTGGTATGTATATACCACGTATACACAGCCATAATAAAAATGAGATTATGTCCTTTTTGCAGCAACATGGATGCAGCTGGGGGCCACTATTCTAAGTGAACTGACACAGTAAAAGAAAACCAAATACCGCATGTTTTTACTTATAAATTGGAGCTAAACGTGGGGTACACATGGACGTAAAGATAGGTCAATAGACACTAGGAAATACAAAATGGAGGAGGAAAGAAGGGGACACAGGCAGAAAAACTAATGAGTGGGTACTGTGCTTGCTATCTGGGTGACAGTTTCTGTTATACCGCAGACCTCAGCATTACACCATATCCCTCTGTAACAATCCTGCACATGTACCCCTTGATCCTAAAATAAAAGCTGAGAAAGAAAAAGAAAAAAAAACTATGTTGTAATATAGTTGGTGGTTCTATTTCTTTCATCAAAGTTTCTCACTAAAGACCAGTTTGTTTATCCTTTTATTTGTTCATTCATTTTTTCATTCCTTCTTTCCTCTGTCCTTCCTTCCCTCCCTTCGTGTTGAAACTTAGGAAAATGAAAGCTATATAAAAAGATTCCCACAGCTGTTTTGAAATTTTGACAGGTCTAAGGGACCTTTTAGGAAGCTACTCACTTTAACGCATGCCAGGGATGTGGACCAGGAAAGTATAGAGATTTGAAAATGAAGGAGACCCTGAGAGATAATATGCCCTTATTTTCCTTCAATTGTTCGTTCCCTTCACAGCCTGTCTTTGCTATCACATGTTTGCATGAATCCTGAGGCATCTACCATGCACGATAAATACTTTCCTTGATTTTCCACATGTTGTTGGTCCTTCAGTTACGTTCAGTGAAGACAGACTGCCTTCATTGTTTTATTAGTTTATCCAGCTTTCTAAGGGATCTCATAAAGTCATCAAAAAACTTGTATTAACAAGTCTCATGTGAAGGCATGAAATAGTGCTTGCTGTTTGTCACATGTTGCAGAGCTATGTGCGCCAGTCATTCCTTCATTCTTAAGGAACACTTTCTTCTTGAAAGTAATACCAGACAATGTAGAAAACATCACACTGTGGCTTGACTTGTTGGCGCTGCCTAGCTCTCCTGGCAGTGTGGCCCTTGAAAGCATGATTCCTTGAAATGACCTTAGGGCACGAGAGGATTAGGATCAATTCTCCTTCTCTCGCTAAGAGTCTGCTGGGGATTACACCTGAGTACAGAAGTGCCACACTCTTTAAAACAACTCAAAGGTTACCATGGTTAAATACTATTGGGCTGCTGGGTGCCAGAATTTTCAAAGCAGATTCATCTAAAAAATCAATATGGACACAAGACATTTATTGCATTATTCCATTATACATCCATACCTCAAACATTTAACATGTTTTCAAGAATAATACTTTGAGCTCTTAAACCTTAACTAAATGTAAAAGCAGGGATCCACAGAAAATTAAATCTCCAGTGAACCAATACATCAAATTTATTATTTTTGTTCCTAGTTATTCCAATGACTCCATGAAAAGGAGCCTATTCAAAACACATGCCCAATAATAGAAGCATTGTTAGAAGAGTCACTAAAAGTACAAAAGCATCAATTAAAAGGGAGATCCTAGTTGATTTAACAGCAACAACTAAAAGGAGGTAAAGGACTTACAGAAGATTGCTTTAGGGAATATATTGATTTTAAATATGATAGTTCATTCCTGACAATTTCTGCCTTTCATGAAATAGGTCACAGGACATTGGTATGATTTAGAATAAGGTAATGAAGTGACAGTAATAAAAAAAGTTTGATGTTCTAAAGGCAGCGTGAGTTGTGAAATCTGACTACTAGTAATATTGTTTTATAAGGAATTAAAGTAGGTGAGTACCTAAAGCGAATGCTGTGTAGGAACCCATATACTAGATAAGTGCATATTTTGCCTGCATTGGTCATTAAATTTATGTTTAAATAATACCAAAATGCATAGATAAAGAACAAAACATTCTTTCATCTAGAGTTTAGGCTTTTAAAGCCTCTCTATTCAAAACAGATACTTTTCTGGTATCTAATGTTTAATATGGGCATGGACTATGTTAGAAGAGCAATGCAAACATAAAAGAACAAATATTAAGATATAAAAGTGTGCACTGCATCATGCTTTATATTAACTATCCACTAGGCTATATTTAATTATTAAAGTTCACTCTATAGATTTATCTAAATATTTGAGCTGCACAGAACTTTTTTCCAATATTTTCTTCTTTAAATAATATTGAAAAATATGTCCTGTCAACTAGATAGAATTTTTAAGACATTTTAATGGCCCACTTTCACTGTATAATTAAATATTTTTATTTAAGGAAAACATTATTAGATGCTCCTCCCTCACCCTAAAGATCTAAATTCAAATATTTAAAATTATTTAATATTATTTAGCCACTCATATATGTCAGGCACTCTACTAGAAGTAAACGTGTGACACGTGTTAAATATGTACATGCATACATACATATGCAAGAATATGCAAAAATATATTCAATAAAAATATACTCAGTTGATAAGATTGCTATCTTCATTGAATTTTTAAGAAGAAAATTGCAGGAAAATTAGTAGATATCAGAAAATTGGATTTTTCAGCATCTCTATTTTAAGTTGAAAATGACCTTTTAAATAGAAGATCCAGTATCAATATATTATATTCAGCCTGATTTTCTACAACTTTTACTTATACACACTTATTTTAATTAAATTTGACACCTGCACTAAACTTTTAGAATATTGAAAGCTATCAAAATACTCTTTTTCTGAATATGGCAACTAAGAGAGAGACACTGTAGTCCTATAAGTCTTATCCACATGAAAAAATATATTGCAGTATGATGAAAGGAGATAAGAATATTATATTAAAAATTTGAGCACAATCTTTAAGAATAGCAGTATTGCTACAGTGGGTTGAAAAAAATAAAAAGAAATTTCCCTTTGCGGGTAATAAGACCATGTTTATTCTGTGAAGCAGTATTAATATTTTGATAAGGGCAAGATTTAATATTAAACTTTAGATGACCAAGAACTTGTATCGAGCATTATGCTTTTTTGAACAGCATATTACTCTTGCCAAAGGTAATTTCGTTTTTGATTTGGGGATGCTCAGGACTCTTGAGAAAGTGAAGATACATGAACTGATGATACAAGTCTGTGAGGCCAAAGCTCTCTATTGTGAAAGATAGCTAATAAATAACCTTGCTATTGATTAAAATAAAACATGTCAAAATTATCTCTATCAGTCAGTTTACTGTGATCATCATTTGTATATAAAGTACTCTTCATGGCATACATGCAGAAGTCCACTTGCCCGATCGCCTAGGAAGGCACTAGAAGGTGCATCCTTTTGGTCACCTACTCATGCCATCCCTTCTCCAGTGTAGATTGTATACGGTAACAATTAGGAGATGACATGGGAGTCTGACAAGGAAAGATTATGAGATTATGTGACTTTGAAATTTGTTTTCTACTATTTTACCACATTAATGACTCATAGCGTTAGAATGAATTCAGCTTTAAAAAAAGTCGTTTGAGGATATTCAGAAGTAGGTTTATAAATATAAGAGGAACTCAGAATTTCTTTGCTTTCTCATGATTTTTAATTTGTTGTTTTGGTTTCCTTTCTTCAGTATGAGCCGTCATACTGAAACCCAAGCTCGATCATCTCTACTTCCAGGAGGTGGGAGGAGATCTTTTGGTTTGAATTGTGAAACTGGTTGCCTTTCAGAGACAAGCTATCTGTGTATATGGAGAGGAAGAATATATAAATAAGTAAGATAAACAAAATAGAGTATTTCCATGACAACTCTACAGAACCAAAACTGTATAATGAATCCTTTGATTTCCTTACACTTTACATACTTGAGAAAATTGAAACAAATGATAAACCATGTTAATTTTTAAATATAAAGGCAGAACTAGGTTTATGCGATAAAGACTTAATTACGTCAAATTCGCCCACATCCCCTACCCTCCATGTCATCCCACTTCCGCTCCTCCAGATACTTCTGATATTTGTTTTGTTTTTCATCTCAAACATCAGTCCACCTTTAAGTGTTCCATGGAATTTTTTTCCACACTTGTGTTGAGTTGTTTTAAAGAGTTATGTGCTTTGTATGGTTTTGTCCATTTGATTCCTAAAAAATGTTTTGAGGTTGATAGTATCCTGTTTTATCAATGAGGAAACCAAGTCTTAGAGGGATTAGATTACTTGCCTAAGCTCATGACATCAGGAATTGTTGCAGCCAAATATTGACCATTAGTCAGTCAGACTTTAAAACTTAAACTCCTATAAGTACAGAAACTTTTAAAATTTAATTCTCTGGACTTGTCTAAGAGAAGATCACGTTACTTCATGACAGCATTCAGATTAGTCACTTCTTTTCTCTATAAGTGCTTTCTAAGTACTGTAGGTAAACTCACTGTAGGAGAGAAAATTATTAAGAGCCTGGAAAGCTCAGATTTAAGTCCTGCCTGAGCAAATTATGTAGTCTCAAGGTTTCAGTTTGTTCATCAATGTGGGGGTAATAATATTCACCTCATGGGTCATTGTGAGGATTAAGCGTAATGTCCCATGTAATTGTACCTGGCACATAATAAGGAAGAGTTTTAAAAATGAATTAGTATGCTGTTGCTACAGTCCTGGACTAGATAGGAAAAATGAATGGATAGAGAGTTTAAAATCTAATTGAGGAGATGAGCAACCAATATGTGGGTAATTTTAGGACAGTTGTAATACTCGTTTAAAATTATGCCAATGAATTATATATGTATGTGTACGTATATGTGATGTACACACACACACACACGCATGCGTGCGCATGCACCTGCTTGAATTAGGACTAAGAATAACAAAGTAATAGGAGGGATATTGGGTATGTATAGAAATATTTCCTGGAGCAGGTACATTTCAGTATGTTAAAGTGATGAATAGTGCTTGAGTTTAAGGGGTGAGAGAGGATAGGCAGGAAACTACACATGAGAAGAAACCACTAAAGAGGAACTGGAGTGCCCAACTGAAAAAGAATCTTGAGACGTTTCCAATTTATCCTTCAAATAAAATAATGGAAAATATTCTTGGTGCTTTTCAGATTCCAAGCATCGTTCTAAGAACTTTCTGCTAACTCAGTTCTCACAACTGTACGAAAGAAGTGCTATCCGTGTTTCCTTTTTCACAGGTAGGAAACCGGGGCCCAGAGATGCTGATCACTTTGCCTAGGTTCACAAATCTAGTGAGCAGCATATCCAGGATTGCAAATTCAGGATGCTAAACCCAGAATCTAAGAGGCTTGTAGAGAAGCACTTAGCACATATTGGGAGGGGTGCATGGGGAGGGAAATAACCCCTGGAGGAATGCACTAGGGAGCATGGCTTAACATTAAAGAGCTGAGACTGGTGCCACTTCTTACGTCAATTGAGGGTCAAGCCCAAATGCTTCTCGTTCAATTCCTAAGAATCAGAGGACCTAAAATTTATCTTTGAGGTATAAACCATGCAGAGGTTGACTGGAAATTTGGCTTCCAGGAAGGGATAAGTGAGTTGGATTAAAGGACTAAGTTCCATCTTTGTAACAAGCACTCACATAGAATAAGGCAGTGACAAGGGGATGTGCACTAAATGTAAGTCACAGTATAGAAGTCCAAACAACTGGTGTTAGGATGAAGCTTGGGAAGGAATTTAGAGAGGAAGGAGAATATTTTACCTAATATTTAGTAATGATATGCAGATGAAAGTTTGGGGGAAATAGAAACGAAAGAAGGGAGAATAGAGAAACAAGACATCATTCTGCAATCCCTGAAGTTTTCAGCCTGAGTAGCAGGTGTAGTGGAAGTGCTATCAATATTAAACAAAATTAGGAAGGTATAGAAATTAATGTGAAACAGAGGAAATTCATTTTCATAACGTTGAGATGGGGGAAATTTCATCTTGTCTATGAAATACATTTCCCTCTGAACAATTTTAATATGAGTTAAATATTTCCAAATACAAATTATTAAGTTACTTATTAACAAAATATAATTAATGAAAATTCTTGAAAGAGTATGAGAAAAAGACATTGAGTTTATTTTATGTGGGGAAAAAAGGTTCAGGAGTGATACAATGTTTATACACAAGTTGTGTGTGTGTGTGTGTGTGTGTTTAATTGTATCATCTCCAAAAAATAAAAATTAGAGGGAAAAGAGATATTAAATACTAGATCTGGCTTTTATGACAAGTGGCCTTTCTATGTGTACATCACTGAAAGTGGAATTTGTATCAGGCTGGAATATTTGAATAAATTTCAATCAGTGTGACCTGTCATATTCTCTTTTTAAGTTTTGTGGCTCGATTTCATTGAGTTCACTGTTGTCATCAGCTCATATCCACAACATAAAGCATCTGCATCACAAAGTTTTGAGTTTGGAGAGCCCAGAGGCTTCCAAAATTCATGCAAATAAGTTCCAGAAGGCTTTGACCTTTGGGAAGTCCCAGGCTGTCTAATCTCCTCTCCACGTGGAGTGGCCTTTCATTGAAGGAGGCAACAAGTGGTAGTAAGACTCTGAAACTTGCAAAATCAATGGAGAAAGCTACATGAAATGACATCTTCAGATTTACTTGTGATTGGCACCTGATCCCTATTTGAGAATCAAAAGGTTGCCATAAAGTCCATGTTTTATTACTTTCTTTTTTATATCAGGCAACCCCCAAATGGTTATCATAAAGCCCCATCTTTGCTCTCAGTAGTAACCAAGGCAGACAGGCAGGCAGCTACAGGGTTGACCTATATAGGTTTGGTGGAAAGTAGGGCCCTTGGGTCCCACCTCTCTGGCCAACAATCTATAACTGATTTTCATTGAGTTTTATTTAGTTATCTAAAGGAAAATCCAGTTTATATCTTGGTTGGAGAATTGGATTTCCTTGTTCGATGGCTGTATTTTTATGGGCATAATCTTAAGTGGCCAAATCTTGAAGGGTGACAGCTGTGGTTAGGTTAGTAGTGAGCCGCCTGAGGGTATTAGAGTTCAACTTGTACAAAGAGCCAAAATCAACTCTTAAAAATATTCAGCTTTCTCATAAGATTTGCTGGAGGCTGTTCTCCCCAGAACTCTTAAACTTGGATATCACCAATGATCTACAGATTATTATAGCTCGGAGCCGTGCTGAATTTTATCATAGACTGATGTTTAGTTGTTCTGATATTAGATGATCCTCATATTTCTTAATATTTATGCAGTTATACTCCCCAAGTTAAAATGAGTGGACTATAGTACAACTACATGATTTTTAAAGGTGCTTCTTAATTATATTTTCTCTTCTACTTCTATTTACCATTCACAATTTGGAAGATGAACATTGACCCAAACTGGAGAATAAAAACTGCAACAGAATTTTAGTTTAATAGGGGCAGGGATTTTAAGCCTGCTTGTACATGGCTGTATCACCAGTAGAACAGTTAAGTGCCTGGGAATTCACAGGAAAGCAATACAATTTGTTAAATAGTTCTTTTTGATTCAAATGCAAACTTTTGAATAAAAACACTGGAAATTATGTACATACCAGAAAATCCATACACAAATGCACATGGCTCTTTTGATACATTCAACATGTTCTAAATGACTGCAATGATTATGTAACCATTGCTATTTACTACAGAAATATAATTACTGTGTTACTACCTTTAATGCTCCATATATCACCGCCTTTCTAGAGGAGTTTCACAGAAGTCTGGATTCTTGGTTTTATATTGGTTCATGTTTCGTATCCCTGAGAACAACAAGAATGTCCTGCCCTTTTTCTTGCTCTTTTACTAACTCCAAATATAGTTTCAAATACCTTTCTAAACTACCTGGTTTAATTTAAGAAAGGATACTACAGGAGAGTAAAATTAGAGTGTAGGTGAAATGAAATCTGCGCATGGCTGGCCTCTTTAGATATAATTTACTGGTGATTAGATGAGATTATACAGAACTATTTGGCTGCAATGGTAGACAGGAAAAAGAAATGGAAAATTCTTTAAGTTGATGAACTTGTGTTGACATTTACAAATGACCTGCGCATAGCTCTGTACTTTCTTTTTTTTTAAGACGGAGTCTAGCTCTTTCACCCAGCCTGGAGTGCAGTGGTGCAATCTCGGCTCACTGCAACCTCCACCTCCCGGGTTCAAGTGATTCTCCTGCCTCAGCCTCCCGAGTAGCTGGGGTTATAGGCATGCACCACCATGCCTGGTTAATTTTTGTATTTTTAGTAAAGATGGGGTTTCATTATGTTGGCCAGGCTGCTCTCGAACTCCTGACCTCAGATGATCCACCTGCCTCGGCCTCCCAAAGTGCTGGTATTACAGGTGTAAGCCAACGCACCTGGCTTATATTTTCTTTTTTAGTATTGCTCCAGTATGATTGGTTGATTAAAGCATTAGACACACACACACACGTGTGTGTATGTATATATAAGTTATGCCGCTAAATTTAACATTTTAATGCTAGAAGCTGATTCCCAGTCCATGTGTTTAACTTACAGCACTGTACAGAGTTTTAGGTGTCATCCATTTATACTATAAAGGAGCATTTCTTGTGCATTAGTTGGCCTCTTATTGGCTTCCAAGGATTAATATGATTTATAAATAAAATATATGAGGAGAGCCTTTATGGGAATTGAGGCTCTATTTATACATTTGAATGTGGTGAAAATGATTTTCTGCTTTTTTTTTTTCTTTTTTGTTCTTTCCTCCATCTGGAAAGTGGCCTAGAAGAGTGCAGGTCTTTATGGCCTCTCTGTCAGCTTTACTGGAATCCACTTCCAGCTACCTGAAAAGATAAAGAAATTCCTAACCTGGTCCCCAATCATAAGGAGTCAAGGCTCCAGAATGACAACAGAGCCCTACTTTTTGAACTTGATGGAGTTAGGGCTGTCCGTTCTCCTTCTTCTTTGTCATAGATAGCTTGAGAAGTGCATATTTCTCCATTTTGAAAATCATGTGTCTTTTAGCATCACTGAGAAACTATTCCTTCCCCTTCTTTTTCCTGGTAACATCCTTTGAATTTTTCCTTTGGTTGTGCCTGTATCTTTTTTCCTGAATAATATAAAAGTTTGTTTGGCTCTAGTCATGCAAATAAAAGTTTCCTACCGATGTCTAAACATAAAATGTTAATAGCGAAAGCAGTTCCCAAAACTTTGTTTCATACAAAATTAAGCTAATTTTGCCAGGTGAGTGACAAAGGTATCCGAGCTATTGACGTTTCTCCCATTTCAATGTGCACCTCATCTAAATCGCTTAGAGTCACTTAGAGGGCAAAACTGAAATCATACTAAGAATTTCTGGGGGAAAATGTGTCCAGGATTAGAACATAAAAACTCTCATCCAGAAAATTCACATGAAACAATATCCATATAAGCCTTTAAATGTCACCTAGTTCTACAAAAATCAAATTGCCAAAGTCTTAATTACACTGTACATTTGTATTACAAAATCATAATCCCCTTACGAGGAACCAAGGTTCTTCGAATTTTTTCCTTCCTCCTTTCCTCCCTTCCTTCGTTTTTGATAGATGTTCAGAGTGAATAGCACGAGGGCAAACATTAAATGTTTTAGTACAAGCACGCAAAATTTTATTTTTTCATGGAAATTAAAAGCCTCTTATTCCCTTGGATTTTGTGTTGAGTCTTAGTTACATGTTACCACATAGCTGAATGACATCCACACCTGAGAAAAGTTTACCTTGGGCGGGATCACCAGACAAGAAACGCTGAACTAAAGAATGATAGATTTATCAGTTCTTTATGCCATCCATTTTTGCAACCTTTAAGAATATAATAAATTTAAAAATTACTTTATGTTTGGCATTCTCTAAAAAAAAGGAAAATTAATTGTTTCCTTTCTCTTTTCTTTCAGAGTAAAAGACAATGCCCTCGGGGTGGGGGTAGGGGAAACTCAAGGGCTTAAATCTCTTACCTAATAAGTCATTGAAAGCAAATGGCCTTTTAAATATATTTGCCTTTTTATCTGTGGCTGACAACCCACCCCACTGGGTCATTACCCACTAGCGCCTGGTTTTTATGCTAACAGCCTTCTTCCACGAAATGGAAAAAGGTAGAAAAAGCAAAAACAAACAAACAAACAAAAAAACACACCAAAATAATACAGGTAACATTTTTTTTTTTTTGAGACTGAGTGTTGCTTTGTCGCCCAGGCTGGAGTGCAGTGGCGCATTCTTGGCTCACTGTAAGCTCCGCCTCCGGGGTTCACGCCATTCTCCTGCCTCAGCCTCCCGAGTAGCTGGGACTACAGGCGCCCGCCACCACGCCCGGCTAATTTTTTTGTTATTTTTAGTAGAGACGGGGTTTCACCATGTTAGCCAGGATGGTCTCGATCTCCTGACCTCGTGATCTGCCTGCCTCGGCCTCCCAAAGTGCTGGGATTATAAGCGTGAGCCACGGCGCCCAGCCACATGTTTTTTTTTAACTGCTATGTTAAAAGAAATACCTTCTCTCACTCTTCACAAAAGGGAACACACGCATAAATTTAAAAAAAATGCTCTTTTAAAATGGGAGGAATTATACCTAAAATAGAAACAGAAAATAACTAAGCATTGTGGGCTAGCAAACTTTGGTTTTGTTATTCAAAGACCAGATATTTCTCTGCAGATTTGAACACCAAGAATTCTTTAGTTGTGTGATTTTTATGGCATATGTATTATTTAATATGCCAATGTACGTCCTGGGCCCATGGGAAAGGAGGAAATGGAGAATGCACATGTTCACACAAACGTGGGTGAGCACCCCGATGGCCAGCCAGGCCACATGGTGGTTAGGAACCACAGGCTCACAGGAGAGTGGCTTTCACAATGTGAGCAATGGAACTCTGTTTCCAAATAGAAACTTCTTTTATTTTTTAACTCTGCAGTTTCTGAGTACTGAATGGTCTCTTATTACCTTTTTCGAGTAAACTATAGACACTCTAAGTGAGAATTCATATTATCCCGAAGAAAGAGATTAAATACGTGCACTTTTACATAACATGGTTTAGAAACAAAATTTTAGCTTGACACTGATGTAGGTGCCTAGAGTACAAGCATGAAGAACAGAAGCCCAGGTATCTTTTTGCTCCTGAAAGGTGCTTCTGGTTGCATGAGACAAATGTTCTATATTGGCATTTACTCATCTGTGTTGAATATTATTGATTTCCTATTGTTTTTATCACTCTTTTTCCCCCTGGTTCTAGTAATTGCTTGTATGTGTGTGTTTCTGTGCAAGTGATGTTTCCTACTTTGGTCTTTCATTTGCTAATTCGAATATTTCCAATCATAAATTGATATGATTTGGCTCTGTGTCCCCACCCAAAATCTCATCCCGAATTGTAATCCCCACATGTTGAGGGATGGACCTGGTGAGAGGTGATCGAATTATGTGGGTAGTTTCTCCCATGCTGTTCTCATGATAGTGAGTGAGTTCTTATGAGATCTGATGGTTTAAAAGTGTGGTACTTCCTCTGCAATCTTTCTCTCTCTACTGCTGCCCTGAGAAGGTGTGCCTTGCTTCCATTTTACCTTCTGCCATGATTTTAAGTTAATTTCCTGAGGCCTCCCCAGCCATGTGGAACTGTGAGTCAATTAAACCTCTTTCCTTTAAAAATTAATCAGTCCCTGGTTATTCTTTACAGCAGTGTGAAAATGGACTAATACACAAATGAAGTCCAAAGTCGATCTTGAAGATTGGTTGTGAAAAATCTAATAGTAGAAACTAAATACTTTGCTTTTGCATTTGGAATATAAAGGACCATTTCTCTAGGGGGAGTGGAGAATGGGGAGTTATTGTTTAATGAGTAAAGAGTTTCATTTTGAAATAGTGAAGAAGTTGAAAAAGTTCTAGAGATGGAAAGTGGTAATGATTGTACAACAATGTGAATGTTTATAATGCCACTAGGCTGTACACTTAAAAACGATAAAATTGGCGGGGTGCGGTGACTCACACCTGTAATCGCAGCACTTTGGGAGGCTGAGGCTGGAGGATCACGAGGTCAGGAGATTGAGACCATCCTGGCTAACACGGTGAAACCCCATCTCTACTAAAAGTACAAAAAATTAGCCGGGTGTGGTGGTGGGCACCTGTAGTCCCAGCTACTTGGGAGGCTGAGGCAGGAGAATGGTGTGAACCCGGGAGGCAGAGCTTGTAGTGAGCTGAGATCATGCCACCGCACTCCAGCCTGGGCAACAGAGCAAGACTCTGTCTCAAAAAAAAAAAAAAAAAATTGATAAAACAGTAAATTTTATATGCATTATGCATATTTTATCACAATTTTAAAATAGCCCATTTCTAAAGTCTCTTTCTATATTTGAAATAATTTTTGGTATAGAATAAATATAAGTATAAATATTCTGCCAGGATAATAGAAAGGAAAATTGTATTAATAAATTTGACTAGCACTATGTTTTGTTAGAGATATTCTCATGCTCTCAAAATGATGATCACCACTTTCCAGAAATACCACCCAATAAACCTAGTTAATCATCAAGAACCTTTGTTTTTTCCCTTGTTCAATTTACCAACATCATGAATATAATTCTCTTCATTTTCTAACAGGCAGTCCAGAGTTACATTTGTTAGTTGTGAATCATGGATTTGATATGGGTAGTTCTCTTTTATATTTCTGTTGCTTTAATTACTAATTATAACATACATTAAATAATATGTCTTATTTCATCTCATCAATTTAAGTTGATAATTAAATGATATTTGTACTGTTTTATGTTTTTATTAGTAACTAAAGCATCATTAAGTATTTTTAATATCTCACTTGTGTATTTTGCATGTCATCTATTCACTTTTATTGTTAGCTTTCTACACCTTTTTTTTTTTTTTTTTTTTAGGTGAGTATCACTATGTTGCCCAGGCTGGCTACCAACTCCTGGGCTCAAGTGAGCATCCTACTTTGGCCTCTCGAGTAGCTGGCATTACTTGTTAGCATATGTAAAGCATAAGAAGATCAACTCTTTGCAGATTTTCTGTTTTTTTTTTTTCTTTTCTTTTTAGGATCTTTTGTTGAGCTCCATTCAAACATATTTTATTTCTAGAATGAAATTATGATTATGCAATCAACATAATCTAAGGTTTTATGAAATAAAGTGTAATTACAGTTAAAGAGTTCAAAATGGAATATATTTTCATCAAAAATGTATACTAAACATGTCAAAAATTAAAATTATATTTCATCTATGTGTTGGTAAATTAAGATGTTTTCCTAATAACACTCAATTACACTAGTTGGGAGACAGTACCCTGAAACAATGTAGTTTATGCTTGAATCAGTGACCAATTCACTGTGTAATTTCTGGGCTTCAGGGGTAGACATGGGAATGGCTCTTCTCACTAATACATTTAATAACTCACTCACAGGATTATTTTTTTTGCTTCCAGTCCTTGCAACTTAAGAGTTACATTGCTTTAGAGCATTAATATTCAAAGGAGTAATGCATGACAGTGGTCATGAGAAGAATTCCGCTGAATTGGACTGCTACATGTATATTGGAATTTTTATGCTATTGAACCAATAGGCAAGAAAGGCTTGGTAAAGGCTCTCTAATGGCTGTGGTAATTATCAAGAAGAAATTGAGATCCTCCTTCATAATGAGGCTGTGGTGGACTATGGCTAGAACCTAGTGGTATCCCTGGGGTCCCTTTTAATATTTCCATATCTGATAGTAAAATTTAATGAACAGCTACAGCAAGGTAAACAAAGAGGTAAGAAACACTAGGGTTTCAGACTCTTTAGGAATGAAGTTTTGGTTCCTCCTGTAACATAAAGAACCCCAACCAGCCGAGGTTCTCGTTGAGGGCAAAGGTAACATAAAATGGATAATGTAAGAAAAGTAATTAGGGACTCCTGGTCAATTGTATTATAGGCATGAGGGATTTAAACTCTGGGCATCTTTTCCCTTGCTTGTTACATATGCATGCCACTTTATTGCTTTCTTCAAGGATTGTTGTTGTTTAATCTTGCAGTTTAGTCTTTAGGTTACTGAAGATTTACACAGAAATTTCTTTGATTAATTTTTAAGGAGGAAAGACAGTAGAAAGAAGGGCTTGTTTCCCTATGACTTTACTTCCCATTCTTGTTAGAGTCCCTTTGTCAATGTTTCTTTATCCTGACAATGGTTGTTGCTTTCAGTTTCCTGTTTCTGTTTGTTTGGTTTCATATTTCAGAACCAGCCTCATTATGTCCCCAAAGAGATACCAGTATCAGAAAGTTGGCATAGCTTCCTTAGCTACTGGTTCCAGCTGTGTGAGGATGTTTTTCCAGGCCCCTGAGGTACCAGCACTGTCTGGTTAGTATTATTCTTTAAAAGGTTTGGGTCTCAGCTCTGTAGGGCTACACATAAACTTCTAGGTTCTAAAAACCGAATCTTTTTGTTTTGTTCACCCCACTCAAAGAGTGGTAGCTTCTTTCAGCAGTTGCTAACTTGATATTACTCAGTGTTATATTTTTCCCCTTTCAGTCCTCTAAAACCTATTTAACAAATTTCTCATATTAAATTCCTTTTGTAAAGATAACTGGTGTGGATTCTGTTTTCCTGACTGGACCCTGAGTACTGTGCTATTAAATTTAATACAAATAAAAACATATTCTTTGAAAATATTCAAATCATATATTAAAATTAAAAGAAAATACAAATTAAAATTAGTAAATATATTTAAACTGAAAATTATATAAGTAAATGTGATAATTTTATATTTAAAAATAAAATAAAATCTGATTTTAAAAAATTACAATGTTTGAATTCTAACACTCAAGCCCATCTGGTTATGTGTAGACCTAAGCATATGCATAGTCAAGAGGAATCTGAATTGTCTAATGTTACAAAATGTTTTTCAGCCATCATGTGCAACTATTGTAAATACCACTCAAACTCAAGAGTACCTCTAGGGGCATTATTGGGAACACAAAGCAAAACAATAAAAATCAATGCTTGGCACTAATGAGACTGAAGCTTTGTTACACTGGAATTCATTTCTTCATGCTACCTGGGAGAAAAGGTTTGACAAGAAAATTAACTTGTCATTTTTATTCCTGGAGCAATTTCACACACTCAAATCCCTCTCACTAGGAACCATGCTCTTCTCTTACATTTGCAGCAGCACAACCTGCAAGCCTTCATGGCTTTCCTACTCGGTGACCTACTTGAACTCATAGGACCAGAAATGTGGAGAAGCATTTTCTGTGGTGTCTTAATGGCCATATTCTGTTAGTGCTGAGTGTAAGATCAAAGTAAGGAGTTGCCTATGTGTGTTTGAATCCATTTGTGCAAGCACACACATGCACGCATGTGTGTATGATAATGTGGGACCCTATAAAGCATAAGAAACAGAACAGGAGCCCCTCTTGTCTGCGGCCTGAGGATACTACATGTTACCCTTAGCATATTGAGGTACTGCAGTGTTTCCTAGGTTTTATTTTTAAGGCTCTATAACTTATGTAATTATTTTCCTGGACTTTGTTTGGTTTGCTTCCTAAGCATTAATCTCTCTTTCCCAAACTCTTCTTTTTTCGTGTTTTATTCTTTCTCCCAGAAGGTTTTATTTCTTTACATTTCCATGATGTAAACAAGGCTAGAAAACTGGTCTTCCAGCTGTCTTTCATTGACCCATTTTTCAAAGCAGCATCACACATTTGCAGTTTTCACAAAGTTTTGGCTTTGTAATCCACTCAGTATGTATTTCCTGGGATTTATATCTTCCTCAAGGGCTTCCATTGCAATTGATCAGTATGCTCCAGGAATCAAAGCCTCTGAAAACCTCTGATACAGTTATATTCCCATTGGCCCTGGCCTTCAGTAGAGCAGATAATTTTAAAGGTCCACTAGGAACCCCAAGGTCCTTCTTACTATGGAAAAAGAGTTAAAAATCTACCCCTAAAATTATGAAAACTTGAGTTCACTGTTGTCACCTCAATCACATATGCACATCCTGGAAACCCAGGGGATCTGCCCTGTTCAAATTAAGCTCGTGGGCCTCATCAATACGGAGGTCTTCTACTCTCTTTATTTCCACATCATGGAGGCAGCAGGAAGTTAAATAGGATTCCCTGATTCTCAAATATCCAGTTTTAGAAAGTGGACAAAATAGAGTCTTTGAGTTTTTCTGTAAAGCTGAATCTCTTCATCCCACAGACAAGAAGTCCTGGCAGGGAGTGTGGCCTGATCACCAAAAGCTTGTCATGTTATGGTGCCCTTTCCTTCTGCCTTCAACAATCCCAAACATTTATCTTAAAGTCTCACTTCATGTCAGAACTCGGTGGTCCCTACACTCTTCTAGTCCCAGAATTATTTTACATGCATACATTCATTTTATATAAATATACATGGATACATTTTAAAGGATTTAAAATAATTTTTATTTTCAAACTTTATATTTTATTCCCTTATTAATTATATACTGAACTTCGAGATTAATAACCTATTCATTATTAATCCTTTAATATATCAACATTTTATATGGTAGGTTAGTCAAATAGAATTAAAATATATTAATTAATAAAAAGACTACAAGAGATTAAGTCCATTAGGAAACAGTAACATGAAACTGGGCATACACACTACGCTAGAGGAAACATACATAAATACTTTCCAGGCATTTTACCAAAGTAATTATTTTTTCTGTATAATATCTACTTTAATGAAATATAATCCAAAGGAAATTTAAACATCTTTATTAATATAATAGGCCACTGATACAGAATAAACCAACATTCCTTTTAGAGCTTTTTTTTTTTTTTTTCTTTGAGATGGAGTCTTGCTCTGTCACCCAGACTGGAGTGCAGTGGCGCGATCTCGGCTCACTGCAAGCTCCGCCTCCCGGGTTCACACCATTCTCCTGCCTCAGTCTCCCGAGTAGCTGGGACTACAGGCGCCCGCCACTATGCCCAGCTAATTTTTTTTTGTATTTTTAGTAGAGACGAGGTTTCACCGTGTTAGCCAGGATGGTCTCGATCTCCTGACTTCGTGATCCGCCCACCTCGGCCTCCCAAAGTGCTGGGATTACAGGCTTGAGCCACCGCGCTCAGCCGAGAGCTTTTTTAAATTTTAAAATACAATATTAGAACTTTAGTATAGTCATATATTTTCTTTACCATTTGATTATGTCAGAATGATTAAATAAGCTTGATAATTATGAAGCCAACATAAAAAATTCACAGAATAATTGCAAAGCGTAAGTTTCAATCTTTTGTTGATAAACACTATTCATACATCGAATAGACCATAATATAGCCTTTATTCTCAAGATGGATGGGAGCAGTCAGGTTCCTAGTAGAGGCATGAAAGAAATTAAGTGGAGACAGAGCATGCGTCATTTGCAAACGTAAGTTCCCTCCTTCAGCAACACCCCCAAATACAGCAGAAAATTGTGGATGTTGTTGCACTTCTGTTGGTGTGCTTCACAATTTTTTTTAAAAAGTAATGATTGACAGTGCTGTTTAAATTCTAAACATGGAAATTTGACTTGCCACGTTAGAGCTTGATATTCAGCAATGCGATAAGGGCTAACACTGACCCTCTCTTAGAAGGGATAGGTATTGCATTCTTTCATTTTGGTACTAACCCTAAGGAGTATCCAAATATTCTATCTGACTCACCTATATATCAAAAAATATGTTTGCCTGGCTCACAATCAAACAAATTAAAAGAAAAATAGGTGTTTTACAAATTCTGTCACTTATGCAGTCCCTTGAATGACACTGGTGGTCTGAACGCAATGGATTCATCTTATATTGGAAGCCTATCACCTATCTTTTTACCGAGTTCCCTACCCTATATTCCAGTTCATGACATTTCTTTGAAAACAACAATTAAGCTCCAACTTAAAATAAATAAATTTCATTCCCAAACTGAGACATTTATTTATTCCAGGCATTGGAGATTACACTGATATAAATGAAATTTAGAAATTTCATCTGTTAAGAAAGACATATAAAATTATAAATCTAGGAACTAAACTCATCAGTTTCAGGAAATGAATGTGGGGAGTGTTCTCTTTAGTGTGTAAATCATTTGCCAATGTCAGGAAAATAGAAGACAAAATCCTAAAGTACTAATTTTTGTATTATTGTTATGTATTGTCAGTTACATGCATTTAATATATTTTCATAGAAATTATAAAACTTTTCTTATGCCCTCTTAACTGCAGTCAGTGTTTTGGCATTAAATTCTAGCCAGATAATATGCTGGTTGAAAATGTTGATCTGATACCACACAAGCCTGGGCTTTGGAATGACATTTTTATCTGTTACTAACTTTATAATCTTAGGTAAGTAAACATTTCTCTATGTTTTCATTTTCTCACTTGTAAAATCAGGATATCAGTACCTACAACGCAGTTAGTTGTTTAAGGATTAAATGACATAATGAGAGTAGAGATTCTTGCTGACAGTGGATTTAATGAGTGGCAGGTTACTTTTGTGGATTATTTTCATTATCTCCACAGAGTTTTTTTCTAGAGAAGAAAATTAAAGAAATAGACAACAACAAAGCACGGCTCAGTTGAAAGATGTGGGTGCTAGTTCTGCCACCAACAATAATTTACAGTTTTATTCAATGACTCTGTACTAATCAACTCAACTGGACTTTTTTCTTTTTCTCATTTAAAAAATGGAATGATGATTTTTTTTTTTTAAAATGAGACGGGGTTCCGCTTCATTGGCCAGGCTGGTGTGCATGATCATAACTCATTGCAACCTCAAACTCTTGGACTCAAGCAGTCCTCTCACCTTGGTCTCCCACAGTGCTGGGATTTTAAATGTGAATCATCATGCCTGGCCAGAATGATGATATTTGGTTTCCCGATTCAGTTATTTGTGAGGGTAAAGTGAGATAATATGTGTGAATTTGTGTTGAAAAGTAGTAGTATCTACAATATTTAGACTTTTGATGAGAGGACAAATGATTAGAATTGATATGAAACCAGTTATCAGTGTTTTAAAATTATGAAATAATGTATACAGATGAAAGAACATAATGTAACATGTAAAATTTTAAAGTATAACAATAAAATTATGGAGGTATCTAATCAGAAAAATAGAGCATACCACCTATCCCTGGTGGTAGCAGCCAGGGATAAGAAACAGCATGGTTTTGACTTTGCACTTATCATTATCTTGTACATATGTTTATTGCCATGAATGCCATATTTTAAAATATGTATTATAAAATTTTTCTTATGCCCTCTTAATTGCAGTGAGTAGTATCTACACTCTGGACAGTTTTCTGTGACATTATAAAAACTGCTTTATTGAGACATTCACATACCATAAAATTTACCCATTTGAAGTATACAATTCAGTGGTTTTTAGTATATTCACAGATCATGCAACCATCAACACAATCTAATTTTAGAACATTTTAATTGTCCTTTAAGAAACCTGTGTCCATTAGCAGTCACTTCCTATTCCTCCTCGTAGCCCTCAACCTTATACCATCATTAATCTACATTCTGTGTGATTTGCTGGTTACTCACCATTGTGCTTCTGAAATTCATCCATCTTGAGGCAAGTAACTTTAATTTATTTTCATTGTTGTTGTTGGTTTTGTCTCTTTAATCTATCAGCTACTGGGAGAGATGTATTAAAAATCTCCACCTATAACAGTTGATTTTTCAATTTTGAAGCTATGTTACTAAGAACATACATGTTTAAAGTGGCTAGCTTCCTGGTAATTTGTAATGTTTATTTTCACATAGTGATCAGTATCTCTTGAAGTTCCTTTTGCTTTGAAGCCTTTTCAATTCGATATTAATAGAGCTATATAAACTATTTTTTCTAACTACTGTTTGTTGATATCTTTCTTTTAAATACATTCACTAATGATTTAAGTTTGTCTTGTAAGGGGCATATTGGATAGTATTTATCAAATTTTGAAAAATATATTCTTCTTAGAGAATTTAAGAGTATAAATTTAATCAACTTATAGGTATACACATGTGATGTGTAGGTTTACATATATATGTATCTTCAGTATGCTATCCTGCCTTATTTTGGCTTAAGAGGTTAATAGCTAACATAATAAAAAAGGGGTTCTTTCGGGTGGTTGATGCACTTGCTTTGATTGACAATATTTTTATAACTCAGCAAAGCAGGTGTCTAATCAAGGGAGAGCTAATTGTATTAGTTTAGTTAATTCATTTCCAAATTTAATCTCAAAATGGAAGCACAGAATACAAATGTTTTACAAACCGAAAGCAACACAATTTCTAGTACTTTTCTTGTATACCCAGGAACCCTTTAACAAAACAAATTTAAGCTGTCTAGGCAACATTTTAGAGGCAAAATGTCTGGGGACTAGAGGCCAAGTGTGGGCATTAATAATTAATTAATTGATGATACCCACACTTACGTTTGATAATTAATGCTATTTTAAGCCACTGCTTCCAGATTTCTGAGCAAAACCAAATTTGTGTAGCAAAAAAAAAAAAAAAAAAAAAAAAATTCAGAAAGCAAGCAGGAATATACACTCTTGAATAGGTGTTAATTATAAATAAGGAATTTAACTATAAATAAGGAATTTCAGTACAAATTGCCTCACCAAAGACCAATTATTACCAGTTAAGAACATATTCTAGAGTCAGACAGAGCCTGGAGCACTCTTACAGCTCTTTGAGAAGGGTACTTAACATCTCTGGCCTCTTTTTCAGATCTGTAAAATGGCAACAATACTAACACCTCATCAGTTTCACTTTTTTTTTTTGAGAAAAAAGTTACTTTATTCTTATTATTAACACAATTTATTGAATAGTAAGTGTACCAAACATGCTACCAAATATTTGTCTCATACTATTGGATTTAGTGTAGTGTATCTAATTTCTTAAATGATATGCAATACTATCTCACAATACTCTATGATACCCTGATTTTCTTCCTACTCCAGTGAGCTCTTTAATTATATCTCTTCAAATAGCCTTTCTTCCACTTTATCAATATAGGCATTTTTTAAAATCAATGCCTTTAGTACTCTTTATTTTTATCTTTTGATCTCACCTGCATTTGTGTCTTCAGTATTCAACTTTATTGGTTCTTAAATTTATATCTCCAGAACTGAGGACCCTCTGTGTTTCAGATTTTTTTTTCAACCCTCTACTGAATATGACCATCTTGATGTCCTCACAGTTCAAAGTCACTATATGAGAACCTAAACTCATCATTTTTCCTCACAGAAACATCTTTTACTCGTTGTTGTTGTTGTTGTTGTTGTTTAGAGATGGGGTCTCACTCTGTCACCCAGGCTGAAATGCAGTGGCATGATCATAGCTCACTACAGCCTCAAACTCCTAGGGTCAAGTGATCCTCCCACCTCAGCCTCCAAAGTAGCTGGGACTATAGGCACTTGCCACCACACTCACCTACTTGTTCTCTTTTGGGTTTAATGTTTAGATATCTACAACAAGAATTACAAAACAATACTGAACGAAATCGGAGACAACACAAACAAATGGAAAGACATTCCATGCTCATAGATAGGAAGAATCAATATTGTTAAAAAGGCCATACTGCCCAAAGCAACTTAGAGATTCAATGCCATTCCTATCAAACTACCAACACCGTTCTTCACAGAATTAGAAAAAACTATTACAAAATTCATATAGAACTAAAAAAAGAGCCAAGTAGCCAAAGCAGTCCTAAGCAAAAAGAACGAAGCCAGAGGCATCACACTACCTGACTTCAAACTATACTTACAAGGCTACAGTCACCAAAACAGCATGATACAAAAGTAGACACATACACCAATGGAACAGATTAGAGAACTCAGAAACAAAGGCACACACCTACAACCACCTGATCCTCAACAAAATCAATAATAACAAGCAATGGGGAAGGATTCCCTATTCAAAAAATAGTACTGGGGTAACTAGATAACCATATACGGAAGATTGAAACTGGACCCCTTTCTTATACCTTAGACAAAAATTAAATCAAGATGAATTAAAGACTTAAATGTAAAACCTACAACTATAAGAAATCCAGAAGAAAACTTAGCAAATACTATTCTGGAAACAGGCCTTGGCAAAGATTTCATAACAGAGACTTCGAAAGCAATTGCAAAAAAAAAAAAAAAAAAAAAAAAAAATTGACAAGTAGGACCTAATTAAACTAAAGAGCTTCTGCACAGAAAAAGAAGCTATCAACAGAATAAACAGAAAACCTACAGAATGGGAGAAAATATTTGCAAACTATGCATCTGACAAAGATCTAATACCCAGAAACTATAAGGAACTTAAATAGCAAAAAACAAACAACCTCACTAAAAGGTGGACAAAGGGGCTAGGCGTGGTGGCTCATGCCTGTAATCCCAGGACTTTGGGAGGCCGAGATAGGAGGATCATGAAGTCAGGAATTCGAGGCCAGCCTGACCAACATGATGAAACCCCATCTCTATGAAAAATACAAAAATTAGCCACGTGTGATGGTAGGTGCCTGTAATCCTAGCTACTCAGGAGGTTGAGGCAGAAGACTTGCTTGAACCTGGGAGGCAGAGGTTGCAATGCCACCGTACTCCAGTCTGGGTGACATTGCAAGACTGTGTCTCAAAAAAAAAAAAAAAAGAAAAGGACAAAGGACATGAACAATGAATAAATGAACAGAAACTTCTCAAAAGAAGACATACACATGATGTGGCCAAGAAACACATGAAAACATGCTCAACATTACTAATCATTAGAAAAATGCAAATAAAAAAATGAGATACAATCTAACACCAGTCAGAATGGCTGTTATTAAAAAGTCAAAAAAGAAAAAATAACAGAGGTTGGCAAGATTGTGGAGAAAAAGGAGTGCTTATGTACTGCTGGTGGGAATGTAAATTAGTTCAGCCACTGTGGAAAGCATCTTAGAAAGTTCTTAAAGAACTTATGATAGAACTACTATTTGACCCAGCAATTTCATTACTGGGTATATACTCAAAGGAATATAAGTCATTCTACCATAAAGACACATGCTCACATATGTTCATTGTAGCACAATTCACGATAGCAAAGACATGGAATCCAATCTAGATGCCCATCTATGGTGGACTGGATAAAGAAAAGATGGTACATATTCACCAAGGAATACTATGCAGCTGTAAAAAAGAATGAGATCATGTCTTTTGCAGCAACATGGATATAGCTGGAGGCCATAATTGTAAGTGAATTAAAGCAGAAAGAGAGAAGCAAATGCCACATGGTCTCAGTATACTTGGATACAAAGAGGGAAATAATATACACAGGGCTTACTTGAGGATAGAGGGTGGGAGGAGGGTGAGGATAGAAAGACTACCTATCAGGTACTATGCTCACTTGCGTGACAAAATCATTTGTACATCAAACCCCAGCAACACAAAAATGTAACAAATCTGTACATGTACCCCCTGAACCTAAAAGAAAAGTTGGAAGGAAAAAAAGCATTAAAAAAACTTCTTTGACATCTCTGAAAGAAACCAGCAAAATGTCAGACTGACAGAGGAATGATTATTAAATATTCACTGGAATATGATTGAAAATGAAACAAACGAACAAATTCAAACAATTTTGACCGCCCTTACAGCCGTCACTGACTCGTCTCTCACATTTCTCTGCTCCTTTCTGGTTCTTCTGCATCCACCATGGTTCATATCATCATCGCTAGGGCTGCCCTTAGCAGCTCCTGGCTGATCTCCCCCTCAAGAGCTGCTTTTCTAATTCAATCTATACACAACCTGCAAATGGGTTTTTCCTAAAACCTGTCTCTAGGCATTTGGATAAAAATAAAACAAAAAAATAGCAACTCATTGAAACTAAAGCTTCCTATTACCTATCGACTTGAGGTCAAAATTTTTAGAGGGCTCTTCCAAGCTGTCAAGATCATCTATAACTTGGTACAGACTCACTTTTCCAGACTTATCTCCTATAAGATCTTTTGAAAAGTGACTTAGTCTGCTGGAAAACTATTACTTCCTTTCATTAAACATATCTTGTTCTCTTTAAAACATGTCACAAAGTATTAAAATTATTCTCTCTCACCCCCTACTTTTTCCCCATTACCCATTACTGCCCAAATTTAATATTTGACGTGACTACCTCCCTTCTAACAGGAATTTATACTTTTTAAAACGAAATGTTGTATCATCTGCCTAATTTGTTTTGTCTGGATATGTCTTATCTCCTTTACTAGGCTGTGATGAAGAAAAGATCTAACGTTTAATGAGGTCTCCTAGGAAGAAGGCACAATATCTTCTCAAGAGCTGTAGTTAATGGCACTATTTTCATTTTACAGATAAGAAGGCCCAGACAAGTCTAATAACTATTCATGTTTGGAATGGAGATTTGACAAAATTCTGGTAAATTTTAGTCTCAAGGCCTATTTTCCATGTATCAAAGGAAGAATGATTTCTTAGGTCTTGCCATGACACACTTGTTTCCTATTTGACTTTCCACAACAGAGACATTTGAAACTGTGAGGGTGAACCGTGACTGAAAAGTTACTTATTTTACTTTGTTCTAATTTTCCTCAGCACTACTAAGGAGTGACTTCTTGCCCTTACATATGACAGTTCCAAATTAAATGAGGAAGATATTTACAGTTCTGTAAATATCACTTTGGCATTTTACATTTTGTAGGAAAGGGCTTTTACGTTGCAGTTCATAGCATAGTTTATGGTTTTTAAATGCCAACTTGAGAAGTTGAAAAGAGACCTTTCCTGGAGAAAAGACCAAGCTTCAGATTCAACGTTGAAAAATGTGCAGAAATTTTAGGGATTGCTGTGAAGAGTGAAGACGTTACTTGATGAAAAGAACATAAGGCTCTGGCTCATTTATTTATTGGCTCACAGCAGAAGGGGTGGGACATTAGAATCAGAGAGAAGACGATGGTTCTGTGCTTTACTTCCTTTATATTCTATTTACGTGACCACTTGGAAGAGTAGTAGACAGTGGGCAGGAATCAAATAGGTACCCCGGGAAACAGCAATGTCTGTATATCTTGGTAAATTGTGAAGAATGGAAGTATCCAATTGCAGATGTAAACATTTTAAAAGTGGGTCACTTATCAATTGAAAGATAAGACTGGGATGTTGCTATTATAGAGTACATTGTTTTAGGCGGGGAAGAGAGTGCTATTGCAGCCCATACTGCTCTTAAGTGAGTTGAAAATTAGCAATTAAGGTCTGGAAGAAAAGGTGGAATTTGTTGAGCCCAAAGACACTTTCTCCTTCCTAACATTTTATTTTTTGAACTTATAGAGCAAGTGTACATAAGAAGAAAAAAAAATGGCCTGCTAGTATTTCCATATGGGTATACCTAATATACACATAACCTAATATATAGTTATACACATATGGAATTATATACATATGTGTGTGTGTGTGCATATATATTCTTTTAGTTAAAAACCATTGGTGTTTGCAACCAGCGTGGGCAACATAGTGAGTCCCCATGTTGACAAATACTTTTTTAAAATTAATTGGGTGTGGTGGCATGTGCCCATAGTCCCAGCTGTTGGGGAAGCTGAGGCAGGAGAATCCCACAAGTTTGAGGCTGCAGCGAGCTATGATCGTGCCAGTACCCTCTAGCCTGGGTGACAGAGTGAGACCCTGTCCCTAAAAAAAAAAAAAAAAAAAAAAAAAAAAAAGTCACTGACTGTTTTGGTGATTTTATATATCAATTTATATAGTGTATGTGTTGGCCATGTCACTACTCAGGGTCCCAGCAGAAAATAGATGGTACACAATATACCCAAATGAAATAATTGAGAGGAATTTAATGAAGGGACTTTAACATCCTATGCTGAAAAGGAGAAGAGGGGTGAGGGAAGGAAGTGACACCTGAAGTAAGTTGAAGCTCTAGGAAAAATGCCTTTGGTAGAGAATACCAGGAACTACCTGTTGCCACCAGCCAAAGCCTGTGGTCTGATAGGAAAGGACCCAGAGAAATAGATACCTTGACTTCTATTTGTTCTAGCCCTCCGATTTCCTACCAATGTCTGCCACAGGCCAAACCCAAACAGGGGTAGAAGACAAGAGGGTCTGGTTTATGCAGCCCATCAATGTCACTCTCTTCGGACACAGAGCAGAATGAAGAATCATGGAGGGTTGATGTGAAGAGGCAAACTGAGGAAATCAGCACACCAGTGTGGAATTGATGAGGAAGAAAAGGAAGATCCAATAGGAAAGATCTATGGAAATTATAGGATATTTCTTCGGGGATGATTGAACTCTGAGCAATCTTTTGTGCATTGTCCTTCATCTTTACTTCCTGGTCAAAAGCATACCCAAAATTATAGAAAAAAGAAGAAATAATAACTGCTGGGTTTTATCTTAGGTTAGACTTTTTACTAAGCTCCAGGTTTTGTAAAATTATATAATCTATGCCTCCATTTCATTCAAAGGAATAGTACACCCTATTTTTTACCATAAACGTTACTTTTTAAAATTTATTGTCTGCAATTTCTGACTGTTATACTTAGCTGCCTTTTGTAATCTCAATCATTTTCTCAATTTTTCCATTATAGCAATCTGTTTTATAATATGGAAGAAAAGAAGCCCAGGAAATTTAAGTTTTGTAGCAAACATTTGGACCTCAGCAAGGCCAAAGACTTTTCTCAAATTATTGTTGCAATATAACCAGTTTTGTTGCTATAAAAATGTAAATAAATTATATGAGTAGCTTATATCTTTCACATAGAGATGGTTTCTACCATATTTTCAGAATTTAAATGTCCACAGGTATGACAGAACATAAGCCAGCAGGGGCTGCTGACACTGGCATGAAAATGTTGATGATTAAAATATCACCATAGTATGAGGTTTACTATTCCTACCATCATTTAAGAAAAAAGTTAAATTACTTAATTTTAGCTGCAATTTGTTTTTCCAATTATTCTTTATTGTTTTCCCCAAATAGCATAATGCATGATCCAAAAACACAAAATGAAACGAACCAAGAGAGAAACCTAATTTAACTGGTTGTTGCTGACATTTTGCCTTTTCTCAGAAAGCAGCCTCAGTTAAAAATAACTCAAAGGCATTTTTGGTGAACACTCTGACCTAGAATAAAAATATCTCAGTAAGCTAGCAATTTTCTATTTTATAGTTGGTCCTGAGAAGAAGCAGCCAGAGTGATATTTGTGTTCATTACGCTATATAAAACAGTATAATCTCAAGCTTAAAGAAAGTCACTAATTATGTGACGTTGACATGTTTTTGAATATTTATTTATCACTGTGTATGAAATGAATTTGTTTCAAAACAAAAAAAAATCCTACAGAAAGACAAAGAGATTATTTTTTGAGGTTGTGAGCAGGTAAGCTAGCCTGCTTAACATGGAGACTTAGCTCACTGGTCCTCTTTCCACTCATTAAAGAGTTTCTCTGAATTATCTCATTCTTAACCATGACTTCAACTATCCCCTACACACTGATTTCCCTAAAATTCCACCTCAGACTCCAAATCAGGTTCTACCCTGAGTTCCAAACTGCTCTATTCAATTACTGTATTGTATTAGTTATCTATTGTTGTGTAACAAATTATCCCAAAACCTAATAGCTTAAAACAACAGACAGTCTCTCATAATAATTTCTGTGAATCAGGAATCGGGGCCCTACTTAGCTGGTCCTCTAGCACAGGGTCTCTCACAAGGTTGCAATCCAGGTGTTGCTTTGATTGTAGTGGATTTAAAGGCTCAGCTGGAGGAGAATCTGCTTCCAAGATCACTCTCATGATTGTTGGAAGGATTGAGCTCTTGCCAGGGGTTGGCCTGAGGCCTCTCTTAAATTCTTTCCTGTACAGCCCACTCCACTGGGCAGATAATCAGGCAGAGGGCTTCCCTAGGAGTGAGAGCATGAGAGAATGGCAAGCAAGAAGGACATCACAATCTTATTATAACTTAATCTTGGAAGTGTCAACCCATCCTGTTTGCGGTTCATCAGAAGTGAGTCATTTGGTCCACTCTTCCTCAAGATGAATGGATTATACAAGAGCCTGAATGCCAGGATCTGGAACAGTGGGGACCCCCTCAGAGGCAGCCCACCACAGGTGCCAACCAAACATTTCCTCCCAGGCTGTCACAGGCACCTGAAAGTCAACATGTCCAAAATTAACTCTATCAATGTTTCTCCTAAACCAAATTCTCCTTCTATATTCTCTCACTTGAATATTGGTCACAGAATGTGATTTATACAGTGTCTACGTGTGTGTGTGTGTGTGTATGTGTGCACGCACATGTATGTATTTGGTGTGTTTATTAAAGTTTTTTTTCCCTTGTTTTGCTTTTGTCTGAAGGGCCAGCTTGTGTCAGCTTATGTGACAAGTGCAGAGATCCTGGAGTCAAAGTACAGTGGGAAGAGGGCATAGACTGAATATGAAATTCCAGGAGACTTCATGTTTACTGAATTTTTTGTCTAAAAAATCAAGTATATCTACTATTTATTTTCTGCTTGGCCTTTTTTAGCTTTTATTTTTTTACAAATGTATGTTTATGATACTCTCTGGCCTTCTTACTGTTGCTGCCCTCACTTTCACACCCTCATGTCAGGTGGAAGCCCTGCCATCCTTCCACTTGCTGAGACTGTGTGGAACACTTCTGTGCAGCTGTGGAATTCTAATGGGGAAAGTAAACCATGAGGAGTGTATCCAGTTTGGACTATGGCCTTCTTTCAACTCCAGTTCACATATTTTCAAGTCAAAGGGATCAAATCTCCTCTACTTGCTCCCTTGCTTGCCTTCTTAAGCAAAGGAGACAAAAGACATCTTTTGGACCCAATTGCACTGCAGTATGGTAATTATTTCTCATGACATTTTTTCGGAATGTGAATAGCACCTATTGATATTTTTATGTACAGATTCTTACTTTTATGTTATATTGATAATTTCCTTTGGACTCTGGAAAGGGTGGGAAGTGAGGTGGGTTAGAAGACAAGGTTCAACTGGCTATTTTACAAAGACCTTAAAAAAATCATTTCTTGCCTTGTCAACAGAATGTGATTCTATTATAGAGGCTTAATAACATCTTGAAAATTTCTCTTGTCAGAAACAATTATCCACCAGTTCCTCCTTGTCCATCCATTTATGTGTCCTTCCCAAATAACTCTAGTAGATAACTGAGAACTAATGTTGCCTTGATCTCAATAGATTACATTTCTGAAAATAGGATTATGCCTATAACTTTCCTGCCATGGAAGTAAGGCTAATTTAATTGCATGTGCTCTATTGCTTTTTCTGGAAACTTTGTGAAAGTTGGGGCCCATCTTGGCAAGCCTCTGGTTCCCTGAAAGTTGCTATTTGTACTATTATGGCCACATACATTAATCATGATTTATTTAATTTATACTCATGGTTTTCTCGAAATTTTGGCTGGAGATTCAGTTTTTATGTTTTACTTATATCTAGTTCATCAACTAATGTAAAAGAACCCATGTCTCTATTTGCTTTTACTTCTCACTTGTCTGCTAAGATTATTTGGAATTGGTTTTGTAATATCTTATCAATAAGCACCAAAACAATGTTTACAGAATCTTTGCTATTTCCTTGTTATTCTAGAGCATGGATTTGGTACCATAGAGATAAAATGGCCCTAGTGATTCCAGCTTTAGATTATTGAAAGAAACCTTTTCACAAATTATATCCACATGGTAAGTAGTTCCCAGGTGGGCCTAAATGCTCACTCTTACCTCGCAATACTTTATTATTTGTAAAAATCGTCAGATGGTTGGAGCCACTCTTCATTTTTCTCCTAACAAATGCTTAGGATTTTCTGGCATTCTCTTTCCTGAAATTGAGTAAATATCTCATGGACATCAATTACATCAGGATCTTCACTTGCTGCCAACCATTTTCAAACACTGATTTTGTCTTTATGCCTCTAGTATATGTCCAGAAGCATTTTCTGGACATATACAGATTATATTTTCTGGCTTTGTTTTTCTGCCACTTTCTGTACTTGTCAGTTGTCTGAGCCATTTAGTGGATTACTTTCTGGTTCCATTTTTTTCAAGCACATCATCAACTTGCAATAAGGTACCTTCAGAAGACTAGCGTCAACCTAAGTGTTTTTGCTCTTCTGTACCCATTCTTTGCCCCTTTATTATATTTTAAAAAACCAAAAAATCACTTTTATCAAAATTTTTTATTTTAGTGCCACAGCTTGGTTGCATTTTTATTCATATTCTCTCTTTTTTGTCAATGATTCCTTCCAATTATTATAGGGATATTTTTGTTGGTTAGGTTAAACTTTAAGTGTGTATTCAGCACTTCCAGGCAATATCCACTATATTTCCCAGTGAATTCACTCTCACAATCTCAAAATGGACTGATCTGGTGGCTCTGCTTTTATTTTACTAAAAATATTCAAGCAATGAGAAGAAAACTTATTTATCTTGCTGGCACCACATTTACCAAATACATACACGTGTCCCTATGTAATATATCTTCCCTCCTGCTACATGCATCCAATACTACTGCTCTTATAGAAGATGCTATTCTTATGTATTTGATTCCACTCATTTTCTTCAAGGAATTTTGCTCTGCAAATATATCACCTCTTTTCTGCATTATCAGATTTTTTCTATTAATCTATTATTCCTATTAGCATGCAAATATAATGTAATGTTTTCCATGTGTAACAAACAACATACACAATGAATGAGGAATGATTGCTGTCATTTTTCAATCATCCAAAATTTATTTCAGTAAGATACATTAAAATTAAACATATAACCAATATACATTAACAATATCACTTAATATAATCTCCTGGCACCAACTTTTCCCTATGCATTACATACAAAAATAGGTCCTATTCTGTTAGAAGGTGGACAAAAGATTGACTCAGAATATACTTTTATTAATTCTTAGATTATCATCAAAAGGAAAATATTTTTTTAAATTTGGAGAATTCCTAGATTACTGAAGATAAATAATAGAGTTTGAGAGACTTTTTTTTAAGGATGAGGAATTAACTTTAAAGCTCAAGTCAGCAATAAAACTACATTTATTGCCTTAAATGTCTTTTGAATGCATTTTTTCATGAATATAGAGAAAGGATGACTCACGGATTTGGGTCTTCAAACATAGCCTAAGGTTCTTGCATATTTTCATGATCAGTGTTCAGCATCAATATTATTCTTTTTTGTACATCTTTAGTTGGAGATTATTACTAATAAATACAACATAATCCCTTAAATAGACTCAGACTTTATGATCCCTCAGCTGAGTGAAGTGGCTGAGTAGCTGGTGTGGTGTAACACATAAAGCAAGAAAACAAAGTACTAGAGTCAGGAGACTCAGTGAGTTCAGGCTTCATGTCTTTTAGAAAATTGTTTTCCTTGTCTGCACAATGACAGTGTTGGATTAGATAATCCATATGGTCTCATTTGCTCTGAAATTCAAGGAATATATTTTTGGCCAATAATAATTAAAACTAGGCCTTTCTGAGCTTTTCTTAGTTACATTTCAAAGCACTGTTGTAAGTGCTTAATATGGATTATGTAATTTAATTCTCATAACAATCTTTTGAGTTTTGGTACAATTAATATCATGAATACACTGAAGCTTAGAAAGGCTAATGACAATGCCCAAAGCCTCTCAGCTGGTAAGCTGTGCAGCTGAGATTTAAATTGAGACCATGTGACACAAAAGCTGTGGACCTTTTAACTATCTCAAAGACTACCTCTCTTAAAGCATGGATAGATTTTCAAAAAGAGTGAACTATAATATAAGCAGAGTGCATTATCTTTGGAAGACTTGTGGTGGAGTTAAGTTTTACAGTTTTATAAACCTCATCATTTCCTCACTTTCTATTTCCTTAGTACCAGGAGACACCCCTACTCCCTAGGAGCCAAGTATTACTTTAGAAGAATGGTGACACAGAACACAGGGAACAATGAGCCAAGTTTTGGGCTTTTGAATATCTAAATTGACTTTTTAAACCCATGAGGGAGGTAATTAGTCTTTTGAGCCAAGATTTGTGATGCATTAGAGCCAGGATTTCTGAATTTCAAATAGTTAGGCTGGTAGGAGTATTGAAATGAAGTTCATGTTCTTAATGTATTTAAAAGAGCAGACAGGGAGGACAGGTGTACCCCTTACTCAGAAATTGGAGTAGCCTGGACTGGGAAGAAGAGTCAATGAGGAGGCAAGTGAATTAGAGCCTCAGAGGGGGGGTTCTAAAAACCTGGAGGGAGAGGGCAAGTGATAAAAGCCTCAGATAATCCTCCTAGGGATCTGGACAGTAGTGCAGATGTGGACAGAATATATATATATATTTTTTTGGCTGGAAGACCAGGGGTTGGCAGTGTCTCAGAAGATCCCCATGGAATGGGAATGTCAATGAAATAGATGTCTAGGGTTTATGTGCCTCCAGGGAAGAATCAGAAAGCCCAAGACAATCCCAACACATTTTCTGAGCCTGTGTCAACATGAGAGAACACCACATTTTTCCTGTCATAGAGTATGTGGAAGTAAGGTTAGAGAGACTTCCATCCTGGAGTAAACCTGAAGTAGGGAGAAGGAGGCTGCAGAGTGGAAGAACATATGAACTGGGGGACCAGGAAAGATGAGGGTGATGTCCAGATGCTGGAAAACATGAAGAGATATCAGTCAATGTGGAGGATGTTATTAGATAACAAGTAACCCACTCCCCAGTGCCTAAGTACCCAAGGAAATATAATGTATCTGTTTACAGAAAAGAGGAAGCAGTGTGGGATCCTGAAATGACTGAAACAATCTTAAATGGACTGAAAATATTTTGGTGCTTGAGTTAAATTTATGTTTGAGAAACCACCTAGAAACATTGTAGCTGACTAAATTACATTGTTTTTGTTTTTGGTCATCAGGTAGAATAGGGGCTTCAAAAAAAAAGGCAAGTTAACTCTGGAAAATGTTTCCTACATACCTAGGTAAGTAGACTGAGGACATCATACTGAGGAAGGAATAATAGAGAGGAATTAAGGAAAACAGACGATTTGGAATTTGAATTGTGCCTTCCAATAGGCACTATTTTTAGGCTAAAAATATGGGCAAGAGGCAGGGGTAGAAACTGTATACCAGCTGCAGACAATATGAACAAAGAAGGCACCCAGTTGTGAAAATTACTGGTGTATTCAAGGACCAGTGTGACCAGGATTCAGGGCATTTGGAAGACGTAGCAGGTTATGTAACTGAAAGAGTGGATTAATGCTTAATCATAAATGGAGTAGAATGCCATGCTTAGGAGTTTGAATGTTTTCATACCTGTAGACAATGAGAAGCACTGAAGGGTTTTGAGCAGGAAATTGATACACGGGGCTCACATTTTTTAAAGTCACATTTCAAAGCCCCCTGTTTGTTTAGCCAATGTCCTTCTTGACATTCCCAGTTGGATGTCTTATGAGGAGGTAAAACTATTACCAGTTTAAAAGTAAATTTTTTATTTCCTTCCAAACATTTTTCTCTTCCAGGCTTCTGTATTCCAGGAATGGTACCTCCTTACTCCCAGGTGCTCATGCCATCATGCCTTTGTTCCAACTACCCCTCTATATTTAATCTTTTTAAATATTTTGTCAACTCAAGTAGAAAAATGGATTTCAAATATGCACACCTTTCCATCTCCCCTGCCATCACTTTTGGTCTAAGTTACCAGCTTCTCTCACCTGGATCCCTGTGTTTAACTCTGATCTTCTCTTCTCATCTTCCACTTTTGCACCCCTCCAATCCATTTTTCCCACTACAACAAGAATAATATTTCTAAAACAAAAATAAATGTATGCTCTGTTTGAATCACTTCCATATCTTCTCATTGCCCTTAGAACAAAATTTCAAATCAGCATTACCAACAGACTCTCGTTCCCGTGTCCTCTGCACGCCCTTCTAGAGGCATCTCTTGCCTCCCCTTTCATTACCTTATAACCTCCAGCCGTGCTGACTCTACTGACTTTCCTCCAGTTTCCTACGTGAATTAAACTCTTAACTTGTTTTCATTATTTTGGCAGGCTATTCTCTTCTAAAATCTCTTCCAAGTGACTTTGTGCATCCTTTGGTTTCAGTTAATATCATTTCTAGAGAATCTTGCTTGGGACTTCAATCTAAATCAATATTTTGTTTTAACCTTCCTCACATTATTTCCGTTTTTACACCACAGTTTATAATTATACATTTATTTGTTTGCTTCTTTGTTTAATGGTTTACCTCATGCTATACCATAAGCTCCATAATTGTATCTATTATGTTTCTTGATCAACCATCAGCTGCTAGCCTAGCAACTGACATGCAGTAGGTTTTTTCTGAATATTTGTTGAATTAAGTGTACGAAAGAATGGTAGTCAATGAAAGCCAACTATCAAGTTGGAGGCAAGAAAATCGGTTTAAGAGATTTGCTGATAAAAATTAATAAAAATTGGAATTAGTTGCCATTGTAAAGTATAGAAAAGCAAAAGATAGAAATTTATCATTTTAACATCCTGAGGTAGGTGGTCCTAGACTAGTGTAGAAGCTCCACACTCATCAGATTCCTAGGTTGCATGTATTTTACTGCCCTGCTGTCCCTAGAATGCCCCATATGAACCCACCATGATGGCGATGCCAATTCTCCCAGCAGGTCCATACCCCAGGCAACGGAGACATGGAATGGGAAGCAAAGGGCACACCCTTTAAGGAGATTTTCCAGAAGTCCCACAAATCATTTCTCTTTATATTTTGTCAATCAAATATTAAGTGATCATATTTGGTTTTGAAGGGGCTGTGAGTATTTTTTCCTGGCTACAATGGGGTTTCTGTTACTAACAAAGTAGAAGAGAATGAGTGTGCATTTGGACAATTCACAGTATCTGCCATGTGATGATTATAGAAAACAGAGGGACTGGAACAAATAAGAGTCCTTTTAGAAGTGCTGAGAACTCAGTTTTTATTGGAGGAGCTCAACTATATCTTATTTTATGGGTGAGAAAAACTGAGGTCAGTTATAATGAATATCTGTACCTACACACTTCCTCACTTCCTATCATCCTGATAACATAAGGCTCATTCTGGTCAACAAATGGTTTCATTCAAGCTGACATTTTCAACAAATTTCATTTGAACTAAAACTTTATGAGGAATTCACAAAATATCCTCAAAATGCTCTAGCAGTTTGCATGGTGTAAATATTTAAAGCAAATATATTCAAATAGATAAACACCGACTGTCTCATCTTTCTCGTAGATAAATCCAAATGCATCAGTGGGGCAGTGAAAAGTCAGCTATCTTTGTTCAGATGTTGTTTAGCATATCCCCAGATGCAGTGAAAAGTATTTTGGGGGTTTTCTTGCCTTTCTGCTAATCCTTTTTTTCATTGTATAATGTTTCAAAACATAGAGACATAATTCTGCTGATGGAAAATGTGTCCAATTAAAATATCATGCATATAAATGTGTTTTGCTCACAAACAAAATTTTTAAATATGTAAAAATCTGAAACATCAGTTACTATTTTTGTGTTTATACTTTATTTCAATTAAATAATATTATGTTACAAAATATTATGTGCAACATATAGAGGTTTATTTTCTGATCATTTCCCTGATTTTGCTTCTGGCAAAACTTGGAACTTTGTTTATTAATAACTTCTCACATCAAATAAGAGCTTTTGTCAAAATTCTATCACGTGAAGTACAGTAATTTATTGATGGATTGGTAACCCACTATTAGTCATAGCACCACCATGACAACAATAACAATAAACCACATAAGGACCAATGCTGGAGTATTTACAAAGGTGTCAACAATGTCCTCAGTGCTTGGCACACATTATCTCATTTAAAATGATTGGTGACCATTTCCACATTTTACTGATAGGCAAACTAGGTTCAAAGACATTAAGCACCATGTCCTAGAATATAAAGCTCACATAAATAAACCAGCTCTGTGTGACTCAGGTCATAGGTTGCCCCCTCTCTTAATTATGTACATTTTCTGACCACCCCCCACCTCCATTCCCTTAATCTCCTGATGGACACTGCATTCATTTGAAAATGCAGAAGATATAACTAAGGAAAGCTGGCTAATTTTTTTGCTTTTATGGGATGTGTGGGCCCACAATTGCAATAGTCCTTATCAAAAATTCTTAACTTGGAGGTCCATTGACCCCCATGAGTTCAAGAACGTGTCTCAAAGTGCCTCCTGAAATTATATTCATATAGGGAGGCTGTTCATAATCTTCATCATATTCTTACAAGGATCCATGATTTCTAAAAACCCAAGACTAGAAAAATCAACAAATGTTCATGACTGATGAACATGACAAACTACTAAGAAATTTGTTCATACATTTCTTTGAAATATAGCACTGCTCATTTTAAGAAGGCTGAGTGGATGGTGGGTGACATTTGTTGAAATATGTCCACTCCCTTAAATTACTACTGCAGAAAGTGGATCAATATTTACTAGAAGCCTGTTGATCCAGTGGAAGATACTGGAGTGCGCAGTAAGAACACAGGAACAGAGGGTTGAAGAATGAACTCTACTTAAGACTTAGACCCTTCCTTCTCTGACTTTGGGGTAAGTTTCTTATAATTTTTTCCCCGAGTTTGCTCGTCAGTTTAAAAAAAAAAAACATGGGAGTAAGAAGAGGTAAGCCCTGTCTAGCCAATAGGGACAAATGGCAGAGGAGATTATGGATATAGAAAACAGACTCACAAACACAATTATTATTAACAGTGAATTGAGTATCTGAAGTTTTCTAGTTCATCCCAGATTTTATAATGACAAAAATAGGCAAGTCCCTTCACTGAACTGGGACTTTAATTCCTCTTAGGGAAATGAGAATGCTCTCTTTCCTTCCTGCCTCCCTGAAGCAGTGTTTGGAGTAACAATCACAGCCAAGTGATAATCAGTGTTATTTCTTCAGTGAGGACTGCCTATCTGAAATAGCACTAGTTCATTAATTAATTCAACAATGAACTTGATACTTAAACTTGATGCTTGAACTACATGCATAACCTAGAACTAGAAGAATGAACTAGATGCATTAATTTAATAGTTCATTCTTTGCTGAATGTCATTCATCTTTCACTACTTGATGTTCTATTAGCTATCTGTCCATTTCTTCCTTTGCCTGTTACTTCTCTGCCCCATTGCAATGGAAAAATCTAGGATGCCTAGGGCTTTTCTTTGCTATCTGCAATTTCTAGAATAGTACCTGGATTATAGTAGGTACAGACAAATATTGAATGTATATTGGATAATTTATGTGTACAAAATGCATTGATAAGATTGAGGAAAAAGATACTGCTATATAAATGCAAAATATAGTTATAACTCATTGACTCTTACCTTATTTCTCTATTATTTTCTCCTGTGACCCCTTCCTCTCTTCCCAGTTGTTGATGGATTCTTCCTTAATTTCTTAATACTTCCACCACAACCCTCACCCTCTATCTATATTGGGCTCTGTCATGTTGTCACTGCAAACACGACACAGGGGACAATGGCTTAAGCTCTGCAGTCAGTTGTGTATGAGCATCCTGGCTTTGCCACTAAGTAAGTGTGTGCCCTGGGAAAACTTGACTAATCTTTTTAAGCATTAGCTTTTCCTGATCTGTAAAATAAAAATTTCAATTGAGAGCAAGAGAGAAAGAAAATAGGGAAAGGAGAATCTCAAATTTACCTTAACTAGAAAGTGGAGACTAGAAAATCTTAAAAAGGAGTGTTCATAGCAATAAATTTGATGACAATTAGCAAATAGAATGAATTTTAAAGTAGTGACATGGGTTTTGGTCAGATTTAAGATTCAGCAGCAGCCTTTGTAACTCTTATATCCATCAGTAACTACACTAATAAGCCCTCCTGTGGTTGTTCCTACAATTTGGGCTTTAACAAATGCCCTAAATATGTGTGTTTTTCAGGGAACATCTGACTACATTCAGAAGCACATCAGGAGTTCCTATGTGGGCAGAGACACAGATTGTTGGGGCCATATGGGCCTGTGGACTTCAAGTATAGTAGCATACTTAGAAACTTTCTTAGATTATTTCTTCCATCCAAAAACTCCTACTTGGTGCATGTTCCTCCTTCAAATCATAGCCCTTAAGTCATTTCACACTGAGAGCTCTAAACTTTCTTAATAGGAAGGTGAAGTATGAAGACGTGGGATAATTCTGGACAAAAAATCAAGTTATTGCAGATGCTATAATAATAAGCTATTTTGATGAGGACAGAAAGTTCTAAAGTCAGTTATGTGCCAAGGTGGAGCTAATTTCTCACTTTTGAATACTAACAAAATATATTTCATTGGGATGATGGGTCCTGAAAATTGGTTGGAAGTATCTAATGGGGTAGGGTTATAAAGATCAAGAAAACCATTACTGGTATTGGACCAGTCTGGAATGTGATCTTCCTACAAGAGTTATGATGAGATGCCTCATTTTTCCCTACAGACTCCACAGATTTTAACAGAACTGATACCAAAGCAAATGATCCTTCTTTTTAAAATAACTGACCTTTTTTGATAGCTTGATATTGACATATGGGTCTTGATTGAGTTGGTTTTAATGGGAAAAAATAAGAAAGTTATGAATTAAGTTTTTGCTTATTGAGTTATACAGGATGCTGCCTCTACCTGCATGCATATTTGTACCTGTATAGGTAAATTGTCTCTAAATGCCAGTAAAAACGTAATTGGTTTAGACTGCCATAACTTAGTTCTATGTCATTTTTGTCATACAGAATAGTGGCAAAAACCTGCAAGGTCTATTGTTACATGGGATAGTACCAGTCACCATCCTGCTCATTTCTCCTCAGCACTCACTGTCTGTACACACCCATGGCTTCTGCCTGTAAGCTCCTGTGACTCTCTCTTTCTCAATGCTCTGTGCGGCAAGCTAGAAATGCCTGGCTATTAACATTTCCAGGAGCAGACTTCAACCATTGATGGACAGCATTTGACATATAAATAGCCAACCTCATTGCCCCTTGGGTGGGACCACTATACAGCCTACTTTATGGAGTCTTCCAGAAGTCCCATCAGGACTGAGCCCTGGCTGTGCACTGTGCCATATTGATCTACTCATTGACATATTTTGTATAAACTTCCTTTTCTGTCACTTCCCCACTCCAGTACTTGTGTTTCTTGGGATCACTTCTCAAATAAGCTATAACGCTGAAATCATTATCTTCAGCTTTTCTCCTAGAGGGAACCTAACCTAAGACAAGGAGGCATAAAAGGATGCAGAAGCCTTGTGGTTAGGATGGTCAGAAAGAGAAATTTATGGATGAAGACAGACCGCATTCATTCATTCAGTTATTTATTCCTTTATTCCCTCATTCATCATTTACTTATTTCCAACCTGCAATGTGCCCATGACTAAGGCAGACACCTCATAATAATGGATAAGAATTGGCTCCTAGGCCGGGTGTGGTGGCTCATGCCTGCAATCTCAGCACTTTGGGAGGCTGAGGTGGGTGGATCATTTGAGGCCAGAAGTTTAAGACCAGCCTGGCCAACGTGATGAAACCTCCTCTCTAGTAAAAGTACAAAATTTAGCCAGACATTGTGGTGCATGCCTATGATCCCAGCTACTAGGGAGGCTGAGGCATGAGAATTGCTTGAACCTGGGAGGTGGAGGTTGTAGCCAGCTAAAATCACGTCACTGACCGCACTCTAGCCTAGGCAACAGAATGAGTGAGACCCTGTCTCACAAAAAAAAAAAAAAAAAAAAAAAAAAAAGAAAAATTGGCTCCCGTTCATGGGACACTCACTGTTAATGAAACGTATTGGACCTTGTAAAGGCTGAGATTATTTCCTAGTTTTTTCTTGCTGTCTCAGGAAACAAATCATAAGTAGATAGGATGGAATAAGGAGGATTTGCTAGTTCTTCATTTGTGAATGATGGAGGTTTTAAAATTAAGCACAGGGCAGTGTGAAAACAGGAACTTGCCTGTGTGGACTACCATTTTTGTTTTATATGCAAAGGGAAATCATTGTCCTATGGTCTTTGTACACCCAGCTTATAAGAGTGTCATTAGTCAGTTCTTTATTTCTTGGATTCCTTGGGTTTAAGATGCTACACAAGTATGAGATGTTACGTTCTCAATTCTTACTATATTTTTTCTTTAAAAGTCACACAGTTTTTGTTTAAAGTGGTATGTAGGAGGGTTTTAGAAAACACATTTTATTCCCACTCTCTTGTTCTGTTCCCTCAGTACCATCTGGTACGAGGGAGAGCCTCCTTAATTGACACTAATGACTGGGAGATCCATTGCAAATTACTAAATTTTGCAGATTAGCAAACATGATTAGAAAAATCAAGGAGCCTGCATTGAACTAATGTATTTTGTTGAGAACTAAGAAAAAAAGTTAAGCACATTATTAGAGCTTAATATTTTAATATAAATAGATATTTTATAGAAGTTGACTATGCCATTAGGGAACACTAGAACATAATGTTCTGTGGAAGAAATTAGTTGCAATTTAAGAGGAAAATGTCCTCATGCTTTATGCATTTTCTGAACTCGACAAATATCTATATTGTACATGAACTAAGACTAAGGTAGTCGTTCCTTAAGAATCTTAGAGGTCATCTAGTGCCATTTGTTCTGATGCAGGAAATGTATAGAGATTATTTGTGTACGTGTGTCCCTTTATGTTGTGTCTTATTGCTTTATAATAACACAGCTTATGTTAATGGAAATTTTGTGGTTTGTAAACATTTAAAATGTCAGCTGTTGAGGCTCTTAACATTTATTATTCTCAATTCCCATTCCTCTGTTATCCCAGCTCTTTATCGTTCAACAAAATCTCTCGCTTTCTCCTACACACCAGTGTAAATAGCTTAATACACACAATCCATATATGCATACAACTTTTTTAGGCCCAGCTGTGTGTGTCTTCTGTATCCTTCAGGAATTCAGTCATCAATAGGGGAGGGGGAGGGGGAGGGATGGAAGAGGAGAGAGAGTAAATGTAGAGGAAAAATTCATAGCATAGATTCAGAGACTTTTTTCCCTGACTTTGAGGATTGCAATATACAATATGGTATATTGTACTAACATAGTGGTATTCTCAGCTTCTTTTCAAATAAAAATCTCTTTGAATTTCAGTTCAAGTGCGAAATTTTGAGCTTGAGCGATTGTTGCTCTGACATAGCCACTTTTCTGAACACAGGGAAACTGGGTTGAAAAAGATCACAGCCCCATTTACTTCACTGTGATACAGTCAAAAGCCTGTAGGAGGAGCATTCCCGGGAGAGGTAGCCAAGAAGTAACCCTATGTGTTCTTCCCAGCTGAGAACTGAAACATAAAACATCCTAGTTTGCTTCTGATGCAAAGTTAATGCTTCTGGAACTAGAAGCAAGAGGAGCAAAGAATGCACATCTGATTGACTGTGTGATTGAATTAAGAGAAATAATGTCATCTGTTGCTTTAAGACAAAGAGGAAGCTATGTGAATCATTAACTAATACATATTTCTTAGGCTAGGTTTTCTCTAGTGGAAGCTCTTAATCTACATTTGTTTTTTAAAAACCAGTTATAATTCAAAATTAAAAATTTTAAAAATATAAAAGCAATTACAAAATTACTTCAATCTGGAATGTTTTTGATTTAATTATAAATATATTAAACATACTACAGGAAGGAGATGAAGATACAATGCAAAAACATGGCACAATTTTACCTTTTTTTCTTATTAAATCTTTTAAAATATAGTTTCACTGAACTTTCCCACTTCTCACTGAGTAAGTTGGAAAAAAGTAAGAGAGATTATCTTAGTCTTAGATGTAAGTCTTTTTTTTTTTTTTTTTTTTGAGAGGGAGTCTTGCTCTGTGGCCCAGGCTGGAGTGCAGTGGGGCTATCTCGGCTCACTGCAAGCTCCGCCTCCCAGGTTCATGCCATTCTCCTGCCTCAGTCTCCCAAGTAGCTGGGACTACAGGCGCCTGCCACCACGCTCGGCTAATTTTTTGTATTTTTAGTAGAGATGGGGTTCCACCATGTTAGCCAGGATGGTCTCGATCTCCTGACCTCCTGATCCGCCCTCCTCAGCCTCCCAAAGTGCTGGAATTACAGGCGTGAGCCACCACGCCCAGCCTTAGATGTAAGTCTTATGTAAATTTAGCTTTTCCCCCTTTCATTGTAATTTCTTCAGAGTACTTTTTCTAATGTTGTTTTCTCTTTTCTGCTGTTTTAAACACTATGAATATTTTTGTTTGAAGACTCTTCTGTAGTGGGAATGTCCTGAAACTTCAGGCCCCTAAAGGATTTTAGATTATAAAATGTAAGTGACTTAGTCACTGACTATATTATGCTTATAACAGCTAAGACCTCACAGATCTTTCAGGCACATGTGTATGCATAGATTTATTAAAATTCATCTGGAGAGAAACTTTGACAAAAATGCATCATTCATTCCTGCTCCTTAAAAACAAAAAAAATTAAAAAGAAAACCGTTTTTTAAGCACTTACTATGTGCAAAGTTCTGCAACAGTGGGGGAAAAATAAATCTGCATATGAATGACTAGAATAATTAATTTTTTTCTATGGTTTTCTAGGACAATATTTGTTCATTTCATAGTATCTGGCTTTTTTTTTTTTTTAAAGCTTATATTGGTTTACCCCCACTGAAAAAAAATTGAGAACACAATACAAAAGAGGGGTTAACTGCCTAAGCTTGCATCAGAAATGCTTGACAGCCCATGGCAGCATTGAATTGAATCAAAGAAAAACTAAGAGTTGGATGATACAGCTTTTAAAACTATGGTGGATAAGGATGTATAGCATATTTTCAGGAAAGAGAAGAATCAATGATGTACCACTCAATATAAGGAAAAAAAAGATAATAGTGAATAGAGATAAGCTGTAATATTTTTTGCTAAGGAAAGTGTTGTCTTGATATGAATAGATTCAATGTGAGGGACAGAAATGATGCTGCATTTTGTTTTGGTATTCCTCCCTGTCATTGCTGCAGTTGAAAAGCAGTCATTTCTAAGAACTTGAGAGGTATTTCTCAGCAGTCACTATAATGTTTACCCTCAGGGATTTGGGTCCAACAACTTCAGCAACCAAATTGGCTTAAAGACATTTCATCTCAAAAGGTCTCTGTCATGTTCAAAAAGAGCAAATCATCCTTAATCTACTGCTTAAATTGAAAGTGAAAGACAGTAGACATTAACCTGAGGTCTCCACTCCAGTCACATTGCACAGTTGCATTAAAATGCCCTGGTTAGAATGACAGTCTATAACAACACTCTGGTGCTGCTGCTTTAAAATATTAATCATCCTCTTTGTAATCCTGGAAGACGGTATGCAAGAGAAGAAACATAATAACAAATGAAGGTAATAATGGGGACATTCCATTTGAGCCTTGAGAAATGTCTTACACAATGGGAGAAAATATTCAGACCATAAAAATACTGTGATTATTGCGTCACCAGACTCTGTGTGCTGAGCAGGACACGCTGTCTTTGTCCCTCTCAGACCCCGGAACGTAGGTATATGTTATCCCCATTTCAAAGATAAGAACACTAGGACACACATTTCTTTTTGCTACAACTTGACACATTCATATTCTCAGTAAAATAAAACCAAATGGAAGAGAAGATGAGAGAAATCTCCCAGGCAGACACAGTGGTTTATTTTTGAGCCAGTCTAATAACTTTGAGTGCTTCAGTCTCAGGTTTTTGCTTATTCTGCCAAGTCCTACTGCTTTTTTCTTTTAATCAGCCATCATTTTTTCTAAAGGACTGTGTTTCCATTCAAGATGTAAGCTAGAATGGTGTTTCTGAAACCATGTGGAAGTAAAATTGAGTCATGGCACACTGTGAGGAATATGACCCTGGGGTGCCCAGGGATAAAGGGCCCAGGCTGCTTGTGGGGTATTGAGAGGTTTGCTGGAATAATGGTCTGCATGCTGACCTTCTCAGCAGCTTCTAGCACTTGCAGTCTTAGCCACATAGACAGTATATATGTTCAGCATCATGTAAGACTCTGAAATAAATCTTTACCTACCTTTATCTACCTTTGTCTAAACCTTGGACAAAGGTAGATAGAGTCTCAAGAAAGTAGGTACAAGTTTAACACCAAGTTACCCTAGTTCATGGACTTCACTGGCCCTTGAACCCTAGTTCTTAATCACAGTCTCCGAACTGCCGGTCACTGTGGTACAGAGGCAAGAAGATAGGCTGTAGTTGCAGTTATCAAGTGGTTGTACTTGATAACTTTTTTAACCTCAATGAGACGTATTTGCTTCCTAGGTAAAAACACAGATTATAAAACTCAGTTTACGAGGTTGCTTTGAGGACTCAATACTAAAATGCTCCTGCCACAGTCCCTGATACAGTGGAGGCTCAATAAATGTTTGATCTTAATTGCTTTCTCTTTTTAATTGCAATGACTATACCTGAGTCTGAATGGGTATGCAGTGGTGGCAGAGACTGGGTTTTATTTGCGGCAATAACTTTAGCTTCCAGCCAAGTGCCTGGAGCACAGCAGGAGCTCAGGAGATGAGATGTCTAATCTCATAACAGACTCTCCTTGTTTACAATGCTTCAGACACAGTGGCCTTTTCTCTGTTCCTTGAATCTCCCTAGCTTCTGCTGTATCACTTTGGAATTGCTCTTCTTTTGGCTGGAGTGCTATTTCTTACAACTTTTTGTGTACTGACCTCCTTCTTGTTGTTTGAGTGCCAGCTTAATGGTGTGCTAGTGTGTCTTCTCAGTGAGGCGTTCCTTTTATACACACATACACACACACGGGCACACACACACACAGCTTTCTTCTAAGTGGGAGTCCTTTTCCAGGCCCAAATTCTACATGTGATCTTACAGGCACAATTATAGGCAATCACAAGGCTTTGCTGGGCAGGCCTTAGGGTGGGAGTGGGAAGATGAGCGCTGTCTCTACACCATAGCCATTGCATTGCAGTTTCTGATTCTTTTCTGGAGGTAGCTTGTAGTCAAGAATTTAGCATAGCATCCCCTCCCCCAGCCAGCAACAATGCTTATACTCTCAGAGGCATATCTGCATTCCTAGCCTAGGCCCCTGCATTTGAAGGCCTCTTTGTCTATCAGGGACCTTGGCTCAGCACATGTATTTTGACTAAGTACCTTTACACTCCTAGCCCTTCCCCCTCCTCCTCCAGCCCATAGATACATAAAGAGGCAGGAGCCCTTTGTTTGGGGCTTCTAGGCAGTGAGATGGATGATTCTCCCACCTGCACTTCATCCATCTGACCGCATGTTCTGTGCTGTTCTATGGGGGAAAATGGAACATTGGTGAGCCAGTGTTTATTTTGCCTCTTGTTTTCATTGCTGGCAGCAAGTGATTAAAGCCTTGGTTGTTACTTTCAGTTTGGTTCATTATCCTAATTTACCACCTCTATACTGATTGCTAAGAACTTACCATACTGGAAACGATCTTGTTTACTCATGTTTTTTTTCACTGTCTCCATTTCCTGACTTGAATGCATGCTACATGATTCCAGGGACCTTGTCTGATCTGTCTCCTCCTATACCTACAATACCTAGAAGAATAGCTGGCACATGCTAAGTTTTCCATAAAATATGAACACCAAATAAATGGTAGCTACATATTTGGTCAACTGCTTCATCTGGGTTCTTCCCAGCAAGAAACTCTACGTGTGCCATGCTTTTCACAAGGATAGAAATAAAATTCAGGCCTTTAAGACCAGTCCTCAGGTCTTCCGCCTTTTTCCAACAGATCTATTTTACACCAGGTTTATATTTCACCTGCCTTGACATTCATCCACTGCCTCTTGTAAGGCCACTTGAAATAACATTCCATGTAGCTTACTGTGGCCTACACTTAGAATTTCCACTGTTCAACTGATTACTAGTTGGCTAGGACATTCTTCAGTGGCTTAAGTTTTTTTTTGTTGTTGTTGTTGTTGTTGTTTTTTTTTTTTTGAGTCAGAGTCTTGTTCTGTCACCCAGGCTGGAGTGCGGTGGCAGGATCTTGGCTCACTGTAACCTCTACCTCCCTGGTTCAAGTAATTCTCCTGCCTCAGCCTCCCGAGTAGCTGGGATTACAGCCATGCACCACCATGGCCTGGTACTTTTTGTATTTTTGGTAGAGATGGGGTTTTGCCATGTTGGCCAGGCGGGTCTCAAACTCCTGGCCTCAAGTGATCTGCATGCCTTGACCTCCTGAATTTTTCTTCCCTTATTAACACCCCATCTCTATAGGTCTTTCTTCTCCTGGGTCCTGGGAATCTTACATTTGACCCATTTTACTTGTTATGACCCATTTTACTTGTTACAAAAAGAGGCTAAACTCTAAATCAGAGGTTAGCAAATTGTAGCCAATGGGCCAAATCCAGTATGTGACCTGTTTTTGTACGTCCCTGGAGCTGTAAGAATGGTTTTTACATTTTTTTAAAGAATTGCTAAAAGAAAAAGAGTATGTGACAGAGACAGTATGTGGCCAATAAGCCTAAAATATTTACTATCTGGCCCTCTGCAGGAAAAGATTGCTGATACCTGCTCCAAAATGTATCCAGCCAGCCCCCATGGTGCCAACACCCACAGTTGCACTAGTTAGCAGCCAAAAGGCTGTAATGATATGTCTAGCTAACCTCCAATGAGGGCTATTTATCTAATTACAGGAGAAATAAGCTCTACTGTGCTTGGCTTCTATACCAGGGATTTAAGCTTTTCAAGGTGACTTGAATCTGGGAACAAAGTTTCACTTGACACTTCAAATAGTAAGCAGAATCTACTATGTAAAAATCTTCTAATCGCAGCAGAGTTGAAGACCTCCTTTGGATTTAAGGGTATAGTGTTTGTTACTTTAGTTCTCTGCATCTTAGGTGCTGGAGGCAATTATTTGCAGCAATTTACTCTACAGGTCATTAATGAAATGGACAGTGCTAAGTTTCTAAATCCATGCTGACAAACATAAGAGGGTGACCAAGGTGGGAAGGAAAGGGATTATAAAACCAAGGAGCTCATTTGCCAAGACATACATATTGGAAATAAAGAGCTACATGGAATTCCACCAAATTTTTGTTGTTTTGATTAAAATGTCTGAAGAAAGAGTTGGCTGCATTTAGCAAGCATAGAATTGTCCTTTTAGCTGTAATGGGTGACAACAGCATTCAACAAACATTTATTGAACAGCTATTGTTTACTGGGCACTGTTCTAGGTATTGGAGTTAAACCAATGTACCAAATAATGTTTCTTCCTTGACCCATCCTTCTAGTGTGGGAGGCTGGCATATGTCAGGTGGTGGTAAGTGCTATGGAGGTAAATATAGTATAATAAGGAGATAAAAAGAGTCAAAGATGGAGTGTTACCCTGTTATATGAGTTTAAGAAAAGCCTGTCTGATGAAACAAAGTAGATCAGAGATAGGAAGGAAGTCTGCGACAATATTTGGACAAGAACATTTTATGCAGAAGAAACTGCAACAGCCAAGTTACTAAGGTGACAAGGTTGGTCTTTTCATAGAATAGCAAGGAAATCATCGAAAGTCAGTAGAGAACAAAGGGGAGAGTGGAGAAGGTGAGGTCAAAGAAGCCTCAGGGAACCAGAACTAGAGGGCACTGAGGATTTTGCCTTTTATTCTGAATGAGACAGGAAGCAACTGAGGGCTCTCAGCATAGAATGGCAGTGATCTGACTTAGACTTTAAAAGGATTGTTGTGACTTATCTCTGTGGAGAACAGATTTGAGAGAGCAAGGGTAAAAACAAGGATTTTAGTTAGAAAGCTGTTTCAATAATCTCAGAAATGATTATTATAGCATGATAGGTTCCCCACCAGACTACATAAGGGTGTATGTTCCCCTGCCTGAACCCTGAAGGCTGGGCAGTGAGCCAAGACCATGGTGCCTAGCCAAGGAGCAGGTGTCCCTGAGAACCCAAACATCCCAGAGAGTATATGAGAACCCACTGAGAAAAAGAGTCTTATCAAAGCTCAACCACAGAAGGCAAGGAGCAAGAAAATTAGTTAAAAGCAGCTTAGTAATGGGAGGCTGCATGGATCTCCAGAGCTGTCCTGCCACCAGCCAGGGGTGTGCTGTATGTAAGTCTTAATACATTCATCTTGTCAAACTGGACTTGCCTGAGTCATTCTTTGGTCTCTCAGCTCCTTCCCAATTTGGAGGGGACATTAGCATCCCAAATTTTTCCTGTAACAGTGATAGTCAGGACTGAGGTGGTAGCAGTAAAGGTAGTAAGATGGTTATTTTAATAGGATGGTTATTTTAAGAAGAGTAAAGGTAGTAAGATGATTATGTTAAAAACCTATAGCCTATAGGTTTTGTTGGTGGATTGGACACAATGTATGAGAAAGAGAGAGAGTCAAAGATGACTCCAAAGATTTTGTCTAGAAAAAAATGGAACCATGAAGTTGACATTTGCTGAGCTGGACAAAAATATGAGAGATACAGGGTTGGTGGGGGTAAATTGGAAGTTTGGTTTTGGATCTGGTAATATTGAGACAACCAGGTAGAGATGTGGAAGACACAGATGAATATATACATGTCAGAGGGACATGTCTAGGCTGCAAATATTTATTTGAGGGTTGCCATTCTTTTAGATTGTACTTAAAAGCATGAAATAGAATGAGGTCCCCCAGGGAGTTTGTGTGCTTAGAGATGGGAAGATGCCTGAGAACTAAGCTCTGCATTGCAGGTGGAGAGGATGTAGTGGAACAAGTGAAGAAGACTGAGAAAAACCAGCCAGTAAAGTACAGGGGGAGCTGAGGGAGATGTGGGAGTCAGAAACCAAGTGAAGAGAATATGTTGAGGAGGGTATGAGCAATTCTGTCAAAACCTGCTGATGTGGAGTAAAATTCATGTTATATTTAGCAATATAGTAGCTATCAGAAACTTTGGTGACAGGTTAGGGGATGGAAAGGGCTCAACAGACTATGAAAGAAGACAGTATGGAACTCTCTTGTAAATTACTTTTTAAAACAAACTTTGGCAAGTTTTATTAAAGAAAAATTTTGCATGGTTTACTTTTCACCCGCCTGTTCTGGCATGCTTCTAAGGATATCAGCCACCTAGATCAGTGATAGCCAGTGTACATTCTCTGCAGTATTTTCTGCACACTGACCAAATTCAATATTCTTAGTGATGGATGCCAATTTTGGCCAACATGCTGTAGTACTCTATTTGGGAATTCCTCAAAGCTGGGCAGGAAGAATGTTGGCAAGGAAGAGCAATTTCACTTTGTCTTGCATGATCAAAATCAGAGTTTTCTTGTACCCAAACACATACTTTCCACTTTTAATAACGAGTTGAAGCCTAGAGTTGATGGACTTCAGTGACTTTTTAATCTTATGTTCTGCCACCGTCTTCTTGTTTTAAGGTGCAGGATGGCCCCCAGTCAGAAGCAGCTGTCAAGATGTCAGGGGAGCAAGAAAGGAGAGCTGAAGGAATATGAAGGATGATTAAACAGACATAAGAGAAATTGGATGGTAACTCAAAAGCATATAGCTTCAAGGGAAACATTCTAAAGAGAGGTATTTTAGTATATTTGTATATTGATAGGGATGAGTAGTGAAGAAAATATTTTAAAAAGTAGAAGAGGAAGGGAACAATGGCTGGAATGGTGTGTTTGAAAGCATGGTATCCAGAAGATAAGAGGGATTGGCCTTTCATAGGTGCATGGAGAGTATATTCACAAAAAAAGCAGAAGTAAAGCTAGACTAAGAAATACGGTGATAAGAATGGGGAGAAACTTCTCTTAGTGCTTGTATTTTCCCAGTGAAATGGGAACCAGAGTCATCAGCCATGAAACAGAAAATATTACAGGCTCAAAAAGTGTGGAATACAGGTGAGCTAGGCAACAACCAGCAGATCAGGAGTGAGGCCAACTGCAGCTGCTTATGTAGCTACAGCCCTGGAAGCAGTGTAGACAGAGCAGAAGCCCAAATGTGCTAAACATGGGGCCTGACTATCATGGAGCTTCAGGTTCAGGTGAAGTTACAAGATGAACTAGGTGTAGGCTTGAAAACACTAACACTTATATGGCTACCTGTGTTTTTCTTTTAGAAGCAGAAAATAGCACCTATGCCAGTTTTGGAAGACCTCAGAATAGAGTGACACCCTGGCCTCTGGGATGGTTGTTCATTTTCTGACTCCACCAAGGCAAGGAAGTCATCAAAAGGGACGTGGGGAGTGTGGGGAGAAAATACATAAATCATGGGTAATTGGTTAAAATTCAAATCTGGCCGGGCACAGTGGCTCACGCCTGTAATCCCAGCACTTTGCGAGGCTGAGGCGGGTGGATCACCTGAGGTCAGGAGTTCGAGACCAGCCTGACCAATATGGTGAAACCCTGTCTCTACTAAAAATGCAAAAATTATTTGGGCATGGTGGCATGCGCCTGTAAATCCCAGCTACTTGGAAGGCTGAGGCAGGAGAATCACTTGAACCTAGGAGGCAGAGGTTGCAGTGAGCAGAGATAGATCTTGCCACTGCACTCTAGCCTGGGTGACAGAGCTAGACTCCGTCTCAAAAAAAAAAAAAAAGAAAAAGAAAAAAATTCAAATCTTACTTGTTTTGTGCTATTTTAGTGCAGCAACAAATCTTGTAAACTAAAAAAATTTGGGGTGAAATAATAACATCTTAGCACTCCTATGAAGTTTAATTGGTTTTATAGTTAATTTGTCTGGACCCAGGTTAGTCATCTTTCTGGGACCCATATTATTAATTTGCCCAGGGTTTTGCAAAGTTATAACAAACATATAAAATGCTGCCTAGTTAACATCACCATTTCACCACTTATTTATTGGTAATCTTTTAAAGACACATATATAAACATTAAATGTGTGCTTAATTGTATCTACAAATATTTGTGGAGACTTATTTGTCATCACTGTGCTTTTTTATTTAGAGTGTAACAAGTCTGAGAATTGGAATAGCATGGTGTTAAAACCACTCTTCCAAGTTTAATTTTATGAATAAAAGGAAATTTTTAAAATGCTAGTTTTTCTGTGTTATGGTTCAAATTTGTACTCTGAAATAACCTTTTAAATTTCATTTACAACCTTGCTAAGATGAACTTTTTCCTCTTGTAACATTCTTAAGTATCAGAAAAACGTTTATATTCAGCTAGCTCTAAAGATCAATTTTAACATTTAATAGATGTATTGCAAGTACAAAAGGCATAATCTTATCAAACTCTTATTATGCAATTTCCCTGTATTTTATAGTTTCTAATTTTCTTTTCTCATTACCCATTTAGAATTTTGTTTAAGTTTAGACTTTGCTATTATTTAGTTCCATATGCAAAATATTGATATTTGGGTTAGAGAGGAGTGGTTGAATGGCTAGAAATACATAAGAACTAATCAGAGGGACCCATTAGTTCAGTTCACAACTGATTTTGGTGCATACCAAAATTAACCAAAACTTCATATTAACTTTTACCTTCACAAAAATTACAATGATACATTATAAACCTAGACGCTGCTGCTTACCAAAGAAACATGTCGTAGTAGGGGAACTGTTGGGTATGTTACATAACCAGCCTGAATCTCAGTTTCCTCCTCATATTGAGGGGACAAAGTGTGATGACCTTGAGGTCTAAGTTTTTCCAGCTCTAAGATGCCAGGAATTCATTTGATGTCATGTAAGTCTTTGCACATGTAAAAGACACTGCCTAATGTTTATCTATTTGGTAAGCAAGACCAACCTTGCTTATCCCTTAAATGTTTCTTAGACTCATTATTTTCTCTCCTCTTTTCACTACCACCGTTTTAGTCATGCTAGTCAGCATCTGGATTTTTGCAGTGGCTTTCAAGCTGGGTTTTCTCTGATGTCTATTTTATATCCCGATAACCGGATGTTTATTAATTCATTCGACAAATATTTATTAAATGTCGTACTATGTTCCAGCACTATTTTGTCTCAGCTGTGAGCAAAGCAGACAAAAACATTTTATTTCATAGAGCTTAGTTTCCAGCAAAGATTGAAAGATAATAATAAACCTGTAAAAAATATATATATGTGTGTGTGTGTGTGTGTGTGTGTGTGTGTGTGTGTGTGTGTCAAATGGTCATAAGAATAAGGAAAATAGACAGAGTTGAAAATTAGGGAAAATTGGTGTAGGGGGATGGGATAGATTTATAATTTTAAATATGATAGGAAAGACCCACTAATAAAAATGACTTTTAAATGGAGACTGTTTAAGCATTTATTGTGAGTGCCACATTTAGTGAGTTCCAGATAATGTGATTCGCCAAGGTATTTTCAAGAGGAGGAAAATGTATAAATACAATTTCAGAATTCAAGGAGATTAGGGTCTAGTGGAGGAAATAAGCAAATAAACCATCAAGTAAAAAAGAGTCATCTATGATATAATGCCAAAAAGCATAAATCCAGATTCAATCTCTACCATTTCCCAGCTGTATAGCCTGGGAAATTTATTTAACATTGCTAGCTTCCGTGTGTTCATCTAGAAAATAAAGAGTATAATAGTACCCAACCCTGTGTCCTAAAATAATTACAAAGCTTAAATATGCTAGCAGATTTTTGTTTTCCTTTTTTCTTATAGACTTAGTGCTGTAGCTAGCATAAGTTGCCACTTAATATATGTCCAATGATTTAATAAAAGAACAATAAAATACTTTTTAAGAAGTGATTTTTGTTTTACAGTTTTACCCATTGTACACAGAGAGCTGTATAATTCTTTTTTGCTTTTATGGTAAACCTTGGCTAAGCTTTTTAAATTTATGCTCATCTTTTGAATTATCTGAGCTGTAAAAAACATCTAAGGACAACAGCGATTGTGAATTTAAAAAAAATCTGAAAACTCCACTGATTAAAATGTGAAATTTAAAATGTTAAATCTTTAAATTAAAAGGTTAAATCTCTGTAAATATAATTTTCTATGAACAAAAATAAGTGTTAATATTAATTCTACAGTTATTATTGCTAAAACCTCAAGGCTTCCCGGGCAGAATGAAATAGTATTATTTTACAAAATGAATCTATTTTCTTGTGCTATATAAAGGTTTTAATTTTGATGACAATGAAAGGCATCTCTAGTACCTAGCTAATAGCTATTTACATATGAGATTAGAGTTGGCCTTTAAAATTATTTTTAGATGGAGTAAAATATACTTTGCCTCATTTTCTGGTGAAATGGGCTTAATCAACTACATCAGTCAATTTCCTACTACAAAAGAGGTAATATGAAAAGAATACAATATACGTACTCTATATATTTGTTTTGCAACTCAGTCATAAAATGCAACCAAAGAGACCCACTATCTAGTATAAGTAAAGCAATGTTATTTTTATCCCACACTTTTCACATTTTTCAGTATGTTTAAATTAAGAGCCATGTTTAGGATTGCATGAAAAGTCACAGTCCTTCCATTAAATTCGTATATCTAGTACATTTCCAAAATGATAAGCCTGATATAAGTAAAACAAGGAAAATTGGTTTTGATGCATTTTAGCTTCTGCATCAAAAAATATTGAAATAAGCATTAAAAGCAAATAGTTGTCTTTCAAAGCTGTAGTAGATTTTCCCCCTCATAGAATCCATCAGCTTTTGAAGAGGAACAAGTCATTCATTTGAAAACAGAGGTCATATTAGAAAAAAAGCAATACATGCATGACTAACAAAATCTTCTCACTCCGGAGCAAAATTTTATTTAAATTTCAAATCAGTAGTGAACCCTATCCAAACACTTTTTGAACAAGAAGGAATGAACTGTATTTCTATGGAGATAGTTTGTGAAGTATAACATATGATAGATCTTATCTTTCCTATGCCCTTGCTTACCACTGAAAGCACAGTAGGTCATGAAAAGGTACAGCTTAACTCATAAATAATGTTTAATTCGCTTTATTATTACTCACCATTCAGTTTGGAACCAAATAAGTAATCTGTGAGTATAATTATAATAATTTCATTACTCATAAACAAAACACATTACATACCTGGAAATACTCTTTTGATGGTTAAAAATAAGCTTAAATATAAGTTGTTAGCAAATAAGTGTAAATAATAGTAAATCACAGAAATTAACTACTCTTTATTTTCAAACATAGGCCAGGGCTGATGTCACTTAAAATTTTTATATCCAGCATTTCTATTTTCAAGATTAGCTAGCTATCTTTGATTTTTTAAAATATATTATACAACTGGTTTGGGAAAATACTTGTATAAAATACACTACACAAAACTAAAGTTAGCAGATCATTTGGGAAATAAAAAGAAACATGTTATTGAAAATGGAGGCTATTGAAATTTTCAGTGTAAAAGTGACTTTAAATTAAATCCACAGACAAAAGTTGACACTGAAAAGCATATAAGAAAGGGTGTCATTTTGATATTTTCAAAATTCTGGATATTAATCATTTTATAGATCAGATAATTGATTATATTTAAAACTTTTGGTCAAGTGTTTAGCACTGTATGCACACTGCCATCCTGGAAAAACTTTTGAGGAAGCCACTGATTATGTAGTCTGGGCAACATATTCATGTATTCTACTTTGGATTAGTTCTAATGCACGTGACTACCAACACTCTGATAATAAGTACAATATGTCACTGGGGAATAATAAAATATGAGTTACTGGATGTATCTCAAAGGTGGGGAAGCATAACTAGAATGTATTTTCCACATACCAGTTCTAAACCAGAATCAAGGAAATAGAAACCAAAATGCCTCTTTTGTGGATACAAAGAATACTGGAGGCTTCTATTGGAAGGCAAAGTGAGCTTCTTCATGTTCAGCCCCAAACTGGGTGGGATTCTTCCCACAGTAACAGGGACTTCTTAGAGGATCAAAGTAGAAAAATAGCTTTGGTTTAAAACTGTTCTATAAAGAGAAACAGAAAGATAGAACTACAAGTGCTCAGTTTCTCCTTCCATGCTCACTAGTTAAAAAGCTATCCACCTGACATGGAGTCAGAATATGGATACAGAGGCCAAGGATCCTAGACGATGGGGCTCCCTCCATATCCAAGGAAATATAAGGAGTGGAGAAGCAGGCTAACACTTGCTTCACCTAGAACAACTCTTGGATATGAGATAATGATGCCAAATAAGAAATGGGGCTACATAGACAAAGAATCTATGACTAAAATTGCTGTTTAAGTCAATATTTATCAAGTAGTTACCATGTGCAAATGACAATGCTTTATACAGATATTTGCAAAGAGGTTGAACTCAATAAATATTTGTTGGATTAATGAAAATATAATATAAAAGCTCCAATGGAACTAAAAAAAATCAAAGCCAAAAGTTAATTCAGTTAATTGGCACTATAATTCCAATTGTCTTTGTTTAGGAGTTGAAAAAGAAAGAGAGAGAAAAGCAATCAATATTCAGAGCTCCCATGTGCTCAGCCACGTATTTAATATTTTTATTTCTGTTGTGAAAGATGGCCAAAACAAACAAAAAAAAAGGCCTTAAGTCTTCCCAGCTCCAGGTATTCATGTCCTTTGTCATCTAACTTAGTAATGTTCTCAGATTGGCTGTGTGGCTTGCTTGGGTCAGCAGGATGCAGCAAAACATGACCAAGCAGAAGCTGGAAAAGTGCTTGAATGATTGAGCTTGCTCTCTCTCTTGTACTGTTTCTATTATCATGAGGACATACCTGATCTAGCCTGCTAGACTATAAGAGACATGTAGTACAGCCAATATATTCCTGTTATCTCATCTGAGACCTGCAAGTGCAATAAAGTTCAGCAGATCTACCTAGAAAGTACCCCAGACAATTGGGCACTGAAAGCTGATTTTTGTATGCCACTGAGGTTTCATGGTTCTTTTTACACAGCATTATTGCAACAATAGATAAATGGTACAGCTTCCTTCCATTCTCCCTCCCTCCCTTCCTCTAGCTCTCTTTCCCTCAACCTCTCTCTTCCTTTTTAAAATGATAAATCAAAATTTATTTATTACTTACTGTATGCCAGGCACAATGGGAAAAAGTGGAGGTGCAAGGATAATAAGACACTAGCCCAATCACTTTATTCCCATGTACATCAAATCTCTCTACAATGCATGTTCTCTTAGACTGTCAAAGTCAATAAGCTATAAAATTAAGTGACTATTTTCAGCCAAAACTAGACTGGTTTATTGTTGAATTCAAAGCAAAGCTTTGAGCATCTAACTAAAGGTAAATAACAGACAGTGCTTAGTCATTACTTTTATTGTTAGCTCTAGCCTCATGTCTTAGAGCCTGGGCATAAAGCCATGTCTTAATCCATAAGGTTGCTGGTGTCTCATGTGCCAGAAACAAAACAGATCAAGGAGAAGCTACTTTAATCATAGGAATTGTCATGTATGAAACATATACCATTGTAGGACTATACAAGATGTGGTGATACAACCATCAAAATTAAAAGTGCTTTTCATGGCCTTATAGCAAAAATCTAAAACACATATCCTTTATTTTTAATTAAAAATATATATTATAGGCTGGGCACGGTGGCTCACGCCTGTAATCCCAGCACTTTGGGAGGCTGAGGCAGGCGGATCACAAGGTCAGGAGATCAAGACCATCCTGGCTAACACGGTGAAACCCCATCTCTACTAAAAATACAAAAAATTAGCCATGTGTGGTGGCGTGCACCTGTGGTCCCAGCTACTCGGGAGGCTGAGGGAGGAGAATGGCGTGAACCCAAGAGGTGGAGCTTGCAGTGAGCCGAGATGGCACCACACTCCAGCCTGGGTGACAGAGCGAGACCCTGTCTCAAAAAAAAAAAAAAGTATATATATACACACACACATATATATATACACACACATATATATACATATATATTTATATATATGCATATAAAAAATAAAAATTTCCAAATATATGTAAAGGTATAGAAAATAATATAATTCAATGGCATATACCTATTAACTCAAACTCAACAATTACAACTCAGTGCCAATTTGTTTCATTTATAGCCACACTCACCTTCCTTGATTTTAATTTGAAGCAAATATGAGTCATATTTTTAATCTGTATTCAATACATATATCTAAATACTACAAGCTTCTAAAAATTTTTTGATATCCCTACTACACTAAAAATAATAACTTAATAGAAAATCTCATAGTCCATGTTCAAATATGGCCTGTTGTTTCACAAAAATGTTCAAGTGAGACCAAGAGACAAACAACTTTTTGGATTGTAATTGGTTTATATATGTAAGTCTTTTAATTTTAAAATACTAATACTTTTCTCTCTTTTATCTTGCAATTTACATTTTGAAGAAGCTGAGTCATTCATCTTATAATTCATGACAGTCTGAATTTTCCTATGGAATTATATAATACGTTCCTCTGATTCATTTTTCCTGAAACTGGGAAGTTAGATCTATGGGCTTGATCGTCTTCAGGTTAGATTCTTTGGCATAAATACTTCAGAGGATGTTTTGTGTATTTCCAAAAGGAAGCATGGATGCCTCTTTTTCCAAATCTATCATTTATCTAAATTCATTAATTCACTAAGGACTGCAAAATGGTGATATTTATTATTATTTTGAAAATAATTTCAACTTTTATTTTAGATTCAGGGGGTACACATGCAGATTTGTTACCTGGGTATATTGTATGAGGTTAACGTTTGGGTTATGATTGATCCTGTCACCCAGGTACTGAGTATAATACCCAATAGTTTTTTAACCCTTTCCCCCTTCTCTTCATCCCTGCTCTAGTAGTCCCCAGTGTCTACTGTTGCCATCTTTACATACATGAGTACCCATTGTTTAGCTCCCACTTCTAAGTGAGTACATGTGGTATTTGGTTTACTGCTTCTGTGTTAATTCACTTGGGATAATGGCCTCCTGTTGCATCTATGTTATTGCAAAGGACAGATTTTGTTCTTTCATATGGCTGCATAGTATCCATGATATATGTATACCACATTTTCTTTATCCAGTCAACAACTGATGGGCACCTAGATTGATTCCATACCTTTGTTATTGTGAATAGTGCTGCAATGAACATACAAGTAACTGTGTCTTTTTGGTAGGACTATTTATTTTCTTTTAGATGGATACCCAGTAATGGGATTGCTGGGTTGAATGGTAGTTCTAAATTCTTTGAGAAATCTCTAAACTACTTTTCACAGTGGCTGAACTAATTTACATTCCCACCAATAGTACCTACACTTTCCCTTTTCTCTGCAGCTTTGCCTGCATTTGTTTATTGATGTTTTAATAATAACTATTCTGACTGATGTGAGATGGTATCTCATTCCAGTTTTGATTTGCATTTATCTGATGATTAGTAATGTGGAACTTGTTTTGCATGTTTGATGGCTGCATTTCTATCATATTATGAGAAATGCCTGTTGTGTCTTTTGCTCATTTTTAAATGGGATTATATGTTTTTTGCTTGTTGAATTGTTTAATTTTCTATACATTTGGATACTAGACCTTTCTCAGATGTATAGTTGTCAAATATTTTCTCCTATTCTGTAAATTATCTGTTGATAGTTCTTTTCCTGTGCAGAAGTTCTTTAGTTTAATTAGGTCCCACTTATCAAGTTTTGGTTTTGTTGCCATTGCTTTTGAGGAATTAGTCATAAATTCTTTCCCAAGGCTGATGTCCCAAATGGTGTTTCCTGGGTTTTCTTCTAGAATTCTTATAGTTTGAGGTCTTACATTTAAATATTTAATCCATCTTGAGTTAATGTTTGTATATGGTGAAAGGTAGGGGTCTAATTTTATTCATTTGCACATGGCTAGCCATTTATTGAATAGGGATGCCTTTCCCCATTGCTTATTTTTGTCAACTTTGTCATAAGTCAGAGGGTTGTAGGTGTGCAGTTTTATTTCTGGGTTCTCTATTCTGTTCCATTGGTGTATATGTCTGTTTTTGTACCAGTATTATGCTGTTTTGGTTACTGTAGCATTCTAGTATAGTTTGAAATTGGGTAATGTAACGCCTCTGGGTCATTCTTTTTGCTTAGGAGTGCTTTGGCTATTCGGGCTATTTTGTGGTTCCATATGAATTTTATAATAGTTTTTTTTCTAGTTCTGTGAAAAATGATGGTGGTACCTTGATAGAAATAGAATTGAATCTGTACATTGCTTTGGGCAGTATGGTCTTTTTAACAATATTCATTCTTCCTATCCATGAGCATGGAGTGTTTTTCTATTTGTTTGTGTCATCTCTGATTTCCTTCTGCAGTGTTTTATCATTCTCCTTGTAGAGATCTTTCACTTCATTGGTTAGGTGTGTTCCCAGGTATCTTATTTTTCATTGAAGCTATTGAAAATGGGAATGTGTTCTTGATAAGACTCCCAGTTTCAACGATATTGGTGCATAGAAATGTTACTGATTTTTGTATGTTGATTTTGTATCCTAAACTTTACTGAAGTCATTTATCAGTTTCAGGAGCCCTTTAGCAGAGGTTTTAGGATTGTTCTTGGTATACAATCATATCATCGGTACAGAGAGATAGTTTGACTTATTTTCCTCTTTGGATGTCTTGTATTTATTTCTTTTGCCTGATTGGTCAGGCAAAGCCTTTTTATATTGAATAGGAGTGATGAGACTACACCTCCTTGTCTTTTCCCAGTTCTCAAGGGGAATGCTTCCAGGCTTTGCTTGTTTGGTATGATGTTGGCTATGGGTTTGTCATAGATGGTTCTTATTATTTTGAGGTATGTTCCTTGGATACCTGGTTTCTTGAGGGTTCTTATCATGAGTAGCTGTTGGATTTTATTAACAGCTTTTTCTGCATTTTTTGAGATGATTATATGATTTTTGTTTTCAATTCTGTTTATGTGGTGAATCACATTTATTGATGTGCATATATGAACCATCCTTGCATTCCAGGAATGAAGCCTACTTGATCACGTAGAATTAACTTTTTTAATGAGGATTTTTACATCTGTGCTTATCAAAGATACAGGCACATAGTTTTTTTTTTTTTTTTCATTTTGTCTTTGCCAGGTTTCTGTATCAGGGTGATGTTGGCTTCATAGAATCAACTAGGGAAGAGTCCCTCCACCTCGATTTTATGGAATACTTTCAATAGGACTTGTGTCAGTTCTTCTATGTATATCTGCTAGAATTCAGCTGTGTATCCTTCTGGTCTGGAGCTTTTTGTGGGTGAGCAGGTTTTTTATTACTGATTCAATTTCAGAACTCATGTTCGTCTGTTCAGGGTTTCAATTTTTTTTTTTTTTTTTTTTTTTTTTGAGACCAGTCTCATTCTATTTCCTAGGCTGAAGTGCAGTGGTGCAATCTCGACTCACTGCAACCTCTGCCTCCTGGAATCAAGCGATTCTCTTGCCTCAGCCTTCTAAGTAGCTGGGATTACAGGCACTCACAACCATGCCTGGCTAATTTGTTTTGTTTTGTTTTGTTTTGTTTTTTGTATTTTTGGTAGAGACAGGGTTTCACCATGTTGACCAGGCTGGTCTTGAACTCTTGACCTCAAGTGATCCATCTGCCTCGGCCTCCCAAAGTTCTGGGATTACAGGTGTGAGCCACCATGCCCAGCCCCTCAATTTATTTCTGATTCAATCTTGGGATATTATGTGTTTTGAGGAATATATCTATATCCTCATAGATTTTCTTGTTTGTGTGTATAGAGTTTCTGTTCATAATAGTCTCTGAGGATCCTTTGTATTTCTGTAGGATTGGTTGTAATGTCACCATTGTCCTTTCTGATTGTACTTATTTGGATACTTGCTCTTTGTTAACCTTGATAGCAGTCTATCAATCTTGTGTATTATTTCAATAACCAACTTTTGGTTTCACTGGGTTTTTAAAGATGCATTTTTGGGTCTCAATTTTGTTCAGTTTTGTTCTGCTTTTAGTTATTTCTTTTCTTCTGCTAGCTTTAGGGTTAGTTTGATTTTGTTTTTCTAGTTCCTTTGGGTGTGATGTTACATTGTTAATTTGAGATCTTTCTAATTTTTTGAGGTGGGCATTTAGGTGCTATCAACTTTCCTCTTAACATTGATTTTGCTGCATCCCAGAGATTTTGGTACGTTGTGTCCCTGTATTCATTTATTTCAAATGATTTTTTATTTCTGCATTAATTTTGTTGTTTACTCAAAGTCATTCAGAAGCAAGTTATTTAATTTCCATGTAATTGTGTGGTTTTGAGAGATCTTCTTTATACTGATTTCTATTTTTATTCCACTGTGGTCTAAGATTATGGTTGGTATAATTTTGATTTTTTTGAATTTATTCAGACTTGCTTTATGGCCAAGCATGTGGTCAGTCTTGGAGTATGTTCCACATGTAAATGAGAGGAATGTATATGCTGTGGTTGATGGGTGGGTTATTCTGCAGGTATCTATTAGGTCCAATTGGTCAGGTGTTGAATTTAAGCCCAGAAATTCTTTGTTAGTTTCCTGCCTTGATGATCTAATACTGTAAGTGGGGTGAAGTCCCCCATTATTATTGTGTGGCTGTCTAAGTCTTTTTGCAGGTCTAGACATATTTGTTTTATCAATTTGGGTGCTCTAATATCAGTTGTTTATATATTTAGGAGAGTTGAGTCTTCTTGTTTGATCAAACTCTTTATTATTGTGTAATGCCCTTCTTTGTCCTTTTTTACTGTTGTTGGTTTACAGTCTGTTTTATCTGATATAAGAATAGTGGCCCCTACTTTTGTTGTGTGTTGCATTTGCATGATAGATCTTTCTTTCATCTTTTACTTTAAGCCTATTTGTGCCATTACCTGTGAGATGGGTCCCTTGAAGACAGCAGATGGATGGATCTTGTTTTTTTAACCCAATTTGCGACTCTGTGCCTTTTAAGTGGGGCCTTTAGGCCATTTACTTTCAAGGTTAATATTTATATATGAAATTTTGATTCTCTCATAAAGTTGTTAGCTGTTGCTTTGTATTTTCTATTGTCTGGTTGCTTCATTGGGTCTGTGGACTGTGTTCATAAGTGTGTTTCTGTGGTCGGAGTTATGGTTTTTTTGTTTCCATGTTTAAAACTCCCTTAAGGATTTCTTGTAAGCTTGGTCTAGTGGTAACAATTTCCCTTATCACTTGCTTGTCTGTAAAAGATTTCTTATTTCACTTATGAAGTTTAGTTTGGCATGATATGATATTCTTGGTTGTAATTTATTTTCTTTAAGAATGCTGAGAATAGACCCCAAATCTCTCCTGGTTTGTAAGGTATCTGCTGAGAAGTCTGCTGTTAGCCTGATGGGGCTCCCTTTGTACATGATCTGACCGTTTTCTCTAGCTGCCTTTGAATCCTTTTTCTTTAGCATTAAACTTGGACAGTTTGGTGACTATATGCCTTGGTGATGTTCATTTTTTTATAGTATCATACAGGTGGTCTCTGTATTTCTTGCATCTGGCCATCTACTTCTCTAACAAGATTATGAAAATTTCCTTGAATTATTCCCTCAAATATATTTTCCAGGTTCTTTTGTCTTTCTCAGGAATGCAAATAATTCATAGGTTTGGTTGCCTTACATAATCCCATATTTCTTGAAGACTTTGTCCATTTAAAAACTTCTTTACTTTTTATTTTTGTCTGACTGGGTTAGTTTGAAAGACTGGTATTCAAACTCTGAAATTCTTTCTTTGGCTTGGTCCAGTTTATTGATAAAGATTCAATTGTAGTTTTAAATTTCTTAAGTGAGATTTGCAACCCAGAAGCTCTGACTGGTTTCTTTTTTAGGATGTTCATCCCTTCCTTCATTTCCTGGATTGCTTTACAAATTTCTTTGTGTGGATTTTCAACCTTGTCTTAGATCTTGTTAAGCTTCCTTTCAATTTTTGTTTTTAATTATTTTTCTGTCCTTTCTATCATTTCCATTTTGGTTAGAGACCTTTGCCAGAGAGCTAATGTGATCCTTTGGTGGTGTCACTACATTCAGATTTTTCATGGTGCCAAAATTCTTGCACTGTTTGGTTCTTTCTTATCGCACATTTTGGCACTTCTACTTTTTGTGATTATTTTTTGTGCAGGTAGGATTTTTTTTATTTTCTCTTCATTTCCCCCTAATATATTTTTTTCTTCTTTCCCTTTCCCTTTAGCCCCCTCCCCAGAAGGTGTGACTGTATAGAATTTTAAGTAAGGTCTTTTGGTTTTGCTTCTATAACCCCATGCCCTTCTGTCAGCTGATACTATAATTATATCTCTTACACTTGCTAGCTAAAGCTAATTATCAGGTGAAACTGCTCAAGACATACTTGGTTGCCCTGAGATACAGTTGATATAGAAAAAAGTGAATAAATGCTTAATTCTTTTCTGTGTTAACCACTTTTCAAAATAATGAATAGCATCTTCCAAAGGTGAACAAAGAGTTTTCTTTTCTATTGTGTTTTAAAAAAATCTTAAGAGCCCATGGATTTAATGATGTTTGATTTATTTTAATTCATTTTCCAGTAGAGGATGCTTCAAGGTGGCTTCTGAGTCCTTTTGATTAAACCCCAGCAGTCTTTGCTAGATTCTTTTGCTTTTGAGTTGACAAAATGTTCCAGACTCATCTCATACATTTTTCCCCCAGCACTGGAATTAGTCACTCAAGGAGCTGCTGGCTCCCTTGTATAGAAAATGATATATACAGACTCTAATCTGAGCACTAGTGAAGTAATGCAACTAGGCTAATTTGTTGTTTCTAGGCCTTTTCAAAGGAAGAGCTAGTAGATGCATATGTAATACTTAATGAGTCGATGCAGAATCTTTGAATTCCAATGTAGAACTAATTGAATGGGAATTGTATATGACTTCATTGATATCCATGTCCTTGATGACACCAGTATAATTGCTAATTTGCTTTATTCTAAATATAATACACATATAACAGTTTCAAAAAAAACACTACTGGAACTACCACTAACATGTTCACACACACAAAAAAAAATTGAGATTATTTTTTCAGTTATTTTTGTGTTTTGTGTCTATCAAACAAGAGATGTATGGTCAAATTTTGTATCTATTTACTTTATTTCCTCACATTGATCATGCTAGCAAATCAATAGTCAATTAGAATACCTAAGTATTACAACTTTTCCTTCATAGTTTAAGACACTGCTATGACAGAAATGTCTATTCTAATTTTAACATAATCTTTTAAGGTATTTTGATTATTTTAAGTCAAATGCACAAACAAGTTGTAGTAGCCAGCTTCCAAATATTTTTAGTTTTTATGTTATTTTTATGCCCTCAAACATCTTTCCCTCCTGCTGTTCATGTCCTTGTACAATTCCGTCTTGCCTTGAATCAGGTTAAACTGTATAACCAATAATATAATGAGGAAGTGATGGTGTGCGATTTGTAAGGATAGGTCATAAAAGACATTGAGAATTCAGTGTTGGTCTTCTGTACCACTCACTCTCAGGGAGCCTCCATGTTTAAAGTATTTCTCAATATTTTGTTGAAAGGGTTATTGTCTCCAAATACCACATAATAAATATACTACCACATTCATGTCTTCCTAAACCTTCAGATCCCTTCTTCTACATTTTACTAAAATACTAGCATATTAACCTTACTGAATATAGGCCACTTTCTAGTCCACATTTTAGTTAAAAATAAAAACTACTAGAGCTGCTACTAGCTGATGAAGCCATCACATTAAATTTAGTCTTTGTTAAGTGCATCCATATCAATCATTTGGCATAATCAAAAATTATATTTTGTTCTTGATGGTTTAACACTCTTAGAATTCATTCTCACATATATTTCCCAAGGTTTCTGATGATATACATGAACAAAACATTACAATTATTTTGAAATATAAACTTTTTCTTGGTTCACATTTGTTTCCTACAAACCTGCTGAGATCTGACACAAAATATAGGTCTGGAGCCAGTAAAGGGTAGTTTGGGTAGGTCTTGAGGTACATAATGTTTCCCTACCATACTGCTGCCTCAGGTACATTTATTATATGGTCTTCAAGCAAAGGAGAGCTAGTTTCCTTGGAGAAAGGAGGGGAAGCCTTTCCTGGTAGAGACGACTTAGAAAACCCAGGAGTCTCTGGATGCTCAGCATTGTTTAAGTTCACCCATGTGTTTCCATTTCAAATCACAGGGTTCCAGCCTTCTCAAACAAAGCTCTTTCAGTTGGTAAATCTGTAAATTCAACTTACATTGCACTTCTTCAACCTGTACAATTAAATGGTAGTCTCATCTTCAGCAGGGTTGGCTCTGTGGCTGTAAGGAATAAGCGATTCCTTTAGATTTGTCATAGAATAGAAACTCTTTGTTTCTTTTACTATGACTTAAATGAAGAGTTTAAAGTCTCAAACTTGCCACCTTCTTTTTGTAAAACTCTCTAAGGCAGAAGAAGCAGCCATTCTTCCCCATAGGTCTTATCATTCCCACTACTTTACAATTGTAAAGGGCAACCACCATTTGATCTGCCAAGATATTTACTTCAACAGCCACATTGTCAGAAACAACAACAGCTTACAGTTTAATTGATATGATGCCACTGGATGTTGTGAATTACTCAGATTCTATTTCACAACTGCCATAAATCTAGCCTGCATTCAAAAACAGCACCAATCAACCAAAGAGCCTTCTCAGGGTCTCTACAGGAACACAACCACCAAACTAGATATTGTAATACAGGGAACTTAATACATAAATTGATTAAACAAGTGCTGAGTGTCTGATTGAATAAACAGAGAACACTATGGTAATATGGTGATTATAGCTGTGGACACAGCTATTACATTTAGGCCTGGAGAAGTGCAGGGAAGAAGTTGGGTTTATTGAAACATCCAAAGCTTAGATGAAGACCTCATGTAGATTAACTCAGAATATCCTATCAGGAGGCCTTTTCAAATGCCAAGAATTACAGTGAAGGGGAGAATGGAGCAGTTCTGGAGTGCTCAAGGCAGATAGAGACTGCAACAAACCACTGCTGCTATGGGCATTATTGTATGAACAGTATGAAAACTGGAAAGGAAGAAATCATTCTCCTTTTCTCTGCCTTTAAGTTCTGCTCAAGTATCTCCTACTATTGACAGAACCTAACAGGATGCCAATTAGCAAATAGTTTGCAGAGTACCAGCTCCCGATCACAGAGCAGAGTATAGAAGGATGAATTTGAAACTGAGTGTTAATACGTGCTTGGCTGGCACAACCACTGGTTTTTCTATTCTCTTAGTAGAGGAGGTATGGCTTAGGATATGTTTGCTAGCTTCATACCTTTAGGGATTCACCCTCTTTTATAAACACTAGAGATTTAATAATATGCCTTGTGCACTCTGAGATCTGTGTTGTCTGCCCCTCTCCCTACTTTCAAAAGAAAAGGAATTTCTTTTTTCTTTGCCCCAGTGCCCCCTTTCTCCTCAATTTAGCTGCTTTTCATTGATTTCTTTTCGGCATGAACTGAGTGCTGGAAACCAGCTAAGTTGGTTGACTTCTAGAGTTTACAGGGCCCAGACTGCCATGTACTGACTACATTTTTCAATGTCTCCTTCGTTCACCTGTGAATTGGCACCTGCTTTGGCCTCTTCCAGCCTCTGTTGCTGTTCCCAATTGGCCCATTGAACTTTGCATGCAGATGGGAGAATTTCCTATTTGGGAATGAGTACTTGTTGATGATTCATTTCATGGAGTCTCTAACTCTCTGCGCCATTGGAAATCTCTTTGCTTCTCTTTATGTCCTCCCACATGGTTGCTGCTACCTCATGTGTCTTTCAGGAGTTGCACTTTGGCCTGTCCCTGTATTTTTGCATTTGAGAAATATTCTGTCATTTAGAAGTGGAAGTACTGGGCCATATGGTAATTTTTTTTTTGAGACAGGGTTTCACTTTGTCACTCAAGCTGAAATGCACTGGTGCAATCATAGCTCGCTGTAAACTTAAACTCCTGGGCTCAAGTGACCCTCACACCCCAGGTTCCCTACTAGCTAGCACCACAGGCATGGATCACCATACCTGGCTAATTTGGTTTTTTCAAATTTTTTTTTTTTTTTTTTTTTTTTTTTTTTGTAGAGAGAGGGTCTCACTGTGTTGCCCAGGCTGGTCTCAAACTCCTGGCCTTAAACAATCCCCCTGTCTCGGCCTTCCAAAGTGCTGGGATTACAGACTTGAGCCACAGCACTTGGCCCATGTTTAACATTTTAAGGGATAGCCAACTGTTTCTAAAGAAACCACACAATTTCATACACAATTCCAGCAGTGGGTCAGGGCTTCAGTTTCTCCACATCTTTGCCAATACTTGTTATTGTTTGTCTCTTTGAGGATAGACATAATGATGTATGAAACAATGTTTCATGTGGTTTTTATTTGAACTTTCCTAAAGGCTAATGATGTTGAACTTTTATTTATGTGTTACTGATCATTTATATGTCTTATACTGAGAAAAATCCATTCAATTCCTTTACCAATTGTTCAAATAAAATGCCTTTTTATTTCTGAGATACAAGATTTTAAAATATGTATTCTGAATACAGATCTCTTATCAGATGATTTTCAAATATCCCCTGCTATTCTGTGGGTGGTATTTTTGCTCTCCTGACGGTGCCCTTTAAAGCACAAAAGTTTTTAATTTTGATGAAGTCCAATTTATTTATTTTTTTGTTCTATCACCTATGCTTTCAGGATCATACCTACAGTTTAGCTTAATCCAAAGTAACCCAGACTTACTCTTGTGTTTTTTCCTAAGTTTTAGCTCTTACATTTAGGTGCATGATACATTTCTCAGTTAAAAATGTATTTGTATACATGTAAGGAAGACTTCCAGCTTAGTTTTTGTGATACTCAATGTTTCCAGTATTACTTGTTAAAAAAATTTCTCCATTAAATTGTCGTCACACCATTATCAAAAATCAATTTACTGGGAGGTCAAGCCAAGATGGCTGAATAGGAACAGCTCCGGTCTACAGCTCCCAGCATGAGCAACACAGAAGATGGGTGATTTCTGCATTTCCATCTAAGGTACTGGGTTCATCTCATTAGGGAGTGCCAGACAGTGGGCACAGGAAAGTGGGTGCAGCACACTGTGCGTGAGCTGAAGCAGGGCGAGGCACTGCCTCACTCAGGAAGTGCAAGGGGACAGGGAGTTCCCTTTTCAAGTCAAAGAAAGGGGTGACAGACGGCACCTGGAAAATCGGGTCACTCCCACCCCAATACTGTGCTTTTCCGACGGGCTTAAAAAACGGCGCACCAGGAGATTATATCCCGCACGTGGCTCGCAGGGTCCTATGCCCACAGAATCTCGCTGATTGCTAGCACGGCAGTCTCAGATCAAACTGGAAGGCAGCGGAAGCGAGGCTGGGGGAGGGGTGCCCGCCATTGCCCAGGCTTGCTTAGGTAAACAAAGCAGCCGGGAAGTTCGAACTGGGTGGAGCCCACCACAGCTCAAGGAGGCCTGCCTGCCTCTGTAGGCTCCACCTCTGGGATCAGGGCACAGGCAAACAAAAAGACAGCAGTAACCTCTGCAGATTTAAATGTCCCTGTGTGACAGCTTTGAAGAGAGCAGTGGTTCTCCCTGCACGCAGCTGGAGATCTGAGAACGGGCAGACTAGACTGCCTCCTGAAGCGGGTCCCTGACCCCTGACCCCTGAGCCTAACTGGGAGGCACCCCCCAGTAGGGGCAGACTGACAACTCACACGGCTGGGTACTCCTCTGAGACAAAATTTCCAGAGGAATGGTCAGACAGCAGCATTCACGGTTCACGAAAATCCACTGTTATGCAGCCACCGCTGCTGGTACCCAGGCAAACAGGGTCTGGAGTGGACCTCTAGCAAACTCCAACACACCTGCAGCTGAGGGTCCTGTCTGTTAGAAGGAAAACTAACAAACAGAAAGGACATCCACACCAAAAACCCATCTGTACATCACCAACATCAAAGACCAAGAGTAGATAAAACCACAAAGATGGGGAAAAAACAGGACAGAAAAACTGGAAACTCTAAAAAGCAGAGTGTCTCTCCTCCTCCAAAGGAACACAGCTCCTCACCAGCAACGGAACAAAGCTGGACGGAGAATGACTTTGACGAGTTGAGAGAGGAAGGCTTCAGACGATCAAACTACTCCGAGCTAAAGGAAGAAATTCAAACTAAAGGCAAAGAAGTTGAAAACTTTGAAAAAAACTTAGACGAATGTGTAACTAGAATAACAAATACAGAGAAGTGCTTAAAGGAGCTGATGGAGCTGAAAGCCAAGGCTCTAGAACTACATGAAGAATGCAGAAGCCACAGGAGGTGATGCAATCAACTGGAAGAAAGGGTATCAGTGATGGAAGATGAAATGAATGAAATGAAGCGAGAAGGGAAGTTTAGAGAAAAAAGAATAAAAAGAAATGAACAAAGCCTCCAAGAAATATGGGACTATGTGAAAAGACCAAATCTACGTCTGATTGGTGTACCTGAAAGTGATGGGGAGAATGGAACCAAGTTGGAAAACACTCTGCAGGATATTACACAGGAGAACTTCACCAATCTAGCAATGCAGGCCAACATTCAGATTCAGGAAATACAGAGAATGCCACAAAGATACTCCTCGAGAAGAGCAACTCCAAGACACATAATTGTCAGATTCACCAAAGTTGAAACCAAGGGAAAAATGTTAAGGGCAGCCAGAGAGAAAGGTCGGGTTACCCTCAAAGGGAAGCCCATCAGACTAACAGCGGATCTCTTGGCAGAAACTACAAGCCAGAAGAGAGTGGGGGCCAATATTCAACATTCTTAAAGAAAAGAATTTTCAACCCAGAATTTCATATCCAGCCAAACTAAGCATCATAAGTGAAGGAGAAATAAAATACTTTACAGACAAGCAAATGCTGAGAGATTTTGTCACCACCAGGCTTGCCCTAAAGGAGCCCCTGAAGGAAGCACTAAACATGGAAAGGAACAACCAGTACCAGCCACTGCAAAATCATGCCAAATTGTAAAGACCATCGAGGCTAGGAGGAAACTGCATCAACTAACAAGCAAAATCACCAGCTAACATCATAATGACAGGATCAAATTCACACATGACAATATTAACTTTAAATGTAAATGGACTATATGCTTCAATTAAAAGACACAGACTGGCAAATTGGATAAAGAGTCAAGACCCATCAGTGTGCTGTATTCAGGAAATCCATCTCATGTGCAGAGACACACATAGGCTCAAAATAAAAGGATGGAGGAAGATCTACCAAGCAAATGGAAAACAAAAAAAAGGCAGGGGTTGCAATCCTAGTCTCTGATGAAACAGACTTTAAACCAACAAAGATAAAAAGAGACAAAGAAGGCCATTACATAATGGTAAAGGGATGAATTCAACAAAAAGGGCTAACAATCCTAAATATATATGCACCCAATACAGGAGCACCCATATTCATAAAGCAAGTCCTTGGAGACCTACAAAGAGACGGAGACTCCCACACAATAATAATGGGAAACTTTAACACTCCACTGTCAACATTAGACAGATCAATGAGACAGAAAGTTAACAAGGATATCCAGGAATTGAACTCAGCTCTGCACCAAGCGGACCTAATAGACATCTACAGAACTCTCCACCCCTAATCAACAGAATATACATTTTTTTCAGCACCACACCACAACTATTCCAAAATTGACCACATACTTGGAAGTAAAGCTCTCCTCAGAAAATGTAAAAGATCAGAAATTATAACAAACTGTCTCTTAGACCACAGTGCAATCAAACTAGAACTCAGGATTAAGAAACTCACTCAGAACCACTCAACTACATGGAAACTGAACAACCTGCTCCTGAATGACTACTGGGTACATAATGAAATGAAGGCAGAAATAAAGATGTTCTTTGAAACCAATGAGAACAAAGACACAACATACCAGAATCTCTGGGACACATTCAAAGCAATGTGTAGAGGGAAATTTATAGCACTAAATGCCCACAAGAGAAAGCAGGAAAGATCCAAAATTGACACCCTAACATCACAATTAAAAGAACTGGAAAAGAGCAAACACATTCAAAAGGTAGCAGAAGGCAAGAAATAACTAAAATCAGAGCAGAACTGAAGGAAATAGGGACACAAAAAACCCTTCAAAAAATCAATGAATCCAGGAGCTGGTTTTTTGAAAGGATCAACAAAATTGATAGACCGCTAGCAAGACTAATAAAGAAAAAAAGAGAGAAGAATCAAATAGACACAATAAAAAATGATAAAGGGGATATCACCACTGATCCCACAGAAATACAAACTACCATCAGAGAATACTACAAACACCTCTACACAAATAAACTAGAAAATCTAGAAGAAATGGATAAATACCTCGATGCATACACCCTCCCAAGACTAAACCAGGAAGAAGTTGAATCTCTGAATAGACCAATAACAGGCTCTGAAATTGTGGCAATAATCAACAGCTTACCAACCAAAAAAAGTCCAGGACCAGATGGATTCACAGCCAAATTCTACCAGAGGTACAATGAGAAACTGGTACCACTCCTTCTGAAACATTCCAATCAATAGAAAAAGAGGGAATCCTCCCTAACTCATTTTATGAGGCCAGCATCATCCTGATACCAAAGCCGGGCAGAGACACAACCAAAAAAGAGAATTTTAGACCAATATCTTTGATGAACATTGATGCAAAAATCCTCAATAAAATACTGGTAAACCGAATCCAGCAGCACATCAAAAAGCTTATCGACCATGATCAAGTGGGCTTCATCCCTGGGATGCAAGGCTGGTTCAATATATGCAAATCAATAAATGTAATCCAGCATATAAACAGAACCAAAGACAAAAACCACAATTATCTCAATAGATGCAGAAAAGGCCTTTGACAAAACTCAACAACTTTTCATGCTAAAAACTCTCAATAAATTAGGTATTGATGGGACGTATCTCAAAATAATAAGAGCTATCTATGACAAACCCACAGCCAATATCACACTGAATGGGCAAAACCTGGAAGCATTCCCTTTGAAAACTGGCACAAGACAGGGATGCCCTCTCTCACCACTCCTATTCAACATAGTGTTGGAAGTTCTGGCCAGGGCAATTAGGCAGGAGAAGGAAATAAAGGGTATTCAATCAGGAAAAAAGGAAGTCAGATTGTCCCTGTTTGCAGATGACATGATTGTATATCTAGAAAACCCCATTGCCTCAGCCCAAAATATCCTTAAGCTGATAAGCAATTTCAGCAAAGTCTCAGGATACAAAATCAATGTGCAAAAATCACAAGCATTCTTATACACCAATAACAGACAAACAGAGAGCCAAATCATGAGTGAACTCCCATTCACAATTGCTTCAAAGAGAATAAAATACTTAGGAATCCAACTTACAAGGGATGTGAAGGACCTTTTCAAGGAGAACTACAAACCACTGCTCAATGAAATAAAAGAGGATACAAACAAATGGAACAACATTCTATGCTCATGGGTAGGAAGAATCAATATCATGAAAATGGCCATACTGCCCAAGGTCATTTATAGATTCAATGCCATCCCCCTCAAGCTACCACTGACTCTCTTCACAGAATTGGAAAAAACTACTTTCAAGTTCATATGGAAGCAAAAAAGAGCCCACATCGCCAAGTCAATCCTAAGCCAAAAGAACAAAGCCAGAAGCATCACGCTACCTGACTTCAAACTATACTACAAGGCTACAGTAACCAAAACAGCATGGTACTGGTACCAAAACAGAGATATAGATCAATGGAACAGAACAGAGCCCTCTGAAATAACGCCGCATATCTACAACTATCTGATCTTTCACAAACCTGAGGAAAACAAGCAATGGGGAAAGGATTCCCTATTTAATAAATGGTGCTGGGAAAACTGGCTAGCCATATGTAGAAAGCTGAAACTGGATCCCTTCCTTACACCTTATACAAAAATTCATTTAAGATGGATTAAAGACTTAAACTTTAGACCTAAAACCATAAAAACCCTAGAAGAAAACCTAGGCATTACCATTCAGGACATAGCCATGGGCAAGGACTTCATGTCTAAAACACCAAAAGCAATGGCAACAAAAGACAAAATTGACAAATGGGATCTAATTAAACTCAAGAGCTTCTGCACAGCAAAAGAAACTACCATCAGAGTGAACAGGCAACCTACAAAATGGGAGAAAATTTTCACAACCTACTCATCTGACAAAGGGCTAATATCCAGAATCTACAATGAACTCAAACAAATTTACAAGAAAAAAACAAACAACCCCATCAAAAAGTGGGCGAAGGACATGAACAGACACTTCTCAAAAGAAGACATTTATGCAGCCAAAAAACACATGAAAAAATGCTCATCATCACTGGCCGTCAGAGAAATGCAAATCAAAACAACAATGAGATACCATCTCACACCAGTTAGAATGGCAATCATTAAGAATTCAGGAAACAACAGGTGCTGGAGAAGATGTGGAGAAATAGGAACACTTTTACACTGTTGGTGGAACTGTAAACTAGTTCAACCACTGTAGAAGTCAGTGTGGCGATTCCTCAGGGATCTAGAACTAGAAATACCATTTGACCCAGCCATCCCATTACTGGGTATATACCCAAAGGACTATAAATCATGCTGCTATAAAGACACATGCACACGTATGTTTATTGTGGCACTATTCACAATAGCAAAGACTTGGAACCAACCCAAATGTCCAACAATGATAGACTGGATTAAGGAAATGTGGCACAGCCTCTGTAGGCTCCACCTCTGGGGGCAGGGCACAGACAAACAAAAAGACAGCAGTAACCTCTGCAGACTTAAATGTCCCTGTCTGACAGCTTTGAAGGGAGCAGTGGTTCTCCCAGCACGCAGCTGGATTTCTGAGAACTGGCAGACTGCCTCTTCAAGTGGGTCCCTGACCCCTGACACCCGAGCAGCCTAACTGGGAGGCACCCCCCAGCAGGGGCACACTGACACCTCACACGGCAGGGTATTCCAACAGACCTGCAGCTGAGGGTCCTGTCTGTTACAAGGAAAACTAACAAACAGAAAGGACATCCACAACCAAAACCCATCTGTACATCACCATCATCAAAGACCAAAAGTAGATAAAACCACAAAGACGGGGAAAAAACAGAACAGAAAAACTGGAAGCTCTAAAAATCAGAGTGCCTCTCCTCCTCCAAAGGAACGCAGCTCCTCACCAGCAACAGAACAAAGCTGGATGAAGAATGACTTTGACGAGCTGAGAGAAGAAGGCTTCAGACGATAAAATTACTCTGAGCTACGGGAGGACATTCAAACCAAAGGAAAAGAAGTTGAAAACTTTGAAAAAAATTTAGAAAAATGTATAACTAGAATAACCAATACAGAGAAGTGCTTAAAGGAGCTGATGGAGCTGAAAACCAAGGCTCGAGAACTACGTGAAGAATGCAGAAGCCTCAGGAGCCGATGCAATCAACTGGAAGAAAGGGTGTCTGCGATGGAAGATGAAATGAATGAAATGAAGCGAGAAGGGAAGTTTAGAGAAAAAAGAATAAAAGGAAATGAGCAAAGCCTCCAAGAAATATGGGACTATGTGAAAAGACCAAATCTACGTCTGATTGGTGTACCTGAAAGTGATGGGGAGAATGGAACCAAGTTGGAAAACACTCTGCAGGATATTATCCAGGAGAACTTCACCAATCTAGCAAGGCAGGCCAACGTTCAGATTCAGGAAATACAGAGAATGCCACAAAGATAGTCCTCGAGAAGAGCAACTCCAAGACACATAATTGTCAGATTCACCAAAGTTGAAACCAAGGAAAAAATGTTAAGGGCAGCCAGAGAGAAAGGTCGGGTTACCCTCAAAGGGAAGCCCATCAGACTAACAGCGGATCTCTCGGCAGAAACCCTACAAGCCAGAAGAGAGTGGGAGCCAATATTCAACATTCTTAAAGAAAAGAATTTTCAACCCAGAATTTCATATCCAGCCAAGCTAAGCTTCATAAGTGAAGGAGAAATAAAATACTTTACAGACAAGTAAATGCTGAGAGATTTTGTGACCACCAGACCTGCCCTAAAAGAGCCCCTGAAGGAAACACTAAACATGGAAAGGAACAACCAGTACCAGCCGCTGCAAAATCATGCCAAAATGTAAAGACCATCGAGACTAGGAAGAAACTGCATCAACTAATGAGCAAAATCACCAGCTAACATCATAATGACAGGATCAAATTCACACATAACAATATTAACTTTAAATGTAAATGGACTATATGCTCCAATTAAAAGACACAGACTGGCAAATTGGATAAAGAGTCAAGACCCATCAGTGTGCTGTATTCAGGAAACCCATCTCACATGCAGAGACACACATAGGCTCAAAATAAAAGGATGGAGGAAGATCTACCAAGCAAATGGAAAACAAAAAAAGGCAGGGGTTGCAATCCTAGTCTCTGATAAAACAGACTTTAAACCAACAAAGATAAAAAGAGACAAAGAAGGCCATTACATAATGTTAAAGGATCAATTCAACAAGAAGAGCTAACCATCCTAAATATACATGCACCCAATACAGGAGCACCCAGATTCATAAAGCAAGTCCTGAGTGACCTATGAAGAGACTTAGACTCCCACACAATAATAATGGGAGACTTTAACACCCCACTGTCAACATTAGACAGATCAACGAGACAGAAAGTCAACAAGGATACCCAGGAATTGAACTCAGCTCTGCACCAAGTGGACCTAATAGACATCTACAGAACTCTCCACCCCAAATCAACAGGATATACATTTTTTTCAGCACCACACCACACCTATTCCAAAATTGACCACATACTTGGAAGTAAAGCTCTCCTCAGCAAATGTAAAAGAACACAAATTATAACAAACTATCTCTCAGACCACAGTGCAATCAAACTAGAACTCAGGATTAAGAATCTCACTCAAAGCCGCTCAACTACATGGAAACTGAACAACCTGCTCCTGAATGACTACTGGGTACATAACGAAATGAAGGCAGAAATAAAGATGTTCTTTGAAACCAACGAGAACAAAGACACAACATACCAGAATCTCTGGGACACATTCAAAGCAGTGTGTAGAGGGAAATTTATAGCACTAAATGCCCACAAGAGAAAGCAGGAAAGATTCAAAATTGACACCCTAACATCACAATTAAAAGAACTAGAAAAGAGCAAACACATTCAAAAGCTAGCAGAAGGCAAGAAATAACTAAAATCAGAGCAGAACTGAAGGAAATAGAGACACAAAAAACCCTTCAAAAAATCAATGAATCCAGGAGCTGGTTTTTTGAAAGGATCAACAAAATTGACAGACCGCTAGCAAGACTAATAAAGAAAAAAGGAGAGAAGAATCAAATAGACACAATAAAAAATGATAAAGGGGATATCACCACCGATCCCACAGAAATACAAACTACCATCAGAGAATACTACAAACACCTCTACGCAAATAAACTAGAAAATCTAGAAGAAATGGATAAATTCCTCGACACATACACTCTCCCAAGACTAAACCAGGAAGAACTTGAATCTCTTAATAGACCAATAACAGGAGCTGAAATTGTGGCAATAATCAATAGCTTACCAACCAAAAAGAGTCCAGGACCAGATGGATTCACAGCCAAATTCTACCAGAGGTACAAGGAGGAACTGGTACCATTCCTTCCGAAACTATTCCAATCAATAGAAAAAGAGAGAATCCTCCCTAACTCATTTTATGAGGCCAGAATCATTCTGATACCAAAGCCGGGCAGAGACACAACAAAAAAAGAGAATTTTAGACCAATATCCTTGATGAACATTGATGCAAAAATCCTCAATAAAATACTGGCAAAACGAATCCAGCAGCACATCAAAAAGCTTATCCACCATGATCAAGTGGGCTTCATCCCTGGGATGCAAGGCTGGTTCAATATACGCAAATCAATAAATGTAATCCAGCATATAAACAGAGCCAAAGACAAAAACCACATGATTATCTCAATAGATGCAGAAAAAGCCTTTGACAAAATTCAACAACCATTCATGCTAACAACTCTCAATAAATTAGGTATTGATGGGACGTATTTCAAAATAATAAGAGCTATCTATGACAAACCCACAGCCAATATCATACTGAATGGGCAAAAACTGGAAGCATTCCCTTTGAAAACTGGCACAAGACAGGGATGCCCTCTCTCACCACTCCTATTCAACATAGTGTTGGAAGTTCTGGCCAGGGCAATTAGGCAGGAGAAGGAAATAAAGGGTATTCAATCAGGAAAAGAGGAAGTCAAATTGTCCCTGTTTGCAGATGACATGATTGTATATCTAGAAAACCCCATTGTCTCAGCCCAAAATCTCCTTAAGCTGATAAGCAACTTCAGCAAAGTCTCAGAATACAAAATCAATGTACAAAAATCACAAGCATTCTTATACACCAACAACAGACAAACAGAGAGCCAAATCATGAGTGAACTCCCATTCCCAATTGCTTCAAAGAGAATAAAATACCTAGGAATCCAACTTACAAGGGATGTGAAGGACCTCTTCAAGGAGAACTACAAACCACTGCTCAATGAAATAAAAGAGGATACAAACAAATTGAAGAACATTCCATGCTCATGGGTAGGAAGAATCAATATCGTGAAAATGGCCATACTGCCCAAGGTAATCTATAGATTCAATGCCATCCCCATCAAGCTACCAATGACTTTCTTCACAGAATTGGAAAAAACTACTTTCAAGTTCATATGGAACCAAAAAAGAGCCCACATCGCCAAGTCACTCCTAAGCCAAAAGAACAAAGCTGGAGGCATCACACTACCTGACTTCAAACTATACTACAAGGCTACAGTAACCAAAACAGCATGGTACTGGTACCAAAACAGAGATATAGATCAATGGAACAGAACAGAGCCCTCAGAAATAACGCCGCATACCTACAACTGTCTGATCTTTGACAAACCTGAGAAAAACAAGCCATGGGGAAAGGATTCCCTATTTAATAAATGGTGCTGGGAAAACTGGCTAGCCATATGTAGAAAGCTGAAACTGGATCCCTTCCTTACACCTTATACAAAAATCAATTCAAGATGGATTAAAGATTTAAACGTTAGACCTAAAACCATAAAAATCCTAGAAGAAAACCTAGGCATTACCATTCAGGACATAGGCATGGGCAAGGACTTCATGTCTAAAACACCAAAAGCAATGGCAACAAAAGCCAGAATTGACAAATGGGATCTCATTAAACTAAAGAGCTTCTGCACAGCAAAAGAAACTACCATCAGAGTGAACAGGCAACCTACAAAATGGGAGAAAATTTTCGCAACCTACTCATCTGACAAAGGGCTAATATCCAGAATCTACAATGAACTCAAACAAATTTACAAGAAAAAAACAAACAACCCCATCAAAAAGTGGGCGAAGGACATGAACAGACACTTCTCAAAAGAAGACATTTATGCAGCCAAAAAACACATGAAAAAATGCTCATCATCACTGGCCATCAGAGAAACGCAAATCAAAACCACTATGAGATACCATCTCACACCAGTTAGAATGGCAATCACTAGAAAGTCAGGAAACAACAGGTGCTGGAGAGGATGTGGAGAAATAGGAACACTTTTACACTGTTGGTGGGACTGTAAACTAGTTCAACCATTGTGGAACTCAGTGTGGCGATTCCTCAGGGATCTAGAACTAGAAATACCATTTGACCCAGCCATCCCATTACTGCGTATATACCCAAATGACTATAAATCATGCTGCTATAAAGACACATGCACACGTATGTTTATTGCGGCATTATTCACAATAGCAAAGACTTGGAACCAACCCAAATGTCCAACAATGATAGACTGGATTAAGAAAATGTGGCACATATACACCATGGAATACTATGCAGCCATAAAAAATGATGAGTTCATGTCCTTCGTAGGGACATGGATGAAATTGGAAATCATCATTCTCAGTAAACTATCGCAAGAACAAAAAACCAAACACCGCATATTCTCACTCATAGGTGGGAATTGAACAATGAGATCACATGGACACAGGAAGGGGAATATCACACTCTGGGGACTGTGGTGGGGTGGGGGGAGGGGGGAGTGATAGCACTGGGAGATATACCTAATGCTAGATGACGAGTTAGTGGGTGCAGCGCACCAGCATGGCACATGTATACATATGTAACTAACCTGCACAATGTGCACATGTACCCTAAAACTTAAAGTATAATTAAAAAAAAAAAAAAAGAAAATGTGGCACATATACACCATGGAATGCTATGCAGCCATAAAAAAGGATGAGTTCATGTCCTTTGTAGGGACATGGATGAAATTGGAAATCATCATTCTCAGTAAACTATTACAAGAACAAAAAACCAAACACCGCATATTCTCACTTATAGGTGGGAATTGAACGATGAGAACACATGGACACAGGAAGGGGAACATCACACTCTGGGGACTGTTGTTGGGTGGGAGAGGGGGGAGGGATAGCTTTAGGAGACATACCTAATGCTAAATGATGAGTTAATGGGTGCAGCACACCAGCATGGCACATGTATACATATGTAACTAACCTGCACATTGTGCACATGTACCCTAAAACATAAAGTATAATAATAATAATAATAATAATAATAATAATAATAATCAATTTACCATCAGGGCAAGGGTTTATTTTTGGACTCTCAATTTTTCTATATTGACGTATGTCTGTCTACATGATCTATATGTTTATCTGTCTTGATTGCTGTGGCTTTGTAGAAAGATTTGAAGTTGGAATGTGTGAGTCCTTCAACTTGGTCATATTTTTTAAAGACTGTTTTGGCTTTTATGCATTTTCATCAATTTTAGGGTCAGCTTATCAACTTTTGTAAAAAGGTAAGCTGATAATTTGATATATGTATAGATCTTGTTGGGAAGTATCACCATCTTAACAATATTAAATCCTCTAATCTGTCAACATGCAATTTCTTATTCTTTTTTTAAATTTCTTTCAACCATATTTGTAGTTCTGAATGTACAAGTCTTGCATTTATTTTGTAAAACTTATTCTTAAGTATTTATTCAATTTGATGCTTTTGTGAATGGAATTGTTTCTTAATTTCATTTTTATATATTTACATTGCTTTTGGTATATTGATATTGCATCCTCTTGCAACATTGCTGAAGTCACTTATTTGTTCTAATGGTTTCTTTTAAAAAAGTAGATTCCTTAGGATTTTCTATGTACAAGACCATATCATCTACAAATAGAGATAATTTAACTTCTTCCTTTCTAATCTGTTATCTTTTAACTTTTACCTGCCTAACTTCCCTAGCTAGCACCTTCAGTACAACAATTGAATAGAAGTAGTGAGAGTAGACATCTTTTTCCTAATCTTACAAGGAAAGTATTTAGTCATTCACCATTAAGTATGATGTTCCATTGTGGTTTTCATAGATCGCTTTACCACATCGAGAAAATTTCCTTTTACTTCTAGTTTGTGGAGTGTTTTATCATGAAAGGGTGTGAGATTTTGTCAAATATATATCTTTTGTTTATAGAGATGATTATGTGTTTTTGCCCTGTTTTCTATTAATATATTATGTTAATTGATTTTTTAATGTTAAAACAACCTTGCATTTCTGAGATAAATCCCAGTTGGTCATGGTGTATAACATGTTTTAGTGTTTCTGGATTTGGTTTCCTATTATTTTGTTGAATATTTTTCTGTCTTTATTCATAAAGGATACTCATCTGTAATTGTTTTCTTGTGATATCTGATTTTTCTATCATGAAAATACTGACCTCATAGAATGAGTAGGAAAGGTTCTACTCTCATCTATTTTTGGAAGAGTCTGTAAAGTATTGGTCACAATTTTTATTTAAATGATTGATAAAATTAGCCAGTGAAGCTATCTATCTGGGCCTGGGATTTTCTTTGCAGTAAAAAATATTTTATTATTAATTCATTCTCTTTACTTATATAGGTCTATTCATATATTCTGTTTCTTTTTGAGTCACTTTGGTAGTTTGTATCTTTCTAGTAATGTATCCATTTTGTGTTTTTGTCTAATTGTTGGCATATAATTGTTTATAGTATTCCTTGTAATTCTTTTTAGTTCTGTAATGTCAATTGTAATGTACACTTTTTCATTCCTAATTTTCTTAATATGAATTTTCTTTATTTTCCTTATTAGTCTACTTAAAGTCTGTCAATTTTATTGATCTTCTTGATAAGCAAACTTTGGTTTTACTGTTTTCTGTGTTATTCTTATATTTTATTAATTTCCACTTCAATTTTTATTTATTTTGCTAGTGGGCTTTTTTGGTTTTTGTTTGTTTGTTTATTCTATGTCTTGTTATCTTGGTTGCTTTGTTTTTAATGGGAGGGTTTGGGAAGATTAAAAAATTATTCTGAAGCCACAGCCATCTAGCCTGGTGCCAACATAAGACACTTTAAAACTACAAGGAAAAAGATGTTTCTTTATACAGATGCTTCTTGACTATGATGGTGTCATATCTGACAATCCTAAGTCACAAATATTATAAACCGATAATGTATTTATTACCCTGAAAAGCCCAGCAAAAAGAAAAAAAACTTAAACCATTGTAAGTCAGGGGCTCTGTATATTTTCTGAAAATGCTGTCAGTAATACATACCTCCTTGTGAAATTTCTTCAGTAAAGAAATGTGATGGTGCTAATCCATTATTTAAAACGTACAATTTTGCTGTTACTAAAACAAATTGAACGTCAGTTTGCACAGTTAAAATTATTTAATTTTCAAACATTGTAGACCTGAGTTGATCAATAATTGAACCGAACTCTGTACATTTGTACAATAATTTGTATTATTACATGACTGCTATCCCTTTAATTAGATGTTGGGCTCTTGGAACCTTAATATTTTAGAATACCACATAAAGAAAGTACTCTGAAAATGTATCAGTTTTACAAAAATAACAATAAACTTTTAAACTTAAAAAATATGGGATAAGTGCTCTGTATACATTATCTCACAGAATTCTCACTACTCTAAAAATTGAGTATTATCATCTTTATATTAAAGGCACTGAGGCTTGGAAAAGTGAAGATCTTGTCCTTAGCTGTGTAGGTAGTAACTAGCAGAGAAAAGATTCAAACAAGATCTAAAGGACATGCTTTTTCCACATTGCCCTGCAGTCTCAATTCAGGATTAGACATGAAGTATTTTCAAGTGCATTTATTATCCCACAGGAAAAGCCCACATACTTCCATATTTAATGGGAGTAAATTGAGAAATATTTGAGGTGAACTGACTGGACTCATTGTGTCTCTGTAGAGAAAACTAGACATCTATGCAGTTGAAAAAAAAGTAGGGGAGAGGGATGAGTAAAACAGTTTAAGAAATAGAGAACTGACCTTGCATCCAGAGGTATCTTTGTAGATTTAAATATTAGGTATGTCTATACCTCTTTCTAATTACTAGGATGTGATTCTTTGGGCAAGAGTTGCCAAATTATTCCATTTCAAAATGGCTATATGGCCTTCCAAAGAACAAGTCATTGATGTTGACCTGCATAGCCTTAGAACAGGCATTAAGTTCCCATGGGCAATCATGATGGAAACATAAAGAACCTAGTGATGAGTGACTTCCCCATTGTTGATATGATTGATTATGAAAGATCGTAAGTGATGTAGGGAGTGATCACTAGATGGAATAGCCTCAAGGGGAGAAGTCCTTTGTCCAAGAAGATGAGTCTAGGAAAAGGGTGAAAAACTGAAAACATGAATTATGGTTTGGATTAGGGAGTGATAAATGAGATCCTTCTGTTGATATTCAGTGAAACCCAGAGGCTATTTGGGACAATTAGGAAATGTAACTACATCAGAAGATCAACAGCTGCATGGTAAAAAGGGTCTTAAAAATACTTTAATTGACATGACCTTTCTTTATCTCCTTAGCAGTAACACATGCACTGAAATTCCTTAAACTCCTAAGGTCATCTGCACATCACAATTGAGTTCTTTCAACTTTCCACCACCCATTCTTTTGGATTACATATTGGCCATCTCCGAAGAAGAGAAAATTACTAATATTCCAAATATAAGCTCTGTGAAACTGTGAAAGGTTAATTCACTCCTTTGTTTGTTGTAGTGTAAATGTAGCAGAATTTTATTAAGTACCAAAATTGGAAAAAAACAAAAAAAAACAGAGAGAGGAAAAAAAGTCTAACAAACCACGAGCTTCACTTCATGCAAAGATGTTCCATTTATAGGGTAATGACTAATTTTGATGTCTGCCTGTAAAATTTGTTGAATGTGCAAACTACTGTTTTGTCCTTCCCTTCTCCACACTCCCTGGCACAAAACTACTGTGCATGTTTCTCAAACCTTGGACCATAGGGTTTTGTTTCTGGTCTATTGCTTCTGCCTTCCTCTGATACAGGGGATTTGGCTGGCTGTCACGTTTAGTAGACTCTGAGGACCCTCCAGCCAAACTCTAGACACAAGGCAGCTCTCTTTGCTTCGCCTTGAGTTTCAAACTAAAATTGTTGGAATAACCTTGTATTACTTATTCAGGACACTCTGTTGACTTCTGACAGTGAGGAAAATTGTCAGAAGAGATCTTAGCTCTAAACTGCTACTACTATCATCCACTTTCCTTCAGTATTCTCTTCACTTTTCTTCCTGCAGCCCAACCCCTTCAATCACACACATCACCCACCTGAAATTTCATGCTGAATTTTTTGTTTGCTGCAGCTTTTCATCAAAGCATTAGGGCCTTAAAAAACAAATAAACAAGTATTTTCCTTTTCATTTTAATTCTTATATGGTGCTGAATGGGGTGTCTTTAGCTTTTTATCTGGGATAGGTCATTAAAATAAAATGAAGAATTAACTGGTTAGAATTGGTTGTGGATGTAAGGGGGGGCGCGGAGAACAGCATGCCAATCACTGAGCCATGCATTTTATGCAAGCTTAAAGAAGACATTTAGCTTTGTGCACTAGCTGCATCATCTATTAGAATAAGCAAGAAGACAGGGAACCAAATCAGAATCTCTGGACCTTATTGGACTATCTATTGAGTTCTAGTCTTCATGGATGATGGAAAGGTAGATTATGGGAGAAGATGATGAATAAATGCAGTAATAGTTTGTGACTTTGTTATAGAAGCCCAAGTTGAGGCTTATGTACCTGATGTGCAGTTGACACCAAATACCGACACACAGGTGGTTGGAGATGTGAAAGGTTCATTGGATTTGGCCAAAGTGAGAAGGCAGGAGGGCAAGAACTCTCAAATCCATCTTAACAACAATAACAACAAAAATCAGCAGGGAGTTTTTATGCAGCTAGAGAATAAGAGAGGGGGAGTTGCCAGGAACCAAGGGAAAAATCTGTGTTTCTTCAGTCTCAGATAACATCTTGAACAACCAGACTTCTGGGCGTCAGCAGTTTGACTGCAATGTCCTTAAAGGCATAAAGACATTCATTCCTTCTGCAAAATTTTCTTGTGACCCTGAAGCTATCTCCTTCTGCTTGACAAAGAAATAGTGCATCAGCAGTTTGCAATTTTTTAGTTTGTGGGAACAAGGGATGTTGGCTTTTGTGCAGGCAAGCAAAGGCCTAGTCAGAATTTTCATGATTTCAGTGACAAAAAATGCTGGGGTGCTGAAATCTCAAGGGGCCTACTTAAAACCTCAAAAACTTAAAATTAACTGTGAGATTGACATGTTCTGAAGAGTCTCATTGTATTATCAGAGTTCTCCAGAGAAACAGAACCGACAGGATATAAAGAGATACATATAAGAGGATATTTGTTACAGAAATTGGCTCATGTGATTGTGGAGGCCAAGAGGTCCCAAGATATTCTGCAAGCTGGAGAAACAGGAAAACTTACAGCGCATTTAAGTTCAAGCCTAAAGGCCTGCAAACCAGGGACTCAAGTGCAGGAGAAGATGGATGGCCCAGCTCAAAAAGAGGGAGAGAAGTTTCCCTTCCACTGACTTTTTGCTTTATTGGGTCTCTCACTGGTTGGATTATGCCCACTGAGGGAGGATCTTCTTTACTTGGTTTACTTAATCAAAGGCTAATGTCTTCCAGAAACATCCTTGCAGACACACCCAGAAATAATGTTTTACCAGCTATCGCTTAGCCCAGTCAAGTTGACATATAAAACTGGGCATTACACTTGTAATTCAGTCATCAAGATAAAAATTTAGTAGAATAAAATTCAAGTTTTCAAAGCATACAATTTTCATTCTTACCATTATGCACACTCATAATAAGGAGGACATTAAAGAAGAGATTAATTTTTTAGTTGTTCTTTTCCTTATAAGCTTTAAGAGTAGACATGATTTCTGGCAGTACGTGTAAGTGTGACTTCACACTAATGTTTCATTTTCCTGTCCTTTAGTTACACTGATGTTAAAATGAGTATGGTAATATCACACTAAAATCAGTGAGAACATGAATAAGTTAATACCTGCCAAGTTCTTGTAGCTCCTTAGAGAAAGGTATTGTCATCTGATTCAAGCTCCCTTGTAAATGACTAATGATGTAAAGATCAAGAATTTACTAGACTTCCCTTAAATTATATTATAAAAGCTTGAAGTACATTGGCATCTTGTGTTCCCAGTATACATAAGACTCTGAACTCTACTCACGCTCAAACCTAAAACAAAGCATTTATTATACAACATTGGCAGGAGTTTCAGGATGAATAAGAATGTGAATATACAATAAAATTCTTCACATTTTAATATGTTACATGACTAAAAGAATAAAGGCACTTGGTAAAAACAAAAAGGAGATACTACTATTAATCTTTTCACCATAACTTGCCATTATGTCTCTACAGGCCCCTTTTAAAAGTTTTTCCCATTCAAAATTTTAAAACCCAACATAATTGGAGGAAAATAGTAACCATGATTTTCTCAAGAGAGTTGTTTTCCTTTAAATTTTAGCTCGAACCGTTTCCTTCCATCACTGATCTGTTCAGTATCTATTGGAAGTGATGAATCCTCTGACTATATGAGAGCAAAATGTCAGTCAAGGATCTTTATTGAAAACAACAGAAATCAACTCTAGCTAACACAAGTGGAAATGTAATTGACTAAGGAATTCTAAGTAGCTCACAGAATCTTTGGGTGGATGGGGGAACGAGGCTCTGAACAATGCCCAAAATATACCACATAATGAGGTCATTCTTGCTCACTCAGGGATTGCATCACCAACACAGGATGCTCTGGCAGTAATCTTGACTTTTGCTGTTTTGGAAACTAGACTCAATTTTTTACCTCCGCTATGAAATATTCTGTTTGCTGTTTATGTTCAGAATTAAAGTCTGTCTTGATTGCTTATGACTTCAATAGGTCTTTATTAGCAAACAGGTGCCTTCCAATTGCCCTTTCTTAATGTGACCTTGTATCATTAGTATCTGATCCATGGCATTACTGGGAGCATGAAGATTGTTTTAAACCTCATAGTATTTAATCTCAGAATCATCTATGACTTTGACATGGTTATTGGTCCATTAACGTAAGAGCAAGATTGTAATTCAGAATACAAAACTGATTTAAGTCTATTATTCTTTGCCTTCTAACAATGTGTTTGCAAAGGCAGCTAATTGTATCTTCTGATCTGAGTTCCCAAGCTCTTGATAATGCCGAGAGCTCAAGACTTATTCCCCACATAGTTTAATTACCTTAGTTCCTGAGATTCCATCAGATTTTGAGCTACCATTAGTTTACTCAACTACATTTCTTCTGATCTGGCTGGGATGCTCTATTTTATAGGCTTGTCATATAGAAATATATGCAATGCACAAATAAACTCAGGGATATGCTCTGAATACATGACCCTACAATAAGGATGGAGCAATTGTTTTAGAGACATGTGAGGTGTACCCCAGTAGGCAATTCTCTGGGCAGTGTGGTTGTTACCATACCTTCCTTGTAAAATCTACTTATCTGAGAGCAATAAAAGTTGACTAAGTTATAATTATTGCAGTTACATGCAAGCAAAACCTTTCATATCATCCCTATTTCTATTCCACATTGCTAAATATTTTGAGATATATGCAAGCAGATCTTTCCTACCTTTGAGAAAGTCCTGTGCCTCTTGTCTGAAGAGTTATCACTGTACAAAGATTAAAGAGTTTCAAGCATTTGGGAAAGCTAAAGCTGGTGCTCCCAGTACTGCATTATTTTATCATGGCCCTTGTACTTATTGTTCCTGCCTATTCCTCCCCAAGATATTCTGTGGGGTGACCCCACTTCTTGAAGGTTTTGGCTCAAGTGTCACTGTATCAGAGAGGCCTTCCCTGATTTTTCTTTGTAAAGTAACACATCTCTCCCTGACCCCCAGCCATCCTCCATGGCATATCATATACTCCTTGACCACAGGATTTACCACCATCAAATATTAAACTTTCTTGTTTATTTTGTTTCCTCAGCGATAGTGTAAGCTCTGTGGAGAAAGAAACTATGATATGGTCACTGCTGTATCCCTATTTGGAGACTAGGACTGTCCAACAGAAGTCTGCAATGATCATAATGTTCTACGTATGTGCTTTCCAATAAGGCAGCATTAGCTACATGTGCCAACTGAGCACTTGAAATGCAGTTAGTAATACTGAGAAACTAGATTTTTAATTTAATTTTAATAACCACACTTGGCTGATGGCTACCATATTGGACAACACAGGTCATGGCTACCATATTGAACAACACAACAGAAATTGGCATCTAAAAAGTACATGATAAATATTTGTTGGTTCAATAAGTGAGTGATGTTTTCTATTGCAGCTGGTGCTTCTCTCTCCATACTCATTATGTTGCAGATATATATGCGTAAGTGGAGCTGCCTCATTTTTTGCACAAACTCGTGGCAGAACCTTGCATAACCAGAAATGGCTGTATACCTACGCAGTGACCTGATTAACTTTTCCCTGTTCTTATCTTCTGCTTTTTCATCCATAGAAGAAACCTGTATTCTCATGCATGACACTGTATTTTGACTCAATTGTGCCTTTTCTTTAACTTCATCTCTCCTTCTTTAATATCATAGGACATGTCATATTAGTTTCTGATTTCCCCTGCTCATGTACATGCTAGAAAGAGGTCATCATATCATTAAAGTGACGTATTGTATTATATGGTTATATCCAAATGAATGTCTTCCTATAACAATGAAAGATTTCTGGATTCTCATTACCTAAATCCAACCAATCCAGAAGTTGAACACATACAGTGTTCCATTCATGGGTTCATAACTTTTAAGCACCAACATCAGAAGCTGTGGTGGAAGGTCATATTTTTTGTGACAGCTGCTTGAAAGTTTTTATTGGTAATATTACTGGTAAACCATAGACTTCAAACTAGTGAAACAAATGAAATCACTTTATTAATAGAGAGAGAAGTAAGGAGTTTGCCCTTCACATTCTTAAACACTTAGAGTACTTCTGTGTTTTACTGAGTTCCTCATTCATCAATGAATGATAGCTGTATAGGAAAACAAAGCCAAGTACGTGCACACACACACACTCATACACACACACACAGAGCAATAGACACAGTCACTTATAACAAGATCTTAGGTCTTAATTTGATATACCTGGCATTGGATCTGTACCATTAAATGTGTCGATTTAGAGGTTTGTTAATATCTCTCCTAAGACTGGCCGACTGATTACTCTATGACTGGTAATATGGGAGAAGGGTGTTCCTAAGGTGTCTATAATCTTCTCCATAGCTGTACAAACTTTTGAAATCTTTGTCACTGTCTGCCACATTTGCAGAAAGTGTTCTCAGACAACTTGGTGAATGGACATCTAATATGCAAGTATCCTACTAACAGATTTTTTAAATCTGAGTATGCAGTCTCTGGAGCCCTGCTGTAGGGATTTCTGTCCTAAACTCTGGCCAAAAAAAACCTCTTGGTTCTTGGATAGCCAGTTAGTTCCACTGTCTCAAGCCACTATGCAAAGTCTCAAGGTCAACTCTTGAGGTCTCAAGGGGATGAGCATCATAAACAAGGCAAGTGTATGGTCAGAGTCAGGTAGACTCAGCCCATCATCTCAAGCACCTAAGCAGCAAAACAGGGGTGAAGAAGTATACACCTTTGCTACTCATTGATTTAGCAACTATCTTGTGAAGTCCTACTATACAAGAAATCACAGGGAGTAACACAAGCAAATAACCTGTGGATTTCAGAAAGTCTCTGAGTAGCCTAAAGGGCATTGTGCCTGAGTCAAAGGGATTTTGTAAGAGGTTTCTCCAGAGATATTTGGCACTGTTGGCAAAAGATGTAGGTCTGCTTTGGGAAAATTAGATAAGGAAGAGTCACTCATACAGTTTTAAGAACATGAAATTGGAAATCCGAAGACATAGGTTATGAAAAAGCCCATATAAGGATGATATAAAAATAATATCCAAAGTGGAATTAAACAGTGATTTAACTGATAAAGAAAAATTGGAAACAGGCACATGTGTGTGTTTATGTGTGTGTGTGTGTGTTCTTAGTCTAAATAGCCAAGTAATGAGATGAAATAGATTAATTTCTTTCTGGGAAGGAAAATAGCATGTATGAGTTGCAACACTCTACTAGTCTGCTTGGGCTGCCGTAGCAAAACAACAGAAATTTATTTCTCACAGTTCTGGAGGCTAGAAGTTCCAGATCAAGTTTCAGCAGGGTTCAGTTTTGGTGAGGGCTGTCTTCATGGCTTTCAGATGGCCTCCCGCTTGCTGTGTCTTTGCATGGCTATTCCTCTGAGTGTGCATGAAGAGTGAATGAGTGAGATCTCTGGTGTTTCTTCTTACAAGGACACTAATCCTGTGGACAGAGCCCCACCTTTGTGACCTTATTTAACCTTAATTATATCCTTAAAGGCCCTATCTACAAATAGGCTCACATTGGACCTCACATGTAAATTTAGCAGGGAGAGACATAATTCAGTCCATAGCAAACATTAAGCATATTTTATGTAATACTGTTGATATTTTATGACAGAGATTTTAGGCTAACCATTTTTAATCCAATTATATGTCATTATGAGGAATATTAGAGCAATACTGTTATATACACGATCAGAATATAGTACATTTTGGTTTAAATTCCAAGCATTTACTGAACATTCATCCTGTACAATAACCACAAGCCAGACATTCTTTTGTACACACTTTTCATTTAGTGCACATTGTCAACTTGTGGCATTTGGTAATTCATAATAACTGAAGTGGGATTGAAAATTGTGTTTAGGAACTCTCTCCCACTTCTGGGAACACAATGAGAAGAGGTAAAGTAGAATATGACTTCATTTTTGTTTTATTTTATTTTATGTTATTTTTGTCCCAGGGGTTTCTCGTGAACTCTAAACCACAGGAACTTGCCTGTAGTTGGGATGCCATTACATATGTTTGAAATTTACAGAGGACTCCAGTAAAACTCTAGATTTCTGGACAACTAAATTTCTTGGGAGCACTTCAAAGTGCTACTTGACTCAGAATTTTCCAACTATCTTAATTTTACAGAACTGTATATCTAGGTATATGCAGGAAATTCTGTATTATATTTTAATTAACTAGTTAAATAATTCTTACTGTATATGTTTAATGTATACAACATGATGTTTTGATATTCTTTCGTTGATATACGTATGTATAGTCAAGCGATTGCCACTGTCAAGCAAATTAACATACCCATGATCTCACATAACTACTTTTGTTTTTCTTTCCTTTTTTTGTGTGGTAAGAGTACCTAAAAATTTGCTCTCTTGGCCAATTATCGTTACAATCACAATATTATTAACTATACTTCTCATGGTATTTGTTAGATCTCTAGACATTTCTTCTACAAAATTGCAACTTGGTACCTTTTGTCCTGTGTCTTGCTATTTCTCCTGATCCTAGTAGCCTCAGCTTGATTCTGTTTCCATGTATTCAATTTTTTTTTTAAAGATTCCACGTTTGATTCTTTTTCTGTGTCTGGCTTATTTAACTTAGCATAATGCTTTCTAGGTTTATCCATGTTGCTGCAAACAGCAGACTCTCCTCTTTTAAGACTGAATAAAATTTCATTGTATGCATATACCACAATTTCTTTATCCATTCATCTGTAGACGGACACTGAAAATTTTTTCATATCTTGGCTATTGTGAAAAATGCTGCAATGAACATAGGAGTGAAGCTCTGTTTATGAGGCAGTGATTTCACTTTATTTGGGAATATACTCAAAAGAAAGATTGCTTAGTCATATGATAGTTCTATTTTTAATTTCTTTAGGAACTGTCATATTGTTGTCCACAATAGTTACACTAATCTACATTCCCAACATTACACGAGTGTTCCCTTTTCTCTGCACCCTTGCCAACTGTCTTTGGAGAAATGTCTATTCAGGTTCATTGCTCATTTTTAAATTGGGTTTTTTTGTTTGCCATTGAGTTGTGTGAGTTCCTTCTATATTGTGTATATTAAACTCTTATTAGATAAATGGTTGCAATTATTTTCTCCCAATCCAGATTGCCTTTTCATTTTATTTCCTTTGCTGCACAGAAGCTTTATAGTTTGTTGTAGTCTCACTTGTTTATTTTTGTTTGATTGCCTGTGCTTTTTGCATCCCATCCAAAAAAGCGTTGCCAATACCAGTGTCAAGGAGCTTTTCCCCTGTTTTCTTCTAGAGTTTTATGGTTTCTGGTCTTCCATTTAGTTTTTAATTTATTTTGAGTTGATTTTTGCATATGTTGTAAGACAATGGTCGAATTTCATTCTTTTGCATGTGAATATCCCATTTTCCCTACACCATTTATTGAAAAAAAACTATCCTTTCCCCATGGTGTCTCCTTGGTGCTGTTATCAAAAATTAGTTGATTGTATATCCCTGAGTTTATTTCTGAGATCTCTATTCTGGTCCATTAATCTATGTTCTGTTTTAATGCCAGTATCATACTGTTTTGATTACTACAGCTTTCTAGTAGATTTTGAGATCCAGGTAGTATAGTGCCTCAAACTTTGTGCTTTTTGCTTTAGCTATTTGACATCTTTTGTGTTTCCACATGAATTTTAGTATCTCTTTTCTATTTCTGTGAAAAATGTCATTGGAATTTTGATAGAAATTGCATTAAGTTTGTATATCATTTTGGCTCATATGCACGTATTAAAAATTTTAATTATTGAAATACATGAACAAAGGATATATTTATTTGTCTTCAATTTATTTCATCAATGTTTCATAATTTTTATGTAAATATCCTTCATCTCTTTAAATTTATTCTCATGTATTTTTATTTAAATTTATTCCTATATATTTTATTTTTGATGCTATTGCAAGTGGGATTGCTTTCTGGATTTCTTTTTCAGAAATGCTACTGATTTGTCTGCGTTGATTTTTTAGCAGGAGAATCTTGAAAGAATATTTGCCCTTAACTTCACTGATAAATCCACCCACTCTAAAGTGGGAGAATCAGCAGGGATTCTTGCTTGCTGGTCTTGTCATCTTCAATACACTGTTCAAGCACAATAGTTGTTGAATATAAGAGGATCCTGTAGAGTAATTTCTCTGAGAACTATAACACCACACCATTGTTTAATTTGGCCAGACTGTAGGTTTAAAGGGCCTTTGACACCGTCTTTTAAAGTATTTTCAAATCCCGAATTTGCATTATAAGGCATAATGCAGTATTCAGAATAAACAAAAAAGCAACTAACAAATAATGCAAACAAAAAATTGCCACATTCATCAGACTGTAAACTACAGCATTGATTACAGTGATCTCGTCAGTCTTAGTGTACATATTTGTCCTCTTCTAAGCTAATATGTGTATATTTTAAATTACAATGAATTTCATACCACCTCCCACCTAGTTTAGAGTATACAATCTAAAGTAAATTTCATTTGTCTGATAATATTTCAAGTATTATATATTATTTACACAAGCCCCACAGGTTGATACATATGTTTTTGTTTGCCTGTGGCTGAGAACACAAGGATTTGTTGAGCTGATTTTATGTATTTCTTTCCTTGAGGTAAAACTTTTCTTTGTTTAGAGCAAAAGGCTCCATAGTACAATTTGTTTTCACCAAGGAATGTATTTGCTTATTTCATAAACATATTTATTATGAATCATTCTCTGAACGAGAGGAGCATTGCCCATGATACATGGTGAGCACAGTTAAATTGGTGAACAGAGACAGACAGACAAAATAAGTTTTCTAAGAGATCATGAGTCTGTAATTCAATAATACTAACTGAACAAGAATTCTCACCAGGCTCTGGAAAAAGTAGACTTATAGTTTTGTAATATAATGAATATCATTAGTGGCATTTATAAGCAGAATTGACTTGTAGTTTTTTTTAATTGGAATGGGTTTAAGGAATAATGAAGTGAGATCATACAGTTTATCCCTACTGTTTTTCTATAAATATTTTATCTTAACATATTTATATTAATATTATATTTGGATTTTCATTCAGAGAGCTAATCTTGCTATTTCATAACATTAATTTTCCATAAAATAAAAAGGAAGCTTTTAATATAACATGAATCTGCCAACATACCTGATTATCCTAAGTAATAAGGAGAGGCTTTTGGCTCTTTTACTAAAGTACACAATTAATTGGAAGATAATAATGTCAAATAAATACTAGTTTAATATACTACTTTTGAATATATTTTATGTCTTTATTAAGGTGTGTATTAACATTTCTATTTATAATATTGGTTTAACTTATTTTGAAAAAAACCTTTACAATGTACGAGAAATGACACAGAAAGATATAAAGCACATTTAGCATTGTTGTGTTTGAATAACTGCAAATGTTCTAAATGTGAATAAGAGCATATAATTAAGATTTTTTGAATAAACTCCTAAAATTGAAATGTTTGTGTTGTCTTTATATCATTACCCTAATGCCCATTTTTGGTTGAGGTATTTGACAGCCAGAATAATGGCTCCCCAAGGATGTCCATGGTTTTGGAATTTAAGAATATGTTACATTACATGGCAAATCTGCAGAAATTAAAGTAGCAGATGGATTTAAAGTTGCTAATCTGCTGACTTTAAGAGAGGTAGATTTTCTTGGATTATTCCACTGGGTCCAATATTATCACAATAATTCCTAAATGCGGAGGAAATTAGAAGAAGTGAGTGCTTTGATACGAGAAGTACTTGAACCATACTTGCTGGGTGTGAAGATGGGGGAAGGGGCCACTAGCCAAAGAATGTAGGTGTCCTCTGGAAGCTGGAAACAGCTAGAAAACATGCTTTCTGTAGAGGCTGCAGAAAGGAGCTCAGCTCTGGGATCATTCTCAGTTCCTTAAGGCTGCCCTCTGGTCCTAGCCTTGGCTAGCCTAGGCCTTGGCCTTCTCATAGCATCACAATTTATTTTTTAAAAAGTCATCAAGAGAATTAATCTCTCAAGCTTGCCATGATCATGTCTTATGCAATCTAATCAAGGAAATGGAATATCCCCTCATATCCATAAGCCCTGGCCACACTCAAGAGAAAAACATATACATGGCAAATATAGCAGAGAACAAGAAATTTGGAGGCCATCTTGGAATTCTGTCTACAACACTCCTGGTATTCCCTCTGTGTGTTTGTCTTTGTCTCTCTCCACATATATATACGTACATACACATCCATGCACATATGTATTTGTATTACTTTTTTCAATGTAGACATATCAGCTTCTTATAATATTTGATTTCTTTGTTTTTCCACTAGTTCAGTCATATTTCGCTGTTTTAGCTACCAGATCCCATCTGATACATGAAAACAACATGAAGAAGATAAAGAAAGTTTCTCTATGCATCTTTTCTCTTGTGACATTCAATTGCATACTCACCATCACCCAAACCGCAAAATTATTGACTGACACTTCAAATAATCTCTTCTAATACTTATTTACATTAAAAATATTTTTCTTTATGAGGGTGAAGTAGAAATTAATTCACAGCTCTGTACTCTGGACAAAGAAAAAACTGTAACAAAAAAATCTTCACACTGATCTAACACTTTATATTCTCATGAGTCAAGTGATTAATTAAATTCCAATGCTCCTCTGAAGGAGGTTGGGCATTTCTATAAATTAAAAAATATCGCTGGGCATGGTGGCTCACGTCTGTAATCCCAGCACTTTGGGAGGCCAAGGCAGGCAGATCACGAGGTCAGGAGATCGAGACCATCCTGGCTTACACGGTGAAACACTGTCTCTACTAAAAATACAAAAAAAAAAAAAGTTAGGTGGGCGTAGTGGTGGGCACCTGTAGTCCCAGCTACTCGGGAGGCTGAGGCAGAAGAATGGCGTGAACCCAGGAGGCAGAGCTTGCAGTGAGCCAAGATCGTGCCACCGCACTCCAGCCTGGGTGACAGAGCGAGACTCCATCTCAAAAAAAAAAAAAAAAAAATTATAACTAAAGTTTTGAATTAAATCATTCTTATTGTCCAGGAATGCACGCCCTTAAATATATGTAATAAAAAATTAAAGATTTCTTATAGAAAAACTTATTGAAAAATCACTGAAAGATAACAAATGATATTATAAACTATGTATTTCTGTAGTAAATTTCCCCAAAATACATAATTTTATGAGCAAAAAGGTGTGGAATATATAAAATATTGTATGTATGTGTGTGTATATAAGCTTTTTAAGTGAAGTTAAGAAACATGAATGGGGACCTATGAAGCATTATTTCTGTGTATGTACCAATATCCTGTTATCTCCAGTGCCCAACCCTAAGATCTCTGACTCTACCACATTAACTTCAGACTAAAAACTAACCCTTTTAAACACACCGTAAATGATTTTTTTTGTTAAATGCAACTTAAAAATTTCAAAATATATAATAGTAAAAATGATGTTTGATATATTGTGTTGAAATGTTAAAGAATAAACTGTAGTTTGAATGCATCTGAATATTTTGTAGGCATGCAACAGCTCTTGGTAAGAAACCATTCCATCTTTCTGAGAGAAAGTTGTATATTAACTGAAGAGAGGCATTTTGTTTTGATCCGGAGGCACAAGAAATCTTAAAGTGTGAATCCCATTAGGTTATAAGATAAAAAAAAATCCTATCAGAGAATAGGAAAATAAAAACCACTAGTAATCTCATTACTGCCTCTTCAAATACTACTGCTATATAGGTGAACACCTTCCCCTCTAGTCTTTCCTCTTTCTTCCCAATATAGCCGACGTGTGGATCAAGCATGTCTAGTGGGATATAAGCACAAAGTATGCTTATTCTTGTTTTCTCCTCTTTTTATTTGTTCTGATTATTAATTTTTCCCCTAGTCATAGTTCTTTTTTTGGATGAAATTTAGGGCAAGTGTTCAGGCTTACCTAGTTACTTCAGATGATGACATCTTCTCTAAACAGTAATTAATATTTTCAGTCCATGGTAATATTCAACATTTTAAGCTCATTTAAAATACTAACTATGCCCCCCGATATGGTTTGACTCTGTGTCCGCACCCAAATCTCATGTCAAATTGTAATCCCCACTTATTGAAGGTGGGGACTCATGGGAGGTGATTGGATCATAGTGGGGGGTTCCAGTGGTTTAGCACCATCCTCCCTAGGGGTGTCTTTTGATAGAGTTCTCACCAGATCCGATGAGATCTGATGGTTTAAAAGTGTGTAGCAGTCTCAGTCTCTCTGTCTGTCTGTCTGTCTGTCTGTCTCTCTCTCTGTCTCTCAATCCCCTGCTCCACCATGGTAAGATGTGCTTACTTCCCCTTTATGTTCTGACACGATTGTAAGTTTCCTGAGGCCTCCCAGCCATGCTTCTGTACAGCCTGAGGAACTGTGAGTCAATTAAATGTCTTTTCTTCATAAACTACCCAGTCTCAGGTAGTTCTTTATAGCAGCATGAAAACAGACTAATACACCCCCTTTCTCAGCCTGTGCTTGTGGTAAGGCTAGCCAATGCAAGCAGGAAAGAGGGGTGCTGTCTACTGTTTCTCAAATTGGCATCTGTGCCCCTTCTTCATCTTGTCAGTTATAGTGTCTGACCCCTAAGTGGCATGGGAAAGGAGAGGACAAAAAGAAAGGATTTAGACATTTGACTAATACTGTTCAGAGTTGAAATGCGCTCTTTGAGCAGGTAGGCATTTAAAGCTAACTTTTCCCTCATGGGATACACTTGTGGGTTCTTTGGAGACTGATCTGCGTGACCCCAATGGCTCAATGAGAATCTTCTCCTACAATTCCCTTGACTAGGTAATGCCCTCACTCTCCTGCTATCTTCTTCTCCCTGGTTCTCAGTGTTTCACTGCCACATAAACTCTCTCTCTCACTGTTGGGGTCCCATTGCCCCTCTGAGTGGAATTCCTGGGCAAAAGATTCAATGCAAGCTCACCAGGCTATCTCACATTGGGCCTACATCTGGTCTCCTGGAAATATGCCCATATCCTTTGTCTGGACAATCCTGAGACAGACCCAGCCCAATGCAGAAGTGCCTATTCTTCTCTCAGCAGCAGATTAACTTGTCTGGGAGTTACTCATCCTCAGACTTCTCAAGCTCATTCTGACACCTGTCCACCTAATGCAGCAACTGCACGTGACACAATAAACACTTAATGCAAGTCACAAATGGGAGTCACATATATAATATTATTAGTAGCCACGCTAGAAAAATGAGACAGAAACAGGTAAAGTTAATTTCAATTTCAGTAACATTTCATTTAATCTAATCTGTCAAAAATACTATTGTCTCAATATATAATCAACAAAACTGTTAATGAAATACATTACAGTTTTTTTGTATTAAGTCTTTGAAATTGAGTGTGTATTTTAGACTTAAAGTACATCTCTACTCAGGGTAGCTGCATTTCAAATGTTATATTGCCTCAAATCATAAGTGGCTTGTGTATTGGAAAGTGCAGCTTTAAATCTTTAACAGTCTTTAACTTTAAAGACTTAAAAACTCAAGATGAGAATACTCTCTTTATTTATTCCTGTTTTTCCCATTCTAATATTATTTTTTCTCCTCTGATGTTCCAAGTTCCTTCTGTTATAATTTCCCTTCTAGCTGCAGACCTACTAACCATTTATGTAGGTTGGGTTATCTGGCAAGAAATTATCTTAATTTTGTCATCTGAAAATGTCTTTATTTTTCCTTCTTTCTTGAGGTATATAGAAATTTGTTCTGGATTGAAGTTCTTTCCTTTCAGCCCTTAAAGCAAGTTTTGCCACTTCCTTCTGGCTTCCATGGTTTCAGAGGAGATCTGCTGTCATTTGATTCATTGTTGCCTCATAAGCCATATTACTCTAGCAGTTTTCCAGATTTTATCTTTTGTTTTCAAAAGTTTGAGTATAATGTGTCTTAATATGTATTTCGATGAGTTTATTCTTTCTGGGACTCATTAATCTTATTAAATACAGAGTTTTTCTTCTTGCCAAGTTTGGTAAATTTTTAGCTATGACTTTATCAAATAGTTTTTCAGCCTGACCCTTTTTATCCTCTCCTTCTGGGACCTCCATGACATAAGTTTTAGATCTTCTGTATTGTCTACATGGTCCCAAAGCTCTGTTCATGTTTTGTTTTCAGTCTATTTTCTCTCTTTTGCTCAAATTGGGTAATTTTCTATTGATTAGTCTTCAGATTTATTGATTCTTTCCTCTGTTATCTCTATTCTATTATTGAGTACATCCAGTGAAATGTTTATGTTGGTTTTTGTGTTTTTCCATTTTGTAATTTTCATTCGGTTCTTTTAAAAAAATCTTCTTTCATTGAAACTTTCTCTTTCAAGAGTGTTTGTAATTGCTCACTGAAGTGTTTTTGGATAGTTGCACTGAAATTCCGTCAGATAATTTTGATAACTGTGTCTGTTTGGCCTTGGTATCTATGAATTGCTAATTCTAGTGTGATTGTTCTGGTTGTTGATATTACAATGATTTTCAAATGTATCCTAGAAATTTCTGGTATTATGTTATTAGACTCTAGATCCTATTTAAAACTTCTGTTTTATTGGGCATTACCTTGTTTAGGATTAGCATACATGCTCTGGCCTACTTTTGCGGTTACAATAATTTTGTTTTCAGAGTCTTTGCAGTGCTGTTCTGCTCTTCTTTGTGTGGTACTCAAAGGCTAATCTGAAAACTTGTGTGATTTTCCACACAGCAGTTCAGCTCTCAAATCTTTTGCCATATTAAATCTGGTAGGTTTCTCATGTGGGCATCTTAATAATTTGCTAAGGACTTTCTATATAAGTTTGAAGAATGCTTTTTACTAGCTCTATCCTCTGTTCTCTGAAATTCTGCCCAACACTCTATTTGGGAGGGGAAGGAGTTCCTCCTGCCAGTGCAGGGAGATGGTCCAATTTCTCCAGTGGCCCTCCTCTGGCACTAGCAGGATTGGAGAAATATAACACCACCTCTTAAAGCTGAGTGGGGTTGCAAGCCCAACCTCCCCACTGCACAGGAGAAGCAGAGGGCTGCTTACTGCCCGTCTGATGATGATGGAGGCCCAGGCTCTCCACTTGGACTCTGATGACACCACTGGAGAGGAAGAAGAGGTGATGGTGATGAGGTGGGAAGAACATGTTGTTTTTCCTGTGGTGTTGGTTGAGGTTTTCTATTCTTCTAAGCCACTCTTTTCCTGGTTCTTTGGCTAGACAGAACAGTCTTTTCTTGGACCAATTTTTATCTGTGCCTGTTGGCATTTCTGAATTGCCAGCTTCTCCAGCCCCTAGTCAGGGATATGTGAGAAACAGAAAGACAACCTAGGAATTCACTACTCTGTTATTCCTCAAATCTCAAGATCTGCCTTCTTCTTTCTACCTTTCAAACTCTTCTTATTTTGCTTTATTATGTGGGGGGATTTTTACTTGTACTTAGCAGAAGGACTAAGGTAAAAGGAGTCTATTTCATTATATTCAAAACTGAAACTCCTATTGCTTAAACAAAATTTACCTTTATTGATGTAACTAGTGGCTCTAATAACTCATTTTGAAACAATAATTAGTGAATATATTAATGTTCACAAATGCTGTATTTCCATTTAATATACGTTTATATTTTTAAAATGTGCAGCACTCAAACAGCTAATCAAATTAAAGAATCCTAGTTGACATAAAAACAATTATCCTTCACAGTCAAACTCTGTTTTATCAATTTGGTAACTGTCATTCCCAGATAAGGAGCGATTTTCACTTAGTTTTCCTTGCCAATACTACTTAAAGTCTTACTACTAAAAATAAGATTCAAAACTTGAAAATAATCCATTAGAATATTTAATCTTTCAAATGCTTAAACAATTTGAAAGAAATGACAAGAAGTATTATTTAGGGCTTATTCTTTTAAGAGGATCTAATTATATTTAGCCATGTTCTACTAGAGTTAGTATTACACAGTGACTGAGCTGATTTGTTTATCAGAAGAGTTTATTCCTGGTCCTACAAGTGTTTTCACAATAATATTTGCAAAGATGTTTAAGGCCTTTCAATGATATGTTCACAAAGCGCTTAAATATTTCAATGATATTTGTATATCTTGCAAAATTGCACATAGAGTAGTGAAGTGAGTAATATGTTCTCATATATTTAAGACCTAGACAAATATGTTATTATGCTTACTTTGGAAATATACTTTATACATGAGCATTCGTCTCCTGGTAATATATATAACTATAGTTTTAAATGTATAGGTGTATATTATGATGTTGCTAATAGAGCCATTCTAGGCTCTCATGTAAATATAGGATAAATATCAAAATGTATTTAAGTCATCAAAACTTTTATAATCATATTAGATATTAGAAGAAATATTTTGGTTAAATTTTGCTTGCATACACAATTTACCTGAGAAAAGCATATATATTATATTTATTCTAGGTCACCTCAGAAGTTGAATTTATGAGTTCAGTAAAGCACCTTTTGGTTATATAGCAATATTTATTGGCTATTGATTTTTATTTTTTAATGAGTATATGATGTAATACTTCAAATACATACATTTCGAATTAATATATTAGGTAAAATTAGTAAAAAAAAATTGCAGGTGTGATGCTTTTCAGCATTTTAAATATAGTACAGTTGATGAAATGTGTAGTAGAAAAGGTGGTGTAGAATTGTGGTCAGCAATCTATGTTCTTTCCTCAGTTCCATGAGTGACTTTACAAACAAGTCATCAAGTTACCCCTTAGAGTTGTGTAAGAAGAACCTGAGTATGTGACCCCTCTTGTCTCTACAAGAGAAGTGGCCTCAAAAGCAATATGAATGCCTTAGAATTGGGTATTTTAAAATATAAGCAATTATTTTAAGTAACTTGGTGTCCTAAAGAATAAGGAAATATATATTCTCACATCTAAAATACTCTTCAATGATCAAGTTGCCATGTGTGGGGGCAGGAGGGTTACAATTCTATAGCCCTAGCAACAATGAGTGGGACATATATAAAACTGAAACCATAATTAATACAGAAGTTGCAGTACAGAAAGCCTTCTGCTTCAACTTCCACTACATCAGTACATCAAAATGATTCTTAAAGTCATGTTTAAGATAAAAATTATAGCTGTTTATTGTCCAGTGATAACCCAGTTAACGTTTGGAGCCAATCACCGTGGACATTAGTTCATTGGTTTGGGAGTATGTAGTTACTCATATTTAGTAATGACTCTAGTGATATTGGGTGGGATATTTTAGCACCTAGAAGACATAAGACTCCCTATCTTCTCAACAAAGACTTCATTTATAGTTTTGCTTTCATGAATCCTGTGTTTGGAAATATTTTCTCTACTAAATCACCAGATTAATTTGCTTTCATTTATTTATTATACAAATACCATTGGTTGTCTACTGTAAATCAAGGACTATTCAAGGTCCTGAGGATATAGTTCTCCTCTTAGAGCTATAAATATTTTCTCATTTCATAGTAAAAAGACATAAGCAAATTTCTAACTGAGCTTATGATTATTAGATAAAAACTAAGGCTATTATACTGGCTTGATATAACTTCAGGCAAAAGCAAAATATCTTGGTGATTTCCTTTACTTTAGCTGATATATCTTATGTTTCTAAATTTATAAAACAGCCCAAGGACCCTTCATTACTAGCTCCAGACACCTAAGGGTACAGTGAATCCCTTTGGAGAAAGTGCCCTACAGTTTGAAAATCTGCTCATTTTAAACACTAAGATAATTTGCTAAAAGTTTATCTTGAAATATTCTCTATTTTGTTAATTATATAGTCATTGTAGTTGGCTGAATGCTTTTAGGAATGAAATGGGTCAAAGGCATTACAACTCTAAAATTGCTCATGTTAATTTCTCTTCCTATTTTTAATTGTATTTTCTCTTCCTATTTTTCATTGCATTCTGGATTTTTAAATATTATTTCTATTCTCAGAATATTTAATAAAATCTAGCATGCATGAGGTTTGTGGGCATAATGTTATGAGATTCTCAAACAAAACTCTGTGTATGTGTGTGTGTGTGTGTTTTGGATATTTGAAAAAACTGTGTCTATTCTGGACATCTCCCAAATTAGTATTGTTTGCTTAAGACTGAGATTTATGTTACTGTCATGTAAAGTTGGTGATGTAATTTAAAAATTATATATAATTTCAAAAGTAGTAGTCTTCAAGATAATATAGTCTATCTTCTTCTGTCAAATCTTTTTTCAAAATCTTATCTCTTTATTCCTATTTCCTCTACCCTTTTTTTATTCCTTGCAATTACTTTAATGATCTAATTCTGATGAACCAGTTTTTCATGTATCATCTAAATGGTGTGTGGGACTTTGTTGGCTCCCCCTGATGCATGCCCCTTGATAGTCATGCCCATCTGAGTTCCCTCCATATCAACTCTAGGCTTGCTCATGTGGCTAGTTTTGGCCAATGCAACATAAAAATCAGGCATTAAACTGTCTTCTTGAAACATCTTCCTTGGATCCCAGACATACTATAATATGAGGTAGGCAAAATAGCTATATGGAATAATCTACATGGAGAACTGAAGTCCCTGCCTAACAGCCCCAGCATTCATCCACATGAGTGAGGCCATTTGGACCTTTAATTATACCTGGGGGCCTATATGATATCTCATGAAAAAAGGGAGCTTCATGATCAACCCAATCAAACCACAGAATCATGGAATAATAATCAATTTCTGCTATTTTACCCACTAAACTTCAAAGTAGTTTGTTACAAATAGATAATCAAAACATGGTTTTTCCCCCCACAGCTAGATTTTAGTCCCTCAGAGCATCTCCCCATGGCTACCCAGTCCACAGCTATATTTCAAATCCAATGCGTGCATTAGAAAAAACAAAAATGAAGCAGAAATGGTTTATCTCCTAAAAGAGCTTATAATCTAGCAGGCAAGCTATTACATATGTAACTAAATTTTAGGTTGAAAGTGATAAGCTTCTTGAGAGTTTCAGAGGTAACATTCTATGATGGTTGAGTAGAAGGATGGGTGAAACATCTTATAGGTTGCCATGCATGGAGGCCATGAAAATATACCACTCAGATTCCCTGCTCATGGGAAAGTAGTTAACTGCAAGTTCCAACAGGTGGCTCTCTGGATCTACTGCTGTCTTTGAGCTTAGGCCACCCTTTCTATAGGATCAAATGAGCTAATCACTGAGCATGTGTCTTAGTCCATGCGAGTTGCTATAACAAAATACCATGGACTTGGTGTTTACTAACAACAGACATTTATGTCTCATAGTTCTAGAGGCTGGTAGTTTCACAATGAAGGTGCCAGCATATTTGGTGTCTGGTGAGGGCCCACTTTCTGGTTCATAGACTATGCATGTTAGCTTTGCCTTCACATGTCAGGGGGATGAGGAATTTTTCTCCAGCCTCTTTTATAAGTTCATTAATCCCAATCATGAGGGTGGACTACCTAATCACCTCCCAATGTTCCTACCCCCACCTTGAAGATTAGGATTTCAACATATGAATTTGGTGGAGGGGACACAAATATTCAGTCATAGGAGTGGTGATTCTAATTCTGGCTCATTCCTTTGAGATGTGTAGCTTCTCTAATAGGAGACTCGGAGTTGAAGATTTCACACTGGTCTGGCTGAAACTTTCACAAAAATCTGCTGAAGGTTAATACACTTCCTCCATGATTGTCCTTCCTTTTACTTTTTCCTCACGTTTCAGACTTGTACGTCCTTGCCTTCTTCTCCCTCCTCTTTAGATTTTACAGGCCTTTTCTGAAAAAAATAATCTCTTACATATCTAATCCGATATTGACATTTGTTTCTTGGGAGAGAACACACCAGGTGTATTGAGTCTTGAAGGACAAGATTTGAACACCGGAAGAGAAATGGAATTCAAGGAGACAGAAGCCATTTGAAAAGGGAATTGAAAGAGGAAAAGCTTGATGACTAATATGTGAAATAATATTTCACAGGAGCATAATGAATAGGAGGAAGGATCAAATGAATCACAGAAGAAAAAGTAACATGTGATCTTAAAGTCAAGACAAAAGAGTTTGGACATTGGAATAGATAAACAGGGAAGCATGGAAGAATTTTGCATGAAGGAATAACATAATCTGAGTTGTGCTTTAGGAAAAGTCATCTGCTACTAGGGTCTCCTAACTCTTCTAGCCAAGTAGGAAGTCAAGTAAAAGACTGATCTTATAAACCAATGGGGAAATTGACACAAGCTTGGCATGAGGAATAATGATGACAATGATAACTCCCTTACATGTATACAATGCTGTGGGCTTTACAAAAAGCTTTTCACACAAATTTAATTGTATTGTCATAAATTTAGGGAGTTAATTATTTTTATCTCTACTTTATAGATGAAGAAACAGAAGTTCAGAGACCCAGATAATGTCATTTAACTTCAGTGCAGTTTGTAGCTAACAAAGCTAGGATGTGATATCATATCTTCTGATTCCAAATCCAGGGCTCTTTATAATTACATCAAATTTTAAATCTGAAAGACACTGAGGTGAAGCATCAGTCAACTAATGGAGAAATTAGAACTTGTGAGAGTAGTTAGTGTTGGAGAAGTATCTTTTGGACCAATATCTAAAGAGAAGTTGGAGGAAGCCCTGAGTTGATGTATTAATGAAGAGAGTTTAGGGAGAGAAGAGCATTCTGAAAAGTATAATGAATACTTTAGCTCAATGCTTAAGCAACAAGAGAAGGATCTGCAACTAGAGAAAAGAACAACAAATGCTCATTCAACAAATATTTATTGAACACCTACTACTTACCAGCCTAGGGATAAAGAGTTCAAAAAATAACAGACAAGGCTAGGCATAGTGGCTCATGCCTGCAATCCCAGACCAAGACAGGATAATTGCTTGAGCCCAGGAATTCAAGACCAACTTGGGCAACACAGTGAGACCCCCATCTCTACAAACATAAAAAAACATTAGCCAGCCATGGTGGTGTACACCTGTGGTCCTAACTGCTCAGGAGGCTGAGGCAGGAGAACTGCTTGAGCCCAGGAGGTTGAGGCTGCAGTGAACTATGATCATGCCAATCCACTCTAGCCTGGGCAACAGTGTGAGGCTTCATCTCTAAAAAATTTTTCAAAAATGACAAAAATGTCTTCCAATGAAAATCTTATATTCTGGAGATGTCAAACAGGCTTAAAGATTTTTAACATTCACACATGAGCAAATGAAAGAGCTGGTTTGAATGTGCTTCTGACCTCACATTTACATTTGGTCTCAGGAAGTGAGATATGTCTTCACATCACTATAAAATGAAGTTGCATCTCTTATTTTTGCTGTTAGGCCAAATTCAATTTCCAGACATAAAAACCTCTGTTGTGTTCTTGATTGGAAAATGTGAAAGCAATTTACTTTTGGTGAGTTAATGTACAACCCCTGGTCTCTATATTCTTATAAATGTTTATAACTTTTTAGAGTTTACAAAGCACCATATCTATCTCTTAGGATATGTAAATTTTGTCTAGGTGTATTTTTGAAAAGTTGAAGACCTAGTTATCCTAAGGCAGATTTTTTTTATTAATATTACTAGAGGAGAATGGAGGTGGCTGCTGCATTTCAGAGGGCTGTTTCTTGTAGCTGTGTTTCTATGTTTTTACTGCTTTCCATCTTACCAGACATTGTTAGACACAGCCAATGATCAACAACAGCATTTAAATCATCTTCATAATTGACTTCATTTATAAGAAATGATTTACTTAGATTTAGAAGATTATCCAAACTACTATCTTAAGTTTTTTTTTTAAAGCAAATACAGTTTTTGTTGCATTCTCTAAGTTCCCATGAATAAACTTAAGAAAGTATATCCTTTAAAATTACTGGATTTAAAAATATTGACATTTATGCTTTCAGATATAAAAAGATGCACACTTCTCTAATACAGAAACATACAATCACACATGTACACACATGTGCCATGCATAGAGTCTTATTCCACAATAAAGCTGAGTTTGCACTCAGCATTTACTATAAGTTAAAATAAATCTCTCTCACACACACATACAACCTATGTACCAATCTGAAATTATGGCCTCAAATAGTAAAATGCCATAAAAACCTTAATTGCAGGGGCATTAATGGGAACCTCTATAATACTGGGAAACTGCCCACTGAATAATGCCTCTCCAGAGAGACTTGCTGACTACACACCTGGCTCCGTAAATGAAAGCAGAGCCCGTGCCTCATTTCGTCCCTTCAGCCTTGAAACTGCTTAGAGTCCTCACTCTGCTCATTTTGATATATCTCTCATGAGTGACAAGTATATCCATGAGATAATAAAATGTGTTAAGATAGTCAGCTTGGCAGTGTTTTTGCTGATGTATTAATTCATTTCTTTTCACGTGCTATATCACCACAATGTCTCACCAGATTTTATGAGAGGGTTCACTGAAGTGAAAATCAAGCCAATGAATCGTTTAATATGAACTAATGAAAACCAGATATAAAAGGCTTTAGTAACTGTTTTGGAGCTTTAATTGTCAAATGGGTGTAAATTCTGAGCACTTCTAAGTAAGAGAAAGGACTGTAATGATGAAATTGGGATTACTCTGTGATAATTGGTTTGATTAAATAGTCATGTAAACAATGATGTCCTGAATGAAAACACTGAACTAGGAAGGAGGAAATGGTTTCTCCAAGGTAGGAGATGCACTTTAGACAAAAGGGTACCATTATGTATATTTTCTTTGCCATGGTTTGAGAGAAATCATTGGTAGCATGTTATAACCATTTATACAAAGCTCACTTTGTTCAAAGAAATTCATAAAGACATTTACAATATTTTGAAAAAACAAAATACGTCAAAACTCCTGTTGTTTGTTAATGATATTGATGCAATAAATTGATGGATTTGCTACACAATTAACTGTTACAGTGCACAAAGAGGATCTAAAAAGAAGACAGCTATAAATACAGCACATAGGTTATTCTCAGATATGGAAAGTATTTTTATTGTGTTAAAATAGGCAGTGTCTATAATAACTGATTCAGGAAAAGATGACCAATAGGTTTTAAAACCATGGGGTAAAAAATTTTTAGGGAATAGGATATTGATAAGATGCCAGAGTATTATCCAACAGATTACTTGCTAAATACAAAGAAAAAAATTACAACTTTGAGTCAGAGCCTTAAATAAATGATCAAATTCAGCATCATCACTGATAATGCTTCTTGGTATGGTGCAGTAAAAAGTATGTAATATCCCTTATGTAATATGTTTGTGCCAAAATATTTAAACTGAATTTAATCTTGAGGAAATAAGCAGACAAATCCAGAATGTAGATAAATTCTATAAGACAACTGGCCTGAACAAAACACAATGCCATTTAAAACAAAACAAAAAAACCCTCAAAATATAAATGGAGGAAAGCACCATCCTAATTCCAAAAAATGTAAAGAGACAGAACACCAAAGGTAAGGATTAATTCCTGGATAGGAAAAAAGAAAGATACTTCTTTTGAGGACAATTGAATTGTATAGTGTATTTTGGATATTATTGCATTAATATGGACTTTCTTAGTATAATAATGTAGGTGATTGTCTTATTCTTAGGATATGTATGCTGCAGTAGGGCATAAATACAACATCTGCAACTTCCTGTCAAATAGTTAATCACAAAACAACAGAAGAAGAGGTAAGTGTGGCAAAATGTTTAGTTTGATGAAGACTATATGTGTACTTACCTTTCAATTTTTCTGTAGTTTAAATATTTTCAAAACAAAAAAATTAGAGAAAATCAGCATTATATATGTGGTGTTTTAAAGTCAGATAAATATATTTCAGGTTTGCTGAATAGATACACACTTTTACATCCCCTCATAACTAGCGTTATTAAACTTTGGTTTATGAACACTTATACACAGATAAATGTGATAAACAAAGTGACAACTATTTTCCGAGAACTCATCTCCCAAGTTGCTCAAGACTCAAAGATGTCAATTGCTTTTTGCTCCATCTTACTTCTAGGAACTATATTTAGCCTTCTTATTATAGATGAAGAAATTTCAAAGGGATTAGTCAATGCAACTCTGTAATTTAGACCAATTTTATCTTGGCACATTTTAGACAATGCTGAAATAAAATGTTCATTCTTAAAAAGACATTCATATGCATTTTTATTACATAAGCTTTTAAACAGCCTTGGAAAATGAAGAATTCAGTCATTTAGTAATTTTGTTCTTATTATTTATTTGACTCACTCTATCAAATAATTTGATTTCCTTGATTGTTGCAAATAGCTACATTTAGATGTTTGCCAAAAATTATGCAGGAAAATGGTATGAAAAATGATACGAGAGCATATCTTCCTCTTTTTGTTTTTCAGTGACAGGTCTTTCCAACGTAATTGCAGAGTACATTTTTAACTTCTTGTGCTTACATTCCCAACATGGAAATAGTTAATACTCATGAACATAGAATTAAAAATACTTCAATACACTGTTTTTCAAAATAGTGAAGTGCCTAAACGTGGAAGTAGCTGTTAATATGCGTTTCATTACATGACCTTTATGCTTTGTTAACCTAGCTCATTATCATACGTGATCTGAGAGTATCCCACAAATGCAAGGATGGTGTAATGTCAAGATATAGATTAATATGACATGTTGTGGTCTGAATGTTTGTGTTCCCCAAAATTTGTATGTTAAAATTCTACCCCCCAAGGTGGTGGTATTAGAATAGGAGGTGGGGAATTTAGGACATGATTAGATGATGACCGCAGAGCCATCATGATTATGATTAGTTTCCTTATAACACAGACTCCAGAAAGCTATTGCCTTTTTCTGCCATGTGAGGACATAACAAAATATGCCTTCTATAAACCAGGAAGTGGGCACTCACCAGACACTGAATCTGCCAGTGCCTTGATCTTGGACTCTGCAGCCTCCAGAACTGTGAGAAATCAATTTCTGTTGTTTGTTTAAACGCCACTGGCTTATGTTGCTTGTTAGAGCAGCCTAAATGGGCTAACACATTACAAATTCCATCAATAGATCAAATATATTAAAACTATTCTTTTCAAGAGATGAGGAAAAGGCATTCAATAACATTTCAACCATTTCTATTTAAAAATCCCAATTATTCTATTAAAAATAAACCCAGAAATAGGATTCTATGCTAATATCATAGATAGTATTTTCTTTAAGTAAACAGCTAACATTATGTTTAGCAGTACAACTTTAAAGACATTCCCAATAAAATTAGAAACTTATAATGATGACAATAACACCATTATACATTAACCTATTTTTTGGATAAGTTTTGTAATATGCAGTTAAACTTGAGGTAGGAATGGAAACTACAATTTTGGAAATGACAAAAAATATCATTATTTATAGACTATATTAATATATACTTATAAAAGTGTCCTAATTAAAGAAAATACACACAAAAGAAAAATTTAGTAAGTATTTTTTTTGAGATAGGGTCTTGCTTTGTTGTCCAGGCTGGATTACAGTGGCATGGTGATGGCTCACTGCAGCCTCCACTTCCTGGGCTCAAGCTATCCTCCCACGTCAGCTCACTAAGTAGCTGGGACTACAATGTAAGCTACCACATCTGCTAATTTTTAATTTTCTTTTAGAGATGGGTTTTCATTATGTTTCCCAGGCTGGTCTCAAACTCCTGGCCTTATGTGATTCTCCCACCTCTGCCTCTCAAAGTGCTAGCATTACAAGCATAAGCCACCACTGTGAACTAAATTTAACAGGAAATATGTAAGATATGCGTAAGGAAAGTTATAAAACCTTTTTGATTAATGAATAAAATTAGAAAAAACAAAATTTCCAATAACAGAGAGATAGTTAATATGGTATATCCACTCAATGGAATATATCAAAGCTAAAATGTCAGTCTATATAAAAATAAATATCACCTTTATAACTGATAAAACTTAGTTTGGCTTTATATGACAGCCAGAAAGGCTAGACTAGAAACTTCTTTCTCTTATGTGGAAGACTGAATCTGAAGGGCAGATGTGCAAATTCAGATCACTATTTCTCAACAATCTGGATTGAGAGGTGTTATGGACTGAATGTTTATATCCCTTGCAATTCATATATTGAATCCCTAACCTTCAGTATGGCTACATTTGGACATTGAGCCTCTAAGGAAAAAATTAATGTTAAATGATGCCCTAAGGGTGGGGCCCTGATCTGATAGCATTAGTGTCCTTCTAAGAAGTGACTCCAGAGTGCTCTTCCATTGCTTGCACACAAATAAGAAGTCACATGAACACATGGTGAGACAGCAGGTGCCTAAAGGCCAGGAGGAAAGGTCTCAGAATGAAATCAATCTCACTAACACCTTGCTATTGGATTTCCAGTCTCCAGAACTATAAGAAATAGATGTTTTGCATTTAATTCATCTAGTCTGTGGTATTTGTTGTGGCAGCCTGAGCCTACTAAGACATGAGGGAAGAAGAAAGGGACCAAAACCTGCCCTCTGGATCTTCATTGATTACCTTTACCCACTTGAGAATGTGGGTAATGGCAGTCACCCAACAGCCATGCTCTTAGCAAAGGCCAATTCTTGAGCTTGTGTACTGAATGCCATCTTCTCATCTACTCTAGGATGTCTCTTCAGCATCATCAATGCACCCATTTCTAATAGATTTTACTACCAGCACACATTCAGAATCTGATCACCCCTCACCAAATCCTCTGCTAATATTCTGGTTCCCTCACAATCATCTCTCACCTGGGCATTTTGCTATTACTTCCCAACTGGGTTCCTTTCATTACTCCTTGGACTATTCAATCTAATACCAACATAGTGATTCTGTTAGAAACTAAGTCAGATTGTGTTGTTCATCTGTGAATATGACTTTTTATCTATATGATGGTAAAAACTAAAGTTCTTACCATAGCCTAAAAGGCAGGCCATCTGGGCCCTTGTTAGTTCCTGACCCAGTGACCTACCACTCTCCTCCTTTCTTATTCTGCTTCAGTCATTCTAGCCTACATTGTTTTTTGCACATACCAGGAATACGTTTGCTTGAGGACTTTTGCATTTCCTATTTTCTCTGCCCGGAACATTCTTTCCCAACATATCCCCATGACTCATCCTCTCACGTTTGTTGGGGCTATTATTTAAAAGTTGGTTTTTTTCATGAGAGCTCTCCTGGCAGCTGCTATGGGTTGAACTCTGCCCAAAAAAAGATACGTTGAAGTCTTAATCCTCAACAGCTCAGAATGTAATCTTATTTGGGAATAGGATAACTGCAGGTATAATTAGTTAAGATGAGGTTGTACTGGATTAGGGTGGGTCCCTATGTCAATATGACTGGCCCTTGTAAGAAACTGACCATGCGAATACAGACACACAGAGACAGCACCATGCATGGGACAATGAAGGTGAAATTATGCTACTGTAAGCCAAGGAATATGAAAGATTGCCAGCAAACCACCAGAAGCTAGGATGAGGTAAGGAAGAATTTTCTTAGAGTTTTTAGAGGGAACATGATCCTGCTGACACCTTGATTTCAGATTCTGGCCTCCAGAACTGTCAGACAATAAATTTCTGTTTTAAAACATGCAATTTGTGGCACTTTGTTATGGCAGCCCTAGGAAACTGATCTAAAAGCCCTATCTGAAACAGCAATTCCTGGGATTCACATCCCCCTAACCTGCTTTGTCTCCTTAGGACTTGACATCATCCATCCTACCATATTTTACTTACTTATTCTGTATATTTCATCTTGCTACCCTAAACCCACCTCAAATGCCAGCAATGTGAGATTAAGATGTTTTTCTGTTTTCATTACTTTCTCCTCAGCTTTGAAACAGTTCTTGACTTGTTACAGGTCCTTAAAGTATACTTGTTAACTGAAAGAAGGAAGACATGAATGAATGAGGGAGCAAGCCTGGTAATTGGTTCCAACTCCATGGGGAAGAGTAAGGGGTGTTTCAAAATGACATGAGTGTTTTGGAAAATTGCTCCACTTACTGTATAAAATGCTGTAAGTGGAAAGAAGTGTTCCCTTTTATAAAATACTATGCAGAAATTAAGTGTAATTTTTTTGAAGAGTTTAAATGATATGAGAAATTCTTATGGTTTTATGAAAAAGGTGGTTTATGAAATAGTTTCTATAATAAAATCAAAACTACATAAAACAGGTATTTTTGAATAAAGAATACATAAAAGGAAACACTCCAAAATTTCAATAATAGTATTTTTACTTGATGGCACTATTTGTGATAATTTTTTCTTTATTGTATATATTTTGAAGCTGAAAGAGTTTATTCTGGGATAAGAAAGAGATATTTTTTGAAATATAGTAGACTTAACAGACTTTTATCTCAAGAAGGTTTTGTTCAATTTTTACAATTAATTTGAGAAGGATTTGGATTTAATGTAATAAAAATGCCCCTTTGCAAATGTGTTTTGCCTTATAGTTTATTTCTCACTATATTTGTGCACTTTACTTATTTTTATATTTAAGGTATATGCTGTGATGTTTTGCTATATATTATTAAGAAATGATTACCAAAATCAAGCTAATTAGCATATTCATCACCTTATAAAGTTACCTTTGATGAGAATATTTATAATCTACTGCCTTAGTAAATTTCAAGTATATATTATTATTAACTATAGTCACCATGCTGTATGTTAGTCCCCTTTGATGAACATCACTCCCATTCCCCCCACCCCTCAACATCTGTTAACCACCTTTCTATTCTTGGTTTCTCTGAGTTCAACTTTATGAATTCTACCCATAAGTGAGATCACATGGTATTTGTCACTCTATGGCTGACTTATTTTCTTAGCATAATGTCCTCAGGTTTATCCATGTTGTCACAAATGGCAGGATTTCTTTCATTTTTAAGGCTTATATTGCATTGCATTTATGTATCTCATCTTTGTCCATTCACCTACTGATGGATACTTAAGTTGCTTCCATATCTTAGCTATGATGAATGATGCCACAATGAACATGTGAGTGCAGGTGTCTCTTCAAGATTGTGATTTCATTTCCTTTGGATTTATATCCTGTAGTGGGATTTCTGGATCATATGGTAGTTGTATTTTTAAGTGTTTGAGGAATCTCTATATAGTTTTCCATAATGGCTGTACTAATTTACAATCCCACCAACAATATATAATGGTTCCCTTTTCTCCACGTCTTTAGTAACACTCTTTATCTTCTTACTTTTTGATAACACCTATCCCAACAGGTGTCAGGTGCTATCTCATTGTGGTTTTAATTTGCATTTCCCTGATTATTAGTGATGTTGAGTGTGTTTTCATACAACTCTTGGCCTTTTGTATGTCTTCTTTATAAAATCGTCTATTCACATCTTTTGCTCATTTTTAATTGGACTGAGATTTTGCTATTCAGTTGTACGAATTTCTTACATACATTGGATACTAACCTCTTATTGGATATATGGTTTCAAATATTTTCTCCCATTCCATAGGTTGCTTTTTGATTTGATGCACTTCTACTTATTTAATAATTCTTAAATTTCTGCATATAATGAAATTTATTTAAAGATAATTGATTTTTTTAAATGCTTTTATTTACCTCAGTCAGCTTCATGGGTGCCTGTGACTTTACATAATATCAGGAAAGAACAGAGAAGTACAGCTGTGATAATTCCATGATCAACTTTCATAATCATATCACAGAATTAAGCCACCAAAGTTGTTATTGCTTCTGCCATGTTCACTACATTTAGAAGCAGAAGTCTGTAACGGACCTGTCATCTCCAGGGCCTTGTTGCCTTAACTCTTTCATTCATTCAGCAAAAACCTGGTGAAATTGGAAGCTCCTTGTTGAATTAAGGAACAACCATTGATTCAAGAACCTCAAACTTCTAACCACAATCTATGCTAGCAAAGCAGGCACATCATCTTCTGCCTCTATCTTCTTGTTAACTCAAATTAAAGTCTCATATATTTATCATAGGAATCTAATAGGCAGAACCAAAATTGCATTCACATTCCGATTCTTAAAGACAGGGATATGTAATTTTGAATTCTATTACCTCTGCATATTAGAAGATATTTGGTGATGCATGGTGATTACCCATTACATGAAAATAATGTCACACGTTGGTGGTATTTATTGTACTCTCGTTTTTAACGTATATTCAGGGGGACTGGGATGTCCAATATGTGGAGAATGGTGGAATAGAATATAAGACATGTTTAGAAATTACCCTAGGGAACTTAAAAAAAAAAAACAAACAGCCAGCGTGGTGGCTTATGCCTGTAATACCACCACTTTGGGAGGCTGAGGCAGGTGGATTGCCTAAGGTTAGGAGTTCAAGACCAGCCTGGCAAACATGGTGATACCCTGTCTCTACTAAAAATACAAAATATTTGCTGGGCATGGTGGTGGATGCCTGTAATCGAGCTACTCGGGAGGCTGAGGCAGGAGAATCGCTTGAACTCGGGAGGTGGAGGCTGCAGTGAGCTGAGATCGCGTCACTGCATTCCAGCCGGGGCAACAAGAGAGAAAATCCATCTCAAAAAAAAAAAAAAAGAAAAAAAGAAAAGAAAAGAAAAAAAAGCTAATAAAAAAACAATCTTCTCAGGCCTTTGGTTCATGGAAGTGAAGAATGTTTTCTCCACAGTCAATGTTGTGAAAGAGATCCAAATTTCTATCGGAGAATTCAAAAGATTAAAATTAAATTAGAGAACACATTCTTGGCTAATTTTATTTCTACTTCCATTGGTTGTGGCCAAATTTTCAGACTTTCAATTTTATTCTATGCAAAATATTACTTTCCCTTTCATGAAGATAGAATTAAGCCACTCAAAAATGGATACATCTGGTTAAACAGGGACTTAATTCAATCATTAGGTAGCTTTGTAAAAGAGAGCTTTTAGGCTACAATACAAAGGGAATGAAGCAATTAGATTAAAAGGAATTGTGATATGATAAAATGATTTAAGCCTGGATTATGGATGGAAGAGAAAACCAGGAATGATTGCTGCAGATAGGGTAGATTTGCCTTAAAATATTCTACCCATTGAAATGACAAGGAAACTGTAATTTTTGAATAAAGGTACAAAATGAAACTAGATATATTTTACTTCTTCTACTACTTTACTTCTTTCATCCTTAATATTCTTTTGTCTTGACAGACTGGCCAAGAAGGGGCCACATTTGTATGTTCAAAGAAAGTGGAACAATGGAATTTTAATTAATTCAGTTCTGTTTTTGCAATCTTTATTCATTAGTTGAATATTGGCTAGGTTCCCTAGACAGGCTATCAATGTAAAAGATCAGAAAATATTGCAATATATGGACAACAAACTTGATGCTAAATATAAATTTCCTTCATGCATCAGTGAGTGGTGGATTTTTGATATAAAGGACTGCCTTTATTTTAGGAAGACGCTCCCTTATTAAATAAAGAATACAAGGGTTATAAGAAGTTTGAACTTTATGTTAAAGGGAGTGATATTAGTACAGCCATATTTTAAAACTATGAGAGGCCAAGCACTTTGGCTTATGACTGTAATCCCATTACTGTGGAAGGCTGAGGTAGGAGGATTGCATGAGGCCAGGAGTTCAGGGTCAGCCTGTGCAACATAGTGAGACCTTATCTCTACAAAAAATAAAAAATTGGCTGGGTGTGATGGTGCATGCCTATAGTCCTAGCTACTCAAGAGGCTGAGGCATGAGGACTCTTTGAGCCCAGGAGTTTGAGTTTGCAGTCAGCTATGATCAGGCCACTGCACTCCAGCCTAAAAAACAAAAACAAAAACTAGGAGAGGTGTGACTGCAGCCTGAGTAGCTAGTTAGACGACTATATAGTACATTTTGAGGCCATATCCTGACAGCTTTCCTAAAGCTTCACAGAGAATACAGTAGATGTTATAAAGAATAACAATCAACTAAATATCCGGAACCACTCCATGTTATCTGCCCAATACTCTGTCTATTCTTCTGTCTTGACTTTTACAATTCTTTACTTCACCCTTCCCCATATTTTATACTCGCTTTCCATCTGCTTTATGTATCAGTATAATGAAAACATAAGACTGTCTTGGGTTTTTGTTTCGGGTCTCACTCCAGATTTGATTTTTAACATTCTCTCTTGCTATGGAAAATTCTTGAATTACCATCTATTTGGGAACAATTTTTCATGGATCTCTCATGTTTCTGCATGTCTAAGTGAATGAGGCACTGATTGCCCCTCATTTTGGAACATCTTTTCAAGTATGTTTTTACAGCAAAATAGCCTTGGAAACTATAGTATCTTCCTCCAGAGCAAAGCGCAGGTTTGCTTACAGTCTTGGGAGATTGAGATTATGTCTTTCACTGGAGCAAGAAACAAAGGAGGCAGGGTTAGTGCCCATTATAAAAAGTTCAGATTTCTGAAGCTTGGGATTCCATTCATGTAATGTAACCTACCATTTGCATATATCCACCCAGGCCCATTTGTGTCACCCCATGAAACTCAGGAGCAAGGGGAATTGAGGCAAATGTGATGATGTTCATGGTGTTTGCTGTGCTATGAGTAACAAAGTCCTTTGTCTCTGACCCAGGAATGCTGTATCTTTTGCCATCATCCTTGAGTCTGTGGCAGGCTAACTGGTTTACTTGCAAGTAGTGTGAAATCTCAGACTACCTTTTTTTATCCCTTGGGTTTTATTTAATTAGCTTTATTGGGATATAATTCACCATTATAGAGGGTAAAATTAAAAGGATTTTAGTGTATTCACAGAGTTATGCAACCATCACCACAATCTAATTTTTGCACATTTTCATCACTTCAAAAATATGTCTTGTACCCATTAGCCATATTCACCTTATCTCCCTTTCCTCCCACCCCAATATAACTTTTTCTATATATATCTGCCTATTGGACATCTCATATAAATGGACAGAAACAGAAAATTATAATAATTCGAGTAAGTGGATACAAATTAATTCCTTGGGAATACAGAGGGAAAAGCAGGGGCAAAATTTTAATTTTGGAAAGGTAGATTTTACAGAATTTTGTGATAGAAAATGAGAGGTAGAAAACCAAAGTTGACTTCTGTGTTCTAGCCAGGGTGAGTGAGGGATGAAATAATAGGAAAGAAAACAGTCTGAGAGGGAAGAACAGAAACCTAGTAACAATGTGAAGAGAGACAGTAAGCACTAGACTTTTTCAATGGAAGGGATGGCTTATAAACCTTGGAAAGAGCAGCTATTACGCAGTTTCTAATGAATTTGTGTTTTTGTTTTATTTTCATTTTGTTATCCTCAAATCTTTGGTAAAAGAGTTTTTAAAAACAATAGGATTATGCTTATTGTTACTTCATCAAAGCAACATTTTGTTCATTCTTTAAACAAAAGAGTTTTAGAAGAATAGGCAGAAGCAAGGTGAAAAGAGAACTGGATTGGGAAGTGGAATTCTAAGGAAGAAATGACTGCCCAGAGAGTATATGTACCTTTCTCACTCAGAAGACATTTTAAACATACCGAGGAGGGAATTCAGCTGTCTACCATTGTGCGGCATGTGGATTCAAATAACTTTCCTTGGATATTAAATACCAAACATAAACTTCAGAAGCCTAGAGGACTAGGGTACAAACATAATACGAGTGCATTTTTGGTTGGTTGTTCTTTTAATCTACTCAATTAGAAATATTAGTCTGGAATGGAGGCGAGTGGTCTGACTGAGAGGTTTAAGCCACCAACTCACTGGGAAGGAGTCAACATTGATGAGAATTTCCAGAGAAAGGGAATGGAGCTCCAGAAGAGGTAAGAGTAGGCACTAAAACCAATCTTTCAATGATGGATAAACAAAGATGAATTAGAGGAATTATTTAGGAGAAGTGAGAACAAAAAAGTTAAGAAATAGCTTTTATGAAAACAAGGATGTGTGTGTGTGTGTGTGTGTGTGTGTATTTTAGAAGTAGAAAAGTTTATTGAATGCTGATAGAATATTCTTTATGGTATGTGTTTCTTTTTGTGCAGCAGGTTGGGGAATGGATGTGGTGGGTATTGAATTATAGTTTTCTCTGGAAGATACCTTTGACTTTTAGTTCTTTTCATAAGACTGAGTGCTTTCTGAAAGTATCAAGTGGGAATCCTGTCATTATTAATTAGTATTTATTGCATCTTTATTATGTCTACAAGCACTTTCTGTATATGACTAGTTCTCAACTGGGGAGACTTTGACCCCCAGGGGACATTTGGCAATATCTGAATCTTTTGGGGGTTGTCACACCTGTGTGGGGTTGTTGCTGGCATCTAGTAAGGGTCCAGGAATGTTGCTAAATATTTTGTGATGCACAGGACAGCCCCCTGCAAAAAAGAATTTTCTAGCCCCCACTGCCAATAGCACTGGAGTTGAGAAATCCTGATGAGAAATGCAAGTTTTAATACTTCCAGAAACACTTTGAGATAGATAACTTTTATCACTTCCTTCTTCCAGAAGAGGAAACTGCAGCATGAGGATTTTGAGCAACAATTTTTAGTAAAGGAAGCAAACACCGCATGTTCTCACTCATAGATGGGAATTGATCAATGAGAACACATGGACACAGGAAGGGTAACATCACACTCTGGGGACTATTGTGGGGTGGGGGGAGGGTGGAGGGATAGCATTAGGAGACATACCTAATGCTAAATGACGAGTTAATGGGTGCAGCACACCAGCATGGCACAAGTATACATATGTAACTAACCTGCACATTGTGCACATGTACCCTAAAACTTAAAGTATAATAATAATAATAAAAAGAGCAAAAAATAAAAAAAATTTAAAAAAAAAACAATTTTTAGTAAAGGGTAGAGCCTAGATTTGGATGGGAGTAGTGTGACTCTTGAGCATGTGTTACACCCTATGCTTTATTATCTTTGTAAATTACCCCTATATGTGTGTAACCAACCCCTGCTACAGCAACACACCTTGTTTGCATTAACTCAATCAGAATAAACATATTTATTTAAATACATCCTTCCCCACCAAGACAGTGTGCTTAGAAGGGTTTCCATTCTTCTTACTTTGCATAGAACAGGAAACATAGCAACTTAGAGTTGTTCTCGGGTACTAGAAGCAATAGGGCAGCCTTTATTTGTGAGCTGTTATTTTATGGCATTTTTATTTATTTTTAAAGCTTATTGGTTTATCTTTTTCAAGTTTAGGATTCAATGAAGGGAGGATTTTCATATAAGCCAAGGCAATTTTTCTCTCCAGTATAGAAAACTTATATTTATACACATTAGAAACTCTACCAGCTCAGTCTTTTAAGGAACACATTTTTGTCATAGAGATGCAATTCATAATAGCTGAGGAAATGTCATTTTAGTTCTAAGTTACCATAAGCATCACTTGGACTGCTACAGAAGTACTCTCTGGAGCAAAATTTATTGTTTTACCTATACTAAGTACTTAGTGTTTTTAAGAGATCTATGATGCCTTCATTCCAGATTAATTTAAAGTAATGTTCGCTGTATACTCAATCTCTTTCTCTGTATGGTGGAATTTGACGTTTGTCTTCCCCCCACCAAGAATATTTTATTTCCTCATGTAATTACCACTTTTTGGCTGAACTTTTTGTATTATAGGCAGAAAGCAATATATTACATGTCTTAAGTCCTTCTGCTTAAATATTATGGAAGAATAGGCCCTCACCATATGGCATATTGTGTGTATTTTAAAGTGTTCCTCAGAGTAAAAAGTTATATTTATTCTGATATATGCCTTCTACCTGTTTCTTTCTCCTTCCCTTCCTCCCTCTGTCCCTTTCTTCCTTCTTTCTTTCCTTCTTTTCTTTCTGTCTCTCCCTAACCTCCACTCATGTCCCCTTTCCTTCTCTTATAGACTTGAAAGTACTTGCTCTTTAAAAATCAACCTTGACATAGTCTGAATATGCTAGTGGAGGTCCTGGATTTTAAAAATTAGCTATTCACTTCAAAACATTTTATTTATCAGAAAAAAATAATTTACCTTTCCTAAAAGAAAATACAGCAAGTGAGAAATTACCAAATGATTGAAATTTTACTTCTGGCTATGCATAGTAAGTACTCTGATGTATATTGGGACATATTCTGAAGAGAGCATGCTTATGAAATCATCTATGTCAAATTAGCATTCAGAATTTGTTTAAACAGAATAAAGACCTCTAAGGTGTTTTAGTGATTTTGCTATTCTTTACACAAAAGGCTTTTCTCCTTAGGTACAAACACACAACAGTAAAAACCTATAAAATCCTTCCCTATTCTAGTGACAATAAAAAAAGAACCATTGTGATAAATTTAACAATAAATAGAAAATACATTTTTATTTTAAATAAACCTGATGTTGTAGATGAATAAGAACTGTTTTTCTTTCCTCTTATACTAGATGATTTATAATGTGTCCATTTGCCCAAATTAGAACTCCAAAAATTATCTTCATTTCTTATTTTTATTTTTATTATACTTTGAGTTCTGGGATACATGTGCAGAATGTGCAGATTTGTTAAATAGGTATACATGTGCCATGGTAGTTTGCTGCACCCACCAACCTGTCATATACATTAGGTGTTTCTCCTAATGCTATCCCCCTCTTAGCCCCTCACCCCGCTGACAGGCCCTGGTGTGTGATGTTCCCATCCCTGTGTCCATGTGTTCTCATTGTTCAACTCCCACTTATGAGTGAGAATATGTGGTGTTTGGTTTTCTGTTCTTGTGTTAGTTTGCTGAGAATGATGGTTTCCAGCTTCATCCATGTCCCTGCAAAGGACATAAACTCATCCTTTTTTATGGCTGCATAGTATTCCATGGTGTATATGTGCCACATTTTCTTAATCCAGTCTATCATTGATGGACATTTGGGTTGCTTCCAAGTCTCTGCTATTGTGAATAGTGCCACAATAAACATATGTGTGCATGTGTCTTCATAGAAGAATGATTTATAATCCTTTGGGTATATACCCAGTAATGGGATGGCTGGGTCAAATGACATTTCTGGTTCTAGATCCTTGAGGCTTCGCCACACTGTCTTCCACAATGGTTGAACTAATTTACACTCCCACAAACAGTGAAAAAGTGTTCCTATTTTTCCACATCCTCTCCAGCATCTGTTGTTTCCTGACTTTTTAATGATCACCATTCTAACTGGTGTGAGATGGTATCTCATTGTGGTTTTGATTTGCATTTCTCTAATGACCAGTGATGATGAGCTTTTTCTCATGTTTGTTGGCTGCATAAATGTCTTCTGTTGAGAAGTGTCTGCTCATATCCTTCAACCACGTTTTGATGTGGTTGTTTTTTTCTTGTAAATTTATTTAAGTTCCTGATAGATTCTGGATATTAGCCCTTTGTCAGATGGACAGATTCCAAAAATGTTCTCCCATTCTGTATGTTGCCTGTTCACTCTGATGATTGTTTCTTTTGCTTCACAGAAACTCTTTAGTTTAATTAGATCCCATTTGTCAGTTTTGGCTTTTGTTGCCATTGCTTTTGGTGTTTTAGACATGAAGTCTGTGCCCATGCCTATGTCCTGAATGGTATTGCCTAGGTTTTCTTCTAGGGTTTTTATGGTTTTAGGTCTTACGTTTAAGTCTTTAATTCACCTTGAGTTAATTTTGTATAAGTTATAAGGAAGGGGTCCAGTTTCAGTTTTCTGCATATGGCTAGGCAGTTTCCCCAACGTCATTTATTAAATAGGGAATCCTTTCCCCATTGCTTATTTTTGTCATGTTTGTCAAAGATCAGATGGTTGTAGATGTGTGGCATTATTTCTGGGGCCTCTGTTCTGTTCCATTGGCCTATATATCTGTTTTGGTACCAGTACCATGCTGTTTTTGTTACTGTAGTATAGTTTGAACTCAGGTAGCATGATGCCTCCAGCATTGTTCTTTTTGCTTAGGATTGTGTAGGCTATACGGGCTCTTTTTTGGTTCCATATGAAATTTAAAGTAGTTTTCTCTAACTCTGTGAAGAAAGTCAATGGTAGGTTGATGGGGAAAGCACTGAATCTATGAATTACTTTGGGCCCTATGGCCATTTTCACAATATTCATTCTTCCTATTCATGAGCATGGAACGTTTTTCCATTTGTTTGTGTCCTCTCTTATTTCCTCAAATGGTAGTTTGTAGTTCTCCTTGAAGAGGCCCTTCACATCCCTTGTAAGTTTATTCCTAGGTATTTTATTCTCTTTGTAGTTAATGTGAATGGGAGTTCACTCATGATTTGGCTGTTTGTCTATTATTGGTGTATAGCAATGTTTGTGATTTTTGCACATTGATTTTGTATCCTGAGACTTTGCTGAAGTTGCTTATCAGTGTAAGATTTGGAGCTGAGACGATGGGGTTTTCTAAATATACAATCACATCATCTGGAAACAGAGACAATTTGACTTCTTCTTTTCCTATTTGAATACCCTTTCTTTCTTTCTATTGCCTGATTGCCCTGGCCAGAGCTTCCAATACTATGTGGAATAAGAGTGGTGAGAGAGGGCATCCTTGTCTTGTGCCAGTTTTCAAAAGGAAGGCTTCCAGCGTTTGCCTATTCAGTATGATATTGGCTGTGGGTTTGTGATAAATAGCTCTTATTATTTTGAGGTATGTTCCATCAATACCTAGTTTATTGAGAGTTTTTAGCATGAAGGGCTGTTGAATTTTATTGAAGGCATTTTCTGCATCTATTGAGATAATCATGTCTGTTTTGTCATTGGTTCTGTTTATGTGATGGATTATGTTTATTGATTTGCATATCTTGAACCAGCCTTGCATCCCAGGGATGAAGTTGTCTTGATCTTGGTAGATAAGCTTTTTGATGTGCTACTGGATTTGGTTTGCCAGTATTTTATTGAGGATTTTTGCATCAATGTTCATCAGGGATATTGGCCTGAAATTTTCTTTTTTTGTTGTGTCTCTGCCAGGTTTTCATATCAGGATGATGCTGGCCTCATAAAATGAGTTAGGGAGGAGTCTCTCTTTTTCTATTGTTTGGAATAGTTTTAGAAGGAATGGTAGCAGCTCCTCTTTGTGCCTCTGGTAGAATTTGGCTGTGAATCTGTCTGGTCCTAGGCCTTTTTTGGTTGGCAGGCTATTAATTACTGCCTCAATTTCAGAACTTGTTATTAGTCTATTCAGGGATTCAACTTCCTCCTGGTTTAGGCCTGGGAGGATGTATGTGTCCAGGAATTTATCCATTTCTTCTAGATTTTCTAGTTTATTTGTGTAGAGGTGTTTATAGTATTCTCTAATGGTACTTTGTGTTTCTGTGGTATCAGTGGTGATATCCCCTTTATCATTTTTTATTGTGTCTGTTTGATTCTTCTCTCTTTTCTTATTAGTCTGGCTAGTGGTCTATTTATTTTGTTAACCTTTTGAAAAAACCAGCTCCTGGATTCATTGATTTTTTTGAAGGGTTTTCATGTCTCCATCTCCCTCACTTCTGCTCTGATCTTAGTTATTTCTTGCCTTCTGCTAGCTTTTGAATTTGTTTGCTCTTGCTTCCCTAGGTCTTTTATGTATGATGTTAGGGTGTTGATTTTAGATCTTTTCTGCTTTCTCCTGTGGGCATTTAGTGCTCTAAATTTCCCTCTAAACACTGCTTTAGCTGTGTCCCACACATTCTCGTACATTGTGTCTTTGTTCTCATTGGTTTCAAAGAACTTATTTATTTCTGCCTTAATTTATTTACCCAGTAGTCATTCAGGAGCAGGTTGTTTCAGTTTCCATGTAGTTGTGCGGTTTTGAGTGAGTTACTTAATTCTGAGTTCTAATTTGATTGCACTGTGTTCTGAGAGACTGTTTGTTAGGATTTCCATGCTTTTGCATTTGCTGAGGAGTGTTTTACTTCCAATTATGTGGTCAATTTTAGAATAAGTGCATAGTGGTGCTGAGAAGAGTATTTTCTTCCTTAACCTCACATGTATTCAGTCATCATAGCCTTCTCTTCTCTTCTCTTTTCTGAGTTAGGATCTCTCTTTGTCTCCTAGGCTAGAGTGCAGTGGCACGATTGTGGCTCACAGTTGGGAATTTGGGCATAAGGATTTTGTGCAGGGAAGGAAAATCTATAACCACAGTAAGTGTCTATTTCAGTAAGAACAAAATATTGCCCTTCTATGATAGAAGAGACCCAATTTAATTAATTTGTCAGCAGTTAGCTGCCTGATCACCCACAAGAATCAGCCATACAAGGGACTCAGTGTTGTTCTCTGCTGCTGGATTAGACATTCATCAGTGCCAGCCTTGTTAAGTGAAAGTCCATGTTGCTGAGCGCATGCATATCCTCCATTCCTTCCACCATGACTACTTTGTTCATGAACCCATTGAGCAATGGCAATGTGGCTAGAGAAAGAGGTTGACTGGTTTCCTCAGAAAGGGTCATTTTAATCACTTGATTATTAAACTTTTTCTCTGCTAAGATCACCCCTTGGTGAACACTTATATGGCATAGAAATATATTCACATTTTTTGCCCACATAACTCTTCCTCAAATGTCCCCATTGCCAATTTTCCAATCATATTTCTTTCCAGTCCCTGGTCATTTAGCCAAACCATTGACTGCAGTTTATTGATCAGTATATGATAGAATATCTGGTTATTTCTCTTTTCAAGCAAAGTAAACAACCAGGTGCACCATTTGAATTTTTGCCCATTGGAAGGATTTCCCTTCACTCCAGTCCATCAGGGATGTCCCGCACAGGGGCTACAGAGCTACAGTTGTCCACTTTTGAGTGGTAACTGCATATCATGCAGAACCATCTGTAAACCAGGCCAAAGTCTTCTATTCCTTACTCACCTGATGGTAGTGTACTCCCCATGAGGCCATAGGTGCAGGCTGAGAAATAGAAAGTGTTGGAACCAGAGTGGAGACCATGGGCATTTAGGTCATTGCTGTAAGTTGGATGATTGTCCCCCAAAATCTCGTGGTGAAATTTGATCCCTAATATTGGAGGTGGGGCCTAATGGGAGGTATTTGGGTCATAGGAGCATAGCCCTCATGAATGGCCTAGTGCTGTTCTCATGTTGATGAGTAAGTTTTCACTCTTAGTTCCTAAGAGATCAGGTTGTTAAAAAGACTCTGGCTTCCTCAATTTCACTCTCCTGCTTCCTCTCTTTTCATGTTATCTCTGCACATGCTTGGCTCTGCTTCTCTTTCCACCATGAGTGGAAGCAGCCTGAAGCCCTCACTAGATGCAGACCCTGGCGCCATGTTTCTTGAATAATCTGCAGAACTGTGAGCTCTATGAACCTCTTTTCTTCATAATTTACCCAACTTTAGGTATTCCTTTACAGCAACACAAATGCACTAAGATGGTCATTTCTATATGTAACTTTTGCCTTCAGGGCCTGCTTAGGCCTGATCACATATATATCACTTTTGTTTGAGGATGGAATGTGGCAGTGCATGTTGAACTTTATGGCTTGGCGAGTCAGATAATACACAGTTCATAAAGAGCAGCTCAGGTTGCATAACTTGGTGGCCCATGGTTAAGCATTTATTCTCCATTAAGGACCAGCAGGAGGTCAAGGACCGTTTCTCAAAAGAAGAGTAGTTATCTGCGGAGGGTGTCAGGGCTTTGCTTCAAATACTATCAGAGCCTTCCAAAGGCTCCAAATAGCATTCCTGTCTTTCACGGATACTTTAAGCATCACTGGATCTGCTGGATCATATGGCTCAAGTGACAGAGCAGCTTGCACAGCAGGCTGGACTTGTTATGGAGTCTTTTCCTATTCTGGGCCTTTACTCAAAACTAGAAGCTTGTCAGGTTACTCAGTAAATGGGCCAGAGTAACACACCTGAATGAGAAATATGTTGTCTCCAAAATCCAAATAGGCCCACTAGCCACTGTGCCTCTTTTTTGGTTGCAGGAGGGGCCAAATGCAACAACTTATTCTTTACCTTAGAATAAATATCTTGACATTTTCCACACCACTGGACCTGTAGAAATTTCCCTGAAGTAGAAGGCCTCTGAATTTTTGTTACATATATTTCCCACTCTCTGATAAGCAAATCCCTTACCAGTAAGACTAGAATAGTTGTTACGTGTTGCTCAGTAAGTCCAATCAGCATAATGCCATCAATATAATGAACTAGTATGATATCTTCTTGAAGGAAAAGGAGATCAAGATCCCTGCAAACTGAATTATGACTTAGGGCTAGAAAGTCAGTATACCTCAGAGGTAGGACAGTGGAAGTGTATTGCTGTCCTTGCCAACTGAAATCAAAATGCTTCTGGTGATCTTTACAAAGAGGTATCAAGAAAAATACATTCGCCAGGTCCATAGCTGCATACCAGATATGTGTTAATTTGTTTAAGCAAAGAAACCATATCTGACAGAACAGCTGCAATTATAGTCACTACCTGTTTTAGCCTATATTTTCATTCTCCAAGATCCATCTGGCTTTTGCACAGGCCAAATAGCAGAGTTGAATGGAGATGTGGTGAGGATCATCACCCCTGCATCTTTCAAGTGAATTTTGGTGGCATTAATTTCTGTAATCCATTCAGGAATGTGGTATTGCTTTTTGTTTACTATTTTTCTAGATAGAGGGATTTTTTTATTGGTTTCCACTTGGCCTTTCCCACCATAATAGCCCTCACTCCACAGGCTAGGAAACCAATGTGGGGATACTGCCAGCTGCTGAATATATCTATTCCAATTATGCCTTCTGGAGCTGAAGAAATAAACACAGAATGGATTGACAGACCCACTGGGCCCACTGTGCAATGAACCTGAGCTAAAACTTCCCTGACCACCTGACCTTCCTAAACTCCCATTCTGATTGATAGGCCACAGTGATGTTTTGGGTCTCCTGGAATTTGTGTCAGTTAAGAGCCAGTGTCTGGTATGTCCTGAAAGGTTTGATTATTTCCTCTTCTTCAGTACACACTTACCTTTGTAAAATACCATAGGTGCCTGTGGAAAAGGGTAGGATAATGATTGACAGTATAAATTTTTGATACTGTATCAGAATCCTTCCTCATAGGTTCCTAGCCTCCCCTTCATTCAAGGGGTTCTGAGTCTGTATACAGGCCCAAGACCTCATTAAGGGGTCATGACATTTTTTTCTTTTCTGAAGTCTGTGGCCTGTCAGGTATGACTCTCTGTTTTCATGATTTGGGTTAGAATTTTGTTCACTTGACTTAGAACTTTTTTGCATATAGAGATCAAGTAAGACTTTAGTAGGCTTCCTATCTATCTGACCAATTGATTATTGTAGGAACACCATAATCAATAAATCAATGTCATAGGTCTGCACAAGTCAGACTATCCAATTGCTGCTTTGCCTTTGCTGTCCCTTACAGTAAGCGTGCCCACCTTGCCTTTGGCCATTGAGTGCCTGCCTCCACTTACATCCAATTACTTTTATTACTCCCAGAATAGAATTACTGCTATTGCATTTAGGTTTCCAAATTGAATATCTCCATTTCCTACTACAGTTGACCCTTGAACAACATGGGTTTGAACTGTATGGGTTCACTTATATGCAGATTTTTTTAAATATATAGTTTGCCCTCCACTATCTACAGATTTGACATTAGCAACCAAATGCAATTGAAAATACTGTATTCATGGAATGTAAAACCCGTCAATTTAGATGGCCAACTTTTTATATCTTAGGGGCTCCACAGGGTTGAATGCAGGACATTAGTATATGCAGATTTTGGTATGTGCAGGAAGTCCTGGAACAAATCCCTTATGTATACCAAGGGACAACTGTATAAGGTCTGGCCTATGGAAAACAAAAAGCTCTTTAAGGATGCTGGGATTCCTTCCACAAATTTATTTCTCACAGTATCAGGGAAAAATGTTTTCTGGACCCTCCCTGTGTGGGTGAGTATGTTTTAGATGACAAATCCACTCTAACATAACAATCCTCCTAAGCCTTTGCATCTCTACATCAAATCAAGGCAGGTCAGGCATTTCTAATTTGCAGATGGTGGGCCATCTTTTGGTCCATGTTTCAGCCAATCAACCAAGAAAATTACAGCCCCATCTAACTCCCTGAGCTGCAACATTAAATGCAGAATCTTTCCTTAGTGAGCCCATATCAACATTGAACTGATCCAACTTTATGCTCCTTCCACCATTGTTTTATACCCTTAGCATCCATCCCACACATATTCTCCAGGTTTATGTCTATGTAAATTAGAAAATTCAAGTAGTTCTTTTGGAGTGTAGTGCACCTCCTAATGGGCCATATTTTGTACCTCACCTTTGGGGTCTGCTGGGTTTGAGTCTAGTTACAGGTCTAGAAGCAAAGAGGGGTGTTAGGTGTGGGTTCTGAAGAGAATCAGCCTTGTCTTGCATAGAAACTACTTCTGATGAGGCCATTAAGTTTCCCCAGGCAATGCAGAATTAATCTTCTTAGATGAGGGTAGAAAGCCTGCTACTACTGGGAATGGGAAGGCTGCTTCCACTGGGGCTGTGGAGACTTCTTCCACTGGCAAAAATACTCATCAAATTTTAGGGGCTCAATGTCCCCAGCTTCATCGCATCTTCCTACACGTCTCCATTCCAATATATAGGATTCTATTCTTTCCCAATCAATATTTTCATTTTAACAGTAGATACCTTTAGGGCTGGGAGTTCAACTTGCATTGTAATTTAGCTAGTCACAAGATGAGACTGTACCTTTAATTTTCCATAATCTCAGCCCTGTGTTTACAAGATATATGGGTCTCCTTAAAGGCACACATAGAAGCACACACATTTTTTGATCTATCAGATGGGAATGGCAATGCCTTCTCATAAAGTTGCTGTAAGGAATAAATGAGATGATCTGTGCATAGTAGTAATCACAAACTTGACATATGGTTGCTATTCAATCATGTTACAAATCATTATCATTATTGTACATACAGCACATTACCATTACACATACAGCACTTTTGCTGCGAATTTGAATTCCTGAGCTCATCTTTTTCTTTCATCACTTTGTCCAGCAACATTAGGAGCAAGCAATCAATCAACATCATTATATTAATTAGCTTTCCAAAAGTGTTTAAAAGTACCACATGCACAATCAGCCAGCAATTTGCTTCATAAGCCATTGACTAGGAGTACTCAAGAGATATTTTCCATATCTGTACTACCGGTTCCAACCATGGACTATAAGTGCTCTCTTTACTACTAGAAATAGGGTCATCAGCAGATTTAAATCCAATAAGATTATAGAGACAATTCCAGAACCCCAAAACCAATTCAGAAAACTCATCCTTAAAATTCTATTCCTCTAGAACCAATCCTGTTACCAACATCTGTATTAGCCAGGGTTTTCCAGAGAAACAAAACCAATAGAATAGATAGATAGATAGACAGATAGATCAAAAGAAATTTAATATAAGGTGATGACTCACATAATTATGGAAGCTGAGAAGTCCCATGATCTGCCTTCTGTAAGCTGGATACCCAGGGAAGCCAGGGGTGTGTAGTTTAAAGGCCTCTGTACCAGAAAGCTGATTTTGTGGAATCCAGTCAGTGTCTGAAGGCCTGAGAATAAAGCATACAAAGCAAAAGTTCGATAGCTCAGCTCCAGCAGTTAGGCAGAGGGAGAATGAGTCTAACCTTCTGCTTTTTTGTTCTATTCGCGCCCTAAGTGGATTGGTTGATACCCACCCCCATTGGGGAGGGCCATCTGTTTTATTCAAATGCTATTCTCTTCTGGTTAACACCCTCACAGAAACACCCAGTTTGATTAGATATGTAGGCATCTCGTGGCTCAAATTGACACGCAAAATTAACCATCGCAGTGTTTCTTCAGCAATTTATTTGCATGGTTTTCCCTCTTGGGTTGACATTTGATTTGTATTCTACAATTTTCTGTTGAAAATTGTATCATGGATAATAATTTCATTAGATTGGCGAGCTATGTTTAACCATGTTCCCATAGGATTTAAAGTACTTTTAAGAATAATAATGTTTTATATCCATTGCTAATATAATCTATGGATTTTATCATGTTAAGACATCTGCTACAAAAAGAGGTGATTCCATGAGTGTGTCATTTGCTATTTCTAAGCATATGGGAAGCAAAATCTTGTGACTGACTGGTTAATAGTCCAGTTATAGGTTGAGTTGCGCCCCCTCAAAAAAAATATGCTGGAGTCCTAACACGTAGCACCTCTGAATGTGACCTCATGTGAAACAGGGTCCTTAGAGAGGTAACTAAATCAAGGTGAGATCATTAGGATGAGCCCTAATCCAGTATGACTGGTGTCCTTATATAAAAAAGAATTTGGACACAGACACACACAGGGAGAACGTCACATAAAGAAGAAGACAGAGATTGGGGTGATGCATCTGTAAGCCAAAGAACACCAAAGATTGCCAGCCAACCACCAGAAGCTGGGAGAGAGGCTTGGAACAGATTCTCTCTCACAGCCCTCAGAAGGATCCAACCCTGCCAATACCTTCATCTGGGACTTCCAGCTTCCAAAACTGTGAGACAATACATTCTGATTATTTAAGCCACCAAGTATGTTGTATTTTGTTACAGCAGCCCTAGGAAATTAGAAACTAATAAATATATCCAGGTAACGAATGGCACATACTGTTTGTTAATAGATGGGGTCTGCAATACTGAGAAACAGTTGCCAATAAGGGACTATGTCAAGATGTATGTACAAATAAATAAATATCCTAGTATCTATATTAGGAGGAATACCTGCGTGAAAGCAAAGAGAGAAGGAGCCAGTTAAGCCTGGAGCAGCTGAATAAGTCTAGGAGAGCTATCAGATCACCGTGCAAGTTTAATACTGGATGAAGGGAAGGTAGAGATGACAATAGAGGGGACATATCCTAAACTGCCCTGCAGTCTAAGGAAGGTTCAGTTTGCCAAAGCCTTTGTGTTGTCTTTAAGCCAAAGTCAGCTGTCAGGGATAGCTCGGGTCCTCCAGGAACAGATTGGCCTTAGTATCCCTGCCATGCTCATTCACTGCTTGTGAGCAGCTGTAGCAGGCACATCCTCAGCTCAAATGAGGTGATGGATTTCCAAATGCAGTTTGGGACCCTTGGTTAAGTCCTCTCCCTGAAGTGGGAAGGTCTGCAAGGCACATTCTCACAGTCCCCAGAGATGCTCCTCAAGTGAGTGAAAAACTGATATGGAATTCAATCCTTGAAAAAAAATGAACCAAATGAAAATACTATCCAAGAATTGAAAAAAATTCACTCACCTAGAGTGTAGGTCACCTGGGCTGTGAAAATAAATCAGTTCTAACACATAAAGGGTGAACAAAATAAAACATTTTGTTACTCATGGGGCAGTTTAATGGCGGGAAAGTTGGAAGTGGGATTGAGGAAGTTGCTCTCCACTGCTCCACACAAACAATGAGAGATGCAGGTGATAATACCACCATCATCTTTAACAAGTGGCTTCCATGTTTGTTCTGGGGTAGGGGTTGTGGTCACCACCCTGGTTAGCTGAAAGGGGAAAATATGGAGTGCTGTATGTGGGAGACTTTTATGGTCAAGGCCTTAAAATGGCACACATTTGTTCTACTCACTTTCCATTAGCTGAAATTCAGTCATTTGCCCCTACCCAACTGCAAAGCAGGCTGGATAATATGCTTAAGCTTTGCGCCCAAGAAAAGAGGGAAAGGATCCTGGTGTACAACTGATTACTTCTAACACACCTGGATATGGCCAGTTATTAGTATTTGTGACCTCAATTAAAAAGAACTCCAAAATAGTGACTGAAATTCTCAGTTTTATCCAGCTGTTGGACATTATGCAAGTACAGAAAATAGTCATTAGCTAATGCTTTTAGGATTAAAGGTATCTACAATATATGGCCACACATCACTATAAAGCTAAAAAGTAAATAAATTAAGCATATACTGAGGGAATTATTACAATTCCATGTTTCATAATTGAATAATGTACCCCCAAGTTTTATAATTAAAAAAAATGCAATTAAGTATTCTAGAAATAGAATTACAGATGGCCCAAATGAAAATGTATGGAGGTGGATAAATCTGACATGTTGAATCAGTCCTATAAATAAGTTTCTCTTTGGTTTTGTTTTACAGGCTTCTGAGAGTATATTTTCAGGCTCATCTTTTTTTAGATTATCTGTATTCTCAGTGTATATATATTCATAGCCTTGTAATAAGAAAGTTATAGAAGACTAAAAGGGTACAAATTATATTTCTAGTAGCAAAACAATACAAAATAATTAGGAATAAACGAGGGCTAAATACCAATAATACTAATTTTTTTAAATAATAAAACAATACTAATCAAATTGAGACAAGCATCAAAGTTCACCAGGTGACTTGCGAACTACTTTTCTCTAGTTCCTACCTATCCTTGACTAATGTATATGATGAGTATACTGCCAACATAACAACCCACCTTTTCACAGGTTATACTGAAGCCCAGTCTGAAATAAGGCCTAATGATTATCAGTGTGGCCCACATCCTCAGTGCACCTAGATTGGAATGACAACTGTCGTACTAATTATCTGTATGACCTTGGAAATATGCAATGTCTTTAAACTCTCTAAACCTCAATTTCTTGATCTATAAAATGGGAATGACAATGCCTTCTCATGAAGTTGCTGTAAGGAATAAATGAGATAATCTGTGCATAGTAGTTATGACAAACTTGACATACAGTTGCTGTTCAATCATGTTACAAATTATTACCATTATTGTTAATAATACAAAACATTTTTTTGGTAAAAGCTTCTACTCACCTAGTTAGAGAAAACGGTGTCCAGAAAACAGTTATTAGTTTCCACCGAAATGTTTGAAAATGTAATTGTTCTCTTAATTTAAGAGATTGGGCCCTCTGTTTAGATTTGGAGGCTGAGATTTTGCGGGGGCCTACTGGGTTTTTCTCCTATGCCCTGTGAAAGCCAATTGGTGCCTGCTCTCCAGCTTTATGCTTTGAAAACTTCCTGGAAACCAGATTGAGTCCATGCCCTTCACTTACTTATTTTACCGCTGGTTCCAACAGTCAGCCCTACTCCCTCCTGTTAGACCAAACTTGCATCTTAGCAAGGGCTGCCAATTGACTGGAGTTACCATGGCCCAGTTTTTGAAACTGCTCATTGAATGAAGATCCTCCTTGGGTCGTCTGCTCTGTCTTCAAGGTGATCTATATTATTATCCCAATGCTTTCCACATAAATTCATTTCCTTTTACCATTTTATGAGAGACATAACAGTTCCAAATTAAGTTATTTATATCTAAGTGATATTACTTTATTATCATAATTATTATTTTTTTCTGGGGTAATTCCTTTCTGTATTTAGTTTCTTAAAAATATGAGAATAAATACATCCACAGGATAAATGATGATAAACCCATGTCTGTTTATCTGATATTGTAATGATTATGGTAAACAGTGAGACTACGTCCTAATTTTGATATATTTTTTGATGAAAAGTTTGAGTTGGAAAAACAAAATGACATTCAATTTTCAAGTCTCCCCCAAGTATGATATACATATTGTAAAATGAAAATACATCTCCCCCTTATATGGTACATTTATTTTAACATTATTCCACCTTAAAACTGCTCACATTTTCATTTGAGGAAAAAGAAGTGCTACGTCATGCAAATATTTTTCTTTCTGCATCATATGAGTATTAATTCTTTCATCTGACCTTTCTCTTTTTTTTTGTTTTTCATTTCACTACCATGTGCCAGGATATTATATTAGGTATTGGTAATTCAGTAAAGAAGACAGAAACTGTCTGTGTTTTCAGAGAGTATACACTCTAGCAGTCCACGAAGCTAAAATAACTATCTTTAAGTGGAACATGTTTCATCTATGAGATCATTCATTCTTTCATCAAGTGATTATTGAGCATCTCTCTATGCCATCTGCCCTATTTCCTAAGTTAGTAGATTATAGTGGTCAATAAGGAAATGAATTAAATTTTTGAAACCGTTCTAGACAAACCCCAGTTGTTCACCTGCATGCAATGGAATACAGAATATACAGGACTTCAGCCATCCAGAAGTAGGGGATTGGAGCTATTGAAGCAGGACCGTCTCTTCAACAGATTTTTCTGCTAAATGGTCCTGTACTGCACTCAACTGCGCTCTCCTTTCTCCCTATCACCATTCTTCTACTTGTGATTTAAGATGAAGAGGTCAACATGAGGCTTTGTTCCCAACTCAGTGCCCCTGCAGCCATTTTGTTTTGTTTTGTTTTTTGTTGTCTCTAGCCATTTTGGTGTGGGGAGTGAAGCTCTGATGCGAATGCCTGATTCTTTTTATCCCATAAATGTTGTTTAAATACCACACTAAAGGCCGGGTGTGGTGGCTCTCGCCTGTAATCCCAGCACTTTGGGAGGCCAAGTTAGGCAGATCTCCTGAGGTCAAGAGTTCAAGGCCAGCCTGGCCAACATGGTGAAAACACATCTCTACAAAAATCCAAAAATTAGCCAGGCATGGTGGTGTGCACCTGTAATCCCAGCTACTCAGGAGGTTGAGGCAGGGGAATTGCTTGAACCCAGGAGGTGGAGGTTGCAGTGAGCTGAGATCTCGACATTGCACTAGAGCCTGGGTGACAGAGCAAGACTCTGTCCCCCACAACCCCACAAAAAACAAACAAACAAACACAAAACCACACCAAAAATGTAAATGAGAGAGAGAGTCTCTCAATGTCTAGATAATAATCTTATCTCCTGGATTGTCACTTATGAACATGTGAGGTGACAAAACTATTTAATGGATAAACATTTAGCAAATGAAAAGAAAATGTCTGTGATTATTATGTAATCCTAGATGACTCATTATACTTAAGTAAAGGGGAATATGAATCTCAAAGAATAATGAGAATTGTTGAGAGTGTCAACAAATTAAGAACTAGATGTTCTTAAAATGAACCTGGTCCTTATTGTTTTAAAAAGATCAGTGAGGAATCATGCAAATGGAGAATGCTATATTGCTAGTATTTAAAAATGATGTAAAGAACTCAATGACAGCTCTAACTACTTAAAAGCTTTCCATTACAACTTGAAGCATTTGTCCATATCATTTCAAAGCTATGAAAGTTTAGACTTTAGTTACCTGACAAATAACTTAGATTCTCAGCATATAATATCCATTTGACTATACATTTTCTGTAAAATTCACATTGAAGAAAACCAGCAAAAGCAGAATTCTGATATTCACTCATTTTTGTTTTGGGTAGACTCTACCTTTGGAAAAATAAGATAATATTTTCAAGAAATGTTGAAATGATATCACATTAGTGATACTACATGTTAAATTTTGACACAGGAATACTATATTATTTTTCTAACTCTGGGCTTACAAATTTTTATACTAATGATAAGATTATTCTTATTATTGAATTCAATTCTTTGTTTCAATTTGACGGCAAATTGGTGCAGCAGATCCAATGAAACAAAATGATATAGGTTCTCCTCCACACTCTTTCTTTTTTCTTTTCAGAACTGGCGAACAACTGTGTCCATATACTATAATTGTTCTCTAATTGTTCATCTTTGTTTAAAAAAAAATAGAAGATTAAATAAGCACAACCTTTTGGTGTATAGTTTTTAATTTATAAGAATTGGGACTCATTGTTAGGTCCAAGATGAAAGGGTACCACAGTTGGCACTTTAAGCTGACACAGATCTGGGGAGCCAGTGACATTGCATCTCTGTTAATGATTTCACCTCTTGCACTGTGTTCCCACCAAAGGAAACATATCTTTCAGCTTGAAGTATGTGAAGGAGGGAGGAAAGGAACAATTCAACCTAAGCCCTAAAGAAAAGCTCTGTAGGTTGTGCTGAGCACTGAGCAGAGAAATGGCCCCATTAGCTTCTGCATGGGCTGCTCACTAGACTAGTTTGAAGTGGAGTTTCATTGACGCCTTGCCTCTAGGCATCCTTTCCTTCACCTCAGGATGAACTGCTACTATGATTTTTAAAGACTTTTTAAAGAGAAATTACAAAAAGTGCCATTTGTTTCTTTTTGTAATTGTTCAAAGAGAATTGTTCAAGAGAAACAAATGGAAGACACTAAGGACTTAAATTAGCTGTGCTGAACAGACCTTAGTGATGTTCAGGAAAATAGACAAGAAAAGAGATTAAATATCTGCTTTATTTAAATTCAGCAGGAAGAAAGAACCCTACATTTACAAAATGTTTCCCTGGAAACACTATTCTCAAGAAAAAAAAAATTCTTCCTTGGGTCATTAATTTTTAAATGGTAAAATGAGTTAATAGAAAATTGTAATACATAAACACTTACATATATACATGTTAACACGTTATCTATATGTATATACATATGTTATTCATATACACATGCACACACTCTCATACATCTCTGAATTCATCACAATTTACTTCCTGTCTCATTATGGTGCCACACAAATTATACCGGCAGCAGCACCATAGATCGTTATTAAGTCATCCAATACACTCCTTTGCTGAAGAGAAGTTGTTCTCTATAATGTATTTTTCAATCCTTTCCTCATTTCATGTTTAAATTACTCAGCCACAGGGGATTTGAAGATATCCCTTGGAAAAGTGTTCCACAGGCTGACATGATGGGGTTTACACTGGTGCTTTAAGATATTTAAACTACATTTTCTTTTACTCAATTTTATGTTACTGTTTCTAGTTAGGCCTTATTTCTACTATCTTAAAGTCATTTTTACCATGATCATTACTTTCGCGTCTATCAAGACAGGCCAAGAGCAATCTACATGATCATTAGTTTGCTTGTTATACCTACCAAGTTCATTGCATTGTTTCATTTTAAAACATCCTCTTAGCCTCTTAGTCATGCTTTGTGATTTGGGTAAACTATTCACTGTTCTACAATTATTAGTCAAATATTTTATTCTCATAGCACTTTAAAAGCAAGACTTGTTTTAGAAATCTTTCAAGTCTTGACATTCAGAAATTCACATTTAAGTGATTGTGGGTTCAGAGGAGGTAGAAGTTAAGTCACAGACCCTTGTTCTTTCTGTACCAAGTGTATAAACTAGGTACGTAGCGAGTTATTGAATTAAAACATTGTTCTCATATATTAAAGTTCTATTGCAAATATAGCATTTGCAGTCAGAATTTTAAAGATTAAACCTGTTCAGTCCTGAAAAATTGTCTCTTCTTTGATACTCCATTTAGATTGTCTCCTATATCAGGTATAATTTCCTTGCTCGCTGTGTTAGATATTACCTTAATAATTTCTGTTTAAGTTCACTATTTCAGCATTTTTCCCCTACATCAATGCTCATTGGAAGGTTTTTAATATAGTCTTGAACAGTACAACCAAAAATGTGCACTAAGGATAAAACTGTGGGAAATACCAAGATTTAAAAAAGAACCTCCTGGGAAACAGAAAAAGGAGGAGCTAGTATAGCATCATATGGATTAGCTCCCTTTTTTTTTCTTTTCTCAATTCTGAAGTGCAGAACTATGTTGAGCTTAGATATTTAGTTGAACTAAACATTATATTTAACAAGACTGATATGGTACCATACCAGACCTTGAACAACAACAACAAAAAAAAACAAGTTTAATGGATAATACCTGCTTAGTTATCTATTGCTACATAAAAAAATCACCCCAACACTTAGTGACTCAAAGCATCTACTATTTCACAACTGTGAAACTTCTGTGGTTTAGAAATCTTGGCATGGTGTAGCTGTTTTCTCCCACTCAGGGATTCTCACAGGGCCACAATAAGATGTTGGCCAAGTTCGTAGTTATCTTCAGGTTCAACTAGGGCAGGATATACTCCCAATCTCACTAAGTTTTTCTGAGTAGGATTTAGTTCCTTGTCAGCTATTGGACTGGAAGTCTGTCTCCCTAAGATCCTTGTCCAGAGACCACACTTTCAGTTCATTGCTATGGGAGCCTCTTCAAAAAGGCAGCTCACAGTATGGCAGCTGGTTTCATCGAAGTGAGTCAGACAAGGACAGAGAGGACCATAAAGATGTCACAGGTTTTGTTTGATTTTTGTTTTGTTTTGTTTGAGATGGAGTTTCACTCTGTTGCCAGGCTGGAGTGTAGTGGCACGATCTCGGCTCACTGCGACTTCTGCCTCCCGGGTTCAAGCGATTCTCCTACCTCTGCCTTCCAAATAGCTGGGACTACAGGCACGTGCCACCACGCCCGGCTAATTTTTTGTATTTTTAGTAGAGACGGGGTTTCACCATGTTAGCCAGGATGGTCTTGACCTCCTGACCTTGTGATCCGCCCGCCTCAACCTCCCATAGTGCTGGGACCACAGGTGTGAGCCACCGCCCCCAGCCGTCACAGGTTTTTATAACCTAATTGTAGAAATATCATTCCATCATTTTGCCATACCCTATTTGGTAGAAGCAAGTCCCTAGGTCCAGGCCAGATACAAAAGAGACAATTACACAAAGGCTTGAATACCAGCAAGCAGGGCTTTTTGGGTGCCATTTTAGATGGCTATCTACCATCTTTAGTTGTACCTAGGATTGAGGAAATGGCATCCAAAAAACTGGGATAAAACCTAAATTAACATTTATAGCAATTAATAAATTCAGCCAGTCATCTTCTCATTAGTAGGTAGTACTTTCTGGATATTGAGTGTTGCTATTGCAGTGAATGCTGAAATTATTACTCCTGCCCCATGTTGAGGCCTGAAGCCCTCATTCCTCTAGATGCTAGGAGTGTTGGTAGATAACACCTCTCAACTGTGATTTTCCACTTGGAAATTGGCTTCAGCTGCATTGCCAAAGGTCACTCCCTTCCTGGGCAATAGCCTACCTCTAATGACTGATGAATGTTGAGTTTTAAAAGCCCAGCTCCTTTGCCCCAGGGTTGGACAGCTCTGAGTGCTTATCCTAGCTCCAGGGCTTCTGGCAAGGTAGCTGAGATCTTTGTTGTGACTGCATAGCAGTCTAAGGCTTCTTTTCACCGAACCCAGCTCATTTCAGTGGGCTACAAGTGTGATCCTCAGAGCACTCCTCGGTAAACGTCCTGCATTCAAATCTAGGGCTTATGGTCTATTCTTAGGAAACCCAACTAGCAATCGCTTCACTTTTGACTCTTTCTTTCTGTGTAAATGTAAAATAGCTAACATATAAATGATGAAATATTAACATAGAATATATAGACGTTTCATATACTTATGATACAGGATATTTCCCTGGACCCTTCACGGGACTCGCGACAGAGGTGCCTTGTTTACTCAGCCAGCTGCTCTCAATTCCTCACAGGAGGGAGCATGCAAATGAATGAGTACAGGAAATGGAGTGAGGGAATGCAGGAACCAGCCAACTGCTTTTGTAGGCTAGCAGGAGCAAACTTCATGCGGTACCCCCAGCAGCATCCCTGTGGGGTTACGTGCGACCCCCAAAACCCCAGGGGCAGGTTACCGTCTCTTTTACCTCTGACATTGCAGCTCAGTGGGTCCTTTGCCTTTTCACCTGAGGTGGCTGCCTTCCACCAGCGAGGGCAAAGGGCCAGCTTGACAGCCTTTTGTATCTACACTCGTGGCTCCTGAGCTCTTGTCTGGCATCCAGGGAAAATGAGGTTGCACAAGCGAATTGAAAGATGGTAAACGCAGGGGATTTTATTGCTGATGAAAGTGGCTCTCAGCGGGAAGGGGAGCTGAAATGGGGAGGGACAGATAGGTAATCTTCCCCTGGAGTCTGGCTCTCTCCTGGGGGACTCTTCTCTGAAGGTATGCCATCAAGCTGTCCCTCTGAAGTCAAGCCACTTCTCTCTGATATCTAGCCACAGTCCATTCTACCACCTGTGTCTGGGATTTTTACAGGCACAGGATAGGGAGGGGCGGGGTCATGAGTTTAGAAAAAGGCAACATTTGAGTGGGTAAACGGGGATGTAAGTTGTCACTTTGGGCCGCAGTTTCAGGCTTTTTGGCTTGAGGGTGGGGTTTTCACTGGGAACCTGCCCTTTTATGCCTAGAATTTCTCTGCGTCCTGTCCCCATCACTTATAGACCTCTTAAAAGGGATACTGAAATGCATCTCTAAGTATGTCAAGCCAAAACATCAGAAATTCACAATATGGTCCCCTGTAAAATTTAAGTAAAATTGAAGGGCATGACCCTGATTTTCACTAGTGGTTGATTAACAAACAGCCATTCTCATTTACTACAAAGCTGTTACTGAAGATCTAGTTTATCACATTCTTTCTGTCACCTATAAATAAAACTTTGGTTGCAAAGTCTTCATCTAGTATCAGAGGTGAGTTCCTTTTATCTTCTGATTTGCTTCTCACTTCTAACTTAGACCATGGGGCAAAGTTTTAGCTTTCTATGGGAAATCATTAATACAAATAAAAACAAAATAGAACACATCAAAAACCTTAATACTAAATATGGAGATTGGAAGCAAAGTCAAGGTTATCACATTATATATAAATCATGATAATCCTCAAAATATGATTACTATACATCAAAACTTCCCTACTTTACTAAGGTGGCATTCACACAAATCTTAACAGTGCAATGTGGCAATTAATAGGCTGAGAGATGTAAGAGTGGAGGAAGTATCCTCAAGCAAAATTGAAATGAAATATAGAAGAGTGAGATGTAAAACTTGATATCTGTTAGGATTTACAATTTTGTTATGATTTTCTCATGGACTTCTTGATCCCTGATCCTTTCCTCACTCTTCAGCTGCTTTGGTCGGATCTCTGGTGGGAGGACTGGCCTCTGATGGTTACGTTTTTCCATCTCCTGGGTCATGTTTTTCCGTCTCCTGTGTCAGCTGACTTCCGGAGAAAGACTGGAGGAGCCGGGAAGAAGGGAGAAACAGGATATAACTTCCCCTCTCTCTCTGCATTGGGCAGTGACTTCAGAGCAGCTCTCTCCTTTGTGGCTCCCTGCCTTTGCCACTGTCTGACTCAGGTAGCACTGCTAACCTCCCATGTCCTTCCAGCCTAGCAGGGGTAGCTGCTTTGTGCTGTTATTAATCTTTAGTTTGCTTCATTGCCCTTTTTGGCTTCTTAGCTCTTTTCTGTTACCTGTGCAATGAAGTCTCTACTTAATTCTCACCTGGTTAAAACGCATAGAATGGTTTATGGTTGTACCTGGGTGGCTACAGGTACCGTAAGTATACTTCCATTCATTGCAACAACAACAAAAAAGTCCCTGACAAATAATGGTCTTTATACCATTAAATTAAAAAAACAATCCTCAAGATTATTCGCACTTTATAGATAGGTAAGATTAGCTCAGCAAGAATAGGTAACTTGCTTGCAATCACGTATCTCATGCATAGCTTACATGAGGAGGGTGACTGCTAAACCCAGACAACCTGGATTTGAATCCTGACTCCAGCTTTTATTATACAGGTAAGTTACTTAAACAACCTGAGCTCAATTTTCTCATTTATAGGTTAGGGACTTTATATCTACCTCAGAAGGGTATTGTGAAGATTAAATAAATTATTGATTTATCGTCAACTTAACTGCTTAGAAAAGTTGCTGACACATAGTATATGCTCAATAAAAGCTAGCTATTATTAGCCATGTGGCTTCAGTAGTGTTATTAATTACTTTGAAATGAGAAAACACGCTACAAAAATTGCTTCTTGGATTTGTAGCCCAGTGTGTGTTTTGAAAAGAAACAGTTGCAAATGTATGACATAATATTGAACAATAACTTCTAATTTGGTTAAAAATCTGGTCTTCTACTGCTGATTATCAGAACAGTTTAGAAAAGCAAGATTGATTTCTTTTGTGGAATAGTCAAGAGAATACCACAATGGCCTAAGGCACCAAATGATTGCAAACCATCTTCCTGCAATTAAAATGGCCAGAGCTGACCTGCTCTTTATTAAACATTAATCTTTGGCTTCTTCTGAACGCATCAGTGAGTTCAAGGTCTGGATATGTATGACTCATGCAAGCTCTGTGCCATTAAGCTGTTTTATAGGAGAAAATTATTCTTCATTGCATTGAGCCTGACACTTGAGTTTCTTTGTATAATTTGAAATTTGGCAGCTCAGTGTATACTTAAATGAAAAATGCTTTTTTCTAACCATCATCTAGATGATAGAAACATTGTTTTCACCATTTAAATAATTGTACAGAAAACAATGTGGTCTGAAAAATATCATGAATATATATATATATTTTACTTATAATACCATTAGCACATTTCATTTTTTTAGTATCTCTTTGCTCAATATTTATATTTGGAAACATCTCAACAGCTGCAAGTTATATAGATAAGTTAAATTATGCTATTTATTTGCAATCACGTGGAAGAAAAAGCAAATGCATATATTGTAAACAAAAATTTTCTATGAATTACATTTGTGTATTTTATAATGATTCTGAGGCATGAGTGTATCTCTATGCAATATAAAATAAAGTGGAGTGAAATAACTAATGAATAGCCAGGCAGATCATTATACCAAATATTTTGGCTTTTCTTATATATATACTCATATGTTTTTACCATCTGCAAAAATATGATTGTTTTCTATAGAAAATTTCCTCAATTTCTTCTATTCTGTAATCATGTCCTGTAACCTATTCTGTAACCTTTTTCATGACTACAAAAGCTAACATGTCAATTCTGGTTATTTTGACTATTAAATGAATAGGAGATTTTGAAACTAATTTTGTAGCTGGGTATCACATATCCCCAATGAATATTAATTTTAAACTTATGGCTAGAAGTATGGCTTTTGTTTTTAGCATTACAATGCTTTATTTTCTTAGCTGAATCTTTAATATAAATGAATACATGATTTTTTCTGTACTTTTGCGAATGATTACACACAGTCAAAAATCCATGTATAATTTTGATATCCCTAAAACTTAACTACTGCTAACAAGAAGCCTGACCAATAACATAGTCAATTAACACGTATTTTGTGTATCTATTATATATTGTATTGTTACAATATATGCATTATATACTGTAAACTAAAGAAAATGTTATTACAAAATCATAAGGAAGAGAAAATGTATTTACTACTCATCAAGTTAAAATGGATCACCATAAATGTCTTCATTCTTGTCATCTTCATGTTAAGTAGGCTGAGGAGAAGGAGGAGAAAGAGGAGAGTTTGTCTCCCTGTTTCAGGAGTGGCAAGAGTTAGATGAGATGGAGGAGGTAGAAGGGGAGGCAGAGGAGCCAGGCACAGTTGGGGTAACATTATGGAAATTCATCATAATATATGACTTTTTACTTTTTCATTTCTCTGAAAATATTTCTATACAGTACTAATCTTCCTTCCACCATATGCTTTAGTTTTGTATCATACAAGGATCCATGTTGTAAAAGAAGTCAAAAACATCTTGAAAAATGAGAACCCCTCTGCTAGATTAACTTATAGCAACTTGTTTCTGGCACTGCTTCTTCCATGTCTTTGTTTTTATCTTTTGGTACTACTTTGGAAGCACTCATCTCCAACAGGTCTTCTTCCATGAATTCCTCTGGTGTGGTGTCTATTAGCTCTTGAATTTCTCCAAGATTCATATGTTGCAACCGTTCACCCCTTACCTTTTTTATGGTTAAAATTTATTTTTATTTTATTTTTATTATACTTTAAGTTCTAGGATACATGTGCAGAATGTGCAGGTTTGTTACATAGGTATACATGTGTCATGGTGGTTTGCTGCACCCATCAACCTGTCATATACATTAGATATTTCTCCTAATGTTATCCCTCCCCTAGCCCCCCACCCCCCGACAGGCCCTGGTGTGTGATGTTCCCCTCCCTGTGTCCATGTGCTCTCATTGTTCAACTCCCACTTATGAGTAAGAACATGCAGTGTTTGGTTTTCTGTTCCTGTGTTAGTTTGCTAAGAATGATGGTTTCCAGCTTCATCCATGTCCCTGCAAAGGACATGAACTCATCTTTTTATGGCTGCATAGTATTCCATGGTGTATATATGACACATTTTCTTTATCCAGCCTATCATTGATGGGCATTTGGGTTGGTTCCATGTCTTTGCTGTTGCAAATAGTGCTGCAATAAACATACATGTGCACGTGTCTTTATAGTAGAATGATTTATAATCCTTTGGGTATATACCTAGTAATGGGATTGCTGGGTCAAATGGTATTTCTGGCTCTAGATCCTTGAGGAATCACCACAATGTCTTCCACAATAGTTGAACTAATTTACACTTCCACCAACAGTGTAAAAGCGTTCTTATTTCTCCACATCCTCTCCAACATCTGTTGTTTCCTGACTTTTTAATGATTGCCATTCTACCTGGCATGAGATGGTATCTCACTGTGGTTTTGATTTGCATTTCTCTAACGACCAGTGATAATGGGTTTTTCATATGTTTGTTGGCCGCATAAATGTCTTCTTCCGAGAAGTGTCTGTTCATATCCTTTGCCCACTTTTTGATGGTATTGTGTTTTTTTTCCTTGTAAATTTGTTTAAGTTCCTTGTAGATTCTGGATATTAGCCTTTTGTCAGATGGATAGATTGCAAAAATTTTCTCCCATTCTGTAGGTTGCCTTTTCACTCTGATGATAGTTTCTTTTGCTGTGCAGAAGCTCTTTAGTTTAATTAAATCTCATTTGTCAATTTTGCATCAAAAGCAATGGCAACAAAAACCTTTTTTTTTTTCATAGCCACAGTCTGTTCCATAATTTCCTGGATTGGCTCTGTCATAAATTCTGTGAAATCAGGCACAACATAGTTTTCTCCAGCAGGAATTTATTGTTTTGGATTTGATGGCTTTCATGGCCTTTTCTATGATGATGATAACATACCCAATGGTGTAATTCTTCTAGGCTTTTATGATGTTCTCTCTATTGGGGTTCTCTTCCATAGCACTGACAATCGTTTTTATAGAGTACCACGTGTGAAGAGTTAAAAGATCCTTATGACTTGTGATCTAGATGCAGAATTAGAGACATTGTGTTTGGGGGCACGTAGACCACTTTGACATCTTCAGTGTTGAACTGATGGGGTTCTGGGTGGCCTGGGGCATTGCACATTATCAAAAGAATTTTAAAAGGTAGTCCCTCACTGTAAAGGTGCTTCCTGACTTCAGGGACAAAGCACCAATGAAACTAATTCAGAAAAAGTGTTCTTATGCTGGCATTATTGTTTATAAACCAAAGACTGGCAGCTTGTGTTTATCTTTTTTCTTCAAGGCTCAGAGATTAACAGCTTTATAGATAAAGGCAGTACTGATCATATTCCTGACTGCATTTGCACTAAACAGTAGAGATAGCCCATCCCTTCCTGGCTAAATCCTAGTGCTAACTTATCTTCCTTACTAATAAATGTCCTCTATGGTATTTAATCCCCTAGAACAGGGCATTTTTGTCTGCATTAAAAATCTATTCAGGCAGGAGTCTTTTCTCCTCAGCAATTTTCTTAATGGCATCTTGGAACTCATCTACTGCCTCTTGGTCAACAAAAGCTACTTACCCTGTTACCTTGACATTTTTAAAACCAAACCTCTCCCTAAAATTATCAAGCCATCCTTTGCTGGCATTAAATTCTCCAGCTTTAGATCCTTCACCTTCCTTTTGCTTTACATTGTCATATATGTCACATAATGACTTCACTTTTTCTAGAATCATATTAGAGTCTATCTATAAAAAAGCCTTTCTTGTAGTAATCCTGCACCCACAATAAATACTGCAGTTTCAATATAAGATAAAAAGATATTTTGTAAAAAGGGCAGAGTTTTCACATCTCCTCATGCAGATGCAGCAAGGGCTTCTTGGATTTCCTTTACTTTTTTACCAAGAGCTCTAACGCTGGATTCATTTACCTTGAAATGGTGGGCAACTGCAGTTGCAGACCTCAGTCTATGATACATGTCAAGCAATTCAACTCTTTCTTGTAATTTAATGACTTTTCTATGCTTCTTGGGAGCACTTTCAGCATCACTAGTGGCACTACATATAGGTCCCAGGATGTTTGTCAAGGTTTACAATATTGCACTAAACAAAATAAAAAATACACAAGAATCCTAAAGGATTACTTTTTACTGTAATACATAATTTACTGAGGAGACAAACTGCTCACGCAGAGAAAACTAGTGTCACAGGGTGTTTTAGGCAGACACTTGGAAAACTTGAGCTCACCATAATAGCAACATGAGGTGGTTACGAAATTATTACAGTAGTATGGTATGTATTATAGTATACATTTAATGCAGGTATAATTTAATAGTACATCTTCACATTTGTTTACATCTCTCTCAGCTGCAAATGGTGCCTTGTATGGTCTGTAATATTTGTGTGTGTAAATTTTGATAAATATTAACTTTTTATAATAGATTTGTGCCTATTTTATGGTAGTAAAATTTTAAAATAGACTAGTATCTATATATATTTAATGAACTGATGACATATCTAACTTTTTCCTAATTTTTTGGTATTTCTAGGTCACATGATTCATCTGTGAGTTTTTCCAAATTGTTAAAAATCTCCAAAAACTTTTCTAATATAGTTATTGAAAAAATTTTCATGTAAGTGGATCCACGCAGTTTAAACCCATACTTTTCAAAGGTCAATGGTACACTACTCACGGACCAGAATTATCATCCTTTATGCATGTTTTTGTTATGGGAGAACAGAACTATTTACTGTTGTCTCTTTAATCATGGAAGTTAATTAATGATAATGTCATAAAAATTAATATCCAGTCTTTATGAGGCAGATAGTCAAATAAATGTCCAAATTCAATGACAATTTAAAATTAAACCTAGATGTCAAAGTCAGTGTTTTTGAAAGGAAATGTAGCACACATCTACCCTTTACATATTCCAGGTTGGTAAACTGTATGTATTAGCAAACATGATTTATAATGCAATAGAAAGACAGGCTGAGTTTACACTAAGTGTTTCTAAGAATGAAATTTATGAGGGCAACAAGGCTGAAAAAAACACTTTCAAAATATCATTTTCTTTAAAATTTAAAACTAATAAAGATGTGAAATACTTTATAATTCAAAATAAAATAAAAACAAATCTTTCTGCAAATATTTTCATTCATCATGAGCATGCATTAGCATAACTAACAACAGATTAACAAAAATGAGTAGAACATTATGACACACCTAAATACATTATGTGAGATAAACTAAAGGACATTTCCTACTACTTTTCTTATATCAGTTATGCCATTTGCTGAGGCAACTTGTCAATGATGACATCAATTTCATCCTAAAAGAAATTTCAATTGAATCTAACCTCTTTATTGAACAAATAAACAAACTGGAGTCTTGAGGGATTTAATGGCTCTCCCAAAAACATATCATAAACAGAACAAAAGTTTGATTTTTGTCAAATTATTATAAGACAAACTAAAGTGACAAATCCCCTATCATAAGTGAATTAATTTTTAAGATTATATGCAGACTCTCAAAGTGTCTTTTAGATCCATATAAAAAGTGAACATGTGTTCACTTTCAGGCTTTGCCCATCAGGCTATTAGATCTTAGGCAAGACCCCTAAGTTCCTGAGACTTCATATACTAAATACAATGTATTTATAATGAGGATCACTAGAGATGTGAGAATTAGGGATTGTAAAGCAAAGTGCCAGCAGTATCTGCTACATAGCTATAGCTCAATAACTGGTCATCTTGGAAAATCTACTACTTACAGTAAGGATAAAGAAGATCATAATATGTAAGTTCTTGTTTTATTTTATATTTTCCCTGTCTTTTCTGTACTATCATCTAGTCATATGTTGTATTCCTTTCGTCTTATACATCTACTTCACAGGTCATGTTGTTATTTACATTCTTAATTCCATACTTCAGTGGCCTCTTCTCACTGCATTTTTATTTGATATTATTCATAAAATATGCAGAGTGTATAAATAATATGGAGCTGTAATAATATGGAGCTGTATGTATTCTGAGTTTAAAGGTTTTTGTTAACAGCTGCTAAGACCCACATCTAATTTAGGATGATTCATACTGTTAGAACCATACACGCTATAAGAAGACTAAAATTCTCTTGGTTTTAAAATGATATTATTATGTATTATTATTAATAGTATTAGTAACTCTTGGGCATGAAAGAATAAATTTGAGTGCTAACACATATTCTTGAGTTCTGTATAAATTTAATTTTATTAGTTCTGAAGATAAGATATTAAAAAAGATGCCATAAGGGAGATATGAGGATAATCACATCCTGACAGCTTCTTGCTGGGCTTGTTTCCTGCTCAAAAAGACCTAATCAAAGTTTATTAAGTAAAATTCACAGCAGTAGTGCAAGGATCCAATAACATGTATGCACCATGAAAATATATAACATATTATAGAACACTGCCCTTTCAATCAGAATTTGGAGAACAGTGCCTGGTACTTTGTCATCTACTTCCTCTGTGAAGACATGAGAAAGCTGCTACAGCTTCTTCTCAAACTTCTGTGACTCATATCTTGGGGACTAATGGCTGGTGGACATCCTTGAGGGCTGTGGCAGCAACTGTGGGTGGTCCTGGTGGCTATACCAGTTATCAGGGTCACATACAATTTTAGCAAAAGCTTACTAATAATTATAACACTAGTAGTTCCTGTTGATTAAATTATTATGAATTAAGAATTGTGCCAAGCCACATAAATCATCTGATATAACCTCAGTACAAATATACAAAATAGGTCATATTATTATTACCATTTTACAAAAGTGAAAGGTGACTATGATTAACTTCATTAAAAGCTGAGAGCTAGTAGTGGCAAAAACAGGATAAGGGCTATTACAAAATCCTAAACCCTTGGCCAGTGCACTGTACTGCTTCTGCCCAACTGGTCTTAACTTTATTATATTTTAATAAATATTTTTCTAAGCCAGGTGATAACTGGCTCAGGAACTATACATTGCACTTGATGTTCAGTCTAGGATATCCCTCGTGAAATTGATTCCTGTCTGTTCTGCAGCCTTAGCTACTGAAAAGTTCAATTATTTAGAATACAATAGACTTATTTATTAATTTCTGTGTCTAAGGCTTCTGTCTAAAATCATTTTCAAACTTGGAAAAGTACTTTAAATTTTCCAAGATTTGGGGATATGATGAAACTTTTTTTTTTAGTAAAGACTACACTATAATTTTCTCCACATGCATGAAAGGCATAAAAGATGCAGACAGAACAGAAATCAAAGGAGCATCACAGTAGAAAAACTAGTGGCAAGCAAAAATTCAGCTTCAGTAAATGAATAGTTGATTCATCAGACTTTTTCTTTGAAGTTTGATCTAAAGGAATAACAACAAAATGAGGCGCAGAGGGGGAAAAAAAACTTGCTTCAACAAGAGCAAAACTAAATCTAAATTAGGTAATTTTCTCTTTTTTAAATAAACCAAAAAAGCCAACTTCAGGATGGAGGTATAGTTATGCAAGAGGACCATTTCTAGGAGCTTAAATTAGAATAGAGGAAATCCCCATTTTTAAAATAGGCTGATATCAAAGGAAATGTCCCTTGATTCAGTCATGACGCTGATCACTAATGCACTCCAGGGCAAAGTCATTTGACATTTCCTTCAGAAATACAGAGAGATGTTTGGAATTATTTAGAAGAAACAGCCTCATTTGAAAATTGTAGGTCTGTCCTGGCTATGAGAAGAATGTTAATCATGCCCATTTGGGGAAATTTACTAACATTTTGCATGTAAATGGAATTTAGTTAACTGAATTTTCTGAATACTTGGGACAGGCAAAAACTTCTAAACCACCTGGGGCTTGGTTAGCTTGAACCTGAAAGCAAAGGAAAGCTGGTTGTATGTATTCCACTTATTTATCAAATATTTACTGAGCTCCACAACTGACAATATGAGAGTGGCTTAAGGGAGTGACCTCAGAGTTTTAAAGGATAAATAAGAGTTTTCCAGAAATATGAAGGTGAATCAGAATCCTAGGAAGAAGTAAGAGCAGGTAAAGTGAGTAGAGAAATAATCAAGGGTCTAACTATTACCTGAGGTTCTTGAATCACCTACACTAAAATTACCTGAAGTGTTTGTTAAAAATGTGGTTACTATGCCTTTTCTCATGCCAAGTGAATCACAATCAATGATAGTAGGAAGCATTTATAATAGACATACCTCAGCTGCTTTTATAAACATTAAGATTTGAGAATTGTTGCTATTTGTAATAGAAGCATATGCTTTCAAACAACAGAATTTCACAATTTGTTTTACATTTACAAAGGCTATGCTAGTGGCCTATGGATAGTTAAGAAAAAATTGCACGTGACAAGAGACCCATTTCGAAGACAGATGCATGGATCCTTACTTTCTTTCTCTTTTCAACCTAATTCATTCTGGCTTTTGTTCCTAAGCTCTCGCTTGCCCAGGTTACCAAGGATCTTTAGGCTGCCAAATCATTCATTCTCAACCTGAATCTCAGCAGGACTTGAAAATATTGCCCTACTCTAAAACACTTAATTTTCTTGGCTCTCAAAAAAAGACTTAGTATTTATTTTTTTCAGCCTCCTCTTCTTTTACTTTACTGAATCCTTCAGAACCCTGAACTCTTTTCCTCCTATACCTAATTTTTGAAACAGTAGCTTTAAATGATCAGCCATATGATCAGACCTCCACATATCTATCTCTAAGCCCTCTCTTTCTCTTTTGCTTTACACTTGTACATTCAAAAATCTACTCGAAATCTCTACTTTAAAGTCTACTGGAGTCAGGCACAATGGCTCACACCTGTAATCCCAGCACTTTGGGAGGCTGAGGCAGGTGATCACTTGAGGCAAGTAGTTCGAAACCAGCCTGGCCAACATGGCAAAACCTTGTCTCTACAAAAAATATTAAAAAAAAAAAATAGCCAGGCATGGTGGCATTTGCCTGTAATCCTAGTTACTCGGGAAGCTGAGGCATGAGAATCCCTTCAGCCCACGAGGTGGAGGTTGCAGTGAGTGGATATCATGCACTACAGCCTGGGTGACAGAGTGAGAACCTGTCTCAATAAATAAATACATACATAAATACAAATACATAAATAAAGTCTATTGGGAATCTCAAATGTTTTATGTTTAAAAGGGAATCCCCTAACCCAAACCTGTTCCTTCCCTAGTCCCACCCATCTTGGATAATGGCACTCACACTTCATCAGGTCAATGCAAAGTAATCATCCTTATTTCCTTTAACTCTTTTTTTTTTTTTTTTCATATTTCATGGCTAATCCATCAGTAAGCCCACTGGCACTTTACTTTCCTATATCCCAAACCTGACAACTTCTCACCAACTCCATGGCTACCATTCTAATTCAAGCTGCCGGCAATCCCTCTTGCCTAGATAATGGCAGTAGTCACCTAACTGATTTCCCTGCCTGTATATTTGCCCCATATGGCAAAGTTTCCATAGTTACTCTGAGTGATCTTTAAGGACACAGATCAGAAAATGCCGCTATCCTGCTCAAAATCTTTCAAAGTCTATCATCCTTAAAATAAAATCCACAGTACTTACCAAGGCCCACATCTCTCTTAGCAACATTTCCCTATACTTAGACTTTGCTTATACTGTTTCAACTACAGTGGTCTTGCTGTTAAACACACTAAGTTTGCTTTCCTTTGGAGACTGGTATTTATGGTTACCTCTGGCTGGAATGCTTTTTTCCTAGATATCAGCATATTTTTCTGCCTCATTTTATTATGATCTCTGCTCAAATAAAACTTACTTTAAATGTTCTTTTATGACCACCTTACTTATACAATTCTCTCTCCTCCATATTACTCTATATTCCCTTACCATGCTTTATTTTATTCATAGCATTATCTCCACTTAACACTGTATCTTGTAGATATTTACTTGCTTATATATTGTCTCTCTTTCATATAGAAATATAAACTCCATAGGAGTAAGTACATTATCTCACACACTTTTTTTAATCCCCTGTGCCTGGAATAGCCTAGTACATAAAAGGCAGACAAAGAATATTTGTTAACAAAAGAATGAATCTTTTGTATGTAAAATGTTGAAGCCTTTAACAATGGCATTGTGAGTAAGGGTGATGAGAAAAGAGAAAAGGACGATTCTGCTCTGTAAAATAAAAAGTCATTTTACTGTATTTTACTATTATTATAGTATAATATGATAAGATGAAAAACTAGAAAATGTAAAAAATGTCAGCACATCTATTATAGAAATGACTATACAAAGGATAAAATGGTTAATCTACCCAAAAGAATGGGATATCAGCAGATTTGTGTTTGAAGCATTCTTGAAAGTGGAGTTTGTACAGAGGAACAGGAGGTGAAGGTGAAAACAAAAGGGGAAGAGATGAGTTCAACAGACATTCTGTGTATAGAGACTGACATTAAAAATCTTGGAGATTCGGGAAAGCTGAAAATAATTAATCATACTAAACCATGAGATAGAAAATTAGGAAAAATTGTAAAGTAAGCAATAAGGGTGGAAAATACATCATATCCCAGGTTATTTGTACCCTTGAAGACCATATATAAGTTGCCGGATTAATCTAAAATAAGGATTGAGGGGTGTTGGAGAGTTCTAATCAGAGACAGGAATCCATACTGGATGTTTGTTGCTCTTGTCATTGCAGAACTGAATAGATTTGAGAAGTACCAAAGAGTTTGGACAGGTTCCCAACTCCAATTATTGTGGCTGAAATGGAACAGATAATATATCTTCCTGCTCCTCAGCAGCCAAGGCAAGAATATATGGCTTAGATTCAGCCAACTGGCTGCTTGATTCTCAAGGGACAGAGTCTTTATGGTGATAGTAGAAATGATATGGTTTGGCTGTGTCCCCACCCACATCACATCTTGGATTCCCATATGTTCCCATTCCCTCCCATCTCATTCAGTTACCTTTTTTTTTTTTTTTCATCTTTCCCATGGGAGGGAATTGAATCATGGGGGCAGGTCTTTCCTGTGCTGTTCTCATGATAGCAAATAAGTCTCATGAGATCTGATGGTTTTAAAAAGAGGAGTGTTCCTGCACAAGCTCTCTCTCTATTCCTGCTGCCATCCATGTAAAAGGTGACTTGCTTCTCCTTGCCCTCCACCATTATTGTGAGGACCCCCCAGCCACATGGAACTGTAAGTTCATTAAACCTCTTTCTTTTGTAAATTGCTCAGTCTCAGGTATGTCTTTATCAGCAGCATGAAAATGGACTTATTCAGTAAACTGGTACCAGTAGAGTGGGGTGCTGCTGAAAAGATACCCAAAAATGTGGAAGTGACTTTGGAACAGGGTAACTAACAGGCAGAGGTTGGAACAGTTTGGAGGGCTCAAAAGAAGACAGGAAAATGTGGGAAAGTTTGGAACTTGCTGGAGACTTGTTGAACGGCTTTGACCAAAATGCTGATAATGATATGGACAATGAAATCCAGGCTGAGGTGGTCTCAAATCAGATGTGGAACTTGTTGGGAACTGAAGCAAAGGTGACTCTTGTTATGGTTTAGCAAAGAGACTGACAGCATTTTGCCCCTGCCCTAGAGATTTGTGTAACTTTGAACTTGAGACTCGCAATGATTTAGGGTATCCGGTGGAAGAAATTTCTAAGCAGCAAAGTATTCTAAAGAGGTGACCTGGGTGCTGTTAAAGGCATTCAGTTTCATAAGGGAAGCAGAGCATGAAAGTTTGGAAAATTTGCAGCCTCACAGTGTGATAGAAAAGAAAATCCCATTTTCTAAGGAGAAATTTGAGCCGGCTGCAGAAATCTGCATAAGTAATGAGGAATCAAATGTTAATCCCCAAGACAATGGGAAATATGTCTCCAGGGCATGGCAGAGGTCTTCATGGCAGCCCCTCCCATCACAGGCCCAGAAGCCTAGGATGAAAAATGATTTCATGGGCCAGGCCCAGGGTCCCAGTGCTGTGTGCAGCCTAGGGACTTGGTGCCCTGCATCCCAGCAGCTCTAGCGTGGCTGAAAAGGGCCAATGTAGAGCTTGGGCGGTGGCTTCAAAGGATGCAAGCCCCAAGCCTTGGCAACCTCCATGTGTTGTTGAGCCTGCAGGTGCATAGAAGTCAAGAATTGAGGTTTGGGAACCTCTGCATAAGTTTCAGATGTATGGAAATGCCTAGATGCCCAGGCAGAAGTTTGCTGCAGGGGCAGGTCCCGCTTGGAGAACCTCTGCTAGGGTAGTGTGGAAGGGAAATGTGGGGTTGGAGGCCCCACACGGAGTCTCTACTGGGGCACCACCTAGTGGACCTGTGAGAAGAGGGCTACTGTCCTCCAGACTCCAGAATGGTAGATCCACTGACAGCTTGCACCATACGCCTGGAAAAGCCACAGGCACTCAATGCCAGCCCATGAAATCAGCTGGGAGGGAAGCTGTACCCTGCAAAACCATACAAGCGGAGCTGCCCAAGACCATGGGAACCCACCTCTTGCATCAGTGTGAACTAGATGTGAGACATGAAGTCAAAGGAGATCATTTTGGAGCTTTCGACTGCCCTGCTGGATTTTGGACTTGCATAGGGACTGTAGCCCCTTTTGTTTTGACCAATTTCTCCCATTCAGAACAGCTGTATTTACCCAAGGTCTGTAACCCCATTATATCTAGAAAGTAACTGACTTGCTTTTGATTTTACCATAGGTGGAAGAGACTTGCCTGCTCTCGGATGAGATTTTGGACTGTGGATTTATGAGTTAATACTGAAATGAGTTAAGACTTTGGGGGACTCTTGGGAAGGCATGATTGGTTTTGAAATGTGAGGACATGAGATTTGGGGCCAGGGGTAGAATGATATGGTTTGGCTGTGTCACCACCCATGTCTCATCTTGAATTCTCACATATTATGGGAAGGACCCAGTGGGAGGTAATTGAATCATTGGGGCAGGTCTTTCCTGTGCTGTTCTCATGATAGTGAATAAGTCTTATGAGATCTGATGGCTTTAAAAAGGGGAGTTTCCCTTTATAAGCTCTGTTTTTGCCTGCCACCATCCATATAAGTTGTGACTTGCTCCTCCTTGCCTTCTGCCATGATTGTGAGTCCTCCCCAGACATGTGAAACTGTAAGTCCATTAAACCTCTTTCTTTGTAAATTGCCCAGTCTTGGATATATCTTTATTAGCAGCATGAAAATGAACTAATACAAGAAGTATCAAGAGTCCAAGGCTAGGGTGGCCCTGGACTGCATCTGTGCATCTGTGTATTGCAGCAACACTCTGGGGTACTGGGCACAGTTTACTGGTGTATTCAGCACAGCATTCTCAGTCCTGGGACTTTAACAGGACTTTTGAACTTTCTATAATACATTTTGTAATAAATTGGACTTTGCAACTCTCAGAAGCCACCAAAATCACAGGTAGATACACACTGGGGGAGAATTAGGGAAAGAAATCTATGATGTCTAACAAAGCTTAAAGGATAATTTTTGTGAAACTTTAAAGTTTTGTGAAACTTGATGATAGGGAAAGATGATATTAAACAATATCCTAGTGATTTTAATAATTGAACACCCTACATTTGAGAATTGACTTTCATTATATCTGTGGTGGTAAACCCATAGTTGAAAAATGTCTGACAGATTAGTAGTGAGTGTAGACTATTCGATAAGATGGCTCTTTCTACCATAAAAATCTAATTTTCTATATTGATCATATTAGATAGAACACTGTCATATTTCCACTTTGTCTTATATATACAGATACAACTTGATTTGCTACCTCATAGAAGTAAAGGGCTCACCTCTTCAAGGTTAATTAAGTTTTTCTGTTAACCTATAGTCCAATGGTTCACAAAGAGTTCTCAGAAAAAGTTAGATGCACTCAAATATAATCCATGCTACAACTAGACCCAGTAACAATAATTTAAGTATCAAGTAATTTTCAAGGTGTCTCTCCATATAATTAGTTTCAATTGACACCATCATAGGACTGAATACTTTAATGTTGAATTCTTCTGTGGAACAATATTCCGTCTTTAATCATTACACTGCTAAAGCACAGAACTTTCATTCAAGTATTGTATATTAATAATAATTATTCTTCTTTGTGTTTATGATTGCCCGAAATAACAACTTTTATTTATTTATTTTATTATACTTTAAGTTCTAGGGTACATGTGCACAACGTTCAGGTTAATAACAACTTCGAATAGTCTGTATTTATTTGAAATTTGCTCTCATGTTTAAATATCATGGATGAGATCATTTGCCTAAAAACATTACAGTACACTGTGTATTATCCCACCCTGCCCAATATTTTAGACATCTTCAATATCTATTGCATTGGAAAACATAATTTAATAAGCATCAGTGGAACATTATTATTTGGCAAGAATAGATTATATGATGCTATTAATATCATACAAACTCTGTGAAAGCATGACATTTTGTATTATTTGATCATTTTAATGGATTGATCATAGCTAAACAACTTTGTGTAATTCTTAGCAGTTTAGGATAAACTGATTCATTTAAAGAGACTAATAACATTTAGAAGTAAAATTCTAGAGGTAAAGAAAACAGATTTCTGTTTAATTGTTAAAAGAAATGGCACACATTCTTTTCATGCAAAAGGGACTGTGCAGAAAACAGTTTTCTTCTGAATAAACTGACCGTGTTCATGATTTAACAGAATCAGTTACTTTGCAATTGATTCTGACACAGCTAGTATTTGAACTTTAGGCACTCTAATCTCAGGATTTTACCTAGTGGTACATATGAATCACTGAGAGCTACTACAAAACATGCACATTATGCTCAACAATGATTTTCTTTGCATTAAAGAAACATTCTTTAAGGAAGGCATTATGAAAGGGTTCAACCATGACCTTAAGAAATGACAGGATTTTTCATAAAATACAAGAACTGGGGGAAACTCAACACTTTGTAAGAAAGATCATTAACCAAATGGCTGATGTAGCACATAGCAATAGGACTGGCTAGGCACTCATGAGCTAAGGTGAAAGTTTGATAGTGGAACATGTTACACATAATTAAATATGGATCCTTCCTAATCAATAGTGAGGGCATAATTACTTTTCTCAAGGTTAGTTAGGCAGAGTTTTTGGAAGAGACAAAAGCCAGAATAAAGGGAATCAAGAAGACAAACTAAAGAGTACTGTATTTGAGAGCTGAGGGGGCTATTAGGAGTTTTGGCACACTTGAAAAACCAGACTGCAATTTTATCAGTAGTCTCATCAGGGAACTATTAGACAAGGTCAAGAAGGCCTCTGAGAATAGCTAGGTACATTTAAGCAATGCCTCCCTGCTCCACCAAGTTGCTCAATAATAGCTGCCAAATGTTCATGTCTTTGAACAAAAGCATCTTATATGAACATCTCGTTAAGCTGCTGTCCAATTCTGTCTTTTAAAGAATGCCATCGTTTCTCTATGGAAACTATAAATGACTGATCAATGCATGTTTCCAACAGTGATGGACCAAAACAGTTCAAATCACTGACTACAAATCATGAGGGAAAGAAGTATGCACTTAAGTATGTGTAGGTGTTTGGAAATATGGCTTCCCAAAACCAGATCCTTGCGAGGGAGGAAAAATGAAGAGGAAGAGTATATCAGCTCAGTCCCTCCAAGCATGTAGACCAGTTAGCTTTCTCATAAATGTTGCTAAATATTATATGTGGTGTACTTCCTTCCTTTTTCCCCTCAATTCCGAAATATATATTGTGTACCTTCTATGAGCCAAATATTAAATATAGGAGATCAAGAATTAATTTTAAAGATGTAAATGATAATAATGTTAGTAGGGCCAATTATGTGTCTGCCAGGTGGCATAAGATGACCAAGAAGACTCCATGTTAAACAACAGTGACTTAGTCACAGAAGACTATAAGAGTATCTGTATATCTGGCTTTTGATAGATCAAAGGACTATGAAGGACTTTTGAATTTATTCCAGGAACAAATAATGTGAGTTTGCATTATAGAAAGATAATATTTTCCTGAAACTTATTTTTCCAAACATATTTGATGAAATTTCTTACTTCAGAGAGACTTTTTCAAGAAACTTAGAGCATTCTAAAAATTATCTAAGATTCTAACAAACAAATCCCTTTAACTTCTTGCTTTTCTTTCTTTTATTTTCAAAACTTTAACCTGTTCCCTTAAGAGACATGGAAAAATAATTCATTATTTTTATAAAAATAAATATATTGAGCAAGTATGAAGTGGTCAAAATTTGATCTGAGATAATACATTTAAAAAGCCTTTGAAATTAAATAAAGTCTAAAAAAAAGATGCTCGGGTATTATTTATGCCAATTGGACCTGGGGATCAGAAATTAGTAAGTACCTTAGATGCCTTAGAAAGACCCATGCATGCCAGAGGTTAAAAAATAAACTCTAAGAAAGTCTAAAGGTTATATCAGCCAGTAATCTCCAGAGAAAGAGAACCAATAGGATACATATACAAAGAAAGAGATTTGTTTTTGAGGAACTGTCCATTTCTGTTGATTTTTCATAACTCTATCCCTTCAAATATTGCTTCATTGACATGTTTTCAATGAAACCATCTGAGTGAAAAGCTGTTTCCTGCAAGACTGACTGAGAAACTCTCAGGCCCAGAGAGTATATATTTGTATATCTTTGTCTCACCCAGGCCTAATACTGAGGCAGGTATTTGTAAGGTAGTTGTGATATTGTGTTATAATAAGATATATATATATATATATAATTTTATATATATATGGTTTCTGTTCCTTGTTCTTAAAAGAGAGCTCCTAAAAGTCCTTATTTCTGAGCAATGGGAGATGCTAGGTGCATCTTTTGTTCTAATATCTGGTTTTTGACCTCCATTCTTGACAAGGAGCTCCTAATTCTTTGGAATTTATTGGGTAATAGGAGCATCTTTTGTTCCAATGAGGTGACTCTTGGTGGGCTCCTGGTTGGGGGCTAGTCATCGGAGAGACCTAGACGTGGTTAGAAGCTTGAAACTTTTAAACCTAACCCCCATCCTACAGGAAGACGCAGGTGCTGGAGATTGAATTAATAATCAATCCAGCCTCCAATGATGAAACTTCCATAAAAATCCTGAACTGCAGGTTTTGGAATGCTTCCAGGATGCTGAGCACACGAGGTGCATCAAGTGTGGTGCGTCTGGAGAGGGCATGAGAGCTCCCAGTCCCTTGCCCCTACTGGGCCTATATATGTCTTCTATGTGGCTGTTTATCTGTATCCTCTGTAATATCCTTAGTAATACGTGGAAATAGTAAACAAAATATTTCCCCAAGTTCTGTGAGCTGCTCTAGCAAATTAGTGGACCTTGGAGGAGGCAGTTGGGGAAACCATGATTATAGATGGTTGTTCAGAAGCACAGGCTACAACCCAGGGCTTGTGACTGGCATTTGAAGTGGGATCAGTCTTGTGGAGTGAGGTCAGTCTTATAGGAATGAGCCCTCAACATGTGGGATCTGATGCTACCTCCAGGTAGGTAGTATCAGAATTGAATTGAAATATAGGATCCCTTCTGGTGCTCCCTGGAGAACTGGTTATTGATGGGGAGAAATTTGCACATGTATTGATGACCAGAAGTTCATTTTTTTCCAGAAGACCCTAACCTACATTTCTAACAGGGTGGTAGATTAAATGATGTCCTAAAGGACATGAATGACACATTTATTTTGCTTAATCCTCATATTAACTCTGAAAGAGTTTGACAGATAAGAAAACAGAGACTGCAAGAGATTACTTCGGCAAAGTGAAACAACTAGTAAGCAGCAGCATAGAAATTTGGACCCAGATCTGTCTGTATTCCACCATGCATAATAAACAAACATTCATTCGTTTTTTTTTTTATTTTGAGGTAGGTAAAAATAATTTTACTCTATTCTGTATGACATACTTGATATATATGCAAGAATCCCTAATTCACTGTCAGTCCTCCTTTTGCCCCCAACTTGCCACACATCATGCTATGTGGGTGATTCACAAGATTCAACAAATTGTCCCCAAATTAGCAGCACTAATTCACTGGGATTGAACAGGTAGTATTTGGAGCCACTTTACTGGTATACTTGCCTCACAAAAGAAATATGTCCTTTTTTGGGGAGAAGTATGTTGTACCTATTTCTTGTTTGTCCTTTTTTTTTTTTTTTTTTTTTTGAGATGTAGTCTTGCTCTGTCACCAAGGCTGGAGTGCAGTGGCTTGATCTCAGCTCACTGCAACCTCCACCTCCCGGGTTTAAGCAATTCTCTGTCTTAGCTTCCCAAGTAGCTGGAATTACAGGCACCTGCCACCACACCTGGCTAATTTTTGTATTTTTAATAGAGACAGGGTTTCAGCATCTTGGCCAGGCTGGTCTCAAACTCCTGACCTCGTGATCCACCTGCCTTGGCCTCCCAAAGTGCTGGGATTACAGGCATGAGCCACTGCAGCCAGCTATTGTTCCTACTTCTTTAGATGTCTCTTAGCCCTAAATCACTGAGAAAAATAAGCATGATAGTAAAATAGAATACGATGATATTAGAACTAATGTCACCTCTGAAAGTAGAAAAAGAGCCAATAAGATTTTTTTTTAAACTTGGGAATCTTGTTGGTACCCCATTATCTGTCTCTAAAGTACCCGATCAAGAATGAAACCTGTATTTCTGGTTTAATGTGAGAAATCTAGTAGTATGACTCTAAAATATTTCCAGGCCCCTCTTATTTATTGTTATGTTTATTTGTACTACTGTAATAACTAAGTGTACAGAGCCTTAAAAGCTATCCCATAGCTGCTACCTTGACACATGGCACATACAATAGATGGGCATGGGTAGAAACGGAATAAAATCATGCTGTTCACCAAACTGCTGTCTCATTTCCTAATGGGCAACGTGACAGTAGTCTAGATTGGAGCCTTATCTTGTAGCTTCTTTTGACACCTGACCAAAGGGGGCCAAAAGCGTGGACTCACATTAAAATCTTCAATTTTTCCAGAAGGCCCTGATCCACATTTCTATCAGGGATGGTAAATTATGTCCTGAAGGACATGAAGGATATCCATGCGAGAAGCTGCAAAAGCAGTCAGTTTAAAGCTGAGTACCCCACAATCAGCAAGACTGTCTGATTAGAAGACCCACCAATAAGCCATTAGCCACGCTTTGCTTCATTTCTATGTATTCTAAATTCTACCTTTCCCCCTTTCCATTTTATATAACTTGACACTGTTTTTTAAGAAAAAAGCTGTACTTCTATGTTCATTTTCTTTATTCCCTGAGCAATTTTTTTTATTATACTTTAAGTTTTAGGGTACATGTGCACAACACGCAGGTTTGTTACATATGTATACATGTGCCATGTTGGTGTGCTGCACCCATTAACTCGTCATTTACATTATGTATATCTCCTAATGCTATCCCTCCCCCTACCCCCCACTCCACAACAGGCCCTGGTGTGTGATGTTCCCCTTCCTGTGTCCATGTGTTCTCATGGTTCAATTCCCACCTATGAGTGAGAACATGCAGTGTTTGGTTTTTTGTCCTTGCGATAGTTTGCTGAGAATGATGGTTTCCAGCTTCATCCATGTCCCTACAATGGACATGAACTCATCATTTTTTATGGCTGCATAGTATTCCATGGTGTATATGTGCCACATTTTCTTAATCCATTCTGTCATTGATGGACATTTGGGTTGGTTCCAAGTCTTTGCTATTGTGAATAGTGCCGCAATAAACATACGTGTGCAGGTGTCTTTATAGCAGCATGATTTATAAACCAGTAATGGGATGGCTGGGTCAAATTGTATTTCTAGTTCTAGATCCCTGAGGAATCGCCACACTGACTTCCACAATGGTTGAACTAGTTTACAGTCCCACCAACAGTGTAAAAGTGTTCCTATTTCTCCACATCCTCTCCAGCACCTGTTTTTCCTGACTTTTGAATGACTGCCATTCTAACTGGTGTGAGATGGTATCTCATTGTGGTTTAGATTTGCATTTCTCCGATGCCAGTGATGATGAGCATTTTTTCATGTGTCTGTTGGTGGCATAAATGTCTTCTTTTGAGAAGTGTCTGTTCATATCCTTCGCCCACTTGTTGATGGGTTTGCTTGTTTTTTTTTCTTGTAAATTTGTTTGAGTTCATTGTAGATTCTGGATATTAATTAGCCCTTTGTCAGATGGGTAGATTGCAAAAATTTTCTCCCATTCTGTAGGTTGCCTGTTCACTCTGATGGTAGTTTCTTTTGCTGTGCAGAAGCTCTTTAGTTTAATTAGATTCCATTTGTCAATTTTGGATTTGGTTGCCATTGTTTTTGGTGTTTTAGACATGAAGTCTGTGCCCACGCCTATGTCCTGAATGGTATTGCCTAGGTTTTCTTCTAGGGTTTTTATGGTTTTAGGGTCTAACAGTGAAGTCTTTAATCCATCTTGAATTAATTTTTGTATAAGGTGTAAGGAAGGGATCCAGTTTCAGCTTTCTACATATGGCTAGCCAGTTTTCCCAGCACCATTTGTTAAATAGGGAATCCTTCCCCATTTCTTGTTTTTGTCAGGTTTGTCAAAGATCAGATAGTTGTAGATACGTGGCATTATTTCTGAGGGCTCTGTTCTGTTCCATTGGTCTATATCTCTGTTTTGGTACCAGTACCATGCTGTTTTGGTTACTATAGACTTGTAGCACTTATTCCAAAATTGACCACATAGTTGGAAGTAAAGCACTCCTCAGCAAATGTAAAAGAACAGAAATTATAACAAACTGTCTTTCAGACCATAGTGCAATCAAACTAGAACTCAGGATTAAGAAACTCACTCAAAACCGCTCAACTACATACAAACTGAACAATCTGCTCCTGAATGACTACTGGGTACATAACGAAATGAAGGCAGAAATAAAGATGTTCTTTGAAACCGAGAACAAAGATGCAACATACCAGAATCTCTGGGACACATTTAAAGCAGTGTGTAGAGGGAAATTTATAGCAGTAAATGCCCACAAGAGAAAGCAGGAAAGATCCAAAATTGACACCCTAACATCACAATTAAAAGAACTAGAGAAGCAAGAGCAATCACATTCAAAAGCTAGCAGAAGGCAAGAAATAACTAAGATCAGAGAAGAACTGAAGGAAATAGAGACACAAAAAACCCTTCAAAAAATCAATGAATCCAAGAGCTGGTTTTTTGAAAAGATCAACAAAATTGATAGACTGCTAGCAAGACTAATGAAGAAGAAAAGAGAGAAGAATCAAATAGACACAATAAAAAATGATAAAGGGGATATCACCACCGATCCCACAGAAATACAAACTACCATCAGAGAATACTATAAACACCTCTACGCAAATAAACTTGAAAATTTAGAAGAAATGGATAAATTCCTTGACACATACACCCTCCCAAGACTAAACCAGGAAGAAGTTGAATCTCTGAATAGACCAATAACAGGCTCTGAAATTGAGGCAATAATTAATAGCTTACCAACCAAAAAACGTCCAGGACCGGATGGATTCACAGCCGAATTCTACCAGAGGTACAAGGAGGAGCTGGTACCATTCCTTCTGAAACTATTCCAATCAGTAGAAAAAGAGGGAATTCTCCCTAACTCATTTTATGAGGCCAGCATCATCCTGATACCAAAGCCTGGCAGAGACGCAACAAAAAAAGAGAATTTTAGACCAATATCCCTGATGAACATCGATGCAAAAATCCTCAATAAAATACTGGGAAACTGAATCCAGCAGCACATCAAAAAGCTTATCCACCATGATCAAGTGGGCTTCATCCCTGGGATGCAAGGCTGGTTCAATGTATGCCAATCAATAAACGTAATCCCTGAGCAATTTTTGAAATGGATTTATCTTTTATTTTGATATTCACTACATTGTGATTTCCATTAATGGATAAATAAGAACTTAATTTAACCAATTAATGCCAATGCATGAAGGAGTAAAGTGACTTGCTCAAGATTAGGGAACAACTCAGAAACAAAATCAGGAGGATTCTAGAAAATAAGAAAGTACTCAAAAAAACACAAAAGGTTGGTAGATGTGGAAGGGACACAGGAGACAATGTGGAAGAGCACTTAATGGCCTAAGCTGGAACAATTCAAGCACTAAAATAAAAAGCAGATTATCGGATTAAAACCCAAAGTAAGAAATTAATATTCATTAAAAAATATCAAGGCTGATACAAATTAAATGGGGAAGAAGGGGAAAATCTCTTATACGGAAGAGGTCTAGGTAATTTATGTGGATTGGTTATCTATTTCTCTCCAAGAGATGGAAATTGACACCTCCTGCCTCTTTTCCCCACTAAAATGTGGGTATGCTTAATAAATTACTTCCAAAAATTGCATATAAAAACAGGTGGAAAACAAAGAATGATTTTACAGTGGAGTAAGCTGGCAAATACTGCCTTGATCAGATGGTCAAGGTTAGCATCATGAGTGATAAGTAATGTGTCCTTGATATGATGTGACAAGAATGGCTCTTTACCTCAGTGGTCTTCTTCTCAAAAACCCATAATCCCAGTCTAAAAACGAGAAAAACATCAGGCAAACTCAAAACGAGAATATTCTACAAACTGCCTGACCAGTACTATTCAAAACTGTCAATGTCATCAAAACTAGATAAAATATAACAAACTATCACATGCCAGGAGACATAATGACTAAACATAATGTGCTATCCTGAATGGGGTCAAGGAATAAGAAAAAGACATGAGGGAAAAACTAGTAAATTCCAAATAATTTGTGGAGGTTAGATAATACTTATATGCCAGTGTTGGCTCCTTAGTTGAGGCAAATGTACCACAGTAGTATAAGATGTTAACAGTAGAAGTAACTAAGTAAGGGGTAGATGAAGTCTCTCTGTACTAACAGTGCAGCTTTCTTGTAAAGACAAAACTACTCTAAATTAAAAAGGTTATTAAAAAAATCAGTAAAAAAATCATGGTGAATTCCAGAGGTCTTTATAGTCCCAACCAGTTTTTCATATGGGATGTATTTTATTTGGTTGGTTGGTTGGTTTTTAAGTGTATTACTGAGTAAATTCTTTGCAGATTTCCATTGTTCAGCACATTCTAGTACTGGAGACAAATGTTTATAGAATGGAATAAGTGAAATAGCACTTAGTACATTGCCTGATACAAAGTAAACTCTCAATAAATATTTATCAGTTGATTGAATAGGATTACAAATTATTTTCCACCATAGCTTAGGGTACTTATTACATTGTCTGGTTTCTGATGTAATAAGTAGATGGGCATAAGTGAGAGGGTTTTAAAATATGGACATATTAATCCCCGAGAACCATACTAGTAAGAATCAATAAGTAATGTAGTATATTAGTCATTCGATGAAGTACCTCATCCTGTGAAATGGTCTCTCGGTTTATCCTGGAGGAGATTTAAGAAAGGTCCACCTAATCAAGGTGATTGTTGGGGTGGCGGGGGATACAGTCAGGAGCACATAACAAGAATGGAATTGATATGAAATAAATATAGGTGGATCAATGATATTAATATTCCTGAAGATAGTTAGCCTGAGTGTAAAGAAATGGGAGTCTGAGAAGAAAAATTTGTCAACATTTCCCCAGCACTCTCCATGAATGCCTCAGGCCATCATAGTTTGATGTCATTAACTATCAGATTCATTCAACTAACCACTCTCATTGCTCTGATTAATTTTATTTCCTGTGTAGATTGTTTTAGTGGAAGACAGTACTCTTGGGTCACTTTGCTAGTTATAGTTCTCATGGCACATTTGTAAATTTGCATTCTAGTTCACCCACTAGTTTCTTGGACATCTAGTTAATCTAGTTTTTTATTCACCAAATATATATAATATTATTATGTATCTCGTACAGAAGTCTTGAACTTAAAATTAGTGATAAAGTGCATATGTTGTGCTTATTAGAATGCCTTACATAGTACCCATTAATTCTTCAGATATATTATTTTTTTTTTATTACAATTGGTCTTTTGTTGCTGTTGTTTTTGTTGCTGCTATGAAATAACTTTCCACCTCCCTCCTGAATTTGAGCCATTCTGACAAAATTGAATCCGTTAACTTACAAATCGGAGAATTAGATTATCAGTCAACTACCCTGTGATAGAATGCAACTTTGATTGTTCTGCTAAAGTAGCCAGTTAATTTGCCCTTCATGCTGCTGTTTCTGTTTTCTCTTTTCAACCTCAGCATCTGAGGATCATATATTCTTGAAACACTCATGAGAGATAGGAACAGGTAGATAAGGCTACTTTATAGGGACCTCTTAATTCATCACAAAAATGAGGTGCCTCTGGAGTGGAACATGAAAGTTATTTAACCAACAGGTTTAGCAGCTGTGATAAATGATGTGTGTGATTTAAATTTGAGTAGAATTGTGTTTAATTGAAAATTTGGCCACTGCATGAAATCTTCACTGCAAAGATTAGGATGACATTGAAGAACTGCCACGGGTGCTGAGAATGTGAAAGAAAGAGCCACTTAAGTTAATATTTCATAAAGCAGTCAGTGTTTTATAAAGCAGAGTTCTAGAAAATATGTTCCAGGACCACTTTCATCAGAATCACCTGTGACATGTGTTAAACTGCAGCCCCTTGGCCTCACAGTACTACTGGATCACAATCTCCTTACGGAGGAATGCAGGAATCTGCGACTTTGAGGTTTACTAGTAATTCTTATAAGCCCTACAGTTTGATAACCTGGTTTTGCTTTATAAATTGAGAGAGCACTTTGATACTAGTGTGCTAGCAGATTTTATTCACATTGGTTACACATTTCCAGGAAGTCTTGAATTTAAAACTTACTGGGCAAAAAGGGGGAACATATGGTGTTCAGGTACTATGCTTTGTTAACATTTAAAATAAAATATTTTTAGAGTATGTTTTGTAAACTAAAAATTATAGTCAGCATTTTAAATAACTATGTTTTAATTACAAAGGCTTTTTTGGTACAGAAAGTTTCCTCAATTTGCATATAAATAGCTAGGCAAAGTGTCTGTTGGAGATGCACAGTAATTTAACTAAGCCTGATTTCTCTGTTTTACAATTGTCAGAATCTTTCTATGTTTGAGGTTGCTTTTCTTTCAATAAACATTATATTGAACACATATCAAGTTTAACCTCATTGATAGCTAACTTGATTTAATTGATTTTCCCAGGTATACACTTGACAACAGATTTGCTTTGTTCGTGATCCAATATTTGTAGTCTTTGAAATATTTCTGTGAATCCTAATATGTATTTGTGTTTTCAGCTTCTACAGATGCTATTCTAAAGAAAAATGCACCAGACTGGCTTATTTGCAATTAAATGTCTGCTCTAACACCAGTTCAGTGGAACCCATTGCAACAATAAGCCACTGAAAACTTAATCATAAAAATGATTTCCTTCTGGTCACACTAAAAGAATAGAACTTTGAGTCTGAAAAACCTATAATACATCATTTACTACCTGTATAATCTTGAATCCAGTCTGTGAGCTTTCTGAGCCTCAGATTGCATACCTATAAAATGGGTTGATGAAATAATATTTGTAAAATGCCTGGCACATTCCTAAATAAAGAATGGCAGCGAAAAGGATAAAGGAAGGAGATGTGAAAATAGTGGAACATTGGTGGGAGAACAGGCTGTAACTTCTGAGCCTTCACTTCATACACACAATGCAGAACTCTTCATTTCTAATGTGGGACATCCAGACTCTTAGTGAGTACGGAAACCATTACATTATGAAAAAGATAAAAGGAATAAAAGTCATTTCATGGCACAGCTAGAACTCCTTAGTAATTTCATGATTTTTGAATTGTAAAGTGAATAAGAATGTTAGTAATATTTACTTCAAGAAACATCTCCATTGTACCATGGTTGAATGAATTTAGAATTCTTAATAAAGGTACTATGCTGTAAGAAATAGCCCTTGATGCAGCTGACCTTATATTTCCTGTGTTACTTTTTTATTCTTTGACTCCATTTCCTGTCTCTTGCCTCACACATAATGAGTAAAAACTGCTTCTAAATTTTATATTGTGCACATTATTTCTTAACATTTTTATTTTCACCAAAAAAAGAACAAAATGCCATTTACCAAGCAGAAGAGGAAGAGCTAAGGATTTTTAAGCCCTACAAATTTTTATAGTTATTAGAATCATTACTGCACTTTCTCAAAAACTGCTATTTTAAGGAAAAGGGCCTCAAACCTTTTCCTGATACACAGTAATATCAGTTCCCTATTAAACATGTTAACATAACTGAATTGGTGACTAGTTTTTACAAAATAAGGGTAAGTGAAAGGTAATACTTTGTGACACTGAACTGGTGCTGTCTTAAGTAACAGTACTTTGTTCTTTTTACAGTATTTTTGAACAATCCGTGTACCCCACTTTAATTCAGAATCAAATAACAAGAGACGAGGGAACCCACTCAAAAGAGGTTTTCAGTATTTGGAATGAGTTTTAATGTATCAGAAGAAAGAGGAATACACTGATTTGATAATTAGCATAAACATAAATTAGAATGCAAGTGGTTTTCAATGTAGGAAAACTTGCTGACTCACACTGAAGTATGAACCCATAATTTTGGACAAAGTGAGAATAAAGCAAGGAACTAGACCTATAGCACTCTGAGAAGGAAGAAAAACATTTTGGGATAACTCCAGGAAAAGTTATAAGATTGGAGATTTGGAGTAGAATGTTTTGTTTTCCTTGTGTTTTCCAGTTTTTCCATTTTGTTCTTGTTTTATGTTTGTACGCAAACTTTGCTCCAATTTTAATTTTATTAGAACACATTTTCAGAACTAGAATTATTGCATTAATGGAAAATTTAGGATTGCTATATGCTGCACAGAAAAATGTTGCCAAAGTTCTTACCAACATAATGTCTGAGAATGCTGGTCTGACCAAAAAATCATTAATATTTAGCATACTACCTAAAAGTTATTGCAAATTATGTAAATAAAAATTATCTCTTATTACGTGATTGCTAATGAGATATCAAGTATGTATTAGGAATTTATAGTTCTATAAATTATTTCGGAGTAATGCTCGTTTTTCAACTTGAGAATCAGCATTTTTTTGAATCTCTGAATTTTCTTTATGTATTAAAGGTGTTACTCTTTATGACTCACATAAAGAGTTGCAAATGTTTTCTCAGGTTTGTGGTTTGCCATTTAAAGTGATTTTCATAATATTTTATATATTTAACTTGTGTCTTTGAAAAATAAATAAAACATCAGAATAAAAGTTATTTAAAGCATGAGTTTGCCTATCCTGCACTGTGCTGTATCTTTAGCCTCTAGCCCATGCCTAGCAACTAGGAGATTCTCAGTAAATATTTTCAGATGAGGCTTTGCAGGTATTACACCTTTGGTTATTAATAATTCTAGCAAAAATAGAATTCTATGGAAAATTAACCAGTAGTTGCCTTATCTTTTATCCCTTTAATTTCACTCTTAGAAGTCCTTAATTATAACATAAACATTTTGAAATAAATTACTGTGTTTTACTCATGTCTGTATACTTCAGAGAGCTTATTACAGTGGCTTTTCATACATATTTATGGAATTGAATTCAGTGCAAAGAAAAAAACCCAGCCAAATAGAAACATAATATTTTCTCCCCCAAATCATTATCTTTATCAAAGCTCTAATAATTATTTTTTGACTTCATATTCTGTGCTAATCACAGAATTTTCTCTGATTTATTGGTCAGGTTTTCTGGAGGCAGGCAACGCTAACAAACTTTGTCTGTCTAAGAGAAAAAGCAAATTTTCTGGAAATGCAGCAGGGGTACACAGAATAAACAGCCTGGAAGTTGCAGTAGTGAGACTGAAAGATAATAAGATTAACCAAGGTTGCTTGAGAGCTAACATGTAAACAATAAGATTTTGGTCAGGATGATGTTGGAATGCCTGAGAAACATCATTGTTGATGCTGTGAATTAGATTCTAACTCTCTGTTTCTGTGTCACTAAAGCAAAATTCAAAGATGAGAATACAAATGTCTAACTGGCCAAACCCAGGGCACATGTTTCACCCTGGTTTTTGGAGGGCAGGAAGAGGGAGAATTTGCCCCAGCCTCTTTCAGTTTCCATAGGACTCTGTGTAAGATGGCACAGTGCATCATTCAATAAAGTAGGCAGGGGTATTGGAAGCTGGACAGAAAAAATGATAAATATCTTATAGAAATAGGCATGTTGGATAAAACACATATTTTTCTCCTTGGAGCTTATCATTTGAGAGAAGAAAAAACTATCACAGATACAAATATAATATTAAAACTGTGATAAGGGAAATTAAAGAGAATAGTTTGTATTATTATACATACGTGTGTGTATATAATATATATAAAATAGATCAGGATTTTTTTAACTTGCAAGTGACAGAAATCTAGCCTTTACAGATCATGCTAGCTTGCAACATAAAGGAGCTGATATGGTTTGTCTGTGTCCCCACCCAAATCTCATCGTGAATATCCACATGTTGTGAGAGGGACCCGGTGGGAGGTAATTGAATTATGAAGGTGGGTCTTTCCTATGCTGTTCTCATGAAAGTGAATAAGTCTCATGAGATCTGATGGTTTTAAAAACAGGAGTTTCCCTGCATAAGCTCTCTTCTCTTATCTGCCACCATGTGAGATGTGTCTTTCACCTTCTGCCATGATTGTGAGGCTTCCCCAGCCACGTGGAACTGTAAGTCCATTAAACCTCTTTGTTTTGTAAATTGCTCAGTCATGGGTATGTCTTTATCAGCAGTGTGAAAACAGACTAATCCAGGAACTTATCAGCTAACTTACCTAAAATGTCCAGGGTTAGGTCTGGCTTTGCATATGACTGGATTTAGTCTCAAACAGTGTGCTACATCTTGGTTGCTCTGTATCTAACTAGAAACTATAATTAGTTTATAATATTTCTAGTGTTGGCTTTATTTTCAGGCAGCCATTTCCCCATTTGTTGGGAAAGCTGCTTCTCCACAAGCCTCAATGAAACAAAATCTTTACACTTGAAATCCCAGAGGATCCAATGCCAGAGATCTGGGATAAAATATAAAGAAAGAATAAACAATCCAGAGGGATCTTTACATATATCTAGAAGTGATGATTATAAAAGTCAATGAGAAAACTGGGTGAAAAATTTTCCTCACTGCAGAGACATTGAGAAAAGATCAGCCTCTATGTTCAAAGAGTTTATTAAACTTAATATTTAGAGCTGGGAATTCCAGAATATCTGAATGAGGAACTCTGAAAATTCTTTTCCCCAAATACAAGGACTAAATCTTCAAAAAAAAAAAAAAAAGACTAAATCTTCCCCAAAAGTTTGGAAGTTTGGATATTTGCCAAATGCATAAAAACAGGAAGAGAAGTATTTATTCAAGAAAAATGACTCATTGTAAGCACTGTAATAGAGTATGTGGCATTGTAGCCTGGGGCAACTCAAATCATCCCCAGATTTGTGGTATTCTAGTTCTACCAGGATAAGGTAGACTGTGAAGACAATGGTCCTATGCTGGAAAGATGACTTGATTTGGAGCATGAGAAAACTCACTGTTGAAAGTGCTATCAAAAACAATTTGACCTTGGTGGCAAAAATCAGGGAAGGCTAACATTGCAGTTACTCTGAGATTGTGATACACACGGGGAATACACTAGATCTGCAGATCATCTAGAAACTTTACAGAAAGAGTTGGGGAATAAGTTAGTTATAGAAGAACTTGATATGTGCCATGTATACCTGGTAGTCAGAAAGGCTGCATACATGCTGGGGAGAGACCAGAGAGGATGACTACATAGACCGAACTTGTACTCACAGAAAGGCAATGCTAGAGAACACTTGAACTTCAGCTAAACACTGTATATCTAAACATTGTATGCATTCTCCAAACATTCATCAGCAAAGGTTAGAAGGTATAATAGCTCAAGGCATTCAAGCATAACTTCTGACCAATCACTGACTGAATAATTGGCTATATGGACCCAGATGTGACCCCAGGAAATCCAGGTTTAAAAATAAAAATGAGGATGACAATGATAACAAAAACACTGAATAGAGGTATCAGCAATACACTACAGAATTGACTCTACAGAATCAGTCCAAAATAGTCACTACACAAACAAAAGAAAAAAAAGAACAATAACAATCCCTGATGGGGATTCAGAATCCAGAGTTGATTGTACATATAGCCTAAAATGACCAATTCTTAAGAAAATTTATTATTATTATTATTATTATTATTATTATTATTATTATTATTAGAGACAGAGTTTTGCTCTGTTGCCCAGGCTGGAGTGCAGTGGTGCGATCTCAGCTCACTGCAACCTCTGCCTGCCAGGTTCCTGCAACTCTCCTGCCTCAGCCTTCCGAGTAGCTGGGATTACAGGTTCACACCACCATGCCTGGCTAATTTTTTGTATTTTTAGCAGAGATAGGGTTTTGCCATATTGGCCAGGCTGGTCTTGAACTCCTGACCTCAAGTGATCCACCCACCTTGGCCTCCCAAGTGCTGGGATTATAGGCATGAGCAACCATGCCAGGCCATTTAACAAAAATTATTAAACAGACAAAGACACAGGAAAGTGTGATCCATATACAGGAAAAAAGGCAATCAAAAGCAATAGTTTCCTAAGAGATACAGATTTTGGTGACAGAAGACAAAAATTCAAACAACTGTTGTAAAAAATGTTCAGTGAACTAAAGGAAATCACATTGAAAGAATTAAAAAAATTGTTATAACAATTACTCAACTTGAGAATGGAAATTCTGGTGTCGAAAGCCTAATAGCTTAAATTTTAAAAATCATTAGAAAGACTCAACAGCAAACTGGAGCCAGCAAAAGAAAGAATTGGAAATCCAAAGATATACCAATACAGAGTATTAAATCTGAGTAATAAAAATAAAAAGAATGCAAACAAGTTAACAGAACTTCAGAGACCTTGGAAAACCATTAAGTGTACCAATATACATGTAATGGGAGTTTAAGAATGGAGGAGAAAAAGAAAAGGGCACAAAAATATTTGAAGAAATATTGGCTGAAATATCCCAAAATTGATAAAAATTAATCTACATATTCAAAAAGCTCAATAAACTCTACACAGGATAAACAAAAAGAGAACCAAACTTAGACATATCATAGTCAACCAGTAAAAGCCAAAGACGAAGATAAAATCTTGAAATCATCAAGAGAAAAATGACCTATGAGATATAAGGGAATCACAATTAGGTAGCCAATGACTTCTTATCAGAAACAAGGGAGATTAGGGAGACAAAGGTGGAGCAAGATGCTGAAGAGAAACCTCCAATGATTGTCCCCCAACCCTGCATGAACATCAAATTGAACAACTATCCACACAAAAAAAGCACCCTCATAAGAACCAAAAATCAGGTGAGTGATCACAGTACCTGGTTTTAACATCATGGTAAGGAAGGAGGCACTGAAGAGGTTATAAAAGACAGTTCTAAATGGCCTCCACCATGCCCTTCCACTCCCCAACAGTGGCCACATTTTGCAGAGAGAGAATCGGTGCACTCAAGGGAGGGACAGTGCACTGATTGCATGACTGCACGGGAACTTGGAGCTTCCCTGTCATGGTGGAAAGCAAAATGGGGCAGAACTCAGCCAGCATGCTTGGAGGGAACAGTTGGACTATACCTGGACAGAGGCCAGTCGTCCATCCCAGAGGTAGGAATCTGAGTTCTGGCAAGACCTGCCACTATGGGCTAAGGTGCCCTAGGGTTCTTAATAAACTTAAAAAGCAGTGAAGGCCACAGTGACTGTAATTCCTGAGCAAGGACTGGTGCTGTGCTAGGCTTATAGTCAGTGGACTTGGGGTGCACATGAACTAGTGAGATACCAGCTGGGGTGTCCAAGGTAGTGCCTGCATCACCCCTCACTCAAACCAAGGCAGCACAGCTCACAGCTACTGGAGAGATTCCTTCCTTCTGCTTTAGGAGACAGGAAAGGAGAATAAAGAGGACTCTGTCTTGCAACTTGGATACCAACTCAGCCACAGTAGAATAGGGCACCAGGGAGACTCCTGAAATCCCCATTCCAGGCCCTAGCTACCAGATGTCATTTCTAAACACATCCTAGGCCAGGAGGGAACCCAATGACTTGAAGTGAAGAACGCAGTCCTGACAGTATTGCCTGCTATCTAAAGAGCACTTGAGGCCTGAATAATCAGCAGTGGTAGCCAGGCAGTACTTGCTGCCAAGCCTTGGGTGAGACAGAGCTGTACTGGCTTCAGGTGTGAGCCAGCACATTCCCAGCTGTGGTGGCTAGAGGACGAAAGAAGAGGGAAGAGTAAAGAGGAGTTTGTTTTACAGCTCGGGTACTAGCTCAGCCACAGCTGGGTAGAGCACTAACTGGGCTTCTGGGGCCCCCAATTTCAGGCTTTATTTCCTGGATGGCATTTCTGGACCTGCCCTGGGCCAAAGAGGAGCCCATTGTCCTGAAGGGAGAGGCTCAGGAATGGCAGCATTCACCACAAACTGACTGAAGAGCCCTTGGACCTTGAGTGAGCATCAGTGGTAGCAATGCAGTGGTCATTGTGGGCTTTGGGCAAGACCCAGTGCTGTACTGATTTTGTATCTGACCCAGTGAAGTCCTAGTGGTGATGGCCACAAGGGTACTTGTAATCTATCCTTCCAGCTCTAGGCAGCTCAGCAGAGAGAGATACTCCATTTGTTTGGGAGAAAGTAAGGGAAAATAACAAGAGTCTCTGCCTGGTAATACAGGGAATTCTTCTAGATCTTATTCATGATCACCAAGATGGTACCTCTATTAGTCTGCAAGAGCGACAGCATTACTGGGTTTAGGGTGCACCCTAACAGAGATATAGCTGCAGTGGCCAAAAACTTAAATCGCAACACTCAAGTCCCTTTGAATACCTGGAAAGCCTTCCCAAGAAGGACAGGAACAAACAAGCCCAGACTGAAAGGACTATAATAAATACCTAATTCCTTAATGCTGAGACACCAATGAACATCTACAAGTATTCAGACAATCCAAGAAAATCATCTCACCAAACGAACTTAATAAGGCACCAATGACAAATCCTGGAGAGATAGAGACATGTGACCTTTCAGATGGATAATTCAAAATAACTTTTGAGAAAGCTCAATGACACAGAGAAGGAATTCAGAGTCCTATTGATAAATTTAACAAATAGATTGAAATAATTAAGAAGAATTGAGCAAATTCTGGAGCTGAAAAATGCAATAGGTATAGTGAAGAAAGCATCACAATCTTTCAATAACAGAACTGATCAAGTAGAAGAATCAGTGAACTTGAATGCAAGCTACTTGAAAACACAGCATGAGGAACCAAAAGTATAAAGAACAAAAAAGAATGAAGTGTGCCTACAAGGACTAGAAAATAGCCTCAAATCTAAGAGTTACTGAAAGGGAGGTAGAGAGAGAAAGAAAGACTGCAGTAGAAAGTTTATAAAAGGGATAATAACAGAAAACTTCCCAAATCTAGAGAAAGATATCAATATTCAAGTACAAGAATGTTATAGAAAACCAAGCAGATTTAACCCAAATAAGATTATCTTAAGACATTTAGGAATCTAATTTCTAAAGGTCAGGGATAAAGAAAGGATACTAAAAGCAGCAAGAGAAAAGAAACAAATAACATACAAAAAAGCTCCAATACACATTTGGCAGAAGACTTTTCGTGGAAACCATACAGGACAGGAGAGAGTGGCATGACATATTTAAAGTGCTGAAGAAAAAAGAAAAACAAACATTTTTATTCCAGAATAGTATATTTGGTGAAAATATCCTTCAAACATGAAGGAGAAATTAAAACTTTCCCAGACAAACAAAAGCTGAAGGATTTCATCAACATCACACCTGTCCAATGAAAAACGATAAAGGGAGTTCTTCAATCTGAAGGAAAAGGATATTGCTGAGCAATAAGAAATCATCTGAAGGTACAAAACTCACTAGCAACATTAAGTACATGGATAAACACAGAATACTGTAATACTGTAATGGTGATGTGTAAAGTACTCATATGTTGAGTATGATTAAAAGATGAACCTATTAAAGATATTATTACACAAAACTTTTCAAGACACACACAGGATAAACTTAAATATAGAGTTTTTATTAGTTTTCTCTTTGTTAGTTTGTTTCTTTACATAAGGTGTTATTTCTAAGCCTCATGGTAACCTCAAATAAAAAAAATACAACAGATACACAAAAATTAAAAGGTAGGAAATTAAAACACACCAGTTGAGAAAAATCACCTTCACTCAAAGGAAGACAAGAATAAAGGAAAGAAGGAAGAGAAGACCACACAACAACCAGAAATCAGGTAACAAAATGGCAAGAGTACATCCTTACTTCTCAATAATAACATTGAATGTAAATGAACTAAACTTTAACCAAAACACATAGAGATAGTGGCTGAATGGATAAAAAACGAGACCCAATGAATTGTTGCCTACAAGAAACATAGTTTACATATCAAGACACGCATAGACTGACAATAAAGGAATGAAAAAGATATTCTCTGCATATGGAAACCAAAAAAGACAAGGAGTAGCTATACTTATATCAGACAAAATAGATTTCAAGACAAAAACTATAAAAAGAGATAAAGAAGGTTATTAAATAATGATAGAAAGGTCTATTTAGCAAGAGGATGTAACAACTATAAATATATATGCACCCAACACTGGAGCATCTCGATATATAAAGCAAATATTATTAGAGCTAAAGAGAGAGATAGAGCCCAATATAATAATAGCTAGAGACTCAAACACCCACTTGCAGCACTGGACAGATTACTCAGACAGAAAATCAATGAATAAGTATCAGGCTTTATCTGCACTGTAGACCAAATGGACCCAATAAATATTTACTGAACATTTCATCTGACAACTGTAGAATACATATTCTTCTCCTAAGCACATGGGTGGTTCTCAAGAATAGACTATATGATAGGTGAAAACATAAGTCTTTAAAAATTTTAAAAATTGAAATTATATCAGGTATTTCTACTGAACACAATGGAATAAAACTAGAAATCAATAACAAGAGGAATTGTGGAAGCTATACAAACATACAGAAATTCAAAAATATGCTCCTGAATGACCAATGATTAATGAAGAAACTAAGAAGAAAATTTAAAAATTTATTGAAACAAATGGTAATGGCACATAACGTATCAAAACCTATGGGATACAGTGAAAGCAGTCCTAACAGGAAAGTTTATACCTATATATGCCTACAACAAAAAAGTAGAAAAACTTCAAATAAGCAATCTGTTCATATATCTTAAATAACTAGAAAAGAAAGAGCAAACCAAACCCAAACTTATTAGGAGAAAGGAATAATCAGAGCAGAAATAGGTGAAACTGAAACAAAAAATAGAAAAATTAACAAAATGAAAAATTTGTTTCTTGTAAAAATTAACAAATTCAACAAACTTTTACCCCAAATAACTAAGAAAAAAAGAAAGGAGATACAAATAAATAAAATCAGAGATGAAAAAGTAGATACAACAACTGGTAACACAAAAATTCAAAGGATTGATAGAGGGCACTGTGAGCAATTATATGCAATAAATTGGAAAGTCTAGAAGAAATGGATAAATTCATAGACACATCCAACCTATCAAGATTGAACTATGAAACTTTATTGTCAGGACTATATTAGGTGCTGAACCTTAATGTTACATATTTGTTCTTATTAAAAATTGTTTCAATGAAAATTATATTAGCAGTATAACCTTCTGGTCTAGTTGAAAGTTATTCCATTTGAAAAACGTAATATTTGCATAGACGAGTTTGAGTATTTTTATTTTCTAGTCCCTCTCCCCTACACTGTACAGAATTGAAGCTAGAATTTTCTCTTTTGATAAAGGAACAAAAACTGAACATGTTATTTGTAAATTGATGTTTAATAACTTAGGAAAAACTTGAAATACTGAAATGTATTATAAGCCTTAATCCTAGGTAGTCTTAAAAAATAAATCTCTTAACTATCTTTTGAATCTGTATTCACACCATTTTCTAAGATATTTTAAGTTTTAATTTTTGCTTTTTTTGAATCTGCTTATTTGAAGGCTACTTGTTTTTACTGAGGTATTATTAATAAATGACTGCATTTTAAAAATAAGGCTTCTTATAACTATGACTGGATGTGAATATGGAAAGCAAAAAAGCCTGAATAGACCCATAGCAAGTAACAAGATCAAACCTATAATAAAAAGTCTCCCAAACAAAGAAAATCCTGGAAACTAATGGCTTCGCTGTTTAATTCTGCTAAACATTTAAAGAAGAACTAACACCAATCCCAGTCAAACTGTTCCAAAAAATAGAGGAGGAATGAATGCTATGAGGCCAGTACTATCCTGATATCCAAACCAGGTTTGTTTGTTTTCAAAACAAACAAACAAACAAACAAACAAACAAACAGAAAACCCCTACACTACAATATTCCTAATGAATTGACAAAAAAATCCTCAATGAAATACTAGCAAGCAGAATTCAACAACACATTTAAAAAGATCGTTCATCATGACTAAGTGGGATTTAATTTATTAATGTGAGGATTGCCTGACATATGAATATCAATTAATGTGATACATCATATCAACAGAATAAAGGACACAAACCATATAATCATTTTAATTGATGATGAAAAAGCATTTGATAAAATTAAACATCCCTTCATGATAACCACCCCCTAAAATAAAATATGGCTATAGAAGGAACACCTCAACACAACAAAAGTCATATACAACAGACTTACAGCTAGTATCATATTGAATAGGGAAAAACTAAAACCCTTTCCTCTGAGATTGGGGACATGACAAGATGCCCACTTTCACCACTCTTATTCAACATAGTATTGGAAGTCTTAGCTAGAGCAATCAGAAAAGAAAGATTAATAAAGGGCATCTACATTGGAAAGGAAGAAGTGAAATTATTCTTGTTTGCAGATAATATAATCTTATATTGGGGAAAACCTAAAGACTCCATGAAAAAACTATTAGAACTAAAAAACAAATTCAGCAAAGTTGCAGGATGTAAAATCAACATACAACAATCAGTAGCATTTCTATATTTCAAAAGTGAACAATCTAAAAAAGAAATCAAGAAAGTGATTCCATTTACCATGGCTAAAAACAAAATTAAATACCTAGAAATAAGTTTAACCGAGGAAGTGAAAGATCTCTAAACTAAAAACAATAAAACATTGATGCAAGAAACTGAAGAGGACACAGAAAATGGAAAGATATTTCATGTAAATGGATGAGAAGAATCAATATTTTTAAAATTTCCATACTAACCAAAGCAATCTACAGATTCAATGCAATCCCTATCAAAATACCAATGACGTTTTTCACAGAAATAGAAGAAACAATACTAAAATGTATATGGGACCCCAACAATCTCAGAATATGCAAAGCTCTCTGTAGCAAAAATAATAAAACTGGACGAATCACACTACCTGATTTCAAATTACACTACAGACTTACAATAATTAAAAGAGTATGGTAATGGCATAAAAACAGACACATAGACCAGTGGAACATAATAGAGAACTCAGAAATAAATCCATACAGCTACAGTAAGCTTTTTTTTTTTTTTCTGTCACCCAGGCTGGGGCTGTGGCCTGATCTTAGCTCACTGCATCCTCCACCTCCCGGGCTCAAGCAATTCTCCCACCTCAGTCTCTCTAGTAACTGGGAAAACAGGTGCCTGCAACCATACCTGGCTAATTTTTTTTTTTTTTTTTTTGGTAGAGATGGGTTTCACCATGTGGGCCAGGTGATCCACCTGCCTCAGCCTCCGGAAGTGCTGAGATCACAGATGTGAGCCACTGCGCCTGGCCTGGTAAACTCATTTTTGACAAAAGTGGCAAGAATATAAACTAGAGAAAAGACAGTCTCTTCAATAAATGGTGCTGGGAAAACTGGATATCCATATGCAGAAGAATGAAATTAGATCTGTATCTCTTACCATTTATAAAAATCAAGTCAAAATGAATTAAAGACTTACATCCAAGACCTGAAACTATGAAACTACTGAAAGAAAACACTGGAGAAACTCTCCAGGCCATTAGATTGAGCAAAGATTTTAATAATAACGGCATTAATAATAATGCAGCCAAAGCAAAAATGGAAAAATGGGATCACGTCAAGTTAAAAAGTTTCTGCACAGCAAAGGAAACAACCAATGAACTGAAGAGACAACACAAAGAATGGGAGAAAATATTTGCAAACTAGCCATCTGACGATGATCAATAATCAAAATATATAAGCTCAAACTACTCAATAGGAAAAAAATCTAATCCAATTTAAAAAATAGACAAGAGATCTGAAATGATATTTCTCAAAAGAAGTCATGCAAATGGCAAACAGGTATATGAAAAGCTCAACATCATTAATCATCAGATAAATGCAAATCAAAACTACAATGAGATATCATCTTACCCCAGTTAAAACGGCTTTTATCCAAAAGACAGGCAGTAACAAATGCCACTGGGGATGTGGAGAAAAGGGAACTCTTTTCAACTTGTACACTGTTGGTAGGAGTATAAATCAGTACAGCCACTATGGAGAACAGTTCAGAAGCTGCACAAAGGACTAAAAATAGAGCTACCATATGATCCAGGAATCCCACTGCTAGGTATATACACAAAAGAAAGGAAATCAGTATATTGAAGACATATCTGCATTCCCACGTTTACTGCAACACTATTCAGAATAACCAAGATTTGGAAGGAACCTAAGTGTCCGTCAACAGATGAATGGTTAAAAGAAAATGTGCTATATTCACAAAATGAAATGCCATTCAGAGATAAAAAAAAAAAAAAAAAAAAAGAGGAATGAGATCCTGTCATTTGCAACAACACAGATGGACCTGGAGGTAACTATGTTAAGTGGAGTAAGCCAGCCACAGAAAGAGAAACTTCACATCTTATGTGTGGGAGCTAAAAAATTAAAACAATTGAACTCATGGAGATAGAGAGTAGAATGATGGTTACCAGAGGCTGGGAGGGGTAGTGAGGGGTGGGTGGGTGATAAACAGGTACAAAAATATCATTAGAGTGAACAAGATCTAGTATTTGATGGCACAACAGGATGACTACAGTCAAAAATAATTTATTGTATATTTTAAAATTGAGAGACAGGACTAGCTGGATTTCCTAGGCTAAGAATTCCTAAACCTAGCTGGGGAAGGCGACCACACCCAACTTTAAGCACGGGACTTGTAATTCAGCTCACCTTCGACCAATCAAGTAGTAAAGAGACCTCACTAAAATACCAATTAGGCTAAAAGCAGGAGGTAAAGAAATAGTCAATCATCTATCGCCTGAAAGCACAGGGGGAGGGACAATGATTGGGAAATAAACCCCCTCAGCATTCGAGCCGGCAGGGGCAACCCCCTTTGGGTCCCCTCCTGTTGTATGGGAGTTCTGTTTTCACTCTGTTAAATCTTGCAACTGCACACTCTTCTGGTCCGTGTTTGTTCTGGCTCGAGGTGAGCTTTCGCTCACCGTCCACCACTGCTGATTGTCACTGTCGCAGACCCACCGCTAACTTCCACTCCTCCAGATCCAGCATGGTTTCCACTGCGCTTCTGATCCAGCGAGACGCCCACTGCTGCTCCTGATCAGGCTAGAAGCTCGCCATTGTTCCTACGGGCTAAATGCCCGGGTTCATGCCAACTGAGATGAACACTAGTGGTTGGGTTCCACGGTTCTCTTCCATGACCCATGGCTTCTAATAGAGCTATAACACTCACCACATGGCCCAAGATTCCATTCCTTGGAATCCAGGAGGCCAAGAACCCCAGGTCAAAGAACAAAAGTCTTCCTGCCATCTTGGAAGCGGCCTGCCACCATCTTGGGAGCTCTAAGAACAAAGACCCGCCAGTAACAAAATAACTAAAAGAGTATAATTGAATTGATTGTAACACAAAGGAAGGATAAATACTTGAGTTGACGGATACCCCCATTTATGCTGTTGTAATCATTGTGCAATGTATACATCTACTGTGTGCTCTCAAAAATAAAAAATAAATTAAGAAAACGAGAGGTTAGAAAGCAGTCAGATGATATATTCAAAAAGTTGTAAGATAAAAATAGCTATCAACCAGCAATTCGACATCCAGCACAGCAATCTTTCAAAGACTGAAGGTAAAATAAAGACACTTTCGATAAACAAAGACTGGGAGAATTGCTGCTAGCAAGCTGGCTCTACAAGAAATTCCAAACTAAGTCCTCAGATGAAAAGTAAATGACTCCATATGATAACTGCAATCCATGGCAATAAATAAACAGTGCTGCTCTAAGTTCTTATGTAGATAAATATGAAAGACAGTCTAATAATTATCTTCTAAATTGATTTAAAAGAAAGCTGCATAAAACAATAACTATAAAACTATTGTTGGGTTTATAACATGTAAAGGTATAACATACACATTTTTTTTTGTTTCTTCTGAAAAAAAATAAAAGGGTTACATGTGCAGAACATGCAGGTTTGTTACACAGGTATACATGTGCCATGGTGGTTTGCTGCACCTATTGACCCATCCTCTAAGTTCCCTCCCCTCAGTCCCCAACCCCCAACAGGCCCCGGCATGTGTTGCTCCCCTCTCTGTGTGCATGTATTCTCAATGTTCAACTCCCACTTATGAGTGAGAACATGCAGGGTTTGGTTTTCTGTTCCTGTGTTAGTCTGCTGAGGATAATGGCTTCCAGTTTCACACATGTCACTGCAAAAGATATGGCCTCATTGCTTTCTATGGCTGCATGGTATTCCATGGTGTATATGTACCACATTTTCTTTATCCAGTTTATCACTGATGCACATTTGGGTTGCTTCCATGACTTTGCTATTGTAAACAGTGCTGCAATAAGCATACGTGTGCATGTGTCTTTATAGTAGAATGATTTCTATTCCTTTGGGTATATACCCAGTAATGGGATCGCTTGTTCAGATGGTATTTCTGGTTCTAGATCCTCAAGGAATCGCCATACTGTCTTCCACAATGGTTGAACTAATTTACATTCCCACCAACAGTGTAAAACTGTTCCTGTTTTTCCATAGCCTTGCCAGCATCTATTGTTTCATTTCAATAATCACCACTCTGACTGGTGTGAGATGGTATCTCCTTGTGGTTTTGATTTGCCTTTCTCTGTTGATCAGTGATGTTGAGCTTTGTTTCATGTTAGTTGGCTGTGTAAATGTCTTCTTTTGAGAAGTGTCTGTTCATCTCCTTTGCCCACTTTTTGATGTTTTTTTTTCTTGTAAATTAACATAAAATTTTTATGAAGATATACATTTCCTTTCTCTTAAGTAGATACTTGTAAGTGGAATTCTGGGTAATACGGTAAATTTATGTTTTTTACTTTTTTCTTCATTTATATTGAGGCTCTGTTTTTAGGTATGTGTTCATACCTAAACACAAAGGTATGAACTTGATATGTGTTCATACTTGATACATTCCTTGTAATCATATTATCTCTAATAATATTTTTCCTTAAAGTCTATTTTTGTGATTAGTTCAATTAGTATATAAACATCTTGCATATGTTTACTGTTTCAAGGCTTATCATTTTCCATTCTTTTACTTTCAGCCTATTAGTGTCTATTAATCAAAATTATTTCTCTTATAGATTGCATATATTTTGATATTTTTTAAAAACTCCAGCCAGCTGGGTGTGGTGGCTCATGCCTGTAATCTCAGCACTTTGGGAGGCTGAGGTGGGTGGATCATGAGGTCAGGAGATCGAGACCATCCTGGCTAACACTGTGAAACCCCATCACTACTAAAAATACAAAAAATTAGCCGGGCGTGGTAGCAGACGCCTGTAGTCCCAGCTATTGGGAGGCTGAGGCAGAAGAATGGCATTAACCCAGGAGGTGGAGCTTGCAGTGATCTGAGATCGTGTCACTGCACTCCAGCCTGGCTGACAGAGCGAGACTCCATCTCAAAAAAAAAAAAAAAAAAAAAAAAAAAAAAAAAAAATCCATACTGACAATCTCTGCCTTTTTATTGGAGCATTTAATCTGTTAATGATAATCATAGTGAAAAGAAAGAAGAAGATAGAGCTATGTTGGAGAGAAGTTTCTATGTTTTACTATATTTTGTATATTTTATTGAACTTTATTTTTAGTAATTTTAGATGGTACTAAAAGAAGAACAGAGGGATAGATCACATAAATATATAGAAATCAAATAGCAAAATGGGAGACGTATATCTAACCATTTCAATAAGCGTGTTAAATGTAAACAGACTAAGTGGTCCAATAAAAGGATAGAGATTGTCAGTATGAATTAAAAAACAGGATCAAAATACTTGTTGTCTATAAGAGAAGTAATTTAGATTCATAGACACAAACAAGCTGAAAGTAAAAGGATGGAGAATGATAAGCCTTTGGAATAATAACCATGTGCAAGTTACAGTTATTCTGCTAATATCACAAAAACAGGCTTTAAGGAAAAAATATTACTAAAGATAAAATAACCAGAGGAAACATATAACAAGTATGAACAATGTATATCTAAAAACAGAGCTTTTATATACATATAAAGCAAACAAGTAAAAACCATAAATTTACCATATGACCCAGCAATTCCACTTACAAGTATCTACCCAAGAGAAAGGAAATATATATCCCCATGAATATAAATCCCCATTTGAATATTTATATTCAAATGTTCATAACAGCATTTTAAATTATAGCCCGAAGTGGAAAGAATCCAATGTCCATGAAATGGTGAATTGATAAACACATGTGGTATATACATAGAATGAAATACTATTCAGCAGTAAAAAGAAACTGACTACGGACACAAGCTACTACATGGGTGGATCTCAAATACATTTTGCTAATTAAAAGAAGAGTCAAAAGTTAACATGTTGTATGAATACATTGACATGAACTGTTCAAAAAGCAGAGCCAACATTATACTGAATGGGGAATAGTTGAAAGAACTGGAATAAGAGAAGGATGCCCACTTTTACTACTTTTTTTTTTTTTTTGAGATGGCATCTTGCTCTGTTGCCCAGCCTGGAGTACAGTGGCACGATCTCGGCTCACTGCAAGCTCTGCCTCCCAGGTTCATGCCATTCTCCTACCTCAGCCTCCCAAGTAGCTGGGACTACGGGCGTCCACCACCACGCCCCGCTAATTTTTTGTTATTTTTAGTACAGACAGGGTTTCACCATGTTAGCCAGGATGGTCTCAATCTCGTGACCTCATGATCCACCCACCTCAGCCTCCCAAAGTGCTGGGATTACAGGCATGAGCCACCGCACCCGGCCCACTTTTACTACTCTTATTCAACTTAGTACTGGTAGTACTAGCCAGAGGAATCAAGCAAGAGAAAGAAATAAAAGGCATCCAAATTGGAAAGGAGGAAGTCAAATTACCACTGTTTGCTGATGACAAAATCTTACATCTAGAAAAACCTAAAGACTCCATGAAAAATCTCTTAGATTTGATAAATGGACTTACTAAAGTTTCAGGATAAAAAATCAGCATATAAAAATCAGTAGCATTTCTATATACCAGTAATAATCTAGCTGAGACTATTCACAGTAGCAAAGACATGGAATCAACCCAAATGCCCACGAAGGATAGATGGGATAAAGAAAATGTGGTACATATACACCATGGAATACTATGCAGCCATAAAAAAAATGAGATCATGTCCTTTGCAGGGACATGGATGAAGGTGGAAGCCATAATCCTCAGCAAACTAACACAGGAACAGAAAACCAAACACCTCATGTTCTCACTTACAAGTGGGAGCTGAACAATGAGAACACATGGAAACAGGAAGGGGAGCAACACACACTGGGGCTTGTTGTGGGGTGGGGTGGGGTGAGTGGAGGAAGAACATTAGGAAAAATGGCTAATGCATGCTGGGCTTAATCCGTAGGAGATGGGTTGATAGGTGTAGCAAACCACCATAGCACACATTTACCTATGTAACAAACTTGCACATCCTGCATATGTACCCCAGAACTTAAAATAAAAAATTTAAAAATAAGCTAGCTGATAATAAAATCAAGAAGACAATTTCATTTACAATAGGAACAACAATAACAAAAAAATACCTAGGACTAAGTTTAACCAAAGAGTTATTATAAAAAAACTCCAAAAGGGAAACTACAAAACACTGATGAAAGAAATTGCAGATGATACAAATGAATGGCAAAGCATCCCATGATTGTAGATCAGAAGTATTAATATTTTTTAAATGACCATACTGCCTCAAGAAATCTACACATTTAATGCAATCCATATCAAAATACCAACATGAATTTTCATGAAATCCAAGAAAAGATCCTAAAATTCATATGGAACCAAAAAAGAGTCCAAATAACCAAAGCAAACCTGAGCAAAAAGAAAAAAGCAGGAGGGATCACATTCCCTGACTTCAAACTATACTATACAGCTATAGTAACCATAACAGCATGGTACTAGTATAAAAATAGATGCACAGGTCAATAGAAGAGAATATAGAACACAGAAATGAAGCCACATATTTATAGGCAACTGATCTTTGACAAAGTCAACAAGAACATTCGTTGGGAAAAGGGTACCCTTTTCAATCAATGGTGCTAGGAAAATTAGATTGCCATATGCAGAAGAATGAAACTTGACCTGTATCTCTCACCATATACAAAAATCAACTCAAGATGGATTAAGGGTTTTAATGTAACACCCAAAATTGCAAAAATACTAGAAGAAAACCTAAAGAAAACTCTTCTGAACATTGATCTAGACATAGAATTTATGACCAAAACCTCCAAATCACAGGTAACACAAACAAAAATAGATAAATGGGACTTAATTAAACTAAAAAGCTTCCACCCAGTGAAAGAACTAATCAACAAAATGAACAGACAGTCTACAGAATGGGAGAAAATATTTTCAAATTATTCATCTGACAGGGACTAATATCTAGAATGTGCAAAGAACTCAACAGTAACAACAAAAAAACCTCACAAATAATCCCCTTACAAAGTAGAAAAAGGGCATGAATAGACATTTTTTCAAAAGAAGACATATAACCGGCCAACACATATATGAAAAAATGCTCAACATCACTAATCATCAGAGAAATATAAATCAAAACCACAATTAGATATCATCTTACCCTTGTCAGAATGGCTATTATCAAAAAGACAAAAAATAACAGATGTTGGCCTGGATGTAGAGAAAAGGGAACTCATACACTCTTGATGGGAATGTAAATTAGAACACCCTCTATGGAAAATAGTATGGAAATTTCTCAAAGAACCAAGAATAGAACTACCATTTGATCCAATAATCCCACTACTGGATATCTACCCAAAGGAAAAGAAATTAATATATCAAAAAGATAGCAGCACTTGTATATTTGTTGCAGCAATATTCACAATAGCAAAGACACAGAATCAACTGAAGTGTCTAACATTGGATGACTGAATAAAGAAAATGGGGTATGTATCACAATGTTATACCATTTAGCTATGAAAAAAAATGAAATCATGTCTTTTACAGCAACATGAATGGAACTGGATGTCATTAAGTGAAAAGAGCCAGACACAGAAAGTCAAATATCCCACGTTCTCACTCATAAGTGGGTACTAAAAATGTGTACACATGGACATAGTGAGTGGAATGATAGACAATGGAGACTTGGAAGGGAGGATGGATGGAGCAGAGTGGATGATGAGAAATTACTTAATGGGTACAATGTATGTTATTCTAGTAATGGATATTCTAATAGTCCTGACATGACCAGTACACAATCTATGCATGTAATATAGTTGTAATTCTACCCCATAACTGAAACAAATAAAAAAAGACAAATGTAAACATGCTTTCTTTCCAAAACAAAAAACAAAGAAAATAAATAATAAAGAGTGATGGTTGCCTGTGTTTGGAGTCGGAAATTGTATTAATTTTAAATGGGAAGTAAAAGACCTTGTTGGATTGATGGCAATTTAGGAAACTCAATTGTAGTGATGATAAAGGTTATGAAATTCCACATTTACAAAAAAGTCATTGCATTGTAAGCTTGAAATGGGTGAATTTTATTGTATGTAAATTACGCTTCAATTAAGTTGTTAAGAATAAAGCCCAATTATTATACCTCTGATTGTCAGTGTAAAGTCTTGGATGTCTATGCAATTCTAATATTCAGTAATTTTTAAAAAATGCTACATGTGGTGGCAACTGAATAGATTCTCTTTGTTTTCTTGTACACAAAGATAAACCATATTTCCCAGTTTTATAGTTCTTGTGTGATCAGTTCTGGCCAAAGAAATCTAGATAGAACTAGATACAGCATTTTCTGGCTTGGTCTTTTACACTGATTTCTCTCAACCTCATCCATGGGGGTGAAAGCAAATAACTTTGAGATATTGGAGACAAACAATGGGAAAAGCACAAATCTGAGTGTGCCCACCTGCATCAAGATATACACATAAACAAGAAATTGTTATGATGTTAAGTGATTGATAGTTGCAGATTACTGTTACCACAGCTCAGCCTAGCTTGTTCTAATGTGTTACATTTGGTAGTCTATAAGATGTCTGTGTTATCCAAATCCCTACTATGATCACTATTCATTGTTTATATTCTTTTCTCAAGATAATTTTTCATAACCACGTTTATTTGTTTATTTGGTATTCTTTGCACACATCAGCATTTTTGCATTGACTCACTTTTATATTGAAATATGCCAGAGTTGATGAGATATCATTCTTCATTTTCTAATCACAGTCATGCCTAAGGAAGTGATTTTTGTTGATTGTATTTATTTTCAGCAAATATGAATTGTGATATCTATGTGTGATTTTGAACTGCAATAGAAATTACCTTTAAAAATTAATTTTAAAAATGATGACACAACTGGAAGCAGAAGATTATGGGTAGGAAGACAAGTTATTATGTGTTTGTGAGAGAAGTCACCTAAAATGAAGCCAACCAAGAGGAGAACCTAGATAGCAAGGTTCAGAGAAGGGATTCCAAGTACATAGAGGCAGCATGATTTAATGAGAATGTGGGAGAGGTAATATGGAGAAATGGGAAAGAAAATATGAAGGGGTACTCATGATCAGTACGTCTGGCATAGGGAGCAGAGAGAGTATCAGACCAGAGACTTCTGGAGCAGAGCCATATATAACCCGTCTACTTCACGGCCTGTGGGAATAGGGTGAATTTGAACAATGAGGGGTTTGTGAGTTAATTCAATGTTCCAAGTAACTGAATCTTCTTTCACTATATTAATCCTCCTAGATATATGAATATATTTTTATTTTGTGAGTTAATGAAGATTAGATCCTTTTGAATGATCCTTTCCTGGTCATAACTGAAGTCTGAGCCTCCTCTGGGAACACTGCTTCTCTCACTTTCCACCTACTTTAGAGGCAGGAAGAAATTTGGCAACAATCTTGCTCTCCATTGATTTTCTAAATGAATACTCTTCTACCTATGCATAACATGTGTCATTTAATGCTCTGCTATCAGATTATATAGTTTACTTTTTTCAGTGCTATTGTCTTCTTCCAATTTCCTGATCTTTTTTCTATAAACTTAGACTTGGCCCTTATGAAACAACTTCTCCATCATTATTCACATCCTGATCTTGAGTTATTTCAATATTCTTATTGATTCAATTAGCATAGTAGCCTCTCCTCCTTAAACTTTTCATCTCTAAAATCATCACTTCTGGTAGTGTTTTGAAGAAAGATTGATATTAATGGAAGGGATCCAGACACAAAAAGTACATACTCTATCATTCCATTTAAATAGAACACCAAAACATACAAAACTAGTCTTTGAGATTAGAAGTCAGAAAAGTGGATGGGGTGCTAGCGGGTATTTGGGGGCACTGCAATATTATGTTTCTTAACCTGGGTGCTTGTTATATGAGTGTGTTAATTTGCTGAAAAGTAATCAAGCAAAAAACCTATTGTATGTACACTTTAATATATGTATTGTATACTTCAATAAAATATTTCTAAAATAAAAAAGATCTAGATTTAAATTTTGGCTCTACCTAGTATTTGTTTTGGAATTATAAGCAAGTTAATTAAGCAGTCTGATCCTCAGTTTCTTATTCCATAAAATAGTCCCCAAACCCATTCTGGTGAACATTCCATTTTATGGGAAAATTAAAAACACAGAATAAATGGTTGTATTACCACTACGAATACTAGGAAATCTGTCAATGATCATTATTATAACAATTATTGATTTAAAATAACCTACTTCATCAAAACAACCTCTGTGACCAGAATATGAACTGTGTCTTATTTTCAAATATTTCAGCTTTGAAATTTTTAAGCCTCTAATATTTCATATGACAATAAACTTTTCTTCAACTCTTTTACTTTGATGCTCCCAGTGCTCCTGTGAGTACAGGCTTTACAGCCAGGCTTTATGAGCTCAAATCCAGGCTTCACTCCTGCATTTGCTTTTTTTGTTATGTGGCCTAGATTCTAGGATTCATTTTTCACTTTTAAATCTCTTGTTACTTGTCCCCAGCCACATCTATTCTAAAACATGGTAGAAATCCTATTTTATTTAACTATGTATCTCTGGAACCGAGCACTCTATAGATAGTCACAGAGAAAGATGAATTCTTAGAAGGTATTGGAAGGATTTTTTTTTTCATCAGAATCTAAAAAGGAAAAGATGTCAGTTTAAGGTACTATAATTGTTCCATATAAAATCTTACAAATAAGGGGAGGACCTGGGAAAGGGAAGGCCGCCAAATTCAAATTACGTAATATTTTACAAATCAAGAAGGGTCATTTTCATTACTAACAAAAATTAAAAAAAAAAAAAAGGACACCACTGCTCCATTTGAATGGCATCAACAAAGTAGGGTAGGTTTAGAAATCAGGAACGGAGTTGCTACACTGGCTGGAAACTGTCACAGTTATGATGGAATGTGTATTTTTGTACTTTGGTGAAACAAAAGAGAATTCTCTGATTGATGAGTTGCAGGAAGTAGAGGTTGGATGTCCTAAGCCAGACAACATAATAGCAACATAAAACTTGAGCTTGCTTCTATTTATCTCTCTTTGGACAGGTGTCCCTGGTCTTTTGTAAGTTGATCATCTCTAGAAAAAAAAGTAAGGAAACAACTAACATCCTTGAGATATTATAAACTTCTTATGGACAAAATACGATTTTACTTGATTCCTTATATGATCCAACGAAAGCAATAGAAAGTGCTTGATTAATATATGTTGATGTCATTTTGTCAGCGGAATGCAGAGCAAAGTGGGAAATTAGAATAAGCATGTGGCTCAGTCTCTCATCACCATGGCTTTTAGTCCTGGTAGGATAATTAGAATGTAGAAGCATTTGTTGAGAACCTAAGGAGTCTAAGTTACTCTAACAACTTTCTAAATGACCTTAAACTGTGAGCATAATGATCTTATATATGCATTTTGCTGTAGCATGTGATTTATTTCTTCTTAAAAGCCATGATAAAATATTTATGACTTTTAATATTTATATATTAGTCCACAGGTTGAAAAATGAGACCAGAAGCCACCTGCAAGACTGATATTTTTCCATTATTAGAATTCTTAGTTCTGATCAATATGTATCCCTCTATGTTATCTCAGTATCCATTTGCCTTATTTTGTTTATTTAACATCATCTATAGTTTTAAAAGACATTTTGGGATGGTTTATCATTAATTTATCATTTAGCATCATAAAATGTTTGTTTCCTTTTAGAAAATATAAATCATTTTCTCTAAGAACATCAAGTGTGTGATTAATAAAGTATATGGTACAAAAAGGAGAGCTTATTTTATGAGTGGAATGAAATCAGCACTTTAACTTAATTTCTGTCATAAGATTCCATATGTGTATGTGTTCTCCATGTAAGCTTAATAATATTGAGGGAAACAGACTATTTATGTGTTATTTTGAAAATCTTGTGAACGTAATTTGTGTTTCATATCATATAAAGACAAATTGGCCATAGCTAGCTGTGAATAGATGAGTCAAATTGCAATCATCAAACCAAAAAAAGAAATTTCACCAACTTCCATCTTTCTTCTCACTCCTCTGTGCCAGGTCTCCAGGATCTCCAGTGAGTTCAAGAAGAACAGGACATTTCCAAGGCCTTGCAAAGGGGGTTGCTGTCATTGGATTTCTAAGAAAATTGGCCCAATTATATGTCTGGGCACTTCCCTAGACTGCAGAAGTCAGTAGAAAAGGAGGAGGGGAACAAAGGAAAGATCAAGAGAAACAGGCAAAGAAGGCCTTATTGCCTTGTGGTTATAAAGAGAGGTGGGAGGGAGAGACATGTTAGTTGGCTTCACGCTTCTCATTGGGTAAAGTGGTTGTGCAATTTGGCTTGATATCTACTCAGCTAACAAAAATATATCTATTGTGTTCTAAGACTGCAAAGCACTCTTTGTGAAATATATGATACTATAATAAGCTGTACTATTTTGCTGGCAATAAGCTTCAAAACAATTTACAAGCATTTCTTTCTTTGTTCAGAACCACCTAGTAGTGATGGAGGGAAAATTACGTAATTCCTCAAGAACCGTATTTCAAATCAAAAGGACTTATTTAGACAATGTCAACTTCTGTTTTGTTTATTTCTTTTTTAAAGTAGCCTACTATATGAAAAAATCAAAGCTTTGGCAATGTTTCTTTGATAACTGATCTGTCATAAAATGGATAAAAATAAAAGAAATAGCCATTTGCAACTGATTGCAATCATGATATAGCTGTTTTCTTTTTACAAGTAAATAAATCAAGGAACACATAGCAGTTAAGGCTATTGTGGAGCACAGTTCTAAGTGACTCTCCTACAGACAAGTTCAGCAATTTTTCAACATATTTCCATGGTCCATTCTTAGCTAAAAATCTCCACTTTTTTGCTCCTGCAAGCAGTCATTCAACTAAATGAGTTTTATGAAGACCTGTCGTTCATTTGGCCTATACTAAAGAAGTAATTTAACATTGCATAAACAAAAAGAGGCTTTAACAAACACTATAGGAAAAAAAAATTCATCCACCCATAAATTCAGTCCTTTACTCCTTACTAAATGAAATCTTCAGATGATATAATTTCTTTTCCAATGTAGAGGCTGTTATTTACTTTTGCGTTTAAAGGCTAGACATTTTCTGCTTCTACTATCTTTGAACATTGCTATAATGTTAAATATTTGAGGAGTTGCCTCCGAACTTGCTGATGATAGGAAATACTTCAAAGGGAGTCTGTTTTCTTCTATAAAGGAAAATAAATCTTAGTTTATGCATTATATTTCACCCTGCTTGCTCCACAATAGACAGAACCTGATATCAAGTAAAGACATTTGGTATGCATATTTTTTGTAAATACTAAGATCTTTGAGTTGTATTTTGCATGCAAAGTTACTGATTCATCCATCCAAATTCACTCACACATTTGTAACAGACGTACATAATGTAAACAAGCTAAATTCAGAAACTGAAGCAGAGCCTATGGTATTATCTAAGACACATGTAGAAATGTGTCTAGCCCAAATTTGGGACTGGTAATTATAAACAAATTCCTCATAATCACAAAATATCCTGTGTACAAAGGTAACACATATCAACATGCTACAAGGGAATTTTGCCCTGCAAAAATATAACTTACAGAAATATGGGATTTGTGGTTGAAGAAATTGTTTTGAATCTTGGGAGAAGAAAAAGGTTTAGCTGTTATAAGGTCCAAATGTTTCATACAAAAAAATAACTTCTTCCAGCATTTTGGACAAGCCATTCCAAGATGTGATCAAGTAATATAAAAAATAACTTTATAAGCAAGCCAGGAAGTAGAAATGAAAGCAGTAGCAATAAACTGCTAAAATCTGAGAAATGTTAAGGATCCTTATAAGGTCTAAAAGATAAGAATGCATAATGAATACAAAATTATTTGTTGATAGAGAAGATGATGTATGTAGTGACTGTATGAGTCTTCTGAGTTTACGAAAGTAGAAGCTAATCTAAGACACTTCAATTATACTTACCCATCTGTAATTGTACTTAGTAATATTTGTAATTATTGTCTTTATGTCTGATGAGTTTCAGTAGTCATAAAATGTTTTATAAATTGATAAATATCATCTTCACATAAAAGATGAGAAATTTAGTGAGGGATTTAATATAAGGGCTATAGTCAAATTAAGCTAGATTAAGGCATGAAAAAGTAGTATAATATGGTATGATATCTGTCATATGCATAATGAAAAGTTTCTCTGGGCATAAAGTGATACTATATCCTGGAGAATGGTATTTATATTAGAAACACAAATATTCTGTCTGATCGACTTCTAGGCAGGTAATTTTTAACTAGCGTTATACTCATCCTGATAAAGTTGTTCTAATAGAGCCACATTTTAGAGACTTAGTGTTTTTCACTGTAATCCCATGGTTCTGTTGCCATGGCTCTTCCTTTGACTCTTGTTTCCACTCTTACAGAACATAATCGTAATTACTATTTTATATTGATCAGTTTCTATGTACTAAAATTTTTGCTTAATTTTACTAAAGATATCGTGGCCTAGGTAGGATTATAATCATTTCACAGATGAGAAAACAAGGTCTAAAATGTAAGCAATTTGCTCAAGATCACAAAACTAGCATTTGAGAGTCAAGGCTTGAGTCTAGGTGTCTGACACCAAAGCCACAGGGACTCCCATTTACAAGTACTAAGAAATAGCATACACATATGTTGGAAAATAACTGAAGTGTTTTTTTTTTTGTTTGTTTTTGAGACGGAGTCTCACTCTGTGGCCCAGGCTGGAGTGCAGTGGTGTGATCTTGGCTCACTGCAAGCTTCACCACCCAGGTTCACGCCATTCTTCTGCCTCAGCTTCCCAAGTAGCTGGGACTACAGGCGCCTGCCACCACGCCTGGCTAATTTTTTGTATTTTTCAGTAGAGACGGGGTTTCACCATGTTAGCCTGCATGGTCTTGATCTCCTGACCTCGTGATCCACCTACTTCGGCCTCCCAAAGTGCTGGGATAACAGGCATGAGCCACTGTGCCTGGCCGAACTGAAGTATTTTTCTGCATCCTATAAACAAAGCATGATTGAAATCTAAGCAATGAAACTTTTTTGTTTTTTATGCCCCTGTTACTTTTATTGTATCAATAAAAGATTTTGCTTAGAACTGAATTGGATAAATGGCATTTTGCTGCAAAAGAAAGACCAACTTTTCAGTTCCAAAGAATTTCACATACTCCATGCTGGTATCAGAAGGCTTTCTTTATGGAAAAGAACTATGGGGAAGCCACAGAGAAACAAAAATCTCGTATTTGGAGCCCGCTGGAGGCTTCAGGAATATGAAACAATGACTTCAAGTATAAGATAATTCCTCCCATTGTTCAGTTGGATTTATTGGATTCATGTTCATATGTCTAATTGTATGAGCACCAATTCCTCACAAATAAGAATCTGCACGGACATACAAAAACTGTATCTATGGCAGAAATATTATCACATGCTCATCCTAGCACTGAGCACAGACAGAGGCTTTTAGTAAAGGAAAACTTTTATCATACTGTATTACATCTGTATAAGAGCTATGCAACCCCAATAGAAAGGGATTCCAGTTTGGATTTAATAACATCTTAATTTTGCTTTGCAACTTGTAATTAACAAAATGTTCTTATATTTATTATCTCACTTGGATTTTTATAGGAGGTATCTTTTGTATTTTATTAAAAAAAAATTACAGTATGCCTTAGTGTTGTTTCAAGCTTTGCCAGGATTTTTTCTGTAGTGGCAGAACTCATGAGTTTTAGAAGTGAGAAATTTAATCACGTTTTTTTTTTTTTTTAATTTGACCCCAGAGTTGTTTTTAACTTATACAGTAAGTTCTCACTTAATTGATAGATTCTTGGAAATAGTGACTTTAAGTGAAATGAAGTATAACAAAACCAATTTTACCATTGGCTAATTGATATTAAAACAAGAGTTAAATTCCCACAACATATTCCTGGTCACAAAGCATCACCAGACTCCTAAATAATGACCCAAAACATTTCTAATATGAAACATTGAAATATATGTGAGCCATACATAAAGAATGATTAACAAAAACAAGTAAGGTAATTGTTTACCTGCCTATTCTAGTTCAGGGTTATGGGTGGCCAGATCCTATCCTAGCAGCTCCTTGTATAAGGTGGGAACCAGCCCTGGCTAGGACACCATTCCATCTCAGGGTGTATTCACAAATACCCACAGTCACTCACACTGGGATTATTAGATATGCCAAGTCACCTGATGTCCATATCTTTGAGATACTTCCTTCTCTGGGTGGAAACCAGGGTACATGAAGAAAACCCGTGCAGACAATGGGGATACCATGTAAAGTCCACACAGACAGTAGTCCCAGCCAGGAATCTTTTCCTTTTTCTCATCAATGTTACAACAAAATGATGTTGAATGACATTATTCAAGGTCTTGCTGTAATTCTAAATCATTTTAGTGGTGGCAGGATTCTTACTGAGATTCCTCTGATAGTTGTTTTTTCAGTAGTATAAGTTAATATTCATTTATTCTTAGATTGAATTGTTTAATAAAATGTGTTGAGATTCTTATACGCCAGACACTGTGTTAAGCAGAGTAGGTATAACAGAGGAACATGTGAACAATTTAGGGAGAAATTAATGAATCAGTAGGAGATAAAAAAGTGTCTGTAGAGGAAACTACCCTTTGTAGCTGATGCGGATAAATGATTAGAAGTAAAAAAATAATAATTTATATGAGTCTATTTAGCACTTAGAACCTGAATCTTGTGAAAAAAATATTTCATATTATTTCCTAAAGGAAAATGAAGGCTTTTCCTCACAAAACCAAGAAGGACATACATGCTAAAGCAGAATGGTTCTGCTTGAAAGGGTGGGAAATACCTTGCCTACTTGCCCTTTTCCGTTTTTCCAGAATTTCTCCTGTGCCATCTGTTAAGAGCTCTAGGGAAGACCTCTATTGGCTACCAACCCTGGATACCATATATGATATGTTTCTATATCCTGTCTTAATTTCCTTAATGGTGAAGATTTATGTCAGTCAGTGTTCAACACAATTTAGTAGCTATGAGAGGAGGAGAATAACTGGTCCAAGTTTTGACTTTTCTTGAACTTACTGCAATTTTTCCATTCAATCAATATAAGGAAATCATGATTAATGCATAATGTTTCATTTAATATACATAAGTGGGAAAAATGTTGACCTCTGACGACTGGTTACAAATGACTCGAAGAAAACAAAAATCAATAAAGAAATTAGCTAAATCGATAAAGAAATTAGCTAACCTTGAGTTTAGCTCCCAATATTTTACTTATTTGCTTTACTCTCAATCTTTTTGTTCTTGGCATATTTACTTATGACCTAAATAGCCAAGATCTTTCTTTCTTTTTAATTTTTTGAGACGGAGTCTCGCTGCTCTGTCACCCAGGCTGGAGTGCACTGGTGTGATCTCGGCTCACTGCAAGCTACACCTCTCAGGTTCATGCCATTCTCCTGCCTCAGCCTCCCGAGTAGCTGGGACTGCAGGCACTCACCACCACGCCTGGCTAATTTTTAGTATTTTTAGTAGAGATGGGGTTTCACTGTGTTAGCCAGGATGGTCTTGATCTCCTGACCTTGTGATCTGCCTGCCTTGGCTCCCAAAGTGCGGGGATTACAAGCATGAGCCACCATGCCCGGCCAGTAACCAAGATCTATTCTACATGCATTTATCTCTCCAACTTAGCCTCTCAATCACAATTCCTGCCTGTAGGCATTCAATGAATATAAATCCTACCCAACTCAGAGTCCTCAATAGCACATTTCTTAGGTATTACTCTTTTTCTGTCTTTCCTCCCTCTCATTTGTTGAGCAAATATTTTATCCTAAACAAAGGGCTAAACATTTAATATTCATTATCACATGCAATATGTTCAATATCTCTTTGAAGTAGGTCAGATCAGACAAAGATGAAGATCAGATGAAGCTTTTAGACTTTTGTGTGGCCTAACATTAGGCCTAATAGTTAATCCATCGCAGAACCAGAATTAAAGCTAAATCTACTTGAATCTAAAGTTATATGAGAGACAATTAATTGCTCCCCAATATCCAACCTTCCTTTCTCTATAATAATGAAAGTTTCATATAAGCAAATGTATGAACTGCTTTCTTTGCTCCAAGAAGAGGCCACGTGACTAGGTTCCACTTGATGGACATGGTGGTACAACTTCTGGGCCAAGAGCATATTGAGAAAGAAAGTGCTTTCCCTTATTGCTTTCTCCTTTGCCACTAGCTGGAATACAGTCATCATGGAGGGAGCCATCAAAGGCCACTTGGACCTTGAGATCAAAGCTGAGTGTTCAGGATGGCAGAAGGGTAAGTCAGGAGATAAGCCAGGTTCTCAGCTCTATCAGGTTGCCATATAAGTGATGGACTCCCTATCCAGAGTGAACACAGCATTTGTGGTTCGCTTACAGCAACATAACATTTATCCTAACAAAGCAGACCATGCTCTAGGACTCAATTAGAAAGTAAGAAGAAGCAATATGAAACAGAAAACATGTAGTAGTCATCTTTAAGGGGGTCATTGAAATAGTTTGAGATTGTTTGATAATTGTATGTAATGAGAAGAAAGGGAGGGAGAAAAGGAACCCAAGTTGGGGAACATTCATGATTACCAAGAATAATGGCCTTCACAGCAGTATTGACAATTCCACTCTGGGTGAGTGAGTGAGGATTTAAAAAGCAATATGAAATGTCCAAAAGAATTTTCATTCAAGGAATGATGGTAATGTATAACATGTAATGAGACTAAGAGCAATCTGCCTAGAAAATAAGAAACAATGAGAATAGTCCAGAATGCAGGAATGAAATGAATTAGGTAGGAAAAATCTGAGAAAATATCCTATACAGCCCATTTTCTCAGAGCCTGTTACGTCGTTTCTGGGTCTGTTGCAAATATCTTTTATTTGTAAACTGTTTAGATGAAATCAATTTTAATGAATGTGTTCCTTATTTTCTCACCTATTAATAATTTGGTTAATGATTTCCTTTTTATATGAATATTAACAGTTGCCTTGTTTTTAATGCTTTAACATTTTTCAAAGAAGCTAACTCTTCAGCATTCGGCATTTTATTGACTTCAGAATGCAACTCTCTTCACTTAAATTATATTTTGGGGAGATTTATTATCATTTTGAAATATTGAGCAGGAAATTTTAAAAGTAGGACAACTATATTTGGTATCCAATACAACTAGTAACGATCAACTGAATTAATGTGTTTTCTAGTTAATGTGCTTTCTAGACTTATAGCAGATCTGATCTAACACCATTAAATTCACTCAAGAATCAAAAACATGGTTGGCATCTAAGCCATAGAATTTTTTTAAATGGTGGGAAGTAAATCCAGTAAAGAGGGAAAAATGATTGACTTGTTATAATTAACCATCGATCATACTGGAGGGGTATGAGTAAATTGGGCATTCCCTTAGATGAAGGGTTTTCCTCCTTATTAGGAATTCAGACAATGAAATATTATTTCTCTGAGGTTTTTGCTAAGATTGCTTATGCTGTTTTCTTCTCAGATTAAATATCATATGAAACACAGTAATTCAATTATTTGGACTCTACAATAATTTTAAAGGGATGATGTTATTTGAAATACTATAATAATCTGGGGAGGGGAAAAGCATCAAATGCATCAGTTATTTAACTGAAATTACAGAGTCAAACTCTGTAAAATATTTGAAGAGATTTATTCTGAGCCAAATATGAGTGACCATGGCCTGCGACACAGCCCTCCGGAGGTACCCATGTGCCCAAGGTATTTGGGGAGAAGCTTGGTTTTATACATTTTAGGAAGGCATGAGACATCAATCAAATACATTTGAGAAATACATTGGTTTGGTCCAGAAAGGCGGGACAATTCAAAGTGGGGCAGCGGAGGTGAGATGGGGAGGTGTTTCCAGGCTACAGGTAAATTTCAACATTTTCTGATTTACAGTTGGTTCAATTGATTGAGTCTGTCTGAAGACCTGGGATTAATAGAAAGGAAAAGTTCAGGTTAAGATAAAAGATTGTGGAGACCAAGTTCTTTGGAAGTCTCATAATGGCTGCCCTTAGAGACAATAGATGACACGTTTCCTATTCAGACCTTTAAAATGTGCTAGACTCTCAGTTAATCTCTTCAGGATTGAGAGGGCCTAGAAGAAAAAGATCTCACTATGTAAATAAAGATTCTTTACAGATGCAAATTCTTCCCCACAAAAGACAGCTTTGCAGGGCCATTTCAAAATATGGCAAAGAAACATGTTGTGGAGTAAAATATTTTGATTTTCTTTTTGTCATGTAATGTTATGCCAGAGTTAGGTTAGAAAGTAAGTCATGATATATAGGGTTAAATAAAACCCATCTAATGAGAATTTATGGTTTGCAGGGCATGACTCCCCAGACCCCTAATATAGGAATTTGGGCAAGACTAAAAAAAAAAAAAAGAAAGAAAAAAAAAACATTGATTAGTTCTCAGTTTCCTTGTTTTCTTTTGCCCTCAAGTTTTGGAAATAATCAATTCCAATGAAAATTCTTTGAAAACTTCCCAACTCATCAAAAATAACAAGCTGTCTTTATAAAACATAGATGCTGAGGACAGTTTGACTATGGGGGAAAGATCCTTCAGGTATGGGGTCAAGAGACCATATTTTGTACGGTGGCAAATTACATTTTCCAAAAATGAATTCATCAATATATATTCCATTCCACATTTTCTTCTTCCAATGTGACCAAAATGCTCCTCTGTTGAGAGATAGAATCTATGTTTCCCTACTTGAAACATAGTGGGAAAGACTTTTGTAACTTCTTCAGTCAATAGCATGCAGTAGAAATGATGCTGCATGACTTTCAGGGCCCAGTCTTAAAAGGCAACACAACTCCCACCTGGCTTTCTCTCTCTCAGACACATGCCACCATGTTGCAAAGGAGCTCAGGCCGGATGGAGAGGCCACATGTGGGTATTCTGGCTAATAGCACCAGGTAGGCCTGGAACCTAGAGTCAATACTAACTATCAGACATGCAGTGAATTCAAAAAATTAGATTCCAATGCCAAGACTTTAAGTCTTTTAGCTGATGAGGAGGCATAATTTACTCCCCAACATCTCAACTGACCCAAAGAAATTATGAGTGAAAATTGGCAGTTCCAAGATGGCCAAATAGGAACAGCTCCAGTCTACAGCTCCCAGCATGAGCAACACAGAAGATGGGTGATTTCTGCATTTCCAGCTGAGGTACTGGGTTCATCTCACTGGGGCTTGTCAGACAGTGGATGCAGTGCACCGAAAGTGAGCTGAAGCAGGGTGAGGCATTGCCTCACCCGGGAAGTGCAAGGGGTCAGGGAATTCCCTTTCACAGCCAAGCAAAGCTGTGACAGATGGCAGCTGGAAAATCGGGTCACTCCCACCCTAATACTGTGATTTTCCAATGGTCTTAGCAAATGGCACACCAGGAGATTATATCCTGCACCTGGCTCGGATGGCCCCATGCCCACGGAGACTTGCTCATTGCCATGATAGCAGTCTGAGATGCAACTGCAAAGTGGCAGCAAGGCTGGGGGCAGGGCACCCACTATTGCTGAGGCTTGGGTAGGTAAACAAAGTGGCCAGGAAGCTCAAACTGGGTGGATCCCACCGCAGCTCAAGGAGGCCTGCCTGCCTCTGTAGACTCCACTTCTGGGGGCAGAGCATAGCCAAACAAAAGGCAGCAGAAACCTCTGCAGACTTAAATGTCCCTGTCTGACAGCTTTGAAGAGAGTAGCGGTTCTCCCAGCCCCCTTTGAGATCTGAGAACGGACAGAATGCCTCCTCAAGTGGGTCCCTGAACGCCGAGTAGCCTATCTGTGAGGCACCCCCAGTAGGGGCAGACTGACACCTCACACGGCCAGGTACTCCTCTGAACGAAACCTCCAGAGGAACGATCAGATAGCAACATTTGCTGTTCAGCAATATCTGCTGTTCTGCAGCCTCTGCTGCTGATACCCAGGCAAACAGGGTCTGGAGTGGACCTCCAGCAAACTCCAACAGACCTGCCACTGAGGGTCCTGACTGTTAAAAGGAAAACTAACAAACAAAAAGGACATCCACAGCAAAACCCCATCTATACGTCACTATCATCAAAGACGAAAGGTAGATAAAACCACAAAGATGGGGAAAAAACAACAGAAAAACAGAAAATTCTAAAAATCAGAGTGCCTCTCCTCCTCCAAAGGAACACAGCCCCTTTTCAGCAATGGAACAAAGCTGGATGGAGAATAACTTTGACAAGTTGAGAGAAGAAGGCTTCAGCTGATCAAACTTCTCCGAGCTAAAGGAGGAAGTTTGAACCCATCGCAAAGAAGTTAAAACCTTGAAAAAAGATTAGACGAATGGCTAACTAAAATAACCAATGAAGAGAAGTCCTTAAAGGACCTGATGGAGCTGAAAACCATGGCATGAGAACTACAGGACAAATGCGTAAGATTCAGTAGCTAATTCGATCAACTGGAAGAAAGGGTATCAGTGACGGAAGATCAAATGAATGAAATGAAATGAGAAGAGAAGCTTAGAGAAAAAAGAATAAAAAATGAACAAAGCTGCAAAGAAATATGGGACTATGTGAAAAGACCAAATCTACGTCTGATTGGTGTACCTGAAAGTGACGGGGAGAATGGAACCAAGTTGGAAAACACTCTGCAGGATGTTATACAGGAGAACTTCCCCAATCTAGCAAGGCAGGCCAACATTCAAATTCAGGAAATACAGAGAATGCCACAGAGATACTCCTCGAGAAGAGTAACTCCAAGACACATAATTGTCAGATTCACCAAAGTTGAAATGAAGGAAAAAAATGTTAAGGACAGCCAGAGAGAAAGGTCGGGTTACTCACAAAGGGAAGCCCATCAGACTAAGAGCTGATCTCTTGGCAGAAACTCTACAAGCCAGAAGAGAGTGGGGGCCAATATTCAACATTCTTAAAGAAAAGAATTTTCAACCCAGAATTTCTTATCCAGCCAAACTAAGCTTCATAAGTGAAGGAGAAATAAAATCCTTTGCAGACAAGCAAATGCTGAGAGATTTTGTCACCACCAGGCCTGCCCTACAAGAGCTCCTGAAGGAAACACTAAACATGGAAAGGAACAACCGGTCCAAGCCACTGCAAAAACATGCCAAATTGTAAAGACCATTGAGGCTAGGAAGAAACTGCATCAACTAATGAGCAAAATAACCAGCTAACATCATAATGATGTGATCAAATTCACACATAACAATATTAACCTTAAACGTAAATGGGCTAAATGCTCCAATTAAAAGACACATATTGGCAAATTGGATAAGGAGTCAAGACTCATCAGTGTGCTGTATTCAGGAAACCCATCTCACATGCAGAGACACACACACAGGCTCAAAATAAAGGGATGGAGGAAGATCTACCAAGCAAATGGAAAACAAAAAAAGGCAGGGGTTGCAATCCTAGTCTCTGATAAAACAGACTTTAAACCAACAAAGATCAAAAGAGACAAAGAAGGCCATTACATAATGGTAAAGGGATCAATTCAACAAGAAGAGCTAACTATCCTAAATATATATGCACCCAATACAGGAGCACCCAGATTCATAAAGCAAGTCCTTAGAGACCTACAAAGAGACTTAGACTCCCACACAATAATAATGGGAGACTTTAACACCCCACTGTCAACATTAGACAGATCAATGAGACAGAAAGTTAACAAGGATACCCAGGAATTGAACTCAGCTCTGCACCAAACAGACCTAATTGACATCAACAGAGCTCTCCACCCCTAATCAACACAATATACATTTTTTTCAGCACCACACCACACCTATTCCAAAATTGACCACATAGTTGGAAGTAAAGCACTCCTCAGCAAAAGATCAGAAATTATAACAAACTGTCTCTCAGAACACAGTGCAATCAAACTAGAACTCAGGATTAAGAAACTCACTCAAAACCGCTCAACTACATACAAACTGAACAACCTGCTCCTGAATGACTACTGGGTACATAACAAAATGAAGGCAGAAATAAAGATGTTCTTTGAAACCAACGAGAACAAAGACACAACATACCAGAATCTCTGGGACACATTTAAATCAGTGTGTGAGGGAAATTTATAGCACTAAATGCCCACAAGAGAAAGCAGGAAAGATCTAAAATTGACACCTTAACATCAAAATTAGAAGAACTAGAGAAGCAAGAGCAAACACATTCAAAAGCTAGCAGAAGGCAGGAAATAACTAAGATCAGAGCAGAACTAAAGGAGATAGAGACACAAAAACCCTTCAAAAAATCAATGAATCCAGGAGCTGGTTTTTTGAAAAGATCAACAAAATTGATAGACTGCTAGCTAGACTAATAAAGAAGAAAAGAGAGAAGAATCAAATAGACGCAATAAAAAATGATAAAGGGGATATCACCACCGATCCCACAGAAATACAAACTACCATCAGAGAATACTATAAACACCTCTATGCAAATAAACTAGAAAATCTAGAAGAAATGGATAAATTCCTCGACATACACACCCTCCCAAGACTGAACCAAGAAGAAGTTGAATCTCTGAATAGACCAATAACAGGCTCTGAAACTGAGGCAATAATTAATAGCTTACCAACTAACAAAAGTCCAGGACCAAACGGATTCACAGCTGAATTCTACGAGAGGTACAAGGAGGAGCTGATACCATTCCTTCTGAAACTATTCCAATCAATAGCAAAAGAGGGAATCCTCCCTAACTCATTTTATGAGGCCAGCATCATCCTGATACCAAAGTCTGGCAGAGACACACACACAAAAAAGAATTTTAGACCAATATCCATGATGAACGTCGATGCAAAAATCCTCAATAAAATACTGGCAAACCAAATCCAGCAGCACATCAAAAAGCTTATCCACCATGATCAAGTGGGCTTCATCCCTGGGATGCAAGGCTGGTTCAATATACGCAAATCAATAAATGTAATCCAGCATATAAACAGAGCCAAAGACAAAAACCACATGATTATCTCAATAGATGCAGTAAAGGCCTTTGACAAAATTCAACAGCCCTTCATGCTAAAAATTTTCAATAAATTTGGTATTGATGGGACATATCTCAAAATAATAAGAGCTATCTATGACAAACCCACAGCCAATATAATACTGAATGGGCAAAAAATGGAAGCATTCCCTTTGAAACCTGGCACAAGACAGGGATGCCCTCTCTCACCACTCCTATTCAACATAGTGTTGGAAATCTGGCCAGGGCAATCAGGCAGGAGAAAGAAATAAAGGGTATTCAATTAGGAAAAGAGGAAGTCAAATTGTCCCTGTTTGCAGATGACATTATTGTATATCTAGAAAGCCCCATTGTCTCAGCCCAAATCTCATTAAGCTGATAAGCAACTTCAGCAAAGTCTGAGGACACAAAATCAATGTGCAAAAATCACAAGCATTCTTATACACCAATAACAGACAAACAGAGAGCCAAATCATGAGTGAACTCCCATTCACAATTGCTTCAAAGAGAATAAAATAGGTAGGAATCCAACTTACAAGGGATGTGAAGGACCTCTTCAAGGAAAACTACAAACCACTGCTCAACGAAATAGAAGAGGACACAAACAAATGGAAGAACATTCCATGCTCATGGATAGGAAGAATCAATATCATGAAAATGGCCATACTGCCCAAGGTCATTTATAGATTCAATGCCATCCCCATCAAGCTACCAATGACTTTCTTCACAGAATTGGAAAAAACTACTTTAAAGTTCACATGGAACCAAAAAACAGCCCATATTGCCAAGTAAATCCTAAGCCAAAAGAACAAAGCTAGAGGCATCATGCTACCTGACTTCAAACTATACTACAAGGCAACAGTAACCAAAACAGCATGGTACTGGTACCACAACAGATATATAGACCAATGGAACAGAACAGAGCCCTCAGAAATAATACCACACATCTACAACTATCTGATCTTTGACAAACCTGACAAAAACAAGAAATGGGGAAAGGATTTCCTATTTAATAAATGGTGCTGGGAAAACTGGCTAGCCATATGTAGAAAGCTGAAACTGGATCCCTTCCTTACACCTTATACAAAAATTCATTCAAGATGGATTAAAGACTTCAATGTTAGACCTAAAACTATAAAAACCCTAGAAGAAAACCTAGGCAATACCATTCAGGACATAGGCATGGGCAAGGACTTCATGTCTAAAACACCAAAAGCAATGGCAACAAAAGCCAAAATTGACAAATGGGATCTAATTAAACTAAAGAGCTTCTGCACAGCAAAAGAAACTACCATCAGAGTGAACAGGCAACCTACAGAATGGGAAAAAATTTTTGCAATCTACCCATCTGACAAAGGGCTAATATCCAGAATCTACAAAGAACTCAAACAAATTTACAAGAAAAAAACAGCCCCATCAAAAAGTGGATGAAGGATATGAACAGATACTTCTCAAAAGAAGACATTTATCTAGCCAACAGACACAGGAAAAAATGCTCATCATCACTGACCATCAGAGAAATGCAAATCAAAACCACAAAGAGATATCATCTCACACCAGTTAGAATGGTGATCACTAAAAAGTCAGGAAACAACAGGTGCTGGAGAGGATGTGGAGAAATAGGAACACTTTTACACTGTTGGTGGGACTGTAAACTAGTTCAGCCATTGTGGAAGACAGTGTGGCGATTCCTCAAGGATCTAGAACTAGAAATACCATTTGACCCAGTCATCCCATTACTGGGTATATACCCAAAGGAATATAAATCATGCTGCTATAAAGACACATGCACACCTATGTTTATTGTGACACTGCTCATAATAGCAAAGACTTGGAACCAACCCAAATGTCCAACAATGATAGACTGGATTAAGAAAATGTGGCACATACACACCATGGAATACTATGAAGCCATAAAAATGATGAGTTCATGTCCTTTGTAGGGACATGGATGAAGCTGGAAACCATCATTCTGAGCAAACTAATGCAAGGGCAAAAAACCAAACACCGCATGTTCTCACTTATAGGTGGGAATTGAACAATGAGAACACTTGGACACAGGAAGGGGAACATCACACGTGGGAGACTGTTGTGGGGTGGGGGGAGGGGGGAGGGATAGCATTAGGAGATATACCTAATGTAAATGATGAGTTAATGGGTACAGCACACCAACATGGCACATGTATACATATGTAACGAACCTGCACGTTGTGCACATGTACCATAGATCTTAAACAATATATAAAAAATAAAAATGAAATTATGAGTGAAATTAATTATTAATGTTTTAAGCCACCTAATATTTTAGCTAATTTGATATGTAGTAATAGCTAACTAATAGATGTGGTAATCAGGCACTTATGGCTACATACCATGGCTAGTAATAAATTTAGAGAACACCTTGATTTATCTTCTGGTTTTAGAATGGCAATGATAACTCTTCTGGCAGTTCCCAAACAATCATTGTGTTTGTTTGTTTGATTGTTTTTTAAGTTTTAGCTTCTTGAATAAATTTTTAAAATCCAGACTAATATTTTCCTTAAATTATTTGTAGTAGATACAAAAGTTACTGAACCAAAAGTAAATCTGAAGCTATTATTAAGAAATTTATAGTGAGTGATTTGGCGAGAATGTCAGATATCATATTTTTAACACAAATTTTTGTTTTAAGTTCAATCATTTCACTGACCACATTATCTGATCTTTTAGTTTGATATACTTGTATGTATTAGCCTCCAAAATTATGTCTCAGAAAAATAAAATCACATTAAAGAAATGTGTTTTTGTCTAATTATTTTTAAATTGTTTCTATAACATGAGCATGTACGCTTTACTTCAAAAGGAACTAAGCATTGTTGTGGGTGGCAGATGGACAGAAGTGGTAGGTGTGGTTGTTTTTAGGCTGAGAGCAGATGCAGCACTGGGGTGTGAATTGTTCTCCCCTTCACAGGCCTGGCTCTGAACATCCTGTGGAACTGTTCTGCCTCAGGGGATTCCCCCACTGTTGGCTTTCCACTGGGGCTTCCAAAAATAGACATTTATTTTAGCATTTAAAGACTTCTGATCCTCCAGGAATTGAAGTTAGACCCCCAATTCATACAGCTGTATGCTTAAAGGCTGAGAAGTCAGTGGCTACTTTCTCTGTATGCATTTTCTTTATCCAGTTGTGATGGGGAAATTTGAATTGAGGAGTCTCTTGTCTCCCTGAACTATTAAAAACCTCATTTCCTTTACAGTAGGGCATGACATCTAATGTGCCATGTTTTTTGAAGAGGCATATATTTTCATTTCAGTAAATATTAACGACATTTTGAAAAAATAAAGAATGTGTTTTCAGTGGTTTAGAGACATAACCTAGCCATGGTATGGCTGATTAGTCTTTTACTTTTATAGATTCAAATTCGAGCATTTAATCTATTTGTATCTCTAGTCTATGTTTTCATTAGGCCCCATAAGGCCTCTGTAGAGAAGCATTTAATGATTTAATGTCTCATCAGTATTTGGTGCCCTTTCTTCTCTATTGGGCAGCATTCCTCAGCCTGTAGGCTTTCTTATGCATCTATGGCCCACATCATCTCCTGTTTGGCATGCTGAAAGTGCAGAGGAATTGATACCTCTGTCAGCAACCCTCAACCAATGACTGATAAGAGCTGATATACTATTACCCCACCTTCCTGGCTCCCTGGAGAGTTTTACTCTGATGTTATGTATTTTCCATTGGCTCTCAAGTGTCCCTTTGAAGATTAAGTTTAGTCACCTGCGGTGATGGCTGGCTAGATAATGTGCCCTTTATTAATTGTTTTCCCTTCCTTCTTTCACATCCCTTTATTCCTTTTTTCTTGTGGGTGTTCCCTTCGCCCCTCAAATGAACCACTTGCCCTGAATCCTTGTCTCAGGGTCGGCTGTTGGAAGAAAGCAAAGTATGACATGGGTCATTCTATTATTTGGTTAATTTCGATTTCTTTAATTTCTGTACCTGATTTCTTTTTAAATATATATCTTGTTTTAATAGCTTCTTTATTTTTCTGGTCAACAAGCCCAGTAACATTTACGGGTGTTGTAAGAGACAAAAGGTAGTATCTTTCCTTACCCATTGCAAGGCTCGTGGCTGAGGCATCAATAATAAAAAAAACAGAGTAATAAAAGGAAAGCATACAAATTTATTTAATATAAGTTATATGACACAGGAGCCTTCAGCAATGAAGACCACCTAAAAAAGGGAAAATTGTGTATTTTTATGCTTAGGTTTCATGAAGAGCAGACAGCTGTGTACAAGTGATTGGACAAAATAGGGTATAATCTAATGGTAATAACTTGGAGAGGGGAGGACTTAGCAAGGTCTGTTTGTTCAGATTCTTCTCTGTGTTCCTGTGTCTTCATTCCTTTCCTCTGACTATAGGAATGGGCCCCTCTGGAAAAAGGTCTTGTGACCTATTTTATTTTATGTATTTATACTTTTTATTTTCCATTTGCAATACTGTTTATGACCTATTTTAGAGGAAGATCAGAGAATGTTTTCATGACCTGCTTCAGGGGAAAATGGCAGTAAAGAGGTAAGAGAGGTTTTCTTGCTTCTGTTGTCTTCTCAAATGCCAAGCTGCCATATTTAGGGGTCAAATTTCCTGAACCTCATGGTGGCCATTCCTGTAGTTTGGATCCCAGAAGCTGTATTAAAGAACTTGGCAAAGGCTAATTGCCCAGGGGACACTATAAATGGTGCCAAAAGAACATTTCATTGCAAAAATGAGGTAGTAATAATTTGACTTACGGTAAACCAGATGAGTAGTGTATAGGTTTATAAGAAATAAGGTGTTTGGGGTTTGAAGGGAGTGAGATACTCAAGGAGGATTCTTAAGTGACAGTAGATGGTAAACTCTTTTAAGATGTGTGGGACCAGTTAACCTCTAGTCTTGCTTTGCTAAACAGACAGCATGTGAATTTGGGCTTGAATGGAAGAATTAAGGATAACAATAGAGAGAAAAGGGAGGTAAGCATTGCAATCAACACCTTTTCCTCCACAAAGTACTCAGCATTTTTTCTTAATGAATGTTTAATACAGATTTAAAGAAAGCCACTGTCAAGACATTGCCAAAATATTGGCCTTTCAAGTACCCATATCTCAGTCAGCTTCTATTGTCTTCAAACAATGTATTTTGTTGTTCCTTTTTTTTTTGAGACAGAGTCTCGCTCTGTCACCCAGGCTGGAGTGCAGTGGCACGATCTCAGCTCACTGCAAGCTCCGCCTTCCAGGATCACACCATTCTCCTGCCTCAGCCTCCCGAGTAGCTGGGACTACAGGCGCCCGCCACCACGCTCGGCTAATTTTTTATATTTTTAGTAGAGATGGAGTTTCACCGTGTTAGCCAGGATGGTCTCGATCTCCTGACCTCGTGATCCTCTCACCTTCACCTCCCAAAGTGCTGGGATTACAGGCATGAGCCACCATGCTTGGCCTATTTTGTTCTTACATATGCCACTGACTCTACTTCTTGAAGTCATATTAAATTATTAATAGAAGTATGTGAGACATAAATTATAAATAGTATCATCAGTATTACTTTTTTCTTTACAGAAAATAGAATATTAAAAGAAATCTGTTAACCCTTCTTTCATCAAGACCCATAAAAGCTCTTCATTAAATATTTGAAATTACTGAAATAGAAGTATTAAGTTAAAAATCTCCAGAAAGTTTGATAACTCTTTACCTTTTCTGATGCATCTGGAACTTTCCTTAAAAGGCATAAATATTGTGAACCTTTAGCAGAAGTTTGATTTTTTTTTTTTAATATTGACTCTTGTTATGGGCTGAGATGAGGCACTGAATGCCCTTGAATTCTCGAACAGAACATGCTAGAAAGAGTAACTGTCTTTGTGAGCTGAAGAGCTTTTGAGTTTGGAGTAGTAGCAAGAATGTGTGTAAAATACAAATAAAATTGTTAATCACTTGATTTCTGATGTGTGTGCTGAGAATTGGTAATCAGTCAAATGTCAACGAGCTGATGGTGATCTGGTCTATGAGGTTCATATCTGGGCCAATGATGGTTTGTGATCATTAAGAAAGAGTCTAAGATAAGAATCTATTAATGAAAGCAGTCACAAAGAAACCACTGTGCTAAACGTCTAATCTTACACGTACTCTGCCAGTGTTTCTGGTAAAGTGTCTAAACACGAGAGTGGTCACAGAATTTTTTTCATCATCTACCTAGGACTAGAGTCCTTGCTATTTTCATGTGAAATGACTGGTGAAACATTTTTGATACTTTTTCTTTTTTACTTTTGATCCCATTCTCTTCCATGTAATTTTATTTTTCATTAAAATTGGCTTGCAAAAAGACCATTAAGATACACTGTGTAGCTGTCAATCAGTGGGCCCAGGAAGTTCCTAAATGATAATAGTTGATTCAGCACACTAGCTTATTGGAGTGATCTGCATGGCAGAGATGTCAGTGTGTTGTTTCCAAGCCCGACTTCTACACACAAGGAGTAGCAGAGCATGTCCCTGCCTCTTTTATCTTCCTCAGAAGAGCAACCAAGTGGCATAATCAATTCTTCCAGCCTTTGTGTTTCACCTCATATTTACTTTATGCATTGCGTTGAGATTTGCCCTTATTTTACTTCTTTAAATTGTATTTGCCTTTTCTTTTTTATCTTATAAGAAAATAAAATTATCTTAGTGCAAGGTCATGGTGCATTTCATGAAACACTCATAATATTTTTCTTTTCTCAGTATCCACAAACCAGTGAAAATTTGTCCTAATTACTGAAAGATTGTCAGGCTCTGGATATACACAAAATAACCTTCTCTGTACCAGGTGTTGAGGGAATTGGAGCTGTGCAGATGGCTTTGACGCAGTGACTTTACTGGTCACTGACATATATTATTGTACCTAAGAGAGATCAAGCATGAGCTTGACATCTTTCGTGTTATGAATATCAAAATCAAGGAAGTGTGGATTTTGTCTTTAATAGATGAAAATAACTCTGTGCTACTTTTGAGCATTCAAAGACTTTTGTCCTTTTGTTTTCAGTTGACATGTAATAATTGTACATATTGTGGGGCACACAGTGATTTTATACATTTATACAATGTCTAATGATCAAATCAGGGGAATTACAATAGCTATCACCTCAAACATTTTTCATTTCTCTGTGTTGAGATCATTCAAAATCCTCTCTTCTAGCTTTCTGAACATATACAATAAATTATTAACTACATTCACCCTACAGTGCTATAGAACAAGAAAACATTATTCCTACCTAGCTGTGATTTTTTTTTTTATCAATTAACCAACTTCTCCCTGTCCTCTTCTCTCTTACCCTTCCCAGCCTCTAATTCTGGGATTTCTGCAAATGACCAACCTGGCTTTTTCCTTTGGGTTTGATGCATTTGTTTTGCAAGTCACTTACTTAACAAGATCAGGATACCATTTCTGGGTATTAAAGGCCCCATTAGGAAACTCCAGGTCTTTTCTTTTTTTATTATTATTATTTTATTTCATTTATTTTTTAAGTTCCGGGGTACATGTGCAGGATGTGCATGTTTGTTACATAGGTAAACATGTGCCATGGTGGTTTCCTGCACCTAACAATCCATCACTTAGGTATTAAGGTGCTTTTTTTAAGCAGTCAAATAGGTATGGCCACTACTAGGCCATGGCTTCTTTTGCAGTGACATTTGCTCAATAAACTTTTTTCATGGCAATAACTGAAAAAAGTAAAGTAAAAAAAAAGTGTGAAGAAGTAAATGTCATATTCCCACAACGCAATATAAATGGAATTCATAAAGGCTCAGTGACTCGTAAGACAGGTTAATTAAAGCCTCCCTGTGGCAAGTAGAAGTTAACACAAAATTTTCTTGACCACATTATTTTCATGACTGCATAGAATGAAACCTTTGTTAGAATGTCTGGCAGAGATTGTGATCTAGTGTTAACTTGCTATTGCTACTTAATTTATTTTGGATTATTTTAATCCACTTCCCATTCCAGTAAGGAAAGTTTTAAGGGCTGATATTTAATAGGAAAAAGCAAAGTGTTGCGAAAAGGCAACACAGTCTCTGTCTCACAAAAGTTGCTCTATCAATACCCGGAATACCATCGGAGTTCTGTAGCCTAAATGAAGAAAAATCAGCTGGTGCAGGAAAGAAAAAACATTATAAATTTAGAAGTGTTTTAGGTATGACAATTGTGAATTTCTCTTCCCTACATGTTCCTACGGGGCCCAAAACATACCTTGCTATTTGGAGTTAACTTTTCTGTTTCCTTAGGACTAAGAAACCAATTGTAATAAATAGCTCCAAAACAGAAACGACATTTAAAAAACGTTGGGGCCATCTTGCATCGAAGTTGGCATTGGGGAGTAAAGCGACAGCTTATACTTCCTCAGTCTTCCCGCTAGCCCCTTCAGCCTGGAGGGGGCTACTAGCTTCCTCCAGGTGTTCTGGCCACAGCTCAAAGGAAGCAAGGACCGAATGGGGAGGTGGTGCTCCCTGTGAGCTTTCTCGATACCGGCTGTTTTTCTACATGCAGTGGGTCAGAGCATTGCCGTTCCTTTATTATTCCCAAACAAGCAAATAAAATGAAAAACAACATAAAAAAGAAAGTAAAACAAGGAGACTTTTACTTGTTTCAAAGAAAAATTATTTTGAGTCTTGGTAAAGGAAAATAACCAAGCTTATTATTTCATTACAACCCTAACTGTGAAATGATGTCAAATTTTAAATCTTGGAATTGGATAACTTCCAGGTTATCTTTTTATGTATCTATCTATCTACTCTTTTGGTACGTGTGTATCAGAGACTGCAGATTTCCTACCCCAGTGCCCTTTAATTTTTTAGCGTGGCACATGATCATGCAAATCAAGATATCATGTTTCCATGCACAGGCGGAGTAATAAAGGAGAAAGGGCTGCTGCTTCTGGAACTGAAAGGATTAGCTGTTTCAGCCAGGGACTCTCTCGAGCAGAGCACCTTTCAGCAGAAAGATAAAGACACTCCATCTTGTTAAAGTCATGACTATTTTGCATTTTACTCCTAGCTGTGCACAACCACACAATTAGGGTTCTGGGATTATCATGAAGCAATTGAGAGGCCAGGCAGAGTTGAATAGTTTAGACCCATAGTCAGAAGAACATGTTTGAGTCTTGCCTCAGCTTCTTACCAAATATGTATCTTTGGGCAACTTAGTTGTTCTATTTGTAAAAGGAGGTGGGTAGCAGTTTCTACCTGACTGAATAATGAATAAATAAGATAGTACCCGTACTTGGGATCAGGCGATCTTTCCCCACAAAATGATCAAATGTCAGCTAGCATGTATGTGAATATCTGAGATATTTATCCATACATTTAATAAGAAAAACTAATAAACACAAACATCTCTTTTGCATTTGATCTGAAGATTTCAGGTAAATATATTTCAGTCATCTTTGTAAAATTAAAGTAACGTGGCCGGGCGCGGTGGCTCATGCCTGTAATCCCAGCACTTTGGGAGGCTGAGGTGGGCGGATCACGAGGTCAGGAGACCGAAACCATCCTGGCTAACACGGTGAAACCCCGTCTCTACCAAAATTACGAAAATTAGCCGGGCGTGGGGGCGGGCGCCTGTAGTCCCAGCTACTCCGGAGTCTGAGGCGGGAGAATGGCGTGAACCCGGGAGGTGGAGGTTGCAGTGAGCGGAGATCGCACCACTGCTTTCCGGCCTGGGTGACAGAGAGAGACTTCGTCTCAAAAAAAAAAAAAAAAAAAAAAAAAAAAGTAGATTTAAAATTACAATAGAATAGAGGCAAAATATTTGTTTTATCCCAGGCCTCACTTGGGAAATTACTACAAGTGCAGTAATTTCATTATGCATAATAAAATATAACAAATCTGAAACCACATTTAATAGAAACTTCAGAGTATTTGATCAATAAATGTGCACATTTAGAATATATATGTTAAAATATGCAGATAATATAAATTTCCTTACAATATCAAAAAATAAAGTTTCATAAAGTTAAAAAAATACAAAATATGGGTTACAGATAAATTAAGGTGCTTATAAACACACTGACTTTCCCCCAGTACTTAGACTCTAGTTCTAGATGCAGCATTCTGCAAGTTGGTAATAACATTTATGGTATATATGTATCACATATTGTTTCAATAAGGTTTATATGTTTAATAAATCCTTAAGAACAGAAAGCTTGTGTTTCTATTGCTTACTTAATTGATCATTTATTTCTAAGAAAAAAATAGAATAAGGACATCAGAAATGCTTCACCAGTGAAAAATTAAAAACCATCATAAAAATTACTTTCTACTGCATGGCAAATGTTAATTTGTGGGCATGATAAGAGATTTAATATTTGACAACTTTTTGTGTCATTGAATTTTAAAAATTCATATTACTCAAGTAATAAAATAAGAAAAGTATCCTACAATAAATTATCTTACTGGAGTTGTGATTAATATTGAGGTGGTATTGGAAGAATTAGTAAGTTAATGTTTCTGAAATATTATTGGTCATAAAATAAAAGCTACATGGTAACTACAAAGTATTATTTCTCATTTATTATATTTACATGGCTTAGTATCAGTGGTTCTAAAGTATACTGAAAAGTCTCTTTTTAAATTGTAATTATTAATTATCACCAATTATTGATTTGTTATTTAAACAGAACAAAGCTTGAGACAAGTTAGGACAAAAATCTCTGATGAATTTAGATCACAACTTTTCTCTAGAAAGGACTTTTGCTGTTGTTAAATATTGTGAATCTGTTACCCAGGACTCTGTAAACATTTAGGAAAAGATATATTCATTTCAAAATATACAGATTATTAATTATTACAATCCCCACATAGAAACAAGCTTAGGAATCATCAGTCTTGAACATAAGATAATGTTAAATGAATCCTCTATTCACTTAAGTAACTCTCCTTCTTCTCTTTTCTGCTAACCTCATCTAAATTTTGTCAGATTTTAATACCACCATATTTAACTCATTTAATCTTAATGTGAGCTTGCTTTTTCCTTGACTTTCTATTACATTCTTTTCTTTTAGAAATTATTCATCACTTCCTAGTGACCAAATCCAACTCCTCTTCTCACTTTTTATCTTCTTTATTCTGCTATATGCAGGATTGGAAGCTATCTCTTCTTAAAATAGTTCCTGGGACCAAGTATCCCTTCATTTGCTCCTTACGACATTCAGTCACTTCCTCAACATGTACTCCTCAGAAATGCTTCACCAGTGAAAAATTAAACTCATACAGGGTACTGTATGAGTTAGGCAGTACTCAGAGGGAGCGACGGCATTGGGGCATCAGGCAAGGCATGGGCTCCCCATTCACTCTGGATGTGTATCTGTTTCTATGACAATCATATTCCCATTTAGCTATTTGATAAATATTTATGGAACACCCATATGTGCCACAGGACTCAGTGCTAGAGAAACAGTGATGAACAGTTCAAAATACAGGACTCTCGAGAACTCAAGCAATCCTTCCTTCCTTTATTCATTCAAAAATATAATTTATCAAAAACATATTATATATCAGGCACTAGTTTAGACAGTGGCAAAGGGGGGAAAAAGTTCCTGTACTCATAGGGTTCATGTTATGGTAGGGAATACAGACAATAAAATAAATGAGCAAGGTAATATGACAGAAGGTTATAAATGCCATGAAGAATATTAAACTATGATAAGGTATAGAGAGTGAAAGAGACGGATGGTATTTTCACATAAGGTGGTTAATGAAAGCCTGCTTGAAAGAGGATTTTTTTTTTTTTTTTTGAGGAGAGTTTGATGGAAATTGGAAAGTGAAGCATGTAAATATATGGGAGAAGATCATTTCCAGCCAGGGGAATGTGATGTGTGCAGACTTGAGGTGGGGTTTTGTTTTGCGTGTTTCCCATATAGGAAGGCCAGTGATCCCAGAGAGGGATGAGGCAGGAAAATGAGATTAGCGTTAGATAAACCAGCTCATCTGGGGCCTTTTAGGCTGCAGTTTGACTTTTATTCCTCCTATGGTGGAAAGCCTCTGGAGAGTTTTAAGGATTCCTTTAACTGTTGTGCAGAAAATAGATTGTGAAGTTTTAAGAAGGCATGCAAGGGGACCAGTTGGAACCAGCACCTTGCTCCAAGGGAGATAGGAAGGTGGCTTAGCTGGGGCAGTGACTATCAAAGTTGTAAGCAGTCTTACTGAGGAGGTATTTAAGAGGTAGATACTGCATAAATTGCTGATTGTTCGGGGGTGGGATTATGTAAGAACATAGAACATAATTATGACTCCAGTGTTGTTTCTCACTCTAGGAGGTGGAAAAGACTGGAGAGGACCAGATTTGCTTACTCTACTTGCTGAAGTGTAAAAGGCTGAGGACAGCAGGCTTAGGGTGGGAAATCAAGAGTTTAGATTTGTTCATATTAAATGTGTGTGGCCAACTAGACATCTGAGTGTAGCTATCAATCAGGTTATTGGATACATTGATCTAGAGCTTGGTGGAGAGTTTGGGAATATAGATCTCTATTCTGGAGTTGTCAGCCATGGGCCTTGCTGAAATCACTGAGAGTGAATTTGATAAAAGAAAAATCCAAACTGAGTCCTGGGCACTCTGACATTTAGAGGTGAGCAGTAGGAGGAAGATTAAGCAACTTGAATGAGATCATTCGGGAATATGTGGTGTCCAGCAGCCCTCGTGAAGAAATTATTTCAAGGAGAAATCTATTATCAGCTCTAGTACTATGGAAAAATTGAATAAAATATGTCTTGAGAATTGTCCATTGGGTTTGGCAACATGAGGTCACTGGTAATCTTACAAATGCTTTCAGAAAAGTATGGATAACAGAATGAGTGAGGTGGATTTAAAAAGAATTAGAAACAAGGAAACAGAAACAGCTGTTACAGATAACCCTAAGGAAGGGTGTTTCTATAAAGAAGATCCTAGAAATGAGTTGCTAGCTGGAGAATGTTGGGACACAGGAAAAACAGTTTTGTTAATTTAAGTAGAAAAAGTGATAGGATAATTTTATGCTATGACAAATATGCTGGAGAGAAGGACAATATGAAGATTAAACAGAGCAGATATAACTATGTGAGAATGGTGGCACTGGCCATGGAAAAAACACAGTATTTGGAGTTCAGAATATGAACAGAAATCTATTTGTATATCTCTTCCAATGACCGTTCTGTCCCAGAGTAAGTCTTCATATTACTTATCTATTGCTGCATAATGAAGCATTGTAAAACTTAATGACCTAAAAGTACAATGGTCATTTACTATCCCATAAGGTCAGGATATGTAGGCCAAAAATTTGTGAGGAGCTGAGTTGAGGTCTGGCTCAGTTTTTCATGAGGTGTAGTTAGAGGTCAGCTGGGCTGGCAGTCATCTGAAGGCTTGACTGGGGCTGCAGGATCCATTCCCCAGGGATCCCACCATATGGCTGGTAAGTTGGTGCTAACAAGGTGCATCCTCTCCATGTGAGCCTCTCCATAGGGCTTTTTGAGTGTCTTCACAAGATGGTGGCTGAATTTACCTGGAGCAAGTGATCAGAGACTAAGCCAAAAGCTCCAGTACCTTTATGAGCCAGAGATGAACTTCATACACGGTCATATCTACCATAGTCTATTGACCACACAGCCAGCCTTGATTCAGTATGAGAAGGGATTGCTCCAGGGCATAATACCAGGAGATAAAGATCATTGATGCTTATTTTGGAGGTGGACTACCATAATCACTAACTTTCTTTGGACTTTCAACCTTTCAGTATCCTCAATTGTTGAATATGCAGATTTTGACATATGAGCCCCAATTCCCTTCTAACTCCACAATTTCATGATTTTCTTCTTTGGCGAGGCCTATGGCACTCAAAGGGAGCATAGTCAAAGAGTGGGGGTAGAGTCTGCTGGAATCTTCTGTTTCCCAGCCTCTTACTAATTTATATTCAGTTCAATGACTCTTTCTTGGAAAGCAGAGTATGTGATGTTTCTGCATATTCCAGTGCAGAGTAAGTAGCTTTTTGAATAATAAAATTACCATTAGCTGGCTCATAAACTAGTGTTTAAAACAAAACAACCACTCGGACCAAAACAAAAACAAAAATTCCCCTGCTGTTACTTAAGTTGACTTACTGAATCCTGATTAGGAAGTTCAGCCTAAAGAGTCTGCTAGGAACAATATTAGATGACTAAAAAAGAGTCAGAGTCCCAGGAAATCAACCATTGGTGCTCTAATGGAAGGGCCAAAGGCTTTGGATTAAGAACTGAGTTTGAATTCTGTCTCTTAACCAATTTGCTAAATTTTAGCAATCACATAATCTCTAAAATGTCAGTTTCCTTATATTTAAACAGGGATGATAGTTACTCCTTCATAAGATTTTTTGGAAAGAATTAACTATGTTAACCACATAAAGTGATGTAACATGCCCACACTTGTTAGGTAAACACATAAGAGGTGTTTAATAATTGTTATTTTTTCTCTGGCCTGTATGTTATATCCTAACCTCATTAAGTACCACCAGATGGCATAACCATTGAAAAAAGTATATTTACAATATTTGAAAGAAAAGAATATTTTATAAAAGAAACTTAAAATAGCCACTCTACCTGGTGTGAAAGCCCCAAGACAGAACTGGTGAAATTTTCTTTCCTGGCTCATATCTGATCATTTGTCATTCTTTTATATAATCATTGACTGAACTACTGAATGCCTTCTCTCCAGTTTCTCCCCAAGGCTGGGATGCCTAGGGTGGTGTAATAGAATTTACCAATATCTAGTGTCCTCCCTGCAAGAGAATGATGCTTTTCTACCAGTTGAACTCAAGTGAGTCCATGTAACTTTCTTTAGCCAGATAAATAAGATCTAGCATATCCTGTAGTACGTTCCTCATTTCCTCCACCACTGAAGCTGTGAGTGTTTCATATAATGGGAGTAAACGTGATGAAAATGCAGAGTAGGGCCCTCAGCCTAGGATCACAAACCAGGGGCAAAGTATACACCTTTTTTTCTTCTAACCACTGAGATGTTTGGGTTATTTTTATCTCTGCTGACTGACACATATGGCAAGTTTTATAAACAGTATTTAAGAAAGGGTCTCATTTATGATATCACCTCATTTATGACTATATTACCAATATGAGGGACCAGTTGAAAGAGACAAAGTGACTCGTGCAGAATGTTAAAGAAATTAGCCAAAGCTTACTTCATGTTTTGAATCTTATATCCACTTGGAGAGTCTAAAAGATTATTTTGTTATTTATTTATATATTTGGTGTTTAGACATGGTCTCGCTATGTTGCCCAGACTGGTTTTGAACTGGTTTGGAGGTTGACTACCATAATCTGGGCTCAGGTGATCCTCCCAGATTAACTTCCCTAGTAACTGGGACTATAGGTGCCTGGCTAAAAGATCATTTTTAAAGAAGCATAATTTTGTGAAGTGATCAATGAAGGGATTTATTTGGAGATAGCAGTTGCCTTGCTGTGTTTTGCCGCCCCATCCCATACATTTTCAGGGGAGGGGGTGGATGTGTTGCTACCTTCTGACACTAAGGCTAGCTAGAGAGCTTCAAGAAGGGATACTTGGAATGCCTTGAAATGTATTTGCTGAAGTTGAGAGACGCAAAGGATTGAGGCCTGAATCCTACCTGTGAAAGATGGAATGGATTGCTGATTGGGATCTGACTTATGTCTGGGAAATATAGAGAGCAAGAAAAATACTAATTGGTGGCTGAGTGAGGAGAGCACTACTGCATCGGGATCTGCTGGTCTTAAGTCCTGCAGTTTGTCTGGACAAGAGATGCATTTGTATATTTGGAAATGTAAACCAAATATAAAATTCTAAGGCCCCCCAATCATCTGAATGGACTTCCTTCTGGGCATGGCACTCTAAAATTTAACCTGAAAGACTGGCTCAGACCATGACAGGAAGTGGGGGCCAAACATGCCTCATTATACCCTCTAGCATTAACATCAACACAGACCTTATGTCTGATAAGAAACATTTACATTCCTTTCTATTGATAATAACTCTTTTGGCCAGGTGCAGTGGCTCACGCCTGTTATCCCAGCACTTTGGGAGGCTGAGGTGGGCGGATCACCTGAGGTTGGGAGTTTGAAACCAGCCTGCCCAACGTGGAGAAAACCTGTCTCTACTAAAAATACAAAATTAGCCGGACGTGGTGGTGCAGGCCTGTAGTCCCAGCTACTCGGGAGGCTGAGGCAGGATAATCACTTGAACCTGGGAGGCAGAGGTTGTGGTGAGCCAAGATCAAGCCATTGTACTCCAGCCTGGGCAACAAGAGTGAGACTCTGTCTCAAAAAAAAACAAAACAAAACAAAAATACAAAACTCTTTCAACCAATTGCCAATCAGAAAATTTTTAAATTTACCTATAACCTGGAAGTACCCCCTCCACCCTGCTTTGAGTTGTCCTGCCTTCCTGGACCAAACCAATGTTTATCTTAAATGTATTTGATTGATGTCTCTTGTCTCCCTAAAATGTATGAAACCAGCTGCACCTGACCACCTTGGGCACATGTTCTCAGGATTTCCTGAAGGCTATGTCACAGGCCATGGTTACTCATATTTGGCTCAGAATAAATCTCTTCAAGTATTTTTCATTGTGATGCTTTTTGTCAACAGAACACTAGAGAGAGTCAGTAGGATGAAAGAAGTGTTGGGAGTATATTGTGTGTCCCACTAGATATGGCCTCATGGAAGGGCAAGGAGGTCTCAGCAGAAGGGGCTATAGTCCTGGGATGCCCTGGCATTAAAATGACCACACAGAAGAGAGGTTCATCTGTCAAGATGAAAGGAGCTTCAGGAGAAAGGGGCTCAGCAGAGAACCTAGGAAGATCCCTCAAGAGCAACTCACGAGATGAATGGTCAGTTTTGAATTACCATCATGGTCAGGGTGCAGAGTTGCCCAGGTAATAAAGTACTGTATTACCTCTTACTTTTTTCCTCCCTCCACTCTTTTGACCTTGCTAGGTTAAACAACTGCTAGTTTCTTGGGGGAGGAGGTGATCAAGAAGAGAGTGAATGGCAAAGGGGCTGTGCCTCCACCTTCCCACTGTGGGAAAGGGGCAGGGACAAGGGGTGTGTTTGCGTGGCTGTGTAGGGTGTGCCCTCAACATTGACTATAGTGTTCTCTGAATTCCCCTGAACTTTTGAGATGGGGCTGAAATTCAGCCAGTGTTACACTGGCCAAGTCCTCTCACCTGGCTGGGGATTCTGGGTCTGCTCAGAGGAAAGGGCACTTTTTTCTAATTTGTGCAGAGACACCATATTGGCTTACAGAGACTCTGGAGAGAAGACTAATAGAAAATTAAAGTCAAATATTTTATTCATATCATAAAATGGACATTATAACTTCCAAAGTGAGACTCTGTTCCTGACTATAGTGTCATCTGTAAGTGGGCAAAAAAAGTCATTTGACATGCTAGAATGATCACTGGAAGGAAGAGGAAGGTTACTAAAATTGACTATATTTTAAAAGGACAGAGGAGGACAAAAGTAAAATGTACTTGATTATAATCTGTACTGCGTGCCTGGTCGATGTATTGTTTACATGTAAACACAGAGAAAGATGCAGAGGTACAGTGATGAGAAAAAGAAAAGAGAAAAGAGAGAGGGAGAAAGAGACTGAGCAAGACAGAGCCCTCTGTCCTATTCACTCTCTTTCCACCTCTTCTCCCCTTCCCCCACCAAGGTGGCCTTTTAGAACAATAAGTTACCAAGTTAGTGCAACATTATAGGAGGAAGGTGATCAATATAACCAAAAGAGAAGCTTTTTTTTTTTTGTTTTTGGTGGTACTTTGTGTTTTGTTGTTATTGTATTGACATAGTTTTCTTGTATTTGCTCCAATCTGAATAATGTAGGAACCCACTACTATTATGTCAGGATAAAACAACAAATTTATCACTCTAGCCTTGATTTCAAGGCATTACAGAAATATGGAATTATGACCCACAGGTCAGAGTAGAGGACTAGCCAAAGAAAGAGGAATGGAGACCAAGGGGGAAATTGCTCCTAGGCACTCATTCAAGTTGGGTTCCATCCAGACTCTAAGGCAATCCATTGGGATCAGTAACTAATTACTTTGCACCATCCTCTGGATTCTGAATTTCGCTGTGATTATTGACTGTGAATACTGTTATTTCTGATAATGGACAATAACTACATATTCTTCTAGAAGTTTCTGATATAGATACATAGATTTAATAGATATAGAGTATGGAGATTTAGATACAGATACACAGATATTTTTAAGGCACTTATTAACATTTGCTTTATTTCTGTTTTCTCTACCAAATAAAGCAGTATTCTCTTCAATTCAGTTCACCATTGAGTTTGTGATACTGCTGCGTGAAAAATGAGCATACACGAGCAGAATTTAGTTAGGAGCATGGGTTGCAATCAGCTAAGGTGGGCAATCAGTTTCTCTGGACCCATACCTATTTGCAAAAGGCAAACTCCTCTATTCAAATTAGGATGCCTCAGTGGAAGGGAAGGTTGAAAATGGGTACCAAAGAAGATTCTAGGTTTTATTATGTCTGTTGCTTTTAGAGTCGAAATTTGTGATAGGAGAGAAACAATATGTGTACTAAACCTGTGAAAAAGTAAAATCACTTCAGATTTGGGATGGAAGGAGAAGCTGAGGAATCCCCTGGCAGCTGAAATGAGGGAAGATGGAGATAGATTTGGAAGGGAAGATAATGACTTTACTGCTATATTGAAGTGCTCTGGAATCTTAAATTATGTATATTTCTATAAGTTTGACTTCTACCCATTGACAGAGTGTTCATATCTATGTGTCCTGTTAGTTTGCTCTTTTAGCTGGTTGTTTACCTTTTATTAAAATATCAGGTGGCTGACAGTGTCATAGTCAGTGAAGCCTCAGCCAAAAGCCTGAGTATATTTTCAACAGATGATATTTAGGATATTAAACAGGAATGGGCATGGGTCGGTGATGAGGGGTCTACCTCACCTATAGGAATGGCGTCGGTGGGAGCAGGGGTGCTACCAATTCAAGTGAGGGCTGACAAGGCAGCACAAACTTAGAATCTTCCAGGCTTATATTATTAATCATAGTATCTGATCTGGGGGCTGGGCCTTTGTGACAGGAATCTCCTGGCAACATACTTATATGTAAGAGTCAGGCAGCAAGCACTTTTTTTCTTCCAGGAATTCACTCTTGTTTGAAGCAAACCCAGTGGCATTGACTATGGGCATAATAAATATCCCCACAGAAGAACTGAGATAGAATCTAGGTTGTGAAAGCCACAGCAAAAAGCCTCAGCTTCCTAGGAATTTTCTTGTCCTAGCAGGGGAATTAAAATACTAATCAGTGATTGGGAAGAAACCCACTTCTCTGGCAGGTCCTCATTACTGGAAGGATGGGAGAAAGAAGGGTGAGTAACAAATGCTTGTAGCTTTCTGGGTTTGGAGTAGCCTGGGCTTGTGAGATTAATTCCAAAATCCATCTCCTCTCCAATGTTCCAAGTATGAATATGATTATCTCTGAAAATTCTGAAGGACAAAGGCTGAAGTTTGGAGTTTGAGCATATGCATTTTTTTTTAATACCTGGAGTTGAGCAGGTCTAGGAAAACCAGGAAGATACAGGGTACATCAAGGATTGGGCTGAAAAATAATGTGGGTAGTATCCAAGGACATGTTTCCTACATTTTGTACTGGAAGATGCTGAAAAGAGCGCCAGTTCACACAAATGCAAAAACCAAATTCTTAAACATTGAACTTTGAAATGCTCTGGGGGGAAAATCTCTAAAGATAACTATTTTCTAATAAGGCACAGCCTTTCGATTTTTAACTTCGATCTAAGAAAGGGGCACAATGGGTGAATAAGACTCCTTCTAGCCTTACTTACAGTTCCCAGTAGACAATTCCCCACCCCATCTTGTGAATTACAAAGCAGAACTTTCCCCCATCAATTACCAATTAGATTCAGCAACAGACTCGCCAGAATAGAAATGCACTTTCCCCTTTGTCCTTCACCAAGGAGCTGAGAGGTCCTGTACAGATAAGTACCAGATGAGCTATTGAGGAGTACTAGGCATTTAAAGTCATACATGAGTGACTTAAAGGTTGCTGATATTCCACATTTTGGCTTTACATATTAAAAAACATTTTAAATTTATGTGCTCAGAAATTTTTCTTCCAGAAACACAGCTTATTTGGTTGGCCCTTTAAAAACTTTGAGCAAAAATATAACAACTCAATCAGTACAGCACCCATTTCAGTCTAATATTCTGAATCGCCAGACTAGGAGAACTAAGTGTGCTTTTAAACTTGGAAAATATGTTCTCCACTATTTAACCTAAATGCCACTATAATTATAACCATCTCAAACTTATGTTTATAACTCTTTCTGCAAGATATACAATTAAAATAAAGTGGTAATCTAAACAAGGAAAATAAAATGGAACCCTGCAATTACATAGTCAGACTTTTCTCATGTTAGCATGGAAAGAAGAAAGGCATTATTTAATTAAAATTCCAAATGCCATGAGGAAAAACCAAGTATACCGTAAGTACAGAAGACAGAAGACAAAATCACATGTCTAATACTTGACATTATGTATAAATATGAATTATACCCCAAAGAAATACTCCTATTCTCCATGGTAACCATTAGTGAATGTATTCTATGTACAGCATTTAAAAACCTTAGCATGGGGACAAAAATGTTGCCTGCAGCTGAACGGTAGCTCCTTTGTCAGCTAGACATGACCTCCTTGGCACATTGGATCCACAGCCTGTTGTGTTAAGCCCAGCCTGAATCAGAAGATTCATTTGAGCCTTTGAGATTACAAATTATGATTGCAATCCCATCTTAAAATGTCTTTTGTATTTCCATTACCCAAACAAGAGCAGCAATATTGAGAACAAAATAAGTCTGGAAGTAATATTAAATAGTTGCTTTTAATCCTCTTAACAATAATTATCTGTAGGAATAAGTCATGTAAATTTAAATATTAATTTAAGAGTGCTAGTGAAGCTTTTGCTAGACTTATTAGCTAGCATTCTATTTGATATTAAGTTGTTATTATAAGTGAACTTGATGAATTATAACTTCCTGATTATCTGCAGGGGAGTCTGCCCAAACCATTGCCAATTTGTAGTTAATATTTATTTAGTAAGTAAGTAGAATATATTCCATTTCTAAAATTACCATATTTGTACCATAAAATGAAGAACCCATGTATATCTGAATATAAGGAGTAAATATGAAAAACCTTACTCAATGTATCAATAAGAATCATAACTAATAGGAACAACTTATTATTGAGATAAATGTAATGATCCTGCCCAGCCATATAACCCATGTATATTTACAGATTTAAAATATCTTAAAAATGTTAATGTATTTATGCCATATATACTTATACACACAAAAGTGATATCGTTAATTAAGTCATTTAAAAATATTTACTTATAAAGATGCAGACTATCTTACACTTATCACGTTAAGCACTTGAATACAAACATAATACACTAGGCTTTCTGTAGGATAAAAGGAAGCTATAAAAACAAGATTCCTGGCTACCAGCAGAATTTTAGGCTTCAGTTGGAAATACAAGATTCTGATTTAAGAACAACTGCTTGTATCCTGCCTACAGTATGTGACTGTGTTGATCCTCTTCTTCCCTATTGATATCTTCTTTGGTTTATAAAGCAATATATCCTTCTGCTATAGGATATTACCCCTGTCATGCATGACTTTTTTTTTTTTTTTTTTTTTTTTTGCTTTTCTTCAGGATTTTTTCTTCTTTTCATGACCTTTTTATATTAGTTGTCCCAAGTTTCTGGCCCCAGTTTTCTTCTCTTTTTCATGGCACACACTCATGCAGTTTCCATGCCTAGTCTGTTAAACTCATGTCTATATTTTCAGCTCAAATCTTTCTGTTGAGACATGATGCCTACTGGAAAAGCTAACTGCTTCACAACACTTCAAACTTAATATGTGTAAAATCAAATCCTTAATTTTACTGACCTTTTAGCCAGACACTTTTCCTTCCCTTTTTATTTCCTATCTCAATTAATGAAACCACTATGCACCTAGCTGAATAAGCTGGAATCATGCAGCTTTGACATCACCTGCCCTCACCATTCATGCACCATCTCTCATCAGTTTTGCATCTTTGACGGTTCTCATTAGTGTCCATTACTTCCCATCCCCTTTACCAGACAGACTTAATTAAAGTCTTTATAATGTCTTACTTGGCTGATTGAATATTTTCAGCCTTCTAGGCTGTTCACTCCAAGACATAATAATGCCAGAATGATCTTCCTAAAATGCAAATATTATCATGCCACTTCTTTGTTTTGCATATTGTGTAGGTCATCAAATCTTTAAGGATAAGTCCAAAATTCATTAGTCTGTAATAGAAACCTCTTCATATCCAGTTTGCAACTCTACCTTAATTTCTGGCCACCCAGCATCTTCAACTCTACTTCCATAAATACAATGTTACAGTCCCATATACACTGGCCTCCATGTGTTTGCACACATTCCTCAGTCGTCTAGTTCCCATTTCCTTTTCCACCCTCATTAACTTTCTCTCTTTCCACCTGTTTTCAATACACACATATATACACACCATTGAATAAATACAATTATTTCTTCAATTTCTTCAAAATTGGCTCAAAGTCTTGGAGAAGATTATCCAGTGACAAAACCACCCAAGACTGGAGAGTCTATTAAGCACTCACACAATCAGGTGCATACCTCCTCTAAAGCCATTTTCATAGTGAATATTAATAAACTGCTTTTATTTTTTTACTGTACCTCCCTCTAAACTGCAAAGTTGTTAGAACAGTTCTTGATATGTAGAAAGAGTTCACATTGGTACTTCTAATTATTAAGCAGAAGATCTTGGTATAAAAAAATTTTAAAAAACAGTTCTATTTAAAATAGATGGCAGAGATCAAGGCGATGATGTTTGTTAATTTTTATTGAAGAAAGAAATGATTTTGTTTTAGTTTCAAGAGTAACAAACTAGTAGCTCTTTATCATATATTCAGCACAAACATGTAAGTACTAGAATAAATTCTTTTTTTCCTTTTTTTTTTTTTTTTTTTTTGATGGAGTCTTGCTCTGTCGCCAGAGCTGGAGTGCAGTGGTATGATCTCAGTTCACTGCAACCTCTGCCCCCAGGTTCAAGTGATTTGATTCTCCTACTTCAGCCTCCTGAGTAGCTGGGACTACAGGCATGTGCCACGATGCCCAGCTAATTTTTGTATTTTTAGTAGAGACAGGGTTTTACCATGTTGGCCAGGATGGTCTCGATCTCTTTACCTCATGATCTGACTGCCTCAGCCTCCCAAAGTGCTGGGTTTATGTGTTCGGTGAATAAATTCTTTTCAAATTGACATTAATTTATATTTTATATTTAAAGTTTATTATAAGCAATAATTTACATATACTTCTTAAAACTTTAGTTGGTAGCTTTGCTCCTAAAACTTGTTAGTAGCTCCAACTTATTAAAACTAAAATCCAAAGTCTTTGCAGTGTTTAGTGCCAGCCCTTTCCCTCTCTGATTATATCTCCTTCCACATAGTATCCTTTCAATACATGTTATAGAATGAATAAACTTTTGAATATATTTTTGGAATTCTCAGAAAGGCTATGTATGGAGTTGTATTGAGGCATTCCTCAGATAAAATAATTGCTCATGTTCTCCAAGGATCTCATTTGCTGCTGGTTTCAGGCATCTATTTAGCATGATGCTGTCTTAGGTATTTCCTTTGCAATATAAAAATCATCTCAAAACAAGAATTCCAAAATACATGTTTTGTAAATTTCCTGTGCACTATGTAATTACTATGGAGAAAGCATATGTTGGGAATGAAAATACTTTAAGTTTAGACCCTAAATTTACAGCATAATTATATGTTTGGTTTTCTAGAAACTGGTAAAATGAATATTGAAGGCTATGTCAGGTATTTATTTGAAAATAGCATTGTACACTTTGGGAAATTCTTTATTTTAGGCTAATCACTTAGTAAAAGCATAAATTCTGAAACTCCAAAAGGAATATTGCAGACAATTAAGATAAATTTAGTTAGATGGAGGCAAAAAAAATTAACCGTGGTCTTGCTATGGTATACTAGATATATTGAAATTATAGTCTCTTGATTAAGCATAATGACTTTATTCTATGAGCTTCATTAACTAGGACTTTGCTATACATATTGTGTAAAGGTATACATTGTTACCTGGTTAATCACTGTCTCTTGTCTTAAAAATAAAATAAATTTTCCATCTCGATTAAATGTTTAAACAAAGAAATGTACAATATCTAGTCTATTTCTTTATATTTCCTTTGGAGTCATTATATCACTTATGGTTTATTTTTCTCCTTTTTGTCAGCATCTATGTTCTTTTACGAGAAGGACCTGTTCTCAGGGTGGTAGTGTGGAAATGAACAATTAAAACAAGTCTTTCTTACTTTAGTATTTACTAATTAACTGAACACTTTCATCAGCAGATCTATGACGCTTTCTTTCCTAAAGTTTTAAAGACTAGGCAATGTGAAAAAGAGACTCATGTGCAGTATGTTCTGTATGGAACAATTGGATTTGTTTTCATCTTACATGCAATAACATGGTGTAGAAATCAATGAGGAGTGAAAGCATGGGTAATTAAAAGACGCTTCATTTTCATTTTATATGAAATGTTCTTATTCTATTAAAAAATCCTGCCAATCTAACAAATGAGCAAAACACACACACACACACACACACACACACACACACACACACATATCATGTGAATTAGAAAGGTGCTCATGTTAGTGCAAACAATGAATATCAATTCAAAATAAGCTTAATGCAAATAAGAATCATGCAATGAAATGATTCACTTTAAAACAAAAAATGTCAACATGCCATTCCCTTATTAAAGCACTTCAGCCTGGCATGGTGGCTCACGTCTGTAATCCCAGCACTTTGGGAGGCCAAGGCGGGTGGATCACGAGGTCAGGAGTTTGAGACCAGCCTGGCCAAGACACCAGCCTGGCCAATATGGTGAAAACCCCGTCTCTACTAAAAATACAAAAATTAGCTGGGTGTGGTGGCAGGAGCCTGTAATCTCAGCTACTAGGGAGGATGAGGCAGAAGAACCGTTTGAACCTGGGAGGTGAGGTTGCAGTGAGGCGAGATCCCACCATCACACTACAGCCTGGGCGACAGAGCGAGATTCCAACTCAAAACAAACAAACAAACAAACAACAACAAAAAGCACCAAAAAACAAAAAAACACTTCAGTCGTTTACACTCTCGACATCTGACTCACCAGCCTCCTCTGCCAGTACTTCTTCCACTGTCTGGGCTCTAGGCTCAAAGATGTTTTCTCAGTACTTTAATGGGCTATGCTCCTCCCCACCATCTAATATGTTTCCTCTGCTTGAGATACAATTTTTTCCCTCTTTGCTAATCCAATTTTTGCTCATATTTCAGAATTCCAAGTGAAGTATAAGAATTCTTTTGGATCACCTAGAATAGTGGTTAGCGATTGAGGAAATTGCCACCACTTAGAAAATGCCTAAGAACATGCAGAAATATTTTTTATTGTAAGAGTGACTCCAGGAAAGTGATACTGTCATTGAATGCTCAGCAACCAGGAATGCTAAATTATCCACAAAGGGAGGTTGATTTTGCACACAAAATATTTTCTCTCAAAATGCAAATAATGATCCCCCTTGAGAAATAATGATCAAGAGAATAGATCAAGTCCTTTATCAAAAGTTCTAGTAGCTCCCTGATCTCTACTTTTATTGCAATCTTAAATAAATACTTTTATTAGTTATTTAATATTAGGACAAATAAAATTATTTATTTTGGCAGGGATCTTTATTCCTGATGTTTCCTTCCATATGAAGAGAACTCAAATTTGTAACATTCTTCACCTACACCGTCCCTTTATTCATCCTCCCTCATAGGAGGGAAAGAACTTATTTGATTTGTAAATTTGGAAAATATAACCCAGGAATCCATTTAGCTTACTTCATCTCCTTTAATGGGCTGCCTGCCATTCCACTCTGCCTTGTGGGAAACTTTACAGTATTACTTGTGTCTTGGTGGGTAAATCTGCCTATTTGTGGGGTAAGATCAGCAAGTGAATTTGACTTTCTCCCTCAACTCCATCTTCTACCAGTAATAAATGTGATATTTGACTGTCATTTAACATTCCTTTTTAAACTCTCAATTTGTTAGTCCCCCTAGGAAATCTCAACATTTTTTTAGGCTAGGACACTTGTTAAAAAATAAATCACAGAGAGAAAAATGTCAGGGAGCAAAATAAAAACACCCCAACACTGGCCAACGGGCAGGCACAGGTAGCCTGGCAAGCAGAAATGAGAACACAGCGACCTCAGCAAAGGCACAGCCCTTAACAAAGGTAAGAAAATCAGGCAGACTATGGGCCTCAGCAAAACTGCTGGTTTTTAATGATGTAGATGTCTTCAAGGTTCACGATGTTGCAGGCAGAGCTTTTCCTAAACAGGCACAGGTGAAGCAAAGCTTCATGTGTGAGAGAAGACTTGGTAAGTTGCACTAGGCTAGTTCTCCAAAATTCCATTCTGAATTCAGGGCCAATAAAGAAGATCTGAATTGACAATTTTTAATTTAATGTAGCTTATCATTTGGCTCAGGAATTGAAACTGGTGAAATAATTGCTGGGTGTGGTTCAAAGTGATTCGGTTACTATAACTAGGCCTGCAAGTGCTGCTTCTGCTCTGTTGGAACATTCCCAAGAACTTTATGAAAATCAGAAATGGAGAAATGGCAAAGTCTGCAGAAGCATGGGCCTGTGCAATTGAAGCATCAACAGCAGCTTCAATACAGAAACCTTCAATTCAGCTCAGAAGGTGGCGTATATGCTATAACAAATACAAGTACAGAATAGAAAACAATTCTTTGGGCACAGCTTTCTTAGTCCTTAGGAATTCTTTAAAGAGAGTCAGTGGCAGAAACAACTGCACACAGGTCTATGGTGCTGATTCACAAGAAATGGTGGTGGCTATGTTACTAGACAACCCTCACTGCAAATTCTGGATTGGATACTGAGAGGAAATAGAAGTTAAAAGATTTGGAAATATGCTGATTTGAAAAGAAAAACACACATTTAAGACCACTTGACTGTATCTATCACCATTTTTTTTTTTTTTTTGAGACTGGTTCTTGCTCTGTAGCCCAGGCTGGTGTGCAGTGGCATGATGTTGACTCACTACAGTTTCAAACTCCTGTGCTCAAACTATCTGCCCACTTCAGCCTCCAGCGTAGCTGGGACTATAGATGCACACCACCATACCTGGGTAATTTGTTTTTGTATTGTTTTGGTAGAAAAAAGGTCTTGTTACGTTGCCCAGGCTGGTCTTGATCTTCCAGCCTCAAGTGACCCTCCTGCCTCGGCCTCCCAAAGTGTTGGCATTACAGGTGTGAGCTACTGTGCTCAGCTTCTGTCACCATTTTTAAACTTTCTGAGATCTACTCTCTGAGAGAGAATATGGTAGACATAGGAAACTCCCACCCGCCCCACCCCTAGCCCTGATATGTCAAATGTATAGTGTGAAAATTAAATAGCTAGAAGTTTCTGTCAAGTTAAATTTACAGGTTATGTATTCTGGAAAACTTAACTAGTATTCCGATGAGGCTAAGCCCCAATACTTTTCCCCATTTACCCTCCTGTTCAAAGAGACACTTGAGGTTCTTCTGCATTGTTTGGCCAAAATTGAGGGAAAGGTTTTTCACCTTATCCTCATTTGTTTCATATTTTATTATATCAGAGTTTCTGTGTTCTTTCAATCACATTGCAAATCCTCTCATGTGCTGCATGAGAAAGATGACTGGACATAATTTGGGATGAGTGAAATTAGCCCTGGTAACAGAGCAGCCTTAGTGTTAATTTAATTGGTTCTGTGACAAACTGATAATCAGCTACACTAAAATTCATTCTCTTGTTATTCTATAATAACTGAATTCCCTATTTTACTTATGTGCCTATTGGAAAGACTACACTTTCCAGCTTTCACACCTTTCATGAAGTGTGGCCTTGTCACGAATTAATTGGCAATGAAATGTAAGTAGAAAGAACATTGTGTGATTTCAAGGAAAACTCTGAATATGACTTTCATCTGTATTTTTTTTGTCCTTTCCTGTTCTCCTTCCATCTTGCTCCCTGAGAAGCAGATGTGATGGCTGGAGATCTCACGACCACCTTTAGGTTTGAAAACAAGGGCTACATGTGAAGGATAGAGGAGCAGAGACATGGAAGGAGCCTGGATTCCTGATGATGTGTTCTGTTTGAGAGAATGGAAGTTTTATTATACAAGCAACCACTTAAGTGAATTTTCTTTAGCTTGCAACAAACCTAACCCTAACTGATAATATCTAAGTCACTTCAGAGCCTTTTAATGACAAAAGCTGAGTAAAACCCTGAAGAGTGGCTGGGGAATGGTCTAATAAAGGTAAGATAAAAACTACTTTAATGAAGTTTTTTTTTTTCTTAAAGGAAAAAGTCACTGTTGACCTGTTGATAATAGATTTGATGGTAAAGCCCGATGAGTTAGGCATTAAAGAAAAAAGAAAAACAAAGCAAAATGAAATAACCAAAGAAAACCCATGAGACAACGATTCCTCCCCACTGTAGCCACACCCTGCCCCTTGGTGGGCATTCATTAGTCATTCCTATCCTCTCTCTGCCCTTCTCCTCATTCCATCCAGGGAAGCAAGGTACAAAATGAGCTTGCTTAGCTGAGCTCCCCACTTCTCTTTTCTTTCTCTTCAGAGAGTGCTACCTGTAGAAAACCAGAGTCTCTTCTGCTCCTCCAAGAAGAAAGCTATTCCATGACTGCATTTGAGAGCTGCCTAATTTGGGGGTTCAGTTAGCAGACCTATTTGACTTGTATATCCTGTAACTTAGCCATTGTCAGTAATATCGGTGATATTTGCTTTGTCTTCATTTTCTATTCATTTTCCATCTTTCTCAGTTAGTTTAGAACTTAGGGAGGGAAAAACGTTGCTGTTATTTGGGTCTGCCTCAGAAGCAAATATCTGATACAAATTCAAAAGTTTTGAGAATTAAGGCCAGAAGTAAAATTTTAGAGAGTTGGCAGAATAAATAGTAAAGAACCCAGCCCAGTTCCTCTCCCACTTTGTAAGTACCTAGGCCCCAAACAATTCCAAGTGGGGTGTTTCAGAAACCTGGTAGGACACAGATGCCAACTAAATGGGGTAAGAAAAAGAGAGACAAATAGAGACACTAGGTTGGGTGCAGTGTCCTGATGTCAGTAACAGAGGGCAGTTACCACCCCTATTCTGCAGAGGCAAGGGAGGGAGTGGTTACAGGGACCTGCCATAGACAATGCTGTGTGGAGAGAACTGTATGATGGAATATGCCCTTTGCTCAAGAGAAGCTGCCAGCCTTTGGACACCCTGTAGGGAGGAACTTGGGATGTAAGCTCCCTGTGTCCACCTACCAGAGCTCATTATTGGCCAAACCCAAACAGAAGTCAGAAGGCACTGGAGCCTTCTGATATACGCATGTCAGTGGATGGGGGCCAGGACAGGATGGAGAAAAGGGTGGTGTGGAACTGGAGAGGCAGATAACCCCAAAGAAGAGAAGCCTTGAATTGGATACATTTTGCTATTATAATGATTGGCCATTTTACATTTTGAAATGAGGCTGTCTTTTAAATACAAGAGATTCAAAAAGTGATTAGACTAATTTGACAAGTTATCCGTGAGCAGGAAAAGAACCAGTCCACAGATTGTGCCCAAAGGAGAAAATGAATAAAGTTACATATATGCACCTTATTGAATTCAGTTCATTCAATGAGATGGATACAAAGGTGTATATTGGGGTTGCTCAACTTTGGCACTGTTGATGGTTTGGATTGGATGATATATATTTTTTTTTGATAGGGAGGTTGTCTTGTACATTGTAGGATGCTTAGCAGTGTATCTGACCTCCACCCACTAGATGCCAATAGCACGCCCCAAGTTGGAATAAATAAGAATGTCTGCAGACATTACCAAATGTCCCTTGGGGGAGAGAATCACCCCGACTTGAGAACGACTGAGTTTTACCCCTCTCCCTCTTCTTAGTAACAAAGATAACTGCTTCCTTTCTCCCTTTATATTGCTCCACTTCATTAAACATTCATTCGTTCAGCAACCAGTCAGAACTGGGAGGCAGATGATAGGGTTATTTGGCCCAGCATGGAGGTTTTATAGCATTTGTAGTGTCTCCTAATATAGGCTTCTTTTCTCTTTTCTTTCTTTTCTTTCCCTTGCTTTTTTCCCCATGAACCATTTCCCAAGCTAGCTTGAGAGAATAAAAAAATGACCTTAGTAGTAAAAAGTTTGGCTTTCCAGCCCTAATACTCGGGTAGGTCTACAGTAGTGAAAGAGTCCGCATGTTTCTTTCTCTTTTTTGAGGTCCCTACCCCTCAGCTAGGATGCTTAGATTATGATTTAATTGCTCACTGAAAAGCCACCAAGGATTTTCTTGATCTACTGGGAACCGATCCAAAGATGCAAATTTTATTTTATTCCACTTGAGAACGAACAAAGTTTCAGAGACCCTTTTTTTACAAAGGGGATACTTATGACTAACCTCCTAATTAAAATATTTTTGGTTACTCAAATGTACTATTTATAATCCAAAATTAGCAAATCTCTTCCTGAAGTCTCTGAATCAGCATTCGAAGTGCACCTGGTGTTCAGTAGTTGATAGTCTTCCTTTCTATTACAAATTACTCTTGGTTTAGCACCATCCTCGGTTTAGTGTATTGTCTCGTTTTACTTTATTGTCAATTCTATGAAGCCATGTAATTTGCATATTTTTGGCCCCAAATCTTTTAAGATAAATATGTATTGCATTTCAAACACAAATTAATGATGTTGAACTACTAAACCAAATGTATATACAGTTCTCCTTCAACATTTGTCCCATACGCTTCCTCTTCATGCGTAACTGCATGTTAATTCGTGCTCTTTTAATAACAGCAAATATATGCAGTAAACTTTCTGCATAAGTGTTGAGCTTATAGGACACTGAATATAATGCAAACTACTACTGATAAGTTGGTTGTCTTCTTCTGAAAAAATAAATGATTATTATTTCACATATTATCTTTCCTAATATTTATTATCTTTGGTTTATTTTTTATTATTTTACCAGGCAGTGCAATTTCATAGGGTAAATAAGAAAAGAGTCTTTTCCTCAACATATTTATTTTTTGAGCTGTAAAGTACCTGGATTTCATTATTTTGACCCCTTGAGAACATTTTTTAACAAATGTTCATTTATTTTTGTTAACAGATCAATTATTCTCAATAGATCATATGTCTTCTTTAATGCTTCCCTGCCAACATTTTTTAGGACCTAATTTTTACTTTATGGGTGAGGAAAATGATTCTCAGAAAAGTATACCCAATCATTTTTTCTAATAAATGTTTACAGAATTTATAGAATTTTATAGAATAGTTAAAACACAATGTTTTAACTCATGAAGTATTACTGTGAACAAAGGAGACTGAGTCTTATATTTGCAAACTGGACTTTGTAGTCTAGTGAGAGAAAAAAAATGATAAATAAAGCAAGAAAAAAATACAGTCAGTCAGATGATAAGTGCCAAAATCATTGAGAGCAGCTTCTTCTTCCATCTGCAGTAGCAAGAGTTCTGCTTCCTACACTTTAGATATTATTATTTAATTTAATTTTTGCAAAGTCTGAAGTTAAAATGATACCTCCCTGTCTTTGTTATGTTTTTAATAATAAATGAGGTTGAACTTTTTAAACTGTTTCTTGGCACTTTCTTTTTCTATGAACTATAATTCCTTTGCTACTTTTCCTTTTATTATATTTCTTTTTCTTTATTTGTTCTTTGCATTCTAAGGTAATTTACTCTTTGAATCTCATGTATTGCAAGTACTTTTCTTACTTTGTAAATTTTCTAAAATTTGGCTACTTAACTTACTATTTATACCAAAACCAACTATACAGTCATACAAATCTTAATTTTAAATAATAATATAAAAATTCTAGAAGAAATAGTGGGAAGTGGATAAGAAAATTAATATAAATTCTGAAAACAATGAAGAAGAAAAAAACTAAATTGCTAGCCATTTGTCCCAACATCACGCACCAGCATCCACATTTCTTCACTAACTTGGTATTATATATTTTTCATATACTAAATTCCCATATCTATCTACTTTTTGACTCTGAGTCTTTGGGCTCTCACTCCACAAAGCACTAACTCTTTAATTTATTGTTACTTTTGAAACATTTTAATATAGATTAGGAAGAAATCCCTCAATAATCTTTTTTGAAAAATCTCTAGAAATTCTCCCTTGGTTCTTATACACCAATAACAGACAAACAGAGAGGCAAATCATGAATGAACTTCCATTCACAATTAACACAAAGAGAATAAAATACCTAGGAATACAACTTACAAGGGATGTGAAGGACCTCTTCAAGGAGAACTACAAACCACTGCTCAAGGAAATAAAAGAGGACACAAACAAATGGAAGAACATTCCATGCTCATGGATAGGAAGAATCAATATCATGAAAATGGCCATACTGCCCAAGGTCATTTATAGATTCAATGCCATCCCCATCAAGCTACCAATGACTTTCTTCACAGAATTGGAAAAAACTACTTTAAGTTCATATGGAACCAAAAAAGAGCCTGCATTGCCAAGACAATCCTAAGCCAAAAGAACAAAGCTGGAGGCATCATACTACCTGACTTCGAGCTATACTACAAGGCTACAGTAACCAAAACAGCATGGTACTGGTACCAAAACAGAGATATAGACCAATGGAACAGAACAGAGCCCTCAGAAATAACACCACACATCTACAAACACCTGATCTTTGACAAACCTAACAAAAACAAGAAATGGGGAAAGGATTCCTTATTTAATAAATGGTGTTGGGAAAACTGGCTAGCCATATGTAGAAAGCTGAAACTGGATCCCTTCCTTACACCTTATATAAACAGTAATTCAAGATGGATTAAAGACTTAAACGTTAGACCTAAAACCATAAAAACCCTAGAAGAAAACCTAGGCATTACCATTCAGGACATAGGCATGGGCAAGGACTTCATGACTAAAACACCAAAAGCAATGGCAACAAAAGCCAAAATTGACAAATGGGATCTAATTAAACTAAAGAGCTTCTGCACAGCAAAAGAAACTACCATCAGAGTGAACAGGCAACCTACAGAATGGGAGAAAATTTTTGCAATCTACCCATCTGACAAAGGGCTAATATCCAGAATCTACAAAGAAACAAATTTACAAGAAAAAATCAACCCCATCAAAAAGTGGGTGGAGGATATGAACAGACACTTCTCAAAAGACATTTATTCAGCCAAGAGACACATGAAAAAATGCTCATGATCACTGGTCATTAGAGAAATGCAAATCAAAGCCACAATGAGATATCATCTCACACCAGTTAGAATGGCGATCATTAAAAAGTCAGGAAACAACAGGTGCTGGAGAGGATGTGGAGAAATTGGAACACTTTTACACTGTTGGTGGGACTGTAAACTAGTTCACCCATTGTGGAAGACAGTGTGGCAATTCCTCAAGGATCTAGAACTAGAAACACAATTTGACCCAGCGATCCCATTACTGGGTATATACCCAAAGGATTATAAATCATGCTACTATAAAGACACATGCACACGTGTGTTTATTGCAGCACTATTCACAATAGCAAAGACTTGGAACCAACCCAAATGTCCATCAATGGTAGACTGGATTAAGAAAATGTGGCACATATACACCATGAAATACTATGCAGCCATAAAAAAGGATGAGTTCATGTCCTTTGTAGCGACAGGGATGAAGCTGGAAACCATCATTCTGAGCAAATTATCGCAGGACACAAAACCAAACACCACATGTTCTCACTCATAGGTGAGAATTGAACAACGAGAACACTTGGACACAGGGCAGGGAACATCACACACTGGGGCTTGTCGTGGGGTGGGGGCTTGGGGGAGGGATAGCATTAGGAGAAATACCTAATGTAAATGACGAATTAATGGGTGCAGCAAACCAACATGGCACATGTATACATATGTAACAAACCTGCACGTTGTGCACATGTACTCTAGAACTTAAAGTATAATAAAAAAAAAAAAGAAAAGGAAAAAAAAGAAATTCTCCCTTGGTTATTTTTTATAACAACTTTACTTCTATTTTTGTAATTATTCCCCCCTCATTCCTTCATCATTTTGTTTTAGATAACATTAATTTTAGAAGACTGCAGCTAAAATAATGTTTTTGTACCTGTAAAACAGATGTGTCTTTCAATTTTTCATATTTTTATGTTCCTTAGTTGGAATTCTGTTTCTTCATATAAGAACATTTCTCACTAAACATTTTCTAAGCTATCTTATTATTTTTGTTAATATTATAAAATGAATCCTTTCTCCCTTTGTATTCTTACCTGAATATTTATATTTATATATCTATTATGTTCTGTGTGCTCATTCCATGATTAACATTTAAATTTAGTTTTTGCAAAAATTGTTTAATGCTCATGTGTTTTCCAAGTGTAGCTTTTTAGAAGGATATGATTTCCAAGTATTAATGTGTTTCTTCTACTCCCAAACCAACAATTCACAGAACTCACCACCCACACTGTGAGAATTGAATCACCCCTGGGCAACCAAACAAAAACTAGAAATAATGAGACAGAAGGAGCAACATACATAGTTTCCCAGTTGCAGTGAATAGATCAACAATAGGCTGGCCTGAAAAGAGTGGTTCATTGGGGGATGGGAGATGTTGGACATGTAAGTGAGAGAGAAAGGAGAAGGAGTTTATCAGTACTTGGGGTTGGACAGACCACTTCTGGGTTTTGTCCATCCTTTCAGCTGTTCCACCTAAAAGAGGCTAGTGCCTTATCTAGATGGCAAATTTAGAAAGTAAAAATGGAATGCTTGGCTCAGGTCCTCTCTCTTCCTCTTGAGAATGAGCTTCCCACGCATGGCAGGACTTTCTCTCTGCTCTCCCCACTCACTGTTTCTACCCTCCTGGTCAAGCATTGCCTGTAACCAAGTAGGTATGTCCACTTAATCTTGGGTTAGCAAACGGATTCTGCTTTCACACTAAGCTGTTCTTGAATGGAAACTACAGAACTCAGATGATATTTTATCTTTCACTTGTGAATCATTTACCTTATATGTCAGTTTTTTAGAGCCTAGGCAAAAAGTGGAATCTGATTGGGCCTCTCATAGACCTGCACAAGAATTCAATGTCCCTGAGGGCAGAGAACCAGTCTCGTTTAATACTCATTCTCCACACTACAACCATTAAGAGTGAGAACTCTGGACCCAAACTAAATTGATTCACAATCTGGCTACAGTATTTACAGCTCTGTCATGTGGGCTAAGTTAAATGTTTCAATAAACCACATTTTAACATAAAAGTGTGCTTGTGAGAATTAAATTAGATAACCGATGATAAAGTTTAGCACAGTATTATATGCTAAGCAATCAATAAAAGGTAGTGATTATTATTATGAAACATGAGACTATTGCTCCACAGTGCTATCAGGCCTTTCTCATAGAGTTCCTCTTTTGCCTCTAATTGATGCTGTGACATTGTGGTCTCCTTAGTTGGTCTTAAGCTGTGCCACAGGAGGGAAAATCATTCCTTACATGAATAGAAGTGTTCTCACTCTTTCCAAAGACCTTCTATAGCTAGTAGTGATAGGCAGAAGGCAGGAGTACAATCAACAAGGAAAGAAATCGCATCAAAAGAATGCTATGATTATAGCCTAAACTTCTCAAAAGTAGACATAGTTGGAAAATGTGTTGTTCTAAACTTATGCCGCAGATACCATAAAGGTAAGTTGAATGTGGCCAGAAGTTGAATTATCAGTTATTTTTCCCTGCAGACTATGGATAAAACTTGCATCTGTGGTCATCATCAATAAAGCACAGTAACAACCTTTGAGAAGCTAGTGTTCATGAGTGACAGAATGTAGTGACAGCATCATGTGCAACAATGTAACCAGAATTAATAAATTAGGGCGCTACAGAGTCAAGACAATCTAAATGGCTTCAGTGTAAACAGAATATTGCTCCACAACGTCATCACCACTGCTTTGTGGTTAATAACAAGTACTACCTCTTTCTTGAGGAAGTAGATATGAAATGAGATAGAAATGGTGCATTGGCAATAAAAAACAGGAAGAGATGGTTATTAGGCATGAACAAGAATGGACTGTTCCTGTTGATACTATCAAGAATCTTCACAAGCTCCAATTAGGCAACAAATGTGTTACCTCTTTTCTATTCATTATTCTAAATAATATTCATTATTCTAAATAATCTACCTCTTTTCTATTCATTATTCTAAATAATAAATTCTAAATAATCTAAATCGCTATACCCTATATGGACTCAAGAATTTTCTAATACAGATTGAATCTCCACAAAAATATTTTTTCCCAGTGCCCCACACCCCTAGGGGTGGCCTTCAATGCCAACATATTAAGTCAAATAAAAAGATATGATATGACTATTTTCATAATTCTTGAATATATATTTTGTGAGTTTTAACACATTTGCTTAAAATGTAGTAAAAAGTCAAAAGTAGAAGATTTCATTGACGAAGAGTTTCAGTCTTAGAGCTAATTATTGATGAAACATTAGGAACTTAGGAGTTAGACAGATCTGAAGTCCAGTTTCTATCACTTGAGTCCAGTTTCTATCACTTGCTGGCTTTTGGTTCTTAAAAATACTGACTATTAAAGCATTTGTTTTCTTATCAGTAACAATAAGAAAGGCAATCTTATCCATGTCATCGGACTGTTGTGACGGTTAAGTAAAATATTGCTTGCAATACACTTAGCAAAGTGACTGGAACATGGGAAGAAGTAAATAAATAATTGCCTATTAAAATCACCATCACCCAAGCTGAGAAACAGCTTAACAATATATAGTATTTTCATAAGGAAACCACACGATGTCAGTGTATATAATTCTGAGTAAGCTGAGAGATGCATATTCTTGGATAACAAAACTAAACATTGTAAAGACAGAATTCTCTCCACTTTATTTTACTTGTTTAATTCTAATCCAAATTCCAAATTATTTTTTAATGTAATAAAATTACTCTGGTCTTCATAGGAAATATTGTACAGGCTATAAAATCTTAGAGGATTTTTAAAAAAGTGTAATGAGAAAGGGTTTGGACTATCAAATATATAATTACACGATGCTATAATAATCAGAACTGAGAAGTGCTCCCATAAGAATCAACTGACTGATAATAAAATGAACTCAGAAACAAAAGTTTTAGCTTATGAAGATGTAGACCTAGATATAGATACGAAGTGAGCATTCGAAAACAATAAAGATATGGACTACTCAATACATGAAAGTGAGAAGAATTTAGCAGACAAAATAAAACTGTAGTGTTATCTCTCTATATTATCCAATAACTCCAGATGTCTCGAAGACTAAAATCTTTAAAAAGAAAACAATAAGTAGTTATTTATAAGTACATGATTGTGTGCAAATAAAAGCATAAAGGAGAAGAGGTGGTATATTGAACACATTCAATGTTTTGTGTTAAAATATTACAAAGTAAATCTTAAAAATCAGTACTTTCACTAACAGTGCCTGGTGCATGGTATAAATTCAGTAATAATACAAGGGTTCAGTTGTAGGGGGACATTTTAGAGAGTTATGGTAAACTCATGTAATAGAGATTTTTTGTAACCATTAAAATGATCTTTGAAATGGCTTTTGATAATTTTGAAAATAATTATAATATGATGCTAAGGAAAAAAACTCAAGAGTTATAAAACATATAACCTTGATTGTATTAGAAATAAAAAGATAAAAATAAATCAAAACTTAATAGCAGATAACTTTTGGTGATTTAATTTTTCTGTCTTTATGCTTTTCTGTATTTACAATATAGAATTTTTAAAGACACTGTAGTCAAAATATATATATATATATATTTATTAAGTTTACAAACCAGAAATAGGTCTCTGATGATGAGAAACTTAAGATGAACAGATATTTTTATTTAAATGGGGAGAAGAGAGAAAACATTTCTTTTTGGAAATTTTCAAGTTTAAACAGCTACAGGGTTTTAACATACTTTTTCTGGTAGACTAGAGAGAATGAAGGAAGTTAATGTTGAAAATATAGTTGGCATCTCCTTACTGGTGAGAATTAAACCAATAAATCACATGAGTCCCTTTGGGTAATCATTTAAGCTGGCAAGAATAAAGCATATATCATTAAACTTTAGACCCCCACTTACTTTTTGGGTGGAGGTTGACATACAGGAAATGAAGTCTGGAGTACAAGCAGCATAAAAAAAAATGATTTTAATTTTTAAGTTGGGATAAGGGAATATCCATGGAAAAACACTAATGTAGTGAAGAGTTTCGAAGAGTGATAACACTGAAATTGTCATTAAATTTAACCAAGTCCTTGATGTGAGAAATTTCAGTTCATTGTTGACAACACAGATTGCAGAAGCATATGGAAACAATTAGAAGAAAGTAAATGGAGACTGTGGGTGCAGGCTGCATATTTGTGGAGCTTGACTAGATAAAAGGAATAATATAGGATGAGATCTAAAAGAGGCAATGAGGAGTCTGATATCTTCTTTCAGAGCTGAGGAAATCTGAGCATGAAAGCAAGCCAAAGAAGAAGACAAAATTGATGATTCTTTGGTGGGGGTGTGGGAGTGGGGTGAATATGAGAACAGTATCTCATTATGAAGGAATAGCAAGTTCTGTAGCAAAGGCTGAGGAGTTAGATTTCCAGATAAGAATATGATTCCTCTTCTGCTGAGATTAGCAGGAAGGAAGTTCTGATAGATGTAAAAATTCTTCAGGAGACAGGCAGCTGGGGCAGGGGAGCAGTGTAGGGCATGCATGCAGGAAGCAATGGATCACAACAGAAGATTCTGGCTCTCCGTGAATCAGATGCATGAGCTGAGAACATGCCCAGTGTTTACTGGGCTTACTACCCTTGCTGAGTCCGTTTCTGCTCTGATCAGTGCCAGGATCCAATGCAGTCCATATGACTTTTCATATAATATGGAAAAGTTCCATATTATATGAAATTCCATGTTATATGAAACTTGGAAATTCCCTTGGAAAAGTTGTAATGCATTCTTATAAATACAGGTGATTTTTTACCATGAAATGAACTGGGAAGAAAGCTAGATGAAAGTATAGAAAAGTTAAAAGCTTTTGGAGAAATACACCATAAATTTCAGTGGGATATTCAGGGTCCAGAAGATTGGAAGCAGCATGACCAGCTGGTAGCCCTGACAAGAGCTTGTTAAATTCCTAATGAACCCCAATAATCTTGTTGCCTGATTATGTTTTGATGAGTGCTTAAGATGTTTAAGCTTAAAAGCTCTTCTTGGACACTATTTTCATTTACCATTGGGCCTCTAAATTGAAATTGTCTCTAAGGCTCCCCGATAATGGCCTTTTAGATTTTCAGTGTTGGGTAATATGGAAATATCTTAGAATCTAAATGCACAGTGGGTCCATGGGAACAGAAAGATTCTCATGCATGAGAAGCTCCATAAAACATCTATAGCATTGTCTTAGGTTGCTTGGAGAAACTGCATTCATATTCATAATGTATTGTATAATTATGAGATGCTGATTTTCATATTTCCCAGTGTGCCTTTTCAGCTCTGCTGTATAACCAAATTAAAGGAGACTACACAACTTTACAAAATTAGAGTGTTCTGTTTTGTATATTGCTGTTTGACAGTACTTTATTTTTAATTTGTTCATCATTGATCCTAATAAAGACAAACTGTCATTTTAACCATTGCCTGGAATGTAATACATTAGTTTTATTGCATCTATAACAGCTGCTTATGTGTCTCTCCCTCTGTCTTTCAATGATGAGTTGTCCTTTTCTCTAGGCAGTGCCAGGAAATCTGGAAGAGCTCACAACACCTCTATATAAACTGGATTAAATAGAGGAAAATTTAATTGTATGTTATTATTGTACTTCTACTACTTAATACAGAAAGGGGATATATAAAAGAAAGGCACTTCATGCATACATGATGAATAAACGAAGAATAAATATTTTACTTTTTAAAATTAGCTTTGTATTTGCCTAATTCCTTGGCCTCAGTTTCCTCTTCCAGAAATTGGGAATGAGACACTAAACCATATGAGGGTCAAATGAGCAAACTGTATTTCCTGGAGATACAAACTTCCTTAACTTTGTATCTCTAGGAAAGAGATGCAAGTCTATTCTATCACATACCTGGGAAATATTTATGATGTTTTATATCTCAAATTAATGCATGTAATAATCGAAAAATTCATTCTCATTATTAAAAAAAAATATTTGCCAAGAAAAATGTGCTTATATGTCTGTACATATTCACAGGTATCTCCTATGAATCTATTTGGACAGAATCTATACAGGTCTAAGTTTACGATGTAATAGATAACACTGTGCCCTAGCTTAGATGTAAGATAGGGCAAAGAAAACTGAAGATGTGGTCAACAGTAGGTTCTTAAAGTGGGGTGCATGATTAGCAATCTTCCTCAAAGTCTGTTTCTCTCAAGATTTGTGTTTGTCAAATGTGCTGCTCAAACTTCCTTCTAGGGGGCAGCAGTGCCTTGGATTTTTGCCAATATTCCTTCCTCTCTCTCTAAACATCCGTCAGTGACTTAGGTCTTCTTCAAAGAGGCAAAGTCAAAGGAAATAGTTGTAGTAATTTTGTTATTACATGGGCATACTGATATTAGAAACAGTTAATATTCCACCAAAAGTCATTAGAAGGGTTGTGGGAGGGCATATATAAAGAAAACATAATAACATGGTACAGTTAAGAGGAAACTAATATATTAAAACGACTGCACAGAGGAGAGAAGCCCTCATTGCAATATTGAATATATAGCATTCATTTTTACTAGCATATTTTGTGTATACTTTATTGCTAGTATAATAAAATCAAGGTTACTAGGGGTAAATGTATGTTTATTTACAGAATAAAAATTTGAGACATGGGGTTTTAAGTATGTGAGAATTAAAATCTGCTAAGTACAAGATTTGCCCAAGAAGTGTAAAGATTTTAGGAGAACAGGCAAATAGATTTAACTCTGACTTGGACTTTCTTGAAACTGCTGTGATTTGTCAGGAATGTTTATTGAATTAATGATTTTTCCTTTGAATGGGGATTGTGGTTTTACAAAGCAACTCAAAATATTGAGCAGAAATCAGTTCAAAACTCTTGACTCATGTTCTAGTCCTCTACTGGTCGAGACACCAGACTGTAGTAAATCTTGACAACAGATTTTATACATAAAATTTTACTTCTTATGTCACTTGGCCATATTCAATTACAGCTCTAATTATAGAGAAGTTATTGAAATGTTCGCAAAGTTTTATTTTACAGTTTTGCTTCATGATCTCTTTTATCATATATGTTAGACCCTCATCCCAAACTCTTGAAATAGTGGATTTAGCACTCGGAGCATGATGACTCAGATGACTCCGGTCATCTATCAGGAGAAAGATGGTGGTCCATCTGTTACACTAAAAATTAACCCACAATGTCTTCCTTTTTCTCACACCATCATTATCTGGGTAGGATGAGAAGCACTTCTACTTTACCTCTCATTTCTAATTAAGTCTTCTCTTTGAATTAATCTATCCTGGATTTTTATTTTAATCATATTTCAAATATAGTAAGATCATACAAGAAAAAATATTGTTTGCCCAAGCCTCTGAAGTGTTCTGGAATAGCTTTGCTTATTGTAATATTAGAGAGAAACTTTGCTTGATTGTCATCATTTTTCAAAATATATGGTACTGACATTGTGTCTTTTCTCCAACGGAGAAATTCTTCTCAGAGTTTTATATATATAACTTGTAATTTTTGCACTAAGTTCTTACTCATCACTCTTAATTGCCAAATCTTAGAGCTATGAAAAAAATACACTGCCACTAATCATCTAATGAGATCTGATATTGCTTATCTAGAAAATATTCACTCTTTAACAGCTTTCTTCACTTAACATTTGGTGAAAAAGTGCAATAATTACTGAAGAAATGTAAATATCCTTCAAACATTCTCACTGTTCTTTTTCACATTTCCTTGTCTATTATTTAAAAAATATGTGTTATTGATGCCATGGGAGTGACACTTTTAAGATAAATTCAGAAATACCCCTGTAGGATCAACCATCAGACATGAAATGTGAAATTCTGTCACACTGGCATGAATGACTGCTACTATAATCACTGGCTCTTCTTTTATAGGGGTTTTTATTAATTAAATGTAAAGTCTGCCATTGGCCTTATAATAGTGCTCATCTGTTTTCCTTTAATTTCAAGTAGATTAAAAGTGAGATTTGGTGTTAATTAAAAACTTAGAATTTATGGGGTTTCTAATTGCAAATAACATTTCTGTGGTGATTACGTAGATGACTTCTTAGTTCTGTTTGGTAATCAACATAGTATTGAACAAGGACAGCACAAAAAATAAATCATTTGAAGAAAAGAACACCATCATTGGCTCTATTGTCCGTGAACAGCTTGAATCCTATCTAGCTGGGGGGCATGTAAGAGGAGAAGCTCAACAGCTCAGGATAAACGTTTTACCCTGATGTCTGCAAATTTCATTCTTTCTTTGAAAAATGTAGATGGATTTGGAAGGATAGCAATAAAAGTCAAAAAGTCATTATCAAGATTAATCAGTTTAATTGAAATGCTTCAACACTGTTTGATTTCAGATGTCTATTTTTAAGGTGAATTTAGGATATATAGGGTAACTGATGACCAAGAGGTCTATGGGAGTTTCACATTTTATTATTTATTATCTTAACTAGAGCCTGTTGAGAAAATTTTTTTTAAAAGGACATCTTCTGTGGGAACCCGTAGTACAGATATTTTCCAATTAGCATCTTTGTATGTTCTCTTCTGGCATGAGTCGGGTTTAGGCTTGACACACTGGGCTTTTAAGGGGAGCTCTATCTTTGCAGTCCAGGCTACATGTGACAAGATTAAATTGGCACACTTTACTGTACAGCTCTTGTGTTCCTGGCAGCACTGGCCTGGCTGATACCTCTGAGAGAAGGCTCAGCTGTCACTCACTGACCCATTAACACTACTGTTCTATCCTGCAGTGTCATTTTTCTCATTCTTATGGAGATAATGCTCCCTGGAGATCTCCAATACCTGGAGGAATGAAAGAGAACAGCAGAGACAGGCTAACTATCAAAGAGGGAGCAAACAACACAGCAAGACCATGAATTCCAACAGTTGAATTTTCAATTGAGTGAAAAGATGAGGCCTATTATGATGGCTGGGTTCAGAAGGTGGGGAGACGATCAAGTTTTAAGAGGTATCTTAACTTTCTAACAAGCGATTTTCTCTTTTCTTCCTGAATATTAAAAGAAGTGCCCAAAATAACACCTGCAACTAGATATAGAGAAGGCAGCTGCTTTGAACATGTAATAGGGACATTTGGGTAAGAATTTATCATTTGCAAATAGGCAATGGATATAAAACAGAGCATGCATTAAGGTGAATGGCTTAATATTCTAAATAAAACAGGATCCCTAGTGAGGGTTGGCTTATTGGGGCACAAAATCGCCTTCCTGGTAAAAGCATAAAAAGAGAGAAATGATATGTGATCTTTGTATCCCTTGGTCTAAGGCTTCTCTTCTCTTGTGATTGAACGGTTTCCAGTGGCATAAGCAAACTCTGTTGCTCTCTTGTAGTCCAAACTGTGTATTGTTTGGTGGGTCACTTTATAAGAAGTTACACTTTCTAATGATTACTACATAAAAAGGCACTATAAGAACGTGTTTCTAGATTTCCTGGACTAAGGCTGGTCCAGTTTGATTGATATGAAAGCAAAATAAATAAATAAATAAATAAATACCACCTGAAAATCTATGGAAACCTGCTGAAGACATCTTTATAGAAAACCAAAAATAAAAAAAAAAAGAGGAAATAAACAAAAGGAAGAACAAAAGTGAAGTAGTTAGAAAATACGGATAAAAGTAGGTAAAACAGGGATTCAGAATTATTAAACAGAGTAAGGAAAAGTGGAATGCCACAAACTACAAACTTTTTACCACAATCTGCACCTCAACCCTCTCTCCCTGCTTCCAATTTTCCCACACCAAGCAAAGTTTATTACTGGGTTTAAATTGTTATCCTCAGGCCGAGGTTTGTATACACTTTCCCTCCCCACTTCAAGTGTCACAGGTGCTAGACGTCATCAGGATAAATGTGGCATATTGTTTGAGAGTACTGACTTTTCTTTAAAAGGGGTTTTTGTTAACGTGCGTGTGCTTGTTTTGTTTTTAAAGTTAATTAAGCTACAAATAATTTACAGCTTTGTTGTTACCTTAAAATACATATGGCACATTATGGAGCAGGATAAATATTCATACCTATTTTAAAGATCAAAAACAAGACATTAAAGAAATATTGGTAGGAAGAAATACCTTTGGACTAACTCTCAGAACTCTCATGTGCCTTAGGGACTGAGTTTGTTCCTTTCTTCTATTTGATACGCTTGTGGGGAAAGCTTGAGATACAGTGCTCCAGGGTTTAACAGGGAAAAGGGACTCAGATTATTGAGGTTCAGCAATGACGGCGATTAGGATGCCCTGTAGTTTGCCCAAGTCCTCCAGAAAAGGAAACCACTTTTAGTCTTCATTTTACAGCTGGCAGGCACTGTACAAATCAGTCAGCTCAGGCTGCGTGGCCCATGTCCCAGTGCTGTGCAGGACCTGCCTCTATCACCCGTGTGCACTGCCCGGATGGCGCCACGTGCATTGGAGCACCGGAAGGAGACGCGGAGCCGAGGCCAGGCCTTCCGGCGGTCGTTACGGGACGCCGCCGCCATCTACAGCACTCCGTAAAGAATATGCTGGCCGCCTTCATCTCCCGCGTGTTGAGGCGCGTTGCCCAGAAATCAGCTCGCAGAGTGCTGGTGGCATCCCGTAAGTCCTCAAATGACGCTACATTTGAAATTAAGAAATGTGATCTTTATCTGTTGGAAGAGGGTCCCCCTGTCACTACAGTGCTCACTAGGGCGGAGGGGCTTAAATACTACAGGATGATGCTGACTGTTCGCCGCATGGAATTGAAGGCAGATCAGCTGTACAAACAGAAATTCATTCGCGGTTTCTGTCACCTGTGCGATGGTCAGGAAGCTTGTTGCGTGGGCCTTGAGGCTGGCATAAACCCCTCGGATCACGTCATTACATCCTATAGGGCTCATGGTGTGTGCTATACTCGGGGACTTTCTGTCCGATCCATTCTCGCAGAGCTGACGGGAAGAAGAGGAGGTTGTGCTAAAGGAAAAGGAGGATCGATGCATATGTATACCAAGAACTTCTATGGGGGCAATGGCATCGTCGGTGCACAGGGCCCCCTGGGCGCTGGCATTGCTCTGGCCTGTAAATATAAAGGAAACGATGAGATCTGTTTGACTTTATATGGGGATGGCGCTGCGAATCAGGGGCAGATAGCCGAAGCTTTCAATATGGCAGCTTTATGGAAATTACCTTGTGTTTTCATCTGTGAGAATAACCTATATGGAATGGGAACATCTACTGAGAGAGCAGCAGCCAGCCCTGATTACTACAAGAGGGGCAATTTTATCCCTGGGCTAAAGGTCGATGGAATGGATGTTCTGTGTGTTCGTGAGGCAACAAAATTTGCAGCTAACTACTGTAGATCTGGAAAGGGGCCCATACTGATGGAGCTGCAAACCTACCGTTATCATGGACACAGTATGAGTGATCCTGGAGTCAGTTATCGTACACGAGAAGAAATTCAGGAAGTAAGAAGTAAGAGGGATCCTATAATAATTCTCCAAGATAGAATGGTAAACAGCAAGCTCGCCACTGTGGAAGAATTAAAGGAAATTGGGGCTGAGGTGAGGAAAGAAATTGATGATGCTGCCCAGTTTGCTACCACTGATCCTGAGCCACATTTGGAAGAATTAGGCCATCACATCTACAGCAGTGATTCATCTTTTGAAGTTCGTGGTGCAAATCCATGGATCAAGTTTAAGTCCGTCAGTTAAAGGGAGGCTACGTGTGAATTTATCATCAGTCTCTCAATGGAATGTTCATGGTCAAATTTAAGAAACTGTGTTCTCAACTCAAGGAGGAATAAAACTCATAAAACAAAAGCCTCGTAAGCATTTATTAAAAGAGATTATTAAAAGAGATTGAAAGACATGCATTCAATAAAAGTGATATTATATTCAATTATACTGTATATTTTTGCATTAAAAGATACTATATAGGTAATAATTTAGTGTGAATATCTTAAAGATTATTTTGAACTTATACAAGTCTAAAATAGGAAAAGGAGATTATTTAACTTCCCAAACTGTTTGTCATAACAGTTCCATTTGATTTAGCTTTATACTATTTTAATGCATTCTTTTCTTTAAAAGAAAGTTGTTTCCTGCTTCCCCTGCCATGGGTTTCTATGTAGAATCACCATCCTGAGGTAAGGAGATTACTTCAAGCTACTCAGGACACCTATGGATATGTAACCATTTACTTGAATTATCTAATAACGAATACAGTTTAGTGTAACAGTGTGCGCATGCGCACACCCACACACGTGGTGCTGAAGTTTGTTAACACTGACCGTTTTTCCAATAATATATGATATTTAACAGGGCAGGGGAGGAAGAACAAGGATTTTTTTTCGTATTATTGTATCTTGTTACAATATTTTTAGTCTTTTAACCCTTAAGAAAAAATATAGCAAAAATTAAAATCTAGGGGAAAAACTGCATTCCGCTTTAATATTTAAGTTAAAGCTACTCTTATTTTGCAGTTCATTTATGCCCTTATATATTCTAAAATTTAATGGGCCATTCTGGTGAATTTCAGACTGAAAAATGAATAAACAGAGATGGTGATTCAAAGGAGTTAAGCAGAGGAGGTGACATTAATAAAAAGTTGAAAGTAAAATCTACCTTGCTTCTTACTAGCTATTAACCATGTGTTACTAATCACTACATGATCAACTATTTAGTATCTTTTAATGCAACAGAACATTCACAGATAACTTTTTCCAAAGGAACACACAACATGTCTTTTCTACAGTCCAGCACCATGTCAATTATCAAGTCATGATTTGGTGAAAGCAGTTTTACATGGTTATATTCGACTACTTAAAATCCTACTGAGCTTGGTGTTTGGTGTATGTTATTTTTCTGAGAGAGACTAAAAGCAGAAATGATAATTTGCCTGTGATTTAAGAATAGTAGGTGGAACATACCAAAACAGTCAAAGGTTAACCCTTTTTCTTTACTGTACAGCATCTACTTCTACAAATAGAACCTAGATTCTAAGAAATAAGAAAACCAAAAGCTCAGAGGCCTGGGAGAAGATGAACATATGTACATATATGTACAGGCTTAATCTCCGTATCTTCTCCCAAACAAGTTTAAACAGATAAGATAACCTAACATTCCTAATTCGGAAAGCAAAGATAAACATTGTTTTGCTTATATATAAGTGATATTACTAGCTAATATGTTTTGATTAGAACACCGCAGCTGTTCAGAGGTGCTTGGATTGGATTCCTACAATTAAAAACAAAAAAGGATTTTTCATACGACATTCAGAATAATAAGTACATTCTTCTAATGATAAAGAATTCTTTTTATTTTTACATACTGATATTTTCACATATTTGCAAGTGGAAGATAAGCTGCTCAATTAAGGCTATTTTATATATGCAATATACAGAAATAATTTTTAAAGTTTTTCAATAGATTCTTTTGATGCCAGCAAAAATTAAGATACAAATAATTGATTAGAAATGAAACCATCCCTAAATCAAGATACATAGATATTGTACTTCACTTCAGGGAAATAATCCAAATTTTGTTGTTAGAGGAATAAAGCATGTTTGTCACAACACAATATATGTTATCAAATTCCATTAAAGAAGGAGGTTTTCAATGTTTTCTATATTAAACAATGTTCAGATTTCTTGCATACATTGAGTAATTATAATCATATCACTGGTTACACACAATTCTGTAATCATGCAAAACAAAAAAAAGCAACCGAAAAATTCAAACATGTTGTTTTCAATTAGGTCAAGATTTATTGCTTGACTAATAATAGCAATAATTTATCAAGCTGTAAACCAGAGAGGTATAGAAATCTAGCAACTGGATTCTATTTCTTGTCTATAGTACTGGGTTACTCAATCTGTTTTATCCTCACGTTAAAATACCTACTAAGTTATGATAGTCATAATAAGAATTTCACTGCTGCAGCAAAGCTAGACTATCTGCAAAAAGGAAGAGTTCCTAATTTCTTAATCTTTATGATATGTTATAATGATAAAATATCATGTAGTGTGTGTGGAATGGAATAAGAAAGAAAGGAGGTTAAGAAAGATTTATAAAGGGTATACTAGATTAGAATTACATTTTTAAAAAAAATAATGGACATGTCTTCCCATCTAGTGTACAAAAACCAGAGCATATTGTTACGAAAATTTAACTTGAAATTTTATAAGAGCTATGTTTTAAAAATTGAAATATAATTTTATAATTGAAATATAATTTTTACATATGCAATATACAGAAATAATTTTTAAAGTTTCACCCTTCTAAAAGTGCACAAGTCAATGATTTTAGTACATACACAAGACTATGCAATCACCACTGTCTAATTCTAGAATATTTTTATAATTCCCATTTTCAGTCAATCCTATTTCCCCTGGCAACTACTAATCTACTTTTTGTCTCTAGATTTGCCTATTCTGGACATTTCATATAAGCCACACAATATGTTGGTCCTATATGACTGGCTGCTATCCCTTAGCTTAATGTTTTCATGTTTCGTCCATGCTGTAGCATGTATCAGTACTTTAGTCTTTTTATGGCTGAATAACATTCCATTTTATTTATCCACAAATTATTGAAGATTTAGAATTTTTTTCTACTTTTTGACTATTATGAATAAAGTGTTGCTGAGAAAAAATTCAATCACAAAGACAATAACAATTTTCAATGTATTGGCTAACACAAACAATATCCCTTGCCATGCAATCCCTTTCGATTATAAACAAATAATGATGAAGAAAAGTGTTAAAATACTTTAAGCCTGATAGTTATCAACTTACATAATCTATTGCTCCAGTTGGATTTAGAATTACAATTTTAGATTTGCATAAAATTTGAGAACAGTATGCAGATGTACCACATGCCCTGCACCCAATTTCCCTTTTATTAACATTTTATATTAGTGTGTGGCAAGGAAAGAGTAAATTCAGCAGGCTTGAGTTACTCAAAGCCTGCACATTTAAGGAAAGACCTCTTTTCACACTCCTGGGAGATAATCTCTGAACCCTTGGAATATTCTACCTGATATGAATGTTTTTGTGAGCCTCAGGCCTTGGGTCATACTATGCCAATATTACCAGATTAGCTTATCTTAATGATGTGTCCCTCTTTTACTCCATTGAGAAGATATACCTGGAAACTTCTGCCTGCTTTCTCTTGAACTTCTCTTCGTGTGTCTTTTTCCTTTCCTAATTTTAATTTGTATCCTTTCACTGTAATAAACCATAAGAAAAAACAATCCAGTTTTTTAATTATACAGAATAAGAAGCTATATATAAAAGAGGAGGTCCAGAGATATTAAGTGGCTAATTCAGGTTCACATAGTAAGTGATAGTGATAGCTATTGTTATCAGTCCATTCTCATGCTGCTATAAGGACATACCTGAGACTGGGTAATTTATAAACGAAAGTTTAGTTGACTCAGAGTTCAGCATGGCTGAGGAGGCCTTGGGAAACTTAACAATCATGGCGGAAGGGGAAGCAAACACATCCTTCTTCACAAGGTGGCAAGAAAAAGAATGGGAGTAGAGTGAAGGGGAAAGCCCCTTATAAAACCATCAGATCTCCTGAGAACTTACTTACTATCATGAGAATAGCATGGGGGAAGTCACCCCCATGATTCAATTACTTTCTACCAGGTCCATCCCATGACATATGGGGATTATGGGAACTACTACTGAAGATGAGATTTGGGTGGGGACAGAGCCAAACCATATCAGCTACTAATCATAGCCACTATTCTATTTTACTAGACTGCTTTTGTGTACAAGACACTATGCTTAGTATTTTGTATACATTATCCCACTTGATGTTTACAATATCCACATAATAAAGGCATTATAATCTACATTTTACAAAAGAGGAAACTGAGGCACAAGTAAGTTGCTCAAGATTTTGCAGTTTACAAATGGAGGATGCAGGATTAAAAGCCAGGCAACAAAATCCATACTTTGAAAATTGCTTTTTTGTACTGCTTTGTACAGTATTAACCAACCACAAAACCTGTTCTAAAAAGGTTCATTAATAAATGAATGAATACAATTAAACTAGAACTAAGGGATTTTATCAATTACTATAAACTGAGTCTAGATTGCAGGCCTAGAGTAGAAACACATAGACCAAGATTGGGAGGGAAACAGACACAGAAAATAGGAAGTAAGGCAGAGTAAATATGGCCACAAAAGTTGTGATACTCATCCCATTAAGAAATTGGATATATGTCCCTTCCTCTTGAATCTGAGTGAGCTTATGCCACTCTGACCAATAGACACCAGCAGAAATGACACTGAAATGCAGTTTCAGGGTCCAGGATATGAGAAACAGGCAGCTTTTGCTTCATATCTCTTGGGAACATTCTCTCTAGGAGCTGTGATTCTCCACTTTAGAAGTTCAAATACACTGAGAACCTCTTGCTAGCAAGGGCATGAGCAGACACTCTGATCACCAGTCCTGGCTGATCTCTGCCTTGCAGCCAAAGCTACAAAGGCAACAGACTCTCAGTGAGGCTATCTTAGACCCTCCAGACAGCCCATCTACTAGCTGAAAGCTAACGAGGGATGTCAGACAATGTCTGGCAAAACAGTAGAATCAAAACCAAACTTCTCCCAGATTCCCAATGTACAAAATCACAAGAAAAAATAAAAATGGTTGTTTTTAATATTCTAATTTTTGAAGTACTTTGTAGCGATAGATAGCCAGAATAAAAAGGGAGTTTTGACTCAGCAGAAATTAGAATTACATTGCTTATTCAAAGCCAGGGATCTCGGGAGAATAGGTGAAGTTTAGTAAACCAAGTCAGAATCAGAAAGCCCAAAGGATATTCCACTGCATAGGTTCATAATTTAGAAGTACCAAGGGAGAAGAGATGGGAATCCGGTAAAAAGAGGGTAGCCCAGGGAAAAAAATGACAACTGTTAAACATATAATTTTACACCATGTGGGGCTGGTTTCCAGATTAACTAGAATACCTACAACATGCGTTTTGAGGTTTTTAGAGTAAAATGTTGCCAACCATAGGTTTGGAAACACATTGCAGATTATATTTGCAATTTCAGCAACTTAGACTTGACTGAGTCCAGGCAGAAGTTTTCTGATTAATGAGTATTAGGCCTTAATGGGTCAACTCCAGCACTTGAAATGCCAAGGAAGTGTATGAACACTTCGTTGGGAGTGCACGGCTCTTTGTGACTATTCTAGCTAAGTAGTAAAGAGGAATCCAGGTAGCCAAGGGCTCGAGAGCATAGAATCTGAGAAGCAAAGAGGGAATGAAGTCAGGAACTCAGCCAAGTTAATAGCCATGAGATAAAGAAACAGAAGACTAAATCGGAGGGTAGGGGAAAGAGCGGACTTGAATAATGAACAAGGGTAAGGGAACTAGAATTAGGAGTTGGCATTTGGTGAGCTTTGTGCTATCACAGGAGTCAATACCTACTAGATGGATTGAATCAGTGGTATCTCATGTCTTGATTGACTCTTTAGAACCTAATGCTTCCCATCCAGTTTCACTAAGTCTTAAAGCAACCCTTCCTTCATGTGGCATGGAAATAAATTAGAGTCTGAACTTTGGTGTCATTCAAACCTGGGTTCAAATCACAGCCCTGTCATCTATGAGAAATGATATATTTGGAAAATGAACTAATTCTGTGTATCTTTGCTTTTTCATCTGTAAGAAGGTTAACCCATATGACTGTTGTAAAAGTTAAATGAAGAACTAAAGTGACATCTAGTCCAGGCATACCCAACGTGATCAATTTCTGTCCATAGGAAGAGAGAGCTTTTCACTTAGAAAAAGAAGAGCATTCAGAAGAGACTATCCCATGTCATCTGAAAGCAAGCAAAAATCGTAGGTGTTTTGTATAAGGATCGCAGTGGTCAGAAGAAAATGAGAGCAGTATATGGGATATATTTTCTGAAATTCAGCTACCCTTTGTTTTCTTGTGACCCTCTTTATCTTGACCTAAGTAATTCTCCTTCAGCTAGCTTTGGATACAGAAAATAGTACAGAAGGGCCAACAAGTATCGACAGTAAGATTAGATGTACAAGCACTGGAACTACCCAATTTGCCCCAAATTTTGTTCAGAACTGGGGTTTATTGATATATCGACTACAGTAAAGTGTGTAGATATCGTGCAGGCACTAAGTTTGTAAGATCAAGGATGTGGAATACTGCTTTTATTGTAATATAGATGACTATAGATAACCTAATACTAGCAATTCCCTTAAAATTTGCCCCATTCTTTCTATTGTAGATTCCTTTAAAGGAATGCTCTGAAATAATATTAATAAAAACAATGATCTGATCAGGCTTGGAACACAAATCAAACAAAACTCTGCATTCAATCAGCATTATAATTCTTTTCCATTGACTTAATTTATGTCTATTTGATCTATGAGGCTGATCTATATAGCAAACAGCAAAGATGTACTGGAATTTGAGAAGAAGAAATGGAAATTTTCTGCTGGCGTTATGCACAGAAAGGAACACAATCAAATTAGGAAACACTGAAGAGCAACAAAGACAGTTCATACAATACTTTCCTTTTGACAGGCCAATAAATACTCAAGCTGAATAATTTACCAAAGGAAAAAGGGCTCACTGGAACCTCATGACCTTTTGAACAATGAGCAGGAGTTCAATTATCCACAAACGTTCTATTAAAAGGCTGCTTTCCAGGACACAGTGTTATTTTAGCAGGCATATGTTAGAATTATTAAAGAGAGGGAAGCACTGCCTTTGTAGTTTCTGCTATAGTTTGTTACCTTGTTTTTAAAAACTGACTGCCACATGAAGTAGCACTTTTCCCAAAAAAGGAAAAAAAGGGTAGGAGGAAGCAATTATTTTAATAATGATTCTGGCAAGTACGAACTATTAGATTTCACTGGAACACTTTATCTGCACGTTACTAGAATGATACTGTCACTTTAGAAAGTATATAATTTGCTTCCATTAGAGACAGAGTAACATGCCAACAGCGCTCAAAGAATTTTCTCCGTTGCTGTCCACATGGACCACAGTGTTGTGAGCTGCTAATCAATTTCTCAGGTGTATCTAGGCTTCAAGAACTGGAGAGCTTTCTTCTTACTCTATCTTGTGCAAACTCATATCTTCCCTAAGACAAAGGTCTGTAGAAGTCATGTGTGGAATATCACATATTTTGGAATTAAAGCACTGGAGTTTACTGCTATTATGAAAGAACATTATGAACTCAGATCTTATAGAGGCAACACAGTTCCTATGATTTAAATTTCTCTTCAATAATCCTTTATCATTTCTCTGTTTTTTGAATATTCTTCTGAATCCTTTATGTATCTTTCCATATTTTTCTGAATTGCTGAGATTAGAACTAAGAACTCCATACAGTTAAAACTCTGGTCTAAAGTTAGTAGAAAAACTATTTCACTATTTTTACATTAATATTGGTTTATTCACCGAATTATACTTACTGAGGAGAAAGAGTTGAATTCTTATGAGAGCACGATCAGCTAAATTCTCAAATATACCTGCATTCAGACCCAGCAGAGGTGGAAGCTTGTCCTTTCCTGGATGAATTAACTTCCTTTGAGTCACTCTTTACTACTCTATTAAAAAAAGGAGCATCACACTGAACTTGTAGTGCTGTTATGAGGATTAGAAATTAGGTGTATAAAATCCTTTCAGCTTGACACACAGTGAATACTCCATACAGTAGGTATATTTTTCCTTCCCCTCCCCTTCTTTTTTTCATCTCCTATCTTACGTTAAATGTTTGATTTTTCTCACATATCTTTACAGAAAAACATTTCATTTGCCTTTTACCTTTCACAAAAGTCATTTAGATTTTGACTCTGTCATTCCAAAAGCTTAGTCATGATTTTTTATTCATGGATTCCAGAAACTCATTAACTATCATTTTTATTACATTACATAGATCATCAGTGGGAAATTTAGATGTCACATGGTCTATAAATTGAGTGTACCACACCTGTAGTATAAGCATGAGTTTCTAGGAGTGGCTTTGCTATTCTTATTATCCAGACTTATCTACTTTGAACTGACCATTTTCTAATAACTCTATTAAATTTTATTTTGCCAAGTGTTATTATGAAACATAGTACTTTCTAGAAAGATTTCATCAATATGACATCTTTCAAATCTCCAAAACGCTATGAACCTTACATATATTAATTTAGAAATCTGACATATGTACAATAAGTTCACATGTGTACAAATGTTTCCTTTGAGAATAAATTTGCTATCTCTATTCCTTAATAAGGACTTTAGTTTTGTGTTAATCAAAGGTATTAAGGGGCAGGTGGTGACATGCTGTCAAGTTAGAGGAGCAGCAGTGCAAACATTCTATTTATTAATGTTATTCATAAAGTTTCTGTTGTAAACAGCGTTAAACTACTTACTATTCACCAAAAGCGTATAAAAAGTGTACCAGAACTTCAAAATCAATGACATATTGCCCCCTACCCAATGCTACTCTTCAGCAAAGAGGGAAAAAGCTGCTCCTCAAACTCAGCATGCCATTTTTAAATTCACACTTAAATTTCCACTTGAGGAGGTAAGCCAAAACAAACTAGTTCTCCCTGAGATGCACCATGGGAATAAGTGTCCTCCCAACTTTAATAATTATCAGGGTGGAGTCTTTTTCCCACTCCCCTTTTCCTTCTGAATAGGGTTTGCTTACTAGGCCCTAGTTGTTCTCTACTCTTCTATTTGCATAATTCACAGAAGTCAACTTGCTGGCTCTATTCTGTCCCATAGAATGATAGTCTTTGTTTGATGAGTACACTGTTCTCTCTTTGTGGCTATAATTAGGGATACACTACATAAAAATTTTAAAATGAAACAAACATCAGCATTTAGATAGGTAGATATTATATTTCCTAATCATACCCTGATTCAAGACTGCTTCCTTTACAAATTAACCTAAGTGAATGACTTCAAAACAGTGTAGAAAATATTTATTTAAACATAGGCTAGCTCAAGAATATGTAAATAGCTGTTATTGCCATTTGATTCATTACATGCAATCTATAAAATTACATTACTCACATTACTATAGGTAAGAAGTATATCATTATTTAGTTAACAGATCTTGAAATAAAAATTAGAAACTGTGGTTTTCTATCCATCCGCAATATTTTATTAATGATTTCATGGGTATTTAGGTAAAGTATTTTCTTCTTCATTTGATACTCTATGCAATTCAGCTTAATTCTTCAAATGTCAAATGTTTTTAATATTATTATTTTGATACTTTCTTAACCTAGATACCTAATAAGATATTTTTCTAAAGAAAGTGATACACAAGGCTATAGAACTACTATAAGTAAAAGAAACACTTACATATTCAAATCACACAAAATTTCAAAGACAACCAAATAAGATTGTGCTATATAGACCTAGTAGCATTGGGGAATAACACTTCTGATCAGGAAATTAATATAAAATAGTATTTTCAAAAGCAAAATACTTGGGCTCAACAACGTGCAGTGAAATTTGATTTACAAATATTTTGCCCTAGTGGGATCTTTCTGGAGTTTTATTACACTTGAATTTTCAATTTGATCTACATTTGCTGCAGACTGGTTCACCCAATGGTTGATGGCTAATTTTTGAATAACATTGAAGTGCAGGAAATACTACATTTATTCATCTTCATAAAAACTGTGGTTGAATACTCTTGGAAGTATAAGTCTATATTAATAGCCATATGTCACAGCATGATTTTGTACATTCTTAAATAGTAGTGAACATAAATTTTTAATATAGGACTTTTTTTTTTGGCCAAGAATCAGAAGACCCTTACCTCATTTTTTAAAAAGAAATTATTTGTTAACATATGGAAAATTTGAATTGAATTGCTATCTGAGAAAATAGGGGTCTCTGGTGGCAAACACATACGATCACTTATAGCTCCCATTTTTTGTGAAGGCTGCAAATATATCCAAGATGCAAGCATATCTCAAAGGATTGCATTACCTTTCCCTTATTATACATATGTCAGACTTTTACATGTGCAAATAATACTGAAGTCTGAATTCATACCACTCTATTATGATTGAGGAATATTGGAATATCTGTGCCTTACTAAGAAAATTCTCTAGATTTCTGTCCAGATGACTGTAACTGGCTAGTTATGATTTTCATGATCTTTTAGAGTCCAGAACTGAACATTCTATAGTCTTCTGGAAGATATGTAGTATTTGAACTAGGGTGCCTGACACAAATGTAAAAAGAAATGAGGAAAGTGAAGTACTTTCTAGTGGCCACATAATTAAAAACATGCAATAGATTTGACTATAATCTCTTCTTTCCTCAATTTAACTATTAATGAACCAAAGTTAGTTATGATAAATGTTATATGAGAACCAAACATAGCAAACTTACCTATTACACTCAGCACTGAACACGTTAAAGGCTCCACAAATAAAGAGTAAATAAAGTAAATATATAGTTCTACTGAAAGGAGAAAAACTGAATATATTGGTCAAGAAGAGAGAAAACGAAGTTACACTTAGGTAAAATTGGCTTTCTCCAACTGCCTTTTCTGAAAGATTTCCAAAAAGGAACTGAGGGTGGATTTTTTAATCTATTTCTTTTGCTGGTAAAGATACACGTTGTTCAAAAATGAAAGGTAAAATCAACAGAAAGGGAGTGTAAGACTTTTTTAAAAATATAGTATGGTGTTAGTTTGTAACAGTCCCATTCCTTGGTAAACCATATTCTAGAACTGAAAAATCATATTGCCTGTTGAAACGTAAGGAATTTTGAATGATCTGTCCTTTTAAAATAGTTATCATTGGTGCTAGATATTACTGATTTAAAATTAAACTTTCCTGCATACTAATATAAATAAATGATTAAATAAATACATAGAGAAGAATAGATATGTCTTCCATGCAAAAAAATTCCAAGGAATTTCTGTAAATACTCTGCCTTTAAGTAGGTGGAACATAACTCTCAACTCAAGTTTGGGCCACACATAGTGACTTCCTTTCACAGTATAAAATAAAATGGGGAAACACAGTAACTTTGCAATGGAGAAAACTGACAAATACTACCTAAGCTAGGTAATCAAGGTCAATATCAACAATAATAAATCACATTGATATTATCTATCCTTGATATGACGTGATGGAAATGGCACTTTATTTTTGTGGTCTCCCCAAAACATGTAACTCTAGTCTAATTATAAGAAAAATATCAAACAGATACTTCTAGAGTAGCATTATGTAAAAAACCTGATCAGTACTACCCAGACCAATCAAGGTCATACAAAACAAGGAATGCTTGAGGTAGGAACTAAGGGCTTGGCCCTCTGAAGTGTCACTGAAAATCACTGACATGAAGCAGATTAATAGGAGAAAAGGTATACAAATTTATTTAATGTGCATACATGGGAGCCTTCAGATTGAAGACCCAGAGATTCAGGGGAAATTGTCCATTTTTATGCTTAGGTTCAACAACATATGGACAGCCATGTAGAAATATGACTGGACAAAAAATGGTATGATCTAATCCTAAGAGACTGAGTGGGGAACCCAGTAAGGCTGACTGTCTGGATTCTTCTTGGCCTGAGCATTCATTCCTTCCTTCTGGTTGGTGGGCTGGACCCTCACTGGAAAAGGAGTCTTGTGAACTACAGTCAAACAAGATAGTTTGATCTTAAAAAGATAACTTTTATATGGCCAGTTTTTAGACAAAAATGAGGAGGGATAATTGGAGTAGTATTTTTAGGTATTTTGGTTGACTCTGGGGATAAGAGGTTCTGGTTTCTAAGACCTGACTTGGTGAAGAGAGATTCTAGTTTCTATATAGGTAGCCTTAGGGAGAATGGGGCTGAGAGACAAGAGGGAAGGAGGGCAGAGAAAAATTTTTGCTTCTGAGTTGATTCTGAGGCTTTCATTTTGGGGTATTGTTTTCTGAGCTCCAACACTGCCCAGAGGAGTTAGGAAGTAAAGACAACTAGTAATATGGTATCCTGGAAGAGATCCTCGAGTGAAAAAAGAGCATTCAGTAAAAACTAAGGAAATCTGAAAAATAAAGGATGGACATGAGTTAATAATAAGGTTTCAGTGTTATTCATTGTGATCATACCAATGTAAGATATTAAAAACAGAGGAAACTGGATGTGGGATATGTAGGAACTCTGTACTATCTTCACAATCTTTCTGTAAATCTAAAACTGTTCTAAATGACAAACTTTATTAGAATTTACAAAAGAATTCCAAAATAATTAAAAAAATAGATTTCTATACTAAAAATGGATTATTCTCATAGAACTTCAAATGCAAAAAATGTATTTTTAGTATTTAGTCATCAATCTAGTGTTTCATTTATGCCCAAATATTTATTTACAAAGCTGTTAATTCACTGTTTTGGGTGTCAAGATAGAAAAAATATCATCAGTTTAATAAGGCCTGTCATAAAATTGAAGAGGAAAATGTCAACTAACTAAAATTTTAAGACAGTAAATGGTTTTAAGCTATTAAAGGGTTAATTAAAACTTTTTATATATTAATGCTTATTAATGTCTAAATTATTGTATTCCATTTATTTTTAGAAGGAATTAATTTTGGATATAAGTATGTCAATATGAATTTTAATATAGGATAGTTGATTCAAGCTAATATGACTTATTGTGAATTTTGGTTTTGTGTTTGTATCTGATTGCAAAGGTATAAATTTTGAATACAACAAAATATTAAATATTCAAAATACTTAAACTTACATTTATTAAGCAAGATAAAATGTTACTGTTTCAGCCAAAGCATTAATACTGTATGAACATGCTCTCTTCTATTAAATGCAAGTTTAATTATCTTAATTATTCTGGCTCAGTTAGAATTTTATTATGTTGTATCTATGCTGCCACATTGATAAATACCTCTAGGTGCACAATCATAGCTACTATATTTTCATATGTGATGACTTTCCTAAATTGGGCATTTTATTTTTATAAAAATTTTATATTGATTACATGTAGTATGAAGCTTTTAAAGTGAATTAAAGATTTTGAAAATAATCTTCTCAGTGAAAACTGAAATAGAACTAATCTATATTTTTTAAAAGCTGAATAAATTGTCAAAAAGTGAGCAGTATTAATAACGACAGGCAATTTATTAATGATCAGGTCATGAACACGGAAGAACACTAAGCATGGAAACAGAACAGACTGAAAGAAATAATTACATGTTATTAATCAAATATTTGTAAAATATGTATCATTTCTATCTAAAAAACCAGGTAAACCTCTAATTCCAGATCCTGGGTCAAAATGGATATCTCTGGCTTATATATTTTTGTATACCTCTCTTGATAAAGAAAGTAATCTGAGTTGCAGTATTTTATTTCCAGTCATGATTTGGGATGAGAGCAGAGTAGCCTGACATTCACAATACTTCAGTGGCAATTACAGCACAGTTAATATATCAATTTAATTAAATTCTTATAGTGATTCATGATATAAAATATCAAAATAAGTTACCTTGCACAGAAATAGACAAAAGATCAATGTTGTGGGCAGAGATACAATTAATTAAATTAAAGTATAACTGTCATCTACTGAAAGGATTGTGTACATAAGTAGGGGTTTTTTTTGGTAAAGCAATCACTTAGAAAGACATCATTTAGGAAAATTAGCTAAGATAGGTCTCAGAAGGTTCCAGAGACTCCTAAAATCAGCCTTAAAGCAAAATCTAAATTTTTTTATCTTATTGTTAATGAAGAATCAAATAACTATCTTTGCATTAAATAAAAATAAATGAATTTTTTCCTTATGTTTTACTAAACATAATACAAAATTTTGCATTTTCAGATGTGATTTGCCATTAAATTTCAGCGTTTTTAAGTAAACCGATATCATTACAATCCTCATGGAAAAGCTATACATCAAAGAAAACATCTGTGTGTCAAAGAGAGAAGAGAGAAGAGAGAAAAAGTGGCATCAGTGAATGAGTTGATCAGGTTTGCTCATCTTACTACCACTTTGAACTAAGTCTGTTCATGTAATTCTACAACATTTCAGAAGGAAAGCTGCTGTTTTCTTCTGCTGATAAAGGCAGTAGGGGCTTGGGCAATGAAAAAAAAAACAAGATAGAAAAGAAGAAAGAAGGGAAGAAAGAAGGAAAGAAAGAAACGAGAGAGAGAAAGAAAGAAAATGCCATCAGTATCCTATGTGAGTCTTACTGCTTACAGTGTGCTAAAAAATTAATAATTGGTACTTTTACATGTCAATGGTTTATAAATAAATTTGTGATCATGTGTTTCTCTCCTTTTGGCTCTAAGCATCTTCATCTGGAAAAAAGAATGAGTTGAGTTGTGTTTTACTCAGATACTTTTTTTTTTTTTTTTGAGACTAAGTTTTACTCTTGTTGCCCAGGCTGGAGTGCAATGGCTCAATTTTGGCTTACTGCAACCTCTCCCTCCTGCATTCAAGGAATTCTCCTGCTTCAGCCTCCCAAGTAGCTGGGATTACAGGTGCCTGCCACCACAACCAGCTAATTTTTTGTATTTTTGGTAGAGATGGGATTTCACCACGTTGGCCAGGCTGGTCTTGAACTCCTGACCTCAGGTGATCCACCTGCCTTGGCTTCCCAAAGTGCTGGGATTACAGATGTGAGCTATCACACCCGGCCAGATATCTTCTAATGATACATTTTATAGACTATTTGTGAACCTAAAATATCTGAGACAGGTCTCAACCAATTTAGGAAGTTTATTTTGCCAAGATTAAGGACCCAGTCATGACACAGCCTCAGGAAGTCCTAAGGATGTGTGCCCAAGGTGGTCAGGGTACAGATTGCTTTTATACATTTTAGGGAGACATATTAATCAATACGTACAAGATGTACATTGGTTCAGTCCAGTAAAGCAGGCCAACTCAAAGGTGAGGAGGTGGTGTTTCAGGTCATAGGTAGATAGATAAAAGAGGTTGCATTCTTTTGAGTCCTTGATCAGCCTTTCACTGAAGACACAATTTAGTCTGGCTCAGTGAATCTGCATTTTTAACATAAACAATAGGGCAGAGAAAGCAATCAGGTATGTATTTGTCTCAGGAGAGCAGAGGGATGAATTTCTGTCCTACACCTGTGAAGAGAGGCTATTAGTTTACATGCCCAGGATGAAATTCAATACAACTGTTTTAAGGCAAAGATCTTGAGGCCCATAAGGAATTTCCTTGCGAATAAATTGTGAGGGAGGTATGTAGCTCTTTTTTCTTTTTAGCTATCTTATTTAGGAGTTAAAATGGGAGGCAGATTTGCCTGATGTAGTTCCCAGCTTGACTTTTCCCTTGGCTTAGTGATTTTGGGGTTCTGAGATTTATTTTTCTTTCACAGTTTTATGGTGAAGAAATCATACCTAGCTCAGTTCCTGTGCTGTAATTTTAGTTCAGTTACTACTAGAGTAATGAGTAATCATTAACTTATAAAGTATTTTGCTTTATTTAATCAAGCAAAATAAGTGTGTGTGTGTGTGTGTGTGTGTGTGTGTGTGTGTGTATTAGTTCTGAAATCTTCCAGCCAGTTAAAAAATATTAGGACATTTCTGGACATGTCCTTTAGAAATACAATTACCAAATATTCCCCCCAAAAATTGAGTTTTCACTCTCACCTTCAATAATAATTGTAGGGGAGAGAAAAACTTTCCTTCTACTCTCAGAAGGTTTGATAATTGAGTCTATGAAATAACCTGACAGTAAACAAATTAACCAGAGAAAAATCATTTTAATTATGTGCATACGCATAGGAGCGCCACAACATTTGAGACTCAAAGAAGGGCCAGATGATTGAAGTTATATAATATCTCGAGGTACAGCAAGGAGTAGGAGTTTGGGGCCCTTGCGGTGGTGACAGTGACACAAGTTATGCAAGGGGGAGGGGAGAAAATGCATGGCGAACAAGATTGTCTTGTTATGCATAGAAAAGTCTTTCAGGTATCAGAGGAGCCCATGGAAAGAACAGGTGACAGCCTGTGACAACGTCTGTCTGGGCATGGAGTTTCTTCTCCCTGGACTCACCCTTCCCTGGTTAATGAGATTCCTGGGGAGTGGGTTCATGAAAATTGAGGATCTATCTATTGACAGATAAGGGAACTTTAGAGAACCCCCCACCTTACACTTCAGGAAAGAAAGAGAAGCAAGAGACAGGCGCAAAGGAGATAATCAGACAGACCTTGGTTCTCCTTTGGTTCAAAGCACTCAGCATGCCAAAGCACCATACTTTGGGATATTTGCTGAATGCCAACATAATATACTATGTTGAAAAACTCCCCTGGTTATGCTAGTAGTATGTAATAGCACTGACACTAGGAAAAGATAACAAATAAGCAAAGAAAATAGAGTTCCATTTATCTAACAGGACGGCTGAGTCACTTCTCACTGAAAATTAAGATTAGTCATAACAGAAAATCTCAAATTACGGTAGATAAGTTTCACATCATTTATGTATCAAGTCATTCATGGTAGATAAATTTCAAGTCAGAAGTTTATTTCCCTCTCACATAAATATTGGCAGACCATGATTAATGTGGTGGCTCTATTATCCTTAGAGACCCAAGCTCCTTTTATGTGCTACCATCTTTAACAAGTAGTTTCCACCTCATTTTGCAAGATAGCTATGTATCACATCCACATTCCAGATTTACAGAATTTATGCTACCATCTTGCTTACATTCTTGGGTCATATCTAGCTCCAGAAATGGTTGACAAATAACATATTTTTAACAGTCCATTTGCCCAGTTTGAGTTTATGGACTTTATTGTTGAGAAAGTAAGATATTGGGAGATACCTCACAGATACTAGAAGACAACTGGTAGCCTCTGCTCCCAGTCTATCCTTGGGCAAAATGTCCCTACATGTTGAATATACTCATTCTTCTATCCTAAGGTATCTTCTGGTTCTAGTCAACTATAAAACAAAAGACAAGATTATCTTCTCTTTGCACCCGGTGTAGACCTGTGGGGCAGGATTAAAATAACCACAGTAAAAGTTTCCACTGGGAAAAAGAAAAAATGTCAAATATTTACCAGTTACTAGTTCATTTTCATTTTTATGCACTCATCTGAGGTGATTTTTTTATTAGTAATTTTCTAACTCAGTAGTCCTTAATTAAAAAAAAATCTCAGGACACTTTTGCAGTTTTATAAATTCCTGAGTTACACGTTATTACATTCATCAGTTATTGAGAAGAGCAAGGAGCCTATTAAAATATAGGGTATGTCTATCAATATTTGCTGCTTTATAAAATTGAGACTTTTAAAAATTATTTATTGGCTAATTTATTTAAAATAACAACCGTGGCACATGTTAACATAGTCTTAGAAAAAAATGAGGAGTGGCATCATCTAAACATTGGAAAATCTTCTTAATGTCTGACTTAACAGAAGACAACTGAATCATGATATCTGCTTCTGCATTCAATGTATTGATGTTAGTGAAGTAGATGAAGAAAATCCAGCTTTGCATAGCTAGAAAGTTGGAAGGGAGAGATGCTTAAGCAGCCTTTTTGGAAAACTGTGGTTATTTTTCTTTGATGGTACACCAAAACTTGATGAATGGAAGTTTCTTAAAGGTTAGTTGCAATGTGAAATCTGAAATCAAATTAATTTTTTATACTCAGTTACAATAAAATGCAGTTGTGTGTTTTGCATTTGAAATGGTCTTCTTACCAAATTCATGGGTATTTGGAAAATATTGGTTTCCTGGGTTAATAAGGTTTTCCAAACGTTTACATGCTTCATTATATAATATGAAAAAAATTCGTATTTGTTAATATCACCACAGAAAAGCCTTTACAGGACTGGAAAGCTGTCATGCTCTTGGTCATAGATATAATTTTCCAAAATTCTAATTTTTGCTTGAAAGCTCAAATCTTATCATTGGCAACAAATAGCATCAGTTATTTTCCTTGAAGTGACAGGTTTGCTTTGTTCATTTTAGAAAAACTGTCTCTCCAATATTCATGTCAGCATAACCATAGTTTGTCTGTCAATCATTCTTTCTAGTAAAAATGATGTTGCATGAAATAAGGGGCTAGGCCAGTTAATATCAGTGCTTTTTTTTTTTTCAAAACAACCATCATACTTCTGTAAGCAACAGAGGTGCTTAATGCGTACCTCATATTTCATCACATAAAACATTACAACAAAGTACTCCAGAGTCAAGTTTTAATAAGATGATTTTTAGTGTTTCATCAAGGACATTATGAGTGAAACTATGTCTGTATATGAAACTGTATGATGAAGAAAAATGACTATTAGTTTAATTTGTTGCCATTGCCTTCATTCCTTTTAAAAGTCACAGCCATTTTACCATCATTGCTTTAGAAGTTTCAATGCAAATGTTTACAGAGAAAAAAAAATAACAGGCAAATGATGTCTTAGTATTATGAAGAGCACCTTAACCTCACAAATCCCTTGAAAGGATCTTGGGAATACCCAGCAGGACCTCAAATCACTGTGAGGTTACAGCATGAACATTTACATTACTTATGGATGCTGCCTCATTGCACAATTTTTATTTTCATCAGAATTTTTGGTGTGACTGGCTTTGACGTTATAACCAACACTTGTTTTATTAAAAGTATAAATCTTTGTCTATCTGATAGAAAAATCTCAATGTTACCTTAATTTGCTTTTCTTTCACTATAAGTAAAGATGAAGATCTTTTCTATTTACTATTCACTATGATGCTAGTGCTGGGATAAAGGAACAGTTCCATGGGACAGAATGAAGGATTTATAAAGTGACTTAAGTTCATGAGGGAACAGAATTTATGATCAAGGTTGTATTTTCTTAATGGTAATCACTTGGGAAGGAGCTAGAAACTTTAAATGATATTGGGATAACTGGCTAGCTACGCAAAAGCTAGATAGAGCTCTGATTTACATATTGTATAAAACATTCTGAATGTATAAAAGATTAAAATGGTAAAAATTTCAATCCATAAAGTAGAAGAGGGTAATTAATTTTAATATTTTACATTTGAAACATCTGTTGAAATACAACACAGGACAATCAGAAGACTTAAGGAAAATAAATGATAAACCTGACCATACAAAATTACTTAAATTTCTAAATGGCAAAAAAGCACAAAATAAATACTAACAATAATATGGGAAATACACACATTTAACATATACCACACACAATTATACTATTTAATATATTATGTACTACTATAAATCTGTGAAAAAAAAACCTCTTATAAAAACCTTATAAAAACAGGCACAGGAAATGTATGTAGGCAATTGAAGTAGATTATAAAAACAATTTTAGGGCCATTGTATTCTAGGGATATTTGAAGTCAATCTCTCTCATTTATAGATGAGGAATCTAAAGTCCAGGGAGGCATATATAAAAGTTAAAGTTTTTTACTCTCCATTAAGTACTTTAAACACTATAGGTTACTTATCTGTTTCTACTAAGTAACGAAGTTACCCAAATCAGATTTATAGTCAAATATATACGAATATATGTCAACTATGTATATTTGACAAATATATATGAATACATGACAAACATATTTGACATATTTATGTCAAAAACAAAATATGAATTTTTCTTTTTTTTTTTTTTTTGAGACAGAGTCTCGCTCTGTCAACCAGGCTGGAGCGCAGTGGCGCGATGTCAGCTCACTGCAAGCTCCGCCTCCCAGGTTCACACCATTCTCCTGCCTCAGCCTCCTGAGTAGCTGGGACTACAGGCACCCGCCACCATGCCCGGCTAATTTTTTTTTTGTTTTTAGTAGAGACAGGGTTTCACCGTGTTAGCCAGGATGGTCTCCATCTCCTGACCTCGTGATCCGCCCTCCTCGGCCTCCCAAAGTGCTGGGATTACAGGGGTGAGCCATCGCGCCAGGCCAAATCTTTTATATATAGATCTCATATATGAGATAAATGTATATATCATATATAAATATATATATGTCAAATACATCACAAAATATGAATCTTTTATATATAGATCTCACATATATATGTAATATATATATCATATATATCTCACTCTGTGACCCTGTATAAAAATGCAAATGGCATAGGATGACCTTTAGCTGTTTGCAACTGATAGGTTTTTAAAAACAGATTAACATTATCTAAAAATAGATTAACTGTATTGAAATTGAAACTATCTGCTCCCAATATATAGGGCTAGATGTAGTGGTTGAGAACTTAGGCTCTCAAGACCAACGTTTCCAGTTGGAAACTTGCTTTCAAAACGTGAGTAACCTGAACAACTTACTGAAACCCTATATGTCTCAGCTTCCTAATGTGTCATCCTAGTTCCTAAAGTTGTTGTATTAACTTCTACTTAAAGAGCTTATGACAAGCTGTGACATACAGTAAATGCCCGGTAATTGTTGGCTATTATTATTTTCATCATTATTAATAGATGGGGGCAGTTCTGGTGACCATAAACAGCTCTCCCTTTTGTGCATGGCTCCACTGTGGATTAGAAGCATGTCTTATCTTATTGTGCACCACTACAGAAATGATCTGCATATAGAATTGATTTCTACAGAAAGTCTGTAACCTACTTATCTTCATAGCGTATCAAGTAACATGATGAATGAACCCCAGGTGTATATTATCAGTACAAGTTTGGAGAAAAGGTTTAGGGTCCTTTAGGATAATGAAAATGAAATGTATTTATTCATCTTTTATTTGAGGAAGAACTTACAGACTTAGTTCAAAAGTTGATGCAAAAGTGAGGTGAGAGAGCAAATGAGATAATCAGGGAATACAGATCAGTTGATTTTATACTCAGATTATATCTACACACCCTCCTATTTGTCCTGTTTGTATTTCTCACTGTAAGGCTACTTTCAACTTGACCTTACTGTTCTTTGAAAAGTCTTCTGGAAACACTACAAAAGCTGATAAATTTTTCCAGGCTAGATTTGTAGCATTCTAATGTAGCCTGGAAATGAAATTGAACTGGAAATCATCTATGCATACTAAGACCAATGCCCGCCCATTCTGAATGGATCACCGGTGGCTTATCACAATTTCTAGACTCAATACTCAACTTAAATAGAAAATGATTCTCAGAAGCTAAAAGGCTTTCAGTTTTCAGGGTTTCTTTCCTTTGTCCTTTACGGTCCTGAACTCAATCAAATTGTCAGAGGAACTCCCTCCCATCACAAGGATGATGGAAATGGAAATTTGGGTCTATTTATTTTTGAAAAGAAAGTGCCATGGGTATGAAAACTTCACCACTCAGCATTTTATCAACATGCAATACACCAAATCAATCAGAACTTTCTTGCATGAAATACTTTTCTAAAAATACCAAACAGCAAATAAACTTTCTCCTGAGGTCAAATCCTTACTGTAATTGACACTCTTAGTGACATGCTTTCTGTCTATTTTTCCCTATAAATACTTTAAGTGACATTGATGAATTAGACTAAGAGGAAACCATAGGATCTTTTATGCTGAAACAGAGTTTATTATTATAGTTTATTATTCATTCATTCCATTACAAAAAACATATTGAGGATTTAAAATTATTCCTCTGAGTTCTTGTATTGTATTTTTCTTCCATTTTTTGGAGGGGATGCTGGTGGTTATTTTTTTAAACATTGAGATATAATTCATACATTATAAAAGTAGCCAATTTAAAGTGTATAGCTTTGGTCTTTCATACATTCATGGAGTTGTACAACTACCAATAAAATTTAATTTTAGAATATTTTCTTCATGCCAAACCAAATTGCCCACTTATTAGAGCCACTCCCCATTCCCATCCCCTCCTCCAACCACCAGCTCAGAAAACAACAAATCTACCCTCCTTATCCAAAGATTTGCTTATTCTGGACAGTTCATGTAAATAGAATCATATAAAAAGTGGCCTTTTGTGACTGGATTCTTTCAAGTATGATTATATTTTCAAGGCTTATCCATGCTGTAACATGAATCAGTATTTCATTCCTTTTTATTGTTGACTAATATTCCATTGTATGGATGCACTGTATTTTTAAAATCTATTCCTTGATATTTATGTTATTTCCTCTTTTGTGCACTGGTTTTTATGTGAACATACGTTTTCATTACTCTTGGGTATATGCCTGACAGTGGAATTGCAATGTTACGTTGTAACTCATTGGTTAATACTGTGAGGAACTTCCCCATTGTTTTCTAAAACAGAACATTTTACAATCTCATCAGCAGTGTATGAAAGTTTTATTTCTCTAAATTCTCATCAACACTCATTATTTTCCATCTCTGTAATTACAACCACCATAGTGGACATAAAATGGTATCTCACTGAGATTTTCATTTGAATCTCTGGGAATGTTGGGGATCTTTTCATGTGTAATAGTATATCTGTATTTTTGTATATCTTCTTTAGGGAAATGTGTGTTCAAATATTTTTCTCATTTTTCAGTTGGGTTATCTATCTTTCATTATTGAGTTATCAAAGTTCTTATGTATTCTGGATATGGGTCCCTTGTCAGATATATGATTTGCAAATAATTTCTTCCATTCTGTGCATTTTCTCACTTTCTTAATGCTTCCCCTTGAAGCATACGAGTTTTAAATTTGATCAGGGCTGATTTATCTTTTGTCACTTGTGCATTGGGTGCCGTATCTAAGAATGCTTTATCTAAGCTAAGGTCAGAACAATTTAATTTTTTTTTCTAGCAGTTCTATAATTTTAGCTTACATTTACATCTATCACCAAGTTAGGTTTAATTTTTGTGTGTAAGATAGGGGCCAAACCCATTATATTGCAATACGGGTATCCAGTTGACACAGAATCATTTGCTGAAATGAAAATTCTTCCCCACTGAATTGTCTTGTTGAAAATCAATTGATCAAAAATGTGAGGATTCATTTCTGAACTCTCATTTCTGTTTTATGTGCTTATCTTCATGCCAATACCACACTGCTTTGATAACTGTAGCTTGATAGCTGATAATTAAGTTTTTAAATTGAGAAGTATAAGCTCTCCAATTCTATTCTGTTTTTCTAAAGATAGTTTTGGCTGTCTTTGGGATCCCTGCATTTCCATGCAAGGAAATTTCCACTCCTATTGCAAAACCAGCCTATCACTTTCTGGGAACAACATAATGGCAACTTGGAGTTTAATATGGGTTGCATTTAATCTGTAGATCAATTTGGAAAGTATTTTCATATAAACAACATTAAACCTTCTAATCCATTAATGTGTGTTATCTTTCCATTTATATCTTTTATTTTTAAAATAATATTTTGTAGTTATCAGTGTACGTTTTGTTTTTGTTAAATGTATTATTTTGTCACATTATTTTTGATGCCTTATAGATGAAATGGCTTTCTTAATTTCATTCTTGTATTTTTTATTGCTGCTGCATAGAGATAGAATTAATTTTTGCATATTAATCTTATGATGTGCCAAATTGCTGAATTCATTTTAGTTTTACAGTTTTCAGTGAATTCCTTAGAATTTTTTCTCTATATATGTGATCATGTAATTTGCAAATAGTTTTACTTTTTGTCTTTTTTCCTAATTGCACCACCTAAAACCCCCAGTACAAAGTTGAATAAATATGGCAACAGTGAACACCATTTTGTTGTTTATGATCTTAGAGAGAAAACACCCAGTTTTTCTCCATTAAGAACAATGTCACCTGTGCAGTTTCATGTATTCTCTTTATAAAGTGGAGGGGGTTTTTATGTATTCATACTGAGTGAATATTTTTATCATTAAAGAATATTAGATTTTGCCATATGTTGCAATTGCATCTATTGATATGAGCATTTTTGTCTTTTAGTCTAAAATATGTTGCAGTATATTGATTGATTTTCAGATGTTAATCCAACATTGCATTCCTGGGATAAATTACACTTGGTCATGGTGTATAATTATTTTTATCACCTTGTTGGTTTTGTTTGCTGATATTTTGTTGAGGGTTTGCATTTATATTCACAAGGGATATTGGTCTGAAGTTTTCTTGTGATGTCCCTGCCTGTATTTTTGGTTTTGTTTTCAATCAGGGTAATACTGACCTTATAGAATATGTTGGAAAATGTTCTGTACTCTGCTAATTTTTGTAAGAACTTGTGAAGGGCTGGTATTATCTTTTTAACAGTTTTATAGGATTAATCAGAGAAGCCTTTTGGGCCAGGGCCTTACTTCATAGATCACAAAATTTTCTAATTCAATCTCTTATTTTTTATAGGTCTATTCAGATTTTCTATTTCCTCTTGTGTTAGTCTAATTAGTTTATTATTTCTAGGATTTTGTGCATTTTTATCTAACTTATCCTATATTTGCCATGTAATATTTCCTTATAATTCTTTATTTCTATAAATCTAGTATTAATGTTCCTTTTTTAATTCCTGATTATAATTTAAGTCTTCTTTCTTCATTTTCTTGGTCAACTAGCTAAAGATGTGTCATTTTTGTTGATCTTTTCTGGGAAAAACTTCTGGTTTCATTGGCTTTCTCTACTGATTATCAATGTTTCTGCTATAATATTTGTTATCTCCTCCTTTTTCCTGTTTTTGATTTAGTTTACTCTTCTTTTCTGATTTCTTGAAGTGGAAGGTTAGGATATTGATTTTTTTCTTTTACCCTGTAAGCATTTACAAGTTTTCCTCTAAGCACTGTTTTAGTTGGATTCTATACATTTTGGTATGTTGTGTTTTTGTTTTTATTCATTTCAAAATATTTTCTAATTTCTCTTTTGCTTTTATTGCCTCATTCTCTTTAGGAATGTTGTTTTATGACTAGAATATGATGTGTCCTGGATGATGTTCCATGTGTGCTTCAGAAGAATGTGTATTGCACAGTTGTTGGACTGAGTGTTCTGTAGATGTCTTTTAGGTCTAGTTAGTTTGTAGTGTTGTTAATGTCTTTTTTTTTTTTTTTTTTTGGCTTATTTTCTGCCTAGTTGGTATATCCATGATTGAAAGTGGGTTACTGAAGTCTAATTATTATTGCTTAATTGTCTGTTCCTCCATCTATTCTGTCAGTGTTTGCTTCATATATTTTAGGACCATGTTGCTAGGTACATATATACTTACAATTGCTGTATCTCCTTGATGAATTGATCTTATTATAGAATATGACTTTTTGTCTTTAGTAACACATTTTGTCTTAAAGTCTATTTATATTAGATATTAATATATCCAGTGCAGCTGTGGTTTGGTACTGTTTGCATGGCATATCTTTCAATTCTTTTACTTTCAACCTATTTCTGTCTTTGAATCTAAAGCATGTCTCTTGCAGACTGCTTTAGTTGGATCACACATTTTTGTCCACTCTGCCAATCTTTGCCTTTTGAGTGGAGTATTTAAACAATTTATATTTAATGTAATTATTTATAAAGTAGAAGTTATAGGATTTACATCTGGCAGTTTCCTATTTGTATTCTATATATGCCTTATGTCTTTTTTGTCCATTTCTCAATTACTGCCTTTTTGATGTTAAACAGATACTTCCTAGTGTACTATTTTCACTGCTTTATTGTTTCCTATATTTTTTGAGTTATCATCTTAGTGATTTTCCTGGTGATTACAGTTAGCTCATAACTTTAAACAATCCAGTTCAAGTTACTACTAAACGTCAAAGGTATACAAATCTTTGCTCCAATATGCTCTTATTTCTCTCTCCTTCTTTAAACTGTGATTGTCCTACAAACTATCTTTATACATTATAAACCTATCAATGGTGTTTTATAATTATTTCTTTATGCAATTATTTTTATAAAACAGATAGGATAAGGAAAGGGTTTTTGATATAATTTGGCTCTGTGTCACCACCCAAATCTCATGATGAATTCTAATTCCCACTGTTGGAGGTGGGGCCTGGTGGTAGGTGATTGTATCATGGGAGTGGTTTCTAATGGTTTAGCACCATCCCCCTAGTGCTGCCTCATGATAGAGTTCTCATGAGATCTGGTTATTTAAAAGTGTAGAGCACCTCCCCTTCACTCTCTCTTCCCCCTGCTCCAGCCATGTATGATGTGCCTGCCTCCTCTTCACCTTCTGCCATGATTGTAAGTTTCCTAAGGCCTCCCCTGCCATGTACAGCCTGTGGAACTGTGAGCCAATTAAACCGCTTTTCTTTATAAAGTACCCAGTGGCAGGTAATTATAGCAATGTGAGAACAAACTAATACCGTGATAAACAAATATTTTTATACTGTGTTTTATATTTACTTATGTAGTATACTTTACTGGTGCTCTTTATTAAATTCATGTGGTGGTCAGTGTCCTTTCAGCCTGAACGACTCTTTTTTAAAACCTTCTTGGTAAAGCAGATCTTCTAGCAACAAAAATCTCCATTCCTCTTTTTAAAAATCCTGGGAATGTCTTAATTTTATATTCATTTATGAAGGCAAGTTTAGCTGAATTCTCAATGAACAGTATTTTTATTTCAACACTTTGGACATGCTACCCACTGTCTTCTGACATCCATACTTTTGCATGAGAAGTCAGCTGTTAATCTTATTGAAGATTCCAGATAATTGATGTAAATTTTCTCTTGAGGCTTTCAAGAAAAAAAAAAAAGGTGTTTGAATTACATCATTTGACTCTGACCATTCTAGCTGTGGGACTTTGAATCTGTTCTATGTGGAGTTTATTGATCTTGGATGTGTAGATTAATATGTTAAAAATTTTGAAATTTTCCAGTCTTTTTGCCAATGTATCTCTCTCATCTCCTCTGAGACTTCTGTTTATTTTGGTACACTTAATGGTGTCCCATAATTCTCTGAGGTTCTGCTCATTTTCTTTTTTCATTTTCCATACTGCTTATAAGATTGGATTATCTCTATTGACCTATCTTCAAGTTTCTTGATTCACTCTTCTGCCATCACAGATCTAGTGTTGAGACACTCATATTTTTGTTATTCGTCTTTTTAAGTTCACAATTTATATCTGCATTTTTAAAGCAAATATAAATTTGATATACTTTATTGATATCTTTTTGGTGAGAGGTAAACCTTTTTATTTAGTTTATATACATAATTTCTATTTTTATTTTTAAAAATACATTTTTTGAAAAATATGGAATGCTTCATGAATTTGTGTTGCATCCTTTTGCAGGGGTGATGCTACTCTTCTCTGTATTATTCCAATGTTAGTATAAGTGTGATTACTGATTTTTTTATTTTGTAATGCATTACTGTCTTTACATTTCTTGAGTGCTTTACACATGGTCTTGTTAATTCTTTGAACTTCTCTACAATAACTTAAGATATTGTCTTCTAGGATCAGAATCTGGGACTCCTCAGGGACATTTTCTGTTGGCTGTAAATGTGTCATGCTTTCCTTTTTCTTTGCATGTTTCATTTTTTAAAATTGAAAATATTATATATCGTAGCCATTCTGGTATCAGTCCTCAACCCTCAAGATTTGTTCTTGCTTAGACTTTGAAAATTTTTGTTGTTGTTTTTCTTGCTTCTGCTTATTTGTTTAGTGACCTTCCTGAACTAATCCTGTAGATTCTGTATTCCTTTTGGTGTGCAGCCACTAAGCACTGTACTATATAGGTTGAGTAGTCCTAATAAAAAAAATCTGAAATCTGAAATGCTCCCAAGTCTGAAACTTTTTGAGTGTGTTGACGTTATGCAAAAAGAAAATGCTGATTGAAGTGTTTCCGATTTCTGGATTGGAAATGCTGAACTGGTATAGATAGTGCAAATATTTATAAATCCTTCCAATTTCAAAATCCAAAACACTTTTGGTCCCAAGCATTTCAGATACTAGATACACAACCTCTCTCTTTCCCTCTCTCTCTATATATATAGATATACATAGAAATATCTAGATATCTATCTATCTATCTATCCATATATGTTTGTTGCAGCACTAATCACAACAGCAAAAACGTGGAACCAACCCAAATGTCCATCAATGACAGACTGGATTAAGAAAATGTGGCACATATACACCATGGAATACAATGCAGCCATAAAAAAGGATGAGTTCATGGTAAATGACGAGTTAATGGGTGCAGGAAACCAACATGGCACATGTATACCTATGTAACAAACCTACACATTGTGACATGTACCCTAGAACTTAAACTATAATTAGAAAATATAATTTTTTAATTATAAATATTAATTTACATTTAAATTAATTTAATTATATTAAATTAATTTAATGTAATTATATTAATTAAATTAATTTAATTATATTAAATTAATTTAATGTAATTATATTAATTAAATTAATTTAATTATATTAAATTAATTTAATGTAATTATATTAATTAAATTAATTTAATTATATTAAATTAATTTAATTATATTAAATTAAATTAATTTAATTATATTAAATTAAATTAATTTAATTTAATTCTGTTCTGTCCCACAGAACTGAATGTTTTGTCAGAAATCGCAGCTGTAAAACCTCTATTCCCTGGGTGCTGTGGCCAGTTAATTTGATTCAGCGCTCAACTCAGTATGGAAAAGAGGGGCCCCAACCCCATGGCATTACCAAAACAATAGCAATTTGCTGGCAACATCACAGCTACTGAAAGCTGTGGTTGAGTTGGAGCAAACAAGTTGGGGATGGATTTAAAAAGAAATCCCAGAGAATCAGTTGACCACAGAAAATTCTGAAATGCTGCAACACATTCATGGGGATCTAACTGAAAGGCTATGCCTAAGTCCAGGGAAGACATGGGAAAGGAGGCATAAGTCATTTACATTTGACTGACCTTGCAGATGTGAATGAGCAGAACCCTGCAGAAGCAGGAAGTGAAAGCTAAAGAAGTGTTGAAAACTGCCTGAAGTTTGGATATGCCTTGTCACCCTTTGAAAGGTGGTAGATACACAAGAAAGGCATTTAAGAAAATCTTCTGATGGACCATTGGCTGACTACTAAATTATACTGACCTAGATGTGACCCCTAGGAAAGGCAAACTTAAAAACAAGAAAAAATATATATAGCTATATAGATATATTTAGATATATATCTAGATACAGAGATAGAGCTATATATATATAGATAGATATCTAGATATAGAGATAGAGCTATATAGATATATATATAGATATAGCTCTATATCTAGAGCTATATCTATATATCTCTGTATCTACTTGTTAATTACCTATCCTATTTATATCTGCATTTTCAAGTAAAATTTATATTTGTCATGCTCCTTCCATTTTAAAGTTGCTTAGTACCCCCTCTCTTTCTTCCAGGTAAAATATGCATTTGTAAAGGTAGAAGAGATATGAGTATTATTACATCGTTTTTATTTATATGCTCAAATTTCACATATAAGTTTTTTAGTTGATTTCTTTTATTTATTACTTTTTGTTATTGCTTTTCTCAATGCTCTCATCTTTCAAATGTGACTTGCTTCTATATTTAGTTTATGAAAAATAATTAAATTCCATGAGATTATTCCCTAGCTAGTCTTAGTAATTCTGAATTCCAGATGGAATAAGAGTTACATCTATTACATTTTAACAAATACGTTTATATACATTCTCTAATATAAGATAGGATATTTCAATTTTATTGCAGTAAATTTATGGCAATAAATTTACATTTATATCTTTTATTTACATTATATCCTTTGCATAAAATCAGTCGGTGAATCATGGCTTAAAAATACATCTTCAATTAGTTATGCAGCAATAACGTCCCCAATATGTATTATCATTTACAATTATAATTTGCTAGATGATACAGATGAGATGTAGTAATGAGTAATATAATTGCCTTTTTAATGCTGTAGTAGGTATGCTGTGGTCATTAATTATCAACTTGACTAATAATTATTGGTAACAATCTTTCCTCTAATAATTATTGCTGATGAATATACATGTTTTGCCCCCATTACCTTTTACCATGACATGAAGATGATATATGTGATTATTAAACTACAGACTTGTCTAAAACAGAGTTAAATAATTTGATATAGTAAAGGTATCCTTGAGCTCAGATAAATTTTCATTAAGCCATGGAACTGCAAAAGGCATTTGACCTAATGACATTTTTCAGATATTAAGGTTATCTCATTCCCCACTCTCCCTCGCAGATTTGTTTCTTTGTATTTCATATATGACGGTGCAAAGCTTCTGGCTGCCTTAAATAGAGGAGTTATTCAGAAGTGTGCTTCTGTAAATGAGAGGGTGTATGTAATCTTAGCACTGAGAAAAAGGAGTAGAAAAAAAGTCTTACAATGCTAACTCTTAAAAATTCTTCATAGTAATTACCAAATTTCATGCAGATGTTCTTCAACTTATGAGAGGGTTGTATCCTGATAAGCTCATTGTAAGTTGAAAATATCTCAAGTTGAAAAGACATTTAGTACACCTAACCCACCAAATGTCATAGTTTAGCCTAGTGTACCTTAAAAGTATGCAGAACACTTATATTAGCGTAGAGTGGGGAAAAAATAATCGAACACAGCATATTTTATAATAACGTGTTGAACATCTCATGTAATTTATTAAGTACTGTACTGAAAGTGAAAAACAGAATGGTTGAATGGGTACTCCAAATACACTTTCTACTGAATGCATATAGCTTTTGTAACATCATAAAGTTAAAAAATTGTAAGTTGAACCATTGTAATTCATGGATTATCTGTGTTTACAAATACCTGTGACCAATAAAACATTTATAAGAAGAAGGGTAGATCTTGTATTTTTTGTGTTCCCAGCACAAGAATAGTGCCTGGCCCCCAGTAGATGCCCAAGAAATATTTGCAGAATGTATAATTAAATAGTGAGATGAGCTAAATATTCTGTAACAATGAGAAGCTGATGTAAGCCAGTCATTGGTAATTGTTAATTTTCATCAAAGAGATCATTCAATAAGCTTTCACAAAAATAACCTCTACTCTAACATTTACCGTTCAAATACACTCTGAGAAACATATTGACACTCACTGAGAAAAAAAAATAAATGTGAGACTCATGATACTGATTTTGAACAAAATTTGCTGCATCTTGGAGCAATAGAGGCTTACACTTGCTATGAGTTTATCAGAAACATCGTCATCAGAACAAACCTAAATTAACTCCTCTTTTAAGAAGTCTAAACCAGTCCAGCTTATGCAGAAATATATTATCATAGCAATTATATTAAATGATTGGTCTAAAGTATTTTTAAAAGCAGATATTTGTGTCATTTTACTCAATTATTTTGGGGGAACATTTAAAATATATTTTATGGCTCAAAATGGGTTTCTAATATTGTAATCTTAATATATGATGTTGTAATTGTGGGAAACAGGGTTTAACTTGAGGTTTACTGATTTATGACTACCATCCAAGAAATAATAAAATAATTAGATAATATATTGGTTCCTTTGAAGAGAAAGTATGGGTGGTGAATGATGTATTCTTACAAACAATACAGGAGGAATTCATAGGCAGTGGTTTGTCTAAACAAAGAACGGTTGTAGTAACCCGCAGTTTTTCTTATGATCAATATGAACCTGGGAAATGGCACTACTTAAACTAAATATAGGATAAGGTAGTGGAAAGCCCTGTGGTTAAGAGCAGGAATTCCAAGGTCAGGAGACCCTGGGTTGGAGGCTCATCTCTCTATTTAGTATGAATTTTAACGCAAGTTATTCAATTATTCTGAACCTAGTTTCATAATCTTTGAAACACTGGTTATGAAAATAAGATCATGTCATGGTATTATGGGAATTTCAAGTAGGTAATGCTTTTATTATGGTTGTATAATAGTGGCTGTATCAAAATGTTGTTGATAGGATTAAGTATAGGAAAATTATTTAGTGTACTTGGCAACATCTAAATAAATACTATGTATTATTTATTATTGCAATTACAAAATATGCACAATCCAAATACTACAGAAACATTTTTAAATTACATGTAAATACAGATATAACTTTTAGACAAAACTATTTTCAAAATCAACAGTATCATATTTATTAAATAATTTGTCTCAAATAATCCATCAGTAAGTCTGTTGAAGAACATTTTTTTGTTTTCTGAAATATTCTCTTTAAGCCTAATTGATATTCTGTCCTCTAATGTGAGGAAGTATGTAAGCAGAAGGATGGTTCATAGCTAGTCACTTTATTCCTCCAGGTCATTCTAGAGAGAATTTTAATGTGGATTTCACATTGCATCACTGGTATGGGTGGCTTATTTTGTCTGACTCTCTAAATAGACTCATGCTGGAAACTTACTCCATTTGTGATGTCCTTCAACATTTGACCAAGCATACTTTGTCAGATTGGTCTAAACTCTATAGTGGTAACAAAATTAAAACATTTTATAATCTAGTACAGCCCACTCAGACATCATGCTCTTCTTTTATCTCTACTGAATAAATGCTCATGACTTGGCAAGTATTAAAGATTTATCTATTTATTAACATTTTACTCACAAGGATAAAACTCTTGAAATATTACAGCTCATTTTCAAGAATGTCCTTGGGATGGAAAGCAGATATATTTTTTGTCACATTACATTTTCAAACCATGTAGGTCACTGTCATAAAGCAGTCACTAGAAAAGTTAAATGAAACCGCATTATGCAATAGATTTTTTTCATATTTTAGATACATATACATTTATATAATACTTGACTGTAAATTTTGATGGCAGGGCTAAGTACTCTGTGGAGAGATTGCTAAGCTCTTAAGAAGGTAAACAATTTTTGGAATGGAAAGAATTGTATTTTTCATTGAATGGTGGCAAAATTTTTGTTTACCTTTATTAAGAAAATTTTATTTATTTTGGTTAAAAATTAAGTGAAAAATATGGTAGAGGGTCTTGCCTTGCTATTCCATTTTCTCTGTCTGACTCTTGAATGCTTTATGCATAGAATAGAATTATTGTGGGGGGTAAGGGGGTAGGATGCCAGTTTATCAGATAGGGCAAAATATCAGTTTTTCATCCCAGTTGGCTCCAGAACATTTGCTAGCAGTCCTCAATTGCTATTGTGAGGAGTGCATTAGGTGCTAGTGTGGATTTTAGCATGGTGGTTAAGACTGTAGGATTGGAATTGGCCAAGACTGGATTGTATCCAATTTCCATTACTTAATAATCTTTTTCCTTAGTTAGCTTATGTGTAAAAAGGGTGTAATAACAGTGTGTTACTGGATGGTTGTATGGGAAAAAAAGGATAGTTTAGTACAACACCTAGAAAATATAAGCACTTATAAAAATAAAAGCTATTATTTCCCCTCACATTATAACATTCCCTCAATAAACTATGATTCTCTAAAAAATTAATTTATCTATTTCTCTTTTTTAAAATTTATTTTTTCAGGCTGGGCCACTTATTACCTAGAAGAGTAAATTATGTGAGCATAATTCCCATTCCTGAATTAATGCTTTTTATTTGTTACACTTTAAATATGGTAGATTTCTTTTCTTAGTTCATGATAAGTCATTCAGTCAGTCAGTTCACATTGAACACACCCTCTGTGCCAGTTGTTTCTTTATGCCAGTAGGAGCTGGGATAAAAAAACATAAAAGTTAAATAGGTACCCTGGCTTCAAAGAGCTTGCAGTTTAGTGATAAAGAGAGGCCTGCAAACAGGCAATTGCCTTGCCATGTGATAAGTGTTCTACAGAGAGCAGTGCATGGTGCCACAGGAGCCTATAGTTGGTGTTGGAGACATAATGTTTAAACACAGACCTGAAAGTTGAGTAGTAGGAAGCCAATCAAAATGTGAGGAGGAAAATAATCCACCCAGAAGAAATAGAATGTGCAAAAACCTGTAATGAAGAGTGAACATGGTATATTCAAGAATCTGAAATAAGGTATTTTTGGTTTTGGTAAGAATGCAGAGTGAAATTTCAAAGGTAACAAGCCATTCGGCAGGAGAAATAAACAAAGGCAAGATCACGAATGGATTTTTACATTTTGATTAACTTTTCCTTTATTAAAAAAAAAGAGAAGCCACTGAAAGATATCAAGTAGGGTAAGAAATGATGGCTACTTGTTTAGGAAGTATAATTTGGGGGCAGAGGAAACTAAGGGACAGAGGTCAAAACCAAAGACAAGAGAATAACATAGGAGGCTACTGTAGTAGTTGAGGTAGAAAAGCACGGATGTATAGCCTAAACTAATGCCAGAAATAATTGCAAGAAGCAAATGGACTTGCTAGATGTCTAGAAAGTTGACTCATCAAAACTTTGCAAAAATTTGGATGATGTCTGTGGTAGCAATAACAACAGTTAATACTTACATGACACTTACTATGTTCCCATACTCATCTAAGTGTTTTGCTTATATTAAGCCATTTAATACGCCCAGAAAATGTCTCAGTTAGATAGTATTATAATTTCCGTTTTAGATGAGCAAACTGAGCAACAGAACATTTAAGTAACTTGTCCAAATTCACATAGCTAGTGGGTGGGAAAGCCAGGGTTTCAACCCAGGCATTCTGGCTCTGAAATGCAAGCTATTTAGTACGAGGCTACTCTGCTGATCCAAATGACAGTTACTGATTTAGTATTCATATTCAAAGTACTGTGTCAAGTGCACTATAGTCATTAGTTTGTTTAAATGGTGGCAATTGGTGAAATTGAAGAAGACACAATTAGGTTTCTTGCTTAGTTACAAAGATAGGGGGCGCAGCAGACGAGCACAAGTTGAAAATCGTTAATTGAATTTTAGTCAAGCTTATTTTGGGTTGCCTTTGAGTCACCCAAACAGAGGTGTCCAGTAGGCAGTTTAATGTACATGACTAAAAGACTAGAGAGTTATTTGTCCTGGAGATAAGGGGGGAGGGATAGCATTAGGAGATATACCTAATGTAAATGACGAGTTAATGGGTGCAGCACACCAACACGGCACATATATACATATATAACAAACCTGCACGTTGTGCACATGTACTCTAGAACTTAAAGTATAAAAAAAAATTCTGAATTCACCAGCATATGGATGTTAGCTAGAGACATATAAATGTTCAGACAGAGACTATTACAGAAAAGGAGGCTTGGAGAAGGACACAGAAAAAGATCAACTTCAATGTCAGGACAGAGAAAGATGACGAGAAAGCAGGATAAGGAATGGTCAAAGAGTTGGGGGGAAAATGGAAAATGTGAAGTTACACAAGTCAAGATAAGAAAACTTTTCAAGAATGACAGAGTGGCCAAATTAACAATGTAAAATACTACAAAATATCTAAGAAACTTAAGTCCTGAAAAATGCCTATTCAATATAATATAGAAGTCATTGGTGATCTTAGGGTAGGAAGTTTTAGTTGGTTGGTGGAGGCAGAAGCCAGATTTCAGTAAGTTAAGAAGTGACTGCAAGGTGAGGAAGTGGTGATAGAAAATCTAGACAAGGGACTCAAGGACTTTAGCTGTAATTTGTAAAGGAAGAGTTAGGTGGTAATTGAATGGTGGGTGAGTACGTGTGAAGAGAATTTATAGATCGGTAGAACAGTAAATAGTCCAGAAATAAAGCCACACTTGTGTAGTCAATTGATTGTGCCAAAAAAATTCAATGTGGAAAAGTAGCTTATTCAAGAAATGGTATTGAAAAAACTGCTAATGTGTGAGAAGAAATCTTGATTCCTGATTTAGACCACAAGTAGAAATTAACTAGAGATGGAAGATAGATCTGAAGAACAATTAAAGGATAAAGAGTCTAGAAAAAACATGATTTGGGATAGGAAAATATTTACTCAACAGGTCACAAACTAATATTTAGAAAAGAAAAATATAGTATATAATTTATTAAAGTTCATGTGTTCTGCTCATCAAGACACTTAACTGAATGGGAGGCTAGCAGAAAATACATGCAAAATATATACACATTCATTATAAAGAACTTATACCAAGAATATATAATTACAAAACTCAATAATAAAATGACAACCCAAGAAAATGGGTAAAATTTTGAACAGACACTTTACAGTAGAAAATATATAAATGGCCAATAAACATACAAAACATTAGTCAAAATCATTAGTCATTAGAGAAATGCAAATTTAAACCATAATGAGATACCTCTACATACACAGTAAAATGACTAAAATTAAACAGATTGATAGCAAATGTTGAGGACATGAAGTAACCAGAAATCACATAAATTGCTGGTGGGTATATAAAATTCTCCATCATTGTACAAAAAATTTGTCAATTGCTTACAAAAATAAAAACATGCACCTAGCCTTTGGCTGAGTAATTTCACTGGTATGCGTTTACCTAAAAGACATGAAAAGACTTGTATAAGAATGTTAATAGTAGCTTTATTCATAATAGCTTGAATTTGGAAATAATCCAAATTTCCTTCAACATAAGAATGATTAAAGTAGTGTATTCACATGGCATAATAATTTTCAGCAAAATAATAAAAATAAAAAAAGAAATATTGATAGCCACAAAAATATGTATAAATCTCAGAGCCATCATGCTGTGCTAAAGAAGCTAGGCATAAAAGTTACCTATGTGTGATTTTATTGATATGAAATTCTATGTTAGGTATAGTTAATTGATATTTTTGTAAAAATCGGAAAGTGGGTTGTCTTTGCAGTGGCAAGAATACCTGGGAAATGGGAATGCATAACTTTTCTGGCTAATGGAAATGTTCTATATCTCGAAGTGTGAATCATAACAAGTGGATGCATACAATTATGAAATTGTACACTTTTGATTTATATACACTTTATTGTATATAAATTTTACTTTAAAAAATGCCCTTAATATTGAACCCTAGTTGGTAGGTTTACTTTTTGCAGTAATAGAAGATGGCAATTCTGAAATCCCTTTCTGCGTATTCTAGGATTTAACAAACGAGTAAATAGATTGAGGAATATGGAAACAAAGTCTTCCATTATGGAGGGGAGTAGATATTAATAAAGAATAAATTAAGAACATATTACAATTTTATATATGGAGTGGTATATGGAATTAGAGATTTATGAACTCATAGTTTTAAATACATAAAGTAAATGTAGATATGAGCATATATAAATGTGATACATAAATGTAATACTTATACATAAATATGTATACAAATATTCATATTTTCCTAGCTCTGTTTGCTGAAAGCCCTGAGAAATCATGACGCAGCAGTAGCTATGAGCCCACTTAGTACTTGGATCTTGGTTTCTAAATATTACCATTCACCAAAAAGTACCAGGACCTCTTAAAGAAAAGCCTGCTTCCAAAGCTGGGGCAGGGAAAAGTACAAGATGAGCTAGGAATATCTCGTTGTGGGAGGAAAAAAAAGAAAGTTCTTAAAGAATGTCATGAATACTCAAAAGGACACAAGATTTAACTTGAGAGGAATCTCTCTTAACCAAATCCAGGAAAATTTGACCTCCAAAATAATGATAGAAATTGATTATAGCCCATTGAATAAAGTAAAAATCTATAAGTTGATATTGGTATATATGAATGAATGCATGCATGAGTCACTGAACAGTAAATTAATAAATTAAAAAAGGGAAAACCTTTATTTATAGAATATCAACTAATAAAAGGAAAAGAGAAAACTTCCCACAACATTCTAAAAGAGCAATTGGTCTCACATAAAACGAGGAACACCACTTACATCCTACAAGTGGGAAAGAGAAAAAGAGTATGCAGATATGGGAATGTTTTATATTTGTAGTTGAGAAAGAAAAATATTTCATTTTTCTTTTTGGTGGTGATGGTGTTTTCTCTCTGTCAAGTATGATGTCTGAAATGGCTGTCCAGAAAATGAGCATGATATCAAATTAGAAAATATGGAAGGACCTTGAGGAGCCTATTGATGTTGGAAATAAAGAATTTGTAATGATCCAAACTGGCAATCAGGGTTACTCTTTCATTTTAATTTTATCAGCATTCTGTTCTATCCCTACCTATAATTTAAAATTGTATGGTGAGGAATAAATGTCATTTTTCTTTGAAGACTCATTTATAGAACATTCTTATCAGTTTACGTTTTCACATGCTTATAAACTGCAATTTTCTCTTAGCAATATCCAAGTGAGACAGAGCTAAAAGTAGGGCCAGCATTAACTCCTTGCTGAATCTAAAATTAAATAGCTTTTACTCCTTCACTTTGGAGGGCAGAAGTCCCTTCTTTTGTTAATTAAAATTTTTATTGAGATAACCGTAGAGTCACATGGAATTCTAAGAAATAATACAGAAAGATCCCCTGTATACTTTATCCAGTTTCAGTCAATAGTAACTTTTTGTAAAACTGTAATGTAGTATCAGAGGCAGGATAATGACATTAATGTAATCTACCAATCTTACTCATTTCCATCATTTTACGTATACTCATTTATGTTTGTGTATGTATATTTACTTTGACACAATGTTATTAGATATATATGTCTGTTTATGCACCAACACAGTTCAGGTACTGAAGGTTTCCAACTCCTCAAGTATCTCTTGCATTGTTCTTTTACAACCATTCTTATTCCTCTCCCACTGACCATACCTTCCATTTGTAACCCCTGGTTGCCACTAATCTGTCCTCAATCTTTTAAAATTGTTATTTCAAATGTTTTATAAATGGAATTGTACAATATGTAACTTTTTGAGGTTGTTTTTTAAATTTAAGTCAATTCCCTGAGGATTCATCCTAGTTATGTGAATCAAAAGTTAGCTCTTTTTTAATGCTAAGTATATTCTATGGTATGTATGTACCAGAGTTTATCTTTTGAAGGACAATTTGAACTGATTCCAGTTTTGGGCTTCTACAAATAAAGCTGCTATGAACATCCATACACAAGTTTTGGCAAAAACAATTTTCATTCCTCTGGGAAAAATGACCAAGAATAAATTTGCTGAGTATTAGTGTATTAGCTAGGGCCGCATAGCAAAATAACAAAGACTGGATGGCTTAAGCAACAGAAATTTATTTTCTCATAGTTCTGGAGGAAAGAAATCCAAGATCACGGTGCTAGCAGGGTTGGATTCTTCTGAGGCCTCTTTCACTTGCAGATGATCAACCTTTTGCTGTGTCCGCATGAGGCCTTTTTCCTGTTCATACAAACCCCTGGTGTCTCTTATAGAAGGAGGCCAGTCATCTTGGATTAGGGTCCCACCCATATGAACTCATTTAACCTTAATTGCCTTTTTAAGGTCCTGTCTCCAAATACAGTCACAGTGGGAGTTAGAACTTCAATATATGAATCTTGGGGGCATATAATTCCATCTGTAACATATAATTATGGGGTATTTTACTTTTATAAGAAACTGCCAAACTATTTTCCAGTATGGCTATGCCATTTTGCATTCTCACTAGTATTCTACAAGTGATTCAGTTTCTCTGCATCCAAACATCCTTGGTATTGTCACTATTTTTAATTTTACCCAATTTGTAATCTCAAGTTGTATTTTCCTGATGGGAAATATGTCTATGCTTAACATCTTTTCATGTGCTTATTTATCATCTGTGTATCATCTTCAGTAAAATGTCCGTTCACTTCATTTGCCTATTTTCTAATTGGATTGTTGAATTTTTATTGCTCAGTTTTCAGGGTTCTTTATATATTCTAGATACCAGGCCTTTGTTCAATAAATATTTTTCAAATATTTTCTCCTAGTCTGTAGCTTATCTTTTGATCCTTTTAATAGATATTTTTGTACAAAGAAAAACTATTTAATTTTAATGTGGTCTAATTTGTCAGTTTTTTCCTTGTATAGGTTTTGGAATCAATTTAAAAACTCTGCTGAGAGCTAGATTCCAATGATTTTCTATTTTTTCTAAAAGTTTCATAGTTTTATATTTTACATTCAAGTCCATAATCTATTTTGAGTTAATTTTCATATGGTATAAGATTAGGTCAAAGCTTAATTTTTTTGCCTATGGATATTCAATTGCTCCAGTGCCATTTGTTGCAAAGGCTACTTTTTTTCTGCATTGAATCATTTTGTATCTTTGGCAAAATTCAGTTGGTATATCTGTGTGGGTCTATTTCTGAGTTTCACATTTTGTTTCGTTGGTCTATTATTGAAGCCCTCAATCATGCTACATATCTTGATAATTGGAGCTATATAGCAAGCTTTCCATTTCAGGCAGAGTAATTTTTCCCACTTTATTTTTCTTGGTCAAGATTGTTTTAGTTACTCTAGAGCCTGTGGTTTTCCATATAATTTAAAAAATAAGCTCATCTATATCTACAAAACTTCTTCCCGATTTTTTTTACAGGAATTGCATTAAACTTACAGATCAATTTGGGAGAACTCATATTTTTACTGTGATGAATCATCATCCAATCCATGAGCATAGTATGTCTGTCAATTTAGAGTTTTAAAATATATTTCATAACAATTTTGTAATTTTCAACATATGTAATGTACATAGTTTGATAAGTATATACCTAAATAATTCATTTTTTGAGTAATTGTTAATGTTATTGTTTTTAATTTTGTCGTATCTTCATTGTCAGTATGTGATTCTCTTTTGTGTGTTGATCTTATATCTTACCTCCTTGATGAACTCACTTATCAGTTCTAATACTACATTTTTATATTCCTTGCTATTTTCCATACATTTAAGGAAGTCATCAGTAAATAGAGATAGTTTTATTTCTTTGTTTCTGATCTGTATGTCTTTTTTCTCTTTATTGCCGTGGCTAGATTCCTTGGTATTTTCTATACATTTTAGGGTCTGTGGTATTTTTAGATTATTTAGTATTTTCTATGCATATACACAAGTCATCTGTAAATAGATATAGTTTTATTTGTTTCCAATCTGATTTTTTTATTTATTGCAGTGGCTAGATTCCTTGGTATGTTCAATGCATTGTAGGTTCCTTTGTATTTTTACAGTCCTTGTTATTTTCTATGCATATGAGCAAGTCATCTGTAAATAGAAACAGTTCTATTTTTGTTGTTTCTAATCTGTATATTTTTCTTTATTGGAGTGGCTAGAACTTCCAGCTACATATAGAATAAGAGTGGTGAGAGCAGACATCCTTGCTTTGCACCCTATCTTAGGGACAAAGCATCTAATCTTTCACTATTGGATATGATGTCATCTGTAGATATTTTGCAAATGGCTTTTACTAAACTCAGGTAATTCTCATCTATTCCTAACTTGCTGAGAGTGTTTTATTATGCATAGCTATTGGATTTTCTCAAATGCTTTTCTGCATCAAATGATATATGTTTTTCTTCCTTAGCTTGTTGATATGATGAATTACATTGATTTTTTTAAAGTTGTAACAGCCTGGCACAAGGGGAAAAAAAACACTTTGTTATGGTATGTAATTATTTTTATACATTAATGGATTAAATTTGCTAATATTTTCTTTCAGATTTTTGTACTTACATTCATGAGAGATGTTGGTCTGTATATTTCCCTGTTTTTGTTGTCCTTTCTGGTTTTGTCATCAGGATAATATTTGCCTCATGAAATGAGTTGGAAACCATTCTCTACCATTCTGTGTTCTTGAAGAGATTGTGTAGAATCAGTTTTAATTCATTTTGGATATTTGGTATAATTCTGCACTAAAACCATCTAGTTCTGAAGATTTCTTTAGTAGGAACTTTTAAATTACCAGTTTTAAATTACTTTAACAATTATACAGCTATTGACGTTATGCACTTCATTTTTGTTGAATTTTAATAGTTGATAGTTTTGAAGGAATTATTCCATTATTTTTAAATTGTTAAATTTATGAGCAAAAGTCATTTGTAATATTTCCTCATTATCACTTTAATGGCTATAGGATATGTAGTAATATCTCCTATTTCATTCTTGATATTGATTTGTGTCTTTTTTTGTATATGTTGCTAGAGATTTATCAATTTAACTGATTTAAAAAAAACCTCAGTTTTTTCCTAATGATTTTTTCTATTTTTTTCTGTTTTCAATTTCACTGACTTTTGCTCTTATCTTTGTTTCCTTCATTTCTTTGGGTTTATTTTTCTTTCTCTAGTTCCTTAAGATAGAAAATTGATTTGAGATCTTTCCTCATTCTAATGTAAGCCTTTTGAGCTATAAATTTTCCTCTATGCACTGCATTAGCTACACCTCACATGTAGGCTGTGTTTTTGTTTTCATTTACCTGCATATATTTTTAATATCCATTGACACTCTTTATCCATGTATTTAGAAGTGACTTATTTTTCATGTGTCTAAAGATTTTCCTGTTTTCCCTTTTTCGTTTTCTAATTTTATTCCATTATAGTCAGAGAATATACTAGGTATGATTACACTTTAAAATTCTTTAAATTTGTTGAAGTTTGTTTTATGTTCCAGGACATGGTCTTGGTAACTTTTCCATGGGTGCATGAAAAAATATATATTGTGCTATTGTTAGGTGACATGTTTTATATTTGTGAATTAGATCCTGCTGACTGATGTTGTTCAGATCTTCTATTTTCTCACTGTAGGTAGTAATTTTATCCGTTGCTGAAAGGAAGATGTAGAAGTCCTTGACCATAATTGTGGATTTGTCTGTTTCTCCTTTCAGTTCTATCAGCTTGTGCTTCCTGAACTTTCAGGCTCTGTTGTTTGATGCATGCAGCGTTAGAATCACTATGTCTTTCTAAAATATTGATAACTATCATTATTTGTCTCTAATAATTTTCTTTGCTCTACATTCTACTTTATCAGATACTAACATAGCCATTACTGTTTTTCTTTGATTAATGTTTGCATCACATATATTTTTCTATCTTCCTACTTTCAACCTACGTCTGTCAAATTTGAAGTGTTTCTATGGGCTATAGTTGGATTGTGTTTTCATATCCACATTGTCCATCTCTGTGTTTAGAGTGGTATACTTAAGCAATTAACATTTAAGGTAACTATTAACATGATGTTGCTTAAAACTGCCATTTAATTTGCTTTCTATTTGTTTCCCCTGTTTCTCATTCCTCTTCCTGTTTCTTTTTCTTGCCTTCTATTGGTTACCTGAATATTTTTTAAGATTTCATATTGCTTTATTTATTGAGTTATTTAGTGCATCTCTTTGTGGAGTATTCATAGGATTATTCTATAGATATACCTATATCTATCTAAAATCTGTTATCATTTGAATTTGTGTTTTTGTAGTGTCTCTTCCAGTTGCTTTCAAAATTTTTCTTTGTCTTTACTTTTTGAAAGTTTAATTATGATGTGTCTTGACATGGATTTCTTTGAGTTTATCTTGTTGGAATCATTCAGCTTCTTGGATCTGTAGGTTTGTATCTTTTGTAAAATTTGGAAAGTTTTCAGTTATTTTTTCAAACATTCCTTCAGACTCACTCTTTCTCTTCTGAGACTGATGATACAAATTTGGATCTTTTAGTATTGTTCTAGAGGCTCCTCAGTCTCTGCTGAACTTTTTCAGTCTATTTTCTCTGTTGTTTAGGTAAATTCTATGACCTGTCCTCAAACTCACTGTTTCTAATGTCTGTAATCTCCACTCCTATTATGTTCATGAAGTTTAACATTATGGGATTTTTCTATAATTTCCATTTAGTTATTTTTATAAGTATTCTTTCTTTGCTGAAATTTTCTGTGTTGTCACTTGTTTCAGGATAATTTGAAATTAAATATTGAAACATAGTAACGATGACTTCATTAACTATGATGAAAATCCATATTAGATAATTGCAACATCTGATTCATCTTAGTGTTATATCAATTGTCTTTTCTCACTTAGGTTGTGGTTGTCTTGGTTCTTGGAATAATAGGTAACTTTTAATTGTATCCTGGCCATTTTGTCTATTATGTTAGGAGATTCTGGATTCTATTTCATTTTTTTAAAGCAGTTACCCTATTTCTAGCCTACTTTTTAATCCTGTAATTCTAATGGCAATTTAAATTTTAGAACCCTGGTGGTGTTATTTTGATCTGATTGGTTTATATGTTACTGTAGGAATTCCCACTTGCCTGTTGATGTTCCCTGAGTGTGTGGAAGGAGTTTTCTCAGTCTGGGTTGCTGTGTCTCTCACAGTGGCAGAAGGGTGGCAAGGGATCCACTACCCATGACCCCTACTTCATAGTTTCTCTGAGTAGGGAAGATGATTCTCAGGTCAGGAGTGTAAAAGAGATTTCCTAGGTCTGGCAGCTTGTTGTTACTGGGTCCCTATTGCTGATTCTGCCACCAGCGCTAGTGCCCCTGGACAGAGAGGAGTTTTCTAGGCCTGGGTAATTACCATTGTTGAGTCCTCTTGCCTCTTTTGCCCATCTGACATAATTCTTCCTCAAAGGAAGTTGTGTAAAAGAGACTCCTCAGGCAGGAATTCTTGCTATGGCTTGGTCCCTCTAGAAGGTTCTGCTGGCTTCTCTTGCCTACCCAGTGTTGCTGGGTAGAAAATGGGTGTCTCAGGACCAAAGAGGCATCCAAGACCAAGCCAATTGTTGTGACTGAGTCCCTCCTGCTGCTTCCATTCATTGTTTCCAGTATCTCTTGGAGGGGAAGAGAATCTCAATCAAGTGGGAAAGGGGAGTGCTTCATGGCTGATTTAAACTGATGGGATTACTTGTTGATTGATCCTCCTTTTATTGGTGTCGGACTTGTCCAGTGTTCTCAGAGGTACTCTTAATTGATCTCAGAAGACAAATTAGAATATGTGGGCTGCCTTCTGTTGCTAGGTTGGGATCAGCAAATGCCTGGTCTGACTTCATTTTCTCCTCTTGGTTGGGGTAAATGTAAGACATTCCCCGCTACTCTGTTTTTCCTCCAATCCTGGGATCCCAAACCAGTCTGTTCTCTTATCACCTTCCAGAGTTCTTCTTTGGTTGTTGGTTGCATTATTTCCAGCTTACAGCTGTGCTTAGCAGGGAGGAGCAAGGAGAAGCAGGTCTATACCAGATATACTTGTCTGGAACAGAAGTCCCACACCATTTAATTTTGACAGTGATTTGTTTTTAATAGCTGTGCAAGAACTACACTTAATGCTTAACATCCATACCCCAAATATTTGAATGTTTTATTTATCTTTTTCTCTTATATAAATTTTAAAGCAGTTTTGCAGCCAAATGATAATATATTATTCCTATAGAGGTAATTCACTAAGATTTATTTTTAAGTTCTGAAATCCTTTGATCATGACTTGATCTTTGCTATCGTAGCTTAAGTGTAAAGTTTTCTGATAGCTCATTCAACCAAGGCTTTGTACCATTTACTGTTCACTGGAACCTTCTCTTAGAATGAGATTGAGCAGCTTTGCATAAAATGAGGAGGTAAGAAAGGATAAAAAGAATATAAATTGGCTTAGTTCTTATATTTAAAAACATTTTGGAAGAGAAATATTATCTTTGACAAGAACAATGATGGGAGCGTTGAAGTAATTGGAGATACTGTGAATACGTACTTTGAAATTTAGATGTAGATTGAGCACAAAGAAAATACCAATTTTATTTGAAAAGATATATTTCTAATTAATAACTTTTCAACAAAGCTTTTCTAAGTTCTATCATGGCAAATAGAATTGTTAATTAAATGTTTAATGTTATTTATAAGAAACATAACAGTTTGGGGTTACTTGTTCAGTGTAGTCAAATTGTATATTTATGAGCTATTATCCAAACTTTAAATTAGAAACCATTGAAGAACATGTGCATATTGAACCTGTGTTCATTTTACAATATTTGCTGGCATAATTTTAGTGGGGAAAATTATTCAGACTTATATAATTCTAATAACTTTGGTTTTATGACATTGTTGGGTATATATATGATTTATGTGATGCCAAAACATTGGTTAGGAAGGCAATAGCTAATTATAACTTTTTCATGGTAAATCACTTTCATTTATATGGCATGGTTTCTACTAGCAAACTATGAAAAGTAGAAACTACTACTAATAAATGCTTCTGTGCATAAACACATTCACTGAGCAACTGAAACAAATTGTTCAGGATCAAAATTTGGTCAAATCATATGACTCTGGAATAATCACGTTATATATTACCAGTTTTGAATCATTATCACTACCACTCTTTTTCCCAATTTACCACAGTAAGTATTTGGTCCAGAATCTCTTCATCATTGACTCTGATATATTTACTCTGTCAAGCAGATTTTGTCCTTTTTTTCCTTATGGTATCTAGTACTAAAAGAATTTTATTCCATACATTTTCTGAGAAAATCTAATTTGCTTTTCCAATTGCTTAGAATTAGTCTATTGGCAGACATGGAGGCCCTTAAGGAGCCATTTGCTCTCTCAGTTTAGTGTGCAGAACAAATTAGTACTTCCCAAAATAATACCAATTAAGCTAACGTTAAAAAGTTAGTATCTATGTTAATCTCAGGAGACAAGTTATCGCATCCCTCCAAAAGGGCTGCCACTCAAGGTCAATGCTTTTCAGATTGCATAGTATGCTACTTTTATATTATTCTCCGAAGATCTGCTTTTGCTAGATGCTATCTACCATTACTATTTCTACTTCTGCTGCTGCTGCTGACACACTATTACACTTATTTTTTCAATCCACAAATTTTAGCATTCATTTTGACAATTGTACTGGGTAGGAGTTCAAAAGACCTGAATTCTTTTTCTAATTCTTTTAAAACTACTGTGTGACATTAGACAATCATTTTAATATTCTATCAGTCATTTCCTCATTTGAAAAATTAGCACACTGGACTAGATCAACTGGTGCACTAATGCTCTTGGACCAATTTTGGTAAATAGTGTTTTATTGCAACATAGCCATGTTCCTTCATGTATGTATGTGTATAACTACTTTCATACTGCAACACCAGAGTTGAATATTTGCATCACAGACCCTATGACCTGTAAGCCTAAATATTTATTATGTGTACCTTTCAGAGAAAGTTTTTCAATCCTGGATCAAATGATCAAAGTTTTTTTTTCCAGTTGTACACATTTATCACTCAAGAAGATTCTGATGGAAAAAAAATCTTAGCCTGCCTACCAAATATGAAAATAGTTTTAAATTATTTAATTTTCTCTTGTGAAACTTCTCCAAATTACAAAGTCATCCCAGTTCATTTAAATACAGAGTTATCACAAGTGATAGTCCTACTGAGTGAAGACAGAGTGATAAACCCAATGGTAGTCATATTTTTTAGCAGTTTGCCCATTTTTCTAATACTTCAATATTGTTGTCTCTATTATAAGAGATGTAGCTTAATCCTAAATCCATCTACATTTAATGGGAGATTTTTATTCAAAGTCCATTTTGAAAAACAGTCATATTTCTCAAATTATCAGAAATCAAATGGAAGAAAAAATATAAAGTGAAAATATAAATGACAAATTCCTAAACTTATAGGAAAAAATGTAGATATATATAGAGATTGGAAGTATATGTATGTTTACACTAATTGGTAGAAGATATTAACAGTGAAGGCCCTAGTTTTATTATACATCAGGGAGGATGATTGGCATTCATATTGGATTGATGCCTAATGTGTTTTATTTTTCTGTGACTTTCAAAGCACTAAAATGAAAATATGTCAATTATGTGGCCACTGGGAAGTGATGAACTGTCAATTTTCAAATTAGTAAAAGATCTTAAAACCTATGATCAGGAACTTAATTGCACATTAGAGGCAAATTGGGAATTACTGCAGCATTGTGAGAAGAGAGTGAAAACATCAATTTATTGTGAAACTTTTTGACTGAAGAATGGAAATAAAGTACAGAGCACAACCAAAGTCACACCAGAGAAACCTAGGACAGTTATATAAATGAGATTTTCCTTCTCTCTTACTTCTTACAAGATCTTTATCAGCTGAGTGATCATATGTGTTTATCTTGTTTAATTTTAGTTTATATAAAATATTGTGGTAGAGTTTTGGCAAAAATGGTCACAACTATTCCCTCAATGGTATCCACATCTCTTGCAGTGTGGTTTTGGCGGTGCTGCCATTAAAACGTGGAGTCCATTTCCCTACAACTTAAGCCTGGGCTGGCCTTATGACCTGGTTTGGCCAACTGAATTCAATAGAATTGTTTATATACTAGTTTTGAACAGACTTCATGAGACGCTTCTTTCTTCTACTCTTTCAAAGGAAGTCCCAATAACCTTCACATCACAATATTTTAAAAGCCCTATATAGTCTCTGCAGCATTGAAATAGGGTTGGCTTTTGTATTCAGTAGAATGCAGCATCAGAGACAGTTTCTGACCTCTTAAACCAGGTGAGAAGTACATTATGTCTGGACTTCTGGAGTAGTAACATGGGGAAGCCAGCTACCAGTTATAAGGACACACAAGCAGTCTCATGGAGAGAGTTTAACATGGAGAGAAACCTCCTTGTCAGTACCAGCTCGCCAGCCATATGGCTGAACTACCTTGGAGAGCGATCCTCACACCCTAGTCAGGCCTAAAGATGACTGGAGTTGCAGATGACACCTGACTACAGCCTCACAAGAAACCACAAGCCAGTATTGTCCAACTGAGCTGCTCCTGAATTCCAGCTCCACAAACCCTTCAATTGCTATCCTTTGACTGTTTGGTTTTTTTATATGTTATACAACTATTTCTAACAATAAAGGGTAACTGAACAGGGTATGGGGGCTTTAGCTGCATTAGGAACTATGGCCTGTTGGTGGTGGCAGAGGTAGTATGGGCAAGTATGATGCATTTAAATTTCTCTGTCTTAATAATTTGTTTCCCCACAATGAGCAAATTCTGATTCAAAATGTTTGTCCTTTTCTATTCATTCTTCGATTTCATGAGATTGTATTAATTTTATTTGTGTGTGTGTATATATATGCATACACACACACACACACACTCACTCTTATTGTTTGATGTATCAGCTTTACATATCTTATATCCAGCTTGTTAAAGAGGAGGAGTTTGGCATAACTACATTACCACAAAAATTATTATAATCTTTGAGTTCTCAAATTTTGCTAGTTATACAAATGCTACATTAGATTGATAGATAGATAGGTAGATAGACAGACAGATAGAGGTTGTGAGAGAGAGAGAGAAAGAAAAAGACAATGTCTCACTCTGTTGCTTAAGCTGGGCTGCAGTGATGTGATGATAGCTCACTGCAGCCTTCACCTCCTGGTCTCAAGTGATCCTCCTGCCTCAGCCTCCAGAATAGCTGGGACTACAGGCACATACCACCATGCCTGCCCATTTTTAAAAAAAATTTTGTAGAGATAAGGGCTTTGCTAAGTTGCCCAGGCTGGTCTCAAACTCCTGGCCTCAAGTGATCCTCCTTCCCTGGCCTCCGCTGGGATTACAGGCATAAGCCACTGCATCAAGCCCATCATCACTATTTTTAATCATAGTATTAACTATATTCCTTACATTTATGCTAATTGTCGAATATTTCCTTTCTGCTAGTTTTTAACCATTCATCTCTTAGTTGGCAGAAGTTTGTTCCTTAGGAGATAGTTTCTTCAAGAAGACTCATGGGAACTGAATTGTGTGGCCACAACAATATATTCTTGTCTTCATACTTGAATGGCTGGAAATACAATCTTTAAGTCAGATTTTCTTTAAGGATTTTAAAGACATTGCTCTAATACTTTTTAGTATTCAATGTGTTATTTGGAAAATCTGAGGTTAGCCTGACTGATTTTATACCAAGACTGAATTTAATATTTTTGATAAGCTGCCAAGGGTTCTTCACTTTATTTTTTTAAAAAATCTAACATTTACTAAGCGATTACCATATGTTATGAAATAACTATACAGGAGGTTTAACCCTTATCCCCATTTTTATAGATAGAAAAACTGAGGCACAGAAAGTTAAGTAAGTTTCCCAGTGCCATACAGGAACTAAGTGACTCAAATTTTTCTAAAATAGTGGCAAGGGTCCCAGAAAGACTGATTCTCCAATTCTAGGAATAATGAACTTGGGTTTTCTTTCTGTGTTGTCAATTCTGAACATGCATGTTGTATCTGCCTTCTCAGCATTCTTTGCTCAGCACAGATTCAATTTTTTAATGGTTTTTTTTCTTTCTGTTTCTTTCTCAGATGCCCAAGAAATAGAAACCGTCTGAACTATCCTGCCAGCCATTATCCTAGTCCTTATCGCTCTCCCATCCCTACGTATCCTCTACATAACAGACGAGGTCAACGACCCCTCCTTTACTATCAAATCAATCGGCCATCAATGATATTGAACCTACGAATACACCGACTATGGTGGACTAATCTTCAACTCCTATATACTCCCCCCATTATTCCTAGAACCAGGTGACCTACGACTCCTTGACGTTGACAATCGGGTGGTCCTCCCAGTTGAAGCCCCCGTTCGTATAATAATTACATCGCAAGATGTCTTACATTCATGAGCTGTCCCCACATTAGGCCTAAAAACAGACGCAATTCCCGGACGCCTGAACCAAACCACATTTACCGCCACACGGCCAGGAGTATATTATGGCCAATGCTCAGAAATCTGTGGAGCAAACCACAGCTTTATGCCTATCGTCCTAGAGTTAATCCCCCTAAAAATCTTTGAAATAGGACCCGTATTCACTCTATAGTGCCCCTTTCACCCCTCTCCATAGCTCACTGTAAAGCTAACCTAGCATTAACCTTTTAAGTTAAAGATTAAGAGGGCCAACACCTCTTTACAGTGAAATGCCCCAACTAAATACCACTGTATGACCCACCATAATCACCCCAATACTCCTTACACTATTTCTCATCACCCAGCTAAAAATATTAAATACAAATTACCACTTACCCCCCTCACCAAAATCCATAAAAATAAAAAACTACAATAAACCCTGAGAATCAAAATGAACGAAAATCTATTCGCTTCATTCATTGCCCCCACAATTCTAGGCCTGCCCGCCGCAGTGCTGATCATTCTATTTCCCCTTTTACTGGTCCCCACCTCCAAATACCTCATCAACAACCGACTAATTACCATCCAGCAGTGGCTAATTCAACTGACCTCAAAACAAATAATAGCTATACATAATACCAAGGGACGAACATGATCTCTTATATTAATATCCTTAATCATTTTTATTGCCACAACCAATCTCCTCGGGCTCCTACCCCACTCATTTACACCAACCACTCAGCTATCTATAAACCTAGCCATGGCCATCCCCGTGAGCAGGCGCAGTAATTATAGGCTTTCGCTTTAAAACTAAAAATGCCCTAGCCCATTTCCTACTACAAGGCACACCTACACCCCTTATCCCCATACTAATTATTATTGAAACTATCAGCCTACTTATTCAGCCAATAGCCCTGGCCGTACGTCTAACCGCTAATATCACTGCAGGTCACCTACTCATGCACTTAATTGGAAGTGCCACATTAGCAATATCGGCTATTAATCTTCCTTCAACACTCATCATCTTCACAATTCTAATTCTACTAACTATCCTGGAAGTCGCCGTCGCCCTAATCCAAGCCTACGTTTTTACACTTCTAGTGAGCCTCTACCTGCATGACAACACATAATGGCCCACCAATCACATGCCTATCATATAGTAAAACCCAGCCCATGACCCCTAACAGGGGCCCTCTCAGCCCTCCTGATAACCTCCGGCTTAGCCATATGATTCCACTTCTACTCCACAACCCTGCTCACACTAGGCCTACTAACCAATGCACTAAACATATACCAATGATGACGTGATGTAATGCGAGAAAGCATGTACCAAGGCCACCACACACCACCCGTCCAAAAAGGTCTCCGATATGGGATGGTCCTATTTATCACCTCAGAAATTTTTTTCTTCGCAGGATTTTTCTGAGCTTTCTACCATTCCAGCCTAGCCCCTACCCCTCAACTAGGAGGGCACTGACCTCCAACAGGCATCACCCCACTAAACCCCCTAGAAGTCCCACTTCTAAACACATCTGTCTTGCTCGCATCAGGAGTATCAATCACTTGAGCTCACCACAGCCTAGTAGAAAATAACCGAAACCACATGATTCAAGCACTGCTTATTACAATTTTACTGGGCCTCTACTTCACCCTCCTACAAGCCTCAGAATACTTCGAATCTCCTTTTACCATTTCCCATGGCATCTATGGTTCAACATTTTTTGTAGCCACAGGCTTCCACGGACTCCACGTCATCATTGGATCAACTTTCCTCACTATCTGCCTCATCCGCCAACTAATATTTCACTTTACATCTAAACATCACTTCGGCTTTGAAGCCGCCGCCTGATACTGGCACTTCGTAGATGTAGTCTGACTATTTCTATACGTCTCCATCTACTGATGAGGGTCCTACTCTTTTAGTATAAACAGTACCATTAACTTCCAATTAACTAGTTTTGATAGCACTCAAAAAAGAGTAATAAACTTCACCCTAATTTTAATAGTCAATACCCTTCTAGCCCTACTACTAATAATTATTACATCCTGACTATCACAACTCAACAGTTACATAGAAAAATCTAACCCTTACGAATGTGGCTTCGACCCCATATCCCCCGCCCGCATTCCTTTCTCCATAAAATTTTTCCTAGTAGCCATCACCTCCCTATTATTTGACCTAGAAATTGCCCTCCTACTACCCTTACCCTGAGCCCTACAAACAACCAACTTACCACTAATAGTCATATCATCCCACTTATTGATCATTATCCTAACCCTAAGCCTGGCCTACGAATGATTACAAAAAGGGCTGGACTGAGCTGAATTGGTACACAGTTTAAATAAAACGAATGATTTCGACTCATTAAATTATGATGATCATATTTACCAAATGCCCCTTATTTATATAAATATTATACTAGCATTTACCATCTCACTTCTAGGAATACTAGTATACCGCTCACACCTGATATCCTCCCTACTATGCCTAGAAGGAATAATATTATCACTATTTATCATGGCTACTCTCATAACCCTTAATACCCACTCCCTCTTAGCCAATATTGTACCTATTACCATGTTGGTCTTTGCTGCCTGCGAGGCGGCAGTAGGCCTAGTCTCAATCTCTAACATATACGGCTTAGACTACGTACATAACCTAAACCTACTCCAATGCTAAAGCTAATTATCCCAACAATCATACTACTACCACTAACATGATTCTCCAAAAAACATATAATTTGAATCAACACAACCACCCATAGCCTAATTATCAGCATCATCCCCCTATTTTTCAACCAAATCAACAACAATCTATTTAGCTGCTCCCTATCTTTCTCCTCCGACCCCCTAACGACCCCCCTCCTAATACTGACTACCTGACTTCTGCCCCTCACAATCATAGCAAGCCAACGCCACCTATCCAACGAACCACTGTCACGAAAAAAGCTTTACCTCTCTATACTAATTTCCCTCCAAACTTCCTTAATTATAACATTCACAGCCACAGAGCTAATCATATTTTATATCTTCTTCGAAGCCACACTTATCCCCACCCTAGCTATCATCACCCGATGAGGCAACCAACCAGAACGCCTAAACGCAGGCACCGATTTCCTATTCTATACCCTAGTAGCCTCCCTCCCCCTACTCATCGCATTAATCCACACCCACAACACTCTGGGCTCACTAAATATTTTACTACTCACCCTTACTGCCCAAGAACTGCCAAACTCCTGAGCCAATAACTTAATATGACTGGCATACACAATAGCTTTCATAGTAAAAATACCCCTTTACGGACGCCACCTATGGCTCCCTAAAGCCCACGTTGAAGCCCCTATTGCTGGCTCAATAGTACTTGCTGCAGTACTCTTGAAATTAGGTGGCTATGGTATAATACGCCTCACACTCATTCTTAACCCCCTGACAAAACACATAGCTTACCCATTCCTCGTACTGTCTCTATGAGGCATAATCATAACAAGCTCCATCTGCCTATGACAAACAGACTTAAAATCGCTCATTGCATACTCTTCAGTCAGCCACATAGCCCTCGTAGTAACAGCCATTCTTATCCAAACCCCTTGAAGCTTCACCAGCGCAGTTATTCTCATAATTGCCCATGGACTTACATCCTCATTATTATTCTGCCTAGCAAACTCAAACTACGAACGAACCCACAGCTGCATCATAATCCTCTCTCAAGGACTTCAAACCCTACTACCACTAATAGCTTTCTGATGACTTCTAGCGGGCCTCGCCAACCTCGCCTTGCCCCCCACCATTAACCTACTAGGAGAACTCTCCGTACTAGTAACCACATTCTCCTGAACAAACGTCACCCTCCTACTTACAGGACTTAACATATTAATCACAGCCCTATATTCCCTCTGTATATTTACCACAACACAATGAGGGCCACTCACACATCACATTAACAACATAAAACCCACATTTACACGAGAAAACACTCTCATATTTATACACCTATCCCCCATCATCCTTCTATCCCTCAACCCTGATATTATTACTGGGTTTACCTCCTGTAAATATAGTTTAACCAAAACATCAGATTGTGAATCTGATAACAGAGGCTCATAGCCCCTTGTTTACCGAGAAAGACTACAAGAACTGCTAACTCCTATCCCCATGTCTAACAACATGGCTTTCTCAACTTTTAAAGGATAACAGCCATCCGTTGGTCTTAGGCCCCAAAAACTTTGGTGCAACTCCAAATAAAAGTAATAACCATGTATGTTACCATAACCACCCTAGCCCTAACTTCCTTAAATCCCCCCATCCTTACCACCTTCATTAACCCTAGCAAAAAAAATTCATACCCTCACTATGTAAAATCCATCATCGCATCCACTTTTGTTATCAGCCTCTTCCCCACAACAATATTCATATGCCTAGATCAAGAAGTTATTATCTCAAACTGACACTGAGCAACAACCCAAACAATTCAACTCTCCCTGAGCTTTAAACTAGACTATTTCTCTATAATATTTATCCCTGTAGCACTATTCGTCACATGGTCCATCATAGAATTCTCACTATGGTATATAAACTCAGACCCAAACATCAATCAATTCTTCAAATACCTACTTATCTTCCTAATCACCATATTAATCCTAGTCACCGCTAACAACCTGTTCCAGCTTTTCATTGGCTGAGAGGGTGTAGGGATCACGTCTTTCTTACTAATTGGCTGATGATATGCTCAAGCAGATGCCAACACAGCAGCCATCCAAGCAATCCTATACAACCGTATTGACGACATCGGTTTCATCCTAGCCCTAGCATGATTTCTCCTACACTCCAACTCATGAGACCCACAACAAATATACCTCTTAAGCGCTAACCCGAACCTTACCCCACCACTAGGCCTCCTCCTAGCAGCAGCAGGCAAATCAGCTCAATTAGGCCTTCACCCCTGACTCCCCTCAGCCATGGAAGGCCCTACCCCTGTCTCAGCCCTACTCCACTCAAGCACTATAGTTGTAGCAGGAGTCTTCCTACTCATCCGCTTCCACCCCCTAGCAGAAAATAGCCCACCAACCCAAACTCTTACACTACGTCTAGGCGCTGTCACCACTCTATTCGCAGCAGTCTGTGCTCTCACACAAAATGATATCAAAAAAATTGTGGCCTTCTCCACTTCAAGCCAACTAGGGCTCATAATAGTCACAATCGGTATCAACCAACCATACCTAGCATTCCTACATATCTGTACCCACGCCTTCTTCAAAGCTATACTATTTATATGCTCCGGATCCATCATCCACAACCTCAACAATGAACAAGATATCCGAAAAATAGGAGGACTACTCAAAACTATACCCATCACTTCAACCTCCCTCACCATTGGCAGCCTAGCACTAGCAGGAATGCCCTTTCTCACAGGTTTCTACTCCAAAGACCTCATCATCGAAACCGCAAACATATCATACACAAACGCCTGAGCCCTATCTATTACTCTCATCGCCACCTCCCTGACGAGCGCCTACAGCACTCGAATAATTCTTCTCACCCTGACGGGTCAACCTCGCTTCCCAACCCTTACCAATATTAACGAAAACAACCCTGCCCTATTGAATCCCATTAAACGCCTGACAATCGGAAGCCTATTCGCAGGATTCCTCATCACCAACAATATTCTCCCCACATCCATCCCCCAAATGACAATCGCACTTTACTTAAAACTCACAGCCCTGGGCATCACTTCCCTAGGACTTCTAACAGCCCTAGACCTCAACTACCTAACCAACAAACTCAAAATAAAATCCCCACTGTATACATTTTACTTTTCTAACATGCTCGGATTCTACCCCAATATTATACACCGCACAATCCCCTATCTAGGCCTTCTTACAAGCCAAAATCTACCCCTACTTCTTCTAGACCTAACCTGACTAGAAAAACCACTACCTAAAGCAATTTCACAATACCAGATCTCCGCCTCCATCACCACCTCAACTCAAAAAGGCATAATCAAGCTTTACTTCCTCTCTTTCTTCTTTCCACTCCTACCAGCCCTTCTTCTAATCACATAATCTATTACCCCGAGCAATCTCAATTACAATATACACCACAACAAACAATGTTCAACCAGTAACTACTACTAATCAACGCCCATAGTCATACAAAGCCCCCACACCGATAGGATCTTCCCGAATCAACCCTGGCCCCTCCCCTTCATAAATTATCCAACTTCCCACACTATTAAAATTTACCACAACTACCACCCCATCATACTCTTTCACCCATAACACTAACCCTACCTCTATCGCTAACCCCACTAAAACACTCACCAAGACCTCAATCCCTGACCCCCATGCCTCAGGATACTCCTCAATAGCCATCGCTGTAGCATATCCAAAAACAACCATCATTCCCCCCAAATAAATTAAAAAAAACCATTAAACCTATATAACCTCCCCCATAATTCAAAATAATAACACACCCAATCACACCACTAACAATCAACACTAAACCCCCATAAATAGGAGAAGGCTTAGAAGAAAACCCCACAAACCCCATTACTAAACCCACACTCAATAAAAATAAAGCATATGCCATTATTCTCGCATGGACTACAACCACGACCAATGATATGAAAAACCATCATTGTATTTCAACTACAAGAACACTAATGACCCCAATACGCAAAATTAACCCACTAGTAAAATTAATCAACCACTCATTTATTGACCTCCCCACCCCATCCAACATCTCCACATGGTGGAACTTCGGCTCACTTCTTGGCGCCTGCCTAATCCTTCAAATCACCACAGGGTTATTCCTAGCCATACACTACTCACCAGACGCTTCAACTGCCTTCTCATCGATCACCCACATCACCCGAGATGTAAACTGTGGCTGAATTATCCGCTACCTTCACGCTAATGGCGCCTCAATATTCTTCATCTGTCTCTCTCTGCACATCGGCCGAGGCCTGTATTACGGCTCATTTCTCTACCGAGAAACCTGAAACATTGGCATCATCCTCCTACTCACAACCGTAGCAACAGCCTTCATAGGCTTTCTTTAACACTTTTCATAGTACAGATCTGGTTGTGAGAAATTCTCTGATTTGTCTAAAATGTCTACATTTTTCTTTGACTTTTGAAAGCTGTTATTGCTGGGTATAGAATGCTAGTTGATTATTTGTTAGCACTCTAAAAATATCACTCCATTGTCTTCTGTTATGGAGTCATTCATATCTTGGTTCTTTCTGTGCATAATGCTATTTTAATCTCTTGTTGCCTTTAAAATTCTTTATCACTGGTATCAGCACATTCAGTTAAAATTTAGCTTGGTGTGGTTTTCTATGTGTTTATCTAGCTTAGAGTTCCTTGAGTTTCTTAGATCCCTTTAGAGCTTTCCCTAAATGACCAAAAATCCTGACCATTATTTTTTTCAAATCTACCTCTCTTTTTGTATTTTCCACTGGAGCTACCATTCTGTGTATGTTAGACCACTTCAAATTATTGATTATTTATCCATTTCTTTTCAATCTTTGTTCCCTGTGTGAGTCACTTTAAATGATTTTCTGCCCTATATTTAAATTGTCTAATTTTTTCCCTGTGGGATCTAAGTTGCAGTTAATTCTATCCATAATACATTCATTTATTTTTCATCATTACAAGTTCCATCTGGCATTTATTTTTTATCCCAAATTTCTTTTCTTGTTATATTTTCCCTTTCATCCATGAGCATATTGAATGTATTTATAATAGTTTAACATCTTAGTTTGTTATTGATAGTTTCACCATCTCTGTCATTTCTGGATATGTTTCTACTGACAGAGCTTTCTCCTGGTTATGGGTCAATTCTACATCTGTCCTGACGAATAAAGAGCTTTTTATAATTAGTATTCACTGCTCAGAAATAAAGATTATATGCTGGGCTGAGAAAATACATTATTAAGGTGAAAAAATATACTCTATCAAAGCTCTTCAATCCTGTTTCCCATTTCCAGTTATAAAGAAATCACATAAAATCAAACATTTGAGAAAATTCAACAAATTCAAGGTGAATTGAAATCAAAACACAAACAAAATTAACATCCAAGGGAAAGTAACTAAACAGTAAAAAGGAAAAGTAAAATTTTAAACACATGAAATATTTGTACAAAGTTCCTTTAGAATAATTCAACTGAAGAAAACAAACTAAAACACAACCAAACACTTTTGATAAGAAACAACTTCCTTTTGAAAGTTAAAAGCAGCTGCATGAAGAACAATTTCTCAATAGATAGGTAAAATAGCAGGGAGTGGGGGATACATGACAGAAGATTAAACAACTAACTTAAAAGATGGAACTGAGCATTTCTTCCAGAACATGAACTAAAAGAACAAAATGATGAAAAGCATGGAAAGATGAAGAATAGAGCCAGGAGTTCCAACATTTCTCTAAGATTTTCAACAGTTGTCTACTTGGAAAATACATACAGAAGGAATATAATATAAAATAATAGAGAGAAAAAAATCTCTGAGCTGGAAAAACAACTAAACAAAATTGTTTCAGATTGAGAGACCAGCAGAAATACAAGAAAAGGCAAATATCTTAAATAGCCTAATAAAATATTATAAATCCAAGGAAAAGAAAATTCTGAAAACATCTTAGAATAAAAATAAAAACAAAACAAATAGATTTGTGAACAACAATTCCAAAGTTTTGTATTCATCTCTCCAGGAATATTTAAGAAATCTGAAGGCTCCCCCACTTATTACTATTTTTAGTGTAAACAGGAATTAATCTAGGGACAAAATAGGTAAACAAAATTTTAATTGTGATATTCCACTCTCCTTTTACCTTATTTTACCTTATTTTTTCCATGGCACTTGGTAGCTTTATACATACTGTATAATTTACATATTTATGAAGCTTAATGGTTATGTTTCCTTTAATGAGAATATAAGCTCCATGAAGGTAGGTGTTTTTGTTTACTGATTGCCCCCAAAATTTAGAATAGCGACTGAAACAAAATACTTTCTCAATATTATTTGCAACATAAATTCTTTATAATATAAAACATTGGAAGCTACTTTAATGTTCATCAATAAGAAAATGGTTATATGATATACAGTACATATCCAGATCATGTACTGGTTAAATAAAGTGACAAAATTCTATATTACTGAATGCAAAATCACAAGCCCATCTGTAAGCATGTAAATGTCTAAAATAAGTGGTAAAGTATATTCTGAAATATTAAGTATAATTATTACCAGTTGGAATTGAGAAATGGTCAGTCAATAGTCAAGAAGTATTTTACAAAAGCTTATGTGCCAGGTAATATTATAGGAATTGGGGTATACCAGTGAACAGGTTCTTACAGCAAAGGTGATTACATTTTAGTGAGTAGAAAATAATTTACAAGCATAACTAAGATAATTTCAGAAACTGAGAAGTACTACAAAGAAGATAAAACAGGGTTGTATTGTGGAAATTAACATGGGAGATGTTGACTGTCTTTTATGGGTTGGTTGACTTATTTTATAGTTTGGTCTGACGGTATCTCTGAATGACGAACGTTTAAGCTGAAACCTGGATATGAGAAGGAGGGCAGTATAAAGTTCATGAAGATTTAGAGAATAAGCATTGGAAGAAGAAAAAGAAAAGAACAATCAGCAAATGCAAAAGACCTGGGATGCGAATGTACCCAGCATAAGCTAAGGGCGAAGAAAGACCAAAGCATATGGAGCATAGCAAGTGAGGACATGGCTTGAGGGGACAAAATGAAAGATGTAGGCCAGGGCCTCATTTCGGGCACTTGACTTCAACATTGGAATGTGTGTTTAATGGGGGGAGCATCAGTGGTGATATGGCTTGGCTGTATCCCCACCCAAATCTCAACTTGTATCCCATAATCCCCAGTGTCATGGAAGGGACAAGGTGGAAATAATTGAATCATGGGGCAATTTCCTCCGTCCTTTTCTCCCGGTAGTAAGTTTCATAAGGGGCTTCCCCCTTGGCTGGGCACTCATTTGTCTCTCCTGCCAACATGTGATGAAGGACATGTTTGTTTTCCTTTCCGCCATGATTGTTAAGTATCCTGAGGCCTCTCTAGACCTGTGGAACTGTGAGTCAATTAAATGTCTTTCCTTCATAAATTATCCAGTCTCGGTCAGTTCTTTATAGCAGTGTGAGAATGGACTAATACAAATGGGATTTCAGAAATTCAGAGTTGTGGTCTGATTCTCACTTATAACTGGTATCATGGTCAGGAGGACCAAGGGTAAGTCCAGACAGAAACCTGTTAGAAGCTGATATAGTAATCCAGGTGAAAGACTGTGGTGACTCTGAGCAGTGTGGTGAGCAGTAGGGCTTTCACTTATCAACATCTATTCTTTTGTGTATCCTTTCTTCCGGTCTTTCTCTCTGCTCTTCCTCTTTTCTCTTTGTCTCCCTCTCTCTCTCTTCGAGCACATAAATTTTGTGCTCCTGGCTACAAAGAAATCTCTCCAAAATTCATATTATTCTAGATAAGGCTTTAGAGATAATTGTAGTAGTGACACTGATTAGTAGCAGTACTAACTGTGGCAGATGGTTTGAAAATAGAGACTTATTTCATCCCACTTATATGGCTTTGGGGTATATTTAGTTTCAAGGGGGAGGTGCCATCTTTGCTATATTCATTTACAATCCATCATATGTGCTGCAATGGGAAGGGGCATCCACATTTGTTGTGTTTTCAATGGCTTGTCAAAAAGAGCTGACCTAAGAGACATTCAGAGTATTTGGAGAAATACTTGTTATACTCTAAAGTGTTTTCGAATAACAGTTTTCAGACTCAGGGTAGAATTGGAAATGTACTGAAATGTTTAGAAATCTCTCTCCACTATAGGGGTTTTGCTATTTGTGTCTCATAGGAAATAGCTTTCCATAGGCATAAATTTGACAGTAATTATTTCAAAGGCAACTAAAAATCTGATTTGCTAACATCCATGAAGGAAGAAGTTCAGGTTACTAAATTAGAAATGTCTACTTTGGATCTGAAAATAATTTCTTATATCCCATAGGAGAAAAGATGTGGCTGACCCAGTCTCTGCAAATAATTAAAGGAAGAGGTATGATTTCACTTCTAATTGGCTTTCTAAGTCAAACACTTTGTTAACACTTGGTATGCATGACATTTTGGAGAGTATAACACCTTGTCAGTTCATATTTGACCCACTTATGTGGGGCCAGTGTGCCAATAAGGGCAAAGCTAAGTCAGGCTGGTACCCCTCATAGCAGTGCTGTTTATAATGCCAGAAACTTTGAGTTTGGCTTGTTTTGTTAATTTCTCACTGAACTGCATTTCTCCTGTAGAGTAGAAAGCATCACTATATGGATTAAGTTACTAGATAGTAGAAATAACTATGCTTATTGGCATAGTAGTATTAACATAGAAGACAGAAAATGAAAATAAAATATCCATGTGAGAAACATAAGAAGTACTACAGTCCTGCAAATATCAGGTGAATATACTGCTTTGTGGTCTACTAGATAAACTAGAAATGAATAGAAAATACTTGTGAGAATTTTAATCCCCAATTCCTATTAATTTTGAGTATGTATAGCATCTGAACATTAGAGGCATTGTGTCTTAATTGCTAAACCAGCTATGATTATGCTTTCTGTAGTATAAAATGTTGATGTTCAACTCAGTAGAAACCATTGGATAATTAAGTTCAGTTCATGTCTGCTATAATGGCATTCTGTATGCTTTAGCATTTGTCACTTTCAAAAGTATCCCAGTTTTGATGACAAACAGCATGGGCACCATAGCATTTAGGACCCTCTTGCTAATTTTGTTCAGGCATCCACCATATCCCCCAGTCAGACCAAATGACTCAAAGGAAGGTGACTATCTCCATCTGCCGGAGTGGGTCCTGATATGTCTAATCCAGAGATTGATTTAGAAACTCATGTTATGCTTTATCTAATCAGGAGTAGGCATTCTCCCAGGGACACTTTAAACTCTTGATCTTTATGGTGTACACATGACCTAAGTTATCTGACTCAAAATAAAAGGAAATTTTTCATAGCTGGGGAAGAGGGAAAGTTGTCTCTCCTTTAGAAATAAACAGAAGGATATGGTCTTTATGTTTGAAGGCAATTATTTTGCATCCATGAGGGTAGGTAACTTAAGGATGAAGCTGAATCAGACAGGCGAATTAAGGAAATCGCTGGAGTCCTACTCATAGCCCACTGGAAGACAATCTACCTTCATACATCCTATTCTTTAAGATAATGAATTCCTTTATTGTTTATGCCAGTTTGAGGCAGTATTTTTAAAAAATAAAATATCCTCATAAATACACTCTTATGAGGTTTTTCTAAACATAAGATTTTTCAAATAAAATGTTTTACACAGTGTTTGAAATAGTAAACACAGTAATTTATTTTTAACGTATCTGGGAGAATGCTGTTACAGTAAATCTAAGTGCAAATACTCAAATTTACAGAATTTTGGACCTTAGATATGCAAAATTCTTTTATAAACTCAAATAAGAGCACTTTCTAGAGAGATGAGATATTTTCTCATATCAGCAACCAAAATCTAGACAAATTAGGTTAGAAGCTAATAAGTACTTAGGTATTCTTTCTCTGGATATAACAACTTCTCTTCAGCCACATCACTGTTTCTTACTTGAGTGGAAACAACTTGTGGTTAAACACCAGCCTGACTCAATGAACTATCATGGACATCTGCATGAGTATATAAATGTGTACATGTTTCTGGACATCAAGTGTGTAGTCATTCTGCTTCTAGTAATAACATTTCAAAAATTGGGAAGAGAGAATCTACTCCTTTCCTTTGTTAACCTATGTGGTTTGAAGAGGGTTCTACCCACTCTTCTAAGGCAAAGCATGTGTTCAAAGTCAAGTTGGAATCAGGGCATCATTTTCTCCCTGGCCAGGAATAAATATGTACCATGGCAGTGTACCTGAGCAGCATGTTAGTTGCTCACTGCATGCAGAGTCCAATTAACAAGATCAAGGTCTGGTGTAAAGAGGTTTATTCTGAAGCTAGCTTAGAGGAAGAGGCCCAAGCATCCTGTCTTTAAATGTAGTGCTTCACTTTTGGAGCAGGAAGCAGGTACTTTTATAAGGCAGGGAAGGAAGCAAGAAAAGGTGGTGGGTCAGCATGCTAGCTTGGTACCAGGGAGTTGAGTTGGCACCTCCATGGGCAGAAATAAGTTGTAAAAGTAGCCAAGTGGGCATGCTTTTGACATGGCTTCCTGGCGACGAGAGTTCCAAGGTTACTCCCTGGAGGGTGAGAGTTCCGAGGTGGGCATCCTTTGGTCTGTAACTTGACCATTAACTCTCAAGGAGAGTTCCATCTTAGAGCACATGGTTAAATATAGTTGCCCTGTAGGGATTGCCCGGTGAAGGGGAGGTAAAGGGTTATATTTGCATTTCTAAAGTGCTGAGTAGGAGGCAGGGAACAGGGGAAAGGAGAAAATAGAAAATTTTAAAAAATAATAATAGTAACTCAGCCAGATGCTATGGTGCACACCTATAATCCCAGCAGTTTGGGAGGCTGAGGCAGGCAGATTGCTTGAGCCAAGGAGTTCAAGACCAGCCTGGCCAACATAGTGAGACCCTGTCTCCACTAAGAGAAAAACACAAAAATTAGCCCAGTCATGTTGGTATATGCTTGCAGTCCCAGCTGCTCACAAGGCTGAGGTGGGAGGATCATTTGAGCCTGGGAGGCAGAGGCAGCAGTGAGCCAAGATTGCACCACCTCACCACTGCACTCCAGCCTGGGTAACAGAGCAAGACCCTGTCTCAAAAAAAAAAAAAAAAAAAAAAAGTAACTCATTCCCTTTTTCCTAGAAAGAATGGGGGTACTTGGTTACATTAAAACAAACCAACCAGAGTTAGAATCACAAGGCTTCTGCTAACACAACTAAATAATAGTGTGTTCTCATTCTGCACTTGAATTTTTGAGAGATTTTGTGGCTAGACCTGCTACTACTATGAGGAAGTTCATGTTTCATATCACTTATGTAGCTGTCTCAGTCAAGAACTTCTACAGCTGTTTTCCTCCTCTCCACTTCGCTACAAACCCATTTTTCAAAGCTTTGTAACCCTACAATGTAATTACTTCATAGAAAAAGTAAATTTTGTGTTGAGTGTCATATATACTAGTACCAGTCCTGGGATATATCAGTAAATAAGAGACGCAGACCCCATCCTTGAGAAGCCCCGATGAAAAGTTTGCAAAGCATGTTGCCCAGGTTGCAAGGCAATTTAAAATAGCTTGGCTCCTGAATATCTTCATTTCAAAAATTTCAAGTACTAGTCATTGTATCAATAGTCCCTTCTGCAATGCACTCAAAGAGAGCTACATGCCTATTTTCTTTACTATAAAAAATTATAAATTTGATAATCAAATTATCAAACCATCTTAGAAGCCAGTATTAAATTCTTTTCCACACAGCACAACTAGTACAGAGGTAAACAGGAGTTTTTAAATTTCTGAATCTGATACAAATCATGCTAGCCAGCTTCCAGCAACTGGGGAATGTATTATCATCAGGAGGGAGGAGGCCTCCAGGCATTTTCTCAGTGTCAGTACCCAAGAAGACCTAAATCTAGAAGGAAGCCAGCAGACTTTGAACTTTAAAGACATCAGCAATTTTTCCAAAGATAGAATTGCTGAATTACCATATCTTTTGAGACTCTGGTAAAAAAAAATAATAATAAAATAAAATAGCAAGAAAAGAAAAAAGAAAAAGCAACCCAAATTCAAGCCTCTCTGTCACTCATTTAATTTTCCATTTATAAGAGAAGAATCAGAGTGCCATTAGCATAAGAGAAAGTCTGAATTCGTTCTGTGAAATCATAACAGGATGCCTAACAACCCTAGAGGGAGATGGTAATAATATGTTAAGAGGTAGGCCAAGAAGCTTTGCCCACCATGCTCAACCCCTTAGAAATGTTAATTTTCACAAGAAGAATGGCAGGATTGTTTTATTTTTAGGAAGAGGGTGATGGGTAGTCTATTTTGATTTTAAGTATATAAAGTAGGGTGTCATGTGTCCCTGAACTCTCAATGGAAATGAGCTCTTGATTGGACTGTGACTGCCTTGCCTACAGTAGGAAAAATTGCTGAAAGATGAGAAAATGGCATGAATTAACGCTGGAAATTTTGCCAGAGGGGAAGCAGAGAGAGAAAGAGATGATCTGATTATACATTCAGGGATGACAGGTGAACCTCCAAAAGTTCAGAGGTTTAGTTCAGATATCCATCTCAACATTTAGCTGCTCATTTGAAGCTTTGCCAAGCACAAGGGAATATAATCTGTTTCAGAAACTGTTGGCAACTCTCAACATCAGTGGGGCTCACCATAAGGCCTCTTGTTCCTGCAGTTTTCCTCACTCTATCGCTTAATAAAGTTACCAAAATTGTGTATGTTAGTTATAATTTCTATTTACTGCATATTTTGCTATTGCTGCTACCCTTGCAGGTTCTAAAATATAATTGAATTTTCCTACTTAAAGAATATTACTCTTCTTAAAACTTATTATCAGCCCAAAATCCATCAAATCATAAAAGAAAGCAAAGGTAAAAGTTAAAATATCAATATCCTAATTTTGTTATTTAATTTTGTAGAAGTTTTCTGTTGACTTTACTTGGTCAATTAGTAAATAATTCATTCTGTTTTAACTAGTTCGACTCTTGTGACTAATTATAGATTAAGAATAAATACACTTTTGTTGTTGTTAACCATACACATTTTAACAGCACAGGCTACATAATTTTTACCACTGCCCAGTATTCAGTTATAGTCACTATCTAATTTATTTGTCATAGGGTTTATGAGATTAAAGAAACAAGAAAGCAACATAAAACTCATACGAACACTCTACACACAAAAAATCTGACAAAAACAGGCCTAATTTTGTCTGCTGCCAAAACAAATAATCTCCATACGCTTGCTATACAAAGTGTGATCTGCAGACCAGCAGCATCAACATCACATGGAAGCCTGTTAGAAATACCAGACTCGGGGGGAGGAGCCAAGATGGCCGAATAGGAACAGCTCCGGTCTACAGCTCCCAGCGTGAGCGACGCAGAAGACGGTGATTTCTGCATTTCCATATGAGGTACTGGGTTCATCTCACTAGGGAGTGCCAGACAGTGGGTGCAGGCCAGTGGGTGCGCGCACCGTGCGCGAGCCGAAGCAGGGCGAGGCATTGCCTCACCTGGGAAGCGCAAGGGGTCAGGGAGTTCCCTTTCTGAGTCAAAGAAAGGGGTGATGGACGCACCTGGAAAATCGGGTCACTCCCACCCGAATATTGTGCTTTTCAGACCGGCTTAAAAAACGGCGCACGACGAGACTATATCCCACACCTGGCTCGGAGGGTCCCACGCCCACGGAATCTCGCTGATTGCTAGCACAGCAGTCTGAGATCAAACTGCAAGGTGGCAGCGAGGCTGGGGGAGGGGCGCCCGCCATTGCCCAGGCTTGCTTAGGTAAACAAAGCAGCCCGGAAGCTCAAACTGGGTGGAGCCCACCACAGCTCAAGGAGGCCTGCCTGCCTCTGTAGGCTCAACCTCTGGGGGCAGGGCACAGACAAACAAAAAGACAGCAGTAACCTCTGCAGACTTAAATGTCCCTGTCTGACAGCTTTGAAGAGAGCAGTGGTTCTCCCAGCACGCAGCTGGAGATCTGAGAACGGGCAGACTGCCTCCTCAAGTGGGTCCCTGACCCCTGACCCCCGAGCAGCCTAACTGGGAGGCACCCCCCAGCAGGGGCACACTGACACCTCACACGGCAGGGTATTCCAACAGACCTGCAGCTGAGGGTCCTGTCTGTTAGAAGGAAAACTAACAAACAGAAAGGACATCCACAACAAAAACCCATCTGTACATCACCATCATCAAAGACCAAAAGTAGATAAAACCACAAAGATGGGGAAAAAACAGAACAGAAAAACAGGAAACTCTAAAATGCAGAGCGCCTCTCCTCCTCCAAAGGAATGCAGTTCCTCACCAGCAACGGAACAAAGCTGGATGGAGAATGATTTTGACGAGCTGAGAGAAGAAGGCTTCAGACAATCAAATTACTCTGAGCTACGGGAGGACATTCAAACAAAAGCCAAAGAAGTTGAAAACTTTGAAAAAAATTTAGAAGAATATATAACTAGAATAACCAATACAGAGAAGTGCTTAAAGGAGCTGATGGAGCTGAAAACCAAGGCTCGAGAACTACGTGAAGAATGCAGAAGCCTCAGGAGCCGATGTGATCAACTGGAAGAAAGGGTATCAGCAATGGAAGATGAAATGAATGAAATGAAGCGAGAAGGGAAGTCTAGAGAAAAAAGAATAAAAAGAAATGAGCAAAGCCTCCAAGAAATATGGGACTATGTGAAAAGACCAAATCTACGTCTGATTGGTGTAACTGAAAGTGATGCGGAGAATGAAACCAAGTTGGAAAACACTCTGCAGGATATTATCCAGGAGAACTTCCCCAATCTAGCAAGGCAGGCCAACGTTCAGATTCAGGAAATACAGAGAACGCCACAAAGATACTCCTCGAGAAGAGCAACTCCAAGACACATAATTGTCAGATTCACCAAAGTTGAAATGAAGGAAAAAATGTTAAGGGCAGCCAGACAGAAAGGTCAGGTTACCCTCAAAGGGAAGCCCATCAGACTAACAGCAGATCTCTCGGCAGAAACCCTACAAGCCAGAAGAGAGTGGGGGCCAATATTCAACATTCTTAAAGAAAAGAATTTTCAACCTAGAATTTCATATCCAGCCAAACTAAGCTTCATAAGTGAAGGAGAAATAAAATCCTTTACAGACAAGCAAATGCTGACCGATTTTGTCACCACCAGGCCTGCCCTAAAAGAGCTCCTGAAGGAAGCGCTAAACATGGAAAGGAACAACCGGTACCAGCCGCTGCAAAATCATGCCAAAATGTAAAGACCATCAAGACTAGGAAGAAACTGCATCAACTAACGAGCAAAATCACCAGCTAACATCATAATGACAGGATCAAATTCACACATAACAATATTAACTTTAAATGTAAATGGACTAAATTCTCCAATTAAAAGACACAGACTGGCAAGTTGGATAAAGAGTCAAGACCCATCAGTGTGCTGTATTCAGGAAACCCATCTCACGTGCAGAGACACACATAGGCTCAAAATAAAAGGATGGAGGAAGATCTGCCAAGCAAATGGAAAACAAAAAAAGGCAGGGGTTGCAATCCTAGTCTCTGATAAAACAGACTTTAAACCAACAAAGATCAAAAGAGACAAAGAAGGCCATTACATAATGGTAAAGGGATCAATTCAACAAGAGGAGCTAACTATCCTAAATATTTATGCACCCAATACAGGAGCACCCAGATTCATAAAGCAAGTCCTGAGTGACCTACAAAGAGACTTAGACTCCCACACATTAATAATGGGAGACTTTAACACCCCACTGTCAACATTAGACAGATCAACGAGACAGAAAGTCAACAAGGATACCCAGGAATTGAACTCAGCTCTGCATCAAGCGGACCTAATAGACATCTACAGAACTCTCCACCCCAAATCAACAGAATATACATTTTTTTCAGCACCACACCACACCTATTCCAAAATTGACCACATTGTTGGAAGTAAAGCTCTCCTCAGCAAATGTAAAAGAACACAAATTATAACAAACTATCTCTCAGACCACAGTGCAATCAAACTAGAACTCAGGATTAAGAATCTCACTCAAAGCTGCTCAACTACATGGAAACTGAACAACCTGCTCCTGAATGACTACTGGGTACCTAATGAAATGAAGGCAGAAATAAAGATGTTCTTTGAAACCAACGAGAACAAAGACACAACAAACGAGAATCTCTGGGATACATTCAAAGCAGTGTGTAGAGGGAAATTTATAGCACTAAATGCCCACAAGAGAAAGCAGGAAAGATCCAAAATTGACACCCTAACATCACAATTAAAAGAACTAGAAAAGCAAGAGCAAACACATTCAAAAGCTAGCAGAAGGCAAGAAATAACTAAAATCAGAGCAGAACTGAAGGAAATAGAGACACAAAAAACCCTTCAAAAAATCAATGAATCCAGGAGCTGGTTTTTTGAAAGGATCAACAAAATTGATAGACCGCTAGCAAGACTAATAAAGAAAAAAAGAGAGAAGAATCAAATAGACACAATAAAAAATGATAAAGGGGATATCACCACCGATCCCACAGAAATACAAACTACCATCAGAGAATACTACAAACACCTCTACGCAAATAAACTAGAAAATCTAGAAGAAATGGATACATTCCTCAACACATACACTCTCCCAAGACTAAACCAGGAAGAAGTTGAATCTCTGAATAGACCAATAACAGGATCTGAAATTATGGCAATAATCAATAGCTTACCAACCAAAAAGAGTCCAGGACCAGATGGATTCACAGCCGAATTCTACCAGAGGTACAAGGAGGAACTGGTACCATTCCTTCTGAAACTATTCCAATCAATAGAAAAAGAGGGAATCCTCCCTAACTCATTTTATGAGGCCAGCATCATTCTGATACCAAAGCCGGGCAGAGACACAACCAAAAAAAGAGACTTTTAGACCAATATCCTTGATGAACATTGATGCAAAAATCCTCAATAAAATACTGGCAAACCGAATCCAGCAGCACATCAAAAAGCTTATCCACCATGATCAAGTGGGCTTCATCCCTGGGATGCAAGGCTGGTTCAATATACGCAAATCAATAAATGTAATCCAGCATATAAACAGTGCCAAAGACAAAAACCACATGATTATCTCAATAGATGCAGAAAAAGCCTTTGACAAAATTCAACAACCCTTCATGCTAAAAACTCTCAATAAATTAGGTATTGATGGGACGTATTTCAAAATAATAAGAGCTAGCTATGACAAACCCACAGCCAATATCATACTGAATGGGCAAAAACTGGAAGCATTCCCTTTGAAAACTGGCACAAGACAGGGATGCCCTCTCTCACCACTCCTATTCAACATAGTGTTGGAAGTTCTGGCCAGGGCAATTAGGCAGGAGAAGGAAATAAAGGGTATTCAATTAGGAAAAGAGGAAGTCAAATTGTCCCTGTTTGCAGACGACATGATTGTTTATCTAGAAAACCCCATTGTCTCAGCCCAAAATCTCCTTAAGCTGATAAGCAACTTCAGCAAAGTCTCAGGATACAAAATCAATGTACAAAAATCACAAGCATTCTTATACACCAACAACAGACAAACAGAGAGCCAAATCATGAGTGAACTCCCATTCACAATTGCTTCAAAGAGAATAAAATACCTAGGAATCCAACTTACAAGGGATGTGAAACACCTCTTCAAGGAGAACTACAAACCACTGCTCAAGGAAATAAAAGAGGATACAAACAAATGGAAGAACATTCCATGCTCATGGGTAGGAAGAATCAATATCGTGAAAATGGCCATACTGCCCAAGGTAATTTACAGATTCAATGCCATCCCCAACAAGCTACCAATGACTTTCTTCACAGAATTGGAAAAAACTACTTTAAAGTTCATATGGAACCAAAAGAGAGCCCGCATCGCCAAGTCAATCCTAAGCCAAAAGAACAAAGCTGGAGGCATCACACTATCTGACTTCAAACTATACTACAAGGCTACAGTAACCAAAACAGCATGGTACTGGTACCAAAACAGAAATATAGATCAATGGAACAGAACAGAGCCCTCAGAAATAACGCCGTTTACCTACAACTATCTGATCTTTGACAAACCTGAGAAAAACAAGCAATGGGGAAAGGATTCCCTATTTAATAAATGGTGCTGGGAAAACTGGCTAGCCATATGTAGAAAGCTGAAACTGGATCCCTTCCTTACACCTTATACAAAAATCAATTCAAGATGGATTAAAGATTTAAACGTTAGACCTAAAACCATAAAAACCCTAGAAGAAAACCTAGGCATTACCATTCAGGACATAGGCGTGGGCAAGGACTTCATGTCCAAAACACCAAAAGCAATGGCAACAAAAGCCAAAATTGACAAATTGGATCTAATTAAACTAAAGAGCTTCTGCACAGCAAAAGAAACTACCATCAGAGTGAACAGGCAACCTACAACATGGGAGAAAATTTTCGCAACCTACTCATCTGACAAAGGGCTAATATCCAGAATCTACAGTGAACTCAAACAAATTTACAAGAAAAAAACAAACAACCCCATCAAAAAGTGGGCGAAGGACATGAACAGACACTTCTCAAAAGAAGACATTTATGCAGCCAAAAAACACATGAAAAAATGCTCATCATCACTGGCCATCAGTGAAATGCAAATCAAAACCACTATGAGATATCATCTCACACCAGTTAGAATGGCAAGCATTAAAAAGTCAGGAAACAACAGGTGCTGGAGAGGATGTGGAGAAATAGGAACACTTTTACACTGTTGGTGGGACTGTAAACTAGTTCAACCATTGTGGAAGTCAGTGTGGCGATTCCTCAAGGATTTAGAACTAGAAATACCTTTTGACCCAGCCATCCCATTACTGGGTATATACCCAAATGACTATAAATCATGCTGCTATAAAGACACATGCACACGTATGTTTATTGCGGCATTATTCACAATAGCAAAGACTTGGAACCAACCCAAATGTCCAACAATGATAGACTGGATTAAGAAAATGTGGCACATATACACCATGGAATACTATGCAGCCATAAAAAATGATGAGTTCATATCCTTTGTAGGGACATGGATGAAATTGGAAACCATCATTCTCAGTAAACTATCGCAAGAACAAAAAACCAAACACCACATATTCTCACTCATAGGTGGGAATTGAACAATGAGATCACATGGACACAGGAAGGGGAATATCACACTCTGGGGACTGTGGTGGGGAGGGGGGAGGGGGGAGGGATAGCATTGGGAGATATACCTAATGCTAGATGACGAGTTAGTGGGTGCAGCGCACCAGCATGGCACATGTATACATATGTAACTAACCTGCACAATGTGCACATGTACCCTAAAACTTAAAGTATAATTAAAAAAAAGAAAGAAAGAAAAAAAAAAAGAACATAAACTTCTGAATGTCTAAAAAGGTACATGTTCAATTAAAAAATTTAAAACTTGTAAAAAAAAAAAAAAAAGAAATACCAGACTCAGAGTTCATCTCAAATTTACGCTACAAGAGTCTGTATTTTAGCAAGTTCCCAGGTGATTCCTGTGTATATAACATTTTGGGAAGAAATTATATACTACGTTGTCATTTTTCCTTGATAATAAAATTTTATTGACACATCTCAGTTTTTGAGTAAAAGCCTTTTCTAATTCAAAGTTAATATATCTTATTTTTCTCATTACAAGAATATATGTCCACTTAAAAATAAAAGTAAAGCATCATGAATTTATAAAGAAAAAAGTAAAATATCTCATAATTTTATTCCCTAAAAATGATCCCTATTAACAGTATAAAAAGTAATCAAAGGAATAACTACTTTGTAAAGCAAAAAGGATCTGAGAAAAGTCTCAATTTAAAAAGTGTATTTTGCCAAAGTTAAGATGCACCTGTGACAGAGCCTCAGGAGGTCCTGACAACACGTGCCCAAGGTGGTCAGGGTACAGCCTGCTTTTATACATTTTAGGGAGATATAATACATCATTCAGTACATGTAAGATTTACATTGGTTCCATCTGGAAGGGCAAGACAACTCAAAGTGGGAAGGCAGGGATGGGTGCTTCCAGGTCATAGGTAGACTTAAAAATGTTCTGATTGGCAATTCATGGAAAAAGTCATCAGTAGAAAAGAATGTCTGGGATACTGTAAGAGGTTGTAGAGACCAAGGTTTTATCCTGTAGGTAAAGCCTCTGAGTATCAGGCTTAGGAGAGAAAAGACTGTAAATGCTCCTTTTGAGACTTAAGGTCTGTGTTGATGTTAATGCTGGAGGGGTATATTGAGGCATGTCCAATCCCCTCTTCCATGGCAGCCTAAACTAGATTTTCAGGTTAACTCTAGAATGCCCTTGGCCGAGAGGATGGTTCCATTCAGATGATTGGAGGGCCTTAGAATTTTATTGTTTACAGTTTTCACCCTTAAAATTAAACAAAACAACTCAATCATTTACTTAATATATCCATCTTAGGAAATAATTACCTCATTCATAACAATTAGGTTATGGTTTAACTTTTAAAAACAATTCTAAGAATATCTGGGCATTATCTTCAGTAAGATTTCAATAAAGAAGACTTTGAAAGCTCAGAGGCAAGGGCAAATATGTAATCCATTGAGTTTGTTCTTGAGCAGTTTGCATACATACCTTCCCTTCACCATGCTGCTCTTTACTTCTCCTTCTTTTCTAATAAATTAACTCTGCTTGCTTCCCCCTTACACAAATTATTTGATATTTAACACAGGCAGAAGCCATGAAGTGAAAAGCCTGATAAAATTGATACATGAAGATTTAACATAGCAAAAGCAAATATCAAATGACAAAGAACAATGTTTATGAGAAAAAAAGCTGTTTATATATGAACACAAAGAAACACCAATGAATATTCCAATAGACAAAATATATGAACATTTTTAAAATTATAAATGGCCAGTAAGCATAGAAAAATCATATTTTACCTTAAAAGAATAAGACAAATGAAGTGCCATTTTTTCCATGTGTTAGTTGGAAAAGGTATAGAGACAAAATGGAAAGAATCTGAGGAAATATAGCTTTCATATACTTAGTTATAAATTGGTACATTTCTGAAGTATAATTGGATGACATGCATTAAACTTGTTATAAGAGGCACACATATTTACTCATAAATTCCTTTTCTCAACGTTTTAAGAAAATGATTATAGTGTGTGAAATTTTTTTTTTTTTTTTTTTTTTTTTTTTTTTTTTTTTTTGAGATGGAGAGCTCACTGCAACGCCCAGGCTAGAGTGCAATAGCGTGTTCTCAGCTCACTGCAACCTCTGCCTCCCAGGTTCAGGCGATTATCCTGCCTCAGCCTCTCAAATAGCTGGGACTACAGGTGCACACCACCATACCTGGCTGATTTTTGTTTAGTAGAGATGGGGTTTCACCATATTGGCCAGGCTGGTCTTGAACTCCTGACCTCAAGTGACCCACCTGCCTTGGCCTCCCAAAGTGCTGGGATTACAGGCATGGGCCAAGTGTGTGAAAATTTTATAAAGATGTTTATTAAAACAGCTTTTAAAATATAAAATTGTGAATAAAAGATCATAATATCAGTAGAGGAAAAAGGGATCACTTTATTGTCTATTACCAAAAAAAACCAATATGCAGATTGAAGAGGCATAGCATTTAGTACAACTGAAAGCGTGCTGCTCTACAAAGAACAAAAAAAAGTTAGAGATTTTATTAAAAGGATAACTGTTATGTGCTGCTCTTTGAGAAATTTCATTGGCACTAGTAAGATTTTGAAGATCTGGCCAGCTCTAAATGGTAAGTGACTGTGGTGGGCAGAACTAGTCTGAGAGTGGTAGCAGGTCTTTAAAGTAATCATTAGAGAAAACTGGTCTCAGGTTACTGCAGGCAGTTTTAGTTGCCAGGCTTATTCTGACTGCTTTCTCCCCCTGGCTTCTCAACTCTGTTTTAGTTGAGTGTGACAAGAACAATCCAATTCATATGACCAACTTCCACAAATTAAAAGATAAACTAGATGTCCAACAATTTAAGGTTTAAGTAGATTATAATAGAGTCATACAATAGAATGTTGAGACATTATTAAAATTATACTTTAAGATATTTTATAATTCTCATAAAATGGAAGAAAATGATAGTTTGAGTGAAAATGTATATGATCATTTTGTACCAATTTCTATTTTGCAATTTTGAAATTAGACAATTTTGTAGCTAGTAAGTTTTTCTAACCATTTTTTCCCCACATGAATAAAAATGATTTCACTCAGAATGAAGTATCTACTAGGGATACTTTTTATTCATTCCACGCTATCAAGATAACAGTGTAAGTATAGTGTTTTAAAAATATTAGAAGGGAGAGGACAAGCAAATCCCCAACATCCACTTCATCATGATGTTGGTGATTTGTTTATTCACATTCGAGTAAACATTTTTGAGGTCAGGGTCTGGTATTAAGTCAGCTGTTACCGTTTCTTTGAAAGCCTAGGAAATCTGGCAAACTCATAGCCAAAACCTCACAATCTGCTAAATATTATGCTATTCCAGGGAAGGCTCTGCCTGTCCCTTAACCTATTATTAGTCCTTTCACTTCGCTCATATGCACAGGAAATCACCAACAACACTGAGTAAACAAATACAGTTTTTGTCTGCAATAATCTATCCATCCATCCATCTATCCAGTGTAACTGATGGCTTTAACTTTTTGGTCCATCATTCATTACTTCGTTGTCTCCAAGCTAGGTCACAAAGCTGAGAAATGAGAGATAAATGTGTACATAGTCTTAATTGGGATCCCAGACATACCAATGCAATATGGAAAGCATTGTCCATCTTACCTCACACAAGCAGACATTGGGGTTTATTGGGGAGGAGAGTTCTTTAATGGGAATTTGTGAGAGTAATTTTTCACCAACTCAACTTCCAAGACAGTCTGTGATGAGGAGGAGACTGGGGATGGAGAGGTGGGTGCAAGAGAATCTCTTGAAGAATGGAGAAGGGAAGTGGCATTTCACAACTACACTTAATGCTTGCTGAGCTGCAAGAATTTTTAGTCCTCTACTCTGCTGTTAATAGAAAGATATGTAATGTAGAAGAGTTCTTGAGAGAACTTGATATGTGTTAAGTGGTGAACTGAGACAGCCAGCCAAAAAAAAGCTTGAGGAAAGAGGGCAGTGAAGGGAGAAGGCTATGTATCATTTGGCTGGACAAGGGTGGGGGAGAGCCAATAGGCTACAAAGGTGAACAGTTGTGAATTACCTGAAAGACCTGGCACAAGAGGCCCTCTTGCCTGCCTGGGTTAGGGGACCTGGGCAGAAAGAGGCATCAGCTATCTGGTAAGTCCTGGGAAGTAACCAGACTGGGTATCCTGCAACAGGGAGCTAACTGAACAATGAGAGCCTTCTCCCTGACCCTCAAGGCCACGAAGAGCACTCGAGAGCACTTTCCACCACATAAGATGTTTTGTAGTCGAGAATCACTACAAAATCTCACCAGCTAAGTAAACAAGACTGAAACTTTTCCCTCCCTAGTCTCTCCTCTCCTTTTCCTGACCACAAAGAAAAGGACAGAAGAGATGGAGAGTGAAATATAGACCAATTACCCCCTTGTATACTGTTGCCCATTGAGCTATTCCTTATTTCAGATCTGAAGGGCAGGAAAAAATATGTGTGTGTGTGTGTGTGTGTGTGTCTGTGTGTTTTTAGACAGTCTCACCCAGGCTGGAGTGCAGTGGTGTGATCACCACTCACTGTAGCTTCCACCTCTTGGGTTCAAATGATTCTCGTGCCTCAGCCTCTCAAGTAGCTGGGGTTACAGGCATGGGCCACCATGCCTGGTTAATTTTTGTACTTTTAGTAGAGACAGGGTTTCACCATGTTGCCCAGGGTGATCTCGAACTCCTGACATCAAGTGATCTGCCTGCCTTGGTTTCTCAAAGTTCTGGGATGATAGGCGTGAACCACTGTGCCCAGCCAAGGGGGATAAATCTTTGACGGTGAGATTAAAGTTTTTACTTAGGTTAGGTTAAATTTATGAACACCCTGAAAATGAAACTGTTCTAAGACTCTAAGATGTTAAAATCACTACAAGTCTATCGGATCAGCTGGAATTTTGCCTATAGCAAGAAAAGGAGATCTAATACATCACGTTTGAAGACATTTGTAAGAGAACAAACTGCTGTTTCTTGATTACACCCTAATGAGTTCAGCTGACTCAAAAAACTGCCTTATACGTACATTAAAATGTGGGGTCATTCACTTGCAAATATGCTTTATATAAATTACTTTGTTTTTAAAGTAAAGTATGCCGAAAACCCCCGTATATATCACATACAACAGAATGCAAAATAAGGTATTTCCTGTCAAATATAACTTTCGGGAACTTCAAACACATTAATCTATCAACAAATAGGTATTGCACATTTATTTATTCATTCAAATATATATTGAGTACTGCAAATAAGCACTAGAACTATAAATATAGGCCTGGAAGTCTTATATATTATGTTTCATCTAAACCTTAATATAAAAAAAAACATGTTCATGCATTTTCCATTTGTTAAACATTGTATTTGTGATTTAGAAAGGTAAAGATTAAAATGCTTTTGCCAACCTCACCATTAGAGTAAGACCAGAAACTGGACTTAACTATAAAAAAGGATTCACTAAGAGAAATACAAATAAAATGCCATGGATTGCAAAAGAAAAATCATATGATAACAGAAGGCATTTCAGGCACAGGAAATTAAGATGTTAGAATATGATCACAATAATGAACTGGGAATCAGTGTTTAACAATCGTATTCCCAGACTTACTCTGCCTTATGTCTCCTACGCTCTAACAAGAATGGTAGCTCCACGCCTAAGGTCTTTCTGAGGGCTCTGCAGTGCCCTGCAGTATCATTACATCTTCACAACTATGCCCACGTTAGGACATACTGTCCCCTTAATAGGAGGAGGAAATTAAGACTTGTCCCTTTTTCTCGTTTCTCCACTCAACAGCGGCTTTGATCACACATTCTCTCTACTCCCACTCCCTTCAGTCTGGGGCATCCCTCTTTCCACATCAGGTTCAAGTGTCATTGTAGTGGGAAAGACAGAGGATCTAAAGTTAGAAGTCTGAGATTTGTGTCCTGGGTCTACTACTTACTTATCATGTTAGTGATTCATTTAACATCTGAGCTTCATTTTACTTTTCATAGGAACTTCTCTAACACTTGTGAATAGATTGTAAAGTATCATTTTGGAAAATACTCTGCAGGCTAGAATGTGCAAGTGATACAGGTGTAAACATTCTAAAACAATAAGAATTAAATTGGTCACTTCTCTATTTTTCCAACACCACATTGCATCAATGCATGTTTTAGCACTTGTCGCTACTGTTTTATAGTTTTAATCTTTTTCTACCCCACTCGATAATGGATTCATAAAGAGGAAGGATTGTTCTTATTCATCTTTGTAGCCCAGTCTATAGCATGGCCCATAGTAGATGCAAGGGAGTTAGTCAAAGAGAAAGTTAGTGGTGAGAGGGAAAAAGCTAAGATTATTTCAACCACAGCATATACCACAGTATATTAATCAAAGGTATAAACATGAATATAAAATTTAACAATAATTTACAAGCAGTAGCAATGTAGAAATAACAATGAACCTGTTTACAGGGATGTTTAAAAAGCTTAGGAAAAATGGGTAAGCATTTAGCCAATATGATATATGGTATCATTTGATCTCTTAAATAAATGAAATTAAAGCTCTATCTAAAAAAAAAAAGCAGTCTCACACTTTTCCCCATATATCAGGAGACTAGATTTCTAATAGGGTACTGAATGATCTTAGCAGTTTAATTAACTCTTCTATGAGGCTCTCCTTATCTAAAGTGGTGGTAAAATCCCCCTTCGATCTATGTCATAGGATGAAGATGAAGTTATGCATATGAAAAGCTTGTAGTTTTTTTTTTTTTTTTTTCAGACAGGTCTTTTAGTTTTCGGTTCCATGTCCTTTCCACATCCATGACAGTTGAGTTATTGTTCTAATTTGTGTTTCCTTGAGGGCACTGTCCCATGGATAATCCTGACAGAGGAAATTTGTTTTCTCCATGGGTTTTTCTTGGCTTTGGTGAAGCTGCTGACCTGGGTGCCTGTCCCATGCTGCTGGGCATCTGTCTCAGTGTAGGAAGACCTGTGCTTCCCTTGGGGATGAATTTTGCTGGCAGACTTTTCAGTGAAGAATGGCTGTCCTCACTGAAATGTCTTCTCCAAGTACTGCTGCTCCCATTCCCTCTCTCATTGCCAGGGAAGCTGTCACTGCCTGTGTCTAGTGTGGGAACTACTCCCAGTGGTTCCCCTACACTAATTACCCCAGACAAGACCTACTCACCTCATTATGGACAGGTTTACCCTCTTACTACCTTACTCCCAGCCCCTCTATCAAGTCTGCTCCTCCAGGTTGACTGAGGCCTTAGTCCTTACCTTTTCTGTCATCCTGGGCTGAAGAATAGTGGAAACTCCCTATAAGAGGCTGCTGCCTGAGCCTGCTTGTCTTCTGCTTATTTCAGCTGCTTGTTAATACTGCCTTAGAGTCCTGTTTAATCATATATAGCCAAAGGAACTTCAAATGGCTCTTCTTCTGTTGGTCTTATTGACCTTATTCTTATCTTGTTCTGTAAATGTCTGCCTCTTGATCTTCCAAACTCAATGGTGTTCCTGTAGTCCAGAATCATCCTCAGTATTCCCGGTGAGGACTGGCTATTCCACAAGGAAGATGTTGTTTGATACTTCAGTCTGGGTATAGTTTTATATTTGTATTGAAACCAGTAGCTATCCCATAAAATTTCTGGAACTTTGATGGCTCTCTGAACTTGTTTCCCAGACAGATTCAAATGTCCTTTTATTTTACAGAATTGCTGAGGGGTATGTGGCAGAGTATCATTAGGGTGTCAAGCTTCCATCTCTTCCCCATAGATAAGTCTTGACATTTGAAAAGCTGAATACACTTGCTGGCACTTCATATTTTTTTTCAGTATATTGGGAAAGATTGCCTTTAATAGCATCTACTACCTTTGCACACTAACTACATCATAATGGCTGTCCAATGGTTTTAGGACTCCTTGTTGCTTCACATGTCCGTTAATAAGTAAATTGAACCTTAACTTGTGTTTTCAACACTGAAAACTCCCCTGGAACCTCCCATCCTCAGACTTACAATAAATATCATCAACTTCTTTTATGCAGTTTCTTCTCTTGCACAGTAGCCTGACTAAGCCCTTCAAGTCTGTGTCAAATGTACTTTCTTTCAATTTTTTGTTACTTCAAAAAATAGCTCAGAAAGGATTTCTTTTCTTTTAAGTTGTTGTTACAAATAAAAAGTAAGCTTAAAGAATATCTTTGGAGGAATTGCTGTATGCTTAACAATAGAAGCTATCATCGGTTATACTGAGTCTCTGTACGTTGATGAAAGATATTTTAACCAGGGAAGGGACTTTTTTTAGGTAGAAAAAGCCTTTTCTAATTTCTCTTGGCCTTGTCTCCTAGGAGTGCTTTTAGAAAAATTAATGAGATATAGTCTAGAAATCACTTGTGCTCCTTAGAGAGGTGCTATGCAAATTTAAGATAACAGCAGAAGGAGCCATCACATTAAGAGTCAGGTAATTATTTGAAAGACTGGGAAACTTAATTTTAACCCATATTGATTAAAGTATTTGTTGAAAGTTTGAAATGATTGATGTCCAGTTCCAAATGAGAATCATCATTGTTGTCAATACCCTTGGAAAGCATCATCAAACAGTATTCCTTCTGCTGTGTTAAGCATCTTATAAACCTGATCATAGTCATTTCCCCACAGGAGAAAATATAAAATAGTTTGCTTTAGCTAGTTTTGAAGCATTTCCAGGGAGAGCTTTTATTTTTCTTTACAATTCACAAAGGTGTTTTACTACAGTGCACAGTCCACAGCCCACTTAACTAGCTTTTCAGTGTCATAAACCTAAGGTTACCTTGGGTTAATTTTCCTCTGTGTCCACCTGATCTGCCAGCATTTTTTTTTTCTGTCCTTAAAACTGACAGCAAGATGATTGATTACAGGCAACTGCAAGGCCACTTTTTGAATGCATGACCTTTTCTGGAATCAAGTTAGAAATTCAGAGGATGTAAAGAAATCACTGTAAATTAATAAAGGAAAAGAGTCTAATACCCACTGACCAGTTGAGCAAATCATCATGTTCACTTGCTCCTAGAAATCATTTGCAATAGATATTCTTTCAATTACAGAGAAAATTAACTACCTCACAAGAACCAAATTAAGAAGTCCAGTGCAATGAGCTGGGAAGGTCTTTATGAATGATGGGGCCACCTGATGAGCGACAATTTCACATTTAATTACAATGGTGTATAATTTATAACTCTCCCTTCTTTCAAATTATGCCACATTGGTAGAATTTCCAGCTGAGGAAACTCTATGCTGTGAGGAATCGTATGCTCTATGAGGAATCATATGCTGTGAGAAGGCTCTGCACAGGACCATTTGATCACATCTATGTGATACAGACAAAGGCATCATAACAAATAGTACTGATTTTCATTTTGCTCCAAGAAGACAACATATGCCTTTAGCATAATTTCTCACACAGAGCTCCAAGCCTATGTATTGATTACATGACCTTCTTCTGGACAGCCTTTGTGTCTGGCAAGTAAGATAGAGGGAACTTAATAGAGAGTATTACTTACTTTGTCCTCCACTTACCCACTGGACAATAAGGTATTTTTAAGTCAAATAATGATCACTGGGACACATGCTGAATCTTGGTGAGGTAGGGAAGCCAGGAAACAATGCAGGAGAAGAGATAATAGCTATTAGCTTTAAAGGGTATGACCTGTGATATTAGATAGGATCTGTGGGATTCCCAATGGGAAAGAAAATGTGGTGATAGGCACATGTCTATGTTGCACTCTAGATTGTTCTCACTACAGTGTGGAACTTAGAAAATCAAATTTAGCTTATCATCTAGAAAAGTTTGAATACTTCTTTCATGTGTTTTTAAACTGTCCTTTAACAAATAGCAATACTGTAAAAAAAAGTGTAGATGCTTGTTGAAATCATCATAACCTCGCTACCTCCATTCATCATACTACATTATGATCTTACCATCCTCAACACCATCAGAATTTTTATTTTTAATTCCTAAAGCAGAGAATCTCCCAACTTATAGTTTTAAATATTGAAGATAGTTTTAAATATTGAACATGCATTTCTGTTTTAAAATATAACATTTAATAGGCTATAATTCAATAAATACATTTTAATATGATTTTTAAGTGTTTTAAGGAAAAGGCTAGCACAATATTTAAGGATGAGACAGACACATTAAAAGGAAAAATATAAATATGTCCAGTATCAGCATAATTATTTAATATTTTAAGAAACTACTGAAACTATAAAACATCGCAATTAGAAAAGAAAAAGAAATATACAAAACATAATAGAAGGATTCACAGATCTTTCTCAGAAGGGAGAATAATTTTTCACAGATTATATAATTGCAAAGATTTTCCATTACAACAGAACCATCCTTCAAGGGGTCCCAGTCTTGCCCTGCCTGTTCTGAGAGGTTTCATAGTATCTACACTAGAAAGGTCAAGTGTTAATGAGTGGCTGGTTAGACATAGTCTTGGAACATTAAAGAGTTGGCTGTAAATCATACACTCAGTTGGGTTAATGGACTGAGAAGTCTTCCCTGTGTTGCAGGACTTTTGCTTAGTCCGGCTAAGGTTGGGTCTTTGTCTCTCCCAGAGACATGAAAATTCAGGCTTGCAGATGGTTCGAAGGGTGAGTAAAGCAGGATTTTATTGGGTGAAAAGGGAACAAGGGAGAACAGGGACTCTCTGCGAGGCCAAGAGTTCCTGCCCATGAGCTTCCTGCCTGGCCGATTGAATCCCAGGGTCCACACAGCAAGGGGAGGGGTAAGGCTCTTCCCCTCTGCAAACAGCGAGAACTTCTGTGGCTCCACCCTAGTGCCCAGGCCAGTTGGAGTTTTGCCAGGGAGTCCCTCCCACCTGGTTGTCTTCGCCTGGAGGGAAGCAAGGTGGATTTCTGGGTAGGGTGTCACTGTGTCAGCTTTCACCCAACTCCTTGGCACTCACCACTACATCTTTTCTCTAATCCATGTTGGGCACCATATGCTCCATCTGTCTCACCTTTCTTGCCACACTTGTCTCCTTTGTTCCCCAAACTGAGCATTCTCTTTCTTGCCCAGAGCCTTTACACATACTGCCTGGTAACTTATCACTCCGTCCACCCTTCCTTTAATCAAAATTTGTCTCATTAAACTTGAAACCCTGATATCCGTTCTTCAGATAATACTTCCTTAATCCCTGAGATACCTGTTAAAATATTCATAGTGTTATGCTGTCCTCCTTCACAATTATTTAAGTTGTAATCCAATTATTATGAAATCAGTTGTACAGCATCTGTCTACCCTCCTACTTTCTCCATTATGGGTTCAAGATTAAATTGGTCACCATTGAAAATCCAGACCTTGCCCATTATCTGTATTATCAGAGGCATATTTGGTGAATGAATGATTTCTACTTCTAGAGACCTCGTATTTTTAGAAAGCTATCCTCTCCCACAGAAAACACACACACACTTGTAGTATATGTATACATATGTGCGTGTTCTATATCTCGGGCTCTAGACTATTGTCGCTGTAGTGCAGAACTTAGGAAATCAAATTTAGCTCATCCTCTGGAAGAGTTATAATACTTCTTCCATGTATTTTTAAACTGCCTTTTAATAAATAGCAACAATATTCATGTATATATATATATCACATATCATGGGTATATTGATACATGATATATGTGATATATTAGAATATATATATGATATATAGATTACAAACATTGTTCTTTCATCTCTTTCTTTTCAATCTAAGAGTAACCCTTTGGGCTATTCAAAGTCTGCTTTTTCTTTCATAAAAACAACTGTCTAAATTCCCAAAGACAATTCTCATGCCCTCTATTTTCTTTTCTTACTGAACATCATGCACTCATTCACTGGAAAAGCATTTATTGACTATCTCATTGGACTGGATATAAAAGACCAGAGCTTTTCCTCACTCCTCATGTGACACTAGATTTTCCAGGCTTTTTATCTCAATGCCAGTATGGAGAAATCTTCAGAACACTGTGTTTCTATTTATTTCCCTCCAGGCCATTTTCCACCACCCCCGGTTCTTTTCTTTAGTCTGTACTTTATCTAGTTTCTGCAACCTGAGAAATGCTCTGGGATGTATCTCTTGATCTTTGTTTCAGTATTCCCAAAATTAGATTGTTTCCCCAGTAGATATCTGATGTTTATGAGTGGGTAGATGGTGGTGACAGTAAAGAGGTTCACTGGGTTCAGTTGCAAGAATTGTGTAAGTTATAGATGTAGGATAGAGTATAGAACAAACATTTCATACTTAGAAAGATTTTCACACAAGTTTTATGCCCAAGGAAAAGTAAAAAACCAATAGAAGCTATAATACAATATAAAATTCAAGAAGGTGCCTTCTTTCACAATGAATACTCTGAAGGAACTATCTTTTCTGTGTAAAGAAAAGAGGCAAAAACTTGAAACAGAAATTATTCTGTATAAGATGTGAACAAAATAAATAGCTTGAAAAATCAGCAAGAAAGGATACACTTCTACTGCTTGTATAGTAAGGCTGGGAAATGAAACTTATGCATGTAGGGCTTTTTTTGTCGTTCTTGGGGTATCCTGGGGGACTCCTGATGAGAAACAAACAGGAAATACTTAACTCAGGGTATGCCAACTTAACTATCACAGTGTAGTAGGATACATGCTTTAGTTCTAATTCTAACACGAATTACAGGACAAAATGAGGGAGCTTTGTCAAGAGCAAATTTCTTGAAAATATCTCCATCAGCAGTGAGAGGTGAGTCTACCCAGTATGGGATTTTAACAGTGAAAGAACAACAAAGTCCAACTTTCTTAATAGCCTACTCATATTAATCAATTTCTGTATTTCTAAAAGTGATCTGGATACAACATGATATCATTTGCTTTCTTTTTCTCCACTGTCCTTTCAGTTTACATAGTCTTGTTTTTCCCTGTTCCAGAATAAAACTTTGGATGTGTCCCATAGCTTTTCCGATCTATTTTAGTTAGAAGGCCTCCCTCTGTTCAGTAAATAAATTACAATTTCACTAATGAAATTTTTCTCTCTCTTTATACTGCAACCACAATTCTGGAATCACCACAGACTAGAAATGAGAAATCACTACTGCTTGTATCGCCTGTCCCAACCGGATAGTTTACCACTTTCCTTTGTGATTTGAGTGCCCTCAGTTCCTGTTTTATTGTTTTAGTTTCTGAGTCCTGAGCATGAACTGACAGAAAGAACATCATGATACATCTCCATTTATGAAGATGTATGAGCAATTAAGAGAAACTTACTATCTGTTTAAGGGGAAAATCATGATTGGAGCAAATGGCTTCCATTGAAACACAATAAATGCAGAAGAATGTAAGGTCTCAGCATTTTCAATGAAAGTTGATTATGGATAATGAAAGGATACATTAATAAAATAAAACACCGAGGAAAATCACTACTGAATATTAACCTGTCCCCAAAAAACCTCAAAATATGATTTCAAAAATGAAAAGAATTTCAAGAGAAACAGAGTAGAAAAAATGGTCACAGTTGAGCACAATATTTTAAATGAGGAAATTGGGTTCTTTTGAGAATCAAGTGGAAAATATAAAACATAAATAACATGATATATACAAGATCAAATACTTTTTAAAATAAAAGATACAAATAGAAAACAAATGATAGGAGGTTGTTTTTCCGTCATGAAAAAAACGCAGTAAGAAATTATACAACTTTACCATTCTGAACTTGGGTTCCCATATTCCAAAAACTTTCACCTTTCAAAAATTATTCTATTTGCATGTTCATTTACATATTATTTCACTCCACTGATTCATGTGCTAATTTATTTAACCAACATTTACTGGGAAATCATGCTTAAGAGCACTAGGCATACAAATTTTTTTAAGATGCTGTTCTTGCTTTCAAGAGGTTCATGTTGGGAGGATACAATGCCATAATACATATGAACGTTTGCAGCTCAGAGGCAGACACCTGGCAAAATAAATGACAATTGCCTTCCTTATTTCCTCATCATATCCCATACACTCTCTCCTTTATGATGAAAATAACCATAAGAACTAGTTTTGTGATGGGAACTAGCTTTTATGTGATAGAAGTTTATCTGCAATGTATTAGTAACATTATCATACCTTATTTTGCAGTAAACCATTTTACTCCATTTTCCTTCAACATATGAACATATTTCTGCATGCAATAAATTTACACTGAAAGAAATATTTTTAATAAAAGAGGAAACCTATTTGTCCCCACTGATCATGCTATTTTAAAACATACTAAAAATAATTTAAATTATATGAGAGCTGGAATTGCACCAATAGCAGCTCAGGGATCCATATTGATTGTATATGTACATGTTGCCCTATTACTTCTTCCTGAAATTAATTCATGTGCATCTATTTTCTCAACAATTGAAACATTTCAAGAATAGGGGCAATGCCACTTTTCCTTTAATTAGGTTTCTAATGTTTAGTAATTACTGTAGGCAGATCTCAACTATGAATGGTGACTGCCTGAGTTTATAATATGCCTGTATGTCCAACCTGTGCTAATCTACATTGTGCAAAGGATAATTCATTTAAAGGTCAACATTTTCATATGCCATTATCAATATCCTTCAAGAGTGAAGTCTTCTCTGGGAAGTTTCAGTTAAATCTTTGTTAGTGTTTAGTTAGCTTTTCAGAAACATGTACGAGATGCCAATACTAAAGAGGAAACAAATAACTAAGCAATCACCACAAAGGCAATATCTCCACCTGCTACAAGTTTATTTTTTAGATTTGTATTGTATAAATATAAGCTTTTAAATATACATTTAAAAATTTTTACACTTATAAAGAATAAAGTTAAAATATTTCTAGAATTCCCTGAAAACTGATAAACATATTTTATTGTCAGTCACATATTTTAATTGTCAAAAGTGTTGTCATTTCATTTTGATTCTTTTTAAAGTCCACGGTCACAAGTTTTCCCCATGACAATATTCATGTTCCTTATTAAAGACGTGGTTATCCCAGTTTGGGGCAGCATTGTAAGCAATACAATATAAATGTGAAGTAGTGCATATTTTTAGTAGTATAACTGAAAGAAATGTTGGGATTTTCCATGTTCTGGCGACAGCTGTCAATGGAACTAACATGTATCAGTAATGTCATTCCTGAGAAGAGGACAAGATGATTAAGGTTGAAGTAGTGGTGGGGTGATGGGGGTGGGGATTATTGATTGGAACAGAAATAGAATTTCTTAGCTGATCTTAAGCACTAAGTATACAATGCAATGAAATAAATTTTAATAATTTTTATTTTATGGATAAATAGATCAGCCATGATTAAAATAACTCAGAATTTTTATATACTAACAGTCACTGAGGAAATAAATTGAAATGAATGGTTGAATTTATAAGTAGGGAAAATATTACCATATCATTAATCTGTCAAAATACAACTTCAACAGACTACTTACCAAAGGCAATAACATAATATTGAAGTGTACGAACTTCAAAGTAAAATGCCTAGAGCTCAAAACTGGCTGTCCCCCACACAATTGTTGTCTTTGGAATATTATTTACTTTATAAAATCTCTAATTTTCAATAGGTAGAATGGAAATACTGATAGGATCAAAGAATTACAAGGATGGAAAACTAGCATTTTAATGTATTTCAATCTGTGCTTGGCACTTGCAGTCTATACAAAATTTTCCTATGGAGAAAAATGTCTAGAAAGAAAAAATATGTAGACATTACCCAGAACCAAACCATTCTAAGAAGAGTGAATAAGACATAAAGTCTAGTATGAACCACAATGTCCAACTTCATACTAGTAATTTCCTAAAGTCAAGATGCTTGGAGAGGCTGTGGAAAGTAATGCTAAAACATATCTTTGGAACCAAACTAACCTGTGATTGAATTCAATCTTCAACTTTTTATCATTTGCACAATCATGGAAGATTACATATATATTTTACTCTTTCATTTTTCATTTGTAAATTAGGTATGATACTCTTTTAAGGCCATTATATAAGGTGATTCTTTATGTTATATATTCAGTTCAATGCTTGGTATATGCTCTTATGCCCTCAAATAGTATTACTTTTCCCAGGAGTTTGAGGCTGTGGTGAGCTATGATTGTGCCACTGTGCTCCAGCCTGGATGCTTAGGTTATTTTTAACTTATACTCTCACATTCAATAATTTTAAAGAATTGACAGGATATATTTTTAGAAATATATTTGAATGTATTAGAAAGCTACTAGTGTTAGAGATAATTCTGACTCCTCAAAAATGTTAAAGATGACTTTACTCAAGGTTCTTGCAATAAAGGGTAAGACCATTGCAATAGCAGAGAGATATTGAGCTCAACTCCAAATACAACAAGGCAAGTGAGGATTTATAGCTGATGAGCAGATTGGGGGGAATTACTAAGGGAAATTACAAGCAGGAGACATCAAGGGTAGGAGAATTGTTGCTAAACTGACCTAACCAGATGCTTATTAATCCAGGCCAATAACTTACACATCAAAGGTAGGGGATGAAGAACTTGGTCAGATATCAAATTTGATCAGATATCAAGAGTGGGGTATTGACTTAGCAGGATTCTTTATTAAGACTTGCATAGGCAGATTTAATATAGGGCACAAACATAAGACCTAGTCAAAAGAGGGCTCAGGGGAGCCTGTCTAAACGTTTGGTCAAGGAGAGAGTCTTCATCACCAGGCAGTAAGAAAACAATGGGCAAAGATTCAGAAGAGGTGAAAAGCCAAGAGAAACAGGCCTACCATATGATTTCAGGTTTCTTTGTGATTGCCAATAATGTAGAAGTTGAAGGGATGTGGTGAAAACTTGAGCAGAGCTTCCAGCAGAACTGCTCCAATTTCAATGCTATGGATGAGGAAACCTTGCTTGGGAACTCTTAGAATGCTGCATCTCTCCAATGGTACAGACTTGCTTGGAACCTCTTGGAATTTCTACCATCTGAGAAATAGATGTGAACTGTAATAGATGGTTCTTAATGAGGATTAATGTCTATTCTTTAAATACAGTCTGTCAATTTCTGGTTATATTTGGTGATATGTGTTATTTAAAGCACAAATAAGTCCTTTTTTTGAAATGTAGAATCATAGACTTCCAGTTTCAGATATGACACGTGAAGAGCTTGGAAGTTGTCACTTGTCTTTATAACAAGAAGAAAAAGCTGAACAATCTAAAAATCAATTACTTTTCTTAGACACATTAGTGAACTGAGGTAGCAGGCCAACCACCATACTAAAATATGTAGAAAGGAAAATAGAAAGAATTACTATATGTGATTCAGAGTCTCAACCATGTATTATCCAAGTCAAAATCTTTGTAACATCTGGAAGAGAAGCTGCTGGAGACATAAACTGAAGAAACACTTAAATGGTAACTGTGAAAAGTTACTGGTGCTGAAGAGTGGATAAGCATGTGAATGGGAAACTACCTGTGAGCTTTTGGGGATTAGAGTGCCCAGCTATTCATAGGTTTTACCTCTAGTAACTCTATAATGTTCTCATGGTGAAGAGCCAAACAGGGAAAAATATCAATTTTGTAGTGACTCTAGCAGGAGGAAGGAAATGTAACCAATTTGAAAGACAACCATAGTAGCCTCCATAACAAAGGTCTACTATCCGAGGGAAATGACTTTCCCAAGACTTACGCAACCTAGGTTGAAGAGCATTTATCAAATTTCAGCTCTTTCTAACCTTCTTATATCACATAAATGAAGGTGGTGATGGAGCTAAGAAATATATTACATTCCAGAAACTTGAAATACTAAAAGATTGAGATTTAGTCATAAGATTAGAAAGTGATCCTCTTCTACTTCTACCATCATATCAAAGGAGTTCCAGTATAATAGCAGTGAATTGTAGCTGAAAGAGCTGCAAAGTACAGACTCTACTTAAGGAATAGGAAAACACAATTTTAAAAAGAAGAAAAAATGACTCTCAGACATTAGAAGGATTTTAAAGCCTTAGGTATCTACAGGTACAGAAAACATTAAGCAAAACCCAGCTCATAGCCAGATTATTATAAAATCTCACACTAGAGGACTTTTACCTAAATTCCAATTGCCTGATACATCATATCCAGCTGGTAATAGAAAAAATGTAGTAAAAAGCAAGAAAAAATACTACAAAATGTAGTAAGATGCAAAGAAAGCATTAGAACCAGACTCAGATTTTTATACAGATTTTGGAATTTTCAGAGGGCAATAGTTACGAATAATAGCTATGAATAATACATAAAGGACTTCAATGGAAAAATAGGCACTATACAAGAAAAAATGTGTAATGTAAACAGAAAGATGGGAACTCTAAGAAAGAATCAAAAGAAAATGTTAGAAATGAGAAAAAATACTGTAACAAAAATGAAGAATACCTTTATAAAAGGAAAATATCTTGGGCCCCTAACATCACTAAGCTAAAGGGAAAAGTCAAGCTGGGAACTGCTTAGGGAAAACCTGCCCCCCATTCTATTCAAATTCACCCCACTTCTGAGATAAATACATATTTGATAGCTTCCTTCGGAGAGGCTAATCAGAAACTCAAAAGAATGCAACCATTTGTCCCTTATTTACCTATGACCTGGAAGGCTCCTCCCCACTTCGAGTTGTCCCACCTTTTCAGACTGAACCAATGTTCATCTTACATATGTTGACTGATGTCTCACGTCTCTCCAAAATGTATAAAACCAAACTGTGCTCTGACCACCTTGGGCACATGTCATCAAGACCTTCTGAGGCTGTGTCACAGGGCACATCCTCAACCTTGGCAAAATAAACTTTCTTAATTGATATCTGTCTCAGATTTTGGGGCTTCACATTTTGGTAACCATGATGGGATTCTGAATGGAGGTGCCCCAACCTTTGGCAAACCTCCTATTGGTGCTTGGTACCAGCTTGAGCTACCTTTAGGGACAATAGAACAATTTGCTGAGACCTGGAAGCACCCCCACCAGAGAATTCTTGATCTCCCCAAATTTGGTCAAGATCTAAAGTTTTTTTGCTCTGCAACCTTTTTTTTGCGGGGGAGGGTGGGGATTTTTACTTTCTTCCAACACAAAGCAGGCAAGTTTTTTCCTGCTTCCATGACAATGGAAGGCAGGTAACTCCTTTATGGAGTTTAAGCTTGCTTCCAAACAGGGAAGATGAGTTTTTTGCCTGCTTCTAGGATGGTAGAAAGCAATCTTCAGCCTGAGACCCATCCCTTGGTAAGTAACTGAATTGGGGTTTGTCTTGGCTAAAGTTAAGATTAACTATCCACTGGTCTTAATTTCCTCTTACCACTAGAGTGCTCAGTAATCATATAAGTTGTATGATCATGTGTTTTGCTTAACTGATTTTTTTTTTTTCTTAAACTTTTTAAGTTCTTGTTGTGGGAAGTCAGGGACCCCGAACAGAGGGACTGGCTAGAGGCATGGCAGAGGAACATAAATTGTGAAGATTTCGTGGACATTTATCAGTTCCCAAATGATACTTTTATAATTTCTTATGCCTGTCTTTAATCTCTTAATCCTGTTATCTTCGTAAACTGAGGATGTATATCACCTCAGGACCACTGTGATAATTGTGTTAACTGTGCAAATTGATTGTAAAACGTGTGTTTGAACAATATGAAATCAGTGCACCTTGAAAAAGAACAGAATAACAGTGATTTTTAGGGAACAAGGGAAGACAACCATAAGGTCTGACTGCCTGCGGGATTGGGCAAAAAGAGCCATATTTTTCTTCTTGCAGAGAGCCTATAAACAGACGTGCAAGTAAGAGAGATATCACTAAATTCTTTTCCTAGCAAGGGATATTAATATTAATACCCTGGGAAAGGAATGCATTCCTTGGGGGAGGTCTACAAACGGCCGGTCTGGGAATGTCTGTCTTATGCAGTTGAGATAAGGACTGAGATATGCCCTGGTCTCCTGCAGTACCCTCAGGCTTACTAGGGTGGGGAAAAACTCTGCCCTGGTAAATCTGTGGTCAGACCAGTTCTCTGCTCTTGAACCCTGTTTTCTGTTAAGATGTTTATCAAGACAATATGTACACCACTGAACATAGACCCTTATCTGTGGTTCTGCTTTTTGCCTTTGTCCTGTTCTCTCAGAGGCACGTGATCTTTGTTAGACCCTTATTTGTAGTTCTGCTTTTTGCCCTTTGAAGCATGTGATCTTTGTACCTATTCCCTGTTCTTATACCCTCTTCCCTTTTGAAACCCTTAATAAAAACTTGCTGGTCTGACACTCAGGCGGGCATCACAGTCCTACTGATATGTGATGTCACCCCCGGTGGCCCAGCTGTAAAATTCCTCTCTTTGTACTCTTTCTCTTTATTTCCAGCTGGCTGGAAAATAGAAAGAACCTACATTGAAATATTGGGGGCGGGTTCCCCCAATAAGTTCTGGGATACATTTGCAGAACATGTTTTGTTACATAGGTATACATGTGCCATGGTGGTTTACTACACCTATCAACCCATCATCTAGGTTTTAAGCTCCACATGCATTAGGTATTTGTCCTAATGCTCTCCCTCCCCTTGCTCCCCACAGCCCGACAGGCCCTAGTATGTGATATTACCATCCCTGTGTCCATGTGTTCCCATTGGCTTAACTGATTTTTATTGTTGCTGTTTGTTTTTGTTGTTGTTTTAGTCTTTTTCTCACTGGGTTTGATCAACTCTATTTGACTTGATCAAAGCCAAAGAAAGTTCCAAATTATGGAGAAGTCCTCTGAAGTGGCTAAATTCCCCCAACACACACACAAAGAGGGTGGTGGGGTGGGGGAGAGAAATGACAAATGGCCAGAAAAAGGCAAAAAAAAAAAAAAAAAAGAGGAAAGTTTTTGGTCTTAACTACTAAGGGGATTTACTTACATAACAAGGCCACCTTTTTGCTAGCCAGGATAAACTGAAAGAGCAATGGCTATACTCCTGAAATAGCAGCAATTTGTCCTGGCTGAAATATGGTAATGATATTTAAAAAGATTTTTTTTTAAATGTACTCAATGGTTAAAAGTCAGCTTAATTAAAAGCTAACCTCCAAGATGTATGTGTATAAATGTATATGCATGTGTTTGTATTTAAAATGTCTTCATGTTTTTGTTTTTCTCCTAGGACCATCTTTTTTTGAGCAAAAGTTTTTCTTCTTCTCTGTTGACTGAATTCTGTTTTCTTCATTTACTTCTGCTATCTCTCCTTTCTCTTGTACCCTCTGCTGCATGGGGGACCTAAAATAGTTTATAATAGCCCGCCTTCCTTAAATAAAATGGAGAAGGCACCAGACTCCCCTAGGAGAAAAAACCTGTTTTTCTTATGGAACCCCAAAAATGTAAACAGACAAGTTCATCTCAGATGTTAAACTGCCTACTTTTGTATTGTGTTACCTGTTTTGTTTTTTGACTAAAATACTTATTGCAATAAAGGTTACTCTTGGGTTTTTAAGGAAGAGTATGGTTTAGACACTTAAAAATGTCTTTGTTTAAAAACAATTTTTTAAGTGTACTGTAACAGCATCACATAGTCTAATCTCATAATAATTCTCCCTTTCTGAAGACTCAGGATTCAGTGTGGACTCTGGCTAGAGTTCAGAGATCCAGTCAAAAGATAGGTAGTCCCTATCTAAATAAAATTGGTCTCCTCATACAATCCTATGATAGATTTCTATAATTTTATGTTTGATTTGACATCCATCTTTAATCTCCCTGTAGCACCACCAGACTTTTTTCTCTCTGTATCTGATGATATAAATCTATTTGATTTTCAACTGAGTTGTTTCCTCTAATATGTAAATTTAAGGCTATTTAGCTGACAACTGCCTAGGGTTGTGAAACAGGTAATCAAGAACAAAGTCTAAGATAGGAAAAAAAAGGTTTTTATAAATCTATAAGATGTACTTCCATCAGCATGTCTAATACATGTATATATTTATGTGTTTTGTACACAGTGTTTCACTACTGAAAATATATGAAAGAGCTCTAATTAATTGGCTTAGTAAAAGCACTTGAATCAAATACTTCATCAGGAAAAAAAGGCTACCCAAATTCTTGCTCAAGTTTATGCAACTTAAGTAAAATCTTTAATAAACTAGGTTTAAAATTATTAGTACAGTAATATTAGAAATGTCTTAAGAATTCCCAGCATACATTTTTGTTTACATTTATTAATCAAACAATTTCACACTTAACCCTGACAAATACTTTGAGGTGTCAAAATTTGGCATAGGGGGTACAAAACTATAGACCTAGCCCAAGACAGAATGATCTCTGCTTGTGTAATCTTTAATAAATAAGACATTTATATTGGCTTAATAAAAATAGCTACATTTTAAATTTAGTAAGATTACCATAACTTTTAATCTCATGGCTCTAGGTGGTCTAGTCCACAAACAGTAAGGTTTGTTTTGGGAAAGTTATCATCTTTGCTTCAAAGCTAAACTATAAACTAAGTTTCTCCCCAAGTTAGTTCAGCCTATGCCCAGGAATGAACAAGGACAGCTTGGAGCTTAAAAGATGGAGTCAGTTAGGTCAACTATTTTTCACAGTCCCAGTTATAATTTAGCAATGGCTGTCTCATATTTTAAATAATGACAGTCACTGTGGTTTTTATAAATAATCTAGGTAAACAATTAAAGTAATTGGGTAAATATAATAGGATAAATATTTGTAGATAAACTTGTCATAATTTAGACTCTAAAGTTATATTAAATTAAATAATAACTATTTAATCATTTGGGTATTCTCCAATAAAGATACATTTGAAGGAAAACATTCTTTCCAAAGAAAAAAAGTATGTCTTTTCAAAAAAAAGCAAGCAATTTTTATCTAATTCAAAACGTATTTAAAGGTCACGTATAAAACAAGGTAAAAAGAACCAGGAAATAAAAGAGATGTAAAAAAAAGTTATAAAAATAAAGAGATTTTTTGGTGATAAGAAAGCTTAAAGAGAAATAATTTCATATAAGAAAGACTCTTGTGTGGTAAATTTAGTCCTAGAATAAAATGACTGGTTGTTTAAGAAGGAGGGATAGATGTTCAGGACAAACCAGAAAGTCCAAGCATGTCATAAACAGTCTATAAAAGTCACAATAAAAGGATTTATTAAAAAAAACCAAAAACTTTTATATGATCAAGTTGTCTATGATTAAAGGGAAATTATAATTGTCTCTCTGGAGATTTGGTTTAACGTAAAAAAAGACACACACTAAAGAATTAGAACAATGAAATTTTCTTAAGTGGTTTGATTTACTCTTAATAGATTGTAAGAGATTTTAAATTTTTAACATTTTTTAACCCAAAGTTCAACTTTTATTACATCTTGTTGGTTTTGGTTTTCTCTCCCCTTTTAAAAGGTGTGAAATAGTAACACTCCCCTTCAACTCATTTTTAGTTCATATGAGTTTTTTTCTTTTTCCTCCTTGGGTTCTGTTATTTGTGGCCTGATGCTAACAATGTTTACTTAAAGGTCTAAAGGAAATGTTTTCTTCCAACATAATATTCTGTGCACTCCAGAAATTCTTTTATTTTGCCTTTTGGTAACTGGCCTAACAGATTTTACATTTATTGAAATAATTCCTATGCCATTATTAAGTTTGGTTTGCTTAGGAAAAACTGAGATGTAAATTTTTTAAATTAAGGTTATTACATTCTTCTATCTTCCTGTATATACTTTTAAAGTCCTTGTGACATTGAGTTGGAGGGTTTTGACTTTTGGGTTTAAAAAGAACAATAAATCCTACTAAGTCTTAAACACTGAAAACAAATGCTCATCTTCAGGCCCAGTAGGAGATGCCAAGCAAAATAAACTGCATTTCTGAGTTACAGGTTCAGAAATTAAAGTTATTTAACTCTTCAAGGCCTAGGGACTATTGCAGAAGAGGTAGGTGTGTGAAATTGTATGGGCTGATTTTCAGAGATAAAATAAGTTGTTTCTCTATAAATTAATCACTAATGTCAAAGACACACTGATATAAAACCAGCATAGGGACCCTGTGTCAGATTAACAAGGTTTTCTTGAGGCATTAACCAACTCCTTATTAAAGGTTATCAAGGCTTATGGAAGTCATATCTTATGATCAAGATAAAAATTTCATGTTGTTCATAAAATTTTAGAAAACAAATTTAATTGGCTTCTTGCTATTTTTATTAGGGCTTATTGTTTAGAAAATTAAGTCTCCTCTCTCAGAGAATGAAGGTTTTTGCCTTTTTTTTGAAATCGAGTTGTCACTTTGGTTAAATGAATGACATTTTACAATGACCTGTGATCCTTTTTATAACCTTTAATATTTTGTAACCTTTAATATTTGATATTTGACAAACTTTCCAAAGTCAAATTATAAAGTATGTATTTTTCTGACCTAATTAATCCTTTAAGATATTAATAGGTTCCCTAAACTCCAAAAATGACATATTTGGCTTATTTGGTATAAAAATTATACAAGAAGAATTGTCAAATATAAAATGGTGTTTGGTTTTTCCTTGGGCTGTTTTTGTATAAATATGTTATTGGTATGTGTTCCAAAATTATGGGAAATACCTATAATTATGATATGACTTAATGTACATTATTAGTAATAATTGTAATTGTTATGCTAAATTATTGTGTGCCACAGTGGTAATAAATTTCCTTGTCACTTGTGTCTTTGACTGCTCTAAAACTTTTTGTCATTCACAGACAATTGTTATCTTGTTTTGGACCTCTTTAGAAGGTGGTTTTATAATCAGCTATAAAACTCTAACAGGTGCTGTTGAATGCAAATTTCTGATAACTTTGGAGATTATGACATCAGAATAGAGGAAAAACCTTAGGACACATGGTTAGCTGAAATGTTCATGAATATCAAGCAGAACAGCAATTAACTGCATGGACTCAACTAATAAGAGTCTGAAGTAATTTTTGTAACTTTTTGATTAAAATGTTGCCGATTCTTCGTTTTGTTTCTCAGAGTCAAGAAAACGTTTTTAAAAGCTATTTACACCTTCTAAAAATTGAGTATACTCCTATGAACAAAATTTGGAGCATGTTTGTTTCTCTCCACCTGATTTTTATAGAATTTGGAAACTGTATTCTTATGTTATGACAATACAGTTATTTGCATCAGTGCAATAAGAATCTGTTTTCATTTATAACAGGATATAATTGGATAAAATGGTTATTTCACCAAGGCTTTAACTGGAATGGTGTGCTTTCCTCTTAGGCATCAAACTTGACTTATGGAGCCAATAAAAGTCACTTGGAAAAACTGGCCTCATACCTTTGTCTACACAGTCCCTGTACTGAATTCCTGTCCTGTGGTAAGTAAAGAATGCCACTTTCTGACAGGCCCAGCAGCCCCAAATTTATCTAGGAACCTCAAGGGGAGAGAAATTCACCCAACTCATAGGTATTTGATGGTACAAATTCAAGGCTGGGCTGGGCTTTAACAGTCTTACCTGAGATGTGTTCTATGGAACAAAGTTTCATCAAAGTCAATTTAAAAGCCTATGTAAAAAATAATTATTCTTGCTGCACTGTATATACATAATTAGGCCAAGTATGATAAAGCAAACCAGTTCTACCATGGTTTGTCTTTAGTAAGAATGGGAAACTGGAGAGAGAAAAATTGTGCTTCAAAAACTATAGTACACCTGTTATTAGATTCAGTCTTACCTAATGCGTTTAAATTTTTACTATTTTCTACAGTTTATACAAGATTCTAAATTTTTTACCAACAAGTCTTCAAAATAGTGTTTTCAATTATTTTTTTCCATTTTTTAAAATTTGGAGTCAATGAAAAATAAGCTGTGCTTTCATAACGCCCTGTGAACTGAAGCTAGACAACTTCAGAAAAAATAACAGCAACCTATTTACGTACATAAGCCACTTTCATACATGCCTACTGATGTATGAACTTCAGAGTAATGTGGCCTACATCAGTTTTCCAGGATTGTTCTTTAATTTGTTGTTTTCCTCCCTTGCTCCCCCTATTTTCTCTTCACAGGACATGTGACTTCACAACCTTTTAAAAATGAGCTTTCCTAATAACTCGGGATCTACATGTCTAGGAATAAACCATCCTAGCCATGAGAGATCAGACAAAACCTGAAACCAGAGACTCATTTTCTTCTAAAAACCTTTCTCCAAAAGATTTTACAAAAGGTGGTGGAGGTTGGGGGAGCAATGTGAAAGGAATATATCTTGGGCCCCCAACATCACTAAGCTAAAGGGAAAAGTCAAGCTGGGAGCTGCTTGGGATAAACCTGCCTCCCATTCTATTCAAAGTCACCACTCTGTTCATTGAGATAAATGCATATCTGATTGCCTCCTTTGGAGAGGCTAATCAGAAACTCAAAAGAATTCAACCATTTGTCTCTTACAGACCTATGACCTGGAAGCCTCCTCCTGCTTTGAGTTGTCCCGCCTTTCCACACCAAGCCAATGTTCATCTGCATATGTTGACTGATATCTCATGTCTCCCTAAAATGTATGAAACCAAAATGTGCTTTGACCACCTTGGGTACATGTCATCAGGACTTCCTGAGGCTGTGTCATGGGCACATGTCCTCAACTTTGGCAAAATAAACTTTGAAAATTAACTGAGACCTGTCTTAGATTTTCAGGGTTAACACCTTCAATGAGTCTATTGGTAGACTGGGTATGACCAAAATGGGGATGGGGGAAGGGAAATTAATGAGCTTGTAGACTCACTAGAAACTTTTTGAACTGAAAGGCACAGGAAAAAAAGAATAAGATTTTTTAAAAAGAGAAAAAAGGATTAGGACTTTAACAAATTTGGGGCAGAAATTTGGGTTGAATTCCATAATTCAACTCATAAAGTGCCTTGTAAATAAAGTACTTGGTATAAAGCATCTTCATTACACATGAAGGGATACATTGCTATTTAAAAGTGGATCCAGATTAGTTGTGATTATACTTCAAATTTTAAGGTAACAACTCAAAAATCTTAAAAAGTATAATTGAATAGCAAGAGAGGAGAGAGATTGAAATAATAAAACATTCATTTAAAAGTAGCAAAGGCAGAAAGAAGGGGAAGAAAAGAAAAAAGAAGAGCAACAAATAGAAAATAGTTACAAATATAATAAATATGTCTTAGTCCTTTTGAGTTGCTATAACAATAACACAGACTGGTTAATTTATAAAGAGCTGTAATTTATTGAGTCATGGTTCTTGAGGCTGGAAAGCCCAAGACTGACAGGCCAGCATCTTCTGAGGGCCTTCTTGCTGCATCATCCTATGGCAGGAGGGCAGAGGGCAAAAGGGGACTGAACTCATCCTTTATATAAGAGACCTACTCCTGCTATAACAAATCTACTCTTGTAATAACAGCATTAATTCACTCATAAGAGAGGTGCTCACAGGATCCAAACATCTCCCATTAGGCTTCACCTCCCAACAGGCCCTACCTCGCAACACCAATAGATTGGGGATCAAGTTTTCAACATATTAACTTTAAGGGACACATTAAAATAATAGAAAGATTAATTCAACTGTATCAATAATCACTTCATATGTGAGTCACTTAAATCAATTAAAAAATAGATTGTCAGAATTGGGGGGAACCAACAAGACCCAAACATATTATCTATGAGAACCTACTTTAAATGTTAGCAATTGAATAAGTTAAAAGATATACCATGTTAGTACTATTCGAAAGAAAGCTGGAGTAATTATATAAATTTCAGACAAGGCAGAGTTCAAACAAGGAAAACTGTTGGTTATAAATAGGGTATTAAATAATGATAATGTGGTTAATTACACAAGAAGAGATAAAAAATCTTAAGTTTATGTATAAATCCACTATTATAGTTAGAGACTTTAGCACTCCTTTATCAGTAATTACTAAGTCAAAGAGGCAAAAGGTCAGTAAGAATACAGATTCAACATATGTCTAAATACCACTTTGGTCAAAGAAGCCTCAAGAGAAATTAAAAAGGGTTTTGAATTAAATGAAAATGAAAATACAACTTATCAAAAGTTGTGAAATGCAGCAAGCAATGAATACAGGGAAATCTACAGCATTAAATGCATATATTAGAAGAAAGACCTAAAGTTAATAATCTAAGTTCCATATTAGGAAAATAGAGAACAGAGAGCAATTTAAACATAAAGCAAGCAGAAGAAATAAAAAACAGAGCAGAAATTAATGTAATTAAAATCAGTAAAATAGAGAAAATAAAAAATTCAAGCTTCTTTTTTGAAGAGATTGATAAAATTGATAAACCTGTAGGTACTTTAACCAAAAAAAAAAAGAGAAGATAAAAATTACCAATATCAGAAATAAAAGAAGGGTCATCTCATGGGTATTAGAAGGATAATCAAGGAATACTACAAACGACTGTATGCCAACAAATTTGATAATTTTGATAAAATTAATCAATATTTTGAAAGACAAAAACTACAAAATCCTCATAAGAAGAAACAGATAATCTGAATAGGTATATATTGATTAAAGAATTTGAATAATTAATACCTTCCAAAAAAGAAAGCTGCAGTCCCAGACTTCACCAGTGAATTCCACGAAACATTTAAGAAATAATAATTTTCTACAATGCCATTCAAAAAATAGATATATAGGGATCACTTCTTAATATAGTTAGGCTTTGTGTTCCCACCCAAATCTAATCTTGAATTGCAATCCCCGTAATCAGCATGTGTGAACAGAGAAACCAAGTGGAGGTAACTGAATCATGGGGTAGTTTCCTCCATGCTTCTCTCGTGACAGTGAATGAGTTTTGACAAGATCTGAGCATTTTTTAGGGGGCTCTTCCTTCTTCCCTTGGCACTTCTTCCTGCCACCTTGTGAAGAACAAATACAAAAATTCTTAACACATCAGCAAATTAAATCTAACAAAGCATGAAAAGAATTATATACCATGACCAAATGAGATTTATTCCAGGTATGCAAGGCTAGTTCAACATTTGAAAATAAAATAACATAATCCATCATATCAACAAGCTAAAAAAGAAAAATTATACAATTATAATCATTTGACATAGAAAAAAAAAACACTTGACAAAGTCAAACACATGCTCATGATAAACACTCTTAGCCAACTAGGAAAAGAGGGGAACTTCTTCAAATAGAGAACATGTACAAAAAAAGTACAGTTAACTTAATACTTGTCTATATAGAAAACCACAAATAATTGACAAAAACGTACTTCTGGAACAAATAAGAGATTATAGCAAAGTTTCAGCATGTAAGGCCAATAGACAAATGTTGATTACCTTCCTACATACAAACAATTGTTACAAACAATTGGAATTTGAAGTTTAAAAACAATACCAATATTGTTAGCATCCCTCCTCAAAATTGAAACACTGTGATAAACCTAACAAAGCATGTACAGCATCTATGTGTGACACATTCAATGCAAGCCCAATAAAAATCCCAGCAACTATTTTGTAGATACTGACAAATGGAGCTTAAGTCTGTGTGAAAAGGTGAGATTTCTACAATAGCTAACACAACACCAAAGAATAACAAAACTTGGGGACTGACATAACCTACTTCAAGTTTACTGAATAGCCAACTGTAAACCAGACATCATGGTATTGGAGAAAGGATAAACATAGATAAATGGAACAGAACAAAGAGTCTACATGTGGAAACCCACAGTTACAATTTATTGATCCTTGATAAAGCAGCCAAGACAATTCAGTTCAGAAAGGATAGTTTTTAAGCAAATGAAGCTGGAATTGGAAATCCATATGCAAAATGTAATCCTACATACAAGCTTTATAGCTTTTGCAAAAATTAACTCAGATTGGTCCATAAACCTAAATGCTAAACTATAAAACTTGGAAACCTAAAAAACTTCTAGAACATAAGAAAATATCTAGGTAACTTTGAATTTCAGCATCAGTTTTTAGACACAATATCAAAAGAACAGTTCATGAAAGAAAAAAATCGATGTGTTAATATTTAAAACCCCTTTTCTGTGAAAGATACTTTTAAGTGAATGAAAAGACAAGCCACAGACCAGAAAAACAATATTTATAAATCCTATAGCTGATAAAGAATGTATATGCAAAATATACAAAAAACCTTTAAAACTTACCAATAAGAAAACAACCTGATTAAAAAATGGGCAAAAGATCTGAAAAAAAACTCTAGAAGATATATAGATGGTAGAAAATTATGAAAGTTTCTAATATTTGTCATGAAGGAATTACAACTTAAAGTAACAATGAGATACCACTATATTAGCCTACTAGAAGGACTGAACACTTTTTTAAACTGACAAAAGCAAATGCTTGTGAGGTACAGGAGCAAAAAGAACCTTTCACTCATTTATGGTGGGAACTATCTTCTAATGGCACACCTTAGAAAATAGTTTGGCGGTTTATTTTTAATATAAGATCTAACCTTTGTGCTTATATATATTTACCCAACTGATTTGAAACTTTTGTACACATAAAAACTGTACATAAATGTTTATAGAGGCTTTATTCACAATTGGAAACTGGAAGCAATCAAGTTGTCCTTCAATAGGTGAACAGAAACAAAACGTCGTGGTGCATCCATGTAATCAAATATTATTCAATGATTAAAACAAAAAAGCTATCAAGGCATGGAAAAATATGGATAAACCTTAAATGCAAGTTGTTAAGTGAAAAAAAGTCAGTCTGAAAGGGCTACATACTTTACTGTTTAAACTGTATGATATTCTGAAAGAGACAAATCAATAGAAACAAAAAGATCAGTAGCTGACAAGGGTTCTAGGGGAGTGGGGAGGGTTGGATAGGTGAAACACAGGAGTCTTTTTAGGGAAGCTGAACTATTCTGTATAATCCTGTAATGGTGTACACATGGCATTATTCATTTGTCAGACACACAGATTTTACAACATAGAAAGTTAAACTTTCAAAAATCATTTAGGAGATTGAAATGGGGATCCCAGGAAGGAATTCAAACTCTGACAAACCTATCTAATTGTGTAACAAATGTAGCATACTGAAACATTAAGGAGAATGTATAGAATTAAATGAATATATTTGAAGAAGATAAAGATTGCAAATCAGCGATGTTACACATCTCAAGAAATAAGGAAAAGAATAGCAAAACAAACAAAAAAATAGAAATAAGAAAATAATTTGAATGGAACTAATAAACACTTGGTGATATTGTCTGAGGAGGTCGGGGAGGGAAGAGAGGAAACATAAATAAACGCCCTTATAGAAGGGATGAAAAGGCCAGGCGCGGTGGCTCAGGCCTGTAATCCCAGCACTTTGGGAGGCTGAGGTGGGTGGATCACGAGGTCAGGAGTTTGAGACCAGCCTGGCCAACATGGTGAAACCCCATCTCTACTAAAAATACAAAAATTAGCCGGGCGTTATGGCAGGTGCTTGTAATCCCAGCTACTCGGGAGGCTGAGGCAGGAGAATTGCCTTAACCTGGGAGGCGGAGGTTGCAGTGAGCTGAGATCGCACCATTGCACTCCAGCCTGGGCAACAAGAGCGAAATTCCATCTCAAAAAAAAAAAAAAAAAAAAAGAAAAGAAATTAAAACTTATTTAAAAATATTATCAACACTTCTAATCAATATTTTTGCTAGAGGTCTCAGCCAATACAAAAAGTCAAGATAAATAAATAGATGGAAAAGGAATAAAGTGTCATTTTGCACAGATAATTTTGAACATAGAGTCAACAACTGAAAATCAACCCATCTAAATACTCACTGAATTCAAGGTCATCATTTATACAATAAATATACAAGGTTATTATTTATACAATGATATGTATACAATATTTATACAAGGTTATTAATTATACAAATCAATTGTATTTCTATATACTAGCCACAGTGAATAAATATGAAAATAAGAAAATGAAGAAAAATGTAACATTCATATTAGCTTCTGGGTCAAAGGCACTATATTTAGGGGGAAATCGCATATAAACTGTCTCTTCTCTCAAAGAATAGGATTTGAAATTTTGTAGAATTTTTTCATAAGTTAGACTTTCCAGTCTTAGAATTTTCAATCGTCTAGGTCTTAATCAAAGTGACTTTCTTCCATATTGAAAAGCTTTGTATTTCCATTTTCCGTTTGAGCCTTGTGTTTCTGGCATCTCAGTATTTAAACACAGAGATAAATCGCAGGGATTTTTTAGCCTGTGACCAATCACTGCCTCCAATGCCTCTTGCTGTGGATTGCTTGAGCCCGTGTTCATCCACTCTGGCTGTGACTTAGAATTACTGGGGGAAGCTGTGCAAAAATATTGGTATCCAGACCTCACCCTCTGGCTTTGGGTACAAGCTTGGATTTATTTTAGCAGCTTTCTATGAGAGTCTAACATACCTCCAGGGTTGAGAATCATTTGCTGATGCTTATATAACAGTGGTTCTTAACTATGGCTGCACATTAGGCTCATCTGGAGAGCTTTTAAAAGTACTGATGACTAGGCCCTATCCCAAATTAATTAAGTCAGAATCTCTGAAGCATGTCTGTGAATGCAGTAGTTTTAAAAGGCTCTCCAGGTGATTCCAGTATGCTGTTAGGATTGAGACTCTCTCGTATACAACCTGCTTCTTAGAGAAGTAGTCTCACTCATCACCACATTTGTTTCAGCTGGAGAATAACCTTCTCCAGGTTAATCAACTGAGGTTGTTGTTGCTCTTAGAAACTAGTGAAGATCTATGCCACTGGAGTTTTTCAAGACACTGGGTTTCTATAATTTTTGAACATACTAAGTATGTATTAGCATTTATTTCTACTTATTTTCCTAAAGTGATGTGATATGATGGCCCATTTACCTCTACTATTTCTATACTACATTATTTTTATAAATTTAGGGGCACAAGTGCAGTTGTATTACATGGACATATTGTATAATGGTGAAATCTGGGCTTTTAGTGTACCCATCACCTGAATAGGGTACTTTATACACAATAGGTAATATTTTATCCCTCACCCCTTCACCTGCCTATACCACTTTCAAGAAGACTCAGTAGTTTCTTGAAACCTAACCTGCTTCTTAAATTGATGTTTAACTCTCTCTTTCCTTGATTACATGTAGGGCCAGTATAATTTGCTGGCTAGTCCATTTCTGCTACAATAACAGAATACCTGAGACTGGCTAATTAATAAAAAAAAATTATTTCTCACAGTTCTGGAGGGAAGTCCAAGATCAAGACACCAGCATCTCCCACGAGCCTTCTTGCTGCATTCTCACACAACAGAAGACAGAACAGCAGGCCCTTATATAAAGGCACCCAATCCCAGTGAGGGAGAAGCCCTCATGACCTAATCACCTCTTAAAGCCCCGCCTCTTAACATTATCGCATTGGCAACACCTGAATTTTGGAAGAGACACATTCAAACCATAACACTAGCATTCTGTGCATTCATGCTTTTTTTTAAATTTTGCTTTATGGCCCAGATATGTGATTTTCTAACATCATCCTCTAAATTTTGTTTTGCATTCTCTTTTAGTGAGAAAAAGGATATTCAGAAATTTGGGGTCTGATAAAAGCATTCACAGTTTGACAAAATCCTGTGCTCCTTCTTTTTATAAAAAAAAACTATTATTACTCCTTTTAGTAATGGGCATCTCACTATGATGTCCAGGCTGGAGTGCAGTGGCTATTCATACATGCAATAATAGCACAATAGCACACAACAGCATAGAACTCTTGGCCTCAAGTGATCCTCCTGCCTCAGCCTCCTGAGAAGCAGGGACTACAGGCGCATGCCAACACGCTTAGCTCTTCTTTTATTTGAATTGGATAATCCCACACAAGAAATATACTGCCCTCAAAAACATTCAACCCAGGCCTGAATGTAATCTGTGATTGTCCTGCCTGCTCTCTTTTTTCTATATTTCACCTTTCCTATGTTGGCCTTAAGGTCTTAATCTAAGGCACAGTAAATGTTCATATGCTCATTTTATTATGGTTCTATCACTTTGAAACTCAAATACCTACACTTTGTTGATGGTGTGGATTTTTCTTTTTCTTTTCCACTGATCTCTTTGTTCTTCCCATTTCCAATCTTGCCAGATTTTCTGCAACCACTTTGTAAAGCCATCTTCACTTGTACAGGGTAGCTCCTCAATTACTATTACTCTAAATTATCTTTTCATGTCCTTAAGAAGCTACCACGAATCCTTTCTTAGACTCTGGCCACTCCTGGAGATTATTTCAGATTTGGCTTTTCTTTCGAGAAGGCAATTAATAAAGTTTTCTAGTTCCCTACAACTTTTACTGATTTAATGGCAACAAAATTTCCCCCTTTCCCATAGATATTTTAAGAGAAGCTAGAAGTGAGTATATTGTTTTCTCTTTCTATTTGCATATCATGATCTCTAAGATAGAAACTAATCTTCATGTCTACCTGGTTTTCTCTTAATATGTGTACCTTTCTCCTAGGGAAATCTCTGTTTTCACCCTGAACTTAATAATTTTGTCTTTTTTCTTTGGTTTTCATCCTTTACCACTCTTGATATAAAAGCAAAGCTGATCTATACTTTCACACCTTTGTTAATACCTTCCACTTTTTTTATTTTATGTGCAAATTTGACTTCTCAGATAGTGTTTTAAGAATAAGCTTTTTGAATTTGCTGTTTTAGTCTTCGTGTCTGTAATAAACTGAGTTTGTTTTCTTGCTCCAAGCAGAGAATATGGCACATTCTATTTCTGATGTGGCTCCCTTTACTTTTTGTTGATTCATAAAATCTATTATGAGTGAATTAGCTAAAATCCATAGTTAGAACATGTATAAATATACTGAGCCAAGTTGGAAACATGCAGGGAAAGCAACCTTTAAGAGCTCATAAAAGTCACCTGAGTTGAAGAATTTAGCCCTTTCTCAGATTATTCCTGTGGAACTGAATGTAGTTTAAAAAACAACATGAAAAACAACATAAATGGGGTGGCTTATGTGTGTGCAGAGTAGTTATTTTTAGGAGAAATGAATCTTAGTTGTTAGAAGACCAGCCTAAAAAAATCTGAAAAAAATACATTTGTGTTCTGCTTCCTAATTTCTTTCTTTCTTTCTTTCTTTTTTTTTTGTTTTTGTTTTGTTTTTGAGACGGAGTTTCGCTCTGTTGCCCAGGCTGGAGTGCAGTGACGCGATCTCGCTCACTGCAAGCTCCGCCTCCCAGGTTCACGCCATTCTCCTGCCTCAGCCTCCCGAGTAGCTGGGATTACAGGCGCCCGCCACCACGCCCGGCTACTTTTTTTGTGTTTTTTTAGTAGAGACGGGGTTTCACCGTGTTAGCCAGGACGGCCTCGATTTCCTGACCTCGTGATCTGCCCGCCTCAGCCTCCCAAAGTGCTGGGATTACAGGCCTGAGCCACTGCACCCGGCCCTGCCTCCTAATTTCTAAGACAGCTGCAAAATGAAAGACTCCTTTTTAAAAATGCAATCCTTGCCCCGAACCAGCTTAGCAAATATTGGACTAACATAGACCAAGGGAAAGCTGTAGAAGCCTGTTCTTTAGAACCTACATCATCTAAAGTTTGAGCGTTTGCTGATTCTGATTGTTTGCCTTTTTAAGGCTGGTAAGACCCTACAATGGCTGAATTTTTCTTGTTGAGACTCCTAAGACCTCCTAGAACTTGCAAAGGCTCAGCATAGTTGTGTAAGGCTAGCTAATTCATTCAAACCATCCAGTAATCAGCAGGCAAAGTCAGTTTCAACATGGAAACAGATCACAGAACTCCTAGTACTGAAAGTGACATTTTTAGAACACATTAGTCAGTACTAAATTACAATACTCCAGGAAAGGAGTTTTTCCATGAAAATATCATAGGTGACTTAGAACTTAAAATCTTCTTGGGTATGGAGTTACTAGTTAACTTCAAAAACCATCCACATAGAACAATCTAAACTGTTGCAAACCACCAAGTTTCAACTAGAATTTTGGTGGCATTGCATTTCCCAATTTCCACTTCTTTACCAAATCTGTTTTTAACCCAATGTTTCATTTTTCTGAAGTAAAATTAACTCTATGTACCGAACCACTATACTTTGCAGGGACAGGCCTAAACCTTTAGAATATGAAGCACAAATGAAGAACGCGCAATGTGTGCTGTTTTATCTCTGTTGCTTGCTTGTTTTCTTTTCTTTTCTTTTCTTTTTTTTTTTTTCTAGATGGAGTCTTGCTCTGTCACCAGGCTGGAGTGCAGTGGTGTGATCTCGGCTCACTGAAACCTCCACCTCCTGGATTCAAATGATTCCCCTGCCTCAGCCCTCCCAAGTAGCTGGAACTACAGGCATGTGCCACCACACCCAGCTAATTTTTTTTTGTATATTAGTAGAGACCCGGTTTCATCATGTTGGCCAGGATGGTCTCGATCTCTTGACCTCATGATCCACCCGCCTCAGCCTCCCGAAGTGCTGGGATTACAAGTGTGAGCCACCATGCCCTGCCATCTCTGTTGCTTTCTAAGAGGGGGAAGCAGAAGCAACTGAGATAGACATGCCCATTTTCCTCTCCTAAACTCACCTCTTCCCCTTGAAAGGAGCGAGGAAGTAAGGATTGACCACACATTTAACCATATAATGGAGCTTCCTCCACAAGGAAGGGCCCATTAGAAGTAGGGAAAAAGTTTGCTCTCAGCATTATGATTCCTTCCCATCCAAAAAAATTTATGATAACAAGCTGAAGGACAACTTGGAAGTTTCCTGGGAATTTTGCTTCAAATGATTACTGATTTAATTCCCAGGTTGAATTATTTTTTTGCCTAAAGGTTTTGTCCAAAAAGGAAAAAAAATAAGTTAATAAATCTGATACCAGATCACATCTAGAACATGGTTCTTTGAAAATTATAGGCCTGCTTTTGTACCAAGATGAAAGAGGCCTCTCCAGGGATTGGGAATCTCTGTTTAGATGTGGCTATAGGTGGGCTGAACAAGAAGAAATAGAGTTCCCAGGCTATGGTTTATAGGTGAGGAAATAAGAGTATGAAATCTCTAGAAAAACTTACATGATTTTTTAAACATATAGTAATCAGAGAGTTTGTCTACAGTCAGGCTTCATTTTCATACCTCAGAGAAAAGGGATGGTTTTTAGCCCAGTTGCCTCACACTTCTTACTGGTCCACCAAGTTTGAGAGACCTTACTGTCTATCCTTTGTAGGTGCCAAGGAGCACACAGCTTTTCTATGTTTTCTTTTAAATTTATCTCTTGTATCAATATAAGCCTGAATTTTGCTGGAGTTTTATTTTTTAATCCATTTGAATAGGAAAAGAAAAACGGTGATTAATCTAAGAGGACTCAAAAAACTGAGAAGGAAAGATTAGGCATAAAGTTTAGGTTATGAACTGCCATTAAGTGGAACTGATGGAAAAGAAAGTTTGAATACAAAGATATGGGCAAAGATATTTCAGGCAAATATAAACAAAATGAAAGCAAAAGTGGCTCTATTAATATAAGACAGACTCCAAGGACAAGGTCACTAAACAGGACAAAGATTTTTACTATAAAATAATAAAAGGTGAAAGCTGAGAATAATCTATAGCCATAAAACTTTATGCACCAAACAATGTACCAGACAAATCTATAAATGCCTAAGAACACAGAGAAGCACGTATAAAAAATGTAATTTATAGTAGTTGATAATATAATACCTTGTGCAGAATTTGACTTATCAAGTTGACAGGGAGAGTTAGGTAAATAATATACTCAATAATTTTATTTTAATATACATAGATACATATATATCTCAGAAAGAGAATTTTATTGTGTTCTTAGAATACTTAAAAGTTGATTAACATGTATTTGCAAGAAAAAACTTATGAATCATAGGAGACTACTTTTTGAAAATTTGTGGAGCACATTTTAAATAAAATGAGTGTTTCTTGGTAGAATAAACCAAAATTGCTGTGAGTAATGGAAGAAAAAGTGAGAGAATAATAACCACAACGGGGTTGAAAAATAAAGATAAACATGGTCTTAAAGGTAAATTATGTTCAAATTTTAAAAACAACATTCCCTATGTTGTTCAGTCTAAGTTGTAGAAAAATATGGAAAATGCCTTAATTCTAATTAGGATTCCTAGATAACCGTAATGCCAAAGTCTGATAGATATTGTGGAAATCTCTTAATAGAGATAGAACGAATACACTTTATAAAATAATAGCAAAGCAAGTCCAGAAGTGTATTAAAAATACTACTTCACAATGACTAAGTATGAAACTGCATATGGTTACCACTACAGAGAATACCAGAATAATTGATGACGTCAATGTGACAAAGAAGTAAAGAATATGTTTGCATCAATAGATGCTGAGATGACATTGATGAAATTCAACAACCATTTCTAATTGAAGCTCTACTTTAAATATGAATAGAAGAAAACTACTTTAAATAATAAATCTTTCTCAAACAAAAATCAAGAGTAAATACATAAATTGTGAAATGTTAAAACTACTATTAAAATTAGGGTTATAACAGTTACACTTTTATGACTAATATTATTCACCATTGTAGAAGTTATATTTAATAAAAAATGTAAAAATTTAATACATGGTATAAATATTGGAAAAGTATGATTTTTCCAATCTGATTTTTAGCTCTACATTATACAATTATCATCTGATTCCATTAAAAGAGACTCTAGTAAAATATTTTAGAATTAGAAAAATTACAATGTTTCTTTTATAAAAATTATATACACAAATATGAGCAGCTATCTTCTTTTTTTTTTTTTTTTTTTTTTTTTTTTTGAGATGGAGCCTTGCTCTGTTGCTCAGGCTGGAGTGCAGTGGCGCAATCTCGGCTCACTGCAGCCTCTTTCCCCCGGGGTTCCAGCGATTCTCCTGCCTCAGCCTCCTGGGTAGCTGGGATTACAGGCACACACCACCACGCTCAGGTAATTTTTCTATTTTTAGTAGAGATAGGGTTTTGCCATGTTGGCCAGGCTGGTCTTGAACTCCTGACCTCAGGTGATATGCCCACCTCGGCCTCCCTAAATTAATCACTTACAGAAGATATCCATTCATAATAGTTTTAAAAACTATTTGGGTTAAATTAACTAAAACAGTGTAGACATTATAAATTTCTGTAGCAGGAAATAAAATTTCCACAATAGAGAGATATAACCTATTTCTAGAATGGCAATTTCTTAAAATCGTCAAGCCTTTATAAATTGATATATAGTTAATATAGCCAATGGGTATCCTCATGATGTATTTTAGATTTGAACTTCTAAGTTGCTGTAAAAACCAATAATAATTTGAAAAAGTATAGTGAGGATGATTTACAAAATATTATAATTTACTATACAACTACAGGCATACCTTAGAGATATTGGGGTTTCAGTTCCAGACCACCACAATAAAGTGAATATTGCAATAAAGTAATTCACACAAATTTTTTGGTGTCTCATGCATATAAAGTTATATTTATACCATACTATAGTATGCTAAGTGCAATAGCACTATGTCTAAAAAATTATATATACCTTAATTTAAAACACTTTATTGCTAAAAAGTGCTAGTGGTCATCTGATCCTTCAGCAAGTTGTACTCTTTTTCTGATGGAGGGCTTTTCTGCATATTGATGGCTGCTGACTGATCGGGATGGTTGTTGCTGAAGATTGGAGTGGTTTTGGTAATTTCTTAACATGAAATGACAATAAAGTTCATTATATCAATTGACTCTTCCTTTCATGAAAGATGTTTGTGTGGCATTCCATGCTGCTTGATAGTATTTTACCCAGAGTAGGATTTTTTCCAAATTAGAGATAATCCTCTCAAAGACTACCACTGTTTTATCAACTAAGTTTTTATAATATTCCAAATCCTTTGTTGTCATTTCAATGATGTAACAGCATCTTCACCAGGAGTAGATTCCATCTCAAGACATTGCTCTCTTTGCTCATCCATAAGAAACACTTCCTCATCCCTTCAGGTTTGATCATGATATTACAGCAACTCAATCCCATTTCAGACTTCACTTCTAATTCTAGTTCTTTTGCTATTTCTACCACATCTGCAGTTACTTTCTCTACTGAAGCCTTGACCTCCTCAAAGTCATCCAAGTGGGTTGGAATCAACTTCTTTCAAACTCCTATTAATATTGATATTTTGACATCCTCCCATGAATGACAAATGTTCTTACTGTCATCTAGAATGATGAATCCTTTTCAGAAGGTTTTTAATTTACTTTGCCCAGATCCATCAGAGGAATCACTATCTGGGGCAAGTAAAGCCTTATAAAAAGTAATTCTTAAATAGTAAGACTTGAAATTTGAAATTGCTCTTTGATCCATGGGCTGCAGAATATCCATTTCAATTTTCAAGTATTATCAAGAATTACATTTTGTAAGGCTATACTTGGCATAGGATACAGTCCATGAAAACAATATTAATCTCCTTGTACTTCGCCATCGAAGTTCTTGGCTGACAAGGTGTACTGTTAATGACCAGTAATATTTTGAAAGAAATCTTTCTTTCTAATCAGTAGGTCTCAACACTGGGCTTAAAATATTCAGTAAACCATGCTGTAAACAGATATACTGTCATCTAGGCTTTGTTGTTCCATTTACAGAGCACAGACACAGTAGATTTAGCATAATTCTTAAGGTCCCTAGGATTTTAAAAACGATAAATGAGCACAGGCTTAAACCTAAAGTCACTAGGTGTATGACTCCCTGACAAGACAGTCAGCATGTCCCTTAAAATTTTGAAGGATATGACTTCTCCTCTCTAGCTGTGAAAGCCCTAGATCATGTCTTCTTCCAATAGAAGTCTGTTTTGTCTACATTGAAAACTGTTGTTTAGTGTAGTCACCTTCATCAGTGATCTTAGCTAGATCTTCTGGATAAATCGCTGTAGCTTCTTTATCAGCACTTGCTGCTTCACTTTGCACTTTTATGTTATAGAAAAGGCTTCTTCCCTAAACTTCATGAACCAACTTCTGCTGGTTCCCAACTTTTATTCTGCAGCTTCCTCACCTCTCTTAGCTTTCAGACAACTTAAGAGAGTTAAGGCCTTGGTCTGGATTAGGCTTTGGCTTAAGGGAAGGTTGTAGTTGGTTTGATCTTCTCATCAGATCACTAAAATTTTCTCCATATCAGTCATAAGGCTGTTTCACTTTCTTATTAGTCCTGTGCTCACTAGAGTAGCACATTTAATTTCTTTCCAGAACTTTTCCTTTGCATTCACAGTTTGGCTGTTTGGCACAAGAGGCCTAGATTTCAGACTATCTTGGCTTTTGACATGCCTTCCTCATTAAGCTTAATCATTTCTGGTTTTTGACTTAAAGTGAGAGACATGTGACTCTTCCTTTCACTTGAACACTTAAGGACATTGTTTGGTTATTAACTGGCCTAATTTGAATATTGTTGTGTCTCAGACAATAGACATAGGGAAGCTTGAAGACAGGGAGAGACAGGGGAATGGCCAGTCAGTGGAGCAGTCAGAACACATACAACATTTATTGATTAAGTTCACTGTCTTATATGGGCACAGTTTGTGGTACCCCAAAACAATTACAACAGTAATATTAAAGATCACTGATTAAGGATTACCATAACAAATACATAAATTATTAAAAAGTGTGAAATATTGGGAGTTTATCAAAATGTGACAAAGAGACATGAAGTGAGCACAAGCTGTGGGAAAATGGTACAGTGCTAACGGACTTGCTGAGCACAGGATTGCCACAAACTTTCAATTTGTAACAAATGCAATATCTGCTATGTGCAATAAAGTGAGGCCCAATAAAGTGAGTATACCTGTTCTTTATTCCAAATATCATGTTAGAACAGAATAACTTCTATCAGTAGACCCAACACTTAAGGAACTTTGGGAGTCATTTTGATTTGGCAGTAGTAAATAATTTCTAGTTAAGACAGTGTCAGATTTTGTGTCCTCAACAAAGACAAAGCAAGAACGCATAAAATATAAGTAGGGAAAACTAAGAGGACATGTTTAGGCTTAAAACTGAACAAATACCTCTATTAAAAATTAAAGAGAAAATAATGTGGAAATAGGATGAAACTGTAGTACTCTTTGGCTGGGTCAGAAGCAAGCAAAGGTGGCTGAGTCTTCTGCTCCTGCACAGTGATGGAGACAAAATGCTCCACTAAGCAAGAGGCTGCAGTCAGGATCCCTACTTGAACATATACGTGAAACATAGTCTGAAAAAGCTGCAGCTAAACTTTGTGTGAACTTACGTGCTAGAGGGAACACACATACACATCTCGTAGTGTAGATGGAGTGTGATGCAAGCTGAGACAATGAGTGGATCTCTGGTCTCTCCAATTTTAATACAGGAAGAAGCTAATGAATTGGGGGCCCCAGGGGACTGGGGCTAAGCCAACTTAGTCACATAAACTTCTGTTGACTAAATAAAATAAAATTAAGCTTTAAAAAATTAAGGTTAGTTTTATTCAGAAGTCTTTCTGAGGATTACAGACTGAGGCCTGTAGCCTGGGAGCAGTTCTGTCAGACTGCTCCAAGACAGTCTTTTAAATCACAGTTTATATACTGGTGGTGAAGATTCAGTATGTGCAAAATCATATCAAAGTTTGGGTATGAGTACATCTGGTTATAGATTATGAAAGAACATTCAATTATAGATTGGAGAAGCATAATCACTATTGCTGTCAGACATTATCTTGTGTGTAAGAAGAGGCCAGGCCAAGGTCATTTGTCTTTTAAGGAATGCAGTGACTCAGATCAGAGATGAGATGCAGGGGGCCGAGTGCTCTATCCTGTTTTATCTGCAAAGAATTCTTCAGAAGAACTGCATTTTATCACAGAGTCAGCAGTTCAAGCAGAAATGAACAAATATGCTTATGCCTTTTACTTTTTTCACACTTCCAAAGTATATGAATAAAATAAGAAACATTTTGAAATACGTATTTTTTATGTGGTGAAAGAAAATACCACTAATAGAGAAAGAAAAAATATTGCTAAATCAATTGACAACCAACCAAAAAGCCCTAAAAAGAAATAATTATTGTTAGATATGAAATAATTTATTTTAAGAAGTTCTGAAATTTAAAAATAGAGTTTTTGAAGGAAAAAAATTTTTAGTAGATGAATTATGACTAAGTTTGGACATAGTTGACAAGAAGATTATTTACTAGAACTACCATATGACCCAGCAATCCCTCTCCTGGGTACATACCCACAGAAAACATAATAAGTACCTTGAGATATCTGCACTCCCATTTTCATTGCAACACTAGTCACAATAGCCAAGACATGAAATCAACCTAGGTGTTTATCGACAGATAAATGGACAAAGAAATTGTGAAATAATATTCCACAAATGGAATATTACAAAATAATACACTACCATTTGCAAAAATATAGATGCACGGAGAGGACATTATGCTAAATGAAATAAGCAAGACAAAGAAAAAAATGATCTCACTTATATGTATAATCTAAAAACAAAAAAGTCGACTATATATAAATGGAGAGTAGAGAGGAATTTACCACAAATCAGGCAGTGGAAATGGAAAGATACGGGTCAAAGGGTACAAATTTACAGTTACATAAGATAAATAAGTCTAGAGATCTAACGTATAGCAGGAGGACTATAATTGATAATGTATTAAATATTGAGAATTTTCTTAGCGAATAGATTTTAGGTGCTGTTACCTAAAAAGTATGAATTTCATAGTAACCTTATGAAAGGTAACTATGGAAGGTAATAGATATGTTAAATTTTTTATCTATAGTAATTCCTTCACTATGATGTTTATATCAAAACATCAAGTTGTATATCTTAAATTTATACAATAAAAAAATCCAAAAAAGGATTAATAAATGTCCTGGTGTAATTGGCTTGCCTGATGGAAGAAAAAAAACACAGATACATTCTTTCTACCATATAAGAGCATAGATTTCAAATGCAACAAAGTTTGAAAATTTAGATGAAAATATACAAGAAATTATGAAAAATATTTAGAAAAAAATAAGATATATATACATTAAATGAAATAATACCATACCAAGAGCTACATAAAGTCAAAATAAAAATAAACTATTTGCAACATTTGTATACAAATAGATTCTATAAGCTGACAAATATAAGGCAAATTAAACAGAGAAGCAGGCAAAAAATGTTAACAAATAAGTACAAACTAGATGGCCATTAAAAATATTTCCTGACTGGCAGTCAGGAAAATGCAAGTTATGACTACAATGAGAACATTTTTTTTTTCATGTACAAAATTGGTGAATATGAGAAATTTGATATTCAATATTGGAGAGTATGATGAATATAAGTAATATCATAGATTACTGGTGAAAACATGAATGGCTACAACAGAAACAGAACAGGAATACTATATAATATATATATATATATATATATATAATTTAAAATATACTTTAACCAAAAAATCCCATGTTTTTATTATCTATTCTATAGAAATAAACATACCAGTACAAAAGGATTGAGCAGTACTTATAGTGAAAACATGAAAATATTTTAGAGTAACTAGGAAAACACTGGGAAAATATGCTGTATTAGTCCATTCTCATGCTGCTAATAAAGACATACCTGAGACTGGGTAATTTATAAAGGAAAGAGGTCTAATTGACTCACAGTTCAGCATGGCTAGGGAGGCCTCAGGAAACTTATAATCATGGCAGAAGGGGAAGCAAACATGTTCTTCATTACATGGAGGCAGCAAGGAGAAGGGGGGAAAGCCCCTTATAAAACCATCAGATCTCGTGAGAATTCACTCACTATCACAAAAACAGCATGAAAGTACCTGCCCCCATGATTAAATTACCTCCCACCAGGTCCCTTCCAGGACATGTGGGGTTATGGGAACAATAATTCAAGATGAGATTTGGGTGGGGACAGAGCCAAACCATATCATTCCACCTCTGACCCCTCCCAAATCTCATGTCCTCACATTTCAAAACACAGTCATGCCCTTCCAACAGTCCCCAAAGTCTTAGCTCATTCCAGCATTAACTCAAAAGTCCAAGTCCAAAGTCCCATCTGAGACAAGACAAGTCTCTTCCACCTATGAGCCTGTAAAATCAAAAGCAAGTTAGTTACTTCCTAAATATAACGGGGGTAAAGGCACTGCATAAATACAGCCATTCCAAATTAAAGAAATTGGCCAAAACAAAGGGGCTACAGGCCCCATGCAAGTGCAAAATCCAATAGGCAGTCATTAAACCTTAAAATTCCAAACTGATATTCTTTGACTCCATGTCTCACATAGAGGGTACGCTGCTACAAGAGGTGGGCTCCCATGGACTTGGGCAGCCCCACTCCTGTGGCTTTGCAGGGTACAGCTCTCCTCATCACTGCTTTCATGGGCTGGCATTGAGTGTCTGAGGCTTTTCCACACACACAGTACAAGCTGTCAGTGGAGCTACCATTCTGTAGTCTGGAGGAAGGTGGTCCTCTTCTCACAGCTATACCAGGCCGTAGCCCAGTGGGGACTCCGTATGGGTGCTCTGACCCCACATTTCCCTTCTGAACTGCCCTAGCAGAGGTTCTCCATGAGGGCTTCTCCCCTGCAGCAAACGTTTGCGTGGGCATCCCGGTATTTTCATATATCCTCTAAAATCCAGTCAGAAGTTCCCAAACCTCAGTTCTTCTGTGTAGCCACAGTCTCAACAACATGTGTAAGCTGCCAAGGATTGGGGCTTGCACCCTCTGAAGCAGTGGCCTGAGCTGTATGTTGGCCCCTTTTAGCTGCAGTTGGAGCTGAAACAGCTGGGACACAGGGCACCACGTTTCAAGGCTACATAGAGCAGGGGGGCCCTGGGCCTGGCTAACGAAATCATTTTCTTCCTCCTAGGTCTCCAGACCTGTGATGGGAAGGGCTGCTGTGAAGGTCTCTGACATGCCCTGGAGACATTTTCCCCCATTGTCTTGGTGATTAACATTTGGCTCCTTGTTACTTATGCAAATTTCTGCAGCTGGCTTGAATTTCTCCTGAGAAAATAGGGTTTTCTTTTCTATTGCATTATAAATTTGCCAAACTTTTATCCTCTGCTTCCTCTTGACTGCTTTGTCGCTTAGAAATTTCTTCCACCAGATAAGCTAACTCATCTCTCTCAAATTCAAAGTTCCACAGATCTCTAGGGTAGGGGCAAAATGCTGCCAGTCTCTTTGCATAGCAAGAGTGACCTTTACTTCAGTTCCCACCAAGTTCCTCATCTCCATCTGAGACCATGTCAAACTGGACTTTATTGTCCATATCATTATCATTTGGCAGTTTGGTCAAAGCCATTCAACAAGTCTCTAGGAAGTTCCAAAGTTTCCCACATCCTCCTGTCTTCTGAGCCCTCCAAGTCTCTAGGAAGTTCCAAAGTTTCCCACATCCTCCTGTCTTCTGAGCCCTCCAAGTCTCTAGGAAGTTCCAAACTTTCCCACATTTTCTTGTCTTATTCTGAGCCCTCCAAATTTTTCCAACCTCTGCTTGTTACCCAGTTCCAAAGTCGCTTCCAAATTCTCAGGTATCTTTACTGCACCCACTCTCAGTACAAATTTACTGTATTAGTCTGTTCTCATGTTGCTAATAAAGACATACATGAGACTTGGTAATTTATAAAGAAAAGAGATTGTATTGACTCACAGTTCAGAGTGATGGGGCAGGCCTCAGGAAACTTACAATCATGGCAGAAGGGGAAGCAAACATATCCTTCTTCACACAGCAGCAGCAAGGAGAAGTGCCAAGCAAAAGAAGGAAAAGCCCCTTATAAATCCATCAGATATCATGAGAACTCACTCACTAGCATGAGAACAGCAAGAGGGTGACTGCCCTCATGATTAAATTACCTTCCACTGTGTCCCTCCCATGACATGTGAGGGTTACGGGAACTACATTCAAGATGAGATTTGGTTGGGGACAAACCCAAGCCATATCATATGCCTACTAAGGCAGCAGAACTGGCTGGTTACTGTTAAGTTGTGCTTATGCTCTGCAAGGATAATGAGAGATGAGAGTTGTTAACAGCGAGTTTGATAAACACAAAGCCCAAGTTATGGCTTATAAAGAGGACCTCATTGCCTGTAGTAGAAGGACAGACATAATTGGAAAAGTAGCCTGAAGGTCTAATTTTGAGAGTTGCTGAGCTCGATAGATAGTTGAACTCCCAACCAAGGTGCGTTATGCTGAGGTCAGGATGCTGATCAGGAAAACCTGGAATCCTGAAAACATGAGTGGAGACATCTGGAAGGATGCCTCTGAGGATGTGGATTCTGCATTGCCTCCGATCCCTAGGCCGGCAGAAGTGGTCTGCCTCTTCCTAATAAGAGCTGGTAAGTACACTGCAATGGAGGATGCTGCAGAAGCCTCTCCCCCACAAGGCAATAGGGGTTCCCATTGGATACTTCCCACCTCCTCCAACCTAGGTATTGGGTTGATAAATAGGATGAAATCCCAGCATAGCCCAACTGGTGGCATGCTGGCATGATAAAGGAGAAAAGACTATACAACTAAGAAATTACAAGAACTAGCTGGCATGTGCCAGCAGGAGCCACAGTAGTTCTCTGAAATTGGATGATGAAGGTGCTTGATCAAGGAACTAGAATGTCAGGCTGAAAAGCAGACGTTCATTTGACATGGGAACACTTTCTTGAGAAGAGATTTAACACCCTAGCAAGGACCGTGGGGGATGGGTTAAACTCACTGCCCACTGCTGTGTGGCTCTTAGAAGTCTGGAATAAACACTGGCCATGTCTCAGTGACATAAAAATGCCTGTGTCCCCTTGCAGAGCTTAAAAAAAGGAACACAAAAATGGAGAAAAGTAAATGATGAGGCTTGCTTACTAGGTCAAGCCAGGTATATTAGGTGAAGCCAGAAAATCCACCAGAGGAGTATGCTCCATGTGAGGGGCCCAGAGACTATATTTTCCAAGGCCATCAGGAATGTGTTGCTAAGAGGGATACCAACATCAGTAAGAAGTGTATTGGCAGCTCTTCTGTGCAGGCCAGGCATGCAGGTGGGAGAGACGCTCATATAACTGAGCTCATTAACATCCTTTGGGATGAAGGACCCCAAAGTACTAGAGGTCAAACAGCAGTGCTTAATCACCAGAAGCCAGGAGCCCACAGTGTTCATAAAATAGGTAAGGTAGGAGGAGAATCCAAAAGGACTTGACCAGCAGGGAATTGTAGAGATGGATAATAGACCATAGTGTCTTTAGAGGAAAAATAAATGGACCAACCAATAATGGTTAAATTGCTGCTTTAAATCAGACATTTTGAGGAGCATTGGAAACAGGATTTGGGTCGACGTTGATATTTAAAGACACAAGACTTCATCATCGTCTCCTTATTACCGTGGAAATCTATAAAGGCCAATTAACAAGGGGTTCCTAGTTACAGTCTGACTCCCAGTGGGCTTGCCTGCCCCAGACAATGGATGATCAGTTTCCCAATCATTGGGTGCATAAACGGCAGTTAGAATTAACTTCCACATTGAGTTCTTGGTCTATAGAGTAAGAGCTAACATACTGGTGAAGCCCAAACGAAAACTTCGGAAACTGCCCCCTCCTCTTGCCCTTCCTCCCAAATATATCCAAACCAATATCATATCACTGGGGGAAAGTACAGATTAGTGCCACCATGAGAGACATAACATATTTAAGCATTGTTGACCGTATCATATCTCTACTTAATTCTGGCTCCTGCTGAAATCAGAGGGAACTTAGAGAATGATGACAGGTGTAGCCAGGCAGCAGCCCCAGTCATAGCTACAGTGCTAAATGTGGTATCTTTGTTAGAATGTATTAATAAGTTGCCAGGTACATAGTATAAAGTCATTCCATTGTATTCCAATTAGAAAGGAGGATCAGAAATATTTGCATTCACATGAGCAGCACAATTATTACTTAAATTTTTGCTGTGCAGTTGCGATAAATTGCCCTCTGCCATTGTATATTACACAGAGATCTGGAACACCAGGACACCCCATAGAACAATACACAATTCGTTACAGTGACAACATCAAGTTGACAAGGCAAGTAAGAGGTACTTAGTGTACTGGAAACTTTTCTAAGATACAGTCTCCTATGAATCTGAAGTGAGGCCATGCCATTAGCAACAGAGAATTCCACACCCTTTGAGAAACAGAAACTTTTCACTGGATTCTGATATTGATGAAATTCTTGATTACAGGGCACAAAATTATCGCGCACCTAGAACCACCCATTTTAGATTGAATTCTGTCAACCAAGCCAAGCCATAATTGGACTGGCTCTATTTCCTTTCACACAGGCATTTTCTTAATAAAATCCTTGCACATTTTATCTTATATTGGTATTTGCCTCTCAGAGGACAGGCACTAACATGCCTGCCTTTTATTCATTTCTTTTTCCTAATGTTCCCTGAGAAATTATCAGCTACAAGAAAATGCAGCTCTCTGGAACATAAACACCATGAGGAGAGGAGTTTGTGTCTGTTTGTTTACCTGTTCCTGGCACTGTGCCTGACCCACCTCAGCATTCAACAGATAGATGTTCAGTGAATAAAGGTGCCCTCTGGGGCAATAAAATAAAAATAAGTGTCTGAAACTTAAATACATTCTCTGGCTGAGCAGTAGATGTTTGAAATGTGCAACACGCTATCTCTGAGTAGTAAAAGGTAAAAAGTGATTCCTCATGGTAATAAACTACAAGATGATGAAATTCCCACAGTGAATAACAGGAGCAACTGATAACAAATAGGACACAATTAACCAGCATTTACTGAAAATCTTACAGCCGAGGTCTGACAAAAGGCACTATATGTGCCTTAGCTCAAAAAGTTTAGATAACAAACCTGCACAGGTACCTGCTGAATCTGTAATTTAAAAAAGGTTTAGATAAGAAGACAAAACATATGATATGCCTAAGAAATAGCATGAGAATAACTGAAGTGTTTCACAGTTAAACACAAGGTGAAACAACATAGGTTCAAAACTGATGTGCCAGAGTCATCTAATACATGTGACGGTTAGAGAATTGAATCCCTAAAGACTTGGAAAAGAAAACCCTGTGCTGTATGTATTCGCAGAAGCTAGAGTCTCGGGGCTATAGGGGTCAGTGTTCAAGTTTTAAAACATTATTTTTTATTAAGCTGTGGAGGTCATTAATGCAAAATAGGAATTTTAGAGGCATCTAAAGAATTAAAACATTTATTTTAGCGCTTTTATGTATAAAAATGCTTTAGTTTCACTCTCAGAAATTGAGTACACAATGTCCAGTGGCTTCTCTGCAGGTCAGCTCATGGTAGTTTGGGAACCACTCTGAAGTATAAGCTTCTTTAAAAATGCTTATGAATGTCTTGTGAAAGACTTGATGCACAGACAGTGTAATTCTGGCTAAAATTTCCCCTGAAAGTCAGAGATGACTCATTTTCATTGTCCATTTGCTAACAATAACACTTTCGTAAAAAAAAAAAAAAAAAAAAAATCTTTAAAGGTAGGACGAAGAGATGAAGATGAAAGTAAAGAATAAGATGAATCTTAAAAAAAGCTCTATAAAGAAATTCACCTGACATAATATTTGAGCCTTTTTCAATAAGTGGAGTTTCGCCTTTCTTATATGAATTACACTCAGGGAGAGAAAAGGAGTGAAAAGATGCCTGCAAGATGTTTCATTCAAATATGAGAGAATACAACAAAAGTCCATTAATACGACTATCAAGAGAGGAATAATAGAGCTAAAAAGTGCTTACGGATCCAGAACAGCAAAAGAAGATACAGGTTTCACAAATACCTCTAACGTAAGTTATGAAAAATAAAACATCTTTTTGTGCTTTAAAATCTGTGACAAATGCTGATTAAATTCACCCTGAAAGCATGTCAATTTGAAAAGGGTATTATAAATGTACATGCCGCCAGGTGCTCTCCTTTCTAAGGGGGGCAGTGAGTGTATCCATTTAAATCATTCAAATATGTATGGTGTTAGCACTGGCACATTTAGAATGAGAGCAAAACTGGATGAAAATTGGAATAACATTGGCCTTCTGGAGGGTTAGGGAGGCTTTCCTGCAGCAGGTTGGCAATTTGTCACATCAGCCCCTTCATGAACTATCAACCTCATTACCGCGGTTCACTGCACAGTTGCCCCTTGGGAATCTAATACTAATAGCATGTAGAGGGTGATGAGGCCTGTGGTCTCAACTACTTCATTATTGATTCACTTAAAGATATTCCACCTACATATTTGAATAAAATAGGTGATACATTAGAAGGGGAAAAACACCAAAAACATCTACAATCAATTGAAGTAGGGGTAAAAAACAAGAAAGGGATCCAGGCAGTAATAGCACCACAAAAGCAAGTCTTGGAAAGGTAGAGGGTGAATAATTTTGTGTGAGAGCTACCATTTGTGTATTCTGTTGTGTGAGACCGTGCATCAACCTTTAACAGCTACAACTGTACATTTAGTAGGGCTACTAAGTGAAATAGGTCTTGGATATATTTTTAAGACCCTGCAAAGACGTATAGAGCCAGGATGTTTGAAGGACATATATTTAACCAACAAAATACACATTGAGAGTCTTTTCAATGCCTTTAGCCAGAAAAGAGGAGAATGGTTCATTTCTAATGTTCCAAGCTGATGAGAAATGTATGCATATATATTAACACATAGTGTTACATATTTTCTCCAATATATATAGATACATATAAATATATAAAACAAACATTTAACAGAGATCCATCTCTGGAGAACCAGAACTCACCTGTGAGAAAGTATCTGGTTACTTGAAGATTCTCTCCTCATTTAGCAGCAATGGATTTTTACTATATCGATTGTTTTAAGCACTGAAACAACATATGTATGCACGTGTGTGTGTGTGTCTGTATGAATGCTGATTCCTCTGTGTTTTATATTTATTGATTCATTAATAATGCAAAAAATACAGAAGCAGCAACACTTAATTGTTGAAAGGTTAATATACACTGAGATATTTCAACTATAAGTACTTTCAGACTATAGATTGTATTGTCTGATAACAGTAGCCACTAGCTTCATTGGTTATTTATAAGTTAATTAACATTAAATAAAATTTAAAAATCAGTTCCATCGGCCACACCAGCCACATTTCAAATGATGAGTATGTGTGACTCATGGCTACTGTATTGAACAGAACAGGTATACTACATTTCAACAAGCAGAAACTTCTATTAGATAGTGATGATTTAGAGTTTAACTTCTATTTGCTTTCCATAAAGCTTCAAATAATACATCTGAAAAGAAATTTAAAGTTGATTAAAATATGTAGCAAATTTGAATTTTCATAAAGTTACACTTTTTTTCTGGCATCAGTCACTCACTATATTTTTGACACTATCGTCTAAAAATATTTTGCATTTAACACATATATTTAAATTACTCTGGTGAACATTTGTAAAACGACTAAAATATGGTTCTCAGATTTAATCATGCAAATGTCCTTTTTCACATGGAAATGTGGATTGAGGCAGCTAAAAATTTTAGTAGAAGTATGGAACCTTTAGTTGTAATCATAATTACAAATAGTTTTGTTGCCAGTCATCACGCATCTGATTATTTAAATAAGATGGGATGGACTTTCTGACTGAAAAGTGCCAGCTGCTGAAAAAGCATTAGACTTTCAATAATTTAAGGTATACACAAAATGTCTGAAAATGGTTAAAAACAGAACCATCTTAAATTTAGAAAGTCAATTAAAATGTGTTTTAGAATAAAGCTTTATAACACATCCCTGTTTCTAAGGTCATTTCTATGGATGAACAAACTCGTGAGAAAGCGTGAATGAGGCCCCCACAGCAGGATATAAAGCTAATCTTTTCTGATATTCTTAAAGATTTCTGTAACTTTTATTTTCCGTAGCCTTTTTGTTGGGTGCAGTGTGTGTGCATGCATGCATACATGTGCATTTTAAGATAAGGCAAACCCATATTTCAGGCATAAAAGAAATGGAAGGTTTGAAACAGTGTCAAAGTGGTTCAGCATAGCTGGAGGCTACCTGAAATCTTAGGAGGATTTGGATAAAAATATTTCCAGCTCAGTTTGATAGAATTCTGAAGACAGAAATTGCATCAGAACTTTTGAACCCAAGGCTTTGTTCCCACTGACTGCCCTCTTTGGGGCTGCAATGGGCAAAAGTAAAAGTATTTAGCACATCCAAAGTAGCTCACTTCCGTATGTCACATATTTTTCTCAGCCTTCATTATTGCTGCTTATGAGTTCTTCAAGTCTCTTTGGCTTGATAATTGTTTAGGATGAAATCTCTTCATTCCCCTTTCTAACCTCACTGTTGAAAGATATCTAGAAGGCCCACTGGATGTGGATTATTATTTCATAGTCTTCCGTCTCCTCTGTTGTTCCCCACTACTTATAAAGTAAAATAATAGAATGAAACTCTTTAGGTTAGCATTCATTATTTTGCTAGTCTTTGCCCAACATCATGATTCTTCTTTATAAACCCTCTGCTTCAGTTAGATGGTCTAACTATTGTTTCTCCCAAGTCCTGGCCTCTTCACACCACTATCTTATTAGAGAGAAGCTGTCTAGATTGTTCTCCACTCTCAAAATACCACATCATCTTTAAAAACTCCATAAAACTGTCATGACCTATTACCATCTACTTGACACTTCTTTCTAAGTTCTCAGAGGAATGTGTTATACAATGTTGAAGAAGAAAAGTCTAGATCAGGCTGCCTACACTCTAAACCGGGTGAGGCTAGGGATTAAAGTGACAGAAGCAAGAACTTCAAGCTCATTTTGACCTCTGATTCATCATTTACATAATTGCAAATCCTACCTCAAAGGATAATTGTGAAGATTTAGTATTATAATAATCAATGTGAAAGCTCAGTGACCAGCACATTATAAGCACTCAATATTAACTCTTATTTTTGCTTGGTATCTTTATCATGCCTTCCCTGTGACAGCTCTTATTACCTAACCAACTGCAATGAAAACAACAATTCCTGGTCTCAGTGGGTTTAGTTTTTCCTCACCAAAGTGTGTAGTACAATATTCAGCACTCTTTAGCTGCTGATAGCTCAATCTTATTCAATGAATGTGATTCAGAATATATATTTAAAAACCTCTTTTTAAATGTGGAACTCTAAGACAATGAAATACCTGAGGAAAGTATAATTTACTTCCAAATAACAACAGAATACTTCCTGTACATGTGGCAACAAACCAGTGCCTGACAAATAGTTTAAAAACTATAAGAGTAATACAAGTAAACATTGGTGAAAAGTTAATTCCAAGAGTCATTCTCAACTTAGTTGGAAAAGTATAATGTTTATTTATGTTCTGGCAAATTAGATGTAATATGAAGAAGAGGCATTGGTATAATTTTTTAAAGATGACAGAATTCCAATTTTTTTTTATAGACAGCAAGATTTTCTACTTGGAATCTTCAGAGAATAAAGAGAGTTAATAAAGAGTTTAATAGAGTGCCTATATATAACATAAATATGTCTAACTCAATAGTTTTCCTGTGTACCAGCAATGACCAATTACAAAATACAATGGGAGAAAAAAATAATGCATGTATTATGTATCAGAAGTTATTTCACTCTTCTGAAGTTATACTTTTATTTTTTATATTTATATTTTCTATATTATATTTTTATATTGTATATTCTGGTTTTTCTATAAAATATCATGACTACATTTTATTTTATTGATATAAAATAATGGTGGTTTTTAAAAAATGGGAGAGTAAATGTTGATGATTCAATTTGAAAGTAATAGCTGATTTTGAAACTTCCGTATTGTCTCCATGCTTAAAAGTGTGATTCTTCAACAAGTTTAGAGCAATCCAGTACATAATAGGATAGTCAGTTTTGCTTAAACTAATTAAAAATTCAGCTTTTATGCAATATATCCCTGCACACATTATGAAATCCCCATATTTTCAAATACCGTCACTTCCTTACATACATTTGCTTTCTACAGCTGTTACATTATTAGTAATGAATTTCTTCCCCACACAGAAACTAAACAAGCTTTTGGGCTGGTCATTCCCCTGTTATGGCCAGTTCCAGCTTCTAAACCCTTCCTGTGATGCTGAGGCTTCATCTCTACAATTTTCCTGGACTCCCTTCTCAGCTGAGGTCTCGTTAGGTACTGATAGTGGGAGAAATAGTCTGTACATTGAGGGCAGGAAGAAGGTAGAAGGTACTTTTTTCCTATTCCAGATCCTGCAGCAAAGAACAACTATGATTCAAATGCCAACTTTTTTGGCATTCCCAGCCACAATCCCTCAGACGTACAACATTAGATAGCTGCATCCATCTTGGTGACCTAAGTAACAGTTCTACTACACCCCATCTGTTAAACTTATGTCTCAGAAAAATTACAAGCTGCTTCAGTCCACAGACTTTTGTGATCACTTTGATAATCAAAATAGATCTATTGAAATGCCAAGCATCTTTTGTATTCCAATAGAGAATTATGAGTGCTATGTTTCTTTTCACTTTTATGAAATTAATGAGGGACTACATATTCCTAATAGATTCTTATATTGTCAAATAGAAGTAATCCAACTAACAATCTGGAATATGTAGCCAGAAATAAATTTCTACCGAAGTTTTAAGATGTAAATGCTTTTGAACTATATCTGTAAAATTAGAAACAACAAATAATCATATCCATAATATTGTTTTCATACTTCTAAGTATGAATAGACATATAAATTTTCACAGGCTTTTAGCTATATGTCAACTTTGTTTTTTAAGAACTGACTTTACCTCTGCTTTGTATTTTGTATTTTGTCTAAGACTCAAGACCTCATCAATCTTTCTCTCTTTTGTCTTACTTCTTTTCTAATTTACCTCAAGCCTTGTCCCCTCAACTATGTATTTTTATTCATAGAATTACTGATAATAATAAATGATTCAAAGTAACTTGAAGGATTTTTTATGTTTTGCTTTCCTTGCTTATATACAAAAGAAGAAATTGTTATTCCATCCATGAAAATAACTTTTACTAAAATAAAGCAATTAATGTAAGTAACAGGGGTTACATATTCAAACTAGCAGATAATATATATTTTGACCTAAGGGTAAACTTTCTATTCACATTAAAATATAAATTTATTTGTTTTTATGCTGATTGCAATCTTTCCAAAATAAAAAAACAACACTGTGAAAAACAGTTTAGAAGGAACTGAAAAGTTGTCTCTATCCTGCTTAATTTATTGCTATTTTTCCACTTCATAATGCAAGTGGAGAAATGATGTTGTATTCTTAACCTGGAGACCAACATTAACATTTGCATTTTTCCTATATTTCCTTGGGGAGTGGAGAATTTACTGATGAGCAAAGCAAAATTGTACTTGTAACTATAGAGATCCTCACTTAGAATAATCCTAATATAAATCTTTAAGGAAAAACAAAGATTTTTCTTTATCTTTGAGAGTTTGAGGCTTTGTTTTGAATTCTGCATTTAAAATGGATTGTCTATTTATATACAATCGAAAAATAACTGCAATTTTAATATCTTTTCCCTTCAGAGTGATCAAAGCCAATTGGTCTAAATGTATAATAACAAAAATCAGTTTTGATAGTGATAGATAGGATTGCCCTTACCACGTAGAAATGTAGAAGCATAATATGATTTTTGGAGGTCTCCAGTATGCGTTTTTTATCTGTTTTTCAATCTTATGGATGTTCCCAAATGAATAGTCTATTGTTTAGCTACACAAAGGGGACCATTCCATTCGACATACAAGGTGATCAGTCAGAGCCTCAAGTGGGAGAGTTCATTACCTGGAGCTTGGCATGAATAATGATGAATGCCATTAGTCATCATAGAAATTTCCAACAGCTTTCAAAATTCTAGCCATAGTATTTGATTCCATGACCTCTTGTGACAATGAACCCCACAGGCTAGCTGCATACTGTGTAATGAAATATTTTTTCATTTAATCTATATTAATATACCATTAATTTCACACACATTGGAGGACAATATACACATAAAACAACTGTTAGAACTTCCCAGTGATTTTCTGTATATACGGTCTTGATGGAAAATAAAACATGGTTCTTTCCCGAAATACTTTTTAATAGGAAGATTATTCTATTTCCTCTGGGCTAAGACCAGGCTTTCTTAGCTTTTAAAATAGGTCTTACGTATCTATACTATATTTATGTTACACTAAAACACCCTTTTAGGATTTATAGACTGATATAAATAGTTATAAGACAATCTTTTCACAAAATACGAGCAACATTTTTGCAACCATGACATGATAGTGTGGACCATATTTGGCAAATATTCAGTCCCCTCTTCTTTCACTGTTGAGTGTACTTCCCTGATCCATTGATGTTTAGCTTGGCCATGTGACTTGCTTTAGCCAATGGGATGATTAGCAGAGGTGATACAAGTGGGGTCTTCAAAAGTACTTGTCCAGTATGGCTCGGTTCCTTCCCACCCATGATCTACCATGAGAAGAGCAGGTCTCGGGAGCCACTGCCTTCTCACATTAGGCCCCAGATCAAGTATATGTGGAACTAAACTGAACTGAACTATAGTCTGGAGCCAAACTGAGCTGACCCTCAGCCTGAACCAGAACTAGCCAACCCACCAAGCCTAGATCAGTTCAACTGCCATCAAACCTCAGACCCGGAGGCATGAGCATAAATGCTTGTTGTTGTAAGCCAATGAGGTTTTGGAGGGTTTGCTAAACGGCATTATTGAAGCAGTAAACTGACAGGTAAACCATGGAGAACAAACTGTTCTAGATTAATCAGTGATTCTGAAGTTATTCAATGTTTACTTGCCAGCTCTGACATGGAAGGGAAACCTCACTAGGAACAGGGCATTTCCAGTTTTAGCTGCTTACATTAGAATGAATTTCAATCATATTTTCTGGAAACAACAGGTTAGGAAATTACATAGTTAATGCATGAATTGTACTTTAAAAGATTTGACACTATTTTGGGACAGGAAATAAGAGATAAATACGGACAGCAAAATGATATATATCTATCTTCTGTTAGACATTTGTGGTGTTCTAGATTTTTCCCAAATTGATTCTGATTTTTTTAAAAAAATTCTGATTAAAGTAATATATTTTCCAAGTTCCCTGCACATAAAAAAAACACAACTGATTTCTCTCCTTGCTTAGGCAAATCACACTGTACTATGTTAAATTTGTCATTTGTAAACAAATATACATACAGCCTTAAATTTTTTCTCATGTGTCTTTTCAGGTTATACAAGCAGTATTTATTATGAAAGAAAAAAGGAAGATAAGAATGGCATGAAGGAAGAGCATGATACAAGTGTCGCAGTGTTCTTTACCTTATTCAATTTCCAAATTTCTGTTGAGAACATTAGAAAAGGTAATATTTTTAGAAATAGGTAATATTTTTAGAATAGGTAATATATTTAGAGGTAGGTAATACTTTTAAAATAGGTAATATTTTGTTGAGAACATTAAAATAGGTAATATAATAACTTTTTTGGTATTAGGTTGGTGCAAAAGTAACTGTGGCTTTTGCCATTAAAACTAATGGCAAAACAAAAGAAGACTTAGAAAATTAGTGAGTCATGGAGTTTTAAAATAACACAGCTGTTCCTTGAAGTTAGCTCCCCGATCCTATTGCTTTAAATTCTGAAAACCAGTTTTCATAATAAATGGTAGTATAGTTATCTCAATATATCATAGAATTCCCACCCTATAGGAGTTAAATAAGACCTTACTTAAGTCTGGTTCAGATAGAAATTTCACACATATTTCATAAATTTTAAATTATAAAAATCTTTCCATATCCATTGCTGCCAATTCCAGTTCTCTTCCAAGATATTGTCAAATATCAAGTAGTCCTTTTGTCTCTTGCTGAATTCTTACACTGCAATATTCAACTCATTACCCTATCCTAGTGTTTCTACACTCCAGATGGCTCTTGAATCTAACAATTTCTCTGCCTTTGTATTGCCCCTGACCTCTTCTGAATAAACACAATGTTTTATCTAAAACAAATTCAATGGCTTTGGCCCTGACATGAAACTCCCACCATCCTGGCATCTCTGATGTAAGTTGGGACTTTTTTTTATCTCTCTGATCTCCCTCTGTTCAGTCTGTAGCACCAGACTGGGATTCTGGATCTAGGAATTAAAGAACTTATTTTGTTAGAAATAAGTTAGATTATTTATTAGGTTGTGTTAGAAATAGGGGGAAAAAGCAACAAACATTTTTCTCTCTCTCTCTTCTCACTACTCACAACACAACACAGAATTATTCACTTCTGGTCACCAAAATGTATGGAGATTTATCCCTCCCATGCTCAAGAAATTCTCCAGTGGACTTCAGCTGGGTGTCCTAGAATTCAATTCAATTCTGACAGTATCTACCTGGAGATAGCATCAGATCCCACAGGTTAAGGACTGAGACCCACAAGACTGTCCCTACCTCAAATGCCAGTCTCAAGTACAGTTTTGTGTCACATAATGACTGGGACCCATTCTGAGAAATGTGTCGTTAGGTGATTTCATCATTGTATGAACACCATAGAGTGTTTCATACAATCTAAGGTGATACAACCTGAACACTTAAGCTGTATTGAGATAGGAATAATACAGGGTGGGCACAGGAGAACAGAAAATTCCAGGGAGCAGTTTCACATGACTAGTAAAAAGAAACTGTTGAAATAGCTGCAGAAGCTAGGGGCTGATATGACCCTAAAAAGACAGGGTGTGAGCCAAACTAGCTCAGATCCACTGGACCCAACATCTTTCTGGATTTGACCTTAGAGGACCTCATTATACGCTCATTAACATACTGAATCACACACCCATCAGCACCATGACAGTTCCAAGAAATCTTCACCTTTTTCCAGGAAGCTTCATGAATATTCCTTTAGTTAAAGAAACTCATAAAGATAGAAGCTCCTAACCCTGTTGTGTGACACTTTCTTGAGTACATCCATACTCCCCATTCTTGAGTGTGTACTTTTCACTTTGTAATAAATCTCTGTACTTTCACTATTTTCCAAACTGTCCTTTAATTCCTTCTTGCGATGATGTCAGGAGCCTGGGTACAAGCTGGGGGTTGAGGTCCCACTGCTGTTTGGGGACCTCCCCCAGCCCACTGGTATCAATATGGTATAGCCTTTTATTGCTCCTAGGCTACATATCTATACAGCGTGTTATTCTACTGAATATTGTAGGCAGTTGTAACACAATGCTAAGTATTTATTGAAACAGATCTAAACATAAAAAAGATAATGTGTTGTGCTATGACAATATCAGGAAGTCACTAGGCCACTAGGGTGACATTTTTCAGCACCATGATGGGGCCACCATCGCATATGCACTCTGTTATTGATGGAGATGAACTTATGTGGTGCATGATTGTAGTAGGTTGTCACTGATACTTCTGACTAGCTGGCTATAAATCAGGGGTTCCCACAAACCCCTCCTCGAGTTCTATTAATTGCTAGAGCAGCTCACAGAACTCAGGAAAGCACTTTACTTAGGTTTACACATTTATTATAAAGCATATTACAAAGGATATAGATGAACAGCAAGATGGGAGAAATGCATGGGACAAGGCACAGGGGATAGGCATGGAGCTTCTATGCCCTCTCCTAGTGGCCTCTCTCTAGGAACTTTCACACAGTCAACTATCTAGAAGCTCCTGGAACCCAGTCCTTTTGGGTTTTTATGGAGGCTTCATTATGTAGGCATGATTTATTAAATGGTTGTTCATTGATGATCAATCTCCCCTCCCTGAAAATTGAAGGTGGGGCCGAAAGTCCCAACCTTCTAATCATACCTTGAACTGATTAGTGTGCAAAAGACACTTTAATCACTTCAGAGATTCCAAGAAATTTTGGAGCTATACACCAGAAGGCCAAATATATATTTCACAATATCACAGTTTGCTATTTCTTATTATGGTCTTCCTTAAATTATTTTTCTGGGTACTTCATGGTTTAGCCCATTTAAATTTCCCCCAGTATTTTTGACATGAAAACTAAAGCAAAACAAATAAACAAACAAAAAAGAATGAGAAGGCAAAAATGCAAGAAAGAAATCAACAAAATGAAAAGTAAAAATTCCTTTACTTACCTAAACAAACTCCTGAAACAGCCATAGAAGTAGTTACTGTTGCTCTCTGATGTCCAAGTGTGAGTGATCTGAGGAACAAGTTTTTTAAGACTTGTAGTCTGTAGCACCTATTGGACGGGATGCTGAAAGTTGGGAAGTCCATATCATTGCAGCCTTTCTACTTACTTCCCCAGGACTCAGAAAGTAGAGGAAGATTGGTCTCTGGAAGACATAGGAATCAGTGTGAATACTGAAAGGGCACAGGGAACTTCACCCCAAAACATAGCTCCCTTGTATAATGAGTATTTTGAATTAAAGGCCCTTAGAGATCAACAGATGCTGGAAAAGACTTTTTCTCTCTCTACGTAAACAGACCAGAGGGACCCACTAAGAATAATAATCATTTTTCCTTCCCCTTTCCCACCTCTCCCAAAGACAGGATGAAGTTGTTTGTTGTACTTTCTTTATCTGCCTAAACTCTCGACCTACCAAAGAAGAAAGTAATGACTTCTCCTCCCTTCCTTGAGATTTCATTAACTGAACTCATATTCCAGGAAGAAAGGCTGAAGTTTGTCAACAAACCAAAAGAGACTGTTGTCACAAAGCATTGGACACTCTGCAGGCCCAACAGAATTTTCCCCAGACCACTGAATGCTTTCAAGCATTTTTAATTATCCTAAAAATCATTTACTACCCTCCTAAAATCATCCACACTTTCAGCAGCTGTACCCTTTGGGATACTGGGCAACTGTCTGTGATTCTACCCCATGCACATTAATGAATTTTTATGGCTTTTTTCTAATTAATCTGCCTTTTGTGAGTTGGTTTTTCAGTGAAACTTCTGAGGGTGAAAGGGAAGTTTTTCCTTCACCTCTACAATAATGTACCTAGGGATAAGCACTGTTAACATTATGGTTTCCTGTGTATATGCCCAGATCATTCTGTATATGAACCTGTAGGATTTTTTTAAATACAAATTTTAAATAAACAATAACAACAAAATGATATGGACAGGAGGCAGGGAAATACTGGGTAGAAGAGAATCGTTCCTGGTGAGGGTCACACCCTCAAGCCTGGTGTGAACCCTGATTTGGACTCACAGTCCAAAGTGACAACAGGCATTCATATTTTCCCACCTGAATATTGCCTTTTCCGAAACCACCCTGGTCCGTCCCAACCCCCATCCTCTACCCATAAAATCCCCAGGCCTCTCTAGCAGAGTGGCAGAGAAGGGGAGAAGAGAAGAAGCAGCCAGGCATCAGAGAGAAGCAGCTTGACTTTAGAGAGATGGCTAGATGGCAGAACTTCAGAGAAGAGTTCAGTTGAGTATGGCCAAACTTCAGGGGAAGACTACCTTCCCACTCCATCTCCTTTCCAGCTCCCCTTCCTGCTGAGAGCCACTTCCACTGCTCAATAAAATCCTCCACATTTAACATCCTTCAATCCATTCATGTGACCTGATTCTTCCTGGATGCTGGACAAGAACTTGGGTACCAAGAGGGCAGGTGCAAAAAGGCTGTCACCCTGACCTTCCACTGAGCTCTGAAACACTTAAGCCATCCATGGACAGCAAAGCTAAAAGAGCACACTGTAACACACATGCCCTCTGGGGCTCCCGGGGTCATGGGTACCCCCTCCAGATGGTGCCCCAGGGTTGCACAGAGTTCTACTCCTGCCAGTGCCCAGAAGCACATGTCCCGGCCCCTGTACCTGCTCACCTGTGTGTTCCTGGTCCTGTGAGGGGTTGACAGCTGTGGGCTGAGTAAGCAAACCAGCCCCTTTGTGAATCCCATGAAGGGGTCAAGGAAATTATCTTGTTTCATCAACACATCTTATATTTATATGCCAGAAAAGAAACAAAAACACATTGAGATAAGCAGAGTCCCAGAAAAAGAAAAAGCCAATGGCTTTCCAGGATTTCACTCCTGAAGAACAAAGGGGCTCAGATAACCCCTGTGAGGGACCACATGGCTAGGGATCTGGAACCAGGGTTAGTCCACAAAAGTGGATTTGAGGCAGGACTTCTCAATGTGCACCAGAGGTGAGAAGAACTGGGATAACTGCCTGGAGTGGTGGCCTTTGAAGAGGCCCTTGCCTGGAGAGAACTTGAGAACAGAAAAGGCGCATACTGAGAGCCAGGGCTACCGTGTAACTGGCTAGGATTTCTACGAGCTAGAAAGTCTGAAATGAACAGCATAAAATGTTATTTGGAATTGAGTGACCCCAAAATCTTAAGTTGAAGGAACCATAAAATACTCAGACTTGGGAGAAGGGAAAAGTGAAAGAAAAAATAAATTTCAAAATAAACAAAAACCCAATTTCCACTTAAAACAAATTTACATATGAACATTTCAAAAGCGAGGTACAAAATTAACTTAAAATTATAGCTCACAATAAATGTGTGAAGAAATACCCAGAGCAATGAAAAAGAAAGTAAATAATTAAGGTAAGCACAGTTTAAGATCCTCAGGAGGTTGTGAAATAAAACCTCTTCATTAGTCAAGAACAAGTTGAAATAAAAATTAAACAACTAGAAATATTCAAAATTCAATATTAATATATACCTTTAACATAACACAAAGAGATATTAAGTAAACTGGCAGACAGTAATCAGTATAGCAACTAATAGGCCAGAAAATAAAGATTCTATAGAGGTACACGATATTTGAATGATACAATTAATATTCTTGATTTCCTAAAAATTCTAGAGGTAGCTTATGATAAAGATAATGTATTTTTATCATAGTAAAATATGAAAAATATAAAACTTACCATTTTTACCATTTTTAAGTGTACAGTTCAATGGCATGAAGTATATTTCCATTGTTGTGCAATCATCACCATCATTCGTCTCCAGAACTTTTATATCCTCCCCACTGAAACTCTGTATAATTAGACAATGACTTTCATTCCCCATTCCTTCACCCCCTGGCAACCATCAGGGGCTATCTCTATGAATGTGACTACTCTAGGTACTTCACATAAGTGGAATCATACAACATTCAGTATGTCTTCAAGATTCATCCATGTAATGGAATATTTCAGAATTTTCTTACTTTTTAAGTCTAAAATATTTTATTATACATACACACACACACACATTACCTCATTTCTTTGCTCATCATTTATCTGTTGATGGACATTTGGGTTGTTTCCACCTTTCGGCTGTTGTACATAATGCTGCTATGAACTTTGTGTACAAATATCTGTTTGAGTTCTCCTTTACATTTTTTTTGATTATCTAACTACAAGTGGAATTGCTAGATCATGCGGTAATTCTATGCTTAATTTTTGGATGAACTGCCGTAATGTTTTCCACAGTAGCTGAGCTATTTTACATTCCCATCAGCAATGCACAAGGTTTCCAGTTCCTCCATATCCCAGCCAATGCTGTTTTGTGGTTTTGTTTTTATGATGATAGACCAATAGGTGTGAAGTGCTATCTCATTGTGATTTTGATTTGTATTGCCCTAATGATTAATGACCATAAGTATCTTTTCATGTGCTTATTGGCCATCTGTACACCTTCTTTGGAAAAATGTTTATTCAAGCCCTTGCCATTTTAAAATTTGTGTTTTGTTGTTGTTGTTGCTGAAGCAGGAAATTTTTTTTTTTTTGAGACGGAGTCTGGCTCTGTCACCCAGGCTGGAGTGCAGTGGTGTGATCTCGGCTCACTGCAAGCTCTGCCTCCCAGGTTCATGCCATTCTCCTGCTTCAGCCTCCTGAGTAGCTGGGACTACAGATGCCTGCCACCACGCCCAGCTAATTTTTTTGTATTTTTAGTAGAGATGGGGTTTCACCTTGTTAGCCAGGATGGTCTCCATCTCCTGACCTCGTGATCCGCCTGCCTCGGCCTCCCAAAGTGCTGGGATTACAGGCACGAGCCACCTCACCCGGCCATAATATTTTAAAATACAAGCAGACTGGGCAGCCACTTTCCTTAAAATCCTAGAATTGTGTCTTAGTTTGCTTCGGCTGCTATAACAAAATACCATAAACTAGGTAGTTTATAAACAACAGAAATATATATATATCTCACAATCTGGAAGCTGGGAAGTTTAAGATCAAGGCAGAGTCACTGTCTGCTGAGGGATCATTTCCTTATAGACAACCATCTTCTCACTGTAACCTCACATGACTGAATGGATAAGGGATATCTGCGGGGTCTCTTTTATAAGGGCACTAATCCCATTCATGAGAGCTATGCCCTCATGACCTAATCATCCCCAAAAGCCCCATATTCAAATATCATCTCTTTGGGGTTTTGGAGTTCAATATGTGAATTTTAGGAGGACACAAATACTCAGAGCATGACATGTGGCTTCCCATAGCAGTAGAATAACAACCTTGTGTTTCGCTGCGTGTGCTGCATGATGTGGCTCTGCTGGCCTCTGAGTCTCTCTCTCACATTCTATGCTCCCCATCCAATGTCCTTTCATAGTCTCAACTCTCAAGCTCCTCCTGCCTCAAGGCATCCACAGCAGCTGCTACCTCTGAGCTTAAAGATCTTCAGCCACCGTCAAATTATTGGCTCCTTATCCATTAAGCCTCAGCTTAAATGCCATTTGTCTGCTTTTTTCCTTTAGAGCACTCACAAATATTTTATATTATGTATTTGTCTATCAGTTTACTTGCTTAACTCCTATCTTGTCTACTAGACCAGGTACCAGCTAGGGGATCGCTCTTCTCTCAGTTTTGAGTGAACACTAAGGACCCAGAATTGTACCTGTCATCTCTTGGGTGCTAATTAAATATTTGCAAATCCATATGATGTAGTGTGGGTTTGTGCTGTGGGCAGGCAGTGGGTGATGAGAGCTGAAGCTTCCCTCCTCAAGTGTGTAGAGGACAGTGGAATCACTCTCTACATTGTGGGAGGTCTGATCTTGTTCTCTCATTATCCACACAGGCCATGACTAGACTCCTTTACACTTTGTGACACACCTCAAAAAGCTCCAAGTCAGATTTTCTGTAGCACACATGGAGACAGACATTCTTCATATTTTATAGTCTTTCTTACAGACTGTAACTGTAACTTCCTTCAGCTTCTTTTGAGGCCAGTTTAAACAGAAATATTCTCACACTGTTCATTGAGGATTAAAAGGGACAAGGGCAGCTGATGTATAGATGATGAGCTATAGCCGGCCAGCCACAGCCACTGCCCTGTGGTGAATGGGAGGAGTTGCAGTTTGAACACCTTTTGCTTTCTTCAAATTTACTATTTCATTGTTAGTATTATGCCAGAATGTATTACAGCAAGTTGCTTCTTAAGATCTTTGTTCCAATCTAAAATTATAATTCACTTATTCTGTCTATAGACCACTAAACTAGGCCTTAAAATTATACTATAAATAGTGCCACTTTAGTTTATTGCAGCTATTTTCATATTTAAATGAGGAAATATCATTAGTCTACCTTATATAATTTATTTTCAGATATGACTAATGAAATGATTCTAAAATATTTTTCAAGATTTAAAAATATGTAAAATTTTTTCCTTAGAGGTCTGCTTTATCATGTAAGAGCTTAAAGAAACTCTAATTTTGTTTTAACTCTCCACTAGAATAAAAGATTGCCTATTTTAATTAAAAACCATATGAAATATAACTATTAAGTACCCAACAAAAGCACCAGGAGCAGATCTCAGTAGATATTACATTAGCATTTTCAGGCTTAAGTCCTTTTGATATAAATTCTTTTTTGTCAATATCTTACAACTCCCAGAAAAGTATTTCTGGTTCAGTTTTTTAAATTTCACTTTTGCTTTCCCCAGAAATGTTTAATGGGATGATTTCGTATCTTGCATTTGAAGACATTGCTACTGGTGGAGTTAATTATGCTAGCTCTCATATTATTATGTTTTCTCTTTAGGTTGGGTTTAAAGTGATGTTAAGAAAAAGAGTAGCTTATTACATTGATTAATCAAAGCTTCCAGAGAGAAGGTAGAAATATAACAATGGCTATTTCTGCCTTCCTTGCAGATCTCTTTCATTCCTTCCTACTTTCATGCCCTTTTACTTACAATGCTGGTTTGAAATGACCACTCTCTCCACTCCCTGTGTAATCTGTTCCTCCGATCTTCTGTTAAATGGCATTATCCTCCTGGAGCATTAGTGACATGACATTCTCTTCTTTCACTGAATCCCCTTAGACAGCCCCCTAGTTATTTCACAGTCTCACTGATAAAGCATATGTTTTATGCCCCCACATTGGAATATCGACTCCCTTACATTCCATATACCACATAAAATGGTGTCTTGTATATAATACACACTCAATAAATGTTGTAAAATCAAGTACAATGTTGTTCAGTGCTTAACATTTGTTGCAAATACAAAATTTGATATGAAAATAATTTGGAAGATTAAGAGATGATTTCTTATTGACCTTCTATACTCTTCACACCTATAGGCAGAAAGTTTCTCTTCTACCATTTTTTCCAACTGTGACATCCTAATGTAGGTGTAAAGCTCTACAGTATACCTAAAAGAACTGATGCTTAATTGAAATATAAATGTTCTTACTAAAGAAGAAAACTTGGGGAGGAGAAAATAAAATATTGGGTTGGGTAGTAGCATTGATTTCTCCTTGTAATAGCTGCTTTTAAAAGTAGACATCTGTAGTAAGTAATGTGAGGGTTATTTGTACAGTCATAATTGGCTAAAAATAGTCCTGCATTTTGCCTCTTTCCTCTGTGTTAAAAGGAGATCACACAAACTTTGAAATCCTTCTTTATAATACTGGTTTTGAGAAAGGATTATTTTAAAGTGTCATTTTTACAGCATATTTGCTCTATAATTTTATCAAATAGGAATGAGAGGATAATCCGTCAGTGACCACAATATCTGTGCTACTCTGAAAACCAACGCTGCTCTTTAAAGTAAAGGGCTATATAGGACGTGGAAGATAAATCGTAAGCAACAAGACACCACTTCCTAGCTTTGTAATCAGATGACATAACTTTCCTCCCAATATATAGTGGCCACTTTAGAGTCGTTTAATCTGTTTGATAATTGTGGTTCTGGGTCAAGTTACCTAGGCAGCAGACTCTGAATTGGACACCAGCATGCAGAAGCTTATTAAGGAGTTCTTCTAGGATTAGCACCTGTTGGGGAAGGGTAGGAAGCTTAACTGGGCAGAGGGAGAAGTTGAACCCTAGTGTAGTCACAACAAAGGCGTGAGAGAGCCATGCCAGCAAGAAGCTCTGGAGCTGGACTACCACAGCAAGGGTATCATAAGTTGGTGCAAGGATACAAGCCTTTATATCCCTGGGCTGCTAGTCACTGGATCCAAGCCATCCCTGGGAAGGGAGCATAAACCTGCACAAAGTGACTCTCTTCAAATAATGGAAGTGATTCTTTTCAAATAATGGCAGTCCCCCCAGAAGGGGTGAGAACTGTTAGCTGTCAACTCTCGCAGTAGTTGGGGGAATGAGTACTTTAATCCTCAAAGTGGGGAGTTGTGTGGCATATCACAGACCCACTATGATTGTCTAATAAAAGCAATTTTTAAATAAAAATATATTAATATGTTAATATATAAAATATATTTTTATGTTTGCATATACTTATTTTATGATACATTTTCTTTCAACTATGAGAAAGTTTAAAAAGAACTACCCCTGAAATTCATGTGACAAATTATTATTATCCAAGAATTCAAATGATGAATCCTAGTCATTAATATTTCCAACTTTATGAATTTTAACTAAAATAACACTTATTAAAACTACAAGATTGGCCGGGCGTGGTGGCTCACGCCTGTAATCCCAGCACTTTGGGAGGCCGAGGCGGGTGGATCGCGAGGTCAGGAGATCGAGACCATCCTGGCTAACACGGTGAAACTCAGTCTCTACTAAAAACACAAAAAATTAGCAGGGCATGGTGGCGGGTGCCTGTAGTTCCAGCTACTCTGGAGGCTGAGGCAGGAGAATGGCGTGAACCCAGGAGGCGGAGCTTGCAGTGAGCCGAGATCGCGCTTTATCTCCTCTCCATCCCAAATTTAATAGTCATTTGACTTTGGGATTTAGTTGTCATTAGTTTTACCAAGAATTGCTTCAATTTTTATTTTTTCCATTTGAAACATTTCTCTTATTTACATTCTTTGAACCTCAGTTCAGATGTCTCTTTTTTTCTTTCTTCAGTTTATATTTTCAATTGTGGATTTTTATTTAATTTTGCCTTTACTTATTTTATTATGAAAACATTTACCAAAAAAGATTATTCAAGAAGAGACTCTCCAAATATTTCAGAAATTGCTAAATGTTTTTTCATTTTTCATGTCTTTTGTTACTTGTCACCTACGGACGTACTAAATGGCGTTTTTGCAGCTCCTTTTCTCACCCTCTTCAGCACTCCTTTGCTTCTTTTACAGATAACACTTTACAGATTGGCTTTTCAGATAGTGGGATGTAGTCAACACTGACACTTTTTATGATCGATCAAACCAGTTTCCTTTGTTGCTCACTGGCGACAGGGTTAGTGATTTTGCTCACATCACTGTCAGACACAGCATTATTGAAGTTTTAAAAAATGTATTTTCAACTGTTTTTTTAAAAAGACCAATTTAGAGATTGGAGAAAAGCTATAAATATGCAATCATTTTGCAAAACTTCATGCCCTAAAGGATTAGACAATGAGAAAAGACTTTCCTATTGCTTCAGGAAGTCACTTGACAAATCTGATACATTTCTTGCAGCAAAGTTTGGTGACAGTAAAGCAGAGGAATGTCTTTTGGTGGGTAGAGAAACTCATGCGCTCGGGCTCCAAACTTGGGATTTACCACCATTTGAGCTCTGTTTCTCAGCTTTTTAGGCTTAAGAACTCACCTTGCCTGTATCTTAAACTTGATTAGATTCTGGCATTATTACTTAGATTTGTCAAGTTCATAAGAGATCGATGTCCATCTACATATTCATCATGAATATCAATGTCTTAGTTTACAGTGTAAATTTTGTTACTTGGAAGAACTACTCACATTAGTTCAACATGAATGCTTCTCCCTATAGCATGCCAAATATCAGTAAGATTACTGGATGATCACAGAGTTAGAACACTGTAGTACAGATTAAGAATTTTCAGGTTAAGATAACATATAAACTCATTTTCCCAAAAGGCATTTCTTTACCAATATGATTCTAGCTTTTGACGTCCCTGGTAAACATTTCCTTTCTCTTGCATAATTCCTGGAAGAGAATTACGTCCTTCTTCTATGACTCTCCATTTTATGTTCTTCCAATGATCATCAGCACTTTTTCTAATAGATACATGCTTTCTCTAAAGATATTCATGGCTTCAAGGCTGGGCACAGTGGCTTTCACCTGTAATCCCAGCACTATGGGAGGCCGAGGCAGGTGGATCACTTGAGGCCAGGAGTTTGAAACCAACCTCCCCAACATGGCAAAAACCTGTCTCTACAAAAAAATACCAAAAATAATTATCCAGGCATGGTGATGCATGCCTGCAATCCCAGCTACTCAGGAGACTGAGGCACAAGAATCGCTTGAACCCAGGAGGCAGAGGTTGCAGTGAGCCGAGTCCTGCCAGCCCGGGGAACATAGCAAGACTCTGTCTCAAAAAAAAAAAAAGTTATTAATGGCTTCAGGAAGGTACAGCTGTATCTTGGCCTTGGAGCCATTCTTTCATTTTAGAGAGACTTTACCTCTTTGCCCTAATTCATTATATGTCCATGTATGTTTAACTTTCGCAGGGAACATTCTATTTCAAATCCCAGCTATCATCTTACCTATGTTTCTCCATGACCTAATTAGCAATGCCAATAGTCTTTAACCTACCAGTTTTACCATTGTGCCTCAACCCTGAATGCATATAGGAATCATCTGTAGAAAATTTTAAAATACAGATACTTCAGATTCATGTCATTCCAACTAAATTTAAATATCAAAATGAGATGGAAAAGTATGTTTTAAAAAATCTCTACAAGTTATTTTGATGATTACTGTGGTTTAAAACCACCAGCTTAGACACCTGATTCAACCAACGTACATAATTTTCTGGAAGGATAAGAAGAATACTGCCATAGTATCCAGCTAATTGCTCCTTTGATATATTATTCTCCTGACCTGAGCCATGTCCACTTCTGAGAGTTAAAAATAAAAGTACTATGATTGGGTTACTTCTCTAATATGCACTGAAATATGATATCAACCGTGATGCAGGGTTCTGGCTTGTTGATATTGGAAATGTTTCCAAATGCTAACAAGAGGTTGTTGGGAACAGGCCCCCCAAAATCTGGCCATAAACTGGCCCCAAAACTGGTCATAAACAAAATCTCTGCAGCACTGTGACATGTTCATAATGGCCCTAACGCCTACACTGAAGGTTGTGGGTTTACCGGAATGAGGGTGAGGAACACCTGGCCCGCCCAGGGTGGAAAACCTTTTAAAGGCGTTCTTAAACCACAAACAATAGGATGAGTGATCTGTGCCTTAAGGGCATGTTCTTGTTACAGATAACTAGCCAGACTCACCCCTTTATTTTGGCCCATCCCTTCGTTTCCCATAAGGGATAGTTTTAGTTAATCGAATATCTATAGAAACAATGCTAATGACTGGTTTGCTGTTAATAAATATGTGGGTAAATTTCTGTTTGAGGCTCTCAGCTCTGAAGGCTGTGCGACCCCTGATTTCCCACTTTACACGTCTATATTTCTGGGTGTGTGTCTTTAATTCCTCTAGCACTGCTGGGTTAGGGTCTCCCTGACCCAGCTGGTCTCGGCAAGAGGTAAACTTTACCATGAATTTACCATGTGCCAGGCACCTGGTAGTATATCTCCTGAACCTCTTCATTCGTCCCTCTCAACAACCCTAAATGGTGAGCATTATTTTTACCCCTGTTTTACTGCAAAGTAAACTAAAACACAGAGAGGGTAACTAACTCTCCAAAGTGCCAAAGCCAGTCAATGATGAGCAGGACTCAAGATTCAAATCTTAGTCTAATTCCAGATTATTTCTTTTTTTAGAAAAAAAAATTCATTCCTTTATCCTTTCAAACAAGACACAACACAACTCAACAACAATGCACATTACTGTAGAAACACAACTGCAAACTATAATTCAGACATCAAGGAAGAGAACTACTAATTACATTATCACATTACAGAAATCAAAATTAATTTACCACACAAAATAATTTAAAACATTACAGATTAATCTTTTAGTTCAAACACATATACAAGTCAAAGTAACCCGTTCAAAGAAAAAGCATCAGGTACTTTATAATAAAGATAATGAAACTTTGAACATTTCAGTTAAGTCATGACACTAGGAGGAAGGATTGCTTTTTAGTACAGTGTGTGACTGTATATATAAGTACATCACTTTGTCTTTCAGAAAGCCTGGTAAAATCAGTGGCTAGAGAGAACAATGTCTTATGTTAGAACATTGATCGTTATTCTTTATCGTCTTACCTTTATTGCCATTCAACAGGCATACTTTGTAAAACAAAGCAAAACAAAAACAAACGTAAAACAAAACAGAAGGCTCAGTTTCTTCTGTCTAGGCACATATTCTCTATAGAGTACAAGTCAATATATAAGGAAATCCATGATTATATGACAGATTACAGGCACATTCATAGCTTCATGCTGAAAAAGTTAGGTGGCAACACTTCTTCAAGGATGAGTGTACTCATGAATGGCAATAAGAGGAATGTGGTTTTGAATAAGAGAAATAAAGAAGAGGGTATTTCATTGTAGGAAGAAATGCACAGTGGTAGGCAGGAAGCTATGAGTTAGCGACTGACAAAAGGGAGCAGAGAAGTCAGCTTGGTTTCTTTGGAGGTTGGTAGGGGATAAATTGTTTGATTGTTTCCTTCTTGGAATTGGTTTATATTCTGATTGAAGAGAAATTTAAGATAGGGAAGGCTCCTTTTTTGACATTCAAACTCTAATGATAATATGTATCACAGGTTGGGTGCCCCAGGAAGCTGATTGTGAAAGGGAGAACAGCCTGCAGGAGGTTTATTAGGGACTATTCTCAGGATCAACACCTGGAAGTGATGGCAGTGGTGGGCTGTCCAGAATGGCTGCTGCCATCATGCTGCTGCTGCGGGGATGCCATGGGGAGGAGGAAGACAGCCTCCAGCAGGCTGCTGCCCTGGGGGCCACCAGGATAGGGCTGGGCCATGTCATTCACCAGATGGGGAGCAGTGGGGTAGAGCAGAGAGGGGCCGTGAGGAAGAGCTGGGGCTGCACTTCGGGGGCCTGGGGCAGGAAGTGGGAGCAATGCCCACTTCAGGGACCCAGCCAGGAAGGCAGCCACCGTGTCCACCCCAATGAGGATGTTGGGTTCCTGTGCCTTGGAAGGAGGTTCTACACGGGGCCACCTAGCACTGTATCTCCAGGGTCTGCCCTGCACTGGGGAGACCACAGAGCCTAACACTCCAGATAGCCGAGTTCAGGGCCCATGGCCTACAATCCGCTCCTAGAGGTACCCCCTGGGCAGGGCTGTGAACCAGGCACGGGGGAGCCTCAGCTGTCCCTGAGTGCTGGTGTCATGGGGGAAGCTCACAGCAATGTAGCTCCTGCCCAGGATGCCAGCCCAGGCCCAGCAAGGACCTGAAGCCCCAGACCCAGGCTGCGAGGAGGAGTGCAGCTGAGGCTGCATGCTCCAAGGAACCAGTGGGATCTGGGAGCAGGAAGCAGCGCTGCCCTATTGGGTGCAGCTGCAGCCACCCAAGTCAGGGCTGTGGACCAGGGTCTCTCTGCACTCTTAGGGGCTGGGAAATCCCCCCGCCACCCACCACACCGAGACCTTGCAGGTTGGGAAGTGCCTGCTCCTACTGCCTGGCTTTTCTCTGCTGTCAATACCTGCTCCAAACTTGGAGCAACATGGAGCTGAGCCTAGGTGTTGTCACAGCCTGGCCAGGGATACACATGCTCGGGGCAGTGCTGACACACCAGCCCCCTGCTGCCTCAGCCCCTCTGGAATTTGGGCACTAACAAGCATGGGAGGGAGGCTGATGGGGGGCTGAGGACAGCCTGGCACCGAACTGCAGGTGCCCCTTCGTGCAAGCAGCCTGGCAGCAGGAGGCAGACAGGCTCCTGGGTGGGAGGAAATGGGTCCCCAGTGAGGCCCCACCTTCAGGGCAGGAGGGCCTGAAGGCTGGGGGCCAGGCTGCCAGTCCCACAGACCAGAGTGGGAACTTGTGGTGCCTTTTCTGGGCCTGCCCATGGCTGCCCAAGGATCAACTGGCATGTACTTCCTCCCCTCTGAGGCCCATAAAAGCCCTGGGCTCAGCCAGAGCTGAACAGATGACAGGACGACTTGCCTGCAGAGAGGAGCCACCCACTCTAGGGCTTCCTCTCTGCTGAGAGCTGCAGAGACAATGGAGAGATGATGAGGAGATGATGGATGACCAGCTGCAGAGAGGAGTTATGTATCCTCTCTGCCGATAGCTGAACACTTGTTGGGATGACTTGCCTAGCAGAGAGGAGCTACCCTCTCTGCTAGTAGCTGAACACTGTTGGGACACCCTGGCTGCAGAAAGGGGCAACCTGCTGCGGGTTTCCTCTGAGCTGTTCTATTGCTCCATAAAACTCCTCTTCCTCTTGCTCACCCTCTACTTGTCTGTGTATCTCATTCTTCCTGGGTGCAGGACAAGAACTCAGGAACCTCTGAATGGTGAGATTGAAAGAGCTGTAACACAAACAAGGCTGAGACATGCTCCTTGCTCACCATGTTGTGGGCAAAGAGAAGGAAAGAAGAACTGCAACCCTTTGGAGACCCCAGACCTGGGAGCTCCCCCAGCCAGGGCTGTGACTGCCTTTTTGGGGCCCTGCAGTTCCTAGCATCTCCAAGCTTCTGGGAGCCACTGCGTTCCCTGGTGCCAGCTGTGGAAGGTTCTTGTGGTGCTCCTAGTTTAGCCACAGCCTCACAGAGAGCCTGTGCCCATGCTGGCACCTGGAGCTGCCTGCCCCACTGTAGCAGCCAGCATATCTGACTGAGCAGGGCTGGACCCCATGCTCACTCACACACCCCTTGACGCTCCACACAGTCCCCATTGGCAGGCATAGGACCCAGACGGGTAGTGTGAGCCAAGCGCAGCCTGCCAGGTTGAGTGGGCAGAATGAACCCAGCAGGTCTAAACAAAACGCAGGCAAATGCACCACCAGCCACAGAGATTTCTGGCCAGAAAGGTCAATACCCCAAAGATCCCATAACAGAAGGATCTGGGGTACTACAGGCCTTAGCCATCTCAATGGGGAGTTGAAGCTGAAATGACCCTTCACAGTTGTCTCCAAGTGGGAGGAATGGCTGGGCCTTTGTGCTTGTGATATGACATGCCTTTGGGTGAAATAGTCCTTTCAGCTTGAACAATTACTATAAGAGTGGCAGCTTAGGCCTTTTGGCCAGCAGCATTCACAGCATTTGGTGGAAATAAGTCCTCAATTTCTGAAGGGGAACCTGGGTGCCTGGGTGGTATATTACAGCACTCAGAATTTATTATCGGGGAGAGCAATGGTCCTAAGCATGAGAATTAACTCAGTTATAAAAAATAATCTTGAATTTACTAAATCAGAATCTATCAAGATGGAGCCCAAATGACGGAAAATTTTAAAAGGTTCCACAAGTAATTCTGTGTATCATTCAGATTTGGGAACCACTGATGTAAAGGGCATAAACTCCTCTCACAGAGCTTCAGAAATAATTACGCTTTTCTTCCTTGAATATTCAGTAATTTCACACAGTATACACTACTCCTTAATGGGCAGAGCAGAAGGATGAAGGAAGAAATCACATTATGAATAGCTCTGGATTCAATGAAAGGGCAGACAGGCATTTTAAGTGCATTCCACATTATATGAGAACAAAGGGATTAAGCACAATAGGAAGCCCATTAAATTGCTATTGCATTTGGAAAAAATTAAAGGTTATGTTCAGACTATTATAGAATAGATGTAAAGATTCATAAAACTATGTTAATCTATAAAATCTTCAGATAGATACATAATGAGCTATCTGGGCAAGCAGATAGAATAAATAAAGCAAATTAATGATTTTGCAATGCAGGAGCTCTTTTAGTGTGGAAATGGCATGCTATCTGTAGAACTTTAGTTGTAATAAGTGGAGGTAGACATTCAGAAAAATTTTACAAAGCAAAGTTAAAAGCATTTGTAACAAGATATTTTCTTTGTATTTGTGGTCTGTTGCTCAGAATCTCTAAGTAAGAGGTCTTCCTGTCACTCTTCGTTCCAATATTTGTCAGTATTGGATAGTTAGTACTGCATGTTTGGGGTGGTGCACTTCCTTCCTAAATACCTATTTGCTTCCAGAAATTTGTGTGTTCTCTTTCACCCACCCTTACCCCCTTACCTATTGGGATTCAGTGATGTGGTATGAGTTTTGTTGACTGGAGTAGATCTGACTGAGTCCTGATTGCTGAACAGAACAGTGCCCCTCTTTTCTCAGAAACAACGTGTAGCTTAGAGGTTGGGTGGACGTGACCGAGGCTCAATTGTTAGACACAGCAACAGGACCCTGTCTTTTTGCACCTAGAATGCAATTGGTAGGCATTCATATCAGCCCTGAAATCATTGAGCCTGTAAACCAAATGGTGTCTGAGACAGATCTCAATCAGTTTAGAGGTTTATTTCACCAAGGTCGAGGAGGTGCATGGGAAACACAAGTTTCAGTAGAATCTGTGGCCTGTGCTTTCTCCAGATAGGGTTTTGAGGACTTCAATATTTAAAGAGGAAACAGTGGCAGGAAGGTAAGGAGTGAGTCAATTATGCATTTACCTGGCACTCAGTAAATCTGCATTTTACATAAGATAAATTTGACATAGAATAGAGGAAGAAGTAAAATATACATTTGTCTTGGGGTAGGTTGAGGGATGATTTTTAGTCCTATCTTTGTCCTGTACCTGTGAAAGTAAGCTGTTCACTTGCATTGTCAGGGTGAGATTCAACGGAGCTCTGGTTTATGGTAAAGATTTTGAAGCTGATAAGAAATTTCCTTATGAGCAATTAGTGAGGGAGGACCCCTGGGAAGATATGTGGCCTTTTATTCTTGGAGCTGTTTAGGAAAAAAGGAAGGTCGTTTTTGCATGACTCATTCCCAAGCTTAACTTTACCTTTGGCATAGTGAGTTTGGGGTTCTGAGACTTTACTATTTTCCTTGCACATGGGGGTACTACCTGAATGTTCATCAATTTTAAAAAGCTGGACATTTAAACAACTGTACCAATTGGACCCCAGCCAATTTTCTGTGGAATACCCATGACCAAGTGAGACAGAAGAGTTCCCTTGAACCCTTCGTGGGACTTGCGACAGGGGTGTGGCTTGTTTACTCAGCTGCCATGCTCAAACCCCTTGCAAGAGGTGGAGCATGCAGATGAGTGGAAACAGGAGCTGGGGCGATTGCCTTTGGGCACTAGCAGGAACAAATCCTGTACTGGCCCGCAGCAGTGTCTAGGGGTTGCCTGAAACCCCTGGAGCCTCAGAAGGCGTGTGTTACAAACAATGCTCTTTTAGCATTTGCCTTCTGCAGATATGTAAGTGTTAACCAGCTCAGTAGAGGGTCAGAGTGACAGCCTTTTATACCCTGCCCTCTTGGTACTTGGGTTCTTGTCACATGGACTTGAAGGATTGTGAATGATGATTTTATTGAGTGATGGAAGTGGCTCTTAGGAAGATGGGGTGCTGGAAAGGGGATGGAGTGGGAAGATAACCTTCCCCTGGTCTGAGGTAGGCGATAGCCAACCATCCCCAGCCGTTCTCCTCTCCGACCATAGACTCTGATGTCCAGCTGCCTCTTCTCTTGACATTCAGCTGCCTCTTCTCTTGACATTCAGATGCTTCTTCTCTCCTTCTCTGCCATGCTGCTCTGCTCCTCTGCCAGTGAAGCTTGGGGTTTTTATGGGCACAGGATAGGGGCATGTTGGGCCAAAAGGCAACATTTGGGTGGGAAAACAGGGATGTGACATTCTCATTTAGGGCCCCAAGTCCAGGATTGAGGGTGGAACCCTTGCCAGGGACCCCAACTTTTTTACCTAGTATTTCCCTGCCTCCTGTACATATCACAAGCATTAGCATAGAGGTAGGAAATAGTTCCTTCTCGCCTATGTAGACCATCTCTTTTCTGAGCCAGATAGGAGTTGAAGAGATTCTAGTAACTACAACAAAATTGGTGTTGGGTTTCTGAGTCTCTAGGTAGTGGAAGCTTCTACTGAACCTGAATTCTTCACTGACAGTTCAGTGCAGTTTTTTGATGCAACTGAAGCAAGTAGGTGGTGGTTTTATGGTGAGCAGGAGTGGATCAAAAGAAGGGAACTAGTGGGTTCTGAGTGTGACCTTGAGAGGCACCTCTGAGTTCCCATGAGAAGCTACAGGCAGCGAAAAAGAGAACAGATACTAAGAAAAACTCACTAGGGAGCTTTGGAGCTATCGAGAGAAGGTAACCTTTTGAAAAGACAGAATTTCTATTCGTTAATTAACCACTGCCATTTAAGATATCGATATCAAAGTGCCTCATTTCTAGGAGCAGAGTGGTGAAGCCTGTCCATATGATTTATGTGAGGAATCACTCTGCTTAGAAAAGATGCTCAAATGCTCTTTAGAGAAGGCAATTAACACAGGGCTTGCTTTTTGAAATAAAGAATATGCAAATATTCTACATCCATTTGAAAACTGTCCTAAGAAATTATTTTAGAGGGTTTTTCAATGCCATAGTTTAGTGTTAAGCATAAGACAAGTGATAGTAATTGTGGTTTTTGCCATTACTTTTAATGACAAAAACTGCAATTACTTTTGCACCAACATAATATTTCAACGGCTAGGAACTTTATATAAATTGGTGACTTTAGGGCACAAGCAAGGAAACATAAACATGCAGTTATTCTTTAAATAACTATAGTCAATGTGTTCTTTTCATGAGTTCACATTTCAAGTAAGAAAGTATTATAGTTGTTTCAGGCTATACTTTCTAGTGCAGAGAACGGATGGGATTTTCTAACTGTCTTCAGTGTGTTACTGGCCCATTGAAGTCTTTGGTTCCCCAGGCATTCTGAAGAGCAATGTTCACACAGTGAGCTATTCCCCTGAGATCCCTCAGATGATCAGAACCTGAGGTAAGACAGCTATTCATGGACAGAAACAAAACCTCTAGGTTCTACAAGCAGCACTTACCTACTGAGAGTTTTGAAAAGAACACTGCACTCTCTGGAAAAACATGGCCCACTGAGTCCAATTCCCAGACGGCTGCAGCTCTTCAGTTCCTCTTTGCCTGCAGCAACTCAAAAAGAGAGGCTTTTTGCCAAAATAATGTCAGTTTTATTCCTAGTTTCTACCCCTTTCCAGAATGATGTTAGTTTATGCCTACCAGAATTCTTAAGGTATTATCACAAGTCTGCATCTTCTTAAAGAAGGGAGATGATTCAGCAATTCACATTTGTATATATGTGTGTATGTGTGTGTGAATGAAAGAGACAGAGAGACAGAGAGAGCGAGAGCGAGCATGTCTATGCCTTGAAAGTCCTCAGATTCATTATTATTTGAGCAAGATCATTTCAATGGGATCACCCTAGATGTGATACATCTAGCCCATTAAGCACGTTAGCCACCCTTCCTGTCTTTGTGCCCAGTAGGACACATATCTATTGATGCCAGTAAAGCTTGGGTGGCCTCGCCTATCTGTCTTTTAGCAGGAGAGTTCATCAAGGTTACTCAGGGGAAGAATATTTTTACAGTGTAAAGCCTCCACATCTAGGTACCAGATAATTCTCTGGGAATATTTTGGCTTTCATGCCAATGAGAGTTTGAATAATCGGTCCTCACATCTCCAGCACCTTGGGGTGGGATGGCATGAATCCCTTCACTGAACTTTTGTTCATCAGCACATATCAAGCCATACAAAATGTGAGCTGACATTGAGAAAGTGTGATTTAGAAAGGCACTCTGAGGCTTATCTTGTCCAAGAATATCTTTGCCTTAGACTAATATGTTACCTTTCCTTTTGACTTAATCTGAAATTTCCAAGATTGGAGTCAATTCCTTGAATTGGACAACTTCTAGGTTTCTGTACTCAGAATACCATTATTATAATCCACATATATTGCCTGAAGGTGGAGGAAGATCCTAAAGCCATATTTTAGTTTTCCACCCGGTACTAACTAAAATGTACATTTTAAGCTAATTGCCATTTTAAAAGTCACAGGACTTCTGAGATACTGGACTGCTAAGCCTCTCAAGGGGTAAATATGCATGTGGGGAATTCACATTAATGCATTCATCATTTTAAAGTAGTAATTGCCTGAGTTTCTGATGAATTTCTAGCTCTTGTTCTGGTTCCTCTTATGGCTTGATGTAGCTTACTGCTCCTGGATAGTATGAGATACTTCTCTATCTTAGCTATTTATCTTGTATTGATTTGGAACTCGTCTAAATAATTTCATGTTATTTCAAGCCAAAAAAGTCTAGATAAGCAAGTAAGAGGCATCTACATGTGTGCAATAATTTAGGAGTGTACTGTATGTAATACAATGGCTAGCGTATAAGATATACATAATAAATATTGAAAGAAAATCTGGCTAGGTGGTGGTAATAAGACCAGAAAAGACAGGATAGAAACCAGAGATTTGTGATAAAAGAAAATCCCAAAAGATTTGGCAAGTGATGACATAGAAAAAAAAAAGATTGATATGGCATAAATCTTGCAAGGATTCATGCCAGAGAGAACTGAACCAAGAGGTAGACTTCCATCAGTTTTTTTGCAAAATAATTCTATACTAATAACCGTTAAAAATCTAAGAACACAATAAGTAGTGAGAAAACACAGACCAAAATAAACAGTAATGTAAGTAATATATGAAACATCTATGATTTTAAAATATTGGATGCTTTCTATGCATTTGATGGAAAAGCACCTCCCCCTCTCACCCCCTTTTTATCCGTTCCTTTGTATGTACAGGTTAATGTCTCTAGGCACTAGAATGGAAGCTAAAGAGGGCTCTCTTTAAAAGAGAATTTTTTATTTTTAATGCAAAGTCAATTTAGCACTACACAATGCAATTCAAAATGGGGTGTTTCTATTTCAGTAAAGGTGTTGGAAAGACAGTGAGTGGAAGAGACATGGTTGTAAATAGCCCCAGTCACAGTAAGTCATAGCTGAAGGACAGTGTATGCATTTATGGAGGATGGAAAGGACCATTAGTCACACATCCATCTTTTCAGTCACTGAGAGAACAATCTCCATTAGTAACATCATTTTTGAATAATAAGAGAAAATGTATGTATGTCCTTGGAAGTTCAATAAATAGTGACCCTTACACCTGAGAAATTTGTGGGCACCTGGGAAAGTTAATTATCTCTTTTATACCCCACAGTTTTATAGAATATTTTTATATTACTACCATGGTGTATTAAGCTATATCTTGGTGACCATAAAACATAAATAAGAAAAAGCTGAGAGAGAAAATATGTCAAAATCACTTAACATGGTGTCTGTACAAGTCAGCTGCTTAAGATAATAAATTAAGGTAGGAAGAAATGTTTTCCCACAGCATTCCTGAGTTGATGTGTCTAGTGCAAGATGTGCTGGAATCCTGCAGTATAATATCTTGGGTTGCCTCTGGTTTTGATCAGCTCCGTGGACCCATGTTCTGGAGGAGCTTAGATTTACCATGTGCTGACAGTGTTCCATTCAAGTTCATGCTGCTCAGATTTGTGTTTTGTATCCAGGGCCTCCTCCCATGCTGTGGAAGCCCACTGAGCCTGGGTACAAGCACAGCCTGGAAATGTGGGATAATTTACATCTTTAGGGGCAACCCTCAAATGGAAGAAGAAGCCAATGAAAACAGACTTCCATCCTTCGGGTGAACAATTCCCAGATAGTTCTGGCAAATTCACCTCAGGAAGCTTGCTTATGCCTTCTCACATTAGCTTTTCTTCCCTCCTTGCCTTTTTTTACTCTTCTTGTTGCCTTATTCCTGATTTTTGCAATCACTTTTCAAATAAAACAACTGCACCCAGGTCCTTGTCACTAGCTCTGTTTATAAGGGATCCTAAACTAAGATAGTTGGTCATTGTATATTAATCTGACTGATGTTTCTCTGAAGGCATACAGTCAAAATCGAAGGCTACAAACCATAATTTGATTTTTAGTAAAGGTAAAGATTTGGTAAATACTATACCGAAATACTTAACATACTTCATTTCACCTGCAAAAATGGGTATGTTTTATTTATACTCTACCTATGTCTATGCAATGCTATAGTTGAATTAAATTTTGCAAAACAAATCTGACATTAGGAATTTCCTGCATTAGTAAAAATCAACTCTTATCCCTTTATGATATGAGTTTATGTTCATATTACTCATAAGTAGGTGATAATCGTCTATATAAATCAACATGATCACTCATTTAATACATTAAAAGGAACATGTTTTTGTAAAGTAAATAAATTGCTTCAAAATAGAAATAATCTTCAGTTTCTCAATTCTGATTTCAATATGACAAATTTCTTAATCTGGGAAGCTATACTTATTCTGAAATGTACATAATCAAGATTTGAAACTTTCTCTTGAAATAAATGGCTCCTAATTTCTTGAAGAATATGTGAACTTAAAAGGACAAAATAGAATTGTCATGAGTTAATTTCACTGCCATTAAAATTCTGTTATTATAAAGCTTATGAAGTCCACCTAGCACACATTTTATAAGCTCCCATTGGTAATATAAATTAGAAGAAAAATGTGCTTAAATAATCTTGCATATATGAAATATATGGAAAATATAAAAAACACTTTAAAGTGTTATTGTTGAAAAATAATTTTTAAACTGTAGATGAAAAACATTTTCTAAAATAAATGATAAAAGTAATTCATAATGAAAGAGAATGCTAGTAACAGATTGTGAATTTTTCAATTTTTATAAAAATATTTATAATTTAATTAAAATTCATATAACTTTATAAAATTAATAATTTTAAAGTGGAAAATTCAGAAGCAATAGGACAGTCACAGTCTTGTGCCATCGCCACCTCTATGCAGTTCCCAAACATTTTCATCATCCCAAAGGTAAACCTGTGCCCAATGAGCAGTTACTCAATTCTTTTGTCTCCACAGCCCGATAACCATTAATTTGAGCTTTTTGCCTCAGCATTTTTTTTTATTTATAGTAACCTCTCACCATTTCTTTAAAGTGGTAAAGTTCTTTAAACTGAAAGTTAAATGAAGTATAATGTTCAAGTAGAAGTCCATATTTCTTACCTAAACTCCCTGGGGAGAAATGCATGTTAAGATTTCAGATGTTTTTGGATTTTATAAATGTTATACATGGACACATGTATATGAATTAATTTCCTAGTGGAATTTTTTTTCATTTAAAAATATCTTATTTTATTGTGGTAAGAACCCAACATGGGTTCTATTCTCTTAACAATTTTTAGGTGTACAATACAGTATTGTTGACTACATGTACAATGGAGTACAGCAGGTCTCTAGAACTCACTCATCTTTAACTAAAACTTCATGTACATTGATTAGTAATGCCCCATTTCTCTCACCTCAACCCGACTATGACTATTTTACTCCAATTCTATGAGTTTAGCTATTTTTAGATACCTCATATAAGTAAAATGATGCAGTATTTATCTTTCTGTGACTGACTTGTTTCAATTAGCTTAATGTCCTCAAGGTTCATCAATGCTGCCTCATGTTGCAGAATTTCCTTCTATTTTAAGGATGAATAATTTTACACTGTATGTACCTACTACATTTTCTTTATCCATTCACCTGTCAACAGACATTTAAGTTGTTTCAACATCTTGACTATATTGAATAACACTGCAATGAATATAGGAGTGATGATAATCTCTTTGAGATGGTGATTTCAGTTTTTTTAAATAAATACCCAGATATGGAATTGCTGGATCATATGACATTTCTATTTTTAATTTTCTGAGGAAAAATTAAAAATAGTACCATTTTGCATTTCCTCCAATAGTGCACAACATGAGGTGATATCTCATTGTGGTTTTGATTTGAATTTACCCAATGTTTAGTGATGTTGAGCATCTTTTAATAAACCAATTGCCATTTGTACATCTTCTTTGGAGAAATGTCTTTTCAAGTCCTTAGCCCATTTAAAATATCAGGCTATTAGTTTTATTATCCTATTGAGTTGTAGGGATGTATTGGTCTGTTCTCACACTGCTAATAAAGACATACTTGAGACTGAGTAATTTATACAGGAAAGAGGTTTAATTGACTCACAGTTCCACATGGCTGCGGAGGCCTCACAATCACTGCGGAAGGCAAATGAGGAACAAAGTCACTTATTACGTTGTGCAGGCAAGAGAGCTTGTACAGGGGAACTCCCAATTATAAAACCATCAGATCTTGTGAGACTTATTTACTTTTATGAGAACATCATGGGAAAGACCTATCCCCATGATTCAAATACCTCCCACTGGGTCCCTCCCATGACACATGGGAATTATGAAAGCTACAATTCAAGATGAGATTTGGGTGGGGACACAGCCAAACCATATCATAGGAGTTTTTCAGATTGTGGAGATTAACCCCTTATTAGATATATAGCTTGCAAATATTTTCTCTCATTCTGTACATTGCCTTTTCACTCTGTTGATTATTTCCTTTGCTTTACAGAAGCTTTTAGTTTCTGTAAAGATGTAGTCTCACTTGTTTATTTTTATTTTTGTTGACTTTATTTTTGGTGTCATATCCATGAAATCACTGCCATGACCAATGTGATACTAAGAGGGAAGTTTATTGTGATAAACACCTACATTAAAAAAGAATAAAGATCTCAAATAAACAACTTAACATTAGACACCAAGGACCTAGAAAAAGAAGAAGAGCCCAAAGCTAGAAGAAAGAAAAAAATTTACAAAGATTAGAGCAGAAATAAACAAAATATAAAACAACAGGAAAAAAATAAAAAAGAAGAGCTGATTCTTTGAAAGGAAACAAAACTGACAAACCCACAGCTGGACTAAGAGAAAAAGAGAGAAGAAAGAAATAAACAAAATCAGAAAAAAAGAGGATACATTACAACTGATGCCACAGAAATAAAAAGGATCATATGACACCATTATGAAGAATTATATGCTAACAAATTAGTTAACATAAAAGAAATGGATAAATTCCTGGAAACATGCAACTACCAAGACTAAATTGTGAAAAACTAGAAAGTTTAAACAGACCAATAACTAGCATGGTTATTGAGTCATTAATTTAGAACCTCCCAACATTTTTCGATTATACATTCTCTTTTAAATATATTCTCCCTTTGAATAACATCACTGAAAGACAAATATATTAAAGATAAAATTTTCTCTATATATAGAAATTAAAGGAAAACTTAAGTTGTTAAGAGACATAGGAATCTATTAATTTGGACATATCTCTCATGTCAGTTGAAAAGTCTTTCATATGGTCTGAAAACTTTATTTCAAATTATTAACAACAGATATATTCATAATATGCCAATAGAAGATCAATAGAAAAGTATAATTGTTTGCTTATTTGGAAATATATTTATAAATCCAAAGTGGTCATTAACTAAAAATAAAATAATTATAAATGTCAATTAGAAGTAAGCAGTTACAGATATGAAATGCCAGTTTAGAAGCTACTGATATTTTTAAGGTGACATGTATCCTTACTCTATTCTTGCTTCAAACATCTGAGCTTTTATGCTCAGTCTTCATCAGTCTATGACATAGTTAAAAAACTCAGACTCTTAATTCACAATTTATACATAATTCAATTATATATTTTATTTGGCCAACTTTGGTCAACCACATATGACTTCTGGTACCATGGTATAGATTTTTTCCATATTTCTACACTGACACTAGATACATTCACCTAAATCAATTGTAAAGATATTTCATCCAAAGTGGCTGTAAAAATAATAGCACATTTGTGTGATGTACAAAGGGAAATAAAATTAACTGTCCACAAAATCTTTTAAATCCTATGAGTTTTGGAGTAAATTATAATTTACTATTTACTCTATAATTTTCAATTAAAATACGTTCTATCTATTTTAATTTTTACCCTCTGTTGTTACCTACAACATTATAACATCTTGAAATCATTATTCAGAGAACTTTTTGTTAGTATACATGGATAGAGTATATATCAGCTAACCTCTTTCGTCATGGGGATATGAGATCAAATATATTATATTAATTATGTAATAAGGATCTCCAACTTTTCAGAAGGCAAAGTTATATCTAGATACAAACAAGACCAAATTAAAGGTAGGGTGGTAGGTGTGGTTCACCCTTGGTAAATGCAGTAAGATAATGCATTGTTGGGAGGGGATTCAAACAAAATTCTAAAACTTATTAAATAGGTCTGCTTTTTATTAACATAATGCGTCAGCATTTTGGAATAATGTCAGCTAAAAAATACATTCCTCCACCCCATCAGTTCTAAATAATTGCAGAAATTACTATTGATATCAATCTATTTATCCACCCATATATCTATTTATCTATCTAAACCTATATACTTAAAATGGGCCACATTAGTACAGTGTTTATTTCTTATCATCTAATACACATTGTATTCTACATCAAAATTAATTTAAAATTTTTTCAGTTTTAATGTTGGCCCATAGCACACACAGACTGAGATATACATGTTCATTTCAAGAGAAAGTTGTAATGATTGGAAGTTTTTTGACATCACTTCAGTCATAGTCTATGTCTTTATCCTTGTGATGGTAGATATCACATATGACTGTGTTTGAATATTCTATTCAAAATAAGCAACAATATCTCAGTGATTGTAAAGACTAAAAACTAAATTTTAGTTATTTCAATTCTATTATTTGACGTAACTGCCTGAAATTTTTATTCATATTTAAAATTTTATAGGTGAAAATTTTAGCTTATACATAAAATATGTTACTCAGTTTGGATATTTTCAAAAAATAAAATATGTTCTTCATTTTCAGTTGTCAGTTGCTTATTTTAAAACTAAAACATGAGTCCAGAAAATAATGATTATTAATGATCATCGCATGGTTATTATGAAAATTAGTTTTGTCATTTAGATGACAGTGGTGGGAAAGAAATGATACAACCCAAGTTCAAATGCACTATGTATGCCACTGTTAACAAACTTACTAAACTAGATAGACACAACACTAGATAAGGCTATGAGATGTTCTCTCAACCTTTCTACTTATCGCTACATATACTGAGGTACAATGATGGCATTAAAGTAATTTCAAAAAGGTACATCAATATTTTTAACAGAAATTTGAACAAATAGAAATTCTAATCATAATTAACAATGGACATTATATTATAACAATTGTACCTTTAGTTTTGGCAGATTAAAAGTGCTCTTTCATTTACAAAATGACTATGTAAAGAAACAAATGTAGGTAAAGAATAGTAATAGTGTCTGATTTCATTTTTAATACTTGACTACTGCCAGCTTCTAAGCCCTACCATTCCTGCTCCCATTCTGCCCCACAGCTGGGCAAGCTATTTTGAAAAGCTCAGGTACTCTCTACCTTAATGCTGGTGAGTTCAAATCATGCAATCCTTATCCTATTAAGAGGAACCTTCACGGCCGGTCGCGGTGGCTTAAGCCTGTAATCCCAGCACTTTTGGAGGCCGAGGCGGGCGGATCACGAGGTCAGGAGATGGAGACCATCCTGACCAAAATGGTGAAACCCCGTCTCTACTAAAAATACAAAAAAATTAGCCAGGCGTGGTGGTGGGCGCCTGTAGTCCCAGCTATTCAGGAGGCTGAGGCAGGAGAATGGCGTGAACCCAGGAGGCAGAGCTTGCAGTGAGCCGAGATCGCGCCACTGCACTGCAGTCTGGGCGACGCAGAAAAAAAAAAAAAAAAAAAAAAAAAGAGGTACCTTCACTCAGACCCATTCCTTAACTACCATCAACTCCATGCTAGTTCCTGATCTCTTTAGTCACTTTTGAATCTGCTTGGCAGCCTGCCTTCTCTCCCAAGAATCATTATGTGAGTCATAATTCTTTCCTACTCCCTTTGATGTATGTGGTATCTTCAGTTTAGACATCCAAACTAAATGTTAAGTGGAGGTTTCATTCCACCTCTGGGAAGGGTACAACGTGGCTGTTCTCCCAATGTAGGGCATACACTGAAGTGCAGTCAATATGAGGAACTATGGAAATATGAAAGAACCACTCCCCTGACCCCAACACATTAAATGTTGGATATATTACCCACACAACAAACATTTTATGCCTAGTTGAACTCAAATCCAAAGCGTAATAACCTAAAAATTATATAAATAAAAACTACGAAAAATTAAGTAAAATTTGAAGGTTAAATGGCCCATGGGGGTATGTACACAAAATATAAGCAGCACAAGCTGGTGACTGGAGTTTTTCAACTTGCTAAAAGAAGAGAATCTAATCCTCAATCCTTTATGTCTATGAAGAATAGCAACAAAAATACCTGAATAAAACTGGACATCATAAAATCCTACATCAGCCATGAAATAGAACTAGGAAAGCTCATATCTCCTAGAACATTGTAGGAGAGCTTAGAGTACATCATGAGCCATGGGTGGATTATATCATACACAAATATTTGGTCAAAACACACCCATCTCAAATTATCCTGGAGACCTTAATCTAAGAAAGTAAGATAAAATCTCTTTCCCCAAACCTACAGAATACTACTTTAGGTATTCTGAGTCTTCTACTTTTTAAATGAAACATAGGAAGGTAAAAATATTTTTTAAAATAAAGCTCATATATATTTAACAAGAATACAGGGCATAGTCTTGTAATAACAGTTCTGCATTTCAGGTCATGGAAAATACACTTTTTAAACAAATAGCAACGAAGAATGTATCATGGGAATATCAAGCACACACAAAGGTACTAGGCACAAAGAGAAAGTGTCAATTGTTTTAACTAACCAAAAAACTTGCGTCAGAAAACTGAAAATCTGAAAGACATTTTTGACAAGTCTGCTGAAAATATTCAAAGGGGAGAAAAAAAGAAAAATCAAGGTGTTGTATGAAAATAATGGTCATATTTTTTAATTAAAATAATGTAAAAATCAGAGCATAATCAAGTAAATAAAATAAAGTAGAGGGGTTATAGAGTTGATAATACCAGCCTGAAGAGTAAAATATTGCCATAGATACATGTAAGAAACAATTTTAAATGAAATACAGATATATAAAAAGATAAAAATATCTATCAGATATTTCGTAAGAATTCATGGAAAAAATAATGACAAGAGCACTGTTTGAAAAGTTGAGAAAATTTTAGAATTGAGAAATTAGATAAGTCCTCATGTTGATGAATCAAAACAGATGCATACAAACACTTCATGTGTTATAGCCACCAAGCATCAAAGTAAGAAAGAAATCCTAAATTAAATTGGGCATTAGTAATTACCAACTAAGCAATAATAATTATACAAACAGTCATTATAAAATCAGGTTAAGTAGAAATTAGACATGATAGATCTTATTTTTAAGCAGTGAGAAAGAAGAAATTGTAACATAAAGTTTTATTACTAGCTGAATTATCATTATGAAACAGCCACCAAAAAAAAAAAGTTGCTAATCATAGATACTCAGTAAAACATAGGCTAACCCATTTTTTCCACCAGGAAAGAAGTTGAACTCACAAAGAAATAGAGGCAATTTTAGGTACGCTAGAAAGTCTAAATAAGTGCTAAATATAAAATTAATTTGGGGAATCAAAATATAATAAATTAAAATATTGAACAATAACATTGAAGACAGAAGGTCAAAAACAGAGTTATAAAATCTTGAAGCTTTTGACTATTATGAAATAGGTTAGTAATGAGTAGCATTATACATTTTTAGATTTACATGTTAAAACATATAAAGGTTAAACCATGTAAGACTTACCATTATAAGCAGAGAAATTAAATATTTAAATTCAAAATGAGTAGAAGTTAAAAAAAAAAGGAGAGTATTTATAAAATTGATCAATCTAGTGGTATTTTAAGTGAAGGAAAAAAGTGAAAGAAAATAAATGAAGACAAATATATGAATAACCACAATAAATGTAAATGAAATAAGCTTTCCTATTCAAAAAACAGGAATTATATAAGCTGGAACAACAACGAAACAAATCAGACTATATGCTGTTCAGAGAGACACAGAACAAAAAACATAGGATAGTCTGAAAACAGTAGATGGAGAAAATATACCAAGACCATGCATACCTAAAGAAAGATAATTTAGAAACATTAATATTAAATTGAATTCAATTTAATTCAAAAGCTTTAATAGATATGAAAGGTAATACAAAATGATAGTTATTGAAATGAAAATGATAATTCATTACAAAATAATAAATAATTTCAGTGAGAATATTTGGCAAAAACTCCAATTTTATATACATGTAAAATATATAATATATATGCACATTTAAATATATATGCATATACATGCACATTTATAATATATATATGTATATTATACATAACATGGTGGAAAGGAGCAGAGCAAGCTCGGTTCCTTCATTTCCTTGTAAGGACACCAATCTCTTCATGGGGGCTTTAGCCTCATGATCTAATTCAAATCCTATTACCTTCCCAAGGCCTCACCTCCAAATGCCACCATATTACAGCCTCAACGTATGAATTGTGAGTTGAAAGGCAAAATTTTAAAAATAACCATAATACATAGTTATGTTAATTCAATGCATTTCTTTCAGAAGCTAAGTTTTAAGAAGGTTGTTTATTTTCTATTTGTTTGGTGAAAGTTACATTGCAAATGAACCAATCACAAACATTGACTAAATGTGAGTATACAAGTCACCACCACCACCATCACTATGAATCACAAAAATATACCAAATTGATATATGCAATAGGTTCTCTGACTATAATGCAGTTAAATTAAAGAGCAACTATAGTCTCCCATATTTTAGGGAAAATACTTTCAAATAACTTGTGGGTTACAAAACAAGCTACAAGAAATATTTAAGATTATTATATATACAATTATAATACTTTTTAATAAATAAATGTGGGATGCCGGTAAAGTTTTACTTAGAGGAACTCATGACTTTAGACGATTTGCTAACAAATAAGAATAACAAGAAATCAGAAAATCAATGAGGTAATTACTCAACTCAAAAAGCTAGAATGATACAAACTAAAATAATGAGGAATGTTTCACCCACATTCGGTCTACCCCAGTAGCAGTGGCACTGGAAATTTGAAAATTAGTGTAGTTGTCTTTTTTTTTTTCAATTGTGGTGTGGTGTTCTATTGACATTTAATTTCAATGGGGCAAGGATACAAAATGTCCTACAATGCACTGGATAATTCTCTGTAACAAAGAAAGGTCTAACCCAAAATGCCAAGAGACTTTCCATTAAAAAATATTTAATGATGATCAAAGTTTATTTTAAACTGTAAAAATTCTAAATTTGATAACATTATGCAATGGGAATTCTCATATCCTGCTTGCAGGAATATAAATGAGTAAAACCATTTGAAGAGCAATTTCACAATTTCTGATAAAGCTGAAGATGTGCACTTCCCCTACTCATCCTGTGACTCACTCCAATCTCCACTTATGGGTATATTGTCTAGAGCAGCCCTCACACATGTGTGCCAGGAAACACCAAGGTGTTTACGGCACCATTGTTTGAAATAGTTAAAATGTGGAAATCCTAGGCATATGCTAATGGAAGAATAGGGTCAACAGAATATGGCAGATTCACATAATGGAATACTGTAGGCCAGTATAAACAAATATAATTATTTTATATGTAGATCCCGAATGGAGAAAGCAACTTGCAGAATAATTCAGGGAAAAAGGCCATAAAATCAATACACATATAATTCTATATATAATTCATAGATATATATGTAGTAAAATATGAAATTATGAACAAGAAGTATAACCATCCAATTTATTATAGTGGCTATGTCTAGGGGGGAGGGGGAAGGGATATGAAACTAGAGCACATATGACTTCAACTCCATTTGTTATTTTACTATCCTTGAAGAAAGCAAATATGACAAAGTGTTAATTATCTTAGTTCAGGCTGCTTTAACAAATACACCGTAGACTCTGGCTTATACAATAAACACTATTTTCTCACAATTCTAGAGGTTGAGAACTCCAAGATCAAGAAGACTCTGGTAGAGTCCATGTCTGGTAAGGGTCTGCTTCCTGGTTAATAGACAGCCATCTTCTCACTGTGTTTGAACATGGCGGAAGGGAGCAGAGCGAGCTCTGGTTCCTTTATTCCCTTATAAGGGCACCAATCCCATCATGGGGGCTTTACCTTCATGATCTAATTTAAATCCAATTACATTCCCAAGGCCCCACCTCCAATTACCACCATGTTACAGGCTCAACATATGAATTTTGTGGTGACAGGGAATGAGAACACAAACATTCAGGCCATAACAACCTTTGTTAATTTGTCTGGTACTTACATTTATGAATATTATTCTCTGTAACATGGTCTATGGTTTGAAATAAAAATTTTCATTAGTCAGCTCATTGAATTTAAATTTACAGGAATTGTATATTACATATTAGAGTCTGCACTAAAATAAGATCTTTATATTACAGAGTCTCTGCACCGTGCACTATACTATACTGTCCCTTTCATGTTTCCACTAATGCCTAAATATTCTTCCTGGTAGCGACATTTTGAACATTATTAGTTCATATGTTTGAAAATGTTTTCAGTTAACATGTCACCTGTAGGCTAAATTAACCTTTATTTTATTTTTTTAACTGAAACACCAAGGATTTTTTGCCTAAATGTTGTTTCTTTTTTCTCCTTTTCTTTATTGTCTCAAAGTCCTAAGTTCTGTAAAACTTACTGTAAATTGAATTATATTGTTTACCTATTGTATTAGTCCATTCTCATGCTGCTATGAAGAAACAAATGAGGGTGAATAATTTATAAAGAAAAGAGCTTTAATTGACTTACACTTCCGCATGGCTGGGGAGGTGTCAGGAAACTTACAATATTGGTGGAAGGCACCTCTCTGCAGGGTGGCAGGAGAGAGAACAAGTGCAAGCAGGGGAATTGCCAGACACTTATAAAACCATGAGATCTCGTGAGAACTCACTCATTATCAGGAGAACAGCATGGGGAAATTGCTCCCATGATTCAATTACCTCCACCTGGTCCCACCCTTGACTCCTGGGGATTATGGGGATTACAATTCAAGGTAATATTTGGGAGGGGACATAGCCAAACCATATCATTCTGCCCCTAGCCCCACCCAAATCTCATGTCCTTGAATTTTAAAACACAATATGCCTTTTCAACAGTCCTCCCAAAGTCTTAATTCAGTCCAGCATTAATCCAAAAGTCCAAGTCCAAAGTCTCATCTAAGACTTCTGATGAGAGTCTGTAAAATCAAAAGCAAGTTGATTACTTCCTAGATACAATGGGGGTACAGGCATTGTAAATGGTTGTAAATACAACCATTCCAAATAGGAGAAATTGGCCAAAACTATGGGGTACAGGCCCAGTGCAAGTCCAAAATCCAACAGGGCAGTCATTAAACCTTAAAGTTCCAAAATGATTTCGTTTGATTCTGTTTCTCACATCCAGGTCATGCTAATGCAAGATGTGAGCTCCCTGGACATCATTGTCCATATCACTATCAGCATTTTGGTCAAAGCCTTTCAACAAGTCTCTAGATAGTTCCAAAGTTTCTCCTATCTTCTTGTCTTCTGAACCCTCTAAGTCTCTAGGAAGTTCCAAACTTTCCCACATTTTCCTGTCTTCTTCTGAGCCCTCCAAACAGTTCCAACCTTTGCCTGTTACCCAGTTCCAAAGTCGATTCCACGTTTTTGTGTATTTTTATAGCTGCACCCCACTCTCTGTGGAAGCAAATTACTGTATTACTCTGTTCTCATGCTGCTATGAAGAAATACCCAAGACTGGGTAATTTATAAAGAAAAGAGCTTATATTGACTCATAGTTCCACATGGCGGGGGAGGCTTCAGGAAACTTATAATCTTGGTAAAAGGCACCTCTTCACAGGGTTGCAGGAGAGAGAATGAGTGCAAGCAGGGTAAATGCCAAACTGTTTTAAAACCATCAGATCTCAGGAAACCCACTCATTATCATGAGAACAATGCGGTACCACCTTACTCCTTCAAGAATGGCCATAATCAAAATATCAAAAATAAGTAGATGTTGGCATGGATGCGGTGAACAGGGAACACTTCCACAGTGCTGGTGGGAATGTAAATTAGTACAACCACTATTGAAAACAGTGTGGAGATTCCTCAAGGAACTAAAAGAAGAACTACCATTTGATCCAGCAATACCACTACTGGGTATCTACTGAGAGAAAAAGAAGTCACTACACAAAAAAGATACTTGCACAGGCATGTTTATAGCAGCACAATTCACAATTGCAAAAACATGGAACCAACCCAAATGCCCATCAATCAACAAGTGGATAAAGAAACTGTGGTACATTAATATGATGGAATATTACTAAGCCATAAAAAGAAATGAATTATGGCATTCACAGTGAACTGAATGAGATTGGAGACTATTATTCTAAGTGAAGTAACTCAGGAATAGAAAACCAAACATCGTATATTCTCACTTATAAGTGGCGGCTAAGCTATTAGGATGCAAAGGCACAAGAATGACACAATGGACTTTGAGGTCATAGGGGGAAAGGGTGGGAAGGCGGCAAGGGATAAAAGACTACAAATAGGGTGCAGCGTATACTGCTCAGGTGATGGGTGCAACAAAATCTCACAAATCACCACTAAAGAACTTATGTAACCAAATACCACCTATTCCCCAGTAACCTATGGAAATAAAAAAATTTAAAAAAGTAAATAAAAATAAATAAATATAATAAAATGTTGGCCTTCTAACTGACTTTTTTGTGGAAGGCTTTTTTTAATAGAAAAGAAAAAAGAGCGATTTTAAAGGAATGCCTTTCTCTTGAACTTTAGAAAATTTCAGAATTATTAGGAGGGTGGAAAGGTGATTTTATTTTTGTTTTTCGAGTACTCATGTGTTTTATTCCCTAGGGTAGCTTCTCGATATATTTGAGAAAGCAACCAGAAACAAAGTAGTCCCTAGAGATATAAACCCAAGAGGAAACCAGTGACATTTTTCAAAATAAGTGCAATGTGACTTTTTTTTTAAATACAACATAAAAAAGGCTAAAGCATTCTTTTCTGTCTTGGCCCTTTCCTCTGCTTGATTGGTCATAAATGATGATGTAATTAATTCATCATCTTCCCTTCAGCTGTTAGGATTAAACCTTTCAGAAATGCTGACAGGACCAGGAGGACATCTTTTCCCCTTTGTCTCGTCTAAAACTCAGTCATGGCTAATTTACCTATGGTGAAATGAGTGAACAGAAAATTCTAAAGGGACCTTGCTTCATACAAAGTGTACTGTTTACTCCTTCCAGATGCCAAAACTTATTAAAGTAAACCATCATCAATTCACAATGATGAAATCATGAAGGAGCAGTGTACATGCAACTTTAAAAATCATGCTTGTTCCAGAAGAGATTGCCTCCCTCAGGAAGACTGCTTTTGATTAGAACCACACCAGAAAAACACATTGTGACTTTGTCATTTGGGAACAGCTGTGATGTTCTTTTCCTTCTTTTTGTTTTTTAAGGGAAGATAATTATATAATGTACGCAATGCTATTACGACCTGAAATAGTGAATCTCCTATTTTTATTTCAGTTTATTGTCCCACGAGCATGAATTTATATCTTTTATTAGTTTGAAAATGGTTGTCATCCTGGGCAACATCGGCTTTGACCTAAAGCCTCTTGTATTAATTTTTCAAGTATATTTGAATTTTGAGCTATTAACTATTCAAAATAGATGGAGCAAGGAGTAACCTAAAGGTAACAGGGATAGCATGTAGAACATTAAATACATTTTCCGAGAGACACAAAGATTAAATAATGAAGTGGGTAGTATGTTCCTACATAGAAAGGCAGAATATTATAAAGAAATATGTTCTTTTAGAATGAATTTATTCAGTGAAGCAAATTTTCTTTTATAATTTGACAAAATTATTTTTAAGTTCATATTGAATAAGAACAAAATTCTAAAAACTGGAGAAAAATTTAAAAATAAAAACAATCTAGAAGAGATTCCATCAGATGTTAAAATGCTGCGATTAGGTTCAGTCTGAAGACTGAACAGAATAAATACTATTAAATGAGAGAAAAACCTAAAACACACTTAATTATATAAAATTTTAAACATAATAAAAGAAACACATTAATCAATGGATTTGGAATAAAAATAATTAGAGTACTTTATTAACTCTATTTTAAACAAATACATTTAGATCCCATATCAGACCATATCAAATTAAGTTTCAGCTGGATTGAAGTGCTCAGTGAATGATATAAACTCTAAAAACTTAGAAGAAATATATCTACCCTTTTGGTCACACGGAGGATTATTCTTAGTATGAAATTAGCAAGAGAAGACAAAAAGGAAAAACAAATGGAATGCATAATCCCTGTGAGAAATTTTAAAAATTATAGTCAGCAACAGCAATAGTTGAGAGGTCAGAAGACAGCGGTGATAAGGGAATCTGAGGAGGGGTGTATATCCAATACAATAGCTTTCCCTTATGTGCTTTAATGTGTTGTAATTTCTTCCATTAAAACATAAATTAAACTGCAGACCAAAACAACAACAACAAATCCAGTGAGCCCTCATTCTTCCTATCTGTCATGGTTTCTCCCTTTTAGGGTGAACATTCTCAAAAGAATTATCCATCGTCGCTGAGATGCCTCTAAAATCTCAATTTCCTTCCAGTAATTACTCAGGACTTATTTTATCATTCTTTGAAAAAGTACATTGAGAGTTCTAATCTGTTGATTCTATCTCTTTCACTGTTTCCCCCTTTGGTCCTTGCATTCGTCTTTTCAGCTTGGATTCCATTTTAAAAATCACTTTGGCATCCTTTCTCTGTTCTTTTATCACCAATGTTTGGCACAGCTAACCACTCCCTCTTTTTTCTTCACCCTCTCTTTTCCTTGCTTCATTGATTATTTCCCTTGGTTTTGCTCCAGCCTCACTGGTTATTTTATCTTTGTCTGATTTTCAGGTTTCCTCTCTTCTGCTGAATGTCTAAACCCTGTCACGCTGCAGGGCTTTGTCCTGACGCACAGTCAGGGTTGAAAACTATTTTTCTACGTGAAACAGCTGTATCTCCTGCCTGTCTCCACTGCCTGTAGCCTTGTTTTTCACACTAGCCACATGCTGTTATTTTGGTTTCTCAGAAATGACAATATTTGATCTTTCTCAGGGCTTTTGCACTAGCTGTCCAGGAAATCTTTTATTCCCAGATCCTCAAAAGGATCTTTTTGTTTTTTTTTTCTGTACTTTAGGTCTAAAGTTAAAATATCATCAGGGAGGACTTTGCCAACCATTTATCCATAAGATCCTTCTATTTCAACTACATTTTCCTATTTATTTGTCTTCTTGGTATTTGAAAGAGTCTTATCTCCTTATCTGTTGTTCCACTAGACGGGGATCTTTCTCTTTCTATTGGAAGACCAGCTGTGGAGAACAGTGCCTTGTCTGTCTCGCTCACTAGTGTGTATGAAGGAACCATAACAAGGCCTTACTCTCGATAGGCATACAATGACTATCTTTTAATGAATAGCACTAAAACAACATTAGAAGATATTTTTACTGGTCAAATAACCTACTATTAAAAAAAAAAGAAAATTCCAGGAATGTTTTGCGGGTGTGAGAATTGTGGGATAGCCACTCTCATACTTGAAGCTGGATTATGACTCCTTTAAAAAAGCATTTTGGCAATACACAGCACTTAAAACATATGTGTGCCCCTTGATCAATGATACATAATAACCAATTAATTAATTAATGATTGACTTTTCACAGTATAGCAATGTATGCTTATAACAGTTATATTTTACTTATGGCCAAAAAGTTAAGGGATACATCATACAATTGCACTTATCTTGCTCTATAATGTCTTCACTTGTGGTTTAGTGATGTTTACATGTTTTAATCAACAATTACATTGATGTCTGTCAATTAAAATGGCAAAATTTTTAAACAAATGGCAAGATTTCAGCTGAAACACACCTTATATTCCTCACAGTAGATAATTACTGTAATCCTTTCTACGATCATTCCCCAGAGAAAAAATATAAAACATTATGTGTTAGTATTATTCTGGCATTATAGGAAAAATGGAAATTGACTCTTGTCTCAATGGACACTCCAGTACCAAATATCTTAGCTTGGCATGTAAATATAAAATATATAAATGCAGATATAAATTTGAAGGGCAATACAGATGTAATCAATATGTTTACAAATATCTGAAGCCATTAGCTAAAAACAGTATTTAAACTATTTACAATTTAAATTTCATAGTTCCTTTTCTCTTTTCTCTTTAAATATTTCTATTTAATAGGATGTGGTAAATTTTTATATATATTTAAACTTAAATATAATAATATATATCTCATTCGTAAATAAATCAAATAAATTGGGATTCAAATAGAAATGAGAAATGAAAGACTTTTCTAAACAATAAATTTATATTAACCTACTAAGGAAATAAATCATCTAAGACTGCCATAAACATACCACATTTGGTAGGAAAAAAGGGACTCAACAAAGGCATTCATTTTAAGTGATATGTACAGTGATCACCAACACCAATATACTACGATACGTTAGACAAGTTACGTCACTTCTCTTGTGTCTCTGTAGGCGATGTTGCAATAAATAGCAAGTAAAAATGGTTGTTAGGGATTTTAAATATATAAAGGGCTACGTTAAGACTTAACAAGCATGAAGAAAAATGGGAGATGCTGTTTGCTTTTAAATATAATCTATCAACACATATTATAGTTCTACTATTTCTTCGTAAACAATTCCTGAATAGATATAGATTTAAAATTAGCAGAAGCCTTTTACATATCTATTTATAGCAATTGAATTTACTCAAGTCGTATAAATTGAAACTATACTTAAAATTAATCTTATATCTTTTTACAATAGAAATACAAATTCAAGACACAATATTAATATCAGCACCTGACTGTTGGTGCTCTTTATTAGTTCAGCCATTGAGTCATTGTGAATTCTTCTGTATGATTTAGACATACTCTTGGTTTATTAAGAGTTTTTTATCAAGAATAGATATTGATTTTTAAAAGTGCATTTTACTTGAATCTTTTAAAGAGTTCCTGTGGTTTTTTTCCCTTGAATTTGTTAATATGGTGAAGCATAATGCTAGCTTTTACAAAGACAAATATCCTTGTATTACTGGGATAAACCCAATTTCATCATGTTATTACTATACATGATATATATATTTAATATATATATATAGCTACATTTAATTTGCTAATACTTTATGTAATATTTTGGCATATACAATCATTGCTAAAATTTATCCATACTTTTTCTCTAATGGATAGTTTTTGCTTGATTATAGTATTGAGGTTATAATACTATCTTAAAATGTTTGAGGTATGTTCTGAGTATGGTGTGGCTTTTTTTTCCTCTGGAATAAGTTAAAATTTTGAATGATCTATTCCTGAATACCTTTAAAATTGTATGAGTTAAAACTTTTTTCTTTGTGGAAAGATTTTAAGCTAATTTATGGGTATAATACCATTTATTGTTTCAGTTTCTTCTAGAACCAGTTTTATTATATTTAGTTTTTCTATAAATTTATCTACATTTTTGACATTTTAAACTGTATTTACACAGAATTATTTATGATAGTCTCTTATTTTGTTAAATATTTGCAATATATTTGTAGTGATTATTACATCTTATATTCCTAGGTCAACACTTTTTCATTTTCTTTTTTTAAAATTTAGCTCTCCAAATTTATAGTTTTTCTCTCATTTTGGAAGTTATACTCAATTTCTACAGTTTCTTGTGCTTATTGCTCATTTTAAGGTATACATCATACAATTGTATTCCTTATTATTTCCTCATTTTATTTTTTTCACATATTATTTTTTTCACATTTTTTAATTCACATCTTAAGTGGCTTAAGTGGTTAATTCCTTAATTTGTAGGTTTATTTGTTTTAAATAAAAGCCCTTAAGTCCTCTAAGGACTTTTAGCTGCATGTCACATGTTTTGATATGTAATATTCATTATCATTCTGTTTCATGTGTTCTCTAATTTCTGCTATGTTGACTCCATTAACACACAAGCTATTAGATATATAGGTTTTTATAGTTTTGTGTATTTTTAAATTATTAATGCCTCTTTTTATTATATTTTAGTCAGTTAATGTTCTCTGTATAAAGCCAATGCTTTGAAATTTGCTGACACTGGTCCTACAACTATGTTCTATTACATGTCATTTAACATAAATGTTTCATGTGAGCTTGAGATGGATTACTGGGTGCAGTGTTTTATGTAAGGCTATTATGTTAAGCATATAATTTGTGTGGTTCAAGTATTCTATAACCTTACCTCCTTACAGATTTTGTGTGTATTTGGTTATAACAATTAGAGGAAGAGATGTGTTAACGTCTTCTACCATGAGCATGGATTTATCAATGTTTCCTTTAATTATGTCACAATTTTTAATGTATTTATTAGTTGTATACAGGTTAGAACTTTAATTTGTTTTCCCAGTAGACTGTAAGAAGTTTTACACTAGAAAGTTAAGTCTTATAAGGGTAGGGCTTTGCATTTACTTTTTCATTGTCATATGTCCAGTATTAAGAACTATGCCATGTGTATAATAGCTTTGTCACAAATATTAATTGACTGATGAAAGGACCGTCTTGGTGAGGTAAATGTTTATCATTAGATGGTAACTTAAAAAAATAGCAATTATTTTTTCCTTAAAGTCTACTTATCTGGTTTTAATACAGTGATAAAAGATTTTCTTAGTAATGACTGATATTTCTATTTTCATCGTTTTTCTCTCAATTTTTAGTGTTAAGTATGTTTATTGTAAACAGCACATCATTTTATCCATACAGCTGAAACTCTGCCAACTAAACAGAGCATTCATTGTAATGTCACATATGTGCATTTTTTTTACTATTTTATTTATTATATTTTATTCCCTATTTTTCTGCCTTCTTAATTAATTTCATTTTGTTGATTTTCCCCCCATACTGCTTATCTCCATATTATTTTGAAAGTTATGCATTCTGTGGGTTTTTTTTAGTGATTACCATAGACATTTATGTGCATATCTATCATAACAAAGACTGAGCTTGAATAATATGCTTACTGTTCTTCTGAACTTAAAGGAAATCTACAGTGTTTAAATTTGGATTATCACCTCACACTCAGATTTTTGCTGGTGCATTTTGTCATTTTGATTATATGGGTTTTTTTAACCTCACTAAAAAAAAATCACTATTCTTATTTTCAGTTAATATTTCTTTAGACTTATACTGATGTGTACTTTTTTTCCCTTGCCATTCCTTCTTTCATTTCACATTCCTCTTCAGATTATTTTTCATTTTCTTAACATATATCTTTTAGGATTTCCTATGGTAAGGGCCTATTTATGCTAAACACTGTCAGTGTTCATTTTTCTTAAACCACCTTTACTTCATCCTCATCTTCCAAAATTATTTTTACTGGGTAAAAAATTTAAGTTATTAGGTTGGTGCAAAAGTTATTGCGGTTTTTGCCATTACTTTCAATGCAAAGTTAATGCTATTAGATAAGTGCAAAAGCAATTGCAGTTTTTGCCATTACTTTCAAAGGCAAAAACTGCAATTACTTTTGCGACAATCTAATAGCACTAACTTTCTCTAGGATTTTAAAGAAATTATTCCAGTGTATCCTGACTTCCATGTTTGCCATTGGGAAATTCACCATCAGCATAATTATTGTAATTTGTGTTTTTGCTCTGCTATTTGGAATATATTATTTGTTTTAAGCTTCCTATATACAATAAATTAGTGCTAAATGAACTAACTACAGAAAATCCAAGGTTTCAAGTTGTGTTCTGCATCCCCAAGAAGTAGTTATTCCTGTCCTTAAAGAAAGTAGTAGCAGTTTCTTTTTTTTTTTTTGACATGGAGTCTCACTCTGTTGCCCAGGGTGGAGTGCAGTGGTACGATCTTGGCTCACTGCAACCTCCACCTCCTGGGTTCAAGTGATTCTCCTGCCTCAGCCCCCTGAGTAGCTGGGATTACTGGCATGTGCCACCAAGTCCAGCTAATTTTTGTATTTTTAGAGAGATGGGGTTTCATCATGTTGGCCAGGCTGGTCTTGAACTCCTGGCTTCAAGTGATCCGTGACCCACTCCCCACCCCCCACTCAGCCTCCCAAAGTGTTGGGATTACAGGTGTGAGCCACCATGCCCAGCCTCCTTTTTTTCAATAATGCAAGGCTAGAAATTGGACATAAGAATTACAGCCCCCTGGGATCTCTCGGTCATTCTATCTGGTGGGTGAAGATCTGATGGTCTTCACAGCTTGATATTCATGAATCACCCTAGTGCTAGGCTCACTGGATGTTAGCCCTTGTCCTCTGCCAAAATTGCTCTTCCTAAACCTCTGCAGTGGTGTGTTCTAACGATAAATCAATGTCTCTTTCTCTGCTTCTTGTCACAGTACCCTACTGAAATTCCTCTGGCTTCTTTCAGTCACTTGAACTGCAGTAGTTTTAAACTCTGCTTGATTGCATGTCCCAGAGCATTGAAAAATCCTTAGGATATCTGAGGCCAGCTGTCTGATCTAAGCAGAAGCTATGAACAAATATGAGCAGATCTGAGATTTATCTCTTTTCTCCATCCAAAAAAAGTATAGATAATAACTTGAGTAAAAATAAAACTTCCCAATTTGCAAATTTACATTGAATATTTAATACCATATAAATCATTTTTTTCAGTCTCATTCTCTCCTTAAATTGCAGTTCTTAATTTAGCATTGGAACCAGGATAGTTCTTGAATCTTTGGTTAAGTACTAAGAGCCACATGACTCATGTCTTAGGAATGTATGTGCTTTAATACTATTGTCCAACCCTTAGGAAGTCATGATAAATATATATCCTAATTCAGTCTTAAACTGATGAGTTTAATCTGTGATGCCCTGCTAATTTGTACCTATGGTACAACTATAATTTCCAACTATAATTTGGAAATCTCTCAAATGTGATTCTAAAATAACCATAGGTTCTATTGTGGTTCAATCTCTGTTTGATGTCACATTCAAAGAATTAACTCTTCAACTCCAGAAGCCTATAGTTTTTATTTAAAAATGTGCTTCACATAGAATATCTTCCTTAAAGTCTTTAATTTATTCAGGAAAGTACCTTTTAGAAAGAACATCTTTGAAGTATGTAAAATTGATTCTATGGGGAATAAGTTTTGAGTGTCAAACAATGACTAATACATTTTTGGATGAGAGATTATTTCTACTTTAAGAATTATGTGAACTTTCAATTTAAGTAGAATAAGACATGGTGTCTTTTCACAATATTAGAGCTTTGTGAAAGAAAAAACAAAAACCAACAGTAATAGTACCTGATAAGTGGTATTGTATTTATTTTTTCACAGAGTTTTACAGAAAATCCAAAAAGAAATTTTAAAAGGGCTTGAGATTATAGAATTTTTCTTAGAAGGAAAGATGCTTAAACTAAGATTTAAAAGATGATAGAGAATGATTAGATGGAAGAAGGCAGAGTGGTCTTTTCAGGGAGACAGAACAGGCTGGAGAGAAGCATAGCCATTTGAAACAGCATGATTGTTTTCAAGTTATAAACACTATAACACGGCTAGAGTGGAGAATGCTTGCAACTCTCGAGTGGCAAGAGATCGGGTAAAACAATAAACAGGAATCATATTCTAGGGGGCTTCTTCTAATTAGCTAAAAAATTTATTTATTCATTTAATTTATCTTATTTTTTTTTTAGACAGAGTTTCACTCTGTTGCCCAGGCTGGAGTGCAGTGGTGTGGTCTCAGCTCACAGTAACCTCCATTTCCCAGGTTCAAGGGATTCTCCTGCCTCAGCCTCCTGAGTAGCTGAGATTACAGGTGCCCGCCACCACATCCAGCTAATTTTTGTATTTTAAGTAGAGACATGGTTTCACCATGTTGGCCAGGCTGGTCTCAAACTCTTGACCTCAAGTGATCTGCCTACCTCGGCTTCCCAAAGTGCTGGGATTACAGGTGTGAGCCCCATGCCTGTCAGAGCTAAGAAATTTAAACACTACCTTTGACTGCATTAATCACTTTAAATTAAGAGAGTGACATACTATTTGCATTTTAGAGCGAAATCATTTGGTTAGCATTATGAGGCATGAAACTTGGTTGTTGGGATGAGAACTGTTGAGCCCAGGAGAAAAAAGGCAGAGGAAGGAGGTAAGAATGATTCTAAAGTTTCCATGCAAATATAAATGGGATCTACCAAAGGAGCTAGGGAATCATGCTTTCAAGTATGAGGGATCCCAAAATCATCCCAGAATATCTTTGCAGTAATGTTTTTAATCTAAATTATTGAAATGTTTCACAATAAGAAGCTTCCCAGATTAGCCAGGCGTGGTGGCAGGCGCCTGTAGTCCCAGCTACTAGGGAGGCTGAGGCAGGAGAATGGCGTGAACCCGGGAGGCAGAGCTTGCAGTGAGCCGACATTGCGCCACTGGACTCCAGCCTGGGCGACAGAGCCAGACTCCGTCTCAAACAAACAAACAAACAAACAAACAAACAGCTTCCCAGAACACAGAGATACCTTCATTGCATGATGTATGTGAGACAACACGCTTCTCTGGCAGCATCTCAAAGTTCAATAGATTACAATCTCCAGGACCGCAGGCACACCAAGTCCCTTGTTAAGTCCTGGAGAAGCTGGTGGTTTCTGGACCTGAATATTTCTTGTACAACATTTAGGTAACTCTGAGCAATTGACTCTCCTACCACCATGGGGCCTGGTGGTAAGACAAGGCTGTGACTCACATGCTGTAGCTCCTCTCGTTTTGTCAAAATCAAATTGTTTTCCTCATGTAGGTGAAGAGAAACTTGAATAATATTTTAAAATTTCCATAAAGGAAAAAACTATTTGCTATGTAAACATAAAACGATTATTGAGATACATTTAAAGTTATAATAATGATGATTTTTACAAATGGAGGCAAATGGTTTGAATAGTTTGGCTTATGAATAATCAATTAGGGAACTATTACATGCCAACAGATCTGAATTTCATAAGTAACGGGGTTGGGGCCAGGTTCTGTGCCTCACAACTATAATCCCAGCATTTTGAGTGGCTGAGATGGGAGGATTTCTTGAGCCGAGGAGTTCAAGACCAGCCTGAGCAACATAGGGAAACTCCGTCTTTACAAAAATAATTTAAGAAATTAGCCAGTCATGGTGGCACACACCTGTAGTTTCAGCTACTTGGGAGGCTGAGGTGGGAGGACTACTTAAGCCTGGGATGTTAAGGCTTCAGTGAGCCGTGAGAGTGCCACTGCACTCCAGCCTGGGTGACAGAGCAAGACCTTTCTTGGAATTAAAAAAAAGAGAGAGAGAGAAGAGGAAATAAAAGAAAAGAAGGGAAGGGAAGGGAAGGGAGAAAAGAAAAAGAAAGGGAGAAAGAGAAAGAAAGAAAGAAAGAAAGAAAGAAGAAAAGAAAGAAAGAAAGAAAGAAGAAAAAGAAAGAAAGAAAGAAAGAGAAAGGGAGGGAGGGGGGGAGAGCGTTGGTTTTGCCTAGCTCTGGCAGAGGATGACTTATTGGTCATCAATGCCATTTTTGTTTCTCTCTGATGTATAGCCAGATCACATTTTGTAGCCTCCGTTGCAGTAAGTATGGTCATAAATCTGAGTGCTGACCAACTGAAGATAAAAAGAAAAGATGTACACCATACTAGGCATCACCCATAGCAACATGTCACTCATGACCCTCGGTGTTTTCATATCATCACAAAATGCAGAGGACTACACTGACCTAGAACATAGTGGAGACACCAGATGAAAGCAGCCTGGGTCCTGGAATGCTTACCCAGTCTCTCACAGATTATAGGCACACTCACTTTGAAATTTAAATGTGCAAAAAGTAGTTTTCAATTGTGTAAACCACTGAGAATTTATGGTTTGTGTATTTTGGCAGCTAACATAAAATTATTACCTGAACCCAGAGAATGTAAATTACTTAGTGACCTGAGCGTTTCTGAAACATTAAGATCAATATCAAGGAGTGGACAGCCCTACGCAAAGCCTGTCTCTCCTCTCATAGGTTTCTGTGAATGTGTAATAGTTTGCCAAGATTGTAAAGGGTCTGAGATTTTTGCCTTACTTGCAAGCTGACAAGTTAGCCTGCCACAATTTTATAAAGGCTGGCAGAAGTCACCGGACTCCTGGTGAGAGGAAGGGACTTTTTTATTCACAGCACAGCAGGTAGTACTACCTCCAATTGCCTTACCCCTACTTCCCATAGGGGTGATAGTAGATGTGGGCCCAGGTGAATTCTGCCCGTGCACACAATTTTTGCCAAAGCTGAGGAACCCTGAATCTAGGACCATTCAGTCTTCTAAAAGAGGACTGCCAGCAAACTGCCCGACTTTGCCCCAGCATGGAAGTATTGTCTGTATAATTCTATTCAGAAATAAATCTGCCTCTGCCCCAGAGAGTGACACTATTTCTCCCTTCCAAAGCTGTTTGCTATATAAACATCCTTAAAAAGATAGTCTGGAACAAAATCTGATATGAGGTACACAGAAATGCTATAGAGGACTATCTCTCAATATGTGTTAGATTCCAGCTTAGATCACTAAATAGCAAATGATAGAAACATGCAATGCGGGAGCAATTGGTAGATTTTAGAAGCCACTGATTCTGTTCCGTCATTTTAGGGACGTGAGAAATGGATGGGAGAGAACAACTGGCTTGCCCAAGGCCACATAGAGAATGAGTAGGAATCCTGAGTCTATTCTTCATAGCTTGCTCCAAAAAGAATCATAACTAGGTGACACATGTATGTATATGATTGACGTTAATTCATACATGCACTTCGTTTACATTTTGTGTTTTAAAAGCAGTACTATGAAAGTAGTGAGTATGTGTTGGGAATTGGGAAATTTGTACTCCTACCACTGTCCTGACAATAGCAGTTTTATAGAGCCATTTGGATTTGACCACCTTCAGGGACAATTAACTACCTTCTTCTCTTCTTTCAGAGTACCTTGTTCATATCTCTATTATGTTAAGTTTATGTATATGTGAATCTCCCACATTTGATTATGAATTTCTTAAAGGCAAGAACTGTTTCTAAAAAAAAACTTAACAAACTGAAAAGCATACATGCAAATATAAAAATGAGATTTGCTGGCCAGGTACGTTGGCTCACGCCTGTAATCCCAGCACTTTGGGAGGCTGAGGTGGGGAGATTACCTGAGGTCAGGAGTTCGAGACCAGCCTTACCAACATGGTGAAACCCCGTCTCTATTAAAGATACAAAAATTTAGTCCGGTGTGGTGGCAGGCACCTGTAATCTCAGCTACTCAGGAGGCTGAGGCAGGAGAATCACTTGAACCTGGGAGGCGGAGGTTGCAGTGATCTGAGATCGTGCCACTGTATGCCATCCTGGGTGACAGAGCAGGACTCTATTTCAAAAAGAAAAAGAAAAAAAAATGAGATTTGCTACTATGTGGTTACTGAATTCCCACTCTTCTATTCAATGCTTTCTAATGTCTGGGCTATGATTTATGCCAGATTTCAGTTATCATGTTTGGCTTCCTCGCCAAAAAGCTGAATATATTATTTCAATTTGTGTTCTGTTATCTTGAATTGTAGGCTCAAGCTCCCAGAGATAATAACTGGTTGCTAGAAAAATGTACCTTGTTTTTTCCATACTACATTAATGATATAATTGGTCTAATTAATCACAGCACTTCCATTATATTTCTGAAGTTGGTTCATACTCCTTGGAGGAAGGAGATTCCTAAATTACAAAAACAAGAAAAATTAAAAATGTATTTTTCTTAAATACTGTAAAACATTATTAGCATATGAAATAAGGCTAGTGAAGTTCCTAATAGATTATGCTGTTATGAGGGTCCTAAAACAGTCTGTCCCGCACTGACTTCTCTCATTTCTACACCCATCTAGGAATTTTGTTTGTTTGAACACAGTTGAAGGGGCAAAGAAAGGCAAGAGTTTAAAGTTTGGAACATGGCCGCAATAAGTGGCAACCACTGCTTTCTCCAGATTATTCAAAGATATCCACTTTTTACATCCAGTTTGGCCCTATGTTTGCTTGTTTTTAATTATTTCCCCTAATCGTGCCAAGAACAATTCTATTAGTCAATCACATAAGTTAATTAACTGACTGTATATTAGTATGATATTTAAATAAAAATACATAAACATAAATATATATTTTGTATAGAAAGTATATTCTCAAAAATATCAAAAGTAGCTGCCAAATTGGTAAGACAATGTTTGTTTCTCATTTTTTTATTCACAAAAATATTCACTGAGAACCCAAATTACTTATATAATCAGAATAACTATAAATGTTGTTAAAAAATATAGGCCACAAGGGGAGCACACTTCACCATCCTCCAAGAACATGTGAGTTTGTCCATTTTTGTGTTTCCATAAAGGAATGCCTGAAACTGGGCAATTTATAAAAGGAGATATAATTGGCTCACGATTCTGCAGGCTGCACAAGCATGGCAGCCATATCTGCTTGGCTTCTGGGGAGGGCATCAGGAAGCTTACAGTCATGGCAGAAAGTGAACTGGGAGCAAGCCCGTTACATGGTGAGAGCAGAAGCAAGAGAGGATAAAGGGGAGCTTCTAGACTCTTTTAAACAACCAGATCTTGCATGAACTGAGGGAGAACTCACTTATCAACAAGAGAATGGTTCTAATTCATTCATGAGGGATCCACCTCCATGATCCAATCACCTCCCACGAGGCCCCACCGCCAACACTGGGTATCACATTTCACCATGAGATTTGGAGGAGACAAATATCCAAACCATATCAACATATAATCTCTTGTTTCTTAGAAGCTATTAGTAATATAAAATAATATGATCCCTATAGTTAGCAGATTAATGTCTCCCACCCTCCCCAAATTTTCATATTCTATTTATCAGAAACAGTGTATATGTTAGTTTACAAGGGAAAAGAGGAATAAGCTGGCAGGTGAAATCAAGGATGTTCATCAGCTGACCTTAATACTGGGAGGTGATCCTGGATTATCCAGGCAATACCAATGTTATCACAAGGGCCATTAAGAGAGAAAGAGGGAGGCAGGCAGGTGATAACCAGAGAGGTGGCAATATGAAAAAGACTCAGCTTGAATTTGCTGGCTTTGAAGATGGAGAAAGGGACCAGAGCCAAGGTTTGCAATCAGCTTTTAGAAGTTGGAAAAGGTAAGACAGCCAACTCCACCCTGGAGCCTGCAGATAGAACACAGCCCTGCCTGCACCTTGATTTTAGCCTTATGGGATATTGGTTGATATTCTGACCTAGAGAACACTAAAACAATAAATTTGTGTGGTTTTAAGCCCCTAAATTTGTCACCGTTTTTCACAGCACCAATAGAAAACTAGTAACATCTTTATGTGGTTTGACTAGAAATTCAGTTCGTGACAGTTTGAAGGCCTTTACAAAGGAGACAGAACACATGAATTCTTGTTGGTGCCTGGGAATATTACACAAATTGGCATATTTTCACCCCTCTTTCTATTTAGGTAGTTCCTTTCCCACAAGAAGCTGAGTATATTTTATGAATCTCTGCCTTTGGATTTCATCATGTGATTTGCTTTAGCTGAGACGATGAAGCAGAAGTGAGAGGATGCTGAGTCAGACCAGGCCTCAAGAGACCTTGGAGTTTTCTTTTTGCACTCTGACATCACTATGAGAAAGGTGTGTCCCATCTAATCTGCTGGTCCCTGCAAGAGGGTGAGTGTCACATAGCAAAGGGGAAAATTGCCTGATCCAAGCTTAGCCCAGATCAGCCAAACAAAGCTGACTCTCAAACATGTGAGAATAAATAAGGGTTTGTTGTTTTAAGATACTGAGTTTTGGTGTTCTTTGTTATGCTGCAATAGCAAATTCACATAGCTCCTATCTAAGACTTTTTGTTCTGCTTCGTTTCATATTTTTTGTGGGATAAAGCGAAGCATCATAGCAACTGTCATGCGATAATGACCAACGTTTTACTTGGAGGCCTAAATCTGGAAGCTGCTAAAGCTCAGTTCTTCTCACCAACAATCTTTCCTCCAGACTGACAGTCTGCGAAGTTTTCTTACTTTCCTACTGTAGAAAGGTCAGGCTTTTATTAAACATAACTGCCCTCCAACACCCCCTGAGGATCTTAGACATAGATATTTTTGGGGGATTTTGGCATAAAGTTTGCTATTTTAGTCAGTATTTAAATTGACATTTACATTTTTGTACCTTAATCCTCTCTGCTGATATCCTGGATGCCTGCCTATGTTATATATATTCTTTCTGATAAAGTTTCTGAAATGAACTAGTGCCAGCTGAGGAGCAAATTCCTTTGCTATCACTGAGGTAAGCACTGGAAATTGAGGAACATTTTAAAATTTGCAAAGTTTCTCTTTTGCAGTGGAGGAAAAAAAGCCCCTTATCATCAGTTTCTGTTTAATTCAGAGGCCAATTCACCATATTTTTCAGGAAGACTGATAAGACATAACTTTGTATGTATTTGTAACTATTCTTTCACTTTAGGGAAATGAAAAGAATGAAAAGTGAAAAAGTAGGTTGAGAAAACAGAATTTAATAGTTTTAAAAATTGTAACATGCTCTAAAATGTGGTGTCTTAAATTACTAAACACTTTCCAAATTATACATAGCGGTAGGAGAAAATAGGATGCATATCATAAAACAGATGTGGCAAGTTCAGATTAACTGTTAGGTTTTGAACTTCTGGGGTTTTCTTTCATTACACTCTAAACCCTATGTAGATAGGATCAGATCTTTGTTGATTAATGTTTTGTCCAAAGTCATTAGCATAGAGCTTGAAACATGTATCAGTGATCAATAAATATTTGGTGAATTAGAACCAATGAACATATGAGTTGTACTTTAGTTACCATGGATTATTTATGGATAAAATAAGACTATTTCCACTAAAATGGAGGTTCCACTGATTATACTTTGGCCAGGGTTTCCTGGCCAAGAACATGACTATACACATGGATGAACAGAAGACTATATGAGAGAAGGATTTGGAATCAGATGTGAATCCTGGGAAGTATATATATGCTACTCTCAACTTTTGCCCAAATAGTCCTTCTGAGAAGCCATTTCAAGATAAAAGTCACAGTGGCCAAGAGAGTTAGATATGTAGTGGCAAATGGGCAAGAATTCCTAATAAGTGATAATCAGGTGTTTGCTATTAATGAATTCAATAATAATCTTACAGGATGTTTTAAAGAAGCCTATTAATGTAAAGCTTGTGAAGATACACTATTATTTTAAAAGCTAAACTAGATAATAGATAAACAAGATAATAGAGAAACAAGAACAGAGAAGTTGTTTTTCTTTAACATTTTTCCTCTTGTTACATGATGAGGATTTCTATGTGTGTAGGATCCAAGGATAAAGTGAAAGCTTTTCTTATTGTCTGAAAGGAAAGATAGCATATTCTGAAAGGCAGAGTAGTATGTTGGCATTGTACCGACTGACTATGCATTAGATCAGACAGCAAATTAGATATTGATAGAACTATTTTGGACAGTCAATAAGCTTTCTGATGATTGATATCTTTACACTGCCTGGTAATATCAGTGCCAGCATTTAGAAACTAGAGAAAGAAGCTGTAATATAATATTCTTTTTGTGGAATCCTTAAGTGTAATCTAAACTGAAAAGTCTCATTACTTAGATAGCAGGATTTACAGAGCTGACTTTCTCAGGAACAAGGGAAAGAAAATTAAAACATCATCCATTCCTTTGTGTACAAAACTGTCCTTCACCCTTCAATCTGAATCAGAGGGCAAAGAAGTCAAGTGGTTTAAAGTTCTTCTGATATGTGGCAAAAAATGTGGTTCACAAAAGCAGTCAGCAAAAGTGTACCCTGAAGAATAAAAGTAAACGAAATGTGAAGCAAATGGTTCATTTCATTAGGTGACTGTTTCTGATAGGACATTTAGATTAAAACACAGTGCTCAGGAAACCACAAAATATATCACTGTCTCCTTCTAAATAATAGTTTCTGAAATGTAATCAGGAAAGTAGAAGATAATGATAAAAGGCACTGTGACATATAATGGCCTCTGTTTTTCTTTCTCCAATCTCCTCTCATCCTCCATTTTACTGTTCATGAAGAATTTTTCTACAAGTTTAATCAATCAATCAATCAATTAATTAAATGTGTGTTTATTCCCCCATTTATTCAGCCAGCAAATATGTGTTGGCATGGTTATAGACAGTGGAATTCAGTAGATGGTGAAACAAATAAAAATACCTTCTCAGAGCTTAACCTCTAGTGGGAGAAGACAGATGATTAGCAAATAAATAAGTAAAGTATATAGGAGATCTATTGATGATCAGTGCTAAGTAGATGAATAAAGTCAGTAAAGAAGTTAATAAATGCCATGAGATGAGGTTTGCTATTAGGAATGGCAGATGAAATATGAGATATTTAATTATATTTGGATTTTAATTAAAAAGCCACACATAATTATTTTAGTAAAAGTATATCCCAAGTATTACTAGATGAACAAAAAGAAACATGATTGGAGAAGAAGTCATAATGCATGTTGTGAGGAAATTATGCAGTAGTCTCACATATGCTTTGAAGAAGTGGTGGAAATATTGAACATACTAAGTAGAACCATAAGAGGATATAAAAGTCCAAATTGGAATTTTAGATGTGAAAATTAAAATGTCTGAGATGAAAAATATACTAGATGAGATTAATGGCAGATAAGACATTTCTGAAGAAAAGATCAGTGAACTTAAAGACACAACAATAGAAAAGATTCCAAATAAAGCACACCAAGAAAAAATGAGTAGAGCATTAGTGAGCTGTGGCAAAAGTTCAAGTGACCTAGTATAACTGGAATCCTCTAAGGAAAGCAGAGCAAGTTTTAAAGAAGAAATGATGAGGAATTTCCTGAAAACTATGAAGCTACAGACATAAGAATCTCAACAAACCCCAAGCACAGCAATATACTATTGGACATTATAACTGAAGTGCATTAAAACCAGTGACAAGAAAAATGCCCTAAAAGTATCCTGAACAAAATTACTTATTACATTAGGAATGTCAGATGACAAATGACAAAGATGATGTATAGCAGATTTGTAATCAGAAATGACGTAAATCAAAAGGCATAAGGCATTTAAAATGCTAAGAGAAAATAAAAACAAGATAAAACAAAAAAATCTGATAACCTATGATTGTATACCCATGGAAAATATTTTTCAAAATATGCAAGAAAAATAAAGAGGTTTGTCAGACATACGAAAGTTTAAAGAATTTACCAATAGCCAACAAGTACTACCAAATATTTCATGAAGTCCTTCAAGGAGAAGGCAAACGATATCAGATAAAAATGTGGTTCTACATAAACAAACGATTACTGGACCTAACTTCTATATGCATAAATATAAACACTCTTTTTTGTTTTAAATTTTTGAAAGGATAATTTATTCTTTCAAGTGAAACTAGCACCATACTGTAGACAACAATATCTACTTTATAATCTCGGTAGAAATAAACTGTATAGCAAAAATAGCATGTAGGGTAGGAGAGGAGAAATGAAAGTATAATGTTGTGAGATTCTTATTTTATACTGGAATTGATATAATGTCACTGGAATTATGACTGTAATAACCAGATAGCTTCCACAACAACCCAAAGAGAACCTCCTATTTCTAGTAGCCACGGGGCTGATATTGCTGAAAATCAAATTCGATTTTTAATCGTGTGAGTTTCTTTATCACAATAATAGTTGAATTCAATCTCTCCTAGTTTCTCATATGAGAGTTAAGCCATGAATCAGGAAAGAATTAAATACCAAAACTCTAAATGGGGATCTCCTATTGGATTCAGATGAAACTGACAATCTTGAATCTTCTTGTCTTTCTTATACTCCCTTAGAAGTACAAGAAGCTAGCGCTCCAATGGCTAAAAAGACCAGCCTTCCTCATGTGGAAAGCTGTGATAACCATGAAAGGCCTTGCTCATTTTCCTCAAGCCACTGTAACCACGTCATTGCTATAAACCCACACTAAGGGTCAAATCTCATTATGCTTCAGGAGGACATGTATCTTCCATATTTCAAGAAGAAATGGAAATAGCTTGTACGTCAAAAGGTTGCAAGACCATGCTATTAGTTGAGTGCAAAAGTACTTGCATTTTCGGGATTGTTGGAATTTACTGTTTGATATTGGAAGCAAATTGAATTTGAAACAAATGAGAAAGGTGAAAAAGCTTGATAAGTGGCTGCCTCATGAGCTGAGTGAAAATTTAAAAAAAAATTGTCATTTGGAACTGTCATCTTCTCTTATTCTATGCAACAACAATGAACCATTTCTCGATCAGATTGTGATGTGCAATGAAAGTGGTTTTATACAACAGGTGACGACTAGCTGAGTGGTTGGACCTAGGAGAAGCTCTAAAGTACTTGTCAAAGCCAAACTTGCACCAAAAAAAGATCATGGTCACTATTTGGTAGTCTGCTGCCAGTCTGATCCACTACAGCTTTCTGAATCCTGGTGAAATCATTACATCTGAGAAGTATGCTCAGCAAATGGATGAGATGCACTGAAAACTGCAACTCCTTCAGCTGGCATTGGTCAACAGAAAGGGCCCATTTCTCCATGAAAATGCCCACCGCACGTTGCACAACGAACACTTTAAAAGTTGAACAAATTGGGCTACAAAGTTTTGCCTCATCTGCCATGTTCATCTGATCTCTTGCCAACTGACTACCACTTCTTCAAGCATCTTGACAACTTTTTGCAGGGAAAATGCTTCCACAGTCAGCAGGATGCAGAAAATGCTTTCCAAATGTTCATTGAATTCTGAAGCGCATATTTTATGCTACAGGAATAAACAAATATTTCTCGTTGGCAAAAATGTGTTGGTTGTAATGGTTCCTATGTTGATTAATAAAGATGTGTTTGAGCCTAGTTATAATGATTTAAAATTCACGGTTCAAGGCTGCAATTACTTTTGCACCAACCTAAATAATATATACTTGCGGAAATATAGGAAGCATGAGTGGTAATGGATTTTAAAGTTGTTAGACCAAGTAAGGCAGAATATAAACTAGATTGGGCTAAATTCATTGATATGGATGTATTTAATAGAGACTCCAGGTTTAATGTATTGGCTTGTGCAGTTAGATGTGTTTTTAAACACTTAGACGTTTGAGTGACTGTGAACTCACTGGAGCATCCATTTAGTGAAATTGAGATGCCAGAGCTTTTCTGACATTATATGAGAAGAGAATCCTAAGGCTTGGGGAGATAGAAATGTTGGGCTGAATTTATCATGTATGATCCACATGGGAGATGGGTATCTCACAACTACATTCCATAAGGAGATCTAGAAAACACTCTTTTCACTAAGGTATTGATAAATACATCAGTGACAGAAGCAGCTCTAAAAGGCTCTGTGATTGACTCCATTGTAAGCCATGAATGGCTGTAGGAAATGCCACCATTGAGATAGTCTACTTGATTTCAAAAAAAGATTACAGAAGAGCAGAGGGAAAACAGCCACACTTAATCATCAAAGTCAAGGTGGACACATCATCCAACAACGGAAACAGGGACGTGGCAGTAATTAGCATGCTTTGACCTGCAGAGAATTTTAGTGATGGCTAATTGATCGCAGTGTCCCTAGGAATGAGATAGACAGCTTGGTAGCATATTGCTTGATTTGCATAACAGGAAAAACTTTAAGTCTGGCAGCAAGAAACCTGACTTGGGTTGCTAAAGTGAAAAATGTAGCTTCTCATCCAGTTTCCAAATCTAAGTCTGTTCACAGATCCAGAGCCTCTTGACTGCAGGGGAGTCCTAGTCTCCTTGAAGAAGGACACTGCACTATTGCTGCAAGTACATATTAACATCTTTCTGTAGGCCTTCCCAAAGGGACCTGCAGCCATTTACTAAAGTGACTGTGCACTGGGGAAAGGACTTTTCAGGGATTACTAGACACTGGCTCTGAATTGAAGCTTAATCCTGGTGACTTGCAATGCTACTGTGGTCCACATGTCAACAAGGGGCCTATAATCACCAAATGGAGTCTTATGTATGAATCATAGTTATCCCAGTAGGTCTGCATACAAATCCTTTTGTTATTTTCCCAGATCCTGAATATATAACTAGAATAAACTAACTTGACAACTGTTAGAATACCCACATTGGCTACTTGACTTATGTGGTGAGCCATGATGTGGGAAGGGCTACATAGAAGCCCTTTGAACTTCCTCTCCCTGACAATATAGAATTTGAAATTAGAAGCAATTCCACAGACCTGGGAGAATGCAGAAATTAGCGCCACCCTGAAGACTTAAAAGAGGCATGGGTAGCAATGCCTATCACATCCCCACTTAATTCACCAGTTTGACCTATGCAGAAATCAGATGAATGATTGAACTATCAAAACTTTAATCAGGTGTTTACTGCTATGTATTGAGTGAAAATTGTTACATGGACAAAACTATAATCCTTTATGGGAAGTTGGTAACAGTTTGGATGGATCGTCATGGATTTGAAGGAAAAAACTTTGAAGATCGATGAAAAGAAAGTGTGACAAAGAAGTATGTAGATATATCTCTCAGAATAGATAGAGACTATAAAAATTTTGTGTCCTATGTGAGTGCCCACCACAAAGGGCATCCATCACAGAGTAAACTCTTAATAGTCAGAGTTGACAAACAACAACAAGAATGAGTAAATAAATAAATTGGTAGACAAAATGACAAGTGTGTGGATGTCAGTCAGCTTGTTTGCCCCACTATATTAGCTCTTACTCAATGGGTTCGTGAACAAAGTGGTCACAATTGTATGGACAGAAGCTATGCATAGGCTAAACATCCAGAACTTTCTTAGACAAACTCTGACCTGGTTATCACTACTGCCAAGTGACTAATCTGTCCACACTGGGCTAAAACTTAAATCTCCCATACAACACCATTTCATGGGGTGATCAGAAGATAAGCCTACCATCTGGTGGCAGATTAATTACATTTTAATTCATCCATGATGAACAGAATATACAAAGATTTTACCTCAGTGGAGAAGACATATATTCTGGATGTGGATTTTCCTTCACATCTCATAATGTTTCTACAAGCACCATTGTCTGTAGAGTCATGGAATGTCTTATATACCATTATGATGTTTCATACAGCATTGTGGCAAACAAGAAAGTCATTCCTTGCAAAGAAAGTGAAGTGATGAGCTCATATCTGTGGAATCAACTAACTTCTCATGTATGCCATCATCCAGAAGTAGCTACCCTTATTGAATGGTAGAATGGTTTAGTGAAGACACAGTTATGGCTCCACTTGAGAAATAACACCCTGAAAGGATGGAGTTATCTTTTAGAGAATATTGTTTATGCTTTGAATCAGAGATTTTTTTATGGTGCTACTTTTGCCACAGGCAGAATACATGAGTCCAGGAATTAAGTGATAGAAGTGGGAATGGTGACTCTCACAATTACAACTAATTATACTTGCAGGATTTTCTTACCCTGGCAGCTATACATTCTGCTGGCTTGAAGATTTTAGTCCCCCAAAAGAAAATGCTTTCAACAGAGAAACAATAAAAGTTTCACTGAATCAGAAGTTGAGATTTCCATCGGACCATTTTGGGCTTCTTATGTCATTGAACCAAAAAGGCAAAAAGAGAGATAGGCCATTTGCAGTGGCTCATGCCTGTAATCCCAGTACTTTGGGAGGCCAAGGTTGGAGGATTGTTGAGGCCAGGAGTTTTAGACCAGCTCTGGGCAACAGAGCAAGAGCCCGTCTCTACAAAAAATTTTAAAAAATTAGCTGGGCATGGTGGTATATTCCTGTAATCCCAGCTACTTGAGAGGCTGAGGTAGGAGGATTGCTTGAGCCCAGGAGTTTGAGGTTACAGTAAGCTAGGATCCCACTACTGCACTCTTGTGTGAGCGACAGAATAAGACTCCCATCTCTTTAAAAAAGAAAAAGGGAGATAATCTACTAGATGAAATGACTGATCCTAATTACCAAGGGGAAATTGTGGTTGCTGCTTGCACGAGAGAACCAAGTCTGGAACCAATGAGATTATCTAGGGTGCCTCTTAGCATTGCCACATCTAACAGTAAAGGTAAATGAAAAACTAAAGCAACCTAAGTAAAAGCATGGTGACTGACGATTCACAACATTTGGAAATAAATATTTGGGTTGCTCCACCAGGTAAAAGAAACAAGAGAAGCATATGTTCTGGCTGAAGTCAAAGAAAATATTGAATGGACAGTTAAAGAAGAAAGCCCTGGATATCACCTACAACCTTGTGGCCAATGTAGTTGCAACAGGGAATGTATTTGCTTTGCATATTTTTTCTATGTGGGTTATTTTCTCTCTCCTTCCCATTTCTTTTTCAAAATTTATTTTCTGCATGAATTATTAGAGATGAAATTTACAATTTAGTCTTTAGGTAACAGAATATTCTGTAGGACCATGACTAAATTCAAGGAGTAATCAATATTGTCTTCAATGGAAAACAAACCTGTTGGGATTTTGTGTGTTTTCAACTTAGAGTAGAGTGAGAACTTCTTCACCTTAAAAAAAAAAAAAGAGATATATCCTTCTTGTTAAGTGAGAATAACTGGTTATATTGTTTTACTGTTGGAAGAGACTTAAAATATGTGTGGAAGAGCACATCCAAGCTAAACAGCCAAAGGGGTGGAGTACTTCAGTTATCAATTTGCCCCTCAGCTCAGTGCAACTTCTAATATTTGCCCTGTGATAAACAAAGGAATTATATTTAGCATTTACTCAATTAAAGTGAACGCAATATCAATTTTTCTTGGTAAAAGGCACTGGGGGGACATTGCAGAAGGAAGAAGCTCTCCTGCAGTTTCTGGCTGCAGCACAGGAGTTGCAAGTGTGGGTGTGAGTATATCTGGTTTACCTTATTGAGCCATGAGCCTAGAACCAGGTCCCTCTGGACCCGTGCAGCCTCAACCTGAAAATAATATTTCCATAACACTTTCAGCATGGAAACTGACAACCAAAGACGTCCATCCTACACCTGTACATTCACTCTCTCTTCTAGTTCCTGTATGGTCCTAGTGCAGTCTGTTTGCAGCTCAGAAGTTTTACACTAGCCAAACTACTGCTCTTTCTGCAAGCCCCTGCACAGCTCAACTGGTGTTTGGAAGGATCTCATTCCCTCTGTGTGCCCACTGAGTGCTCATACCCTGTTACTGATTTTCTGCTCTCCACCTATATTCTGGAGACTTTCCTGTTGTTTGTCCTGTTACAAAAGGTCATCTCCAGGAACTTGGCCAAAGCAGCAAACTTCTCTTCTTTTTGATGTGCTAAACTATACCTCCTCCACCCTGTTCTAAATTGCTTCCAAATTTTTTCTTCCTTCAGTACTCTCCCATAGCCCTAGGTTACAATGTCTAGTTTCTTTGCACTTTTTAGTTACTCTTTTATCATAGCTAATAATTATTTCTTTTAAAATTCTGCTACATTTAACCTACTCTGTGATTTCTGTCTTCTGATTGGACCCAGACTGCTATAGCCATATTAAAAGATTAAAAAAGAAAAACTACATGATCATCTTAGTAGATTTAGAAAAAGCACTTAAAATATTCAACATCAATTCCTGACCAAAAAAAAAAAAATTATTGAATTAGGAATAGTGAAACTTCTTCAACCTGATAGGGCATTCTACACAACATTCTAGTTAATATTGAAAGACTAAATGCTTTTACCATATATTAAAAACAAAGAATAGATCTCTGATCTCATGACTTTTATTCAATACTGAATTTAACGTTCTAGTCAGTGCAATAAGGTGAGATACACAGATAAATAGACAGATCAGATAAACAGACAGATATCCTGTGCAGAAAGAAATAAAACTGGCTTTACTTGCAGATGACACAATCATCTATGTGAAAAATCTTATGAATCTGCAAAAATAGCTACTAGAATCAATAGGTGAGTTTTACAAGGTTGTATAATACAAAATCAATATATAAAACTCAACTATATTTCTATATAGTAGCAATGAACAATTAGAGAACATAATTTTTAAAAAGAATATCATTTAAAATAGTATCAAAATGTATGAAATACTTAAGGATGTATCTGACAAAAAATGTTCAAGAGCTGCACACTGGGAACTATAAAACACTGTTGAGAGAAAAAAAAAATCCCAAATAAATGGACAGATTGTTTATTCAATAAGTGTTGCTGGCACAACAGTAAAACCATGGAAAGAAAATGACAATACCACCACTACAAAATAAATTATTATTTAATTTACACCTAACACCATATAGAAAACATAACTTAAGGTGAATCATTAACTTAATGGTAAAACCTAATATAATACTGGTATAACTTGTAGAAGAAAACACAGGAGAATTTTTTGTGACATAGGGTCAAAGATTTCTTATATATAGCACCAAAGCCATGATTCACGAGACAAAGGATTGATGAATTGAATTGGATTTCATCAAAACTGAAAACTGCTACTCTTTAAAAGACACTGGAGAATAGAAACACAAAACATTGGCACAGAGAAAATATTTGCAAATCAAATATCTGACAAAGGACTTGTACTCTAAATATGTAAAGATTTCTCACAAATAAATAATTACAAAACATACTAGCTAACATAAAATGGGTTAAAATCTGTACCTAGAACCTAATATAAAATGGACTAAATATGTGTCAATACATGAAAAGTTGGTTTAACATTATCAGTCATTAAGAAAATACAAACTACAACTTCATTAAGATTGATATGGTTAGGCTTTGTGTCCCCACCCAAATTTCGTCTTGAATTATAATCCTCATAATCCCCATAATCCTCACGTGTCAAGGGAGAGATGAGGTGGAGGTAATTAAATCATGGGGGCGGTTCCACCCATGCTATTCTCATCACAGGAAGTGAGTGCTCATGAGATCTGACAGTTTCATACCGGGCTCTTCCCCCTTTACTCAGCATTTCTTCTTTCTGCTGCCTTGTGAAGAGGTGACTTACTTCCCCTTTGCCTTCCTCCATGAGTGTAAGTTTCGTGAGGCCTACCCAGCTATGCTGAACTGTGAGTCAATTAAACCTCTTTCCTTCGTATTAATAAACTACCCAGTCTTGGGTAGTTCTTTATAGCAGTATGAAAATGGACTAATACAAAGATATTCCTATATATACTAACTATAATGTCTACAATTAAAAAGTCTGACCATACCTAGTTTTGGCGTTGGTGTGAAGCAAAGGAATGCTGATACACACCTGGTGGAAATTTAACAACTTTGAGAAAACAGTTTAGTAACTAGTTTGAAAAGTTAAACTTACAACAAACATATGATACAACCATTTCAAATCTTGATATTTACACAAGATGATATATAGATGTCAATACGTGAAAAGTTGGTTTAACATTATCAGTCATTAAGAAAATACAAACTAAAACTACATTAAGATTGATATGGTTAGGCTTTGTGTCCCCACCCAAATTTCATCTTGAATTATAATCCTCATAATCCCCATAATCCACATGTGTCAATAAAATAAAACATACATTCATACAAAGATTTATACACAAATATTCTTAACAGCTTTATTTGCAATAGCTCAAAAATTAAAAAAATGCCATTCAACAGGTAAAAATGATAAACAAATTGTCCTTAAAAGAAGAATGAATTATTGATACATGCAACAATATGGATGAATGTCAAGTTAATTATGTTGTTTGCAGGTAGTCAGATGAAAATGAGAACATACTGTATTATTCTATTTATGTAAAATTTTGGAAAAGGCAAACTAATCTATAGTGACTGAGTGCAGATTAATCATTGCCAGTTGCATGATGAGTGGGAGGCAAGACAGAGTGAAGGCGATTATTTCACAAGTCTGGCTGTGAATGGGAAAAGAATGGGGGTTGAATGGAAATTTGTAGTCCAAAAGTATTATCTTCAGGTGAAAAGATTAAGTATGTTTTAGTGCTGATGGGAAGAAACAAATAGAGTTTGGAGATATAAAGAGTGGGAATAAGTGAGTAGAGAACTGGGAAGAACTGGGAAGAACAGGGAGGTTGAATGGCAGGGTTCTTTATGGTCAAAAACAGAAGTTTGGATGGTGGGAACTGCAAGGTTGCTGAGGGCTCCTTGGTCAAGAAGCTGGCTATTCCAGAGGATGCAGGGGCAGTTTCCACAGCAAGGTGACTGTATTAGTCTATTCTCACACTGCTATAAAGAACTACCTGAAACTGGGTAATTTATAAAGAAAAGAGGTTCAATTTGCTCACAGTTCCAGAAGCTGTACAGGGAGCATGGCTGGGGAGGCCTTAGAAAATTTACAATAATGACCGAAGGTAAAGGGGAAGCCGGCATGTCCTACATGGCTGGAGCAGGAGGCAGAGAGAGCAAAGGGGAAGTACCACACACTTTCAAACAACCAGATCTTGTGAGAACTCTATCACAAAACAGTATTAGGAGGATGGTGCTAAACCATTAGAAACCATTCCCATGATCCATTCACCTCCCACCAGGCTCCACATCCAACATTCAGGATCACAATTCAATATGAGATTTGGGTGGGAACACAGAACCAAACCATATCAATGATTATTAGGTTTTGGATGAGGAAGATTTGGGGTCAGGGAGGAATGAGGATATGTGTGCCCTAGAGGCCTGATGGGGCTTTGCAATGCCAGGCCCAGAGTTGGCCCAGGATGACTAGGAATTAAAGATCAGCATTTGGCTTTACTCTTTAATTCCTGGTGTTCCAGATCTCTTTAAGACTTTAACCAAAGCATCACAAATCTTAGCCAACATCTTTGGGCATTTCTCCACTCTTCTGGTATCTCAGTGTCCCATCTGCAACAATTTCTTCTCTTCCCGATCTACATTTGCTGATCTGTGGCTAACATCCATTACACAGTAAGGACTCTGGCTGGGCAGTCTTCACTTTCAGTTTCTCGTTGTTTACCGCAAGATATCTGGTCTCCCTCAAAGAACACTTTTCAAGCCTGATTCAAAGAAAAAAACTTCACAAAGCTTTTATAAATGAGCCTCAGCTGAGTGTGGTGGCCTATGCCTGTACTCTAGAATTTTGGGGAGCTGAGGTGAGAGGATTACTTAAGCCCAGAAGTTTGAGATCAGCCTGGGCAACATAGAGAGACCCTATCTCTACAAAGTATAAAAATCAATTAGTCATGATGTTGTGTGTCTGTGGTCCCAACTACTCAGGAGGCTGAGATGAGAGTATCACTTGAGCCAAGGAGATTGAGGCTGCAGTGAGCCATGATTGTGCCACTGCACTCCAGTCCAGGTGACAGAATGAGTCTTTCCCTCTCTCTCTCTCTATATATATATATATCTTTATATTTTCAAACTATGTATACATGTAGTGTGTATATGTATATAGTGTGTATATGTGTGTGTGTGTATGTGTGTGTGTATATATATATATATATATATATATGATATAAAGAGTGGGAATAAGTGAGTAGAGAACTGGGAAGAAGAGGGAGGTTGAATGTCAGGGTTCTTTATGGCCAAAAAGAGAAGTTTGGATGGTGGGAACTGCAAGGAAAGGAACACTTTCTTCTCTTCCCAATCTACATTCACTGGTCTGTGGCTAACATCCATTAGACAGTAATGACTCTGACTGGGCAGTTTTCCCTTACCACATGTTATCTAGGAGTCCAGACCAGATATCATGTGGTAAACAAAAACAAAGAGAAAACTCGTTGTAAAAATAGGAGATATATGTATATATATACACACACACGTATATGAAGAGATAAATATGTATCTATATAAATCTATCTCTCTCTATATATATATATCCTATTAGTTCTGTCCCTCTAGAGAACCCTGAGTAATACACTAATTATGTGAACGAGAGATCCATATAAAAGCAAGGCAGTCTTGAGAAGAATTATGACTAAAAGTGACCTAGAAAGAGAAAGAGGAATGAGGTGGAAATTTTATGTTGCCAGAAGAGCAACTCTATTCAACTAGTAAGCTTTCAATTGGTTCATTCTAAGTTCTTTGACATTAAATATTTGATACATATACAAAGAAGAGATTGGAATCAGGAATTTGAAGATTTGGATTCATGTTTAATCTTTGCCATTAATTGCTGAGTGACTGTGGATAGATAATCGAGTCTGAGTTTAATTATCTATAATATGGTAATAATTCAACCTGTGCCATTTATTTGTCAGAAATCAAAATAAGAAAATTTATTTGTGTCATTATTATGTATAAAACATATCACTCCAAAGATAATTATTATTTTTGATTGTTTGTATTGTTGTTAATAGGTAAATAGGAGCTATAAGGCAACCAAATAAAGATATCTTGAAAGCAAAAAGGTCTAAGGTAATGAGATGCTTGTTATTCTCATGCAGATCTGTGTTAAATCCTTCATTTTTGTAAAGCCTTTTCATAGAGGCCCACTGGACATGTAAGATGATGATATTTCAAAGCTGGAGAGGTAGCACTATTTCTAAATTGGGAATACATGCCTGGCTGCTTCAAATATTAATCATAAGGCAGCTATCAAATTGACAAGAAACTGAAAACTATTGTAATCCCAAACACGCTTTAAAAGAATAAATTAAAATATCAAATAAAAATAGTCCGGTAGACCTAGGTTTTGCTTTTTCTATTTACTTATCTATTTTATATTTAAAAAGTCTATACATTATGGCAAATTATTTATTAGTCCTTTATATATTTTTTCCTTGATGATACCTCCATCCCCAAGCCAACAGAGTACATGTGTCACAATCTTGTACTTAGAGGATCATTGAATGGATCATAGTTGAACAATTTATTTGACTCATCATGGCCATTGTAAAGTACAATGTGTTTGACAAGAAGCTTTCCATACATATGCTTTTCAAAGAGAAAGACAGATTTTGAAGCACGTTAATATATTAGCTTTTCCAAGGTAATACATTTGGAGCGTTGTTGGGTTGGCTGACACAGCCCTGTATAGCCTGAGGGAGAACTGCAATGGCTGTTTTACTTTAAGATTTCATTAGATCTAAAATAGTTATATTTCAATTATGCCTCATAATAGTTCAAAGAATTTTGGAAATGCCATATAGTCTTACAACATAGGGAAAATAATCAAATGTTAATTTTAGAAATTTAGGTGTCTTAACCATAATTGCTTTGTGGATAGAAAGTAGTATCATATCCAGTGCTGATACAATCAAAATGCTGTATTTAGTCTGCATGAAACTTTTCTTCTGGGAATTATGGAATGCTCTGTCCTATTTAACATAGCATATGGACATAGACTATACTATTATTGTAGTCTTCTTTTTCTATTAAAATGCTAATGAATAAAAAGGGATTTCATTTTTATTAAGGAGGTTACAAGTACAAGTGTGGGAGAGTGAATTAAAAACAAACCTACTGGGAGAAGAGATAAGAATTCTAGACATCTGCGTGATTCTTTCTTCCACATATCAAATTCGGAATCATACATCCATAGGAAAGAGGGATATTAAAATACAAAAGAAAACTGAACCCAAACTTATGAAAGAACAGCAGGTCACACCAAAAGGGTTCAATGAAAGCAAAGAATTTTCTTATTTTATTCATAAACAATGTAGATATTCATAAAACCCAGAGACACACATAGTGTGTCTTTTGTACTTTTTGTCAAAGTACAAAGACTTTTGAATTAGCTTTTGTACTTTTTGTCATTTTCTTATTTCTTTAAGAAACATGTAATAATACCATCACGTTATTATTCTGGGCTTTTCTCATCATGCTCCTGCTTTTTTCTTGCTGACTTGCCTTTGCCTAATTCAATATTCATTATTCCCTCCTTCTACTTGCAAAACGTTTTGTGAATCTGATCCCACCCTAATCCATATCCCAAATCCATACTTCCCTTCCAGATTTCAGCTCCGTTCAAGCATTGCTATTATATAGCTATTCAGACGGATAAATTAGGTATCTAGAAAAGCCTACAGGTTACTTTACTTTTTAAAATTGTTGTCACAAGTTTAGAAACTAGCACTTTTCCTAAAAATAAAAATGCATTTGTGCTGACATTCAGCTGAGTTATTTGAGAGACTTCGTTTTTTATGATAATCATGAACAAAGGTGAAGAACCTAAGAGAAACTGTGCTATTCATCCTGGTCCTAGAGCGACAGGAAAAAAAGATTTTGCAAAGTTAAATGTCTCTAAAAGCCGGTTGCACAGGGTTTCTATTTCATAGCTACATACTTATAATCATTATTGCTATTATTAATTTTATTTTAAGTTCTGGGATACATGTGCTGAACGTGCATGTTTGTTACATAGGTATACATGTGCCATGGTGGTTTGCTGTACCCATCAAGCTGTCATCTAGGTTTTAAGCCCTGCTTGCATTAGGTATTTGTCCTAATGCTCTCCCTTCCTTTGCCCCCCATCCCCCGACAGGCCCCTGTTTGGGATGTTCCTCTCCCTGTGTCCATGCGTCCCCATTGTTCAACTCCCACTTATGAATTAGAACATGCGGTGTTTGGTTTTTTGTTCCTGTGTTAGTTTGCTGAGAATGATGGTGTCCAGCTTCCTCCATGTCCCTGCGAAGGACATGAACTCATTCTTTTCTATGGCTGCATTATAATCATTATTAAGCAATAACAATTCTGAGAAAAAGCAAACAAGAACTTTTTATATTTAAAATTCCTACATAAATGTAATGTTACTTTCAAGACTTAAAACTCTTTAGCTTTAATTATTCATTTATCCTGGAAATTAAGGTTTTTAAAACAAAAATACATAAGCTTCATATCCAAATAGATTTTAATACGGATGGCCTACACATTTAAAATATACTGCCCAAGGTAATTTATAGATTCAATGCCATCCCCATCAAGCTACCAATGACTTTCTTCACAGAATTGGATAATACTACTTTAAAGTTCATATGGAACCAAAAAAGAGCCCACATCGCCAAGTCAATCCTAAGCCAAAAGAACAAAGCTGGAGGCATCACACTACCTGACTTCAAACTATACTACAAGGCTACAGTAACCAAAACAGCATGGTACTGGTACCAAAACAGAGATATAGACCAATGGAACAGAACAGAGCCCTCAGAAATAATGCCACATAGCTACAACTATCTGATCTTTGACAAACCTGAGAAAAACAAGAAATGGGGAAAGGATTCCGTGTTTAATAAATGGTGCTGGGAAAACTGGCTAGCCATATGTAGAAAGCTTGAAACTGGGTCCCTTCCTTACACCTTATACAAACAGTAATTCAAGATGGATTAAAGACTTACGTGTTAGACCTAAAACCATAAAAACCCTAGAAGAAAACCTAGGCAATACCATTCAGGACATAGGCATGGGCAAGGACTTCATGTCTAAAACACAAAAAGCAATGGCAACAAAAGACAAAATTGACAAGTGGGATCTAATTAAACTAAAGAGCTTCTGCACAGCAAAAGAAACTACCATCAGAGTGAACAGGCAACCTACAGAATGGGAGAAAATTTTTGCAACCTACTCATCTGACAAAGGCCTAATATCCAGAATCTACAATGAACTCAAACAAATTTACAAGAAAAAAACAAACAACCCCATCAAAAAGTGGGTGAAGGATATGAACAGACACTTCTCAAAAGAAGACATTTATGTAGCCAAAAAACACATGAAAAAATGCTCATCATCACTGGCCATCAGAGAAATGCAAATCAAAACCACAATGAGATACCCTCTCACACCAGTTAGAATGTCGATCATTAAAAAGTCAGGAAACAACAGGTGCTGGAGAGGATGTGGAGAAATAGGAACAGTTTCACACTGTTGGTGGGACTGTAAACTAGTTCAACCATTGTAGAAGTCGGTGTGGCGATTCCTCAGGGATCTAGAACTAGAAATACCATTTGACCCAGCCATCCCATTACTAGGTATATACCCAAAGGATTATAAATCATGCTGCTATAAAGACACATGCACACGTGTGTTTATAGCGGCACTATTCACAATAGCAAAGACTTGGAACCAACCTAAATGTCCAACCACGATAGACAGGATTAAGAAAATGTGGCACATATACACCATGGAATACTATGCAGCTATAAAAAATGATGAGTTCATGTCCTTTGTAGGGACATGGATGAAACTGGAAACCATCATTCTCAGCAAACTATCGCAAGGACAAAAAACCAAACACCGCATATTCTCACTCATAGGTGGGAATTGAACAATGAGAACACATGGACACAGGAAGGGGAACATCATACACCAGGGACTGTTGTAGGGTGGGGGGAGGGGGGAGGGATAGCATTAGGAGATATACCTAATGCTAAATGACGAGTTAATGGGTGCAGCACACCAACATGGTACACGTATACATATGTAACAAACCTGCACGTTGTGTACATATACCCTAAAAGTTAAAGTATAATAATAATAAAATAAAATAAAATAAAATGTCTAAAATAAGAAAATCTCTTTTTTCTCCCAACTATTTTATCTCATATTCACTGTCTCAGCAAACAATAATGTAGATTCATTCCAATTCACATACAAGAAAATTGAGAACCATCTTATATAAATCCTTCCTACCCAATAGCTAACTATTTAGCAAATCTCTTTTACCTTCAAATGCTTTCTGTTACTTACTATTTCCACTGCTACTTTCTTACTGAGAAATCATCCATAATTCATCCTGCTGCCAAAGAGACCGCTCTAAAACTCAAGTCTAGTCTTTACCTTCTGAGTGCTGGAGAAGACGACATCGCCTACCACCATGACATCTGAAGTGTTTTTATATTTAACTACTATCTCCCAACAACCATTTTCCACAGGTCTAATGCTTTATATTTCACTTGCACTTCAGGAAATCTGAGTTTTTTCAAGTTTCCTATACATTATATTCCTTTTACACTTTCACAATTTTCACACTATTTGTTACTTCTTTCTGGAATGTTTTTCTATTCTTCCTACTTAAGGATTTTTTTTTTTTAAAGTACGTTCACACTCCAACTTAGGCATTGCATTGCTTAGAAAATCTTTGCAGATAATACCTCCACAGGCCAATCCATATATCCTCTACCTTACCTCTGTAAAATGTATATGTGCTTATTTTTGCATTTATCACCAAGACACAAAAACAGTCATATCAGCCTCCCCAACTAAGCTATGAGTTCCTGAAAGAACATCACATTTCTTTCTTTGCAATAAAACAAGGTTTATGGATGGAATAAATAAAAAAATACAAAGGAAAATATGATTCACATGATAGGAGTAGGTAAATGTTAGTGTATTGAAAAATGAAGAATGGCAGAATGATAGCATCTTAGGATAGAATAAGGAACAATAGTTATTGAGGGCTCAGTACAGTTTAAAACATTATGCTGCCCCCTATGGGTTGTAACCATTCTGTGAGTTGCGTATAATAAGGAGCCCATCTGCTTATTGTGGACTTGGTTAAGGTAAGTAAATTCCTTTCTTATATCCTAGGATACCTTCCTATAGTGATTAGGGTAGAAAGGCCCATAGTTAATGGACCATTCAAGAGTTTCTGACTCAGATGAACTTGACCATTGTATAAAGACTTCCTATCTTAAGTGCTGTCTCAGATTTTATCTCAGTTCCAGCTAATTTGACTTTTTGTGTTCTCTTGTAATGAGATAACAGTCTTGCTTTCCATTTTAATTTTATTGAATATTGAATTCTTATTTTTTATAGACTTTTTGGCTGGTTTAATAGATGGCAGATATATTTTAATATTTATCCTATTTAGAAGTAATTAGGAAACATAGCACTTATCTATAGGTAAATATCAAATTAAATGTAATAGTCATTCAAATGAGAGCATTCACACGTATTCACTTATATTTAAAAAGTTATAAGCTATTATAATAGGAAATTTAAAAGGGATGATTATTGATACTTTTAATGTAACAATCTGATTGTAGAAGAACCATGCGTGATATATAAGGTTTTTTTTCTCTTTCTCATCAGATTTGGTTTTAGAATTAAAGTTGTGAGTGACTTAGGATTGTAATGTAATATAATATTAACTGAACTAAAATGACAATTTCCAGACTGTACTTTAGGTAGCCAGGTATACAGAGACATGTAGTTCAAATACATTTTACCTTTGCCTAATATATGCAGTGGGGCTTAGAGGAAAGAAAGAGGGAGAAAGAGAGACAGAGAACAAAAGCTAAATAATCAGTGTTGCAATATGGTGGTTAACAGTTATGATGTTTATGGAAGAGATTAGTAGTTAAATCAGTAGACTGAGTAAAGAAAATCATTCCTCACCAATGTGGGTGGGTGTCGTCCAATATGAGAGGGCTCCAACATGGAGGAAGGGCAAATTCTCTTCTTGAGCTGGAACCTTCATCTCCTGCCCTCAGACATCAGATCTCCTGGTTCTCTGGCCTTTGGACTCCAGTACTTACACCAGTGGCTCCTCCTCCACCCCCGTACCCGATCACTCCAGTTTTTAGGCTGTTGGACTAGGAACAAAGTACACCACTGGCTTTCCTGGATCTCCAGCTTGCACATGGTATATTGTGGGAATTTCCAGCCTTCATAATCACGTGAGCCAATTCCCACAATAACTCTTCTCTAATACGTATTTATATCTCCTTTTGATTCTCTGGAGAATCCCAAGTAATACAAGAGTGAAAACACAGAAGCCAGACTGTCCACATGTTAGTCTCATCTTTAGCCCTTACACTCACTGAATTTAGGAAAGTCATATAGCTTCTCTATACCTCAGTTTCCTTTTTTTGTAAAATTTAGATTACATAACAATTCATACCCTATAGGATACTTTTATGGTTCAAGTGAGTAAACAGGTGTAAAGCAGTTATAAGAGTGTCTGGAAATAATAAATCCTATATACATGTTAGGTATTATTATTATTTTTAAATGAAGAACTGTATTTTGTATTTTTAATACTTTTCTCTCCACCCGATTTAAAAAAAAGATTTAAAAATATTCTTAATCAAGAATTGTACTTTAAATTAGCAGAAAAATCAATGTTTTTAGAAAAATGCCCTTTCACATCCTCAAAGTGTTTCAGGCTCTCCAAAACCTTTGACAGACATATTATACATTTTTTCACTGATTCATTTATTTATTCATTTATTCACAAATATTTGTTGAGTACTTACTATGTGCCAGACACTGTTCTAACCAGGAGAGATAGAGTGGTGAATAAAAACACATACATGTATGCCTCCCTGCCCTGTAAAGCCTTCAATAAAATATTTCTCATTGTCTAATACATTCAATAAAATAGCTAAACTCAGACAATAAACTATAGATGAATCACCTTTACATTGTTTCATATCATAAGGAAGTGAAAGAATATTTCAGACAATGGTCATTTCCCATTCAAGCTTTGTGGTGGGAGTGGTTAAGGTCAGTTATCCAGGAAAGAGCAATGAGGAGAATGTGTCTGGACCTGGGTGACAGAGTGAGAGAGCACTTGGCGATGATGCCAAGGGGTGAAACACCATCGTGTATATCTTATAGGCCATGGCAATGGTATCGTTTCTATTCTGAGATAGGAGGTTATGAGAAGAGGAATGCCAGGATCAGACTGACAATTTAAGAGAATCACTATGCTTAAGTATAGACTATGGTGAGAAGAGAATAGGGTAAGTGATTCAGAGCAATTCTGAGTGAGAAAAATAACTTACTGCAAAGTGAATGGACTAGAGGAAGAGTTCAGAATCAGTGGGGTACCAGGTACTCGAAGAAGAGCATCCAACAATTCATATGTACACATAGCACTGTCAGTTTGGTCTTAATTTAGCTCTAATAAAATATGCAGCATGAATAATGAATATGGATGCATGGATTTTAATAAAATCTATATTCTTTAAGTGCATAGTGATCTAATAGAGAGTTTTATATCATTATGAATTGTCTTAATCAGTAGATTCTAAGAGAACAACTACTACAACGTAAGGGGCCTATAATTTTTCATCATTAAGTTTATGCTATTAAAAATTGGAAGCTCCTGTACTAAATAAGAGATCTTAAACTCTAGGTAAATTTCTTCCTCCGTTTCAAAAGAAAGACATGAAAAGTAGCCAAATTTCTAAAGTAAGTCAGCAGACTGGCCAATATTGCCATATTTCTTGCTGTCTCCAAACTCTGTCCTAGGTGCTTCTCATGGCAGAAATTGAAGTTGACAATGTAGGGGCAGGAACACCCACAAGAATACTGAGGATTCTGGCTCAGCCATTACTGCTGTGGGATCCCATTTTCTTAAATTTCAAGATCTGGAGGTCTTCAGGCACTAAATGTCTTGAATTTTCCCAAAGCAATACAATATTTCCACTTAAAATATATCCTATATCTCATCCTCCACATCTGTTTATACTGATACACAAATAGGAGGAAATAATTTAAATCAAACCTATACACACCTAAATGATTTTACATGGACATAGAAAAATTTCATTGTCACTGGTTGTCCAAACCACATTTTGGAATTAATAATGAGATTTTAGAATTAAATTTTTTTTAATTGGTGCTCTCTTTATTACCTTCCAGAATTGTCAGAAAGTTAGCATAATGATAATAAACAGCACTAAACAAGTAGCGTTACTTTTCTCAGTTTGACAAAAATTTGCTAGAAGATTGACAGAATTTGTTAAATTCACAAGCAAAAATGGTCAATCTCTTTATTATTTATACATAAATATATAGACATAAGTATAGGCACTTTTGTTAATATTTAGATTAAATCCTGTTTGTTGGTTAGAATGAGGAAGTGGCATTTTATAATATTCCCAGTCTCTATTTTGCTACTGTCCACTAAAATAAATCACACTGCAACTAGTATCAATATATTTTCGTTTCCTCAGAGAGCCCCCTTTACCAAGACGTGTCCTCTATTTCAAGGTCAGTGCATTAATGACAGCACATTACTCTGGTGAGTCAGTCCAACCCCTTAGCTTGCAAAATGCTCAAATTTTGCTAAAAGCAACTCTTGAATTAATTGTAACTATTCGGTCAGCTCAGATTCAAATGATTCCATCTGGATTTGCCAAATAGGACTTTGTAGAAGAAAGTGAAGCCTCTTTTAAACACTAGGCTATGTTCCATTTTGTTTTAGAAATAGCTCCAGAATAAAGCTTTATCTTCTGTTTCCTGAATTACTATGGCACAACACAGGGCAATCCTTTCTGTTATTTCTCATGCTCTGTTCTTTGTCTCCTGACATTGGAAGCTTTTTTATTTATCTAGTATTTCCACTCCATGATCAAATTAATTTGTATCCACTCCTCAACTTGTCTTCTTTCAAAACTCCAGTTTAATTACAAACAAATCTTTGTGTTAGATAAGCAACGAAGACAGAAATATAGAGAAGGTTGATGGGAATCTGTCTGCATTATTTACCAAATGCTTCAGTATTTCCAAGCAGCTGATGACAGACTAGTTGTCAATCCAAATTCATTTCCAGAGAGACACATAAAAACTTTACTGCTTAACAGAGCTCAAAATATCCACCTGTCTCTCCAACTAAAGTGCAAGCAGAGACTATACTGCTGATGCAGGAGATCTTCTCTAATCTTTTACATTGGGTAGAACCATCTGATGCTAATTATATTATGGCTATTTGTAATTCTTGTTCATTCTTGAAATTTTTATTACTTCAGGTTTGGTTGATTGAGTAGCTGGGATGAAAATGCCAGATCCTGGAAATGTGTGTGAATGTGTACATGCATGCAATGCCTGAAGATATGTACAATTGTCCTGAACTCTGCAATTTCTAACTGCAAATGCTCTTGCATCTCTTCTACATTTCTTCTTAAATGCTTGAGCACCCCTACTTCTTATTAGTAAGAAGTCTATTATTATCTTCTTGAGGAAACCCTCTCCCAGTACTTCAAGCAATTACACAGTTTAACAGGGGGTTCATTTTAGCTTCCCAAATCAAATGCTGAGAAAATCCAGGATCAGCTTATCACTGTCATAGCTTCTTGCTGCTGCACAGTGTGTGGCACAGTCTAATTCTCCCATGGCTCAAGGTGGCTGAGTATGGCTGCCTTTCACCTAGGTTCTCATAAGACAGTTTTTTCTGTTTACAAATACATCTGCTGAGTGTCATGGTGGCATTGAGACAGCAGTAAGAGCTCAGGGGCTGGTTCTGTGCCCACCCCTCTTCATCCTTGGGTAAATGTTCTCCTTGCCTCCTTGAGATTCCAATCTAGAACAGTTAGGGTGATTTACTCTCATAAGGAACATTCTCAAAAGGAGTCTAGATGATTTTATCATTGGCTAATATATTAAAAAATATGTGTGTGCTTATGAATTCATATCAAATAAAACATGTTTATGTGTGATAGATGTACTCACACATTAAATAATTAGATCTAACATGCCACTTACATTTTTGGCAATGAAACAGGATCACTGTAATGTACACATAGTACACAAGTGTTGCTATTTTCCCCATAATCTACATCAGAGGAAACACATGATTATTATGTGTCTCAAATATCTATTCTGAACTCTTGAAGAACCATTACATACAGCGTGAAGCTCTAGGTACCAATCTTACGTATATACATTTTTAATGCATGATCTATTTTAGGTTACTTGTGATGATTAGATGAGAAGGGAAATGTGTAACAAAATTGGATCCTATCTAAAAATCCAGTAATGATTTTTAGATATATATTATGCTGTGACACATTAGGCTTTTATACAAAGTGAAATCACTATGCCAGAACCATGGACATTTAATAAAAATAAAGGAAAACCTGTTAAAGGCAAATGCCTTACTATGTAGTAATATCCTTTCACCTTTCCTTGCAATTTCTCCACTTGGCACAAAGAATCTTGGTGCTTTTAACTGTTTTTATGCAGCTAGCAGAATCGATTTTTCAATATATCTTGATTCCCAGAGGCTTTACAGGTTTTGCAAACCTATGACAAACTATAATTTGTATAAGCGTTATTTTCTTATATGAATGCCATTATTCCATATGATGGGTTTGCTGAGTGGACAGAGTATTGAATTTTCTTCTCTGTGGTATTCTTGGGATCCACTGTAGTTCTAAAGACTTAAAAATTGAATAAAGGAGGAACAGGATGAAAATTAACAGAGCAGAGAAGCCCCAGCTGAGGGAGAAATAAATGGCTTCATAAACTTTGAATCAGTGCAGCAAAAGAGGTTACATCCAAGGGCTAAAGACACCTGTTAAAGGTTTTTTTTCCTTCTCTATCTGAGGATCTTATATTGTGGTATAAGATAGTTCTTATGTTACCTTTGTCATATGTAGCCATGTAACTAATACGTATATGATCTAAGTAGGTAAAGTTGTTTGTAACAAATTTACTAATGCCTTCCCTTAACTTCCATACATCTATGAATTCAATAAGTATTGGTCACTGTTATGGGAGGAATCGTGTCTCCTAAAATGTCCAGTATTGAAGTCCTAATGCCCAGTATCTCAGAATGTGATCATATTTGGACATAGAGTAATCAAGTAAAATGAGGTCATTAGGATGGGCCTTAATCCAATATCATTAGTATACTTATAAAAACAGGAAATCTGAAGACAGACTCATTTAGAGGGAGAATGTTATATGAACATGAGACATGCTTGGAGGGAGAATTCCATGTGAACATGAATAGTCATCTGCAAGCAAGAGAAGCCTGGAACAGATCTGTTTTTCACGGCCCTTAGAAGAAACCAACCCTAGAACACCTTAATTTCCAACTTCTAGACAGCTGACCTGAAATACAGTAAATTTGTGTTGTTTAAACCACCAGTTTGTGGTAGTTTGTTAAGGCAGTCCTAGAAAACTAATACAGAAACCTATCAAGTGACAGATAATATTCTAGGTGGTCAAGAGACAGATAAGAAAACATATAATGCTCTGAAGTTTCCAGTAAAGAGTAAAGAGCAAGAATATAAACAAGTGCCATCATTGTGACATATGCTGAGCAGAGGGATGTCCAGGACATTTTAGATGCACAGAAGAGGAACAGACTAACTCAGCTAGGGAACCAGGGAAGTCAGGACCTCAGAGCTGAGTCTTAAAATAGGAATGAGCAAGATAGAAAACAAAAAGTCTGTAGTCTAGATAGGGTGGATTATAAAACCAAGGTGGTATAGGAAGTTGTAGTTCCTTTTGGAAATTTTAAGCAGGTTATTCGACCTAGGTTTGGCTTAGGGATGTTATAGGAAGAGTATTTGGAAAGACAAGAGGCCAAGACAGAACAAGCTGAAATTAAAAAAAAAAAAAGAATATTTGGTATAGCATGCTAAAGATTTGAAATGAAGGATTTAAAGTAGGGAAGTATAAGACATTTTAACATGAAGGAAATTTATTTTGTTATAGTCTGTAGATTGGATTGAATAAAAGTATGGTGTTAAGCTGGGAAATGGGTAGCAAATTTGGTAGCTCTTGCTATAACTAAATGATCAAGTTATTGACAAATCAGTTGTTGTATATATGGAAAAGGAGCCTGTCGTTCTACAAATGAGATTGCAGTGTTTAGGCAGTTTATTCACATTTGTGCAATTGATCAATGGCATGACTGAAATTTGAAGTTGTATCTGATTCCAGAGCCTGTTCTCCACTCTGCTATATTGCATCCAGAAAGAGTCAGATTCAGGCAATAGTGGGACCTTGAGACACTACAGAAGCAGAACAGGGCAGTGTTGGGAAGAGAACAGTGTGATGATGCACGCTGGAGAGGCTTCTATTTTGGGATGTGGTTGACATCATTGGAATAAGGGGTAAGGCCTCTTCAACAAGCCTTAGGACTGAGAATGGAATTCCAAAGTAAAGAGAAAGGTGCTTTAAGAGAAGAAATGCACTAGCATGACGAGAATTCATGAATTAGAATCTATGTGCAAGGATATTTTAAAGGTGCTCCTTAGATACTACCTAGCAGGTAACATGCATGATATGTTGTATGTTTCCACAGATTTGAGGCACCTACACAGTGAGAGAGGAATTTAGAAAGAAGTGACAAATGTATAGCTTAATTTTCCACATATTTTAATTTTTTCTTACTTTAGTCTTAGATTTTAAAATTACTAACCAAAGAAGAGTCCTCTTAAAAGTGAGATTCTAAATTTCAGAATCAGAATACTACCTTTCTCAGAGTAGGATATTCACTTTTGCAAGGTGTATTCAGCAATTTATTAGATGGGAAATCAAGTTTCAGAAGTGAGCCTTGGGCCCTTAAATAGTCAAGACAGGCTACTCCTGAAACAAACTTCGAAAGTCATATGTATTAAGGATAGGTAAGTCTTCTTACTGAATTGAACCCTGTATCATTATGTAGTTACCTTCTTTGTCTGTTTTTATTGTTGTTTGTTTAAAGTCTGTCTTATCTGATACAAGAATAATGTCCCCTGCTCAAAGAACTTAAAACAGTACTATCATTTGATCCAGAAATCCCATTACTGGAAAAGAAATTGTTCTACCAAAAAGACACATTAACTTGTGTATTTGTCACAGCACCATTTACAGTAGCAAAGATATAGAATCATACTAAGTGCTAATCAGTGGTGGATTAGATAAAGAAAATGTGGTATATATACCCCATGGAATACTATACAACCATAAAAAGAACAAAATCATGTGTCATTTGAAGCAATATTGATGCAGTTGGAGGAAATTATCTTCAGAAAATTAATGAAGAAACAGAAAACTAAATGACGTATGTTCTCACTTATAAGTGGAGGCTAAACATTGGTTACAGTCGGACATAAAGATAGGAAAAATACACACTGGGGGCTCCAAAAGGAGGAAGAAAGGGAAGAAGAGAAAGGGCTGAAAAACTTCCTCTGGGCACTAGGTGATGGGATCAACAGAAGCCCAAACCTCAGCATCATGCAATATACACTGGTAACAAAACTGTACATGTACCCCTTGAATCTAAAATTAAAATTTAAAAATGTCAGATACACTAGCTTATTCTACAGAAATATGAAACCTACACAATTCAGAGACTTAAAGAAACACTGATTTATTTCTCTGGAGACCATTATCTCACCAATTAAATGCATTAAAATGAGTGACCCTCATCATTTCTACACCCATGTCATTGGCCAAAACAGTTCGCATGACCACAATTAACTTCAAAGTCGGGGAGAATATTTTCTCATGAACATAGAAACATAAGAAAAGAAATATTTGTGAGCAGCAGTAAGGCCTTCTCCAAAACAACCAAAAATTTCAGTGACTTCACACACACAAATGCATTGCTCCTGTCACTGTGTGCCTGCACATGCATGCACATGTGTACACATCCACGTGTGTGTAGATATATGCACACAGCTGTGTTTCTCCAGTGATCTGTTCCACATCATCATTTGGAGACCCAGTTCTCTTGTATTTTTTGACTCTATCCCACTCCAGAGTCTTCATGCAGCTGCTGGATTGAGAGAAAGCATAAGGTTTACACATAGGAAAATCCTATGGCCCAGGTCTGAAAGTGATGACATCTCTTCCATTTATATTTCATTGACAAAAATGCAGTCATTCTGCCACATCTGACTGCAAGAGGGGTTGAGAAACATTTCCTAGGCACACGGTTCACTAACCGTGTGCCTAGGAAAAAGCGGTAAACAGACTTTTGGTAATTATTCACAGATTAAATGAACTCTAATTCGTTAAGCAAAATATCTCACTACACTTCCTTCTGACTTCATAGAAAGTAAGTCCCTTAATAGAGACAGAGAGGTCATTGGTCATTAACTCTAGAAAAGTCAACAAAACCTCTTAACACTTTGTGTTTAAGAAGTTAAAATGATTTATCAAATGGTGAATTATTAGCTTATTGCTTTTGACTACGTAGAGAAACATTCCTTCTCTCTCAACTCCATAGCTCCCTGATAACCTGAGTATGTGAAGAATAAACTTTTATTTATTGAAGTAATTTCATTTTTATTATAAGTAAATCTCATTGTCTGCTACAAAGGGCCCTTTGACTCAGGAAGAGAATACTAATTTAAGGGACAAATTCATATATGTTTCCTTTTTTCAGAGGGTTAGGATCCAGATGAAAGGGAAGGTCATTTTGTTAAATAGTTTTCTAGACTTTTGTAATCTCAGCAAAGCAGGAATAAATATTGTTTTAAATTTTCTATTGAGTGGGAATCAGAATATGGGAACATTATATACAATAAATGTTATTTGAGTAATGCTGTATGAAAAACTTTGGTCTCACAGGCAGCGTGAGAACCATCTTCTTGCAGAATATGTGAAAAGAAAATACATATTCCCTAGTATTTGCTGTCTTTTGGTTGTAAAAGACTTTGCTACAGAATGGACAAGGTTTTGATTTTCATTGAGTGTACTAAAATATACCTGAGGTTACTGTTAAAAATTCAGGAATGCTTGTGAGGAAATATGAGGGTGTTTGTGAATTGCTCTGCACCTAGGGTCCATATTAATTTTAGATATTGTGCACAGAAACTCACTTTATACATATCTGTGTAAGGCTACACTAGTTAAGGGAAACAGTTCATTTTAAAATTTTAGTAATCCAGACTGCTATAATTAGAAATACTAGCAATAATGTTTTCATTGTATAATTAGAGGAAATAAAAATTATACTTAGAACTTACATAAAGATTTCATTTCAGATATTCAAAGTATTTGTTAATATTAATTGCATAATAATTACTCTGCAGGGAACAGATACAGAGGTTCTCTCATGTATCTGGACATTCTATGCTTTATCTTTCAATGTTGATTTTAGGAGCAGATGGTTTTTCTAGTATCCGGCTATACTCTATATTAAAAATACCCTACCTCTAATTGTAGATTAAAATGTCATTAAAGTGAATGTTTGAAGCTACCATGTTTTGAGAACCCATTCTTAGGTAGGCACTGTAGCAAAAACTAGGCACAAATAACCCTAGGGATTAAGTACTATTTAGTTCAACTTTAAATCTCAGAGAAATGGGGAACTAAAATTTAATCATCAAACTCCATACAAATATTAAACAGAGCAGGGATGGAACTCCAGGTCTGTCTCACTCCACAATCCTTTCCCAATCTGCCACATTAAAAAAAAAAAAGGAAGATATAAGAAGATATTACCATCCATTTAATATATTGGAGGTAGCATAGGAAGTTGAAACTAAGCAAATAGTGGTTTTATATTTATTTAGTGTTGGAAATCAGACTTTTTAAAAGATAATGATCTAGTAGTCTAAAGTGTCCCTTGGGGTCATTGGTTATTTGGTAACACAATCAAGGTTTCCCATGCAGTACCTTTGCCTTTGTATTTTCTTATCTAGAAAGCCTTTCTCCCCTTCTCTGCCTGATAAACTCCCACTCTTCTTTTTCGTTTCTGCACTCTTTCTTTTAATCCTTTGAATAATTCATTGCTCCTATTGTGTTTTCTTTGCAGTTTGTATCTATTAGAAATTTGTTATGTTATTGTTCATTATTTAAATGTTCATTTTCCCAATTGGATTTTGAGTTCCTTGAGGAACTCCTCAGTGCCCTTCACAGTTGTTGCTCACAGTCAGTGGGTTAATAAATGGGTGATAAATATCTCTCATTTATGCGGATTAAAGGGATAGTGTGTTATAATGGCGAGAACACTAGCATTGCATGAGTCATTTAACCAGACCTCTATTTTCTCTTCTGTAAATGGTGGGTGTTGGGCTAGATAGCTTCCAATATTATTTCTAAGTCTACTGTTGTCTGATTTACCCAAGTGCTGTTTTTACTGTCAGTAGAAAACATACATAGAAATCATTGAGAAATTACCTTTTGCTACACTTATTTATTTTTGCTATTTCTACTATGCTAAGCAATATAAGAACTCAAACCTTCTCTATCGTGATAAAAATCAAATGTCTACAGATGTAGCATAAGGAAAAAAGTAACTTTCTGTATGCAGTTCTGATTTTCTTTTGCCTATGATAATTGCAAATCCATCAATAGAAATAACCTTTATGTTACAAATATACATATTTGTAGTTGATATTCCTTATCAAAGGCTCATTTTTAAGAGATTAAATTATCATCTTGATATGACTTAGCACCTAAAAATATTCTGGATCAGAACTCTGTAATTGTTGTCAGAATCTTATAAGTTCCACCTTTGCCTTCTGCTTGCTCTATGAGACTGGGCAAATCATTTAAAATTAAGAGCCTGAGGCCAGGTGTGGTGGCTCACACCTGAAATCCCAGCACTTTGCAAGGCTGAGGAGGACCTCTTGAAGCCAGGAGTTCCAGATCAGCCTGGACAATATAGTGAGACCACATCATTACAAAAAAACAATTAACTGGGTATTGCTGGGTGTGCCTGTAGTCCCAGCAACTTAGGAAGCTGAAGTGAGAGGATTATTTCAGCCCAGGAATTCGAGGATACAGTGACCTATGCTAGCACCACTGCACTCTACCCTGGGTGGCAGAATGGGACCCTGTTTCTAAATGAACGAACAAACAAAAAACCTAAAAGCCTTTTCCTCATAGTTAAAATGACTCAACTGAGCCAGATCTTCCATAAGTTTACTTCCAGATCTAAAGTCCTATGATTTCAAAGTTACATTATTTAGATAAATTTTTTTAGTGATTGTAATCTACCATTTTAGGGATTTCCTTTAAAATCATAATATAATTGTTTGCTTTTAAAACAATGAACAGTGTAAAAATCACAATTCCTTTCATTTTGTCAGTAAAAACACAAGTCTATTGCAGGTGACTAGACATATATGCAGCAGAAAATAGAGTTTCACCTACATGACCCAAAGTAAATAAACCTTAATTACTTGGCATGTACTCATTTAAGTACTTTATATCAAGAGACACAGGGATGAAGATGAAGGGAGCAAGATAGTACTTCTTGTTTGACCAGACTAATATATTAAATACATGAAAATAATTATTTCCCCATAAAAGCAAACTTCATACAATTTCTGGCTCTCAAGGTTCTTTCCTTTTTCTATGATGACAAATCTTCAATGCTCTCAAAGACCATACATTTTCAAGCATAAACATGATAATGCTTCTACAGGTATGTATACAAGCCTATGGGATGAGATTTGTCCTTGGTGCCTTTTAGTAAAAGGCCAGCCAGAATGTGCTGCTGAAGAAGTCTCAGATGTTGATTCTCAGTTGAACAAACCAGATACACAAACTTTTGTAAAGCAGAGTGCAAAGTTTACCAGGAAATGGACATAAAAGGGACTTCATATGTGTTTTTTTTTCAAGTTTTATTTTACCTTTAGTGGACACATAATCGTGCATATTCATGAGGTACAGTGAGATGTTTTGATATATGTATAAATTAGGTAATGATCAAATCAGGGTAATTAGCTTATCCATTACCTGAAATGCTTGTCATTTCTTTGTGATAAGAATATTCAAAATCCTCTCTTCTAGCTATTTTGAAATATATATTATTGTTAACCGTATTCCCTGTTGTGCAATAGAACATCAGGACTTGTTCTTCCTATTTAACTGTAATTTGTATATTGGCCAACCTCTCCCATTTCCCCGCTTTTCTCCCCAGTCTCTGATAATCATTATTTTAGTTTACCTCTTATAAAAATCAACTCGAAATGGATTAAAGACCTACATGGAAGACCTGAAACAACTACGAAACTACTAGAATAAAACATAGAGGAATGCTTCATGACATTGGTCTGGGCAAGAATTCTTTGGATAAGGCCTGAAAAACACAGGCAACAAGAGCAAAATAGACAAACGAGGTTACATCCAAATTAAAAAGCTTATTACAGCAAAGGAAACAATAAACAGAGTAAAGAGACAACCTACAGAATGGGAGAAAATATTCACCAACTATGCATTTGACAAGGGGTTAATATTTAGAACATGTAAGGAACCCAAACAACCCAATAGCAAAAAAAAACCAAAAAAAAATTTCAGATTAAAAAATGGGAAAAAGATCTGAATAGACAGTTCACAAAATAAGATATGCAATTGGTCAAAGTATATGCAAAAATTCTCAACATCAGTAATCAGCAGGGAAATGCTAATCAAACCATGATGATATATCATCTCACCCCAGTTAGAATGGCAATTTTCAAAGAGACAAAAAATAACAAATGCTGAGGAGGATGTGGAGAAAGGAGAACTCTTACATGCTGTTGGTGGGAATGTAAATTAGTACAACCATTATGGACAACAATATGGAGATTCCTCAAAGAATTAAAAATACAACTATTATATGATCCAACAATCCCATTACTGGGTATATATCCAAAGGAAAATCAGTGTGTCAAATAGATATCTTCCACTCTCATGTTTATTGTCGCACTATTCACAATAGCCAAGATAGGAAATCAACCCAAGTGTTCATCAACAGATGAATAAATTTCAAAATGTGATATATACACAGTGGAATAATATTAAGTCATAAAATGAATAAAGTCCTGTCATTTGCCACAACATGGATGAACCTAGAGGACACTATGTTAAGTGAAATAAGCCAAGCACTGAAGAATAAATACAGCATGATATCACGTACATGGAGAAACTAAAAAATATATGTGGATTTTACTATCCAACCAATAGAGTAGTCAAAGTGGATGGTCGTAGGTAAATGATAACACTATCTTCTTAAATTAACATAAATATATTAAAGAAGTTCAGGCAGTAAGAAATGGGCAACCAAGGGCTAACAATATTCTTTTCTTCACTAGGTTGATACCAACTTGCTAAAGTGGCTGCTATCAAGAGTATTTATAGCACTGTGTAAACTAGTGACTTGAGTTTTACATCCAAAAGCTTTGGTTAATATTACCATCTATGTTTAAAGCTGAGTTTAATGTCTAAAAGCTGCTCAATAAACATTTTAGTACTGCTCTTTTCCAGTGATCTGAATTCAATAATGTTACCTTTTGAGAAGCTGCAAAATGGAAAGTGAAAGAATGATTTATGAAGCCTGGCTATGCATGGCCAGATAAGAAAGCCTTAACTGATGCTTGCAAGATTCTCTTTAATGAAGTACAAGTTGCCAAGATAAGTTTAGGTAAATGAAGCTTCTGTCACATTATGTTATAGTGAAAGAAATGACAGACATAGCACAGCAGATGGAGGTTAATACAAAATGGTAGTGTCAAACAATGTAGTCTAGGTAACTGCACAAAGATGGAGCAGATGCATTAGTGTTATTACTATAAACAAGTTCATAATACCACAACACATTCATGGAATCCATTCGAATTAAGCCTAGCAGCTTTCTTTGTTTAAGTTGTCACTTAGGCTGCATGCAGATCATATTTCTGAGCCATCGACTCCTTTCAAGTAAAAGCTCCTGTATTCAGTACCAACTTCTATTTAGATTGTACTGTTAACCTTAAAACCTCTAATGTTTTGCCTTTTCAATGATTTCCTAAGGCAATGTCTGAATACTTTGTTGAAAATGTTACTTTCAGGGCTACGATTTGAATGAAGGAATTGTCACACCTTCATATCCCCAGTTTTCTCAGTCTGAATGCAAAGAGAAATTGTGAATACAATGGATTGAGAGAACTCAGCTGTGTCCCTTAAGCAATACAATGGGGAGTGGGTCTGGAAATCCAATATGTATTTTGTGATTTCAGTTCAGGATGATCTGGGGGTTGACTTTGCTTGAAAGAAATAATTGTCTTAAATCCATTTTGGCATTCTTCTGTGGAGAATGCTGGTGGCCCACTATTACACCAGAAACAGTCAAAGATGGAAGGAGGGAGTTAATTGCGCTGTGACATTTGGCATTGAACTTGCCTAACGCATAAATACTAGATTTCCCTTAGTTTAAGATTTCCCTTAAACTCCCACAGTTCTAGATTTCTATGTATAATTACAAAGAAAACACATTGACAAAAATAGGTATAAAAAGTACACACACACACACACACACACATGCATAGATACTAAAAGAAAAAAAAAAAACCCTTAATTCAAAACAAATGTACTAGACAACCATCTTATGGAAAATATCCAGTCTTTCGTTTCTGACATTGAATAGAGAAATCATTTGCTCATATTGCAAACTGAGCTGCACTCAGAAGTCTATGGACCACTCTTTCTCTGAATAATTTTAGAGCAAACTCCTAAAGAAATAATGCTATACTTTTGTGAAAGGCATGCAGCTACATTTTTGAAATAACAGGTAGTACATCATGATGGACTGTACAGTGTTAATTTTTCTATTTTTAAACATTTTCTTAATATCTGATCTTAAAAACGTGTTTTTCTGTACTACTTTGACTTATTCTTTGTACTTTTCCCTCTTTCTTTCTTTCCTTCCTTTCTGTCTTTCTTTCTTTCTTTCACTTTCTTTTCATTTGTTTCTTTCTTTTTCTTTTCTTTTCGTTTCTTTTTTCTGCTAGCTGAGTAAAGCAGTCAGCTATGGGTGGTCCCTAACTTACAGCTAAGTTTCTTTAGAACCCAGAAATTGGATGCTCCTGGGCGGGGATAAAGAGTAGTAAGGAATGTAAAAATGGTAATGTGGATCTGGGCTTATATACAAATGTCTACAATCTACAAATGATCACAAGATACCACTTGTGATTTAGGCATTGCTTGTAGCTGATAAATATCAGATAAAGGGCCAATGGACAAAAATAAGTAAAGTGTTCAGAATATTTTACTTTCAATAATAATATATTAGGAGAAAGTACAATATCCAAGCTCAAAAATAGAACAGTTTGTAGCATATAAACATTTCACCACCCTCTCCCATTTCCCATTTTAGGAGCCCTTGACCCAGTTAAATTTTAGTCTGTTCCATACAGGCATCAAGCATTTCCTACAGTAAAATTTTCCCACCAAATCATTTAAAGAACCAAGATGCAGATTCCAGCATAAGAAAAAAAATATCCTCCAGCATGATGTGCTGGGAACACAGTACCATTTACTCCCAACTGTTATACCACTTTCTAGAGAACTCTGGTTTCCACCCATCTAGAATCCCTCCCCTTTAATTATATTTTACAAACTGCCTGTGACTGGCATATTTCCCATCAATGTACACATACCAAGTTCCTAGTCAGTGGTATTTACAACTTAAAGCCTAACTTTCTAAAATTTCTCTGAAATAAACTTCAGTGTCTCATTTTCTTTCCCCACCCACAAACTGCACACACAGTTTTAATCCTGCTAAACACCATACTCCATAGTTTCATCTCATATTCTCTCATCCCAGCGTCTTAAATATAATCTCTATGGAGCTGTGGCCTATCCTCTTTTGTCACAGGATCACCTACTTCAGTCATAGGCACTTGCTTGCCCAGAAAATTTCAATTAAGACACAGCGAGCCTCTGAATAGTGGAGTGTAGGCTGGAAATTATTCTTTATGTGTCTGTGTTCCACTATGGTGCCCTTATAGCATTCCTCACATGCCCCAACCCTCACCACATGTACCAATTTCCTCTATCAAGGCTCTTGGGCACACTTGCCATGAGACTTCAGGTCTCCACATGCCTTGTTTGGTCTTAATATCTGAGACTTTCACAGTGGCCAAATCCTCCTTGCAGCTGCCTCCCTTCAGTTGTACTGCCCTTTTGTTCCCCTGAGCTTACCACGCTCTTCCATGACATAGGGTTTCAATTATGCTCTTCCTTTTCATATAGTGAGTCACACTCCCTTCATCTAGTTAACTCCTGCTTATCTTTCTAGTCTCACCTTGAACTTGATTTCCTTCTCTTTAACAATCCAGATAAAGTTAAACCCTTTTGTACACCTTCTTCACAGCAATCATAATGAAGAATTAATTTTTTGAAATTTTTTAGTGTCTTTTCCACTAAATTTTAAGCTTCATGACATTGGGGGAAAATTTTTGCCATGCTTACTGCTGCGGTTCTAGTTCTATAGACTCATTGGGTATTTCAGAATAGTTGTTGGATAAATGAATAAAAAAAGTATGTAGAGAAGAGTGAATAAATGTTCTGGATATATATTACCAAATTGCTTTCTAAACTTTTACAAACTTAATTTATGCTTTTCTTGCAGATTTGAAAGTGCCCATTTACCTGCACCTTTATACTCACTTAAACATTTTTAAATTATATAATTCATATTTTTATAAAATGTTTAATAAGTGAAAAATGTGTAATTTTTCATTAATTTTCATTAATAATATCAATATTTTTCATATGTTTATTATTGATTTATCTGCTTATGTCCTTAGTATGTTTGAAATCATCTTCGATTTATTAGATCTCTATTTGTCAAGAATATTACTCATTCTTTATCAATTCATTACAAAGCTTCCCTCAGTTTGTCATTTTAATTTTTAAATAGACTTCATTTTTTAGAGTAGTTTTCAGTTTATAGAAAAACTGAGCAGACAGTATAGAGAATTCCCTTATACTCCCTCTCCTCTCACCACAGCTTCCCTTATTTTTACCATCTTGCATTAATGTAGTACATTTGTTACAATTGATGGACCAATATTGGAACATTATTAAGTCAAGTCTACAGTTTATGTTAAGGTTCTTTGAGTTTAATCAAATGTGTAATGTTACCTGTCCACCATTTTAGTACCATACAGAAGAATTTCACTGCCTGAAAAATCCCCTATACTCCCTCTGTTCATCCCTTCTCTTCTCTTCCTTACTACCTTTAATAGATCCGCTGGTAGAGCAGAGGACTGTCAACTGGGTATCTGCCATTGTTAGTTTATTTTGTTTATACTTTTAGTTGGAATATGAAAGACTGTTAGTTTATTTTGTTTATACTTTTAGTTGGAATATGAAAGATTTAGGTTTTTTTTTTTTTTTTTTTTTGAGACAGAGTCTCACTCTGTCTCCCAGGCTGGAGTGCGGTGGTGCGATCTCTGCTCACTGCAAGCTCTGCCTCCAGGGTTCACGCCATTCTCCTGCCTCAGCCTCCCAGCCTGTAGTAGCTGGGACTACAGGCACCCGCCACTACGCCCGTCTAATTTTTTGTATTTTTGGCTTCTGCGTGTTAGCCCGGATGGTCTTGATCTCCTGACCTCATGATCCGCCCACCTCGGCCTCCCAAAGTGCGGGGATTACAGGTGTGAGCCACTGTGCCTGGCCAAGATATAGTATTTTATATAATGAAATCTATTATGTAAAAATTTCCTTCTGCACACCAAATAGTCAAATTTAATAAGCCATTCCAACAGAAATGAAATAGTTTTTGTTTCCTATTTACTGTACTCATGTAAGTTCTCCAATTAGAAAATAAATAGATTAGGAGCGGGAACTGACTATTTTCTACAAAATGTGCTTAATCAGGAACTATGCTTTTATATATACCAAATATCCTAGAATTATAACCAGACATATGTATTGAGTAAAAAGAAGGCAGTAAAAAGGATACGCCAGACAAGTGAACAAAGTTCATTACTAACTTCCTTGAGATCTCTTTGAGATCTCTTCCTTTTCTCTTTGAGAACCAAGAAGGAATGAATAGCTCAAAAGATCCTTCACATCACTCTTCTGAGCCAAAATGCCTGAATTAAATAACAAAGAGTGAGTCCTCATGGTAGCAATACTGGATGTATAGATACTCAGGTTTAATGGCTTCTGAAAATCTCTTAACAGGAGAGGATTTAAAGTAAAACTGGTCTCCCTGTCTGCTAACTTGCCTTTTCTGATTCTCCATGATGCCTTTGGTGCCTTTTCTTTGGAATGCCTGAGACCCATCCTGCTTGGCTCTTCCATTCCCATTATACACCCACCCAGTTTTATAATCATTTCAAGTATGTGTCTATATTCATTGCTAGAGTAAGAGTTCCTTGAAGGCTGAGATCATGACTAATTCAAATTTCCGTCTTTGTTTCCTAGCACAAAATCTGACACAAAGCAAGCCCCTCTACACCTCAGTCTCTCCATCTGAAAAACAAATACAATAAAAATGTGAAAGCAATATTGAAATACAACAAGCATGGAATAAATTTTATTTTCAGTCATTGGCATTCTCTCAAAATATTCATATAACCTCTTGCATTGCATTTTTCAGCTTTTTCAGAAAAATAAAGAGGCAAAAAGAGAGGCAATTATGTTAAAATGAAGCAAAAGTTATTTAGGAGAGAGTTCTAAATTTATTATTTAAGAAATTATGCTTTCACAGTCATATTTCTATCTTGCAGCTTTACTTCTTCCAAGTTCATAATTTGTTAGTTGAAGCTCTATTAGCCAACATAAAAGGATTCTCACACATTCTTGGAAAGTATGATTTTCATGATACAAGAATATCACAGTTCCAATTACTATGCTGTCTATATGAGGATTGCTATGAATCGTAGATCTAAAGATTTTTATTTATTTCTCCAGAGGAAAAGCATGCTAAAATGCATTTTATTTATGAGGTGTTTTATTGTTTTATTGGCATTTCTTCTAAGAAATTATTGTTTTCTTAGCCATGTATCTACCTACACACACATATAATAAAATAACTGCTTCATATTAAGCACGTTTGATAGGCACTGCACTAAAAGGGTCTTTTATATAATTTTGTCAAATCCTCAAAACAAATTTATTAGGTAGAATTATTCTTTTTCTAATTTTATAACTAATGATAGGGACAGGAGGCGGAGAAATTCTAGGTAGAAAAGTGCAGGTCCCTGGCGAAGGCCCACCCTCAAGTTGAAAGGCTTGAGACCATGGCCCAAAGTGAAAACTTACATTTCTGTTTTCCTGCTCAAATGTTGCCTTTTCCAAAACCACCCATGGCCCTGCCCACCCCCCGATCCTATGCTTATAAAAACTCCAGAACTCAGCTGGCAGAGAGAAGTAGCAGCTGAACATTGGAGACTATGGCTGGATATTGGAGAGAAGCAGCTTGACTGCAGAGAAGAATCCAGACGGAGGTGGTCGGACTTCAGGGGAAGATTACCTTCCTGCCCTGTCCTCTTTTTAGCTCCCCTTCCTGCTGAGAGTCACCTTCATCAGCAATAAAATCCCCCACATTTACCATTGTTCAATTCATTCATGCAACCTAATCTCCCCTGGCCACCAGACAAGAGCTCAGAAGCCATGAGTGCAGATGCAAAAGCTGTCACACTGACCCTTTCCCCTCGCTGGTGGAAGAAAGCTGCCTCATGTGAAAAGACAAAGGGTCCACTGAGCTGTTAACACTTAGGCCGTCCATGGATGGCTGAGCTAAAAGAGCACTGCAGCACTCCCTTTGGGGCTTCAGGGGTCAAGAGAAACCCGCTAGATGCTGTGGCAGGGCTGGCATGGAGTTGGCTCCTGTTGGCGCCCAAAGGCACATGTACCAGCCCCTGCATCCACTCATCTGTGTGCCCCCTCCCGTGAGGGATAAAACACACAGGTCTGAGTGAGCAGAGCTTGCTCCTGCTGGTACCAGAGTGGCTGGCTGACTCCAGTGCTCATGTACTCCAGTTCCCGCCTTGTTAGCGCCTGTGCTCCTTCATGGGAGGAGTTGAGAGCTGGGGGCTGAGTAAATGGAGCACCCCTGTCATGCGTCCCATGAAGTGGTCCGGGAAATATCCTGCTTGAATACGAAAACCAAAGCTCAGAGAGGCTGAGTTTAGCCCATTGTCACGTGGACAAATACAATAGTAAGGTTTCCAAATGAAGTATGTCTGATTCACATGCCTTCAAAAGCAACTCTGTACTTCACTAAAAAAAACTGTTGACTGAATGTCCAGCACAAACGCTATCTTAAAAGACACATTAATAAACTGAACTTTGGTTAATAGACCAACTATAACCTGGGAGTGAAAAATCTTTATTTTAGTACAGGATGAGTGCTCTGATTCTGTCGTTGATATGGTTGTAATACTATGTATTTCCTTATTTACCGTACTTATTGAAACTTTCCCTTTCCGTACATCTCTTTTCAGATTTTTGTTGAGTTGGAATGTAGAGACTCTTAGTTATGAGCATGGACTATGGAGCACGATTTCCTGACTTGAATCCCAATTTTGCTACATATTAGCTTTTGACTTTGGGCAAGCTGTTTCACCTTTCTGTGCCTCAATGTCTACCTCTACGTAAAAAGAATAATAATGCACTCCTTCATGGTGTTGTTTTGTGCTTAGTTTCTACATTTAAAGTGTGTAGAATATTGCCATAGCATAGGGAAAAATAAACAAATCTAAGCTATTTTTTCTTATCCAAAAATAACTAAATACTAGTTTTGACTGCATATGGCATATGTGAGAGAAGCAAAGGATGGATGATGAAAAGGGAAAAAGAGCAGCAGAAAGTGAACAGAAAGCTTCAGCAGAAAAAACAATAATTCAATGGGACCAAAAAGGCATAGATTCTTGTTGTAATACTGTTTTTATTTCAAAGTATTACTTTCCTGAAGCAGTGACTCTCTACCAGGTGTCAAGCCTGGACTCTTAGTTACTAGCTTGGCCAATTGGCAAGTATGCCCAGGTGAAGAGCCACTGCAGACCCTAATCACCACTTCCTTCCCAGCTGTTTTACTCAGCATTCTTGGGTCTTTCCGACAGAACTGTTTTTCAAGTACTTTAGGAAATACCACTCTGCTTTTCTGAGGTTTTGGCTTAGCTTCCTAATTTCCTGCTTTATGAACTTGCATAATTTATCAAATATCTTGAGGGGGAACCCAGCCATGTAGCTGAATGTCCTCAATTTCCCCATTTTGTCCACTCCAGCGAGTGGGGCCACCTAAAGCTCTGCTGTTTTCCATGTCCATTTTGGTCTGCCTAGCCCCCTGAATCTCAGTTTCTAGCTGGGTTTAGAATTAAAATGTGTCCCCTGGAAAAAGTTGAGCCCTCAACTCACCTCTCTGAAATTGTACTCTGTCTCTTCTTTGTTTCTACAGCTGGTACTGCTTTATTAACTTATTTCAACTTTTATTTTCGGTCTATGGAGTACATGTGCAGGTTTGCTACATCGGTATATTGCACCCAGATAGTGAGCATAGGGGCTAATAGGTACCATATATACATATATTTTCCCTCTAGTTGTTCTCAGAGTGTTCGCCTACCTATTCTAACCAACCCACTAGATTGAATTTTTAAAAAAACTTCAGATAGGTATTTTAGCTAAGTGCTTTGACTTTCTCTATGCCTCAGTTTCATATCCATTAAATAAGGCTAATCAGAATACTGTCTCATAAAAGTATTGTGAGGATTGGATGAGTTAATATATGTAAAATGCTTACAGTGGTACTTGGTGACAGTAAGGGATGGGGTAATAAGTGTTAGCTATTATAATTGAAGACAACTTCAGAGCACAGGAAATCAGATTATTTGTGTAATCTTTCATTTCATATACTAATTTGAAAAGTTAATTTGTAATAAATTAACTTATCCTAATAGTTATTAACCCTATTAAACTCATTGTCTTCTTTTTAAAAGGCAATTTTAATGACTCATCTACTAACTTAAAGTACACAAATAACATAATCTACATTAAAATCATTATAGAAAAATGTTATAGTGGCCTATGTAAAATATAAATATAAAAGAGAAATAATTTATGATAAATTAATATAAATTTTGATATAAACATAATCAGGCATGAATACACTAGAAGACAAAATGTAGTCTGATGTTTTTGTTTGCTTATAATGAGTAAATTTAAATTTAAAAAAGGTCAGAACCTTTTACATTAAAGAATACAGAAAAAGAAAAAGTGCAGTGGCATAGAATATTGAAATAAAATTAGTGTTATAATGAGTAATGACATACTTCTTGGAGAAGAAAGCAGAATATAACACCAATTGAAGTAGAATTTACACTCCAAGATACATTACTTGAAGTGAAGAAAAAAATGAGGTACTGTATTCATGCAAATGTGCCAGGCTGTATTTGTATGTGTAGTATCATTTAAAATTGTGTTATGTTATGATGTGATTGCAGTAAAATATATCACAGAGAACCCAAGTAAAAGCTCTGGTGTCTGACTGTCTGGACACTTCAAAGTCATTATAGGACATGAAAATAGTTTTCATTGTTCAATGAGTGGATATTCAAAATATTTACCATTCTATCCAATCAGGATTGAGAGCACTGTTATTACTGGAACTGAATACAAGAGACTTCCGTGAGGCCAGACTATTATCTGATTATAGCCAGACTATAGCATTAAGTAGCCAGATGGTTACATGCTGGCAGGCCACGGTCACCTGGTAGAGGCCTGCACCTAGCGGAACAGCTTTTATATGTCTACCTGTAAGAGAGCATTTCAATGTTTTAAGAACCAATACAGCTGCACCAAAGTGACCCACCTAAATAGTAGCCCTCACAGTATGAAACTGTCCTGAACACCATAGGCACATAGGGTCTTTGGCCACAGCCCATATTAGTAGCGTCTTTATGGTGACTGAACAGACATTACTCAGAATTTTAAAAAAACAATCTGGCGGGGGAAGGGGCTGAAGCATATCACATTATTTCAGTTAGAGTAAAGCAAATACTGTATAATATCTATTATTAACTTTAGTAAGTCTCTATTTGCTACCTGAAAAGCAATAGAAAAAGTTGGTAGAGAAAGTACTATCCCTTTCATATAAAATCTGTTGCTGGTGAGAAAAGCATTTATGAGAGAGGGGCTTTCATTTTTCTTTTCATAAGAAGTATTCATGTGCTCACATTCTGCATATTTTGACATGTGTAATCTAGTGAATGCAACCTCAGCAAATGAAGCAAACTGATTATTCACTCAAACTCTCTTCTTACGTTATTTGAAGAAAAAATAGTGAAACTGGATATTCTCTTGTTTTTGATATTTGAAGCACTGTGGCCATCAGTTGTTTCTTTATAGAGCAATTTAGAGACTGGAAAATACTTGTTAGTGTGTCATTTGAATACTGGATACATTCCTCAGACTAGAGGTCCACAGTTAATCAAATAATATGAAATACATCCAAATGCAACTTTATTAACAGTTTACATATATGAAGATATGTTATTTCTAATTTATTTCTATATTAACAAAAAAAAATTTTTTTTTGAGACAGAGTCTCACTCTGTTGCCTAGGCTGGAGTGTAGTAGTACAATCGTGGCCCAGTGCAACCTCTGCCTCCCGGGTTCAAGCAATTCTCCTGCCTCAGCCTCCCAAGTAGCTGAGACCACAGGCATGTGCCACCACACCCGGCTAATTTTTGTATTTTTTGTAGAGATGGGGTTTTCCCATGTTGGCCAGGTTTATCTTGAACTCCTGACCTCAAGTGATCCACCCTCCTTCCTTGGTCTCCCAAAGTGCTGGGATTACAGGCGTGAGCCACTGAACAATTTTAACATGTAAATCATTTTACTTATTTTGACCTTGTGCAAAATAAAGTTTTTCCTTTTCCTTATCTTTAAATTATTCACCTGACCTGTAAAATGTATGCATTTAAGATAATTCTGAGAAATATATATTACTTTTTTAGTCTTTATATAGACATGTCAACTTTGTTTTCAAGCAATAGGGAAGTTGTCTATAATATGTCCAATGTCTTTACCATAAATATAAAATTAACACATACTTTTTTGAAATAAAAAATAATACCAAATTTTATAAATCAAATTAAAATTTGAAGTATTGAAATGAATAATTGCCTCTTGTTGTAAGTGGCATTTTAAGGAATATTTACTTGTGTATGTATTGGGGTTGTTATTAGTTATCTTATTTTGACTATATACTACTAGAATTTATATAATTTTGCATTTGGATTATGCAAAAAGCTGTTTAGTTTGTGGGAGATTTGAGGAAAATATTTTGGTAAATTTACATAGAAAATAAATAATACATTAATTGTCTCTTGTATTTTTAGAATAGTAAATTAAGTTCAGGGTAAAATTTCAAATAGCACAAAAAAGTTTTTCTCCTACTCTTGAACCCTAGCCCCTCAATGGCTCTACCCAGAGGGAACTATAATTTATAGGTTATTTTAAAAATATAATTCTAGAAAATTTCATGAATATTCAGGATATTTAAAAACATATTTTAATATACGATGCCTATTCAGTTTATATTTAAGCTAAGCTATTTGCTTTTTCTCTCTCTGAGTCCTGGAAATTTGATTAACCATTTTACCAATAGCATCTTTCTCCTTTGGAAATCATTAGACTGTTACTTGTTTGTTAGAATTTTGGTAACAATGGGGGAAACGAGAAGTTGGGTCATAGAAGGCTAAGATTTGCTTAATTTCCAAGTTATGAATCCCCATGGACAGAATCAAAACAAGAGGATGCGAACAAAAAAGATACAAAGGAGAAGCAAGTTATATACTCAAGTGTTTCCCTTTTTATTTATGGAGCCCTTCCAAAGAATAGTAGAATCTTTAGATGCTCAATTAATATTGCTGAATGATGAATGAATGAATGAGTTTTTCTGAACTCAGAACGAGGCCACTAGAACATTCTTCTTTGTGTCAACATCCGGTTCAATACATCTATAATTCAAACATGCTCAAAAGTAAAATTTTTCTCTGTGGATGAAGGATAGGAAGTTGACAAGATTAAAGCCTTAGCCAGGAAAATAGAAAGTCAGAGATTTGTAATGATCATAAAAGGCTTGATATTTGGGTTAAAAGCTGCTATCAGAAACTATGTGAGAGCCACAAAACACTATTACTGGGTCTACATTTTAACTTATGGAATTTTTCTAAAATTTATGACTGTCTCCAGGACAAGCATTTTCAGTGTTGATTCTCAATTTGTCGTCTTTTGAGATAAAGATTTTACATTTAGTATCCAGCACCATAAGCTCAAATTTTTCCCCATTGAAATGATATTTGCAGATAAATTTATTGTACTTGACAAAGGCCAGATTTATAGCTCTGGTACCTGAGTCACTTGGTTATGCCCAGAAATAATACAAGTTTAACAGTAACTCCCACTCTTTGTTGATAGCATGGAATTATTTTCCAAAAGTGCCCTGTACTATACTACTATTATCTCTAAAATCTGCCAGCAAGTGGCTGTCTGTACCCATCACTCTCATGTATATGTCTACATGGGATAAAATGTCAGATCATTCAGTTGATCATTTCATTTGTTCAGTTATGCTGAACAAAATCCACTTTTAAAAATTTTGCTAAGCTTTTCAGAATATTAGAGGAAGAGCAGGCTAGTTTCTTGTAATCTCAAACCCTAACCTAATTAGACTTGTAGGTGTTTTTCACTAAAGTGTAAATACAGAAAAGGGGGTAGATTGTCTCTTTTTCATTTGATTCTCATTTGAGATTACTCAAGATAACCATTTCTTCTTTGGAAGCTGTGAGTTCTAACCCAATCTCTGTCACATATTAGCAAATAATTAGTATCTGTGTTTCAGTTTTTCTATCTGTAAAATTGGCATAATAATATCCACTTCAGATATATTTTGTAACTATTAGATGAGATAATCAAATATGAAAATCCTAGAAAAAGATCTGATACAAAATAAGGACTTAAACAATAATGACAGTGATGATGATGATGATGATGACTGACATTATGAAGAAGAATCAATATTATTTAACCTGTAAGCTAAGGCCCAATTTATTGATTCTTGTTTTGTTTGGAAGTATTTTTAATTTAATCCTTCCTGACAATTGAGGATAATAACAATCATTTATGAAGTACTGTATGAAACAATTCTGGACCACCGAACTGTTTGGTCAAGTGCTTACCATTTAGTTCCTGATGGTCACACAATGGTTTCTGGTAGTCTAAGGGTGGAAAAACTTTAGGGAATGTCAGGGGAGCAAGAATCATAAAATTTCCATCAATTTTTTAAAGACGGGGTCTCAATATGTTGCCCAGGCTGGCCTCAAACTCCTGGGCTCAAACATTCCTCCCACTTCAGCCTCTTGAGTAGACGAAACTACGGGAGCATGCCACTGCTCCAGGTTCACTGTTTTTAACAATAGGGCCAGACACAGTGGCTCACGCCTGTAATCCTTGCACTTTGGGAGGCCAGGATAGGAGGATTGCTTGAGCCCAGGAGTTCGAGGCTGCAGGCTGCAGTGAGCTATGATAGCTCCACTGGGCTTCAGCTTGGATGACAGAGCGAGACTCTATCTCAAAAAAAAAAAAAAAAAGGTGTTTTAATACTACATATCAATTAAATGCCTGCCCTCTTTGTCATAATCATGATACCAAGAATAAGATTGATAACTTGGGGGCTGAAATAAGCAGAGAAAATATCCAACCAATGATATTTCAATGTAGTAAACATTATTTAATCACTTTTGTCAAACTGTGCAGAAAGGAATACTCTTTCTGTATGTTATGGACTGAATGTTTATGTGCTCCCTTCCTCCCCATAAATTCTTATGTTGAAGCCCTAACTACCAATGTGATGGTATTTAGAGATAGGGACTTGGGAGGTAATTAGGTTTAGATGAGGTTTTGAGGGTGAACTGGAGTATTTATAGAAAAGGGAAGAGAGGCCAGAGGTTGCTCTCTCTTTCCACCATATGAAGGCACAGTGAGAACAGGGCTGTCTGTAAGCTAGGAAGAGAGCCCTCACCAGAAACCAAATCTGCCTTTACCTTGATCTTGGATTTTCTGGCCTCCAGAACTCTGAGACATAAACGTCTGTGGTTTAAGCCATCCAGTCTGTGGTGTTCTGTTATGGCCGTCTGAGCAGACTAAGACTATCTTTTGAATCAAACAATCTTTCTGTCCATTTGTGTTTGTGGCAGATTCTTTGAAATTTTTCAGGAGATCAGTTTTCTCACTCTTATCTGGCTGTTTAATGCAAGGCCCATACTGGCCTGAATGTGAGCAGAGATCTTAAACTCACTGCCTGAAAGATGTGCCTTGCTTCCTCAGCTATTCTAACATCTATCCCTTAGAAAGCCACTACAAAGAATGAATCCTTCTCACCTCATTCTGGACTTGCTCTCAAACAATATGGTTTGGAGTGATGGCATCAGCCCATGTTGAAATCTCTCACAAGAAATTGCTCTTTGAAGCTCATTGCTGCACTTGTTGTAAGCATTATAAAAATGTGATAATAATAATTAACATATTTATCCATTCATTCATTTTTAAAATTTCTAATCTTTGAAGAATTTTTAGGAGCCAGGCCCTGGGGTGGACATTGCACAATGGAGATTCTCCTATATCAGTTTAGCAATATTAGCATTGTCTTGAAGAATTAATATGTGCTTTTACATTTTGTAACTGATTGGTCTCCTTCTCTGTGTTGGCTGCCAGAAGCTTATACTTAAATCTGAGGCTCATGTCTGAACAGGTATTTTATTCTAAGGTCATTTTGGTTCTGTTTCTTTCCAAACTTTATTTTCCCTTTGTCCCAATTTTAAATGCTTTTCATTCTTCTTGCTAATCTATATATTTATGTGTATCACCTTGAATTTATCTGCAGCAAAATGCAGAAGATATAAATATCAAATATAAATCACATGTAAATAAAAATGAAGAAAATTAATAGTAAGTAGGAATTAACATTGTATAGATTGAACAGATAGTTGAATACCTTAACTGGTATTTCCCATTAAAATCTTTCTTCTTTCATCATCTTCTATTACTAATACTCAATTGAATATAGTGAACAAATATTTGCCAAAAATGAATGCCATGCAAAAATGAAAACCTGTTTAATAAATCAGGGCCAAAGTGAAGTTATCATACAAAGTATAAAATAAGTCAAGATATACAAAATAGCAATATCATTCCATAGATAAAATACAGCAAACTCACATAAGGAAAGGGATGCAATGTATGACAGACATTCTGTAAACATATTAGTCACGCACAAAAAGTAAAAAAAGCATTGGTCTTTATTTAAAGTATGACTATGCTTACTTAAAAATAAAAAATTAGTGCTTTCTTTGAATATTTACAGAAACAGTCAATTGTTATCTGAAAACTATGGGGAGCAATACAGAATTTATGAATGAAAATGAAAAATGCAAGTAAAGGAAGAATATATAAAGATTGTTTAATTAAGCTGCTAAAATCTGAAGGAATGTCTAGTATAATTTTAGTCTTTAGCTACTTTGAGAGCTCTTGGGGTTAAAATAAAGACTTTTTTTTTTAAAAAAAAAAGTAGAGGTCCCACCCTTAAAATTACAGCTATAAAATAATCTTCAAAAAAAGAGCTAAAATCCTATTTTTAAACACCTAGGCTGAAATGATATACTGGGAAACACACGGGGCTTTATGAAGAATAAATTCTGTCACAGTGGTAGCAGATATCTTTCTATTGACAGAATAATGGGATAGTAAATCAGGGAGAAGCATTAGATATAATTTATCTTGACTTCAGAAAGAATTTGATTCAGTCTTGTACAAAGTATTAATCAAGAAATGGGGAAAAGTGTGCTGAAGGCCTCATTGCTGTTAAGTGGATCAGCATCTGGTCAATTTAGTCAATCAGAGGCACTCAGAATATTGCTATTAATAGCTCAATATGTCTGGAGCTATAGAATACATGGAATCATATGCAATTAATGCCAAAATATAAATATGGCGTGAATAAAATAGAAAGTAAATGGGAAACAACACCTGCCCTACCAATACTAAATACCACCATTGACATAAATACATATGGATATTTTACGTTGGTACTATGTTTTATTTCAAAAAGTCTTTCCATTATAAAATTGGAAGACAGAAAAATTCATTAAGCCTATTGGATAACAATAAGTGGATGTAGACAATTACTGTGTTGAAAAGAGGTGATATAATATTTTGTCATGGTAGAAGTGATAGACAACAAAAGAAGAAACTAGTTTTTATATATTTGTGTATTTAACAAGCAATACCAGTAGCAATCTTTTTTTTGAGATGAAGTCTCACTCTGTTGCCAGGCTGGAGTGCATTGGTGTGATCTTGGCTCACTGCAACCTCCGCCTCCTGGGTTCAAGCAATTCCCCTTCCTCAGCCTCCCAAATAGCTGGGGCTACAGGCGCATGCCACCATGCCCAGCTAATTTTTGTATTTTTAGTAGAGATAAGGTTTCACCATGTTGGACAGGATGATCTTGATCTTTGACCTCGTGATCCACCTGCCTCAGCCTCCCAAAGTGCTGGGATTACAGGCATGAGCCACTGTGCCCAGCGACTAGTAGCAATCTTATCTAGCATTTATTGAATGCTTAATATGTGTCAGGAATTTTGTATGCAGACTATCTCTCTGAATGCAGACAACAAGCCTCTGCAGTACATGTTATTAGAAAGTATTTCTTAATCTCACGGACATCCAGATGAACACAAAAATAGAGGATCCAGGACTTGAAGATTTGTACAGAAGTAAAAGAATCAGCTGGTTCCACTTTCCTTGAGTTGAAGGCACTACTATGAAATCCTTGTCATAAACAGATTGTTGAGAAGATGAAAAGATACAGGATAGGACACTAGGAAGAGAACCCATTGAGGAAATTGTAATAAAGGTGTTTTGTTTTCTTTTTCTTGTGACAGAGAAAGGTCACCAACTGAATGAAATACAGAACAAAAGGAAAGAAATACGCCATTTAAAGTGTTATTAGATTTTGTGAACCAACTTGGGTGATGACCTTGAACAGTTCCACTTTAGTGGGTAGGAGCAGAAGATATTGCACAGGGGTTGAAGATGTTTGTGCATAGAACATTGGGGTAAGGGGCACAAACCATGTCAGAAATTTGACTGCAAAAAGAATAGAAGAAGGTAATAAAAAGAGTCAAAGAACAAAATAAAGATTGTTTTAAGGGTTTTGAAAAAAATGAGAAGAGAAGGCTTGCATAATAAAGCATAAGTGAAAAATGTTTAGTACTAGGAATGAAAGTGAACTTTGGTGTATGACACTCTTAGAAGAAGAAAAAAATGAATGCAAGAGGCACACAAGCTTTCCCTTAATGTGATGACGCAGATTGGACAAATGCATAGTGAAAGATACTGACATGAAGGAAGAGGTAACTAAGGATAAAAATGGAATGGGTATGGATTTAATAAGACCTTAGCTGCTATAGTAAGTAAGCCAAATAGTGATGAAGGTTGTAGAGTGAGGCTGACTGTATTAGTCTGTTCTCATGCAGCTAATAAATACATACCCGAGACTGGGTAATTTATAAAGAAAAGAGGTTTAACTGACTCATAGTTAGTTCCACATGGCTGGGGAGGCTTCACAATCATAGTGGAAGGTGAAGGGGAAGCAAGACACGTCTTACATGGCAGCAGGCAAGAGAGCATGTGCAGGGGAACTCCCCTTTATAAAACCATCAGATCTCATGAGACTTACTCACTATTATGAGAACAGCATGGGAAAAACATGCTCCCATGTTTGAATTACCTCCCAATCAGCTCCTCCCATGAGAAATGGGGATTATACAATTCAAGGTGAGATTTGGGTGGGGACACAGAGCCAAACCATATAATTCTGCCCTGGTCCCTCCAAAATCTCATGTCATCACATTTCAAAACCAATAATGCCTTTCCAACAGTCACTCAGTCTTAACTCATTCCAGCATTAACTCAAAAGTCCACAGTCCAAAGACTCATCTGAGACAGGGCAAGTCACTTCTGCCTATGAGCCTGTAAAATCAAAAGAAAGTTAGTTACTTTCTAGATACAATGAGGGTACCGGCATTGCGTAGATATACACATTCCAAATGGGAGAAATTGGCCAAAATGAAGGGGCTACAGGCTCCATGCAAGTCCAAAATCCAGGAAGGTGGTCAAAACTTAAATCTCCAAAGTGACCTCTTTTGACTCCGTGTCTCATACCTAGGTCACACTAATGCAAAAGGTGGGTTCCCATGGTCTTGGGCAGGTCCACCCTTGTGGCTTTGCAGGGTACAGCCTCCCCTACTGGCTGCTTTCATGGCCTGCCATTGAGTGTCTGTGGGTTTTCTAGGTGCACGGAGCAAGCTGTCGGTGGATCTACCATTCTGAGGTCTGGAGGACAGTGGCCTTCTTCTCACAATTCCACTAGGCAGTGCCCCAGTGGGGACTCTGTGTGGGGGATCCAACCCCACATTTCCCTTCCACATGGTCCTAGCAGAGGTCCTCCATGAGGGCTCTGCCCCTGCTGCCAACTTTTGCCCGGACATCCAGGTTTTTCCATACATTCTCTGAAATCTTGGTGGAGTTTCCCAAACCCCAATTCTTGACTTTTGTGCACCAACAGACTTAATACCATTTGTAAGCTGCCAAGGATTGGGGCTTGCATCCTCCAAATCCATGGCCCAAGCAGTAACTTGGTCCCTTTTAGCCACGCTGCAGCAGCTGGGATGCAGGGCATCAAGTCCCTAGGCTGCACACAGCAAAGGGGACGTGGACCCAGCACAAGAAACCAATTTTTCCTCCTAGACCTCTGGGTCTGTAATGGGAGGGGCTGCTGCAAAGGTCTCTGACAAGCCCTGAAGACATTTTACCCATTTTCTTGGGGATTAACATTTGGCTCCTTATTACTTATGCAATTTCTGCAGCTGGCTTGAATTTTCCTCAGAAAATGGGGTTTTCTTTTCTACTTCATCATCAGGCTGCAAATTTTCTGAACTTTTTTGCTCTGCTTACCTTTTAAACATAAGTTCCAATTCCAAACCCTATCTTTTTGAATATGTAAAGCTGACTGCTTTTAACAGCACCCAAATCACCTCTCAAAAGACTTGCTCCTTAGAAATTTCTTCTGTCAGATACCCTAAATCATCTCTCTCAAGTTCAAAGCCCCACAGACATCTAGGGCAGGGGCAAATATTGCCAGTGTCTTTGCTAAAACATAGTAATAGTCAACTTTATTTCAGTTGCCAACAAGTTGCTCATCTCCATCTGAGATGTGCAGAATTTGGTTAAAGCCATTCAACAAGCCTCTGGGAAGCCCCAAACATTCCCACATCTTCCTGTCTTCTTCTGAGCCCTCCAAACTGTTGCAACCTCTGGCTGTTACCTCGTTCCAAAGTTGATTCCACATTTTCGGGTATCTTTACAGCAGCACCCCACTCTACCAGTACCAATTTACTTTATAGTCTGTTCTCATGCTGCTAATTGGGAAATTTATAAAGAAAAGAGGTTTAATGGACTCACAGTTCCAGATGGCTGGGGAGGCCTCACAATCATGGTGGAAGGTGAAGGGGAAGCAAGACATGCCTTACATGGCAGCAGGCAAGAGAGCATGTGTAGGGTAATTCCCCTTTATAAAACCTTCAGATCTCATGAGACTTATCCACTATCACAAGAACGGCATGGCAAAAACCTGCCCCCGTGATTCATTTACCTCCCAGCAGGTCCCTCCTGCAATACATGGGAATTATCACAATTTAAGTTGAGATTTGGGTGGGGACACACAGCCAAACCATATCACTGACAAATTGTATTTTAGCACACATATGTTGTTTAATTAGTGCTGTTAATTTCTCCAGGTCTTCATAGCATTATAAGTCATGGCAAATAAGGGGAAAAGACAAAGTCATTTTGTAAAATAGAATACACAGGATATTTTGAAAGAGTAAATTTTTTGGTTACTAATACTTCTATTTTTAAAAGAATGTCATATTTGCTTTATAGAATAATTTTCTTCTTTCTAAAGCACATGCCTCAGAAGTTTGTTTAGTAAGGTTTTGTAGGTAACAAAGGCAGACAACTGTAGATATTTTTGTAGGTATTTTTACATTCTGTAAATCAACTGTAGATATTTTTACATTTCACTATTGTTTCTTATACATTTATTAGTTATTATTTTTTAAGTTATGGTATTTTCTCCCTGGCAATTTTTTTCTACTGTTATACCTATTATGTATATAGTAGCTAAAATGCCTAATTAATGAAAAGTGTCTTAAAATATCAATCTCAGTTAATCATTGTTTTATTCTCTAAAACTACACATCATACAAATGAAAATTATTTATCTAGAAGAAAAGTAACTTCTTTACTTTACAATTTTGGTGCTAAAATATTACTTTGCTTCGTGTGAAAATACCTGAATGGCTGGAATGTTATTTGACTAAGTAGTCACTTGATTCAATACAAATTATTGGTCAAAAACACTGTATTTTAGAAATTTTTATTAAATATCTGATGCTCTATGTAAAAAATGAATATTGTGCCTCTGTTTTGAATATAAAAGGGAAATATTATGATTATTTTGTTTATTATTTTATAATATTTTCCATAGCATCTAATGAGTGAGAGAAAGAGAGAGAATGGGATCAGCATTGTATTGGCAAAACTTGAGTAGATGGAAAATCTTTATATATATTCATGTTCAGATAAATAGCTATAGAATCTATTTTGCGCTGTAAATGTGTATTATCTATTTCTAGGATTCCTTATTAAAATCTTTGCACAATGTTGCCCTATATTTTCATCTTCTTAAGATAGTCTTTCCACTCTTCACAGCATGATTTCTAATAAAAAGCTTGAAATCATGAACTATGTACTGGTTTGACCCAGAAAGCTTTGACATTCAAAATCAGAGTAGTTTGAAAGGCTCAGTCAAGATGCAAGTCTAAATTAATTGGGAAATTTTATATAATGACCCTTGAGGGAAGAGATAACATATTGGACTTTTTTTTATTAAAATGGTATCTTTGTAATTTAAATGAATAATTGCTATTAAAATAGCTAAAATGAAAATGTGTTCAGGTTAAATACATTAAATAATCTCTCCAGCCATTCTCATAATTCAGTATGGTTGCCTCTGGAATGAATTGGGCTTAAAACCATTGGTAACAAAATATTTATGAGTGTGTAATTACAATTCATTGTACAGTGCAGAGATAAGTATATATGTATTGAATAAATACTGAATTGTTTTATACGTTTTTAGTTTTATATGAATGAAATAAAAAAGTCACAGAAATATTATCTACATGCATAGTGATATTTAACATAGGCAATTATATTGAATTACTTAGATATCTTTGTTTTCCTTACTTGGAATATTACTGAGTATTCTGTTAAGGGTCCAACATTGCTTCTTGTTCCTATAAAGCACATTTGAGTCCAAAGATTTAAAGAATTAGGAAGAGGCAAGATTGTATCTCTTTATAATTATTAGTCATCATTATAATTCAGCATCACAATAAACCATTTGATAATATTTTGAAGGTAAAGTTTTAAGTATGAAATATGCAAACTTTGCAAACTCCTCAAATTATATCAGTTTGCTTAAGATAAAAATGTTATTAACTTGATCATTCAACACATATTTTATCTATCTCTCTATATCGTTAATGACTAGAATTAGAGCAGATAAGAAGTCAAACATTCTATTTTCCCCTGCCTTCACAGGACTTACATTCTAGTGGCAAAATAAGCTAGCATTCATTATGCAATTAGCATGTAATTTTAATTATGATGAATGGTACAGATATAAAAATATTGCTATTAAAGTTTATCATAGGGAGCTATTCTTGAGGAAATAACCAATTGAACTTTTAAGGAAGAATAAGAAATAAATCCACAGAGAGAAGTGGATGAAAAATCTGCAAGTCATAGGAAAGTGATTATTAAAAAGTCCTGAGAGAGGAACACGGTGCGATGAAGAAAAATGAATGCAGGACAGTCAGTGGCTATGAGGCAGTCCAGATCATGCTGACAACTTGAAGGTTAATTTAAGGCCCTTATTCCTTACATAAGTAACAATGGAGAGTTAATGAGGACGTTTAAGCATCAGAGTAACATACATTTTCTTTGAAAAATGTGTGCCTTTGGAGCAGAAAATGGATTGAAAGAGAAGAGATCTGAGAAGACTGTTAAGAGGATCTTTACTGGTCTAGGTGAGCCACGGTTGTAGCTTAACTAAGGGTAGACACACTTGAGAAAAGAAAAATAAATCCCATAGATATTTAAGGAGTGCATTGGGCAGGACTCTGTGATTGATGAAAATATAGGGGATGACAGGGATGGAACAAGCAATATTTTTTCCTAGCTTAAGTACCATTGTCTGAAATTTGAAGCCCTGAAGGAAGACCAAACTTAAATGATTGGAAAAGATAATGAGTTAAGACTGAGGCATGTTAAATTTGAAGGATCTCTCCACATCCACTAGGATGGCTAGAATTTTAAAAATTAGATAATAACAAGTGATGGTGAGAATATGGAGAAATCAGAACCCTCAAACACAGCTAGTGGGAAGGCAAAATGGTGCAGCCAATTCAGGAAATGGTCTGGCACTTCCCCAAGTGATTTCATGTAGAGTTACCATATGACCCAGCAATTCTACTACCAAGCATATACCCAAAATAAAAGAAAGCATATGCCATATAAAAACCTGTGCTCAATGTGATGGCAGCCAAATGATGGAAATAACCTAAGTGTCTATTAAGTAACAAATGATAAATAAAATGTGATATATTCATACAATGAAAATTATTCCAGCATAACATAACTGGGAAAAAAACAGTCACAGAAGACAACAAAGCATGATTCCATATCATACGAAGGTCCAGAACAGTGAAATCTATAGACAGAAAGTAGATTAGTAGTTTTGTAAGCCTGGAAAGGTGGTTGGGAGAATTGAGAGATGATAGATAAAAGGTATATATTATTTTCTGAGAAGATGTAAAATACTCTAAAATTAGTTTGTAGTGATGGTTGCACATATAGTTGGCCTTCGGCGTATGTGGGTTCAGCACCTTGTGGATTCAACCGACTGTGAATCAAAAACATTAAAAAAATAAAATTCACAACGTTCCAAAAAGCAAGATTTAAATTTGCTGCATGCTGAGTACTATGTTGAATCCAAATAAATTAAGTGAAGTGTAGGCAACATATAGGTATTGTAGGTCATCTACAGATTAGTTAAACTATAGAAGAGGATGTGTATAGGTTATATGCAAATGTTACACCATTTTATATAAAAGACTTGAGCACCCACAGATTTTGGTATCTATGGAAGATCCTGGAATCTATTTCCCACAGATACCCAGGGACAACTATATCTTGAATATACTAAAATCCATTGAATTTATGTGATTATATCTCAGTAAAGTGGTTTAAAATGTCTGTGAGAATCTCAGCAGTTGGAACTTAGAGAAGATTCTTGAACAGAAGAAATACATTTGAAGTCATTTGTGACTAGATTGTAGCTGAAGTTGTTGGTGGGATTGAGGAAATAAATAAGGCCAAGAACAAAAATTGTGGGAATTCATATATATAGAGATTAAGTAGATGAAGCTGAGTCCATAGAAAAGTTGAGAAGGAGCAATGAGACATGAAGTATAAAACAGAGGATTTAGGGCTGCGGTTTTAAGGAAGTCAACAATAAAAGTTTTAAGAAAGAGTATGTGTAGATAGTTTTGGATTAAATTGAGTCAAGTAGGATGTCTGAAAAACATTCATTGTATTGAGTGACTCAAAAGTCATTTTTACCTCAAAGAGAGACATTTTGTGTAATAGTGGTGGGAAAGGTGATGAATAACGATTATTGGAATTCACTGAGCAGTAAGTATTCTCATGGGAGGATGTGGTGACAGTAACAGTAAAATCTCTTTGCTGACACTGGGTGTGATTTTAATTAGAGATAAATCAGGATAAGAAGAATTTTATCTTTAAGTTGGGAAAATTCCAGCATAATTATATATACATTGGAAGACTCTCATAGAGATATATTTGCTGAAGATCCAGGAAATATAAGAAAGAATCAGTATTGGAAGATTCCTGAGAAGGAAAAGGATGATTTGGTTATGGATTGACCTTAAATTACCCTGCTTACATACTGGAAAGAAATACTTCTACATATATATCTGGCTGGGTGATTGGTGAAACAGGGTTGCACTGAGCCTTCACTTTCTGAAAATTAAATTGATTAAAGGGCGTTGATACGAAACAAATGTCTGTATCAGTACTTAGTTTCTTAGAACGCAGTCTCCTAAATGTATAGAGTTGTCCTTCCATATCTGTGAGTTCCGCCTCAGTGAATTCAAATGAGTGACTGATGGTATTCTTTATTTTACCAATATTAGAGTTACTCATGAATCAAAAATATTCAGGAAAAAAACAATAAAAATAACAATGTAACAATAAAAATGACATATTAACTGTTTACACTGTATTATAAACAATCTAGATATGATTGAAGTATACTGGAGGATATGTGTATGTTGTATGAAAATACTACATTATTTTATATAAGGGATTTCAGCATCTGAGGACTTCAGTATTCACAGGGGTTTTGGAACCAATCCCCTGCGGATACTGAGGAAAGACTGTACATAGATACACATGATGGTTAAAAACAAAACTCAAACAACTTTGTAAGCCTCATCACTAAGAATAAAAGGGCAGAATATTTCAAAAGAAAGCATATGGATATGAAATTTTTTCTTATATGTGTGAATTGAATGAGTCATTTGCTAGACAATGTCTTCGATCCTCACAAGAAGCTAGTCAGCAAAAGGCTTTACTAGTGAAGAAAAAAACTGATAGTATTTTTTATTTTACAAATATTAGAGTAGCTTATAGTAATTTAAATTGATTCACAGTCCTTTTATTCACCTCTTTTTGTTCAATGTTCTAGCTTTATTTGTCAAAACCTTTAAGTGAGTAATAAAGGCATTCATAGCTTAGTTATTTTTGTCTCAGGGACTCCAAAGCCTTCTCAATCTGAGAAACAAAAGTGCCAAAACCAAGTAGGTTTGTCATTTATGACAAATTTTATTGAACATCTGTATTGGTTTTCTGTGGCCAATGTACAAATTACTTCAAACTTGGTAGCTTAAAACAAACAAAAAAAAATTCTCTCCTAGTAATGAAGTCCAGAAATCAGACATCAGCTTCAATTAGCTGAAATTATAGTTTTAGCAGGGCTGTGCTCTCTGGAAGCTCTAGGGAAAATTAGTTCCTTGCCTCTTCCCACTTCAGGTGTTTGCTGTCATTCCCTGGCTTTTGGACACATCAACTAGTCTCTGTCTCCATGGTCACTCTGATTCCTCCTTCTCCCTCTGTGTATATCAAAGTTGTCTGCCTCTCTCCCATATGAACACATTTTATGACATTCAGGGCTCACTCAGATAATTCTGGATAGTTGAATGATCTCCTTATTCCCAAATCTTTAACTTAGGCAAATCTGTAAAACTTCACCATATAAGGTAACATTCACAGGTCCCAGGGATTAGGACTTGTTATTTTTTGGGGATACCCATCATTAAGCCGACTACTCCCTCACTGTTCTATACCTTTAATATAGTATCTTTACTACTTTTCATGTTTTCAGCCTCTTCCATTTCTGCCTTTGCCAGCCACTTCTCCCTGCCACACACACACACAGACACACACACACACACACACACACACACACACACTGCTCTCAATAAAGTATTCAAATGAAATATTCTCATTACTCCTGAGAGTTTTAGAAAAAAAATCAGGTATAATGATTGTACTCTCCTGTTTAAATCTTCCTTAGCACCAGGATGAAGTTTCAATTTACTTCTATAGCATCAAAAGCCCATTTGGATTTTTGGTATGGTGCCTCTTGACCCAAATATACCAACTTCCTTCACTGCATCTTCCTTGCTTCATGAAAGCAAACTACTTGTAGTTTTCTATCCTTGTCCATTCCCCGTGCTCAGAACACCTTCCCCGTGCTGATCTGTGAGGCAGCACTCCTGTGCCTCTCCTATGCCTGGTCAACTTTCCTTCAAGCTATACACTTGTTTGAATACATCAGAAACGTTCATCTCCCAAATACTTATACAAGCTTAACAGGATTTGTTTCTTAAAAGGAAAGTAGCAGTTCTTTCTTATTTTAAGGGCTTAATTGAAAAGACAGTTGCAACATCTAGTTACGATTAATTTATTTTAGAATTAAATTCAACGTAAGGCATATTAATAAAGAGGACAACATAAAAATGAATTAACAACCAATGCATAGTTAGCTTTTTATTATTCACCAAGTTTTGTAAAACATTAAGTTTACTGCCTCATTTGCTCTTCATTTCTGTATGTGACGTCTCCATTCTACTGATGAGGAAAACTAAAAATTCACTTAAGTATTGGTAGAAAAGGTGGTATTTAAACCTAGGCAGTCTGGCTCTAGAACCTTCTCTCAACTACTTCAGTATGAATATAAGAACTAACTTTTTCAGGTTGGCTTACATTTTGGACCATTAGGGAAGCGTAGATTATTTCTCAATAATGTAACTGAAACAAATTAAAGAGCCCTGCCATAGACTGAATGTTTGTGTCCTCTCAAAATGCATATATTTTAATCCTAATCCCCAAGGTGATGGTATTAGGAAGTGGAAACTTTGAAAGATGATTAAGATTAGTGCCCTTGTAGAAGGGATGCCAGGGTGGTTTGTTGCTGTCTCTGCCATGTGAAGAAACAGGGAGAAGGCTGCCATCTGAGAACCAGAAAGAGGGCAGCTATTTGGGCACCTTGATCTCGAACATCCCAGACTCCAGAACTGTGAGAAACTGATTTCTGTTGTTTGTTAGCCACTCAATCTATGGCATTTTGTTATTGCAGCCCAAACAAACTAAGACAAGCTCTAAGAAAATTAATTCAATCATAATTAAATATGATATTGCTATAATTAGAATTAAATTTGATGTGATTAATAAAAATTTAATAACATATATTTATAGTTAATATTTATATAGGCTCTTTTAGATTTCTTTTATAGTGTCTCATATGAATGTCACGACAAACATGAAAGAAAAAACTAATTTTATTTAATAATTTAGAAATAAATGCGTTGAAACCATCCACAGAATATAAGGAATGGAGGCACACCTTCTGAGCACCAGAAAATTCTCCATTTGCAAAATGTACTGTTTCACAACTTAAGAAACTCTAAGTAGTCAGTCTACTTAGAAACCCTGCAATTTCAGAAAAAAACTGGAGAACTACAATTGTTTGTGTGTGTGTGTGTGTGCACGTGTGCGTACACGCACTTCATTTTCCTACTTGTACATTTCATGTCTGATTCACCTTTGGCTGTGAGGAAGAAAGAGAACATTGGAGACTAGCTTTCACTATAAGGATGAAGGACAAGAAAAGTCCCCAGAGGAGTGGCAAGCACATCAAGCCTAAGGGAAGTGTTGATTGGTGCCTATATATTTCTGCTATTTTCAGTTTTTTCACTGGTTCATATAATGCACAATTCCACAGTGTTAGCAAAGGTAATTCCCTTTAAAGTTTCTGATCTGCTAGCCAAGGCAGTTATCACAATTCATATTTGAAAACTATGGAAAGTCAAATGCTTAGGGGTTTATTTTGGGAATTACCAAATGTTATAGGCCTTCCTGAAAAAGATTACTTTCTATGACATTACTGATTTTCTAAAACGACAAATTTAAGTTTTGTGGACTTTCCCGCCATGTATATATTAACATATAACTTTGAAAGAATTCTCTTAATGATTTGAGAAAATAGAGAAAAATATCTTTGAAATATCTTCCTTATTGCCATTCTTTTCAGCAGATTAGACACTTCTATCTTCCAGATACTGTTTCACCTGGAAGCAAATTTAAAACATGATTTAAATGACTCTTTTTGCATATAAATGTAATTTTTTTTTTATATTCACAGACTGCCATAACAAAGTACCACAAGCTGGGTGGCTAAAACAACATAAATTTATTTCATCAGTTCTGGAGGCTAGAAATCAAGGTGTCAACAGGGTTGATTCCTTCTAAGAGGTATGACAGAAGTATCTGTTACAGGCCTCTGTTTGGCATATAAGTGACTCTCTTCAAGTTTGTTTGGCATTCTCCCTGTATAAGTCTGTCTCTAAACTTCTTCTTTTTTATAGTGACCTCATTGTAACTTGATTATGTCTGGAAAAGGCCCTACCTCCAAGGTGACATTTTGATTGCTAAGGGTCAGGACTTCAAATTACAAATTTTTGGAGGGGTCACAATTCAGCCTACAATGCTGTTTTACAGTATTTTACTATACTAGCTTTCTGAGTAATGCATATTTTGTGATTACTGACTCACTGGCAAGGTTTTTGTTGTTGCTTTGTAGTTCGAAAAATAGAGAATATATCCAATATAGAAATGCTGATAGGAATTAGGAGAAATAGTTATTTTAAATGGAATGCTTCAAAGAACAAGAATCTATTAAAAACAGGCAACATATAGTTTGTGAATAAATGACTAAAGTATAGCAAAAGTAAAACCCATAATAAATCAATATACCTTATTAACAACTTGAAGGACATAATATAATAATGAAGGGAAGAAAAGAAGAAGAATTTTTCATGGGTGTTCAGATTTCCCTAAATATTAAATAGGCAAATTTCTTCTAACTAAAGAAAAAATACTAATGAGGCTAAATCTCCTTCTGATTATTCATCTCTCAGCTGGAAATGTGGTTCTTATAATTACCATTTTGAGGTTAAAGAAAGGAATGCGTCAATTTTAATGTTCTTGTCTTTTAGATGATTAGATTTATTAACATGGAATTCCTTTGTTTACATTTTATTGTACAAATAAATTCAAATCTAAATATTTCAGAGTCTTTTTCACTTTGTTGAGAGTTCTAAATTTTTAATGGTATTCTGGTTGGTTTAAAAGTTTTAATAAGAGTAGTTCCTTTTCTTACATGTATACATATCATATATTAAAAATAATGTATTTTCTATATCTTTCATTATACTCCATACTCAATATTGACCTTCAATTGACATTTCATTCATTTATTTTAGAAAGGTTTGTTGAGCATCTCTTATGTTCCAGGTATGTGTCTGGACACTAGGAATACAGAAGTAAACAAAAGAGATCAAAAGGATTTTCTTTGTAGAGCTCTAGTTACCATGGGTATGGTAGACAATCAACAAGTAGCTGAATGAATTATATAGTATATTGGAAGCCATTATGTACTATGGCTAAAATGAAGCTAGGGAAGGCAATGAAGAATTCTCTGTGTAGAGAGTTTATCGTTTACAGTGGGTACTCAGAAAAATCTATATTGATGAATTTGAGTAAAAACTTGAAAGGGCTGAAGAAGCAAGTCATCTGAAGATCAGGAGGCAGAGTATCACAGACAGAAGGTTCAGCTGGTACAAAGGCCCTGAAGCAGGGGAACAGCATGGAGGCCAGTGTGGTTAGAGTGCAATAAAGATGAGAAGGAACATAAATGATGAAGAGTTAACACAGAAAATGAGAGAGTAGTATAGACAATTTTAGGTATTTACATAGTTTGGAGAAGTCTCCAAGTTATATAACAGAAGAAGATAGACAAGCTTCCTTCTGCAAATATCAGGATAGATTTCAACCATCCTTATCTCCCACCTTAGCCACTACTATGCCAGATTAAGCTAACACTTCAGAAAGGCTATTCCTAAGTGACAGAACTATAGAAGGATTATATAAAGTTCAGGTATAGGAAAGTTAATTTCCTTAGGTTTTGTCATTGTACTGATGACATGGCTGGAAAGTATCACATCCTTATCATTGTCATTGCAATTGGCAGCAAAGAAGGAAGATTGTGAACCTAAAGTCGGAGGTTTGAGCTATTGAGGCAAAAATAAAACTGGTGTTTTGCAGCTTATAGATTCACTACGGTATGTTGAAGTAACCAGAAGGACATTTAATGGGGGCAAAATACCCCCAAATTAGAAACTCTATTAAAAATTGTCCTATACAAATAAGACCTTTTTTTTTCCTTAGTAGGTTGTATTTGGTTGTTAATACCAGAACAACACTAGAGTTATAAAAGACATTATATATAATTTGGTGGATATATATTTAACTTAACTGTTTAGGAGATATGTTTAACTCTTTAGTACACTAGAGAGTTGATTTCATAGGTTGGATTTTTTGTTTCTATTTTCAAATATATGTTCTGTGTGTCTCTTTTGAAATTCCAAAGTAAAGAAAAACCCTTCTGATTTCTGGTTAAAAATTACCTCCACTGTTTTAAACTGTCTAATAATTGCAATCAAAGTGCGGTGTCCAGAATAACATTTGTGGAATAGGTTCTGATTAAGGACTCTTTAGTCCATGTGCCTGCTAATGGTTACAAAGACAAAATAAATCTCATGTTTAAAATATATAATGTTATTCGTCAAATTTGTATCATTTTAGTGTTTGTGGATGGAAATGCAAATATATGAAGATACAGATTATTTCTATCATATGGAGTCATTTTCAGAAGGGATATTAATTTTTAGAGGTTGAAATTCTATAGAGATACTTTCTTTTCTCTAGCACTTGGGGAAGCAATTTTTACTGGGTGGGTATTATGCTAGTAATGAGAGCAGAATTACTTTCCCCAAATTGAGAAATAACTCCGCGGTGAGTGTTTTAACCAATTGAAACAGAAATTGAGAAATAAGTCTGCAGTGAGTGCTTTAACCAATTAAAACAGATAGGAAAGACCATGTATAATGTCTCTTTATATTGCATATATACCACTTACTACATCCAGCCTCTTTTAATCCTGTTAGTCAAAAAGATCTCTGCCATTTAGGCCATTTATTTGTTATATCCAGTCAACATTTTTATTGAAACACTAGTTAAATGCAAAGAGCGTGCCTTTTCAGCAAGATTTTAATGTAGTTTTTACTATGGAAGAATTAAAACCAAACACTTTACCTGCTACTGAGTACAATTAAAGTATAATTAGAATCTAATAAATTTGCTAAACCATTTAATGATGAATAACATTTAATTCTGTATGCTGTGAAAGGTATCACATTGATATGTTCAATTTGAGTAGTCAAATGAATACACTAATATGAGGTAACATTTAAGAATTTTCACGCAAACCACTGAATAATATGATAGCTTCATGTCTGATATCAGATATCCACATAATCTTTTTAATCATACTTCTATTATTTAGGATAGAAAATATGATCCCCAGAATAGAAAGTAATATACTCTACCAAAGGATACCTCTGGTTTTATGGTAAAAACACGTTTTCTAATACTAGAATAAAATGTTTATTAAAATCATTTAACATTTTCCTGATAGGGAGCCTGAAGTTATTTGTGATTTTGGTTATTTATATTTTAGGTTATAAATTGTGAAACTAATTTAATCACTGAGGATAATGAAAAAAACACACAAAATACACATAAACTAGACACTAGAAATTGGCAATTTTGCAGTGTGAGAAATTAAGCATGCAAATCTATTTAGCATTATGTTTTACCTGATAATAAATTGAAAGAGCTGATGTTTTATGCTAATGAACACAGACCTTACAGTGGGGTCAAAAGGAGCAAAGTATTTGTAGACATATTCCTTCAATTTCACTTACTAGAATTTTACTGGTTTTTTTTTTTTGTTATCATAGTTGAGCCATAGATACAATACATGTTCAAAGTGTAAGGTGATCTTTGTAGCAATCAATCCTTCTGAGGGACATTTAGCTTTCTGATTGGTATGCAGACAATGAGTAGACTGGTATGTTAACCAAGGTAAATCAATGGTGAATAGCCAGGAGTTAGAATCTATTACGAGATATGCAAAAGGGCAGATAACTAGAGGTCTATTTTTCCCCAGGCATAATAACAATTATAGTAAAGCAAAAGCTGGTGATTTTTAGCAACTTTCAAGAAATACTTGTGGTCCAACATCAACAAATTTTAGTTTGGCATTTTTCATGTGTTTATTCCATACATACATACTGGGTATATATTATGAAGAAGGTGCTATGACAGTTTCCAAATATGTCAGTTTTTGATCCAGGCAATATGATCTAGATATTATTTTTCCTGCTTCTTTCAGTAAAGTACAAGTCCAACTCCTGGAAACAATGCAAGAGGCAACTGAATGAGATTTATAAACTGCATGAAGAGGAAGGTGGGAATGGTTAGGAACCCCAGACTGGAGGAGAATTAGAGCAGCAAGTGCCTTTTAACTTAATAGAATGAAGTAGCCTAAGCTTGGCCTTTTGTGACTGTCAATCTAGCAAGAGAAGGCAACTCACACAGGCTCCTCCCTGGATCTAATAGGAGTCGTGTCAACAACACCAGACAAGCCTGGTGACACCAGCAAGGACATCACCTGAGAGTCCTGCTATTAACAAAGGGTCAGGGGAAGTACACCCTCTCCTTCCTTAGCGGGAATGGGGAATCCTTTCACCGACTGAAATGACACAGCTGACTGGGCAGCATCAACTAGGAAAATTTTGCTACAGCAATCACCAACCACAGGAAACTTCTTTCTGTGGGCCTGGGAACACTGTCCTTCACCAAAGGCAACTGGACAGTAACAGTAAGGGGGGTCCAGCCACAAAAATTGGTCCACACATGAAACCTCTTTTTTGCCAAGGGATGGTGGCTCCAACCTAGAGGTGACATGGCCTGGGCAAGCTCCGTCTTCCCTTTCGTGCAATACTAGAAGGCCCAGTAGGAGTCCCAATGGCACCAAATAAACCAAGCAGACCAAAAGACTACCATAAAGGTTCTAAAAAATAAGTTTTCATTGATGAAATATGTAAACTACAGATTCAAGATGCTGACTGAACCTCAAATGAGAAACACAAAATATCCATGCCAAGACACAAACACCAGTATTAAACTTCTAAAAACTAAAGACCAAAAGAGAATCCAGATAGCAAACAGAAAGAAATAACATATTGACTACAGGGAAAGAAGAATTTACATGATGGCAGACTCATCTGAAATTACGGTGGCCAGAAGTGGCATATCTTTCAAGTGTTAAAAGAAAAAAAATATTTGCAGTAAATTCTATATGCTACAAAATTAATCTTTATAAATGAAGGGCACGTAAAGATCTTTTAAAATATAAGAAAACTCAAAGATTTTGCAGCTAGAAAATCCATCCTTAAAGAATGGGTGAAAGAAGTTTTTTTTGTACAGAAAAGTAATAAAAAAGAATCCTGAAATATCAGAAAGTAAGAAAAATAATGAAAAGAACAAAAATATAAGTTCATATAATAGACTTTCCCTTTCCTCAAGTATTAGAAATCATATTTGATGATAGAAAGAACAATTGTAGCATCAGGTCATACACAAAGTGATGATATTTAAAAGTGGGGAAGGTAAAGGGATAAAATTAGAAATAAAGGTGTCCATAACACATGTATATTGTGATACACATAGCAACCACCAAGAAATATGTACAAAGAAGGTGCGTTTAAAAGTACTACAAGTAAATCAAGATAAAATTCTAAAAAAAAGTGTAAGTACCGCGTGGTAAGCCAATAAAAGTGAGATACAAAAATTGATTGATGATGGACTAAAGACATAAACGTAAGACCTAAAACCATAAAAACCCAAGAAAACCTAGGCAGTACCATTCAGGACATAGGCATGGGCAAAGACTTTATGACTAAAACACCAAAAGCAATGTCAACAAAAGCCAAAATTGACAAATGGGATCTCATTAAACTAAAGAGCTTCTCCACAGAAAGAAACTGTCATCAGAGTGAACAGGCGTCTTACAGAATGGGAGAAAATTTTTGCAATCTATCCTTCTGACAAATGGCTAATATCCAGAATCTACAAGAAACTTAAACAAATTTACAAGAAAAAAAGAAACAACCCCATCAAAAAGTGGGCAAAGGATGTGAACAGACAATTCTTGAAAGAAGACATTTATGCAGCCAACAAACATATGAAAAAAGGCTTATCATCACTGGTCACTAGAGAATGCAAATCAAAACCACAATGAGATACCATCTCTCAACAGTTAGAATGGCAACAATTAAAAAGTCAGGAAACAACAGATGCTGGAAAGGATGTGGAGAAATAGGAACACTTTTACACTGTTGGTGGGAGTGCAAATTAGTGCAACCACTGTGGAAGACAGTGTGGTGATTCCTCAAGGATCTAGAACCAGAAATACCATTTGACCCAGCAATCCCATTACTGGGTATATACCCAAAGGATTATAAATCATTCTGCTATAAAGACGCATGCACACATATGTGTATTGCAGCACTATTCACAACAGCAAATACTTGGTACCAACCCAAATGGCCATCAATGATAGACTGGATTAAGAAAATGTGGCACATATACACCACAGAATACTATGCAGCCATAAAAATGGATGAGTTCATGTCCTTTGTAGGGACATGCATGAAGCTAGAAACCATCATTCTCAGCAAACTAACACAGGAACAGAAAAGCAAACACTGCATGTTCTCACTCATAAGTGGGAGTTGAACAATGAGAACACACGGACACAGGGAGGGGAACATCCCACATTGGGGCCTGTCAGGGGTTGGGGGGCTAGGGAAGGGATAGAATTAGGAGAAACACCTAATGTATATGACAAGTTGATGGGTGTAGCAAACCACCATGTCACATGCATAGCTATGTAACAAACCTGCACATTCTGCACATGTATCTCAGAATTTAAAGTATATAAAAAAAGAATCCCCGAAGGAAACAAATAGAAAAAAAAAAATGAAAATGACATCTTGAGTACAAATATATCAATAATTACTGAAAATCTAAATAATTTTAATGTATCAGTGAAAAGCAGAAAGTGACAATGTGGATACTGTGGGCAATGTGGCAGTTGGTGATGAAAGACATTAAAGAAAATCTAAGTAAATGGAGAGATGTACCATGTCCATAGATTGGAAGACCCAACAAAATAAAGATTCTATGAATCATTTCTCCCGGGTTGATCCATACACTAAATTTAATTGCCATCAAAATCTCAACAGAAATTTTTGTAAACATAAACAAGCTTTTCCTACAATTTATATGGAAAGGCACAAACCTACAGCAATGAAAACAATCTTGAAAAAAAATTGATAAATTGAGAGAAATTACTCTAATATTGAGGCTTGCTTATAACTACAATAATCAAGACTGTATAGTACTATTGAAGGAATAGACACATAGATTAATGGAACAAATAGAAAACGTAAAAAGAGATCCACTTCAATATGCCAACTAAATTTGACAAAGGTGTAAGAGCAATTCAATGGAGGAAGGATAGAATTGTAAACAAAAGGTGTTAGAATAATTGGACATCCACAAGTATAAAAAAATATTGAGGGCAACCCACTTGGGTCCCCGTCCCTGCTGTGGAAGCTTTGTTCTTTCGCTCTTCACAATAAATCTTGCTGCTGCTCTTAAAAAAAAAAAAAAAAAAAAAAAAAAAAAAAAAAATTGAACCTTGACCTAAACTTAACACCTTATCCAAAAATTACTCAAAATGGATTATTAACTTAAATGGGAAATATGCAATTATAAAACTTTTACATAAAAAACAAAAGGGAATATCTTCAGAATCTAAGTATATGCAAAGCATTCTCAGACTTAATACAAAGTGTACAACTGATAGAAGGAAAAATGAATAAAATGGGCCTCATTAAAATAAATAAAAAATGTTCTGTGAAAGACTGTTAACAAGATGAAAAGACAAACCATTAACTGGCAAAAAATATTTACAAGCCACGTACCCGAAAGGACTGCTATCTAGAATCCATAACGAGCTTTCAAAACTTAACATTAAAAAAACAACAATAACACAATTTAGAAAATGGTCAGAAGATACAAACAGACATTTCACTCAGTAGGATATAAAGATGCAAATAAGCACATAAAAATATGTTCAATGCCATTGGCCATTAGGGAAATGCAAATTAAAACCACCATGAGATCCCTATACACCTATCAGAATGGTTAAAATAAAAATATAGTGACAGCACCAAATGCTGGTGAACATCGAGAGAAGCTGCATTAACTGGATCATACATTCAAGATGGGAGTGTAAAATGGTACATTCACTCTGAAACACATGTTAGTTTCTCATAAAAATAAACAATTACCAGATTACAAAATACAATACAATTTATCATATGACAAAAAATACAATTATCATATGATCCAACAATTGTACTTCTGGGCACTTAGTCCAGAGAAATCGATAACTGTGATCATACAAAAATATTTACACCAATGTTCATAGTAACATTATTAATATTACCCACAACCAGAAACAACTCAAATGTCCTTCAATGGATGATGGTATATCGAACAGTGGTTTATGCATACCATGGAAGACTACTCAGCAATAAAGAGGAATAGACCATTTATCTGCTTAATAACTTAGATAAATCTCCAGAAATTCTGCTAAGTGAAAAAGTCAATTCCAAACATTTACATAGTCTATAATTTCATTTCTATAACATTTTTGGAAAAACAAAGATAGAAAAAATGGAGAACACATTAGTGATTGCTAGGGTTTAGAGACAAGTATGTGTGTGCATAGGGTGAGCAGAAAGGGGAGGGCCGAAAGGAAGTGAATGTGGGTATAAAAGGCAACAGGAGGGATTGTTGGGATGATGAAACTGTTATGTATCTTTATTCTGGTGATGGATACATGGCTGCATATTTGTTAAAATTTAAGGAACAAAATATAAACACAAATGAACACAATAAAACTGGGCCAATGTGAGATTGGTATATTGTATCAACATCAATGTCCTGGTTGTGATATTGTATTATAATTTTGCAAAGTTTTATTGTTTGCAAACTGTGTAAAGGGTTCATGGAATCGTTTTGTATTTTTTCTTAAAATGCATTTGAATCTATAATTTTCTCAAAAATAAAAGTTTAACTAAAAAATGCCATCTTTGAAAAGCTTATGCTAGAGAAAGGATATAAAATGAATAAAAGTATATCAATAGAATAAAAGAGAATGTTTACATATGATAAAATAAGAATGAGAAAGTGCTAAGAAGAAAGAAATTTATTTCACCCATGTCAACTGGGTGATGGTCTTTAAATGTTGGGAGAATTTTGCCAATTGGAAAATGTAGATGAAATAGAAGTCCAGATAGCTAAAAACACAAACAAATTTTTCTGTTCAAAAAATCTTCTGTGCAAAATTATAGTTTTAATATAAAATTATAATTTATATTTATAATTATAAAATTATAGTTTTATAATAACACACAGATCGTTTTAGTTGATGTGAATATTACAGATCAAAAAGTGGTCAAAGTTAAGACTGAAGTGGGAAAGAGGATATTGAAGTTAAAGGTTTCATCTTTCATCCTTCGTAATTTAGACAACATGTAAACATTGTACAATCTTGAGTAGGTAACGCAATTTGCTTAGTTTTTTAGAAAGCTTACCTAGGCATAAATACAAAGGAAGAAAAATAAGGAGTGCTAGGGAGGGTGGGGGAAGGTTGAGTTAGAAAAGTTATGGCATAGTCCACAACTGGACAATGAGTCTCTCTGAAAGGAGGGAATGAAAGATGCATATGAGAGCTTTTGCTGTGGTTGAATCTGATCTGAAATGAATTTTATTCAAACGGGGAGACAGGTCTCATGATTGAGTTTATGGTTTTAAATCTTAATGGGTGATTCGAGTACTGTCAGAAAAAAGTGGAGCAGTTTTTTGGGAGGAGAGGGGAAATGATGACTTTTAGTTGTGCATTTGAGATGACCCTGGTATATCCAGCTAGCATTGTTCAGCGCAGATTTTCTCAACATTGGCTGCTGTGTTGATGTCTGGACCAGATTAGCCATGTTGGGGGCATGAACATTTTAGGATGTGTAACAGCACTTCTAGCTTCAATCAAGTAGATGCCAATAGTATGCCTCTGCTAGTTGTCCAGTTTTGATAATAAAAAATGTTTCCGCACATTGCCAAATATTCCCTGAGTGAAAAAATTCATTCCAGTTGAAAACCACCGGCCTGGTAGGGTGGGGCCAGTGGTGGATGATGGAAATCTGTGATTTAAATTTAACAGGGAGATCGAGATTTGATAGAGAGTACGTAATTCCTTAGCATTTGTTGATGATACATAAAACTTAATTGATGATTACTTTTCAAAGTTGGCCTTAAAATATGTGAGAGCAATAATTCATAATTTGGGCCATTTCAGTAATTTTCTGCTATGTATATGTTCATGAAAATATAACATTTTATGAAGGATAACTTATGTGAAATTGGATGACTCATAAATCATAAAATAAAAAGGGAATTAGCTTCAAAAAGTTACTCCATCAGGGAAGAGAAAAATATATAGGCCAAATTAAATCCAATTTTTAAAAATTTCACATAATGCAAATGTCTGCCATATCTCTATGAGTCAACTTTAGGATATTTTACATAAAAGTATGCTCTTAATGTAATTTAAATACTTGCCTTTTAGACATTCCTTAAGGTAAGTAATAAACATAATACGACACACAGTCCTTAAGGTAAAGGAATAAACATAGTACAACATATAGTCCTTTTAGACAGTTCTTAAGGTAAGGAATAAACATAATACAACATACAGTCCTTAAGGTAAAGGAATAAACATAATACAACATAGACACTACTGAAAATATGTGTGTGTGTGTGTGTGTGTGTGTTTTACATTTTACTCTCTCATACCTTCTGCTTTACTTTCTACTAGTTATTCTGTGGAGAATATTGTTGTTTCTCTCCAAAAGATAACATGTTCTAAATTCATATTATTTAGGCTGTCATAAACTTAAAATATCTATAATCTTTTAGTTATAAAATTAGAAAATAAAATTTTAAAGAAAAAAGCTTATATAAACTTCTAATATCCTTTTTTGATTAAAAACCCCTCATCATAATGGGTATGGAAGAAACATACCTCAAAATAATATAGGTCATACATGGCAGACCCACAGCTAACATAATGCTGAATGGGGAAATTTTGAAGTCCTTTCCTCTAAGGATTGGAACAAGACAAGAATGCCCACTTTCACCACTTTTATTCGACAAAACACTAGAAGTGCTGGCGAGAGCAATTAGGAAAGAGAAAAAAAATAAAAGGCATCCACATTGGAAAGGAAGAAGTCAAATTAGCATTTGTTCATAGAAAACATAATCTTATACCTAGAAAAAGAAAACAGAACAGATACATTCATTAAAGTTGCAGGATACAAAATTAACATACAAAACCCACAAGCATTTATATGTGCTAATAGCAAACAATATGAAAAGAGAAATCAAGAAACCAATCGCATGTATAATAGCTACAAAAAATATAAAATACCTAGGAATCAATCTAACCAAAGATGTAAAATTTCTATCCTTGGTAAACTATAAAACTTTGATGAAAGAAATGGAAGAGGACACACAAAAATGGAAATACATTTTATGCTACAGATTAGAAGAATGAATATTGTTAAAGTGACAATATTGTTACCTGTTGGAAGGTCTTTACTGTGAGTTGTCCAGGTTCTGGGCATGTTGAGCAAATAATTGAACAAAACGCACAAAGAAACAAAAGAACGAAGCAATGAAAGACAAAGCAACAAAAGGAAAGAGAAAAAAAAAAGTGCAGGTTTACTGAAGAAGTGAAAGTACAATTCACAGAGCGGGAGTGGGCTCGAGCAAGCGGCTCAAGAACCCCTCTCCACCATTAGGGTTTTTATTAAGCCAAAAGAATCCGGCAACGCCACTAGGGGCTGTTTTGAAGCCTCCAATTAGATACACCTTATGAGGGCCTGTGGTCAATCGGAGACTGAAGTGGAAACTTCTGTCTTGTTGTCTGTGTCTTCACAGGAGTGAAGGTGTGGCCTGTATGCAGCCCAATCTTGCCTAGAACTGCTGCACCTGCTGTTCTTTTGCTTATACCTTAACCCTTGGTTACCACAGTTCCCTATTGTCATGTCTCAGTACTTTCCAAAGCAATGTAAAGATTCAGCGGAACCCCCATCAAAATATCAATAACATTCTTCACAGAAATTAAACAAAAAAAATCCTAAAATATATATGGAACCACAAATACCCAGAATAGCCAAAGCAAACCTGACCAAAAAGAACAAAACTGGAGGCATCACATTACCTGGCTTTAAAATTTACCACAAAGCTATGGTAACCCAAACAGTAGGGTACTGGCATAAAAACAAACACTTAGATTAATGGAACAGAATATAGAGCTCAGATACAAACTGACAATTTACAGCCAACTCATCTGTGACAAAGGCATTAAGAACATACAATGCGGAAGGAACAGGCTTTTCAATAAATGGTTCTGGAAAAAACTGGAAAACTATCTACAGAAGATTGAAACTAGACCCCTGTGTCTCATCATACACAAAAACCAACTTGAAATGAATTAAAGACTTAAGTGTAAGATCTGAAACCACTAAACTACTAGAAGAAAGCATTGGGAAAATACTTGAGGACATTGGTCTTGGCAGCTATTTTTTTGTGTGTGAGACCTCAAAAGCACAGGCAACCAAAGCAAATATAGATAAATGGGACTACGTGGAGCTACAAAGCTTCTGCACAGCAAATGAAACAATCAGCAAAGTGAAGAGACAACCTACAGAATGGAAGAAAATATTTTCAAACTACCCATCTGACAAGAGATTAATAATTAGATTATATAAGGAGCTGAAATAACCCAATAGGAGAAAAAGCAAATAACCTGATTTTTAAAATGAACAGATGAGTTGAACAGACATTTCTAAAAAATAAGACATACACATGGCCAATGGATATATGACAAAATGTGGTATCATCTCACCCCAGTTAAAATGGCTCATATCAAAAAGACAGGCAGAAACAGATGCTGCTGAGGATGTGGAAAAAGGGGAACATTTATACACTATTGATGGAAATGTTAATTCCTACTGCCACTGCGGAGACCAGTATGAAGTTTTCTCAAAAAAACAAAAAACAAAAAAACCAAACTAAAAATAGAACTACCATATGATCCATAATTCCACTACTGAGTATACACCCAAAAGAAAGGAAAACAATATAGTCAGGAAGTATCTGCACCCTTATGCTCATCGTAGCCCCATTTGCAATAGCCAAAATATGGAATCAACCTAAGTATTCATCAATGGAAGAATGGATTAAAAATGTATATATACACAATGGAATATCATTCAGCCATAAAAAAGAATGAAATACTGTCATTTACAGCAACATGAATGAAACTGGGGTTATGATGTTAAATGCAATAAGCCAAACACAGAAAGATCAATACTGCTTGTTTTTACTCACTTGTGGGAGCTTAAAAATTGGATCTCATGAAGATAGAGCATAGACTGGTGGTACCAGAGGCCAGGAAGGGTGGCAGGAGGTGGCATGCAAGGATAGAAAGAGTATAAATATAATTATTACCACTGAACTATACACATAAAAATGACAAAGATGATTACTTTTGTATGTATATTTTACCTCAATAAATTTTTTAGAAAGCATACTATTGCAAAATCTTAATAGATAAGGTGAATTTATGAAGTGTGTCAAAATGAATACTTATACTTTTAAAATCTTGAATTTGTAACATTTTTTTGAAGAGAAAAAGGAGCAAATCTTCTTTCTTAGGTTTTTGGGGTTTTGCTAATCTGTAGAGCAATAGCCTCAACACTCCTACATAAAAAGGGGGTTGGGGAGGGGGAGGGGAGAACTGCTTCAAATTAAATTCTCCCTTCAGAGTTACATGGTACAAATTAGTATATTAGCAGCTCTGAGAAGACTTACAATAAAAGTATCTTTAACTTTGTTCAACCCAGTTTGTTGAATTCTATAGACACAATATAGATTTTGATGTACTAAGGTTTCTTTTTATATATACTTGGCATCTAATTTGTACTGTTCCTCTTATGTCTCTTGACATTAAAAAGTGTTGCTCCTTCTCTGCGCTGAATGCTGAATAAATGTTACTAATGGTTCCTTCATTATATCTGAAAGCAGTTACCAAATGTATTTACTCTTTTGTATTTTAATGTATCTATTTATATTCTTTTAATAGACTATAAACTTTTTCAGGGAAGAAGTCATCACTCACATTTTTTATGCCACTCTACCATGTGGTAGAGTATTATTCAGCCATAAATATGTCTACAGCTGCCATATGGTACTAAAAAAGCACCTCTACTTCACCTATGAAAAGAGAGTTTCCAAGGTCTTTTCATTTTTTCAGTAGATTAGAAGACTGGTTGATTGAAGCACACAGTTTTCTGTACAAGTAGAAGACTAACAGCATTCAAAAGTAGCACATTAGTAAATGGCTAGGAAGATAGCACAAAAGTGTGTTTGTGTGTGTGTGTGTGTGTTGTTGTTGGTGTGGGGTCTCCACATGTGGGCCAATCTTGGCTGATATTATTATTACTATTATTATCAGTGTTACTACTATTGTTTAGCACTGAATTACAAATATAGCACACTGAAATACAGAAAACAGAACTCTCTCCCATCAAAGCACCCTGGTAGAAACTGAAGTTATCTAACAAGATAGAGGTTTCAGTTTAGTTTCTCAAAACCAGATAAAACAAACAAAATAACTCTACCATAGCAATCTGGAATTTCAATTCTAAAAAAATACATGACCACACCTAGAGTCTTTCACCTGAAGAGAAAACCTCATTTAAAACACTTAGCTGAATAGGAAGTCATTTTATCGATTTTTGTTTCAAAAATATTTACTCAAGGGACAATGGAAAGTGTTGATTTAGTGGAAAAGACAAGTAATATATTCACCAGTAAGACACTTAAAAATTAATGAACTTATTACAACAATGATAGATACATAAAAATGTACATGTTTGCAACAAGGTTATGAGCTATAACATCAGAGGCTGATGGTAACAGAGTAACTAATTACTACTAGAATGTAGACTTTTTTCTTTGTCAGAACCATGTTTTTACATTTGCAACTTTCATATTACTTTAGTCACAATTTCATATGTATTGCTATAAACACATATTTCAAATACTGGGTGGAAACTAAGGCAGCCAGATAGCTCAATAAACTAAGTGACAGAATGGAATCTCAGAGATAAAACTTCTCCTCTGTATAACCTTAGGTCTAGGAAGATGATCTTAGTTTGAATGGCTCTTGTTAGGTAACTCTTCTAAGTTCAGTATTTCTCTGTAACATAATTGTAGTTATTTAATAAGTATCATAGATATTATAAATTTGTGTCCAACCTATATTCTGATAAGAGAGTTAGCATGAATCACAGATCTGCAACTAAGCAGCCAGCCTCATCATCATTATCCTTCAACTACCTCTGTCTATGTGTTTCAAATCTTCCATTCAATTTGGCAAAAATTTTTTGTAAACCTGCACAGGTGCAGAAGCAGTTGATAGCACCAGGTTGGCAAACAGGCAGGCCAAAGAGGGCAGGACAAAGCAAATATAAACATGGGTTTCTTGGAAGCCGTTTCCATCCACATGCAATAGGAACAGCTAAAAAAAGTCAGTTTCCCTGCCAGAGTCTGTGGAAGGCTATAAAAGACTGTCATTACCCTTGAGACACAAGGAATGTCTTTAAGGTTCAATGCTAGGACTGTAATACTACTTCAGTGCGTGATTATGGGCAAGTCTCTTGTATGTTCTGGGCTTCAGTTTTGTTTCCTCTAAAATGGTTGGAATAATGCATCATTTAGAGGACTGGTGTGAAATTTTAATAAGATAACATGCTTGATTGAGCAGAGACATAAATTCAACAGGATATTAACTCAATTGACATATTTATATGCTATATACTGTGACAAATGAGGGGAAACAGTGTTAAATATCTGTCTCCTGTTAGTAACTTATTTTCTGGGCTTTAGCTAGGCTTATAACCTCCAGGAGGAAAGACATTTTCTAGTTTCTCTTTATAGCCAAATGTGGCCATGTGGTTAAATTTTGACTGATATTAGCAAAAGTGTTCTGTACTGCTTTCAGTTATCTTGTTTAAAAAGAGGGTGATAACCTTTCTTTGTCTCTTGCTCTTCTGCTGACTGAAATGTGAACATAGTAGCTGGAGCTCAAGTAGCCATCTTGGACCATTAAGTATATTTTATGTATTGAAGATGGCAGAACAACTTGGTCCCTGCAAAATTTGTGAAGCCACCTTATCAGTCACTTATCTATACCATGAAACTATCCTGTAACATGAATGGAAAAATATACTATAATTTTAAATATTCTGAATTTTCTCTTGGCACTGTTAAGGGTCACCTTGCTTGTTGTTGTGAAGCAGACAGAAACACTTCATGTCTTCATACAGCTTATATTCTAGTGGAAAAGGTTGGGAGGGGGCGAGAAACAGAATTATTCAGCCTTTCCATTTCTAGAGCCCACATTCTTGTGTGATGGAGAGCCTTGTATTTGGTCCTGTGCTGATGGTTAATTAATAATGCATTTACCCGGACCTAATATAAGACATAGTGAACCTAAGCCTTTCAGAATGAGACCTTTGATAAATTGAATTGTTCACAAAATGCCAGTCTTTGATGCCACACAAAACGATTCCCTGCTGTCTTCCTTAGATCTCTGAGTTAATAGGATTTTCAAAGCTCATTCTACAAAATTCCATAAAGACTGACTCTTCATTCAATGTGATACGGATATATGGTGTGTAAGAAAAGACTGGTGGCCTTTAAAGCTGTGAGAAGTAGTTTCAGATCAAATAGTGAGGTGCTATGTATTCTAAAGGTTTAGAGTAAGCAGAAATTAGTATGTTTGTAAGCAAAATAGAATTTTTATTAACTAAGTGTAGATATTGTCAAATGGGAAAGGAGTGGACATGTGGAAAGCAAATGAGGAGGCAGCTACAGTATCCTCAGTGCCATTTTTGTTGGGTCTCTTTTCCTTGACATTAGAAGGGCCAGTGACCCTCCAAAGCCAACTTATATAATTGACTTCAATATAGTCATATTAAGTTAATTCCCAGAAGGAAAACAGTGTCTAATAAGTCCTGTCTGAGTTGTTCTAAACAAACATAAAAACATATAAACAAGTAACAAACAAGCAGTGGTCTTTCAATATGAGAAGAGTAATGAAAAAGCAATCAGAATTGCAGAAGCTGAAGGAGAAAGCAATCACCAAATAAACATCTATCTAAGAACTTTTATTGAAAGTTTTTTTAAAAAGAAGCAAGTTTTGTAGACCATGGTGCTAAGCATCAGTTGCTAAAGTTTTAGGTGATCAGTTTGATTCCTGCTGATAGATCCCGGAGCCGAGCCATCAAAGGAACTTATGTCTTTATTCAGAAAAGAACAAATTGCTCACAACGTCTTTCTGAATCTCGATTTTCTACTCCAGGAAACTAGAATAAGGAAGGATATTATTAATTTCTTTTTTAAGAAAAATTATAAAATGATGATGGAAGTAGGTATACAGGTATAAAAATTACAGCAGCAGCAGCAGCAGCAGCAGCAGCAACAATAACAATGATTGAATTTAAGATTTTCAATACACCTACCTCTCCAACCTGATTTTGTGCTTCTTTTTACCTCACTCTTATCTATCTTGGTCTTCTCTCGGTTCTGCAAATATGCAAAGATATATTTTAACTTAGAGCTTTGCATAGGCTGTTCACTCTGTCCAGAATTGCTCTTTTTCTGACCCTTTGCTTAGTTGCCGCATTCCCTCATCGAAACATTAGCTCACCTCCTTAACATTATCTCATCTCCTTCCCTCTATTTCCTTATCTATCTCTTTTTAAAAAATTATACTTGATTGATTTCTTCCTGTATCATAGAACATTGGTGTTGTCTTTTCTCAATTTTTCAATTGTATTATCTATTTTTCTCAGCACTGAGCACTCAGGGACCAACTAGCACAGTGTCTAGCAGATTGTGGCTTAATGGTGATACTGGTTGAATGAGTAAATAAATAAAAAGTGTTGCATATTTTTCTTGCTTAGCTTGCTGAAAGTATAGTTTCTAAAATATGAAACCATTTAGCATGTAGTACTGAAGCAAATGTATTTGGTATAAAGTGACAAAATTTCTTGTATAACAAAATAATTTTATTAAATAATTACTAGAATACTGTCATTATGATAATGGCAAAGTCTATATGCAGCGGTCCGTATCTTTATGAGGCAACTAATAACACAACAGTTTTTTTTTCTTAAAACAATGTCAATTTGTAAGATTTATTTCTAAATAGGAAGTCAGTATTCTCTTACTGATACCTACAAAGTAGCCTGTTTACAGTTTTCATTAGCACAGTTTACTTCAAATATATGGAAGTAAATTATTTCACTTTCTTGACTTAGAATAAGCATGTAGGCAGATCAGTAAAATAATATTCTGAAAACTTTCTATCAAAATGAATTTGGTATGCCCACTTTCTATAGGTCAACTGGTTATCATGCAAATTAAATAAATATTTCCAGTAACAATAAATAAAGCCAGATTCAGAGAAAATATAACTGGTTGATAAATATTATTAGAGATATCAAAATGAGTATATGTATTTATAATTTTTCTTCAATGTTCATGCCTAAAAATTAATAAATATATACATCAATAATTGTAAAGCTATTAGAAACTGAAATTAAATAAAATATATTGCATGTAATGTCTGTGCTGTAGACAATGGTTTAGGTGTCATATTAACTTTTGGCCATTCTACAATATGACTTTTAAAGTTATTAAAAATAAGACAAATTTTGTGAGTTGGGAAGCACTAAAATACAATTTCAATGTCTAATTCATAGTGAAATATTTCATTAGCCTTAAATAGAAACAAAATTGGAAAACACATTAATTATGCTATAGTCTGTACTGAATAAGTGTCTACTATAAATAAAGATACTGAATTTCTAAAATATAGAATTAGTAGGTTATGCATTTAACAAATATAAAATGATTCATAAAGTAATTAGCAAATTTATACATTGTTTTTCCCCAAATATATACCTATAATGCATATCCCAGAAAACCTTAGTCTTAGAAACTAACTACTTTTCTAAGAATGAATAGGCTAAGCACTTAACATTTACATCTTAAGGAAAGCCTTTATAAAATGAAAACAGCACCATTAAAATCTACAGAGTTCTAAGCTGAAAATCAGGATAGATCAAAATTAAAACAACAACAAAAATAAAACAAAGCAAAAAAATATGGTGATAAATGTATAAAGTAAATAATCAAGTTATAAAAGTATTCTAAGATTTATTAGGGAGGTCTTATAATTATATCATCTAACATTCCATAAAAATCTTTACATTAGGATAATGAAATCATCTGGGGAATTTGCTGTTCCAAGAAATTACTACATAACCAGAAATGTGTGAGTAATGTCCTTTTCTATTTCTTTCTCTTTAAAGGTGCTGATGCATGTTAACTGCATGACTGAAAGAGGGAAATTCTGCACCACAATGTCTATGGAAAGTGGTAAGTCCTCTGGCATATTTAACAACATGCTTTGTTTTGAGGATAATGAGGACATTACAAGCTGTTTGTGCCTTTTGTCTAAAAATTTCTACCAGAGGCTCTTTTCAAACACCGTGGTTTTCAGTGCCTGATTCCTGTAGAGTCCAAGTCTGGTTTTGCTGCAGCATCAGCTGGTACTCATGCTTGTTGAGGCCTGTGTGCCGTTCGTGGGAACATACTTATCTTTGTGAGAAATTCACTCACTTTAGGTGCTCTTCCAGGGGGGCAAAACTTTAATCAGCTTTTCAACCTAAGATTCTTCTGTTTGAAATTCTGAGTGCAGCTACGTATATTAACTTGCCTTGCCCCAACCTGAACAGGACTGAAGCGAAAGTAGTAACTGGCATACTGTAATGATATGAAAGACCATATTAAATAAATACCATGAGATAGTATTGAGCCCTTTGAATTTTTCAGAAGGACAGTAATGTTCTATCAAGAAAATTATAGTTGAGTATTTTGATTGAGGTGACAAAGCTTAGTCTTAAATAATGAACCATAATGGGCAACTGGCTTGAACAAGGAATTCCTTTTTCTTAAACATGTCATTGCTCTGCAATTAGAACAAGATGATATATCACAGGGAAAACATTTCAGTGACACTGCCTTACCTACTATAAATTTGTCCAGCAGACTTTATGACTTGATAAGCACAGATAAGAGCTAAGAGAACTCTTTGAGGAACTACTAAAGAACATAGAAGAAAATTACCTGAATTCTCAGCATAAAGTCTTGAGAATAATCAAAATAATCGTATGGTTACAAAAATAGAAGTGATTTGGTATAGAAGATAGAACCACATAGAATATGGTTAACTACATGTTAAATAGGGTTTTTAAAGGAGATAGAAAAAATAAATGAGAAAGTATTTTTTCTTTCTATGTATGTGTGCGTACATAAAATGAAAGCATATAAGAATTAACTGAACATCTAGGAGGCTGAAATCATTATAACATGGGATTAGAGCTATGGGATCATTTTTGCCAATATCATGTGAAATTTCTTAGTGTTAGAAATCTTTATACAAATAAAAAAGAAGAGCAAATAGTATAATGAACTTCCTTGTACCCATCATCTAGCTTCAAAAGTTATCAACCTTGGCCAACCTTGTTTCATCTATGTACCTTCCCATACAGCCCCACCTGGATATATAATATGACATTTTTTTGCAGGATGATACAACTCCAAAGTCTATAATTGTGCTTTCTTCAAGTACATAGGACAAGTTAAATGTAAAAAAAAATCCAACAACACACACACACACACACACACACACTCTACACACATGCACCCCTTATAATGCACTCAATAATATAAGAAAATAATTTGGTATTGTGAAAACATCAAATTATGAAATGTGCCTTTTTAATGACTTCTGGATAATTAATAATAAATACATAATTATGCTCTTAAAATGACTAAATGTTGTATCTTCTGCTTTTTGAAGTTTGTGAACATTCTACTCGAATTTGAAGCCTGAAATTTAGATGGCCCTTACTCTTTCAGGCTTTCTGAGGAATTCTTCATGGGATTATTCTGTGTATTTTAAGTCAAAAGATAAGAAATGACCTTATTCGAATCATAACATTAACCCCCAAATTGCACAAAAGATTTCTAATAATCCTAGTATTTCATACATCAGACAAAAGATCAAGGGGAAATTCTAAATGTCAGGAAGATAGCTAATATAAAAACACTGATGACTGATTGGTTAAATAAAATTATAAATACACTATGCTACTTCAGCGTCATTATTCTTTGTGATCTACACATCTAATGAAACGTATATTTGCTGAACATGGTAGGTGGGTCAGCAAAATAAAAAAGAAACAAAACAAACTACATATGTGAAGTCATTAGCCAGTCACTTTGGCTTAGTTTACTAACATGAGAATTGTTTCTGGCCAGGAAAAAAAAAATCAGAGCCCATTGTTTACTCAAGATATTACTTGGTTCTCTGTGAGAAGCTCCAGAAGTTTTTACAGAAACCATTTTTGGTCTAATTTCCCTTGAGGTTTTTATACTAGCCAAGGATATGAAAGAAAGAGAGAAAATATTGGCCTAAACTCTACAGTGGTATCTAACTTGGTTTTCTTATGTTGCTAAGTTGATTAAAATGTATTTCCAGAACCAAAAACCCTCACTGTGATAGATTTTTTTTTTAGTAACGTAAATGAAAGACACATTTACGTAATCCTACAAGTGACAGGTAAATCCTGCAGTATTATACTTACTGCTGTATTAGAAAACATTATAACCACCTTGTTATTTTATAAGTAACCTTACAAAATACAGTAATTCCTTATTTCATAATTAATACCAAAAATTACAATTGTAATGGCTTTAGTGGCTTAAAGCTATAAAATTAATATTGAGAGTGGTTTCAAATCCAAAATATTATTTATTTCCTGTAGTAATCATAAGACTAAAAGAGGTATCGGAAGGAAAAACTGCCTCCAATGAAGGTTAGCCATGGAGAAGATACATTTGGATTTGGCTTCAGGTACAGACTGTCAGTTTGCTTTATCCTTTTGAAATCAGAAGAAAAACATCTCTGAAATCCCTGGGAAAGTGTACACTTTACTAGAGATGGCATCATCTGTAATCTTGTGCTTTTGGAGACCAAAATTTTTTAGTTTAATCTCAACAGAATGCTAGGGAGTAATTAGTGCAACAGAAGAAAGGAGAAAATAGGGAGGAGATGAGGGTGCAATAACAGGAAGAGAAATAAATGGATGAATATAAAGAAGGATATAGTGAAAGGAGCTGGTAGAGGAAATTTCGGGCTTTGGCTCTAACTACCCATGTGACTTTGGATATGTTATTTATTTTATCAGCACCAGTGTCTTTGTTTCCAAAAACAGAATCAAATACTTTTCTTCTAATAGTGTTATCATCAAATGAGACTATTTGGTAAAGTACCTGTATACAGTGGATGCCAAATAAATAGTAATTATGATTATTATATACATTTTCCAACCATCAAACAATTTTTTGAAAGTTTCAGAAAATAACTTTAAAATTAACTAATGAGCCAAAGATAATTAGTCTCATGAATTTATAAATATAATTCATTATTATGTTTTTTGTGTTTATGACACAGAGAAAAGAAACTTCAAGATTTTGAACATTTAATTGTACATACAGTTTCATGTTACAATTATATTGTGACACTTCAAAATTTTTGGTATCAGATTGTTTAGGTATTTACTCTTCACTTTATCAGAATTCATATGTCCTCCTAGGACAGAATTCCTTAAGCAAAGGATTTTCTTCCATGAACACGAATTCTTAAGCTATTGGTGTATTACTAGGGAGTGACATAAAATATATCCTTTCTCATCAGTTGATGCTAATCTCCAAATATCACAATCCATATATATAGTTTTCTAACCATTAACTATTTTAACCTTACACAATCCTGAAATAAAGATGAGAGAAATGTTCTCTTCCCCATATAGCCCACGTTCGTATAACACAATTGGAGTGCTCAGTTGCTATGGTGAGCATCATTCTAGAAGTACTTTTATAGGAAGTTTGATATGATATCACATAGTGTCTCATCAGATTTATGAAAATTTCTCAAAATGAGAAAGTACATTGCTGATCAGGAAATAAGACAAATGTCTATAGTGAACTTAAATATTTGGCTTTTTGCACAGCGACTATCTGGATTTACTGCAGCTTCAAGTTCTTTACAGGGTGGGAAGAGTGGTTGAAAGAATGGTTCTACTGTTTGCTTTATATCCTTGGGTATTTTGTTTTCTTATTTTGTTACAGTGCTTTGGATGTTTATTTCAGCAAACATCACAGGCAATGGAAAGCAACATTCGTTCGAGCCAGCTTTATTTTAATAGTTTTGCTCTCTCTGAGGCTGAAACCACTCTGGTGGGTTCCCTGGCAATGATCTGGTTTGCTGTTCAAGTCTTCAGCCCCACAGGGCTGTCTACTGACAGTAGCTGCGTGGCTCATTTTGGTTGCTTTGGCCTGGCAGCATTGCCAAATGGAGGGAAGGAAGAAAGCTTACCTAGTCTGGAGTTTCCTGCTTAGCCTGCTGTATTAGTTTGTTCTCATACTGCTATAAAGAAATTCTTGAGACTGGGTAATTTATAAAGGAAAGAGGCTTAATTGACTCACTAATCCACATGGCTGAGGAGGCCTCAGGGAACTTAACAATCATGGCGGAAGGTGAAGCAGGCATGTCTTCCATGGCAGCAGGCAAGGAAAAGAGAAGTGTGAGAGTACAGGGAAAACATTTATCCAAGCGAAATGTGGGGTTGGAGCCCTCACACAGAGTCCTCACTGGGATATTGCCTAGTGAAGCAGTGAGAAGAGGGTCACAGCCCTCCAAAACCCAAAATGGTAGATCCACCCACAGCTTGCACTGTGCACCTAGAAAAGACATAGGCACTCAATGCCAGCCCATGAAGGAGCTACTTAAGGCCATGGGAGCCCACCCCTTGTATCAGCATGCCCAGATGCTAGACATGGAAATGAAGAAGATAATTTTTGAATCTTAAGATTTGATAATTGGCCCCGTGGATTTTGGACTTGCATGGGGCCTATCCCCTTTGTTTTGGCCAATTTCTCCTATTTGGAAAAGGTGTATTTACCCAATGTCTGTACCCCCATTGTATCTTGGAAAGAACTAACTTGTTTATTATTTTACAGGCTCACAGGCAGAAGGGACTTGCTTGTCTCAGATGAGACTTTGGACTATGGATTTTTGGATTAATGTTGGAATGAGTTAAGATATTGGGGGACTGTTGGGAAGGCATGATTGTGTTTTGAAATGTGAGGACATGAGAGACCAGGGGAGGGAGGGGCCAGGGGCAGAATGATATGGTTTGGCTCTGTGTCCCACCCAAATCTCATCTTGAATTGTAATCCCCACCTGTTGAGGGAGGGACCTGTAATCCCCACTGTGGAGGGAGGGAGGTGATTATACCATGGGGGCAGTTTCCCCCATGCTGTTCTTGTAATAGTGAATGAGTTATCAGGAGATTTGATTTTTTTTTTTTAATTGGAGTCTTGCTCTGTCACCCAGGCTGGAGTGCAATGGCATGATCTCAGCTCACTGCAACCTCCGCCTCCCGGGTTCAAGTGATTCTCCTGCCTCAGCCTCCTGAGTAGCTGGGACTTCAGGCAAACGCAACCACACCTGGCCAATTTTTGTATTTTCAGTAGAGACAGGGTTTCACCATGTTAACCAGGCTAGTCTCGATCTCCTGACCTCATGATCCACCCACCTCAGCCTCCCAAAGTGCTGGGATTACAGGCATGAGTCACCATGCCCAACCCAGTCTCAGGTATTTCTTTATAATAATGTGAGAACAGACTAATACACCACCATTTGTCACAACATCTATTTAGAACGAAATATGCACTCAAGATATGAAAAGTATGTGTGAGACGGGAGCAGGGTGTGAGTATGTGTGTGTGTGTAGGGGGAAAGCTTAGGGTGTAGTCACTAAATTACCTCCTAAAAGCCAATGCTTTTTCATCTCAAGCTGGAAGATACACCATGATATGTTTTTAGGAAGTTCATCGTGAGGCATATTTTGCTTTGAAGAGCATAAAAGAACTCTCCTGGGAATAGCAAAACAGATTATCTGAAGATTTCTAAAGGTTATAGAGTAAAATCTGGAAAAGTGTCCTAATTGTTGCCCTAATGACTCACCATATTCAGCCTCTCCCTTCCTCCCTTCCTTAATCATGCTGCTAATGCTTATTTTATGTAAAAACCTCAACTGGAACTAACTAGGGCATCTTTAGGGTAATGTTAGTTTCTAGGTAATAGTAATTTTCAATTAAAATTGCACAGTGTACCAGTGAATTGAAAGTCAGATAGAAGGATGTTATATTATGGACTTTTTGGTTTCTCTAATCAGCCCTACATCCCGCACATTTCTCAAAATTGGCAACGAGTATTTGGTTGTATTCAGTTTTACGCCACAGTGCTTATCTGGTCTCCATTCCTCTCTGTGGAGAGGAAACAAAATTCTCCCATAGATTTAGGCTCAGGTCTCCTCAGGCTGTAGTAAGGCCTGCATAGCTCAAGATAAGAGAAGAAAGCACTTCAAACAGCTAGGAATTAATCAGCCAGCTTGGCTTCAAGCTCGGTGTTACAACGGAGCAATTCACTTTCAGAAGCTCACTTACATTAACTGAAATTAAATGAGACAGGCTTGTTTAATTCTTGTATATAAAAGGCTCGTGAAGCACAGTTTAAACCAGTTACTTTGTGATGTCATGGAGCAGAGGGATAATTGAGCTCATTGGAAAGGGAAGAGCCCATGGGTTTGTATCAAAGAGCCGTTGGGCTGGCTTTTGAAACAATTTCCTTATGTCTTATTCATACCTATACAGCATTACATTTTATATTGTCCATTATCATTTAACCAGAATGTTCATCCCCTCCTCTTATGTCAGTATTATTTGTAATAGGAGAAGCTCCTTAGGGAATACATATGATAGTTTAATTGTTCTGTGAACCAATGTCTCTTAAGTCCTTTCTCATTGTATCTCAGAACATTTCTACATGCAAGCAATAGGATTAGTTTTCACTAGTTTAAAGTATTCTAGAAAACAGATTTTTGTTATACAGATGGATTTTAATAAAGGGCTCAAATACATAATAAACACAATCAGCCAACATATATCTCTGGCTGTTTCAAGTTTTCCAATCAGATATTTTATTTCACTAATAACAATATTTTGTGTATTTAGGTGTTTTATTTATATATTTATATTAGGATTAATTTTTTAATAACTTTTATTGAAAAACACATTAAATCTCAAGGATATATTTATGCAAAATTGACTAATTCTCTCCCAAAGTTTGAAAACTATGTACTGAACCAGTTTAGTAACTAAGGTTATCTATTTCCTAATTCAATGATTAGCCAATCGGAGCAATCAATGTATGCTAACGATAGGGCTAAGTGAAAAATCTCACAAGAATTTAAACATATGACTCTAAACTCAGAATCATCTGTTATAATGATTAAGCCACTTGCTCTCTATCAGATACTAGCCCATTAATTTAGTCAAAGATATCGAAAGCTTTTTGTTCTACAGGCTGTTAGTAAAGCAAATAAAACACTTATCTGTGTTATTGACAAGTTCTTAATAGATTCATTCATTAGACACTATAACCATTCACTAAGTTTTAGCCATGCAGAGATAAAAATTTAGGAGCATTTGAATGATTTGGGTGTTAATTAAAATTTGGTTCCTCATGAAGGTTAAAGTAGTTCAATACATTCAAAATATATTTTGTGGCTGTCTAGCCCAATAATAACACTTTAATTGTGACTTCTTCAGTCATTTTTATAAAAATAAAATAGGATTTGATGAAAAGTAAATTGAAAATTCATAACTCTTCACAAGGTGGTAGATTTTTTTTCTTAAATATTGATTTATGTGGAGAAATATTTCTATAGATGATCAATACACAAGGATTTAAATACAAAAAAGAACTGTTATTCTGTAACTCATAATGCTCTACATTAATTGAGAGGAAATTGACAGATGATGTTTACCATCCCACATGTACACATTTTGTCAAGATAATGACATGAAATGGCTGAGTACTACTGTTTCTAATATAAAAATGTAGATATAGTCCAAGCATTTATAAACAAAAGGAAGAATAATAGTCATGTATTCAAAGGGAGGAGCCAAGATGGCCAAATAGGAACAGCTCCGGTCTACAGCTCCCAGCGTGAGCGATGCAGAAGACGGGTGATTTCTCCATTTCCATCTGAGGTACCGGGTTCATCTCACTAGGGAGTGCCAGACAGTGGGCGCAGGTCAGTGGGTGCGTGCATCGTGCAGGAGCCGAAGCAGGGCGAGGCATTGCCTCACTTGGGAAGTGCAAGGGGTCAGGGAGTTCCCTTTCCGAGTCAAAGAAAGGGGTGACGGACGCACCTGGAAAATCGGGTCACTCCCACCCGAATATTGCACTTTTCGGACTGGCTTAAAAAACGGCGCACCATGAGATTATATCCCACACATGGCTCGGAGGGTCCTATGCCCACGGAGTCTCGCTGATTGCTAGCACAGCAGTCTGAGATCAAACTGCAAGGCGGCAGCGAGGCTGGGGGAGGGGCGCCCGCCATTGCCCAGGCTTGCTTAGGTAAACAAAGCAGCCAGGAAGCTCGAACTGGGTGGAGCCCACCACAGCTCAAGGAGGCCTGCCTGCCTTTATAGGCTCCACCTCTGGGGGCAGGGCACAGACAAACAAAAAGACAGCAGTAACCTCTGCAGACTTAAATGTCCCTGTCTGACAGCTTTGAAGAGAGCAGTGGTTCTCCCAGCACGCAGCTGGAGATCTGAGAACGGGCAGACTGCCTCCTCAAGTGGGTCCCTGACCCCTGACCCCCGAGCAACCTAACTGGGAGGCACCCCCCAGCAGGGGCACACTGACACCTCACATGGCAGGGTATTCCAACAGACCTGCAGCTGAGGGTCCTGTCTGTTAGAAGGAAAACTAACAAACAGAAAGGACATCCACACCAAAAACCCATCTGTACATCACCATCATCAAAGACCAAAAGTAGATAAACCCACAAAGATGGGGAAAAAACAGAACAGAAAAACTGGAAACTCAAATGCAGAGTGCCTCTCCTCCTCCAAAGGAATGCAGTTCCTCACCAGCAACGGAACAAAGCTGGATGGAGAATGACTTTGACGAGGTGAGAGAAGAAGGCTTCAGACAATCAAATTACTCTGAGCTACGGGAGGACATTCAAACCAAAGGCAAAGAAGTTGAAAACTTTGAAAAAAATTTAGAAGAATGTATAACTAGAATAACCAATACAGAGAAGTGCTTAAAGGAGCTGATGGAGCTGAAAACCAAGGCTCGAGAACTACGTGAAGAATGCAGGAGCCTCAGGAGCCGATGCGATCAACTGGAAGAAAGGGTATCAGCAATGGAAGATGAAATGAATGAAATGAAGCGAGAAAGGAAGTTTAGAGAAAAAAGAATAAAAAGAAATAAGCAAAGCCTCCAAGAAATATGGAGAAATATGGGACTAGGTGAAAAGACCAAATCTACGTCTGATTGGTGTACCTGAAAGTGATGGGGAGAATGGATCCAAGTTGGAAAACACTCTGCAGGATATTATCCAGGAGAACTTCCCCAATATAGCAAGGCAGGCCAACATTCAGATTCAGGAAATGCAGAGAACACCACAAAGATACTCCTTGAGAAGAGCAACTCCAAGACACATAATTGTCAGAGTCACCAAAGTTGAAATGAAGAAAAAAATGTTAAGGGCAGCCAGAGAGAAAGGTCGGGATACCCTCAAAGGGAAGCCCATCAGACTAACAGTGGATCTCTCAGCAGAAACCCTACAAGCCAGAAGAGAGTGGGGGCCAATATTCAACATTCTTAAAGAAAAGAATTTTCAACCCAGAATTTCATATCCAGCCAAACTAAGCCTCATAAGTGAAGGAGAAATAAAATACTTTACAGACAAGCAAATGCTGAGAGATTTTGTCACCACCAGGCCTGCCCTAAAAGAGCTCCTGAAGGAAACACTAAACATGGAAAGGAACAACCGGTACCAGCCACTGCAAAATCATGCCAAAATGTAAAGACCATCGAGACTAGGAAGAAGCTGCATCAACTAATGAGCAAAATAACCAGCTAACATCATAATGACAGGATCAAATTCACACATAACAATATTAACTTTAAATGTAAATGGACTAAATGCTCCAATTAAAAGACACAGACTGGCAAATTGGATAAAGAGTCAAGACCCATCAGTGTGCTGTATTCTGGAAACCCATCTCACATGCAGAGACACATATAGGCTCAAAATAAAAGGATGGAGGAAGATCTACCAAGCAAATGGAAAACAAAAAAAGGCAGGGGTTGCAATCCTAGTCTCTGATAAAACAGACTTTAAACCAACAAAGATCAAAAGAGACAAAGAAGGCCATTACATAATGGTAAAGGGATCAATTCAACAAGAAGAGCTAACTATCCTAAATATATATGCACCCAATACAGGAGCACCCAGATTCATAAAGCAAGTCCTGAGTGACCTACAAAGAGACTTAGACTCCCACACAATAATAATGGGAGACTTTAACACCCCACTGTCAACATTAGACAGATCAACGAGACAGAAAGTCAACAAGGATACCCAGGAATTGAACTCAGCTCTGCACCAAGTGGACCTAATACACATCTACAGAACTCTCCACCCCAAATCAACAGAATATACATTTTTTTCAGCACCACACCACACCTATTCCAAAATTGACCACATACTTGGAAGTAAAGCACTCCTCAGCAAATGTAAAAGAACAGAAATTATAACAAACTATCTCTCAGACCACAGTGCAATCAAACTAGAACTCAGGATTAAGAATCTCACTCAAAACCGCTCAACTACATGGAAACTGAACAACCTGCTCCTGAATGACTACTGGGTACATAACAAAATGAAGGCAGAAATAAAGATGTTCTTTGAAACCAACAAGAACAAAGACACAACATACCAGAATCTCTGGGACGCATTCAAAGCAGTGTGTAGAGGGAAATTTATAGCACTAAATGCCCACAAGAGAAAGCAGGAAAGATCCAAAATTGAAACCCTAACATCACAATTAAAAGAACTAGAAAAGCAAGAGCAAACACATTCAAAAGCTAGCAGAAGGCAAGAAATAACTAAAATCAGAGCACAACTGAACGCAAAAAACCCTTCAAAAAATTAATGAATCCAGGAGCTGGTTTTTTGAAAGGATCAACAAAATTGATAGACTGCTAGCAAGACTAATAAAGAAAAAAAGAGAGAAGAATCAAATAGATGCAATAAAAAATGATAAAGGGGATATCACCACTGATCCCACAGAAATACAAACTACCATCAGAGAATACTACAAACACCTCTATGCAAATAAACTAGAAAATCTAGAAGAAATGGATAAATTCCTCAACACATACACTCTCCCAAGACTAAACCAGGAAGAAGTTGAATCTCTGAATAGACCAATAACAGGATCTGAAATTGTGGCAATAATCAATAGCTTACCAACCAAAAAGAGTCCAGGACCAGATGGATTCACAGCCGAATTCTACCAGAGGTACAAGGAGGATCTGATACCATTCCTTCTGAAACTATTCCAATCAATAGAAAAAGAGGGACTACTCCCTAACTCATTTTATGAGGCCAGCATCATTCTGATACCAAAGCCAGGCAGAGACACAGCCAAAAAAGAGAATTTTAGACCAATATCCTTGATGAACATTGATGCAAAAATCCTCAATAAAATACTGGCAAATCAAATCCAGCAGCACATCAAAAAGCTTATCCACCATGATCAAGTGGGCTTCATCCCTGGGATGCAAGGCTGGTTCAATATACGCAAATCAATAAATGTAATCCAGCATATAAACAGAACCAAAGACAAAAACCACATGATTATCTCAATAGATAAAGAAAAAGCCTTTGACAAAATTCAACAACCCTTCATGCTAAAAACTCTCAATAAATTAGGTATTGATGGTACATATTTCAAAATAATAAGAGCTATCTATGACAAACCCACAGCCAATATCATACTGAATGGGCAAAAACTGGAAGCATTCCCTTTGAAAACTGGCACAAGACAGGGATGCCCTCTCTTACCGTTCCTATTCAACATAGTGTTGGAAGTTCTGGCCAGGACAATTAGGCAGGAGAAGGAAATAAAGGGTATTCGATTAGAAAAAGAGGAAGTCAAATTGTCCCTGTTTGCAGATGACATGATTGTATATCTAGAAAACCCCATTGTCTCAGCCCAAAATCTCCTTAAGCTGATAAGCAACTTCAGCAAAGTCTCAGGATACAAAATCAATGTACAAAAATCACAAGCATTCTTATACACCAATAACAGACAAACAGAGAGCCAAATCATGAGTGAACTCCCATTCACAATTGCTTCAAAGAGAATAAAATACCTAGGAATCCAACTTACAAGGGATGTGAAGCACCTCTTCAAGGAGAACTACAAACCACTGCTCAAGGAAATAAAAGAGGATACAAACAAATGGAAGAACATTCCATGCTCATGGGTAGGAAGAATCAATATCGTGAAAATGGCCATACTGCCCAAGGTAATTTACGGATTCAATGCCATCCCCATCAAGCTACCAATGACTTTCTTCACAGAATTGGAAAAAACTACTTTAAAGTTCATATGGAACCAAAAAAGAGCCCGCATCGCCAAGTCAATCCTAAGCCAAAAGAACAAAGCTGGAGGCATCACACTACCTGACTTCAAACTATACTACAAGGCTACAGTAACCAAAACAGCATGGTACTGGTACCAAAACAGAGATACAGATCAATGGAACAGAACAGAGCCCTCAGAAATAACGTCGCGTATCTACAACTATCTGATCTTTGACAAACCTGACAAAAACAAGCAATGGGGAAAGGATTCCCTATTTAATAAATGGTGCTGGGAAAACTGGCTAGCCATATGTAGAAAGCTGAAACTGGATCCCTTCCTTATACCTTATACAAAAATCAATTCGAGGTGGTTTAAAGACTTAAACATTAGACCTAAAACCATAACAACCCTAGAAGAAAATCTAGGCATTACCATTCAGGACATAGGCATGGGCAAGGACTTCATGTCTAAAACACCAAAAGCAATGGCAACAAAAGACAAAATTGACAAATGGGATCTCATTAAACTAAAGAGCTTCTGCACAGAAAAAGAAACTACCATCAGAGTGAACAGGCAACCTACAAAATGGGAGAAAATTTTCGCAACCTACTCATCTGACAAAGGGCTAATATCCAGAATCTACAATGAACTGAAACAAATTTACAAGAAAAAAACAAACAACCCCATCAAAAAGTGGGCGAAGGACATGAACAGACACTTCTCAAAAGAAGACATTTATGCAGCCAAAAAACACATGAAAAAATGCTCATCATCACCGGCCATCAGAGAAATGCAAATCAAAACCACAATGAGATACCATCTCACACCAGTTAGAATGGCAATCATTAAAAAGTCAGGAAACAACAGGTGCTGGAGAGGATGTGGAGAAATAGGAACACTTTTACACTGTTGGTGGGACTGTAAACTAGTTCAACCATTGTGGAAGTCAGTGTGGCGATTCCTCAGGGATCTAGAACTAGAAATACCATTTGACCCAGCCATCCCATTACTGGGTATATACCCAAATGACTATAAATCATGCTGCTATAAAGACACATGCACACGTATGTTTATTGCGGCATTATTCACAATAGCAAAGACTTGGAACCAACCCAAATGTCCAACAATGATAGACTGGATTAAGAAAATGTGGCACATATACACCATGGAATACTATGCAGCCATAAAAAATGATGAGTTCATGTCCTTTGTAGGGACATGGATGAAACTGGAAACCATCATTCTCAGTAAACTATCGCAAGAACAAAAAACCAAACACCGCATATTCTCACTGATAGGTGGGAATTGAACAATGAGATCACATGGACACAGGAAGGGAAATATCACACTCTGGGGACTGTTGTGGGGTGGGGGGAGGGTGGAGGAATAGCACTGGGAGATATACCTAATGCTAGATGACGAGTTGGTGGGTGCAGCGCACCAGCATGGCACATGTATACATATGTAACTAACCTGCACAATGTGCACATGTACCCTAAAACATAAAGTATACTAAAAAAAAAAGAAAAAGAAAATCAGAAAAAAAATGTCATGTATTCGTACAGTGGAATATTATATGACAGCAAAAAATGAATAAACCAAACAATCACATATATTGAAAGACTATCAAAAGTTTATTTTGAAAGATGAAAGCAAGCTCTACTTGATAGCAGTATAATCCCTTATCTGTAAATGTCAAAACCAGCCAAAATTCAGGAATATAAATAAATAAATATATTATTTATATATATATATATATATATATATATATATATATATATATATATACATATATGTTTGAGACACAGTCTTGCTCTGTCGTCCAGGCTGGAGTGCAGTGGCGTGATCTCGGCTCACTGCAAGCTCCGCCTCCCGGGTTCACGCCATTCTCCTGCCTCAGCCTCCCTAGTAGCTGGGACTACAGGTGCCTGCCATCACGCCTGGCTAATTTTTTGTGTCTTTAGTAGAGATGGGGTTTCACCATGTTAGCCAGGATTGTCTCGCTCTCCTTACCTCGTAATCCGCCAACCTCAGCCTCCCAAAGTGCTGGGATTACTGGTGTAAGGGAATATATTTTTATGGAGATTCGTACAAATAGGTTGAACTAAGTAGAAAAGCAAAATAATATAAAATATATCTAAAGCACTATGTGCCAGACACTTTCAACAAAATACAATATATATTCTTCACTAATATTATGATTCCCATTCAAATATAGGAAATGACATACAGAGAGGTTAAGCAATGGCCTCTAAGTCACACAGTTATAAAGTAGGAGATCCAGTACTTAAATCTAGCAGCCTAGCTCACAAGTTTTTGAGCCTAGCTCAATGAGCCTGGCTCAATGAGTTTGTGCTCATTCACTGTCCTCTATAGCCTAGAGGGGATAATCAACAAAATTCACCATAGTGTTTACTTCTTGGAAGAGTTGGGGAAGCAGTAGGATAAAGCGTTTGGGAAGGGACTTAGAGAAAGCTTCAAAGTAAAGATATTTTTTCTTTTAGACAGTATTTATATATATATATATATATGTTCGTTTTATTATTTCTCTTTACAACACACATATGCTACATACAGGGTTTATCAAATTTTTATGTTTTTATTTAGATTTATATATTTCACAATTACAGGAGAATATCTGAGAATCTTGCTACTCTCAGCAGAATTAATCAAATCACTATGGTAACAGAAGTCTACTTTTCTTTAATGAAGTAAAAAAAGTGTTTAAAAATTAACACATTTGGTAATGAATTTTTCTGTTACTTTGGTTTATAGTCCATTTTTTCACCCTGGGAGTGGGTAGAATGAAAAGTGCTGATAAGTGATTGAATGTATACCAACACTGAAGAGAAGAAATAAAAGGACATACAATGACCTGGTGCTTTGACTTTGAAAGCTGAGATCAGTACTTCACATATTTTTTTCTTTTATTTCAAGATATTAAAATCTGCAAGGTAGTAGTAAAAAGCTATTAGCAGCAAACGTTAATTGAGCACTTTATATGTCAAAGGCTTTGTGATAGGTACTAGCATATATAATATTTTATTTCATGTTTACATCAAACTGAGAGAGGTGTTTTATTATGATACCCATTTTCAAATGAGAACAGAAGGCTAAGATAGGTTACATAACACTAATTTTCACCCAACTAGCAAGTTGCGGAGCTACAGTTAGGGTGCAATTCTTTATGATTCCAAAGGTAGTGCTCTTAATCATTAATTCTATTTGAATTTTGGTTTATTTTCATGTGAATTTTTGAATATATAACAGAGTTGAAAGAATTTTACAATGAACACCTGTTGCATTAGTCTGCTTGGGTTGCCATAAAAAAAAATACAGACTGAGTGGATTAAACAACAAAAATTTATTTTCACAATTCTGGGGGCTGATAAAAATGTTTTATTAGATATTTATGCTACTCCATTCCTTTATTTATCCATCCAACAATCTTCCATTTGATGCATTTAAAGGAGGGCCATGAACATTCCCATAGAAAGTTCCCATTATAGAGAGCCATAAACTTTCCCATAATACCTTACCATATGCAATATTAATTGGAGTTCAAAATTTGATGCCTTTTATGTAAAATTTACATATAACAAAATGCACAAATCTTAAGTGTGCAATTCAGTGGATTTTGGCAAGTGCCCATTCATTTGTAAACCGAACCTCAATCAAGATATAGAACACCATTTTCCCAGAAATTTCTCTCATCCTCTTTTCAAATTAACTCCTAATTCTGCCTTCTGGCAACCATTGTTCTAGTGCTTTTCTGCCATCAGTTAGAGTCACCTGATCTAGAACTTCACATAAGTGAACAATATAAAATGTACTCTTTTTTTGTAAAGCTCATTTGACTGAGCATAATGTTTTTGAGATTTACCCATGTTGTTGGAGTTGTCAGTAGCTTGACTCTTTAAATGTGGAATGGTATCCCATTGTATGAATATATTATAGATTATTTACTAGTTGTCCTATTGGCAGGAAGCTGGGTCATTTCTAGTTTGTGAGTATTATGAACAAAGCTGTTTTAAAGTTACGAAAGTTTTCTGTGGGCATGTATTTTCTTTTCTTTTAGGTAACAATGTAACATTAGATTGCTGGGTCTACAAAGCTGTTTTAAAGTCACAAAAGTTTTCTGTGGGCATGTATTTTCTTTTCTTTTAGGTAACAATGTAATGTCAGATTGCTGGGTCTTAAGTATATGTTTAGTTTTGAAAGAAAACACCAGATTTTTTTCAAAGTGCATATACACTTTTTTACTCCCAGCAAACACTGTATGGTACCACCTCCACACCCTCACATCTAGTTGTTGTTATCAGTCTTTAAAAATTTCAGCCGTTCTGATGAATGCGTAATAATGTCTCATTGTGGGTTTAATTTGAATTTCTCTGATGATAATTATGTTGAGCTCTTTCTTATATGCTTATAGGCCATTTGTGTAAGGCATAACTTGTTTTATTGTGCTACACAGATAGTGTGTTTTACAAATTGAAGGTTCGTGGCAACCCTGCGTTGAGCAAGTCTATCAGCATTATTTTATTTTAACAGCATGTGCCCTCTTTGTGTCTCTGTGTTAGTTTTTGGTATGTCTTACAATATTTCAAACTTTCCCACTATTGTTATGTATGTTCTGATGATATGTGATCAGTGACTTTGATGTTACTATTGTAATTAATTGTTTTGGGGCACCACAAAATGTGCCCATATGAGATGGCAAACAATCCGTAAGTTCTAACTGTACCACCAAATGGCCATTCCCCCATCTCTCCTCTCCCTCTCTCTCCCTCTCTCTTTGGGCCTCTCTATTACCTAAGACAAAACAATACTCATATTAGAATAGTTGATAACCCTACAATGCCTCTAAGTGTTTGAGTGGAAAAAAAGTGTGGTACATTTTGTGTTTTAAATCAAAAGCTAGCCATGATTAAGCTTACTGAGAAAAGCATGTCAAAAGCCAGGATAGACTGACAGCTAGGCCTCTTGGGCCAGTTAACCAAGTTGGGAAAGGAAAAGTTCTTGAAGGAATTTAGAAGTACCACTCCAGTGAACATATGAATGATAAGAAAGTGAAACAGCCTTATTCAAGATATGGAGAAAGTTTTAGTGGTCTGGATAGATCAAATTAACCACAACATTCCCTTAAACCAGAGTCTAATTCAGAGCAAAGCCCTAACTATCTTTAATTCTATGATGGCTGAGAAACATGAAAAAGCTGTAGAAGAAAAGTTAGAAGCTAGCAGAGGTTGGGTCATCAGGTTTAAGGAAAGAAGCTATTTCCATAACATAAAAGTGCAAGGTGAAGCAGCAATTGTTGATGTAGAAGCTGCAGCAAGTTATCCAGAAGATCTAGCTAAGATTATTGTTGAGGGTAACTACACCACACAACAGATTTTAAACGTAGCTGAAATAGCTTTCTATTAGAAGAAGTTGCTGTTTAAGACTTTTATAGCTGAAGAGAAGTCAATGCCTGCCTTCAAAGATTCAAAGGACAAGCTGACTCTCTTGTTACGGGCTAAAGCAGCTGGTGACTTTAAGTTGAAGCCAGTGCTCACCTATCATTCTGAAAATCTTAGGTACCTTAGGAATTATGCTAAATCTACTCCTCCCTGTGCTCTAGAAATAGAACAACAAAGCGTCAATGATCGAACTTTTGTTTACAACTTGGTTTACTGAAAAATGTAAACCTCCTGTTGAGAAATGCTGTTCAGAAAAAAAAAAAAAGATTTATTTCAAAATATTACCGCTCATTGACAATGCGCCTAGTCATCCAAGAATTCTGATGGAGATGTACAAGAAGAATAATGTTTTCATGCCTGCTAACACAGTATCAACTCTGCAGCTCATGAGTCAAAGGGTAATTGCAACTTTTAAGTCTTATTGTTAAAAAAACATATTTCATAAAAGTATAGCTGACATAGATAATGAATTTTCTGAGATTTGGGCAAAATACATTTTAAACCTTCTGAAAAGGATTCACCATTCTAGATGCAGCTGAGAACATTTGTGATTCATGAGAGGGGGTCAAAATATCAACATTAACAGGAATTTGGGAGAAGTGGATTCCAACCCTCGTGGAAGACTTTAAGGTGTTCAAGACTTCAGTGGAGGAAGTAACTGCAGATGTGGTGAAAATGGAAACAGAACTAGAATTAGAGGTGGAGACTGAACGTGGGCCTGAATTACTGCAATCTCATGGTAAAACTTCAATGCATGAAGAGTTGTTTCTATGGATGAGCAAAAAAAGTGGTTTCTTGAAGCGGAAACTACTCCTGGTAAAGATGCTGTGAATATTGTTGAAATGACCACAAAAAATTTAGAATATTACAAAAACCTAATGAATAAAGCAGAGGCAAGATTTGAAAAGATTGACTCGTTTGGAAAGAAGTTTCTACTATTGGTAAATGCTTTCAAATAACATAACATACCACAGAGACTATTTATGAAAAATAGTCAATTGATGTGGCAAGCTTCATTATTGTCTTATTTTAAGAAATTGTCACAGTCATCCTAACCTTCAGCAACTACCACCTTGATCAGTCAGCAACCATCAACATGAGGCTGATCCTTCACCAGCAAAAAGATTATGACTTGCTAAAGTCTCAGATGATTGTTAGCATTTTTTATGACAAATTATATTTTAATTAAGGTAATCCCATTGGATTTTTTAGACATAATGCTATTATACGCTTCGTTGACTATAGTGTAGTATAAACATAACTTTTACATGCCCTTGAAGTGAAAAAAGTTGTGTGACTTCCTTTATTGTGATATTTGCTTATTGCAGTGGTCTGGAACTGAATCACAATATCTTCAACGTATGCTTGTATCTCCTTTTATGAGATGTCTAGTAAGATGTTTGTCTCATATTTTTAATTGTAGAAACTTTTTATTTTGAGCTATAGGAATTCTTTTTATATCCTGGATATCAGTACTCTCTCACATATATGAGTTTCATATTTTTATTTCTGTTCCTATATCTTGCTAATTCATTTTCTTCATGCTGTCATTTGACGAAAAGAAGTTGTACATTTTGTTGAAAATTTAATTTACTAATTATTTATGGATATTGTTTTCTGTGACTTCTCAAAATGATTTGCCTACACTAAGTCACTAAGATACTTTCTTATGTTTTTGTCTCATGGCCATCATCTAGCTAGATAGGTAGATAGATAGATATTATGAATTTGCTTGTATAATAATGGGGACTAGAGAAGTCCCAACAACTGTATTCAGCAAGCTGAAGACAAGCGAGCTAAAACTGTTGTTCCAGTCTGAGAACCAAGATAAATGATGATGTAAGTTCCAGTATAATTATGGTGGCCTGAGAATCAGGAGAGCCAGTGGTGTAAGTTCCAGTTCAAAGGCAGGAAAAGACTGATGTCCAAGCTCAGCGGTCAGGCAGGCACAGTTTCTTCTTACTCAACCTCTTTGTTCTATTCAGTTATTCAGTTGATTGGATAAGGCCCATTCACATCAAGGAGGGTAATCTGGTTTAATCAGTCTGTGATTCAAATGTTAATCTTATCCAGAAACGCCATCACAGACTTACCTAGAATAATGTTTGACCAAATATCTGGGCACCCCATGGCTCTGTCAAGTCAAAACATAAAATTAACCATCACACTATTTATTCCAGCTCCATTGTTGAAAATATATTTTTTCCTATTTGAAGATTTGGCATCTTTGTTGAAAATCAAATGACTATGTATGAGTGAATCTATATCTGGGCAAATGAAATAAGAATTATTTTTATGAGTACTTTGAACTTGTGGTGCTGACTCTTGCTACTGCTTTCAAGAAGTTCAATGAGGATAGCAGGTATGATGGCACAAACCATCAATTGTCAAGTCAGATTTACTAAATGCAAAGTATTACCCACAGGCTAAATTTCACTAATAATTTAAAGCAGAGGTTGATAAAAAATTTTTTTACAAATGGCTAGATAGTAAACATTTTAGGCTTTACAGGATACAAATGGTAGATATCACATTTTTTTTTCATTTTTAAATAACTCTTTAACTCATAGGCTATTATTTGTTTACCCTTTCTTAAAAATGAATGAGTAATCACAAGCCACAGGGAAAGAATGATGAAATATGAAAACACTTAATGCAGCTTTCCAGGTCTACATTTCTGCATTAAAATGCATTCCAGACCAGATTTAACATATGGCATATCTGAATTATACGTGCATGACATCAGTCACACAAAGTGTATTATTTTGATCACAAAACATCTCCATTTTATACTCCAATAATTTTACCCTCTGATAATTATATAGTGGACACAGATAAATTCCAGCAGACAAAAATAGAATAATTCCAGCCTAGATAGAATAGATATATTCCTATAAAGGTGTTTTAGTACATACTACCAAGAGGTCCGGTTAGTGTGTTTGCGAGGAGATTTTCCCAGAACTTTCTTTTTTTTTTTTTTTAAGTAACAGATCCCTTCCCCAGATGTGTCCAAGGTAGAGGCAATGGCTTATAGACCAGCTACTGTTCCTTCCTTTTAAGCAAGTTTAAAGGAAGTTTGCTGTTAATACCAAGAAGACCTGATGGTGGATTCACATAACAGAAAGACAGTGTAGATTAAAATGTGAAAGTGAGTAAAACAAAGCCTTTGAGGATGTATGAGTGGGTGGGATCCAGACACAGATCTTGGGTCATTGACTTAAGTTGGACAAGCTTTATTCTTCCTCAGAGACTAGCCAATGTAAGAGAGGGGGTTAAATATAATGAAATGCTTTGACATGGAAACATGTAAAAAAGGTATATTCATGCTGGATAACCTTAATTTGAAGAGTGACAATGGATATTGAAAATCTGTTACAAAAGAAAGGAGAGAAATAAACAGAGGACTTGAGAAAACTGGAAATTTCACTTAAACATGATAAACCATTAAGGAGCTAAAACACCTAGCAGTTGTGGTTATTTTATTGTATAATAAAATGATGAATAATAATCCTCTAATGTGACTGAATGTCATTAATGTGTGAGAGGTGATGAGCAGGGCAATTTATAAACATTATTATTATTATTACTATTTTTTTTTTTTGAGATAGAGTCTCGCTCTGTCTCCAGGCTGGAGTGCAGTTGTGCAATATCTGCTCACTGCAACCTCCGCCTCCCAGGTTCAAGTGATTCATCTGCCTCAGCCTCCCAAGTAGCTGGGACTACAGGCACACACCACCACACCCAGCTAGTTTTTATATTTTTAGTAGAGGCGGGGTTTCCCCATGTTGGCCAGGATGGTCTCAATCTCTTCACCCCGTGATCTGTCCACCTTGGCCTCCCAAAGAGCTGGGATTACAGGCATGAACCACTGCGCCCTGCCTAATAAACAGTATTGTAAAATAAAATAAAAACATTGTGTCATTCACAAGTATTAGATTCTAAAGTCGGCCAGCATGAACATTTCATATACTGAAATACATTCTTGGAGAATTTCCAAAGAAAGACATAGATTGAACACTTTTCATTAAATCTAATGCAGCCAGCTTTTCCTTCAGCACTGAAACAGACTGCTAGTTCTATTTGAAATTGGCAGCTTACATTTTGGAACTATGTTGCATGAAAAATATTTATCTTTGACTAAGAGAAAGAGATTAACTGATTTACATCCCTCATCTCAGGCTTACTCCAGGGCAGAGACTTATTGGGTAGAAAAACTGGTGGAATCATTCATTCCATTTACTTTATTCTCTCTTTCTCAAGCCAATGTATTTCACTTTAAGTAAGTTAAATAACCCATGTAGTATGACTCTGTGATTCCCACAAAAACTCTAAAACTAAAGATAATATTCTGATTTTACAGTGAGGAAATTGAGGCTCAAATGGCTAAGAAACTTGAGGAAGTCCAAATAGTTCATAAAATGGCATTGGTTTTCAGAGTATTCGATATATTAATGAAATGGCTTATTTTAGAATCCTGACTAGATGGGGAAAAAAAGAAGACAAAGTTTAACATGTGTTAAGACAACTGGAAAAGATCAGATATTAAAGTTCAATATAATTTGATACACTTAAATTGAACCTCTACTGTGTTTTACATATTAACTAGGCAGTGGGATGTTGAAAATGACTAAGGTGTGGTGGTTGAACTATTAGAATATCATATAAATGAATGTCAGCCTTACCAAAATGGGAGAATGAGCATTGTAGTACTTAAAAAATTAGGCTTATCTATTAAGGCAATTAGAGTTGTAAATACTAATTAGATGCTGTGGAAATGAGTCATCATTTGGTGGCAAAGGAAAGAAAACTTTGAGGCAAGTTTATGTGAGCTAGAATTTTAGGGAAAGCCTTATGGGGAATATCATGGGCAACTAGAGGCATTTTATTAAGGGTTCATAGAGACAAGAACTTCATAAATGTGCTGTGATAATCTCACTATATTCTGTCTACATATTAGAGGTTTTTGTACATATGTTCTTCCCACCGAGAATCTCTATAGTGGATTATATTTAATACAATAAAATTCATTTCTTTGAGACAGAATGAGTTTTCTGGTTAATGAGATTTAAAACGTTGATGAAATAAAAAGCTGTGAAACAACTTGTCACTCACAAGAAGGATTTGACAATATCTTCAAAATATTCTTTACTGACAGTTGTATGATAAAGGGTGTGATGCTGAAATACTTTGCAACAGTTGCAAATTAACAAAAGAATCAGAGATTAGTGCTCTCTCTTCAGAATGTGTGGGATACCAAAGTACACCATAGGTTTAGCAGTTTTCAAAAAAAGTCCTAAACTATTAAATTGAGAAAGATTAGAAAAACCTAAATGCATATGTTTAATACTGCTAATCTGTTGAATTGCTTTACTTTAAGCCAGGCTGTGCAAAATATTAGAAAATATATATTTCTAGTCACAGTTGAGTGTATTTTTAGGAGTGATTTTCAAAACTTGAAAGAGACTTCAAAGAAATGTAAATATCATGCTCTGCTCTCTTCCGTTCCCCCTAAGGTCAGTTTCTTGGCAGTGTTCTTTCAGTCAAGACAGTTGTCTTTGCCAGTACCAGTCTACTGGGAGACAATTGTGTGTTGGGCAGCTGCCTTTTCAATAAGAGATGTATCTCTTCCGAAAATATGTTTTTGGTACCTTCTCAGGTCTGAGAAACCAGTCCTCTAGTTGTTATTCCATATGCTATGCCATATGCTAATTTGACATGAAACTGTATTGCAGGCAACTTTGTTTTTCCAGAGCATCACTCCAGGAGAGTAGACAGAACAGTGGGGCCACATCAATAAAGGGATCAGTTTCACACCCATGAAAGGGACCCACTGGCTATTCACATGATCCTCATAAGGAATAAAATGATTTGAGGATGGTTAAACAGAGCTTTAAATAAGAGTCCTGAAACAAAGCAGTGCACTCTAGTGATATATGTAATACACACGGTCCCAGAAATTCTTTGTGAGAATTTCTGATTTCAAATGAAAGACTCCCCTGATAAAAGTGGGTGAGCTATTTATAGCATTTAGATGGATGTAATTCAATAGGGACTTTATCCAAAATCTGTTTGGAAAGCTTGGGACCTCATTGTGAAGCTACTCTTTTTAGAAAAGGATGAAAAGTAAATAAGAATGCATTTCAGAAATGTTCTGAGAAATTGTGCTGTTGTATCTTTGTAATAGTATTTGTGATGGTGGATCCACATTGGGGTAATAATGAATGTTATTATTGAGAATCGAGAATAAGATTTGGTGGGGAGCTCACAGCCCAGGCTGTAAAAGGTCATTTGCTGCAGGGAAAGCAAAACAAGCCTTTATTTTTGTGTTAGTCCATTTTCACGCTGCTGATAAAGACATACCTGAGACTGGGCAATTTACAAAGGAAAGAGTTTTAATGGAGAGATCACAGTTCCACGTGGCTGGCGAAGCCTCACAATCATAGGGGAAGGCGAGGAGGAGCAAGTCACATCTTACATGAATGGCAGCAGCCAAAACAAAAACAAAAACAATCAAACAAAAAGCTTGGCACGTCCCGTTTTAAAAACCATCAGATCTTATGAGAGCCATTCACTGTCAGGTGAACAGCGTGGAAGAGACCTGTCCCCATAATTCAGTCATCTCCTGCTGGGTCCCTCCCACAACACGTGGGAATTATGGGAGCTACAAGAGGAGATTTGGGTTGGGGACACAGAGTCCAACCATATCAATTGTCTTACTCTCTGAGATGAGTTTGAGACAACTCAACTAATAATGATAGAAACAAGCAAACAAAAATCCATAGCTTTTCTCTTACTGTGGAAATTTGAGAGAGTGGGGCACACTGGATTTCATTGTGGTCATTTTTTTTTTACCACATCTTAATTAATTAAGTCAATTTTTCTTTGTAATATCTGTCCTTGTGGACCTGGACTTAAACACGTTATACCTGCTCACTGTGCCTACTGGGCATTTTGTTCCAGGAGTTTGGAATTAGGAGACATGTGTATAGTAGACACATGAGAAGTGCAATGTGTGTTTTTAATTAAAGCAGGCTGAAGGGGATAATGACAATGATGTGTGTGTGATTTTCTTAAGTTGGAAAAGGAGGGAAAGTTGGACGGTTGTTGTTGTTGTTCCTGATTCTACTTCAGGGACTACTTAGTCTTATAGATACTGAAATTCAATTTTTCTGAGCTCTACCAGGGCTTACAGGCTCTGTGGATTCAATGCTGACTAAACTCTCAAGGGAGTAGTGATAAATGGCAATGTCAATTTATTTACAGTATAATATCTATCTGCCCTTCAGTGGCTTCTCCAGTTTGTCCACTGGGGATATTAGCAATCCTCACTGGGAAAATGTTTATCAGAATTAAACTAGACTGTTCAATAATCTGGCCACCGAAGAAGGAGAAAGTCTCAGAGTTCTTTTAATCCATTCAAATAAGTCAATGTCAATATCATGAATACCATAGTTGAAACCTTTTAAATAAAATGCTGGGAAACAGAGGCATTGGGACTTGGAGGCTTTCTCATCTTTCTTACTGTCATCAGTTCTTCCATTTCCCATTTGATCCATTTGTTCATGAATCATTGAGTTGTCCTTTCACCCCTTCCCTCACCTGTCCTGTGGCTGGTAGCCCCTGACACTGTGACACTTATTCTCCTCACCCTGGATTCCTCAGAATCTGTATCTAAGTGTCAGACCAGCTAGACAGCTGTTGGCCTAAAGAATTCTGAGGTATGCATTACTAGTAACAACTCATACTATTTCAGATTGTCCTTAAAAAGTGATACTAAATTCAGAAGATAAAATTTAAGAGTCTGCATGTGCAAAACGCTTCTCATGTTTAGGTAATGTGAGAGTTCTCTGCAATAATACATAGTAAAATTACATAATGAGATTTTTTTATACCCTGAAAAAGAGTACATGGTTTGTGCTGTAGATGTATAATGGAGGAAAAGAGACTTGATTATTCTCCACTACTCTCTATGGGACAAACTATAATATGAGAATTTGCTCATTTCTCGAGGTCCTACTCATTCATTCACTCATCCACCTAAGAATTAAGTATGTATTCCAGTCAAATCATTAAGTAATGCAAAAATTAAAAAAAATTCCATTTATGCCAAATATTACAAATATTACATGTTTTGGGGAATGAATAAAAATGATGATATACCAGCAATAATAACGATGACAGCATCTACCATTCATTTATTGATACCCACTTTGTGTCATGTGTTGTCCTCAATTGTTTTATAAGTAATTGAAGCCTCATAACGCTATATTAGTAAATATTATTATCCCTATTTTACAATCAGAGAAGTTAAGTGAATTGACATAGGTCACACAGCTTTTGAGTGACAAAGCTTGAATGCTAGTTCCTGCCTGTCTGACTCTGAACTGTGTAGTCTTATTTATCACGTTAGACTTTTAGAGAAAATTATGATATAGTACTACGTAAAAGATATGAAAAGGATGGTCTGCAAGGAAAGAAGGAGTTGGTGAGTGGTTCTGCTCAGGGAATTTTTCAAACAAGAGGGATGACAGGAATTGAAGCTTTGAAGTGCCTTGGGCCAGGAGGTAAGACAGAGCAAAGAACAGTGGGGAGAGAGTCTAGCCCTTTAACAGAATCTTAAATAGCCTGTTTTACTGAAGTTTAAGGGAAAGTAAAATATAAAAACTGGAGGGCTAAGTAAAAGCTAGATCTAGAATCCTTCCATGTTTTCATAAGAGGCTTGAACTTTGTCCTCTTAGCTGTCAGGAGCCACTGAAGAATTTTAAAGCAAGGGAGACGTACACTGTGTATCTGAATACATGTCAAAATTTAAGATTTTCCTTTACTTTCCCAGTTGGAAAATATATACAGGCAAAAAAATGTTTTTCCCATTTTTGGTAAAGAAGGTATAATTTTATTAATTTAGATATGTATTTATGCAGTATAACATTATAGAAAATAACAAATTGATTTAGAATTATTGCCTTATTTCACTTTCTCATTTCAAACTCTCTTTCAGTATCTGTGGCACTGATACCATCCAGTTCACTTAAGATGCTTTTTGAGTTGGCCAACATACTTTCACTGAGCATGTCACTTCATTTCTATAAAAGTTGTATGAGATATAACACGTTGTGAATTCATATTTAAAGCTGTCATTGGAAATTATGTTCCAAGCTGCAAGAACCCCATTTCTGAAAAGAATTTATCCTATAGGATGGGATTGCAAATAGGACAAAATCTAACCCCCAAACTTACACACCTATGTAGTATATTGTTTTTATAAGTGATCCCATACTGACTTACGTACAGTGACATTGAACATTGGTAACTGTTAGCCCAAAACTTCAGGAAATATTATTAAATATGCCTTTTATTGAGTGCCTATTGTGTGCTCCACATTTAAGAGATTGCTTTATACATACATTATCATTTTATCTTAGCCATTAAAGCCATTTTATCTTAGATCTAGTTGACATCCAACATGGATTCTGTCATACAGAATGCATTCAATGTATCTTTTACGATTGAGAAAATGATTATAACAGATATAGCTACTACTAAGAGCTATTTCTTAAAATATTTATTTTTCATTGCATATTTTCATCTTCACTTGTCATTATGTAATATTGCAAGCTAGGAGAAAGCAGTGTATGAGAGCTTCCAACTTTTACAGTGTATGGGAGTTTCCAATTTTTACAGCAAAACTGGGTTTTGTCAAGTTTTAGAACTTGGACCATTGATGGATATGAAATGGCATTCCTTTACTGCTTTAATTCATAAGTCCTTGGTTTTAGTAATATCAGGAATGTTTCTCTGTGTTTACTGGGAATTTGGGCTTTCTTTTCTGTGACTTTCTTGTTTGTATTCAATACTTATTTGATTTAGTTGTTTCTTCTTTTATCATTTATTTTTAGTAATATTTCATATATTTTGAATTCACATTCTTGCCTATTATGTGTTTGATATATCTCATTCTAGGTCATGGCTTCTCTTTGAACTTTGTTCACCATATTTTATATTGAAGAGGCATTTTACATTTAAATGCAGCCAAATACATAGAGTGTTTTCTTTCATAGATCCATAAACATTTCAGTTAACTCCCAATTACTAGAATCTTATTATATGGATACATATGGAGCATAAAAAGAATGTAAAGGAATGTAAAAAGAACCATCAAGTGTATTATAGGTTGAATAATGAATAAATCAGATAAAGGTGAAGAAAAAGGCATAATATACTTTAATGGGGAAGTTATGGAATGATTTAAATTGGTTTAAGGAAAGGAGCTATATAAATGCAAGGTATTATTAATCAGAATGATTAAAAATGTCATATATTGTTCAGAGTGCACACCTTAGTTACCCTTTTTGTTTTATATATTGGATATTGGGGTGCTTGATATTTTAAATTCACATACTTTCCTTGATGTTCTTTGACATTTTCTACAAACCTAGAATCCATTTTTTTTAAGCAGGACAAACTTAGATTGTGAAATGTCACTTGCTTTACTTTCTTGAAATGTATAACTTAAGATACGTGAAGTATATCACTGTGGTGCATATGGATACAATGGATACTTGCAAAATACCTGCTTCAAAAGCTTAATACTTTTTCTTGTACCTAAATAGTAGTGGTGGCATTTGTCAAAATTCACTTCTTATACAAAGGAAAATTAAAGAACCAAGAGTTAATACTCCCAAGAGGTAAATCTAATGAAGATAAGAGTGAATTGCTATTGCTATGTCAAGTAAGGATGGTTTTGCTCTTTCATCCCCCACTCTAACAACAGAGCATTTTAGCTAGGTTGTAGCATTCATAATGTCTTTACTTGTGTTATCTCTTCTGATTCTCAGAGCTTTGTGAGATTGACTGCAGAATAATTATTATCACTAATTTAGAGATGGAATAAGTGAGGCTTAAAAACTGTGCCTTGTGGGCTGGGCACGGGGGCTCACGCCTGTAATGCCAGGACTTTGGGAGGCCGAGGTGGGTGGATCACCTAAGGTCGGGAGTTCGAGACCAGCCTGACCAACGTGGAGAAACCCTGTCTCTGCTGAAAATATAAAATTAGCCGGGCGTGGTGGTGCATGCCTGTAATCCCAGCTACTCGGGTGGCTGAGGCAGGAGAATCACGTGAACCCAAGAGGCAGAGGTTGCAGTGAGCCGAGATTGCGCCATTGCACCCCAGCCTGGGCAACAAGAGAGAAACTCCATCTCAAAAAAAAAAAAGTTTGACTTGTTTGAAGTTAAGGCCCAGTTAGCTTTTAGCTGAGCACATCTGGAATTAAGACCCAGGTCTCTGAAATTCTAGTCTAGGTTTGTTTCTTGTTTTGTTTTCTTTTTTGCCTTACTAGATCCCTAATTCACATGTTGGGTCCCAGATATTCTCAAATGGGCTCATTTCTATATTCAACACAAAATCCTGGTATAGATATTGACACTGATAGATGGATGCACAGTGACCTAAAAATATGTGTGCAAATTCTTTGACACTATATCCATCAAGAGATGAAGTGTAATTCCTATTTACTTGAATATAGACCAGCCTTAGTTACTCACTTCTGACTGACAGAATTTGGCAAAAGTGATGCTGTATGACTTCCAGGCAAGCTCATAAAAGGTAACACAACTTCCCCTTTGCTCTCTCTTGGGACACTTGCTCTTGGCACCCATTCACCACTCTGTGAGGAAGCCACACAACAACATGAAATGCCTGTGTGTAGGAGTTCTGGCCACAGCTCCAGCAAAGGTCTGACCTAGCAGGCAGCATCAAATGCCAGGCAGGTTTGCATGGAAATCTTACAATGATTTAAGCTTCCCAGGCTTCAGACCACTTAGCTGATGCTGAATGGAACACAGCCAAGCTGTCTTCGCCAAACCCAGAACACAAATTCATGAACAAAATAAAAATTGTCCTTGTTTTAAGTCATTAAGCCTTGGAGAGGTTTGGATACACTGAATACAGCACACAGATAGTTTTACTCATGTATATTTACTGTATTTAACACTCCCTATGAGCTGACAATGGTGCTTTGTGCTGGGGATAAAAAGAGGAACCAAAGAAGGAAGGCTATATGTCATGATCTAGGAACTGTGATTTGTGGTACCTTACATATATTTTCCCAGAGTATTCTTAAAATAACCAGAAAAGAAGGCATAATTATTATTTTAATTTGTTAGAGGAGAAACTAGGTAGCCTCGAGGTTATGTGTTTTGTTTGGATTACATAATTGGTAAACAGTAGAAGTAAGGTACAAATGTAGTTTTTAAGGCTCAATGTTGAGTTAGGACTCATGCTTATTCTTTCTCTCTGTCAAGGGGTGATTAGGTTGGGGTTGCTGAGTCTGAAGGTATTATATTTGGGATCCACTTATAAATAACAATTAAGCAACAAATAAATGCTATCATAGAGATATATAAATGTTGCTTCAGGAGCATTGAAGTTGAAATAATTCTTTATTCTGACCAAACCTCCGGAAAGAATGAAGTCTTCTTTAGATTTTGCATAAGAGTTAGTAGTTACTTGGATCTTAAACAGAGGTTTGGAGAAGAAGGATTTAGAAGAACACTCAGATAATGGTGAAAAACATGGCAAAGTCACAGAGATGCAAAGGCCTGAGGATAAGTGGGGAAAGACCAGTTGGGCTGGTGTGAATATAGGGAACAAGAGAACTAGTGGTCAGAAGCAACATAGAAAGGAGGGAAAAGATCAGGAAAAGAGTGAAGAAGACCGTGTGTCCCAAGCTAAAGAGCTTGGACTTTATTTTAGAACCAGCAAGAGGCCAGGAATATTTAAAACAAGGGAGTTCCAGACTGAATCATTAGCCTAAAAAGTCAGCTGGAGTTGTCATGAGGCGATACTATTTCAGGGAGTTAAACCCATAGGAAACCTGTTGTAATAATTGTGAGAAATGAAGAGGCACCTAAATAAAAGTAGTGGGAATGAAGATGAGAGAGGTAATTCAAGAGAGATTTAAAATAATGATTTTGAATTATTTGTGGTATGATTTGTATGGTCAGTAATTGACCCTGTAATGGATGCATGATAAGTCCCTAATTTCAGGCAGAGGGTAGAAGAGGATGGGTATGTGTTAGAGAGAGATTGAGTTTATGTTTTAAAATGTGGTATGAGAAAAAAAGTTTTAAGTACTCAATACAAAACTAAAAGTATAACTCAGAAGCTCAGCATAAAGATAAAATTTGAAAGGCAGATATTTGGGAGTCAGTGAAAGGAAGAGACAGATAAGAAAGGGAAATTAATGAGATTACCTGGTGACTACTAAGGGGAGAGGGCAGAGAATGCAAACTCAGGGCATAGGAGATCAGATAACTGTTTAGGGGGCTGACGTTAGAAATCAACAGTAAAGGAAAATGAGAAATAGATGTTAGAAAGAATGAAGAGAAACAATACAACATGGTTTTCTGGAATCTAAGTAAAAGGAAGGAGCTGAAGGCATCATATGACAGAGGGCTTAGGTAGTGATATAGTTTGGTTGTGTGTCACCACTCAAATCTCATGTTGAAATGTAATTCCCAATGTTGGAGGTGGGGCCTGGTGGGAGGTGATTGGGTCATGGGGGCAGGCTTTTTATGTAAGGTTTAGTACTATCCCCTTGGTGCTGTCCTTCTGATAGTGAGTGACTTCTCACGAGATCTGGTTATTTAACACATGTGCACCTCAGGTGCTCTCTCTTGCTCCTGCTTTCATCATGTGATGCGCCTGCTCCCCTTTCACCTTCTACCATGATTTAAGGTTCCTGAGGGCTTCGCAGAAGCCAAGCAGATGTTGGCACCACACTTCCTATAAAGCCTGCAGAATTGTGAGCCACTTAAACCTGTTTTTTTAATAAATTACTCAGTCTCAGGTATTTATAGTAATGCAAGAATGGACTAACACAGGTAGTATGAATGCCATAAAATAGCCATTACCCTTGGCACTTAGGGTATAAGTATGGAAGTACAGTTGCAGAAGTGAAGTGGGGATTTGAAGAGACTGAACAAAGGTGGACTTGATACTGCAAAAGGGCAAAGGTAAAGAAAAAGTTTCAAGAGCAGAAAGTTATTTTTGTTAAGTTCATGCAATTCAGCACAACCAAAACATAACCTGTCTCTCCTTTTTAACATTTTTGATATTATTTTGATATTATCTTTTGACCTTAATAGAACTAAGTAGAAAGCATGAGCAGATAGTATCAAAAACTTCAGTGATGTTCCCCTTCTTGTGTCCATGTGTTCTCATTGTTCAAAAAAAAAAAAAAAAAAAAAAACTTCAATGAAACTGAGTTTAAGTGAGAATGTAAAGAGATCCTGACAAGATATACAGAAAACTCAAGGAGTTTGCTGAGAAAAGAAAGAAAAATAAGGCAGCAGCTTCTTGGATATATGAGTTTGAGATTTGTTTAAAATTAAAATTTATTTATTTTAATATGGGTTATATCACATTATTTAATATCTGTCTATATACACATATGTATAATATATACATGTAAATATATATAATATACATATGTATGTATAATATATACATGGAAATATATATAGTATACATATATGTATACCATGTATGTATACATATATGTATAATGTGTATATACCATATATGTTTTCGTATATATGTATATGCACATGTATGTATATGTATATATATTTTTTAAGGTTAGTGATGTTGAATGGAGATGATATGATAGAAGAGGAAAATTAATGTGAGAGGCCAGAATTGCTGGAGTGATAGTCTTGAGTTGTTGGTAGGGAAAAGCCACTATGTATTAAGTGGAGATGTCGTAGCAGTAACCACAGTTCTTCCAGGTTATCAGGGTGGTGGGCGGGAGTACAGATGTGTATACAACAGGGAAACTGGCAGATGGGGTGGCAGAAATAAGTGGGAGAAGTCTTCTAATTTCTCCCTTTTCTCAGTGAAATTGAAATCATTGTAATGACTAGGGTGGGAAGGAGGAAAATGGGTGTTAAAGATTTGAAGAGAGAAGGACAAAAACTGTGAGCTGTGAGAGCAAGAGCACAAAGATATGGCATGCAGATGAATTGTTGGGCCTCCTTGCCCAGCGAGGGGAGGGTTTCGATCACAACAAGAGCATGAAGAGATCTACCAGAGAATAGTTTTAGGATATGGGATATTCCCTGATGATTGGGTGTAAATATCAGAGTACCTTGGACTAATTTTAAGAGTTTGATTAGAAGATGTTCAGATTCTTATGGAATGAGAGTCCTGGTGTGGCCGGGTGTGGTGGCTCACGCCTGTAATCCCAGCACTTTGGGAGGCTAAGGCGGGCGGATCACAAGGTCAGGAGATTGAGACCATCCTGGCTAACACAGTGAAACCCTACTAAAAAATACAAAAATTAGCCAGGCGTGGTGGCGGGCGCCTGTAGTCCCAGCTACTCGGGAGGCTGAGGCAGGAGAACGGCGTGAACCTGGGAGGCGGAGCTTGCAGTGAGCCGAGATCGCACCACTGCACTCCAGCCTGGGTGACAGAGCAAGACTCCGTCTCAAAAAAAAAGAGTCCTGGTGAAAAATCATAATGTATCAGTGTGAACTTTCTCATCATGTCTGAAGTAAATGGGAATGAAGAACAAAATTAGTTTCAGACTGACCATCTCCATGCAGACTGCTTGGTGAGGCCGTGAGTCTTGGGGTGAAAGAGAGGCAGCGGTCTTTGAGGAGTAATTAGAGACCTGGCTTTCTGCTTCCCTTTTACAGGAGTGAGAAGGAAAGATAAGAAAGCAGGACTTGATGGTGCCTAACTCATTTCCCTTTTTCAATCACTGTCCCTGTGTGTGTTCTTGAACCCAACAGATTTATACTGCAAACACTTGTGAACCTTTGCTTGAAAGGTTTCTTTGACCACTGGAAAGCATTTGATGCTGTGTGAACACATGCCAGAAGTTCTGGGAAATTATGTTCCTAGGAGCATCTTTCAGCCACTAACTGGTAGGATTTGATGCCTGAATCCCCAAACCGTTTGTCCCTGAGTCAACTCCAAGGATTACTCTATGCAGTCTCCCAAAGGTTCCCTGTGGGATCGAGCTACAGTTGCATAAAACGGGTACTTATAAGTAATTTATAAGTTGTGGAAACTGCTTATCAAACAGTGAATTACAATTTATAAAAATTATTTTCTTTTTAATCCAGCCCCACCCAGTTCACAATAGAATTATCGATACAGAATATTTTATATTCTCCTTTGATCCTGATACTGTCTCCAATTAAACTATAAAATACATCACAAATGAAAAACAGTAGTTATATATCCAGTAAAAATGAAAACAACAAAAAGAAATAACATTTACTATGTCACTTGCCCAGAAGTAATTAATATACTTAATTATCATAAGTTTAATATTGATTTAAACAAAAATTGAGACATCAATATATGGGAAAGATGACAAAAAGGTGAGCTTCTCAAGAAAGGAAGCTAAATTTCTGCAACCATAGTGAAAGACAATAGATGTTGCCTAAATCGATTAACTAAGACTTGTTATTTTTATTGTTAAAGTCATGAAGATAAACTAGAAAAAAGCAACCAGAAGAAGCTAAACTTATTACCTCTAGGGCACAAGGCTAGGAGGCGGCCTTTGATTTCCAGAAAACTATGTGTATGTACATTTATGAAAAAATTAAAATACATTTTAAGAATTCCTCTGCTATATGTATTTGTCCCACTGCTATGTGAATGTATACCACTTCCATGTGTATTTGTATGATGTTATTGTGTCTGGAATTGGTGGGTTCTTGGTCTCGCTGACTTCAAGAATGAAGCCGCGGACCCTCGTGCTGAGTGTTTCAGTTCTTAAAGATGGTGTGTCCGGAATTTGTTCCTTCAGATGTGTTGTTTCTTCCTTCTGGTGGGTTCGTGGTCTCGCTGACTTCAAAAGTGAACCTGCAGACCTTCGCGGTGAGTGTTACAGCTCTTAAAGGCGGCGCGCCTGAAGTTGTTCGTTCCTTTCAGTGGGTTTGTGATCTCGCTGGCCTCAGGAGTGAAGCTGGAGACCTTCATGGTGAATGTTACAGTTCATAAAGGCGGTGTGGACCCAGAGTGAGCAGCAGCCAAGATTTACCGGGAAGAGCGAAATAACAAAGCTACCACAGCATGGAAGGGGACCCAAGTGGGTTGCCAGCTGCTGGCTTGGGTGGCCTGCGTTTATTCCCTTATCTGGCCCCACCCACATCCTACTGATTGGTCCATTTTTACAGAGAGCTGAGTGCCATTTTACAGAGCGCTGATTGGTGCGTTTACAAACCTTTAGCTAGACAGAAAAGTTCTCCAGGTCCCCACGCGACCCAGAATCCCAGGCGGCTTCACCTCTCAATGGCATTTGCTGCAGGACTTTGTGGCACCTAGCTCGGGCACTCAGGCAGCCCAGAGGGAGCTCATCCCCCTATCACGCCCAGCAGGCGCCGGCAGGCCCCACCAAGTGCTGGGCTCGCCAAGCCTGCGCCCACCAGGAACCCGAGCGGCACCCGGCGGGAGCCGGTGCCTTTCCCTCCACACCTCCCCAGGAGCAGAGCTCTGGACTCGGCCAGCCTCAGAGAGGGGCCCCCACAGCTCAGCGGTGGGCTGAAGGGCTCCTCCACAGACTGTGGCCACAGCAGACTCCGAGGCCTAGGAGGCGCCGAGAGTGAGTGAGGGCTGCTAGCATGTTGTCACCTGTCATTATTACGGAGGAAATAAAGTTCTTTCAAGAAAAAGACATAGCAGGAGAAGAAAATGGGAAAGAAGAAAGAAAAGGGAAGAAAGAGAAAAAGGAAGAGGAAGAGTTAGAAAAAGAGATAAAATGAGAATGCATTGGTCTCTTGAGCCTTTTCATGCATGTTTTTCAATTCTTGTCTTTTACAAATTTGTTATTCAGTTCTATAATTGTTTAATGTCCTTATTTCTTAGGTACCCAACTAAATGATATGACTCCTTTAGTTAAATTTTTATTTGTTTGCTCTGTAAAATATTATCAATAAACGCTTGGATTATTGACCTCTCTGATTATTACTCTTTCTCCTGTCTTCTCTTGCAAGGCAGTTCTAGCATGAAAGACAAAAGTATTCAATTTTCCTACATTGTGTTGGAATATATTCATCTTCCCTTTTTGGTTATCCTTGATATAGCTATTTCAAACTGCATTTTTAGTCCTGTAATCAATTAGGCCTAGCCTCTTCCCTCCTTCCCTCCCTTCCTTCCTTCCCTCCTCCCTCTCTCCCTCCCTCCCTCCTTTCTTCCTTCCTTCCTTCCTTCCCTCCTTCTTCCCTTTCCTTCTCTATTTTGAACTATGTAATATCTCCCAGGTATTAATGTCTTTTCTTCCTGTAGACTTCTTCCCAGTTATGGTCAAATGATGACGTATATGGGAAAAATTTTACAGTAATCAAGAGAGATTACTGAAGTACTAATGCCCTCTTATGCTAGTAATGTGCTTAGCTTTAAGAAACTATGTTTTTAATACCTAAGAAATGCGTCAAACGTTGTCTACAAAGCACAATTATATTTCGTCTAACCGATCTGTGAAGAGTCTTCAAGTCAGCAGAGAAAGGACAAGAAGGACAGGAGAGATTTTCTCTTTTTCCTTTCCTCTCTCTTTACCTTCCTTTCTTCCTTTTTATTTTTATTTTTTAATGTTTCTTCTTTCAGGACTAATATAGATGTCACGATCTCTAAATGCACATTTAGAAAGCTAATATGAATTACAAATAAAATGACCCAACTGTAATTAGTAAGTGAATGTCAATTCAGTGAAAGTAACCAGCTTTCCTGTGTATATTTTAGCTTCTTATTTGTATAATAGGCATTATTAGAGGAGTAAAAAAGGTGCATTTTGAAAAATGAATGCTTTTTTCAACTTTATTTGCATATGTGCCCTACTTTTCTTACTTATTGCAGAAATTTTCTTTTTTTGAACCATTTTAACTGTTTTTAAGTATACGATTCGGTGGAATTAAGTATATTCACATTATTGTGCAGCCGTCAACACTATGATTTTGCAAAACTTTTTCATCATTTCAAACAGAAATTCTGCATGCATTAAACCACTTATTTTTTTCTATAAAAGTGTCAAAAATTTTAAAATAAATTTGTGGAGTTCTGAGAGTTTTAAAACTATTTACATAAAAAGGAAATCACAAAAACAATAATTAAAGAATGTTTTTCTTTTGACAATTTTCAGAACTGAAAAAGATACATTCTGTTAATATATTAAAGCTTTATCAGGATCTTACTTCTTTCGTGTCAATTACGTTATTAAGTATTTTTCTTAAAAGAAGAAAGTTGGTTCTACTTTTTAGCTCTCCTTTTTTTTTATTCTTACCAGCAGTTGCCATTGCAGTGGTAACACAGAAGTCCTAGGTGGCCTCAATCAATGTGGTTTCAATGTCTGCCAAGTAGGTCTGTTTTTTTCAACTGACCTTTCAACAATAGCCTTTAAAAGATAGATTGGAGCAAGTAGATAGTTTCATTCAAGAGGACATAGATGTGGAACTGCAAAAATGTTTAAATTATTTTCTAATTGGAAAGACAAGTCCTCTAGTCAAGATGGGATTTAGAAAGAAGTTTACTGTGGCAGGGCATGGTGGCTCATGCCTGTAATCCCAGCACTTTGGGAGGCTAAGGCGGGTGGATCTCTTGAAGTCAGGAGTTTGAGACCAGCCTAGCCAACATGGTGAAACCCAATCTCTACTAAAAATACAAAAGTTTGCCCCACGTGGTGGTGTATAACTGTAATCCCAGCTACTTGGGAGGCTGAGGCAGGAGAATCACTTGAACCTGGAAGACAGAGGTTGTAGTGAGCTGAGATTGCACCACTGCACTCCAGCCTGGGTGACAGAGAAGACCCGATCTTAAAAAAAAAAAAAAAGAAGGAAGTTTACTCTGTCCAGTCATGCTTGACATGTATATGATGATGCCTGAATCAAATCCACTACTGCGCAAGGACATTGGACATTGCATCCTTAAAAAATAATCTGTGAATAGCCACTTTCCCAAATGGAATAAATGTAGTACATATACCTGAGGCCAGATACATTTGACGTGGACTTTCAGAACCAAAGCTTCTTCTCTTTTGCGTGAAAAGAGTTTATGTTTTCCTGAATCCTTTTTGGGCTTAAAATGTAAATTATAAGACTGCTGTGGCTACTCTGAACTTCATTAACTAAAGATGGTTTAATGTTAGTATACCATGGGATTGCCTATTCCAAGGGAGCTAATGACAAGCCAGATCACTTCCCCCACTGAAAATGATTCATTTGCATGAAGATTTTTTATGTCTGATCTTTATTTCATTATTTTTCTGAGTGAAAATGCAAAACTAATTTTCTGCTATTAAAAAATCACGAATTATAAAGATGATTTGATGAAAAATATTTTCAGATAAACTTGCATATGAGATTTAATTACTCATTGATGAAAACATTATAATACATATGATACTATATTTATAATTATTTACATATAAAGTCTTTATAAATATATAATTAGTATGCATATTTATATAAAACAAAATATTATATGATATGTAAATGGGAAGATTTTATGATTCTGATAATTTTGTATATGAAATTATAGGATGAATGGTTGCTGTAAGTTGCATTTTTAAACCTCTAAATTTAGTCCTTTTTTAGAACCAGTATTGTAATGGATGTTCTAGGAACACTTGGGAATAAGAGTCAGAAAGCAACATCCAACCTATTGGTTGCTTAATATTTTACAGTACACGCTAAATATACTTTATGGATATTATATAATTTATAATGTAACCTTACCTACTTCAATAGAATTAGACACCTTTAATATGAATGTCATTAATTGAAAATAAAATACAGTTGAACTTAATTTAATTCTTTCAATTTTGCATTTTGGAAACCACAAAACAGAGCTTGACTTTCGGAGTTCAACACATTAGCATCTCTCACGGTTGAATGAGTACATTTTCAATAAGAAACCAATGAGTTATGAAGCCTTTCCAATGGTGACTTACAATAAGCAATAATTCATGAAATTTATGCTCTGTACAGTCTGTTTTCCTCCTGTAGAAATGTGGGTTGGTTGACATCTCTGATAACCTGTTTAATCTTTTGTAAATATTTGCAAGTCTGAATCATTGGTATGGATTTTGATGCTACTCAAGAAGAAAGAAAGACCTCCAAGAAGAGGAGAGAAACTTAAATGACAAGTAACGAGGAAAGCTTGTAAAAAGTATACAAAGAAAATCAGTCATTCTGTCTTTATAATATAGCTAATGTTTTATAACTGAAATGTTATTTCTTGAATATAGGTAGCTAAGGTTTTGTTTTTTGTTTAGTTTTGTTTATTTTACTTTAACAAGCCTTTTAGAGCCAAATGAGCTATTACACGCACACACACACACACAGGCACGCACTAACTTCAGAATTTTTTTCAAATTATACAATCTGTAAAGTCATATGTTTCTTATTCTTACCCCTTCAATGAGCTTAGTAGCATATTTTGATGTAATACTTGAGAAAATTGATGTATCATTTGAAAAAAAAGCCTGAATTTAGTTTGTATAATGCGAATAGTTCTAAAAAAACGGAGTTTTGATTCCTGCTTTGTGAAACATGGTCCTCTCCACCCAATCACAATCGATCACTCCTTCCTGGTGCCAAAATCCAGGTTAAGTACACTTACTGTTTATTACATATAATAGTCTATAGTAAGATTAAATTTTCACATGCCTATATTTCCTACAAATAATGCCTTAAGGGCACATATCATGTTTATTTCTTTATACATTATCTATTTTCTTCATCTGGATTATTGCCAGTGCTCCTAAAGGATTTCCTAGCACTTACCTTTGCCCCTCCTTTAGTGGATTAAAAACAAATTAAGATCATGTTGCTCTTCTTGAACTCCTTTCAGTGGCTCCTCATTTCCTTCATACTAAAAGCCACAGTCATTATCATAGCCTTAAAATACCCTTTTTAATTTTACACTGGTATTTCCGTGCTGTCTTCTTCTATATTCTCTTCCTTACTCACTTTGTTTCAGCCACACTTGCCTCCTGGCTGTTTCTTGAATATGACAAGCACACTCCCACCTCTCAGCCTTTGCATGGATTGTTCTTCATTCCAGAATGCTCTTTCCCCAGCCATTCCTGTGGTTGACTCCTTATTTTGGGACTTGGATCAGATGCTATATTTTCAGGAAAGCTTCTCCTGACAAGCTCATAGTATTGCAGTTCCAAACCTCCTTCTCTCTCCTCTTCTGCCATAGTGGTGCTGTGTTCCCATTTGCTTCCCTCTCTTTTTGCATAGTACTTTTCCTTTTTTAATTATTATAAAAATGAATGTTTTGTTTTGTGTTTTACTGTCTGTCTCTCCTACTAGGACTCAAGCTCTACCAGTGCAAGTATTTTTTAAATGCTTTTTGGTCTGTTTTGTTTCCTAACATATCACCAGCCCTGGTATATGTTAGATTGTTTTTCAGAAATATTTGTTTACTGTCTGACCTACAAAATCAACAGATAAATAAACAGAAGATGTTAAATACTACCCTTAACCGACAAAGTAACTAAAAGTACTGAGTCAAGAACTCCAAAAACAGCATATATACCTCATAAGTGTTTCAATAATAGTATGAAAGCCTAATTTTGCATGGTAAAAATATTAGTGTATGTTGCATAACGTTTCTAATCTCTCATTTGTAATTTTTACTTCTAGAGGCAAAAAATATTTTGTCATATGTGTTGTTTCCTCCCAAGGACAATATAACCTCTTGGAAGAATACTCAGGCCCCCAATGTAACATTGTTTCTGCCACATCAGAAAATTGTGGGAAAATAAGTAACTACAGTTTCATCATTATGATAGCTAATGGCTTCAAGGATGACCCTAAAGCAGACAATATGGTCCAAACATCTTCTCCATCTGTGTCTCTGTTGTCAAGGGAAATCAGTATATACCATTTTTTATTTCTTTCTTGGTCCAAATGACAAGTAGCCCATGCAGTGTTCAGCCCTGAACTTCAATGACTGGTGAAAGATGATGGATCGCGAATTGGTAAGTGAATCTAACTTTGCTTCATAGCCATGAAACTAACAGAGCTACTCTTTTCCTATAAATAGTGCTCTGTGTGTTTGTGTGTGTGCACACAGAAACACATGTGTGATTTCCTCTGGAAATCTGTCAGAATAATGAAATGTTGTTTTCATCATGATTCAGAAATGATTTAGAAAATAGGAAGATAATACATAGAAGGCAACGAGGAATGAAAGGGACGTCATAAAGGTATTCTGTCATGAAAAGAGCTTAACAGTTTTTCATAGAGCAGACTATTGCCCTAAGAAAACTGTAAAGTCAACCCTTACACAATTTGTACTTCATCCTTTCCTTCAGTGTAAAATTTCGGAGGATTTTTATGTTCCAATTGTGCAGTTAGATATATGGCCTGAACTATCTTTACATGAAATCATCATTATTAGTAGTATCATCAGCAACAGAAATAGCTATTTAATTCTTCAGTTGTGCATGGTGCTGAAAACTGCAGATCTGTTATGGCTCTGGCATCTGAAAAGTCCACAATAGAAAAATGAACAAAATTGTACCTGCACATAATAAACAAAATAATATGGCAAATTCTTGCTTACAGCTGGCTTGAAAGGCAGAGCTAAGGTTAATTTTTAAAGTATTTTTACTATGTGTAATAATATATTTGCATAAGTTTGGTCTTGGCTGGTGTCACGACAAAGCCAACGTTTCTAACAATGTTCAGCATCTCTAATAATATGCATTATTTTGCACTGTTCTGTTTCATACATGATATAATTTTGGTCTGACTTTCATGGATAAAAACAACCATGATAGAAAGAGAAAAATGGAGATAAAGGATTCTGTTCTGAGTAACACTATTTACATAACAATATCTTCCTTTCAATCTAGACAAAATATGGAGCAATAAATACTTTTAGAAAAAGTAAATAGTTTGAAGGAGCTTGAAGGTGCAGTACCAGGCAATTATATTCACACATAATAATAATTTGTTAAATGATTTGACATGGTTTTTCCACAAACGCATTGCTAGGTTAATAGCTATGTAGAGAAAGAGTACAGGTTTTATACAATTCATGGAGATGCCTCAGTTCCATAATATATATCATTTTAGGAGTAAAGGATGATGGTAAATCATCTTAGATAGAACCCTCTGGAAAAATCTTCTCCAGAAGTTCCTATCCAGTGTGCCTTGGATGTCAGAGTGGCCTTGAGCTGTGGCAAGGAGTCTGAAAAGCTGTACTCAATCAACATTTTCTGTTAATTCAATAGACATATGACCATTTTGACATGACACCATGACCTGTTTGAAAATTTCTCATTTAAGTGTGAGAAATACAAATATAAAGTGTTTAAAATCATGTATTCATGGTCATACCTCTAGTCACTGACAGGGTACTTTTCAAATATCCACCAAATCCAATTGACTAAGATAAGCACATATATTGTTGGGTTTCTTAGTGAATGGCAAAGAGGTTTTGAACATCAAGCGTGACCTATTAACTTTTCAAATTTTGATTACATTATGTTTTATACAAATTTAGTCAAAAATCTCTCTTACGAAGTCTAGACAGACAGTAGGGTTAAATTCACATTTCCTCTCAGAGTTTAAACTTGAATTTGTTATATTATATATTGTCATAAAGAAAGTGAAGGCCTTGTTTATTTTTACCTGTTTTTCTAGAAGGTGGTCTTGGTTCTTATTTATAGCAATTTTTAAAAATGTGGAACTTATAATTCATGAATTTATCTGACAGCTGCAAAGGCACATATATTGCTTTGTATAGAGTCTTTGGTTTGAATCTGCTCAAAAGCAGAATATTTTTAGAGACAGCAGGTTTCTACAGATATGGTGGTAGTATATTTTAATTTCCCTTGGTTAACTACAGACACAAATCACAAATATTAATATTGAGACAGGAAATGCAATTACTTTCCCATTCTATATTTATACTGCTACCATACATGAATCATATCCCTGAAACTACATTTTGTAGTATTTTTCTCTGCTGAATACAAAATTTAGAGTAAATTTGGTACTCTGGCTCTACAGGAATGGCCAGAATTCTAATATATGGTTTCCATTAGATATGCATTCAGAATTTATCTTGTGCTTCAAACAATTACTGGAAAACAATGCACACTGCTACTTGCCAACATAACTGGAACTATATGGGAGAATTATAAGAGCATAAAAGTTTTGGCCTACTTAACATAGTGATATTAGGGCTTATGGATGTAACATCATTGTGCTAGGGATTTTTTTATTGTTATAAAAGTGAATTGAAATTTAGTAGGATAGAAATGTTTGTATTGTTGCTGTTAAATCATAGAATAGTAATAATTATTGTACTGCCAATAAATGAATAGCAGGGATAAAGGCAGAATAAACACGCTATATAAAGGCTGTTTAAAGCTTCTGTTAATGTTCATTTAAATACTAATTAAAATCCAGTATGAAAGATAAAATAGCTAGGTTAGCTATGATGTACAAGAACAATGAACTTTTTTTTTCATTCGGTTTGGTTTGGTTTGTGATCAAAGGCAGCCTTGAAAGAAACAAGCTGAAGTGCAAGGAATCTCCAAATATATTTCAAAGATTATGTTTGTCTATCAAGCAACAGAATAGGTCTGTCATAGGTTTGTCAAAATAAATACAGAGATGCCATTATTCTCTCTGTCTTCCCTGGGTGGGTTTCAACTGCCCATCAGCAGAAGTAATTTTCCTATTTCCAGATACTTAATGTTCCTTGTGCACTTTCTTTACAGGTGTTGTCTGGCATACAATATGTTGGTAGAAATAGACTTGTCACTACTTACCACTCTGTAGAAATGCAAGCATTTATTAAGTCTTGCTTTTGTAATTCTTTCTGAGATTCTCTTTGAATGAATTCTCAAGTAAAAAAATAAAAAACTTGTTTAAAAATTTTGCAATGTAAACACTTTAAAAATAAGCTATATATTAGCAATTCAGCAGTAAAGTGAATTTTCAGTGATATGCATAAAAGATTTAAACAGATCCTCAAAAATCCACTAAAAATGAAAAAAAAATTTATTCAATTTCCAGTAAAGCAGCTTACAAATATTTTTTAAAATAATTTTGGAATAGATATTTTCAAAAAACAAATTTTTCTGTATGTATGTTGATTTTTAAGTTGAGTTTTACTTTGCCATATATGAAATGTTTTTTTCTTTTCATTTTTTTTTTGGTGTCTAAAAATTTGAAATAACCAAACACAACAATGTCCATTTATCTTCTTTATGGCAACATTTAGCATTATCACCCAGGCTTTAAGTATCCTTAGTATCATTTTTAACTTCTTGATTAAGAAAACAAAAACAAAACCAGTCTTGAGATTAAGTTGATTAATTGTCCAATTAATTTTTCTCCTTTCTCTTGTAAATTGAATTCTTCTCAATTTTGAATCAAATTAGCAACCAACAGTTGCCACATTGGTTACAAGAATCTAACTATATTTGCCAAATACCTAGCAGGGATCAGCCATCAGTTTAAGGGCAACTACAGGTAGTAGTGCGTATATGCTTTTATAGGTAGCCCAATAGGTCTTATGTGATTCTGCGAAGTATCATAAGTTCAGGAAACTCTGCAGGCATTGTTCAGATCTAACATTATGTTCCATTTACCTTGACGATTTTAAGAAAATTTGTTTTTTCTATTGTTTTTATTCTTATTTGCCATTTTTATATTTTGTTTTATTACAAGCTTTGTTTAAAAACACATCCCAACTCTGTTTCTGAAACAGATGAAATAACAGGGAGCAGATACACCCTCCTTCCTGAAACAACCAAAAACCCAAATATATGAAACAAAGATTTGCAATACAATTCACAATCAGGCAATGAAGTACAGTGATCTCATAGAGCTAAAAAATAAACGAGGTGAGCCCGATGATTTCCACAGTTTGCTGTCTTGAGAGAGTTTTCAGGGTGATTCAGGAGGCAAGAACCACTTGAAAGCATTAGAAATAATAGAGAGAGCCCAGCCAGTAATAGTGTCTGTTTCCGCTAGCCAGGCAGAAAAATTTCATAGTTCATGGGGAATAAGGTAGAGTTCTCAGAATACTCAACCCTAAACTAAATGCTGTTCTGGCCCTTCCACAAAACATAAAAGGAAGAACCAAAAGGATCAAACTCTTTACAAGTAAATCAGCTGCATCCCAGAATTTTTTTTCTCAAGTATATCTATAGGAATATAAAAATATTCAGCACTAAAAATGGCAAAATGTACAATGTTTGGCACCCAGTTATAAATAACCCTGTGCTATAGACTGAATGTTTGTTTACTGCAATTCATATGTGGAAATTCTAACCCCCAAGGTGATAGTATTAGCAGGTGGGACCTTTGGGAGATAATTAGGTCATAAAATCAGAATCTTCATGTTTGGGATTAGTGCCCTTATAAAAGAAGTCCCAAACAGCTAGCTAACCCCTTCCAACATATGAGCATAAAGTGAGAAGTCATAGTCTATGAATCGGAAAACCAGCCCTTGCCAGACACTGAATCTGCCAGTGGAATTAGACTTCCAGCCTCCAGTACTATGAGAAACAAGTTTCAGTTGTTCATAAACCACCTAGTTTATGGTATGCTTTTATAGCAGCCCAAACGGACTAGGACGCCTGTCATGCAAAGCAGCAAGAACATACTATCCACAATGAGAAGAAAAATACATAAAAACTGACTCAGAACTGATGTTAGAGTTATCTGGCAAATAGATGATAACAGTTATTATAATAGCATTTCATACTTTCAGAAAGATAAGTAAACACTTAAGTAATAAAAAGACCCAAATTAAACTTCTGGAAACAAAACCTACCACATCTGGGATAAAAAATATACTGGTTGGAAATAAAAGCCGAATATTTATTACAGAAGAAATGATCAGTAAACTTGTAGACATATCAATAGAAACTATCAAAATCCAAATACTCATGGCAAAGAGAATAATCAAAATGAAAGTAAAAGTGAACAGAGTATCAGTAAGTTCGGGGTGACTTCAAGTGGCCTGGTTTGAAGCATGGGCTATTTTTGTGTTTTAGGTATTTATTGAGCAATCAAATCATACATAGCAATGTGTAGGAGACAGGTGTGGTGGTGTATACCTATAGTTCCGGCTACTAGGGAGCAGAGGCAGGAGGACCACTTGAGCCCGGGAGCTCCAGGTTGCAGTGAGCTATGGTCACGTAACTGCACTCCAACCTGGGTGATGGAGTGAGACCCTGTCTCTTAAGAAAAAAAAAAGCAAAGTGTGAAGGCTATTGAAATATACAATAAAGATGGGATAGGCTTGCTGCCTTCATTATCCAACATTTTAGTCGGGATCCCTCTATTACATAAGTAATTATTATTTTATACTCCTTTGTCTACATACATTAATTTGATACACAATCAAATATCTGAAGGATGGCATATTCTAATTTATTTCAGTCTCTTAGAATGACATCATTACCTGGTCATTGAGACATTCTTTTTGTGTTAAAAACATTCTACCAAAATAATCCAAATTTGTTACCAAACGTATATGATGTATTTTCAAAGTTGGTGAACTCAATCGTTTGAAAAATTATTATTATTTCACTCATGTGACTCTCATAGTCTCAAATCTTTCTGAAAATCTATAATAGTCCATTAATATTTTGACGTGAGTCTTCATCTTTTGAGAAATTTGATTTATACATTTTCGTTTTCTAATTTTAAAAAGAAACAAAAATACTATATACATTTATATTATTCTGAACAAACATGGTTTGTATTGTCAAACCTAAGTACGCAAAAATAATCAGATTGAGAATGAGAAGAACACTAAATGGAGAGATCTCACTTTTCTCTAAGGTTGTCGAGCTCACTCTTTTACAACACCGCTTATAAATATTTCTATTTCCTGTAGTGATCTATTATGAGCACTCTTTTTTATTTTATTAGACAAGTATTTAACCTATAATGTGTCATTTGATTCACTTATTTCACTGAAAATTGGTTCATTCTGTGGTTATAATTGTTTACAATTTAGGAAAGTCTCATCTTTTCCAAGAGAAATTTATCAGCTCAAAAAATATTTAATAATGAAGAAATCGTGAGAGAAAATGTAATTCTTTTAAAGTGAACGACAGAGACATGGTTAGTGGTAAATTACTTGAAAGAAAAAGGAAAGTCACAGACAATAGTAGCTGTTATTTGTACAACGCTTTGGTGTTTACCAAGCACTTTCACATATATTATCTCATTTAATCTTTACAACACAGCTATATGCTAAATTTTATTTTGTGGAAGAGCAAATTGACAGGCATAAAATGAAGTAAATTTATTTATTTATTTTTTTATGGCACCATGCTTTATTCCACAAATGATTTAGAGTGTCAAGCAAAATGACTTGCTGCAAGTTCACTAGTAAGTGGCACAGCTGGGATTTCAATTCGTGTTTTCTACTCCAGGTCACTGTTCGAGGTTGACAAAGTATATTGAAAAGTTTGCTTTGGATAAATAGCTTCCTAATGATGAATCCTGGCAGCTCAGGCTTCTGTGCATTTAACTGTGTGATCAATGTCATGCCAATGGGCATGAGAAGATGCCTAGGCAGCATGTGTAGTCTGATGCGGCTATTTGGACCCATAAAAGAAAAGGAACATAGTGTAACTGTGATCTCTCTATTACATTAATAATTATTATTTTAAACTCCTTTGTCTACATACATTCTCCTTTGTCTACATACATGAATAGTCAGGACATGAATACCAATCATAAATAATAACCACAGTGGGTTTATTAACTCCATTTCACTTAGATTGGTCAGTGAAATAAAAATCCACAAAGATTTATGTTTCAAAGACTATTTTTCATGATAGTGAAATGTATTACTGCACCAAGAGCTGGTTTATTTTCTCTTCAAAATGTGACACTACCTGTTTCCTCCATAATCCTAGTCAAACCTATCTATTCACTTTAAATATTTGCCATTGTCTCTCCTAGAGAAGAGATGATTGTCAGATCACCAAAACTAGAAAAAGAACAAAAGTCACATAAAATTAAAGTGAGTAGTCTATGAGATACATGAAACAGTGGGATAGAAGTAGAAACATGCCGGCCGGGCGCTGTGGCTCACGCCTGAAATCCCAACACTGTGGGAGGCCGAGGCGGACGGATTGCCTGAGGTCAGGAGTTTGAGATCAGTCTGGCCAACATGGTGAAACCCCATCTCTACTAAAAATACAAAAAAGGTGCCGGACATGGTGGCATGCGCCTGTAATTCCAGCTACTCAGGAGGCTGAGGCAGGGGAATTGCCTGAACCAAGGAGGTGGATGTTGCCGAGATTGTGCCACTGCACTCCAGCCTGGGCGACAGAGTGAGACTCCCTCTCAAAATAAATAAATAAATAAATAAATAAATAAATAAATAAATAAATAAATAAATAAAATAAAAATAAATAAAGAAGTAGAAGCATGCACCTGGACACTGTGTGTAATTTCCTAATTGCATTCTCCTAACTCACACGCAGAAATAACCAGCATCCTGAGTTGGTGTTGATCATTTCTTTGCTTACCTATAGTTTTTTAAACCTGCGTTTATTTTCTATAAAAGTCACATCTCTCTATGAATAACTTATTTAAAAGAAGTTTCCTAGAGAGTAATATGAAATGCATATTCCTCTGCATTTTCTTTTGCGGAATTTCTCTGCATTTCATATTTCTCTCTAGGAATGTTTTATACAAATATACCATCTAAGAATTCACTGCAATATATAAAATAACATTTTGAAGTGAAAAAAGAAGTATGATTTTTTTGATAAGTAAGTCACAGTGTAAGTTTATTCTTTGAATTTTTAATGTTAATAAATAAAGCTATTACCAAAATAAATACTAGTATTTCCATTTGGAGATACCATCTTGAATTTACCACTTTACTAAAACATGGCTAACTTAATATTAGACTTGTTGCAGATTTCATCAGGTGTGTTGTTCTGCCCAAAGTTCTGACAAAGCTCAAATCTTAATCTCATCCAATGAAATCTAGTTATTCTGGACAAGATAACTTAATGACAAGTTCATGTGAACCCATAATATACTCTTCAATCCATCATTTATTTTAAAAATTGCAGAAAAATTATTGCCTATATAAATGATAGTTGTTTAATTAAAAAGTTCTTAGCTCTAAAATCACTTACTCCTTAGCAAATCCATGGGGTGCTTTAAAAAATAAAATCATAATGGTATATTCCATTGTCTTCACTAGTTAGAACATGAATACTAATCATAAAATGTTTCTGTATAGTCTACATACTGCATATCTATATGCTAAGCATTGATACTAATTGGGATTTAATCCAAAATTAGTTTATTCCTCACCTAAAAATAATAACAGTAATTATATTGGGGAAAGACAAGGTGAAGATGTCCTTTCAATAGGATAAATGCAATAAAGATGCAGAGACATATCTTTGAATTAATTGAAAAGTAAGTATTTAAGAATGTTTTTACCAGCAGGAGTATGCAGAGCCATCTACAATACACACACGTGCACACACACACACACACAATGCCTTTGCTTCTTTTGATTTGAGAGTGTAAGCATGAAGAGGATATAATAATCAGCCATTCTGTTTTTTTTCTTATATATTGCAATTACACAGAATTACAATGAGGAGTTCCTGGGGAAGAAGAACCCAGGAACACTGATTATTGAAACTAACCAGTGTTTCAATATCATTGTTAAATTACTTGCCATCCTATACTTTCATGTAGAGCTCTTTCTGTGAAAAAAGAAGAAAATAGTATGAAATTACCATGCTAAAATGTTGTAGTGCGAACCTACTAATTATTTTTATTGGCTTCAACAAATTTTTAAATTAAATTCTCAGGGAGAGGGAATGATATCGAACTACCAGTTTCAGGTAATTTATTAGACAATTTGAAAGCTTTAAAAACATATTCAAGGTAGAAATTTAAATGTTTCGTATTTATCTTTTTTGGTTTCAGCCAATCAGAATAACTTTATTGAACATTTCCCAAGTCCTGATGTAAATCATCTCTTAGGGTCTTAAAACCATCAGGCAGCAAAACCTTGGCAAAAGCAACAAGTCATGTAGTATAAGGAAGACCTTGAAATAACCACAGAAGAAAGGACTTTGGAGTAATGGCAGAAACCATTACCTTGGCAGGTAATAAACCAACTGGAAGATCATGTCTTCCCTAAGTTCTTTTAACCCCATAATCTGGGTCAGGGAGAGTATGGTACAACGAATGGAGGCCGTGATTCCCTTAATCATCATGGGGCATCAGGGGCAGGTGCAGCATAAAACCTTCCTTATTAAAGATACCTCCTCCTTCTTAATGCATGGTTTCCCCTTGGCTCCCAGGACACTACAATCTCCTGGTTTTTCACTCACTCACTAGACATTCCTACTGATTATTGCTGATTTCTCTTGTTCTTTCATATTTCTCAATATTGCAGAGTCTCAAATCTCAGTCCCAGCCCTCTCCCTTTCTCCTTCTACATCTATATCCTCATATGAGCTAATCTAATTCCGTATCTTTAAATAATATGCATATGCTGAGAACTCTCAATTCTGCTTTATTTATTTATTTATTTATTTAATTAATTAATTTATTTATTTATGCCTCTTGGCTCTCTCTCCTCACAGAACTCATCTCCATAAGTTTTCCTAATTCTACTACTCATGCCACCATCTAAAGTATATCATTTTTCCTCTGGATTATGTAGTAGCTTTCTAAAAGGTAGCATTGATTTAAACCCCACTACCTCTCCCCATGGCCCCATTCTTTACACTCAGCAGAAAAGTCAGAGTGATGTGTTAAAGACGTAAGTCCAATAATGTCTCTTCTCCATTCAAAGCTCTACAATGGCTTCGCCATTTCACTCAGTGTAGAAGCCACTTTTCACAATGGCCTGAAAGTCAGGGCCATTATTAATTCTCTGATTGTAGCTCTTAATCTCTCTTTCTTACTCAGTCCATTCCAGGATATTAGCCTCAATGCAGTTCTAGGAATATTCTAGGCAAACTCCTTCCTTAGGGTCTTTCCTTCAGACCCCAAACTGAAATTTTCTTCTCCTAAATATCCTTTAGAGTTTGGAAAATATTTTCCATGTTCTTCAAGTTTTCCCCATAGCTTACTTTCTCAATAAAACCTAGTTTTTCTTTTTTTTTTTTTAGCCTTAACATTACACCTACCCCACCAACCTCTTTTTCCTAATCTATGCTTATGTTTTATTTTTTCCTTAGCACTTCTCATCTTCTTATGCATAATATAATTTATCAAAAAGAGATAAATTATATTATGGCTTAGCATCTTTCACTTACCACTAGAATGTAAGCCAACCAAAGAGTAGGTATCTTTTTTCAGTGATGCATCTACAGGGACTAGAACAGGGCCTTGCATGTGGTAGACATCCATAAATATTTGTAAAACAAACAAAATTGGAGATAGCGGTGAGGAGATGTGGAACATGAATGTATTTATAAAAGCTTTTCCACATCAGCAAAGAAAACCAAGGAACTATTGCAGAAGATTCTCATATAGCAGTGTCAAAACTTCAACATTTGTGCAATTGTGGTTATAAAATATCTGTGCCAATTTTAATATAGTTGATAAAGACTGTGTATTAGGAGAAAAGGTTAAAATTTAAAGGAATAAATTTCAAGCAATTAGAGAGATTGGGAATTGACATCACAGCCCTAGGACCTAAGTGAGACACAGAAGTGGAAATGTGTGGAGCAGAGAATCACATAAAAACAGAGAAAAGTAGTTAGGACATAGCCAGTATGATGAAAAAGAGGAGTATATCCTAGAATTGTAACAGAAATGGCTATAGCTAATGTTCAATAAGGAACATACTAGTGATTTATTTGAGAGGAAATATATCCGGAGCCAAACAGCATAATTCCTGGAGCCTATCTGCCTGGCTCAGCTGCTTATAAGCTGTGTGACCTTGACCAGAGGTTTCGCCTCTCTGTGTTTTAATTTCCTTTTGTCTGAAGTAAGGGTAAGAATAGCACACCCTCCTCACAGAGTTGTTGCTAAAAGAGTCCACATGTGTCAAACACTTAGAACTGCATCTGGCACATAGTGCAGGCCATATAAGCATTAATTATTAGCAGTAGTAGTGGTAATGGTTGCCTACTGTGTTGATGCATAGAGTAATGACAGCCCAAACTGTGGGTCCTAGAAGGGACTCTGCACCTAGTTCCAGATTCACATATTCAGGGCAAGCAAATGTGAATGCCACATATCCTAGTTGGAGATAGTGTTAAAGAAAAGACTGTGGACAAATATATTTGGGAGATACTATATACCATATGAATCTCTTTAGTAGATTCATTTCTACCACCATCCACCTTGTTCTGTACTAAATACAAATAGTGCTGTTTAATTAAACAATTTCCCACACATATTTGATTGCAGAAACTTTAGTTATAAAATATCAACTAACATTTTATGTTTATGCTACAAAGGGAACTGACACATTTTTATTTGTAATATACTGTCACTTCTGAGATTGAGTTTCTTATATCTAATTAATCCCGTATTTTGCCAATACTTTGGTAACTGACAAATGTTTGACTTGGTCAGTGTTGTTATTGCATCCATATAGAAGTGCTATAGCCATCATATCAACCTATTCAATATGTTTTCATTAAAAATAAGCATCAGTCAAAATGTATTTTTGACTAAAAATAAATATCAATTATAAGTAAAAATATGCATTGCAATGATTTAAAAAACTTTCCAAATGGAACTGAGGCATTCACACAAAGCATTAGGTATGTCCAAATAGCTTTTAGCCTCAGATGCTAATTCAAATGAGTGTACTGTAATCTGACTGAATATGATTGTAAAGAGAAACATGTAACATTAACAAAACTTAGAACATATACAACTAAAAATTATATTGAAATTTTCAGAGGCAAAGAAACTGTTATTAAGTGTTCAGGGGAAAACAATACTTTTAACTGGCAGGTTTTCATTATATCAAAAATAAAAATTATAGTCCCCATAATGTGGCTTCTTCTTATGAATTTGACTACACTCCCAACTAGCCTCCCTTTTTCTTACTTTGCTCCAGTCACATAATTACTCCTGGTTGTCACTTCAATACACTGGACCTACTCATAGCTACAAGGCCTGGGTGCATGCTGTTTCCTGTGACCACAGTGCTCCCCTTTTCCCAATATCCCCATGGATGACACTGAAACCCACACATCTCAGCTCAAATGACCCCTTTTCAGTGCAGCCCTCTTGGCCCTTTTAACATTAAAATTGTCCCTGTACTTCCATTTGTCCTCCACTACTTTGTTACACAGCTCTCATAAAAATCTCTCATATTACATATTATAGCTGTTTGATTATTTCCTGACTTCCTCCACTGGAATATAAGCTATTAAAGAACAAATATTCTTGCCCATTTTACTGCTGTAATCTTTTGGACTAACACAGTACCTGGCATATGGGAGGTGCTGAATAGTTGGTGAATAAGTCAACTAAACATTAAATAGTGAATAAATTTTTAAAAATCTCCATGTTAATTTCTTTTTTTTATATTTTTAGCTTCTTAATAGTGATACCCTCTGTGTTTGTCCCTTCTCACACTGCTATAAAGAACTGCCTGAGACTGGGTCATTTATAAAGAAAAAAGATTGAATTGACTCACAGTTCTGCATGGCTGGGGAGGCCTTAGGAAACTTACAATCATGGTGGAAGGCAAAGGGGGAAGAAAGGCATGTCTTACATGGTGTTAGGAGAGAGAGCAAGCACAGGGGAAAATGCCACTTTTCAACTATCAGATGTCACAAGAACTCCCTCACTATCATGAGAACAGCATGTGGTAAACCGCCCTCATGACCCAGCCACCTCCACCCAGGTCTCTCCCTCAACATGTGGGGATTACAATTCAAGATGAGATTTGGGTGGGGACACAGAGCCAAGTCATATCCTGCTGTATCTAAAGACTTTCCTTAGAATCCTTTATGTTAGGAGTGCCATCCTAGTGTGCCATCCTAGTGTTCATTCAAGAAGTCAGGGATACATGTGAGGTCTTTCTCTCTCTGTTCCACTGTCTCTAATCTTTCACAGGGAATGACAGTCCATCATCCCAATCTATCATTTCTCATACTGATCCTTTTCCGTGGTCACTGCCCCTGCCTTAGTTCAGGTTCCGGTCATATTTTATTCAGAATTTTATAATAGCTTTTTTCATGCCTCCTCGCCCAGTCTCCCTACACTACTCTCATCCATCTTACTATATTTATAACCAATATTTCAGATTGGTATATCAGGTCATGTCACTTCCTTCATCAAAGTTCTTTTATATCCCTGTTGTCCATAAGAAGAGAAATAATGTAGCATGCAGGTCCCAGACTCATTTCCTTCCTCTATTTTGCTGCTCTCCAGTGACAGTGAATTACGTGCAGTTTTCTGAAACTTCTCAGTCTCAGTGTTTGCATATATTGTTCCTTCTACATTGGATACACTCTCTTTCCCAATTGGCCGAACATTATTTTCTGACTCATACCATGTGGCTATTCTAAAATGCTTGCTTAGAATCCATCAGTGACACACTTTCCCCTCTGTCTTCTTACATCATCATTTGAGCACTGTCCATGCTACTGTAACTACTATTTTAAATTCACCTATTAGGCTCTGAGGCTCTCAAAAGCAAGGGGCATATTATATTCTTATTTTTCAGGATAATTTTTTATTTATAGTACATCCTGTAATGCTTGGCATTTAATAGTGTTTTCAGAATCAAATGTATAAAGAATATTTTAGGGCAAATGAGACAAATTTCATTTATGCTATTCTTGGTGAGCTTAATTTTATTCCATTTGGTAAACTCTGTTTTTCTTTTTTTTTTTTTAATTGTATAAACTCCAGTTTCTTTGTTATTTATTAATTAATATTCATATATCTATGAAAATCTTGCTTTCTCCCTAGATAAATTTTGAAAATAATCAAAACTTTGAAATATATTTTACTATGAAAACAACTTGCTTTTTTTTCTTTCTAATCAGTAAAGAGCACAAGAGCAGTAGAATGACATTAAATAATGTTCATAATTTAAAACTTTCATTTTCTTTGTTCTTGACTTTAGTTCATTAATACCATAATAGATGTTTCTGGTGTACGTTTCAACTAATTACCTTACATATTTAAGGTTTTTACATGCATATATTACAATCTTTTGTTTCCCCAAAATGTGGCTACAATCAGTCAGGTAGTTTTTGAGTTTGTTCTCTTATCACTCCAGCCATGATTTCAGGGAAATCGAGTGCTTTGTTAGCTGTGTTCTCTTATGAGACCAGAGAGAACTACAATTTCACAAAGATGAATTGAGAGACAGATAATTCTAATATTTTCAGAACATGGTCTCTATATGATTTTTAACCATGTTTTAGTCAGTCTTCAGAGAACATTCCATTTAGATTTATATATTGTGGCAGCCATGCAAATATGCCACTTAGATTTCCTACTACAAAGAGTGTAATGGACTCTTGACCCCAGCTGCTGCCTGTCTGGATCCCCCATTGCATTGCATTTGTGACCACACTCTTCTTTCCATGGCCTGCTACCAATATATGACTAAACAAGCAGTAGTACTACTGAAGGGTTATTAAGTGAGATGCAGGACTCCTCTTATGAGGAATTTGGGCTTGAGTACTCACTATGTGCCTAGCCAAACATTTCTTGCATCTGTGTTAGAGCCTGAGATTCTCCCAACATCTTTTTCCCCCTCTCTCATTTTACAGGCATCAGACCGGCACTGTGGCATGAAGTCTCCCTCTTCCTTCTTTTCCCTTCTCCTATTCAGTCCCCAGTACATATTTTCCACTTTTAATTTCCTCTAGACATTTGCTTCTCTGTAGATCCAAAATTGAATATGTTAAGCAGGGTTGACTCACTTTACTATCACAAAAAATTTGCTAAGTAAAAGTACAGAGAAAGTGTGATAGGATAAGAAGATTTGTATAGTATTTTGCCAAGGTAATCCAGCACTTTCAGATTATAATTCATTCATTCATTCATTCATTCATTCAATTAACTTCTTGAATGACTACAATACATAGAAATTTTTTAAGAGAACTGGGATCAAAGAAAAATCCTACACTTTACTGCATTTTCCCTCTAAGTGTCAATCTAATTCTTTTCTTATTTTTATGATACAATTCAGCAATATTGAACTACTACTTACCCGGACATTTTATAGTCTCTCATTTCTGTATACCTATGTCAGTTGTTACCTGCTTATAAGACCTTTTTCTACTTCCTCTTGTCCACTTAAATGTGTCATCTTTCCCAGCCTTTGTCTACTTAACACCCTCCTATCTCGCCTTCAGACCTCATCACAAAATTCACCTGCCGTGAGAAGAGTTCCCATGATTCTTTCAAGTGGATTAAAATGTGTCCAGGTTGCCAAGTATGTGATTTTTAAAGGACAAGTGAATTGTTATCTCTAAAATCTAAAGAAAACATAAGTTGGGATACATTTCTGTCAATATCATTTCACATCATGTCTCTTATTTTTTGCTGTTCCACAATTCTTTCTATGAAATATATTTAAACACATTTATTCATCAGTAGATGCTCTATCCCGTCAACAATGCACTTTGTTATCTATTGTCATCATGAGCATTTCCTGATAGTAATGGATGTTTTCAGTGCATAATTGTCTTGCTGTGAGAATCTAAGTTTTCTGATCACAAGACAGATGCTTTTCATCTTTGAATCCCCAGTGCCTCTACAGCCAGTAAATACATATCAATTTAATGAAAAAGAAAGATCCCAGTTAGTAGGGGAGACATATGCATTTATAGATAGTTATAATTCAGTTAGACAAGTTCTTTAATGAAATTGGAATTGCTTGTCGTTCACAGTAGCTGGTAACTATATATATATCCAAAGAGTTAGAAAAATATCTCAGGGTCTTGAAAGCTGAATATCTACCAGTGATCAATGGAGTTTCAGGAAATTATGTTTTTTCTTCCCCCAAATCTCATCATTTCAATTATCTTTGATTTTTGAAATATATATGCTATAATGAATATATTAAATCAAAAATATTTGGCCAGGCAAAGAAAGATAAATACAGCATGTTCTCACTCATATGTGGAATCTAAAAAAGTTAATCTCAAAGAAGCAGAGAATAGAATAGCGGTTACTAGAGGCTGGTAAATGGAGAGGGAGAGACAAAAGTTCGTTAAAGAATAAAAAAGTAGCTAGGCGCGGTGGCTCATGCCTGTAATCCCAGCACTTTGGGAGGCCGAGGCTGGTGGATCACGAGGTCAGGAGATCAAGACCATCCTCGCTAACACGGTGAAATCACGTCTCTACTAAAAATAGAAAAACATTAGCCGGGCCCAGTGGTGGCAGGCACCTGTAGTCCCAGCTACTCGGGAGGCTGAGGCCGGAGAATGGCGTGAACCCAGGAGGCGGAGCTTGCAGTGAGCCGAGTTCACGCCACTGCACTGCAGCCTGGGCGACAGAGCGAGACTCTGTCTCAAAATAAATAAATAAATTTAAAAAAATAAAAAAGTACAGGTAGGTAGGAATCAGTTCTAATTTTCTATAGCACTATATGATTATAATTCACGAAAATTTATTGCAGATTTTCAAATAACTAAAAGAGCAGATTTTGAATGTTCCCAAAACAAATAATAAATATTTGAAGTGACAGATATGCTAATTACTCTAATTAAATCATTACACAGTGTATACATGTATGGAAAGATCACACTGTACCCCATACATATGTAGAATTATTATGTGTCAATTAAAAAATAAAAAGAAGTAAACATTTAGAAGTATTTATAAAAAGAAGGGGCACTTTTGTTGAAAGTTTGCATATTCATTTTCTAGCAATTTCCAATCATGTTGCAGCAGAGTTGTATAAATATTTGCTTCACAAATGGAAATGGAATCCTGTACTTTTTAATCGAATCATCTATATATTTCTGGAGGGGGGGGGCGGGAAAAGTCATAGCCCTTATAACTCAAAACTTTTCATAAGTCAAACCTTTTCCTCCTATAAAAATGTAACTTATCAAAGATTCAACAAATAGTTACTGTATCTATGACGTGCCCGACACTCTTCTAATTTTTAGGGTATATTCTATAAAATTTCTGAAGTGAAGAGACACATTAATATTATAAAATGAAAATGGGCTTTTTGGGTAGATTTTAAAAGTTATTTTATGTTTACTTATGTGCTGACAACAAAATTAAATATAATTAGTTTATATATTATATATCTGAGTTATATATAAATACTGTTAAATATATAATTTGCAAGACACTCTTTCTGTGTATGTGACATAGTCATTTTTATGATAATACCCTTGTCCTGGAAACAAAATGGGCGAATTACTTAAATAGCTTTTTCTTCATATACTTCAAGAAATAAAGACTGCTTATTACTACAGTTTGTGTGTAGAATTATAAAGATGGAACAGCTCAAAAAGGACACAGAAGAGCTGCAGCATATATTGTGCTTATTTAGTCCCATGTTTGCCTTCCAAAATAAATTAAATATATGGGATTATCTGGAAACAACGTCTAGGGAAGATCTTTAGGGGAAACACGTAGGGCATGAGCTACCAAAATGGCTGCCTGGTTGCTAAGGAAGAGGCTCCCAGAAAAGTGCAGTGGAAACTTTCCCATCCTTTGCTCTGAGATGCCTAATTCAGATCTCTGCTGACATGCCTAATGGCATTTAGGTCTGTGACAAATCTGATTTATTTGGGTGTTCTTCCTCTGCTTCCATAAAGGAACTGCTGATGTGGTGACATATTAGTCATCGCGCCTCTAGAGCAGTTTCTTCTGCTGGTAGCGGAACCTCTGTTGAGCAGGACTATAAATTTCTTTCAGAGCCAATGTCATGTTGCTGTTGTGCGTGAAGACTCTGTTAGGTCCTCTGTCAAGCAAATCCCCCGACATCCATTTTCTTGAAGTCAAGATATCTGGCTAGACAACAATTTAGTTAATTAAGAAGAACGTTTCATAAAATGCTGATTGAGTGTGAGAGGAGGAGTTTGCGATGTGTGAGGAAACAGTGGGGCTTGCAATTTTATAATTTAAGTAAAATTAGAATTGAAATGTATCATTAAGTATTATTGCCTCTAATAACATCTAAAGCAGTGTTCTGTTCTTTTCTCCTTTAAAATCTAATTATTGTACAACTAAAACTCCCTTCTTTGTAATAACACTTTTCTTAAGTGTTATTTGTGGAGGTATTTTCTTTCACAATCAGAGAGTCTAGAAGTTGCCTTTAGACCACTAGACCACTGGGGGTTAAACTGCCAATCACTATTTTTTTTTTTTTTTAAACTGAGCCTCATCGTTCATTTTTCCTCATACCATTAACTGAGCTTTATCTTCCACTGCATTCCTACTGTGCTTGCTTGCGTCAGCTCCATAGAACACTTTCCTTTTTTTTTCTTTTTTTCTCCTTTCCCCTCAGACTAATGAAAATTTTATTGTCAATGTTTCTCTTTATTTGGTAATATTTTAAACTGAAATATTAAAAATAATATTAACACCAGAGTAAACAGTTTCCTTTGCTTTTTCCTGTCATCGGGTAGACTTTAGTACACAGTACACATAATTATGGTCACCATTAAATTCACATATTTTAGAAATAGTAAGCTTTGCATTACTTTCCTTTTTTCTCATACTCAACTTTTAATTATTTTTCTTTTAATTGGATTTTTAAATGAAAGTACATTTAAAATTGAGGAGGTTGTCTCAGTGGTGTGAAAAGTTCAGTGTGTTCTCTTCTTTTTTCACTGAAAGTCTGTCTAAATTTTTTTGTAATGGAAAATTTTGAGGCATACTGAAGCTCATGTTTTCTTTATCATGGCAAATATCCATTAAGTATGAATATTCAAGAAAATTATCTTGTATCATCTTTCATATTTAATTGAATCATACATATTTCCTTTTGGCTAATAACTATCAATATTATTTTATTCATATTGTGTAATGAAGCTATATTTGAATATCTTAGTTTTATGGAAACTTTTAAAATGAGAAAATAAAATAATGCTATTCTATTTTGGAGTATTTCTCTCTAATACGATGCTAGTAATTTGTTCTTATGTGTGAACAGGACTGCAAAGCATGTATTAGGGTACCTGACATATAATAAATACCAAATATATTTTAGGAGCTAACAAAAAGTATTTTGTTAATAAAGATGTCTTCATTAGCAATTATCATTACCTTGATTCTTCCAATCAGTAATGTACATCTTCTTCTAGCCCCACATGGGCTTTAGTATGACTTACCCAAACAGGAATGAATAGCTTTCTCTCAGGTGCCATGCTGTAAGCTACAGAACTTAGCTGGTCTTTCTGCTTTCATCCAAGGTTAGCAATTATAATTATACACTTAGTCAAGCTGATTCCTAAGCATCCTCTGAAATGGAGACAACCTGCTCAATTTTAAATGTACTTTCATTTACAAATCCAGTTGAAAGAAAAATAATTAAAAATTGAATGTGAGGGAAAAGGAAAGTAATGCAAAATCTAGTCATACTTGGCTAAATTATTTGCCACTGACTTTCTAATAAAAACAAAAGGGATTATTTGAAAACAATAAAACCCATGTTATGCAATGAAGTATGTACAGTTTAAAAATCTGTGGAGTGATAATTCCTGCTGTACAGCCTCCTTGGTTGGATTTGGTATTGTCTGAATTTTTTTTTTAAAAAGATTGCCATTGTAGTAGATATGTAGTGGTATTTCCTTGTGGTTTTAATTTGCATTTTATAATGAACTAATGATGTTGAGTCTTTTTTGTATGCTTATTTCCCATCCTATATCTTCTTTGGTGAAGCGTCTGTTTATATAATTTTCCCACTTTTTAACTGGGTCATTGATTTTCTTATTGAAGAGGTTCAAGTATTATTTATGTATTCTGAATATGTCATTTGTAAAAATTTTCTTTTTCTATTCTTTTTTTTTCTTTGTAAATATGGAATGCTTCACGAATTTGCGTGCCATCCTTGCGCAGGGGCCATGCTAATCTTCTCTGTAGCGTTCCAATTTTAGTATATGTGCTGCTGAAGCGAGTACTCATTTGTAAAAATTTTCTTCCCATCCATGAATTGTGGTTTTATTCTCTTAAGAGTGTCATTTGCATAGAAAAATGTTTTAATTTGATAAAGTATAAATTTTTACTTTATGGTCATATTTTTGCTGTTGTATGTAAAAATTTATCAACAAGCCTAAGATCAAATAGATTTTTCTTGAGTATTTTATAGATGATTTGTAGTTTCATTTCTTACCTTTATGCTATGATTTATTGATCCATTTTGAGTTAAGTTTTGTATAAGTTGGGAGATATGAGTCAGGACTCTTTTTTTTAATATGAGTGCCCAAATGTCTTAGTACTATTTGTTACAGAGGCTATCTTTTCTTCACTGATTTGATTTTCCAACTTTGTCAAAAGTTAATTGATTATATTTGCATGGGTCAATTTCTGGACTCTATTATGTTTCATTGACTTTTCTATCCTCATAGGTCTTAAAATTATTTAGTGAGATTTTTCTAACTTTGTTCTTTTCTCAGAATTATCTTGACTATTCTAGTTAGTTTGATCTTCCATAAGGATTTTAAAATAAGCTTGCCTATGTCTATAAAATGCATGCTTAGATTTTGAATGGAATTTTTTCAATCTATATGTTACATTGGGAAAAATTGTCATCTTAGCAAAATTGAGTTTTCCAATCCATAAACATTGTATATCTTTCCATTTTGTTAGAGCTTTTATTTCTTTCATCAGTGTTTTGTACTTTCTAGCATACATATCCTGCGCACATTTTTCTTTGTTAGTGGAAATGGTAAATGGTACAGATACTTTGGAAAACACTTCGGCAGTTTCATATAAAGTTAAATATCCATTTGCTACACAACCAGCAGTCCTATTCCTACTTATTCATCCAATGAATTAAAAACTTATTAGACTTTCCTACATAAACTTGTATGGGAATGTGTTACAGCAGCTTTGTTCATGATTACACCAAATTGGAAGCAACCAAGATGTTGTTGGATTAAAAGAAAAACAACCAGGTACATTTATACTATGCAATACTACTTAGTAATTAAAGGAAAAAGGAAATGAAAGACCCTATTCACTCAATCTGAAGGAATTGCTAAGTGAAAAACACCAGACTGCAAAGACCACTACTGTATGATTGTCTTTATTTTATCCTCGGAAAAGATAAAACTATAGGAACAGAAAATACATCACTAATTGTCAGAGTTTGGTGTGAGAGGAAGGTTTGACTACATACAGTCAACCCAAGTAAATGTTTAGCGTGATGGAATTGTGCTTTGAGAAACTTCAGTGGAAATTTAACTATATACATTTATCAAACTCGAAACTGGACACCACAAAATGAGAACTTTAATGTATGCAAATTTTAAGAAAATCAACCAGGGCGTTGGAGGATTCCAGCATGTAATACAGACTATAACTGGAAATGTATGACATAATCTCACCAAAGAGATGGGGGGAAAGGAACTGACATAAGTATCTTTGGAAACAGTGTTTGACTAGATACTACAAGGCCACAGACAAGCATCACCATACATAATAAGCAGTGTACTCAGCTAATAAATTTAATTTTCACAGGTCTATGAATTAGCAATTCTAAAACAATTTTACATGTATTTAGATTTGAACAAATACATAAATAAACTATAGATAATGGGATTCAAGTTTCTCATTGTCAGAGGTAGATTTTAAAATAAGTAAGCAGGGGAAGGGTAGGATAAACTTTGTGGTGATGAATTAAAATTGGAGATAATACTATGAATGTATGTTTCTTTTAACATAGATGCTGATAGGTAAAATATGTAAATAAATATAAACGTATGTGTATACTTCTGTAGTATACATACATATGCTTCCTAACTCTCTCTATTAAAAGGGCCTAGAAGCAGTGAAACTTCAATAACAAACAGCATACCTAGTCCCTGGATCTAAGATTTTAAATAACAGTCTCTAATAAAAGAAAATGGGGGTTCCTGGAGAATAGCTAATTCTGTGAACTAATCAGGGAAAATACATGATTAACCTAAAACATTTTTCAGTGCCATTAAATAGAAAGTTTAAAATAATTTTTAAATTAAAACTCTTTTTAAAGAGAATGTAGCAGTCAATTTGAGATAATATTCAATAGCCAAAGCTGAAGCAATTTGAGAAAAAACACTCACCAATGATAATAATAGATTATAACCTAAGAATATCCATGAATTCATATTGATATTAAATGAATGATTGAATAAATACATGAGGGAAAGGAACAAGTATTTCTTTCATAATTCTAAATAGTGAATGTAGAAACAATGACAGAAATAGAAAATTAAACAGGAATTCTGTAATTAAAGGATAAAAAGAAGAGAGCATATTTGGAATACTCAAAGTATGTCCTGAAAATAATTACTGTGGTAGTTTTAACATTTGACCACAAGTTTTTGACTCCTTCTTTCGGGAAGTAGATTTTAATTCCCCTCTCTTTGTCTGGGACCTGGTCTTAGTGACTCACTTCTGACCAATAAAGTATAGAAAGGCAAAATCAGTAGTAACTTTACCATGGTGAAACCTGGCAAACACCACCGGAACCAAGCAACCAAAGCTAAACCACCAGGAATAAGTAATGTTGGTAAGATGTACCCCTGATGGGAAGGGCAGGACACCCCTGTGGTATTATTTCTCCAAATCTGTCCTATCAATCTAATCTTGAGAAACATTCTATTAATGCACACTGAGTAATATTCTGTAAAATACCTAAAAATTACCCATCAAAAGTGTCAAGGTTATAAAAAATATGGAACTGCTGAGAAACTATCACAGAATGGAAGAGACGAAGGAGACATGAATCATTATAAATAAGAATAAATTTCCTGGAGCAGAAAATTAATGTAAGTGAAAACATTGTAGGATCTGAATAAACTCTGAGTTTGATGACTATTTTTTGCACTAATGTTAGTTTACTAATTTTGATGACCACGCCAGGGTTGTATGAGATGTTATTATCAGGGGAAACTGAATGAAGGTTATACAAGAACTTTCTGTTCCATCTTCATTACTCTTTTGCCAGTCTAAAATTATTTCAAAATGAAAGTTTAAAAAATATCTGTGGAATAATTTCTGTGCATTCAGAATCATTAGTCTGCCACCAGAGAATAACTGAGAAGAGTTTCTCCCAATCTGGTTCTGGACTTCTGATTTTATTGTCCCACCAGTTTTGCACAATCTGCTCAACTGTTTCTGCAGCCTATGTTCAAAGTTCTCTGATGACTCCACTTAGAATGATCACTTCTCTATGTAGAAATAATTTTGTTACAATACAAAAATAATTGTTTATTTTCACCAGTCTTTTGTAGATTACATACTATATATAATACTCAGAATTGCCAGATAAAAGCCAATGCATATGATGTAATTCCTGGAATTAGTCCTGAAATGCATATATCTGTGTCAGTTAATGACTAGATATTGAGGCCTGAGAGGACGTGGTACATTTTTCAGACTTCAGATGGTTAGATTAGAAGGAAACATAGGTGTGTATATGAGTGGGCAGAGATGTGGCTGGGAAAATGGGCAAGGGTCATATCTTAGAAATGTCGGTAGATCATACTCCGCAATAAGATTTTTACAATAGAAAGAGTGAAAAGCCATTCAGGGATTATAAAGAAAGGAATAAGAAATCAGAAGCGTATGTTAGGTAAATTCTTCTGCCAGTGTGAAAAATAATGCTCGAGTTGCAGGAGTGATTCTGAAGGGGTAAAATATATAGCTTCTACTAAGCAATTTAAAGAACTGAAACTTAAGAAATCTAAGTAAGGGTTGTTCTTTACCTAATATTTATATGGCAAAGTCATGTCTAAAGGTAATTGCTGAAGGAATAAACCTATATACAAATTTTGTATGTCCATAGTATATAAACAAAATTGAAAGATAAAAACAAACCAGAAATAAAATTGTCAGACATGTAATGCAGGCTTTTATTTCTACTCTTCTTAAAACTCATAAAAATATAGGAACACACCAAAATAAAAATTAACAAAGATTATAAACTGGATATTATGGATTGAAATAAATCATTCCAAAATTCATGTGTCGAGGTCCTTATACCCAGTAGTACCTCAGAATGTGATAGTATTTGGAAGTAGTGTCTTTGCAGATAACAAATTTAAGATGAGCTCATTAAGGTGGGCTTTAATCCAATTTGAATGGTGTTTTTACAAAGAGGGTTGGACACAGACCCATATACAAGGGAAGACACTGTGAGGGCGCAGGAAGAATGCCATCTGCCAATTGACATTATGGTGCCACAAGCCAAGGAACTACCAAAAGCTAAAATAAAGACTTGGAATAGAACTCTCCCTGACACTTTCAAAGAAAGGGAAACTCTACCAACACATTGATCTGGAACTTTTAGCATCCAGGACAGTGAGACAATACATTTCTGTTGGTACTTTGCTATAAACGAATACACTACTTTTTAATCAAAAAATGCAATATAAATGATCAGTAAAATATAAAAACATGTGCTACCATATTTGTTAAATAAAAATTCAGATTAAGAAAGTAAAATATAATTTTTAATGGCCCAAGGTTTTTAAAATAATAGCGAGAGTGAGTATGTTAAAATTGACACTCTTTTATACCGCCCGTAGAAGTACAATCTGTTAGACTGAATACATGTAAAGATACACTTAATGTATTACAGCACTTACTGTAGTGATAGGTATATTGTAGGAACACAATAAGTGATAACTATAATGAATGGTGTAATTATATATCTGTATTAAAATTATACATGTTGTATAATGATAGCAATAGCAATAAAGTCTCTCTTGATAGAAACTTGGCAAAATGTATCAAGGCCTTAATATTACAGGCTTTGGTCCATCAATTCCACCCCTGGGAATGTATTTCCTTTCTGTATTTAATAGTACCTTCTCCATGCTGAAGAGAAAAGGAAAGTAATTAGATGACAAAAGAAGTGAAAGAGATAGAAGTGCAAGGTGATCGAGAAGGACTGAAGAATGTTTGGGGTGAAAAGAATGAGGAGTATAATTTAGTTTTCTTGTCAGAAAAAGCCTTTCTTTTGAGATGACTTTTGAACAGAAACTTGAATGAGAAGCAGAAGTCACTCACAGGCAGCTACATGAGGAATGATTTGTGACCTCCAGTCTGTGGGACCAATCAGAGCAAAGAGCCCAAAGAGTGGTGAAATATTCTGCCTTATTTTAAGTGAAGTGGGGAGGCCAAAGGAATTGCACAGATATGTCACTATGCCCCAACTCTCTTTCTCTCTTTCACACACACACACACTCTCAGGTTTTTACTATCTTTGCAATCATTTACTAATGTGCTATTTTTGAATGCTTAGTCTTCGAATCGTACAGAAGACTGTGCTATCAATCTACCAGTCTTCCAAACTCACTATAAACAAAAAAAGAACTTGAAAATTTTATTCTCATAGATGAAATAGAGTTGCTTTTTTGATATCAATAGGAGAGGCCCCTCTTAAGCTCTCCTGAGGGAGAAAATACTACAGTTTTGCAAAAGAATGAGCAAAGCAATTAAATTTACCCACAAGAGTTCACACACACACACACACACACACACACACAAAGTCACAGACGATAACATTTTTGTCTTGGGTTTCAAGGAATGATTAGAAGTTACACAAGTGAAAATGGGAGAATCATCTATTAAAGACAGGCTATATCATACATGTATAATTGCAGAAAATGTTTTATGAATGGAGAAAGGAGAAAAGAGAAAAGGGGATGGAAGGAGACTGCGCAGAGGAAGTAAACAGAATTTGGGTTGCTAAGTACCTGTGAGATTAGTGTGTAAAGGATTTTATATGTACTGATAGATAATAAAATACAAGCAGCAGGAATACTATATGGACTAAAGTATTTATTATTTTCCAGTCACAAAATTTTGAATATCATTTTATAATTAAATCCAGAACATGTTCAGGTTCTAAGCCTGATATGTATTTAAGGTATTGCTCCATACATTTAATGTATTGCTCCAGGAAAGACTCTGATGAAATCCTTGTTTCCATCAAAAAGAGTAATATGTCGTATTTTAAATAAAGAGGTGTTTCAGTCTGTTTTGTGTTGCTGTAACAGAATACCTGAGTTTGGCTAATTTATAATGAAGGGGCTCACAGTTCCAAAGGCTGGGAAGTCCAATATTAAGGTGTTAGCATATGGCAAGTGCCTTCTTGCTATGTCATAACATGGCAAAAGACTTCACATGGTAGAAGGATAAAGAAAGAGAGAGAAAGGGGGTGTCTAACTCGCCCTTTTATAATGAACCTGTTTCCACAATAATGAATGCATTCCTACTCTAATGGCATTAATCCCTTTGTTAGGGCAGAGCTGTCATGGCTTAACACCTCTTAAAGGTTACATCTTTTACTTCTGTTACAATGACATATAAATTTGAACAGGAATTTTGGAGGGGAAAAACAGCATTCAAGACACAGGAGGAGGAAGAACCTAAATCAGTGAGGTGGGATTTTCCTTTAGGTATTTTTTCACATTACTCTGAAATCTTAATTTTCTCCAAATGATGATATAAAAGATTGTTGTCCCATTTCTCTAAATTGAAATGTTATGCCTATAATTCTATTTTTAATAAAACTTTGTTTTTACTATTAGCTCTTAAAATAGTATTAATTAATGTGCCTTACTAGCCTTGAAGTCATTTATGACATTTTATGTATGTTGATGTATTTTTGCTTAAAATTGAACCTAATATAATAGTTATAAGAGTAATAGCAAACATTTATACAGGAGTTGGTATGGGCAGTAATTGTTCTAAGCGCCTTCTATGTATTCACTTAGTTTTAGCCACTCAGAAACCCTATGAGGTAGTAACCATTGTTATTATCAGTTTACAGATGAAGAAACTGAAGTACAAAGCAGAAACCTACCCAAATCATGTATTAGATAGGTGAAATGTCAAGATAAAATCCCTAGATATTTTGTTTATTGAAAAGAAGAAATCTTACTTCTTAATGTAATTGTATATATTTTATATTATAAAATTATAGGAAGTGAAACCAGTGTTAGTACATTTTTCATAACATCTAACCTGATTTATCTCTAATTCTCATTTGGATTGAATGTCTAACATATTATTGAATCGATAAAAGAGAAATTTTTCAAATCATTTGAGTTCTTCTTCTTTTCAGCAAATTAGAATGCTAATTCTTTGTAATAGACTAGAAAGCAAAACAAAAAAAATACTCCCATAAAATCATAGGTTCTTTTGCATCAATTAACTGACAATTCTTATGTATGGTTGAAAACCAGCATATGGGAAAAATGCAGCAATCATCACTACTGACAAGGAGATGACAACAGAAGTACAGAGCTCAACCTCCCTGGGCCCTGGGAAGAGATCCCTTTGGAGAAGCAGGGTCATCTTCTTTTCTCCATTTTCTGAATTTTCATTTGGATTTTTCTTTTGAGTCTGATTTATTATTAACAAATCAATCAACCAAGTATTAATAAGGTGCTTATTAATAAACTTCAGAAGCTCTAACGGATCCAAATAAGTAAAAATATTACTATTTACTAATATCATGTTATAATTAAGTGAAAAAATGATATGGATTGCTGTAAATATACACATACTCAATTTTCATAAACAAGGCAGTGTATGACACGTGCTGAAATAATACAGTTACTTTCTAGCTGCTCTAAAATTGAAGCCATCACTCCTACTAGGTAGTAAAAAAGGTCTTTATTAAAATCATGTGGGAGAGACAGACAGAGAGAATTGTAATTTTATCTTCATTATGCTTACCTCACATACTGTGATTATTTTCCAGTCTTTAGGAATCTAAAACCATTTCAAGAGTCTCTGGGTGCAGGAACTTCGTTTCTACTGCTCCGCATCTTACTTCACAGGTTGCTCCCTGTTCTCTGCAGTGACCAGGATGCAAAGCTCAACCATTTCACACATTGACACAAAACATGATAATTTAGTAGACTTTACTAAATATTCAACTTATGGTGGGTGGTTAGGGAACAAACATGGTACTACCGGGAAATTCCCACTCACTAAGTCCTCAGCCTCTCTCACCATTGCACTGCCTCCTTCTGTTCTCCTCCCTCTCAGCCTCTCCTCAACACTAACGGTCCAGTTTGCATCACACTCTCAGGCAGAACTCTTCTCATATTTTGATTAGAGTCTTTTCATTTTCTGTAGTTGATCCTAGAAAAAAAATTAAATTATAATCATCTTTGCATATCCTAATCGCAAACAGAAGAGTCTTCGATTTAATATGAGGGATATTTTTGTCTATTATATTAGAATCTCATCATTTGGAATAATGAATGAAATAAGTTCCAGAAAGGTATAAGAGAATTAGCAAAGACATTGAGGTATGATGATCCATTTGAACAGAAGTAAAGTTATGATGCCAATACAAAGGTTGTGAGACATTTACAAGAGATGGTAAATGCCAGTTTAATTAAAATAAGGTTTATATCTTAGATAGCAGGGATTTATTAGACTTTTTTAGTAGAATATAAAAACAATTTGATAAATGGTAAATAATCTAGATCCACAGACTCCTGTTAAAAGGTCATTGTAATTAATATGACCTAAGTGATAATATCAGAAGACAATGTGGTACCATCAAGAGTCAAGAGATCAGAGAAACACCTTGAAGACATTGTCAAAATTTTCTATTACATTGAAGGCAGTAAAATGCTAGGTGCTCCTGGATTTATAACTTAAGTGAACAAACACATTCCTCTAACATGGGAGCTAATAATTTTAAACAGAAACCATTGCATACATATGTCTGAATAAAGCAATGTAAAGACAGGCAGTGTATCTAACTCCAAAAATTCTTTGAGAGGCTCTCGTAGTATTGCCGCGTAATTAAGTATATCAATGATGAAAGTCTAACTTAACCTTGAAAATATAGAGTCCAGTTTCATGAAGTGAACAAATTCATGTTTGTAAATCATTAGCTTATAACATTGAATGACTCATAATTTTCTAGCATCAGAATAATAAAATCCAGAATCAAGAGGCAACAGAAGTCGTTCATTCTGTAATCCCAGCACTTTGGGAGGCCGAGGCGGGTGGATCACGAGGTCAGGAGATCGAGACCATCCTGGTTAACACGGTGAAACCCCGTCTCTACTAAAAATAAAAAACAAATTAGCCGGGCGAGGTGGCGGGCGCCTGTAGTCCCAGCTACTCGGGAGGCTGAGGCAGGAGAACGGCGTGAACCCCGGGGGGCGGAGCCTGCAGTGAGCCGATATCGTGCCACTGCACTCCAGCCTGGGCGACAGCGAGACTCCGTTTCAAAAAAAAAAAAAAAAAAAAAAAAAAAAAAAAAAAAAAAAAGAAGTCATTCATTCAACTGTAGTACTGAGCAACTACTCTGTGCTTCGGTACATCAGATTGACAACCCATGCGTGCTGAAGGGCTCATGTTCTAATGGGAAAGGTGAGTAATTAGGAAACAAAAAAATGTTGATGCTTGTCTTGATAAGATGACTGCATTGAGCTGGGAGAAAATTACGAGGGGGAAGTGAGGAAACAGGTACATCAGGTTGCTCCAAGAGATGAATTGTTCTATACCTTATTGTTCTCTGAAAATCTGATTTAAGAAAGTATCTGTATGTTGTTCACATCACTGTATCTAATTACAACTTCTCTTCATGTATGTAAGATGCAAAGAGAGAATATGGGAGATTATTTCAACCTCAGTAAAAGTCTGAACCCAGAAAATAAAACAGTACTTCTAGCATTGGTATGTGAACCATATTGCTAAGCAGGAGTAAATAATCTTTCTTATAATTACTGCATGAAGATATTCCTTTTTAAACCTATGACGCAAGGTTGCTGCAAACAAACTCTACCGTTACTGAGGCAGCTTTTGTACCCGCTGAAATATCTTCAATTTAATTAGGAGTGTCAAAATCTTCCCTCTTTTTCTTACTGAATTTCTTCATTTTGAATTAATTTTATTCATTCAGAAAATATTTACAAAGTTTACGTCAAGGCAATATGCTGGAAGATTAGGACCTTGTTCATAGCTTTGGAGAACTTAACCAATTAGTGAATTAGTGAATCCCCCACTCCCCAATCCCACCCCGCTTTTTATTTGCAAAACTTCTTGGTTCTCATGTATAGTCTTCATTCTATCCTTGCTCCTCTTAATTCTTAGGCTCTTGCTTTCTCCTCCTTCTCTTTCTTCCTTTATTCACTGAAAACCATCTAACTTTTTCATCTAGGTACTGTCTGTCAGTGAATAGTCTGCCCTGCAGTTCCACAAGCAGCACTAATGGAAACATATGCGTTTAGTAAGAGGACCTGGGGTGGGAGGAGGGTAAGGGAGGAGATTGTGAGGGAGCTTTGTAGGAAGCACTAAATCTGCCTTCTTTTATCATAGGTTAAGTAAATGTGAAAGGAGCCCTAGAAAGCTTAAGTGCTTTTTGATGGTGCTTTCTTCAGAAGATGGAGAGAGGAAAAAGAATGAGTGATGTAGCATCTTATGCAAGATGCACTTAAGGTCAGATCTCTATATTATTACTCAGCAAGTCTTCCCAATCTTGAAGACGTTATCTGGCGGATTTACAGTCCACAGAAATTGTAACTTAGGCATTCTTTCACAAAATGCCTGGGAAGAGAAATATGTATTAAGAAAAAAGTAAGAGTCAATCCTATGTCTTTTTAAAGATGTAGAAAGAAGAAACTGTGAAAATAGTTGAAGAAAAAAGCTCTATTTCAGGGATAATAAATAAAACATCATTATAACCTATTTCGCAGAACAATCAGATTATTTTGTGGCAAAGGTATTTTGTCAGATTACATACAAAACAAAAAGTGTATTCCCAATCTAAAGGAGATGCAATGAAGATTTTTAGGCATTTACTAAGTGGAAAAAAAACCCCACAAAAACAAAAACAAATGATTTAAGAATCAGTAATGGTTATTTTTTCTTTTCAAAAATTTCTGGATAAATTTTTATTTTGATAAATATCTCATTTTCCTGGAGGAAGAGATTGCCATAATAGGAGTGTGTGTGTGTATACATAAATACACACACATATACATGTATACATAATAGGATTGTGTATACGTATATGTAAAAGGTACCGATGGCTCTATCTCTGCAACTGAATAGTGTATTCATGAAAGATGCCAACTAGCGCAGGGGAAAAGAAAGTATCTTTTTTCACCCATCCCTAGGTTCATGGCTGAGGGCTTTCAAAAGACAAATTAACAAGAGAAAAGCATATAGATTTATATAATTAAGGTTTATGTGACATAACTGCCTTCATAAGAAATGAAGACCCCAAAGAAATGATAAACTTGTGTATTTTTATGCTTAGGTTTGATGTAGGTGTGGCTAGTTTCAAGAACTATGGTTGGACAAAGGGAGTCTAATCTAATGGCAATAAACTGTGGGGGACTTAGCAAGCCCTGTTTGTTCAGATACTTCTCTGTGTCTCTGTATCTTTAGTGAGAAGGATAATCCTTTCCTCTGGGTATAAGGAGGACACATCTTGAAAGAGAGTCTCATCACTCCTTGCAGGGGACAGGAGAGGAAGAAGGTCAGAGAGTGACCATTCAAATTTTTATGACCTGCTTCAAGGGAGAAGGACAAGGGGAAAGTAAGGGTGGCCTTCCTTCTGCTATTTTCCCAAATGCAAAGATGCTGTACCTTAGGGTAGCATGTACTGAACCCATCACTGGTGAATAGTATCCTTTGCCATACAACTAGAACAGAAGTTGACAGTCATTTCTGCTCTACCCATTGTTCCCGTGACAACTCTGACTGAGGTCTCTCCTTTCTCAAAGCAGTGCTCAGCCCAGCCTCTCAGCACTCAATCTTCTTTATTATACATTGTATTTCCTACTTTTTCATGAAGTCTAGGTGGCAACCTGAGACTCACATTAATATTACTGTCCTCTAAACACCTGTGTCTCTTACCGACTGTCCATCATCCAATTTGATCTATTTATTTTGTGACATTTTGTAATTTCCACTGTGCATTTTGAGTGTTGGTCAAATGGAAATAGAAACTTTCACAACATCAAACTGTGAAGAATATATTTATGCTGTTGTGTTTTCTGTTATCATAGTCCTTGCTTGGTAGTGTATTGTGGCTACGACACACTGTGCTAATCTAATAATTGTTTAAAACATGTTGCTTTTAAAAGGTTTACTACAGGGTAACTGAGCAGGGTGTCCATCCTTTGGACTTAATGAAAACTATAGAAATGTAGTGTCTTTTTTCCAAAGGAGGTATTCTTAATTATCGTTCCAGTTGTTCATTTTAGTATTTAATTTAAGGACCTGAAATTGTTGGGTAGCAATGAAAAATGAATCTTAAGTTTCTTGCTGTTTGCACAATTTTGCAGTGGTGAATAAAAAATATCAAGGAATATGTGAGAGAATCTATGACTGTATCTATTCTAGCCATATCTTCATAAGGGAATCATTTTAAGAATGCCGACCACAGATTTTTAGCCTCATTTCAACTTCAAAATCACAAGCTGTACTGACAGATGAGTCATGAATCTCTTCTCTTCTGGTCTAAGTGAAGAAAAAATAAAACATCAGGAAATACAATGGTTTTATAACAGTGATTGTTTTATTTAGGTCTTGAACATGGGAAGGTATTTCATTCCACTATGCTACAACATAACAAAACATTCTACTTACATCTCAAAATTCCTGCCGTGTCATTACAATTTCTCACACATAACTTTTGGTATGTTTGTTTGGGGCATCTGATTTCTGTAACTCAGTGAAGCCTAATCTTTCCTTGTTTAATGCCAAGGGCAGATCCTGGGCAACAGAGTCATGTTTCAGAAATGTCAGGCATACTGAGGAAGTACAAACCACCAGTGGCAACTGCTCCTCATATTGTCCTCTGAAAAGCAAGCACTCAGGCGTCTCTAGGCCCAGCATCCTTGGCGGCTTTGTTCTTGTTGGAAGCAATTGCATACAATGACTTTAGTACAGAAGGGCATCTGATAAGTATAGAGTATTTTTGAAATGTGTTTTTTGCCTTGAAACACATCTGTTAGGTAGAAAGGGTGAGATTTTTTTTAAATTTTCCATTTGACAGACATGGAAGCAAATGCACAAAAATTATTCAGGGTGTACCTAAATAGGTCATTTATTTGTGACTTACCAGACCACAAACCTAACTCTAATATATCAATTATAATATTCACCAACTACTTAAGAACAGATTTTCAGAACACTTGGAATGGGAGAATAAAATTTACATTAGTTGTATGCATCTATTTTAACTGGTTTCCAATTTTAACATGTTAAAAGAAGCAATAGAGAGACAGAGAGCTGCCCTGTGGTAGCTGGTGCCAGGACCACAACCAAATCTCAAGGATTCTCAAGTGTTCAGTTTCCTTTGTTTCTTGAAAATGACCAGGAATATAGCCAATATTATAAGTAAACAGCAAAAGAATAAAAATATGTGTTTTTTTGATTCTAAAAATATAATGAAAGATGAGAAAACTTAAAAATATTTCAAGGTAAATTTTAACCACAATCTTTTATATGGAATATCATTCCTTGTTATCAAGCACAATGTCTCAACTTAAAAAAATTTAATATATCCAATTCAGATACTACTTACTTATTTATGGTCTTAAAGACCCAAATGTACATGCCTTTGAAAACTTTTATTATCAATATTTTTTGTATTTAGGCATTCTAGCTTATTATTGTAGTAGACATCCAAAAGAAAAAATACAAGGTGGTTAAAAATTCCTTTCTGTAAAATGGTTTTTAAAATTTTTACTGAATAAAACAATCTTTTGGATGTCTACTACAATAATAAGCTAGAATGCCTAAATACAAAAAATATTGATAATAAAAGTTTTCAAGGGCATGTACATTTGGGTCTTTAAGACCATAAATAAGTAACTAGTATCTGAATTGGATATATTAAATTTTTTTAAGTTGAGACATTGTGCTTGATAACAAGGAATGATATTCCATATAAAAGATTGTTTTTATATAAAGAAAGTTATGCAAAGCACATTTTCTTACAGAGTTTATGGTTTCGTTAATGCAAGTGATTCACATTTATTGTCTACTATGAGCTAAGTTTTCTTCACTGCAGCCTTTCATTTAATTCTCACAACAGTTTCCCAGAGTTGAGATATACAGAGGTAAAGCTATTTGTCCAAGGAAAAAATATAAAAAAGTAGTAATTGGCCAAACCAGGATTTTATTTCAGATATGTAAGTCTTCAGAAGTCAAATTTTTTTCTTCATTTTATTCAGTAAAAATTTTAAAAGCCATTTTACAGAAAGGAATTTTTAAGGAGATGGTGACATTGAAGAATAACAACCTTAGAATTTTTAACGGCTCATTTGTAATGTAATTTTGTATTTCAAATATTCAATAGTCAATAGAAAAAGTGAAAAATACAAGACTGAAAGCTGAATTAATGGTTTGGGAAATCAAATGGCAAAGTTTCCCAGAACAAAACAGTACAGTATGAAGATTCAAGAATGACAGGAACAAGGGAAATTTAGAAGAAATCCAGGGAAACTACTGAACAATAGGCATTCTGGAAGGCAATGAAAAAGACATTATAGGAAACACACAAACCATGAATAGAGCAATCACATTGGTTGCAAAAGAGTTGAGGTTTTAAGTCATGCCAACCTAGTGCCAAGTATGATTAATGAAAAGAAGGTACACACCAAGACCTAGCCTGGTGAAATTTCATCCACTCTAAGGATGAATTGAAAAAGCATATAAACTTCATGAGAGCAAAGTAGAGTCAATTTTGATCACAGATCACATCTGCACCAATGAAGTCTAGAAGACAGTACAATTCTCTGAACCAAGAATTCTTCAATTTGTCAAGATATTAAAAAAAAGAAGAAGAAAAAAGTTAAGCAAGAAAGCAAGCTAGCTATGCGTACACTTATACACATACATACACACACACACACACACAGACTATACATACTCTGGGACAATGTGTATATAATCCCTTATATATCTCTATGAAAGGGATATAGACATTCTTAAAAAATTACTCAAGAAAACACTAGAGTTGAATGAAAATCATGTCATTTTTAATTCATATAAAAAAATCTCAAAATAGAGGACAGTTTACTAAGAAAGCACAGTTAAAAATGAATCTAGTAGGCCACACATGGTGGCTCAGGCCTATAATCCCAACACTTTGGGAGGCCGAGGTGTGAGGATCACTTGAGACCAGACTGGGCAACATAAAGAGACCCCATTTCAATAAAAAATAAGAAAGAAAACTAGCCAGATGTGGTAGTGCACACCTGTAGTCCTAACTACTTGGAAGGTGACGTGGGAGGATCGCTTGAGCATGGGAGGTTGAGGCTGCAGTAAGCTATGATCATGATCACACCACTGCACTCCAGCCTGAGTGACTGGGCAAGACCCTGTCTCAAAAAAAAAAAAAATCTAATAGAATTCACAGTTAATCCAAACTGATGATGACAGTATGGTTGTGAACACAATTCTTGATATAAGAAGCATTTGGTAAAAACAAAAACAAACAAAAAGAGATTACAGTTTTACAGTTCACTTAATAAAACATAAGAGTTCATGAAGATCGGAAAAATAAAGAAGAAAATAAATATGTCCTGAAGATTTTGTGTTAGAGGAAAGACTTATTAATTGCTTTCAATGGACAGTATTAATAAATAGACTTATGCTTAACTGTTGTCATTAAAATCATGAAGAAAAGCAGAGGAAATTGTATATGTATATGCATAAAGACTTGAAATTACTGACTTGAGGAAAAACAGACAAATTACTTTATCAAGTAATACAAAAAGGAAAAAGAAAGGAAAAAGAAAGAATATTGAATGAGAAAAGTCAAATAGGATAGGATGAATAAACTCAAATGTATTTATTATAAGAATAAGTGTAAATAAGTTACAATTCTTTATTGAAAAATGGAGACTTCAGTTGGATTAAAAATTTCCAGCTCTATCCTGATTGCCAGAAAAAAGGCAGATCTTTGAAAGTAACAAAGGACGTTATAGGCAAAGATATCTCCAGGGTGTCAATTAAAATGGAATACTTTTATCTTATGATGAAGGAACATTTGTATTTATTGAGTGTTATGTTGCAAGAAGTCGGTTTGGGGAAAAAGATTTTATTATCCTTGTTTTACAAATTAAAAAATAAGGTACACAAAGCATAGACGATTTACCTGTTGACTGGTACTCATATAAATATAATTTTCTTTTCTTTTCTTTTCTTTTCTTTTCTTTTCTTTTCTTTTCTCTGTGAGACAGGGTTTTACTCTGTCACCCTGGCTGGAGTGCAGTGACACAATTACAGCTCACTGCTGCCCCAAACTCCTGGGCTCAAGCAATCCTCCCACCTCAGCCTCCAGAGTAGCTGGGACTACAGGCACATACCACCATGCCTGGCTAATTTTAGTTTTTATTTTTTCATGAGATGGGACCTTGTTATGTTGCTCAGGCTGGTCTTGAACTCCTGAACTCAAGCAATCAACCCGTCTTGATATCCCAAAGTACTAGGATTACAGGCGTGAGCCACTGCACCTGATCTTGAATAGAATTTCTTTATGAAATTTGACTCACAATTCTTTATGCTATTTATTACACCAAACTTTATTATTTAAAATACATGGTTAAGCACTTGCACATATTTATAACAGCTATTATGCATAGAATTCACTACCTATTCCTAACCTTTAAATAATCAATATCAATATTTTTATTCACAATAAAAATACTGTAATCAGATAGGTATCATAATGACACAGTGGCTCAATAGAAGAGAGAACCAAAATTTATCCAAGTGTAAATGGGAATTTTATATGTGATATAGATTAAATTATCTGCTGGCTAAAAAAGGCAATACTGATTAATAATAGTGTTGGGCAATTGATGATCCATTTGAAAAATATAAAATTAGATCCAAAGGTATACATAAGTGTATTTGCATTGAATTAGAGCTCACAATGTAAAAATTGTTAAGTAAATAAATAAACAGGGTTTGATACAAATATCAGGGTATTTTCATAATTTGGGAGTGGATAAGATCTTTTTACTCCTAGAGTCCATGAGGAAAAAAAAACTGAACTACTTTGTTGCACAAAAATTTTGAAGCCTCTAAAAAGACAAAAAAGGAAGATAACATAATGGGAAGAAGATATGATCTTATTACTCTTAACCAAAATGATCCTAAAATGTGGAAGAAAAATGTAAACAAACATCTTAACGAACAAAGGATGTGCTCAAGAAATTTAAAGAAAAAGATCTATAGAAGTCTGATAAACTCATGAGTAGATGTTCACTCTCATTAGCAGGGTGCTTCAGGGGCAAGCTGCCAGTGCAACCACATAGATTCTTGCACTGAGCAGGCTTCTTTGCATGGGGTTTGTTGCTCTGAAGTCATCATCTTGGAATTCTTTTTTAAATTATTTTATTTATTTTATTTTATTTTATTATTTTATTTTATTTTATTTTATTTTATTTTATTTTTGAGACGGAGTCTCGCTCTGTCGCCTAGGCTGGAGTGAAGTGGCACGATCTGGGCTCACTGCAAGCTCCGCCTCCCGGGTTCATGCCATTCTCCTGCCTCAGCCTCCTGAGTAGCTGGGACCACAGGCGCCAGCCACCATGCCCGGCTAATTTTTCGTATTTTTAGTAGAGACGGGGTTTCACCATGTTAGCCAGGATGGTCTCGATATCCTGACCTCGTGATCCGCCCACTTCAGCCTCCCAAAGTGCTGGGATTACAGGCGTGAGCCATCCCACCCTGCCCATCTTGGAATTCTTGTAATTTTACTTTTGAATTTGGGTTTTGTCAGTGAATTCTACTGGGACAATGGAGCAAACGCCGGGAACTTGGAGTTTCAGGCCAGATGAGACCCACCTCGGGCCTTCCTCCTGCCTCCTTGCTACCTCCCTGGGTTTTTCTCCTCACCACCCCGCCACCTACCGGGTGGGAGACAGAGATCAGCTTGTGTTGGCAGGGAAAGCACCCATTTTGCGGTTGCCCTCCCTGCCAGCAGGGGGCATACTCATGGGTACTGAAAGGGGCGAAGTGCGACACATTCCCCAGGTGGTCTCTGGGCGGGACAAAGCAGTGGCTATCCCGCTGCTGGCTGCATCACTGCTTGTTCAGCGGGCTACTCCGCGGGGCTCGCGTCCGGTTACTATGTGCCCAGATGTAAAGGCAGCAGTCGCTTGAAAGTCACCCATCTGCAGTGGCAGTGTGTCTTTCCTGATTCCAGGTGGGTCCCTGCATTTTCATTTTGTGCTGGGCTCCACCAATCACATAGCCAGTCTTGCTCACTAGTAGTTAAGGTAAGGACTTTAACAACTACAACACACTGTGTTATGCTTATCAGACTGACCAAAAACAAAAGAAAACAGAACAAAAAGGCAACACTCAGTGGTGTTGTGAGGGCGTGGAGAAATGGGTTTCTCTCACATACTGCTGGTGAGACTGGAACAAGCTTTTTTTTTTTTTTTTTTTTCAAATTTTTAAAAGCTCTTCTGCTGCCTCAGCAATGCCACTCCGGGAAATGTTTCAGACATTAAAAGTAGTATTAATTCAGGCCGGGCGCTGTGGCTCACGTCTGTAATCCTAGCACTTTGGGAGGCCACGGGGGGCGGATTGCCTAAGCTCAGGAGTTCGTAGCCAAGCCTGGGCAAAACGGTGAAACCCTGTCTTTAGTGAAATACAAAAAATTAGCCGGGCGTGGTGGCGGGCGCCTGTGGTCCCGGCTACTCTGGAAGCTGAGGCAGGAAAATGGCGTCAACCCGGGAGGCAGAAGCTGCAGTGAGCCGAGATCGCGCCACCGCACTCCAGCCTGGTGATAAAGCGAGACGCCGTCTCAAAAAAAAAAAAAAAAAAAGCAATATTGATTCTAAATAAATTTCGAAGATGTTTATTGCATCATCGTTCATGGAAGTAAAAATCGGGTAAAACCTGCATTTCCACCTAAAGAGGAATGGTTAAGTTGGTTCATTTAAACTGTGAAATGCTGGGAAGCTAGTTAAATGAAATGGAAAATGTATGGCTCCAATAGTCAGGTGAAAAAACGCACAGAATATTATGTTTACTATAACTGCAGGTTGTGAAAAAAATAATTAAAAAGCTATATATGTTTTATATATGACTGTATTAGAAGAGCAAAATACACGGAATAATAATAATGTGTACTACACTGACAGTGGTGGTAAAGTCTGTGGGGCAAGGAGTAAGGCCGAGGAAGACAGAGGCTCATGATTTTAAAATTTCATGTTATATGTTTTGGCATTTAAGTGGTGTGAACATGTTTTACATTTACCTTAGCAAAGCATATGAATGGAATTATATATAGTTGACTCTCTGTATCCATGGATTCAGCATCCGTGGATTCAATCAAATGCGAATTGAAAATATTAGGGAAAAAATTTCCGCAAAGTTCCCAAAAGCAAAACTTGAATTTGTCACCCTCTGAGTACCAGGTTGAATCCATGGGAATGAAGTGCTATGTAGGCATTGTTTAAAGTATAGGGGAGGATGTGTGTAGGTTTTGTGCAAATTTTATGTAAGCGACTTGAGCATCCTCGGATTTGGGTATCCTCCGGGATCCTGAAACCAATCCCCCAGGGATACTGAGGAATGACTATACATGTATATGTGAATAAATGAATACATATATATATATGTATATGATATGTTTTCACACGTGTACAAAAGAGGCACAAAACCCAAAGAATTGTATAACTTCTAATTGCATAGGAATTTAGTTGCACCAAAATTTATATGATTTTTGAGAGTAGACCAATGACAACAGTGAGCAAGCTTTTTTTTTTTTTTTTTTTTGAGACGGAATCTCGCTCTGTAACCCAGGCGGAAGTGCAGTGGTGCGATCTTGGCCCACTGCAACCTCCGCCCCTCCAGGTTTAAGCAATTCTCTGCCTCGGCCTCTGGAGTAGCTGGGATTACAGGCGCGTGCCACCACGCCTGGTTAATTTTTGGTATTTTTAGTAGAGATGGGGTTTCACCATCTTGGCCAGGCTGGTCTTGAACTCCCGACCTCGTGAGCCACCCGCCTCGGCCCCCAAAGTGCTGGGATTACAGGCGTGAGCTACCGCGTCCGGCCAACAGTGAGCAACTATTAATAGTCTGTGCTTTAATGAATTCTGTGATCTGATTTTAAATATTCATCATGGCATCACTTTGAAGAAAACAGAAAGACAGGCAAACATTTTCCTTGCATAATTCTCCTAGGAATTAGTGTTGATTTTTTTTTTAACTTTCTGGGGGAAAAAAGCCCAGATTTTGTGGAACGTGTTGATTTTATATAAATCTGTCTGTGGTATTCTAATACACTCACCTAAGTCTTTAGTCTAACTTGTGCTCTACTTCTTCAGTTTGATTCTAAATTGATAAGCCCAGGAATGGCATCTCTTTCATTATTATATTCGTAGGCTGTTTCAGGCTTACTTTCTTTAAACAAAATCCCTATTTTCCTAGGTTTAGATTTGATCCTCGATGTCTTAGATACTGTCCACTGATGCCAATACCCCTTTTTTAAATTTTTATTCCAAGGGACTATTCAGAACCTTGCCAGATAGTAGCTAATTTAGTTAGCCATGCTGCAAGGAATAGAACCAACAATATTCTTTATCCAAGAATCAGAAAAAAATATATCCTTATAAATTTACCTCTATGAGTTGAAGGACATAATTCCTTTTATATTGATTTAACAGTATTCTTTTCTGTACTTTAAAAATATTTTGCTAAGGGTGGAGATAACGTCACCAATTACACTACCCATTGTTATCAGAGAAAGCACCTCTGGCACTGAAAAATTTTATCTAAATAACCAATATTGCTGTTAAAATTATATGTGATTTGAGGACATGCAAGATGGATATGCTGCCTCTCTCCCATTCTGCTCTGAGCTTAGCATCATGCTTGTCACATAACAGGCTTTAACTATGTGCCTAAATTTTGGTTATCATGTAAATTTTGACATCATTTTTAATAAAAGCATGCACAAAAGGCAGAGTATTGCTTTATCATCATCCAACTCACTTTATACCAAATCACACACCACCTAAGGTCGTGAGTTGAAAAATAATGTAAAATTATGGGAATGAGAATAACATGGACATCCTTGCATGCTGATGCTGTTTATAGAAGAAATTTGGAGTATGTTTATTGCCATAAAGGTTCAGTAGAACTTTCGCTCTCCGTGTCATGGCATCCATGTAAATGTTAGTAACCCAAAATTTCTTCTACCTTATTTCAGGTGCAATATTTAGGAGTGCTCTCAAAAAAAACCCCCAAAGCTTTCTATATGCACATAATTAATATTTCTATGAAGACATTACTTCTCTTTGACTATCTAACCTTATTTGATGGAGGAGAAGTAAGGGGGTTTATGACTTTCCTGTTGATTTTTATTTGTTTTTGTTGAGGTTGAGCCAGTGCCCTCTGACATGAGATTTTTGTAGACAGAAATGTTTTTTGATGTTTCTTCTTTCCATTAGATGTGTAAATTATTGTTCTACAGTCTGTTCTATTAAGCTTCGTGACTCACTACACTTATTCACTTGCCCTCAATCCTTCTCTCTCTTTTCTTTGTTAGATATTAACTGGAACCTGCTTTCTAACTCTGGGCAATTAAAGGGACATAGTTAATCTTGGTAGCTAAATGTAAGGTGACAAAATATGCAGTAATATCCCTTTAGCACTCCATTTATTCCAACGTGATTTCTGAAGAAAAAATTCCATAGTTCATTTACTATATAACTAGAAGTGAGATTGGGAGCAAGAACAGCTCTCCACAAAAAGAATCTATAGTTGTTATCAAATTATTTTTAAGATAAAGAAAGATATTTAGAATACTTTATTGTCTGAAGATCTATAAGAAATAAATGCTGTCCCTCAGCTATTGTCAACTCTATAGTGGTAAATATATTTAAAATTTAAGAATGAAAAGCATTAAGTCCAGCATTCTTACTTTCTATCTCTCTTATTCCCTCCTCATTTTTCTCCTTCCTTCTTCTCCGCTTTCCTTGTTAATTTTTATCTCCTGTTACTTTGTAGTCTCAGAAAATACAATTTTGCTTGACTTTATCCACAGTGTGGTTATCAGATGAAAAACTCTTTTGGTAAATTTGGTAAAGGGTTAACAGATACACTTATTTATACTAAGCAACTCTTTACTATCCTGGTATTTAGGACTCAATTATTTTCCTAAGGTTCTAAACATTGCAACAGTTTTCATTTTATGTACAACATTTTTAGGGTCAAAATAATTTTAGCTGTAATCATATTTTTGACATGAAAAAATATTCAGGACTTTAGTCAAATTTGAATTATTTAGGAGTTTATATAGATACCTCCAGTGGTTCTCCATTCAAATAGATTTTATGTATTATTTGCATTAAATTAATTTTGTTACAAAAAGAAGAGCAAATGAGGAAGAAGTAGATTTTTGTATTTTATATGCATATGCCTAAATTATTTAAACACTTAGACTTATTATAAATAAATACGTTATTTGTGATTTTTAACATTTGTAATTTCAGTTGGAATTATTAAGGCCCTGAAAGAGTTAACATATGGGAATGTCTATAAAAGTTCTCAAAATAATTTCTCCAATATAATTCTATGAAGACTACTGCTAAGGTTTTAATTTAAATTTTCTTACATTATCAGATGCACCAAATACAAAAAAGTTTATGATAACGAGTCTTCAAATTATATTTAAGGAACCTTCTAAGTCTTTGCAGAAATATACAATTATGTGAAAGCTCTGTGACCAGAACTTTGCCATTTAACGTTTTTACTCTGAGGTTAAATTATAATGTTTCTGCCTAGACTTTCTATGATGCTTAGGGATTTTTTTTTGTAAAGTAGCATTATATTAAAATAATATTCATGTAGGTAATGGAAATAAAATAACAAAATTAAAAATGGAAGAACTGTAAGGAATTATCCCAGACATCATCTGGAATGAGTCCTCAGGGCTCTCTCTGATCTATAGAATGTTATTGCACCCTTACCATATATATATATATGACTACATAACTATATATATATATGACTACATAACTATATATATATATATGACTACATAACTATATATATAGAGAGAGAGTCATATATTATGTGCATCTACTACTGTCAGCCCTGTTTTAGTTTAAATAAAACAATTATAAAAGAAAAGCTTATTCTCTTCCTGTACTCAGTTGGAGTATTTTGTGGATTCTCCGCCTGTTGCTTTTTTTTTTTTTTAAACTGGGGATATACAAAATCCTAAATACCAAATTTGAGAGATAATTCGAATGAGTTATTCTGTTAGTTAATTACTTGCACAATCTAGTTGGAAAAACAAGTTGACTCTATGTCCAAAAACTTCTTTAACATGTGATTACCTTCCTAATAATTTAAGTAATTTCATGTATCTCTGATTGTCAGCCAAATAAACATATCACTCCCACTTACTGAATATCCATTAAGCACACGAAAAAATGTGAACCAGTTCTCTTATATGTAGAAAATAGGTTGAGGTTATAAAGCCTTAAGAGTCTCTCTGTGTCCTTGATAGTTGGCTCGGAAAATCAGATGATTCAATATAACTGAATATGCTGTGCCACTGTGTTTTAAACTAATAGGAATAGAAAGGAGAAGAGGTAATGGAAAGAAATGATTCAAAAACACCTCTAGAGAGGAAAGGTCTGTGTCAAGGAGCCTTGGCAGTGAACCAACAAGAAATCTGCAAGGGCTTGTTGAGTCAAGGCTTTCCTGAGTCTGTAGTTCATGTTAATTCCTGTATTCATTCATTCAACAACTACTTATCGAATGCTTACTTTGTGATAGGCACCATGCCCTCATGCCCTCTGCTTCCCTCGCACAACCTTCTTCTGAGCCCCAGAAGTTCATTCATTGTCTTATGTAATTTTCACTTAGACAAATTCATTCTGACAATTTCATTGCATTCATTTCACTAAGGTTCAACACCTTTATTAGTTGTAGGAAATATATTACAGCAAATAAAATAAAAAAAATGACTATGCATTTGAGATCCCTCTGGGACAAAGCAGCATCATCACTAAGAAAATCACAGTTAAGGAGAAAACAGTCTCTAAAATACAAAAGAATATTCTTTTGAGATATAAAGAATTTACTCAGAATTTAAACCAATCTTTGAAGATTTTTGGTCAGTTGTTGATGTATATGCTTATATGGTAACATTATTTAAATTGGCAAATTGCTGTTAGTCTTCTAGTTATTACAAGTACTCTTTGTGTTTGAGTTTGTATTGGATTCCAATATGAATTATAATTCTGGTAATTTCACATTTAAAAGTGATTACCATACAACATGAGCCAAAATTTCCCACAAAGAAATCATGCAGTATTTTCACCATGCTTTTATTATGCTTTGTGTTCTGCTGTGCCTCTGTCACATATGTTAAATATGTCATATAACTGTTTTGTGTATATGAAGGAAGTCTTAACCCAAGAAATAATTAGTTTAAATATAATGATTAACAACTGGGAACAATAGTTGTCTCTAAATATTCTTGAGATTCATTGGTAGCATGTTTTTTACGTGCAACTGGTAACAGTTATTCTCTAGCACCACATTATTTTCCTAAGCTGGAAAAAAACCCAAAAAGATAGAATACTATCAAACCATTGCACCATAAAATATGTAAGCTACCTGTATCTCTTCCAAAACCTTATTATGCTATAACTAAATGCATTTAAAAGCTGTAATTGGTAAACTTGAATTATAACAGAAAACATATTGAACCGGAAATATAATAACAGAACACTGGCATTACTGAATATTTACATTGTGCCAGGGACTAAGCTTTATGTTTTAGACAAACTACTTAGTTTAATCTTTACAAAATTACTCTGAAATTATTTTATTAATCATATTTTACATATGAGAAACTGAGATTTTTTGAGATTCAGTGATGTCACTGAGCTAGTAAATTATAGATCCAGGAAAGTATCTAGGAGTGTCTGACTCTGGAATCTTCTTTTTTTACTTAATCACTGTTGCCACTCTATTACTTTTATTTAACAAACCCAATTCTGAAAGGGATAGCAAGTGTCACTTAGATGCAGTGAGACCCTCATATCTTTAATAATTGTCAATTATTGTAAAATTATATTATAGGGTTTTTAGTTAGAAGATTCTGTTAAAGGCTTATAAGACCAGTTATCTCAACTGAAAAGATCTAGCTGCATTTATTTTGTGCACCATGGAAAGCTATGCCTATCAGTTGCAGAGGCGACTGTTGATCATATATGTTTTTTGGGAAGAATGGTCTTCAGGGATTGGTGGATTTTCAGGGGAATAAGTGGGTTGAAAACTGGATGAGACTTGTTGATTGGTTAGCATCTAAGGTGGATGAACCTTGAGACATTATGCTAAGTGAGATAAGCCTGACACAAAAAGAAAACTACTGTATAATCTCACTAATATGTGGAATCTAAAAAAGTGTAGCTCATAGAAGTAGGGAGTAGAATGGTAGTTACTCTGGGATGCGGCAGGGGAGGGTTGGGAAGATGTTGGTCAAAGAGTGTAAAGTTTTAGTTAGATAGGAAGATAAGTTCTAGAGATCTATTGTACAACATGGTGACTACAGTTGATAATAACGTACTGTGTACTTGAAAATATACACTTGTGAAGCATCTATATGTTAAATGTTCTCACCATTAAAATTACAAGTATGTGGCGTGATGGATATGCTAATTAGCTTTATTTAATCACTCCCCTATATAATATATATAACATCATGTTGTGCCCCATAAATATATGCAATAAAAATAAAGACAGATGTATAAAAAAGTAAAATTCTCTCAGATTTACTTGAATATTTAAGTTAAATAAAACATTACAAATCATGTTAGACACAAGTCTAAAAAGCAATCCTTTGTTTTACCACAATGGCTTAATACTGTATTTTGCCATCATGTAAACAAGATTTTGTTCTCTTGTTTCAGTCCCTTGATTCTACTCTCAAAATTTATTGGTTGTTCTCAGGTAGTATTTGTCTTTTAAAATAGGAAATATATAAATATATAGAAGAATATAACTAAATGAAATTCTCCCCCAAAATTACATTTGAGACTGCACAGACATTATCTTTTGGAAATTTAACATGTATCACATAAAATATTTTCATATGAGAGAGATACTTAGTCTTTCCATGTATTCAGGTAACATTTTGTGACCTTTGTTGAATTTAAATACATTGAAATAGTTCATTTCATGTAGGTCTTCTGCCTCTCTTACCAACTTTATTCTTAAATTTTAAAGTTTACATATTGACTTATAATTGAAAAGACTTTCCCTTTTCCTTTTCTAGGAAGAATGCTAATACTACTGATGAAGAAACATAGCTTGTATGAGATATATTGTTAAACTGTGATACATGGGGGAAAACAACACTGAGATTGTAATAAATAACCTAATTTTATGGAATCACTAGTTGATTCAAAGAGTATGCTTCTTTTTACAGTCACACTGCAGGATCATTTTTAACTTACTCAAGTACATCAACCATTAACCTTAGTTAATTTAGCCACATCCAATAGAGACAGTTGTTACTTTTACATATCATTTTTCTTTGGTCAGATTTTAAAATATAGGTTTATCTAAAGACAGGGAAATAAGGAAAATTGCTTCTCAAGTGTTTTGTACTTTAGAATTTCCGCAATGCTACCATCTACTAATTATACTTTATTCTCAAAATCTTGTGAGATGACCTTAATTAATTAAATGAATGTGGAGTGGTTGCTACTATGTACTAAGCACTGTGCTGTGTCCCAGTGGGTTATAAATGTAAGCCAACCATGGTCCCTGCCTTAGTAAATCTGAGAGTCTATAGCAGAGAATAGTACTTTCTTAAATGCTAGTAAAACCCTCTCTCTATGTATATACTTAAATGCCTTCTGAATTTATAACTTTTTTTGTCTAATCAATTGATGATAATATTAAATGAAAATGAAACTACTACACATTAATCAACATGAGCTAATTAGGTCACTTTGGAAAAAAAAAGCGTGCGGATGAAGCCATGGTGAGGTATTTGATAATCAAGATTAATTTATTTAACACTTTTCTATGATTGTAGACTGAACTCTTAAAGCTAGGCAATTCTTATAAGGAGGATTTTGCCAGAGATGGGCGATGTTTCAACACATATCTCCATTCCTAGAAAATATTTTTCAAGTTAACAAGTAGCATTATTTTTATCTATACAGGGCAAAATATCTTCAACAAATAAATATTAATATTTTCTTTAAAATGTATTGCCGTGAGAAAATCACTTTCTTATGGTTGGGGGACATGCCACCTATGTCTTTGTCTCTGATCTCATCCTGTGTAATACCCATTGCAGGAAAACTCTGAAGGAAACCTAGTATCTCCCACCTGTATAGCAATAGCAATCCTCTTTCATAGAATTAGGACTACAGCTTCCAACTCTGCTTTTCCAGTGTTGTGTTTTATTATGAAACTAAAAGTTATGTCAACATGAAAGCAATAATTTAACAAATGTATTTGAATTTAGCAGACAATCAATATCCTCAGTTACAGGATATAAATTCAGATAACAAATCAAATATCTCCAGAATAATAGTCATCCACTATCTTTTTCGGGTATGATGTAACGTAACAGTGTTATATTAAAAAGTTGTATTTTTGAAATTTGACGTTGAAAAATTGGCAAAAAAAGACCACAGGGTAAACATTTTACTGATAAACACCATATAACTTTTAGAAAGCTCAAAGATTGTATTGGTAATTTTGTACCTATTATTATATATAATAAGATGGCTCATTATATAGAAATTTTTTACTCTGTTTAATTTTCATTTTCTCTCCCCTTCAAATCTCTTGTGACTGCCACCATTATTATTATCATTATTATTTAATTTGCAACAGAGTAGAAAGGGAGACCCTTATTTGCTAGGTGCCAAGCAAGGAATATTGGGGCAGTTCATGCTTAAGATCAAAACTTCCCAATGGCTTGAAGGTAAGGGTTTTTAAAGGCAGGAGTAAATTTCAGAAATGTAGAAGCTGGATATCTTTTGAAATTTCAACTTGTATTTTAGTTACAGAGCCTAGATGTGCAGGTTTCTTATGTGCAAATATTACATGATGCTAAGGTTTAGGGCATGGAACCCATCCCCCAAGTAGTGAGCATAGTACCCAATAGGTAGTTTTTCCACCCGTGCCCTCCTCTCTCTCCTTCCCCTGTCTGATAGTCTGCAGTGTCTGTTGTTCCCATGTTTATGTCCATGTGTGCTCAGTGTTCTGTTTCCACTTATTAGTGAGAATATGCAATATTAGGTTTTCTGTTCCTGTGTTAATTCAGTTGGGGTTATGGCCTACGACTCCATCCATGTTGCTGCAAAGTACGTGACTTCTTTCTTTTACGTCACTCTGTAGGATTCCTTAGTGTATATGTACCATGTTTTTAAAATTTTATCTACTATTGATGGGTACCTTGGTTGATTCTATGTCTTTGTTATTGTGAATAGCAAAGTGATGAATATGTGAGTGCATGTGTCCTTTGGGTATAATGATTTATTTTCCTTTGGTTATATACCCAGTAGTGGGCTTGCTGGGTTGAATGGTAGCTCTGTTTTAAGTTCTTTGAGAAATCTCCAGACTGCTTTCCAGAGTGGCTGGACTCATTTACATTCCCACCATTGATGTATAAGTGTTGCCTTTTCTCTGCAGCCTTGCCAACATCTCTTTTTTTTTTTTTTTTGACTTTTTAGCAATGGCCATTTTGACTAGTGTGAGATGGTATCTCATTGTGGTTTTGATTTGAATTTCTCTGTTGATTGGTAATGCTGAGCATTTTTTCTGTTTATTGGCTGCTTGTATGTCTTCTTTTGAGAAGTGTTGGTTCATGTCCTTTGCCCGTTTTTAATAGGGTTATTCGTTTTGTGCTTGCTGATTTGTATAAGTTCTCCATAGATTCTGGATATTAGGCCTTTGTTGCACTATCTTTTATTTAAGAGCAATGTATCTGTTTAGTCCTCAGCTATTTTTGCCCGTGACTCTAGCCATCAGGTGAATAGTCAATAACTTGACAGAAATAATAGTTCTTTCTGTCTTACAGCACCCTCCCCATGAACAGCATTCTAACTCCATAAGTATGAGAGCAGTAAGTCTGTTTTCTTAGGATTTGACATGTCAACCAAATAGTGGCTTACTGAAATGCTTTGGAATTAATGTGTGGTTGGGATGTAGGCATTAGGCAGGATATACATTTAGAATTTTAGTACTAAATAAAGCAGGATGGCTTGGTTTGTGGGATATAAATTTAAATAAGATGGGGGTTATAATTATGTAGAAATTTATCAATTATTTCATGTGGAAGTGGGTACTGACAACAAAGAACATACGGAACATTCAAATCTTATCTATATTTCTTTTTAAATAAGAAAAAAGTAACTTGGATTTTTAGTTTACAATGTAAATTTTAATTCTACCTTGATTTTATTAACTTATTGTAAAAAAATCAAGCCTATTGTATAAAATATTTTTTGACTAGAAAAGTATTCTTCATTATAGTAATGTGGATTACAAAAATGGAAAGAAAGATATGATGGGCAGGATTTTAAGTTGAATCTCAATGACCCCTGTTCCTGTCAAATTTTCTTCCCTTTTAGTGTGGGTAGAACCACTGACTATGATGCAACACGATTCCCATGAGCCCTTGAAAAGTGGGACATTTTCTCCAGCTATAAACCATAGGGTAAATCAGAGAGATTAGAAGCATGAGAATGATTTCACACCAATAGCTGACTTTGAAGATGGAGGGGCCACATGGAGAGGTCACATGGAGAGAACCTGAGGACAGCCTCTAGAAGCTGAGAGCATCATTTGGGTGACAGCCAGGAAGAAAACAAGGGCATCAGTTTTATAAAACAAGGGGATGGATTCCACCAACAATCCAAATGAATCCTTATCAAATTCTCCAGGTGAAAATGCAGATTGGGTAGCACTTAGATTTCAACCTTTTAAGACACTAAGCATAGAGTCCACCTCATGCTGCCTAGACTTCATTTAAAATGATTGCCTGACATTTAGACATTGACATTGACAGTCTATATAACTATTCCCTGTTATTGGGCATTTAGGCTGTTTAGGCTGTGTCAGTTTTTGGTTAAGAGTGTAGTCTTTGAAAACAGATTAAGTTTGTATTTCAACTTCGTTATAAGCTTACTGTGTGACTTTGGGCAAGTCACTTAACATTTCTGTGCTTCAGTTTTCACACATGTAAAACTGTGTGAAATAGTCCTTATTTCACAGGGTTTATTAATTAGATTAAATGAGTTCATACTAAGAAAATATTTAGAAGAATTCCTGGCATATGAAAGGTCCTCAATAAATGTTAGCTGTTTATATTGTATCACAAATTTTTGTTTTTACAATTATTATGACAAATGCCTGGATTAACATTGTAATGGCAAATAATTAAATCACTGAATCAAAGTGTTGTACATAGTAAGAACAAAATCATTTTCTACAGAAAAATAGCTTGTAAATTGTAACCTATGGAGAAACTTGAAAATGCGTTCTTTTTCTTAAATGGAAGAGAACAATTTGCAAAAAAGTGTTAAGTGGTTGATTCTGCCTGCAATCTTAGAGCTTGAATAATATTTGAGCTTATACTTTATCTAAAGTGAGAGATACTTAGAGTAGAATTATTTATTCTTATGACTCACATAACTTTTCAACTCATTTGCCTCTTCTGAATTATTTTAAATTATCATAAGCCATTAGAAGGAAAGAGAAATATAACCTAAAAATGAAAAAAAAGCGGCACATATACTGATACAAAATTATGAATCAATAGTTAGTGTGCCAGCACAAATAGAAACACAAATCCTCTAGGGAATAGAAAGGAGCACTTTCTGTCTTGGCATAGCTACACTGGTTATAACAGTGGTTCTCAAACCCAAGATTATTAAAATGTAAGTTCTGATTCAGTAGTTCTGGGGCAAGGCCCAAGCTTCTGCATTTGTAAGAAGGCCCCAAATAATGTACATGTCGTTGCCCACATACCATACTTTTAAGACAAGAAGTTAGAGCACCATTATAAACCACCAGAACCGGAGGTTCACTTGCTTTATTTGCCGTAGGCTGATGACTTAAAGTTCATTTTGCTAAATGTTTAACGAAATTTCGTGGAAATAGAGAAAGACGTTCAAAATTTATGTTTGTAAGCATAATTTACAACAGCCTCTCAAATGACTGTGATTTTTACAGTTAGTTTTAACTGTAGAGTAGTATAGTGCCAAAGATCAACATGAAAAGCCTCGTTCATCAGAATTCAACTCTTGCATCTAGCTGGTGGCTTAGAGATCACATGTGGAGAATAGGCAAGGTTACCTAGAGAATGTCTTCACTACAAATAAACTGCTTAATAAATTCAGCAGTCTAAGGGCACTCAAAAAATAATATTGACTTAGAACCTATTGGTAATTCTTGGGCCACTGCCAACTGTACTGGAGAACCTGCTGTAGAGGCATATTTACACTGGCTTTGCTTTTAAACCTATTTTATTTACAGCATGAATTAAAATTACCAGGCAGTAATAAGCTTTATCTTTTTAATTTCCTTTTTTTAAGTTCCCGTCATGATTCTGCTCTCTAAAAGCTTTTCCTTTTGTTTGATTAATTAAGCAAATTTATACACCCATTTACAAGGCATTTCCCCAAGTGTTACTGGAAAAACTAAGCATACATTTAATACTCCATGTAAAGAAAGCTTGAATTATAAAGGATCCATCTAAATGATACATAAAATTTCCCCTGTACAATTAATATGTACACACAAGAAAACTATAGCTGGTAGGTTAAGGCTGGATTAAAGTGCTTTCACCGGATCCATCATTTTCTCAGCACCAATCTCTGGCCGACTCTCTCTGCTCTTAGATAATTAAACGAAGCTCCTATTAGGTTTAATTTCATTAAATCTTACTAAGTATTTTCACTTTGTCTCTAATCTGATGACAACTTAACTAAGAAAATGGAAAGTGAGGAAAATTCAGCTTGCTACACTTTCACTTTATGAACAAAGGGATATCACATCTCCTGCTGCTTGTTACCAGAATATACTTCCTTTGGTCTATTACATGGTCCCCAGTTGGGTATGGAAGCAGCTGAGATTGAATGGTTCAATGATGTTTGGAAATACATAGGTAGATTTTTTTTTCAATTGACAAAGCAATGAGACAATAGTTAAACGTGAATCATTTTTTAGTAATAAAAGAGAAAATAATTCATAAGAAAATAATCATTTAGAAAAATAAAGTTATGATATAATATGAACTGGTAAAAGATATATGAACTGAAAATTCATGGAGATTCGTTACTGTTCTCTTTCTTTGTGGTAAGAAGTTTAAACAGCATAATATCCCTTGCTACTCCACACTGGTGCACAGCTAATACTATCAAAAGAAACCAGCAACTTGGCTCTCTCTTCAGTATGTGGTTTTGTCTGAAAGAACTAAACTAAAATTTAGTTTTTAAGTTCATTTACCCCTCTCTCATAGACAAAGATAATGGGACTGGCCATGGTCATTGTGTTGGGACTTGCTTATATGTGAGTTGGGGAACAAGAAAAAAGCAGGAGGTAAGGGTAGGGGTGGGGAGAGAATTTTTAAAAACAAATTCTTCATACTTCAAAATCGAACCTAAAATTTATCCTGAAGTAAGGAGTAGAGAGAGTGCTTCCTTTACTTCCTGTCTGTCTCTCCCTCACACTTCTTCTTTTCTCTCCACTCCTTTCTTCCCTTAATCTCCTTCCATTTCCTCTGTCTCATTCCCTCCTCTTCTTTGTCCTCTCTTCCTTTCCAGTCGTCTGCCTTTCCCCTATCCTCCTTCTTTCTCTCCTCTTGTGTCTCCTCTTTCTGTGCCTACCAACTCCCCAGTGGTACCTAGCCTCCCAAAATTATAATTCTGGTTATTTCTGGGTTCAACACTTCAGTAGCCTGTGCTAAAAATATAACCCCTATTTGCAGTGTTTCCATGGAAAACATTTCTGTATGCACACAACCAACCCAAGAATGCACCTGTAGAAGTTGATGCTTCCCAAAGCATAGAGCACTACCAATGCTATCTCTTACAGTATTATGTGTATTTCAAGGGCAAGGTTCATGTTTTGGTGGGAGTCTGAAGCTTGCAGATTGTTTGATGCTCCCCATAAAGGAAAAAAAAAAAGCAAATGCATAATTGGGTAGAAAATGTATATTTATTTAAAATGAAAAAAGAAATCACTACAAAGGAGGCTTGTAGATCCAGGTTCATTTTTCTTTCCAAGGTTTTAAGAAAATGTATCAGAAATGCTTTCGTAAGAAAGTATCCTGATTGCAACTTGATTTCTCTTCCACACCGAGAACATTTCACAAATAATCACAACTCTCAGACGTCCAGGAAGTCAAGGTCTCTGAAGCTTAAGCTCCTTTAGCTTTATGGTAAATCCACTTCTGCTTCTCTCACCCACAGCCTTTCAGAATGAATTTGTTTTCTCCTTTTTTTTTAAAAAAATATGATTTTTAAATTGACAAATGACAATTATATATATTATGTACAACCTGTTGTTTTGCTATATATATATACATTATGGAATGGCTAAATTGAGTTCATTAACATGTACATTGCTTCACATACTTATTTTTTGGTGGCAAGAACAGAAAATTTCTTATCAATGTTCTAGAATACAACACATTGTTACTGTAGTCATTAGGCCCTACAATAGATCTCTTGAACTTATTACTCCTCTATAATTTAAATCTGTTACTCCTCCATAACTGAAATTTGTATGCTTTGACCAACCCTCTCCTCTTTTATAGAACAAAAGACTAGGTCCTATTAAAGATATAGGTCCATTGGGCTTTTATTTTTAATAATGTCAGAGCTTATATAACACCAGTAGTGTTTATTGCTCTATATTATTTTTAGGAAAAATTCTGTATTTGGTATGTAGGAATAAAAAATACTTAAAGATTTAATACGACTACCATAGAATTTTATTTTTCCAAAATATTTAAATATCTGTCCAATCTACATTCATTAAATGGTTTACCATATTTATTCTAATTCTAATTATCCCTTTACAGTGAAGAAAGCCAATGTGATTGTGATGCATATCAATTATTAAATACACATCCAGTCCAGTTGTGTTTCTTGTTTTTTAATGTAGTTTGAAAATGAGGGGAATGCACTAAACTGTTCATTTGCTTCCAACAACTCAAAAATACATTAGTGAATTCAAAAATAAAGCTTCTGATATGATGTATCACATTTATTATTTTAGTGGCAAGTTTTTCACACTTCATTATTGAACCAAGAATTCTGTCATCTTGTGAAAAGATAGCAAAATTGCCTACACTGGTGAGATTTGTAAATTGGAGCAGAGTGTGAAGGTAACATGATGAGAAAAGCATATTAACCAACCCGGAGTTCAATACAAGATTAACACTTCAGCCAAGACGTGTGTGAAAGGTTGCTAACACAAACTGAAGATTCAAAATTTAAGATAAGGGAGTTGTGGTTACTCAGTACATGAGTAAGAGCAATTTCTGAAAATGAGAAGCATAACATATCTTGTATCTGAATTTAAGATAATCTAAAAATGTATCTCAAAGTAAAATAAAAGTTACTTCATCCTAAACCAGATTTAACAGGCTACTCTAAAATCTGATATTTTTATGTCTCCCCTCAAACAAAGAAAAGATATAGGAGTTGTTTAAGTTGAGGCACAGGAAGCTTGTTTAACAAATGGAAGAGTAAGAGAAAACCAGAGAATGTGGTTTTAGCTCTCAACCACCCAAATTATGCCTTCATTACTGAGTACTTATAGACCTTTCAACTGTAGTGAACTTCTCCAAATTACCTTATCCCCAAGTTACCTATAATGGCCCCCAGCTGTAGGTTCTTTACTTACCTGACACATCTTTCTCTTTTTGAAAAATAAAAAAGAGTATCAATCTATATAGTTGTATCCTTTGTTAAAAATAGACCTTATGTTTTAGAGAAGTCTTGATTTCTCAGCAAAATTCAGCAGAAGATACTGAGACTTTCCATAAATCCTCTGCCCCTACACATGCCAAACCTTGCCCATTATTAACATTCCCCTCCAGTGTGATGCATTTGTTACATTTGATAAACCTATATTGACATATCGTTATCACCCAAAGTTCATTCTTTGCACTATGGTTCACTCTTTGTGTTTTACTTTCTAAGGTACTGATTTATACTGGACAAAGGTATAATGACATTTATTTACAGTATCAGAGTATCAGAATAGCTTTATAGTAGTATGAAAGCAGTTGTTTCACCGTCCTAAAAATCCTCTGTGCTCTACCTCTTCTCCCTTTGTCCTACCTCCAAACCCTGGCAACCACTGATTTTACCATCTCCATAGGTTTACCTTTATTTAGAATGTCATATAGTTGGAATCATACAGTATGTAGCCTTTTCAGACTAGCTTCTTTTACTTAGTAATATGCATTTACTTTTTCTCCATGTCCTTTCATGGCTTAATAGCTCATTTCTTTTCAGTGCTGAGTAATATTTCATTATCTGGAAATATCACAATTTATCTAAACGCCTACTGAAGGACATCTTGGTTACTTCCAAGTTTGGGAAATTATTAATAAAGCCTCTATGAACATCGATATGCATGTTTTTGTGTGGGCATACATTTTCAGCTCCTTTGAGTAAATACCAAGGAGTGTGATTGCTGGATCACATATAAGGAGCTGCTAAAATGTCTTCCAAAGTGGCTTCCTATAAATTATGAATGAGAGTTCCTCTCGCTCCACATCCTCAACAGCATTTAGTGTTGTTAGTGTTTTGGATTTTGGCGTTCTAATAAGTCTGTAGTAGTATTTCATTGTTGTTTTAATTTACATTTGCCTGACGACATAGAATATGGAACATCTTTTTGTATGCTTTTCGCCATCTGTACATATTTCGTGAACTGTTTGTTCAAGTCTTTGCCTCATATTTTTTAACCAGGCTGTCTTCTTGTTGATTTTTTTAGAGTTCTTTGTATATTTTGATAATAGTCCTTATTCAGATATGTCTTTTGCAAATATTTCCTGCAGTCTGTAGCTTCTCTTTTTATTTTCTTGAAAATTTTTTTGACAGTAAGTTTTTCATTTTAATGAAGTCCAGATTATCAATCTTTTTTCTTTCATAGATTTTTCTCTGGTGTTAATTCAAAAAGTCATTGTCAAACTCAAGGTTATCTAGATGTTCTCCCATGTTTATCTTTAGGAATTTTGAAATTTTGAAGTTTTATATTTTACATTTAGGTATATGATCCATTGTGAGGTTTTTTTTTTTTTTTTTTTTTTTTTGGAGAGGGTCTCACCCTGTCACCCAGGTTGGAGTATAGTGATGCCATCTTGGCTCACTGCAACCTCTGCCTCCTAAGCACAAGCAAGCCTCCCACCTCAGCCTCCTGAATAGCTGGAACTACAGGTTCACACCACCATGCTTGGCTAATTTTTAAGATTTCTTCTACAGATGGGGTCTCACTATATTATGCAGGCTCATCTCAAACTCCTGGGCTCCAGCAGTCCTCCTGCCTTGGCCTCCCAAAGTGCTGGTATTACAGGTGGGAGTCACCATGCCCAGCCATTATGAGTTAATTTTTGGAAGAATATAAAGCATGTGTCTTTATTCATATTTTTGCAGGTGGATTGTTCAGTTGGTTCCAAGACAATTTTTTGAAAAGACTGTCTTTGCTTTATTTTATTGCCTTTGCTCCTTTGTAAAAGATCAGTTAACTATATTTATGCGGATCTATTTCTGGGCTCTATTTTTTTCCATTGATCTTTTTGTCTATTCTTCCACAAATATCACTTAATAATTGTAGCTTTCTCCTAAGTCTTGAAGTGTGGCAGTATTAATTCTCTACATTTGTTCTTCTTCTTCAACATTGTGTTGGCTATTCTGGGTCTTTTGTTTCTTCATATAAACTTTAGAATCATTTTGTCAGTATCCACAAAATAACTTTCTGGGATTTTGATTGAGACTGCATTAAATCTGTAGACCAAGTTGAGAAGAGCTGACATCTTGACAATATTGAGTATTCCTATACATGAACATGGAGCACCTCTCCATTCAGTCTTCGATTTTTTTTGCAGAATTTTGTAATCTTTCTCATATGTATCTTGAACATATTTTGTTAGTTCATAATTAATTTTCTTGAATGCTAATGTAAATCATATTGTGCTTTTTAATTTCAAATTCCACTTATTCATTGATAGACTATAGAAAAGCAATTGACTTTTGTATATTAACATTGCATACTTAAACCTTGCTATAATAGCCCATTAGATCCAGAAGTTTTTTTTTGTCAGTTCTTTCAAATGTTCTACATAGGACATTAGTCTGCAAACACAGTTTTATTTCTTCTTTTCCAATCTGTGCACCTTTTATCTCTTTTTCTTATCTATTGCATTAGCTAGGAGTTCCAGTACCAAGTTAAAAACCATTGATGAGAGGTCTTTTGTCTTTTTGTTGCTGTTAACTTTTAAGTTCAGAGGTACATGTGCAGGCTTGTTATATAGGTAAACTTGTGTCATGGGGATTTTTTGTACAGATTATTTCATCATCAGGTATAAAGCCCAGTACTCATTAGTTATTTTTTCCTGAACTTCTCCCTCCTCCCACCATCCACCCTCTGATAGGCTCCACTGTGTGTTGTTCCCTGCTATATGTCCATCTGTTCTCATCATTTAGCTGCAGTGAATATACACATGCATGCATGTGTCTTTATAATAGAACGATTTATATTTCTTTGGGTATATACACAGTAATGGGATTGCTAGGTCGAATGGTATTTCTGCCTCTAGATCTTTGAGGAATCACCACACTGTCTTCCACAGAATGAACTAATTTACATTCCCCCCAACAATGTATAAGTGTTCCTAAGTGTTCCTCTTTCTCTGCAACCTTGCCAGCATTGGCTATTTTCTTTTACTTTGTAATAGTAGCCAGCCGAGCATGGTGGCTCATGCCTGTAATCCCAGCACTTTGGGAGGCCAAGGCGGGCAGATCACCTGAGGTCGGGAGTTCAAGACCAGCCCGGCCAATATGGTGAAACCCCGTCTCTATTAAAAATACAAGAATTAGCCGAGCGTGGTGGTGGGCACCTGTAGTCCCAGGGACTTGGGAGGCTGAGGCAGGAGAATCGCTTGAACCCAGGAGGCAGAGGTTGCAGTGAGCAGAGATCGTGCCACTGCAGTCCAGCCTGGGTGACAGAGTGAGATTCTGTCTCAAAAACAAAAACAAAAACAAAAACAAAAAAACAAGATTAAGAAATTCACTCAAAACCATACAATTACATAGAAATTGAATAACCTGCTTCTAAATGACTTTTGGGTAAATAATGAAATTAAGGCAGAAATCAAGAAGTTATTTGAAACTAGTGAGAACAAAGATATACCAGAATCTCACACACAGATAAGACAGTGTTGTTAAGAGGGAAATTTAATGCACTAAATGCCCACATCAAAAATGTAGAAATATCTCAAGTTAATAACATAACATCACAGCTAAAGAAGTAGAGAATCAAGAGCAGACAAATCCCTAAACTAGCAGAAAACGATAACTAAAAATCAGAGGTAAACTGAAGGAGACAGAGACACAAAACATCATTAGATCAGTGAATTCAGGAGCTAATCTTTTGAAAAAAATAATAAAATAGATATCTAGTGTGAATAATAAGAAAGAAAAGAGATAAGATTCAAATAAACACAATCAGAAATGACAAGGGGAATATTACCACTGACTTCACAGAAATAAAACAACCATCAAATAATATTATTAACATTTCTATGCACATAAACTAGAAAATCTAGAAGAAATGGATAAATTCCAGGGCAAATACTCATTCCCAAGACTGAACCAGGTAGAAATTGAACCCTGAACAGACCAGTAATGAGCTCCGAAATTGAGGCAGTAATCAATCACCTACCAACAAAAAAATCCCATGACTAGATGGATACACAGCTGAATTCTACCAGCTGTACAAAGAAGAGCTGATACCATTCCTAGTGAAACTATTCCAAAAAATTGAGGCGGGGAGACTCCTCTCTAACTCATTCTGTGAGGCCTGCATCATTCTGATATCAAAACCTGACAGAGAAACAACAACAACAAAAAGAAAACTTTTGCAAATATACTAGATGAACATCAATACAAAAATTCTCAACAAAGTATTGTTTTTGTTCTCGGTGGAAAAGCTTCGAGTTTCTTAACATTTATGATGTTAGCTCTAAGTTTTTGGTTGGTATCTTCTATTAAGCTGAGCAGGTTCCCTTCTATTCTTATTCCTAGTTTAATGAGAATTTTTGTCATGAATGGGTGATGGATTTTTTTGAATGCTTTTTCTGCATCTATTGATGTTATCATGTGATTTTTCTTCTTTAACCTATTAATGTAATGGATTACATTAATTGATTTTTGAATGTTTAACCAGCTGTGCATACCTGGGATAAATCCCATTTGGTTGTGGTGGACAGTTCTTTTTTATATATTGCTGGATTCATTTAATATTTTGTTGAGGATTTTTGCATCTTTGTTTATGAGACATATTGGCTTGTAGTTTTTTGTGGGTTTTTTTTTTTTTTGTAATGTCTCTCTGATTCTGGTGTTGGTTAATGCTGTCCTCACTGAATGAGTAAAAAAGTAATAAACTCTTCTTTTCCACCACTGTCATGCCTTATTTCACCAATTCTCTCTTGGAATCTTCATTAATCATAAAATTAGCACTAGTTGATATTTTTTAAATGTTTGATATGTTTTAGACCCTGTGCTTAAAACTTTATTTTTAATGGTCCCAGTATCTTATTTAGTTTTCCTAACACCTATTTAAGTATTGCTTTCATCCCATTTCAGATGTGGAGACTTATTTGCCTTTTCCTTTTCCTTTGCTTTGTTCTAAATCTTTGCCTTTACATTATTTCTTCCTCTCCATTTAAAAATACAGCCAAGTCCTTTTTCTTTTTACTTTCTTTCCTGTAAAGTTATTTTTTCCTCTGTACTTACCATATCATAAAACTAGATGCCTCCAATGCTACCTCTTCCTCAGACTACCTGTTTATTTTCTTTTTTTCTCTTCAGTAAAAAAATACATTTTTTTGAAACAGCAATTGATACTTTCTGTCGTCAGTTCTTGAACTCTGGTTAACTTTGACCAACTCAATGTGTCTGAGTAGGTCAACCTGCCAACTTACTGAAACCACCTTTTAAAGTATCAGCACTGTTGCCCAGTCAAATTGTTCTTGTTTGGTCCACAGGACATTTGACTTCCATACAGCAAATAATAGCTCAACTTTAACGAAGATATAAATATAGACTCTGTAACTAAAAATTTCACAAATCAGTAGTTTCTAATGAGAAAGCTTCTCTGAATTAATAATCACATTATTATTATTTAGCTAATATTTATAAGCATTTTGCATGTGCTAAGCACAGCTATAAATACGTTACATATTTCACTCATTTAATCATCACAGAAATTTTATAAGTAGTATTACTTCTTCTTGTTACAGATGAAGAAACTGACACAGGAATAGGTGAACTAAACTTCCCAAGGTCATATAGCTAATAATTAATGGAGCCAGAATTCATGAATACACTTTTTTTTAGTTAAAAATCCATATTTATAACCACACCACCATACTAAAAGAAGACTTATAAGAAAGTTAATAGTATTTAGTTTTGCAAGGAAAATTCACAAGCAGATGTTCCATTTTTTCTAACTCTACTTACATCATCAAAAAAACAAGCCAGTCATTAATGCTGATAAGTGCCACCCCTGTCTCTGACATGTTTTATATAACAACCTTGGGAAGGATGCTTGAGTCATGAATAGACCTTCACTACAATAAAAGCAATGAAGTGAAGTGAAGGGAAAACTGTGAAAGACATAAGCCTGGACACAGACTGGACTGTTGCCAATTATCTTCTGCTTCTTCAGAGAGAGACTGATATGCCGTCGTGGCCTCCTCACTAAACAAATCACTAAATTAACTTGTAGTCTAGTCATGTTTCTTTAGCATTTTCTATCCTTGTGCCCAGGAAGGTTCGCATTCAGTAAGGACAAAGATGTCCAGACACTGGAATGTCCTGCTTTGATACCAAGGCTGAGACATGATGGGGTGATTGATATCACCACTTTGACTATTGCAGGTAGGAGTATGAATGGGGTTTCCAAAAATTAGACAGTTGCTTCAGGTATGGATATTGCATGTACTAACTTTTACTGTTGACAATGAATGTGGTCCAGTGCAATGGCCATAACCTTTCTAAGCTTAAGCTTCCTCATTTTACAAGATGAAGGGTGCCAACTTAATACTAAATGTTAATTTGTTAAAAATTAAATAAGTTAATATTTTAAAAAACAGCTCTGGTCTGTAAGAGTTTGATAAATGCTATTTATTACTACTAGCCTTTATAATATTATTATTAGAATTAAATATGATTTTATGTTTATATTGTACAGACAGTGCTCAGTTTTTGATAAGCAATAGTTACCATGTAGCATTATTATTTAATTTATTATTATAATTAAAATTTTATAGTACACTTTTTTAAGTGCTTGCTGTATGGCTAAGTTATATACAATCCATACAGAGGTACTTCCTAGTAAGATTTTGGAAAATAAAGAGTCTATGTGGTTACCACATAAATTACTGGAAAGTTTAGCATTACCTTATTAAAATTGAGAAGCAACCTGGATGCTAGTTATTGGATTTCTGTGTGGAATTGGATCATAAGTAGGCCTCTGTGACAGACCAATCTTAAGAAGCAGTTTTAGATCTTTTCAAATAAAATTGGGCTAAAATATGTAAACTATATAGTCAGAAAAATGTGAGGACTCATTACTGCCTACATTAGTGGAGCATTGGAGCTTTGAGGGGCCAATTCTGTAGCCCAAATTCTTTAGGTCCTAGAGGTTATTTGGCACCAACTGGTAGGGGTTTTACAACCAAAGTTAAATATCAGTGATATCATTGGGGATACTTTATGATCCGATTTAGTAGCAAGGATAGGGGAAGAGACTACCCATCACCAATGGCATTATATTAGTATTACTAGAGTTTACTTGAGGAAACACTCAATTAACTCTCTACTAAACTTCATATTAGAATATGAAAAAAATCCTTTCAGTTTGGAAGGATTTAGTTATTGTCCAAAAGTTGTTGAGATGTTGCAACTGATGTTGTCTCTTAATATAGGCAACCAGGTAAAAAGGTAAGAATATGAACAAATGCTTAGCAAGTTGATTGGTGGTGTTCTCATTATCCATTAAGTATTGGAAATTAATGGTTAGTTTCTTCATAGATGTCCAGAAATGAAACATAGACATATTCTCCAGCTTAGTCTCAACCTTAATGTTTGCCTGGCTCAAACTCACTCAAAGCAAGTTTCATCAAAAATATTCAGAGCAATTGAGTTATTCCCTGCTATTCCTCTAATGGAGGATATAATGAGTTTAGAGTGAGTAGAAAGGAGGATAAAGGGAAGTAAGGGCACTGATAAGCCAAATTGGGCCCTCTTTTAATATGTCAGAGTTGACTGAATATCAGTCTGATAAACACAGTTGGTTTCATAAATCCTCATGGTAGTTAAAGCATTTTATCACAGCTTATTAGACTGTGATAAAATGAATAGTTCAGTAGATGTCCTCATATATTCTGGAAATTACCAGCACCCATTTATATGGAACCTGTACTACCAGTTTTAATTAACTGAAATCATCTGCTTGGAATTATGCTCTCAATTTAGCTCACATTTCAATCTCCATAAATTCTTTCTCAGCACTTTACTGTGTAGAATGCAAATGGGTCCTGTGCCAATCCCCAGGAATGTCTAATGGCACCAAGAAATGGCACATTGTAGAGCATTCAGCAATCTTACAGCATCGAGGAATGTTATATTAAACTAGCTTTCTTATGTTGATTTAACCTGCAAAACAAACAAAATTTTCCATTACACTGAAGTTGTCACCTCTTGTTGCTAGAACAATATTAATATTTGAATCAAAGATGGTTGACTTGATCATATGTCCTCATAAACTATTATTTTGTGTATTATATTAAGAAAATACAATTTCTCATCCAAGGAATGAGAAATATGTAAAATAATATTTGATTATTTCCCCTAAAATTGTGAGTAAAATTGATAGTATTCTATTTAAAATACTATTGAATGTTTTTCTACAATACAGTATCTGATGCATTTATCTAAAATAAAATGGTATTATTAATGTATCAAATTTTGGTTATACTAACATTCTTTACCATCCCTTTTCTTATTACCCTTCTTTTAAAAATCAAAAATGAGATATTATTAAATCTGAACAACATTTAAGATGTTGATATATGAAAGAATATGAAATAAACATGTAATACTATATAGACAAATAATGAGTATCATCTGTGAGTTAAAAAAAAATGGAGTGTAGCTAGCTTTGAGAGGAATAAACTGGGGTGAAGTGAGCCAGGATGCTAGAAGTGTTAAAAAGAAAAACACTGGCCAGGCGCGGTGGCTCACGCCAGTAATCCCAACACTTTGGGAGGCCGAGGCGGGCGGATCACGAGGTCAAGAGATCGAGACCATCCTGGCAAACATGGTGAAACCCCGTTCTTTACTAAAAATACAAAAATTAGTTGGGCGTGGTGGCATGCGCCTGTAGTCCCAGCTACTCGGCAAGCTGAGGCAGGAGAATCGCTTGAACCCGGGAGGCGGAGGTTGCAGTGAGCTGAGATACACCACTGCACTCCAGCCTGGGTGACAGAGCGAGACTCCGTCAAAAAAAAAAAAAAAAAAAAAAGGAAAACACCTTTAAGATTTTACTGAGTAAAGTTTACAACTGATGACGAGTTAATTATTTGCTTCTCTCTTTACTGCATGCTATCTACCAGTTTTGCAATGAAATATGTGCTTATAAGGTGTTGCTGCCTTAATTTTGCAGACAGACTGAAAAAGCCAGAGTTTTATTGGCTTCTATCTGACTTGTCTCTGCATTAATATTGTCTAGCTCTTTTGGGACTATCGTCATTCCATGGATAGTTCTCTGCAAACAGTAGGTGCTTAATAAATATTATTGGCTACCTATGTAATTAAATTGGTAGTACATATTCCTTTTTCTTGTGCTTCTTGGCAAACAGACTAAAAGAATACAATGAGCTAATCAGCATCACATGAGTGAGCACAGACAGTGTTTAATTCAGTAAAATGTTCTTTCCAAATAGTTCTGTATTTCCTTGAATTGAGTCTCTTTCCATGAACAGGCAGAGTGAGTAAGATGCTCTCTGGGAATAAAGTGTTCATCCATGTGATGAAAATTAACTCCTTCAGAGCACCAGGGAGTTAATGGTAAATTATTTCTTCTATGGTACCAAAATGAATCAAATTGCCAATTAATCATTTCCCAGGGTGTGTCAAAGTACAAGCAGCATTGATAGTCTGTGCCTTCTTACTAGCTTGCCATCCTGCAAGACCTCATGAGTCCTTCCCCTCCCGTTTGTTCTTTGGTTTTCTCCATCCAAACCAGATTTTAGACATGTGTGTGAAAGGAAGGGCATGAATATCTCTTGGGTAAATGAATTGACCTGTAATAGCAGTTGTTGCCTACTCAACAACATTTACGTCCACCATGCTGGGAGAGTCCTGATTTTCTTCCAATCTCAAAATCTTTCCCAAGTGACTAGGATAACCTGATGACTTGTAGCCAGCCATGGTGGTCTCCTTCCCCTTCTGACAGATTGGGTTAGGTGTGGCTCGGTGACTCAGTATGATCTACAGAATATGAGGAAAACTCTCTTGTGGTTAGTCCTTAGTAAAATTTCAATCACTGGTAAAGCAGGATAAAGATATAAACAACCTTTCTTCTACCATAGAATGTTTGTATCTCCAACTGCGGTAGCCATGTTGCCACCCAGAGAGGAAACAGGCTTGAAATGAGGCTGAGACTAAGGGCCATAGAATAGAGATATGGAAGAAAATCTGTCCTTGAAGACATTGTTGAGCCCTCTGATGGTGTCAATTCCTACCTCTAAGCCAGCGCTCCCCAACCTTTTTGGCACCAGGGATTGGTTTAGTATAAGACAATTTCTCCATGGATGTGGGTGAGGATATGGTGGGGCGCGGGGTGGGGGGGTTTAGTTACCGGGGATGGCTTTGGGATGAAACTGTCCCACCTCAGATCATCATTCTCATAAGGAGCGTGCAACCTAGATCCCTCGCATGTGCAGTTCAAAATAGCATTCGTGCTTCTATGAGAATCTAATGTCCCGCGGATCTGACAGGAGGCGGAGCTCAGGAGGTAATGGTGGCTCACTAGCTGCTCACCTCCTGCCGTGCTGCCTGGTTTCTAAGAGGCCACGCACTGGACTGATACTGGTCTGCGGCCAGGGATTTGAGGACCCCTGCTGTAAGCCACAACTTTAGTAAGAGGAGTAAATGGAAAAATGAGGAAACTTCTGAAATATTTTAGAAATAAAATATTCTGTATTGCTTATACCAGCTGAGATAGTGTTGTCTGCTAATTGTAGGCAAATGAAACACTTCCTCTGGACCTATCTTAAACCACAGGGCATAGATATGTGTTTTGATGGGATCTGGGAAAGACTCTAGAAATGATCGCTTCTGTCAAAACAAGTTCCTAAACACAGACTGGGTCCTGGTCTCAAGATATTCAGCAAAGAAGGCATTTCTTACCATTCTACACTCACCAACACACCATTGCAGAAAAATATTTAAATTATCTCTTTATTGATAATTGTTACATATTCCTGAGTGAAATCAACGTTACTCTTCTTACAAACTAAAATATATTTATTTCTAGAGCTTTGAAAGATTTAGGAGGAAACTCAAGATCCCCATTTCTAGGAGGAAACTTTGTAATAGCAAAGTATAGCCAATATTTTGATTAGGCTTTATCCTAAGAAAAGAACTGCTATGTGCACAGAATCTTCCTTAGAATGGGGGACTTCACAAAGAAACAATGACTTTGTTGCAACTAGTTTAAAAGAATGTAAAAACTAGATGACCTACTCCAAGATAAGCACACATATTCATAAATGTAAACTTACCAGGAATAAAGAAGGGGGTCGGAGTTTGGAGGGTATACAAGAAAGGAAAAAAATATAAAGGGGTGCCGCTGTGTAGAAAGCATTTTATATTTCAATAGCACCTTAAAAATAATGTGTACTCTGGATTGTTATTACAAATCAATTTTTTTATATAAGTGGTCCCACAACTAAATATTAAAAAATAGTAATGTCATGATGACATTTCAGATGGAAGAAAAGCACATTACATTGTCCTAAAAATAATAAAACATATTTACCTGAGCATCTGGTCATTTCAGCTGAAAAATCTAAAGAGTCTGCACGGTGTCTTCTTACATTAAAAGTCACAGACAAATAGTGGTTGAGAAAAAAAGAATCACTTGTGTGCTTTTACAATGTTAGATTTACTTAGATAATTAATTTGTATTAGTTGACACTCATGAATGTTTTTAGTTCTCAATAATGCCAAGTGAATGGCCCAATAGGTTGCTCACTAGCTAGAATACTGTTAACCTTGACTACAAAATGGAATGACATTCACAGCCTACTTTTATCTATCGGTAAAATAATAATAATAATGTTGTGTTCTTTCCTTAAGACAATCCCATCTTTCATTGCTCCTGGCTGTGTGAAATACTGTTATAGTTGAAAGAGAATTTGCATAATACTTTTGAAAGGCTTAATAGCTATCATAATTTTAATCTATATGAAATGTTTATACTATATAAAAAGCTGAAGTTTTTTATTGTGAGAGAGGATTATTAAGGCATATCATCTAATCAAGAGAATGGTAGTAATAAATGTGTAGGTGACTCTTGAGGGTTTATGTTTCACAAATAGGCTTGAGATATTTCTGTACTGAATTGGCCAATGACTCCCTTTGGAAAAGAAGTGTTTAGGAAATGAAGTCCCTTTATAATGGTTTATCTTAAAATTGTTTTGCTGTCCTCAGTGTGATACCTGCTCTAGTCTTAGAGATTTTAACTCACGTTGTATAAAAAGATCTCTGTAGAAAATATTGCTTTCTCTTTTTATCCTGCTTTTGATCTGGCAGAACCCTTTTCTCATCCCAGATTTCTAGATAACTAGGGTCAAAAGGCAAAGTGGAGATTCTGCTGGAATAATTTGCTTGGCATTATATAAATCCATAATCTGTAACATCACTCTCCCATGATATGTCATATAATGAGTTTGGTAATTTGACACTTATCATGATAATTAATAAAATCATTTTTATGGGAAGAACTAATTATCTCTTTCAATAATTTATGTATTAGATTTTTCTGAGTGTCTTCTCTCCAGATCTAGCTACATCCAAAACAAAATCTTGTATCTGCATCTAGAAGAAACTTCATTAGCTAATTGTGTAAACTTTCTGTTCTTGGCCTTAGTTTCTTTGTATATAAAATGAACATAATATTAATGACACAGAATTATTGCAAGGATTACATGAATTGATGTATATGAAAATGACTAGCATATTATATACATCTCTATTTCTATATTATCTATTTATTGGCTATATTAGTAATGTTTCTTCTAAAATGATGCAATATTCTTAAATATTTGATAAATCAACTTTATTTTCTCATCCAAAATGAGTTCCTTTAATTTTAAGCATCAGTGAAAATGATATCTTTTCCATTGTCTAATTGCCCCAGAACTTTCTATAAAAATTAATGAATAAATCATTACATATCGACATGTACCTATATATGCATTTATTGTTTTAAATAAAATTAATAGTTTGAAAACAACTTTTTAAGAAAGAAATTTAAGCATCTTCAACAGCATTTGCTATTTTTAGCTTTACCCACAAAATTATTCCACAGCTATTTTGCACCGATTCTAGAGTATCAAATTTTGTGAGCAACTGTGTTTGCAGTCAGTATGTAGAAAATGCCAAGTTGGAATTCTATATTATACATGTGAAATTTATCATTTACCAACACATGAAAGTGTGCAGAATCTAATGACAAAGAATATAGAAGGTCTACAAATTATATGAAAAATAAAATGCTTCGGTAGCCCTACGTGCTTGGCACATGATTTGTAAGAAATATTCTTTTTTTGAATTCTGAAATTTTAGTGCAATCGTTACCCAAGTTGATTTGTAAGAAATATTCTTGATTCATGATAAATCAGTGAAGGGACATGTTTCCTATCCAATGCTATAGAAGTTTATACTTGAGTTACCTTAATAGGTTTTTATAATTAGGATTACATAAATTGATGTATGTGAAAGTGACTAGCACATTTTATAAAGGTAGATAGATCTCTATCTCTGTTATCTATCTATTGACTATATTAGTAATGTTTCTGCTAAAGTGATGCAATATTCTTAATTTTTATGGGAGTGGGGATATTTTATGCTCCTTTACCTTTGCTTTTTTTTTCTTTTTGCTTTTTCAGATACTTTGTCACATGTTTTATGGAGGTTTTGATTCTTTATAGAGATACTACTTAGGCATTTTTAATACAAAGTTTAGTTAAGACTTTAAATGCATTAACATAAGAAGTTCCAAATCTACTTGCTCTAGGCCTTGTAGATTATTTCTGTTTCTTCTGTTTTTTTTTTTTTTGTATTTTGCACCATTAACACAAATGTTGCCATAAGAGGATATTATACATAGCATATCACCCATTTTAATGAATGTATTATGTGTTTATTTGAAATGAAGCTCTTCTTATTTCCAGTCCTATGTTATGATGCCACTGTGAAGCAACAGCAGTATTTCACTTGAGATAAGCCTTCACTTCAAAGAGAGTTGAAGTGATTTCTGAAAACATTACTTGTTGGGTCATGGGAGACACGGTACTGTGTAAATAAAATAAAATTACATAACATGTAATAACTTCAGGAGATAAGCTAATTTTATTGTAATGTATAGAATAATGTCTGCATATAAAATATAGAATCTATTCAATCATTTGGACCTCAAAAATCCTTCATGTTTTATAAAAATAACTCATTTGCTATATACTGTACAATCATAGTATATAAATATGATTTAAAAGTTAATTTCAAGGACTTACCAGTCTTGCTAGCATTGTTCTCATTGGCCAGGACAGTGCCTGGAACATAGTATCATTTTATTAACATTTTTGAATGAATGTATAACTAAACTATCACATCATTATTCAGGGATATACATTTAGGACAAAAGGGAATGTTTTCAGATTGAAGTTGCCTACATGAACATGTCTATTTGCCAAATGAATCTGCTAATTGTCTAAACAGAGACAATTAGGGCATGCCATGCTTTTTCCCTAATAGAATCTTCCTGCATTCACCTAGAAAGAAGCTCTCAAACTTTAGTCTGTGTGAAAGTTACTTGGGTGTCTATTGAATCACATACTTTTAACTGTAAATGGTTTTAGTAAAAACAAAATGAATACCTGTTTATCCATGCCCAGCTTAAGGGCAGAACATGACATCCAGGGCCCTCTGTATTCATCCCTGTGGTATCATGCTCTCTCCCTACCAGATGTGACCACTTTCTGGAGCTCTGTTTTGGTAATCCCACAGATTTTCCTTTTGGTGTATCTAACATGAATGTATATAATAGATAATTAATATTTATTGGAATAAGTAAACAAGTGTGTATGTATCCATTAATGCTTAGACTTCCTGGTTTTGACCTCTATACAAATAGAAGGGATTAATTTTAAACATAGATTTCAGGACCCACCCCATATATTCTGCTTAGTTAGGTGTGGGATGATGCTCAGGAATCTGCATTCTTCAGGGGATTCCGAAGTAGGTGGACTCTGGACCACACTAACAAATACCACATCAATTAATCTGTGTATTTCTTTGTAGGCATAGAGTTAGAAAGAGATAATGATAGGAAAGTGGACATGGATCATTGCAGACAGGGACATCAGTCTTTTATCTTGTTTAACAAAGACTGCCAGTTTGGAAGACTTTGGTTTACAGTGGTTAAAATACAGGCTACATGCCATACTGCCTGGGTTAAAGTTCAGGCTATGGCACATATTGGCTCTAAAACCTTGGACAAATTATTTGACCTACATAGGTCTCAGGGGTGTGTGTGTGTGTGTGTGTTTTTAGCTGAATGAATATAATCCCAGAATCTACCTTACAAGGATGTCATAGGATTTGTTTATATAGGTGAAGTGTTTAGAAAATTCTCTAGTACATGGTAAGCTCTGAGTTATATTATCACTACTTTCTCAGATGCTGCTTTGCTAATTGCTTCTAAATACTTTATTTGTGTAGTTTGACCTTTTTAAAAATGTATTTTTCTATTACTATTGTAGGTAGCTTAATTTTCATTTTATAAATATAGTACTTTTACCTAATGGCTATAAATTGACATTTTCACATGTTACTTTTAATGACAATAGGAATGTCAGTGCAAAAGGGACATTCTTAATGCTCTTTCACACTCTAAACATGCCAGGACTGGAACAGAATTTGCTATTAAGACCCAAACCTACTCTAACATCTCGCTGACTTTAATATGCCTGCCCTGTTTCCTTTACTCTTTTCTATTTCATGAAAAGGAAAAAAAAAAAAAAAGCAGCCACAATGACAACCTCTAAGAATGAATTCACATATTTGTTACCTTTATAGGTTCTCGGTGATTCTATGTGAGAGCAGTTGGAAATTAAAAACCATGGTCTCCAATATATGGTTTGCCTCCACTCATGCTTTTCACATGGACCATGCTGTGAGCTCTGAAGGCAGCCAATTACCAGCTTTAATAAACTGGTGGACACACTCAAATTTTTTCATTAAAACCCATGGAAAGTACACAATAAATGATTGGAAATTGCCTTTTAAACTAAAGTTTCCACCTTAATTCTATAGTTACAATGATTTAATAAATATCCATATCAAGACACTATGCTGGGTTTTGGGTATTTAATAGTGAAGAAAACAGATCATGGTGCTCTACTCATAGATCTTACAATCTGTTGTTCAGGAAGTGAGTTGGGAGACAAACATAAAAAAATACATTTTTACCAGTTGTCAAATTCTTCTTTGTAATAAAAGAATTTCAGAATTTTATTATGTGGTCTGACCAAGGAACCTTATGCATTTTTTCTTTTCTTTTCTTTTCTTTTCTTTTTTTTTTTTTTTTTTGAGACGGAGTCTCGCTCTGTCGCCCAGGCTGGAGTGCAGTGGCGCGATCTGGGCTCACTGCAAGCTCCGCCTCCCGGGTTCCCGCCATTCTCCTGCCTCAGCCTCCCGAGTAGCTGGGACTACAGGCGCCTGCCACCACGCCCAGCTAATTTTATTGTATTTTTAGTAGAGACAGGGTTTTCACCGTGTTAGCCAGGATGGTCTTGATCTCCTGACCTCGTGATCTGCCCACCTTGGCCTCCCAAAGTGCTGGGATTACAGGCGTGAGCCACCGCGCCCGGCCCATTTTTTTCTTTTTTTAACAGGATTTTTCAGGTATTATACAGTTGTAACATGCAATACCAGTAACTGTGGACTCAATTAAGCTTAACTCAGAATAACGAATATAACCGTTTTCTCCAGTTCTGTTTTCTCAAACAAACCAGCTCACACTGAAAATTTCAGAATCTGGAAGGATGAGGCTAACTCAACATCCTTGCTAAGTTCCAGTTAAAGCTTTAATAGTATTTGGTTATCAGAGATTTTTATTTTAGTATAGTTCATTTGTACTGGAATATAGAAGAGAATTAGTATTAATAGAATGTAGGGTAAAACGTAGTGGCAGTAGAAATGAGGTTGGTTAGAAGCAAATGTCAGGGAGGGAGAAATCAGTGAATTTCAGACCAACCAAGGAGTATGGATTTTGATAATCTTTGAAGGTTTTTAAAGAAAACAGCAATATTTGTCAGGATTGAACTTAAGGGAGGTATAGCTGCAGTGAACTATAGAATGAATGGTCTCCTCAAATATACTATTTCATCTTAAAAAAGCAGTTAAGAACAACCATGCACTTTAAGACTAGTCTGTTTTGATCTATCATTGCCCTCTTCCCATTCCCCAGTGTAAGAATCAATGTCTGGGCCAAGTCATGTGATTCCCACATAAATGAAAATCTTATTTATTCTTTAAATCAGTATATATCAGTATAATTATAGACTCAGAATGGGTAGACAACATCTATTGGTGGATGTGTTCATTAACTTATTCAACACCTGCTTATTTATTGAGTTTTTACTCTGTATAGTGTCACCATTCTAGACCCTGGTATGTAGAAGAAATTAAAACATGAAAATCTCTGCCCTTAAGGAACAAATATTCTCATGGGGAAAGAAAAGCCAATGGATAAAATATATGTGTGAATTACACACTGTATTAAAGATGATAATTAGTGTTATTTGGAAATATGAGATGGGGAAGCTCAATATGTAATGTTAGAGTAGTAGTGATGGGAAGCTACTATTTTAAAAAGGGGAGAGGATAGATAAAAAGACCTTGCTAAGATCAAATTATCATAGTAAATGGGATAAAATGGGGATATATTCCCCCCCATACATACCCACATGTACCTGAATATACTCGTTTAACATTTTAAAATAATTTGACAGAAGCTACATACCTATCGTCTTGCCATTAGAAATAAGCAAATCAGACATTTCCTTCTTTATAAATGACATCATTACACTATCAGAAGTCAGAATGTTTCTTAAGCAGCCAAACAAGTTGGACGTAACTCCCAGAGACTATCAACTCTGGAGCAGCTAGAATAAAACTAAATTTGCATTTGGTGTAGCATAACTGTACATGAGCCACGGTAAATAATTTCATCAAGAGTCTTTCAGGAGTACATTTTGTAGCTCATGGGCTCAAAACAAGGCAGTGAAACTCACAATCATACATTCTAGAGAAGCCAATTGAGATTTACCTCTTCCAAAAATGATCTAAGCCAGAGTCTTCCCAACTGTATGGTGCAAATCTCTGTGGGAGTAAATCTTGGTACGTAGATAAATAGCCTGCCTGTTCTCTTGTTCATGGCACATTTCCCTAATAAGTCTGACTGGTTTTTTTTTGTTTGTTTGTTTTGCCACAGAATTCTGAAACTGCCTCAAAATTCTTCTTAAGTTGGCCTCCTGGGGAGTCAATACCAGTCTAGCTGATATGGCTTTTAAGATAAAAACAGAGAAAAGTCTTCAGCTGATGGAAATTAGAAGCTCTTTTTAAAAATTGGTTCTACCCATAGGTCCCCTACTGTTCACCTCCATGTGGACAGGGGATGATCCTCCAAGTGGGCAAAAATATAATTCAACTCCTTAATTTCCATAACAGACTGTAACCTTGCTGCCAGACCATCTGGTAGATTTTCAATCATCAACATAGAATATGTATGTGCCGGGCACTTGTCTGAGAGCTCAATCTTGAAATGACTATTTTATTTAGCTCCAGGCAAAATATGGTTGAGGCAAGTGCTTCTCATAAATATCCATCTAAAAAAACATGGTACCAGTTCATTTCTGTAGGTAGGTTCAAGTTAGAGCACTAGAAAACAATACACATGGGCTTACTTCTCCTTAGCAGTGATTTGTAGCAGTTGATTCTCTCATCAGCTTTCCAATTTTACCAATATAAGCAGTAGCTGAAGGACAGCACTTTCTGCATTTTCTGCAGATATAGAGACATTGTTATTCAGTGTCTTTTTCATGTGATAAATTATGTCTATGTTTAAAACCAGTAAATGTTTATTTTCCCTGAAAGCAAATTATTTTCCTTTCAGATGACAATAAGCTATATTGTTTCAGTTTGCTTCTTACCTTTAAATTTAATTTTCAGTTTCAGTAAAAATCTCCATATTTTGTAATTTAGCTCTCATCTTTCCTGCTGGCTATTGTCTATACTGATTTTGATCCTTTAGAAATACTGTGTGAAGAACATTAGTTTAATTCATACATCTCCAGTATATATAGAAGTAGGCATATGTATATTAGAAATTAGTAAATCAATACAGACTTGACTTTGTGGATACCCCTAATGGATACCACGGTGCTCAACCTCCATTCTCTTCTCCAGGCTACTGTAGCCATATCCAGCTGTTAACAATATAGGCTGCTGCCAGCTCTCAGCTCCGTCTCTCATTGAGGATTGCCCTCAGTATCAGGAAACTGCCTCACCTATGTCCATGTCCTTCCTAGAGGAGGACTCATGGTCAGTCACGAGCTGCTGCAAGGATGTAAAGGCTCCACCATTCATTTCAATTAGGAATGAATGGAAGTTCTAAAGGGCCATTCTAGCACCAGATCTCCCTGCAATCAAATCTCACTTGCAATCACATTGTAGATAAGCTTTTCCCTCTGCTTAGTCTTGCCCTTCTGACTTCGTGAAGGTCAACCTTCCAAGAGCACCTTCTGCACAAAAGTCCCCATTTCAGAGTCTGTTTTCAGGAAACCTGATTTATGTCAGCATCCCAGTTTCTTTTTTTTTTTTTAGATAGGAACAGCATTTTCTAGACAATAACAAGTCTAAACACAATGTTGATGAATTAATTCAGATAGTGAATGATATTACTTGTATTACTTTTTCTAATACAGCATATTGTTTTACCAAATAGTACTGTGGACTCATTAAATTAGTTTAAGCTACCTATTATGTATCCTTTTAATTACTTTTTCAAAGCAGTTTTTCAGAGTTTGGATAGGATGTAAGCAGATATATTAGACATCATTGTTTTCATTTTGTTTACTTTGGTTAGGCCTTCAAAGCTAGTCTACAAATCTCTATGACTGGCTGCTCAGTATAATTAAAGAAAAGAAGATTTTCTGAACATACATAAAATTCTTATGTAAGTAAATAAAATGTATATGTCATAGCAATATATTTATCTTTGAAGCAGAAAAACTGATTGTAAATTTAAGAAATTACACTTCTGCTTATATTACTAGTCCCAAAGCAATCTTTCCATTGACACCTTAATCATTAGTTAATGTTTTCAATTGATGAGTGAAGTTATTCCTCCTAAATGGACTTTGCATGTTTTAGTGAAGTGTAGCATTAAGCAAATGTATCTAAAATTAAAAAAAGTGTCTATAACCCATCATAAGTTATGCTATTCCTACCATTCGCTTTGAGAAAATTTTATGAAGAATGTAGTTTTAAGTCTTTAAATTTAAAGATGTTATATATGTACATATTTTTAAAATTATAAATATCAGACTGGGTGCAGTGGCTCACATCCCTAACCCCAGCACTTTGGAAGGCTTAGAGGACAGGATCAGTTGAGGCCAGGAGTTTGAGACCAGCCTGTGGAACATAATGAGACCCCCATCTCCACAAAAAAATAAAGAAATTAGCCAGGTACCGTGGCACACACTTGTGGTCTCAGCTACTCAGGAGGCAAAGGCGGGAGGATCGCTTGAGCCCAGGAGTTTGAGGCAGTGGTGAACTATGATGGTGCCACTGCACTCCAGCCTGGGTGACAAAGCAAGATCCTGTCAAAAAAAGAAAAAAAGATATTCGATAAGAGTTTACTTGTCAACCTTAAAAGTTTCCCTTTAAACAGTAACAACATTGTTGATAAATATTTACCAGTTGGGCAAAATTGGTAAAATCCTACTTACATAATTTCATCTGAGAAATAATCATTAAAATAAATTTAAATGTGAAAGACATTCTTTAATTATTACATTAAATATTTATCTTTATTATTTCTCCATATATGTCAGGTTGTTAACAACTTCAATATGCTTCAGAATATTATGTAATATATTTAAACAATTATATTATTTTTCCTGTTTTTATTAGACAATTAATTTATATCCCTTATAGACACAATAGCAAATGAAGATAACACTTTTCTAATGAACTATCCTAAAATGTAATTATTTTACGCATAATTACTAACATTTTATGATGAAATATTTTACATATACAGAAAGATATATGTGAAGAAAAACTGGTAACATTTTGCTACAGTAGTTCAGATTTTTTAAATAATAAAACAAATAATTAAAGCTTTTGTGTACTCTTTCCTATTTCTAGTCTCCTTTTTCCAGTGTTAATCATAATTCTAAAGATGATGGCTATCTTTTTGTCATTTTTACTACATAGGTACATATCCATATGTAGTTATTGTTTTACATATTTTTAAAATTTACATTAGTACTTTATGTTGTAGGTATTATTATGCACCTGGCTTTTAGCTTTTTATTCTGTTTTTGAATTGTAGTCTATTTTTGTACTTTTGATATCTACTACATTTAATTTCACTACAATTGTGTACCATTGTAGAAATATGCCACCATTTATTTAAGTGTTCTCCTAGGAAAATTTAGCTTGTTTCAGTGTAGTTATTACTGTTGTTGTGTGTGTGTTTAACAAAAAATGCTGTAGGTCATTCATTTATATCATATACACATACCAAACTTCTTGGCGTCTGGGCGCAGTGGCTCATGCCTGTAATCCCAGCACTTTGGGAGGCCGAGGTGGGCGTATCACCTGAGTTCGGGAGTTTGAGACCAGCCTGACCAACATGGAGAAACCCCGTCTCTACTAAAAATACAAAATTAGCTGGGCGTGGTGGCACATGCCTGTAATCCCAGCTACTGGGGAGGCTGAGGCAGGAGAATCACTTGAACCTGGGAAGTGGAGGTTGCTGTGAGCCAAGATTGCGCCATTGCACTCCAGCCTGGGCAACAAGAGCGAAACTCTGTCTCAAAAAAAAAAACAAAAAACTTCTTCTTGGCTATATTGGGCACATACCCAAAAGGGTAATTGTGGAAGATAGACTATGTCAACTTATTAGATAATGAAAATTATTAATCAGGTTAGTTATAATATTTATACACTTAAATTCAGATTATAAAACATTTATTTCTTTTAGAATCCCAAGCATGTACATTTCATAGTCCTGTTTCTGATTTTTAAAGAATTTTTGTCTTCTGTCAATTTATCTTTCAATTATTATCATTATTGACTGTCTTTCTTAGCATGTATTTTCCTGATTTTTTAAAATTTATTTTCATTTATTTACTAATTCTGATGAGGAAACTTTCTTTCTTTCTCTCTTCTATCTCTATTTCTTCTGTCCTTCTCCTTCCCCATCTCCCCCATCTTTCATTCTTGTATTCTCTATAGATTCAGTCCTGTCTGTCAGCTCTGTAGTTACCTCCACTTCCACCTTTAATGATTTTCTGTCAAGAATCAGTTTTTATATTTCTATTCAGAGATGGTTATCAGAGAATGCAGCCACCTAGTAAAAGAATTAGCTCAATTCTTCTCTCAAGTTTATTGTTTCTGTCTTCCTGTCTCCCTCTACGTGCAGCTTCAATGAACCTGAAACCCCAGGCGGCTGTTGGAAGATGGTTTTCTCTTTTTTACTTCCATAATCCTTTTATAAATGGAAGACCCTCACTCAGATCCTGGGTTCAAGCATGAAGCTTGCTTTGATGATCCTATGGAGCATGGGGCACTTTTATTCCCTTTATCTCGACATGAACCAAAACCCAGTCAGCCCACAGCTTCAGGCTTGCTCCATATTCGGCATTTGTTTGGGAACATGAAAATATTCCTCTTCTTTTTGAGTTCAGTTATATCTTTATACATTTCTATTTTTATAGTTTACCTATCAATGCTTTCCAGTTTATATGTCATAAATACATACTTGTTTCAATATACATACAAAATACATACAATATACATACAATGTTTTAGTGACTCTTAATAGGCCCTCATATGGATGCACTATCACATATTTAAATAACTCATTATAGATCAATATTTATTTCCACATTTTTGTTACCATAAAAACACTACAATGAAGATATTCCAAAACGTATCTTTCACACACTTGTTCAATTATTGTCTTATGGTAAATTCCTAGAGGTAGAATTAGTGGGTTAAAGATGTATATCTTTGAGATTAGAAAATAAAATTTAGAAAACCTTTTTAGAAAAATAATTTATTTTTCAACTAATTTTATCTGAAAAATAAAATTTATAAAAACTAATTTTTATATAATGGAACTACTATTTGGAATTAAATCACAGAGAAGATTAAACTGATGATGTAACAATAAATTAATCAATAGGTAATAAGTGTTTATTCGGCACTGCATCACAAATTATACATAAGACAATTGTTTTGAAACTTTTTATTGTCCTACAAGTTCTTTGTATATTTAAGAATTATTGAGGACACCACAGTGCTGTTTTTTGTGTGGATTATACTTGTTAAAATTTACCATATTAGACATGAAAGCTAAGAAGCTTTAAATTATTTATACATTATTTCATTTAAATATAACATTAATAATTTTATAGTATAATAAATAATTTTTTAAAAATAAAATCTTCTTTTCCAAAACAAAAAAACAATTAAGAGTGGCATTACTTTACCATTATCCAAACCTCTTTAAAGTCTAACTTTCTGGATTCTCATAGCTGCTTCTGCATTCAATTTGTTGTGAAATGTTTTGTTTTTTGCTCGAAGCATATAAAGAAATCAAATCTCTCATATGTATGTACTTGAAAAGGAAAATATGTGTATAGATGTTTCATATTACTTGAAGGTAGTCTTCTTTAATACCATACCAAACTCAACACAGGGTAGTTTCTTAAATCTAAGTTACAATGTAATATCTGCAACCATATGAAAGAAATAATTTGTCATATTTTGTTTTGTAAAATCCATTGGTTTATCTTCACTTTGAACATATTTGGAATATCATGTATTGGTCATTTAGAAGATTACTTCTCGGGGTTATGCAAATCTGTCTAATATTTGGGTAGTATTCCATTATGTGATAACAACAGTATTAACAATAACAAATCATATTTGTTAGTACCACACCAAAGCTGTCAAATTCATGCGGGCTGATACAATTGTTCCAAAATTATAATTTTTACTCAAAATTTCAAAGTTTATCATTGGCAAAAAGTACTTACTATTGTTTGTTTTCCTTAACGTGACAGACTTACTTTCAAGAATATTTCTGTCAGATATCCAAATCTGAATAGCCATAGTTTATCAGTTATTTCCAACAAAAATGGTATTCCTTGAAAGGGTGGCCAGTTTAGTTTGCAACATACACAATTGCACAGTTGCTTTTCCTTGAGACAAGATAGTATTCTATGGGCTGAGATATGCAGAGAGTTTTGAAGGGTAGGAAAAGTTTTCTTCTTGGGGAGATCAGTTGGAAAGCTGTTGCTATGACTTACACAGGAAACGATGATAGCCTAGAGTGGGATAGGACAACAACTTTGAGAGATATTTAGGAGTTGAATTTGTCAGGACCTAGGTGATTGAATGCAGGAATGAGGAAGACAGCACGTCAAAGATGTTTCTCTCCTTTTTGGCTTTGACTTTTTGGCTGCAGTGTTTGAGATCAGAAGTACTGGAGCTGGAGCAGATTTGGGGGGGGTGGAGGCAGAGGAGAGGGCATAGGTTTATTTTTTGTAAGGTGAATTTGGTTTGCTTGTAAGAGATCTTGGGGAAATATGGTGTAAACTTGTATAAAGCACACAGAGAAGAGGTCAGATCTTTATCTGCAGATCTGTGAAATGCAAATCCCTAGAGTGAATGAGATCAACAGAGTAATGGTGTGGAGTAGGAAGAGAAGAGGGACTAGGAGAAAAAGTAAGGAACATGGGATTTAAACATAGGAGAAAAGCCTGTGGAGACTGTGAAAGAGGGGTCACAGAGTGATGGAAAGGACCCCACTGGAATGGTCAGTGTTGTCCAGTTTCCCTGCAGTCAGATAAGGACTGGACAGTGAACACTTGCTTTATCATCAGGGAAAACAAAAGTAACCCTGGCCAGAATAGATTCCAGTGGAATTCTGGGTAGAAGCCAGATGAGGAATAAGAAATTCTTAGTGAGAGCCTTCAAATCACCTAGAAAATGGTGGGCCTGTCCTTGAAGATTTGCATCTGCCACTGCAACATGGTGAAAACCACGCAGTGTGAGCCAAATCAGTCTATGTAATGCATGTCAAGTCACTCAGGAGTGAGTCCCTAAGGCACATGCTGGCCAGGTTTCTCACTATGGGTTGTTTCTTTCTGAGGAAGACTCACTGGCATTTCTCAATGCCAGTGAGGAAAGGCATTTCACTGGAAGCTGGCAGAATATTAAATTACTATATGTTGCAAAATGGGGATGTTTTCATTTACATAAAGAGACAGAAACCTCAGAAAATCCTAATGCTGAACAGATCCATGAAAATAGTGACAGTAGACAACTCTAAGACCATTAGGGAACTCGTGTTTACCATTTGCAGCAGAATAGAAATAACAAACTGTAAAGATTACTCTTAATCTATTACCTATTGAAGAAAAGAAAGAGGAAGGGTAAATACACCCAAAACGAAAACAAAAACCAAATAAACAGGACACTGTTATGATATGAGAAGGAAATGGAGAAGCTGAAGGCCAAACTTCACATAGAGGATGACCAAAATTAGCTGGATTACAGCTATACACTCAGAAAACAAGTGGTCGATGAAAATGAAACATTGCAGCTTAGATGGAAACTTCCTTACTCTGATCACTTTGTAGATTCCAGGGACCTTGTGCAGCTGCATTTGCTGTATGTTCAGGCTCAGGGAGGACATCTGAATGGCTCCCACCCTTTAGCCTTTGAGAAAATTTGTGAGTTTGGTGGATTTCAAGCCCAGCTGTAACTTGGACCTCATTGGACATAAAAACAAACCTGGATTCTTAGAGTAAATGATCTTTTATTTTTCTTTCTCTTCCCCTCTCTTCTCCTCCCTTCTCTTACCCTTTCTTATCTTTTTTCACCTGTTTATATTTGATCTAGTCATGCAAAATACGTATGCTAGCTTCAATCAGTTCTGAGAATCTTAGCTTTTATTCAGTTGACTATGTGACCAAATTTGTGGACCTGGGGGAAAGCAAGTTGCTAAGAAATTCAATGCAGGAATGACTGTAGTTTATTCATTCCAAGTTCAGACAGTGTGTTATTTCCTTTATGCCAGGGAGCCTGTAGCACCCCTCCAAAATATGATCTAGCCTGTCCTAGAATAGTTCTGGAGTTGAGAACCTCACTTTCTTCAACCTCTGAAAACCAATGCCCATGAGAACATTCCTTCCTTATACCGAACCATATTTTGACTTCTTTAATTTCTTTTTATGACCCCTGTATAAGAACGAGTATAAATGAGAGAACTTCACATCCTTTATTAAAATCTTATAACTTTTTTACTGCATTAAAAGTGTGATGTATACGCTAAACACTTGGTTCCCTCAAAAAAAAGGACAGTACTCAAGATTGTAGATTTAATATAATTAGTAATTTAATAAACTTAATACTTTTTACTATTTTAACAACCTTAAGTGAAAGTGGAATTCTTTTCCCCATGAGTGCATGTCAGTAGAAAATACAATGGTTTAAACTAACATAGTTCAGTGCCATTCCCTTGATTCAAGCTAAGGAACCACCAGTTCTATCCTCTATTGCTTTTTGTCATTAGTGCAAATATCATCATGATGAAAAAGTCACACAACATCTTAGCACTATTATGAGAACAGCTTTGACCTTGCAAACACTTGAACATGTCTCAGAAATCCTCAAGAATCTGTGAACCACCCTTGGAGAATGATACCTATCGGAAAAGGGTATATGAAATAAACAGGGAAAATAACCACAGCTATTACATGGACATCCCCAAAGCAACTTGTTCCATCCCACCTTTTCTTAAAGATTAATCTACACTATCTTCTTAATTTACCTACCTCCTCTAGGTAAATATTTTTCTTGCACACTGAAATGATTTTATAATTTCTCAGAAATGGTCGTTTGATATTCAATATCAAATCTCTGATAAATACCTGTAATTTTTTATACAACTTCATATTTAGTTCACCCATATGTGTGCACACTCCTTTGTCTATTTTGACTGAAGATGCAGCTTTTGTGTTTGGCATAAGAACAGTCTGTACCTTCACTAAGAGGAAACCTAACTCTATCTTGATGTATGACAACTTAGTAATTTTTTTTTTGAAAGTTGCACTCAGCCAACACTTCATATATGGCACCAATTATTTAAGATGTGTTGAGTCAGATTTACTCAGTGTTTGTATAATAATTAAGCAGCTTCTGAAAATGGTGCTTATATTTTGAGTTACAATTTTAATATAGCTTCCAAAGATAACTAATTTAGGGTTGACTACTGGGAGAATCTGACTCCATTTATTACTTAATTGGTGAAAGGGGGTTATGAGAAACACAATGGTGTGAGAATGAAGCAGTGGTGTCATAAGGAAACAATAAAAACTGTAATAGACAGGTAATTTACCTATGTTGGAATGAAATGACCAGTGAAAATTAGATCCGTGAGATTCCTTACTACCCCCAAAAGTCTATGCATGGTAGAAAATCTCCAGAGAGTTCACAAACCCCATTTTTCCATATTATTTTCTTCCCTGTTTTGCTGTCATTTCTACGAAGCTTAAGCAAATCTTCTATTTCAGCAATTGTGACAGGCCACTCTGGCTGCAAACGCCAGAATTTTTTCCTATTTTATTTGATGTTAAAAAATAATAAATTTATTGGAAACGTGCTTGCTAATATAGTAAAAGGTAAATCTGTTATGATACTTATAAGATGCATATTCTTTTGTCAGAATTCAATTGATTTAAAATTATATTTCTAATATATAACACAAGTTTAGAAACAATTTTATAAATAATCATCTGATCTGCATCTATTATTGAAACCTATTTTTGTATCATTCTACACTGTTATTTTTTTCAACAATAATTGCTAGAACACACATTTTTAAAAACGACTGACAAAACAAATAAGCTCAAGTTGTCATTTCAACTATTGACAGTATTTCATGATTCTGGCATTTTGAAGCATCCCACGATGATTAAGCTAGTCGTTATCTTCACACTATAAATAAAGAAACAGAATGCAGTTTAATAGGCATTAATTGACTATTTTCCTTGCCAAAGATACAGTACCAAGAACCGAGAGAATATAACGTCTGGAACAAAAGAGCTCTGAATCCTGTTAGGGAGAGAATTGTATAAAGTGAATTTTAATGCCAGATAGTCCATGATAAATACTATAATATAGATTTAAGGATGTTTAATAGGAGGTCAGATGAATTATCTTTGACTGGAAAGAGCAGCTGACATCTTCATGTAAATGCTGCACCTTAAATAAAGATTGCATTTTGACAAATTGATAATGGTGAGGTAAACATTCCAAGCAGAAGACAAATTCACATAGTCGCCGAAACCTGGTCATAAGGGTCGTATTCTGAAAAGACACAGTAGTCTGGGATAGCAAGGCATGTGGTACAAAAAAGCATTGAAGAATGTTGGAAGAAAGGATTCAGAATAGTTATGAAGGCGGGGCATATTGAAGTGAATTCTGGAAATTGTCTCTGTTCCTCTGTGACTTTATGCTGGATTTTCAATTGCAGTTAAGTTATGCTCTCCCTATATATCCAAAAAAGATTCTGGAGGAAGGCTTAATTCGTCCATGTATATAATTTTTTTCCATTGGAAAAGAGTGGAGTAGCTAAAAGTGAGAATATGGCTGAGTATTTTTTGTTTGTTCAACAAATATTGATTATTTAATGTGAGCCAGACTCTGAGCTGAGTGCTAAGGATGCAATGGTGAAGAAACTAGAAATGATTCCTGTCCATGTGGAGCATGTATTTCATTAGGGGAAATAAACATTAAATAACCATGGAAATATTTAATTATAAATTGTGATAAATACTCTGAAGGAAAAAATAAGAATACGAGTTAAGGTGATTTCAGGTATTCCTGATTTATATTCTTACTATTTATGTTTATATTCAGGTTAGTATTTGCATTTCTCAATGGTGGGTATGAAAGTCTGGATTAAATTGTAATTTGTATATACAGTTTATCTCTCCTAATTGCAATGTGCTGTTCAGAAAAGATGATCAACTTTGAGGTATGTATTTTAGTTTAAATTCTAGCTCAGCTAATTATTATCTAAGTGCTTTTACCTGATCCTGTTTTTCTGTAGAGACAATAATTTCCACCTTCTAAGATTGTTGTAAGAATTAGAATGAGTATATGTAAAGGTCCACAGATGGAATCTCTCATGTTAATTAATAATAAACACCATCACCACCATTATAGGCTTTCAGTGGACTTTCAAGATAATACAGGTTATCATGAGAAAAATATATACCTTAGATGGTGTCAGCTAAAATATTTACCAGCTAACAACAGATTGTTGACCACATTAGGGATTAAGGTGACACTTAAACACCCTCTCTCCTACCACATCGCCACACCCTGCAGTTAAGAAGTGATAGATAAGTGAACAAAAGAGTGAGGTAAATGGAAAACTAAATATTAGCTGCATTTCTGTAAGTACTAGACTGGAGAACATGATTAGAATCTGTAGTCAAATTGGTTCCCAACTATTACCTCCTTCCCACTCCCTTCTTTCAGCCCTTGGGATGATTCATCTGGGGGTATTTTGGGTCTACAAAGCATGCAATCACTACCCAGCTAGCAGTAAGGGTAATTATTCTACCTTATCTTTGAAGGTTGATAGGGGTCTAGTAAAAAATGTCTCCAAACGTGCATCTTAGAAGTTAGCCTGGTCCGACACAGGTGTGCTCTTCCTGTATCAGCAGACAAACAGCAGAAGACACCCACCTGTCTAGGGGGAGTGCTTCTCTTAAAGGGAGACAGAATGTGGCAGAGACATTCATGTTCAGTTTCCTCTTCCAAGTCAGATTTGTTGCTATACCATGCATCTCCCCAGAAAATGAGCTTAGATGAATAGAGTTGTCCCAAAGATCCATCAAGTACAATATAAATAAAAGCAATCTAAAGCAGGGATAAACGGGATTACCTGGGCTGAAAAGTACACTGAAAGGTGAATAAGAAGGAAGATACCAAGGACAGATTTTACCAACTTTATATTTCTGCCTAACACCACCCTTCACTGTGTTATTCTAAAATCAGTTTGCTTACCAGCTTTGGCATATGGCTTGTTTAGCTTCGATCTATACCAAAGGCTTTCTTCTTATTAAGTGTATTCACACCACTTTCCACTCTACTTGTAAGGTTGGACTATTTGTAAAATCATCCCTAGTACTGCAAGAGATTTATTCCACTAATTTGAATAATTGTGAAAATAGCTTTCTTAGTACAAAAATTTCAGAAATAAATAAAACATAATTATGACAATTCTAGTCTTTGGTTTATATTTTGATCTTTTGACATTCAAGCCTGGGAAAATAGCCCTTAATGAGGACAGAAGCTTTGTTTCTATTTTATTTGAATATTCACATATTCTAATTAATGAATATATTAGCCCTTATTTAGTTGGAGATGGACATGATAGGGGTGCAAATTGAGAAGGGAGAGAGAGAAAGTGTGTATCTGTGTGTGTGTGTGTGTATGTGTGAAAAGAAAACTGATATTGAATAGATACCTTAGTTGTGGGAAACAAAATAAAATTATTGAATGATAAGTATTAGAAAAAAATCACCTTCAACTTTTTTGATTTTTAAGATGAGAGATCTGTGACTCAGAACAAACAGTAGCACTGGATCCCAGACAACTTTGACCCCAACCTGGACTTCATCTACGTGATCACACAAATTTTGATCTGTCTGCCCCCAGCCTTGCCTAGTGTCCTGCCACAGTGCTGAGATTACCTCCCTTAGATGTCTCTCTTTAAATGAGGTCAATGAAATACCTTGTTGAAATCCAAGTACTGAAATGCAAATAATGCTTCAGAATGATTTTTATCAAATTATGTATCTGTCATCTCTGAAGAATAAAGTTGGGAGAGAATAGGCGACAAGTATATTTCAATGGTGAGAGAGCAATGGAATGACTCAGGCAAGGGGTACTCTGGTTTTGTTCATAAATGGAAAGTATAAGAACCACTGAGCCATGAATGGTTATAAAGAACATGTTAAAACATTGAATACATAATTTTATACCTAATTTTATTACAAAAGCAGGTCTACTCAGACTTAGATGTAGCATTTCATCTTTAGATACCAAACCATAATATCTCGATCCTATCATTTGCCATGTAAATCTTGCCTTTCCAACTAGTTTAGCAAGTGCATCTGGAGTAGAAACTGGTTTTCTACACCTGTAGCTGACATATATGTCAGATCACCAACTTGGGAGTACAATAATTATTTATACCTTTATTCCTTAAATCAGAGTTAAATTTGAATCCTATGATCTTGCCAAATTATAGAAATTTTAGTTTTTTGGATTATTTTCTTATTTTGTGCTCACACCAAATTCAGGAGTCCACTGGTCTAGGAAATAGATGAAAGGGTCTCAAGATGTGGTCCTTTATAGGTACTTAAGTCTCTTCAAAGATTGTAAAACTTAAGGAAGAAAGGAAAGACCTATTGCCTTTAGTATCTCCTGAGTTCCATTTTATAATATAATCTCTGTGTTAAGGAAGTACCTACTTGAGCTATGAAGAAAACGTGTGGAGATCACATTCAAAGTCTTCACCTTTGTCATACACACTCCAAATCCTGCCTTTCTGTTACTTCTAACTTTAAAGGTTGCTTTGATGTTTTATTTAAACTTTACTTTATAAATATGATGGTGGTAAAAAATAACACAATACAACTTGCACTGTGGCATTCTAGAGTACAAAGCATGATGTAGCCGTTTGTTAAATGTATTTTAGATTTCTCAGTTCATAAAGAAGCTTGCCTGCACTTCTGACTAGGGCCCTTTTGCAATATCCAGGGAATTTTATCTAGCATCCTTGTAATTGAACTAACTTTTACCACATTACTGACAGTTTTAAACTCCTTTTCTACAAGATAGTAGTGTGTGTGTATGTGTGTGTGTGTGTGTGTGTTCATTCTACCTACAGTGTTTTTGACATATCAAGCAATAAAACAACACAATCCTTCACTGTGAACCTCTGGCCATTTTATATCAATGGCTAACTTTTGCTATACAGACATCAATTTCCTTTAAACCTCCCATCTCCCAAGAAACTAGCTGATTTAATTATGTTCTTCTGGTCTGTCCAGCCTTGGTGATCCCAACAACCAGTAACAGGAACTAAACATTAATAGGGTGAGTAGGATATAATCTGTAATAGGGTCTCTTTTCATTACCGAACATCTCTTATTCAACATTTATATTAATGCATAATTAAATAGCTGTCTCTTTAAAGCTTTTACTTATATCAAAGCTGTATCTCCAGAATACCTCATTTTCCCTATGTGTGTATGAGAGAGTCCCTACAGTATTCACTTTTAATGTAACTATTAAAAATGCAACACAGGAATTGAAAATGTGCCTAAATCGTTTAGTAACCTCTTTTGACATTTTCATTACATTTCCTCTTACTGGAATCAAAATGGGAACATGATTATTTCAGAAATGTAAGCCCTCCATGGCAGACTGTGCATTGTGACATGCAGTGTAGAATTTCATATTGTCAAATGTATAGTGTTACAAATAAAATATGGGCAACTTTGCGTTGTTCTTCCCTGTGGACCTTTCCTGAATGTATTTGGGAACAGGCCTCTCACAAGTGGCTGTGGGAGCTGAATACACTTTGTGGAGAATATTATAGAGAGGATTCAAATATGAAATGGGAGGCTATATTGATTATCATTAAGTTCCTTTTAAATTCAAATTCTATGATTTACCCATAGTAACAAAGGTAGGAGGTAGCATTTCAGAAGGATTTTTCCTCTTTGACCTGTCCTTCTAAAGTAGCTGCATAACTTACAGAATGAATGTGAAGGAGGGAGCTTCCAAAATGCTCTGGCTTTCCTATGAGGAATCAAACAATATTTTTCTCTCGGACAATTGTACTGGCCCAGAGTTCTAACATCAGTGGGCCAACAGCCAAATAGCGACTGTTTACAGAACTCTTATTTTAGGCCAGACGCAGTGCTTTGTGTTTTATTTGCATTGTCTAATTGAAACCCCACAATAACCCTATGATTTTAATACTATTAGTATCTCTTTTGACAAAAGCAAAAGTCTTACTTAGCTCATTGTCTTGCTAATGCCAGGAGATAGTGTGGAAATAGTTGGGGGTGTGGGGAGAGTACAGTGCAAGCCAAAGAGCTTAGTTTTTGCTACAGCATAAATTTAGAGAAGAAGCAGCCTACACCCCTTTGCCTTGTGGGTAAGAACATGGGGCAGTTGGTTTGTATTCAGCCCATAAGGCAGTCATACTTCTCACATATTAATTTATTTACTGATACTTATTCATGCCTTCTGAGTGCCAGACATTGTGCTGGTTGGTAGAGATATAATAACAAAAAGAATAAAACAAACATGGATTGTGCCAAATGAAGTATAAAAAGTAAAGGAAACACAAATCTATTCTAGATTAATGATGGTAGTTAGGTGCTAGGTGGGGGTAGTAGCTTTGGATAGCCTAGTCAGGGACCATATCATAATAATAATTATTACATTTACTTGTCAGGGGCTTCTCCAGGATCTTTTTTATTTTTTTTTAGCAAATAATTGATGTCTGAAACATGGTGCTTGACATTGTAGGGGAAATCTAATCCTCTTATGATGTGACTCTTGGGCCTTGCCCAAATCATCTGGCTGAGGCTCTTTCCTTGCTCAAACATCACAATTGCTTAGGGAGTGGCTGAGAGAATACCTTCAGCCCAGTGGGCTACTTCTCTTCTCCATGTGTCAGTTTTGTAATGGAGCTGTCAGCCAAGGTGATTTATCTTTGTGTCATATGGTCCTTTAAGAATTTCTTTCTTGGATAATTGAATGTCACTCATCCAGGGACGCTCCTATTTCCTGCATTGGCCACACATGGCAATGCACCATACATTACAGGAGTGGCTGCATGGCTGATTCTGTTGCAGGGAGGAGTAGAGCAGCCAACAAACTGGAGATCCCAGAGGACTGCTGAATATGCAGAAAACTCTTGACACTTTACTTCACTAACTGTAAATGCAAAATGATAAAGGCAAATGCTGAGACATGCCCAAAAAGTTACTTTTACAGGATTCTTCTGCATTGACATGTCTTAGCTTCAATGACATGTAAAAAAATATATGTATATGGTTTTGAAATGAGGAAAAGAGACCCTGTAGTTGTGCTACACTGAAAGTGAACACTGTTTTGTTTGAGACACTTTGGTGTCTCCAGATATTTGAAGCACTCTCCTGAAATTCAATTTAGATGATGCATGTAAATGAATATTTTATATGAAAGAAAAGATGTGGGAAGAGAACGAGTTAACAGTAATAATCTCTGGACAGTAGAATTATGATAGTTTTTAATGTTCTTTTGGTTCATCTAGAGTTTCTAGTTTAAAAAATATGTAAGAGTTAATTTTGTAACATAAACAAAATTAGTTCACATTTTTAAAGATTTAGTACTTATTACCTGATAAACTGAGAAGAAACTATGTTATGTAAATAAAATAAATAACTGTCAAAAATTTCTAAATGTGGGGTCAGTATTCTAATGCATGGAATATGTGATATTAAGTCATGTTAATTAGTTACATTTTCACTTATCTTCAGACTACAAGCTCAATAAAATGCAATGCCACACTGCAAATAGCATAAACTGATTTTTAAAAACCATACATTAAGTAATGACTTTTTCCTCAATTTTGGCCTTTCCTTTTGTAAAATACCTCTGTTCATTAACATACACAAGTTTTTTTTCATATAATTAATTTTATATGAAAGTTCTGGGGGCGTATATTCATTAACATCCTCCTGCTGTTCACATTTTATTAATGAAACAACCCATCACCCTCCTACCAGCAGACACTTAATTCCTTCCCAGAATCCCTCTGCTTTTCATGAGCTTCCAAAGCCCAATTCCTTCACAAAATCAACTCTCAGAAAGCCTTAATTCCACGGGTCAAGATAGTTAGTTATTTCCTATTATCAGATGATCAGAAAGTGTGTTTTGGCTGTGATTATTATTCACATGATTGGGGGAAGGGTGATTAGGGAATCCAGGTGCTCCTTGTAAAACTTACCATTTAAATTTTGTATATATAGATATTGGGGGAATTTGGCTGTTTTCATCTATCCATTTTGCTGCCTTTCTTATTTTCTCTTTCTCTCTCTCTCTTTCTCCCTTCCCCTTCCTTCCTTTCTTTGCTGTTCTTTTTCTGTACTTGTGCTTAATAATAAATACAGTAAAAGTTATCTTATTACCCTATTTATATGTTACTTGTGTCAACATTAGCTAGCTTTTGTGTATCAAACTATCCAAGGACTCTTCAAGGGAGGACCATTTATAGAAGTTAAATTAAATGGAGGATGTTAGTTTTGATTATGTCATAGCAATTTTGAGAATCTGGAATTCTGATAAAATATAAACCTTTATCCAGATGAAGTTCAAATGGATTTTAGACTTTTAAAGTCTTCTGTGTTATGCAACATATATATTTGTATGCCAGCATTTTCTACACGTGTTAATAACTCAGGATTTTAAAAAGAAAACAGTTTAGCTTCTACCCCTTCATTGATTTTCTCGCTGTTTCATATGTGACACATTACATTTAATACCTAGCATATTAAGGCTCATGTATTAACCTAGCTTATTCCTGAAACACTCTTCTTCTCTCCAGAGTAACTGGTTTGGTTATTTCATCTAGTTTCATGCCTTTAGATATTAACTACACTGATGATCCCAAACTTATATATCTTGGCATGGATCACTTCCTGGAACTCCAGACTCATGTATCCAATTGCCTACTTGACTTCTCAAGCAGGCATCACATTTAACATGTTCAAAGCTGCCTCCGTCCATAATCTGCTTCTATTGCAGTCTTGCCATTTCAAATAATGGCAGCTTTATTCTTCTGTTTATTCAAGCCAATATCCTTGGTTTCATCCTGGTTTTCTCTCTATTTTTATACCCCACAATAATCAACCACCAATCTGTTGGCCAGACTCAAAATACATCAGAATCTGACCCCTTCCATTACCTTCAACATTTTCACCTGATCCAAGGAATATTCTCTCATCATTATTACAAATTCTTCATACGGAATTTCCAGGATTTAGTCCTGCTTTCCTATAGTCCACAGCCTATTTTCAACACAGGAGACACAATATTCCTGTTACAATAAGACACAGCATGTCATTACTGCTCAGATCTTTCCACTGGTTCCTCATTTCTCTCAAAGTAAAAAAGCAATATTTTTACGTGACCTCTTGCCTTTTCATACCTGATCTCCTCTTCTCTTCCTTCATCTGCATTCTATGTCAGCCACATATGCTGGTTTTCAAACAATTCAGGACCTTGTCACTTCTCTATGTCTAGTCTACATTTCCTCCAATAACAATATGGCTTGTCCTCCCTCTTCTTACTTTCTGCACATCTTTATTCAAAGAAGAGACAGGCAGGATGGTATAATGGCTAAGAGCGTGGAGCCTAGAGCCAGGCTGAGTTCAGGAGATGCTTCAGCTCCCTTCCAGCTTTGTGGATCTTGGGCAAATTGTTAACCTTTCTGTTTTTCTGTTGCATTTTCTGTAAGATACAGCTAATAATAATACCTTCTTCATAGAGTTGTCATGAGGATAAAATGAGTTAATATTGGAAAAGGAATTGGAACAGTGACTGGCAGACAGTATTATACAAGTGTTTGGGGTTAACAAAATAAAAAATGTTACCTTCTTAATGATACCTTGTCTGACCCTCTATTGAAAATTTCATACCACCTCTAAACGCAGCACTCTTGTCTTCTCTTTTCTGCTGTTTTCTTCCTCTTCATGACTTAACTTCCAATAATGTATTTATTTTCTTTTTCATTGCTTGCCATTCTTAATAGACTTTAAGATTTATGAAAGCAGTGAATTTTTATTGTTGATTAACTAGACAAGTGACTAAAATATAGTAGGTGCTTAATAGCTGTTTGTTGGAAAAGATGAATTAGTGAGTTAATGCTATATATAAATGAAACGTGAAAATCAAAGACTTTGGGTGCATGAAGCTTGTATATCATCTTACACTTTGGAATCTGAGAGTCGTTTAGGATACACCATGTTGTAATTTGAAATATATCCCGTTACCTTGTTTGGATTTTTATCTACAAGAACAGGGTCACTGACTCTCTCTGTAGAGTGACATTTTGGGTGATGTCACCTTAACTATGAAACTCTGCTGGAGATAAATTGCCAATATAACTTGGAGGCAGAGAATTCAGATTAATACTATTTGGCTGCATTCTAAATGTCATTGTTTTTATTTCAAAAGGCCAGGAAATAACATTTAAAATATTTGTAGCAAACTATTCAGCATCAATGCATTCAGCAAAAAGGCAGAACCTGAAGGACTTCTGTTCCATTTTTACCACTTTAGAAATAGAAGCTTTATGGAGATAAAGTATCTCTTGGCACACAATAGGCATTTGTTTTAAATACCCTTTAGTAAATCTCTTAACTTTATGAAAGTACACTTTATCCAACAAGAGAAAGGACGATCAACAGGATTCATAAGCGTTGTAAGTGTAAAGATAAATAAATATATAGAAATAGAAATACGGAAAGCATAAGTCTAAATAAATAAATATATTCTGTTGCCTTTTCATGTCTCCCTGAAGAATGATTAATAATTACTGATTACTAGCCACTTAGGAATTATTAATAATTAATCACTCATAAGAATTATTTTTATCAAAAACTCATCAAGATAGCATGCTTCATTATAAACAATGAGAAGCTGATTTTTTTCCCCCTAAATTTAATTCTTAACATTTTTGGTGACATTGGTAGTGGGGCTGGGCCTAAGATAGTTTAAATCATCTAATAAAGCAAACTCAGACTTGGCAGCATCTCTTTCAGAAAACTTATTCAATAAATACTTATATCTGATTTGTTTCAAATGATATTTCATGAAGATTATATTTCGGGTATTTACGAAAAAATTTTACAAGTAGAGGGATTAGGAATATTTGAGTACTTGGACCATAAGCATAATTGATAATTAATGTAAATCACAAGAGAGAAGGATGTTAATATCATTCCTATTTGATAAATAAACATTAAGTTAATATCTCATGGGGTTTTTAGTTATGTACATTTAAAAAATTCTGGACAGAAATTTATAGTTAAAAAGTTAATACTTTAAGAGAATGAAAGGACAAGACTATAGAAAATGTTTGCAAATGCATATCTGATAAAGGGCTTATATCCAGAATATGTAAAGAACTTTTAAATTCAATAATAAAACAACCAACAACCCCCTAAAAATGGCAATAGATTTACATGGATATTTCATTAAAGAAGATACACAAATGGCAAATAAGCCTATGAAAAAAATTCTCAATATCAGTAGTCATTAAGGAAATGTCAACTGAAATCATAATTTGATGCTGCCTCATACATATTAGAATGTCTAAAATTAAAATGGCCATATCAAGTGTTATAAGGATTTGAGTCAAATGAAATGCTCACAAACTGTTGGGTGAGTATGTAAAATATTATACCACTTTGGAAAACATTTTTGCAATTTCTTAAAAAGTTAAATATCCTCTTTCCACATGCTCAGTTATTTCACTAAGTATTTACTGAAGAGAAATAATACCATATTTTCATGAAAAAAAGTTGTATGTGAGTGTTTACAGCAGCTTTATTTGTAATAGACAAAAGCTAAAAACAACTCAAATGTTCACCTACAAATGTGTAATCAAATTGTGGTGTGTCTATGTATTGAATTGCTACTCAGAAATTAAAAGAATGAACTACTGATACCTCTAACAACATGGATGAATCTAGGATAGCTATGGTGAGTCAAAGAAGCCAAGCAACATGAAAGAGTACATACTGCATCATGCCCTTTATATAAAACTCTGTAACATGGAAACTTATCTCTAGTGACAGAAAGCAAATGCATTGTTCCCTGGGGTTTGGGAGAGTGAGACTGCAATGAGGAGTTACAAAGAGACACAAGAAAACTTTTGGGTGGTGGCAAGTATGTTTGTTATCTTGATTGTATTAATAGCTCTACAGGTATATACAAATGTCAGAACACTTTCAATGTGTGCAGTTTTGCGTGTATTAATTACACTGCCATATAGGTGTTTTAACAAAATCACTGAGAAAAGAGGAGAGAAGTGAATGTTTCATTCACATGATCATCATGAATAAATCTATGTCTCAAAGAATACATACCACCAACTGTACAATTGCAACTGCAGGGGATAGACATGAGACAGGTGGTTCAGACCCTGCTATGAAGGAGTTTGGTTCCAGTGATGAAGTGTCTAATTTGTTGCCTATTTCAAGGAGCCATGATGCCTGCAGACCAGCACAGGCCATCCTAGTCCCAATACTAATTCTCCCACTCCTAGCTCATTTTTATTTGTAAAAATTTTAATTCTGTAAAAATGTTAAAAGTCCTGTATAATGAATATTTTACACCCACCGAAAATGTCAATACTTACGTGTTCAATAATTTGTACTTCAGTAAGGCTTAGCAATTTAATATACCCAGAAGAAAGAAAAAGATAGTTGGCTTATTTATAGCATTTTTTCGACTATATTCAGTTTTACAACTAAGATTATTATATTTGTAATGTAAAAATCAATATTGATATAATGTAGAAGTCAATTCATTTTACAAAATTTGTTCAGAGACTGGTTGATTAAAGAGATTGCAAAATAGCTCTGAAGACATTCAATTGTTGGTTATAAAATATCTTTATGTAGTTAAAAAAAGTTATATTTACCCTATTAATTCTTCTATACGAGTATATTGTTCATCAAAAAAAACCTAGTCATTATATTTACAGACAAAGGTTTTTTTTTCCTTTTTTTTTTTTTTTGCAATCTTAAGAACAAAGTATAGCAACAGAGGTTATTATAATCTTACTGGCCTCACATACTCCCGAAGGTACAATATTAAATGGAAAATATGCCAGACATTATAATGTGCAACTATGGTTTTAAAAAACAAGCAGAATATATCATATGTTGTAACTGTGTATGAGAAACAGTTGAGTTTAAGAGTCCTTATGTCTTTATTGAAGATTTGTTATTTATAAATTTAAACGAAGAAAAGAAGATAATTTTTGATAAGTAGAGGAAAGTAAAAATCATCAATACACATATCTATTCCAATAATGCACTGCTAACTTAAATTTGTTTAGTGTACACTAGCGCAAGAATATAAACTTTCTGGGTACTCGGCAGCTGTAGTCTTAGAGGACCCCAAAGCTTTTATGGGATTTACCTCTAGACATCTCATGAGGTCCTTGTGGTGAATATCAAAGAAGGATCCCCTCATGGTTCCAGCAGTTGGTAGGGAAGAATAGCTCTTTGAATTACACCTGGCACACTCTCCATACCAAATCCTTGTGTTTCAGGGCAACGTACTTTGTTAGAAGATTATTCCAGGTGTGTCAAGGCATTTGTGCCACTCCAGATTGCTCTAGTCTTCCTCTCTTGCCTAGAAGGTGAAGGAAAAAAAAGCTACCCAACAGGAGAAAAATTTATGATTTTTTTAAAGACCAAAAAAGAATTATAATATTGTAAGATTATGTCTCAGCCTTTAAACACTTAGACATAATCTTACAATATTAGAATTCTATCATCCATGTATTACTATCACATCAACAAGTCTCAGGCATAATAGCAGTGGATCATAGACGAAAGAGCTGCAAGAAACAAATTCTTCATAAGGAGTGATACTTGGGAAAACACACAGACAAGAGGGAAAGGAAAAATTAGAGGAAGACAAAGTCTCTGGCAACTAAAATTATAGTAAACATTAACCACAGCCCAATTAGTAGCCAGATTAACATAAATCTTCACAGTAAACATCTGCTTACTTCATTTTTTATAGTCAATACATGTCCAGGTTTCAAAAAAACTATTACTAGGCATATTGAAAAAACAAGATAACATAGACTGAGGAGATAATGCAATGCTCATAATCAGACTCTGATATGACACATGAGGGTGTTAGAAAATAGGGAATTTAAAACAACAATGATTGATATGTTAAAGGCTCTTAGTCCCTTCATGATGCTATGACAAAATACCTTAAGCTGGGTGGCTTATAAACAACAGAAATTTATCTCTCACTGTTTTAGATGTTGAGAAGTCCAACATTAAGGCACTGCCAGATTTGGAGTCTGGTGAACCTCTTCCTGGTTCATAGATGGTGCCTCCAGGCTGCATCCTCACATGACGGAAGGAACAAGGCAACTCTCCAGAGCCTCTCTTAAAAGGACACTAATCCCGTTCATCAGGATTCTGCCCTCATGACCTAATAACCTCCCAAAGTCTCCACTTCCTGATACCATCACATTGGTGGTTAGGTGTAAACATAACTTTGGCAGCAGTGAGGGGGCATGAGGGAGTAACAAACATTCAGACCATAGCAGGCTGTAATGGAAGAAGTAGACAACATGCAATAACAGATGGATATTGTAAGCAGAGAGACTGAAAGACTCAAGAAAAAATTCTAGAAATCAAAAACACCTCTAGAAATGGCTACTGCCTTTTGTGGTCTCATCAGCAGACAGGTCGTATCTGAGGAACATATCACAGAGGTCAGGATAAGTCAGAAGAAATTTTGCAAACTAAAATGCAAAGAGAAAAATAATTAGAAATCAAATAGGAATATCTGACAACAGTAGTACAATTTTGAAATTGTCTCATACACATAAGTAGGAGATTAAAAGGATAGGAGATCAAAAGGAGAAGAAAAAGAAAACAGAGAAGAAAATATTGGATGTCATAATAGGTGAGAATTTTCCAAAAGTAATGACAGAAAGTCCAGGAAGTTCAGGATAAATACCAAAAAATTATACCTAAGCATATCTTATTGAAACTGCAGAATACCAAAGATATGTAGAATATTTTGAAAGACCCCAGAGTAAAAGGGGAAAAACACATTTCAAATGAATTATAATGTATGTGCTAAAAGAGGAGATAAAATAGAATAATATAAAATGCTCACATCAGGGAAGGGAGAAAAATGGGGGTGGGGAGAGGAAGCAAGAAACAAATGCAATGAATAGAAAAGAGTTTAAAACAAATGGTAGACTAATTAAACAATCCAACTGTATCAATAACTGCTTTAAATGTAAATTTTTTAAATTTTGAAAGAAACCAAAGTAAAAGGGAGAATAACTCACCTATATAGAAACAAAATAAGATTATAGAACACTTCTCATTAGAAATCATGGAAGCAAGAATAGTGGTGTGCAATGTTTCAAGTCTTTGAAAAAGAGAACAATACAAATACTAACCTAGAATTTCATATCCAGTGGGATTATCCTTCAAACGTGAAAGAGAAATAAAGAATTTTCAGACAAAAGCTGAAGGTATTTGTTGCCAGTAGATGTGCTCTGCAAGAAATGTTAAAAAAAAAAAAAAAGTTGTTCATCTGGACACGGTGGCTCATGCCTGTAATGTCAGCAATTTGGGAGGCTGAGGTGGGAGGATTACATGAAGCCAGGAGTTCAAGACCAGCCTGGGCAACAAAGCAGGGCCCTGTCTCTGTAAAAACAGACAAAAAAATGTTAACCAAGGAAAGGAAAGTTATATAGGTCAGAAACTCAAATCTACTTAAATAATGGAAGAATGTTAAGTGTTTTCTTATTCTGAATTGATAACTGTTTGCTAAATATAATAGTAATAATTATGTGATTATAAATTATGAATAATTGAAATGAATGAAAGCAATGTCATAAGGAACAGGAAGATGGAATTGAGAATATTCAACTATAGAATATCTGCACTATCTGTGGAGTGCTATAGTATTATTTATAGGTGAATATGGTGAGTTAAAATGTATTAAAAACTTGAGGGCACCCACTAAAATTTTTTTAAAGGATGTATAATTGCTGTACTAAAAGTGGAGACAAAATGAAATAATATAAAATTATCAAAATCAGAGAAGGAAGAAAAATGGTGGCAGGTGGGAAGAAGCAAGAAACAAATGCAATAAATAGACAACAGTTAAAAATGGTAGATGGATAATTAATTATCCCAACTATATCAGTAGCCACTTTAAATGTGAGTCATCTAAACACACCAAATAAAAGAGACAGTGAGAGGAGAGTAAACTCACGCGCGCACGCACACACACACACACACACACACACACAACAAAACAACCACCAAGACACAAGTAAAGGGATAGGAAAAGGTATACTGTGTGAAGACTAATCAAAAGGAAGCTGAAATAGCTTTATTAACTTCATACAACGATTTCAGAGCAAGTAAAATTATCAGAGATAAAGAGGGTCATTATATAATGATAAAAGGATCAATCCCTCAAGAAGGCATATTTTTCCTGTGTGTCCATCTATCAACAGAGTCTCAAAATGTATAAGGCAAAGATTCATAGAAATGAAGGCAGAAGTAGACAAATCAACTACTATAGTTAAAAATTTCAACGTCTTTCAGGAATTTGTAGATCAAGCTAGCAGAAAATCAGTTAGGATATAGTTGACCTGAACAACACTGTCATTCTAGTTAATCTAATTATCATTTATAGATTACTCCATGTAACAAGAGCAGAATACCTATCCTTCTCAAGATCTCCTGGAATATTTACCAAGACAGATGATATTGTAGGCCATAAAGCAAGACTCAATAAGTTAAAAATTAAAATAATACAGATTTCACCATAGAATGACATAGAATTCAATAACAGAAAGATTTTGGAAATTCACAAATATATGGAAATTAAATACACTTCTAAATTATACACTTCAAAAATTAAACAATAAACATAGAAAAAAAGCTAAAGAAAAATTTTAAATGTATTGAACTAAATGAAAATACAACTTATCAAAATTTATGTATGCACAGGGAAATTTATAGCATTACGCACATTAGAAAATAGTGGAAGATCTAAAATCAATAACCTAAGTTTCTCATTTAGAAAACTAAAAAAAGAAATACATTTTAATTATAAATTCTAAAAAATAAAATATATAATAAAATTTGGAGGAGAAGTAAATGAAATTGAAACCAGGAAAACTAAAGAGAAAGATCAGCAAAACCAAAAGCTGGGTCTTTAAAGTTTTAATAAAATTGATAAACCTATAGCCAGGCTAATCAAGAAAAATAAAAAGCACAAATTATCAATATCAAAAATTAAAAAGTGATCATGACTACTGATACCATCAACATTAAAATGATAAAAAAACTACAAATAACTCTACGTTAACAAATTTTATAAACATTTTTAACTATTTCCTAACTTAAGTGAAATTTTTCTTTTTCTTGAAAAACACAAACTACCAAAAGTCGCATACATAGAAATAGATAAAGTAAATGGGTCTTTGTTTCTTAAAAATTGAACCAATGATTAATAGGCTTCCAAAACAGAAAGCATCAGACTCCAATGGCTTCATTGGTGAATTCTTCCATGCAATTAAAGGGTGACGGATGAGGGGGAAATGATAGAATTCTCTACAATCTCTTCCAGAAAATATAAGCAGAGGTAATACTTCCTACCTTATTCTATGAGTTCAGCATTAACCAAACCAAGATAAAGTCCATATTAAAAAAAAAGGAAAACCAAGATCTACTATCTCTAGTGAACATAAACACAAATGTTGCGACAAAATATTAGCAAATTAAATCCAATAGTGTATAGAGAATTATACTTTGCAATCCAGTGATATTTTTTCAGTTATTGTGAGGCTTTTTAAACCTTTGAAGCTCAATGAATGTAAATCAAATCCATGGGCTAAAAAAGAAAAATCGTATGATTTTATAAATTTATGCATAAAAAGCATTTGACAAAATTCAAACCAATTCATAATGAAAATTCTGAGTAGATTAAGAATAGGTGTGTTTTCTCAGCTTTATAAGGAACACCTACAAAAAATCTGCAACTAACATACTTAAATGATGGGAAACTGGTCACTTCTGCCAGCATCAGGAGCAAGGCCAGGATGTCATGTGTCACCATTCCTATGGAATGCCATACTGGAAGTCCTGGCTAGTGCAACAAGACAAGAAAAATATAAAAGGTAAAAAGATTGGGAAGAAATAAACAAAACTGTCTTTGTTCACCAATAGCATAATTGTATATATAGAAATTCCCAGAGCACTGATTAAAAAACTCTATTTGAACTAATAAGCAAATATAGGAAGGTCTCTGGATAAAATTTCAATCCACAAAAGTTATTACTTTCCTATATACCAGAAATGAACAATTAGAATTTGAAATCTAAAAATAAAACAAAAAAATGACATTTACTATAACACTAAAAAATGATATGCTAAGATATAAATCTAACAAAATATGCAAAGGATACCTGTACAGAAAACTATAAAACTCATATTATCAGACAAAGAAATCAAAGAAGGTCTAAGACAATAGAGAGATATTCTATGTTCATGGATTGGAAAACTAAATATTGTTTATATGTCAGTGCTTTCAACTTGATCTACAGATTCAATACACCATGATCAAAAGCCCAATAAGCTATTTTGTAGCTATGAGCAAAATGACTAGGCAGTTTATATGGAAAGGCAAAAAACCTAGAATAGCCAAAACAGTGTCAAAGAAGAAGAACAAAGTTGGGAAACTGACACTTACATTTTATTTACTGTACTTACTAAAAAGACTTATTATTTCAACACTTACTATAAAAGAGCAGTGAAGACAGGATGGTTTTGTGGAAAGTATAAACACATAGGTCAATGAAACAGAATAGAAAGCTTGCACATACAAATACGTATACAGTCAGATTATCTTTGATAAAAGAGCACAGGCAATTCAATAGAGAAAAGGCACTCTTTTAACAAATAGTCATTGACAATAGTATTATGCAGAGAGAGAAATAGAGTGAATTCAGACCTAGATCTTATACATTTCACAAAAATTAACTCAAAATGGTTATTAGCCTTCAATATAATATTCAAAACTATAAACTTCTGAAGAAAATCTACAATAAAATCAATGTGATTATTTTCCTGGGGAGAACCTTTTAGATACAACACCAAAAGCACAATCTATGAAAACAAAAAGTTGAACATTATTAAAATTTTCAAATTCTCTAAGAAATACTCTATGATAGATTGCATGAAAATACTTTAAAAACACATATCAGATAATAGATTTGTGTCCAAAATATACAGAGAATTATTAAACAGAGCAAAAATAAAATATGCAATATAATTTAATAGTGGGCAAAAAACATCACCAAAGAAGATATACAAATAGCAAATAACCATACAAAAGGATAGTTAGTATCATTTCTCATTAGGGAATTTCAAATTAAACAAAATTTCAAAGAAAAACTAAAGAAATACCACTGCACGTCTATTACAATAGCTAAAATCTAAAAATCTGGCAATGCAAATTGCTAGCAAGAATGCAGAGCCACTGGAAACTCTCAATCATTGCCTTTGAGAATCCAAAACGACATAGCCCCTTTGAAGAATAGTTTGACATTTTCTGGGAAAGCTAAACTCTTCTTGCTGTACAATCTAGCACTCTTGCTCTTACATATTTACCGAACTGAAGCAAAAAATTATGTCCTTGCAAAAATATACACATGGATGGTTACAGTAGCTCTATTTTTAATCAACAAAGACTAGAAGCAACCAAGATGGTTTTCAAAAGTGAATGGATAAACAAACTACATACAAGTTGGAGTATTATTCAGTGATAAAAAGAAGTGACTATCAAAGCATGAAAAGACGTGGATGAATCTTAACTAGTTACTATGTGAAAGAATCTAATCTGGAAATGCTACATACACTATAATAAAAATTATTTGACATTTTGGAAAAGTCAAAACCATGGAGATGGTAAAAAAAAAAAAAAAAAATCAGTTGTTTCCAGGGCTGTGGCGTAGAGGATGAGGAAAGTATTAAATAAGTGAAAAATACAAAATATTTTAGAACAGTGAAACTATTATGTATAATACTGTAATGGTAGATACATGACACTATGCGTTTGTCAAAACCCATAGAAATTACAGCACAATGCATTCACCTCATTATATGCAAAGGCTTAATAAATTCCTATAGGAGGTCACTGAATCTCCTGATGGAATACAAAATGTGACAAAACAATTTAACTGTATTCCAAATGTATGATCCAACCTCAACGAAGTGAGTGTAAGGAGGAAAGTACTGATTTCTGTAATTTTGGAAAGCTATGTAAGTACTGTACTCTAGTTGATAAAGTTGTTTCCTGCAGGGATACAGGTTTAAAAGTCTAATCCTACTATTCTTTTATATGAGAATTGAATAATTAAATGTATGGTGGATTATGGATGCCAGATTTGTTACTGTTAGCATGAGAAGTTACCAATATGCAAGGGCAGGAAGCTAAAACTATCCATGTGTTAATGGATTAGAGTTGGAGATATAAGTACAAACTCATGTTTTGCTTAACAGAGATACAGATGGTTACATATGAAAATATTCATAAAAATGTGTAAATACACTGGTTAGTATATACACACATATTCCCTTGCTCTGCAGCTGGTTGGTGCTAAAAATAACAAAAACCAGTAGTACCCAGATATAAGGAAACAGGACTTGTTGAAGTTATGGTTGATTCTATGACTGGGACAGAAAATACACAAAAGGAGTCTGCAAAATTTTGTAGTACCAGAACATGAGAAAGTGTTCACAAACAAACAAACAAAAACAAAAACAAAAACAAACTTTCAAAAATCCCAGAATGATAGAATGATGGGAACAAATATGCCAAAGAGAGACAGGAACCATCTGGAAGAACTGTCAGTGACTGAAGCTGGAACAATGTAAGCAACAAAATAAATAATGTTGGATTATAACACAATGTATAAAACAAATATACCTGAGTTCATGCTGATATACAAAAATTCTTCAATAAATGAACAAATGGGAAGAGTAGATAAACCTCACATGCAGAAGAATTTAAAATAATTCATGTAGATACTCCACTTTTGATTAGGTAAAGCATAACTCCTCATTCCTTCAGTGTGAGCTTTGGATAGTGACTTCCTTCCAAAGAATAAAGTGTAGAAATAGGGAAAAAAATTTTAGAGTAGGCAAACTTGACAAATGCTACCTCAGACAGGTGATCAAAATCAGTATCAACAGTGATAAATCATATTGATAGTACGTAACCTTCATATGATGTCATGAGAATGGCATATAACATCTGTGGCCTTTCCTCAAAAAAACAAAACAGAAGCATAACCCCTGTCTAATCATGGAAAAAAAAACAAATCTCAAACGAGAGAAACATTCTGCAAAAACCTAACCTATACTTATTAAAACTCTCAAGGTCTCCAAAAGCAAGTAATGTCTAAAAAATTGTCAAAGCCAAGAGGCACTTAAGGAGACATGAATACAAAATGTAATGTGGTATCCTGGATGGGATCCTGGAATAGAATAATGACATTAAGTTCAAACTAAGGAAATCTAAATAAGACTAAAACTTTAATTAATTTAATGTAACAATAATTGGTCATTAAGTATAACAAATGTACCAAACTAATGTAAGATGTTAATACTAAGAGAAAACTGAGTGTAGGGTATATGGGAATCGTCTGGGCTATCTTCACAATAATTTCATAAATCTAAACTGTTCTAAAATAAAACCCTTACTAAGAAGTATCTTATATAAATATGTGAAATTTAGATATCCTATTATTCTCAATTTTATAATTTCAAGTATGTAACTATAACCTAGTAATTTATTCTACTCCATGCTCTTCCACCAAAGGTCTCTGATATGGTTTGGATCTGTGTCCCCACCGAAAATCAAGTTGAATTGTCATCCCAAGTGTTGGTGGTGGGGCCTGGTGGGAGGTGATTGGATCACAGGGTCGTATTTTTCATGCATGGTTTAGCACCATCCCCCTTGGTACTGTCCTCATGACAGTGAGTGAGTTCTTATTAGATCTGGTTGTTTTAAAGTGTGTAGTACCTCCCTGCTCTCTGTCTTCCTCCTGCTTTCACCATGTGAAGTGTCTGCTCCCCCTTCACCTCTATCATGATTGTAAGTTTCCTGAGGCATCCCCAGAAGCTGAGCAGATGCCAGCATGTTTTCTGTACAGCTTCTGGAATGATGAGCCAATTAAACCTCTTTTCTTTATAAATTACCCAGTCTCAGGTATTTCTTTATAGCAATGTGAGAACAGACTAATACAGAAAATTGGTACCAAGGAAAGGGGCATTGCTGCAAAGATATCTGAAATGTTGAAGCCACTTTTAAATTGGGTAACTGGCAGAAGTTGAAAGAGTTTGGAAGGTTCAGAAAAAGACAAGAACATGAGGGAAAGTTTGAAACATCATGGAAAATAGTTAAATGGTTATGACCAAAATGCTGATAGTGAAATGGGCAGTGAAGACCAGGCTGATGAGGTCTCAAATGGAAGTAAAAAACTCATTGGGAATTGGAGCAAAGGTCACCTTTGCTATGTCTTAGCAAAGAATTTGGCTTCATTGTGCCCCTGCGCTAGGGATCTATGTAACTTTGAACTTGGGAATGATGATTTAGGGTATCTCATGGAAGAAATTTTTAAGCAGTAAAGTGTCCAAGATGTAGCCTGGCTGCTTCTAACCATCTATGCTCATATGTGTGAGCAAAGAAATGACCTAAAGTTGGAACTTATTTTTAAAGGAGAAGCAGAGTATAAAAGTTTAGAAAATTTGCAGTCTGCTCATGTGGTAGAAAAGAAAATCCCATTTTCAGAGGAGGAATTCAAACAGACTGCAGAAATTTGCATAAGCAAAAAGGAGCCAAGTGCTAACAGCCAAGACAATGGAGAAAAGGCCTCAAAAGCATTTCAGAGACCTGTGTGACAGTCCCTCCCATCACAGGCCCTGTGGCCTAGAAAAACTGAAGGTTTTGGAGGCCAGGCCCAGGGCCATGCTTCCCTGCATAGCCTCGGCACACTGTTCCCTGCATCCCAGCTGTTCCAGCTCCAACCATGGCTCGAGGGCCCCCAGATAAAGCTCATGTTGCTGCCTTGGAGGGTGCAAGCTGTAAGTCTTGGTGGTTTCCATGTGGTATTAAGCCTGCAGGTGCACAGAGTGCAAGAGGTGGAGTTTGGGAACCTTCACCTAGATTTCAGAGGATGTATGAAAAAGCCTGCATGTCCAGGCAGAAGCCTGCTGCAGGGGCAGAACCCTCACAAGGAACCTCTACTAGGGCAGTTGGGAAGGGAGATGTGGGATTGGATTCTCCATACAGAGTCTCCACTTGGGCACTGTCTAGTGCAGCTGTGAGAAGAGGGCCACCATCCTCCAGGCCCCGTGAAGGTAGATCCACTGACAACTTTCACCCTGTGTCTGGAAAAGCTGCAGACACTCAACCCCAGCTCATGAGAGCAGCTCTGGGGGCTAAATCCTGCAAAGCCACAAGGGCAGAGCTTTCCAGGACCTTGGGAGCTCATTCCTCACACCAGTGTGCCCTGGATGTGAGACATGGATGGAGTCAAAGGATATTATTTTGGAGTTATAAGATGTAATGACTGTGCTGCTGGGTTTCAGACTTGCATGAGGCCCATAGGTCCTTTGTTTTGGCTAATTTTTCCCTTTTGTAACTGGAGTATTTACCAAATGCCTATACCTCCATTGTATATTGGAAGTAAGTAACTTGTTTTTATTTAACAGGCTCATACATGGAAGGGATTTGCCTTGTCTCAGATAAGACTTTGGACTTTGGAATTTTGAATTAATGCTGGAATGAATTAAGACTTTGGGGAACTATTGGAAAGGTGTGATTGTATGGGGCAGTGGCAGAATGATATGCTTTGGATCTGTGTCCCTACCAAATCTCAAGTCAAATTGTAATCCTCAGTGTTGGAAGTGGGGCCTGGTGGGAGGTGATTGAATCATGGGAATGGATTTCCCATGAATGGTTTAGCACCATCCCCCTTAGTACTGTACTCATGACAGTGAGTGAGTTCTTGTGAGATTTGGTTGTCTAAAAATGTGAGGCACCTCACCCCCTCTTCCTCCTTCTCCCACCATATAAAGTGGCTCCCTTCTTTTCCACCATGATGATAAGTTTCCTGAGGCCTCCCTAGAAGCTGGGCAGATGCAAGATCATGCTTCCTGTTTAACCTGTGGGACTGTAAGCCAATTAAATCCCTTTTCTTTTTAAATTACTCAGTGTCAGGTATTTATAGTAATGCAAGAATGGATTCATCCAGTCGTCTTTTAATGGTAATTTTATATCCCTCTCTGTCAATGAAAAAAAAAATGGTTAATTCCTGATCAAAAATTAGAAATAGCTCCTTTTTTTCTTCTTGTTAGGAGTAAACATGGGAATCCTGTGACCTCCTTATATGATTTTGCATATTTATTGGCAGTGAAAAACTATAAGGAGCAATTACAACAGCTTTGAGAGCCTGACCAAGTTTTGCAGCTTTAAGAGTAGTTGGTCCTAGTTAAGGACTTTCAAGTATTAGAAACTTTCATTTAAGTCTTCAATGTTACATTGTCATCTCCACCTTCACCTGCACTAACTTCTCAATTCTGTTTCTGTTTCCCACCTAAAGTTTTTGGAGCATCCCAGTTTCTGGGCTCAATTTATTAGAATTAGAAGGCACGACAATGCTTTATCTGTCCTTCCAAGATTTAAAGTTAACACATTATCCTAGATCCAGTGAATGGAAGGCTTGACTTTGGATTATTATGGAACCTAATTTGCATCTCAGTCCTTCCTCTTGCAACCTCTTATATTGGCCCAGTTCATGTAACTTAGTTTCTATCTTAGTTTATTTTCTTACAACTTGACCCTACTCAGAACCAGTTATTCTATTGTATGACAGTAGAAACTTCACATACGAGTTCACAACGTAGGCGTTCTTCTTTTTCTATCAGTTATCTCTATGTTTTCCCAAGAATGGGAGCTGACCTAGGAGTAGAGTATCCATGAGCAGATGTAGATTCTGTTTCCCTTATCTCATACCATCTCAATTTTAAAATGGAATGGCTGTAATTAAGATTTATATCCTCTATTATTACTGTAGCCCACCATTTCTTTACTGTAATTCACACTAAGACAATTTTTTCAAGACATTTTTTCCATGCATCTCTGTTAGTCTTATGCAATGAAATTTCAGTATTAATTTAAAAAGTGATATGCCTTTGAATATGTCATGCTGATGTTAACAATGATTAAATGTAATTGAATTAATTCACCTGCTTTAAAAAATTTCTAGATGGATATACAGATAGGTATGAATATATATATGTATATAAATGTTTTAATTCAATAGAACCAATAGTGTGAATTTATAAAAGGTTAATACATAGCATTTGATATATGCCTGCATGATTGGAGTTTTGAGATCAGAGAAGGAAAAATAAGACAAGGCAGTAGGGAAAAAGTGGTGAGTGCATAATAATTGTAAAAATGTTCATCTTATTTCAGGACAAATGTTAGACTGTGTTCTCTGGACTATTTTGATTAAATATGTTAATCTCTACTTTGTAGGAATAGATATCCCTCGTAAACCAGCTCCATTATTTCAAAATATCTTTTCATAGACATTGCTGAAGTTCTTTTGTGTGCTTAAATACCACCAAACTATTCAGGAAGAAAGGTTAACTTTCATTTACTTATTTTTTCATGATTTTAGATTTCCTAGAAATTCAATACTATTTGGGTACTAAAACTGTAAAATAAATTTTATCAGCTTTATTCCAAACCTTGAGGCAACCCCAGGATGATATATTTAATTCAAAGCTGAGGGCAGACCAAACTACTTGAGTAGGTAACTTTTAAAGTAATTCGTTAAAATTTTGACTTATGAGGTGATTGCTTTTAGGCCCTGGGCCAGTGAGGCCATATTATAAACAGCAGGGCTCATTGAATGCTTTCAGACTCAGCTCACATCATTATATATTTGGCGTCTATGCAGTTCCTGGAAGGGCACTTCTATCCTTAGACATTTATGAGTTGACGATATGATGTTACTATTCTTTAGGAAATTGGTTGAGTCTTTGTTTCTGGAGCTGTGAACATGAATTTAATGTGTCCTCATTATTTAGCTAGTGATATAGGTATCACTTAACTATATAAATTCCAAAAAATCCAATGATACTAACAATTAATATTATTGCCAAAAAGCAGTTATTGAAATAGCTACATTAACATATGTTGGATGAAGAAAAATGATATAGAATTACTTTTATTGAATGATCTCAAATATAGTAAAAACATACATGAAAAGACCAGGAATAAATTTTCTAATTGTGTGATTTGTTTGGATAGTTGAATTACGATAGCATATTTTGCTTCTTTATAATTTTCTATACTTTCCTTTTTTTCTTTATAAGAGAGATGTTATTTTTTATTAGTCGGTGACTACTCTTACAGAATTTTACAGTACTCAGCCCAAAATATGTTTATCTACACACTCATTTCTACCTGCATGTTTTGATTGCATTATTACATTTGATATGTATGTATTATAAGTTATGCTCACAATCTCTGCCTCTACTCTTAATACTAACCATTAGTGGATGGGAAGAAGTCACAATATACTAAGAGTGCATAATAATGAAAGATGTTTGGGGAAAGAGTATTACAAAATCAGTAAAGCTAGAGATATTATTTTTATAATCTGAGATGAAGTGAATACAAAAAGACATTATTGATCTCCAGTATATGACTCGCATTCTGCCAAGCCTTGTGCAGCCTTCCCAGTCTCTCTGTCTGTGGCCCGTTAATTCATCTATCTATACATATATACATTATGTCAGGTTAACCTTTATAACAACCTTAGTTCATTAGACAGGGATTATCCCCATAACTGGTAGCAAAATGTATAGACATCAAATAAGTGAAAAGACTCACTCAAGTTGCCACAATTAGAAAGTAGTAGAATAAGAATGAATCCAATTTCTCAGACTCCTATTGAAGTATTTGACATTATACCATAGCATACTGTTTCCAGTCTTGAACCTTATTCACGTTAATAGTTCAAGGGCCGAGGATCACATTTTTAAAAGCAGTGTTTGTAAATTCCTGAGAGTTCATATAGTCTTCCCTGAGTGTAAGTATGCTATGGTCTGAATGTCTGTATCCTCCTCAAAAGTGCATATATTGAAACCTAATCTCTAATGTGATAGTATTAGAAGGTGGTGGGGTCTTTCAGAGTTGATTAGGTAATGAGGGTGGAGCTTTCATGAATAGGATTAGTACTTAAATAAAAGAAGCCCCAGAGAGCTAACTGGCTCCTTCCACCATGTGAAGACATGCAAGAAATCACCACCTCTGACCCAGAAAGTGGGTCCTCACCAGACACTGAATCTGCCTTTGCCTTGATCTTGGACTTCCTGGTACCCAGAACTGTGAAAAATATGTGTCTGTTGTTTGTAAGCTACATCGTTTATGGTATTTTGTTATAACAGCTTGAAAGGAGTAAGAATAATGTCTTTCTGCATTTACTTCATTTCTGAAATGAAGATAAAGATAATAATAATTCCAAAGAAAATAATAATGATCTTGTATTCATGTAACATTTTACTTGAACCTTTACTTTGATTCTTAATCTAGTAGACAATAAGCTCTATAAGAACAGGTTATCTTTCTCTCTTTTCATTCATTCATCAAATATATATTAAACAGTAGATATTCTGATATGCTGTTTTAGGAGGTGGGGAAATATGCCGATTAAGACATAAAAATCACTGTTCTTGTTTTATATACCAAATAATATGTTAATTTTAAGTATCAAAAATTTCTAGAATAAAGAGAGCAATTTAAAAAGAGCAAATTGGGTAAATAAGGTACTTTATTTGCAAGGAAAGGGGGTGGTGTTAGGATAGAAAACAGAATGATGAGAGGAGCCAATCACACAGAAAGCCAGGGGGAAACAGGATGTTAAGATCATGAGGCAGGAGAGCTTATCAATTTGAATGAAGAGAAAGGAAGCCTATATTCTGGAGTATAGTGAGTGTAGGACAAGTAGTCTAGGAAATATGTAAAATTATATCATAAATGCAGATAAAGTATTTGAAAAGTCATTGGACTGTCCCATGCAGGTAAATAAAAAAAATAGTGTAGGCTGAATTATGTTTTATAATGATCACTGTGTGAACATTGGGTTTTAGGGTGTAAGGTTAGAAGCAGGGAAACCAATTAAGTTGTGAAAATAATCTTAGGAAAAAAGGTTATGGTAGCTTGAATTAGAGTTATAGAGAAAAAAAATGAGCATATTGAAGACATGTATCAAAGACTTGGTGATGACCTGAATGTTTGGACTCAAGGAAAGGAATAAATTAATGATGAACTTTGAGTTTTATTTGAATAATGGAGTATGTAGTTTACCAATTACTGAGCTGGAGAAGACTAATGAAGAGATAGATTGAGTATAGAGGAAGGAGTCAAAACTTTATTTCCATATATGTTCTGTTTAGACCCTGAGCCAGTGAGGCCATATTATAAACAGCAGGCCTCACTGAATGCTTTCAGACTCAGATCACATCATTATATATTTGGTGTCTGTGCAGTTCCTGGAAACTCACTTCTATCCTCAGATGTTTATGAGTTGATGATATGATGTGTTACTGTTCTTTAGGAAATTGGTTGAGTTTTCATTTCTGGAGCTGTAAACATGAATTTAATATGTCTTAATCATTTAGCTAGTGATCTAGGTATCACTTATATATAAATTTTTTAAAAAATCCAAATAGCACAAAGTCAATGCAGAGGTGTCTAGCACGTAGTTTAATAAAAAAGTTTGGTGTTTAGGAGAGATTTAGAAGATAGATAGGAAAGAAATTATTGTCTTGAGGATATGGGTCATATTTAAAGCCACAACCTTGGATGGATCACCTACGGAGGGGCTGGAGAGAGAAAATAGAAAAGCCCAGAGTTAACCAATATTTAGAAGTTGGAAGACTCTTAAACCTTGGCCAATTTGCTATGAGAAAAACCTGGGGAAGGAAGGAGATGACAACTGAGTAAAATATTGTTGAGAAGCTGAGTTAAGTTGAAGCTGGAGAACTGGGAGACAGAGACAAGGTTAGACTTGTTTGAATAGGATATGGAAAGCATTTTTGATTCAAAATGACGCACTGAGTAAAGAGTATTAAACCTGTAGGTCCTAAGGCTTAATTAATGTAATAGAAGAATAACTGAAAAATTACTAAGATCCCACAATAACCCAGAGAGATGGAAGGATGAAATGGAGGAGAAAATTGAATGAATGTTTAAAAGATTATTAGCTAAAAGAAGCATGTTTGCTAATGGTGCGGAATGAAGGAGTTACAATCTGGATTAAGTGAGGGGTCTGTAGCAGAGGAAGGAGATGGCCTGCCTGGCAACATGAGTAGAGAGAAACTGGATATGAACAGTACAAATGTAATAGAGGGTAGGACAGAGAAGCGAGACAACAAATAAATGTGTTCATTTACATATTGAAGAGCAGATCCCTTTACCTCTTTCCCTCGCACATGATTTGTTAGATCCAATTTTATTTTTGCTTTTGCTAGATAGGAACAAGGTAATGGGGTTATAAAGGGAGGGTGACTTGGTGCACAAGAACATTGCTTCTCAACGTTCAAATGCATAAAAATCACCCAGGGATCTTGTTAAAATGCAAATTCTGATTCGGTAGTCTGTAATGAAGCTGGAGATTCTGCATTTCCAGTAGGATTCCAGGTGATGCTGATACAGTCGTTCAAACCAAACACTTTGGATACCAAGGCACTAGCAGGTACTGGTTAAAAGAGAAATTTAAAACACATGCTGTTAAGTCAGCAGTTCTAAAAAGAGTGAAAAGAAAATAAGCTTATTTCAGTTGAACCACCACAGAACTTTGAACAGTGGTGAAGGCTTTGGAATTGCATGATATAGTGTGGAAATAGCTATGCGAACTCCAGAATAGGATGACCCAATTAAAGCAAGGATTGATGACATCATAGGCAGCCATCAGGGGGATATGGGAAAATGATATTCAGCAGGGAAAGCCTCTATGTAAATGAAACTCATTTCGTTTAATGCAGATGTTTTTGATGTAACGTCTAAATGCTCTCAAATATTACTTGAGTTACCAACATTCTAATACTGTCTTCTAACTGAGATGTGGAAATAAATGGCTTTGTAATATATATAATAGAAAAACTGCTAAGATGGCTGGGTAGATGAATAGATCACATTTTTCAATGTTAGGAAAAAAATAAAGGCAATAACAATAAATATGAGATCACAATTAGAAGAAATTTGTGAGCCCCTGCATTATTTTCTACAGATAATTTTAACTCTAAACTGAACTCTCAGATTTATATATTGATGCATTTGAGGGTATCTAAGATTTTTATGATATTTTCTTATTTAATATGAACATGGAGAAAAACCAAGTACTTCCATAACAATAAGTAAATTCATTAGTGAATTATTTTCTCATAGATTCTTAAGATTTATAACTCCCAGGTAATTCTTTTTAAAACTCACTCTCAAACGAAATATTAGCATAGGGATGTAAGATAGCATTACTAAGAGAAAAAGCAACACAGCATGAACAGAGTTAGACCATTAGCCAAAGTGAATATGCAATTTACTATCTGTAGCTTTCATTTCATAGAGGAAATGGGAGAGTATTATTCACAGTTAAAGGAAATAGGTAAATACTGTTTTTCACAAATAAATGGAAGTAAAAGAATCTTTCTGTTCCTATGAAATTTATAGCAATGGAAGTATTAAAGTAAAGCCTTTAGACTATTATGTTTTATATAACTAAGTTAACATGTATAAATTAATTTTTCTCTTTTTAACCTTTAATTATGAATTACATATTGTGAACCTGGGTGAATGTTTAAAAAGATTTTCTAGCTTTCTCAGAATAAGGATTTTCCTCAAAATTATTATGTAAGAAAAATAATGACTGTGCTACCACAAAGGGCTATTCTGAATTACCAGTTTAGATTCACCACTAGATTTAGAAATGTATCAAATGGGAATAACCTGGTATCAATCAAAGATTTCTGAAATAATTGAGCCAAATCTAAGTTTCCCGTTTTGACAGATGACCCAGATTACCCACATTTAGCCATTCCCAGCATCTGTGGTTGTTGAATTGTCTTTGATCTGCTCTTGAATCTCTCATATGATCACTATAGTAGGCAAGGCCACACATTTATAAGAAAACTGGCAACTGGGAACAGAATAAAGTTCTGTAGGCCTGCACTTAAAAAAAGTTAAGAAAAGCTCAGCTAAATTTGTATATTTATTCTCCAAAGCTCTGAAACAGCTCAATTTTAAATATCAAACAAATACACTTACTTTGTATTTCCCACATACTTGAAGGCTGAAAATAGTGCTTCACATCAGGAATATGATTTCCATGTCACTCATCAAATACTTTTTGCCTTCAGCTATAAAAGTGCTTGTAGTCTTAGGAGTGCCATGCCCAAGTTTAATTGACTTCAAAGGACATCCATTCAATGAAAAGAAACCTGTGTTGGAAGGAGATTGTCCCAAGGCAAATCAATAAGGTCATTTTAGGGGCTCTAAATTGGAGAGCGAGTTTCTTCTAGTTCATTCTCTCATATGCATCTGAAAGCATACTTTTCTTGTGAAAAGTCTGTCCATTTTATTTCTTGTTTTCTTACATTATGTGTGAGTGTATGCGTGTGTGTGATAGGGCGAACTACGTTTTAATTTTAAAATAATAGTTAAAATTAAATTGGATTATTTGATGATATTGTTGGCTTAGCTTAAATGAGATCCACTGAAATTCACATTGAATTAATTAGGAATTTCTTTAAAATGATTGATTTTATAAATTTTTTGTTGTGTTAACAGTTATATTTATTGTTAATAAGTTTAGAGTAAGTCACTAATAAAATGTTGATTTGCTTCTTCCCCCATATTAGTCTATTCTTTCCAAATAAAAACATCTCATTTTGATATGGTATTTCAATTTGTATCATGAGAAAATCTAATTCACTTGATTTCTAGTTTGAATGGATCTTTAAATATTCATGTAGTCATATACAAATTAATGGTCCAAGTACTTGGATGCAAAAAGACTTGCAAATTCTTAAATATAAGATTATTTAGATGTGAAGTGATATTAGGAGCAAAAGTGTAGCAGTTGCTAGAGATTCATTAGGAACTATAAAAAGCTAGTACTGATAACTCTAAATATAACCTATATCATATGTAGGAGATTTGGATTAACATACATTATTTCAAGAAGAGGCCATGTCATATGGTCATCATATACATATTTATGAGATATTTAAGAATTAAATATTAAAGAATAAATCCTACAAGTCATTCTCAGATGTCCTTGCCATTCCTCAAAACAAATTATTCTTCTAAAATAGTAAGGATCCTTTAAAGGAACATTACAATAAAATGTTTCTTGTAAAGGGAAATGGTCCTTTCTACTTTAAATGTAGGTTTTTGCCCTTGATATGTAAGTCTGGGTTATTCATGACAAACTTGCCATGCCAATATTCACTGGTTTAACATAATGTTCTTACCATCTCACCTCATTGAGGTGAGACTATTTTCTTCTTACAGAGTAACTTACAGTGTTTGTTTCATCCATTTGGTGCTCACACACAAATAGCCTTGTCTATGGCATGAAACCTCTAGGCTCAGTGCAATGAGTCTTCCATTTCTCCAGACTCATGAAGTAGTACCCGCCTATGTCGAGCCAGTCTAGGTGGCAACTATCTTCTCAGTTCAAAAAAATGCTGGCCTGGATACATGATACAGAGAAGGCATTAGTTTTCTAGAGCAACCATAACAAAGTAGCATAAAATAGGTGACTTAAAACAACAGAAATTTGTGTTTTTTTTGTTTTTTTTTTACATTTCTGAGAACTAAAAGTCCAGAATTAGCAAGGCCATGCTCCCCCTGAGTCTCTGAGCAAAATCCTTCCTTGCCTCTTCCTAACTTCTGGTAATGGACAGCAATTCTTGACATTCCTTGGCTTGCAGCTGCCAAAGTCCAGTCTCTGCCTCTGTCATCACATGGCCATCTTTGCTCCACGTTCCCTCTTTGTGTCTGTCCAAATTTTCCATTTTTATAAGGATGACCATCATGTTGGATTAGGGTCCAGCCTAATTACCATGTCTTAACTTAGTTAAATCTGCAAAGATTGTATTTCCAAATAAGTTTGCATTTTGAGTTACTGGGAATTAGAATTCCAACATGTCTTCTTTTGGGGAATACAATGCAATCCATTAAAGAGAACAGAGTTTAAAACATATTTTCAGAAGTGAGGAATATACTCCTAGAATCAAAGGGCAGACAGAAGGGTTTTTATCTACTTTAGTTGATAACCCGACTTTTATATCTTTAATTTGAATTAGTTACATTTTTTTCTGAAGCCACATTATTTAGTATACAGTTTGGCAAAGAATGAGAATTCTAGTCGCTTTCATAAAATATAACATTGCTTATTGAATTCAAGCAAAAGTACAGTATATAATGAAATCAACAAAGCACCTGCTAGTCACTTTGTCTTTGGGGTCACTTGCATTTAAACAGGAGGGATCATCAAAAACAATCAGGCTCTGAAATTTTGTTTCACGTCGTATTCTCTATATATACACCTCAAACATTCACTCTTTAGGTTGTATTTCTTCCTTAGCCATTTCACCTCTATCTTCCTTTTACTGAGAACCCAAGAGCTTTGAATTGTGTTTATTCATCACGGGAAACAACAAAAAGCACTCTTTACAGTAGCATCTGTTTGTCAACAAATGGGTGTATTGTTTTTTCCCTTTCATTGGTCCATCTCTGCCTCACTGGCTGAATATATTTTGCTGTTACTGAATAGTACCTGCATATACAGTAATGTTTTCATGTGCCATAAAAGTCATTTTACCAGAAAGTGTCATTGATTTACTTGTGGCAATATAGGTTTCCTTGATTAAGAGTTTGACAAATCCCCATTGAAGCTGCATAATAAATCAATCTTTTACTGGAAAAGCCTGAGAGGGGGGTAAGTGAAGATGCTATACATTAATACCTGGGGGAGAGTCACTAACCTCTGTTCTCTGGTGATCAATCACCTCGGCTACGTTGTGCTGACAATGTCTGGAGGTCATCTGGTTAATGAGACAGCACTAGAAAATTCCTTCCCAGGATTACATTGTATCAGTCAATCATTAACACCCATATTAGACACCAAGATTCATTTGCTACTTTTAAGAGAAAGTTCTGTGCAATATATCCAGAGCAGATTAATGATTATAAGTGGATTACATAAAAACAAGAAAAATATGCAGTTGCTCTTAGGGTGCGTCCATTAGGAAGAATTAAACCAAGTCGACACTGTTGGTGAGATTGTAAATTAATATAGCCACTATGGAAAACAGAATGGGGATTCCACAAAAAATTGAAATTAGAACTAATATGATTCAACAATATTGTGTATACATCCAAAGGAAATGAAATCAGTATGTTGAAGAGATCTGCACTCCCATGTTTATTGCAACACTATTTACAACAGCCAAGATATTAAATCAACCCTTCAAACTAAGTGTTCAACACTAGATGAAAGTGTAGTATATATACCTAATGGAATACTATTCGGCAATAAAGAAATAATAAAATCCTGTCATTTTTGGATGGACCTTCAGGACATCATGTTAAGTGAAATAAACCAGACACAGAAAGACAAATACCACATGATCTCACTCACATGGAATATAACAAACAAACAAACAACAACAACAATGACAAAAGAGTTGATATCATAAAAGCAGAGTTAGAACAGTGGTTACCAGAGACTGAGGAAGGGACAATGGAGAGATTTATGTCAATGGATACAAAGTTACAGTTAAATAGGTGGAATAAATTCTGGTGTTCTATTACACAGCAGGATGGTGGATAACAGCAAGTTATTGTATATTACAAAACAACTAGAAGAGAGGCTTTGAATATTCTTACCACAAATCAATGATAAAGCATGAGGTAATGGGTATACTAAGTAATCTGATATGATCATACAACATGTATATGTATTGAAATATCAAATTATAACACATAAATATGTACAATTACAATGTGCCATTTTAAATCAATAAGTAAATAATACAAATCTCCTAAACCAGAAAAAAAAAATACAAGTTGGCATAAAGTTTTTGTTTCCTCTCAGTGTCTTTCTTAAACACATTTTCATGGTGTCATAAGGTAGGAACACAACAATTGAGAAATTATATTACTTAAAAAATGATCAATAGTGGAAATATTAACATTTGATTGAGATTGTAGACATTGTTTCTCAAATGTTGAAATCCATAACATAGCTATTTGAAAATATATCAGAAATATGTTGAAAACATATCAGGAATATGTGTATATTGAAAACATAAAAAATGAATTTAAAAGGAGAAAAAAGTATTTATTTTGCAAAGTCCTTTCTCTTCTTTCTGTTTTTAGCTATTAGCTGCAGAAATTAATTGAAATGAATATTTTTCTCTTGTGAGGAAACAGAAGTGAAGAAGGAGTTGTGCCCAGTGCACATTCAGCTTGTGTTTTTAATCTCAAATGAAATAGCAAATTATTTCACTTAATTTCTTTAAAACAAAATAACAGAAATTATTCATTTTTTTGCTCAGAAACTGGCAAGTACACATTCAAAAACTGTTTTTTGGATGGATTCAAAACTCATACAAAACTGATATTCGTCGTTGGTCTTTATAAAGAAGAAGAAGGCTGGAGAAAAAAATTATTAGTATTTTTACCTGATATCATTAATTTATCTGAGATAGTGAAATGTACATATATATCCTATATAAATGTCTATTTTTCTATAACTGACTTAGGCTAATGAAATAATATTAGTTTTTATGTAGGCTTTTATAGCTTTCAACTTGTAACTTTGGTCATGCTTGCCTGGTAATTTTAATCGTTTTCTTTTGAAAGTGCTTGGATGACACATCTAATTGAAGTATTTCCTGTTCTGTATTATATTTATTTATTTATAAATTTAATTTCTCCAAAATAACTTGAGTTTCCAGCAAACACTGATGTTGTCATGTTCACTTAAATACAATTTATTTGTAAATAATCATAATTCATGTATGTTAATATTTATTGCATATCAAAAATGGCTTACAAAATATAGCTCAATTCATAGTACTGCAGCCTTTACTATATTTAAAATATTTTTAAAGATGCTTCTATTTCAGTGGTATCATTTCTTATGATTAATAGGTATCATGAATGAATTTTAAGTTTCATAACTTTTGTGAGATGCTCTTCACGGAAGCCTTTTGAAAATATGTTTTCTACTTTTTGGATACAGATGAATTCTTTCATATTAACCTTGTTATTTTTGTGTACCTGTGTTAAAATTCTGTGTACATCATGCAACCTAAAACTAACCTAGTAACCTGATGGATTATATGATCCCTGTGGCAGGTTTTCTTTATGCAAAGATAGCTGCACAAATTTCAGTCATCCCACAGGCTCTTCTGCCATGTGACCTTACCACTCCCCCAACAAGTGACTCAGATTGCTTCCCTTTGCAGCCCTGCATCTTGCCTGGCCATCCAAACTCACTTGTTACCAATAGAATGGGGCAAATATGACACTGAATACTTCCAAAGTTAGGTAAGAGAAAGTCTTGCAGCTTCTTTCTGCCTTCCTCTCTTAGAACCCTTGCTTTCTGGACATTCCCTTTTTAGATGCTCTCTTGGAACTCAACCACCATGTTTTGAGTAGCCTAAGTTATATGAAGGGGTGTAGGCATATTACATTCAACAGTCTCAGCTGAGCCAACTTCCATGTTATGTTGGCCCAGGCATCAGACATGTGAGTGAAGAAGCCTCCAATGATACTGATCCCTAGTTCTCTGAGATGTTCCGAGCTCTTTCAGTCTTTCCAGCTAAGATCTCAAAGATTGTGGAACAGAGATGAGCCAACCCACTGAATTCTTTGGAGACTTCTGACACACAGATTCTATTTTTGTGCTATATCACTAAGTTTGGGTGGTTTATTACACACTATTAAAGAATTGGAATACTTCTCAATAAATAAATATTTGATATTCTCAGATACCTACACCTGTAGAATATTATATATAATTTAATGGAATTTTTATACTCATGTGTGAAATTTCCTAATATATTTTAAAAATTGACTAAATAAGAATGTAAATTACATGTAGGACAATAACCTAAGACTGCCATATTATTACCACCATATTAAACAAAATAAGTCATAACTGGATGAACTAATTCTGTAGTCAGGAGGTTCAAACTTGTTCTTTAGGAAAAAGAATACTAAGTATATAATTTAACTCAAATCATTTAAATCCTGAAACCCTAATATCTAATTTAAAAAATTAATATTGTGTTATATTAAAAATAAGAGCTCTGCATTTATTGAAGCATACTGTCTTTTGATTTTCTATATTTATTTTCTAGTTTATTTACTTGGTTACGTAAACACTGTTGTACTTAATCCATTTTTGAGGTTTTTGCAAAGAAATGTAAGTTTCTTTCTCAACTGTATTGCAATTATGCATTCTTTAGTTAAGAAAATAGCAGAATCTTAAATATGATAATATAGATTGGAATAAATCTGGTCATATAATTTTTTCCATTTCAAAGACATATCAATCTTGGAAGAAAGCAATAAAATAATAGTAAACACTTAAGTAGTACAGATTATTAGGCAGATATCTTTCCCAATTTTTACTACATACCTATAATAAAGGGATACTATAATATGGTACTTTTTCTACCTTTGATTTTGCAGAAGAGAAAACTGAGAGACAGTTTACCTCAGTTTGCTTTTAAGTACTGAAGCTAGGATCCAACTGAGCTTTTAAGCTCTACACTCTACTGACTGATATGGTTTGGCTCTGTGTCCCCACCTAAATTGCATCTCAAACTGTAATCCCCTAATCCCCAGGTGTCAAGGGAGGGACCTGGTGGGAGGTGATTGGATCAAGGAGGTGAATTCCCCCATGCTGCTCTCATGATAGTGAGTTCTCAAGAGACCTGATGGCTTTATAAGTGTTTGACAGTTCCTCCTTTGCCTGCCACCATGTAAGATGTGCCTTTTTCCCCTTCAGCCATGATTGTAAGTTTCCTGAGGCCTCCTCAGCCATGCAGAACTGTGAGTCAATTAAATCTCTTTACTTTATAAATTAGCCAGTCTTGGGTAATATCTTTATAGCAGTGTGAAAACAGACCAGTATACTGCCTCTACCGAAGTTTCCTGCACAGGAATGGTTTTCTCTTGCCTCTACAGAGGGTCCTACCAAGGTTTCTAGCAAGGAATGAGTCAGGCAGAATTTCATGGACAACTCAGTTAAAATGCATTTAAAATGTTTATAGGTTCTCTTGCAATCATTTTAGCTTTTATTTTATTCTAGACCTTAAAAACTAAACTATTGAATTGATTTGAGGTTAAAAACTTGAAGCTAGTGGATATCTTGTTTATATAAAAGTTACATATTTAAAACATGGAAATTTCCTTTTTTGGTTTGTGACTTTATGCAAATCTTACTTAATGTAGTGAAGAAAAGACCAGAAATTATATTTCAAAGGACAAAGAAACCCAGGAGACAGAAGGTATCCAGTCAGCAACCAAATGAGGGGCACCTGTGCTTTGAAAATGTGTTCATTTGTTCTTCCCACATAGCACCACGACCTGCCTAGTACGCAACAATTCAATGCCTGAGAGATTTCACACCTGAACTTCTTTCTCACTGGTCCCACTCCATATGCACTTCACCTTGTACACATAGCTTCAGTAATTACTGCTTTGTCAACATGTAAAATCTTCATGAAAAGGTTTAAAATAATTGCAATCTGTTACTAGGACTCTTCTATATCTTTTCACACCCTGTGCTTACAGCATTTCTTTATAGCTGATCTTGTATATTTAATAGACAATATAAAATGACATATTCAGCAAAGTGACCATTTTTACTATTCATATTTTAAAAACTGAATTAATAACCAGGTCATGAAACTTCAGAAGAAATGAAGTGACTAAAGCCATTAAAACAAAGCTCCATCTTTAATACAAATTATGTGAGGCCAAGGTATGAATACTATTATTAATATCTTAACTCTATCAATTTGGTAGAAGATTTTTAAAAGTTTATTCGATAGTTGCAGATTTCTGTCTGTCGAAATCTCTCAGCCCTTCACCAAGTTCTTCATTTTCTTCTTTCTCCCATACCAACAACCTCCAATTTATGGAAAACCTCTCTTTGAAGGAAAGAGAAATCAGTAAGACTTGATTAAATCTTGAGTAACACTTTGGTTTCCAGAAGTCAGAATTGACTCTTGAATTTACTAACCACAGCAATCCTCCAGAAATGGATAGCATGTCCAGAAGTGTAGTGTTAGGTTCAAACTTACTTAAATATGTGTTTCCCCTTTCTTTTCTTTTCCCTATATGCTAAGAATGCTTATGGGCATAAACCAGTTAACTTTAACTCTCTACAACTGTACTAGAGTCTGGTGTGCTATTCTTCCAGTGTCACCAGCACAAATTTCAACCATTTTTTAGTATCTTAAAGATCTTTCTTTTCTCTTGACCTTTCACATGTTCCTTTTAACATTGTTGTTTTCACCCCAGGCTGTGCCAAAACTTGATAAAGTGTTTGAAGATGATGATTATGACTCTGTACCATGGACAATACTGGAGAAACCTATGCTTGCTATCAGAGATGCTGTGGGATAAAATGATAATAAATAAGGTCATCTAAGCCTTGGATACCAGAACTCTCAATCTGGAAATGCACTTAGAGAATGAAATTTATGATAAGAGCAGAGTCGAAATGGGGCAGAAAGAGGGAGCAATTGGACAGAATACTGAGCATTGGAGTTGGAGGTATCACCCTATTTTTTGATTATTTAAGATGGGAGAATTTAAAAATTAGACTCAGTTGGGAATTAAATACCACCCTTGATAATTTATACCAATGAATGGCCTATGTATTTGAATGAAAGACACTCATGTGCTAAAATACTGAAAGAAAAATTGGTTATATCTCAGTGGTAGAACTATAAAATATATCTGTAATAAATTTCTAAACAGTTACTTCTGAATTTATTTTCAATTTATTCTAGAAAGAATAAAGGCAAGATAAACACACTGAGATCAATAACATTAGTATCTCTCACTTGCCATTAAATGACAATGAAATTTGGCTTGAAGTTCCCTGAATGTCAAAGCAAAGCAAGAAACACATTCAATGTAACAGTCTTATATTTTTACATAAATACTATTTTCTGCTGATAAGATATGAGCACAATTTCCTCCATTTAGTAAAAGCACTCTGAGGACATCTGTAACACCATGAATAATATTTCTGTTGTAGACACAATGACAGAGTTCAAGGCAATTCAGTACATACATATAGAAACATTTTTGTGTATTACTGCTACAGTAGATTTTCAATTTTTCTGTGCTCTCTGATAACCCTAAGCCAATTACAAGTGTTTTAACAATGCTATCATCATTACTTCATATTTTTATAGAAATTTACAATATTGTTGGAAATAAAAAATCAAGTACTAAGGATTTTTGTTTGAATGCTGACTTTGTATTGGGTGAGGAGCAAAAAAGGGAAGCAATTCAGGCATGACCTCTGGTCAGGCCCTATATCTGTTTATTTACCTGTTTTCTGGCTCACTTATGTTTCCTGATCTGTGTTATCTCACCTACAATCACAAATATTTGTTGGTCTCCATTTCTAATTTTGGTATCTGTCTCAAATACATTTTGGATCTCTGTGGTCCCAGAGGCAAAGCTTGTACCTGCACTTTGTTGCATTTGTGAAAAATCCTGGCACTTAACTTCTCTGACAGTTGATGATCACTAACTCATGGAGGCAGAGAGAAGGAAAAACAGAAAGTGAAAAAGGAAATACAGAGAAGTCTAAGGTAGACTGGGTACAGGAGGAAAGTGGGAGAACTCCCTCCCATCTTATTAGTTCACTTAGCTCTAGTTAACCTGGGAGCCTGAAAAAGGAGGTTAGATTGTTATGCTGAATTCACAGCAGTTTCTTCAGAAGGTGAATTAAGCCTGTTCAAATTTGAAAATCTATAAGGAACGCAGGTGTTTTTTGGTTAAACTCATATACCTCTAAGAAGCAATTTGAATTCTTCATAAAATTTGGCTAAATTGTGTAAGTTGTTCAAGCTAAGTAATCATATTTAATAATAATCAAATAATGTTAATAGGAGTTTGCTTTAAAGGAAGAACAATAACAAAAATAAAACAGACAACACAACAGTAACAACAAAAACTAATGGTCAGAGGAGGAGATATTAAAAATATCTGATGATTTCAAATTGACAGTAGTGAGCTAAGGAATCTGGTAGTAGACAACTGGAGTATTTGCATCCATGGCCCATCCAGCAGAATCCCAGCTATATAGAGTTCAAAGCTTTTTGTTTTGGGTTAAGTGAAGGTTGCCAGGTGGAGGTAAGGAGGGAGAGTGCTAAGTGAAAATGCGATATTACCTGCATGCGTTTTATTAACAGTAGCAGTTCTACTGTCCAGCCCACCACCACTGGATTGCCCTGTGTGTAAGTCTAATTATTAAACCCTATGTCTTGTTCACTGGCTCCAGGTCCCTTCTTTGGCCTCTCCAACATGGTACTGTACATACCAAGTCAACAGGGGTGTAGTATGACAATAGTGCCAGGGACAGCTCCTGGACTTCATGGGAAAAAGGAGTGGCATGACAACACTATAGTTAAAAAGGACCTCACTGGCTGCTGTGTGGGGATAGACTGGCTGTGATCAAGAACAGAAGATGGAGATAGCTTAAGAGATTATTGCAGAATTTCAGGTAAAATAAAAATGGTAGTTTGGATTAAAGTAATCAAGGAAGAGGTGGTAAAAAGTGATCACAGTCAGGACACATTCTCAAGATGGAAGCAAGGGGAATTCCTGATGATTCTGATGTGGGAAGTTAATGAAACAGAGGAATCAAACATGAAAAATTCAGAGGAAATGCACTGTGCAATCAGTTTTAAAGTTAGCACATTAGGCCAAGATGTTTCTGGCATCATCATAACAATCATATCAGTGACTTTGCCTTAATTTTTTGGCTCAATCAAGTGTTTTATGATTCATCCATGTAGATGAATATACCTAGAGTAGATTATATCTTATTACTTAATTTATTGTTCAGCTATCAAGAAGTCTGAAAGGTCTGAGATTTTAGACTACTTGTAATCAGTTGGCATATCTCAGTTCATGAATGCTCCTAGAATACACAAAACTCCTGGGTCAGAGACAAAGAACTTTATTACTCATGGCATAATAAGCAACGTGTGCGTTAATGTATTTTTCTGGTACTCTGAGCTTCAATTTCCAGAGGGTGACAAGAAGAGGGCCATAGGCACCTGCATGCATAGTGGATTGTGCTACCAGAAGGAAACCCTGAAATTATGAAACACAAATCTTTTATAATGGGAAACCAGCATGCCTGCTTTAACCTGGACAGGGAGACATCATTTTACTCCACAATAAACAGATCGGCCTTTTGCTCTCGGGGAAGGCAGTACATGTCTCTTTCATGGCTATAAGCAAATCTGCCCTTTGCTCCAGGGTGAGACACTGTATATTTCAAAGCTGCTGACTATACGAAGGTTCTTGAAATTATAGTCCAGAAAAAAGGGTTTTCAGCGTCTCCTTCGCAAAGTGTACAGAAAAGCAAAAGACCTATAATCATCTCCCAGCAATGTGTATAACAATTTTTTTTCTAAACTTACTAGATGTTTGAGTGATTTTCAGACTTTTGTACTATAAGTAATACTGCTGAAAACATTTTTTCATTCTATTTTTGTAGAGACAGGGTTTTAGTATTTTGCCCTGGCTTGTCTCAAACTCCTGGGCTCAAGCGCTCCACCTACTTTGGCCTCCAAAAGTGCTAGAACTACAGGTGTGAGCCACTGCACCAGGCCTGAAAACATTCTTATACATGTCCTCTGGTTCATGTGTACAAGAGTTTTCTAGTATCTGTTCTTAAGAGGTGAATTACTAGATTGTATTTTCACCAGCAGTATATAATTATTTTCATTGCATTTCATCTTCAGTAATCCTTTACACGGTCAAACTTCTACTTTGGTCAATCTCATGAGTGTAAAATAATATCTGAACTTAGATTTAATTTTTATCTCTTAATTTTAAAGTTATCTGTTGTTTTTCTTTTGCTTCTGAAAAATTACGTTTATTATATATCCCATTTTTAAATTCAGTTATCTTTTTCTTAATTGGTAAGTATGCTAATAAGTATGTTATGGATACTACTCTGTCAATTTTATGTGTGTATGTGTCTTCCAGATTGGGGGTTTGTTTTGAAAATATCTTTGATATCTTTCGAAGAATGGTCTTACTTTCCATATGGTTTATTTTTAATGTAATTAAAATTATTACTATTTCCTCTTACAGTGTTGTTTGCCATATAGTTAAGAAACCTGTTACTAGTGAGGTCATAAATGTTTTTTATTAATGTTTTATTAATTTTTAACTGTTTGGCTTCTTTACTTTTTCCACTTGGGATAAATTAGCTTTTTGAATCTGAGAACTGGTGTCCTAACCCTAACCGTGACCTAGGGGTTAAGGCCCTTAAAAGCATGTGTACTGTATTCCAGCACAGATCTTGTACACACAGAAGCAGCACTGACTGCATCATCTCCGGACCATTTAATTGATTCTCCTGCTTTGCCCCCATATGTATGGATATTTCCAAAGATTTAGTACTTTATCCCCAGTTCTTTACTTATCAGTGGAAAATTGACATCTTGATCACAAAATTTTAGATCACCTGTAATTCTTAACTGTAGCTCTGGTGTCTTTTATACTATCTCCATGTCCTATACTGCTGATAGAACACTTCAATTCAGATGACTCCCTCCTGAAACGTCAAAGATTCGCCATGCTTCTTTTTTCAAAAAGTCATTATCTTTCCAAAAACAAGTGCCTTTTTCTGTCTCTCTAAATCTTATAAATAATGCCAGTATTCTCCAAGTTACCCAGGCTCCAAGCTGAGTGTCAACTTTTACTTTCTCATTTTGTGTCTTATTTCCTTCTGTATCATTCCTAACTATGTTTTGGTGTTCATAATTTCTTCTGTATTATGATGACAGCTTTCCAAGTGGTCTCCCTGCTATGGAAATCCCTCTCTACTTCAACCTATCCTACATAGGAGAAGTGAATACACTTCCTAAAGCATTATTATGATGGTCTGCTTCTCAACCACCACTTTAAACCTACAATTAAGCCTCATAATCACAAAATAAAGTACAAACTTCTCTATTACAATATCTGGTGCCTATCATGATTTAGCTGGCTTAGCTGTCATTCTAACTTTACAACAAAACTGTTATTGGGTAGAAAAACCTGTTACTAATTTTCTCCATAATTGTGCATCTCTTCACCCCACTTACACACACGCGCGCACACACACACACACACACACATGCTCACGTGTTTTTTTTATTTTGCCTTAACAATCCATTTTTACTCTACTGCCCTTGCAATAGGAAATCCTTGACCATGGACCCAATTACCATCCGTTCCTTTCCTTCTTTGGTATGTTTTTTCATTACAGCTAGATTAGAACTAAATTAAGATCACTTCATGGAGTTAAAGAGTAATTTTCCATAGAGATTCTCTTTGTTTCAAATGTCATAGAATGGTCAGCCATACTTAAATCAGAACGCAGAAACATGGTCTATGAGCTCAATGAAAAAAAATTGAACGTGATCCACAGTTGGGGAATCAGGCACAGATAGACATTTTTGAGAAATGCGGCACCCATGATGGAAGCCAGAGTAAAATGAACAACTAGACTTTCTATGGGATGAGTGATATAAACATCTAACAAAATGTACCAGAGCATACAGAAGGGACTAGATTCCAGTTGCACTGTGAAGCTATGTTTGTAACCCTTTCTCACTCCAACCCCTTCTACCATTGGTAGGTCTGTTCTCTCCTGGGTTATTGGTACACACTAGGAAAAAGAGGGTGGTTGGCAAAAATGTGTGCTATGTACTGTATCTTTCACATAATCACACACAGGAATAGGGGTTGTGGATTTAGCAAAAAAGCAAAACCCCAAAAAACCCAAAAGAACTTTGGGTTAAATTTGAATTTCAGTTAAATAATGAATAATTCTTCTTCTAGTATAAGTATGTTCCAAATATTGCATAGGATACAATTGTCCTAAAAAATTATTACGCTATGTATATATATTTTAGTATAAATATATTTTCGTATACATTTTAGTGTAATAGAAGTATATACATATTTTAGTGTACATATATCTACAAAATTGTACACTGAAATATGTATATACTTATAATGTATGTATATACTTATATATACATTTATATACTAAGACATATGTACACATATATATACACCAAAACATGTATATACTTATACATGTGTAATAGATACACACTATATATACACACACAGAAAGAGAGTATATACTCTGATTAACCTGTTAAATTTAAGTTTCAGATAAACAATGAATCCTTATTTAGTGTATCTCAAATATTGCATGGAATATACTAAAAACAATGAATTGCTTATCTGAAATTAAGATTTAACCTTAACTGGAGTCTTGTATTTTATTTGTCAATATTACAGAAGCATTGGCTGATTCCCTGCTGGGTGAAGTGAGGAGGATGGGCCTCTGACTGATGTGCAGGGCGTAAGATGTGAGCTATCAGCAGAAAGTCAGCAAGAGCAGCAGGCAACAGAGCAGGGGAACCATAGAGCTTTAGAGGAGGCTTTGATTACATGTGAGCAACACCCCCTGGATCCTACTAGTGCAGGGCAGTCGGATTGCAAAAAACAGCCAAGGGCTTCTGAAGCATTGCCTCCTTTTGCATCACTGAGACAGAATCCTAGGAGTCATAATGAAACTATGGGGCTAATTTGCCTTTAGAGTAAACTATTACCTTATCTTCAAAGATAAGCACCCTGAAGAGAGCAAAGAGACTCTTTTTATTCAGAGCTTGTTTAGAGAATGAGAGTCAGCCACCATCACTTGCCTTTGAGAGTCAAGACAGGTAGAGAGGAAAGTTCTATAGTGAAAATGAGGAAGGCTTCAGACATGCCTTGATTGGAGGCATTGACATGAAGAAGCTGACAGTGGACTAACTAGAAGCAGGGGAACTTATGTAAATGATTTAAAAAGATTAACTGTTTCTGATTGATCCTGAGTTGTAAGTAGGACAAAAAAATAGTTAAGCTGAAATCCCTTTATCAAGTTCTGATTGTATCCAATTGTTGTTAAAGTTGTTGTTTGCTTCCTGGGCTGGTTGCTGCAGAGTTTGTGGGTCACAGTTCTATTTCATATATGATCTGATGATTGTTCAGTTGTATATTTAGTCTGTCAGTATGAATGTATTAAGAATAAAATTAGAAAATCTATTTAAAGCTCTTGGGCAGTATCAAGCACAGCATAGCATTCCATAAAGCATTGCTATTGTTAATAATAATAATGAAAATAATATTATTAGGTCTATATTCTAAACAGACCGAGGACACTGAGAAGCCTAGATACAGTGAGACTGGCCAGTTTTGTTTCCTAGAGAGTGTCAAATACGACTTGCATTGGCATATAGGAAATTGTCAAAATTTTTATAGGTCAAAATTGTTTAAATATCTACGATTTCTAATCACTCCTCTATCTAACATTAATTAGAATTTATTATGGCTCATTGTATATATTAAAAGTTATATAAAAGCCTATACATTCACCTTAGAATGTTTATTAACAATAGCCTTCCTTTTATACTGCCTCAGCCTAATATTTCATTCAGTGAAGAAGTCAAGGTTTTGGGAGCAAGATATGCATAATTACAGAGGGAGTGATAATTACATGGAATGATTAGCATAGTGCAGTTGTTTTAAAAGGGAATAAATCAATAAACATAAGGAGAGGTTATTTACATCACCTTAGTGTTCCTAAAAATCAGAACATCTTCGAAGGAGTAAAACGTTTGAATCTCAATCACTTGCTTGCTGTGGTATTTTGCAAAATGTAGAGAGAAGTGCTGCATAAAAGAATTAAGTATTTGTAAGTTTAAAGAGTTAGTTGATTTGCTTTCTGCTAAGCTCAAGAACGGTTTGAAGAACTCTCAGCTCCAGGTCTAGGTTGCTTGCTTTCTGTAAGATCCTAATATGAAGTGAGCCCAGTTATTGCCTACTTAATAATTTGCATATAATCACCAATATTATTTGGTGATGTTGCTTGTAGGTCTATTTTTATGTAAATGAGATGCAGAACAAAACAACTCTACAATGAGCCTAATGGCATTGTTCAGGTTGTATATCTAATTGCTCTCATTACCCACTTCACTTTCACACACTTAGGTAAACTGGGTGGGGTGGAGGCCTGCACACTTTATCTTACAAAGCTGTTTAAATTTTAGTGAATGAATGACATAGCACCGTGATTTCAGAAATTGGGTTTATTGGCTCTGAAATGAAATAAGCATTATAGGATGACTGTAGGTTGCTTTTCCCAGACATCGTCATTCACTGTGTTAATGATGAGAACTGCCTGAGGGATCAATTCAATCCACCTTTTTAATATATTGCTAGTATATGTAAAAATGCTATATATATTAGTTGTGCTGAACCCCTATTAACCTCAATAGGGAAGGCACTGGGTTCAAGAGGTACAAGAGGCCAAAGAAGAGACCCAGAGCCAGCAAACAAGACGTGGGGTTTTGTAAGGGGTGTACATACAGGAGAGAGAGACTAGTGTCGGTAGGCTGGACAGGAAAACCCCTTATGTACAGAAACAGTTCGGTGGTGGCAGGCTGGATAACATATCTGCCTTCCTACAGTCCAGTGGCAAGCTGGGCAGCAGAACCACAACCACTTGCAATCATCATGCAGTTTATATAGCATTTTCACTTAACTTCTTCCCCCTAACCTCTTCCTCTACTTGGCAACCTTAATTTAACCCAAAACTCAGAACCTGAATCCTCTGTATAACCCATGTTCCATAGGACAGGACAGGGGCTCAGATGTTCCTCATAGACAAGGAATGAATCTATGTGTTGGCCATTCCAGGATTCCCTATCTCAGAACACATGTTCAAGTGCATCTGCCGTACAAGATCATTCTAAAGGTATGCTTACATTATTGCTATCAGGTGATTTACCCTACAATACTCAATACTCAAACTTTCTTGCCACTCATCTTTGTAAGAAAACTCTTGCTTTCTGATAGCTAGCTGTAAACACACGCATTAATAGTGACTAAACCTGAATTCAACTGGTACTTTGTTTTAAAACTACAAAAGAAAATTCCATAGGGTAAATAACTTTCTAGATATTCAAATATTTCAGCATAGAAATTTCTTTATCATAATTAAGCTTCATTATTCTAAAAATCCGGGCATGTTTTGTGTATGCTAATGTCACCCTTAACCTCTTCTATATTTCCATATGTAAGAGAAAAGTAAACTTTCCCAGTTCCTCAAAATGTTTCTTTAAAGACTTTATGGTCTTAAGAGAATTGTTTGGCTTGAGTACAAATACCACCAAGCTTTTATTAAAGTGCCTTTTACACTGTAGTATTTTAATGTAATCAGGACAGAAGTCAAGATATAGAGACTAGTAAATAACTTAATGTCTTACAGTGGATCTCTGCTGTGATTGCATATAATCTCAATTATTATATGTCCAGCAGATGGATGCTTAGATAGTTGGATAAAACTTCTATTTGAACAGCTTTTGAAAAAAAAAAAACCTCAAATATCAGAGAACATTTCTTCTTTTGTCATTTATTTCCCATGAAATTACTGAAATAACCTGGGATCTAATTGCAAAGATTCAAATTCATTTAAAACATACTAATTAAGAGGTAGTCATAATGCCTTTTAACTGTTTCCATTTACTCTCCCTTAATTTTATAATTACAAAAATAACACTGAGTGCAGTGAATATAAAACTAACTGCAGAACTTCTCAGGATAATCTTCAAGGCTTTTAGCAGCCTTAAGCCATATGGGTTTTGCATATATGGTTCCAAAATGGCTCTTATCCATATACATTTATGGAGAAATCTTAAAAAAGGAAAATATATTTGGGTAATGTTAAGGACAAGTGTTAGCAAGTATGAAACAGAGTTTGCCACAGGCCAGATATCATCCATTTGTAAGCCACTCGGTATAGGCTTGCCTTTTGTGGGATCAACTTGTATTAGTTCAGCAGTAGTCCTAACTACAAACAAACAAAGAGACAAAAAAGAGCTTTTTATGTTTTGGCTTACTCCTCAAATTTAAACCCACTATAAAATCCTCTTAGGAGAAGTACTGTTTCTTATTAGAATCATATAGCTGACACCATGTGTGCCCCCTCCTGATACCTAAAGATATTCCTTTAGCAGAGCTATGGGAATGATCCCCCGGTGTCTTATGTGTGTTTCTGAGACCTTCAGAAAATGTCCTGGGTGTTTGAAGTTGCCATGGTTCTCTTGCAAATGCCTGGGACTCTACTTTCCCCAGATGTAGCCAGGCCAGAAGCCAGTGACTAAGTGGTTCTTGGGAGAAGAAGGGAGGCAATACAAGTTCCCTTGTCTGAAAAGTGACCACTCCAGAGCCTCCAGCAGTAGGGACAGGCTGAGGCTGCTTCTTCACCTGAAATTGCAGCTTTGCTTGGTTCTTTCCCTTCCTTTCTGCTCCCCACAGTTTATTTTCCTTAGACCTTTGACTCAGGGTTTGCTTATCAGATAAACTACCTAAGACAAATTGCATTTGTGCCTCTCCTACTGTGTTATATAGAAGTTTGAACAATAGTTATGAAATGGATAAATACTAGTAAAGTGGCTAAAGAAGAGCTCATTGGTCCAGGAGATTCAAGTAAATTTGATCATTTTATGGTTCTTTCCTTTCTCCCTTCCTTGACGGAATGACTTGTTGTGGTGAATGACTATAAATTCTCAGAAATCATACAATCTACTATGGGATACTCAGCAGCGAATTCTAAATTTAGGGTGTGTGTAGGGGGACACAGGGAACATAGAGACATTTTTACCATATTGAGCAAATCTTAGTTTCTAGGATTCTACAATATATAGTTCTTTGTCACTGAATAAAATAACCATGGACAAGATTTTTGGAACAAATGATAGCATGAAAGCTAGCGTCAGTAGCTCAGTGACCCACCCAGGGAAGGAGAGTAACAGCAAGATGGTCTACAAGAACCTGAATAATGGTAATGTAGATAATGTAAATTAAAATATCAAAATTACATTTTTTCAATTTTAAAGCTTTAATTTAAATTTGAAGTGAAATATGTTCACATGGAAGCTAATTTGTTTGCCATTATGATGAGCTTCTATAATTTTATGCTGCATAATTACATTTAGCTCCATTTGAGGAAATAGAAACTTATAATAAAACACAAACATAATTATAATCTTAAGAACTTTACAGTCCTACACTATATGATTATTATCTGTGCATGGAAGGTAGATTTTTTTATTTTATTTTTTTAGGAGTTTATTTCATTTTAAAAGAAAACAACATTTTCAAATAACTACACATGAGATTTTTAATGATTAAATTGTCTGTCATAATTCTTGACCCTAGTCAGTAAGACACAATAATTAATGAATAAGTTAGTTGCTTTTAATGTTTCCAGTTTAGTGATATACAACTTACAGTGTCTCGGAATCTTTTAGAGTTATGTCTAGATGAGCAGGCATCTGATATATTGCTTCTTTGGTAAGAGTATAATAGCTAAAGAACAATTACTAGCTTTGTGAGGATGGCATTTTATCAATGGAACTTCCATTAAGTTAGCCTTCCATCTTGTTAATGCCATGCTCTTTTTTCAGGATCTTGACATCATTATAATGTGTCAGTATAGCGGGGGATAATGTACTTTTAAAGTGCCGTAGATATAAATGTGTATTCCTGTCTTTGGTAAATTAGCATTCAAAGCTTTCTTGCTGCAGTCATTTTAAGGACTACATGAGAATACTAAATACATGAGATATAAAAAGTATATCACTTTGACAGGAAAAAAATACTAGCTAACCAACTGCTTGTTAACGTTCACTCTTTACATATGGTATCCCTCAAAAAGTAGTTTTTATGTGTTTCTTATGGTATAGTCAGCATTCTCTTCACTTGTCCTAATGGGAAAACTTTATCGGAATTAAATTGAATATTCATAAAGATGGCATTTTAAATAGCTATTTCCTGTATACAAGGAGTCATTAGTTAGAAAATAAATATTTTTTAAAAAGGAAATCCTCTTTATTCTTATCTGATTTGATTTCAGGTATTCTTGTGGGAAGTGGTTAGAATTAGGAACTATAAATTGTAGTAAAACTGTTTTCTTGAATAAGTATAAAATGTTATTGAAAGTGCTTATGCCTGTATAATGTCAAAAGGAGACATTGAGAATTCAGGCAAATTGCCAATTTTTTGATTGATAGGGCTACAATTGACTGATTTGATAGATTACTTTTTCTTCTAAGGAGTTGTCCAGTTGTTTGATGAAGCTGATCAAATCTGTAAACTCTGTAAGTAATATATTACTGAATTAGGAAAATATGAATGCCCCCTTAATAAATCTTAGTACAAAACTCTTTACCAGTTAATTTCATATACTATAACTCTAATTATAAGGTGACTGTCTTTTGATGTCTTCAAAATGGTTAAACATAGTTAAAAATATTATCTTACCTGTTTGGAAATAAAAATTACAGAAAAATTTTCTCACTTAAAAATGAAAGTTTACTGTCTTCTTAAATTCAGCATATCCCCTCCAGTGTTTTTCTAGTGGTTTCTTTAGTTGTCAATAAATATATTAGATCTCCCTACACTCGTAAAATTTCTCAGATTTTTTACAATTCTGTAGGTACCAGTGAAGAATATAAAAGACAACAAATTCAAGTATTCCAAGGCAATAGTGGGAGGATTTTTCATATGGAGGAGAGGTTTTTAGGCTTCAGAGTCTCAACCCTTATTTCTTTTCTTTTTCTTTTTCTTTTTTTTTTTTTTTATGAGGTGGAGTCTTGCTATGTTCACCCATGCTGGGGTGTAGTCACGCAATCTCAGCTCACTACAACCTCCGCCTCCCATATTCAAGCAATTCTCCTTCCTCAGCCTCCCAAGTAGCTGGGATTACAGGCACACACCACTATGCCTGGCTATTTTTTTATTTCTTATTTTCAGTAGAGATGGGGTTTCATTATCTTGGCCAGGTTGGACTTGAACTCCCGACCTCAGGTGATCTCACTGCCTCGGCCTCCCAAAGTGCTAGGATTACAGACTTGAGCCACCACACCCGGCCTCAACCCTTGTTTCTAAGAGTCCTTTTGAAGCAGCCTCATTGTTTGGAGTGACACCCAGAGTTCTTGGTCTCACGGTCAAGGAAATCAAGGATGCGGACACACCAAGGGTGAGGTTTAGAGCAGAAATTTAATAGGAGAAAGAAAGAGAACAGCTCTTTGTTACAGACCTCCTTATCTTTGTTTGCAGCTTGATCTTCCAGGCTGCTTTCTGTTAGAAAATAAGTGATTTCTTGGGCCGCTTTTTGTTAGAAGGGAAGTTCTGCTGAGGACTCTTTGCCCTCACTTTCTGCCTAAATAATTTCTTTCTACCTCCTGTATCACTTTCTCTTTTGGAAGTATCTGAGATATTAATCACTGCTGGGCAAATTGACTGGAGGAAAGGGCAGCTATGGAGTTAAACTATAGTACTTGCCCAAGATGCAGAACTCAGCAGAGTAATGCTCCTCTGCCAATATTTCAACCAAAGGAAAACACAGAACCCTTCTCTTAATTTATTGTAGCACAACTGAGAGCAAGCTAGAAGACATAACCACAGCTCCAGTAAGGGTACACATATTACAAAGAGAAAATGAGGATTTATACTTTAGATTTAATATTTCCCTGCTGAGGACTCTCACTGGAATGTCCAACTCTCTACTGCTCTTTGGTTTCTGGTTCACTCATAGTGGAAGAAGCATCTAACCTGTGTCACTCAGGACTACTCTCAAGCATCTCGAGATTTAGAATTTTAGAGTACAGTGATTCAGTTAAGCAAACAACAAGTAGTACTATTTCCCATCTATTAAAATCTATCTTCCACATGGCTTCCTGTGTGTTTACTTATTGCCAAAACAGACTAACATTTGAATGCAGAGCACCATATCTAACACATGCACAAGAGATAGGCCATTTAGTCTTTGCGGAGTTTTATTTTAATGCTCATAATCTTTGAGTTACCTTCCTTTCTCTCTCCTTTTCTTTTTGTGACTAACCTCTCAAAAAAGTGTTTCTTGCTAATTTCATTGACTTGTACATTGAGATTGTTTGCAATCAGGTATCTACTACAGCTTAACTGAAAGATAGCCATCCAATCACAAAATCAAGTGGCCCTTTCTCAATAGGAAACTTTATCTGTTCTCTGTAACTATCCACACAGCTGACTGTCTTTTTAAAACTATCATCCCTGTGACCAATAAAGGTATTGTATTCTGCTTCTTTACACACAAGCTGCTCCTGCCCATTTCTTTACTGACTTTTCCTGTTTTTCCACTGTCCCTAGGTTCGAAAGTCACACTTCTTTTCTCATTTGGTCTCTCTTCTTTGGTAATCCCACAGATACAATCACACCTACTTCCTAAATCTGAACCATGATATCTCTTGGCTTATCTAGTCTGCAAACTATAATGGTCCATTGGGATATCTAGCTGAACATTCTAATAGATCCCTTAAACATAGCACATTCTAAACAATATTCATTTTATCAATTACAATACATTTCTTTTTCTAATTTCTCTTGTTTGTTTATGACAATCCTATTTTTTCCAATCACCTGGGCTCTACATGCCTAAAAATCATTTTACTTCTCTCTATTCTTTAATTCATATATCCAATCATTTCCTAGAGTAATTTTCTCTCAGAGTCTGAGTTGTATCTTGATATTGTCATTTTCTAAAAATTCTTTATTTTTCCTATTCAAGGTGTTCTTCTGTTCAGTTATGGCCTCAACATTTTTCTCTTATTTTTTTGGTTATCAAAATAATTTTTACTCATAATACAAATAAATTATAATTAAATTTAAAGTTCTCTTCCACCACTAATAGCCCATTTTCTCTATATCATGGTTTTATGTGTATTGTTCAAAACAACATGCATGTGCAGAGATTTCTAAATTATCTCCAAATTAGCTAAAGCAAGGTATTTGTTAACTAGTATTGTATGAAGATGCTATTTCCCCACATTCTCCTAACTTTTATGTTATCATTCCTTAATATTTTCCAATCTATTCCCTTATTGTTTTAATTTGCATTTTGTTTTTTGTAAATAAGATTGAACATCTATTTGTATGCTTATAAGTAATTTGCATTGCTTTTTCTGTGAACTGACTATACATTTTGCCTTCTATCGTGTTCTTGTCTTACTACCTCAAGACTTTCTTGGCTTCTGTGATGATTACAAATTGTTTCTAGGTTAATCTTTCTAATTCACATCTCTAATCAACATACTTTCCAATTAAAATTATTTCAATTATTGTTGATTTCAACTGTACAAAATTTGAACCTCTTAGTCTAGTATACCAGTCAAGGTTCTTAGGTACAAGTAATAGATTCTTAGGTATAAGTAATAGGAACCAGAAACCTGAATCATTTGGCAGAAATGGATTTCATTAGAAGGATATTGAGAAACCCACAATCTATGGCAGGGCTTGAGAAACATATCTAGAAGTCATGCCTTTTGGAGAAAAATATTCAAAATTATGCTGCTAAACTGATTTATTACAGATATTAAGAATGTTTCCCTGCTATCATCAATACTTAAAAAGTGGGTGCTTTTAATGAAGCTATACCCATGGACAACTTTAGAAAATAAGTTTAGCTGACCCCGTTGCAACCATATCTATCTAGTTGGTCATTCCCTTCAGATTCAAAAGTTTGAATGTGCTTATCTGATTGCCCTATATCCTCTGCCTGAACTCAATGTAAAAGACAAACACAGAAAGCAATTATCTAGCAATTTCTACTTCTAAAGTTGGATGTGTGCTTTGCTTCAAAAGTTGGTGGATTTCACACACACAGGAAAAGGTTCAGTAGCTAGATACCACAAAGAATGACAGATGTCAACTAAAGTTGCTATATACTTCCCTCTCTAATCCTCCTTTGCCTATTTTTTGAAAACTGCATGTTTCATTCCTAATATAACCTATAGTCAGCTAATTTAGACCTACCCTTCCTAAGATGTACCCTTAATTTTTTGCATCCCTCATCTTTTCTAATCCTATTCTCTGCATAGATTCCTTACCTTCTGGCATTCTACTCATTCTTACAATTTCTACTTGCAATATCTTTTTTTTAATTATGAAACTTTCTTAATAATTTCTCTTTCTTCAAACTGCCATACAATTTTATTCCCTCAAACAATAATACTCATTGTATTGTCTTGTCCGAAAATTATTCTAGTATGTGGCATCTTGTCCTATTACTCTGTAGGCACCAATGTTATAGGGACAGTTCCTTTTCATTTTCAATGCATTAAAACATTTGGAAGATTTACACATCAATACAAAGAACCCATCAAAAATAGACCTCTAATTCCCTGTCATTCATTCACCCATTTACCAAATATGTGTTTTATCTATACCGTATATGCCAACATTCTGGCAAAGCTACAGATGTGATGAACAAGACTGACTCAATCCTTTATAGAGTTTAGAAACTAAAAATGAGACAGCAATAACAAAACAACATATAAGAAAATAAAAATTTCAATATAATTATTTTAATGTTTATAATATGTTATGAAGAAAACAAAATAATTTCCTATGTAAAGAACAGTTTGGATGAATGCAAGAGGGAACTGGTTTGATTGGTTAGAAGGCTTAATTGGCATGAAAAGGAAAGATGATACCTGATTGGTTTCAAAGGGTAGCAGAGATGGAAAGAAGAAAAAAGGATTCAAACTATAGTTTGGATAAAGAATTGATGGGAACGGATAATGACTTGAATATTGAGTATAAGAGGAAATGTCAAAGACTAAATCCCATTTTATTTTGTTGGAGCTAATTTTTCCACTCGCACTTTCTATGGTATTAACTCTCTGAGTTTCCTTCACATCTACCTTACTTACTTTCCCTGTATTATACAATCTTCTGTCCTCCTAGGATATTGTATATTGCAAAAGAGCACTGTATTTATAATACTGCATGTCTATATTTTTCAAATTCAGTTGAATCTGTAACAGTAGAGCTATATTAGGAGATAGAAGTCACAATTTGAACAGGGAAAGTTTAATATAAAAATTATTAACTATGACTAGGGAGCAAATATAAAGGGTAAAGAGAATTCCAAATAATGTCCTAAAGCTGAAAGACCACAACAATGGAATGAGCAAATTCGGAAGGGAGCCCCCTTCCAAAGCTAGGATTCAGACCTTAGTGGAGAAGGTGTAGTTGCATCCAACTGGATGGTGGAGAACTTCACTGGGTTGTCCCAGGCCTGTGTTTTTTCAGTCATGGATTAAACAGTAAATACCTCTGATGGTATATGGACTAAGGTAGCAAAAAGGGAACTATTGAACAAACTGGCAAGTAAGAAATAGGTTTCAGGAGAACAAGTTGGCTGAGACTGGCACAGCTATGAGGGGTACAGGTGTGCAGGAAACTGTGGCAGGGATTGTCAAGCAGAAAATAACTTCCCAGAGTGCAGGTGTATAGGGGCTGGTAGAGTAATGTGTAGAAGGAATCACACCCTGTTCTTGGGCAGGATAGCACAAAGTCTGTGTTGTATACTGTCTGCATGAATGGGCCACCATCAGTTGGTCACCAATCTGCTGGGGTTAGGGACTCAGTCTCACTGAGGGACTGCACACTCTGGGTACCCAGCTGGGGCAGAATATCACTTGATATTCCTCCCCCCAGCCCCATGCTTCTATAGCGAATGCAATAGGAGAAAAAAGAAGTAAAAGAAAGGACCTCATGACCAGAAAGAAATACCTTTTTCTCTTGCAATGTCCTTCTTGAACTCTTTGCTATCAAAGTTTACAGTTGTACTTGCAGGAGGCTGGGCACGGTGGCTCATGCCTGTAATCCCAGCACTTTGGGAGGCTGAGGTGGGTGGACCATGAGGTCAAGAGATCGAGACCATCCTGGCCAACATGGTGAAACCCCGTCTCTACTAAAAATACAAAAATTAGCTGGGCGTGGTGGCATGCACCTATTGTCCCAGCTACTCAGGAGGCTGAGGCAGGAAAATCGCTTGAACCCGGGAGGCGGAGGTTGCAGTGAGCCAAGATCGCGGCACTGCACTCCAGCCTGGCGACAGAGGGAGACTCCGTCTCAAAAAAAAAAAAAAAAAAGAAAAGAAAAGGAAAAAATAAGGTTGTACTTGAAGGAAAAGGAAATGCTTACAAGCACAATCCCCATTATTGTCGTGTAGGTGTAGATAACAAAGAGTAGATTAGGAGCTGCGAAGGAATACATTAATAAGTGAAAGAGACACCTCTTTTAGGTACTTTTATATGCGCCCTGCTATATATATTTGAACTTCTGTATGACAACTTTATCACACAACATAAAGAAACAACTTTATCTTTCCACCTAACAAGAAGATATGGCTGTCCTTAGGAATGAAATTGTTTTAGCCATTTCCCCAGATACTAAGTTGCACAGTCATTGTAGCCATTATCCTATTTCATCAGAAAATTCCTGAAACTTCTGTTATCTAAGACTAAATGTCAAAGTTATTCTCCTACAACTTATGTATAAAATAAAAATGTAAAGAGAGAGAGAAAAAGGAACATGGCTAGTTAATAGAATTAAACACATGCAATAAGCAAAGAAAAATATGCACACATATTATAGTCTTCATTTCTGTAATTGATCACAAAGCTATAATATTTATGGCTTCATTTTTCTGCTCCCCATAACACATTTCCTTTCCTCTCTGCCAGAACTTGAGCTGACAGTGAAGCACTAAACACAATCTCAACCCTCAGAAAATCTTTTGGGTTCCAGATACAGTTTTTCTTGTCTATATTGCATAGTAGCAACACAATTTCCTCTTGATAATTGAGAACAATTACTCCAGCTAGTCAAATCATTCTTTATTTTATGTATTTCTTTATTTATTTTGCCCATTGGTTGAATGGCATAAGGTGATAAGGTGTTCAGAATGATTAGGGCAGTCTTGTCTTCCAATTGAATATGCCAGTTACTTTAAGTTTTTCAGGAAAAGGTACAAGCAGCGCTGTGACTCAGGCCACAGCACCCATCAGAATCCATGGTACTTGAGTTTCTGTGCAGAAAAACATTTTGTGTTGAGCCTATGACAAGTCACCATGACAGATTCACAGACTCCCAGGGTTCTAGAGCAAATCAATCCCATCTGCAGCAGATATTCTTTCAAAAGAGGTGCCTGGCATGTTATTGTGCCTAAGTAGCAGTGAGGCATCTGGTGATGATACATCAAGTGATTCTGGTAAAATTGCCCAGCCCATCATAAGTGCCTTCTATAAAACTCACCAAATTTTAAGGCCTAGAGGCCCAGCAGGAATACATTTATGAAACCAAAGTGGTATTTCAGGGATCAGGTTGAAAGGACAGAGTAAACTGTACAAAGAGGTGGTTCAGGCCACAGTGTCATCCGTCTCTAGTACATTAATATGAAATTCCAGCTCACAGCTATGGCCTCAAAGCAAAGAACAGAACATGATATTGGGGAATATTGTTTAGAATCTCAAGGAATGGATGGAATGAAGAGTGTGAGTGGGTTCTGACAGAGATAAGGCTGATAAGAGGAAGAAAAGTCAGTCTTGATAGACCCTGTAAATCTTGTTAAAAATTTTTAAACTTAACCCTAAGGGCCACTATTGAAGGTTTTTAGTCAGGTTAATGACATGAACAATACCAGGTTACAGAAAAATAACTCTGGCTTCAGTATAATCAGTAGAGAGAATGTCAAGGCAAGGGAGGGAAGAAATGTCTTTTAGGAGGTTATTATAATGAGGCATGAGCTTCAGACAGTATTCATAACTTCTCCCCTTGGCATATGCATGTGCCTTATATTAAAAATCTACCAAAATACCCTTGGCCCTGCATATCTGTGAGTTCCACAACTTTGGGCTCAACTAACCATAGATAAAAAAGTATTCTGAAAAACAAAAACAATAAAAAATAATGATACAATAAAAGTAATCCAAATTTTAAAACAATACAGAAAATAACTGCTTACATGGCATTAACATTTTATTCAATATTATAAGTAATATAGAGATGATATAAAGTACATGGGAGGATATATGCATATTATATGCAAATAAGGGACTTGAGTAACCATTGATGCAATCTAATGTGCACCTTGAAAAACTAGAAAAGCAAGAGCACATCAAACCTAAAATTAGTAGACAAAAACAAATAACAAAATCAGGGCAGAAATAAGTGAAAAAAAAGTAAAGAACACAAAACAGAAGATCAATGAAACAAAAAGTTGGTTGTTTGAAAAGATAAAATTGACAAAACTTTAGCCAGACTATTTAGGAAAAAAAGAGAAATGATTCAAATAAAAAAATCAGAGATGAAAAAGGAGACATGATAATTGACAGTGCAAACATTCAAACAATCATTAGTGGATGCTATGACCAACTATATGACAATAAATTGGAAAATCTAGAAGAAATGAACAAATTTCCAGACACATACAACTTACCAAGATAGAATCAGGAAGAAATCCAAAACATGAACAGACCAATTAGAAGTAATGAGATCAAAGCTGTAAGAAAAAGTCTCCCAGTAAAGAAAAGTTTGGGATGTGATGACTTCACCACTGAATTCTACCAAACATTTAAAGAAGAACTAATACCAATCCTACTCAAACTATTCCAAAAAATAGAGAAGGAGGGAATACTTCCAAACTCATTCTATGAGGTCAATATTACCCTGATACCAACACCAGACAAAGACACATCAAAAAAAAAAAAAAAGAAAAAAGAAAAGAAAAGAAAACTACAGGCCAATATCTCTAATGAATATTGATGCAAAAAACCTCAACAAAATACTAAGAAACTGAATTAAAAAATACATTAAAAAGGTGATTCATCATGACTGTTATTTATTACTGTGATGCAAGGATGGTTCAACATATGCAAATCAATCAATGGGATACAGCATATCAATAGAATAAAGGACAAAAACCATAGGATTGTTTTCAAATAGCCACTGCTTTCAAGTTTATTTAGAACCCCAGAGCATATTAGCCCATGGTGGCGAGGCTGACCACTGGCGTGGGTGGTTCCTCTCTGGCTAAGGCTGGTCTAAATGCCCCCTAGTGCATGGGTGTCAGCTGAGTTTAGCCCAGTTTTGCTTTCCAGTGTGACAGAGCAGCACTGAGTTCAATGCAGGGTCCCACAGTTGCTGTGGTCTCTCTCCCCAAGCACACAGATTCTCTGTGCTATGCAGCTGCTGCCAGGGGGATGAGAGAGAGTTGGCATCACCAATTCAAGACTGTGTTTCCTACTCTCTTCAATCTTTCTTTTAGTGATAGGAAGTTAAAACCAGGTACTGTGATTGTTCACCTGATTTTTGCCTTTTAAGAAAATGCTTTTTAAACGTAGATAGTGGTTAAATAGGTGTTCCTGCAAGAAGGATGATTGGTGAAAGGGTCTATTCAGCCGTCTTGGTCTGCCTTCCTCTATATTGTTTAAGGATATACTCGTATAAGGAGAAACACTAAGGAAAATCAAGGGAATCATAATTTCAGAACACAGGATAGTGTTTAACTATGGAATGTGGGGAATCTATAGAGGTCTTCCAATACATTAAAAACATTCTATTTTTCAAATGTGAGAGAAAATATACACGTGCTTATTTTATTAAAGTGTATTTTTAATTTGGATATAGTAAAATTTACTCCTTTTGCCTTTAGTTAAAAAAGACTAATGTTTTGACTAATGCATAGAGTTATGAAACCATTAACACAGCCAAGATGAGATACAGGTTTATACCATCCCATCCCTGCAAATTTCCTTGTGCTACCCCTTTGGAGCCATACCCTCCCCTAACTACGAACTCTTGTCAACTGCTGATTTATAATCCATCTCTAGAGTTTCACCTTATATAGAATAAACTTTAAATGAAGTCATAAAACATGTAGCATTTTGATTCTGACTTCTTTCACTTAGCATAATGTAATTGGGATTTACCTATATTGTTGCATGGATCAATAGTAGTTTGTTCCTTTTTAGTGCTAAATAGTATTCCATTGTAGGTATGTACCATTGTTGGTTCATCCTAGGTATAGAACAATTTGGAATCTTTCTAGTTATTGCCTCATTTTAGTTTTTTTCTTGATATATTACCCATATACTAAATAATATTTTATATATATTCAATGTATAATAAAAACTAGTCCAAATAAAGCAAAGGAAAGCAAAGGTTTGTCTTTGAAACATATCAATAATTATAAAATTTATTCAAATCTAAATGAGGTATTGCATAACATAGTATATGTTGCTATTTTATGGGGGAAAATCTAAGGGATTGAAATCTGTTATAAGCATTTTGTGACTACATTGGTACTTTATTTTCATGGCTTACTGGAGAAAAAATATTATTTTCGACAGTACTATAGATCACATTTGGAAATCCATATGCAAAAACAAAATTACAGCTTAAATCAAACATACAGTTTAACAAAAAATGCATCATATACCTAAATGTAAATTACTTAAGTATAAAACTTTTAGTAGAAAATATAAGAGAAGATATTCCTGAACTGTACTTAGGCAAAAAGTTCTTAGACATGATGCCAAAATTATAACGCACACACACGTGCATGCACACACACGCACACACACACACTCTTTCTCTGAAAGACAAATTGAACTTCATAAAAATTAAAACTTTTTCTCTGTTAAGAATACTTTCACAAAACTGAGAAGACAAGCTATAGTCTGGAAGAAAATATTTGCACATCACATATATTATAATGAATCGCATCCTAAATGTATAAAGAACTTTCAAGACTCACATTTAAGAAAATAAAATTCTAATCAGAAATAGGCAAAATAATTGAATAGACACTTCACCAAAGAATATAAAGAATATATCTAGATGATTGATAAGATGGTTATCTTCAGCATCATTAGTCAGTAGAGAAGTACAAATTAAATTCATAGGAGACCATGACATACCCATAAAAAGGACAACAATGTACATAGATATCTAGAGAGATAAATAGATAGATAGATATCCATACTGCAAAGTGCTGGCAGGGATGTGGAACAACAAGAATTCTCACGTATTGTTGTTGGGGGGCAAAATGGTACAACTACTCTGGAAAAGTATTGCCACTTCTTGTGCAGTTATACATATGCTTACCATATAACACTATGATCCTATTATTGATATTTCTCTAGAGAAATAACTTCTTTTCAGTCAAGTATCTGTACATGAATGTTTATAGGAATTCTATTTATAATCACTAACAACTGGGAAACAAACCAGCTGACTTTCAATTGATGAATAGACATTTAAACTGTGGTGCATTTGTACAATGGAACATTACTCAGTAATAAAATTAAACAAATTTTGATATGAACAACACAAAAATTTGGATTAATCTCAATAGCCTTATGTTGAGTGAAAGGAACAAGTTTCAAAATGTTATATATTATATGATTCTATTTATGTGACATTCTGGAAGTGACAAAACTATAGTGATAGAGAAGAGATCAATGTGAGGGTTTGGACTTGGAAGGAGGATATAATTATGAAGAGGGAGCATAAAGAAGTTTGGGGGTATTGAAATGGTTGCATTTTATGATTGTGGAGATAGTTATATGAATCTATACATGTAATAAAATTTATTAAACTTAGTACTACTAAACTATCAGTGTTACTATATAATAATAATTTTTAAATTTTAGTCACAAAATATTATCATGGGGCTGATTTCTGGATCCTTAATTCCTTCTCTTACTGGACTCCTTAAGCACAGTTGCCATTATTGACAAATCCTTCTACCTTTATATTTTGTATTCCTTTGAGTTAAAACATCACACTCCTCTAGTTTTTCTCCCATCTCTTTTCTAAATATACTTTGTAGATTGATGCTCCCATCTGTAATGTTAAATGCCAGAGTTTTTCAGAGTTTAGTCCTATTTTTATTTTCCTTTGCTTCAATGATACCATATTCCCCATGTTTATGTATACCATCAAAAATATAAGTAATTTTCAATTTTCTATGTTGAGCCCAGATTTATTCTTCCTGCCTGATAGAGCTATTCAACGCTGTGTTGTTTCACAGGCACTTTCATATGTAGTAAGTCCAAACTGAAGCCATAAGCTTCTCCAACCCCTTCTTGAAAAGGCCTTGTCCTTTCTATTCCATGATGTCCTTCATCTGTGAATCATCCCTCCAACTCTATTGTGCAAGTAAGAACTGATAATTCACTCTTGAAATATCTTTTTATATTACCTCCAATATATAATCCGCCAATTATCAATGTTGAATATTTCTCTTAAGTAGCTTCTGAGCTCATCTTTGTATCTCCAGCAGCATGTCATTGCTCACCTCGACTTCTGCCGTGGCTTCTAGAATGACAGTCCTGCAAGCACACTTGCCTGCCTCTAGTCTATTACCCAAACCCTAGTCGGAGCAATTACTTCAAAATGTCCCCCACTTTAAAATCCTTTACTGGCTACCAATTTCTTAGGTATCTCATTCAATTCAGCCTCCTATAGACTGGGTGGCTTATAAACAAACTGCCATAGACTAGGTGGCTTATAAACAACAGAAATTTATTTCTCGTGTTTCTTGAGGCTGGGGATTTTTAGGCCAAAGTACCAGCAGATACTGTGTTTGTGAGGGCCTGCTTCCTGTTATATATACAATCATCTTTACGCTATGTCCTCACGTGGTGGAAGGGGCAAAGAAGCTGTCTGGGATCTCTTTTATGGGGGCACCAATCCCATTAATAAGGGTTCTAACCTCATGACTTAATCACCTTCCCAAAGCCCCACCTCTTAATACCATGACCTTGAAGGTTAAAATTTCAACATATAAATTTCAGAGGGACGCAAATATTCAGAGCACAGCATAGGGTAAATATAAAATCTTTTGAGGTCTTACTGTAGTCAGTGCCCATCTTGTTAACTTCCTGTTCACTATGCCCACCATGGTGGCTTCCTCCCATGCCACGTTTTTGCCCTCGCGTGCTTCTCTAGCCAAATCTGCAGTCTTTTTGCACTCTCAAGTCTTCAATTCTCCTCCCTATGTGCCTTAGCACATGCTTTTCCCTTTTCCCCAGATGTCTCATCTTCAGTTTCATTTACCTAGTTAATACCTACTCATTCTTATATCTGAACGAAGATGCCTATTTTTCAGGGATGTTTTCTAAACATATCATTTTCTCATGATGCATGCGTACACACATACATACACTGTCAGGGATGCCTCTTATTTTCTTCATACTGCTTATAGTACTTTTAAATTACACATTTATTTGTGTGATTAGTTAATATATTATAATTTTTCCTTCTGGATTATAAGTTTCAGAAGAGCAAGAGCTGTGACTAGTTTTGCATTTCCCTGTTAAGGCCAAGGCCTGAAAAAATGTTTAGCGCACAGTTATTTAGTCAACATCGCACAGATATCCCATTGCTCGTAGTAATGAGACAGCTATTGTGGGGAAGGATTGATCTGACTCAATTTCTGCATTAGGGGAAAGTCACAGCAGCAGTTAATGCTGTTCCCCTTCTCCCAGCCTCTTCCTCAATAGGTAACCTTTGCCAACTGTGTGTTGTGGCTGCCACACGTAGGCTTCTGCACCACAGACTCAACCATGCCATGTCTTAGATCCAGCTCCAACTCCTTGGAGTCTGGTGAACTATTGGTTTTAGCTGGAATAAAATGTTACTTTATGTGTAGTTACTCTCAATGTAATGAGCCCCCTCATGCACTTTTGCATGTTCTTTTCTTTTTCTTGTAAAGAGTGCTGTAAGTTTCTGACATGTGTGTGAAAGACATCTCCCCTTGTTTCAATCATTCATGCCTATTTGTTCCTATTTTCAGATTTCTTTGGGAAGGGAGTTAAAACAACATCACCTCTTCTTGACATCTTGAACTAGGGGTTCAATGTTGTGCATGTGTGTGTTTACATAGGGAGTGAGGTGTGGATGGGAATGGGTTATTGGTTGTGCTATCCCTTAGTCTCCACTTGTTAAAAGTTAAATATAAATGAATTATGATATGAAGATATCACTCTTTAACTCAGCAGATCTTAACTATTTTTGTTTTCATACATACTCGAGTATTTCATAAGTTGCAGAAGCTTACCATGGTATAAAGAGGAAGGAATGTTCTTCCCTCTTCTCAGCCCCTCAGGAGAATCTCTGGTGCATTCAGTGCTTTTACAAAGCCCTAATACCAAACACATGTCCCTCCCTCCTTCAATATCCTTTTTTTCTAATTCAGTGAGCAGCCTTATTATTCCAAGTAGTCCAACACGTAATGATATCTGATTAATCTTCAGAAAACACTGCTGTGATCATGTCACTTTCTTGATCAGAAACCATGCCTCTGACTCCCCATTGGCTGGGAGATAGTTCCCAGAATCTTGATATGTTGGTATGTAACTTTTCTTCTCTCTCCAAAACTGAATGTTCACTATCCACAAAACTGCAATTATTTGCTCCATCTGGAGATTTTCCCTTACCATGTGTCTTGCTTGAATAACCTTACAGTATTTCTGCTAACCCCCTCATTGGCCTTCACTCTCTAAGGCTTACCACCACAGCCTACCCAAATCTGTTCTATGATATCAGACTACAAAATCATGAGTCTTTCTCTCACCATTCCAAAATGAAGTGATATTTCTGTCCTCTGAATGCCTAATGTGCTCACCACATTTTTAGTAATTAATCACTTACTTCAGGTTGCTTCCTATCCTAATGGTGCATTCACTTCCATTTAAATCTATTTCTGATATTTAAGTTTTGTAATTACGGCTCGAGTTCCCAAATGGATAGATTTAAGCATTTTAAGAGGAGGAAATGCTTATATTTCTTGGTATCCTCAAATGCATCCACCGCAGTGCCTTTCCTATTTATTATATGTGCTCATAAATATTTTCATTTTATTTTTCTGAAATTGTTCCGGACTATGCAACTGTGTCCTGCACAATAATTGCTGCTTTTTCAAGATGAGCCATGTCATCTTTCGAGCACAGTATGAAAAGTGTAACTAAATTGAGGCATTAAACAATTATGGCAAAAAGATGAGACAAGTGAAAACTGCAGAGAAAAGATCAGTGAATATAGAACAAAAAGAAAAAAAAGACAGAAAACCAAAACAGATAATTTATCTTATGTCACCATCTCTTGTCAATCAGCAGAAAAGAATTTTTGAAGGAGTTGTTAAGGGGTATAGAAGAGAGTCAAACTTTCTGACCTTAAGGGAAGAAATAAAACAAAAGAATATGGAGACATGGCTTTTGCTTTTAAAGGTTGACCCTAATTTTTAGTCATTAATGGGATGTGGGATCTCTTGGACCAACTCCTGAATTGAAGTTAGTGACGATGCCATCAATCTATCTGTCTGTTACTGGCAAAGGCATTAGGACAAATTCAGCACAAATGAAGAGTAAGACAGATACCCTCTCAAAGGTTGAATTGAATGATAATACTTGGAATTTCCTAGAATTAAGACTTAAAGAAAAAAAATCTCCTTTTGAGTTTTGCATGAATTTGTCCTCACTATATTTTGACATATAATTCTTTTCTCCCTCTTTCTTACCTCTTTGTCTCATAGCTCCTGAGGAACATTGTGCAATTTGATTCAAAAATTATATTGGTCTCCATTACCGAAAAAAGCACTCAAGTATATTTTCAGAGCAGTCCTTCTAATAGCCTGCTGATGCAAAAAGAAAAAAAAGTAGTAAAAATACTAAGAATAACCAGCCTATAATATACATATAGAATGATGTATATGGCTAAAAACAGAGTGTTTTAATATGACAAATTTAAAAAATTCCAACCCATTCCTTGACATTTTCAGTCCTAATGTTCTTTTTCAGTTACAGCAATTTAATCCTTTTAAGCATGCTTTTTTCCCCTTTCCTTTGATTCATTTTAGCTGAATGAATTGAGGCTAGTTTCAAATCATAGCATAGAATATTAAATGCAAATGTTAGCAGCTGATTAAAAATGGTAGGTTTGTTCAATAAAAATAAACTTAGCTTAAAAATATAAAGTTGCGATTTTTTTCAAATTATTGATATAGTAACATTTTAATGATGAGCAGCACAGAGAACCTCCTCTCTGAAGGCATATAGAAGCTAAAAGACCTTATTTTTTCCTTTACGATATTTTGCTTTCTCTTTGTGTGCTCCTCCCAATTTTCCCAAACTCTCTCAACTCCCCCGCCACCGCCAACACACACACTCATTGCCTAATCTTCATCTTTGTTTTCTCAGCTTGAAAAAGGTACTGGAAAGGAACAGCCAACTCCTTCTTAAGGGTTTGTGAGTGTAGATGGAGCACAACTAAGAACATATCCTTACCCATGTGCATAAATACCTTCAGCCTCAAGAGCCAGTGGTACATTCTAATTCTCTGACACAAATAACAAAGCTTCCAATGTACATTGATTCTTCATCTCCACATTCCTGCAGCAGTCCTCCTGACTACTGGCTTGATTCTCTGTGAGCCGCATACTTCCTGAGCTAAATGGATAGTGCATACACACAGCCTTAAAACGGCCACTAGAAATAAATGCAGAAAAGGTTGTAGAGAGATGCTAAAGGGCCCATGAGCTCCATCAGCCATGAGAACCATTAGTTTGCCCTAGGTTTTCCCAGGATATCATTACATAGTAAATACAACCCATAAAGTCTTATTGATCATCGCATTGCTTTCTTGTGAGCCCTAATTGTCTTCGACAAAAGTGCAGCCTGGCGATCAAATTCCCCAGAGAGATTTGGTGGTATTTTTGAATCTGAAGCTTCAAGGATACTTAATAAAAATATTTATTTTTCTACATTCTAGTTGTTGTTATCTATGTCTTATAAATTGAAAATGGCTCACCGTAATAACTCCCAAGGTTTTTATTTCCTTGACCCTTTTCCCTGTCTCTTTTACCTTGCATGAACTTTATTTTTCATACAGAAATGTGGTATGCAGAACTGCCTGCAGCATTTTCTGCAAACTTCCCCTTTACCTTCCAATGTAAAATGACAAAACTGCAGATTAAAATATAAATAATGGGGGATTGCAATCTTTCCATTATTCCAGAAATGAAATATAATACTTTGAGCATTTCTGAAGTTTGAGAACACTTAAGATCAATCCAGCTATGAGACAGGTAGTATCTATATAGGAAAAAGAAATCATGTGGCTGTGTGAGTACTATTTAGAGGCTATTAAACTACAGTAGTATCCAAATCCTTGAATAAGAGCTAAAATAAAACAAAATTCTTTTGTAATTAAAAAGCAATTTTAATATATTGTAATTGGTAAAGAAGTTTATATTCTCAAAGCAAGAAGGTATATTTCAGAATCTGACATTGAAGGCTATGCCTACATATCAAGACCTACACAAAGGAATCACCTTCGCCTAATTTTAGTCTGTCCTTGAACTTCTCTTAAACTAGCCTTCCTCTAGGTAGCACCTGTCAGAAAGCTTGACTTTGCACTTACTTGACACTCCAATGTGACCTATCTCTACCATCATCTTCCTCTTGAGTTTGTCTGGCATATTCTTTGCCCTCAATTCTTTCTTGCTAACTGTGTATTTGTTGATCATTTTTTAAAGTTTGTATGTAGAAGAAGCACAAGAGAGCATTTCAAATCAACGTAAATTTTTTGGAATGCCCCATATCATAATGATTTTAGAGATGCAAATATTAACTATACATGGTCTCTGCCCTCAAGACGTTCACAACCTGGTGGAAAGGTTACAAAACAAGCAATTACCATACACTGTGCTATGTAAAATAATGGACACATGCACAGGATTCTGTGAGAGCACAGAAGAGAGGCTTCTAACTCAGCCTAAAGGACTAAGGAGTAAAAAAAGTAAGAAAAAGAAAAAGGTTTTCTTGAGTTCTGTTTTGAATAACAATTCAGAGTTAGGCATGTGGAAGACAAAATGTATTTCTTCTGGGCAGAGAAAGTGGCATAAGGAATAATTAGAGAGACAACAAACACGATGCAGTTGAGTTGGTCAGGAAATACAAGTAGCTGGAACAATAGAACAATTCTCTTTTTTCTTTTTTTTTTTTTTTTTCAGAGACAGGGTCTCACTTTGTCACCCAGGTGTAGTGGTGCAATCATAGCCTACTGCAATCTTGAACTACTGGGTTTAAGCAATCTTTCCACCTTAGCCTCCAAAGTCCCTGGGATTACATGTGTTTGCCATCATGCCTGGTGAATTAAAAAAAAAAAAAATGTATAGACAAGGTCTCACTATGTTGTCTAGGCTAGTCTTAAGCTCCTGGGCCAGCACCATCAGCATCCTGAGAAATTGTTAGAAATACTACTAACCCACATCTCATTGCTACTTAGTAGGCTTAGAAATCTGTGTTTGAACAAGCTCTCCAAGTGATTCGGACATGCACAGTGTTTTATATCATGATCAGAATACCAAGCTTCACCCTACTTATCACAAGGTACCACTGAATTATTTTACTAATGAGTATTCCATAACTAGATTTGATGTTTCAAGAGAAAATTTTGGTGGCATTACAAAAAAAGATGTTATTATCTTCAGATTATTTTCAGTTTGATAATCTTAAAAGGTAAACATTTCTCTGAATAGAGATTTTTATTCATGAACATCCAACTTGAGCCTCTCCCCAGAAGCTATTGCTTAGATGCAGTGATATCTTGCTGCTCCTGCTTATCATTTTTGTGAGAAAAATTCAAAGAGCAAATGAATATAAGCTAAAACTTTGCCCAAATGTTTATGTGTTAACGACACAATATACAAAATTTATCTGCCGTTTAAAATAATATGTAAAATTTATCTGAACTAGTGAGATAGACTTTGAAGCATTTTTTCATACCAGTTAAAACAGGATATTTTCACCAGGTAATTTTAAATAATAAAATTTCTGCAATGACTTTCTATGTGATACAATTTTATTGTTTTGGTTTTGTTTGGAGATTGTTTAAATACTAAAATATGGTCAATTTAGATTGTTGAAGTTTATCTACAGATAAAAATAGTAAATTTTACCATAAGGTAAGCGGTGGAAGAAAAAAATAACACATTCTTTTACATCAATATTAAAGAGCAAATAAATTGTTTTAGTATTTTTTTATAGATAAAAATGCATATTTAATGTGAGAGGCTTTATTTAAGTGAATTCTTAATCCTTTGTTAGCGTTCAATGAAAAGTTCTCATTTTATAAATTTCCTTCACATAGTTTATTTTTAAGTCTGTCTGTTTATCCTAAATGTATCTGTGACTAATATAAATGAGATTTTCATCTCTATTAATCCACATTTCAATACCAGTAATTACTTGGTCAGCCCTTTCTTTGACTTACATTTTTGCTGCTGTGGTAGAAATCAAGCACACTGGAAAATGAAAATGAATAGTAACTGACATCAAGCCAGCTCCGTGAGTTTGTACAAAATTGTATTTCCTAAAAGTCACTTTCAGATACTAGTCTGTTGCAAGCAACAAAACGGTTCACATTTCCATGCTTACTCTGAAACTGACCTTAGGCTGCTGTCTTAATTGAGGTACCTAGGAGTACCATTCTTAAATCAGCTTAAACCATTCAAATTGAATAATTTATGAAGTGACTTCTTTATGGAATTCAATTTTCTATTTTGGTCTTTGGTTATTTAATATATATAACAAGCCAAAAAACAATGTTTGTTAAAATCTTCTATAATTACTTATAATTGCATTAATATACTTAAATATAATGGGTTTTTTCAGAAACTTTGCTATTTCCAGTATTCTCTTGAAAAACTATTATTCACATTTATACTCACAATTACTCAACTTTTTTCATTATAATTCACAATAAGAAGTTCTATTTCAATCTATGTATAGAACAGAACCAGTGGGAAAATTGCAATGCAATGTTGTTTTATGTTTTAAAGAGCATAATGATAATAATAGTATACAAACATTAGTAGAGTGCTTTATACACATTATCTCATTTCATCCTCACAATTGTACAATTGTATAAATATCATTCTACTTTATAAATAAAATCACTATGGCTGTGATAATTTAGTCTGTTTGCTCATAGTCCTATTGGTAATAGGAGGGAAATTTCAGACTTAACTCAGATTTTCAATTTCCTAGACCCATGTTCACCTCATTCTGCAACAATTCAATATAGCATAATTCAATTGTTGTAATTGTCTATTGGAAAGTAACATTTAATAAAACTTTCAGCCAGATGTTTCCAATGTATTAGCAGCATGTTTATGAAGTTTTGCTATAGGGGTGTCAGCATTGTATCGAAGTGATTGGATGTCATTTTTTAGACAGCTGTACATTTCCAAGAGCAATTCTGGGCATGAACGACCTGATTTGGAGAGCCTTCTAGTCTTACCCTTCCATCTAATACAATTGATGAAACATGGAAATACATTATGAAGTCATATTCCTTAATTCTTAGGGCTCATTAACTCCTATAGCTGGGTTAAAAGTAACATAAAAATGCATGATTGTCAACACATTATATAAGAAAAAATACTGTGAAATAATTCTCCGTCATCTCTTATTTCATCTGTATTTTGCTCTCCCAATTTATACACACACACTTACACATATACAAGCCCATGTACCTCTTTCTCTTTCTTTATGCACACACAGATATATACATATTATATATACACACACATATATATCTATATAGATATAGATAGATAGATAGATAGATAGATAGATAGATAGATAGATAGAACTTACTTAGTCCTACAGCATACTTGTTTATTTCTGCTTACAAAAACAAGCAGCAAAATTTTGGAGTGAAATGACCCTGGAATAATTCTTAAACCATGCTTACATATTGGTGATTTAATTTTTGGTAAGTTAACAGTACTCTATTTACTCGTTTATAAGGCTGAGGCAATAATACCTTCCTACGGTATTGTGAAAGTTGGCAAAATACTATACATTTGAAACTAATATGGCATCTCTTAAATGGTAGGCAATCAATAGATGGTAGTCATAATGGAGCAGCTAATATTATTTTATTACAATTATTGAAAATACAATATTTTGACATGACTTTGTTGGATTAATTCCTCTTTGCCACAGAGCAGTCTAACATGACTTTGTGCTGTCCTTGTCACATACCTAGCCTCTCACCTGCCCATCCTCGAGTCATGCCTGGTGGAAAGCTATGCTAATGTTCCAGTTCATTTGAAAAGTGGGCTGCAGCAGGAGGAACAGAATGATGGAGAGGAGACTAAGCACAGATTTATACCTGCAGTGCCAACACCTTAGGGCCATCCTAAGGAGCTTTTCTACTGAGTCTGGAATGTGCAGTTGGCATGGTAATAGGAAAAGGTAGCGAGTGAGGTTTGTCAGAGAGAAAAGGGCTGCAAATCAGCAGGTCAAGTTTTCCCAGCATGTTTCAAAGAAACTTAAAGAAGAGACGGCGATGCTTACTTGCCCTTGTCTAGATGGGGACTGAAATCATACGCGGTATAGCTGGTATAAAAGAACAGTGAACAAACTATAGTGACGCTTAATAGAGAGTATATAAGGGATATATACATTATAGCAGTTAACGCTGAAGCAATATGTTCAAAAAGAAGAATTCATGCTGATTACTTACTCATAAATCATAAACAGGTTTAGGCCTAGCCTAGAGCATGGGGAACTGGGGGTACAGGAGGACAGAAATAGTAATTAGCAACAAGGTTGTCAGTAGCAAAGTTAAAAAAATAAAGTAACATTAAAAGTGGTAGAGCTAAGAAGAGTTATTTGGTGGGGGTGTTGGGGGAGTCTCTTATGCTATGAAAATGAGCCTGTAGTATTTCAGGCACAGTGGCTCATGCCTGTAATCCCAGCACTTTGGGAGGCTGAGGTGGGTGGATCACCTGAGGTCAGGAGTTTGAGACCAGCCTGACCAACAAGGAGATACCCTGTCCTACTAAAAATACAAAATTAGCCGAGGGTGGTGGCGCATGCCTGTAATCCCAGCTACTCGGGAGGCTGAGGCAGGAGAATTGCTTGAACCTGGGAGGCGGAGGTTGCGGTGAGCTGATATCATGCCATTGCACTCCAGCCTGGGCAACAAGAGTGAAACTCTGTCTCTATGATCTGTTTTGTCTTAAGCAGAGCACTTGCGTAAAACAAGTGACTCTTGCTCAGTAGTTTTATGACTAGCCACTTCAAATTCATAGGGAGCAAGATTAGCAAATAACAGAAGATTCCTGAATATTTCCCAAAGGATTCTCTCTCTAGGTAGCCATAGGTATACAAGGCACCACTCAGGACAGACACTGACTTACCTTCTCTGGTATTAGAAGCAGCAGCAGCAATAGTTTCCACAGAATATAAAAAACATATTTAGGATATATATAGTCGTAGCAAGTATTTCCCATATTTCTGTCCTACATTTTAAACATTCTTTCTAATATTTCATTCTGTCATCCCTTCAGTAGCAAAATAATCATATCTGCAGGCTAACTCAGAATAAGTTATAAAATCATTGTGATGGCATTTGCCATTGGGGTTACATTTCAGGGGGCTGTGCTATATTGTGAGTGAAATTGGTATTTGGACTTTTTTTATAGTCTCAGGTTTATAAACAAACTATTTACTCATACCACTCTTGTACCTGGGGAACAAACAAAGCGCTGTTTTTCTCTGCCCTTCAACCTAACAATGTCCTTCAGCACATTTGATGTAATTGTGATTTTTATATGTAGGCTATTGTGACAATGTGACACTCTCTGCATACCAGTGTCCAACTCCAGGAAGTGTTTTGAATAGCTATCATAATAATTGGTCATTAGTTCTTCATTGTTAGTAACACTTTCTCATGCATCATCTCATTTAATTGATAAAATAAATGCGTAGTATAGGCAGGGCAGATCTCTACATCCTCATTTGCGAGATGAGAAAATATAGTTTTAGAGAATGTAACTAATTTGCTCAAAATTACACAGCTTGTGAGTGATAGAATTGAAACAATTACTTAGATATTCTCTGTTCTATTTTAGCAGTCTTTCTGATTGTTTATTGCCACTCATTACTATGCTAATTTTTACACAATGTACAAAATAAAATATTTCACTTAAAGTCCTAACCAGTTTAGAGGTTACAGTGAAGCCATGAAAGTCAGATTTGCAAAGGATAAAGTGCTAATTGTCTGATTCAGTTAACACAAGCAAAAAGAGTTCATTTATTAATAAATATATGTTGTTTAATAAGCTATATGGAGTCATTAAAATGAGGTTATATTACAGGAAGTCTTGGAAAATAAGAAAGAAAATTTGAATGAAACAGAAGAAGTGGGGGAGGAGCGAAAGAAGGGAGATGAAATAGTGGAAGGAAAGAAAGAAAGTAATTGCTGAGGATTTACTGTGTGATAAGTAGTTTTGCATACAATATCGCGTATAGTATGGAGAGTTACAGTCAGCAAGGACTAGTTTAGGCAGAGAGATTAGGGAACCTTCCAGGCAAGTAAGTTATAATTGGCCTGACATAGTGGTGGCTATGGGTGAGACACCTGTGTAATTCATTAAAGAGATTGCTTTAATGGGATAGAGAACTTATGATAACAATTAGGAAATATGATTGCATTAATTAATGTAAAGTTGTACTTCATAAGTTTCTCAAAATTTAGAAAAAAGAGTTATCTACTGGATTAAACATATTTTCTTCTCATCTGCTCAGTGTTTATTTTCCCTTCCTCTACTATCATTACTTTAATGTAAGAGTGGAAAATAACCCCTTTCTTACTATTTACATTGTTAGAGTGAAATTCACCATATTCCCCATTCTGCTCTAAGGACTATATATGTAACCTGGTCCTGGCCTCTTTAAAGGATGGTTTCATGCCCCAAGCTATGTAAGTGGGAATCTGGTCTGAGACTTTTCCTTAATTTGATAAAAGCAGGGAGTTCTTCTCACAAGGGTTGTTAAACTGGTATAATGTTAGACATGGATTAATTCTAAACATATTTGTCATTTTATGGTGAAATTATTCCTTAGAAAGAAGTCAAAACGTAAGATAGCTGAAAATAGAAGTGAAAGGACACAGTTTAGTGATGTTGTGATTTGAGCACATGGATAAAGCTGTACCCTGAGTCAGATGCCCTGGACTCTTCAGTTGTGTGAATTAATGAATGTTAAACCTTCACTTACATAACAAAAACACAAAACACAAAACACTGAGTTTCAGATTGTAGCCAAATGGTTTAGACTAATACAAGTTCCGATTTAATGTTTTAAAGTACATGACAGAAAGTATATGTGGGTTTTTATGGGTTGGAATAATTGATGAAAACCTTGCGGTGTTTCTTTTCTTGGTAGTTTGCAAAATGTATCTGAGTAGATAAGCTAACATTATTGAAACATTTTATAGTAGATCTGATGAAACCATGGGCATTTGGAATAAAATAAAGAGGTAAGGTTGGATCTGAATAATGTTTAGTGATGAACTTGTTATGAAGTTACAGAGAAAAAAAAATTTGAAGATTTGGAAGAATGATGTTACACTGAAAGATGAGGGGAAATTGAGAAATAGGGTTGAATCATTTTGGTAAGCAATATCCCTAAATTCCTTTAAAATTTATAAATTATCTATAGAAAATTATGCCTAGCCCAACTATAAATTTTTAGTGCCCAGAATTCAAAATACTTCATGAATTGCATCTATCTCCTTTTGTTGTACAGCTTTTTGTTCCCTACAAAATAATATACATCAAACAAATCAGTCAATTGAAATTTTCTTTTCTTTTTTTAATTCTTTAAAAATTGGTGTAGTATTTGCCACAAGAAATACATGTAAGTTACATGTAACTTTTCAATCAGAAACTTATAAAATCAAACTTTGAAACCATCATCCCACTTGAAAAATAGACCTTTCCCAGTCTCATAGCAATACGCTCTTTGCCCTCTCAGATCCTCTCCTGTAATACCCCTCCTTCACTTTTCCACACAGATAACCACCACTTTGTGCTTCACCATAGGTTCAGAACCTTAGATATGCCTGTTGGGTCATTTACTTCCGGTTGAGGTACTTACATCTTTAGTAGTAAGGAAGCATAGTAAGTTATCTCACCTTTTGTTTATCTGGCAATTTCTTATTTAGCCATAGTACTTGAAAGATGTTTGGGTGTTCAATTCTTAGCTGACAATTACCATGTCCTAACAACTTGAATGTATTTTGTCCCTTGTATCTAGCTTACATTGTTTACATGGTAGAGCTCATAGTCAGGCTAAATTTCTTTCATCAATTTGCAGACAATCTACTTTTCTGGATGCTTTAAAAATGCTGTTATCTCACTTTGCGTTTTACCCAGCTTTTAATTCCACCTGTAGTTACATTTGATATTTTTTCAAATAAATGATTTAGCCAATTTTTCTCTAATTATCTAAGTTAACAGAAAAACAAATCACTCAATTTATAAATTTAGAAAAGAGAGCTTTATTGCTTAAGAAGGGGATTATCACCTGCAGGTGGGAAGCACATCCTCCAGCTGAAAATTGAAAGCAAGCTCTTAGAGGGAGGAAGGGATAAAACAGGAATTTATGGTGAATGAGTTGGGCAAGTATACATACTCAAGAGGATACAGGAGGAACTATGAATATTTATAAATGGGAAGTCTCAGGCATGGGTCATAAGCAAACATGCTAACATGTATCCAATGCTCGCTTTGAGGTGGAGACTTAACATTTAAATATATTACAGTTGGACCCTATACATTAAAAGGTGAAGCAGGGATATGAGTGAAGGCACTCGGATGCATAGCCTCTGTAAATTAGCCACAATCAGTTCATGGTTGGTGGTCTCTTACCAAGAGAAAGTTACAGAAATCAGTCTGTTGTCAATCAAAGCTATATAGTTATGGCTTGTGGAACAGGGAGCCTCAGCTAGTGTCTGGTGGTTGGCATTCTGCAACTGTTCAATGTTACTTATCTCAAGGACAGTGATTGTTTAGCTGCTAGAGAAAAAGGAGAAAATAACAAAATCCTGGTGGTAATTAGAACATAGTTTATTCTAAGTGTAGGGATGTGTGACTTAACTCTTGCCTAGCATGACTTTAGATATTGTTTATAATTTGGTATCTTATAGTTATAAAAAGCCCATTCTGTCAGTCTTATGGTCTGTATTTTAACTTTAATGCTGGTCAGTTGTATCTAAAATGCAAAACAGCGGGAGCATAACAAGGCATCTGATGTCTTATCCGGTCATGGCAGGGAACTCAGTTTTGACCAAGGAGTGTGTCTGTTTACTGAGTTGAGGGGCTTAGGATTTTATTTTTAGTTATCCATTAACAAAGTTAGTTTTTGATTCTTTTATGGCAGATGTTCATTTTTCCCTCTCCTACTTCCCATTCTCCACAATGATAATAGTTTAATTTTAATTACATATATAATATTATATAATGTTGCACATACTACATTATATATATTATCTATACATGAGTATGTATGTACACATAATCCTCAACTTATGATGGAGTTATGACTGCATAAACTCGTTATAAATTGAAGGTATCATCCAGAGTTGAGGTCAAGGAGTGTAATGAATATATATTTTTTCAAACCATCCTAAAGTCAAAAATTATGAGTCAAACCATCTGTATTAGTCTGTTTCCACACCACTATAAAGAATGACCTGACTACTATAAAGAACAACCTGAGACTGGGTAATAAGAGGTTTAATTGACTCACAGTTCTGCATGGGTTGGGAGGCCTCAGGAAACTTACAATCATGGTGGAAGGTGAAGGGGAAACAAAGCATGTCATATGTAGTGGCAGGAGAGACAGAGAGCCAGGGAGGGACTGCTACATACTTTTAAACCATCAGATCTCATGGGAACTCACTAACTCAAGAACAGCATGGGGAAAACCACCCCCATGATCCAATCACCTCCCACTAGGTCCCTCCCCTGACACCTGGGGATTACAATTCAACATGAGATTTGAGTGAGGCACAGAGCAAAACCATATTACCATAATAAGTCAGGGACATCTGTATATGAATATATATAATTAATTTTAGCTTGTGCATCAAATTCTTATTCCATATTATGTTTATTAAGCATGTAATGTTCAACTTTCTCCATTATTTATTTAATTCTGTAATTTTACCATTTCTATATTTTTTGTTTTAATTCATGTTTCAGTTGGCTGAAATTGTTATTGGAGGTATGTTTTCAAGAAAGATAGGTATATTTTTCTCTGCTTTCATCTATTTCTGGTAACTTATCTGAATATGGAATTTTTGTCAAGAACCTTCCTGAAAAACATCAATAATGCTCAATCACCTTTTGGAATTTAGTGAAGCAGAGTAGAAGTGTGAGGCTGTTGTTTATAGATAAACTTTTATTTCTGCCTTGATGAATATGAATTTTTACACTTGAAATTAGACTGCATAATGGGAGATTGTGCAGAAATTAGGAAGATAAACTAATTTTATTTTAAAATAAAATTATTTTATTTTAAAATAAAATTATTTTATTTTAAAATAAAATTATTTTATTTTAAAATAAAATAATTTTATTTTAGATCGTGGAAAGAGTTTAGATCATGGCAGAATTTAGATCATGGAAAACCTAATGTACCATGCCAAAGATATGGGATATTTTTCCTTTAGATGATGAGGCTTTATTATTTTTATTGTTGTTATGACTATCATTCACAGAATTATTATTACCAGAGTACCATTATATGTAGGAGTTTCCCCAGTTTGCAATGCTGTCTACATTAGTTAGTTCTTGCTACATAACAAATCACATTAGTTTTGTTAAAACTACATTCACACATTTATTTAGCTAATGAATCCACAGGTCAGAAATTTGGGTTAATCTCAGCAGGGTGGTTGTTTTAATTTGGTCTAGAATTGGCTAATCTCAGCTTTACTCATTCAAGTTTCTGCAGTAAGCTGGTAGGTCAACAATGACTAAGTAATTTCTAATGGCCTCACATATGACAGCTGGGATAACTGGGGCTTCTCTCTCGGTGGCCTGTCGTCATCTACAAGGACAGATGGAGCTTGTTGACCTGGTGACAAGAGTTTACAGACTTCTGGTGACAAGAGTTTACAGACTTTAAAAGCAGCAAGAGGGCAAGTTCCAATTTACAAGTATGCTTCAAGTCCATTTAAATCATCTTCGCTACTATTCCCATTGCCCAAAGAAAATCACAGGGCGAAGCCCAGAGTCAGTGTGCACAAGCACTTCCAAGGATCGTGGGTACTGGGAAGCATGAACAAATTAGGGCCATACTGCATCATTGCACCCCACTGCCCTGCACAAACTCCAAAACACCAGAATACCTGGCAGCAAAATTCCTTAAGGAAGGGTAAGTGTGGGTAACCAGTATCCATCTAAGCCTGCTCTGGTGCTCTGCTTCAATTCTTACCTCAGGAAGTCTCCTGACAAAAGATCAATTCTTGATCTGGACTCTTGTCACACTGATGAAAGTGGAAGTTCCTATTATTATTTATGTATTTGTAGAAACATTTAATATATAAGCAAGTTTAAAACAAATGAAAATTTCTTAAATTCTTTATTCAATATATTTATACCAGTTTTTTTATTTCAAATGTTTCATTTGATGAAGTTTGAAAATACTAGGATTACTATCTTAGAACTTCATTACATATTGATTCATTACATAATTGATTTTTTACATTTAGGACCAAAAAAAAGAAATCATGATGGGAAGTAATGTTAATAGTAATAACAATTTTAGCCTGCCTCCTGTATGCTGGAACCATCTTCCTCCATAAGGAGATTGAATGAGGTATCAGAGTGCACAATTCAAGATGTCAGGCTTTTTGGTACAAATACATATTACTTCAACTATATAATTTAATTTCATACTAATACGTAGTTAATAAAATATATATTTAAAGTTTCTGTCATTTGAATAATTGGTTCTGCTGGTTCTATTGTTTTTCAAGATTAAGAAATAAAATATTATTCTTAAATATCTGTAGGTGGGAAAGATCTAATTTAATTTAAAGGCAAAACAATATTATTCTTTAAATACACATGTTAAATTCTCCCTACCTTTAAAATGCCCTTTGGGTAACCTTATAAAATGTTTATTTGTACACTGACCTAGAAGTTCTTGGCTTTTCCTTCAGTGATGTGTTTCTAAACCCTGACTTAAAAGTTAGTCTTTTATAACTACATGATTTCTGTTTAAATGACTTGTGTAAAACAAGTATGTGCAAAATTGAAATGAGTTTTTCCATTGCCTTATATCCTCTTGAAAAGAAAATTAGCCTAATGAGTCAGAATTAGTACAAGATGTTTCAGAACATCTGTAATACTATACAGTGTGGGGACCTGGGTCCCAGCTCCTCAGGCAGATGCTCTTAGGGTAGGGAGCTCTTCTCTCTTTACTATCTTTTGCACAGATTACCTCGGAGGCTTTTAACATTCGGTCTTTCTCTTTCTCTTTCCTTTTCCCTTGTGCTCCTAATAATTTACTGTGGATATTTTCAGCATGACACACAACTGCTGCTGATGATAATGAAAACTGTTCACCTAATTTCTCCCTGCCCTACACTCAGAACGAACTGTCTAGAGTCAAACTACGCAGCAGAAAACTTAGCAGGAGGCAGTAACGGGCAGAATGATGACATAGGTAAGAGACAGGGTCGATGGGCACAAGCAAAATGTGATTAGCACAGTGTGTGTTGGTCAGGCCTCAGGGAAGGGAATGTTACTTCACCCTCTCCTAGCTTTGCTGCTTGGGAACAGGTGGCTACTGGGTAAGGCCCAACATCCAAAATGGGTCCAGGCCTCCCGAAAGCAAACCTTCTTAATTAGTTATAGTTGACTGACTCAAATGAGCCAGAAGGTTAGATCAGGCTTCCTGCTTTGAATTTTGTGTTTTCCGTTGGAGGCACAATAGATTATAATCTTGGAATGCAATTTCTTGGGGCCCTTGTGAATATCAACAGTCTGTTGCATTAGCTGTTGTCAACCAAATTGGAAGTTAATTAACTTAGCAATAAGAGTTTAAGAAATGTCTGCATTTAAAGATATAGGATAATTTTGTGGCATAATATATGTGAACATTTACTGTGACCACAGCAACAAAACACAGTGAGCAGATTTCAAGGCAAATAAAAGAAAATGTCTCTGTTCTCAAGGTATTTTGGTTCATGTCTGATAGCTTTACAGGCAGCCTTTTCAATGGAGTAAGTAAAAAGTAAAGACCTGCGATAATGTGGCAAGGCTTTTACAATACAAAAATAGTGAGATGAAGATTCCACAAAGTATTACAATGTCATAGAGCTAAACACATTACATGTCTTTGGGTTACATTAAATTATACAATTAAGTCACATTCTAATTCACTATACAGCAGTTTCTATTTATTAGAAAAGGGAAAAAAAATCAGGAAGACAATTACAGAAAAAGTAATTTATTTTACAGTTTTATTTCTAACAAAAACAAGACTTTAAAAACTTAACTCAAAAATCTTTCCTACTGATCTACTAGTATTTCTTCCATACCTCCCATTCTCTTAAATAATATCACCATTAATAAGTTGTCTAAATCAGGGACCTTAATATTATAGTTGATATCTTCTTTATCCTTTCATCGCATGTCAATAAAAAACCATGTTACCATTCTAGTCAGGCCTGTACCTCCAAATTCCTGTAGCAACTACCTCCTCTCTCTAGCCCACCATCCGATTTTCAGCCCCCATCATGTGTTACGTGAATGATTGATATGGCCTCTCTACATTCGACCTCTTGACATCCCAGTCCATCTTCTGTCTACTCTGCTGCCACGATGGCTTTTTAAAAATTTTCAGGTGAATTTCCATTACTTATGGGAAAAAAGTCTACACATTAAATCATGGTATATGAGAAACAATGGTAGCTTATGACAATGCTCTGATGGAGATATTTTAATACAATTTATTCAAGATTAGAAAAGTTAATTACCTTGTCAGGGACACACAATAAATAAGAGAAGAGCTGGTATTTGTTTAGCTCCATCTGCCCGACTGTGCAAAGTGTGTCTCTTCAGAGCAAGCCTCTGGCCTACCTTTCCTGTCTCATCCCAGTCACCACCAGACATACCCTTTCCGCTGGTATCATACCGGAATCTTACTGTCTCTCTGTATGGCCCATACATCTTTTTAACCTGTCCCATCCCTACTGATATTTTAAAAGTGATATCAAGTGTATCTTCATTTCCTCAGTTTCCTATGAAATTCTCTCCCAAGGAAAACTATTTAATTATGCATTTTCATTTTCAAAATATTTGATTCTTGCTGTTAGCCTCCTATATTGCAGAACCAACAAGGGGGCATTGAGTTTTTCCCGTTGCAATAATTCTCTGATAAACTCTGTGTTGTCAAATCTTTCCCTCTGGCCACAGCCAGGAATGACTCTCCACTTTTAAGGAATATTTCATATATCTACCTATTGCGCAGTTTTCAGATTATATTAGAGCTATTTGATTATGTATTCATCTCAACCATTAGACTACATGTCCTTTGAGACCCGAGGCGATATGTTACTCATTTTCTAATATTCATTGTGTCTGATATAATTCATATTTCATAGTATGACTTCAATAAATGTACATTGAATTAAATTGATATTTTTAAGAATTTACAATGATTACTTTCAAAATATCTTATGGAAGAAGACTGAGAAAGAAATTCCCTGTGAATTGCATGTAGTAATTTTGTTTTGTTTTTCTTTGTAGAGTCCTTAGCAAATACAAACATAAATATATTTAATATTGATGTACAGGGACACAAATATCCCTACATTATATATATATATGTATATGTATACACAGGTAAAAATACATTGTGGATATACATATTATATGCATATACATATTATTTATATATACAAATCTATTCTTATTCAAGATAATTTATCAAATAGATTACTGTTAACATGAATAGTTTATTTTCCTGTTTGACATCTGCTACTTAACCAGGAATATTAGTTTTTAGAGTTATTCCAAATAAATTGGTAATCATCCATTGATTTTAAAAGCAAATCATCCATTTCCTTTTCAAAAGACAAAAAAGCCTTGTAACTAAGTAGAAAATAAATCCTATGAAGTTTGACTACAAGAAATATAGTTTTGTTTGACCTATTTACTATTGATTAGGACCTACATTCTACATCTATATATTAATTTATAATTCATTGATAGGTAGCAAATAATTTCCATTTATGAAAGATTAAGTAAATTTTCTCCACTAGAAGAGATAAATCCAAATGATACAGTGTAATTGCCTTGTAATGCATTAACTTGTTTTGTATCTATCCATGTAAATTTGTTTCAGCATTATTTTTGTCTCATTGATTTTATATGAGTCTCTCTTTCCTTCTGAATTAGTTCTACTATTGGGCTATTTAGCTTATTAATAAGTGTGGCATGCAGAATAATGCTCCTCCCACAAATGTTCACACTCTATTCCCTGTAATTTGCGAATACATTATTACATGGAAAAAGGGACTTTGCAGATGTGTTTATATAATTATAGAATTTAAGGTATGAGATTATCCTGGATAAAACAGGTAGGTCCAAGCTAACCACATGAGTCCCTAAAAGCAGAGAACCATTCCTAGCTGTAGTCCGAGAGAAAGATTTGACAGCAGACAGTGTGTCAGAGAAATACTGCCATGGGAAGGACTCAATGCTCCCTTGCTGGTTCTGAGATATAGGGAGCTAAGAACAATAACCAAAGAGAAACCTCATGGTGTAAATGGTGGCCTCTACTTAACAGCCAATAGCAACAGAAAATCCCCAGGACCTCAGTACTACCACTAAGGGAAACCGAATTCTGCCAGCAGCCCAAAAGAATAGGAAATGGATCTTCCCTTAGAATCTCCAGAAAAGAATGCAGCTTTGCTGACTTTGTGATTTTATCCATGTGAGACCCATGTTGGACTTCTGTCCTACAGAGATGTCAGATAATTGGTTTGAGTTGTTTTAAGCCACTAAATTTGTGGTAATCTATTACAGCAGCAAGAGAAAACTAATACAAAGAGTTAAAAAATTTTTGTATTTGTGTGAGCGTTCCACTTTTTAACTCTTTGAGAATGACACTTTGACAATTTTGAAGTCTCCTCAAGCATTCATGCCTACTTTGAAACTGACTTAAGTGAAACTCTGGAATTATAGATTGAGAAACGCTATTTACTCTCCTTTGTTATTTAGCTTAGAAATTAATGAGCTTCTTAGAGAAAACTCTTCTACTGCTATGAGCAAACATGCTCTGTTTTGAGGATCTTCCAGAATGGGACCTCTTCCCGAGACCTGGCTGGTCAGAGAGTGTGTAGAGTCATTCAGAACCCATAAAATAATCCTTAAACACTCTCGTTTCATAAGCATCGGGGGCAAAAAAAGACCCTTCAGTCTGAAAAGACATTATAATCATTACATAAGAAAATTTCCCAAGCTGTGAGAAATTTGGTAAGTTATCGGAGATCCATTTACAAAACAAAGAATTCCATTTCTGAGACAGAAGGATGGCAGTAGCTACAAGTGTTGGTATGATCCTAAAAGGCAATTAGGAGTGATCTCCTTTGAGGACTTTTTCCTCCACTCCGTGGAAAAGCATTTTATTATCTTACCTAAGTAACTGAATATGAGTTACAGAAGGATAATACTTCTTTAATTATTTTATTTTAATTTGCTGAAGACTCATGAAAATTAGCCAGTGTTTATAAAAATGGCTTACTGATTAAAAGCATATAATTTCAACCAGCTTTTGATCCTTAAGATAAAAAAATACCCTTAGAAGATTTGGAAAATTCCTCAAAAGTAGGCAGCTGTTTACACTATTTTGTTCACTACACTCTCCTTTTAGTACATGAGCTAAATATTTACTAAAAAATTCCATTTCACCTAATTAATCTAGAATCAAATTATAATTTTTAATTGTATATCTTGTAGAGATACATCTTTTATCAAGTGTTTCCATTATGTATAAGACTGTTTTTCTGAGGGACAGAAGATAAACACACACACACACACACACACAAGTGTGCTTATGTTAATCTACACTGCCTTGTGGCAGAAACAATGAAATGTATATTAATAAAGGAATTATTAATGATTTACACATTTGGGCAACTGCATAAAATTGTTAATGAAGAGATGCATGTGAGCATAATTATATAAATGTTTTCTATCTGATGTTTATGTCATGGTTTAGCAATTAGTGAAATTTGTAAGTTGTTTGAGCATTACTTCATAGACCATCTAGGAAATTCTTTTAACCTAAGTAATTTAGAAAAAGGAATTCAGCCGGGTGCGGTGGCTCACGCCTGTAATCCCAGCACTTTGGGAGGCCGAGACAGGTGGGTCACGAGGTCAGGAGAGTGAGACCATCCTGGCTAACGTGGTGAAATCCCGTCTCTACTAAAAATACAAAAAATTAGCCGGGCGTGGTGGCGGGCACCTGTAGTCCCAGCTACTCGGGAGGCTGAGGCAGGAGAATGGCCGTGAACACGGGAGGTGGAGCTTGCAGTGAGCCGAGATGGCTCCACTGCACTCCAGCCTGGGCCACAGAGTGAGACTCCGTCTCAAACGAAAAAAAAAAAAAAAAAAAAAAAGAAAAGAAAAGAAAAAGGAATTCATCATTATTGAAAAGGAAAAAGAAAATAAAAGGGAAAGGGATGATCTTACTTTAACTAACACAGTATGAAAAAATTTATAAAGAAATCTTAACCTCACAAGTTGTACTTCTTAAAGACGTAACATGAATTATTTTATTGAATTTTGAACTAAAGTGTAAGTTATTGTTCTTGGTTAATACTGATAACATAGCAGATTTTGGTTCCATTTTCCCTCACTCTGACAATATTGACAAGGAATGTTCATCTTTGTATTCATTTTGCCAAAGTAAAACAAATTCATATCCTGCAAGAAAAAAAATATAAAGTATCAATTGCTTGATACTTCTACATTTCAACCAATTGAAGTTTCCATTCAGAAAATACTTTAATTTTTGAAAAAGCTAAAGAAATTTGGCTCTGCATTAATGGTTTATTCTTTAAAAAGAAATACTGCTTTGTCTTAAATGTTGTGCCTGATTTCTGTAACTTGGCCGCAGTGGTTTCTTAGATCAGTGTAGTAACAAGAAAGCCCTGATTTAATCTGATTGTAGGTTCACACCCTTATATCCTCCCTTTCCCATTCCTTGCCAATCATATCCCTAACATAGAAGAATCTCACTTGGTCTCAGCAACTCTATTGATGATTTAGAAGCATTAATGAGAGAGACAGAGAGTAAGAGCTAAAGTGAGAGCAAGAGAGGGGAGAGAGAGGGAGAGAAAGGGAGAAGAGATGGCAAGCACAAGCTGGAGGGAGCAAGAGTATATGCATGAGAAAGACTTTCTTTACTTTCAGAGTATCCCTCTTGGTTTCAAACGTGCAGGAATAACTTTTTGTGTTTACTGATTAACTCTAAAGTAAAAATAGAGAATTTGAATTTTTTTTTTTTTTTTTTTGAGACGGAGTCTCGCTCTGTGGCCCAGGCGGGAGTGCAGTGGCGCAATCTCGGCTCACTGCAAGCTCCGCCTCCCGGGTTCACGCGCCTGTAGTCCCAGCTACTCGGGAGGCTGAGGCAGGAGAATGGCGAGAATTTGAAATTTTTATAAATGTGACTGCAAAATTAGCGTTAGTAGAAAAATCTGTAGAACACAGGACAAAAGACAGAAATTCTTGAAAAATTATTAAGGAGACTTAAAGAATAAAATACTGGTAAGCACATTTTCTGCATAGAAAACTTTTTAAATTATAGACCCTAGTCAGGGAGACTAGCATTATCTGAAATTCAATTGATGCTATTAAATGATTAGAACATCATTTAATTTTTTATGTCATAATCCTAAGAAAGGACAGATTCATGTTTTCCTCTGTTTAGTAATTGCTCTGGTCTGAGTTCATTTATAGCATCATTTACCAAACACAAACCCATAAAAAATCATTATTAATTCTCAAGAAAACTCTTGAATAGATTGTGTATTGTGCCATTAATTGAAGGTGTATTTCTCAAGACATATGAAGATGACTTCATGCTATTCAGTCAAGCACAAATCTAATGATATGTATGAGGCAACAGAATTGATATGTCAGCATTTTTTATATAATTGGAAAGCTTCAGTTTGCCATTACCTCTATGCTAAATAACACACTTACATTATCCCCTAGATTGCAGACAAGCATACGCCTAATTATTTTATTTCTGGCGTGCATTGTAGAAGAATTCTTACGCAAATAATAGAATTAGAGAAAATGTTCCTCTGTGTTTTATCACTCTTTCCGACCCTGTGTGAAACTCATTAACTTCCTAGGAGGTGGAAAAATGAACCAATGGATGTTGGAATAAAGTATACGACCAGCACTGTTCCTCATGGGTTTTTTTTTAACGTATTATTTTCCAAAAGAAAACTTTCTAACTTAATAAATAAATTTTCAATTGAAGAAAAGGTTGTAAGCTAAAAGTATGTTTATCTGCCTGAAACATGACTGGGCTAAAGATTGTCACCAGTTAGAGAAAGTCAGGCTTTGGTTCTGCCAATGTTTGTCTTTTAGAAGATAGCTAGGAAGACCTATAATAGTGAAGAATAAATAATATAACTATGCTTACGTATTTTGATCACTTATATTCTATTTTCATTCTCACAATAACCCTATGGAGTAAGATTCTCTCCGCTCATTTTTGATGAGCCAGCTGCAGTTGAACCAGGGTAAGTAACCTGCCCAAATCCTAGAATTAGCAGAGGGAAGAAACAAGACCAGACCTGATCACTCCGTGTTTTATACCTCACTTTCACACCATCCCTGAATTCAAATTTATTGGCTTTGAAACTGGCACTCTCTTGGAAATGTTTGTGTTTATGGGGACTTTTTGTTAAGTATACCAGGAAATGACAGTAGAAGAGACCCTAATCCCAGGATGTTCTAAAAAGAGAAGAGATTAAAATGAGATTTGGGGAAAACATCTGGATTTTATTTGTTTGTGATATTCTAGTTATCCATAGAAAAATAATGCCATTGTTTTTAATAAAGCAACATAATTGTCAGTTTTTTTATAGTTTCATTTTCTTAATAAAAACCCCCACTGAAATAAAGGGAGTAAAGTTGGTCTCATATTTTGAATATAGTCATCCAATTATCACATATATTTTACTTAAAATTTTAGAATCATAGCAATCACTCAAGTTTCTTGCCATCTAATGATTAGACACATTCAACTGAGTAAATAAGGATTAGCAGCACTACATATAAAATGTTGAAGTTGATGCTGTGAGGTGCTGATATATGACACCCAAATACTGCCAATCAAGTAAAGGGAATGAAATATAAGCCTTAACATCTATCATAGAAGGTGGAATATGGGAAACTCTGTATCAGCATATGAAGTGCAGTGATGAGTCAGAAGAGCTCCGTGGAAGCTTCAGAGAAAAGACAGCTTTTGCCCTGGGTCTTGGATGCTGGGTAGATCATTGCTGGCCAGAGAAAGTTATAGGAAAAAAAAAAAAAAGAAGGCATTCCTGAAAGAAGGAAAATCTGAGCAAAAGCATAGCAGTATTGAAATAATTGAACACATTTCATATGTAATTGTCGTGAAGAACATAAATGGGAGTGACAGTGGGACCAGGTCTTGGAGGCCTCTGAGTGTCCTATTATCGTATTTGAATTTAATCACTGCCTTTGAAAGAGAATCAGCAAATAGCTTATATATACCCTTGAGTTTCTAGCTGTAATCGTCACCTAAATTGATGGGTAGATTTATTTAATTTCTGTACTAGAAGGAAATGTGATGTTGAAAATCACGTCAAGAGATGATTATATAAGACTGTGGACTCCTTTGTCAAATCTCTATAGCAGTTTAGACTAGTTGTACAGTGGCCTTTGGTCTCAAAAGAGACTCTAGCAATTAAAAAAATACTTCTCTTCTTTGGGGAACTAAATTAATCTGTGTTTTCTTGTGTAAATGCTCATCAAAGAGATAGTTATAGGAACCTTTAAAATCAGTCCATTTTGTTCTCAAATATGGTTCATTTAAATAAATTATATGAGGAATAAGAGACAAAGTGAGATACTTTGTTGATTATTCTATAACATAAAATGCCAATTATTATATGTGTCTTTGCTAGACTGTGCTAACATTTTTGAGAAATAAATGACCTCTATGCTAGGTATTCTCTCTGTGATAATAATGTTTATGATAAGAGGAGAATCATGTTTATAATATATTTACTGAGGCCAGGCGCAGTGACTCATGCCTGTAATCCCAGCACTTTGGGAGGCCGAAGCAGGTGGATCAACGGAGGTCAGGAGTTCAAGACCAGCCTGGCCAACATGGTGAAGCCTTGTTTCTACTAAAAATACAAAATTTATCTGGGCATGGTGATGGGCACCTGTAATCCTAGCTACTTTGGAGGCTGAGGTTAATCACTTGAACCCAGGAGACAGAGGTTGCAGTGAGCTGAGATCACGCCATTGCACTCCGGCCTGAACAACAAGAGCAAAAATCCATCTCAAAACAAAACAAACAAATATATATATATTTACTGAGAACAAGTTGTAAAAGTGTATGGATAACATGCTCTACTAAACTATATACAAATGTAAAAAGAATCTTAAAGGATCTGTGCTAGCATATTAACATTCTGTCTTGAATTGTTGGGATTTACGTTTGTTTAAGTTTTCAGTGCTACTTTTCTAGCTTAAAGACATTAAATCAGTGATTCCAAAGGGTTCTTAGTCTATTCTCAAAAAAGTGCTATTGCAGCATTTTGAAGAAATTCATCAAGCTGTACTTTATCCTACCATTCCTACCTATCCCCAAACCCTCCAAAAAAGACATACATGCAGATATTAGCTATTTAGGGCTTTGTCCCCTTTGCCTTTACCATTTAAGTGAGGTGTTCTGACATATAAAATTTATAGTAATAGGCCTCCACATCCATTGTAATGCAAATAAGGCACAGGTACACACATAACTTCCTACTATTCCGTCATGGGTAAATGGAAAATCGGGCATATTGAGGGAAAACTTACGAGTAAGAAAGTATCAGGGCACATGTTATCTATGGGCTCTCATTAGACCAGATTGACTTGAAGTAGCTATGGCTGTACTGGATGTTCCACAGAAAGAGCTTTTGGGGAAGAAACATCCTAATAAAGGAAATGACAGGCAGAAAATGTTGCAATGAAGGTGAAATAACTAGAACTTGTCAAAGTCTTTATCAAAGTCTTGTTTAAAAAAAAAGTTGAATCTCCAGGTCTAACCCTCTAGTATCAGCCAGCTCTTCAGTGAGTGGCTGTAGATCTGCTAAAGGGTTTCTTGTTGGTTATCAAAACTGGAGATAAGGGGCCTCCAGGGTCATTTGATTTGCCTCTTGGCATTGTTATAACTTAGTCTGATCAAATTCCATGTCAACATAGATAAGCAGCTAAATAATTACTACAGTTAACTGATGTAACATGTGATAGTTCAAAGCAGGAAAAATGTAGGTCAACGAGGATTTAGTGATAAGCCAGAAACTGGTATGAGGGTAGGAGTAGCTAGTGTATAAATAGTACAGCATTATACATTACTTGTTGCTTCAATGAACTTACAGTTTCACTATGTTTTGAGAGATGAAATACACACATGTGAAAACATTTTAATCCTCTTGATGCTCCAAACATCAAAAATGAGTTGTAGAATAATCATTGGTATATAATTTGTTTCTTTAGCAAGTTTATATTGCAGTTGTGTGACAAAATAAACACTTTCTAGTCAAATCAAATTATATAAAATAACTTTTCATGATCTTCCAAAGATAATATTTAATTTGTTGAATTCATTTAAAATTTGTTTTGTAATTTTTCATCTTTTACCATGTCCAATATTGAATCTAATACTAGGATGATAAATTAACATCTGGTAGTGTGAAAGTTAAGTTTTTCTTTCTCAACATATAATCAGAGTTTTAATAGTTTTATTCATCAATTAGCTACTGGCAATTACTATTTCTATTTTTATTTTTCAGAATGCAACATTTACTCATCTTATAAATAGCTGCTGATATTTAGAATAATAAAAATATTTTATTAGTAAAATGCAGCATTAATATTTGGTGCACTGTAATATCATGTAGATATTGCCCTTCTTAATTTTGGGTTCCAATCACTGACCTTATAAAAATAGAACACAATGGACTATTTGCAGTAATCCTCACACAAGCCATAATAATTCAGCAAGTGGCATTTTAATGTATTTTAAAATTGTCTTAGAATAATCATTAACATCTTGAACCTATAAAAATGTTGAATTTGCTTTAGTTTGTTTCTGTCTCTAATTGAGCACAATATATTTTTCTGATTATTAAATTAACATTTATTTCTAAATTGACTTGTTACTTTTTAACCTATTTGTTATTAAAATATACCGAGAAAATGTGGGTTAACCGTGCCAAACATATTAGTAGACACTCAGTAATTACTGCATTAGTGAATGAAGGATAATAGAGTAAAGGCACAAAAATTTTATCTTGTTTCCTTAGAGTTAGGCAAGTTTTAATTCTAGAGAAACAACTTCAAGGAATAATTGAAATTATTTTATTTAATTTCTGATTCTACAATTGACTAACATCAAAGATAAGATAGTTTTCTGAGCTGACATAGTGGTTCACACCTGTAATCCCAACACTTTTGGAGGCCAAGGCAAGAGGATTACTTAAGCCCAGAGTTTGAGACCAGCTTGGGAAACAATGAGACCTTGTGTCTACTGAAAAAAAAAATTAAAGATAATTTTCTGTAACAGATTTGGAATATTTTGCTTTTGGATGCTATCATAAAATAATTATTATATGTTATTACAGAAACTTTCTAATTACAAATACAAAAATTAGCTGGGTGTGGTGGTGCATGCCTGTAATCCCAGCTACTTGGGAGGCTGAGGCAGGAGAATGACTTGAACCTGGGAGGTGGAGGTTGCAGTGAGCCGAGATTGTGCCTCTGCACTCCAGCCTGGGTGACAGAGTGAGACTCCATCTCCAAAAACAACAACAACAACAACAACAAAACACTTCCCTTGAAACAACCTTGCTGAAAGTACTTACATATTCAACATGAAATAGTGTTCTCAGGTTAGGGATTAACAGATCTCTATCATGCTATAAATGTTTTTGAGAAATGTTACCATGTAGCTGTTCAAATGTGTTTGAATGAGCTGTTTCATAGAGATTATGTATCATGTGGTACTAAATATCCTCATAAAGAATTCACACGTAAAAAGCACAATTAAAAAACAAATTAAGAACACATATTAGATATGTAAATAAAGTTGATTGGGGAATAGAGAATAAAGAAGAATATAATGTTTATATGAAAATAACTGAACTACTGTGATTGATAAATAAGACTATTATCTGATGTATAGAAAACTAGTATGATATTAAAGTTAGCAGAGAGTGAGCAAGTAGTCTATGAAGTGGTGGATGAGACAGACTTTGAATTAACTAGATTTGTTCCCATTCTAGACTTGATCTCTGATATGGTTTTGCTGTGTCCCTACCCCAATCTTATCTTGAATTCCCATGTGTTGTGGGAAGAACCTGGTGGGAGATAATTGAGTCATGGGGGATGTCTTTCCTGTGCTGTTCTCCTGATGGTGAATAAGTCTCATGGGATCTGATCATTTTATAAAGAAGAGTTCCCCTGCACGAGGTTGCTCTCTCTTTGCTTGCTGCCATCCATGTAAGACATGACTTGCTCTTCCCTGCCTTCCACCATGATTGTGAGGCCTCCCAAGCCATATGGAACTGTAAGTCCATTAAACCTCTTTCTTGTGTAAATTGCAGAGTCTCAGGTATGTCTTTAGCAGCAGCATGAGAACAGACGAGTACAGTAAACTAGTACCAGGAGTGGGTGCTGATGAAAAGATACCCCAAAATTTGGAAGCAACTTTGAAACTGGATAACAGGCAGAGGTTGGAATGGTTTGCAAGGTCCAAAAGAAGATAGAAAAATGTGGGAAAGTTTGGAACTTCGTAGAGACTTGTTGAATGGCTTTGCCAAAAATGCTGATAGTGATATGGACAATTAAATCCAGCCTGAGGTGGTCTCAGATGGAGATAAAAAACTTGTTGGGAACTGTAGCAAAGGTGACTCTTGTTATGGTTTAGCAAAGAGGCTAGTGGCATTTTGCCCCTGCCCTAGAGATTTATGGAACTTTGAACTTGAGAGAGATGATTTAGGGTATCTGGTGGAAGAAAGTTCTAAGCAGCAAAGCATTAAAGAGGTGACTTGGTTGCTGTTAAAGACATTCAGTTTTAAAAGGGAACAGAGCATAAAAGTTTAGAAAATTTGCAGCCTGCCAATGTGATAGAAAAGAAAATCCAATTTTCTGAGGAGAAATTCAAGCCAGCTGCAGAAATTTGCATAAGTAATGGGAAATCGAATCACCAAGACAGTGGAGAAAATGTCTCCAAGGCATGTCAGAGATCTTTATGGTAGCCCCTCCCATCAAAGGCCCAGAGGTTTAGGAGGAAAAAATGGTTTTGTGGGCCAGGTCCAGGGTCCCTCTGCTGTGTGCAGTCTAGGGACTTGGTGCCTTGCATCCCAGCAGCTCCAGCCATGACTAAAAAGAGCCAAGTTACACCTCGAGCTGTTGCTTCAGAGGCTGGAAGCCCCAAGCCTTGTCAGCTTCCATGTGGTGTTGAACCTGTAGGTACAGCAAAGTCAAGAATTGAGGTTCAGGAACCTCTGCCTAGATTTCAGAAAATCCATGGAAATGACTGGATGCCCACCAGAAGTTTGTTGCAGGGATAGGGCTATCATGGAGAACCTGCACTGCTAGGGCAGTGCAGAAGGGAAATATTGGGTGGGAGCCCCTACATAGAGTCCCCACCTAGTGGATCTGTGAGAAGGCCACTGTCCTCCACACCCCAGAACGGTAGATCCACTGAAAGCTTGCACTGTGCACTTGGAGAAGCTGCAGACACTCAGTGCCAGCCCATGAAAGCATCCAGGTGGGAGGCTGTACCCTGAAAAGCCACAAGTGCAGAGCTGACCAAGATCATGGGAACTGACCTCTTGCATCAGCATGACCTGGATGTGAGGCACAGAGTTAAATGAGATCATTTTCGATCTTTAAGATTTGACTGCCCTGCTGGATTTCAGACTTTCATGTGGCCTGTAGCCCCTTTGTTTTGCCAATTTATCCCATTTTGATTAGCTGTATTTATCCAATGCCTGTACCTGATTGTATCTAGGAAGTAACTAACTTGCTTCTGATTTTACAGGCTCATAGATGGAAGGGACTTGCCTTGTCTTCGATGAAGCTTTGGATTGTGGACTTTTGAGTAAATGCTGAAATGAGTTGAGACTTTGGGAGATTGTTGGGAAGTCATGATTGGTTTTGAAATGTGAGGATGTGAGACCTGGGAGGGGCCAGAGGTGGAATAATATGGTTTGGCTGTATCTCCACCCAAATCTGATCTTGAATTCTCATGTGTTGTGGAAGGGACCCAGTGGGAGATAACTGAGTCAGGGGGGATGTATTTCCCATTCTGTTCACTTGATAGTGAATAAGTCTCATGAGATCTGATGGTTTAATAAAGAGGAGTTTCCCTGCGTGAGCTTTCTCTCTCTTTGCCTGCTGCCATCCATGTGAGACGTGACTTCTTCCTCCCTGCCTTCTGCCATGATTGTGAGGCCTCCCCAGCCATGTGGAACTCTAAGTCTATTAACCTCTTTCTTTTGTAAATTGCCCAATCTCGAGTATGTCTTTATCAGCAGCCTGAGAACAGTCTAATACAATCTCTTAATGAGTTTACCCTTTACCAAGCTAATTTACCTTAGTTTTCTCACTTGTAAAATAGGAAATTATAACAGAACTCATAAACATTAAATTGGCTGAAATATTCAAGAAGGCAGATGGACACATAGGAAAGTCTTGGTAAAGAGCAAGTGTTATAACTTTTATTTTACTATGTAGCACACCCTTTTATCCAAAGTGTTTTGCTGCAAACCCCAAACCAAGTGCCTGAGTTTCCAACAAAAGAGAAAACCAGGCTCCTTCATGTGCACTCAGAACAGGATATATCTTATGATCAAGGAGCACAATACTTTCCTTAGGATCTCAGCAGGTAAATTTTTGTCATTCCCAATAAGAAGTCAAGCAATTATATATATATATATATATATATATATACACATATGTATATATATATATATATACACGTGTGTGTGTGTGTGTATATATATATATATACATATGTGTGTGTATATATATATATATATATAGCCATAGCCATAGCCTATAATCAAACAAAACTGCTTCTTCCAATTTCTGGCTACAGTTTCAATATTTAAGAAAATAAAAAATAGACAAACAGATGGAAATTTTAGCAGCCATTTTCTAAACAACATTTTAGTGACTTTATAATAATCATATAGCTACATTATATTATTAAACTTGATGATACTAGGTTATTTTATTCATGTTATTTTTATATTTTCCCCTTACTGACACTTAACATTTATTACATATTGACAATCTTCTAAGTACTAAAACATTATTTCATTTAATAATCATAAAACCAAACATGCTATTGTGTTATTACAAACTGCAGAATAGGAAACCAGGACCCTGAGGAGTTTAAGTAAATTCTCCAGAGTCAGAAAGGTAATAATTATGACCATATTTTTATATGCCTGTTGTACTTATCTTGGGAGAAAATATGACATTGGAAAAGAATTGAAATTATATAATTATTGTTTTTTCTTTTAATTGACGATATGACATTATTTACATATTGACTTTTGTCTAAAGAAAGAGGACATTATTGTAGTTTTGAAAATATGGGTTGCCTTTTATAGTTGTACCATAGTTTTGATAGCTCAATTTCACTTACGGATACATTTAACGCCACTAGATACAAAGTAAAAACGTTGTCTATTATCTGCTGAATGTGTCATTTCCCACAGGTGCTAAGAACTCTCAAGCCATGGAGAGAGATGCATTTGGAGTTGTTTACATTCAGACAAAGCTCATCTGGTTGTTTGCAGCTAGTCACAAGGTAAGCAGGGCCGTGCATGCACGCACACACACACACACGTGAATTATATATTTCAAAATAAATTGGAATTACATAAATTAAAAAATAAATATTTTAAAATACGATTTTTAAATGTAGTATGGCTGTATATTCATCAGTAGCACCACTGACTGATACCCAGGAAAATGAATCTGCAGAAAAGTCCACAAATCTACACTTTAAACAAATACATAAACTTTATAAAATTGCATGTAGGGTCATATGTTTCAGGGAGGGGGATACGGGATATAGGACTGATATAAAGAAGAGGAAATATAAAAAAATGCTGACCAGCATTAATTAAAGTCTACAATATACTTGCTGTTTCACATAGCCTGTCTAATTTAGTATTCTAGCAACCCTATTACATAATCCATTTAACAGATAAAGAAGGTGATGCTAATAGATGTTAAATACTTATAGCTACATGAAATGTGAGGATAGAAATTTAACTTGATAGAATAAAAGATCAATAATAATAAGATGAAAGAGGGATTGCTAATTGATGGTTTGATTCCTTTCTCTTTGCTTTCTCTGATACTTTTAAGTTGAGCACTTATTTGTTAAATTTCTTGATGTTCAAGTAAATTGAGTAAAGTTTGTTGTAAATATTTCAGAAAAATCTACTATTTTATTTCCATGTCAACAATCTTTATTTCAGACCCTACAAATTAAAATATAAATTTTAATAAATGAGTATTTATAAATATTTTGATAACTTAGGGGTTTAACTATCACAAATGTAAATCCATAAAGTGAAACCCATTATATTTACATAATATGCAAGTTTAGCAAAATGTGAAATATGAGTTTTGAAAACCAAAGTAAGTGGTAATAGGAAAACATTCATAATATTATTCAATTGAAGAAAAACTTCATGAAGAATAAAAAGTTCATGATTTATTCATTAAAAGAATCACTTAATGCAAAAAAGGGTTCTTCCAGGTGTGTGTACTTGCGTGAAGGAAGGCACATGTTTCAGTAGAAGGGCAGTAAGTAGGTACTAAAATATTAGATGATAATCATTAAAAGATGGTTAGTGATGTTCCTGTTCTGAAATTTATTGAGTGAATGATTAACAAGCTGATATTTTTGCCCATTTGACTGTCTGGAAAATACAGTTTTTAAACAGATTTTCAGTTTCATAATGTAATTTTGGGGAATTAGTCCCAGAATGCTATATTATCAGATACATGCTTCTTATTTTTTAAATTTTTTGTTAGATAAATATAAACCTATTTCTAAAATACAAGGTATATCAACTAAAAACAAAGTCTTATATTGAAATGTGTGCTGGGGAGGGCTTCATTTTTATTTGTGTGCTACACATGATTTGTTGGCACTGCAGGCTAACAATACGCACATAATCCCAGAGCCCCTGTGGAATAAATTGGCATGTAGCATAGGCTGGTGATAATCACGCCTGACATGTGCTTCCAGGTATTTGGTGTCTGAATGTACTGTGTGCATTTGTCAGCTAGACAAACATAGTCACAGTTTGGGATGGAGGAAACTAAGAACAGTAAAACATTTTAAACTTCAAGAAATTACCTGACATTTGCATTTTCGACAGAACAAATTTCCCTTTAAATCAATCAGTAGGCATTGGAATCTTGGTTTCACTTTCCCCTGTTCCTTTTTTGGGCTTTATCCAATTTCATTTTTAATGAAACTACAGCATTAGTGCTCTTTATTTGCTTCCCAGATCTATATGCCGAAGAGTTAGTAGCAACTCCTGGTGACATAAGTTCTTTGGTTCTAGCCAACTTTGAGCTGTTTTTTTAATCTGAAAATAATCTACTATAAATAAGTAAATGAATGAATGAATGAAATAATAGATGAAGCTGAGATTATTATAAGCCTTGCTTTATATTATGTAAGGGCTAATTGTGTCAACCAGTGCCCTTTCTGATACAGCATTCTGGTAACCTTCATTACATTTCTTATAGATGGATTTCTTTTTTATTTCTGTTTTCCAGTATGAAATCATTTCTTTTAATAATATTCCCTGCCATTAACTTGTAGCCATGTTTCAAGTTTTCTTCTCCATAAACAACTAATGCCAAGCCCACTTTTGACTGCATTCACTATTAATTGCCTTTTCAATTTATTCTAGTAATATTATGAATGTGTGCTTGAATTCCTACTTCTAGGACACATCACAAAATTTTTCTATGGGCAATAAAACTATTTCTTGTAAAACAATATTCTTTTATGGTATTGCACAAAGTGCATGAAAAATTCATGAGTTGATCATTGAAGATATGTATCTATAAGTTAAAAAATAGTTGAAGTACTCTTGAAGATCATTGCTCATTCTGCCAAGAAAAGGCCATTATTACGAACATTTTAGGCTACATGATAGGAACCATTTCTATTAGCCTCAACTAAAGGTTTTTTCAGGTGTCTGTTTTTCTAGATTGCTGAATGTAATGCAAGAGTGGTATTTTTATTGCCTCAAGACCTAAGTATAGTCAGTTAATAATTTATCACTATTATCTTAGGTTAATAATGGGGATAATATCTCCTGCAAAGTTTTACAGTATTACATTTGAAAGCAGAAGACTTTCTGTGGAAAGCATTTTCCTCATATAGAAGCAGCACAAATGTTACTGGGTATATATCATTTATATATTTTAAAAGGTACTAGTACTATGTAGACATGGAAATCTATAAGATCACTTAGTAGGTTAGAGACTTTTATATAATTTTTGAGAGATTTTTTGGAAATTTAAAGTAATTTACTCTTTTCCTAAAAAGAAATTGTAATTTCTTTTAAAACATCCAGAAAATTAATATGCTAAAATGAAAAGATAAGATTACCCATACATCTCCATTCTGAGAATACACCTTAACTTTGTGTTTACACTTAGCAGAATTGTTTAATGTATCTGTATGCATACATTTTTAATTTTAATAAAATTAAAGTAATACTTCATATGCTATTTTAATTTATCTCAGTGATATAATGTTAATACATTAAAGCATTTTCATGATAGTATTTTCCATGTCAGTGTAAAGTTCCATCCTAATAACTTAATCTTTCAAACCTCAGTGTTATGACTTGAAGATTATTCATATATTTTCCATTATCACAAATAATATTACATTAAAAATTCTTATGGCAAAACATTTGTATACATCCTTAATTACTTTTTAGGATTATTACTAAAAATGGAGTTGCTAGGTATTAATAGCAGTGTGCCAGGTACACTTCTTTATGTACTAAGAGTTTAACATCTATTATCTCCAAGTGGAGTGTGCTGTTTATATTAAATATGAGGCATCTAAGGCAGATTGAGTTTAAGTAACTTGACCAAGATTGCCCAGCTGTTATATTAAGTGATCTCAGTCTATGTTCTATGATATACAACAGAGTATGTATAATCCTTTTTAACTTAATATTGCTAAATTATTTCCAAGTTACACAAGGACAGTGTATCTTAAGTAGCAACAAATGAACATTACTTTTCTATGAAGTTTGCATTGATCCTTTAAGAATTCACAAAACACAGTATGCTATCCTGACAATATGGTTCTACTAACTGACAAGGAGTAAGCTTGACTAGTTGATGCCCTACCATATTTAAGTTTGCAAGATTTGATAGTCCATTCAGCAGACATTGATATTTCTATTTCAATTAGGAATTGAAATTGAATTTTGGATTAACAAATTCTTGGTGTTACTGTAAGATTCGTTTTAGGTTGTAAGGACTATTGCATTGGGTAGGCTGATATGACCATAACAGGAACTTTTTCTCCTAATCTACTCATGTAATTTCACATGTGCTCAGCCTAAGGATGTGTATGCCTGTATTACGTTGTCTACTTCCACCTGTCTAATTTCTTCAATTACTTAACTAAAGTGAAAGGAATGCCCAGAAGAGGTGTATTATAATGAGCTTGCTTCACTAACCTTGAATTTCTGGCATAATTCATTTTTGGAAAGAAGATGGAAAGAAGCATATCAGTCTAACTTCATATGACTTGTAATCAATACTAGAGATTCCTGTGTAGCATTAATACCAAGAAGCCAAAACAAGATTGATATTAATTTATATACTTCAGTCATTGGCTTGAAGAAAAATTTAAAAGCATAGGATTATCCACGAGCCTGTTATGACTTGAAATCATTCCAGAATCTATCATATAAAATAACCAGCAATTTAGTATTCTGGTATTTGATATCAATAACATTTTAAAATACCTTATGCAAAAGACTTACTCTAGTAATTTGAGAAGTTGAACAAAGAAAAATACCAAATATTTTTATAGCCAAAAATAAAAGCAAACTAAAAATTCTAGTTATCGGGGAAAATAATGAGTAGGTTTAGGTTTTCAGGAAAAAAAAGCTATCCATGAAACAAAATGATACCTCCAAATAAATACATCTGCATTCTAAACACAGTATCTGGACTGTTTTAGAAGTAGATCCCTACCTCTTCCTTAAAATATGATTTAGTTTTATTCTGAGGATGATTTTGTGTGTGGGATAACCCAGATTCATGTACCATTTCAGGACTGTGATATTATAGAATGATAGTTCCAACTTTCAAAGCTGTAAACTCATTGTTCCATAAAGAATTTTGTAAATTTCTAAAAAATGTGACTTTCAGTTACTGTCATACTTATTACTTTTTTTAATTCACTTTTTCATCTCCTAAATGAAATTGAGAATAATAGAAGTGGATTATTTTGTATTCTCGTTTCCTGTAGAACAATTAAACAGAACTGCAATATATTTTATGGTAGTTCTTTAGAAAAGTAAAAAATAATAACAGGAATATAGCAATTATATTATTTCATATTTGCAGTGTACTGAATATTCAAATTACCAAAACCATTGAAACAGGTATAAAAATTTGGATTCAATTAATGCAAAATACCCTGTGATTTTTTATCTACAAATTGTGAAAAACAAATTCTTGCTTTTGCTGGTCAGTTTACATGTTAAACCACAATTTCAAATGGCTCCTTACTTTGGTAAGCAGACTCTACGTCAATTCTGCAGGTCCTCACTTTAAACTGAATGGATGCTATGTTCAATCTTTTGCCTCTATGTGGGAACAAGCCAGACCAGAATGTTGGCTCTGAATTTGACCTGCAGAGCAAGCACCGTTGCTGCCTTTCCCAGATTCCCCTGAGAATTGATCCACCCATTCCTCAGCTGCTAAGTGCTGGCTGCTGGCAGCCCACAGCTGTCCCTTCCCCTAAGTATTGCCCTTGGCTGATAGGAACTGTCCAGCACAGAAATATTGGGGAAACAGTGCTTCTCTTCCACCTTGCAGGCAGCCTTAATGACTTACTGCCAACCGTGAGAAAAAGACTGGTCCCTTGCTTCCAGATGGGAAGCAAGTTGAGTGGTACCATTTCCACTCCTGGATTCTCTGGAATATGAGGCTGAGGCCATACTTTACCTGCATCTCCACCTGTGCTTAGCTTTCCCCTGACTTATTTTTCTTCCCTCACTTTTTACAGGTGTCATCCCAAACCACTTCAATACATCACTTGCACAAAAATGCATTTCTGAGACTCTGCTTGTAGTGAACCTGATCTAAGACAATCTGGTATCTTTACTGGAAAAAAAAATCAGTGTCAGCATAGAAATTAACTTTTTGTAGTGTAAAGGTAAGGAAGTTCCACATGATTATAATTTGTGCACTCATTTAAAATGAGAATTTTTAAAATGAGTTCAGCATACTGGTTTATTACTTAGTGCTAGTCTGCATTTTAAATCAGTATTGTGGCTAATAAAAAAATGAAATTTCTTTCCTAGTATAATTTCACATAAATGCATTTTTTACCTTTAGAAACAAAGTTTATTTTTTCCCTACCTTAAAGGTAAAGGAATTTAAGACTACTGAATACACTTTCCAATTTTCTGGAGAATGTGCATTATTTAGTTAGAATTAACAATGAATATGAAGAAAATCCAAATTGTTTCGTAGGCATGCTGGGTTGTCTCAGTGTTTTTCTTTACTTAAATGATATTGATGGGTGTCCTTATTGAAGAGGAAATAAGTATGTGCTTGGAGCCTCACAGACAACCATTCATCATTCTCTTATGCAAAAGACAGAACCCGTGTGCCAGCACACAAAATCCAATGGCAGCCACAGTAGCAGAAAATCAATAGACTGTATTAGAAAACTCAGAGGCTAATCAGAGCCCAATCTGCAGGCATGATGTACTCTAAAAGAAGCATTGCTTTAGGACATAACTCAACTCTCTGAACACCAAAGACTGCAGCTTAATTCAAGCATTTAGGGGGAAAATGATGGTCTTTAAAAATATACATTTTGTTCTTTATTGCCTCCCAGAGAAGCTTCAGTGTAGTACTGTAATGAATGATGATAATATACATTCTTAAAAACTGATGTTAGCTTAGTCGTTATGCCCAAATAGAATGAGTGTCCCTGCTGTGTGAAGCAATGAGATGTCATTAGTAAGCAGCATCTTTGCTAAATGCAGGATGCATATTGTTACTTGTTAAACGCACTATTAATATCTATAAAGGTAAATGACAATTGGTCCTCTCCTTTCATTTGCTGTGAGGTATTTTACCTGATCTTGAACTCTAAGTGAAGATACATACCCAAATTGAAGTTAGTCGTGTGACAAATTTCAAATGAGTTGCACTTTATAATGAAAATGCATTTAGGTTAAATTACTCAAAAATACCAGGCTCTGAACAATATCTGAATATGTTATACTAGTATATGTTTTCCCTCTTGGGAACTCAAAGAACTTTAGAATATATTATACTATAGCTTTTCTAAAGTTTTTCTAAACTAATTAGAACATATACTTTATTTAAGTATTTTTTGCCATTCTGGAAATATGCATTTATGCATGGATTATATCATCAATATAGGTTCATAACATCATATACACCTTTTCTTCTATTTGTATTATTAACATTTTTAAGTCATCAACAAGTCTCCAATAGTAGGTTAGCTTTTTTGATAAATGTGTAATATATAAACATGATTCCAAATTGCATGTAACAAACTCATGCTTCAATATTAAAGGGACATTTGTATTTTTAATAAACCTCTGATTTTATCTTGTTAATAACTTGAATTTAGATATTGCATAAATATATACACTTATTGTAGTAGATGAAATGTCAAGGTCAATTTGATTGTAATAATCCTAAAAAAATGAAAGTAACATCATGAAAAATGACACCCTGCTTGGAAACAAAAGCTAATTAAGATTTTTTTAATGCCCCGGAGAGAGAAATGTACAGAGAGTAGTCACAGTTGGTTTAAGATTGGCAACTCTGTCGGATGTGACAGCACATTCAGCTCGTCCCACGCAGACACAATCCGGCATCTGGGATGATAATTATTAGACTTCAGAACACTTCTTGGAAATTTTCCATGTATTAGAGTGCTTGCAAAGCAGCCCTTCTGGAACTATCATAGTTTTATATATTACTAAGTGCCTTATCAATATTTATTTTTCACCTTTCTTATGAATTATAGCTATTCCGATATGCTAAAAGTACTATAGATTTAACAAAGTAATATTTTTTTAAATGTGTAAATGTTTTTGTTTTCCTTTTAAAATCAAATCCTGTAATTTACAATGCAAAATTTAAAATTCCGAACGCATTGCCTTGGTGAGATAATGCTCATGAAAAAGCTCTCATAAATAAAATAAGCTAAAGGGGTTAGTTTTAGCATAAACTTTAAAAATATTTTACCTTTTTTTAACCACTTAGCAAATTTGAGATGACTTCTTTATAAAGGTTTTTAAAATAAAATTTTAGATATATTTACATATATAGCATCCCAATACAATATTCATAACAAAAACTGTATTTGATAAGTAATTTTTAAGCTAAATAAGAAAAGACAAATTTGAAGCTTCAATGAATATTTTCTGATGGATTCCACTAAACACAGAAATGGTTGATTTTATTTTCTTTGCTATCTGAGAGCTAATATAATTTATTTAGACAGGCAGTGAACAGGTCCTGTCACTGTATGATTTGGAGTAAGTTCCTTCAGTGTGCTCATCTGCTAAATGGCACGATTAGTACCGCATTCCTTATAAGAATGCTATAAAAAATAAATGGCACAACATATATAAAGCATTTTAGACAGTATCTGGTACTACTTAAATTGTTAGTACTGTTGTTACTATCAGCATTATATTATTAAGATTGCTATTACCTTAATGAGAAAATTTGACATAATGGAAGTTTGTAGGACTCTGAAACAAACATATCTGGTTCTGAATTGATTCAATCCCCTCGAAGTTATTTGATCCTGGAGAAGTATACTGATCTTTTAGTGCCCCATTTTTCTACTCTACTACCCAACAAGTCAAATTGTTGTTAAAAACATGGTGTTTAAAAATCCTTGCCGGCTGGGCACGGCCCTCACGCCTTGCCTGTAATCCCAGCACTTTGGGAGGCCGAGGTGGGTGGATCACCTGAGGTCAGGGGTTAGAGACCAGCCTGGCCAACCTGGTGAAACCCCATCTCTACTAAAAAGAACAAAAATTAGCTGGGCGTGGTGGCAAGTGCCTATAATCCCAGCTACTCTGGAGGCTGAGGCAGGAAAATCGCTTCAATCTGGGAGGTGGAGGTTGCAGCCAGCCGATTTTGCCATTGCACTCCAGCCTGGGCAAGAGTGAGACTGTCTAAAAAAAAAAAAAATCCTAACCTATAGCAAGTTCATGATAAATGATGTTTTTTAGTTAGAGGAAATGGCTTAGGGACTTTATTGGTTTCTTTCTTTTCTTTCCTTTTTTGTTTTGTTTTGTTTTGAGACAGGGTCCTACTCTATTATCTACTCTCCACCCAGTGGAGTGGCACAATCACAGCTCATTGAAGCCTCAATCTCCCCTGGCTCCATTGATCCTCCTGTCTCAGGCTCCCAAGTAGCTGGAATTACAGGCAAACACCACCATTCTCTACTAATTTTTGTGTTTTTTGTAGAGACAGTGTTTCTCCATGTTGCCAAGGCTGGTCTCAAAATTCTAGTCTCCAGCAATCCATCCACCTCAGCCTTCCAAGTGCTGGGATTACAGGAATGAGACACTGTGCCTGTTTTTTTAATGTATAAAAATACTATACACAAAATATATTTTCCAGGCTTTGTACTTGCATCTTCTGTCCTTTGTGGTGAAATAAACCATGTAGTATATTTTTATTATTTATATGTATTTTTTCAAAATACAATTGCTTTTCTTGTTCAATGAATTATTTCCTTCACTCAAACAGTGTTCACAAGAGGCAATGATGATTTTTGCTTAGAGTATTTCTCCAAGTATGCACATGCTGTTTCATAGTTAAAATACAAGCCTTGGCATTCTTTTGCATGCTTAGATATGTCTAACTTGCATGACATGATTCAACTTATTAATTTTATATAAAAGGATATTAAATGTCAGAGAAATAACTTGCTTAGGAAATAATAACTACCTTCAAATAAACTACCAGCATTCTAATCTTTGTAAAAAATGTAAATATGCATGCACACATATATTCATATATCCTAGTGATTATGGCCTTATACATATTAACTTTAAAATAGTTACTATGTAAGCAAAAGTACAGACGCATATAACAGATAAAATTTGAAGTAATTTTAAGATATAAATTTAATGGTTCTGAATTCCTAATCACAAATGACTTTCTGCTGATTGGCTCATAATCACCCTTGTATTATTAGTGTAGTTCTCACTTATTTCCAGGCACTGCAATACAATCTTTGGATAAATAATTACATGCAATTTTCTCCTCAAAATGAACTCACCTTTTCCTTTCTTTCAACTTATTCCTTGGCCTGAATTCTACATTTCCAGCTACCAGTAAGATGCTTTCATCTAGTTGTCTATCAGGCACATAGAAATCAAACTATCTATGGCTAGGGCCACAGAGTAATGGGGATTATACAAAGCTTAATTCAACTTGTAGAATTTGAAGAAATTTTATTGACTGTAAACATCTTACTAGACACATTTCTGACCAAATAAAACACATTTTAAAATGCATCTGTGCTTTCATATGAAGATATGTTCTCAAATCTTCTTCCAATTCTATTCTCTCACATTGCATAAAATTCATGCCTTAGAGTCTTTAGCAATGAGGTAGTCTTAGCTTATGATATCCGTAGTTTCCATGTTGTTTAATGTCCTAGAAATCTGCAAATATACTTAAATATGTTACTGAAAATCTTTTAGATACAAGTAATAATACCAAACAAAATTTTCTGGCTTCTATAACTGGGAAGTCTATCGTCCATAGTTTAGGCACTGCTGAATTCATGAAATTAATAATGTCAAGGCTATGTTTCTCTCGTGCTTAAACTCTCTGTCCACATGCTTGGTGAAAAGGCTACTGGCAGAACCCAACTCACATCCTAATAGCCTATCAATGCCAGTGGGAAAATGGCATTCTATTTTAGTGGAAAAATGCCCTTGGAAGAACTCTGATTGGTCTAATTTTGTCACAAGTATTTGTTGAGCAAGTGAATCTCTTTCTCTTTTCTGTATCAGTTACTGTAGCCATGGGTTTATACACCTTGACTTGCCAAGCCTGCAAAATGGGCACAAGACTGTGAATGGGGAGTACTAGTTTCAGTTTTATTTGAAGACAAAAGAGCAAGTTCCACAAAGATGAATGGTTCTGCTAATTAGGAGAAAAAAGAAAAGAAATGATGTTAAACGTACCAAGAAATAGATATAAAAATTATGAGATCTCCTGATAATAACTTACATGCTGGTGTTTCCTCCTAGTATCAAGAATCCATGTAGCAAAAATTCTAATTTACATGGATCTTATGCACCAAACAAGAGAAAATCTGGTTCCTTAAGAGAGTCATGAAAATGTAGAATGTTGTAGTTGATATTCTGAAGCATTTAATTATAAAAAATAATCTACCATGTAAACAGCTATTTTTTCAGAGTATCACCCAAGTGTGTGTATTTAAACAATATGTTCTTTAAAAAGATTGATATAGCTTTTATGATTATTTTTAGCATACAGACCCCCATCCATTTTTTAGTTTTTTATAATTCATCTGTTGATAAACTTAGACTATTTGATATGAAAAATTTTATACAGTCTGGATTCTCTATGCATAGTATGGTTTAAAATTTTCCTTTTTCCTCTCTCTGTATTTTAAGCAAATTGGCAGCTGGGTATAGAGGCCTGATGAGACTCATGTCCAAACCTCTGGAAAGGTTATAAATGGTGGTATGTTTTTTTTCAACTACAGACAATGTCTAGTATTCTCTCATTTTTATTTATGCTCAATGCCTAGATCCATTAACTCACTGGGGTGACTGCATGGTGATATTATCTTCTATCATTTCTTGATCATTTGTTAGATGATATACTTTTTCAAATTGGATCTGAATAATTCATACGGCGATATATGGACAGACACCATAGAGCTGGGAACAACAAACTTCTAGATTCTGTTATACATTTCCCTCATTTATTATTTGGATACCCAGTGATATAGTTATTAAGGAAATAGCAAGATTTATGCTTTATTATTTTTCTAGATTTACCAGTATTTGAAATAATAAACTTGATCCCTATTATGATGATCAGTTTATGTGTTATGTTAGGGTAAACAGTTTCTCAATAAACACTTATCTAATCCTTACTGTGAAGGTATTTTGGAAATGTGACTATAATCCATAATCAATGATTAAGTAAGGGACTTTACCAAAGTCAATCAGTTGAAAGGCCTTGGAAATAGATGTAGGCTTCCTTGAAGAAGAAAAAAGTCTGCCTATGGAGATCAGCTTCCACTCATGACCAATAGTTCTAGCCTGCCCTCTCCAACAACCAGCCTTAGATATTTTAGAATGGCTTTGCAATACCCCACAATTGTGTAAGCCAAAATAATATATGTTCAACACAGAAACAGAACCAGTTTCTGTTTATGTATAATTATTTATTATAAATAATAGATATAGGTATATATATAAAACTGGTCATGTTATATATATATCAGAATATTCAACATAATATTATATCATATATATTCAACATAATATATTTTTGTTGAATATATATCATATATTCAACATATAATATATTGAATATATTATTATATGTTATTAATATATATTATTTATATATAATATATTCAATATATTATATTGTATACATACAACTGGTTCTGTTTCTCTGTTAAAAAAAAAAAAATATATATATATATATATATATATATATATATATATATATATATATGTGCTGTTTCCTACTTCTGGTACCAGCATTTATATTAGTCAGGATTCAACAGAGGTTATGAATATTAATAAATTAAGGATTAAGGAATATTACGGATTATGTTTTCTGAATAGGTTCTGGGTTTTATTGAATTGCTACTCTAATCTGATTAGATCTAAAGGTACTAATGCCTCTATTTTCAGTGGTAAAGAGGGCACTGGTCATCCATGACATGATGTGGCAATAGAAATATTACCTTTGCATACCCCTAATCAAATACATATAGAAGAGAAGTCACTGGGTGACAATGTATTAATAGTTGATACTTTATAGTAGTCAAGTTGAAGAGTATAATGATATGAGATGGCTGGTCCTCATAGCACTGGAAAAAGTAGGGGGAGATAAGGATGCGCTCATGATGTCAAATTCCCATCTCAAGCTGAGTTTGAATGACCTGAAAGCTTCTATATTTTCCTTGAAAGAAACCTTTATGTTTTGTAATCATAGGACTGAGATTTTAGAAAACCAAACTCAAGACTGTCTCTTGAAGGGTGGGATTACAAAGCAAATTGAATTCCTTACCTCCCAGGGTGTCTTCTGTTAAAGTAGGGATATTCTCGGGCACGGTGGCTCATGTCTGTATTCCCAACACTTTGGGAGGTCAAGGTGGGCAGATCACAAGGTCAGGAGTTTGAGACCAGCCTGACTAACATGGTGAAACCCCGTCTCTACTAAAAATACAAAATTTAGCTGGGTGTGGTGGTGTGCACCTGTAATCCCAGCAACTCAGGAGGTTGAGGCAGGAGAATCACTTGAACCCAAGGGGCGGAGGATGCAGTGAGCCAAGATCATGCCACCGCACTCCAGCCTGGGTGACAGAAAGGCATTTCTTATGTGGCAGTGGCAAGAGAAAATGAAGAAGAAGCAAAAGCGGAAACCCCTGATAAACCCATCAGACCTTGTGAGACTCATTCACTATCATGAGAATAGTATGGGAAAGACTTGCCCCCATGATTCAATTACCTCCCCCTGGGTCCCTCCCACAACACGTGGGAATCCTGGGAGATACAATTCAAGTTGAGATTTGGCAGGGGCACAGCTAAACCATATTACCTTTCTGAGTTAATCGCCTTGCAAGCCACTGTTGATTCTAGACAAGTGCTACTCCAGTCTCCCCTCTTCGTTCTAGAATCATAATTAGACTAGGTTTTAGTAGGCTCCAAAGGGTACGGTACAAAGTGTAACCCATGAATAGATGTTCCACACACTGAAAGAACGGCATGATTATTCTGAATTTATACAGGCAGAAATCTGAAGAACATGTATGGGTATGGATCATAAGGGTGTGGATAGTGATGGAAAGAACATAAAGTTAGATTAGGCCTAATTGGTTAATAAAGGCCCACTAAGCAGAGATTCTGGACAGTGTTTTTACTCAAGGTATTGGGAATGGCTATAACAATTTTTTGGCTTATTGGCTAAAATATGGACCCAAAGATAGCTCTACTAAAAGAAGCTGAAATGTCAGAAATTATTTGGAATACTATAGAGTAGGATATCCAGAGGGCTTAGAGAGATTGGAATGTTAGTGTAGATTAATCATGTCAAGAAATGTTCATCTACACTAGGAGGGTTCATAGAACACACCTTTCACTGCAAATGGGAGAAATAAATTTTTGAGGGAAGGCCCAGAATCCTGGATTACTCTTCTATGCCAATCATAAATTCAAGTGTAAAATGCTACCATCAAACTGGCAACCCTAAATGCAAAGGGGAAAATGGGATTCTGGAGTGGAAGGGGCTAAATGTTGATACTTGGTTGCCCAAGACAAGGTAGTTGTAGTTACCCTAGCAGAGAGCAGAGCCAAAGCAATCCAGAAACCTATAGCCTTGGCTAGTTGATCATGGAGTCCTTAGAAAGGTAATAAATAGTTTGACGGTCAACTAAATCCTTACTTGATTCATGTAAGCAGAAGAGTTTTTAGTTGAGTGAACAGACGTCTAACTTGAATCACCAGAACAGAGTCTCTGCCTCTCGATCAATTCCCAGACTTATGCCAGTTTATAGATAAGAACCCCTTGAATGTAGGGTTCTTCATTCAAGGATTCTTCATGGTTTCCTTGAGGAAAGACCCTGCTACACAGCCAAAATTGTACTGTTTATCTTAGCCTGCCCCCAAAGTGAGTTATGGCAATTTAGCAGGGTTACTGTACATTGAGAGAAAGGAAAGTATCATACTTTTCAGGAATTACTTGACATTGACCTTGAACTGGCACTAGTTCCAGAAGACACAAAATGTCACTATGGTCTATCAGTTGGAGTAAGGACTTAACAGAGGTCAGACGATCAATGGAGTTTTAGCTAAAGTTCATCTCACAGTGGACTCAGCATGTCCCTGACCCCTTACTGTGGTAATTTCCCCATTTCCAGAATGCATAATTGGAAAAGACATGTTCAGCAACTGTAGAATACCCACATTGTTGTTCTGACCTGTGGAGTGAGGGTTATTATGGTGGGAACCCCAAGCAGATGTTACTTGAACTAACTTTTCCTGTAAAAATAGTAAACCCAAAGCAATAGCACATTCATGGAGGGATTGCAAACATTAGTGCCACTGTAATAAACTTGATGGATGAATGGGTAGTGATTCCCACCATATTCCTATTCAACTTACTGATTTGGTATCTGCAGAAAACAGAGGGTTCTTAGAGAATGACAGTGTATTATCTTAAACTTAATTATGTGGCGATTCCAGTTCAAGTTTCTATTCCAAGTTGTGCTTTCATCAGTTGAGCAAATTAACACATCCCCTGGTATCTCTGTGCTGACAAATGTTTTTTTGCTTGACACCTGTAAGTGAAGACCACCAGAAGCAGCCTGCTTTCAGCAGGACAATTTCACTGTCCTACCTCAGGGGTATTTCAGCTCTCTATCCCTATGTTATTATTTAGTCCACAGGCACCTTGATCACCTTTCCTTCCCACCAAATATTATCTTGGTCTATTATATTGATGATATGCTAATCAGACCTAGCAAACAAAATGTAGCAAATATTCAAGACATATTGGTAAAACACTTGTGTATTAAAGGATGGGAAATAATTCTACAAAAGTCATGGCCTTTCAACCTCTGTTAACTTTCTAGGGACCCAGTGAGGTAGAATATGTTGATCTATTCCTTTTGAGATGAAGGATAAGTTGTTGCACCTGGCCCCTCTGGCAACCAAAACAGAGGCACAAAGCTTAGCAGTTTTCTTTGGATTTTATAGGTGACATGTTCCTCCTTTGGGTATGATATTCTGGTCCCTTCATTGAGTAACCAAAAAGAGCTGCTAGTTTTGAGTGAAGTCCAGAACAAGAGAAGGCTCTACAAAAGACACAGGCTGCCATGCAAACTGATGGGCCACTTAGGCCATACAATGATCAGATCCAATGGTGTTTAGAGTGTCAGTGGCAGATAGGCATGTTGTTTGGAGTGTTTATGAATCACAGTGCAGACCCTTAGTATTTTGGAGCACAGTCATTCTATACTCCATGGATAACTACTTTCCTTTTGAGAAACAGCTTTTGGCTTGCTACTGAGCATTAGTAGAGACTAAACAGTTATCCATAGGCCACCAACTGGAAAAGCGACACGAGCAATCCATCATATATAGATATATGGCTTGGTGGGTTAGATTATCTCTCTCTCTCTCTCTCTCTAATCTAATATAGATAGATAGAGAGAGAGAGAGATACAGAAATATCTCAGTTTAAGCAGGCCCTGAAGGCATAAGTTAAATGAAGAAGTTGGCAAATGCCCTTACTCTTGCTACATTACTTTCTCTCTCTCTCCCCACACCTATGGCTTGATGAGAAGCACTCTTTGAACAGTTGACTGTTCATCAGTCAACCGATGTTGAGAAAACTCTGGCCTGGTTTTCAGATGGCTTAGCACAATAGGTAGTCACCATCCAAAAACCACAGCATTTAGCACCTTTATGGGACATCCTTAAAGTACAATGGTGAAGAAAAATTATCCCAGAGGGCAGAATTTAGAGCAGTGTACTTTGTGTTTTGTTTTCCCTTGAAGCAGAAATTCTAGAGTTCTGAGTGTCTATTGATTCATGGTCTGTAGACACTAGTTAGCCAATGGTTTGGCTGGGTGTTCAGGGACATGGAAAGGAATATGATTGGAAAATAGGTAATGCAGAAATTGGGAAAGTGAATATATAGACAAATCTCTCTAAATGGGCAAAGAATGTGATATATTTATATATTATGTAAATATTCATCAGAAGATGACCCCCATAGAGGAAAATGTTAATAATGTAACTTAATAATAATGTTAATAATAAAGTAAATAGAATGACTGTATTTCCCTAGCTAATCCTAATCCTGTTATTATCTTATTGACTCATTACAAAAATTGTCCCTGGAGGAAGATGTGGAGTTTATGCATAGGCTTAGCAACATGGACTTTCACCAAGGATGGCCTTGATACAGCCACTGCTGAATGCCCAATCTGGGAGCAGCAGAGACGAATGCTGAATCCTCAGTATGGCACTACTCCCTGGGGTGATCAGCCTGCTACCTGGTGGCAGGTTGATTGGTTGATTATGTATTAACCATTTCTATCATGGCAGTCAGTGCTTTGTACTGACTTGTATAGACACACTGGATATGGATTTGCTTTCCCAATGTTTTTGCCAAACTCCCATCCATGCATTTACAGAATATCTTATATACCATCATGCTATTTCACATAGCATTACTTCTGATCCAAGAACTCCCTTTAGAACAAATAAAGTGAAGTAATGGACCCATGTTCAAAGAATTAACTGATCTTTCTGTATTCTCCAGATATCTGAAACAGGAGGCCTGATAGAATATTGGAATGGCCTCTTGAAGATTCAGCATATCACTGGTATATTGAAGTTACCTTATATAAATAGTTTTTGTGATCTCATAGTATTTTTTTTCTATCAAAGTAATCCAAAGGAATAAAGATCAACAATGTGATAATCTGAAAATTTCCATTGCTAGTACTTTTTGTTGATAAGTAGTCTCACATGTACTTGAGTAATTCTCTTCTCCTTTTCCAGACATTTCTCTTATGAGTAATTGTAATAAATATTTTTGATACATAAAGAAATCAGAAGATAATCCCCATGCCTTACTTTGTGACTTTTTTACCTGTCAACATGCCAGTTACTGCAAAATGTGGTTAGAAACAATTGAAGAAGATTGGAAAGTGTTTAATTTTTTATTAACTTTTTAAAAATTTTTTACTAACAGTAAGGAGGACATAATTAAAAACAGATCAGTGCATTAAATCTATTTTTTCATCTATATGCTTTACCACTAATGTTTAAATGAAACCTGACTCTCTGACCTTTACCTCTCCCAATCCAAATAAAATATATTTCTTTAATATTAAGTATTTTAGTATTCTGCATATAACTACCCAAGCAGTTGTCACAATTCATGTTTCTCATACTAAATTATAAGCTTTTTAAAGATAGATACTGATTCGGCCGTGCGTGGTGGCTCATGCCTGTAATCCCAGCACTTTGGGAGGCTGAGGCGGGCGGATCACGAGGTCAGGAGATCAAGACCATCCTGGCTAACATGGTGAAACCCCGTCTCTACTAAAAATACAAAAAAATTAGCTGGGCGTGGTGGCGGACGCCTGCAGTCCCAGCTCCTCGGGTGGCTGAGGCAGGAGAATGGCGGGAACCTAGGACGCGGAGCTTGCAATGAGCCAAGATAGTGCCACTGCACTCCAACCTGGGCAACAGAGAGAGACTCCACCTCAAAAAAAAAAAATAAAAAGAAAAGAAAAAAGAAAAGATAGATGCTGATTTGTATGTGTCATAGCATTTATGGTACTACATTGTTGGTTCTTGATAAGTGTTGAATGAATGGATGAAAATATAATGAACAATCTTTAAGGAGGCACGTGAATCAATGGCTTCTTAATGTTCCTTTAAAATAGTGATAAAATAAATAGTTACAGAAAATACTTAATAATCCAATATATGTTTCTATGTGTAAATGATTAAATCACTGTAATCTGAAATCATTACCTTACTGAATCCTAAGCCACTATAATGTATTGCCTAAAAAATTGAAACATTATTTAAGTTTTGGCAGTTTACAACTGAGGAGCCTTTAGAAAAATGAAAAATGAACATTAGATGTATCTTCCCTACAATTAGGGGTGGTATATGGTAAAGAATTTTCTAGGAGGTAAATAACATGAATCAGATATATAGGTATAATAAATAATGTTTTAATAGGCATAATAGAAACTATATACTGCTAACACAAGAATTCTGGCAACTCAAAAAGTTCATTTCTTCTTACCTCCAAATGACTACGCTAGCTCCGCATCAGTGGTTCTTAACCAGACTGGAATGGCTGTAATGACAGACATAGAATTCAGAATCTTGGTGACAACAGAGATCATTGAGATTCAGGAGAAAGGTAAAACCCAATCCAAGAAATCTAAAGAATTCAGTAAGAAGATACAAGTGTTGAATGACAAAACAGCCATTTTAAGAAAGTACCAAGCTGTTCTGATAGAGCTGAAAAACTCACTACAAGTATTTCAAAAGACAACCAGAAGAATTAATGGGAGAATAGATTAAGATGAGGAAAGAATCTCAAAGCTTGAAGACAAGTTATTCAAATCAACTCAGTCAGACAAAAGTAAAGAAAAAAGAATAAAAAAGGAACAAAACCTCCAAGAAATATGGTACTATGTAAAGAGACCAAACCTATGACTTATTGGCATCCTTGAAAGAGAAGAAGAGAGAGCAAGCCACGTGGAAAACATACTTGAGAATATGGTCCACCAACATTTCCCCAACCTTGTCAGAGAGGTCAATATTCAAATTCAGAAAATGCAAAGAACCCTGGTGAGGTGCTATAAAAGATGACAGTCCCCAAGACACAGAGTCATAAGATTCTTCAAGGTCAAAGTGAAAGAAAAAATGTTAAAGGCAGCTAGACAGAAGGGGTAGGTCACCTACAAAAGCAACCTCATCAGACTAACAGCAGACCCTTCAGCAGAAATCTTACAAGCCACATGAAATTGGAGGCCTATATCCAGCATTCATAAAGAAAAGAAATTCCAAGCAAGAATTTCATACCAAGCCGAACTAAGCTTAATAAGTGAAGGAGAAATAAAATTATTTTCCGAAAGCAAATACTAAGGGAATTTATTATCATGAGATTGGCATTAAAAGAATCCCTTAATGGAGTGCTAAACATGGAAACAAAAGACTGAGACTTACTGTCACCACATAAACATACTTAAGTACATAGACCATTGACACTATAAAGCAACTACACAGTCAAGTGAACATAATAACCAACTAATGACACAATGCCAAGATCAAATCCGCACATATCAATACTACAAATGAATGTATATGGCTAAATGCCTCACTTAAAAGGTGTAGTTGAATAAAGAAGCAAGACCTATCCTTCTGCTGTCTTCAAGACATTAATCTCACATGCAATAACACATAGGCTCAAAGTAAAGGGATAGAGAAAAATCAAGCGAGCAAATGGAAAATGAAAAAGATCAGGGGTTGTTGTTCTTATTTCAGTCAAAACAGACTTTAAACTGACAATAATCAAACAGCACAAAGAAGGTCAATACATATTGATAAAGTGTTCGATACAGCAAGAAGACATAACTATCCTAAATATATATGCACCCAACATTGGAGCACCGAGATTCATAAAACAAGCTCTTAGAGATCCATGAAGAGACTTAGATAACCATACAATCATAGTGGGAGACTACAACACCTTATTGACAGTATTAGATATATCGTAGAGGCAGTAAACAAAGAAATGTACTCTGGAACGATATTTGACACTTGACCAAAAAAGAAAACTTCAGGCCAATATCCCTGATGAACACAGATGCAAAAATTCTCAACAAAATACTAGCAAATGGAATTCAGCAGCACATGAAAAATCTAATCCACAATAATCAAATCAGCTTTTGGGATGAGAGTTTGCATCAGCATGTACAAAACAATAAATGTGATTTGTAATATTAAGAGAATTAAAGCAAAAAAAAATCATCTTGATAGATGCAGAAAAGTCTTTGATAAAACTCAATATCTTTTCATGTGGAAAACATTCAATAAACTAGGCATTGAAGGGACATAACTCAAAACAATAAGACCCATCTATAACAAACCCACTGTATGGGCATCAAACTGTATGGGCAAAAGCTGGGAGCATTCTCCTTGAGACCCAAAATAAGACAAAAATACTCACTCTTACCACTTTTATTCAACGTTGTGCTGAAAGTCCTAACCAAAGCAATCAGGCAAAAGAAATAAGTAAAAGGCATTCAAATAGGAAGAGAGGAAGTCAAACTATCTCTCTTTGCAGACATTATGATGTTATTCCTAAAAAACCCCATAGTCCCTGCCCAAAGACACCTAGATCTGATAAGCAACTGTATCAGTGTTTCAGCATACAAAATCAATGACAAAAATCAGTGGCATTTCTATACCCCAATAATGGACAAGCTGGAAGCCAATTCAAGAAAATACTCCCATTTACAATAGCCACAAAAAGGATAAAATACTCAGGAATTCAGCTAATTAGGGTGGTAAAAGATCTCTACAAGAAAAAACACTGCTCAACAAAATCAGATCCAATACAAACAAATGGACAAACATTTCATACTCATGGATAGGAAGAATCAACATTATTTAAATGGCCACTCTGCTCAAAGCAAGTTAGAGATTCAATGCTGTTTCTATCAAACTACAAAAACAGCATGGTACTGGTAGGAGAACAGACACATAGACCAATGGAACACAATAGAGAACTCAGAAGTAAGACCGGACACCTACAACCATATGATCTTCAACACACCTGACAAAAACAAGCAATGGGGAAAAGATTCCCTATTTTATAAAATGGGGCTAGGAGAACTGGCTAGCCATAGCAAAATATTGAAACTGGGCCCTTCCTTACACTACACACAAAAATTAAACATAGTTTGATGACTTAAACATAAAACCCAAAACTATGAAAACTCTGGAAGAAAATCTAGGCAATTCCATTCAGAACATAGGCACAGGCAAAGATTTCATGATGAAAATGCCAAAAGCAATTGCAAAAAAGGCAAATTTTGACAAATCTGATCTAATTAAACTAAGGAGCTTCTTCACAGCAAAATAAACTATTATCAGAGTGAAAAGACAACCTATAGAATGGCAGAAAATTTTTGCAATCTATCCACTGACAAAGGTCTAATATCCAGAGTCTACAAGGAACTTAAACAAATTTACAAGTGAAAAGCAAACAACGTTATTAAAAAGTGCGCAAAGGACGTGAACAGACACTTCTCAAAAGAAGACATACATACGGCCAAAAAAAAATTTTTTTTTAAAGTTCCTTTGGGAGGCCGAGGTGGACAGATCACAAGGTCAGGAGTTCAAGACCAGCCTGGCCAATATGGTAAAACCCCGTCCCTACTAAAAATACAAAAATTAGCTAGATGTGGTGGCACACATCTTTAGTCCCAGTTACTCAGGAGGCTGAGGCAGAAGAATCGCTTGAACCTGGGAGGTGGAGGTTGCAGTGAGCCAAGATTGCACCACTGCACTCTAGTGTGGGTGACAAAGCGAGACACTGTCTCAAAAAATAATAATAAAATAAAAATAAAAAAGCTCAGCAGCACTGAACATTAGAAAAATGCACATCAAAACCACAGTGAGATACTATCTCATGCCAGTCCGAATAACTATTATTGAAAAGTCAAAAAACAACAGATGCTGGTAAAGTTGCAGAGTAAAAGGAATGCTTTTAAGTTGTTGGTGGGAGTATAAACTAGTTCAACCATTGTGGAAGACAGTGTGGTGATTCCTCAAAGACCTAGAGACGGAAATACCTCTGCCTCTGTTTTATCCTTTTTTGTGGCTATTGTGAATGGGAGTATTTTCTTGATTGATCCACCAATGCCATTACTAGGTATATACCCAAAGAAATATAAATTGTTCTATTATAATGACACATGCACGTGTATGTTCATTGCAGCACTTTTCACAATAGCAAAGACATGGAATCAACCTAAATGCCCATCAAAGATAGACTGGATAAAGAAAATATATATTCACCTTGGAATACTATGTAGACATAAAAAGGAATGAGATCATGTCCTTTGCAGGGACATGAATGGAGTTGGAAGCCATTACCCTCGGCAAACTAATTCAGGAACAGAAAACAAAACACCACACGTTCTTACTTATAAGTGGAAGCCGAATGATGAGAACACGTGGTTGGGGAGGAACAACACATACTGGGGCCTCTTTGGGGTGGGGAGGGAGAGCATCAGAAAGAATAGCTAATGGATACTGGGCTTCATACTGAGGTGATGGAATGATCTATGCAGCAAACCACCATGGCACACATTTACTTGTGCAAAAAACCTGCACATCCTGCACATGTACCCCTGAACTTAAAATAAATGTTAAAGAAAAAAAAAGTGTTCTTGCTACTTTCTTGAGTTAATGCATAGATTTTTTTTCAGTACCCTTTCTATGGAAGGGGCAGCCATAGTAGAGCTTTCATTTTATACTGTGGTCTCTGTCACAGCTCACTGACTCATATAGGCCCATGAACAATTTACTTGTCATTCCTTGGGTATTCACATTACCAATAACCTTTTGCCATTAAATTTTATGTTCAGCTTTACTTCTCTATATAGCTATGATATGAGCTCATGGGTTTAGCATGCTAATTATAGTTCCCATTTGTGTTTACCAGGCTTATTAGTGGGAGGAGTTCCATGTTAGTATATTCAACCAAATTCTGGAATCAGAAGTTGCTACCCTGTCATTTTGCCTCTTTTATTTTTATTTTATTTTATTTTATTTTATTTTTATTTCAATAGGTTTTTGGGGAAAGGTGATGTTTGGTCCCATGAATAAGTTCTTTAGTGGCAGTTTCTGAGATTTGGTGCACCCATCATCCCAGCAATGTACACTGTACCCACTGTGTAGTCTTTTATCACTCACTCCCTTCCCATGCTTTCCCATGAGTCTCCGAAGTTCATATTACCATTCTTATGTCTTTGCGTCTTCGTAGCTTAGCTCCCTCATTTTGTCTATTCCCTATCTCAACATCATATGTATTTCTATAAATCACAGGATTTTTCATGGTTTGTAATTATAGATTTTATTTCTCATATGCTTCAAACAGATGGAAAAGCATTATGCATGTTATATACTGCCTAGAGCTTGGTGTCTAGGACACAGCTTTGCACAAAGTAGAGCAATCATAATTACCAGACAATACATGACAAAGAATAAAACATAACTCCAAATAAAGGAAAATTTCTACAGTTGATGTTCTGCCTCTGTGAGGGCCAAGTAGGTGATAACAAATTAATCACCCCAGAGATAAATACTATTAACTCTGAACAACAACCTCTAGAAGATCAAAAATAATTAGATATATCATAGAAGGAATTTTCTTTTATTATTTTATTTATTTATATTGATCTATAATAGGTGCTAATTTAATACTTCCATATAATTTATAAATATCATGTCTGTGTAATTGGGTTTTGCATCACCATAAATATTTGTCTTTTCTTTATGCTAGAAATATTTGAATAATGCTATTTTGCAGTATACAATAGATTATTGTAAGCGATAGTCACTTTACTGAGCTATAAATCACTGCGTCCTATTTCTTCCATCAAACTGTATATTTGCACCCATTAATGAACCCCAACTCGCCACTATCCTTCCTGGCCTCTGGTAACAACCAGTCTATTCTCTATTGTCATGATACTCACTTATTTGGCTCCTGTGTATGAGTGAGAACATTCAATATTTGTTTTTCTGAGCTTGGCTTAATTAACTTAACATAATGACCTCTGGTTTCATTCACATTACTGAAAATTACAGAATTTAATTCTTTTCATGGCTGAATAAAATTCCATTTTGTATACATATCACATTTTCTTTATTTATTGGACACCTAGGTTGATTCCATATTTTGGCTATTGTGAATAGTGCTGCAATAAACATGAGGGTGCAAATATCTCTTTGATATATTGATTTCTTTTCTTTTGGATATATACCGAGTAGTGGAATTGCTGGATCATACGGTATTTCTACTTTTAGTTTATTTAAGGAAACTCCATACAGTTTTCCATAGTGGCTGTACTAATTTATATTCCTACGAAGAGTGTACAAGGGTTCTCCTTTCTCCATCTCTTTGCCAACATCTGTTATTCCCTGTCTTTCTGATAAAAAGCCATTTTAACTAAGGTGAGATGATATGGCATTGTGATTTTCATTTGCATTTCTCTAATGATTAGTTATGTTGAGGATTTTTTCATATAACTTTTGGCCGTTTGTATGTCTTCTTTTGAGAAGTATCTATTCAGATCTTTTTCCTTTCAAACAATTTATGCATAATACTTTTACATATTTATGGGGCATTTGCCCATTTTTAACTTGGATTATTTGCTCTTTTGTTATTGGGTTGTTTAAGCTCTTTAGATACTCTGGTTATTAATCCCTCCTCAGATGGATAGTTTGCTATTAGGCAAGAGAAAGAGATAAAGGACATTTAGATTGGAAAGGAAGAGTTGAATTAGTCTTGTTTGCAGACTACATAATCTTATACTTAGAAAAATGATAGACTGCTAGCAAGACTAATAAAAAAAGAGACAAGAATCAAATAGACACAATAAAAAATGATAAAGGGGATATCACCACCGATCCCACAGAAATACAAACTACCATCAGAGAATACTACAAACACCTCTACGCAAATAAACTAGAAAATCTAGAAGAAATGGATAAATTCCTCGACACATACACTCTCCCAAGACTAAACCAGGAAGAAGTTGACTCTCTGAATAGACCAATAACAGGCTCTGAAATTGTGACAATAATCAATAGCTTACCAACCAAAAAGAGTCCAGGACCAGATGGATTCACAGCCGAATTCTACCAGAGGTACAAGGAGGAACTGGTACCATTCCTTCTGAAACTATTCCAATCAGTAGAAAAAGAGGGAATCCTCCCTAACTCATTTTATGAGGCCAGCATCATCCTGATACCAAAGCTTGGCAGAGACACAACAAAAAAGAGAATTTTAGACCAATATCCTTGATGAACATTGATGCAAAAATCCTCAATAAAATACTGGCAAACTGAATCCAGCAGCACATCAAAAAGCTTATCCACCATAATCAAGTGGGCTTCATCCTTGGGATGCAAGCCTGGTTCAATATACACAAATCAATAAATGTAATCTAGCATATAAACAGAACCAAAGACAAAAACCACATGATTGTCTCAATAGATGCAGAAAAGGCCTTTGACAAAATTCAACAACCCTTCATGCTAAAAACTCTGAATAAATTAGGTATTGATGGAACATATCTCAAAATAATAAGAGCTACTTATGACAAACCCACAGCCAATATCATACTGAATGAGCAAAAACTGGAAGCATTCCCTTTGAAAACTGGCACAAGACAGGGATGCCCTTTCTCACCACTCCTATTCAACATAGTGTTGGAAGTTCTGGCCAGGGCAATTAGGCAGGAGAAGGAAATAAAGGGTATTCAATTAGGAAAAGAGGAAGTCAAATTGACCCTGTTTGCAGATGACATGATTGTATATCTAGAAAACCCCATTGTCTCAGCCCAAAATCTCCTTAAGCTGATAAGCAACTTCAGCAAAGTCTCAGGATACAAAATCAATGTACAAAAATCACAAGCATTCTTAGACACCAATAACAGACAAACAGCCAAATCATGAGTGAACTCCCATTCACAATTGCTTCAAAGAGAATAAAATACCTAGGAATGCAACTTACAAGGGACCTGAAGGACCTCTTCAAGGAGAATACAAACCACTGCTCATGAAATAAAAGAGGATACAAAGAAATGGAAGAACATTCCATGCTCATGGGTAGGAAGACTCAATATCGTGAAAATGGCCATACTGCCCAAGGTAATTTATACATTCAATGCCATCCCCATCAAGCTACCAATGACTTTCTTCACAGAATTGGAAAAAACTTCTTTAAAGTTCATACGGAACCAAAAAAGAGCCCACATCGCCAAGTCAATCCTAAGCTAAAAGAACAAAGCTGGAGGCATCACACTACCTGACTTCAAACTATACTACAAGGCTACAGTAACCAAAACAGCATGGTACTGGTACCAAAACAGAGATATAGATCAACGGAACAGAACAGAGCCTTCAAAAATAACGCCACATATCTACAACTATCTGATCTTTGACAAACCTGAGAAAAACAAGCAATGGGGAAAGGATTCCCTATTTAATAAATGGTGCTGTGAAAACTGGCTAGCCATGTGTAGAAAGCTGAAACTGGATCCCTTCTTTACATCTTATACACAAATTAATTCAAGATGGATTAAAGACTTAAACGTTAGACCTAAAACCATAAAAACCCTGGAAGAAAACCTAGGCAATACCATTCAGGACATAGGCATGGGCAAGGACTTCATGTCTAAAACACCAAAAGCAATGGCAACAAAAGCCAAAATTGACAAATGGGATCTAATTAAACTAAAGAGCTTCTGCACAGCAAAAGAAACTACCATTAGAGTGAACAGGCAACCTACAAAATGGGAGAAAATTTTTGCAACCTACTCATCTGACGAAGGGCTAATATCCAGAATCTACAATGAACTCAAACAAATTTACAAGAAAAAAACAAACAACCCCATCAAAAAGTGGGCGAAGGACATAAACAGACACTTCTCAAAAGAAGACATTTATGCAGCCAAAAAACACATGAAAAAATGCTCACCATCACTGGCCATCAGAAAAATGCAAATCAAAACCACAATGAGATACCATCTCAAACCAGTTAGAATGGCAATCATTAAAAAGTCAGGAAACAACAGGTGCTGGAGAGGATGTGGAGAAATAGGAACACTTTTATGCTGTTGGTGGGACTGTAAACTAGTTCAACCATTGTGGAAGTCAGTGTGGCGATTCCTCACGGATCTAGAACTAGAAATACCATTTGACCCAGCCATCCCATTACTGGGTATATACCCAAAGGACTATAAATCATGCTGCTATAAAGACACATGCACACGTATGTTTATTGCGGCACTATTCACAATAGCAAAGACTTGGAATCAATCCAAATGTCCAAGAATGATAGACTGGATTAAGAAAATGTGGCACATATACACCATGGAATACTATGCAGCCATAAAAAATGATGAGTTCATGTCCTTTGTAGGGACATGGATGAAATTGGAAATCATCATTCTCAGTAAACTATCGCAAGGACAAAAAACCAAAGACCGCATGTTCTCACTCATAGGTGGGAATTGAACAATGAGAACACCTGGACACAGGAAGGGGAACATCACACTCTGGGGACTGTTGTGGGGTGGGGGAGGGGGGAGGGATAGCGTTAGGAGATATACCTAATGCTAAATGATGAGTTAATGGGTGCAGCACACCAACATGGCACATGTATACGTATGTAACTAACCTGCACATTGTGCACATGTACCCTAAAACTTAAAGTATAATAATAATAAAATAAAATAAAATAAAAAACAAAAACAAAAACTCTACCAAATCACTGTTAGAACTGATAAACAAACTAATCAAACTTTCAGGATACAAAATCAGCATGCAAAAATCAGTAGGATTTATATATATGCCAACAGTGAACAATCTAAAAAGGAAATCAAGAAAGCAATCCCACTTACATAGCTACAAAGAATGTAAAACACCTAGGTACCAATTTAGTCAAAGAAATGAAATATATATACAAGGGAAACTATAAAACACTGATAAAAGTAATTGAAGAGGACACAAAAAATAAAAAGATATTCCATCCTCCTGGATTGGAAGAATTAGTATTGTAAAAATGACAATACTACCCAAAGCAACTTACAGATTCAATGCAATCCCTATCAAAACACCAACAACATTCTCTACAGAAATAATAACAACCCTGATATTTATATGAAACCACAAAAGACCCCAAATAGCCAAAGCAATCCTGTGCAAAAAGAACAAAGCTGGAAGCATCATACAACCAGACTTCAAAATGTACTACAAAGCTATAATTAGCAAATCAGGATGGTACTGGCATAAAAAGAGACAACACATAGACCAACGAAAGAGAATGGAAAATCCAGATATAAATCCACACATTTACATCCCAAATCATTTTTAAGAAGGGTGATAAGAACATTGGGGAAAGGACACATTCTTCAATAAATGGTGCTGGGAAAACTGGAGAACTGTATTTAGAAGAATGGAACTAGACCTCTATCTCTTCCATAAACAAAAGTCAAATCAAAATGAATTAAAGACTTAAATATAAAGCCTGAAACTGTGAAACTACCAAAAGAAAACATTGGGGAAATGCTCAAGGACATTTGTTTGGGCAAGCTTTTTTTGTGTAAGACTGCAAGCTAAAAAGCTTCTGCAAAGCAAAAGCAGCAAGCATCAAAGAAAAGAGATAATCCATGGAAGAAATTTTAATATGGAAGAAAACAATGTTGAATGAGTTTCCAACATTTATGACTATTAGCCCTATATTAGGACATGGTCAGCATAGTTCAGGGAAGTTAAAACTACAGCGAAAAATTCATGTGCCTTTGGGCTTGAGTAGCCATTGCACAGTTTATAAGACAACCACAGAAACTGGATATTGGTTGTGGTGACTTAGAAAGTACACTGCTGGTGGGAATGCCAATTAGTTGAGCTACTGTAGAAAGCGGTTTGAAGATTTCTCAAAGAATTTAAAACAGAACTAACATTCAAGCCTGCAATGTCATTATTGGGTATTTACCCAAAGGAATATAAATTGTTCTACCATAAAGACTCATGCATGCATATGTTCATGGCAGCACTATTCACAATAGCAAAGTCATGGAATCAACCTATATGACCATCAGTGGTAGACTGGATAAAGAAAATGTGGTACATATGCATCATGGAATACTATGCCACCACAAAAAAGGAAAAAACTCGTGTTCTTTGCAGGGATATAGATAGAGCTGGAGTCCATTAACCTAAGTAAACCAATCCAGGAACAGAATACCAAAACCATGTTTTCTCACTTATAAGTGGAAGCTAAACACTGAGTACATATGTACACAAAGAAGGCAACAATAGACACCACAGTTTACTTCAGAATGGAGGGTGTCAGTAGGGTGAGAATCAAAAAACTACCTATCAGGTACTATGCTTATCACCTGGGTGATGAGAAAATTTGTACATCAAATCCATTTGACCTGCAAGTTATCTATATAACAAACCTGCACATGTACCCTTGAACTTAAAAGTTTAAGAAAAAGAAATTATCAAATCTGAAGACTACAGAGAATAAGAAGATAAAGGGGAAAAAAAAAAACCAAGAAATTAATGAGGACACACACAAAAAAGGAGAGATATTCCATACTCATTCATTGAAACAATTATGTATCAGTTAGCTAAAGATTTTTTTAGACAAATTATTATTAGGTAGCATACCTGTACTACTAAGTGTGAAATAAATTCACTGTGTGCTGGTTACCAAATTGTCATCGGGGTTCTGGTGAGACAGAAAGTGCTTATATGTGGTAAATTACATGAAGCAGATTTATCGTTATAAACAGGCAGCAAGGGACAAGAGAGGCCTGGGATTCATTGTGAGCCAGCCCCACAAGACTTATGAAAGCTATGAAGGGTGGATAGAGTCTCCTCTAGATGTGCCCTATTCGCACCACAGCTGAGGAAACCCAAAAAGCAGCTTTCCCAGATTTTATACCCCAGTGGCAATGTGACATGCTGGGCTAACATGTTGAGGGACATCCTGTTTCTAGGTGGGGATTGGAACAAAGCCTGGGCTGGTCTAGCTAGTCCCTCCTTGTCTCAGAATATTGCATTCCCATCACATTCTACAGTTTTTCTTGAGAACTACAGATGAGGAAATGGGGGAGAACTGGGTCTGTCACCTGGAGAACTGTCCTACACCAAAATGTTAAATGAAGTTTTACAATTTACCAAAACTGATAGAAGATGAAACAGAAAGTCTGAATATGCCCATGACCTTTAAAGACATTGATTTTCTTATTAAAATAACTCTACAAAGAAAATCCCGTGCCCAAAAGATTCCATCATGCATTACATTAAAAAAACCACCATTTTATAAAACACACCTCCACAAAATAGCGAAGGCAACAACTCTCCCCAGCTTGTTTTCATCTCTAACATCTTTCTTTCTTTTTTTATTAACTTATGTAAAATATACATAGAAAGTATCCTGGAATTCTTGCTTCCTCACAAGTAAATTTGAGTAGTTTGCACATTAGACAATATTGCAGTTTTCTTCTTCGTGGCTACCTGGGCCCTTTCAGATCCAGCTCTTCCTGTAGCACATCACAGTAAAGAAGATTCAAGATTGAGGGTTGGTTTGTGAGAGTTGATGCCATTTTAGACCTTTATGTAAGCTCTTGGTCTTTCTTCACTCCAACATGCAAAAGATTGCCTGCATTTGGCATTTTAAGTTGCTTACACAAATTAATAAAATTGCTACTTGATTTCCATTTGGCTAGAGACCCTCATGTGTATATTTCTTCAGCCAGAACCCTGATGTGGAAGAGAAAGGAGTGCTTGGCCTTGAACCCCTAACAGTAAGTGCTAAATAAATGGTGTCTGTTTTTGTTGTAGTTGGAACTGCATGCTCTAACAGGTTTTGAGCAGAGAGAGTAAAAAGAAGATTAAACATATAATTCTTAGCTTTCTCCAAATTTCTGTGTAGCATATTAAACTAAATATTTAAAGAAGGTATCTCCAACATTATCATTAAACATAATAACTGAGAGGAATGATGACACCTGTTCACTTTTTAAGACTAAAATCTTCTGATATTAGCTTGATTTAGAATGTTTATTCATTCTGTGAGGCTTATTCTCAAAGAGGAAGTGTGGAGGTTATTTTGAGAAACAAAATTAATGGCAAAAAATACCCTAGAAACTGCACGTAGCAACAAGGAAAAATGGTTTCTGAATAATGCTGAGAATATACAGAGAGATAAAAGCAGAGATCATGCACAAAACACATTTGAACAATGCTAATATCACAGTGAGATTATAAACATGAGAAACTAAAATGAAGTGGTTAAAAAAATTAAATTCAATTTAGAGTAAGATAGATATAAGTAGAGAAAAAACCAGCTATTCTTCATTCCCAATATTGATATGCTTTCTAGTTCCTCAAAAGGAAGGAGGGATTTCTGATAAAATTGTTCAAAGATCTAAGCCATCCAGTAAGTTACATTTTACTCATAAGAAGCTGATTCACCCTTTTTATTTCTCTCCATGTGGCCGGGGCTTATGACCTTGCTAAGCTGTTTCCTTTCTTCTCTGCATGCAGTGGGGATAAATAAGTTGAGCCAGGGACCATTATAAATAAACCAGATTTCTTACTTTCTTCTAAATATAATAAAATATTTAAGGAAGATCCCTGTTCCCTGAAATGGTTTTGATTTCTTTGGATACAAGCATTTCAATATCCTCATTTTTTTTTCATTTCTGCTATTTTATGGCATTCCATTCATAAACATTCCTTTGAGTTGGATTTAAATCATGCTGTTGAATCCCCTAAATTTCTATGTGACATAAAGGATTAACAAATAATGCATTTCTGTCACATCAAAATTACATTCAGTTTGTGGGAAAGTAATTTGAAATAAATTCTGTACCATAGTGGATCTACTCAAAGCACACAGAAATATTCAAAATGAAATTCCATGTATATTTTAGATATTTTCTTCTAGAGACGGATTTTTAAAAGCCTAAATTTATGACCCAAACTACTAAAATCAATTCCTCATCTTAAACACAAAACTAAACTACATTTCCCAGCTTTCCTTGCAGTTAGATATGATCATATGACCACAGGGTAATCAGTGGATTGCAGATAAAATGTTGTTTGCCACTTTCAAGCCCATTATAGGATACCAAAATATGCTACCCAAAAATATGCATCTTTGGCTTAAGGATGATTTTGAGCTGATTTTTTTTTTTTTGAGAAACTACAGACAAGGGGAAGCTCTGAAATTAGAGTAGAAATTATCCTTTTGTAAGAAAAATTTGCACCTATAAAGGAAATTTCCATTTGTAAGGGAACTCTCCCACTCTGCTCCAGGGAGAGATGAATGACTCTAAATTATTAGAAAAGCTTGTCAATGTAGAAGGCACAGACTTAAATCTGCACAACAAATCTTACCCTTGTTTACTGTGCTTTTCCTGGTCACCTCCCATAGTTGCACTATCACCCCAAGGCCTTTCTTTCTTTGTTTCAGTTGAAGTCTGAACTCTAAGGCACCTCTTTAAAATGTACTCACTTCTCTGGGTATCTCTCGGGTATACATTAGGTATACATGTTAATAAACTTCTGTTTATTTCCTTTCTTGTTAATCTGTTGTTTGTTACTGGAGAATTCAGAACTCAAAAAGTGTAGAGAGAAAACAATTTTCCCTCCCATGCAACATAAACCTCTCCCATATATGATCCACTGAGATCTTTTTCATTTTCAGCTGGTTAGAATGGAGATCACCCACATAGCAAACTTGGAAACCTTGTGTTGAGCATGGCAGAATAACACTGTGGAATAAGCTAGACTTATTGTACTATGACTTGAAGAAGAATTACCTAGTAATTGGAACTATCATTTTGGACTTCATATGTCATACCAATAGATATAATTTTTGTAACTACCATGTTTTGAAGGTTTATCATCATATTTTAATGAAGGCAATGTAAAATAAAAGTAAAATAAATCTGTCTTAATAAATTACCTGCAATGTTAAAAACATAATGTATCTTAAGGGAAAGAGATAAACTAAATGCCACTTCAGTTGTTGTCCTTTTGGGAGATCATTCTCAATGGCATTTGTTCACAAATGCCTGTCTCTGTATCATCCCTCTGGGACTTGGAAAACAACAGGGGACCACTGAGAATATAAAGCTCATGCTGCCTGCTGTGCTATGCATAATACAGTCCATTACCTCTAGTGTCTTCTGACATGTATAAAACTGTAAGAGGCTAACATGCTAGCTTGCATATAGGATAAAATCTCAAATTACTCACAGTTCTTGACAGTTTTCTCCAGATATTTAAAAAATCAAGTTAGGTACCATGTTTCCATGTCAAAGTAGATGAAATGTTGCTTTTTGTTTTCTTGGCCTTTTTTGTCCACTGTCCTCCTTGTTCGCCCCACCAACACAAACAGATATGCTGGATTTTCTTCACAGAAGAGTAGCAGGAATGCAAATTTATGAACGGAAATCACATGTGCTTAATAAGAGTTGAAATTAAAATAATAATGACAATGATGGTGATGATGATTATAACCAGGAGACTTTGTGCATAATAGTCATTATTATAAGAACTTCGTATATATGAACTAATTTAACACGCCACCACTATAAGTAGGGAGTACTGTTATCTCCATATAAAGTTGCCTATAACTAGTAATTTCAGATTTTTGAGGACTTGAGAAAAATGGTTGTGCTGTAGACATGACTAGATGCATCAGACAGCACCAAATGCCAACCACAGGCCAGATGCTTAGATGCCGTCACATATCATAGCTGCCAAACAACCTCAGAAAAAGATGCCACCCCTGATGGGGAAGGGGATAAGCGAAGAAACTTGCATTGATTCTGCTTTTAAATTTTGTGGTCATCTAAAGTGGCTGAGAAATCAGAATCATAACAAAAAGAGGAATTTCTAAAACTGAGGATTTGTTTTGTTTTGTTTTGTTTTTGCAGTGAGGGCTAGTGATGGACATTAAGTGCAATTACCATGGCTGGTAGTGATTATGACTAGAATTAGAATAAGGATAGCAAATGCCATGAGCTCCTTAAATACCAGATCTACAAGGAACAGAATGATCAGGCTACATATTAAAGAGTAAAGAAGAAAGCCTACTTTTAAGTAGCTCAATAAAGGTAAGATTAGGAAGGCAATTGTTTTAATCAATTTGTGTCTCTCCTCATTTTATTTGAAAAGAACATAGTTATGGGATATTATGAGATTCTCTTTTACCAAATTTGTGCTTCCATAGTTTAGCAAATTACATTAGACTTGGATCTTTTTCTCATCTTTATCCAATCACCCTCTCACTTATGTCCTAGAATCTCCACAATCCTACAGGTTCACATATCACTCCTGATGTTACTTTTCTTCTCTGAATCACCCAAGGTAGGCTTGAGCATGAAATGATGGTATAATCAGAAGGTATTTGGGACCCCCTCTTAAACATTGAACCCCACATCAATAACTTCCCGAATCGGATATGGAGAAAACCTAGGAAATTGGTTAAAACAATTACCTCTTTAGTCTTACCTGCATTGACCCGCTTAAAAAATAGGATTTCTTCTTCTTTATCTATTAATATGTACTCCCTGGTCTCCCTGTCTCCTGTAGACTTGATATTCAAGAAACTTTTAGCAGTCTTTGTCTTTATTCTAATTATAGTCAAAATCACTTGAAGCCAAATTGTTGAGGATACAATAATGATAATTTACTATTATTAATAATGATTATTGTTGGTGATTTTCAGCCAAATGATTTCAAATTGGCTAATAGAAATTTCTTACTGATTAAAATTCAAATTACTGAGCCTATATGATTCAGGTGCCCAAAATGTAGTTCAATCCACCAGTTTATATAAATTGGAAATTTCCGATTTCCATTTAATCTAAAATAATCATGATATACAGAGATCCACCTAACTGTTATAGTGAAGATGATAGCACATTTAAAAATGTTTTCATACTTTCTAATTGATGAAGAACGGCATACTAACAGTTATTTTAAAAAAATGAACAACACTTTAAGAATTGTATTCAAGCTTTGGGAGTAGAACCCATTTGAGGATCATCCTAGCACTACTCAGAGCACTACCTTTTGAGGTAAATAAGACCGAACATGAACATTACATTCTGAGCACTAGATAATTTTGCACAGCTGATTAAATTATCTCGTTTTGCTCTAGAGAAAGAATGAGAATCTGAAATGTTAAGTGTCCGTGACTGTGAGTGAGTGTGCTTGTGGGTGTTGTATATCTTATTTCAACTTAAAATCAAATAGTTTATCAAGGTAATTTTGTTGGAATACTTACTGTTCTATTTGAGCAAAACAAATAGTTTATCAAGACAATTTTCGTGGCATACTTACTGTTCTATTTAAAAGGAGGATTCAGTGGGTAAGACTTCATTTATCCCTTTCAACTAGAAGGGGATGTAGGTTTGTGCAGATTATAAAAACATCCTGAAAATTTGTCTTTTAAATTTGTCTTTTAAACAATATTGCTTAGATCCAAGAAATAGGCCACATAAACATAGTCAACAGATCATTGAGAAAGGGGCAAAAACAATGAAGAAGGAGATATTCTTGTCGGCAAATTGTGCTGGAAAAATTGGACATCAATATGAAAAGAACTGAATCTAGACACAGACCTTTTACTCTTCACAAAAATGAACTCAAGATAGATCACAGATTTAACTATAAGATGCAAAACTATAAAACTCCTAGAAGATAACATCAGAGAAAATCTAGATGACTTTGGAAATGGCAATGACTTTTTAAATATGACATCAAAGACACTGTTAATGAAAGAAATAATTGATAAACTGGAATTCTTTAAAATTAAAAACTTATGCTCTGTTAAAGACATTTTAATTAAAGAGACTGAGAAGCCAAATCACAGGCTGTCTTCTGCAAGACATATCTAATAAAGGTATATATGATGAGGTATATTTATTCAAAATACACAAAGAATGCTTAAAGTCTACAAGAAGAAAAGAAACAACCCAATGAAAAAGTTGACCAAAGACCTGAATAGACACCTCACTAAAAAAGTTGTACAGATGGTAACTAAGCATATAAAAAGATGTCCCAACTTGTTTATTAAGGAAATTCAAATTAAAATGTCAATAAAATACCATTATACACCTATTAGGATGGTACGATTCCAAAGCACTGAGGACTCCCAATGCTGGAGAGAATGTGGGTCAACAGCAACTCTCCTTCATTGCTCATGGAAATGCAAAATGGTACAGCCATTTAGAAAGACATGTTGGTAGTTTCTTACAATACTAAACATATTCTTACTATACAAGCCAAAAATCGCACTCTTAGATGTTTCCCTAAATGGGATGAAACTTATGTCCACACAAGAAACCTGCACATGGTGTTACTGAACCAAACCTGGATCAGCTTGCCTAGTGCAGTAAAGTGAAACATCCACACCAAGGTTGTGCAGTAAAAGAAAGGAGGGCATTTATTTGCAGAGTGCCAAGCAAGAGAATCATGCAGCTTCTGCATGAGACCTGACCTCTCTGTTGGCTAACATGAAAGGGTTTTTAAAGGATGGAGTAAATTTCAGGAAAGCAGAAGTTACAGGCAAAATCATAAATTAATACACAGTGTTTATATGTTGGTTTGGCTTAAAAAGGTGGGCTGTCTTAAAGCAGGGACTTACAGGTCGTAGGTGGATTCAAAGATTGTCTGATTTGCAGTTGGTTAAGGAAGCAACGCTTTGTCTGAAAACTTGAGGTCAACAGAAAGTTAAAGTCTGGCCTGTGGGCATGACTCTCTCCATGTTCCTCAGGGAGAAATTTAGAACAGATTATTGTGGTCAGAGTTCAACCTTCAGTGCCCCCCATCTGTGTTCTTTGGTTTCTGTAAAACAACTTGGGGACATACGATAAGATGTTATCTTTAGTTTCTATAGAAAACCAAACATCTTGTGGCTCCACTTCCTTGGCTATTGTTTTAAGCTATTATTACCTTCTTGCTTATTAGATGACTCATGTACTTCTCAAGGCTAGCTAGGTGTCTGGAATTTCCCTTGAGGGACCTCAAGATTTTTCTTAATTTCCATTCTTGAGGAGTGGCCCAGCAGACCCGTAGACGGGTTTCTTCTCCATCTCAATGGATGTTTATAACTGCTTTATTGATAATTGCCAAAACTTGGAAAAATCCAAGATGTCTTTCAGTGGCTGGTAAATAAATGGTAGTATATCCAAACAATAAAATATTTTTGGGGAACAAAAGGAAATGAGCTATCCAATCATTAAAAGACATGGAGGACCCTTAAATGCATATTAGAAAGTGAAAGAAGCCAATCTGAGAAAGCTGCATACTGTGCGATCCCAACTATATGACATTGGACATGAAGGAAAATATTTTGAATTCTGAATTACATATGCAGGAAATAGTTGTGTTTCATACATAAAAGCATCAGGAAGACATATTTATAGACATATTCAGATACATTTATTTTACAAGAATATCTTGTATTCTTGTGGAAGAATACAAGAAATATAGCTCTTCATTAACATTCTAGATGTTCAAAAGATGACTCCAAATAAATAGCTTACTTGTGGAGATGACAGTATTTAGGGGGCTTTTTGATAGAATTTCAGGCATTCTAGACCCAGATAATCTAAGCTAATCTACTGTTCATTTCATCTCTCTTCTCAGTAAGATTTCAATGGTGGAAATTGGACTTCCAATACTACATGAGGGAAAGTGTGCTAATGGTTTCTGAGAAAATTTCATTATACCTAAGAATGAAGAAAGAGAAACTCTCTTTTTCACTTAGCTATTTTCCTCTTCGTCTCCTTGTCTTTGGATGTTGCTGTGGTATCCGGAATCTCTCCAGCTATTTGCTGTCAGTCGGAGGTTAAAGTTTACATTGGTCCCCAATGATATTGAGAGCTTGTTTGGAGGTTCTAGCAGGGGAGCGCAGCTACTTGTATACACTTGACCGAAGACCAGTCCTCGGATCTATCGAGGATGGTCGTCCTCTTCAACCAAGCGTGCAGCTTTGGGAGGGACATACATGGAGCAGTGAGAGAGGAAGGGGACACCCGCATAGCCAGCCAGATCAGCTGAGTCAACCCTGGCAATCAATGGGGTGACAGATGTCACGGCCAGATCACCCTCACATCTGCTCCTCAATGATATTGAGACTGATGTTCATTGCTTTGGTCTTGGGTCCTATACCATCTGTGGGCTTCTAATTATGAAAGATGCATTTTCTAAAAATTTAAGGCAACTTGAGTTGGGGATTATAAAATTTTTTTCTAAAACGTATTACCTGATAGGATCTGAAGGGATTAAGAGGTAAGTACATACACTAAAATATAGGCATAACTAAATAACTGATGATTTTATTGAGAAAGGAATAATACAACTTATTTATTGGAGAAGACATACTATGTGATATAAAAATAACCAGTATTAGCTATCTTTACTGGCTGTGATAAAAAAAAACCAAAACACAAAAACCATAGAACACACCAGTCACATTAAAAGTGAGGGAAGAGAGGTTGAAGAAAGTGTTCATTAATTCATCAATTTTCTCACCTTCCACAGAAGGAAAATACCATATACTTTTATCTAAAGTTATTAAAGCAGAGAAAAAAAGTTTAAGTTATGATTTAAAGTAAAAAAATGATTATTTCTAGGAGAATAATAACAGATTATAACTTTTCCGAGGCAACAGACTGTATAACAAAAGACAGAACAAAAAGAGAAAATGAAGATGTATTAACAAAATGTCAGATAAGATGTAAGAAAGAAGACCAAACAGATGCTCTACGAGTGGCAGAAGGCTCTGGTCTGTCTGCATTTTGTCTGGTGTTGGACAAATCACTTAATCTCTCTAAGTCTCAGTGTTTCATCTATAAAATGAAAATAATAGTAATAGTAGCTATCTTATAAGGTTGGAGTGAGCATTAAACGAATTAAAGCATATAATGATTAGAATGATGGCTGTGGCTGGGCCAGGTGGCTCATGCCTATAATCCTAGCACTTAGGGATGCCAAGGTGGGGAGGATCACTTGAGGTCAGGAGTTCGAAACCAGCCTGGCCAACATGGTGAAACCCTGTTTCTGCTAAAAATACAAAAAAATTAGTGGGCATGGTGGCATGTGCCTGTAATCCCACCTACTTGGGAGGATGAGGCAGAAGAATTGCTTGAACTCAGGAGGTGGAGGTTGCAGTGAGCCAAGATCGTGCCACTGCACTCCAGCCTTGGTGACAGAGTGAGACTCCATCTCAAAAAAAAAAAAAAAAAAAAAAAGAATGATGGCTGTCACATAGTAAGCTTTCAAAAACAAGTTAGTTATTTATTGTAAAAGGTTAGCCATTCTTGTGGTGGCTCATCACAAAAGAGAGCATTGATTATGATTCATTCTTGGGTGACAAGTCGCAATATTATAAAGCTGCCTATTTTCACTAAACCGATCTCTTAATTCAACACAATTACAATCAATATCTTAACAGACTATTTTTATATGTGATAAAATTTAGATGTATTTCTGATTATGTATACATGTCTGTATCCAGCTATTTTTATTATTATAGTAATCCTATCCAGTTAGAAGGGAAGAAAGCATTAAATATCAATAGAGAAAATACGGATTTTTTTTTTCTCAGCAAATGCTATTGAGTAACTGGCTAGACATTTGGAAAATAAATCTTTTATCTGGATTATAACAACACCTCCTAACGGATTTTCCAACTTCCACCTTACTGATTTTTGGATTATTCTTAACAAATAGGCAGATAATCACTTCTCTGCTCAAAACTCTTATTGTTGCCCCACCTCACCTGGAATATATGGCCTGCAGAGCTCTGTAATTTGGTCCCTCTTTCTTCTGTGCATTACCCTTTCCATCTTGCTGAGCAGCTCCTGCTCCCTAGTCCCCTGGTTGTACTTCAAACACAACAGGCTTGATTTCAGGCCCTTGTGCTCCTTGTTCTCTCTACATGAAATATCATCTTCTTTCAAAACCGAATTCAGCTTATTCCCTCACCTTCAGGGTTTTTACAATCTCACTGAGTGTGCTAATGGAAAAACTCTTATAAGTAATTACTGCTCTCTCAGCAACACATAATGATATAAATAAATAAACAAATAAAAAATTTAAAAACCTGATTGTAGCTTAGTTTTTGGGAGAGCTTTAAGGGAGAGTTTAGACTATTTTAGGGTAATTGATATGGCAGCCTGATTAACTTTGGATTTTCTTGAATTTTCCCAAATGTGTCTTTTCAAGAATTATTAGCCACGTGTTTGATGTTAGCATATAAAACTGACATGTCTGATTTTCCAGTGATCTTGATATATCGAAAAAACTAATCCACTAAAACAAAAACCTGACAAAATTATGGCGATGATTACATCGTGAAATGGATGATATTGTTTTTTTCCCTGAAAAGATGTTATATAGTTTGAACACCCACCTATCTATGCACACACATATATATAAAGCTTCTATATGTAATTACACACATATGTAATTTTAAGACGTATGCATATTAATTTCAAAGCAAACAACTCGAACATGTGAGAACATAATAAACACAAGTACTATTTTAATAGCAAGTATTTATAAGTTTATATAGCAATATAACTATCTGATAGTTTCATTATGATTTATATTTTTTCATATATTTCAAGATTAGAATTTTCATTAATTTTGGTTGTGAGTGTTTGACATTTTCCCATTTAGCAATGATTATTTTTAGTGTCTCCTATCCAATGCTTATCATATAGGCAAAATACAGAGAAGAATACACAGGATTACATGGCTACATGCATAGGAAATGCTAAAATTGTGAAATGCATATGTTGCTTGTCTCAGCTATTTTCTGGTCAGTACAATCTCATAAAAGACTATGTGTAGTTCACTACTGCATTTAAAATTTCTTAAAATTCTTTCAGTGTCCTTACAGGAAATTTTAATGCAAACAGTAGTTTGCAATAAAATTCTAGCAATTTTTAAAATGGCAGTTTTTTTTTAATAGAATGTATTAAAAACAGAAGACACCCTTTGAACAGACTCCCTGTTCTTTTAGCACCATCTTCACTATAAGTTTCTGTGAAATCATACAGCTTCTTGCCATCCTCACAGGGGCCTGACTGGACAATTGATGCTTTCAGACACCTGCTGCTCACACATCACAGTGTGGATAAAACCTAGTTGATTGTAAACCCAGAAGTTGCAGCCAGAATGCTTTCACAAAGGTTTTGTTTTTGCTGAGTCAGTTGAGATGTTTGCAATTGTCTGATGTTTCAACTTCACAGCAACTTGATAACTCTTCATATCAACAGCACAAACTCATAAGGCAGACAGGAATTTCCTGTTATACGTGTCATAAACAGTAAAGTTCTGTGTGGATGTGAGCACGAGCACAGTTAAATCATATCATTTAACATAGAATCCAAAAATGTTGGATTGCATAATTAATCAATTCCTTTTTTTTTTTTTTTTTTTTTTGAGCACCTACTAACTGCCATGAGGGTGTATGGCAATTAACAAAACTGAGAACGCCCTGCCCTCTGGTGGGAAGTCAGATAATAAACAAGTAAAGGGATGAATGCAAATTATGTTAAGCACTTAGACTTCTTTTTGATGGGGTTTCCAATATGGAATCTTCTAAGATCACATTCTAGAAAAATAAGTCTCTCTCTTTTATTCTTTTTTAAAGAGACTCGAATATCACATGGTACATTGATTGATGTTACCATTTCCTAAATAAAGCTATTTAGGAATGGAAAACACACAGTTAAGCTACATTTTAAAATTATTTTTACTTGACATGTAATAATTGCACATATTTATTGGGTATAGAATATTTTGATACATGTATAAAATGTGTAATGATCAAATCAGTGTAATTAGGATATACATGGCTTCAAGCATTTATCATTTCTTAGTGGTGGGAACATTCAAAATCCTAAAGAGACTTAAATGTTCTTTATATATTTAATCAAGAATACCTCATTGACCACTTAGTATTCCATACACCTATCCATACAAAAAGGATATAGTTAATAAATAGATTGAAGATCAGATATGTATACCTAGAGACATTATTCCTCTTCAGATACCAAGACGTTTCTGAAGCTGTCCCTTTCATATAAGGCCAGACTAAATATATACTTGAATGAAGAAATAAACCAATGAATTAATTTTAGAAAACATGTAATGGATATGTTAATTCTCATCTTTGAAAGAGTAAATCAACCAGTTCAAGTTAGACCTATTGTCTAAATTTTAAATGGCAAAGAGAATTTTTATCCCTACAATAAATACTTGAATAAGCCACATGTTTTCCTGAAACAGTTGGATATGTATAGTATTTACCATCTCAATGGAAAATGTAAAAGGAATAGTATTTGAACGCTTTGAGATCAAAGTATTTATGATTTATATTTAGGTTAAATAAAGCTAGAGTTATTTTTACTTGAGGGACGCACTTATATAGAGTGCATTAAGTTATTTCTGACCAATTTTCCTCAAGTGTAAATACCAATGAATGCATAGACTTCTTTTTAACATATTGAAAATTAGCCTCAGAATAGCATTGTTTAGCTTTGAATTTGCAAAAAAGTTACATGCATTTGATTCAAATTATATAAAAATCCATATCTGATATATAAATATTACATGTAACCACAAATGGCATTCTCCCAGTATCTTGTATATACTTAAATTCCCAATAAATAATTTATAAGGCTTAAATTTTTATTTTGAAAAATCATCAAGAGTGCTAGAAAGCATGAAATATTATGAATTAAGCTTACTATTCATGACAGAAAAATTGAAAGGGCTATGCTATTCATATAAAAATTAGTGATTTTACTTTCAAGGAAAATAATAAGTTTCACAGGTATTTTTTATGGTGTTTCAGATGCATTTTATCAGTTGGAGTCTATTTCCATGTTTTGGAAAGAAGATGCATCATTACTTGATCAATAAGCAGTAAGTCTACTAGATGTAATTATTTAGTTATTTCTGTCTTCTTGGAGTACTCAACTGCTTAATCAACCTAATAGGTGAAATACACGTGAAACTGTAGGAGAACAATTCTCAACCTTTTTCTCCTCATCCAGGGAGCATGGATTCCCTCATTTTTTATCCACTGCTTATGCTTTTCATGGCTTGGAGCTGGGAGTATGGGCTGTTCTCAGAGACTCCAACACATAGAAATTCACTGGAGCTATGGAGTAGAGATAGTAACTTTGGAATGAAGAAAGAAAGGAGGTTCCCTCAGACACTTGTTCAAAGATAACCACCTGAGATGTTTTGCAGTTCCCAGGCTAACATGCAAGTAACACCATTTACTTTCACTTTCCGATGCCAGGGATTTGTTCAGCTGCTACCATGTGCAGCTGTAACTGTGATTTCTTTTCTCTGGCCTACTTGGGAAGAGAATGAAATCTTTAACTTTGAACAAAATCTCCTCCCAAAGCACACAGGTCTTTTTGAAGTTTTCACATGCAATGTACTCTCACTTTCAGGGTCTAATCTTACACATATGTGATTTGAAAATTAACTATGTTCTTTAGAAGTGTTCACCATCATTAAATCAAGCTTTTCTTATAGGAGGAGATAGCTCTGTAGACAAGGGCAAAGCAGGGTATGGAAAGAACAAGGGGTGCTGAAATGGAAGGGCAGTGAGTTGTGCACTTAATTTCTTTCCCAGAGCTTCCTCTGAGGAGTTAGATTTAGAGATGTGAGAAACTCACTAATTGTAAACTATTTGCCAAATCCCCTTAATGTCTGGTAGAGTTAATAATTTCTTTACATTTAGAGATTTAGATTGATTGAAGTTTTTTGCTATAATAGAGCAATAACCAGTATTTGCAATAAAGCTCTACAAATTTGAGATCTGTCCTTAGGACAGATTCCCAGTTGTAGAATAACTAGTTCAAAGGGCTTGATTTGTTTTATTCATGCCACTTCATGTATATGTATTACTCAGATATTTTCTGTAGATATTCTTATAATTATATAAGCAAGCTGTGAACATATTCAATCTACAGTATTCTGATCAGAGTATTTTGATGTGAAAACATTTCCATTAATTTGATAAAGAAACTTAGCAAACACTTCTCTACTTCTAGCGACAAAAAAGTAACACCCTATGATGATTCTAAAGAAATGTGTAAACTTTTATTTCATACTTTTAAAGCAAAATTAAAGTAATAATAATAAATGTTGACCTTCCTAAATAAAACACGGTCTAAGATTAATAAAATTATCTTGCAGAATAGCCATTCATGTTTGGTTTCCTTAGCTTTCTATTCCTAGTGGATTTTTTTTTTTTTTTTGCATTAAATGGTGGTAGCCTTTAAGAGAAAAGCTTGCAATTTATGTTGTAGTAGCAACTAAATAACTCTTTAATAGATTCCTTCAAACTCAACTATATAGACTATTCTCAACATAACATTGCAATTCATTTGCTATTTCTCTTACTGCTTGTGTGTTTTGTGTTTTTCGCTTTGTTTTTTGTTTTTATAGACTAGCCCCAAGCCCTCTCATTATAAGATTTTTTTTCTGGATAAAAATACTTTCCTGTCTATAAAATATGAGTTAAACCTTTTAGTCTTACTGGATAGATTGAATCCTTTCACTACTAGGTGTATTAGTTTCTATGTTGCATCATAACACCCGATCAAAAACTTAGCAGCTTGAAACCACATCTATTCATTATCTCTCTGGTTTGGAGTCAAAAGTTCAGGTCCTCTGCTCAGGGTGTCCCAAGGTGGCAATCTAAATATAGGCCAGACCGCTTTCTTTTCTGGTACTCCGGATTCTTTTCCAAACTCATGTGGTTGTTGTGCTGAATTCAGTTCCTTATTGTTACATTGACTGAAATTGTTACTTCCTTGCTGGCTATCAACCAGGAAATGCTCTCAGATCCTAGGAGCCCCCTTATACTTTGTTGCCTGTTATGTGGCCTGCTTAGGGGTCATTAAAAACATAGCTACTTATTTTTTCAAAGCCAATAGAAGTTCTCACTCAAGTAAGCTAAAAATGGAATGTATAATCTAATCATTCAAGTGACTATCTCACTACTTTTTCCACCTTCTATTGGCTAGACACAAGTCACAGGTTCTATTGCACTCAAAGACTGCCATCTTAGTAATCTACTCACTACAAGAGAAAATATGACAGCATTTTACTGCCCTGGGATCTGTCAGGTGAACTGTTTCATACTTTCTCATTCTGGAGTCTTGCGGTGCATCTGTCACTGTACTACACTGTCTTACCAGAACAAGAAGTCTAGTCAGCCTGTGTAGGCTGGTTTTCTAAATATTTGTTATTATTTGTTTTTTTCTGCATAATCCAATCACCTTAATAATAATAATATTAATACCTAAACTATACAAAGAATTTTCTAATTTATGAAGCACTTTTATGTAGTTATTTTACTTCTTTAATTCTACTTTCCAAGAATTCAGTAAATTTTAGTGGTATTGTTACCAGTGCTCCTGGGTTCTTATAATCCCCCAGGATAGAAATCAAGAGAGACCACCAGACATAGCAGCAAAGAGAAAGAGAAAAGTTTATTTAAAGCTTGTGCACAAGGAAGTCAGCACCGCGAAAGGACAAGGCAAGTTGCTCCCTGGAAGATAGTATGTGGGTTAGTTTTATAAGTCTTTCTATAGGGAAAAGTTTCACCAGGCTATGTATAGGCGGGATTTCTCTAGCACTTGAGCAGTGGCTTTACATGATTCTTCATACATTGCATATAATATTAACATTTTAAATCTCCATCCCTGGTCATGACTTTTAGCATTAAAATGAGTAAGAGGTAACTACAAGTTGAGGTTTAAGTCAGACTGTGCATGCAGGGTCCTGTGGAAGTCGTTAGTCATCTAAACCAGGAACTTGTTGTTAATAATTCTTGGGTCTTTTGTTGATGCTTGACTGGCTGGAAGTTAGGTGAGCTACAGCTTGAGAAAGGGGCTTTTGTTCTTTTTGCTCTAAATCACTTCAAAACAAGAAACCAGCCAGGTTACCTGTCTCAGTATTAATTCATTCATACAAATACTTTTGCTCAAAAGCTAAATAGTAACTTGCCCAATTTAGCATAGAGTTAGTTGAAGCCTTGTGATTTTTTTTCTTTTACTATTCCCCAATTAGACTGACCAGACAGTTGTCTCTATGCAATCTTTGGTTGGCTAAGGTCAGAAAGTCAACTATTTCTCATTTTGGTTTAACTTGCCAAGTGCAAAAAAGCAAAATAAAAGTTGTTCTTTTGTCAGAGGCATTCAAATCACAGTGATTACATCTTGAGTGAGAGCTAGGAAAAATAAGGCTGGGACTTGCTGGGCTGCATTCCCAGAAAGTGCGGTATTTCTAGCCTCTAGAAGTTTATGGTTAGGGGAACAGATTGATAACATTTACTAAATAGACCCAGACTTGGGAGTGTCCTGATATCCCAACATCTTGAGAACAGAAGCATCTCTAATTTTGCTTTAAAGATAATAATATTGATTATTGCAATATATAGTGATTAAGAACATTTATCCTTTATCACAAACCCTTGTAGCGGAGTACATTTCCCCATGATCCTTTTTTTAACCCTATATATAAATTATTGTACTAGGGTGAACGCGTTCCTCCTCTTACTTTTGGGAATGCCCTACTCTGTCTATGGGGTAGCTGTGCTTTCACCACTTTACCTGCTTAATAAACTTGCTTTCACTTTGCACTGGGGACTTGCCCTGAATTCGTTCTTGTGCGAAATCCAAGAACCTCTCTTGGGGTCTGGATTGGAATCCCTTTCCAGTAACACTTTACCTTGCTAAAATTCTGAAAATTCATACCTATGCTTCTGATTTTTTTTAAAAAGGAGATTTGATAAAAGTATAAAGTAGAAAAATAATAGCTGCTGAGTAGAAACCAAAAGAAGAAAAAGTTAAAAAAGAAAGAAAACAGTGCTAACTATGCTAGAAACAAATGTCAACAAAACCAAGATGGAAAAAGAAAAAAAATTTTACTAAACTTAGATTAAAAATTGCTGAATTTATTTCACAATTATATCAATTTGCAATTTGCTGGATGTGAATTGTAAATACTGGCAAGCCACATTTTTTTAGAAATTAAAAATTATCTGATATAGCATTCCCTTCCTGATAAATGAGGTCTCCTAATTCTCTGAGGCTATTGTTAGCTTACATTTACCTTTCACCACTACATTAAAAACAACTCTTTGAAAAAAGAAAAAGAACCACTTGTACAAAGACTGAATTATACTGTCATTGGGCTTTAGTTCAAGGAGAACATCTTATGTTAAATGAATGTAGAGTGGTAAATGCCACTGCTAACATAAATGTAATAATTACTAGAATAAAAAATATACAATTTACATTGTGCTTGACATAGAAAATGTAAGTCTAATCATAAGGAAAAGAGATGGAAAATTAGAGGCAAATAGAGATGAATACATCTAGTTTAAGAAAGTATAATTATCAAACCAAACCGAGCATTAATTTTTGTACTTATTTATTAAAGTTGTCATTAGAAGAGAGAAAACTAGAGTTAGCTAATCTATTCAGCATCAAACAGGACCTCAACATTAAATATTCCACCCTACAATAACATCATTTTAAAAATTCTACACAGCAAAGATACAGTTTTGCTCATTAAATAAATGACAGTTGGAACAAGAAATAGCTAAAGATACAAGGCCTTATAACTTTAAATCCAAGGAAATCATAAAAAATATCAGCCAAGATTATATTTTCTAATCATCTATGATTCATTTTTCTACAACATAAAGGTTGTAGATAAAGCTGATAGATTTGATTAATGAACATGCTGTGTTCTATTTTGCTGTATTAGGCAGATATCAATCCTTGTATTTAAGAAAGATAGAAGGGCTAATGCCCTTGTCTCACAGCTATTAACAATTTTGCAAATATTATGTCAATGTTTGAATAGTCCACCAATTTGACAAAAGTTTACTCAAGACTTCTCCATGGACTGGAAATTATTCTGAGTCTCTGATAATAGAAAAGTCTAAAGGACAAGTTATCCAAAGGTAGATTCAAGATCTAGGAGCATTCAATAGCCAGTCCTTAGGAACTAGGCATCCAGTACCCTAAATAAAGAAAAAAGATACAAAACATTGTTTATTATAGAAAGCACTGAAAATCTTAAATAAACCATTATATCTGTGGATAACCATGAAGTGGCCTGCAGCATTCTCTCAATATTCATGCATCTCAAGTAGTCGCTTTATTGCCACATAAGATCAGAGTAAGTTCCTAAGAATAGGAAATGCCTGGAAGAAGAGTGAATAAAATTTATCTATACTGTACAAACTACCTTTATCTATTTTTAGTCTTTGTATTAAAAAACATACTGAAAGCATGAGCTATTATTTATAATGGTAAATATAATATAAAATTATATTATAATTGTAAGGCTGCCACACTCTGCAGAATTTCAGGAAGACCCAAAGTGATTATGCTCCTGCACAGCTATGATGGTGTCCCTGTGACAGTGATGTAAACTAGATCTTGTAAAAATAATGATATTCCTAGCAACAATTCAGGTAGTTACAATAGGAAAAGATGGAAAGACATAAAAGTGTGCTAATTAAAAAAAATCTTTGTGGTATGGAATCAATGAATTTATTGTAGTTGACAAACTAAGAAAAAGATGGAAAAGTGCATTATTTAAAATTAAATTTTGGAAGTGAAGTTGCTAAGAGAGCAGGGAAGTCGTGTTGGTACCTGAAGACCAGGCATTAATTAATCTTACATAAGGATGACAAATCAAGAAACATGTATGCAAGTATTTTATTTAAATATATATATGTTTTAATTGCAAAACATTCCATTAAAAAATCAAAAGACAAACAATAGATTGGAACGAAATATTTGCAACATATAGTAAATATATTGGGATAATAACTCTAACATACAAATAAATTTAGAAACTGTTAAGAAAAAGACAAATCAAAGGAAAGTTATTTAAAGGATATAATAACCAATCCAGAGAAAGGGTAATCCAGATGAACAACAAATATATAAATAATGATGATGGCATATAAGTTTTTGAGCCCTTGATTAATTTTATTTAAAAATTAATAATTTTGTGATATTAAATAATATTCAATGGCAATATGCATTTGGAGAACTGAAACTCATACATTTCCTCATGAGTTCACACTGTGGCAGTGTGAATTTCTACACGTCTTTGGAAAGTAATCAGAAAATATTTATTAAAATTTGAGCAAAGTCACATGGGAGATTATGTTGTAATGATCACAAAACACCAATACCTAAGAACTTACCTATGTGGGTGATTACTGCAATATTGTTTGTAGGTGAGAAGCTAGAAGCAACCTTTTAAATAGCTGGGTTAGGAAATAGACAAATGGTACTATATCAATATTACTGATGATGTGAAACTCCTCAAAGTAACACAACAGATATAGAGTTATTGACTTTGAAGAATGCCCGTTATTTACTATTAAACAACAAAGGTAAGGATATTATTTTCCTAACAAAATAAGAGTTTGCAGATTAAGCAGTGTATGATGAGTGGTGCAGTGGCTTCTTGAGACGTTCAGTGCCCAAACCTTGTTCTATTTTTTGTTCCACTAGTCCTAGAGGCATATGGCTCATCACATCCCACTTCTCATAGTCATGTTTCAAACTGATAGAAAGAACAAGGCTCACCAACCTTAAGAAGGGACAGCTGAGCCTGTTTCTCTTTAAAAACTTTCCCAAAAGCCCACCCAGTGAGTGACATCTCCATTCTTCTCATTGCCAAGAATTGTGTATCATTGTATCCCTATCAGAAAGGAAAACTATGATGGTAAATATTTTAACAGGGCACATTGGCAAACTTTCTCCCTAAAAAAAATAACTATGAATTAGGGGCTCTATTTGTAAGGTAGAAGAGAAAAATGAATATTGGATGAGTGACTAACAATGTCTGCCACTCCTGTGGATGTGCACATATGTTTCATAGTATCATATGACTGGAGATAAATGGGCAAAGAAATACAGCAATCTGCTTAGACTGATTACACCACAGGGGTGGGAATGAAGGATAGAAAAGATTATTAACGTCTTACATCATTTTTGTAGTGTTTCAGTTATCATAAGAACACATGCACTTTTTATTTTAAACAAAGTAAATAGAAACAAATGAAAGAATAAGAAGTTAGATGCAAACATGTCACAAAAGAAAAACAAAAACAATGAAAAATTCATTTATTTTGCATTAATTATTACAGTAGAATGAGCCTAATAAGTTAATGTTTTATTTAAAATGTTATACTGGTCATAATCAATAGATTAAAAAACAAATTCAGTAAACAGTGGTAGTCCTTGGGGAATGGGAGCAAAAGAAAAAGGTAAAAAATTTTGGGGGAGGAGCCAAGATGGCCGAATAGGAACAGCTCTGGTCTACAGCTCCCAGCGTGAGCGACGCAGAAGACGGTGATTTCTGCATTTCCATCTGAGGTACCGGGTTCATCTCACTAGGGAGTGCCAGACAGTGGGCGCAGGCCAGTGGGTGCGCGCACCGTGCGTGAGCCGAAGCAGGGCGAGGCATTGCCTCACCTGGGAAGCGCAAGGGGTCGGGGAGTTCCCTTTCCGAGTCAAAGAAAGGGGTGACGGACGCACCTGGAAAACTCGGGTCACTCCCACCCGAATATTGCGCGTTTCAGACCGGCTTAAAAAACGGCGCACCACAAGACTATATCCCACACCTGGCTCGGAGGGTCCTACGCCCTCGGAATCTTGCTGATTGCTAGCACAGCAGTCTGAGATCAAACTGCAAGGCGGCAGCGAGGCTGGGGGAGGGGCGCCCGCCATTGCCCAGGCTTGCTTAGGTAAACAAAGCAGCTGGGAAGCTCGAACTGGGTGGAGCCCACCACAGCTCAAGGAGGCCTGCCTGCCTCTGTAGGCTCCACCTCTGGGGGCAGGGCACAGACAAACAAAAAGACAGAAGTAACCTCTGCAGACTTAAATGTCCCTGTCTGACAGCTTTGAAGAGAGCAGTGGTTCTCCCAGCACGCAGCTGGAGATCTGAGAACGGGCAGACTGCCTCCTCAAGTGGGTCCCTGACCCCTGACCCCCGAGCAGCCTAACTGGGAGGCACCCCCCAGCAGGGGCACACTGACACCTCACACGGCAGGGTATTCCAACAGACCTGCAGCTGAGGGTCCTGTCTGTTAGAAGGAAAACTAACAAACAGAAAGGACATCCACACCGAAAACCCATCTGTACATCACCATCATCAAAGACCAAAAGTAGATAAAACCACAAAGATGGGGAAAAAACAGAACAGAAAAACAGGAAACTCTAAAATGCAGAGCGCCTCTCCTCCTCCAAAGGAACGCAGTTCCTCACCAGCAACGGAACAAAGCTGGATGGAGAATGATTTTGACGAGCTGAGAGAAGAAGGCTTCAGACGATCAAATTACTCTGAGCTACGGGAGGACATTCAAACCAAAGGCAAAGAAGTTGAAAACTTTGAAAAAAATTTAGAAGAATGTATAACTAGAATAACCAATACAGAGAAGTGCTTAAAGGAGCTGATGGAGCTGAAAACCAAGGCTCGAGAACTACGTGAAGAATGCAGAAGCCTCAGGAGCCGATGCGATCAACTGGAAGAAAGGGTATCAGCAATGGAAGATGAAATGAATGAAACGAAGCGAGAAGGGAAGTCTAGAGAAAAAAGAATAAAAAGAAATGAGCAAAGCCTCCAAGAAATATGGGACTATGTGAAAAGACCAAATCTACGTCTGATTGGTGTACCTGAAAGTGATGCGGAGAATGAAACCAAGTTGGAAAACACTCTGCAGGATGTTATCCAGGAGAACTTCCCCAATCTAGCAAGGCAGGCCAACGTTCAGATTCAGGAAATACAGAGAACGCCACAAAGATACTCCTCGAGAAGAGCAACTCCAAGACACATAATTGTCAGATTCACCAAAGTTGAAATGAAGGAAAAAATGTTAAGGGCAGCCAGACAGAAAGGTCGGGTTACCCTCAAAGGGAAGCCCATCAGACTAACAGCGGCTCTCTCGGCAGAAACCCTACAAGCCAGAAGAGAGTGGGGGCCAATATTCAACATTCTTAAAGAAAAGAATTTTCAACCCAGAATTTCATATCCAGCCAAACTGAGCTTCATAAGTGAAGGAGAAATAAAATACTTTACAGACAAGCAAATGCTGACCGATTTTGTCACCACCAGGCCTGCCCTAAAAGAGCTCCTGAAGGAAGCGCTAAACATGGAAAGGAACAACCGGTACCAGCCGCTGCAAAATCATGCCAAAATGTAAAGACCATCAAGACTAGGAAGAAACTGCATCAACTAACGAGCAAAATCACCAGCTAACATCATAATGACAGGATCAAATTCACACATAACAATATTAACTTTAAATGTAAATGGACTAAATTCTCCAATTAAAAGACACAGACTGGCAAATTGGATAAAGAGTCAAGACCCATCAGTGTGCTATATTCAGGAAACCCATCTCACGTGCAGAGACACACATAGGCTCAAAATAAAAGGATGGAGGAAGATCTACCAAGCAAATGGAAAACAAAAAAAGGCAGGGGTTGCAATCCTAGTCTCTGATAAAACAGACTTTAAACCAACAAAGATCAAAAGAGACAAAGAAGGCCATTACATAATGGTAAAGGGATCAATTCAACAAGAGGAGCTAACTATCCTAAATATATATGCACCCAATACAGGAGCACCCAGATTCATAAAGCAAGTCCTGAGTGACCTACAAAGAGACTTAGACTCCCACACATTAATAATGGGAGACTTTAACACCCCACTGTCAACATTAGACAGATCAACGAGACAGAAAGTCAACAAGGATACCCAGGAATTGAACTCAGCTCTGCACCAAGCGGACCTAATAGACATCTACAGAACTCTCCACCCCAAATCAACAGAATATACATTTTTTTCAGCACCACACCACACCTATTCCAAAATTGACCACATAGTTGGAAGTAAAGCTCTCCTCAGCAAATGTAAAATAACAGAAATTATAACAAACTATCTCTCAGACCACAGTGCAATCAGACTAGAACTCAGGATTAAGAATCTCACTCAAAGCCTCTCAACTACATGGAAACTGAACAACCTGCTCCTGAATGACTGCTGGGTACATAACAAAATGAAGGCAGAAATAAAGATGTTCTTTGAAACCAACGAGAACAAAGACACAGCACACCAGAATCTCTGGGACGCATTCAAAGCAGTGTGCAGAGGGAAATTTATAGCACTAAATGCCCACAAGAGAAAGCAGGAAAGATCCAAAACTGACACCCTAACATCACAATTAAAAGAACTAGAAAAGCAAGAGCGAACACATTCAAAAGCTAGCAGAAGGCAAGAAATAACTAAAATCAGAGAAGAACTGAAGGAAATAGAGACACAAAAAACCCTTCAAAAAATTAATGAATCCAGGAGCTGGTTTTTTGAAAGGATCAACAAAATTGATAGACCGCTAGCAAGACTAATAAAGAAAAAAAGAGAGAAGAATCAAATAGACGCAATAAAAAATGATAAAGGGGATATCACCACCGATCCCACAGAAATACAAACTACCATCAGAGAATACTACAAACACCTCTACGCAAATAAACTAGAAAATCTAGAAGAAATGGATACATTCCTCGACACATACACTCTCCCAAGACTAAACCAGGAAGAAGTTGAATCTCTGAATAGACCAATAACAGGAGCTGAAATTGTGGCAATAATCAATAGTTTACCAACCAAAAAGAGTCCAGGACCAGATGGATTCACAGCCGAATTCTACCAGAGGTACAAGGAGGAACTGGTACCATTCCTTCTGAAACTATTCCAATCAATAGAAAAAGAGGGAATCCTCCCTAACTCATTTTATGAGGCCAGCATCATTCTGATACCAAAGCCGGGCAGAGACACAACCAAAAAAGAGAATTTTAGACCAATATCCTTGATGAACATTGATGCAAAAATCCTCAATAAAATACTGGCAAACCGAATCCAGCAGCACATCAAAAAGCTTATCCACCATGATCAAGTGGGCTTCATCCCTGGGATGCAAGGCTGGTTCAACATACGCAAATCAATAAATGTAATCCAGCATATAAACAGAGCCAAAGACAAAAACCACATGATTATCTCAATAGATGCAGAAAAAGCCTTTGACAAAATTCAACAACCCTTCATGCTAAAAACTCTCAATAAATTAGGTATTGATGGGACATATTTCAAAATAATAAGAGCTATCTATGACAAACCCACAGCCAATATCATACTGAATGGGCAAAAACTGGAAGCATTCCCTTTGAAAACTGGCACAAGACAGGGATGCCCTCTCTCACCGCTCCTATTCAACATAGTGTTGGAAGTTCTGGCCAGGGCAATCAGGCAGGAGAAGGAAATAAAGGGTATTCAATTAGGAAAAGAGGAAGTCAAATTGTCCCTGTTTGCAGACAACATGATTGTTTATCTAGAAAACCCCATCGTCTCAGCCCAAAATCTCCTTAAGCTGATAAGCAACTTCAGCAAAGTCTCAGGATACAAAATCAATGTACAAAAATCACAAGCATTCTTATACACCAACAACAGACAAACAGAGAGCCAAATCATGAGTGAACTCCCATTCACAATTGCTTCAAAGAGAATAAAATACCTAGGAATCCAACTTACAAGGGATGTGAAGCACCTCTTCGAGGAGAACTACAAACCACTGCTCAAGGAAATAAAAGAGGATACAAACAAATGGAAGAACATTCCTTGCTCATGGGTAGGAAGAATCAATATCGTGAAAATGGCCATACTGCCCAAGGTAATTTACAGATTCAATGCCATCCCCATCAAGCTACCAATGTCTTTCTTCACAGAATTGGAAAAAACTACTTTAAAGTTTATATGGAACCAAAAGAGAGCCCGCATCGCCAAGTCAATCCTAAGCCAAAAGAACAAAGCTGGAGGCATCACACTACCTGACTTCAAACTATACTACAAGGCTACAGTAACCAAAACAGCATGGTACTGGTACCAAAACAGAGATATAGATCAATGGAACAGAACAGAGCCCTCAGAAATAACGCCGCTTACCTACAACTATCTGATCTTTGACAAACCTGAGAAAAACAAGCAATGGGGAAAGGATTCCCTATTTAATAAACGGTGCTGGGAAAACTGGCTAGCCATATGTAGAAAGCTGAAACTGGATCCCTTCCTTACACCTTATACAAAAATCAATTCAAGATGGATTAAAGATTTAAACGTTAGACCTAAAACCATAAATACCCTAGAAGAAAACCTAGGCATTACCATTCAGGACATAGGTGTGGGCAAGAACTTCATGTCCAAAACACCAAAAGCAATGGCAACAAAAGCCAAAATTGACAAATGGGATCTAATTAAACTAAAGAGCTTCTGCACAGCAAAAGAAACTACCATCAGAGTGAATAGGCAACCTACAACATGGGAGAAAATTTTCGCAACCTACTCATCTGACAAAGGGCTAATATCCAGAATCTACAGTGAACTCAAACAGATTTACAAGAAAAAAACAAACAACCCCATCAAAAAGTGGGCGAAGGACATGAACAGGCACTTCTCAAAAGAAGACATTTATGCAGCCAAAAAACACATGAAAAAATGCTCATCATCACTGGCCATCAGAGAAATGCAAATCAAAACCACTATGAGATATCATCTCACACCAGTTAGAATGGCAATCATTCAAAAGTCAGGAAACAACAGGTGCTGGAGAGGATGTGGAGAAATAGGAACACTTTTACACTGTTGGTGGGACTGTCAACTAGTTCAACCATTGTGGAAGTCAGTGTGGCGATTCCTCAGGGATCTAGAACTAGAAATACCATTTGACCCAGCCATCCCATTACTGGGTATATACCCAAATGACTATAAATCATGCTGCTATAAAGACACATGCACACGTATGTTTATTGCGGCATTATTCACAATAGCAAAGACTTGGAACCAACCCAAATGTCCAACAATGATAGACTGGATTAAGAAAATGTGGCACATATACACCATGGAATACTATGCAGCCATAAAAAATGATGAGTTCATATCCTTTGTAGGGACATGGATGAAACTGGAAACCATCATTCTCAGTAAACTATCGCAAGAACAAAAAACCAAACACCGCATATTCTCACTCATAGGTGGGAATTGAACAATGAGATCACATGGACACAGGAAGGGGAATATCATACTCTGGGGACTGTGGTGGGGAGGGGGGAGGGGGGAGGGATAGCATTGGGAGATATACCTAATGCTGGATGACGAGTTGGTGGGTGCAGCGCAGCAGCATGGCACATGTATACATATGTAACTAACCTGCACAATGTGCACATGTACCCTAAAACTTAAAGTATAATTAAAAAAAAAAAAAATTTTGCATATTTCCATGTACCTTTTAAAACCACATTGTGATGGTTAATACTGAGTGTCAACTTGATTGGATTGAAGCATGCAAAGTATTAATCCTGGGTGTGTCTGTGAGGATGTTGCCAGAAGAGATTAACATTTGAGTCAGTGGGCTGGGGAAGGCAGACCCATCCTTAATCTGGTGAACACCATCTAGTCAGCTTGCAGTGAATATAAAGCAGGCAGAAAAACGGGAAAAGGCGAGACTGGCCTAGCTTCCCAGCCTACATCTTTCTCCTATGCAGGATGCTTCCTGCCCTCGAACATCAGACTCCAAGTTCTTCAGTTTTGGGACTTGGACTGGCTCTCCTTGCTCCTCAGCCTACAGACAGCCTATTGTGGGCCCTTGTGATTGTGGAAGTTAATACTTAATAAACTCCCCTTTATATATATATATACTTTATATATATATATATGTATGTATGTATGTATATATACGTGAGTGTGTTTATGTGTGTGTGTGTATATATATATGTGTGTGTGTATATATATATATATATCCTATTAGTTCTGTCCCTCTAGAGAACTCTGACTAATACAGGTTTTGCTACCAGGAGTGGTTCTAGAGAAACAGAATATTAAGGATGACGCTCTTTTGTTGGTTTTGGGTTTCTGGAGTTGTGTGCTTAATATGGTTAGACCCCAGAATGCTAAGGGCTCTACTTCCAGTAGTATGGAGAACACTGATAGTCCTTGGAGTAAACTGTTTAAAAAGTTATGCAAAATAAATACATTTGACACCCCTGATTCACTGCTCCTGAGTGTCAAGGAGTTTAGTGACTCTGTACATAATACCTTTGACCATATGTGGAGAACCAAGGAACATAATGAAGCTGGCTGGTTGCTCCTAAGTTCAGTGGACAAAGTGATTTAAAGAAATGATGAACTCAGGGATTCTGTCTCCCAGCTTCAGAAGCAGATACTGAGCCTCAAATCTGCTAAGATTGCCCTGAGTGAGAGTCTTATCTCCTGTAGAGAAAGAGGTGAAATTGTGGGAAAACAAACATAAGATCTTATCATGCAAGTGGCTGACCTGCAACAAAAGGTACATACACAGCCTCTCCAGATGTCTACTGTTAAAGTGAGAGCATTGATTAGAAAAGAATGGGACTCTGCAACTTGGAATGGGGATATGTGGTAGCACCCTGATGAAGCTGGGGACACTGAGTTTGTAAACTCTGATGAACCTTTTTTGCCAGAAGGAACAGCTTCCCGATCCCCAAGGCAATATCTCCTCCATGATCCATGCTACCATCAGCCTTCCCACCTTTGTCTGAGGAGATAAACCCTGAGCTGCCTGAGGCAACAGTGATGGCCTCCCCTGAGGCAATTGCCAAGCAAAATAATGCTGATTCTCCTCAGGAGCTACTCCCAACACCCGTGTTTATTTCTAGACCTATAACTAGACTAAAATCCCGGCTGGCCCTTAGAGGTGAGGTTGAGAGGGTGACCCATGAGGAGGTGTGCTACACTCAAAAATAACTGTTTGAGTTTCATAATTTATATAAACAGAAATCTGGAGAACATGCATGGGAATGGATATTAAGGGTGTGGGATAATTGTGGGAGGAACATAAAGTTGAATCAGGCTGAATTTATTGATTTGGGCCCACTAAGTAGGGATTCTGCTTTTAATGTTACAACTTTAATAGTTTGTTTGCTTAGTTAGCTGAAATGTGGATTAAAACATGGCCCACTGTGAGCAAGCTGGAAATACTGGATCTCCCTTGATTTAATGTAGAAAAAGGGATGCAAAGGCTTAGGGAGATTGGGATGGTGGAGTGGATTAGCCACTTTATACCTACTCATTCCAGCTGGGAGGGTCCAGAATATATACCCTTGACCAATGCCTTGTGAAATAGATTCGCGAGGGCAGCACCTGCATCATTGGAGAGTCCTGTAATTGCTCTTCTCTGTGTGTCAGATCTAACAGTGGGAATCACAGTCACTCAACTACAAATTTAAACACAATGGGAAAAATTGGATCCTGAGGTGGCAGGGGCCAAGTGGCAGCACTCAGCCATCAAAGGCAAGGTGGGCATAGCTACCATCATGGACAGCAGAGGCAAAGCAACAGTCAGAATAGTCTGACTCTTATAGAGTTCTGGCATTGGCTAATTAATTATGGTGTTCCTAGAAGTGAAATTGATAGGAAGCCTACTGCATTTTTATTTAATTTATATAAGCAGAAATCTTTTAGGTCAAATGGACAAAAGACTCATTTGCCCTATAAAAACAGTGAATCACGGCCCCTCAATCAATTTCCAGACTTGAGCCAGTTTACAGACCTAGAACCATTTGAATGAAGGGGAAGCTGAACCCCGCTACATTACTGACAATTTATGCAGTGAATCTTTCTCCCATTCTTCCCCAAGGAGACCTCCGGCCTTTTACCAGGGTGGCTGTGCACTGGGGAAAGGAAAATGATCAGACATTTCATACATTGATAACATTATGCTGATTGCATACAGTGAGCAAGATGTAGCAACCACACTAGACTTATTAGTGACACATTTGCATGCCAGAGGATGGGAAATAAATCTGACTAAAATTCAGGGACCTTCTACCTCAGTCAAATTTCTAGAGGTCCAGTGGTGTGGGGCCTGTCGAGATATTCCTTCTAAGGTGAAGGATAAGTTGCTGCATTTGGCCCCTCCTACAACCAAGAAAGAGGCACAACCCCTAGTGGACCTGTTTGGATTTTGGAGACATCACATTCCTCATTTGGGTGTGTTACTCTGGCCCATTTATCAAGTGCCCCCAAAAGCTTCCAGTTTTGAGTGGGGTCCAGAACAAGAGAAGGCTCTGCAACAGGTCCAGGTTGCTGTGCAAGCTGCTCTGCCACTTGGGCCATATGACCCAGCAGATCCAATGGTGCTTGAGGTGACAGTGGAAGATAGGGATGCTGTTTGGGGCCTCTGGGAGGCCCCCATAGGTGAAACACAGCAGAGGCCTTTAAAATTTTGGAGCAAGGCCCTGCCATCTTCTGCAGATAACTACTCTCCTTTTGAGAGACAGCTCCTGGCCTGTTGCTGGGCTTTGGTGGAAACAGCATTTGACTGTGAGTCATCAAGTCACCATGCAACCTCAACTGCCTATCATGAACTGGATGCTTTCTGACCCATCTAGCCATAGAGTAGGTTGTGCACAGCAGCATTCCCTCATCAAATGGAAGTGGTATATACATGATTGGGCTCGAGCAGGTCCTGAAGCTCAAATAAGTTACATGAGGAAGTGGCTCAAATGCCCATGGTCTCTACTCCTGCCACCCTGCCTTCTCTCCCCCTGCCTGCACCGATGGCCTCATGGGGAGTTCCCTATGATCTGTTGACAGAGGAAAAGAAGACTATGGCCTGGTTCACAGATGGTTCTGCAGTCACCACCCAAAAGTGGACAGCTGCAGCACTACATCCCCTTTCTAGGACTTCCCTGAAGGACAGCAGTGAAGGGAAATCTTCCCAGTGGGCAGAACTTTGAGCACTGCACCTGGTTATGCACTTTGCATGGAAGGAGAAATGGCCAGATGTGTGATTATATACTGGTTCATGGACTGTAGCCAGTGGTTTGGCTGGATGGTCAGGGACTTGGAAGAAGCATAATTGGAAAATTGGTGACAAAGAAATTTGGGGAAGAGGTATGTGGATGGACTTCTCTGAGTGGTCAAAAACTGTGAACATATTTGTATTTCATGTGAGTGCTCACCTATGGGTGACCTCATCAGTGGAGGATTTTAATAATCAAGTGGATAGGATGACCTGTTTTGTGGACACCACTCAGCCTCTTTCCCTAGCCACCTCTGTCATCGCCCAATGGGTCCATGAACAAAGTGGTCATGATGACAGGGATGGAGGCTATGCATGGGCTGGACTTCCACTCACCAAGGCTGACCTGGCTCTGGCCACTGCTGAGTGCCCAATTTGCCAGCAGCCGAGACCAACACTGAACCTTCAATATGGCACCATTCCTTGAGGTGATCAGCCAGATACCTTGTGGCAGGTTTATAATATTGGATTTCTTCCATCATGGAAAGGGCAGAGGCTTGTCCTCCCTGGAATAGACGCTTACTCTGGATATGGGTTTGCCTCTCCTTCATGCAGTGCTTCTGTCAAGACTACCATCCATGTACTTATGGAATGCCCTATCCACCATCTTGCTATTCCACACAGCATTTCCTCTGGCCAAGGCACTCACTTTACAGCTAAAGAAGTGCAGCAGTGAGCTCATGCTCATGGAATTCACTGCTCTTACCATGTTCCCCATCATCCTGAAACAGCTGGATTGATAGAATGATGGAATGGTTTTTTGAAGTCACAATTACAATGCCAACTAGGTGACAATACTTTGCAGGGCTGGGGTAAAGTTCTACAGAAGGCCGTGTATGCTCTGAATCAGTGTTCAATATATGGTCCTGTTTCTCCCATAGCCAGGATTGATGGGTCCAGGAATCAAGGGGTGGAAGTGAAAGTGGCACCACTCACCATCACCCTTAGTGATCCACTAACAAAATTTTTGCTTCATGTTCCTAAGACATTATGTTCTGCTGGCCTAGAGTTCTTAATTCCAGAGGGAGGATGCTGCCACCAGGAGACACAACAATGATTCCATTAAACTGGAAGTTAAGATTGCCACCTGGACACGTTGAGCTCCTCTTACCTTTAAGTCAACAGGCTAAGAAGAGAGTTACAGTGTTGGCTGGGGTGATTGACCTTGACTATCAAGATGAAATCAGTCTACTACTCCATAACATAGGTAAGGAAGAGTATGCATGGAATACAGGAGGTCCAGTAGGGCATCTCTTAGTATTACCATGCCCTGTGATTAAGGTCAATGGGAAACTACAACAGCTCAATCCAGGCAGGACTACAAATTGTCCAGACCCCTCAGGAATGAAGGTTTGGGACACCCCACCAGGAAAAAAAAACATGACCTGCTGAGGTGCTTTCTGAAGGGAAAGGGAATATAGAATGTGTAGTAGAAGAAGGTAATCATCAATACCAGCTATGACCATGGGACCAACTGCAGAAATGAGGACTGTAACTGTCATGAGTGCTTCCTACTCCTTTTGTTAAAAACATGTCTGTGTATGTATACAATTGTACTAAGAAAATGTCTTCATTTTATTTCCTTTTCTTTTATCATGTGACATAAGATTTATTGACTTCATATCAACATTTAAGTATTGTTAACTTTATGTAATCGTATTTGGGCTGGGGATTGGTGTGTTTTGGTTGTACGAAGGATAGTTGTATTATGTTAGGTGTAATTATGATGCTATTATTGTGTTTATTTGAAGATCATTTATGATCTCTGGAGATGTGTATGGGTTCAAGTTGACTAGTGATGGTTAATACTGAGTGTCAACTTGCTTGGATTAAAGAATGCAAAGTATTAATCCTGGGTGTGTCTGTGAGGGTGTTGCCAAAGCAGATAAACATTGGAGTCAGTGGGCTGGGGAAGGCGGACTCATCCTTAATTTGGTGGGCACCATCTAATCAGCTTCCAGCAAATATAAAGCAGGCAGAAAAATTTGAAAAGGTGAGACTGGCCTAGCTTCCCAGCCTACATCTTTCTCCTGTGCTGGATGCTTCCTACTCTCAAATATTAGACTCCAGGTTCTTCAGTTTTGGGACTTGGACTGGCTTTCCTTGCTCCTCAGCCTGCAGATGGACTATTGTAGGGCCTTGTGATCATGTAAGTTAATACTTACTGTATTCCCTTTTACATATATATATATATATTTATGTATATGCATACACATATATAATACTAATAGGATATATATATCCTATTAGTTCTGTCCCTCTAGAGAATCCTGACTAATACACACATACACATAATAATTTACTGTATAAATTATAAGTACTTCAATGGATAACATTCACGGAAATGAATATGAAGAAAGAAACAGAGTATGAATAAGAAGTTCAAATGAGCCAGCCATATTTGAAGATGGTGAGTGCCCCAGGCTGACAGGGTTGGAGGAAACTTTTAGTAGATAATCCTGGAAAAGAACTTTGAAGACTCATTATGGAGCCACACAGAGTGGCACTGGGGTAAAGAGTTTAAAGTGATCTTGCAGTCAACAGAGATTTATGTTTAAATTTAACAGAGCCTGGAATAGTGAAAGTCCAATTTTTGCAAAAAAAAAAAAAAAAAAAAATGGAGACAAGACTCAAGAAGAGGAGGAAGATACTGAGATGTTAAGTTAGTTAAATTGTGATAGAAATTGTGTCTGAGTGTTCTGGGATATGAATATGATATGCGTAAAGAAAATAAAATCAAGAGACTGTGGTTGTTATCTGACTGAAAAAAATCACTGGTGTAATTTGCTTTATCTAGTAGAGAAAATAACATTTATTAATAGTGAGTTTTATTTAATTTAAACTAGCCATCTTTTTTCCAGTTTTATAAACTATATCTAGGTGTGATGAAACAAATGTGTGAAGAAATCTGTATTCCAAGTAATGAACATATGTTTTCGTATTGAATAACACATTTCCTCATAAACACATTGTATAAAGAACATCATTTCATATCATATAACTTATTAATATGCTCCTCCAAATTAAGAATTTAACTTAAGAGTACCTCTAAACTTTCCAAATCATGCATAATTTATGTGACTATATTGCAAGAATGAGTATAGGAGTGCATATGTTGGTGTTGAATATTTATTTAACACAGTGTTTAAATGTTAAGTAAAATACTGGTATCTGAGGCCTTTCTAAAGACTGTAAGCTATGGTATTAAGCAGGAAAGACTAAGTTATCTTGTGATAAAAACAAACCATGAATATCAATGAATCAAAACAAATAAATACACAGATATACATTTCTCATTTTGACTATATGTTTATCTCAGGTTTTCCACAAAATGGGACACAGGTGGATGAAGCTTCCTCTGTCTGAAATATGCTTGGTCACCATGGCAGAGAGAAGGGAACATGTTATTCAAGGTCTCTTAATGGCTTCTGTGTGGAAGTTACACATGTTCTTTGTAGTCATATTTCATTTGCCAAAGGAAGTTGTGTGGACACTGTTAACTTCTATATACCAGGAATATAAAACTGGAATTACTATATTTTATTATTTTATGAGCTCCAGTTATTGAGAGCATTTACAACCCTTCACTGCAACACGTGTCTATGTGAGGTCTCCCAACATGTTCTCTTCTGTAGTAGTACTCTGAATAAGGGTAAAGTCATTAGGAATGTATATAGTATATGGCAAATATTTCACTATTTAGAATGTAATTTCCTGAAATGTCTAAATCTTTCTTTAAAAAATTAAAACAGTATGATATAATATACCACAGTCACACACACACACATTCAATTTCCTTTTGAATGTCAAAAAATATCAGGAGTTTTTAATATTATGGTAGATGCTCTTATACACTCAGTCTACAGACCTTAAATGATGGAATATAGATTCAAAGATGCTGTAATAATTCAAAGTACATGGCTTTTTTTTCTTTACCCATCCAGGATCCAGAGCCGAGAACACTGGTATGATGCAAGGATTTGTGGCCAGCCAATTCAAGCTTGAAAACTTATCTCTATCACTAACATGACATTATATTCCTGATATTTTTACTTCTCTTAGCCTCTGTTTACTTGTCTGTAAAACTGGAGTGTGATTCAAGAAGGGTGTAAGAACATTTAATGGGGATAATAGTCTTTTCAATTAATAGTTATAGAACCACTGGATATCCACTGCAAAAGAATTAAATCAGACCCCTGCTTCATACCATAGGCAAAAATTAATTCAAAGCATTCACAGATTTAAATGTAAGAACTAACACTATAATACTCTTAGAAGAAAACATAGGGGTGAATCATAGTGACCTTAGATAAAGTAATGATTTCTTAGATACAATAGCAAATGCACAAGCAACAAATAAAGACATATATTGAACTTCATTATAATGAAAAAATGCATGTTTCAAGGATGTCATCAGTAAAGTGAAAAGATGACCCACAAATAGGGAGGAAATGTTTTCAAATTATATAACTGATGAGGAACTTGTATCCAGAATATATAACGAACATTTACAACTCAGCAATAAAGAGACTATTTAATTTTTTAAATGGCCAAAAAACTTAAATAGATTTTCCTCCAAAGAAGGTATACAAATGGCCAATAAGCATATGAAAATGTGTTCCTTTGTGAAATGCAAATCAAAACAACAATGAGCTATTGTTCATACCTAGTAGGATGGATATACTAGAAAAGACAGAGAATAACAAATGTTGATGAGGTTGTGGATAAATTGAAACTCTTATGCACTGCTGATGAGAATATGAATTCATGCTGCCCCTATGAAAAACACTTCAAAAGGTGCTCAATATTTAAACAGAGTTACCATATCACTGAGTAATTCTACTCCTAGGTATACACCAAGAAAATTGAAGATTTATGTTCATGTAAAAACTTGTGCACAAATACTCATATCAGCATCATAAATAATAGTTAACAAGTGGAAATGGCCCAGATCTCCATCACTGATAAATGGATAACAAATTATTTTATATTCATACAATGCAATATTATTTAGCCATACGTGTATCAGGAATTAAGTACTGATGCATTCTACAACATGGATAAACCTTGTAAACATTATGCTAAGTAAAAGAAGCCAAACACAGAAGAATAAATATTGTATAAATCAATTTATATGAAATGTCCAAAAAGTAGATTAATTGTTACCAGGGCCTGGGGCAAGGCAGATGTGGGAAATGAATGCTAAGTGTGGATGATGACACCTTTCTAATATTAGGTGGGGGAGATGGCTGCACAATCCTGTGACTATACAAAAAAAATGCTGAATTGTATACTTTAAAGAATGAAATTCATGGTTTGTGAATCATATCTCAATAAGCTGTTTTTTATATATATGTGTGAAATCTGTATGTTATATATATATAAAAATATATATATATAAATATGTATATATAAATATATATATAAATATATATATAAATATATATAAAAATATATTTATATAAATATATATATATATATACACTCAGCTTATTTGGAGCATGAGAATTATGGCTTTTATAAAGTAGGTTTATTTTTATATGTTTCAGTTGATTTTTTCCATTCTATAGTTAAGGTTAAATGTTCAAATTTATTTTCTCCCCTCTCCATGTCTGAAGTCAGGGCTCTAGCCCCTTTGTATTCCACAATTCCAGATATAACTTTATAATAACATTGTTCACTCAACATTATTGTGAATATCAATGACATCAATATACATGAAAATGATTTGAAAACTGTTTATAGCCATCCAAATGGAATTTTATATTACTTATGATTATCTGAAAATATCTGGTCTATAACTGTTGAAACTATTTTTTTCCAACTTGCTTGTCTGGTTCACCACTCTATCCAATTGCTTTGAACACTGACTTGAACTGAGTAGGTATCCAAATGAAGGAATCAAATGGAGGAATTCTATAAGCTATATTTTTATTATTGGTATCGGAGTTATTACGAAGTAAAAACCTGCAAATGAATCAGTTGTGCACATGCTTTTAAGTCAGTTGCATTGTCTTATATTTAAATAAGCCAGACTATTGACACCTGACCTATTACAAAATGAAGCAGTAATGAAAAAATTTAAAAAAAAAAGATCTTTATGAATGAAAGAGCTATTAATGAACCCAGGTACCAAACACTAAATGATGTAGCAACCTAGTCATTATAGAAATATTCATAATTTTAATGTTTGATTGTATTTGTTAAATAATTTTGCTGAAAGCTTTGTTACCATAATTGTTTCCATCATTGATTTCAGGACCTATAAATCAACTTAAAACCACTCATTTTTACCCACTTAGAGATCTGTACTAGCTTCTGAAGCAGCAGGTGACCCATTAATTTAAGAGACTCATTATAAGTAATCAATATGACTTGAGTGCCTTTATTATAAGCTCTAGAGTCTTAATATTCAATGTCACTGGTAGAGTTAAGAATATGAATTGCATTTAAATCATATTTACTGGGGGAATTATACATTTTATCATAAGGTAAAAGCTGATTTTACTTTAGTCATTTAAACAATATTAAAGGTATCATTCTTAACTTGTTGATTTCACAACTTATTTAGCAATTTATATTATGCAAATGGCTTTGGGATATAGAATATAATAAATATGAATTTTATAATTTAAAGATATTTTTCTTATAAAACCCAGTAAGCCACAAACAAAAATAATGAACAGAGAATAATAAAAATAATTTATCTTTAACTCTTCTAAATACTAAAATGTGTCAAGGCCACAAGGATCCTGGGGTTTTCAACAATAGTATCAACTAAATAGATCAAATGAAATAAAATGCATACATATATGCTAACATAAAAAAGAGATTCCTAAGAAAAATTAAAACAATTGCTAATGTAATACTTTAAGTAAACTGACTGGAAAAGCAAAAGTCATTAGCTTTATTAAACCTATGCTTTAATAGTATTTAAGTGATGTTAGAGTTTATAGAATATTATAATAAAATTTCAAAGTAAGACTGCATATCTATTTAAGCTTCCATTTAAAAAATAATTGATAATTAGGAATAAGCTATAATTTACTAAAGTTAACCTAAATCACAATCATCTGTAAAACAATTACCACAAAATAATTAACATGCCGGGTGGCTCTAGTATTAAAGTACTCCAATAGTATTGAGTAAAAATTTACTATCTGTCCTGGTCTTCCTGCAGTTTCAAATCTTGTCACCTTAGTTTTTTATCATTTGCTAATTTCTACCTGAATTTCATTATATATCAAGTTTAGCAGGTGCTTTTTTTGTATAAGAAAATTTATGCACATTTTTTACATAAAATTTGACATAAAATCCCAAATCCCTGAGTTTGTAATTGTATCAGACATTAACAGGTTTCATCAACTGGGAAAAAATAGTAAGAAAAAATATAAAGCTTTTACTTTTTTGCCACCTGAAATGATCCCTTTGTGCAGAAGTAATTATTGCTTCTATATTTTCTATGTAGCTACAAAACATATAGTTGTTTTTAAAATTTATGTTAGATTCCAAAAACTGTGGCATTCTGTGAAGACATAAGAGCTGAAAATAAACTTTTTCATGTTGGTGTATTCCATTCAATGCAAATTTCTTCAGGACAAAGAGGAGCTAAACACTAAAAACACAATATGAAATTCCAGTGTTTTCTTGGATTATTTACACATCTAATATGTATTGTCAGTAGTCTTTTCTGCTGAATCAGGTGATTGTATTTAGGTTATGCTCTCATCATAAAATGTATTGTAAATTTTCATATGTTTTATTATTCTGAACAAATTTAAATGACAATGGAATTATCATATTGTTAAGAGAATCAGCTTAACTCTAAAGCCGCATGGAATCTTTGCAAATTTAAATCGTAGGTCTTTAAATTTGTTTTCTGATCCTTGTATGGTTTTTGATGTGTTTTACTTCACAGAGGTAGATTTTGCTTCAATAGTTCTCTACAGTATCATCATTTTCTTTGTGATTCTGAAAATTTTTGCAATAATATTTTCATAATCGTTTTTAACTTTGACTCTATCTTTTGCCTCATTCGCATTTATACTAGTACTCTGTCTTTTGACCTTAATCAGAGCTGCTTAGAGGTTCTTTTATTGTGCTTTTTTGAAAGCCAGCTTTTAATATATAATTTCAATTTCTTTGAATTTCATCATTTATTTCCATTAATTTCAAGGGAGGAAAATGTTGAACAAATTGTGAGATAAATATTATTTGGAATATTATGCTGATTTTAAAAAATATTGAATTAAATATTTAATTATTGACCTAAAGGAATATCTATGATGTATTATTAAATCACAAAGCAAGTGTTTGGTTTAAAGAATGTTGATGAAAAATGACTGTTTATAATGATTACCTTTTTAATACCTTTGCATACTTTGGTTGTCTTTTAAATACATAAATGAAGATTATTAACTTGGTACATCTTTGAATTTTTTTCTTATTTTTTTTAATCTTTGAAAAAACTTTTAGAAACAGAGTCTCACTTTGTTACTGAGGCTCATCTCAAACCCTTGGGCTCAAGCAATCCACCTACCTTGACCTCCCAAAGTGTTGGGATTACAGGCATGAGCCACTGTGCCTGGCTTTCTTACGGTTTTTTGTTTTTTTTTTTAATAGATTTGGGGGTATAAGTGCTGCTTTGTTACATATATATTTTGGGTAGTGATGGGAGTCTGGGTTTTTTGTGTAACCATTACCTGAATAGTGTACATTGTGCCTATTAGGTAATTTCTCATCCCTCAACTTCCTCCCACCTTCCCACCTTTGATTCTCCAATGTCTATTTTTCCGCTCCCTCTGGCCATATGTACACATTATTTAGCTCCCACTTATAAGTGAGAAGATGCATTACTTGACTCTCTTTCTGAGTTGTTTCAATTAAGATAGTGACTACCATCAATGTTGCTGCAAAAAGACATGCTCTCATGCTCTTTTTTATGACTAAGTTGTATTCCATTATAAATACCACATTTTCTTTATTCAGTCTTCCATTCATGGACACTTAGGTTGATTTTATGACTTTGCTGTTGTGAATAGTGTTGCGATGAAACATATGAGTGTAGATATATTTTGATATAATTTTATTTCTTTTGGATAGATACCCTGTGGTGGGATTGCTTGGTCGAATGTTAGTTCCATTTTTAGTTCTTAGAAAGATTGCCATTCTGGTTACCATAAAGGTTGTACTAATTTCCATTCCCACCAACAGTGAACAAGTGTTCCCTTTTCTCCACATCCATGCCAACATTTGTTATATTTTGACTTTTTAATAATAACCATTATGACTGGTGTAAGATGCATTTAATAGTGTATGTTGATTTTTTATCCAGAAACTTAATTAATTCATTTATTAAATCTAGGAGTCTTTTGGAGGACTCTTTACAAACTTCTAGGTACAAAATTATATCATCAGCAAACAGACATAATTTAGTTTTCTTCTTTCTAATTTGGTGCTATTTCTTTCTTTTTCTTGCCTGATTCTTCTGCCCAGGACTTACAGTACTCTGTTGAGTAGGAGTGGTGAAAGTGGGCATCTTTGTCTTTTTCTAGTTCTTAGAAAAAAAGCTTTCAACTTTTCTCTATTCGGTGTGATGTTGGCTATGAGTTTGTCTTATATGGCTTTTATTATATTCATGTATGTTCCTTCTATGACTAGTTAACTTGTTGGGGGGTTTTATCATGAAGAGATGCTGAATTTTATCAAATGCTTTTTCTATATTTATTGAGATGATCATATGATTTTTGTTTTTAATTCTGCTCATGTAATGAACCATGTTTATTGACTTGTATATATTGAAACATCCTTGCATCCCCAGAATAAAATCTACTTGATTGGGGTGTATTAACTTTCCAGTGTGCTGTTAGATTAGTTTTGCCAGTATTTTCTTGAGGATATTTGAATCTATGTTCATCAGGGACATTGGTCTGTACTTTTCTTTTTTTTGTTTTGTCCTTGCCTGGACTTAATATTGGGGTGATGCTGGCTTCCTAGAATGAGTTAAGTAGGATTCCTTTATCCTCTATTTGTTAGAACAGTTTCAGTAGGATTGGTACCAGTTCTTGTTGTGTGCAAATTCAAGATTTTTATACCTTGTTGAATTGATCCCTTTATCATTACACAGTAACCTTCTTTGTCTTTTTTTTACTTTTATTGATTAGAAATCTGTTTTTATCAGATAAAAATATATCTTCTTGTTGAACTGATTCTTTTACCATTATATAGTGACGTTCTTTGTCTTTTTTTTACTGCTACTGAAGTCTGTTTTATCTAAAACAGGTATATATTCTTTTTGAATTGATCCTTTATCATTATATAGTGACCTTCTTTGTCTTTATTTACAGTTATTGATTTAATTGTTTTATCTGACATAAATATATCTAGCCCTGCTCACTTTTGGTTTTCATTGGCATGGAATATTTTTTTCCACCCCTGTATCTGCAGTCTATAAGTGTCTTTACCATTTAGGTAGATTTCTCATAAGCATCATCTGGTTGGGTCATGTTGTGTTTTCTTGTTTGTTTGTTTGTTTTAATCCATTCTGCCAGTCTACATGTTTTAAGTGGGGCATTTAATCGATTTACATTCAAGGTTAATATTGATATGTGAGGTTTTGTTTCTGTCTTAATGTTAATTGTTATCTAGCTGCTTTGTAGTCTCATTTGTTTAATTGCCTTATACTGCCTGTTAGTTTTATATGTATGTGTGTATTTGTGTTGGTAAGTATCGACTTTTCATTTCCATGTTTAGAATTCCCTTGAGCAATTCTTGTAGGGTCATTCTAGTGCTGACAAATTCCGTCAGCATTTGCTTACCTGAGAAAAGTTTTCTTTCCCCTTCATTTATGAAGCTTATTCTGACAGGATACAAAATTTGGGTTTGACAGGTTTGGTTTTGTTTCTTTTTCCTTAAGCACTTTGAAAACAACTTCTCAATCTCTTCAGGCTTGTAAAATTTCTGCTGAGAAGCCCATGTTAATCTGATGGGAATATTTTATAGATAATTAGATGCTTTCACCGTGCTGATTTTAAGACTTTTTTCCTTTATGTTGACCTCAGACAGTATGATGACTGTCTTGATGAGATCCTTCTTGCAATGTATTTTTCAGAAGTCTTCGAGCCTCTTGTATCTGTATGTCTAGCTCTTTTGCTAGACTAGGGGAATTTTCCTTATCTGTTTTCTCAAATAGTTTTTCCAGACTTTTTCTTTGTTTCTACCTCAGGAATACCTATAACTCATAGGTTCAGACATTTCACATAGTCTCCTGCTATGAGAAGGCCTTTCTGATGTTTAAAATTCTTTTTTCTTTGCTTTTATTTCATGAGATTAATTCAAGAGACTGTCTTCATATTCTGAGATTCTTTCTTCTGCTTGGTCTAGTCAATTCTTGAAGCTTTCAATTGTATTTTGTAATTACTCCTGTAATTTTTTCATTTCCAGAAATTCTGTTTGATTTTTCTTTAAAATAACTCTCTCTTTGGTACATTTCTAATCTGAATCTTGAATTGATATTCTGATTTCTTTGCATTGGCTTTCAGATTTATCTTGGATCTCATTGAGCTTTCTAACAATCCATATTTTGAACTATCTATCTAGCATTTCAGGATTTTCATTTTGGTTAGGATCCATTGCTAGAGAGGTCGTGTGATTCTTCGAGTCACCCTATTTACTCATACTGCTGAAATTGTTATGCTGGTTCCCTCTTACCTGGTGGAACTGTCATTCTTATGTTTTAATCTACTTTTGTCTAGATGAGAGTTTTTTACTTCTTAAGGGTATAACAGTAACATGTGTTAAGTCAGGTTATTTAGCTTTGTTTCTGTGTGCTTTCAGGAAGCCAAAACTTTGTATGAATTTCTTGGTAATAGATAGCCTAAGTTTGTGGTTTTCTCAAATGCTAACTGTAGTAGTGGCATTCTGGGTGTGTGAGTAGGCTCTCCACCTCCTACAGAAATGGGGAGGTGGTGGTCTCAAGAAACTTATCTTGCTCCTAAGCACTGTGCATTTGTGTCAGCCGATTTTTTATTGGGTTGTGCATTTCAACCTCCAGGCCAGTAGGTGGTCCTTGCAGGTAAGAGTTGACTAAGGTGGTAGTAGTATGGTATATGGTTGATCTTAGTTTACATGCAGTTCTATGGTGCCTCAGGCCACGGACTTGTCTGCAGAGAACTGGTTCCACTTTCAACTGCACGTGGGGGCAAAGCTGGGTAGAACTGGATTAGGCTAGCCTGCCCTCTTGTACTCCTATGGCAGGTGCAAGCACCAGCCCTTAGAGGAGAGTGGCATAGAGTCTGTCACTCTGTGAGACTTCCTTAGTTATAAATAGCCTTAATGATGGCTTTCTCAAAGGTCTACTGTAATTGTAATATACTAGGTGGGTGAATGGGCTCAAGGCCTCCTGAGAAGCTGGGGTGTTATAGGCAATTGTAGTAGCTGAGGTTGTACAAAGCTTTTCTCTTTCAAGAGTGCTGGCAATTGTGTCAGCAGATGTTGTAATGCACTGTGCAGGTAGACTTCCCAGCCAGTAGATGAAGCTTGCAGGAGGAAGCCAGCTGCAGTGGTGGCCTTGGGATTTATGCTTGACCTTTGTTAACTAGAAAGTATGATTTCCCAAGTCATAGGCAGGGCCGTGGAACTCTCAGAAGTCCCTGTCCTTTGGTCTGCCACCATGGCAGGTTGAGAGGGCAAAGCTGGGTGAATAATTGTGCAACATTCTTAAACTAAACAAAAATGAAGACAAATTTTTGAAATGAGAGAAAATGTCATTAAGTAAAGTTTTTTGGTTCTATTCAAGGCTTTTGTTTGCTTGCAACAGTAATCCATTCAAACTATCTTAGATAAAAGTAGAAGGGTTGAAAAAATACAAAGATCTCAAGGATCTCCTATATGTTGAAACAGTAAATAGATAATTCTCAAGTGAATGAAAATAGGTTGTAGCAGATCAAGAATTTGAGCCATTTTCTCCACATCTCAGAGCCACGTTTTCTTCTACTACCACTTCTTTTTGTGTTCTCTCTGTTAACATTCTTTTATACCTTATTATGTCCCTATATCTGCCTTTCATAATATGATTTGGGGGTCTGTTCTTCATCACCAAATAGCATGTTTTCTTAGTTTTTCATGTTCAAACTTCCTGAGAGGGAGTAAATTGATTCGTGTCATTTTTATGAGCAAGGCTGCAAATTTAGAAGCCAGCTCTCCTCATGAATTGTATAAATATGAGAGTCTCCTGGTGTTCCAGCCACGGTGGAAGACTCACGACCATCCCTTTACACTTTTAGGTCTTTATTTTCGCTAACACCCTTTCCTCAAAAACCCCAGATTCTTCCCATTGTCTGAGGCCAGTACCTCTGTTAAAATTTTAATAATATTTAACCTTTTATTATTATGGATTGCAATAATAGTTTAAGCCAATTATAAAATATTCCTGATCTAAACCTTGTAGTTTCTTTTATCTAAGGGTTAACTCCTTATGAACTCGTAAAATTAAGAACTGGATTTTTTTTTGTATTTTTCAAAAATGCACATTATTTTTCATATATAATATAAATGTTTATAGAGGTTCAAAAACAAAAAAGGTAAACGTGGACTGCATATTGGTAATATTCCACATATAGTATCACCACAAGAGATATGTAAGACTGTACACAATTATAAAATGCATCCGAAGATATTAAATATGTTGATTAAATATGTTAGCAAAAAAAAAGTTCAAACTTGGGGCTCTTATTTTCTGAAATTTCCTGCTCAGTTCAGTAAATTCAATTATAGATAAATAAGTTTACATAAAGAAGGGAGATTAATGGATTAATGTCAATTTATACAGGTTTCTCTAGTACAGTAATGCAGCCTCTTCAGTCATTTTTTTGATGTTCCATTTCTTTTTATTGAAGAGATGAATTACAACCGAGAAAGCATGCTCATAAAATTTTTACCATGGCACAAAATTGCTGTTTCTTGCGTCTTTGCCTCTATGCATGTTATTTATTCTATCTAGAATGTCATTGTTTTCCTTGTCTGTCTGATAAATACTCCAAAGTCAATCCTTCTCTAAGATCATCCACATATGCCTTTCCTTTACTAACATGAAAAAACTAAATTTCTCATTTGACTTCTTACTTTGGCTATGATTAACCTGTTCTCCAAGGCTGCTAATCCACTAGTGACTTCCTAGGTTTATGCATTCCCACCTGCCTTCTTCATTCACCACAATTCAACCCAGCTGGTATTTTTTAAGTTCCACAAAGTACTGAGCTCATTCCCACTCAATACTCTACTTCAGCCTATTTATTTATGTGGAATACTCCTCAGCACCCCAACTTCCCTTCCCTAACTAATTATTCATATTTTGCTTTCAGTTTAAAGGCATCTTTAGCAGAGAACATTTTCTAACCACCCAAACTAAGTCAGATCCCATCCTGTTATTCACTTTCATGGCCCTTTGCATTTTCCTTCATAGTATATTTACAGGTTTGTAAGTTTTGAAATGTTTGTTTAATGTTTATCTCTTTCATGCATGATAAACTCTAAGAAGGTGGAGACTACATCTATTTTGTTCACCAAACTATGAGCAATAAATATGCGTTATACATTTTCATTATGCCACTGTAACAGTTTTTTTATAGAGTTGTAGCTGTCGCTGCTACACGTCTATAATGGGAGCCGATTTCAACTGATGACTGTAATTCTAGAAACTTGTCTAGCACTTATATAGACACATGATATTGCCTCAGAAATTGATTATTATCTGGCTTACATAATTAATTAAATTCATTCATTCATAATTGTGAATTAATAAGGAATTGTATTACATAGAATAATGGGTTCTCCAAAATATCTCCATTTTAAATTCTGGAACCCTGGATATGTTATGTTACATGAGAAAAAGATTATGTTTAAGGACATTAAGGTTAGGGAAATTTTATAAGATAAATCCTACTGGATTCATTTTAATCAGTTGAGTTGATAACAACAGAGCCTTTTCCAGCTATGGTCAGAGAGATGAGACAGCAGAAAAGTCTGGGAGATGCAATGTTGCTGGCTTTGAAGATGAAAGAGTGTACGAATAAAGGAATGTGGATGGCTTCTAGAAGCCATTTTCTTTCTGGAAAATGCAAATAAAGGTTCTCCTCTAGAAACTCTAGAAAAGAACACAGCCCTAAAGACATCTTGATTTTACCTCAGTTAGATCCATGTCTGACGTCTAACCTACCTAACTGTGAAATATTTTTTGCTGTTGTTTTAAGCCATTTAGTGTATAAGAATTTGTTATAGCCACAATAGAAAACTAATACAGGAGTATATAATACATATAATACTTATTTTAAGCCATTAAGTATATAAGAATTTGTTATAGCCACAATAGAAAACTAATACAGGAATATATAATACATATAATACTTATTTTAAGCCATTAAGTATATAAGAATTTGTTATAGCCACAATAGAAAACTAACACACGAATATATAATACATATGCAAGATGACAGAATTCAAATACAGAAAATTTTCAATTGCTTAGAAAAATTAGTTGAAATGAACAAAAACAATTGACTATAGATCAATATAAAGGTTTACATTCAAGACAAAAATATAACTGGATAAGGAATATCTGACTTAGCAGTAGTTCATGTATAGAAGACCTTTAGTTTCTAACTTGACTATGATCATAACGGGAGTAAGATGTGTGAAACTGTTCCAAAGGCAACTACTGGGACTTTAGCCTACACCAGTCAAAGTTCTAATGGAGGTAGCCAAGACTTACCAAGATGTGGGGCATTTGTTATCTGGGGTATCAGAATTATCACTCAGAGACAGAAGTTTTTACGATTCAATAAGTGAGGTTCCATGTTCTTTTCCCTCAAAGAGGCAAGCCGAAAAGATGGATATTCAGATAGACATACAAGGTAGTGGAGATTCCATCAGTCAATGCAACTGAATGACTATGATGAGCAAAACACCTTGTTCATTAATTGAAAACTAAGTAAAAAATAAGTCTTTGTTGTTAAAGAAATATTTTAATACTGTTACTTAGTCTGTCTTGACTTATTTTTTGATCCTTCCCAAATACTTTTCAATGATAAATTATAAATAGTATCAAACTAGCAGTATGCTTTTTTGCTTAAGCCTACAGTATATAGTAACATAATATAGCCTATAATCTACTAACCATATGGGTATGGCAGTACATTTTGCCGCTCAAGTATGATTTCTTAATCCTCTTGTGTTAGTCATCAACATTATACACCAAGTATTTCTGCCTGTCTTCCCAAATAGTTGTTAAGTTGCAATGCCCAGTGGTATTGAAGTGAGATGTCACCATGTGACTTGCTTTTGCCAGTGTGTATCACTTCCTGGTGGAGCTTTATGGACAGTATAAATTCACTATCTTCTCCTTCTCTCTGCCACAGTGACAGTTTTAGTTAGTGGATAGTCTGTCAGTCTGTTTCCAAGACTGAGAACAGCAATGCAGCAGGGCCCCAGTTTTCCCTGATAGACATGGGACATGAAATAAACCTTTGTTGAGATTTTTAGGTTGTTTTTTATCAGCATATTCTAGATTGTCCTGACAGATACAAGCTCTCTTGCTAAAGCAGTTACATAAACGATTTTCAAAGAAAATATTTGCTTTTCCAATGATACTTTCTTAGTAACATGCTGCCTCTGAATGTATTATGTTGTTTTAATAACTTCTCATATAGTAAAAAACAAGTATTTTTGGGTTTATGGAATGCGGTGTATAATATTTAAAAAACATAGATAAACTTAATATTTGCCTGTAAAACAAGGAGAAAATGGCCCATATCAATTCTTAGAAGTTATTTTAAGATAATATGGAATCCGTATTCTCTAACATTTATTTCCATACTTTTTATATTGTAATGCAATGCTGATGCCATATTGACTTGTTACATAGAAAGATACGGTGTGGGACTTCGTGTTATTTTTTCTCTACACTGTCCTTTCTCCCTTCCTTTTTTTTAATTAAGGTAGTTTTTCCTGAAATCAGTTTTGTTTGTGGCACCTTCTGACCTATTTAAGGGATTCAAAATAAATATTGCTTTAAAACATTTTAATAGCTTTTCTAAATCATATATGTTAATTGCTTTTATAACAGTGCTTTAGTGTTAGTATTGCTGCCATTTTTTAAAGAAGTAAAGCTCATAGAAATAATCAGCTCAGCAGATAATAGTCCAATGATGACAAATTTCGAAGTAGTTCATCTTGTCCATGCCTGAATAAGTAAGAAAACTGAGCTTTTCTTTTGTAAAAAATGTATCAGATCGTTTTTAAAACATTGGATAGCCATTGTATTACAAATACTTTTTTGTTCTTGGCAGAAAACTTGACTATATGTGAAGGCTCACTCAGAATTCAAATGTGCATATTCCAGTGCATTGAAAAAATTTCTGCTTCACTATATCTGAAAAATCACTATCTCCCTGTTTTCTACAAGTGAACCTTTTGTTATATGTATAATGTTACTGCTATAAAGTTATACAATATGTAATATTATTTCATTCACAACAACACGTTAAGATCCTCTATGTTAATAATTTGTCAGCTAAGATATCACATTTCCCAGTGGTCACTGTTTCAAAGCCTAGGATAGAAAACCATGTGGATGTTTTAACATATAAAGAGAAAAAAAATAGATCTATAGTTCAGCACAATAGTTTTCATATAGAGTCTGTTATTGTTTTTGTGTAGAAAATTAGACAAAGAATAAATGGCCATTTATTTATATCCATCCCCAGTTTTCTATTTAAATTCCATTTCTAACCATGCCTGTAATTGACATTGTAACTGTGTCTGAAATTCATATTTCCTTTAATAGTGGTAATGGCATCAACTTCTTTGTTGCATGAGCATGTTCTGTGTAAGTGCTGAAAGCACTGTATATAAAGATAAAATTGTGAATAAAAAAGACATGTAGAATTTCCATAAAGAGGATTATTAAGTATCAGATAACTTCAAATGTTAAAGAAAGTTCCTAGAAGCATCAAAATAGCAAAAGTAGAATAATATACTTTAGCAGGGATGTACAGTATTAATTGTTCTTGTTCTCGTTGAATATGAACCTAAAATATTTTTTTCCAGAATACAGAGGCCGAGGTGGGCTGATCACGAGGTCAGGAGTTTGAGACCAGCCTGGCCAACATAGTGAAACCCCGTCTCTACTAAAAATAAAAAAAATTAGCCGGGTATGGTGGTGGGCGCCTGTAGTCCCAGCTACTCGGGAGGCTGAGGCAAGAGAATCGCTTGAATCTGGGAGGCAGAGGTTGTAGTGAGCTGAGATCATGCCATTGCACTCCAGCCTGGGTGACAGTGTGAGACTCTGTCTCAAAAAACAAACAAACAAACAAATATTAAAACTACCTTTACCAAACAATTTACACAGATGATTTTTTTTGGTCCCCAGAGTAATTTTTACTAAATAGAGCAATTTTATTTATTTGCAAAAATAAACTAAAAAATGGGCATACATTTTGCCAAATCAATCATATTCTAAATTTTAATTTAAGTATAACATTCAAAGAACTATTTGACTATTTGATGAACTTTGCTATTACTTGTTGAGTTTGCGCATGAATAAGAATCTCTAATACAGTCATGTATTGCTTAACAATGAGGATACGTTTCTGAGAAATGTGTCCTTCGGTGATTTTGTGTGTACTTACACAAACCTAGATGGTATAAGCTACTGTACACCTAGCCTATTGCTCCTAGGTTACAAATTTGTACGGCATTTTACTCCATTGAATATTGGAGGCAATTATAACACAATGTTATTTGTGTATCTAAACATAGAAAAGTCACAGTAAAAATATAGTATAAAAGATGTTTAAATGGTACACCTATATAGAGCACTTACCATGAATGGAGCTTGTAGGACTTGAGGTTGTTCTAGGTGAGTCAGTGGGTGAATGTAAAGACCTAGGAGCTTACGGAAAACTACTGTACACTTTGTAGACACTTGTACACTTAGGCTATCCTGGATTTATAAAAAAGGATTTTTTTCTTCCATAATAAATTAACCTTTGTTTACTGTAACTTTTATACTTCATAAACTTTTAATTTTTTTAACTTTCTGACTGTTCTGTAATAACACTTAGCTTAAAACACAAACACATTCTACAGTAATACAAAAAATTCTTTCTTTATATGTGTATTCTATAAGCATTTTTCTATTTTTAATTTTTTTCATTTGATTATACTTGTTAAATTTTCTTGTTAAAATCTAAGACTCAAACACACATGTTAGCCTAGGGTTACACTGGGTCAAGATCATCAAATCACTGTCTTTCACTTTCACATCTTATCCCACTGTTGGTCTTCAGAGGCAATTATACACATGGAGGTATCATCTACTATGATAACAATGCCTTCTTCTGGAATATCTCCTGCAAGACCTGCCTGAGCCTGTTTTGCAGTTAACTTTTTAAAAAAATAAGTAGAAGGAAAACATTCTAAAATAGCAATAAAATGTATAGTATAGTAAATACATAAACTAGTAACATAGTCCTTTATCACCATTATCAATTATTAGGTATTGTATGTAATTGAATGTGCTATACTTTTATATGGCTGGCAGTTCCGTAGGTTTGTTTATACCAGCATTGTCACAAATACGTGAGTAATGAATTGCACTATGACGTTATGACAGCTATAAAATCACTACGCGATAGGAATTTTCAGCTCCATTATAATATTAAGGGACCCCCGTCATATATGTGGTCTGTCTTTTTGACTGAAATGTCATTATGCAGTACGTGGCTGTATTTGACATTATAATTCAACTAAGTCTTTCTAATCTCGATTTTTATATGAAAGGTATGTGTGCTAGGCATCAACACCATTCCGAGGAAAGACAGGATATTAGTAAAACAGATGGAACACCTAACCTTAAAAGTCCTTATTGATTTATTTATTTCCTGCCATGCTCTACTACTAGGTCTCCTAAATAGCTTAACAACAGAATCTTAGAATATCTCTACATTAATTTAATGAAAAGCACTAAAGGTTTTAGAGACAAATGATACAGAAATAATACTTATTTCTTTAAGTACTAAGTAATTTAATTTGTTATTCAATGATACAAATTCAAATGAAATACATATTATTCATATATGTGTGTGAATATATGCATAAAGATTATAAATATTATAAGAATATTTTAGGAACTCAAAAATGAAGTCCAAAAAGATGAAAAGCAGTACTTACTATTGATAAGTAGCAATTATGCTGCTGAAACACTGAAATGAACATCCTGTATTTATTGCTTTTCTATCCTCTTACTAAATTTTGCCAATTAGATGTAGAAGGTCATAGGAAGATTCAAAGCACATTTATAGGGGTAATTGTACCAAGAGTAATCCAATTATGTTTAAATGCTTCCGTGATGTTATCATTCTTTATAAAAACCTCTGTTACACCAGCTTCATTTAAGAGACAGAGCAGATGCTGTTTTCCATTTACTTACTTCCCCTCATCCTACTAAGTCTGGAATGTGGTCCAGTCAGGATGTTATTCAGTACTAACTGTCTTGGTACCAATGTTCTTAAGCAAAACTCGTCGGTTATATATAGCTGTCCAGGATTAATGTATAAAGGATTAGAAAATGATGAGCTATTTCGAGAGTTTCCTAAATCATCAACATGAGTAATCTATGCCTGTATTATACAACTTCAGCTCTCCAAATATTCTTTTATGAGGAATAATATGCAGCAACTGGTACAATTTGTTAAGTTTATTGCAGAAAATGATGTCAGTCTAGACTTTTTTATTCCTTTTTGCTGAATGTCATGTGCTCTAAATTATCAAAAGGAGTCATAAGAAAGTGAATATCTAGCAAAATTGTCTCATTCTGTACTATTGAAATAATTCAATACTTAGATTACATTATTTTTTCTTCTACAATGATAAAAGTACAACTTAGATATTGCACTTTGCTAGTATTACTTCTCATAGTCAATCATAGAAAAATTTCTGCCATTTTTTTCTGCTGACACATGACAAAATATAAACATACACTAAGAATAGGATGGTTGAACAATAGCAAAATAGATTATACTAACTTTTGTCTAAAATTATAGACTTCAAGTGATTTATACCATTATAACATTGCATGTATAAACTTAATTTTCCAGCAGTATATTAAATTCTGTTTAATTATAATGTAAACAATGTAGATTAATGTAATATAAAGATACATAATTTTATTACCTATGAAACTGCTGGTGATATGACGTTGAAAAACACACCAAAACCCAGTTTCTCAAAAATCATAATTTTTGGCATTCTTTCTCTTTAACTTTGGATTAATAACCACAGCTCTTACATGAACTGAATGAATATGTACTATTACTATGGAAAAGCAAAAGATACATATCCTGCAACATGTTGATGACATGACTTTATTGTTGTTGTCGTCTAGTAGCTATACATTGTCGTTTGACGGGATAACTCAGGATCAACTATAAAACTCAAATCAGTTTTTGGTACATGTTCTCCAATGTCTAATTGGCTTATTTACAACAACCGAATCCAGCATGCTAACATGTTTAGTTACCTCAGGGTATATTTTACAACTAATTTAGCTTTTACTGGTTCACTAGGAAGTCAAATTGCATAAAATGCTATGTTTTATAGGCCCTGGAGAATGATTGATAATATTTGCTATGAAAATGGTTGAGGCTACAATTATTGAGGCTATCCAGGATGATATAAATCTTCCAGGTCTCAATGATATATTTCTTTTTATGTTGGAGCAGACGTGAATTATTTGCCAAGGAAATATCAGGCCCTGAACACTTTCTCCTGCTATCCTCATTCAAAGATGATGTGGCCACTTCTTAAGACAAAATTTCTTGTTTTGAAGACTAATTTTCCTATCAAATATCAGCAATCTGTAGCTGATTTTTAAAGCATGTGTATCGGGGAATTGGCCCCGATATTCATGTAAGTTCTTTTCTATTTTCCTTAAGCGTTAGCCAGCTTGAGAAATAAAGGGACAGAGTACAAAAGAGAGAAATTTTAAAGCTGGGCATCCAGGGGAGACATCACATGTCGGTAGGTTCCGTGATGCCCCACAAGCCACAAAAACCAGCAAGTTTTTATTAGGGATTTTCAAAAGGGGAGGGAGTGTGCAAATAGGTGTGGGTCACAGACATCAAGTACTTTACAAGGTAATAGAATATCACAAGGCAAGTGGAGGCAGGGTGAGATCACAGGACCACAGGACGGATGCAAAATTAAAATTGCTAATGAAGTTTTGGGCACCATTGTCATTGATAACATCTTATCAGGAGACACGGTTTTTGAGATCAACTGGTCTGACCAAAATTTATTAGGTGGGAATTTCCTCTTCTTAATAAGCCTGGGAGCCCTGTGGGAGACTGAGGTCTATTTCACCCCTGCAGTCTCTACCATAAGAGATGGCTATGCCCAGGGGGGCCGTTCATAGTCCTACCCCCAGGTGCGCATTCTCTTTCTCAGGGACATTTCTTGCTGAGAAAACGAATTCAGCGATATTTCTCCCATTTGCTTTTGAAAGAAGAGAAATACGGCTCTGTTCCACCCAGCTCACCGGCGGTCAGAGTTTAAGGTTATCTCTCTTATTCCCTGAACAATTGCTGTTATCCTGTTCTTTTTTCAAGGTGCCCAGATTTCATATTACTCAAACACACATGCTGTACAATTTGTGCAGTTAATGCAATTATTACAGGGTCCTGAGGTGACATGCATCCTCCTCAGCTGACAGGATTAAGAGATTAAAGTAAAGACAGGCATAGGAAATCACAAGGGTATTGATTGGGGAAGTGATAAGTGTCCATGAAATCTTTACAATTTATGTTTAGAGATTGCAGTAAAGACAGGCATAAGAAATTATAAAAGTATTAATTTGGGGAACTAATAAATGTCCATGAAATCTTCACAATCCATGTTCTTCTGCCATGGCTTCAGCTGGTCCCTCTGTTTGGGGTCCCTGACTTCCTGCAACACATGTGGGCCTACCTTTAATCAACAAAATGACTATCAAGTCTTATAACATGATACTTTTTTTCCTCAATTTTAAGAAAAATAAAAATGAACAAACAAAAACTATGATTGCCATTAATGGTATTACTCTTAGAGGATGTGCTGAATCATATATCACCCTTGATATTGAGAGCATTATTCTTGTAGCAAGCCAGACTGGGAACTGCATTTGGACTTCCATGTTTTACATCTTGAACAGTTACTTTTATTGGAATTTTCTATGGCATCATATATTCAACTTGGATTGAGGAAGGCTGTAGAACCTATTATATTAAATTTGCCTTGATAATCAATATATGGATTTGTAAAGCATACTGCCTTCTACATCAGTGGTCCCCACCCTTTTTGGTATCAGGGACTGGTTGACAGGAAGATAATTTTTCCACAGATCTGGGGGAAGGGATGGGATGGTTTTGGGATGAAACTGTTCCACCTCAGATTATCAGGCATTAGGTAGATTCTCATAAGGAATGTACAACCCAGATGATCCCTTGCAAGCGCAGCTCACAATAGGGTTCAGGTTTCTGAGAGAATCTAACACCACCTCTGATCTGACAGGAGGTGGAGCTCAGGCAGTAATGCCAGTGGCTCACCTCTTGCTCACTCCCTGTTGTGTGGCCTGGTTCCTATTAGGCCACAGACTGGTACCAGTCTGCGGCCCAGTGGTTGGGGACCCCTGCCCTATAGCACAGTGTTCCCTTAAGGAGACATCAAGGAAAATCCTCTATAATTTTAGTTTTGGAAAATCAGAAAAATTATGTCATTTTCATGATTACTTTGAATATTAAAATTGATTATATTTCTCTCTTTAGTTTCTGACAATCTTAGAGCTCAATTTTTACCTAGAACTAACAATATTTTCAGAGTTTTTTTGTTATATTTTCTGGGCACTAACTTTAACCATATTTCTCTTCAAATTAGTAATTGCATTTATTTATCATAGGATTCATTCTTACCAATAGCATTCTCTTATTTAATGTAGCCAGCAAGATGCCAATAATTGAACATTAACCTAGAATTAGCAATTGCTAAAATTTATATTTTTTTCTGCTTGCTAACATTCTAATATTTTTTCTTTCAAAATGATCACTTTTTAACTTTTTAGTGTACATTTTTGTCAACTGCCATTTTTTAAAAATTAGGAAGTGAATACAAACTAAGATTCCTCATTTATTCACTGAACAAAAATATGATGACACTTACTTTTTTCCAGGCACTGTGCTGAGTGTTGGGTTACAAAAGTGAGTAAGACACATTCATTGTCTCTGAGGAGTTCACAGTACAAATGAGTAGACAGACAAGTAAATGAATATTATCAATAACATATAGTAAACTAGACTACAGCAGAGTCAAGGATTGGGTACTAATGAATGATGGAGAGACATTTAATGCACTCTACCCCCAGCAGATTGGGTGGAGAAGGAATTTTCTGGAGATGGCAGTGTAGCTGAGTCTTCTAACCAGCATTTAAATGATTTGGGTATGTTCTGCTCTTTTTTCAGGACACTTATGTAACTGCCCAATGGGTTCTCCTTGCTCTCTGCATAGACAGAGGCAATTTATCAAGACAGGGGAATTGCAATAGAGAAAGAGTTTAATTCACACAGAGCTGACTGTATGGGAGACCAGAGTTTTATTAGTACTCAAATCAGTCTCCCTGAGAATACAGGAATCAGAGTTTTTAAGGATAATTTGGTGGGTAGGGGGCCAGTGAGTTGGGAGTACTGATTGGCTGGCTCAGAGATAAAATCATAAGGAGCTGAAGCTGTGCTCTTGTGCTGAGTCAGTTCCTGGGTGGGGGCCACAAGACACATGAGCCAGTTTATTGATCTGGGTGGTGCCAGCTGATTCCTTGAACACAGATCTGCAAAATATCTCAAGCACTTACACAACAGGGATGTTTTTCCCAGGAGCAATTTGGAGAGTTTCAGACTCTTGAAGCCACAGGGTGCTTGGCTCCTAAACCGTAATTTCTAAACTTGTGGCTAATTTGTTAGTCCTGTAAAGGCAGTCTAGTCCCCAGAAAGGAAGGGGGTTTGTTTTGGGAAAGGGCTATTACCCTCTTTGTTTCAAAGTTAAACTATAAACTAAGTTCCTCCCAAAGTTAGTTCAGCTTATGCCCTGGAACGGACAAAATAGAATTGGTTAGGTCAGATATCTTTCACTGTAGTAATTTCCTCAGTTATTATTTTTGCCAAGGTAGTTTCACTTACTTATGTTAAAATTAATCATAATTTAACTCTTATGAATTCTAATTGTTCTTCACCCTAACTACGCCCAGTACGGTTATATAGAAAAGACAAATCAAGTCAGAATCAGACAGTCTGCGTTTATTAGTTCAAGCATTTTTTCCCCATAATTTTATGTAACAATGGAAAATAGAAGATCACAGAAATTATTTACAATTTTGCTTCTAATTAATTATCCAGTGTAGGCTGGGCACAGTAGCTCACTCCTGTAATCTCAGCACTTTGGGAGGCCGAGATGGGAGAATCACGAGGTCAGGAGTTCCAGACCAGCCTGGCCAACATGGCAAAACTCCATCTCTACTAAAGATACACAAAATTAGCTGGGTGTGGTGGTGTGTGCCTATAATCCCAGCTACTAGGGAGGCTGAGGCAAGAGAATCACTTGAACCTGGGAGGCGGAGGTTGCGGTGAGCTGAGACCACGCCATTGCACTCCAGCCTGGGCGACAGGGCAAGACCCCGTCTCAAAAAAAAAAAAAAAGAAATTATCCAGTGATCCAGTGCAGACACAAATGACATTAGTTTACGTATTATGATTATGATAAATCAATCTATCAATTGCCAGCTAACTCACATTTAATACTTTCAGTTTATTCTTAAGCCAACATCTTTTGAGCAAAAGTTTGTTTGAGAAGCATTAGCTCACATTTGTTTAGAATTGCTTTTTAGGATTAAAAAATAAACAACTTGATTTTTACGGATGCAGGCAGAATCCTCAAAAACGTCAGGCTGAAGAATTTTGATTTGACTTAATAGCCTGAGGGAAACATATAGGAATACCTTCTTTTATATGCATACAAAGGTCATTTCTTTCATTACTCAAATATTATAGTGTTTTTGCATTGTGTAATTGTAGCCTAGAGGGAAAATAATGAATAATTTATCAACACATGTACAACTTTATCTCTAAAATTTCTTTGTTATAATCATTCATTTCATTAATATTAAAATATCTATAAAGTAAATACTATTATAAAAGTATAACCACATTGAATTTTAATTCTGTATTTCCATCTGTATAATTATTTTATAGTAAGAACAGCCATAAAGCCTCAATACAGTATTATATTTGTATAATGCTTAATTTTTCAGTTTGTTTTAAAATATATAATTCTATTCTTCAGATCACAAAAACAGAGTAGCTTGGAACAAAATATTAAGAATGTGATTTATCAAATTAACCAGCATTTAACTACTTTGGTGTAGCTTGCATGCAAGCTATGCAATTTTGACATACTATGTTTCAAATACATGTAACTTCTAATGATTGCATTTATATAATTTTCCCAGTTTAAACTAAATGACAGGTTGCATACCAATTCTTCTTGGCAGAACATTTTATTTAACTTACTTTTTTGTATAATTTGCCTTTTTTTCTTTTACAGTTTCTTATTGCTTCTACTTACAGTAATTGCCATTCTTCATTCTCTCACAGAAAATTTCCTGAACTTCCTATTACTTAAAATATAATTTTATAAGCAACAGTTATCAAAGAGAAAAGCTCAGGTTTTAGCTCTGGTCATAAAACTTCCACCTGTTGATTTTCTGCCACAATTGATTGTGTTTGTCATAATAAATTTGGTATTGCCACTGAATAAATGGTCATGAGAAGAATGAAATACCAGGTAAGTAGGATATGTTACAGGAAGCACATAATTTAAATCAACAGACATTTATTCAGCCCTTGCTGATGTCAAGATGTTTTGAGTACTGGATCCAAATGTAAGAATTGCCATCTCTCAATTCAGGTGAGATTTCCTCATGACAATGCTTCTCAAAGTTTGGTCTGGGACCCGTAGCATCAACATTACTTGAGAAGTAGTTATATATGCAAAATCATGGAGTTAGGTTGGTAATCTGTGTTTCAACTGTTCCTCCAGGTGATTCCAATGCAGGCTACAGCTTAAGAACCACTGCTTAATGATATGCCCATTTAAGCCATTTTCCTTTCATATAATGTGCTTATAATAAGTAAAATTATACATGTCTACTGACACACTGGGCTTCTTCATTACCTTTCTCCGATTAGATTGCCATTTCCATTGAAGCAGGGATCTCCTCTTGCTCATTGCTTATTTCCAGGTTTCTGCACAGTGTATGTCACCTGCTACTCAATGTTATTTTTGGTGAATGTCACCATGCTTTGGAACTTGACTCTAAAAGGTCAGAGCTTACACATATACACAAATAACTTGTGCAAAGATTATACTAAATACTAAAATCAAATGTGAGGGAGAAATAGGTTTGATCTTCCAGCTTGTGCTTAGACATTTCTTAACAGTATTTGCCACATAATCTATTGGAAATCAATACTAATGGTGCAATATTTATTACAAAGGCATTTTCTTAAATGTTTGCCATAATTAGGTCAATATTTATAGAGTACAGTTTCACTGTATATTATATATAGATATGTATTTTTACTTCTATAATTAACATATATAAAAATGTTTATATGCATATAATAGAATTTCAAAATCCTTTCACATCCATTTCATCCCATTTACAATATTTATAAAATATGAGTAGATATTTAGTCAAAAAATAAGAAAGTTACCAACACGGTAAGTGTGTTGTATGAAAATAATGTACTTTTAAAGTCTGTACCTTGCCTGAATTATAATGCTAATGCATGTGCTTTACTCTTTAACATAGTTAAAAAGTCCATGTTGCTAACTTTGCAGAGACATTCTCCCTTGGTCTCTGGTCTGCTCTTTTTTTCTTTAGTTTGGTCTTTGATGAGAGCATGCATAGAAGGCCTTTGGCAATTTCATGAATATATAAAACTAAGATGAATCATTTTAATTCTGTATTTACAGATTATTCAAATCATACTCCAAAAGTATTCATAATGTGTTTCAGTTACTGTCATCTTTGCCTTTAAAGCACTTACAGAAAAAAAAATAATCAACAAAAACTAAAGTGTAATTATTTATGACATGCAACATCAGGTCTACGCTTAACATTTGCAAGTTCAGGATGATAGCAGAAATGGTGGCTCATATTTCATATGTCTAACTATTTAAATATCACATAAAACTCAAAATAACAAAGAGCTAAATACTAACGTATCTCTTTTTTTTTTTTGAGACGGAGTCTCACTCTGTTGCCAAGCTGGAGGGCAGTGGCACAATCTTGGCTCACTGCAACCTCTGCCTCCTGGGTTCAAGCAATTCTCCTGCTTCAGCCTCCTGAGTAGCTGGGACTACAGGTGTGTGCCACCACAGCCAGCTAATTTTTTGTATTTTTAGTAGAGACGGGGTTTCACCATGTTAGCCAGGATGGTCTCAATCTCCTGACCTCGCGATCTGCCCGCCTCGGCCTCCCACAGTTCTGGGATTACAGGAGTAAGCCACCACGCCTGGCCAATACTATCTAATCTTTTACTTTGAAAAAGCCGCTTCTCATAATTACCTAGAAATAAAGAATTTAGTGCTTTAATGGGACTGCACAGTGTCCCATTGCTCATTCCTCCCTGGCTCAATCCCACACTGTGGGCTGAACACTGCAGGCTGGACTTCTAAATCTGTCTAGTTCCCACAGACAACCTCCCCCTGGCCAACACTTGGGGTTAGCAGTACCCACAACAATGGGGTAATCTATCCTAAAGAGGACACTTGTAGGCCGTGAAAACAGACTTGGAGTGATTCAAGTAGGGAATTCCAGGGAATTGGAACCAGTACCATGGTCTGGAAGGTGATGCATGGGTTTTGGCTACATATATCCCAGTGGACCCAGGAACAGCTCACCCCATGCACAGAAATACTGCTGGAAAGAGACTAGACTGTGGCCTTCTGAAATACATGGCAAGGCAGGCAGGATTTCCATTTGCCTCAATTCAAGCATAGAACTGTGTGGCATGTATGTCAGTGCAAGCATTTGAAGGTAATCCACTCAACTTATCTTCGTTCAATTCAGTGAACTTCCTCATGCTTTCACTCTTTTATGGAACAAATAGCTTTCATATTCTTCTCCAGAGCATTTTCCAAGGTGGATTTAGACCTGCCCTCTAATCACTTCCTATATCATTTTCGTTCATTTTTTGTTATTATAATGACATTATTATAAGAAAGAAGTTGTGTTGCCAGGGTAACAAGAGTGGAGAATGGGCATTGCTGCCTTTATAGAAAACTTAACTTTTCTTGAATAAACCTCCACTGTATATAACAGCCACTCAATTTTTTGTGAATAGTTTACAATTTCTGCCTCTTTCACTCTCTGTTTGATTGCCCCGCCCCCAAAGTGTATCTGCCCTGTTGATTTTCTCTTAAACTTACTCTTTTCTGACCTGCTACTGAACATGAGCACTTTTCCCTTTATTTATTGATTTCCTCATCTATCTAATACTATGCATTCAATGTTATGCCAAATATTAGCACTGGCAGCTCATTGAGTCTTACTGAGTCAGAGAACCTTGTTCTTCTGGTAACTTTTCAAGTTTGCCTTGCCTTAGAGTATCTACAGCAACCTATGGGCTTAGATTATTTCTCTGCCATTATTACTGCCCTAGAGGACAGGACTGGGCTGCCCAAATGAGCAATAGGAGTAAAACCAACATTAATTCCTCTCAAAGTTATTTTCCACTTGCACATAACATTTTTCTGTGCCTTCTTCTCTAATTAATTTCTATTCAAAATAATTTCTTTGAAAGAAAGAGAAAATTTAGCCACCATAAACCAGTCACTAAAAGTGGGAGTGGAATCCCATCAGAGTTACCAGTCTATATAGCAAATAAGCAGGCCAAAGATGAGGTTGTTTTGCATGCCTTTAGTGTTATTTTCATATCAAGAATTTGTTTCTATTGTTATTCATTTTATCTTTTAGTTGATGCTGTGGATAATAATGTTTATTGTGAATTAAAAAAAACCCCACCCTTAGGCATTTTCTTAGCTCATTTTCCCTTGGGATTTAGTCTTCACTAGGAAATAAATTCTCATCCTCTATCAGGCTGTGTTCTCTAAAAGTCCTCAGTAATATTGCATAAGCACAATTTTCATGGCCCTGCAGTGGCTAAATTGCAAACAGGTGTCTTTTTCTAATCAGCCTTATACCCTGCTGCTTTCCAAAAACGATTGTGGTTATTTCCCTCTCATTCTAGGGGGAAACAATTTCAAACCTTTCGACTAGTAATTTTCTTTGATGCGGCAACTTTGCTTGTTTTGTCACTGAACAAAAATGAAACAGGTGCTGAATATAGAATCAGAATTGCTTAAAGAGACATTTACAAATAGGTGATGATGTTAGTGCAAAGCAGAAAACACAGAAGTACAACAAAATACTGGAAAAGAGGAAGAAGTTGAACATGTGAACAGTGAAGTAAGCAAACACATATCTGGGAAATAAAGAAAGCAAAAATAGTGGTGCAATGAATGTAGTGAATAAACACAAGTAGTAGATGCAATCAGAATCACATTTATGTCTTATCTTCCTGCACATTTAACTTTGTTAGCGGGGCACATTTTTCACCTGTAGCTGGGATAAAAATTTAGGCAGCCCATAGCTTTTTCTGCTTCCTCTTAGCTAATTCAAGCTGCTATCACCTTAAGTCACAAATCAGTCTTATTTCTGTGCAATGGATGCCCACACCTGTATATTAAAAATCAAAGTATCCAATTTCAGGCAAAATGACAGGTACGCCTTTTTCTCCAGTCAGGCTCTGTTGTAGGTGGAAAGCCTAGATTCCTGTGGTTACAGACTATGCCAATCAAACTGTTTTCTGGGCTTGGCTAAAGGAGAAAGCTGACTGCCTGAGCGCAGGGCACTCTTATGGTTTCTTTGGGGATTCCCTTTAATCCTTCTACCCATAGTCGAGGGTCTCTTAATTTTTAGTGATGTACCCTCTTCCTCTTATAACTTATATGGGCTTGAGTTTGATCAGAGAAGCAAAACTGCTAAGGGAGATACAGAATAAGGATTCATCATAGGCATCTCACAATTAGAGGAGCTAGTAGAGCAGTCAGTTACTCTGCATCTGATGAGGAACCTGTAGATACTGTAGGTCAGCCAGACCGGCAGTCTAAAAGGAAACCTGGATACAGATGGAAGCAGAGACAAACTGGATTAGCATGGACAAAGTGGGACCTTCAGGACAAACTATGCCTGATATAGTCTGTACATGTGTCCCCACAGAAATCTCATGTTGAAATGTAATCCCCAGTGTTGGAGATGGGGCCTATGGGAGGTGATTGCATCATGGGGGTGGCTTCTTTTGAATGGTTTAATACCATGCTCTTGGTGTTGTCCTTACCATAGTGAGTGAGTTCTAGTGAAATTTGGTTGTTTAAAAGTGTATGGCACCTCCTGCCTCTCTCTCTCTTGCTCCTGCTTTCACCATGTAATGTGCCTGCTCCCTTTTTGCCTTCTGCCATGATTAGAAGCTTCCTGAGGCCTCCCCAGAAGCAGATGCCACTGTGCTTCCTGTACAGCCTGTAGAACTGTGAGTCAATAAAACTCCTTTTCTTACAAATTACCCAGTCTCAGGTATTTCTCTATAGCAGTGTGAGAATGGCCTAATAAAATGACCCATGTCAGAGTCTCATTGCCTCCAACTTTGTTGCTGTTCACACCTGCAGTTGAAAAAATGGCACTCGGCTCATGAGCTGCACACATACACTTGACCAAGAACTTGGAGTAGCTAAAGAATATCTGAAGGGATGTGGCAGAGTTATGGGTTCAGATTTGGCATCATGCTAACTAGGTGAGCCAGAAAACCCGCAACTATGGCTGTAAAATGTCTGATCTCTTTACTGACCTTCAGAGTTCAATGGTTAAGCTTTACTTTTCCCTTCCCGATGCCTTTCAGATTTCTCCTGTGGCCAACATAGCCTAATACTATACAGAGAAGGGAATTCTAGGAAACATACATCCAGTTTTACTAAGGTGATACAGTGGAGGGCCACCACATAGCTCAAAATTTATTTCTTCTGATGCAAATAGAAATCCCAGGAAAACTTCACCTTGTCTCTGAAGAGGCTTATTCAGATTCCAAATGGCAAACTTACTGGACAAAATCTTAGAGTCTCATGGTCTCTCTCTCTCTCCCCATTTTACTCCCTCTTTCTTCTTTCCTCATCCTTTTTCCCTTTATTTTCTCCCTCTCCGTTCCACTCTTAAGCCCTGTGAGCACAACTCAAGTTATGGGAAAAACCCACATGTCCAACAAACTCTGGAAGGACTTGCCAAGCAACGTGGTCCCCTCTACTTTACTTCTGCCATCAGCCCTGGGTCATTGCATTCACCCTGCTTCAGAGAATAGATCCCAAACTCTGAAAGATCTCATTGAAGTCTTCCTCTTTAGACTGAGGGAAAGGGCGGGCAACTCTATTCCTGAGATTAGGGGTGGAGACTCATAGCATAGCCCAGCTCTCTCTAGAGAAACCATATTTTCCCAAATTCTTATCCCTAAATACCCTCAAAGGGGGTGAGAGCTTTCAGAATCGTGTAACCAATTTGTAACATTTCCTATGTAAATTTATATCCTTTTCTAGCACTGAGTTTTGAACTAGCCAGTCTTCTATACCTCAGCGCCTCAGTGATGGCATCCAATTGAAATTCCTTTTTATAGAAAAAAAATGTATGTATGAATTATGTGTGTGTGTGTGTGTACCTAAAGGAACAACCGACAGCACACAGCTCAGGTTTATATTTTCTTATGCTAGAACTGAAGTTCTACTTATGTAACTTCAGAGACAATATAGTATAATGGCTTATAGGCAACCTTAACTTTCCAGTAAGTGTATTGAGTCTACCAACCATTATTTATGTTTCAATCCTACAAGAGGTATGTTAATGATAATATTTTAACACTAATATTAGCTATCAATCCTCTCAGGACTCAAAACTATTGCATGTATCCAGATTTCTGCGTTTTTCAATTTTTAAAGCAAATTTTTTTAGCAGCTCTGAAGTCTGCATCCTCTTTCATCAGTAGCATCATCATGCAGTTGTTCAATAAAACCAATAGCAAACACAATGTTGGCTTTAGAATCATAAAAAGAGCCTGCTGTCTCATTAATATTGGTGATTTGATAATTAAAATGAAACCGAGTTCTAAGCACATTCATTTTTGCCCCTGTGGAGAGAGCTGTGCTTTTTAACTCTTCAAACAATGTCTGTTTGTGTAATTGGTAACTATAAACAAGCCTGAAAAAATTAGCCATTAGAAGAGACATCAGACATACAGGGTGAAATACATGAAGCAATATAGTGAGGAGGCATCTAAACAGAGATCATTCAGAAGAAATGGGAGCAAAATAAAATATATTGGACTGTACTTTGTAATTTATTTTAATGTGTTATTACAGAATAAAAAATCAAAGTACAAGAGAATGCTTGTAAAACATAGAAAAGAAAAATAAACATGATGCAATAACCCATTTTTCTAAACTCCCGGGAGAAGTCTCAACAAGAGTTAAATAACACTTGGCAATTTCCTTTTTCTTTTTAATAGAGAAGAAAAGGTCATGGGAATAAGCAGACAAGTAAAGCCAAGTGCTTTTTTCCTTTGAGAATGTTTTAGATAATTATTTCTCATATTTTGATTCATTAACACTTTATTTTATTTTATTTTATTTTTATTTTTGAGACAGAGTCTCGCTCTGTCACCCAGGCTGGAGTGCAGTGGCGCGATCTCAGCTCACTGCAAGCTCCACCTCCCTGGCTCACGCCATTCTCCTGCCTCAGCCTCCCGAGTAGCTGGGACTACAGGCGCTCGCCACCACGCCGGCTAATTTTTTGTATTTTTAGTAGAGACGGGGTTTCACCATTTTAGCCATGATGGTCTCGATTTCCTGACCTTGTGATCCGCCCACCTTGGCCTCCAAAAGTGCTGGGATTACAGGCGTGAGTCACTGCGCCCAGCCTCATTAACACTTTTTGCTTTAATGTATAGTTTTGGAATCTACTTAGGAAATTTTAAAATAATTCTGTTATTTTTTATGGCACGCTAAAATTGAATTTATTTATTATGATATTATTAACAATTGGCATGCAAAATTTATTTTAATACAATGGGCAATACTACTTATTAAATGTGAACAAATGGTAAACAAGGTATTTAATTACAGGATGCCTGGGTTTAAATTGCAGTTGGTCATATATTTCTATCTTAGGCTTTCAATGTTAGGCCAGTGACTTAGATGAGTATTTTAATATAGAAGAGTAAGTTCAAGTCAATAAATCTAAGACAAAGTCCAATAAAAAATCTGAATAATAATGAAAATATAAAAAGATGACCCATCTCATTATAGTAGTTTATAATCAGGGAAATGCAAATTAAAGTAAGATAATACTTCACGTACATCAAATTGAAAAAATTAAAAGACTGACAATACCAAATGGGACTGTGCAAATCAGGTAACAGATGTGTTACTGGTGAATGTCTAAACTGACAAAACTATGCAATATCCCGTACTACATAGCAATTCCACTGCTAGGTTTATCCTAAAGAGCTCTCAGGCATGTGCTCAAATAAAGAAATATATGAGTATTGATTGCAGTACTGTTTGTAATTATGAATACTTGGAAGCAGTTTATATATCCATTGATAAGACAAAGGATAAATACACAGAGTGATATTAAGTCAATGTACTGTACTGGAGTTAAAATTAATCAGTTACAGCTACAGGTGAAAATAGTTTCATATATACAAAATTAAAAAAACATCAGAATTATGTTATATATTATACATGAATGCACAAGTATTAACACATCCATCAAAATAATGTTAGCAAATTTATGAAAACTTATCTCTAAGGGAAGAGGTAAGGAATGTAGTTAGGGATCCAGAGGTAGTTTTACTTATGTATTTAGTTTTTACTTGGTTAAAAATACATGACACACATAAGATATATAAATATAGTTTGACAGTTGTCATACAGATATTCATTATCTTAAATTCTCCCTAGTTCTGTATGTTTACAATATTTATAAATATAGTTTGACAGTTGTCATACAGATATTCATTATCTTAAATTCTCCCTAGTTCTGTATGTTTACAATATTTTATACCAAAAGTCAATTTAAAACATAATGTATATACATTATAACATTAAAGAGAAGTAAATGTACCTTAATAATTAGATTACTGGAATTTGTGCATTTCACTTAAAGTATCTGTATAGTTATGTGTTTATGTGTGTGTGTTTATGAAAGTATGTATTTTATTTTTTAACTGACAAGAGAAGCTAGAGGGCTTCAACATGCTCTGTGCTTGTGTTTCTCTGCAAATAGTACATTGTTTTGGTGGATAGCTTTTATCACAAATAAATAAAATTCTACATTCAGTTGAATATTATCATCACCTTATTTTCTCTTTTAAAAGTTTTTCAAGTATATCCACATTTCTCTGGACTGTATAAAAATTTTAATCTGATTAATGCAACTTATGAGACCTACTTGCAGAAGTATATTTTTTTTTGTTTTTTTCTTTTAAACTTTTTCCCTTTATTTTTAGTTGACATGTAATAGGTGTACATATTTATGGAATATGAAGTCATATTTCAATACAGGTGTACAATGTGTAATGATCCAATCAGGGTAATTAGCATATCCATTACCTCAAACATCTATCATTTCTTTGTTTTGTGAACATTCAAAATCCTCTCTTCTAGCCTTTTGAGATTGTGCAATAAGTTACAGTTACCCATATTCACTCCACAGTGCTGCAGAATACCAGAATTCATTCCTTCTATGTAGCTTTAATTTTGTATCCATTAACCAACCTCTCCCAATCCTCTCCTTCCTCCCACCCTTCCCAACCTCTAATACCCACAATTCTAGTTTCTACTTCCATGAACTCAATTTTTTTGGGCTTCCACATATGAATAAGAACATGCTGTACTTATCTTACTGTGACAGATTTATTTAACTTAACATAAAGTCCTCCAGACTCATTCATTTTGCTGTGAATAACATTTCGCTGTGAAATCATTTTGTTCTTTTTATGGCTGAATAGTATTCCACTGTGTATATATGCCATATCTTCTCTATCCATTCATCTCTTGATAGACATTTAGGTTGATTCCATATCTTAGGTGTTATGAAGAGTGCTACAATAAACATGGGAGTGCAGATATCCCTTTGATGTATTGATTTCTTTTCCTTTGGATAAATACCCAGTGGTGGGATTGTAGAATTGCATGGTAGTTCTATTTTTGATTTTTTGAGAAACCTCTACATTATTTTCCATAATGACTGTACTAACTTACATTTCCACCAACAGTGTATAAACATTCTTTTATCTCTACACTATTGTGAACATTTGTTATTTTTTGTTTATTTTTTATAATAGTTATTTTAACCAGGGTGAAATTGTGGATTTGATTTGCATTTCCCTGATGATTAGTGATATTGAACATTTTGAAATACATTTGTTGGCCATTTGCATGTTTTGTTTTGAGAAATGTCTATAAAGACACTTTACCCCCAATTTAATTGAACTGTTATTATTTTTTGCTGTTGAGTTTGAGTTTCTTATATATTCTGGATATTAGTCCCTTGTCAAATAAGAGTTTACAAATATTTTCTCCCTTTATAAAGTTTTTCTCTTCGCTCTGTTGAACGTTTATTTTGCTGCATCCAAGCTCTTCAATTTAATACAGTCTCATTTGTCTATTTTTGTTTTTTGTTGGCTGTGCTTTTGTAGTCTTAACCATAAAATTTTTGCCTAGATGTATGTCTTGAAGCATTTTTCCTATATTTTCTTCTAGTAGTTTTAGAGTTTTCGGTCTTATGTTTAAGTCTTTAATTAATATTGAACTGATTTTTATATATGCTGACATATAGGGGTCTAGTTTCATTCCTCTGTATGTATATATCCAGTTTTCCCAGAATAATTTATTGAAGAGACTATCTTTTCCCTAAAGTATATTCTAGGCAACTTTGTCAAAAATCAGTTGGCTGTAAATGTGTGAATTTACTTCTAAGTTCTCTATTTTGTTCATTGGTCTATGTGTTTGTTTTTAAACCAATACCATGCTGTTTGGGTTCCTACAGCTGTGTAGTATATTTCGAAGTCAGGTCATGTCATGCCTTCAGCTTTGTTCTTTTTGCTTAACATTGCTTTGGCTATTTGGTTCTTTGTGGTTTGATACAAATTTTAGGATTTTTTCTATTTCTGTGAAGAATATCAATGGTGTTTTGATAAGGATTGCATTGACTCTGTAAATTGCTTTGGGTAGTATGATTACCTTAAGAATATTAATTCTTTAAACCCATGGGCATGAGATGTCTTTCTATTTGTTTGTGTCCTCATCAATTTCTTTTATTGATGCTTTGTTATTTTTCTTGAGACGTCATTCACCTCCTGGCTTAAATTTACTATTTTTTGTAGCTATTGTAAATGGAATTGCTTTCTTTATTTCTTTTTCAACTAGTTCATTATTGGTATATAGAAACATGACTGATTTTTTTATATTGATTTTGGGTCTTGCAACTTTACTGAATTTGTTTTTCATTCTAAGATTTTTTTTTTTTTTTTGGCAGAGCCTTGAGGTTTTCCTATATATAAGATCATGTTGGCTGCGAAAAGGGACAATTTGACTTCCTCCTTTCCAATTTGAATGCCTTTTATTTTCTCTTTTGACTAATTGCTCTGGCTAGGATCTCCAGTCAAATAGGAATGGTGAAAATAGGCTTCCCCATCTTGTTCCAATTCTTAAAGGCTTTCAGTTTTTTTCTATTCAGTATAATGTTAGCTGTGGGTTTGTCATATATGACCTTTATTGTGTTGAGGTATGTTCTTTTTATTCATAATTTGTTTAGAATTTTTAATCATGAAGGAATGTTGAATGTTATCAATTTATTTTTGTGGGTCTATTCATATGATCACATGGTTTTCATCCTTCATTCTGTAGATGTGATGTATCACATTTATTGTATCACTGCCCATGCTGCTGCAGGAGATCTCTCTGAACCTCTTCTCTTTCTGTGAGCTTCTGATTCATGAGTTGTTCTTTGTTCAAGTAAACTCTACTATATTTATTTCATCTAAAGTTTTTCTCTTCTTTTTTGTTATTTCTTGTAAAAATAACAACAACAACACTAACAATAAAAAAACACGGTACATCTGCAGAACGGGCAGGCTTGTTACATAGGTATACGTGTGCCATGGTGGTTTGCTGCACCTATTGACCTGTCCTCTAAGTTCCCTCCCTTCACCCCCCAACCCCTCAACAGGCCCTAGTGTGTATTGTTCCTCTCTCTGTGTCCATGTGTTCTCAATAAAAGTTTTTTTTAACATGTTTTATGAATCACATATAGCCATAACCTGCAGAAAAACTGCTATAGCACAGCTGGCTAAAAAATATCAGTTTGATAAAAACCCTGCTTAACTTCCAAAGAATTTCCATGTTTTTTAAGGAAGTTAAAGAGGACTATTACTTATGTACCAAGAGTTGTGCTACATACTGATAAATTTTGTAAATATTTATATTGTTTAATCTGTACAGCAGCCTTATGGAGTACCTGTAGTGTTATTAAATGTGTCAGATGCTAAAGGAGACGTCTAGAATAGTAAAATGTCTTGCCTTACTCATGGACACGTGGATAATAAGATTTTATGAGATTCTGAAACCTGTGTTCTTTCTACTACTTCACCACACTGCTTCTGGATCCATCTATCATTAACTTAACAAAGACATACATTTTTGTGTTAATGTATTATCTTTTTATTATAGTAAACTTAATACACTTAAAGAGGAAGGAGTTAATGTGAATGAAATCAATAGTCAAAACTAGCCCATGAGTTGAGGATGGAAATAACAACAGAAAATAAACTCAATTCTTGAGTGTTCAGACTTGTGATAGCGCAGACACACATTTTTTTTCCATTTAGACATGCAGGACCAGAACAGAAACGCATGCCTGTAATAAGTGAGACATTAGCAGCCTACAAACATTGATATTGTGAGAAAAGAGTGTCACAGCTCTTAATAACCTATAGGTGTATAATTTATATTTTTAGTTATTAATACAAAATTTAAAGGAGACTCAGAGCCTTTAAGAAAAGTCTACTTTCTTTGTTGTTTGGGGGTATATTACATTTAAGAATATTTACATGAAAGTTTTAAAATGGTATAAAATTATATGGTGATGTTAGAAATATAAGCGTTCTGCAGTGTTTCAAGCACACTTTCTATGATGTGCTCATACTCTTAAGTAACTGTAAAGCCCTTCTTTCCCCTGTCCACACAGGAGACACAGCACATTTTTAGAGGGCTTCAAATCGAAGAACTGACAGCTCTTGTGTCTGTTGGGTCCTGCAGTTAGCACACATGTCAAGACAGAGTTAGAACTGTAAGAAATTTATTGGAGGAAAACTGGTGAGAGATAAAGGTGAACAGTTTTAGCAGGAGTAGGTGGTGAAATTCTCAGACAGTGCTACAGGTCTGACACCTGCAAAAGAAAAGGGTAATGATGGAAGTTTAGGTAGAAAAAGTCTCAGGCTGTACCTTACTGCAGCTCTGAAAAAGTCCCAGCTAGCCTAACCCGAAGCTCAAGCACAAAGATTGCTAGAACAGGAGCCTTGAATGAGGCCAAAATGGCCAGGCTTTGTATCTCTACCATGCCCAGCCATTGGCAAGGTCTGTCCGCAAAGAATGGGAGGCACATTGCTTTGGGCAAATGCCATGTCACATCCTTAAGGCACTGGTACTGGAGAGTGTCAGCTAACTGAACTCCTCACAGCTGAAAATCTGACAATCTAGTTGTTTTGTGAGGGTAGATCTAAATGTGCCTCTGTGGCTCCCACAGACTGCTACACATTAAGCAACCACAGTCCTATTCTCTCGATTTTGAAATACTCTCCCTCTACTTGATCTTAAGAGGGTCTTCCTGTTCTTTCTGACTATACTTTTTCTCCAGTGTTTCACCATGGCTTATTTAAATCTGAAACTACCACCCCTGTCTTGTAGCACCATGACAGGAATCAACACAACAGGACAACAACACAAGAATCTATCTGTGGATTCCTGTTGGTACGGAATCTACTGGAACCTGATGAGTTCAACTATGATTTTGGCTTATAACTCAGGATTAATGATAACAGCTTTTTTTTCTTGTATTTAACACATATAATTTAAAACAATAAATATACATTGAATACCAATGCCAATCTGATGCTGATTACTTGGAAACTTAATACGTGAATCACCTCAATTTTTAAAGGATTTCTTGTTGAATATATATGTATATATATAGCATATATATATAGGTATGTGGGTGTATGTACTCTTTCATTTCTTTTTCCTTCCTTTTCTCCTTTCTTTCCTTCCTTCCTTCTTTCCTTCCTTCCAAGACTGCATACTATTCCAACAGAGATGTTTACATGTTTATGAAAAGACATATACTAAGGTGAAATGCAAATCAAAACCACAATGAGGTATCACTTTATGCCCACTAAGATAGATCAACTGGAATGATTAAAATAAAAAATATAACAACAAGTGTTGGTGAAAGTGTGGAGAAATTGAAACTCATTCATTGTTTGTGAAAATGTAAAATGGTGCAGCTGTTTTGGAAAACATCTTGGCAGTTCCTCAGAATAGTAAATATTTTTACTCTCTTAAGATCAGGTAGTGGGAGAGGGTATTAAAACCAGGGGAATGACCCAGAAAATCTACTCCTAGGTATATACACAAAAGAATAAAAATATAGGCTTATACATAAACTTACACATATGTTCTTAGCAATATTATCCATAATATTCAAAAAGTAGAAATAATCCAAATGTCCATCACCTGAAGAATGAATAAACAAAAGGTGCTATATCCTTGCAATGGAATATTATTCAGCCACAAAAAGGAATTAAGTGCTTATACATGCTACAACATAAATTAACCTAGAAATAATTATGCTAAATGAAAGAAAGATATCAACTCAAGAAGCCACATATTATATAGTTCAGTTTATATTAATTGCCCAGGATAACCATATCCATAGGTACAGAATATAGAATACTAGTTTTCAGGGAATGTAGGAAGGAGAGAGGACAGTAAATGACTGCTAATTGTCAAAGAGTTTCTTTTAAGGTAATGACATTGTCTGGAATTAGATAGCGGTAATGGCTGCATAACTTTGTGAATATACCAAAAACATAAAACAAAGCACACCAAATTATGCACTTTAAAAGAATACATTTAGGCCGGGCGCGGTGGCTCACGCCTGTAATCCCAGCACTTTGGGAGGCCGAGGCGGGCGGATCACGAGGTCAGGAGATCGAGACCATCCTAGCTAACACGGTGAAACCCCGTCTCTACTAAAAATACAAAAAATTAGCCGGGCGTGGTGGCAGGCGCCTGTAGTCCCAGCTACTCGGGAGGCTGAGGCAGGAGAATGGCGTGAACCCAGGAGGCGGAGCTTGCAGTGAGCTGAGATCGGGCCACTGCACTCCAGCCTGGGCGAAAGAGCAAGACTCCGTCTCAAAAAAAAAAAAAAAAAAAAAAAAAATACATTTAATGCAAATTATATCTCAATAAAACTTACATACACACACACTACTAAATTAGAAGTTTTATTACTGTGAGACAGAAAATGTTAACGAAAACCCAGTTGTTATCCAAATATTTAGTTTTAATGCTGGCTATAGTAGTCTTCATGATTACCTTAAATTGTCATCTGCTTACATTCTTATGTAGTTCATTTCCACATAAGTTGTCCATAGGACCAAGAAAACACAGCAGAAATGATGGTTTGTGGTTTCCAAGATTACATTCTAAAGATACCATGGCTTCCATCATGGTCACTGTCTTTCTTTTTTATTTTATTTTATTTTATTATTATTATACTTTAAGTTTTAGGGTACATGTGCACAATGTGCAGGTTAGTTACATATGTATACATGTGCTATGTTGGTGTGCTGCACCCATTAACTCGTCATTTAGCATTAGGTATATCTCCTAATGCTATCCCTCCCCCTCTCCCCCCACCCCACAACAGTCCCCAGAGTGTGATGTTCCCCTTCCTGTGTCCATGTGTTCTCATTGTTCAATTCCCACCTATGAGTGAGAACATGTGGTGTTTCGTTTTTTGTCCTTGCGATGGTTTACTGAGAATGAAGATTTCCAATTTCATCCATGTCCCTACAAAGGATGTGAACTCATCATTTTTTATGGCTGCATAGTATTCCATGGTGTATATGTGCCACGTTTTCTTAATCCAATCTATCATTGTTGGACATTTGGGTTGGTTCCAAGTCTTTGCTATTGTGAATAGTGCCACAATAAACATACGTGTGCATGTGTCTTTATCGCAGCATGATTTATAGTCCTTTGGGTATATACCGTGTAATAGGATGGCTGGGTCAAATGGTATTTCTAGTTCTAGATCCCTAAGGAATCGCCACACTGACTTCCACAATGGTTGAACTAGTTTACAGCCCCACCAACAGTATAAAAGTGTTCATATTTCTCCACATCCTCTCCAGCACCTGTTGTTTCCTGACTTTTTAATGATCACCATTCTAACTGGTGTGAGGTGGTATCTCATTGTGGTTTTGATTTGCATTTCTCTGATGGCCAGTGATGATGAGCATTTTTTCATGTGTCTTTTGGCTGCATAAATGTCTTCTTTTGAGAAGTGTCTGTTTATATCCTTTGCCCACTTTTTGATGGGGTTGTTTGTTTTTTTCTTGTCAATTTGTTTGAGTTCATTGTAGATTCTGGATATTAGCCGTTTGTCAGAGGAGTAGGTTGCGAAAATTTTCTCCCATTTTGTAGGTTGCCTGTTCACTCTGATGGTAGTTTCTTTTGCTGTGCAGAAGCTCTTTAGTTTAATTAGATCCCATTTGTCAATTTTGGCTTTTTTGCCATTGCTTTTGGTGTTTTAGACTTGAAGTCCTTGCCCATGCCTATGTCCTGAGGTATTTGATGGGACGTTTCTCAAAATAATAAGAGCTATCTATGAGAAACCCACAGCCAATATCATACTGAATGGGCAAAAACTGGAAGCATTCCCTTTGAAAACTGGCACAAGACAGGGATGCCCTCTCTCACCACTCCTATTCAACATAGTGTTGGAAGTTCTGGCCAGGGCAATTAGGCAGGAGAAGGAAATAAAGGGTATTCAATTAGGAAAAGAGGAAGTCAAATTGTCCCTGTTTGCAGATGACATGATTGTATATCTAGAAAACCCCATTGTCTCAGTCCAAAATCTCCTTAAGCTAATAAGCAACTTCAGCAAAGTCTCAGGATACATAATCAGTGTACAAAAATCACAAGCATTCTTATACAGCAACAACAGACAAACAGAGAGCCAAATCATAAGTGAACTCCCATTCACAATTGCTTCAAAGAGAATAAAATACCTAGGAATTCAACTTACAAGGGACGCGAAGGACCTCTTCAAGGAGAACTACAAACCACTGCTCAATGAAATAAAAGAGGATACAAACAAATGGAAGAACATTCCATGCTCATAGGTAGGAAGAATCAATATCGTGAAAATGGCCATACTGCCCAAGGTAATTTATAGATTCAATGCCATCCCCATCAAGCTACCAATGCCTTTCTTCACAGAATTGGAAAAAACTACTTTAAAGTTCATATGGAACCAAAAAAGAGCCCACATCCCCAAGTCAATCCTAAGCCAAAAGAACAAAGCTGGAGGCCTCACGCTACCTGACTTCAAACTATACTACAAGGGTACAGTAACCAAAACAGCATGGTACTGGTACCAAAACAGAAATATAGATCAATGGAACAGAACAGAGCCCTCAGAAATAACACCGCATATCTACAACTATCTGATCTTTGACAAACCTGAGAAAAACAAGCAATGGGGGAAGGATTCCCTATTTAATAAATAGTGCTGGGGAAACTGGCTAGCCATATGTAGAAAGCTGAAACTGGATCCCTTCCTTACACCTTATACAAAAATTAATTCAAGGTGGATTAAAGACTTAAACGTTAGACCTAAAACCATAAAAACCCTAGAATGGTCACTGTCTTTCAATCTCTCTATGGAAGCAAGCCATATGGTGCACAACTCTATGAACAGTCCACGTGGTGTGGACCTGACGTCTCCCCTCCAACAGCCATGTGAGTAGACTGAGAAATGGATTCTCCAGCCCTACTGAAGCCTTTAGAGAAATGCAGCCTGGGTTAACACATTGACTGACCTAAGAGAGACTTGGGGCCAGAACTACAGAGCTAAGTTGCTGCGAGATTCCTGACTCTTAGAAACTATGTGAGATACTTAATATTTTTTGTTTCAAGCTGCCTAATTTTAGTGTTATTAGTTATGCAGCAACAGATAATTTAGCGAAGTTGTAGACATCAAGGTGTTGAGTGATAAGAATGTAAAATAGCTGAATGCTTAATCACATTATGTATGTTTAAATGAGTGTTTTGGCCTGTATAACTATGTATATACATATTTCGTTATAATATATACTATATGTTATATAGATATATAGCTTAGGTCCATATCCTGTCAGAAAGAGAGTTAAAAGAGATGAAAGGAAGTTGTAGGAGGAAAATGCACAACGGAAACAAAACTGAGGTAAAGGAAACAAAATATTGTGTTAGTGTGATGTGTTCTTTGATTTAACAACAGAAAGAAAAGGATAATGAATAGTTTCTTAACAAAAGAATACAATAATGATGATGACACTAAGGACTACTCTTCATGAAAACCCCAGAGAATAATGTACATTTTTCTGCCAATTGATTAAATGTATTAAATAAATTCAATAAAGTATAAGCTACCATAAATATCTAAACTGCTTGAAATATATTCTTAAAAGCAGAATCAACATTAGATAAAATTTTAATGTACTTTTTTATGGCTCCTACTTTGAGAGTTTTAGAATAGTGCTGAATAGAGGCTGTGTGGTGGAGCTGAAATAACTCACAATGCTAACATCATTGATCTGTTAGGCTACAATACTCTGTGCCTTCATAAATGTTGGAAAATTTTCTTAAAATTCATATCTAGACTGGAATATAATTATGAACAAAGAAACATTCAAAACACCACTGTACAGAATGCAAAAACTGTTTTAAGTCAGTGTGAAGATGATGCTTTGCTCAGAAAAAAATATTACCTTATTGTTATGTGCTTTGGAATGCACATATAATATAAAGCATCTGAAGTATCATTACATAACTAATGAAGTAATGGAGCTGTATAACAAATATGCATTAAGTAATATATCTCACTGAAGTAGTTTCCTAATATATAACATTATGAGGAGAGGAGAGAAGAACAGGTAGCACATCCTTATTTCAAAGATGCTCCCAGTAGAGCAAACTTTTTTTTTTAGTTTTCTTCCAGTATATACTTGCAAAGTCTGTTCTTTCAATACCTTTCAGTGCTTCAAATAATCATTTGTGAGTTGACTTTGTTATTAATAACAAAAACAGTAGCTAAAAATTATGTAATTATTCTATAATTTTTGTTTTCATGTTAGCATTGTTATTTAGATTCTGTTAATGTTCCCATTTTAGAATTTTAGAAAATAGAAAGATTAAGTATTTGCCCCCAGTAACACAGCTTTATTTAATGCTTCTATTCATTCATCTTTTTTTTAATCTTGCTGTAATGTCATCCAATACCACTCCACTGACTTTCCAACATATTCTGGTACTGCTTCAGTATTCACCTTTTAAGGACTAACAGGCAGGTCTTTCAGGTCTAGTATGTCTTTGTGTCTAAATTTATCAGATATTTGTAGCCACTTATGGATTACCAGTGATCTTAGCAGAAAAAAAGAGAAAAAGTTCTTTATGTTTTGCTTTCTTGTGATTATGGGGGAAGAAAAAAATAAGACAAAAATTAGGCAAAGAAAAGAAAAATAATCCCAACCTTCATTAGAATTTACAATAAAAATGATTAAAAATTTCCCAAACATTTCTAAGAAATTTAAGTAAAATCAGTCTTTTCTTTGAAGTTCTCTTAACCCAAAATTGGATAGGAAAAAAATGAATATCTCTGTTCACTGATGAAAAGAAATCATGCAATCATATATTGTTAGAGTCATAAGAAGCCTCATTTTACAAATGAAGTCAAAGAGAGCTGAAAAGTCTGTGAGTTGCCCAGGGTCACATTGTTGGGACAAAGACATGCATTTCTTCTATCACCCATTTTTGTTTCCATTCACTACAATTTTTATGAATGTTTCTCTTCCAGGCTTCTTGTGCACTAGTGCTTTACCTAATATATTAAGTTTTACATTCTTATCCTCACCATTTTCTTTCTTGCATAAAATGATGAATGCTTAGCTATGAAGCATATATTTGAAAGAACATTTCAGGCTATATTAGATTTTCCTAGAGGTTCTAGATACTTCAACAGAAGACACTAAGATGAGCTAGGGCAGTTCTACTATAGTACAGTCATATATTAATTGTTCATAAATTAATAAATGGAATTATTTAAATTAGTTCACACTTAAATTGATTTTGTCAGAAAAAATAAACACATTTACATGGTATATACATAGTATGCATATTCCTATATAGGCATATTCATACACATGCATGCACATACACTAAACCTGTTGAATATCTGGGATCCATGAATTTCCTCAAAGTCTGTCTATGAGTCACAAGTCTCATTCTAGATCTTTGTTGAATTATCTTTCTTTTTTATTGCTTATATAACCATTTTCCTGCTTAATAATGTATGTATGTCTCTGAAAGTTGATAAAAAATAGTGCCATTGTTGCTCAAGTTTATTTATTGGTCTGATTGATAGTTGGTAGGAACCACTATGGAGAAATGAAGAAAATTATTAATTTACATGAGGTTTAGGAATATATTAGGTACTTAATTTACCCATCCTTATTTTCCATTTTTATAGATGATTGACATTCAGCTAGATCCACCATAATAGAAAAATAATTTTGAATTTGAGATGATTACTACTGTTTATAATTCTATTCTCAATGACTAAGTTGAATCTTAATTTTATGTCTTCACACTATTAACATTCATGTAAATTATGAACAAAAGTCTTCAGAAAAGCACTGACAAAGATCACTTTTTTGAAGATTAAAAAAAAATGTTGGGCAAAGGAAAATGCTCTTGGGATGAGAATATTTGAGCCATTTTACCCTAAAGCAAATATTTAACTTTTGAAATAGAAATCTCCAAAACAAGAGTCTATCCTGGAATTGTTGACAAATCCTTAACTAGAATTTTTACTGGTTGCTACCATAATACTGTACATATTTCTTTGTGAAAGAATTGAAGTTGCTAATAATAAAGCTTAGCTTTATAATATTGAAATTGCCTCTCTCTTTTTTAAGATCCTGGGAGAAAAACAATTAGAGAAAGACAATCTAGCTAAATAGACTGCAAAACAACCCTGCTGAATCCAGGCTTCATTAATCTCCCTCTTTCTCCTCTCATATTTCCCACAAATGGCTTGATTATGTTTACCTGACATCCCCACACTTCCCTGCTGACTGTGTTTGCCTCAAAGCCAAGATAGACAATGTTTTCTACAAACATTTATACTTCCTTGCAAAAAGGCCAGCCTTTGTGAATATATAATTGAAGCTTCAGTATGCCTGTTGCTCTTTCCCAGAATGGAAAAGCACTTTCTGAACCTAGTCTTGAACAATAGATGTGAGCATAAGCAGGGTTGCTCTGGGGTGCAAATGCTTTATATTAGCTAAGCAAACACAAAGTCAGAGGTTAGCAATTCATGCCATGAATAAGAAGCATGCCCCCCAAAAGGTTGATCAAACGTTGAACTCCTTTAAACTTTCCGAAGTCAGGGCTTTAGAAATATGGCTGCCATGTTTTGATGCCCTTTACCCCCAAATCCAGCAGGATAATGGCCTCTAACTGTTGCACTGAAATAAAGTGCTTTTTCTAAGATGAAGCTCTTTGCAAGCACAGTCTGAGATGAGAGCTGTGGAGAAATAACAAGCAGCAGAGCTGATTTTCTGGAGCTCTCTTTATGGACTGAGCCATAAATTTATAACGATGTGAAGGCTTCAGAGATTTCCTAGTTGCCCTAATAAGAAATAGACATCATTCTATTTTCTGACAGTTCAGGTAGTAGAATTAGGCACATTTTCCCCACAGTCTCCAGGCTATGAATCTGAGTAACTAATCTACTGATAATTATATGTGATGCCTCAAATTAGAAAACAATATTGCATCTGTGAAATAATGGCATTTCATTATGTATTACTGTCTGCATTAATAAATAGTGACTAGACTAAGATTTTCTGTTCAGAGGTAACTCAGGAGAGTTCTGTTCAAGTCCAGTTTCAGTCAAGGGCAGTATAAAATGATGAATGGAGAAACCACAATAAACTGAATATGTCTCAGAGGCAAAAACATCTAGAGCTTCCCATTGTGTGTGAGTCAGATTCCTCTCAGGCTGGAGACAGCAGAGCATTGCCGAATGAAAAGTAAATGGGGATTAAAAATCCAGAGCGACTCTCAATTTACACAACAGATTAAACAATTATATTTATGAATTTTTAGTTAGGCTGGTCACAAACTGACCCAGCTCCTTGAGTAGAAGAAACTTGGTCTGGACTCATGAACCCTAAATCATTTAAACCCAAGCTTTGTTTACCAAGCGATAAAACTGAATCAAGAGCAGAAACTGAATTTAATAGGCACCCTGTGATTCTCCTCTCTCACTGGCAACTTCCTGCTTGCTACAGCTGAATAGGCAGCATTTATGCAGTGAATAAAAAGCTGTTTTCCCTACCTCTCCTCCTCTCTTCTCAAATTCAGTATTTCCAAACTCAGTCAGCAATTATCAATGAAAAGAAATGCTGTCGCCCTGTCTCTGCATTAGTGGAGCATGAAGACCAACTGGGGTCAGCTCAAAATGATTAACTCGCAGAGGTCTTCCTTCTTTTTGGCCTTTACCAAGGATTGGTTTTGGCCTGTCACTTTGAAGCAAAATTTCCATTTTAGGGGATGGAGGAGCTATGTATCAGCTAGTCATCCCTCTACGATCCTAACTTATTCTGCCCCACCTATTATTATGTATAGTAATAGTCATAAATATTGTTTTCTTTTGGAACATACATTATGATTCCATGTACTGCTCTTTTGTCTGAACTTCATAATTGATTTCATAACTATACATGCTTGAAATAGGTATATGTGTCACTCTTAGTTTACTCATACTAACATTTTTATTGCTGGATAATATGAATCCATAGCTTTCTCTTCTAAAAACCAATGTAACTTTTGAGACAATCTGAGTGTCCTTAATTATAATTTTGCCAATGCTGTTGTAAGCTGTATTATTTCATTTAATCAAATTTAGAATGAAAAGGTAATCCTCTCTTTTCTTATTCTCTACCATATAAAAACTATAATTATTTTACTTCGAAGCATTTCTAAAATCTATTTTTAATCTATTTTTTGCATCATAATCTCTAACTGCCATGCAGTTTGTCTGTGAAAAGACCTATATGCTCACATTAGATTCATAGCTGTGAAGTCTCTAATCTTCAATTCATTTCTATTCATTCCAGTAAGAAGCACTTTCATCAAGCATCAATTTCTCATTCAGAAGCCAACATATCCTTGTAATTGCATCTCAAATTAAATGTATAGTTAAGAGATCCATTTTTGACTGTTAATTACTAGTTTCAACCAAAGGAGAAAGGAAGAGAAGAATTAAATTTGTCCAATATCTATTCTGTGTTATGCATTTTTTTCTTTTTCTTTTTTTTTTCTTTTATTATTATACTTTAAGTTTTAGGGTACATGTGCGCATTGTGCAGGTTAGTTACATATGTATACATGTGCCACACTGGTAAGCTGCACCCACTAACTTGTCATCTAGCATTAGGTATATCTCCCAATGCTATCCCTCCAACCTCCCCCCACCCCACAACAGTCCCTAGAGTGTGATGTTCCCCTTCCTGTGTCCATGTGATCTCATTGTTCAATTCCCACCTATGAGTGAGAATATGCGATGTTTGGTTTTTTGTTCTTGCAATAGTTTACTGAGAATGATGATTTCCAGTTTCATCCATGTCCCTACAAAAGACATGAACTCATCATTTTTATGGCTGCATAGTATTCCATGGTGTATATGTGTCACATTTTCTTAATCCAATCTATCATTGTTGGACATTTGGGTTGGTTCCAAGTCTTTGCCATTGTGAATAGTGCCGCAATAAACATACATGTGCATGTGTCTTTATAGCAGCATGATTTACAGTCCTTTGGGTATATACCCAGTAATGGGATGGCTGGGTCAAATGGTATTTCTAGTTCTAGATCCCTGAGGAATCACCACACCAACTTCCACAATGGTTGAACTAGTTGACAGTCCCACCAACAGTGTAAAAGTGTTCCTATTTCTCCACATCCTCTCCAGCACCTGTTGTTTCCTGACTTTTTAATGATTGCCATTCTAACTGGTGTGAGATGGTATGTCATTGTGGTTTTGATTTGCATTTCTCTGATGGCCAGTGATGATGAGCATTTTTTCATGTGTTTTTTGGCTGCATAAATGTCTTCTTTTGAGAAGTGTCTGTTCATATCCTTTGCCCACTTTTTGATGGGGTTGTTTGTTTTTTTCTTGTAAATTTGTTTGAGTTCATTGTAGATTCTGGATATTAGCCCTTTGTCAGATGAGTAGGTTGCAAAAATTTTCTCCCATTTTGTAGGTTGCCCGTTCACTCTGATGGTAGTTTCTTTTGCTGTACAGAAGCTCTTTAGTTTAATTAGATCCCATTTGTCAATTTTGTCTTTTGTTGCCATTGCTTTTGGTGTTTTAGACATGAAGTCCTTGCCCATGCCTATGTCCTGAATGGTACTGCCTAGGTTTTCTTCTAGGGTTTTTATGGTTTTAGGTCTAACGTTTAAGTCTTTAATCCATCTTGAATTGATTTTTGTATAAGGTGTAAGGAAGGGATCCAGTTTCAGCTTTCTATATATGGCTAGCCAGTTTTCCCAGCACCATTTATTAAATAGGGAATCCTTCCCCCATTGCTTGTTTTTCTCAGGTTTGTCGAAGATCAGATAGTTGTAGATATGCGGCGTTATTTCTGAGGGCTCTGTTCTGTTCCATTGATCTATATTTCTGTTTTGGTACCAGTACCATGCTGTTTTGGTTACTGTACCCTTGTAGCATAGTTTGAAGTCAGGTAGTGTGATGCCTCCAGCTTTGTTCTTTTGACTTAAGATTGACTTGGCAATGCGGGCTCTTTTTTGGTTCCATATGAACTTTAAGGTAGTTTTTTCCAATTCTGTGAAGAAAGGCATTGGTAGCTTGATGGGGATGGCATTGAATCTATAAATTACCTTGGGCAGTATGGCCATTTTCACGATATTGATTCTTCCTACCCATGAGCATGGAATGTTCTTCCATTTGTTTGTATCCTCTTTTATTTCATTGAGCAGTGGTTTGTAGTTCTCCTTGAAGAGGTCCTTCACATCCCTTGTAAGTTGGATTCCTAGGTATTTTATTCTCTTTGAAGCAATTGTGAATGGGAGTTCACTCATGATTTGGCTCTCTGTTTGTCTGTTGTTGGTGTATAAGGATGCTTGTGATTTTTGTACATTGATTTTGTATCCTGAGACTTTGCTGAAGTTGCTTATCAGCTTAAGGAGATTTTGGGCTGAGACAATGGGGTTTTCTAGATATACAATCATGTCATCTGCAAACAGGGTCAATTTGACTTCCTCTTTTCCTAATTGAATACCCTTTATTTCCTTCTCCTGCCTAATTGCCCTGGCCAGAACTTCTAACACTATATTGAATAGGAGTGGTGAGAGAGGGCATCCCTGTCTTGTGCCAGTTTTCAAAGGGAATGCTTCCAGTTTTTGCTCATTCAGTATGATATTGGCTGTGGGTTTCTCATAGATAGTTCTTATTATTTTGAAATACGTCCCATCAATACCTAATTTGTTCAGAGTTTTTAGCATGAAGGGTTGTTGAATTTTGTCAAAGGCCTTTTCTGCATCTATTGAGATAATCATGTGGTTTTTGTCTTTGGCTCTGGTTATATGCTGGATTACATTTATTGATTTGCGTATGTTGAACCAGCCTTGCATCCCAGGGATGAAGCCCACTTGATCATGGTGGATAAGCTTTTTGATGTGCTGTTGGATTCGTTTTGCCAGTATTTTATTGAGGATTTTTGCATCAATGTTCATCAAGGATATTGTCTAAAATTCTCTTTTTTGATTGTGTCTCTGCCTGGCTTTGGTATCAGAATGATGCTGGCCTCATAAAATGAGTTAGGGAGGATTCCCTCTTTGTCTATTGATTGGAATAGTTTCAGAAGGAATGGTACCAGTTCCTCCTTGTACCTCTGGTAGAATTCGGCTGTGAATCCATCTGGTCCTGGACTCTTTTTGGTTGGTAAGCTATTGATTATTGCCACAATTTCAGATCCTGTTATTGGTCTATTCAGAGATTCAACTTCTTCCTGGTTTAGTCTTGGGAGAGTGTATGTGTCGAGGAATTTATCCATTTCTTCTAGATTTTCTAGTTTTTTGCATAGAGGTGTTTGTAGTATTCTCTGATGGTAGTTTGTATTTCTGTGGGATCGGTGGTGATATCCCCTTTATCATTTTTTATTGCATCTATTTGATTCTTCTCTCTTTTTTTCTTTATTAGTCTTGCTAGTGGTCTATCTATTTTGTTTATCCTTTCAAAAAACCAGCTCTTGGATTCATTAATTTTTTGAAGGGTTTTTTGTGTCTCTATTTCCTTCAGTTCTGCTCTGATTTTAGTTATTTCTAGTCTTCTGCTAGCTTTTGAATGTGTTTGCTCTTGCTTTTCTAGTTCTTTTAATTGTGATGTTAGGGTGTCAATTTTGGATCTTTCCTGCTTTCTCTTGTGGGCATTTAGTGCTATAAATTTCCCTCTACACACTGCTTTGAATGCGTCACAGAGATTCTGGTATGTTGTGTCTTTGTTCTCGTTGGTTTCAAAGAACATCTTTATTTCTGCCTTCATTTTGTTATGTACCCAGTAGTCATTCAGGAGCAGGTTGTTCAGTTTCCATGTAGTTGAGCGATTTTGAGTGAGATTCTTAATCCTGAGTTCTAGTTTGATTGCACTGTGGTCTGAGAGATAGTTTGTTATAATTTCTGTTATTTTACATTTGCTGAGGAGAGCTTTACTTCCAAGTATGTGGTCAATTTTGGAATAGGTGTGGTGTGGTGCTGAAAAGAATGTATATTCTGTTGATTTGGGGTGGAGAGTTCTGTAGATGTCTATTAGGTCTGCTTGGTGCAGAGCTGTGTTCAATTCCTGGGTATCCCTGTTGACTTTCTGTCTTGTTGATCGGTCTAATGTTGACAATGGGGTGTTAAAGTCTCCTATTATTAATGTGTGGGAGCCTAAGTCTCTTTGTAGGTCACTCAGGACTTGCTTTATGAATCTGGGTGCTCCTGTATTGGGTGCATATATATTTAGGATAGTTAGCTCTTCTTGTTGAATTGATCCCTTTACCATTATGTAATGGCCTTCTTTGTCTCTTTTGATCTTTGTTGGTTTAAAGTCTGTTTTATCAGAGACTAGGATTGCAACCCCTGCCTTTTTTTGTTTTCCATTTGCTTGGTATATCTTCCTCCATCCTTTTATTTTGAGCCTATGTGTGTCTCTGCATGCGAGATGGGTTTCCTGAATACAGCACACTGATGGGTCTTGACTCTTTATCCAATTTGCCAGTCTGTGTCTTTTAATTGGAGCACTTAGTCCATTTACATTTAAAGTTAATATTGTTATGTGTGAATTTGATCCTGTCATTATGATGTTAGCTGGTTATTTTGCTAGTTAGTTGATGCAGTTTCTTCCTAGTCTCGATGATCTTTACATTTTGGCATGATTTTGTAGCGGCTGGTACCAGTTGTTCCTTTCCATGTTTAGCGCTTCCTTCAGGAGCTCTTTTAGGGCAGGCCTGGTGGTGACAAAATCTCTCAGCATTTGCTTGTCTGTAAAGTATTTTATTTCTCCTTCACTTATGAAGCTTAGTTTGGCTGGATATGAAATTGTGGGTTGAAAATTCTTTTCTTTAAGAATGTTGAATATTGGCCCCCACTCTCTTCTGGCTTGTAGGGTTTCTGCCAAGAGATCCGCTGTTAGTCTGATGGGCTTCCCTTTGAGGGTAACCCGACCTTTCTCTCTGGCTGCCCTTAACATTTTTTCCTTCATTTCAACTTTGGTGAATCTGACAATTATGTGTCTTGGAGTTGCTCTTGTCGAGGAGTATCTTTGTGGTGTTCTTTGTATTTCCTGAATGGGAACATTGGCCTGCCTTGCTAGATTGGGGAAGTTCTCCTGGATAATATCCTGCAGAGTGTTTTCCAACCTGGTTCCATTCTCCCCGTCACTTTCAGGTACACCAATCAGACGTAGATTTGGTCTTTTCACATAGTCCTATATTTCTTGGAGGCTTTGCTCATTTCTTTTTATTCTTTTTTCTCTAAACTTCCCTTCTCGCTTCATTTCATTCATTTCATCTTCCATCGCTGATACCCTTTCTTCCAGTTGATCACATTGGCTCCTGAGGCTTCTGCATTCTTCACGTAGTTCTCGAGCCTTGGTTTTCAGCTCCATCAGCTCCTTTAAGCACTTCTCTGTATTGGTTATTCTAGTTATACATTCTTCTAAATTTTTTTCAAAGTTTTCAACTTCTTTGCCTTTGGTTTGAATGTCCTCCCGTAGCTCAGAGCAATTTGATCGTCTGAAGCCTTCTTCTCTCAGCTCGTTGAAGTCGTTCTCCGTCCAGCTTTGTTCCGTTGCTGGTGAGGAACTGCGTTCCTTTGGAGGAGGAGAGGCGCTCTGCTTTTTAGAGTTTCCAGTTTTTCTGTTCTGTTTTTTCCCCATCTTTGTGGTTTTATCTACTTTTGGTCTTTGATCATGGTGATGTACAGATGGGTTTTCGGTGTGGATGTCCTTTCTGTTTGTTAGTTTTCCTTCTAACAGACAGGACCCTCAGCTGCAGGTCTGTTGGAGTACCCTGCCTTGTGAGGTGTCAGTGTGCCCCTGCTGGGGGGTGCCTCCCAGTTAGGCTGCTCGGGGGTCAGGGGTCAGGGACCCAATTGAGGAGGCAGTCTGCCTGTTCTCAGATCTCCAGCTGCTTACTGGGAGAACCACTGCTCTCTTCAAAGCTGTCAGACAGGGATATTTAAGTCTGCAGAGGTTACTGCTGTCTTTTTGTTTGTCTGTGCCCTGCCCCCAGAGGTGGAGCCTACAGAGGCAGGCAGGCCTCCTTGAGCTGTGGTGGGCTCCACCCAGTTCGAGCTTCCAGGCTGCTTTGTTTACCTAAGCAAGCATGGGCAATGGCGGGCACCCCTCCCCCAGCCTCGCTGCTGCCTTGTAGTTTGATCTCAGACTGCTGTGCTAGCAATCAGCGAGACTCCGTGGGCATAGGACCCTCGGAGCCAGGTGCGGGATATAATCTCGTGGTGCGCCGTTTTTTAAGCCCGTCGGAAAAGCGCAGTATTCGTGTGGGAGTGACCCGATTTTCCAGGTGCCGTCCATCACCACTTTCTTTGACTAGGAAAGGGAACTCCCTGACCCCTTGTGCTTCCCGAGTGAGGCAATGCCTCGCCCTGCTTTGGCTCATGCATGGTGCACGCACCCACTGACCTGCGCCCACTGTCTGGCACTCCCTAGTGAGATGAACCCGGTACCTCAGATGGAAATGCAGAAATCACCCATCTTCTGCGTTGCTCACGCTGGGAGCTGTAGACCAGGGCTGTTCCTATTCGGCCATCTTGGCTCCTCCCCCAACTCCTGTGTTATGCATTTCATATGCATCATTCATTTTAGACTCAGGGCAAACCTAAGAATACGGAAGTATTATTTTCTTTACACGGGTGAAGATATTGAGACTTATAGATGTCAAGAAATGTGTCTAAATGGACAAGGGAATGTGGAAGGTAGGAAGAACAGATATGCCATCTTGCTCCTGCCAAGAAACAAAGGTACTATATTTACGAGTAACAGGGTAACTGTCATCTGCTTCTTTTATTCATTTGCACATGTGTAGTTTCTAATTTTTTTCAATATTTACACAGGAAATTTGCAAGTGCTTCAGATATAAAAGAACACAACAAAAGAAAATAGAAGGAAACACTGCCCAAATTAACTCATTTTCCAAAATATATGCTGTCCATGTATTTTGTTGAAAAATGTATAACATAAATGATAGCACATAGCAACATTTAACAACATGAAGAGACATGATTAAAAATTATTGAAATTGCAAACTCTACCATCATAGTCAGGCACATCCTCTGACAGTCTTAATTTTTGAAAAAATATTTGTCAATTTGAATTAAACTGTACATTGCATGAAATCTGGATGTTTCCCTTTAAGTACTTATTAGGGCAATGTGCAATAATGATGTGAAACAGTAAGCAACTCATAAAAATACTAGGAAAACACTATTTTATGAAATAATATAAAGATAAAAACAGTGAAACATGATAAATTAGTTTCAGGTTAACAAAATTTTATGTTTCTTTTACTACTCTCCCCTCCAAAAATAAATAGGTTGAAGGGAAACATTACTTGCTGCTATGTTCAGAGCTCTTGGCTTTGGTTTAGAAGGCAGTACAAGTTCTAACATAATCATTATTTAATTTGCATAAGAATCCTAAATATTATACCTTCTTATGTATGAAAGATGTAATAGTGGAGAAAGATCCATAAAACACAACAAGTAATAATATGCCGGGTTTTGGAGATTGAAGTGACACATAAAATGGGCTTTGGTACTGTCACTTGAAGATACATTTGTTTTGTATTAAGTTAGGTATGAATAGATTTGTCAGGTACTAACAGCAACCTCTGTATCTTTAGACAATAATTCCATTTTTTGTAGCTATGCCCAGGTTGTCCTTAGAGCCTCTAAGGTGTGCTCATTGATGCTATGCAATGACTTTGTTCAGGCAGTGGAATGTTGCTGCCATTAGAGAGTTCGTGAGTCCAGCAGAGTCAGACAAGTGCTGGGATTTACTTGCAAGGCTTTCCACTAAGTCATACCACTCAAGCAATAGCTTGTTTGGTTTGACAAGTGCAATAACTATCAAATAGTCTGCTTGCAATTTATGTTTTATTAGCCCTTGCTAAGAACTATGGTCTTCTGTGTATTTTGACTGATGTGTCTCTACTATACAATATGGCCCTGGTGGAGGGTACCAGAGGAGGAGAAACAACCTTGCCATTCATCATCAAATAATATAAAAGGTGATTTCTTTGCCTTGAGGTAGAAAATAAAGATAAATATGCATTTTGTATTTAATAGTCTCAAAAGGAAGTTTGGTTACTGATTTAAGGGAAAAAAATATGACACATATATAATTTATAGAGAATGAAGTTTTATATAAGAGATTTTCTTGAAACCGGAAAGGAGCATAAAAGATAGAACAAGAGAAATTAAGTAAAATATTAAATCTTAGTTCATTAAATTAAAATATAATATTAGTAGAAAAGCCAATAATAATAATGTTGACAAATATTTATTGAGCATTTACCATGTGCCACCCAGTTCTGAACACTTTCCATGTTTCATCTCATTTATCTTTGAGACACCACATGAAATAGGTAATATTATTATCATTATTTATGAATGAGTAACTGAGGCTCAGAGAGGGTAAATAACTTGCCTGAGATAACAGTAAATTTCGGAACTGAAGGATGATGATATAATTATAACTAAATGGCTTTAAAAAACTATTGCCAGTATTCAAATATTTATTGAAAGCTAATTGTAATAATAGGAGTTAGCAAGTAGCAATTGCATAGTATTTTACATGGGTCACCTGGATTAATTCTGGTAACAGCTGTATGGAATAGAAATTTTTGTTTTATCACTTTATAGATGGGGAAATTAAGGCTTGAAGGAGTTAAATAACAACTTCAAAATCACTCAGGTAATGATACAGCTGGGTTTAAGCTATCTACTTTTACTCCATAAATATTTCTCTTAAACACTATTATATTCCATTTTATATCTTTCAATTTAATAAGTTATATTATACACAATGCACAGATATACATATGCATACATACAAATGTGCATACACAAAATTACATGTTGTTTTGTCACAGAATAATAGAATAATAAGAGTAACGACATGTGTAGAAAACAGAAATACAATTGTCATAGGAGAAAAAAACTTTTGTGCACACTTTAATAGATTACTTGCCTTCTGCCGACTCCAGAGAAAGATTCCAAATTTAATGTTGCAATAAAAAGAACTGGCACAAGTTTCAGCCCATTGACCCATGCTGCATCAAGTTTTTTAGTGTGAAAAATAGAACATCAAAAATAGACTTCTATATGAAACACATTGTTCTATAATTTGCCCCTGGATAAACACACAAATGGGTTCTACATAGTATAAACATATATCATTTAAATAATTCAGAATAGCTAAGGGGATTGAAATGAATAAAAAGTAAGGTTGCTAGCCTTTCAAAATAGTTGCTAGAGCCTGACTGTTTTTTTAAAAGCCAGTATTGTTCATATTTATTTCTCCTTTCATCCTATGTAGTATTCAAGAACTTATAAAAGTGCATAATTTTTAGCCTTTTATTTATTTATACAAAGTAATTCTGGCATATATACCACCACTGGCTCTAACAAATATGACAATGCAGCAAATAAAAACATGCTTCATTTATTACACTGCAGAATGGTGCTGTTCAGGGTGCAACGATTTCTTGAAATTTATTTTTGATGATAAATCACCTGGCTCTATTCAGAGATTGAAATAAAAGATGGAAATGTAGATGTAAGCTAGAAAATACTAATGACACTCTATGGTTTGTACTGGCCTCAGCCACTCTATTGGCTCAGGGCTTGGGAGTCACATATGGAATATTACAATCTACCATAAAAGTTAGGTGTTTCTCAAATGGCAGCCCTCTCTCCGTGGAAGCCACAAAACAAACTGGCACATCTCTCAGGAAAGTAATTTTAATAGTTTTAAAACTATATTTATATGCAAACAAATATAGATAAGATATGGTAAAGAGGAAAAAATGTTGAGGTTCTTTTACAGAAAAGAGAACGCTTAACAGAAAGTTCACATATATGGAGAGCCTCTAGAGATTTCCATTCCTCAATCCCCCTTTGCTGCTAGAACTTTTTAAAAGGAAATGTTTGAAAACCCAGAAGGTACTATTGGTGGAATATGAGGTAGGGAGAAGTTATTTCATCATTGGTAATGACTTGGATGACAATCTTTATTTCCTTCCCTGGCAAATAAGTACTGCACAGTGGAATTAGGGCTCTTCCTTCGTGTTTTTATGACAAAATTCGTCTCCAACCAAGTGTAGTTTTCTGCACTAACCCTTGTCCACTCACTGACTAGTATGTAAGCTCTTATAAATGAGCTTAAAAAGATGACTTATGTATTTTAAGATTATAAATATACACACCTTGAATTAGAGTGATTATTTGAATGTTGTTCCCATTTGTCAAAAACAGATATGATCTGTTAGAAGCCTAGGGTATATAAATATACATATAGAGTATTATATGTAATATATATAATAATAAATGAATTTACTTCAATTCCTTATGGAAAATGTTATAATAATTTTTAAAAATTTTTATTTTAGAGAAAGGTTCTCTATCACCCAGGCTAGAGTATGGTGGCACAATTATAACTCACTTCATCCTCAAAAGTGATCCTCCTACCTCAACCTCCTGAGTAGCTAAGATTATGGGCATGTATTAACATGCCCTGCTAACTTTAATTTTTTTTTTAAGAGATGGGGTCTTGCTATGTTGTCCAAGCTGGTCTTGAACTCCTGGCCTCAGGTGATCCTTCCACTTCAGCCTCCCAAAGTGCTGGGATTACAGGTGTGAGACACTGTACCTGGCCCTATAATAATTGTTATAAGTGTTGTAGTTCCCCTTTTCCCTCTTCCTCCCTATATAATGTCTTTTAAGAAGACTGCAGACGATGAACACCAAATTTGATATTTTTAGTCAACTATCCATTCTCCCTGCCTTCAGATTCTGAGCAAATCATGCTGGATCCCTAATCAAAACTTCATAAAGCATGTATTATTTTTATGAGCAGAGTGGGCCACTGCAATTAAAAAAAAGAAACAAGAAATTAGAGGTCAGAAACTTGGAAAGAGAGAAATAAAATTATCACAATTTACAGATGGTAAAACTGGGTACTAGAAACACAAGAAAAACAACAACAAAGTCTTTTCATACTACAAGAGAATGTGCTTAGGTAGCTGCTTATCAGATCATTTATTTTTTAAAGTGGTTTTCCCATAGTCTATGGAGGAAAACACCATGAAATATCAAATAACCCATCTACTAAAGCAATGAAAAAGATAGAATATTAAGAAACAAACATGTAAGAAATAAGAAAAAATCTCTATAAAAAAATTATTAAACACCATCGTGGAACATTTTCAAAAAGATGAACAAATGGTGATACACATTCTATCATTAGCTAGGAAAACAATATTAATTCAATGAAGTCTAATTTGAAAATATAACCACAGTACAATGCCAATATTGTTTTTATGTCTTACTGGAAATAGTCAAGCTAATTCTAAATTTATCCTAAAAATAAAATGAATAACATAATTGAACTTCTGAACATGCGTAGCCTCATGAATCAATGGAAACACAGAGTCCAAAGATAGACAGATTTGCTATATCCCAAATTGGCACTTAGATAAAAGTTAATTACAAAGTTATTTAGTAATCTAAGAACAATTAATTTAGTAAGTATTAAAGACATGTATTTGACAAAAATGGGATTATAATATTTTTAAACAATAATTTTCTTTTGAAATAATTTTGACTGGTTCTTTTTTTGTCCAAAATAAAGTATGTTTTAGTATCTCATATGCACATAAAACAGTAAATCAAACACAAATACAATCTTAGCTACATAGAACGATTTCATTTTCTTCTTTTCTTACAGCCTCACAATTTATTTTAATCTCAATTTGCTCCCATTGAAGTATCACACACATACAGAGAAGTACACAGATTATAATTTGTACAGCTCAGTGATAACGCACTCACATAGTCACAATTCAGATGAAGATATAGAATCTTACCATCATCCCAGAAGTCTCCATTTCCTCCCCTCCCAGTTATTACCACATCTCAAAGAGAGTGGTTACTTTGATTTCTCTCATCATAATTTTTTTTTGCCTGTGATTGAGTTAAACTAGCTACAGAAAGTACTAACCATAATGACATAAAATGTTACAAATTATTTTGTGTCTTGCTTCTTTCACTCACCATTGTGTCTGTGAGATTTCCATGCTTCGTAGAGACCCATAGAATTTACCATTCTATTGGTGGACATTTGCATTGTTTGAAGATTTTGGAAAAACTGCCATGAACAATCTTGGTCTACGTTTAATAACTCATTAAGTATTTATAAGCTAAACTTTAGTAAATATTATAAAACTGTTTTCTAAATCAGTTGTACAAATCTATATTCTAACCAATAGTGAATCAACATTCTATTTGCTCCATATCTTCACCAACACTTAAAATCATCTTTTATTATTATTATTAATTATTGCCACTGCTGTGATGAAGCTATGGCACTCATTTTAGGCTTTAGTTTTTATTTACCTCATAACTACTGATGTTGAAATCCTTTACATTGATTTATTGATCATTTGATTACTTTTTGTAAGGACCAGTTCAAACTTTATAGATGTTATAAAATTTGTGTTTTCTTTTTTTACTTATTTAGGAATTCTTTGTTTATTCTATATATAAGTCCTTTGTTGAATATAAATATATCTTTTCTCACTCTGTGACTTGCATTTTCTCCCTTTTAATGGTTTCTTTTGATAAACCAAATTTCTAATTTTAATGGAGTTCAATTACCAATCTTTTTTACGGTTAGTACTTTCTGTAGCTAGTTTAAAAATTCTTTTTCTACCCCCAAAATGATAGATATTATATTATTTCTAGAAGCATTATTTATTTAACAGTCAAATATATCTCAATCTACCTGGAACTGGTTTTGTGTACAATGTGATGTAAATAGGTTTGTTTTCCTATGCAGATATACAGTTACTCAGCATTTTTCCCTACTGTATTGCAGAGACATCTTTGCTTACTCAAGTCAGTTTATGTGCTATTTATTACATCCTATTAGTCTATTTGCTTATCCTTGAGTTAATACACCTGTTTTAACAAGTGAGACTTTGCTAGAAGCTTTGATGACAATTGGGAATTGTATCTTCCAACAATGTTCTTTTCCTAAAAATTGTCCTTATTCTTAGTTATCTCATTTCTATATGAGTTGAAATAGGCTCATCAATTATACAGTGCTGATATTTTTATTGAGATTGCATTGAATCTATAGTATTATTTCAGAAGTAGTGACAAGTGTACAAAAGAGTCTTCTCCATTGATTAATTTTTCTTAATTTATCTAATTAATATTCTTTGTTGTAGAAGTCTTAAGCGAGTTTCTTAGTTTACTTTTTTGATCAATAATACCTCTTTTTAAATTATACTTTAAGTTTTAGGGTACATGTGCACAACGTGCAGGTTAGTTACATATGTATACATGTGCCATGTTGGTGTGCTGCACCCAATAACTCGATAATATCTTTTTAAAATTGTATTTCTTAGTTATTGTTTGTAAGAAAAAAACTTTTTTACTTCAACATTTAATACATTGACCTTTCTAAAGTCATATATTGACTCTGTCTAATATTCCTTTGAATTTCATATATACTAAAATTTTCTGTGAATAATTACAGTGTTATGTCTTCCTTTGCAATAGCTATACCATTTATTTATTTTTCTTTCATCAATAAACTCTCTCCAATAAAATATTGAATAGAAACGATGTTAGAAATCTTCTCTATCTCATTCCTGGATTCACAGGGAAATTTTACAATATATCACCATTAAATAGGATGTTAGCTGTAAGATTTTGGTAGATACCCATATCATATTAAGTAAACTCTCTTCTGTTTTTAGTCTGCTTGATATTTTTTAAAATTTTAAATAGTTGGTGAATTTTAACAATTGTTTTTGCATTTATTAGTATAATCATATGATGATTTTCCTTCCATACTATGTTAATGTAGATAATTACATTGATAAATTTTTAAATGCTTATATAGTTTTGCTCTGTGTCCCCACCTAAATTTCATCTGGAATTGTAATCCCCATAATCCCTAAATGTCAGGGGAAAAATTTGGTTTGAAGTGATTGGATCATGAGAGCGGTTTCTCCCATGTTGTTGATAGTGAGTGAATTCTCACAAGATCTGATGGTTTTATAAATGGCAGTTTTTCCTGTAGTCACGCACTTCCTGCCACCCTGTGAAGAAGGTACTTCTTTCTCCTTCTCATTCCACCATGATTATAAGTTTTCTGAGGCCTCCCCAGGTATGCAGGACTGTGAGTCAATTAAACCTCCTTTGTTTATAAATTACCAAATCTTGGGTATTTCCTTGCAGCAATGTGAAAACAAACTAATACAAATGCTGAAACTATTTTGAATTTGTAGATTAAGTCAAATTTGTAATGATATCTTTTTTAATATATGCCTGAAATAAATTCTTATTTAAAAAATTTGTATCTCTTTGTTTTTGAGATTATCCTATTCCCTCTTTATTTCTGGAACTCCAATATACCTGAATATTAGACTTTGTTCCATATACCTTATAGCTCTTATAACTTTTTCTGCATTTTCAATTATTTTTTCTTTGTGAACTTCAATTTGGTATTTTCTACTAAACTATCTTTTGCTTCCCTAATTCTTTTTTCTGCTTTGTTTAGTGTGCTATTAATGTTCACTGACTTTTAATTTTATTAATTTATTTTTTCAGTTTTAGAGTATTTGTTTGATTATCTTTGGTGGATTTCAAATCTCTATCTTTCTGTATTTTTGACTATATGAATTAACATTATTTTTAAATCTGTTTTCTTAATGATCTGTTTCCATTTTCTATTTTTTTCCCTAGATTTTCAATTGTTGCATTGTGCTATTTGATTACTATGATCTCAATGTTTGTGTTCTCCCAAAATTTCTGTTAAAATTGAATCATCAATTTGATGTTGTTAGTAGGTGGGGTCATTAGGGGGTGATTAGGTCATGAGGGTGGAGCCCTCATGAATAAGATGAGTGCTCTTATAAAAGAGGCCCAAGGCAGCTGCTTTACACCTTCCACCATATAAAGACTCAGTGAGAAGACACCATTTATGAGAAATAGGACCACATCAGACACTGAATCTTCCAGGGCCTTAATCTTTATGTCCCAGCCTCCAGAAATGTGAGAAATATATTTCTGTTGCTTATAATCCACCCAATCTGTTGTATTTTTTAATAGCAGCCCAAATAGAACTAGACATTGATAAAACTGATTTGTAATATTATTAAGAACCTTATAATATCAGTAGAGGCTCTTGTATTATTAAGTTTTTCCTAAATAAAATTTTTTCTGGCCAGCTGTTAATAGCATCTTAAACTAATGTGGGATTGAGATGAAATTTACTGATATACTTCATTTTCAAGCCTAGCCCAAAGTAGAAACATAAAGATTTTCTTCACCAACATGATTTTTCAAAGATACAGTTTTCATTTGTGCATAAAAATTTTGTCAGTATAGGACTTGGCAGAGACATATTCAACTGGTTCAAGTGAAGAAACAATGCCTGCTAATTAGGTTAGTTTGAGTGACCATTTATCATTTTCAAATAATTCGACAAAATTTGGTTTAGTATTTCCACAAATATACCACTGAAATTCACCTTTCAGCTCCAAAGTTTTTCCCGAGAGCTCTCCCTCTGTTATGAATCCAGATTTGTTTATGTTTTAAAAGATTTATGTACTCTTTGTCCAAGTTTTTATATATTTAAAAAATTTTCTCAAGTAAACTGATCATTTAATAAAGTAAATCATTTTGTGCCGTTATCCAGACACTTTAGTTTTCATTTCCTCTTTAAGTATTTTTGACACCAGTATTTCTCTATGAATAAATAAGTGTTATATGACAGTTTCAAGATTTTATTTTATACAATAGACAAAACCTCTCATAGAGCCAACCACTCATGGGATAACATAGGTAAAGAAGCCAACACAATTTCTCCTGAACAGAATTTTCTAGATATGAAAACAAAACATTAAATACATCTTGGCATTTTCTTGTTTTAGATAGTACTTTGCAGCAGAGAAACATTGTTCATGAATTTCACCAACATTTACACCTTTTACAAATGCTAGAGTTTGACATTTAATGTTAAAATGAGTTAACTCTTCAATCTAAAAGGACAAACTGTTGTTCTTCCATTTGTTACCCTGAAATGTCTTCAAGCTTCAGGTGCCTTCAATATTTCAGTCTGTCATACTGTTAGACAGTGGGGTCTTCAATTTATCCAGTTATATCTTTACCTACCATTTTTCACTACAATTTTACAAGCTGGCATCATTATGTTCCCATCAACTATTTAACTTTTCCTTTTTTGGTCAATAATTGCTGCTACTAAATAACTTGGTTCTTGAGACTTTTTATTGAATGTGGCTTTTTTTTTTTTACAAAAACTTCATTGAATTTATTGATGATTCCAGTGCCATTTATAGCACCTCTACTTGCTGGGCAAATGTAGTTTATTTAAGTGTATTTTCAAATTTGTTGCAAGTATTCCTTCATTTAGAAATTATTTGCAACAGGATATAACAGCTTGGATTATTAGTTCATGTAAAACTAATTAATAATTAACATTTATTAGTTATTATTAAAGACATTATTAAAGACAAGTTTCATTGTTGTTGTTGTTGCTGTAGTTTTTGTATTTTTCTTGGTTGCTGTGGTGCCAATTACTTTGAAATGACTGAATATCTTAATCATGTATTACCAATCTTATCAAAATATCCATAGAAACATGTCTAAAATCATCCTCTTCCATCTCACACTTCAAGTTAAGGAAACACCATTATGGACGTGCAAAAATGTTTGTAAACAGAAATATGAATAACATAAAAATGGACAATAAATAATTTAAAAAGAAAATAACAAAAAACGTTAAAACTTAACAACTCTTCCAACCTACACTATTCATATTCTGCGGCACTTAACAATAATAGCAAAGTATCAAGAGGACTCCCGATTCATGGAGCATAAAAATTTTGTTTTCAGATGAAGCATTTTCAATGATACATGTGGGACTTGCTCCTGTAATTTAATAGGTGGTGCTTAAGAGAAGGCTTAAAGAGGTAAAAATACATAGAGGGTGACATTATCAGCCTACTGTCCTCCTCTTTCTCAATAGAGCACTGATATGATTTGTCTGTGTCCCCACCCGAATCTAATATTGAATTGTATTTCCTATAATCCCTACGTGTTGTGGGACAGACCCCGTGGGAGGTAATTGAATCATGGAGGCGGTTACCTCCATGGTGTTCTAATAATAGTGAATAATCATGAGATCTGACGATTTTATAAAGGGCTTTTCCCCTTTTGCTTGGCAATTCTCCTTGCTGCTGCCATGTGAAGAAGGACGTGTTTGCTTCCTTTTCCCCCATGATTGTAAGTTTCCTGAGGCCTCCCCAGCCATGCTGAACTGTGAGTCAATTAAACCTCTTCTCTTTACAAATTACACAGTCTCCGGGATTTCTTCATAGCAGCATGATAATGGACTAATACAAGTACTCACTGATTTTTAATGTTCCCCCACCCCCTTACCTGACCCCAATTTGATGTCAAAACCTGAGAACATACACAAAAGGCTCAACCAAATCATTATGGTGTCCTACTGTGCACTGCTATATAGGACTGAAAGATGCTAATAGAATTGCTAGAGGTGTTGTCTATCACTGAACTCTATCACTGTGCACCACACAGTTCAAAATTATTTCCTTTTAGTCTTAAGATCTCTCAGAACACCTAATGGCATCTCAAGATGCCTAAAGAGTCTGTGAAGTACTTGTTGAAAAACCCTGAATCTGGCCAGGCACAGTGGCTCATGCCTATAATCCCAGCACTTTGGGAGGCCAAGGTGGGCGGATCACCTGAAGTTGGGAGTTCAAGACCAACCTGACCAACATGGAGAAACCCTGTCTCTACTAAAAATGCAAAAAATTAGCCGGGCGTGGTGGTGGGCACCTGTAGTCCAAGCTACTTGGGAGGCTGAGGCAGGAGAATTTCTTGAACCTGGGAGGCGGACATTGCAGTGAGTCAAGATCACGCCTTTGCACTCCAGCCTGGGCAACAAGAGTGAAACTCCGTCTCAAAAAAAACAAGAAAAAGAAAAAAAGAAAAACCCTGAATCCATATCTAAACCATAGTAACCTTAACTGTTGTAACAGTGAAGTCATAGTCTTATATTACTGACACGCCTGTCTTAAAAAATGCAGGCAAATTGCCAGGGAAGAAATAAGCAGTCTTTTTTAGTATTGGTCTTGTAAAACCTACGAATGGCAAATTTTTTATAAAGTGTGTGTGTGTGTGTGTGTGTGTGTGTGTGTGTAAAGACACATATTATGGAAATAAGGATGAACACTTTTTCATACATTTTTACATACATGATGTTGACTTATAAGCAGATCACTAAACCCTAGCTAATACTTGATTTCTATTGCAATATGCCAGAGGAAAATTACAAAATCTATAGTAAACAGCTCATAGTGACAGTAATTTTCTTCAAGGCAAAAAGTATGTTTTCCCAAAGGGCATCTATGAGATCCTCAGAGGGCATAAGCAGATTAAAGAGGCCAGATAACTCTATTATTTTCTCCATCACTTTAAACCCATTTGAGAATCATTGTTTTGGCCCTACAACTTTTCATAGTTCTACATGCCCAACTTAGAAAATATGAACTGTTGTATGCACTATGTTGCCTTAATATTGTCAACAACTCAATTTTAGAATCTATTTTTAACTGATTATACTTATTAAGATTGACTTGTTAATTGTGGTAACAAAAATAACTTGAAAAATGCGAAAGAAATAATTATACTTTTAGCTTTTTAAAGGTAAAGTTATTTTTGCCATTATGAGAGGTTTTCATTTTGAAAGAGTTATTATAAAAATATTAGTTCAAATCTTATTATACTGTCAGCATTTTTATTGATGTTCTCAACTTAGCGGGTAATACCTAGCTATGCACACAAGATCTTCTATACTTACATAGCAACTTTTACCTCTACTACCACCTGATAAGCAGCAAAAAGAGGATAAATGGCACTGATAAAGACAGAGGAAAAGGCAAACATATGAATCTTCCAGTTAGTTCTCTGTATGCCAACTTTCTCTGGAGAGGTAAAATTAGATTTAGTTGTTTAGTTGTTAAATGCATTAGTTTCTTTGTGTTACTTAACACAAACTGGGTGGCTTAAAACAACATAAATTTATTCTCTCAAAGCTCTGTAGGCTAAGAAGTCTGAAATCAAAATGTGGGCACCTCTGTACTCCCTGTAAAACCCCTAGTGGGAGAATCCTTTCCTAGCCTTTTCCAGCTTCCGGTGGCTCCAGGTGTTCCCTGGATTATGACCACATCACTCCAATCTCTGTATCCATAGTCATATGACCTCCTCCTCTTCTCTGTATTTGTTTCATTTTGTATTTCTCAGTCTAATATCCCTCTAACTTATAAAGATACACATGATTGCATTTAGGGTCTGACTACATAAACCAGGATAAGCTTCTCTTCTCAAGACCTGTAATTTAATCCCCACGTGCAAACATCATTTACAAAATAAGGTAATAATCTTATTTTGGAGGACACCATCTAGACCATTACAATCTGCCCTCTGTTACTCAAAATTCACATCTGTTCCACATTCACAGTATATTCACCCCAACCCAACTTCCCCGAAATACTCAGCCTATTTAAAGCATTAATGCTAAATCCAAAATCTCATCTAAATATTATTAGTTCAAAGGTGCCAAATTTCATCATATAATTCATCTAAATCAGGTATGGATAGGACTTTGGATATGATCCATCCTCATGCAAAGTTTTTCTATTACATTTGCGGACCTATGAAACCAGAAAAAATTATCTACTTCCAAAAGCCTTATTTATCTACTTCCAAATTGTCTACTTCCAAAATGGTACAACAGTATTAATATAACAGTCACAGCTATTTCCATTTTAAAAATAGAACATGGAATAATAAAGTGGTTATTGATCCCAAGCAAGTTCTAAATCCAACAGGGAAAATTTCATTAGGTTTCAAGGCCTAAGAATCATCCCCTATCACTTGAGGCTCTATTTCTAGGTCTCTGGCTCTGCCCTCCATGCTCCTGGGTGTCCCAGCCTTTATTTCTTTAGCTACAGCTTTATTCTCTAGGCACAAAGCTCTGCTGTTGGAGTAATTCTTCCTCTTTCTTGAAGGATAGCACATGTTTGCTGGTGAGAAGTTCCAACAGTTTTTTTTTTCCCCTACCTATAGAGTCCCCCAAGTCTCATAGTCTTCCTTCATTTTGCCCTATTTCTCTTTCATTCCAAACTATGTTCCTGATGATGTAACACTCTCAGAAACCTTATGGAACTCCTATGAATGTCATAGGAATTCACACCATTAGTTAAGAAGGTCCTGCAGTTGTTCCTAGAAAAACTCACATTTAGTTCTCACTTCCACTGAAATGATTAAATATACCCTTTATTCATATGCCTAATTTCTTTAGTAAAAAATTGCACAGCTACACCCTTAGTCGTGTCTCCCACAGCATGCTTTCCTAATAATTAATCTCCTAAATTTCTTATATTCATTGATATATAAATAGGATAACAATTTGCCAAGTCATTAAGTGCTAGTTCATGTTTGTTTAACAGTCCTGAGAAGTTTTCTCCCACACCAACCAAATCTCTTATTCTCCAACACCATCCGAATGTCCTGCAATTCAATTTCATTCTGACACTAAATACCCGGATTTAGCATCAGAGTCTACACATTTAAGTGCACAGTCCCATGAGACAGCCTTCACTTCAGACGCCAGTCATAAGTATCAGCTCCCTATCCCGAGGTTAATATAAACTTCTGTCCTACTTGGCTACAAAGTTGGAAGTTCCCAAAACCCACCTGTCAGGTTAGATCATTTGCTAGGATTGCTCACACAATTTAGAAAAATGCTATACTTTCCATTATAGTTTATTATAAAGGATACGAATGAACAGCCGGATGAAGAGATACATAGGATAAGATCTGGAAGGGTCCCAAGCTCACAATTCTCTTTTCTATGAAGTTGGGCTGTACCACCCTCTCAGCATGTGGATGTGTTCACCAACTTAGAAGCTCCTAAACCGTTTTGATTAAAGGTTTTTTTCTCTTTTTTTGGTTTGGTTTTTTGTTTTTTATGGTTTCATTATACAGGCATAATTGTGGATATTAGTAATTAACTCATTCTCCATCCCCTCCACCCTTTCCTGAAGGATGAGAGGAGGAGCTAATAGTTCCAAGCTTCTAATTAAAGTTTGGTCTTTCTGGCAATCAGCTCCTATCCTGAAGCTCTCTAGGGACCTGCCAATATTTGCCTTTTTAGAACAAAAGATGTTCTTATCACCTTTATCACTCAGCAAATTACAAGCCTCTTAGGAGCCTTGTACTAGGGATGAAAAACAAATATCTTTTTTATTATACCATAAATTCTTCCAAAACAGGATATTGGGTATAGAGAATCACCTATCTCCACTGTAAAAGTAAATCTTTCTGAGATTTACACATTCTCCAGATGCAAATGTTTCAATGTTGACAATGCAGAAAAAAGATAGAACTAAGTTGATTGTATTGAAATCTCCTGGAAAAGAGCCTCAAGTGTACCATCTGTATGTTAATACGTCACAAGGCACTGCATATTAAAATTATTTACTTCATAGTTCATAGTGCAGATTTCATATTATAATCATTTTATGTAATTGACAGAAATCTCAAAATCTCATCACAACATAATTTTTCTATTAAAATTCTACATTTTGCTACTATGTTATAGTTTAATAAATCAGTGCAAAGCAATGGATTGATTTTTATTAGAATCAATATAAGAAATGTAACTTTATCTGCTCTGACTATATTAATAAGTATTTAGTCACATTTTCTTGCTTCTTAGGACATCCCAATCCCCCAAGTCAGTGTGATTCTCAAACTTTAGCATGCATCGTATTCATCTGGAAGTCTTGTGAAAACATTATGCTTAGCCCTAGAGTTTCTGATTTAATAAATCTGGGGTAAGTCCTAATAGTAATAATTTGCATTTCTGACAAGTTCCAAAGTAATTCTTCTGGTAAAGATTCTAGTCTAGAATCTACACTGAGGATAACTACACTAAGTAACCAGTAAGTACTATTAAAAATTTGGTCTATGGATCACCACAAGCAGAAACACTTGGAGCTTGTTAGAAATGAAAGTGTTGAGTCCCATCCTGGTCTTACCAATAAGAATCTCTGGGCTTTAACAAGTTCTTCATCTGGTTCTTACATACTTTCAAGTTTGAGGAGCACTGACTTACTTTAGACTTATGTAACTAAGATTTATATTTACACTAAGGCATCATCCCCACCCCCTCCCCTACCTTGTTATTACATACTGTGATTGGACACCAGAATAATACTTTCACCAGTTCAAATGTATATCAGATAATTAGAGTTGTTGCTATTTTTTAAATAGATCTATCCAAATAGATAGGGATAGATAGATCTATTTCCTACAATCTTTACAACCTTAAGATGGCAGGGAAAAAAGCTCACAGATTTAGTACATGTTAAATTCCATAGCTACACTGTTCAATAAGGTAGCTACTGCCCACATATATTTACCCTTAAACTGAAATAAAATTAAATGAAAAACTCTGTTCCCTAGTCACAGGAGCCACATTTCAAAAGCTCTACACCAACATGTGGCTAGTGGCTACCATATGTGCATAATCACAGAAAGCTGCATGCACAGCGCTGTTCCCAAAGTGCACCAGGGGTACATATTTTCTTTCTTTTTCAATAGTTCAGGTCATTGCATTCAAAACATATTGACTCTGCTCCCATGGTAACTGCAAGGTATTTCTTGCAATTTTCCTTAGAAAATCTACTAATTATGTCAAAAGAAGTATTTAAATAACATTACAATTGTTTTTCTTTCTGAACATATATATAGTACATTCACAGTTTTGTGCTTGAATGTTATTAAAATGCAACTTGTAACATATCCACTGCTTTTTCCAAAGGGCTCAATCATTAGAGAGAGAATTTTTAACTAATTCCAACTTTCTAGTTTTTATCTACCCCATCCTCCTCTCAGTAGTGTTGTAATCAATAGAAACATGTCTAACTTACTTGAACTTTCCAAGTTTCTCTTCATTCTGCACTGTAATAATAAGCTTTGCTTCTCTGTGCTAGAGTCACTAGAGGTGCAGGAGCAAATCAAACGTTTCTTGTGTTAAAAATAACATTTTTTTTTTTGAAAGGGAGTTTTGCTCTTGTTTCCCAGGCTGGAGTGCAATGGCGTAATCTCAGCTCACAGCAACCTCCACCTCCTGGGTTCAAGTGATTCTCCTGCCTCAGCCTCCCGAGTAGCTGGAATTACAGGCATGCATCACCATGACTGGCTTATTTGTATTGTGAGTAAAGACAGGGTTTCTCCATGTTTGTCAGGCTATTCTCGAACTCCCGACCTCCGGTGATCTGCCTGCCTCCACCTCCAAAGTACTGTGATTACAGGCGTTGAGACACTGTATGCTACCCAAAATAATGTTTTACTTTGACAGAAAGAACCAGAATCCTAGGACTATGATATATGGGGGACATTGTGTAATGAGAATGTCCTTCTGCTTAAGTGCAGCCCAATAAGTACAACTATTTATAGAAATCCAAGAAGTATCTAGACTCTCCACAGTGTCAAAGTTCCTCCCTGGAGGCAAATTTATTATGCAGGGAAGATCAAGATTCCTAAAATGTTGGAATACCACCACCATATTGGAATACCACCACCATGATTCATTATTCTCAGTATTAGAAACCACAAAATTTCTGAAAACCCAAAGTATCAATTTGGTAAGATTGTGGCAAATTCATTTGGTGGTAGAATTTACATTGAACCGATAGAGGAAGGGGTGTATTATTAGATTGTGTATATATATATATACACACACACACACACAGTATGACTAATAAGACAATATGATATATGACATATATGATATATGTGATAATTTATATCATATTGACTATATATAAAATAAGACAATATAATTTTTTTCCACTGAGGCATCATCCCCGCCCCACACCCCCTACCTTGTTATTACATACTGTGACTGGACACCAGAAAAATATTTTCACCAGTTCAAATGTATATCAGATAATTAGAGTTGTTGTTATTTTTTAAATGGTTCTATCCAAATAGATAGATCTATTTCCTACAATCTTCATAGACATATCATATTGTCTTATTAGTGATATAATTTTCCAAAGAAATGCCAATATGTTTGATTATGAGATGTTGCCTCAGACCCTGCTGAGAATAATATGGGCCAACTTTTTCAATGCGATATTGCTTATTTGGGTCTCAAATAAACATATAATTTTTAGAAGGCAAAGATGGCAACATTCATTCATCCAAAAGGGTTAGTATATTATGATTGAGAAAAAAGTATTAAGCAAAGTCATATTTAATGTATTTGAGAAAGTGTCATGAGAGGAGCTCTAAAACTTGGTTTGGTCTTGGCTTTCCAAGTTTAATGACCATACTAAACTCTCAAAAGCCTAAATTCCTCAAGAAATGTAAATATTTTGTAACTTTGGTAGTTTTTGCAATCATCTCTTTCAGTGATTCTATTACCAGGTTATAAACGCTTCATCAGAGCAAATAGTAAGACCTGTTATTATGCCATAACTTGAAATATGATCCAAATTATATGCTGTGTTTTTTAAAAAGTAAAAAACAATAAAGGTATTGAATTTCTGACTTTAAAAGTTTGATTTATAATCCCTGGGTTTCTTTTTTTTGTCCATTTACAAGGGTAAGAAACAAATCTTATTGTCTAATACAGTACATGATAGTATCGTTCAGATAATTTTTTCAGGAAAGCACAAACAGGAATGAGGAAAACCTATTTTAAGATTAATAGTCCATCTTACTATAGGTCCAAAGATTATGCTGTCACAGAATATTTTTACTTCCTATCTCATTTATAAACATTCAAACCTGAATTTACAGAATAGTCTAGAGGCCTCTAACAGCTCCAGTGGGTCAAGAGTCATAACTGTAGAAGGTGGGAAACACGACTTTCCAAGTGGTTGACATTTCAGATAATGGAGGTCATTCTTTCAAGTTATTCTCCCTTAGGATGAGAGATATTACACAAGTGGATGGGGGGAGAACTGATACTATGAAATTGTTTCTTCTGAAAGAGCACACAATTTTTATTTTTGCGTGAATAAATAGCTCATTAAATTGAGTACCAATAATAAGTAATTTTTTTACTGATTTAATTAACATAAAATTTTACAAATATAATGAACAATATAAATGTATATTTTAGGGACAATATTGAAATTTATCCCATTAAAATATGAGGATAACAATGGAAATGTAATTAATAACTTCTAGTAAACATGAAAAATACTTATTAAAATGAAGATGAATGAAATAGAAAATTGATATAAATATCAATTTTATGTAGATAATATGTAGATATATAGATAATAATATAGATATATACATAAAATAATATGTAGATATATAAAGTTATTGTCCTGAGAATTCACTTTTCCCTACAATAAATACATTCAATGTGTTTTAAATTCATCTAATTTTATAATATTTTGAACATAGACACTTAAATGTTAAAAAATAAACCACCAATAGTGACATTAATTACATAAAATGCTATTTTGTAAATTAAAAATTTCCTCTGAGATACTCAAAACATGTTACTGATATCATATGAATTAATTTTCTCTATACACTTTCTTAGTTTCATATTCTAGAGGATAAAATGGTGTTTTCAAGAGTAATTCAGAAGTCTTTTAAGGTAAAAGAAATTTCTTGCTGACATTAAGTAGTAAACATCACACATTTATTTTGAATAAATCTCCTAAACAGTATAAGATTTATTATAGGTTAAAAGACTACTTATTTATAATCTTTTATGTTTATAAAAACAATTTATGACCTATACTAAATGGAATTCAAAGAGAAAGCATTCATTAATGTTAGCTGCTCTTATTTTATTAAGAGTAAAAACAAGTTACTCTCCTCTCACACTATATGACTCTAAATTCCACGTAACTTTTAGAAAGGATTCATGCTTTTGTTCTTCTAATTTAATGGCTTTATTTTACATATATAATGCATATATTCCAAAATGTTGCTTTCTAATTAATATCTAGAATAAATGTTTTGAACACAAAATGTCACACTGTCTTTATGTCAGTTAGTGCTCTATTTGCCATCATTATTGTAAATTTCCACTTCTGGCTGGGTGTGGTGGCTCATGCCTATAATCCCAGCACTTTGGGAGGGCAAGGCAGGTGGATCATTTGAGCCCAGGAATTTGAGACCAGCCTGGGCAACATAGTGAAACCCCATCTCTATTTAAAACAATAAAACAAAAATTTTTTAAAGAAAAAAACAATTTCACTTATGAGTGCCTTAAGTGGATATAAAGTATAGAAACACAATTTTTGGCTCAGTAAATGAAAAAATTAAAGATGCCTGCAAATTTCCCTGGTGTTCTCCTGAGGTAATAAAGTGCTCATCATCGTAAGCTTTAACCTGGAGTTAGACAGCAAACTACTGAAGAAGAAACATAAATTTGGAGCTGCAATTGATTTCAAGGAAGTTATTTTTAAACATCAGTCAGCCTGAAATTAAACTAGTTAAAAATAAAGTTTGCAGTATGCTATCTCCTATAATTCTAATTCATAATGTTTAAAAAGAAACTTGCTATATGTAAGAGGCTTGAGAGAACCTGTTTGCTGCTTCTGCCATTTGAAGATGAATCAAGAAGCCACCATATTTGAAGCAGACAGTGTCTCCTCACCAGACACTGAATCTGCTGGCCCCTTGATCTTGGACTTCCCAACTTCCAGATCAGTGCGCAATACATTTCTGTTGTTTATTAAAAAAATTAATTAATTAAAAAAAATAAACTCGCTATTTTTACAAAGTAATTTCGATTATGCTGATGCAGGTGGTCAAAGAACCACATTTTGTGATCTGCTACTTCAAAGATTATTTAGCTCAAATTTCAATTTGTGAAAGAGTAAATAGAGTACAATGGTTAAGTGAATTTGATGTAAACTACAGTTAATTCTCACCTGGGACTTGAAATAAGTCACTACCATAAATTACTCACTATTCTAATAAATTTAATAATACTTGTAAATATTAATAAATGAAATTATTAAACCAATTGCATTCATATCAGCAATATTAACTTAATGTTGCAGATGGTATCACTTTGCTGAAATTAATACCCACAACATGGGTATCTTGTGGGAACTCTTTTGGTGCACAGTATTTTGCATGTGCTGGTTTTACTACTAGTATTAATAACGTCTAGCCATTATTCAGTGCTTATGATGTTCCAGACACTGTTTAACCACATTTTAACTCATTTAGTATTCATAACAATTCTATGCAGAACGTGTGTATTTCCTCAATTTGTCATTGAGGAAGCTTACACAGGAAAAGGTGAAGTCACTTATCCAAACTCAAGTACAGAAGCCAAGCTCAATATTGTATTTTCTTAACCAATACTGCTCTAATGCCTCAGACACACTATGGTGTGTTGGGTTATAATTCAAACAACCCACTGCTATTATCCAGTTTAACTACTGAAAAACTGTTATTTATACGGAATGTCTTGACCACATTTCATCTTCGCTTGGTGTACATTTGCATGTTAACTGTACCTCAATCCTTATCTTGATAGTACTGGAAACAAAGCACTGCCTATCATTATTGTGAGGTAAAATAAAAGCCTCAGTTTATTAACTAATTTCAGAAACCATAATCTTTTTTATGAAAATTGCTTGCAATTGTACATATAATTTTGGCCTTCATAACTGACAACATAATTTGAGTTCAACAGTGGGTGCAGGAGAATTTCTGTCATTTTGAAACTTGTCTGTATTAACCTAAGGCCAAACAGAAATCGTCTCCCCAACTTTAACAATTAAACACTGGCACTTAGATAATCACTTATGATTAACACACTAATATAAATACAGGCATCGAAATAATAAAAAAGGCTCGGACACCTTGAATTTGTTTATCATGAACAATAAGACAATTTTTTAAGTAGAAGATTTATCTCCAAGAAAACTAATTAAATATCACAAATACATACTCTCTCCCTCTCTCACTCTCCAAATATATAGATATATATGTTCCATATATATGATATGTATCATATATATGAATATGATATATATCATATATATCCAATATATCATATATATGATATATATGTCCATATATATATCTCATATATATATATATGAGGGGAAGGTGGATATATATATCCACATCTATATATATATATATATATATATATATGTGAGAGGGCTGAATAAAAAGATTGCATGGTCCTCTCATATTTAGAAAATATACAGATGTACAGCTGATATATGACTGCACACTTCAAGCCTTTTTTGGATCAAATGGGCTTATAAATTTTTACAACTGAAAAAAAAAACTCATACTGTCTTGTTGCGTTTTTTTTTTAAGAGAATGTAAAGCATAAAGTCTGATGCAATATACAGCTCCCAAGATGTTTGTTAGAAGATTACACTGGATTTATGCTTCAATGCAATACTTCTTTGGAAAATTTGTGTCAGCAGTTTGCCCTTTAAAGCTCTTTTAAATTTCTTAGCAGAGTCTTTTCCCTTGCTGAAGATAGTCCTTGTGTTAGTCCATTTTCACACAGCTATAAAGACCTACTTGAGACTGGGTAATTTATGAAGAAAAGAGGTTTAATTGAATCACAGTTCTGCATGACTGGGGAGGCCTCAAGAAACTTACAATCATGGTAGAAGGCAAAGAGGAAGCAAGGCATGTCTTTCCAAGGCGGCAGGAGAGAAACAGGGTAGGGGGTTGGAGGTGGGGGGGGAGCACCACTTATCAAACAACCAGATCTCGTGAGAACTCTATCTGGAGAACAGCAAGGGGCAAGTCCACCCCCAAGACTCAATCACCTCCCACCAGGACACTCCCACAACCAGTGGAGATTATAATTCGTAGTGAGATTTGTATGGGCACACAGAGCCAAGCCATATCAGTCCTCTTCCAGTTCTCTCCTGTGCTCCAGGGCTTTTCTGAACTCTCATATTGTTGTTCTGCCTAGGGCAGAACCCCTAAATTCTAGGGTTGTGGTTTAGATTATATTGTTTATCACTAACAATAGCTCAATGACTCTAAATAAATTATGAAGAAAATTCCAGTCTTTAACAGGAGGCTACTACTGTTAAAGTTTTTGCTCAAATAATTAAATACCTTACTTTAGAATTTTAAACACATGTGGTGATAAGGTAGGATTGTTTAAGGCATACATTCTAGAATATATATGCTGTCCCCAAATCTTTATTCTAATATCAGGTAGGTTAAATATCTACTCTATCTGCATGTGGGACTAACTGTGCATTCACCTGAACTGCAGTAGCTTTTAAGTAAAGGGTATATTTCATCAGCCTATGTGCATAAGTTATGAATTAGAAAAGGAAAAAGTATTATATCTACTCATAATATTAGTTGAAAAGAACACCTCATCTATAAATATATAGAAAGCAGGGTGGACTAGTATTTTCTAATAAGGCCATTTGTGTACCACATTTTATTCTAGGAATAAGAATAAATGCTATCGGTATTCTGGAGCCAGCTTTCAAACAGAATCACAAAGCTTTGTTAGCTGAATACTGCTGAGAAGGCAAGTATGAAATACACTATGCAAGTATAAAGGTGACTTGTCACTCTTCCAAATAATTTTTAAAAGGCACGTCTGTATGCTGTTTAGAGACTAATGAAAAGTAAATATACAAGCTACTACATACCTAGCTTTTTAATATTTTTCAAAATCTTGTGTACTTAACAAACTTATATTCAAAATAGAGATATGTCATGGGGATATAATTTAATTAGGAGTAAAATGTAGGCACATAAAAATAACACAAGTAGAGCTTAAAAACTGAAACTAAACCAGTTTAAACAACTAGTTATCAGGTTTTACATCATTGAAGTAATTATTTGTGTATTTCTCATTTAAATTTTACAATATTTATACTTGATATCGTCACTAATTTGTGTTTATTAACTTGCTTTTAAGACAAATAAGTTTGAATATCTCTGTCTATTAAAACTAACCTCGCTGTACTTGATGTCAGTATTTATTTCTAATTTTAAAAAGGTTTTTATTCCATGCTCTGTTAAAGCTTTTATGCCATCTTCAAATTTGACAAGAAAGGCATTTGTGTCTACATTAAGCATTCAGTTAATGTCTCAAATATACCTGAAAATCAGTATTTTCAAACCAAATTCATGAGCTTTCTTCAAACCTGGTCCGCTGCTGCAGTGAGTGTTTGAACTTTTGTCTTGCTATCCAAATCAGAAATGTAAGAGTCATCATGTATGTTTTTTTTTTTTCCACTTGCCCCGGCTTAACAAATCTCTCACCAGTTCCTCCTAAACATGTCTTAAAGAAGTTGACTTTCCTTCATTCCGACCGCCAGCACTTACAGTCCAAATTACTCTAGTCTGGGCAAATACTCTAGTTTTCTAACAGGTACCCTTCCTTCATGACACTCTCCAATCAATTATCTAAACTACAGCTGGGGTGATCTTGTGAAATGTAAATCCAATCACATAATTCCCTGCTTAAAATACTTGCGCAAGTTAAAAATTAAACCCAAGGGTTCCTGTCACAACCATTTTCTCCTTCGTTGTCTTAACATTTTTGTGTGTGGTGGGGAGGGGGGTGCTGGGGATGGTGCTCACTGTGATTAGACCACTCTGGGTTTCTGGATTTCCTATGCCTGTGAAACACATCATACTCCCTTATTCTTCCTGGAATCATCTTTTCATCTCCAACCTTCCCCATCTTTTAACTCCCCCAGCCGACTTAATTTCTATTATTCTTCTTTCATATTCTAGCTTCATCAACACTTGCTTTCTGATATCCTTCCTTGATTTCCCAAATGAAGTTAACGACCAATACCTCCTGGCACCGTGTGTCTCTCTTCTTCATTGAAATTTCTACAGTAACAATTTCTTATTTATTTAGTGTGGCTTATTGATTAATTTCTGATTTTTTTTCATCTGATGGTAAGGTTCATGAGCTACTGATTATTCCATGATTATATTCGCTGGACTTATAGCAGTACATTTAATAACATTTGTTATTTGTAGATTGCCGGATAGACAGCATTAAATTCTAAGTACTGGGGTACAACATTAAAAAGTATCATCAATAGAAATTCTACTCAGTATTTCCTAAACTTCGAAATTACCTATTATTAGATCTTTGGACTCCTAATAAACAGTTATCTGAGCAATTCATTCAGGGCTTTTCAAACACTACTTTCTCTAAATGTTATTTGTGCACATACTTAAAAGATCCCACTAGATGGTAAGCTCCTAGAGGAGAGAGATTGTTAGAGATCTTTATCTCTGCTTCCCTCTCAGCCAAGTATTTAACATACAATATTTTGAACATAATGCATACATAAATACATACACATGCACAAACACTAACTTACTAAATAAATAAAAACCATTGGTTGTTTTATGCATATCAAAGCTCTTCTATCAATTTCAAATTTCTCTGTATAACTTTTAGTAACACAGTTGAATCCAGCATATACCCCCTCTTCTATCTCACTCCCTTCACCCCCATCTGTTGCTCATATCAGTGCAGGCCTCATCCATTTGTGCATTCATGGAGATAAGTTGTTGTGCTTCAGTGACATGAGTAATTAGTGCACATTTTTAATTCAGTCTCCAAATGGGTTCATTTGTGTAAGTTTCTCAAAAAGGAAATACTTTTAATTGGTGTTTTCTAAGCATTTCAAATATAAAGTTAAATATATTTAACAATGTTACTCCTGACAATAAGTTCATTGTATGTGACATAGAGTAAGAAGTGGCAGCAATGATGAATCAAATAATAAGATTAAGAAAGACTGGTAAAAACATGGACTTTTATGTACTGTACTAGTAGTTTAGAAGTTAGTATTAAATTGGCTTTCAGAATTCTGCTATTGAAGGTTTTTGTAAGTCATTCATTTTTACATGTTTCAGTTTGAGTTGGACTCTTACATTAAAGCAAAAATCAAATCATTTTTATATCCTGTGCCTCTAGATAAAGTCTTATAGTAATAAAAAAGAAATGGTGCTACAAGACCTTTATTTTTATGTCCAATCTTGTCCATCTTGTTGCTGGACATTTATAAATCAGCATAGGTCTCTTCAGATGACCTTTAGTGGCACTCTTTTAGCTGGTCTCCTCCTGTTATTTTTGCTTCTTCTTTCAACGACCTGAAGTCAACATAATTCCTTTTCTATGTGTGAAGGAATGTACTAAAATCAAGCAAAAATATCCCAACTGTTTGCTCCAAGAAATACCTACTCCTAGAAGATAAGATTATGGACTAGCTAATGGCTCACATATCATGGCTAACAGCTTGCTCATTGATAATTTCATGACACTCCGTCATTGCAATCACCAACCCAAAGGTGTTAGGTCATAAACTCTGTCCAATCAATTCCCTGTTTGTCAAGATACACCTTAAAAATCATATAGCCTAGGCTCTAAAACCCTATAAATATAGCACATCTAAAGTAAGTCTCTGCAAAGTGGAGTTTTACCTTTCTGCACAAATCTAATAAACTCAGTTTTGTTTTATCCACAAGGTTTTCTGGTGGTCTTTTGGGAGATCAACAGTCAGCATTTGTTGGTATTGTTTTTTCTATATTTGCTCTTTAAATATGCCCCTAGTTTCAAATGCTGGCCTTGGCTCTTGGTTATTAAATAAATAAGTTTGAACAAGTTACACTACATCTCTAAGCCTATGTCTTGATGGGCAAAACGGGAATCTCATAGGGTTCTTCTGAGGATAAATGAGGCAGTGTGTAAAGAACATCAGCTAACACACTTCCAAGTATATTAACTCATTTAATTTTTTATATACTTTCATGAGTCATTATTTACATATTAAACATGAGGAAAGTGAGGCACACACAGAAAAGTCAGATGACTTGCCCAAGGTTAGAGATCTTATAATTAGCAACACCAGCATTCAAACCCATACAGTTCAAACAGCAGCATTCAAACACAGAAAGGCAGCCCCACAGTCCATGGCCTGACATACTAAGTCATGTTGTCTTTGCCTTATTAGTTTAGTTCTATTCCCCTCGATGGTGAATAGAGGCTCCCCCATGTGCTCCCATTCCTATTCAAGTTATTCTAGATGCTATTACCATCATTTTTGTTGTATATCAAATGTCAAATACTTTTTGCGAATATTGTTAGTCTCCAGTGACTAAAGATCATTTGGTCCCATTTTTTTCCCCCTAGTCTTGGTCTTACTTAGTCTTTGGGAGGGAAAAATAGCCCAAAGGCATGTCTGGAAAGTTATCTTAAGCCACTTAGGTCTGCCCTGAATTTGGTTTTTTTCTTCCACAAAGATATAGGCTCAGGGAGGGAAAATGATTCTCCATTTTAAGTGACAAGGAAAAACAGGTAATAGGAACATGGTAATAGTAAAAACAGTAGCAATAGCAGTAGGGTTAGCAAGATTAGTAGTTGTTAGAGCATACTAGTAACATTAGGTAGTCCTGTCTCTCACTTATTTTATTAACAAATGTGTATTGATCATTTGCTGTATGTATGGCATTGTGCTGTATCTTAGGGCTCTACCTTTCCTTTTTCTACATTGTTTTTACATTTTAATGGTTCAACTCTCACGTTTTTGATAGAGGCTCAAATCATTATATCAAATCCTCATTCTCTGTAAAGCAAAGCCAAATGCCTATTGACTGAAGAAAGTCTTTTCAAGAATGAGCTAGAGCCTCAAAAAGCACAGAAAAAAAAAATCGATGTATTGTCTTCCCCAAAATCAGCCTTGCTTTGTTATCTATCTGAATGAATTGCATCATCTCTCTTTTAGCAGTTCATCATAAGTCTAAACATTATGGGTCTGTGACTAGTCCAGACCCCAAACGGCAATTTCTGCTGCATGATTTCCCCTCTTCCACAGCTGTACAGTTAATCTCACTTGTCCTGTACATTACCACTGTACCACACAGATTTTTTCCCTGTGTCTGTTGTCTAATCTCCACTCTAATATACAAAGCCTGAAGACAGGTATCGACTTTTACTTTTTTTAAGAAGCTATATATCCTCAAAGGTGAATAAAATGTCCATCCTTATAATCAAGAAATACCAATTCATTGGATGAAGAGTGTTTAGAATCATTGTTAAATCAACTGTAGGAAATAAAAACTTCCAGTGTTATTTGACAGCTTAATAAAAAGAACCTAATTTCTTAATTGTCATAAGTTAAGCTGTTACTAAGGCAAGCTTCCTCACTTAATTTTTTAATTGTTTTATCTGAAAAAGTAATTGTATCTTATAAGAATTTCATGATAATTTAGTAATTAATTATGACAAGGTACATTGTACTTTAAATACAGGTAGATTATCGAATGGTTAGCATGGTCTGTGTGTCTTTACGTGCATTACCTCATTGTACTATTACTAGAATGCCACGATGTAAGTGTTATTACATTATTAAATCATTTTGTTCCAGAGCTGAATAAAAAAAAATTTCAAAAAAGTTCAAGTAAACACTTGAACTCAAATGTTTCTAATTCTAAATCCCAAACTCCGAAACTTGCCTTCTTCTTAACAACAGTTCTTTTAGCTGACATGCATAGCTCATATAAGTCTTTTATCTCTAGCTACTCAAAATGGAATGGAAGTCCACCAAACTTATGTTTTGTTTCAGAAGCATAGTAATTTTATTCTGCTTTAAATCTAGATGGATATGTTACCAGATGAATATATCAACTTTAGAGGACCTTTTTTGTTGAAGAAAAATGACATCACATGGAATTCTGCTGAGTTAAGCAGTGCATTGCTTCCCTTGGAAGACTTGCCACATGGCTGTCAAGACCCACACTTTTCACTTGACTGTGGGCCACTTCTTATGTGCCTATTTTAGTATAAATTATGCTTTTTGAAGAAAGTACAAAGTTCTGCCATATTTATCTATGCCACTGTGGAATCTATAACTTTATTTTTGTGGTAGAAAGTAACAGTCTATTTTTACTAAGGAAAGAAGACATTTAGGTGTTCTCTCTGTTCTTTTTTTCTTTACCCATCTTGGACTCTTTAGAATGTGTCTAAATCTGGAAGATCACCACTCAGAACGTACTAATTTTTTACCATTTTCGAAGTGCACCAAATTGAAGAAAAAGATGCTAGGTGGACTCATGACAAGCTCAAAGAAAAGAGCATATCAAAAGAAATTGATAGCATGAGGTTATGCTTTAAGAAAAAAAAACTGTAGGAAAGAACTTGTCTCTCTTAATACATGTGAAGTCTTGAAATAATTTGGAATGGCAGAAGCGGGACTAGTATAGCATATAAAATACAAGAGCTGAACAGAAGATCTTTAGTTTAGGCACCTCCACCGTTACCGTGTACAATTTTTTAAATAAATCTCTTCCTATTCTCTGGCCAGTCTGTTAAATGAGGCATACAAGGTTATTACTAAGCTCACATTTTCTGTGTTAAGAGAGAAATATCAAGTTAAGCTATTTTACAGTCAATCCTATTAGCATTGTTAGCTGCACCCAATAGGTTAATGAATGGGGCATTGCCTCTGTGAGTGACTAAATACCATTTTATGTTCTTTTCTGAAATTTAAGAAATCAAGAAAAGGCAAAGCAGTGTTTGAAGTGCATTTAAATATGAGCACAAGCCTATAACTAAAGAATAATTAAGAAAACCTAGAAGTTTTTATTATAATAGTTTTAAAAAATATATGCATGTATAAGCAGCAGAGTGTAGAGTACCAACTTTACATTTTGAAATAGAAAAGCATTGTTTTGACGCAGAGGCTCCTGAAGAAGACATATGACTGTTCAGTCACCATTTAGGATGCTTCAGAAGTTAATAAATCTAATTCATTTACTAGTGGTTAGTGAAAAAATCCATGACTTTAAAATTCAAAATCCTAGCTTCAAATCCTAGCTATTTGTGTGGCTCTGGGAAAATTAGTGAATTTTTTGTAAAATTTAAATCCTATTCTTTCCAGTGATAAAGCCTGCTAGATGGTGGTGGATTAGTTTTTTGATGTGCTGTTGGATTCAGCTCATAGTTTCTTGAGATCTTTGCATCTCTGTTCACCAAGAATGTTGGCCTGAAGTTTTCCCGTTTTTTGTTGTGTTTCTGCCAGGTTTTGGTATCAGGATGATGCCAGCCTCATAGAATGCGATAGGGAGGAGTCCCTCCTCTTCAATTTTTGGAATAGTTTCAGTATTATTGATACCAGCTCTTCCTTATGCATCTGTTAGAATTTGGCTGTGAATTCATCTGGTCCTGGGCTTTTTCTGTTAGTAGGCTTTTTATTACTGATTCAATTTCTGAACTCATTATTGGTCTCTTCAGGGATTCAATCTCTTCCTAGTTCAATCTTGAGAATTTGTGTGTTTCCAGGAATTTATTGATTTCTTCTGGGTTTTCTAGCTTGTGTGCAATAGAGGTGTTCACAATAGTCCCTGAGGATTATTATTATTCTTATTTTTATTTCTGTGGAGTCAGTGGGAATGTACCCTAATATAGTTTGGCTCTGTGTCCTCACCCAAATCTCACTTCAGATTGTAATCTCCATAATCCCCATGTGTCAAGGGTGGGGCCAGGTGGAGGTAATTGGATCATGGGGCAGTTTTCCCCATGCTGTTCTCGCAATAGTGAGTTCTAACAAGTTCTGATGATTTTATAAGCATCTGACAATTCCCCTGCTTGCACTCACTTCATCCTGCCCTCTTGTAAAGAAGGTGCCTGCTTCTCCTTTGCCTTCTGCCATGATTGTAAGTTTCCTGAGGCCTCCCCAGCCGTGCAGAACTGTGAGTCAATTAAACCTCTTTCCTTTATAAATTACCTAGTCTTGAGCAGTTTTCTTATAGCAGCATGAAAATGGACTAATACACTCCTTTTATCAAATCTGATTGCATTTATTTGGGTCTTTTCTATCACTTTATTTTTTTAAACTTTTATTATAGGTTTGGGGGTACATGTGAAGGTTCATTTCATAGGTAAACTCATACCAGGAAGTTTTGCTGTACGGATTATTTCATCATCCAGGTAATAAACCCAGTACCCAATAGTTATCTTTTCTGCTCCTCTCCCTCCTTCCACCCTCCAACCTCCACCATCTAGCTTCCATTTATAAGTGAGAACATGAGGTATTTGGTTTTCTGTCCTTGAATTAGTTTGCTGAGGATAATAGCCTCCAGCTCCATCCCTGTTCCCATAAAAGACATGATCTTGTACTTTGTTTTTTTTTGGAGACAGTCTTGCTCTGTCACCCAGGCTGAAGTGTGGTGGCATGACTTCAGCTCACTGCAACCTCTGCCTCCCAAGTTCCAGCGATTCTCCTGCCTCAGCCTCCCCAGTAGCTGGGATTACAGGTGCATGCCACCACCCCTGGCTAATTTTTTGTATTTTAGTACAGATGGGGTATCACCATGTTGCCCAGGCTGATCTTGAACTCCTGAGCTCAGGCAATCCACCCACCTAGGCCTCCCAAAGTGCTGGGATTACAGGCGTGAGCCACTGTGCCTGGCAAATCTTGTACTTTTTTATGGCTGTGTTGTATTCTATGCTGTATATGTACCACATTTTCTTCATCCAATCTGTCACTGATGAGCAATTAGGTTGATTCCATGTCTTTGCTATTGTGAATAGTGCTGCAACAAACATTGGCATGCATGTGTCTTTATAGTAAAATGATTTATATTCTTTCAGGTGTATACCCAGTAATGGGATTGCTGGGGCAAATTTTAGATGTTTTTAAAGCTCTTTGAGGAATCACCATACTGCTTTCCACATGGTAGAACTAATTTATACTCCCACCAACAGCGTAAAAGTGTTTCTTTTTTTCTACAACCTTGCCAGCATCTGTTATTTTTTGACTTTTAATAATAGCTATTCTGACTGGTAAGACGTGGTACCTCATTGTGGTTTTGATTTGCATTTACTAATGATCAATGATACTGAGCTTTTTTTCGTGTGCTTGTTTGGCCACAGGTATGTCTTCTTTTGAAAAGTGTCTGTTCATGTCCTTTGCCCACTTTTTAATGGGGTTGTTTTTCCCCTATAAATTTGTTTAAGTTGTTTATAAATGCTGGATATTAGACCTTTGTCAGATACATAGTTTGCAAATAATTTCTCCCATTCTGTATGTTTTCAGTTTACACTGATGATAGTTTATTTTGCTGTGCAGGAGTGCTTAGGTATAATTAAATCCCACTTATCAATTTTTGCCTCTGTTGTGATTGTTTTTTGTGTCTTTGTCATAAAATCTTTGCTTGTTCCTTTGTCTAGGACAGTTATTGCCTAGGTTGTCTTCCAGGGTTTTTATAGGTTTGGGTTTCAAATTTAAGTCTTTAATCCATCTTGAGTTGATTTTTGTACATGGTGTAAAGAAGGTGTACAGCTTCAGCCTTCTGCATATGGCTGGCCAGTTATCCCAGCAACATTTATTGAATAGGGATACTTTTCCCAGTTGATTGTTTTTGTCAGCTTTGTTGAAGATCAGGTGGTTGTAGGTGTGTGGTCTTATTTTGTGGCTCTCTATTGGCTTCCATTGGTCCATGTGCCTGTATTTGTACCAATACCATTCTGCTTTGGTTACTGTAGCCCTGTAGTATAGTTTGATGTTGGGTAACATGATGCCTCCAGCTTTGCTCTTTTTGCTTAGGATTGCTTTGACTATCCAGTTTCTTCTTTCATTGCATATGAATTTTAAAATAGTTTTTTTTCCTAGTTCTGCAAAGAATGTCATTGGTAGTTTGATAGAAATAGCATTGAATCTGTACATTGCTTTGGGTATTGATATAGTTTGTCTGTGTCCCCATTCAAATCTCATCTTGAATTGTAGTGCCTATAATTCCCACATGATGTGGGAGGGAATTATCTCCTGGTTGGAGATAATTGAATCATGGGGGCAGTTTCCCCAGTACTGTTCTCATGGTAGTGAATAAGTCTCACAAGACCTGATGGTTTTATAAGGGGAAACTCTTTTCACTTGATTCTCATTCTGTCTCTTGTCACCACCATGTAAGAGTGCCTTTTAACTTCTGCCATGATTGTGAGACCTCCCCGGCCACGTGGAACTATAGCTCCATTAAACCTCTTTTTCTTTGTAAATTACCAAGTCTAGACTATGTCTTGATTATCAGCGCATGAAAACTAACTAATACAGTAAATTGTTACCAGAACTGCGGTGCTGCTGAAAAGATACTCGAAAATATGGAAATGACTTTGGAACTGGGTAACTGGCAGAGTTTGGAACAGTTTGGAGGGCTCAGAAGAAGACAGGAAAATGTAGGAAAGTTTGGAACTCCTTAGAGACATGTTAAATGGCTTTGACCAAAATGCTGATAATGATATGAACAACGAAATCCAGGCTGAGATGGTCTCAGATGGAGATAAGGAACTTGTTGGAAACTGTAGCAGAGGGGACTCTTGTTATGTTTTTGCAAAGAGACTGGTGGCATTTTAACTCTGCCCTAGAGATTTGTGGAACTTTGAACTTGACAGAGATGATTTAGGGTATCTGGTGGAATAAGTGTCTAAGCAACAAAACATTCAAGAGGTGACTTGGGTGCTGTTAAAGCATTCAGTTTTAAAAGGGAAACAGAGCATAAAAGTTTGGAAAATTTGCAACCTGACAAAGTGATAGAAATGAAAATCCCATTTTCTGAGGAGAAATTCAAGTCAGCAGTAGAAATTTGCATAAGTAATGAAAAGCCGAAAATTTATCACCAAGTCAATGGAGAAAATGTCTCCAGGGCATGTCAGAGAGCTTTGTGGCAATCCTCTCATCACAGGCCCAGAGGTCTGGGAGGAAAAAATGGTTTGTGGTCTGGGCCCAGGGTTCCTCAGCTTTGTGCAGTCTAGGAACTTGGTGCCCTGTGTCCCAGCTGCTCCAACTGTGACTAAAAGGGGCCAAGGTACAGCTTGGGCAGTGGCTTCAAAGGCTGCAAGCCCCAAGCCGTGGCAGCTTCCATGTGGTGTTGAGCCTGTGGGTACACAAAAGTCAAGAATGGAGGTTGGGTCTCTTGAAGACAGCATATCATTGGGTCTTGCTTTTTATTCATCTTGCCACTGTGTGCCTTTTAAGTGGGGCATTTAGCCTATTTGCATTCAAGGTTAGTATTGATATGTGTGAGTTTGATCCTGTCATTATGTTGTTAACAGGTTATTATGTTGGTTTTTTTGTGGGGTTGTCTTACAGTGACACTAGTCCGTGTGTTTACGTGTGTTTTTGTATTAGCTGATAGCAGTCTTTCCTTTCTATATTTAGTGCTCCATTCATGATCTCTTCTAAGGCACATCAAGTGGTAATGAAATCCCTCAAGATTTGCCCAGGTGAACAGTATCTTATTTCTCCTATGCTTAGGAAGCCTAGTTTGGCTGGATATAAAATTCTTGGTTGAAAACTTTTTTTCTTTAAGAGTGCTGAATATATGCTCTCAATCTCTTCTGGCTTGTAGGGCTTCTGTTGAGAGGTCTTCTGTTAGCCTGATGGTGTTCCTCTTGTAGGTGACCAGCCCTTTCTCTCTAGCTGCCTTTAACATTTTCTTCTTTCATTTGAACCTTGGAAAATCTGACAATTATGTGTCTTGGGGATGATATTCTTGTGTAGAATCTTGCAGGAGTTCTCTGTGTTTCCTGAATTTGACTGTTGACTTCTCTAGCAAGGTTATGGAAGTTTTTATGGACAATATTCTGAAATATGGTTGTTATTTTTTCTTTATTTTTCTGTGATTGTCTTATTTCAGAAAACCAGTCTTCAAGTTCTAAGATTCTTTCCTCAGCTAGGTTTATTCTGTTGTTAGTACTTGTGATTGCACTGTGAAATTCTTGTATTGTGTTATTCAGCTCTGTCAGACCCATAGAGTTCTTTTATATACTGAATATTTTATCCTTCAATTCCTGTATAGCTTTATTGTGATTCTTATATTTCTGGGATTGGGTTTTGCCATCCTCCTGAGCCTCGATGATCTTTGTTTCTATCCATATTCTGAATTCTACTTCATTCATTCCAGCCAGTTTAGCCTACTTAAGAATTCTTGTTGGAGAACTGCTCTGGTCATTTGGAGGACATACAACATTCTGGCCATGTGAGTTAGTGGAGTTGTTATGTTGGTTCTTTCTCATCTTTGTGTGTGGGTACTCCTTTAACAGCATGTATATTGAGTGCAGTCAATAGACATCTTTTCTGGATGCTTTAACTGGGCTGAGGCTTTGTGCAGGATCTTTATCTGGAGCTAACATTCTGTCTCTGTTTTCAGAGAGAGATATGTTGGTGTGATATTTTTGGTGTTGAAGCTTTTGGTGTGATCCAGTAGGTGGCACTTAGGCTTATTGGTCAGTTGGTAGACTCTTGCTCAGTTGTGTGTCTCCTGTATGTTTCCTCACAGTTGCAGCTATGTTCTCTCTCAATGCTTTGAAAGTGTGGGTTCCTCTCCCTGTTGAGTGCTAGCTTAAAACTCCTGGGCTGCCCACTGCAGCTCTGGGGTGATTTCAGTGTTTATGCTCCTTCCCAAACTTGGAGGCAGCAGAGGAAGAGACTACCTTCATTGTAGTCGTGGTGCAGGGTCTTTTGCTTATCTCCTGGGGACTCCATCCCAGAGACATGTGGGTCAGCATTTGCTCAGTGCAGTCATCCCAGGATGGAAGGTTTGTGCTGCAGGCCCAAGGCAGGAATTTCCTGTCTGGTGATGAGCAATTGGGGGTGTGTGCAACCCATGGGAGTCAAACTGGCCTCCTCTCCTTGGGTCAACTGCAGCTTGTTGGAGGTGTGGATAAATCACTTAGGGTTTTTGCTCCTTTGTTAGTCCACTAACAAAGGAGCAACTGTTAGTACAGTTCTGCTATAGAAGATGGGTCAGAGAAGCTTTCAGTTACCTCTGGGGGCTCTGTCCAGGGAGATGTTGAGTTGCTACTGGCTTGATAGCTCTCGTGGTGGCTGGAGGCTCTGGTTGGAAAAACCCACCCAGTGAAGAGGAACAGAATTGGGGACCTGCTTAAAACAGCAGTCTGGCCACATTTTCATAGGGCAGCTGTGCTGTGCTGGGGGACTACTTCCACCCCCCAGTTGTCTTGGACTCTCCAATGTCTGAAAGCTGGAACAGCTAAGTTGCCCAAACAGCAATTATGTCAGTGTGTTCCTCCCTCTATATCTTCATCCCAGGGAGGTTTCAAATCTCTGTTGACTAGAGAACACTGATGGTGGTGGCTGGAGGCTGTGGTTGGTAGATCCTGCCCAGTGAGGAGGAATAGGATTGGGGACCCTCTTCAAAAGGCAATCTGACCACATTTTCATAGAGCAGCTGTGTTGTGCTGGGGGATCCTCTCTTCCCCTGGTTGGCTTGGACTCTCTAAAGCCCAAAGGCTGAAATGGCTAAGTTGCCCACACAGCAAAGATGATGACCAGCCCCTCCCACTGGGAGCTCCATCCCAGGGAGGTGCAATGGTGCTACCAGTGGCTGGCTGGAATTCCAAGCCAGGGGGTCTTATCCTGTGAGGTGCCATGGAAGTTGGGCCTGCAGACTGTCTTCTCAGCCCCCTGGATTCAGCCTCTTTCCTAGAATATGTACTGAGGTCTAACCTCTCACTTTGTCAAAGTTGCAGCTACTTTTGCTGGGAAGCATGGAGAGCCCCAGTCTCTGCATGTGCCTGAGCAGCTGCTCTGCTGAGACTCCACTTAGCTCCACGTAGTATGTGTGGAGTCTGAAGGCCTTTGTGAAGTGGGTTTGTGAAGGGAATCTCCTGACCCAAGGGTTGCAAAGATCCATGGGAGCAGCATAGTTTTGCATATTCACTCACCGCTTCCTTGGCTTTGTATCACTCACAGGTGGCCCATTGTCCTGCCTTGCTTTTCTCCATTATCTCTGGGTCAAGTTGTTTCTTTGATAAATCCAAATGTAAGTACATAGATTTTTCAGTTGAAGATGCTATATTTACTCATTTTTTCCATTCCTTTCCATGAAAGCTACACACACTAGCTACTTCTACTCAACCATCTTGGGCACCTCACTTGTTTATTTATTTATTAGTCTAGCAAGCAGTATATCTGTCCTATAAATTCTTTCAAAAAATAAACTCCTCTATTCACTGATCTTTTGTGTGGTTTTTCACATCTCAATGTCTTTCAGTTCAACTCTAATTTTGGTTATTTCTTGTCTTCTTCTAGCCTGGGGTTGGCTTGCTCTTGTTTCTCTAGTTCCTTTAATTGTGATATTAGATTGTTAAGTTGAGATCTTTCTAACTTTTTTATTTGTACACTTAATGCTATAAATTTCTCTCTTAACAATGCTTTGACTATGTCTCAGAGATTCTGATATGTTGTATCGTTGTTTTCATTAGTTTCAAAAAATTTCTGATTTCTGCCTTAATTTCATTATGTACCTAGAAGTCATTCAGGAGCAGATAGTTTAATTTCCATGTAATTGTATAGTTTTAAGTGACTTGTTTAGGATTGATTTCCATTTTTATTGCACTGTGATCTGAGAGTGTGGTTAGTAAGATTTTGGTTTTTTTGAATTTGCTGAGGATTGTTTTATGCCCAATTGTGTGGTTGATTTTAGAGTATGTGCCATGTACAGATGAGAAGAATGTATATTCTGTTGTTTTTGCATGGAGAGTTCTGTAGTTGCTTATTAGGTCCATTTGGTCAAGTGCAGAGAAAAGGTCCTGAAAATCTTTGGTAGTTTTCAGCCTTGATGATCTGTCTAATACTGTCAATGGGGTGTTAAAGTCTCCCACTATTATGTGTGGGAGTTTAAATTTCTTCATAGTTTTCTAAGAACTTGCTTTATAAATCTGGGTGCTCCTATGTTCAGTGTATGTATATTTAGGATAGTTAGGTCCTCTCATTGACTTGAGCCCTTTACCATTATATAATTCTTTATCTTTTTTGATCTTTGTTTTCTTTTTCTTTCTTCTTCTTCTTCTTTTTTTTTTTTTTTTTTTTTTTTTCTGATATGGAGCCTTGCTCTGTTGCCCAGGCTGGAGTGCAGGGGGGAAATCTCAGGTAACTGCAGCCTCTGTCTCCTAGGTTCAAACATTTCTCCTGCCTCAGCCTCCCGAGTAGCTGGGACTACAGGTGCACCCCACCATGCCTAGCTAATTTTTGTATTTTTAGTAGAGATGGGGTTTTGCCCTGTTGTCCCAGCTGGTCTTGAACTCCTGACCTCAGGTGATCTGCCTGCCTCAGCCTCCCAAAGTGCAGGGATTACAGGCATGAGCCATCACACTCAGCTTAAAGTCTGTGTTTTCTGAAATTAGAATAGCACCCCTGCTGTTTCCTGTTTCCATTTGATTGGTAAATATTTTTTCATCCGTTTACTTTGACTCTAGGGGAGTCATTGCATGTGAGATGGGTCTCCTGAAGACACCATACCATTTTATTCATCAACTTGCCACTCTGTACCTTATAATTGGATTGTTTAGTCCATTTACTTTTAAGGTTAGCATTGATAGGTGTGGATTTCATCCTGTAATTATGCTGTTAGCTGGTTCTTATGCAGACTTGTTTGTGTGGGTGCTTAATAGTGTCACTGGTCTATGTAATTAAGGATGATTTTGTAGTGGCCAGAGATGGTCTTTCTTTTTCATGTTTAGCATTCCCTTCAGGACCTTTCGTAGGGCAGGCCTAGTGGTAACAAATATCCTCAGAATTTGCTTGTGTGAAAAGGATCTTATTTCTCCTTCACTTATGAAGCTTAGTTTGGCTGGATATGAAATCATCAGTTGAAAATTCTTTTCTTTAAGAATACCAAGAATAGGCCCCCAGTACCTTTTGGCTTGTAGGGTTTCTGCTAACAGGTCTGCTGTTAGTTTGATGGTGTTCCCTAAGTATGCTACCTGCCCCATCTCTCTAGCAGCATGTAACATTTTTTCTTTCATTTTGACCTTAGAGAATCTGATGACTATGTGTCTTGGGGATGGTTTTCTTGTGCAGTATTTCACAAGGGTTCTCTGCATTTCCTGAATTTGAAACTTGGCCTTTCTAGAGAGGTTGGGGAAATGTTTATGGATGATATCCTAAAATGTTTTCCAAGTTGCTTGATTTCTTTCCCTCTCTTTCAGGAAGTCCAATGAGCTGAGGATTTGGTCTCTTTACATAATCCCATATTTCTCAGAGGTTTTACTTATTATTCTTTATTGTTTTTTTCTTTATTTTTGTGTGACTGAGTTACTTCAGAGAGTCAGTCTTAAGCTCTGAGATTCTTTTCTCAGCTTGGTCAAATCTGTTGTTAATATGTGAAATTGCATTATGAAATTCTTCTACTGTATTTTTCAGCTCTATAAGATAAGTTTGATTCTTTCTTATAATGGCCATTTCATCTAACACCTCCCATATTGCTTTATTTTAATTCTTAGAGTTCTTGGAATGAGTTTTTGACTATCTCCTGTATGTCGATGATCTTCATTACTATCTACATTCTGTATTCTATTTCTGGCATTTTTAGCCATTTGAGACTGGTTAAGAACCATTGTTGAGGAACTAGTGTGGTGATCTGGTGTTAAGAAGCCACCCTGGGTTTTTGAATTGTCATAGTTCTTGTGCTGATTCTCATTTGTGTGGGCTGATTTTCCTTTAATATCTGAAGTTACTATTCTTTGGATGGATTTTTTCTTTTTTTCTTCTTTGATGCCCTTGAGGGTATAACTGTGGTATAAGGTGGGTTTGATTAACTGGCTTGGATTCTATTTCACTCCTAGGTCTTGGAGGAGCCCCCTCTGATTTCTGTCTCTGTGCCTATTTTGTTGTTGTTGTTGTTTTTGGGTGCTTTGGTCCATGGGGCACCTTCAGGCAAGTGCCTCAGTTGTCAGACAAGCTGAATCCTTCTCAGGTTGGCTGTTCCATGTGCTTCATGAGGAAACACAGATTTGTGCCTGTCCACAGAGTTCAGGGAGAAGCAGGACTGCTGGATTGGAAGCTCTAATGGGCGTGATTTATCTGGCTACAAGAGGCTGGGGTGGGTGGAGAAGTCCATTCTGCCATCCAGGTGTTTGCAGGGCAACAGAAGGCTGTGCCCCTCAGCAAATTCAGGCAGAAGTAGGTCTGCTGGGCTGGAAGCTCTAACAGGCATGGCTTGCCTAGCTGCCAGAAATGGGGGTGGCTGGGGATGCCTGCCTTGCCTTCTGGGTGTTTCTCAGGGCAACAGGAAGCTGCATCCTTTAGCTGAGTTTACACAGAAGCAGGACTGCTCAGCTAGAAGGTCTAGCAGGTGTTGCCTGCCTGGCAGTCAATTACAGGAGTGAATGCGGTCACATGCTCTGCTATCCAGGTGTTTTCTGGGACAACAGGATGCTATGTCCGCAGGCTAACTTTTCACAAAAGTGGGGACCACTGGACTGAAAGCTCTAACATCTATTTCCCACCTGACTACCAGTGACATAGGCAGGTGGGATTGTGAACTCTGCCATCCCAGTGTTGCCCAGAACAACAGGAGACTGTGCCCTCCAGCTGAGTTTACATAGAAACAGCGAGTTTGGCTAGAAGCTCTAGCAAGCGTTGCCCACGTGGCTACCAGTGGTGAGGGTGGGTGGAGTGGCCAGCCAAGTTCAGGCCAAGTGGGACCACTGGGCCAGAAGCTGGCACTGACTCCGGTCTGGCAAGAGGGGATGGGGCAATGTTACTACTCCCAGGCTCCACAACTGCAGCCTCTATTCGGACTATGGCACCGGTCTGCTCTGGGGCCCCAGGCTTGTAGAGGTCCCCTTGGACTCAAGAGGCAAAACATCTGGGTGGCTCTCTGTCTCAGTCTAGAAATGCAGTGGTGAGGTGTGGGAGTTGGGGGCAGAGAGATTCTCCTGTTTCCAGTCTTGCACAGGTTTCTGTTGAGAGCATGAATCCCACTAGTGGCTCTCACTCACTCACCCTTTCCCATGTTGCAAAGGTTCTCCTGGCTCCACACTGAGCCCAGACACACTGATGCCCAGCTTAGATTCTCTCTGCTCTCTGTGGTCCCCTGCTGCTGTGATGTATCCCAATATGGTTTCTCGGATGATTGGCCTGGAGAGTCAGTGTTCCTCTGCAGGCCCTTTTGTTTCCTCTCTGGAAGAGCAATACACAGGATCTGCTTCTGGTTTGCCGTATTGGCCCCTCCCATAAATTCTATCTTTTTCAAACTACATCTTTGTAGTCTTTCAAACTACATCTATGTAATTAAATCCTTCCAGACTTCATCTGTGAAATGGAGATAATGGCTAGGATTTAATAAAATCAAACATTTAGAACTATAACATAAAGCAGAGAAGAATGTCAGTAGAAAATAAATAAGAAACAACACAAGCTTTGGAACCTGACACACTCAGACCAAGTCCTGCCACTGCTACCCACGACATAAACTTACTATTGTTGTGTAACTTCTCTGTGCTTTAGTTTCCACATTTTGAAAATGTGGATGATGATGATGATAACGGTACATATCTCACTGGGTAGTTGAGATAATGCCTATAAATCACTTAGCATGATGGCTGCTACACAGTTAGCACTGGAAAAATTATATTGCTATGATCCATGGCAGGTTCTAGAGTACATGTGTGCATAAGAAACACTCCTACCGTGGAAATATAGTTACTAATCCTTTTGAATGGTTATTTATAGCCACTATTAAATATTAATTGTCAAGTGTTTGCTACACCAAATATCACCAATACGATTCCTTGGAAAGACAAATCTGTGTTTATTGCCTACTCTAGAAAGGGAGAACACCATTGCAAAATATGCTTATTTGCATCTCAGAAAGAAGAGGAAAAAATTGGGATACTTTTTAAGATATTTAAATGTAGTTCAAGACAGGTCATTCAATGAAAGATGGCTTTGTTAAGATTGGGCAAGAATCATGATATAATGATTTAGGGATTGACAGACATAGGAAGATAGAAATTTTTGAGTTGAGCGTTCAGAGTCTTGATGTATAATTGGCATTTGATAATTTCTATTAAATATAGCATGTTTCAAGAAGTTCTTGGAATGTACAATACACTTATTTGCAACTTCCGTTGGGCAACAGTAAAGTTATGTTGATAAAATCAGTGGAATAGTAACATCCTGATAATGTGAACAGTGAGCTGTGTGAATGATTTCAACTCTCAAATTTAGTATCTGGCAGTAAAGAGGTCCTAATTTACTGAGCTATACTTCCCACAACTGCTTTTATCAAGGTATCATTAATTTTTCAAATCTTGATGACATCCTCAGTTTCCTCTGTATTATTATTGAAAAACTTGCCATTTAAAACAATGGGCACACATGTGCTTTTAACCTCCACAATGTACAAAAAATAAATTTGTCAAACTAATATATTTTTTAAAATGAATATTAAATAAAAATGGTCATTTCACTCTTTATGACATTTAAAAATGGATTAAATCATATCAATTTTTTTCATCTACATTCTCATAATTACTCTTCACCTCGTTGGGGTCCCTATTTACAAATAATCTTCAAGTAGAGTCCTGTTCTGCCTCTTCTTGATTTTCTAAACTTCAGAACTAACTGCCATTTAGATACCCACAGAAGCAATAGCCTGCTCATCCATCTATTAGGTTCAGCTGTGAATGTTATAATCAAAGAGGTGTTTATAAAATAATAAAAACACAAAGCTGGTATTTTCTTTTCCATTTTGAAATATACAGGCCATGTCCATTATTGAGTCTACAAAACCAAACATATTTTCTTGCAGATTTTAAATAAATTTATTGCAACCTATTTGACATGTATTAAATTCTGGACAAGGGCAGACGTTTTCCTGGAATTAAAATGATATGGGAATCTGGACAAGTTCATGTAGACTCACTTTTCTCAGCTTCTCCCAGCAAAATATAACTAAAAACCTGAGAGATAACACAAAAGGGGGCTTGAGAGCTTGAAAAGTTGGTAAGAGGAAGGTGAGTTGATTTAGTACCACGGAACTAGAGAAACAGTATAGCAGCAAAGTGTCCTGCATGTTACCCAACAGAAGAAAGTGACCCAATCCCAGTGTTTCCAAAACCAGAACCTACCAATAGAAGGAAGACTACATAGGCTTGTTCCTCCCCGAATCTAAAATAAAAGTGGAAGTTATTTTAATAAATAAAATTTAAAAAATAAAATAACAATTACTCCAAATAAAAAATTTAAAAAGTACTTAGGTATATACTTAATACAAATATATATAGCATCCATATGCCGCTTATAAAACACCAGTAAGTCAAAGAAGACCTAAACTAGGTGAAAGATATATTGCATTCATGCATTGGAATATTCTTCATGGCAAAAGTATTAGTTCACTCAAAATTGAGCTATTGATTTTCTTTTAAGATTCCAGCAAGGTTTTTAGTAAATACAAGCAAACTTAGTCCAAAAAATAAAATGGAAAGACAGCCAGGCATGGTGACTCACGCCTGTAATCCTAGCACTTTGGGAGGCCTAGACGGGTGGATTACCTGAAGTCAGGAGTTCAAGACCAACCTGGCCAATGTAATGAAACCCTATCTCTACTAAAAAAAATACAAAAAATTAGCTGGGAGCAGTGGAACGCAGCAATCTCGGCTACTCATGAGGGTGAGGCAGGAGAATCACTTGAACCTGGGAGGCAGAGGTGGCAGTGAGCCAAGGTCACGACACTGCACTCCAGCCTGGGCAACAGAGCGAGACTTCATCTCAAAAAAAAAAAAAAAGAAAAAGAAAAGAAAGGAAAGGCACAGAACTTACAAAAGCTAAAAATAATTTTGACAAGCATAAAGTGAGAAAAAGCACTCTACCTGATACTGTGTTTTACTATATAGCTATGGTAGTTAAGACAGCATGTTATTGGAGGAGGTATAAACAGACTGGAATAGAATATAGAACTTAGAAGTTAGACCCACACAAATACTCTCAACTAATTTTTGACAAAGGTCTAAAAAACAAACAGAGAAATCTGATTCAATTTAATTCAACATCATTTCAACACGTAGTATTGGAACAACTGGACATCCATGGGCAAAAAATAAAATAACCCCCGACATAAATCTTAAGCCTTTTTATAATAATTAATTCGAAAATATAACAAAGACAAATGTAAAATGGAAAAGTATAAAACTATTAGAAATAAACATTAGGGAAAATATTTGAGATCTAGAACTGGCAAACAGTTCTTGATCTTAAGGCATGATTGATAAAAGAAAAAATTAGTAACTTGAGACTCCATCCAAATGAAAAATAGTTTTCTTGGTGATAGACCCTGTTAAGCAGATGAAATAACAAGCAAGAGATTGGAAAACAATATTTGCAAACCACATATCTGGCAAAGAATAGGTAAGTAGCATATATAAAGAACTCTGAAAACTAAAATAAAAAATAGATATTTCACTGAAGGGGCTGTACAGTTGGCACATAAGGAGATAAACAGAGGTATGACATCCTTAGCCATTAGGAAAATGCAAATTGAAACCATAATTAAATATCATTACATACCTAACAGAATGACTAAAAAAATAAATAGTGACAATTCCAAATGTGTGAGGATAAAGGGAAACTAAATTACTCATACATTGCTGATGGGAATGTTAAATGTTACAACCACTATAGAAAACAAGTTTGCAGTTTCTTGTATAACTCAAGTGCAAATAGCATATGACCCAGATATTTTAATCTTGGTGATTTATCCCAGAGAAATGAAAACTTATGTTGACACAAAAACATGCATATGACTGTATATAGTGGCTTTATTTGTAATAGCCAAAAACTATAAACAGTATAGATGTTCTTCACTGACTAATGGTTAAACAAACTGTCATAATATATATCATATTAGTACTAGTTAGCATTAAAAAGGAACAAATTATTGATATACATGACAACTTAGATGATTATCCAGACAATAATACTGAGTGGAAAATCTGATTCTAAAAGGTTACATACTTTATGATTCTATTTATACAATATTTTGAAATCATGATATTTTAGAAATGGGTAATAGGTTAGTGGCTGCCCAGGGGTTAGGGACAAGGGTGGGTTGGAGAGGTTTATGTGGTTTTAAATAGCAACAGAAAGGATCCTTGTGGTTTTGGAATTGTTCCATATCTTGACTGTGCTAGAGGGTACCAAAACTTACACATGAGACAAAATTGTTTAGAACTAAACACTCGTACATACACACACACACACACACATAGACACAAATGAATACAAAACTAGAAATGTGAATAAGTTCAGTAGATTTTATCAATGTCAACATCCTTGTTGTGAAGCTGTACTAGAGTTTTTTGTAATTGTTACTGTGTGAAACTGGGTAAAGTTTACACTGGATAGGTCTATAATGCTACTTATAATTGCAAATGAATGTTGAATGATCCAATAAGAATATAAATTTTGGCTGGGCACGGTGGCTCATGCCTGTAATCCCAGCACTTTGGGAGGCTGAGGCAGGTGGATCACTTGAGGTCAGGAGTTCAAGACCATCCTGGCCAACATGGTGAAACCCCGTCTCTACTAAAAATACAAGAATTAGCCGGGCATGGTGGTGTGCACCTGTAATCCCAGCTACTCAGGAGGCTGAGGCAGGAGAATCACTTGAACCCAGGAGGTGAAGGTTGAGGTGAGCCAAAATTGCACCACTGCACTCCAGTCTGGGCAACAGAGGGAGATTCTATCTCAAAAAAGTAAATAAATAAATTGAAAACTGATATGGACCTTGAGTTTATTCTCAATAATTCAACTTACTATTTCTAGAGATAGATGAAACTCCTTACCTTCAATGAACTGTATCAAGAAGCCAACATTTCTTCTACATATTTTCTCTCTATTTCTCTTCCTTTCCATATCTCCTTGTCCTCCCTCTCTTCCTATTTGTCCTAGACTTAGTTGGCACTGTGCATTCCTTTATTGCCATACACCAAATGCCCCAATCACATAATATCGTGGTGTATGCAGGGATTTGTTGCCATCCTGGAAAGCTTTATGAAGGAGAATTGAAAAAAAAAAGTCTAAGATTTTGAAAGCCAAAACCATGAGGAATAGATACTACAGGAATAGGCACAAGCATCGACATTTGCAATAAATTTGAAAGTGTGCTTTCATTGAATGACAAATATTTATAATAAATAGAGTATAGGGTGGTTACTTGTTCACTGTGGGGTTAAAGTAGACTTGACAATGTGGAAAGGTAGAAGAAGATAGAAAAGAACTTTGACAGTATGTATTACTAAGGACATGCCCTTAATTACATACTCCAAGGTAATTCATCATTAAATTTTTAACTGAGATGTATTTGAGAGATATTTAGGAGATGGAATCTCAATAACTTGTCGAAATGTTGAAATGAGAGGTAAATCAATGAGAGAAGTCTTAGAAGATTCTCAAGGTTTTGGTCTGAATATTAGAAATCTCATATTGCCATTTTCTGAGAAGAGAATAGGCAGAAGATTCATATTATGGGAGAAGAATTTTAAAGAGATATTTAATCTCTTTCAATGATATAATCTGTATGTTCAATGACATTTCTGAATTTTAAAATTATCATTTAATGAAGTACCATTCAGAAATTTGTAACTGAAATTTCTAGGAAATTATGAACAGAGTATTGGTATTCAATTTAACTCCTTCAAAATCAAAATTGTATTTTTGCTTTACAATTCTATTATAATGAAAATAATGTCATATATGTCAAATAGTTATAGTAGTGTAGAGAAATATATTTGAAGCTAAAATTTAGTCTCAAATGAGTGTACAAATATGCTATGTAAAATTTTAATATATACAAAGTAATTTTCAGAAAATTTTCTAAATTATAAAAACAATTAGCTGTTAACTTTATCTTCTACGGGTATTTCTCTCTGCTTATCTATGTTTCAACTTTCAACAAAGTGACTACCAATAATTCCCACTGTTGTCAGATTCAAAATAGTTATTCCTTTTGGTATATTGTATATAGTAAGCTCACTCCCCTCTGGCTTTTAACTTTATTTCTTTTGTCCCTGGGGTAATAGTTTATCTCGTTTCTGCTAGTTCAGCTGAAATAATCATTTTTCTCCTAGTAGGCTTTTGTGACTTTGCCAAACAACATAAACTTTTAGGAGGTTTCAGTATAAAGAACAGATCAAGATATAAACTGTGGTTAATCAAGTAATTAGATAAGAAATAATACTTATAATACAATGTGGTAAGGAGACATGCCAAGCGGACTGTGACTAAATAAATATACCTACTATTTTGGATTATACTTAGTTACTTTACGGCAATGTTTTTATTTTACTCTCAATCTATAGAGTGATTTCTGTTTCTTAGGAGGTACTTAATATACACATTTATAGAAGTTAAAAATGAATTCTTCATTTTAAATGTTTTTGTTCTGTGTTGCCATATGTCACTCTTTATCCCTGACTTTATTTTTCAGTATTGTTCTCACCAGTTTATCAGAATACTCCTCCTTTTCCATCTTCATGAGTTTCCGATTTATTGTACAAGGGACTTATAAACCTCAAAACATGAGCTACTTGACACTTTAGCCCAAACGATATTGTTAAACACATACCTCCAAAAGAATTAGACAAAGAGAAAGGTGAAGAAAATCAGGGAAAAGAAAGACAAAGGAAATTTGTAAAAAGAAAAATAAGAAATGAAAAAAGGAAAGGATGGGAAAGGAGAAAGGGGAGGAGAGTCCATGAAGAAGCATATTCAGAGACTGAATCAAGAAAAATAGTAACCACCAACAACTGACTCAGAGGTCAATTTTGTGGTACCTGTTTAGCAAATTACTCCTGAGATACATTAAAGAAGTAATGATAAGTAATGATAATAGTCAGAAAAACACTGAGGGAATGTCATTTATTTTTTTAAAAATCTTTTAAATTCTTAGCATTACAGAAAAAGTCCTAAACTTTGAGTCACAAGCTTACTATTAATGACAGTTTCTATCTAGAGACATAAGAAATAAATCAGAAGAGTTAGAAAAATGTTCCCTTGATCTAAAATAAGTAGATTGTGACATTATCACAATCATAATAGCATTGTCTCCATGTATTTGGAGTAGGTTTGAACAGATGGCTCTGCTTTGCCTAACACTGAAATCCACACAACAGTCTTCCAAAATGTCCTTACCATCATCACCACTTTGACCTTACTTCTATATTCTCTCAAGCATACAGCCAAGCGAAGGCTCTGCTCCAGTTCAAAGAGCCCAGACTGGTATTGGCAATGACCAGTGCTCACACCCTTGAACCTCCATGCCCTGACAGCAATCCTCTACCCACTAGGTTTATTGTGATGGATATGTGTTTTTTTTTTTTTTTGGAGACAGAGTCTCGCTCTGTTGCCCAGGCTGGAGTGTAGTGGTGTGATCTCAGCTCACTGCAAGCTCCGCCTCCCGGGTTCATGCCATTCTCCTGCCTCAGCCTCCCGAGTAGCTGGGACTACAGATGCGTGCCACCATGCCCAGCTAATTTTCTGTATTTTTAGTAGAGACGGGGTTTCACCGTGTTAGCCAGGATGGTCTCTCTCTCCTGACCTCGTGATCTGCGCACCTCGGCCTCCCAAAGTGCTGGGATTACAGGCGTGAGCCACCGCCCCCGGCCTATCTTGAAGGATTCTTAAGAACAACTGCACCTACCATGTCTCACAACTCCGTTATTATTGGTCACCACTCAAGATGTGAGCCCTTGTACTCTCATCCTGATACTAATGTCCAATTTTCTCTTCCCTTTGAATTCTTTTTAGTATACCTTCTAGGAATCCCCATTTTCCAACTTAAAAAGCCAAAACAAAAATCTCCCTGCTGAGATTAATACTTGCTCAGAACCCCGAGAGATGGAAACTACTTATTTCCCCTTACTAGAGTTCTCAAGATTAATGTTCTTCCATGTGCCAACTGCTACATACTAAGCATTCCACATGTACCCTCATGATTAAGTTTCCTACTTTGAAGATTATGCCTCATTCTATCTCTTTTTCTAATCGTAGTTTACTGACCTGTTTCCTATCCCTTGTACTGTGAAAATGTGTCATCTTGTTTATGGCACGTAGTTCTTTCTAACCCAAACCTGCCTACCACTGAAGATGTTTTCACTGGGCATGGAGGTTAGCCAAACAACTAACTGTGTTTCTGGACCTCACAGGAACTCCTTGACCACTTTTCCATTTTTCCCCATCAAAATTCTCCTGTTTTTCTTTCCTTTACTGTCCAGTTAGATTCTGCAGTCCATTACTTATTCTCTTGACAGTATTCGTGATTTCATTTTCTTTTGCCCACCCTTCCTGGAAAATTCTACTTGTTGACCTTTCTGCCTGTATCAAGGCTGCTGAGTACTCCTGGAAAAATTTTGACCAACACCATAAATTTCTCCAACTTCAACTAAGCAACCAATGCAGAGAAACACTGTTCCCAAGAGTTTATTTCTGCATATCATTTATTTCAAACTTTTTCATTAGCTTTTCCTCCTCCTACAAAGAGAATATAGAAGCATGTGATTTCCTGACATGACCTACAAATTTAACTGGATAAGCATATATGTTTCCACATATTTATCATTTCTACTGCTCTTTCTTTCTTCCTGTAGATCTTCGTTTCCATTTGTTGGCATTTCCCTTCAGCCTACAGATCATCATTATCATTTCTTGAAGTGCAAGGTCCTTCATAACTAATATAATTTTTACTTACCTAAAATTGTTGTTATTTGGCCTTCAGGTCTTGGAAGACTTTTTTGGTTACCAGATTCTTGGTTGATAGGGTTTTCTTATTTATTTTTAAATGTATTTAGGCACTTTAAAAATGTGCTTTCTTTGTAATGGGATTTAGGACATGATACCCCCAAATATGGAACCATTGTATTTAAGAAAACCCTAGAAGCAGGAAGGTCACTCTCACTTTCCTCCTGCCTTTCTACCATGCAGCATGTTATAAAGCTCTCACTGCAGTGGTACCCACCCTCTATGCAAAGGAAAGGAATGTCTTTATTTCAGAAGACACAGGGACATAGAGAAGAATATGAACAAATAGGCTTTTCTAAGTGTTCCCCAGTTTATTACTATTAGTTTACATTCTCTTTCTCCAACCATACTTCTCCACAACTATCCACTTCTTTATAAAAGTTAGCATAAAATACACAGATTTTTCTGTTTCTTTAGGTCTTAATTTCCTTATAAAGTGTGTCTCAAGTCAAGTAAACTTATATTAAATAAATGTATAATCTTTGTTCTTGTTAATCTTGTTTTGTTGTTATAGGGATCTCAGCCATGAACCTAGTGATGAGGGAGAAACAAAATTTTTCCTCCTCTACACTTGTCATCATTCCTTTATTGCTTCTGATGAGAAGTCAGCCATTGTGTCTATGGCTTCTTTCACATTTAATATGTATTTTATTTTTTTCTATCTGCTTCCAAGATTTTTATTCTCTTGGTTTTTCTGCAATATTACCATTCTTTTCTTCTATACTTGGTACTATATTTGATATGGTGTAAAGAATTTAGGTTTATTTATCTTCCTCTGAAGAGTATTAATATCTCTTCAAACAGATGGTTAATTTAACTAGACTAAAATTCCAAACTTGTTTCTCCTGTCATTCTTTCAGGCCTCCCACATTTGATTTTGCTAGTGTTCTTGGCATCTTGACCACACATGTGCTGTTCTGGGGCCAGCCAAGGATTTAGGTAAAGTTAGAATTGAAATTTTGTGGGATATATATTGGGTGTCTCTTTCTCTCTATGCCCACCCTCCCCCTGCCCTACCAAACACCACATTCCAGACACTGTAGTGGTGTACTTCATCCTCTTATCCATGGAGCTGTGTGTCTCTTTTTCAGTTGTAGCAACTCTGCAGCCAGTGGACTCACAGTGACTTCAGTGGCAAGCCATATAAACATTAATTTCACCCCACACAGTTCTGTTCTTTAAAGAGTCAACTATTCTCTAGTTTTGGCCTGATTTTGGTTTCTCTAGTGCTTTCAAACTGTTGCTTTGAAAAATGCTTTTTCAGATTTAATAATTGCTATCTGCAGTAAAGTTACTTTGACAGAAGCTATTCTGCCATTTCCAGAAGTAAAATTTTGACATTTAGCTTTAGTTCTCTCTATTCTCTGTATCCACCACACTTTTTCTCACGTTCCTAATTTCATTGTTTTATTGTTTACATTACAGACAACATCTTCTCCATACCTTTGCTTTGTGTCTCTGCATTATTCTGCTTTGTAGGTATCCAAGATAAGTCTTAGAGTTGTAGTTTCTTTCATCTCCTCCTTTATCATACTGAATTCTGTATAAACCCGTTAAAATTGTAAGATTTCTGTTATAAACAGACATAACCTAACCTATCCTTTGTTATCTGTAGGCAAGGAGGAATCTCATGATGCTCTTATAGAAAAGATAAAGTTTTTCCATAGTCAGAAACAGAAGTGATGTTAACTTAGTAAATATTAAAAATGCTGACAATATATATTTGAAACATGTCAACATATTTCACCAGGTAAATATCTGGGATATATAAATGGTTTCACCATATTTCTTCAGAGAAGTAGAGCATTAGAGCCTTTTTGGCTTATCCAAGTGCAGTAATGCTTACAACGAATTTATCACAACCAGTTACAGATTTTTTTTCTTTGCTCTCACTGATTCACTTGACTAGTAAAAACTAAAACAAATAAACCAAAATCTCTGCTCCTTTTTAGTTGAGACAGAGGCTGATTTTCCATCCAAAATGAGGGTGAATTATATACTTTTCCTCTCAGCCATATAGATGATCCATAATCTATTTCCGTAATGTTTGAATTTGTTTTCATAGTCCACCTATTGCTGGTTTTGATTTCCTACCTTTAATTATCTTTCAAGGCAAGATTTTTCAGACTTGTTATTTATTTATTTTTTAAAATGATGTTTGTCCCTACTCACTGTTCTCTGGATGATATTAGTTTCCCATTCAAACTCAGAGTTGGAGTACAGGTTGAAGTTTCTCACACTTGCTCAGTTTGCCTACAAATTATGATCTAATTTAGCTCCCCAGGTTTAAGATTATTCCATAATTTTATTGTCTGCATTTTGGTCAATTTAAGCATAAGCTTCTCTAGTTAAGTAACCAAGGTCTTCAACATGAAACATTAATTATCAGGACTATACCTATCCCAACCCTGGTCTTAATGTTAAATGAACAACTTTTAAAATCCACCACCAAAACCATGATTTTCATTTCCTAATTTCTTATCCATATTCTGTGGGCATTTTGAATCACAAATGGATGTAGAGATGTGCTAGGAAAGGATGAAGTGCAGATAACACAGGTACCTGAATCAGTGCCCTTAGAAACCAATGCCTTTGGAGTATAACTTTCTGATTTTATATACCTCACAACTCTGAATTCAGGGGAATATGATAGATGAAAATGAAATATATTGTGGCCGTCTTTTGATTAGCATATTTGCTCTGTTTTAAGCATCAACATTTATACCTAACAAAACTATTTTTAACAATTCATCTTTTGTCTGATAGATGTTAAAACAATCCCCCATGTGCTAGCACTATAGAGAAGCTTAGTATTATGTATTGTTGTAGTTTTTTTAAAAGAATTGTAATGATATATTGGGAAGAACTATAACTTGAATGATAAGCTTAAAATACTAAATGTATTTGTGTTAAAATATCATCTTCTAGAAATAAAAGTCCTACCCAGAATAGAGAGTAAAATAAGGCATTTAAAATGTCATATTACACACAGACATCACAGACATATGCAGTCCTGATATTCAACTATAAAACAGAAACCAGATTATCCAAATGTATGTTGTTTTCTCAATAAGAAACGTCTTACTCAAGTATCAGCCCACTGCTTCAAAAAGTCAATCAAAACTAAACTACAAGGAAAGTAGAATTTTAAAATGCCAAATGAAGATTTTAAAATGTAACATGAGATATGTTGGAAGAATGTTGGGATGAGAAAAGAAAAATAAAATTTAGTTAGAAGTAGAAGACTTCCTAAGCCAGTCTCCTTATTTCCACAGTTTGCATTAAGTATTTTCCATAATATTTGAAGTCTGAAAGAGAATATCCTCACAGATCATGATGTTGATTTAAAGCTATACTTTATTCCTAACAGAAATACATACGTGACAGGAATTATAGCTACCAGGAAAATTTATGACGATGTATCAGTCCGTTTTTACACTGTTGATAAAGACTTACCTGAGACTGGGCAAATTACAAAAGAAGCACGTTTACTGGACTTACAGTTCCACGTGGCTGGGGAGGCCTCAAAATCATGGTGGAAGGGGAAAGGCACATCTCACCTGGTGGTGGCAAAAGAGAGAATGAGAGCCAAGCGAAATGGGTTTCCACTTATCAAACCATCAGGTTTCTTGAGACCTATTCACTACCATGAGAACGGTATGGGGGAAACTGCCCATGGGTCCCTCTCATAACACATGGGGATTATGGGAAGACAATTCAAGATGAAATTTGGGTGGGGACACAGAGCTAAACCATATTATTCTGCCCCTGGCCCCTCCCAAATCTCATGTCCTCACATTTCAAAACCAATCATGTCTTCCCAACAGTCCCCCAAAATCTTAACTCATTTCAGCATTAACTCAAAAGTCCACAGTCCAAAGTCTCATCCGAGACAAGGCAAGTCCTTTCTGCCTATAAGCCTGTAAAACCAAAAGCAAGTTAGTTACTTCCTAGATACAATGGGGTACAGGCATTGGGTGGATATAGCCATTTCAAATAGGAGAAATTGGCCAAAACAAAGGGACTAAAAGGCCCCAAGCAAGTCTGAAATCCAGCAGGGCAGTCAAATCTTAAAGCTCTAAAATGGTCTTCTTTAACTTCATGTCAGGTCATGTTGATGCAAGAGGTCAGTTCCTATGGTCTTGGGCAGCTCCACCCCTGTGCTTTGCAGGGAACAGCCTTCCTCCCAGCTGCTTTCACAGGCTGGCATTGAGTGTCTGTGGCTTTTCCAGGAGCATGGTGGAAGCTGTCAGTGGATCTACCATTTTGGGGTGTGGAGGACAGTGGCACTCTTCTCACAGCTCCACTAGGCAGAGCTTCAGTGGGGACCCTGTGTAGGGGTGCCCACCCCACATTTCCCTTCTGCACTGCCCTAGAGAGGTTTTCTGTGAGGGCCCAGCCCCTGCAGAAAAATTTTGCCTGGGCATCCAAGTGTTTCCATACATCTTCTGAAATCTAGGTGGAGGTTCCCAAACCTCAATTCTTGACTTCTTTGCACCCACAGGCTCAACACCACATAGAAGCTGCCAAGGCTTGGGGCCTCCACCCTCTGAAGCAACAGCCTGAGCTATACCTTGGCCCCTTTTAGCTACAGCTGGAGTGGCTGGGACACAGGACACCAAGTTCCTAGACTCTACACAACAGAGGGACCCTGGGCCCAGCCCATAAAATCATTTTTTCCTCCTAAACCTCTGGGCCTATGATGGGAGGGGCTGCTGCAAGGTCTCTGACATGACTTGGAGACATTTTCTCCATTGCCTTGGTGATTAACATTCAGCTTCCCCTGACTTATGCAAATTTCTGCAGCCAGCTTTAATTTCTCCTTAGAAAATGGAATTTTCTTTTGTTTCAAATTGCCAGTCTGCAAATTTTCTGAATTTTTATGCTCTGTTTCCCTTTTAAAACTGAATGCCTTTAACATCACCCAAGTCACCTCTTGAATGTTTTGCTGCTTAGAAATATATTCTGCCAAATACCCTAAATCATCACTCTCAAGTTCAAAGCTCCACAAATCTTTAGGGCAGGGGTAAAATGCTGCCAGTCTCTTTGCTAAAAGATAACCAGAGTCATCTTTGCTCCAGTTCTCAACAAGTTCCTCATCTCTATATGAGACAACTTCAGCCTGGATTTCATTGTTCATATCATTATTAGCATTTTGGTCAAAGCCATTCAGTAAGTCTCTAGGGAGTTCCAAACTTTCCCACATTTTCCTGTCTTCTTCTGAGCCCTTCAAACTGCTCCAACCTCTGCCTGTTACCCAGTTCTAAAGTCACTCTCACATTTTCAGGTATCTTTTCAGCAATGCCCCACTCTACTGGAACCAATTTACTGTATTAGTCCATTTTCATGCTGCTGATAAAGACATACCTGAGACTGAGAAATTTACAAAAGAAAGAGATTTATTGGACTTGCAGTTCCATGTCTCTGGGGTGGCCTCACAATCATTTTGGAAGGTGAAAGGCACATCACATGGTGGTGGCAAGAGAGAGACTGAGAGCCAAGTGAAACGGGTTTCCATTTATCAAACCATCAGATCTTATGAGACTTATTCACTACCACGAGAACAGTATGGGAGAAACCATCCCCATGATTCAGTTATCTCCCACTGAGTTTCTCCCACAACACTTGAGAATTATGGGAGTACAATTTGAGATGAGATTTGGGTGGGGACACAGAGCCAAACCATATCAGATGGTTTGAGTAATTTAATGTGCCCTTTTCTTTGAGGCTTGCGGTGCTTAACCCTGGGTCCGTACATAATACTAAAATTTAGTTTGAGTAAAAGGTATGCCTTCCTAAGTAAAATAATTTTAGGAAAGAGGATTAGACCTGGAAAACCTACAGGAAACACATTCGCAGGCAAATCACTTTCTATAAGTGGAAGTTGAGGAATCAGAAATTGATTATTTTTAAATTACATCCTTGGGTATCCATAAGAAAGTCTTCTGGGAAAGGTAAATTGCTGTCTAATATGAAGACCACAGCTTTAGGAAATAAAGAGCAGACTATTTTCTAATGCTCACTTATTTCTAGAAAGTGGAAGGGAACTTTAGAGAAAAAGATAAACTTCCTTTTTTTTTTCTTTGAAACATGATAGAGTTTATGTTTCTTCAGATGGTTTGATGTCTGCATATTAATACCATTGCTCATTCTTCGTTTGCATCTGAAGACTGAACTGAAACAAGTTAAAAATACAAGAATGGGGCTGGGCTTGGTGGTTCATGCCTGTAATCCAGCATCTTGGGAGGCTGAGGTGGGCGGATCACCTGAGGTCAGGAGTTCAAGAACAGCCTGGCTAACATGGTGAATCCCCGTTTCTACTAAAAATACAAAACAGTAGCCAGGCATGATGGTGCACGCCTGTAATCCCAGCTACTCGGGAGGCTGAGGCAGGAGAATTGCTTGAACCCAGGAGGCAGAGGTTGCAGTGAGCCATGATCTTGCCATTGCTCTCCAGCTTGGGCAACAAGAGTGAAATTCTGTCTCAAAAATAAAATAAAATAAAATAAAATACAAGAATGGAATGTCCAGATGGTAACTCTCCATCTAATTTTTTATGTTCCCTTGATGCTTGAACTTAGTAGTACATGTTGTTGTTTTTTCTATCCTTGTTCTCTTTATGTGATTCTTTCAATTTCAAGTTTGTCTTGCCTCCCAGTTCTTGACATGTTGTCTTGTCTGCAGCCCTCTACTTACAATTCTGTTTTGCCATGTTCAACAACAAAATGAGTGTTCTTTTGATCTCTGAACCTTTCAGGGCATCTACTTGAGAGCAATCGCTCATTTCCAGTTCACTGATAAGCAACATGTTGGCAGATTTAAACAAATCCAGGGAAGAAATCCAAAAGTGCTCCTTCTTGCATCCCAATTCTGTCTTCCCTTCTTACTCAGTGTGTTTTTGGTGATTAGAACTTTACTGAGGTGTATGAATACTTTTTGTTTATGTTTTTTGTTTTACTACCTTCAAATCTAAATGTCTAGTTTTATTATAAGTTTGAAAATATAATTCTGGAATGTACCTAAGATAAAAAATAATTTTCAAGTAAGAATTATGGCTCACACATTAATTAAATGAACACAGATCAAAGATTTAAGTCATTATTTAAATGAGAGTACTGGAAATAAGCTACAACTGGTTCAAAGAAGAATCCAAAGAAGAGCGATTTATAGATCTGGAATGTTGAATAAATCTGCAAACAGATGCAAAACTTACTTCTAATGCAGTTGAGGAGGCAACGCAAGTGAATTTCCACAGAATTTGTTTGCATATCTATACACAGGAATTATTTTGCATTGATATCAGTTATTTACAACTTAGTGTTACAAAATAACTTTTAAGTAAATGAAAGGCACAGAGTTCCTAAAAGGATCAAATAAATTGGAAGGGTTTGTCCTAAATAATTCATAGTTTTCCTTTAGAAACACTTTTATTCCAAATGTCTTAAATTTTTCTTATGCAATATTGGGTATATTATTGTCTTTATACCTTGAATAGTTTTAAAATATATTCTCAAAATGAGAGTAGAAATATTCCTTTCATTTTTCCAAAAAAAATCATGATGAAACTAAAGAAGTTTTTCTCTTTGTTGCATTAAGTATATTTTGTTATTTATTATTAGGGAATAGCATTTATGTTTATACATATATTTATAAAATAAGGTAAAACATGTAAGATTAACACATGTTCATGTTACATAATGTATGAAAAATGGTTATATTATTTTATGCAAATAATCAGGGACCAGTAATTGTGTTACCACAGGGTGTGGTTCTTGGAGATAAGGAAAGCTCTATGAGTCTTGAATGTGTTACTTCTGATATGATATTTCTGAGGTTTTTTTCTCATGTGTGGTGAAACATTTACTTTATAGATCAAGCTTAGACTTCTGTACTCTCCACATTGCTATATTAATGTTCTTACTTTGTATCAAGTAAAATAAAAAACTGTTATAAAACATAAGTCACATCACATCTGATGGAAGTAAGAGACTTTTGAGAAAGTTTTCTTGTTAGCTTTGCAAAATGTTATTCATCAGTCATCTGTACTGTGTAGGGGCAGAAAGGGTGTGATATCTTTCCTCACCCATCATGAGTCACAGCTGACACTCCTGCAACAAAAGATAAAAGAAAAACATAGCAAATTTACTTAATCATAGTGTTATGTGACACAAAACCTTCAGAAATGAAGACCCAAAGGCCCAAGAGAAAACTGTCACTTTTATGCTTAGTTTTGATGAAGAGTGGACAGCTGTGTAGAAATGTGATTGGACAAAAAGGGAACAATCTAATGGTAACAGACTGAGTACGAAAAGCCAGCACCACCTGTTTGTTGAGATTCTTCTTGGCCTTTTTGCATGGCATTGCTTCCTCCCAGGTATGGGGCAGGACCTCTGAAATGAGGATCTTATTACCAACTATAACACATGGGTAGGTCAGAGAATTTCTTTATGGCCAACTTTTTGACAGAAAGGTGAGAGACAGTTAAAGTAGGAATTCTAGTTTTTATGACTGGCTTTGGGGAAGGGGGTTTATATCACTCACTTTTGGGAAGAGGAATTCTGGTTTCTATGACTAACTTCAGGGGAGAATAAGAAGTGAGAGACAGGAGGGCAGGATTAGATCAGAGACCTTGGTTCTGAGGCTGCTTCTGAGGTCTTCCAACGTCCTTTAGCTCAATGTACTCTGCATGCCAAAGCTCCTTAATCTGGGGTATCATTTTCTGAGCCCCAACAACTGCTATAATGTCAGGTTTTCTTCTTTTTGGTTCATGAATTAGTGTGGGTAAAATTTCAAGATAGTAACTCCTTTATTATAAGGTTTTTTTTTTCTTTTCCCCTTACAATGCATCACTCTTGTACAACATTATTTTATTAAAATATAGCATGACATCTATTAACAGTGGCCATTTACTTATAAAAAGTATTTCCTTTGAATGGGATACACACTGTCAACTAAGATTATAACTGACTCATACTTTTAGCAGATGAGAGGGAATTCAGTTTTTAGCAATAAAGTTCTATGATGAGTTCCCTGAAAGCTGAGCATGTGTGCCCTATTGTTTAAAAGCACAGAGACTAAAAGCCATTTTATTGACTTGAATGACAATGCCTTTTACATAGAGGCTAAAAACGACTTCACTCTTTTGCAAGATGAAGAAACTGCACACTATCAATTAAAGTGCTGTGGGCATGGGGCTGATTGAACCTTGGGAAATCTGAGTGCCTGGAAAGATAAAACACACATACAAATGCTTAGCTGGGTTAAGTGAAGCGGAAAGTCTTGCTTGGTAGTTCAGGTGAAAAAAAAAATCTTTTAAAAGGAAGTAAGTGGGGAAAAAGAAGAGATTAGTAATAACAACCAAAACCAAACAAAAAAATCCTCAATAACAACAGTCATTTTCACCACAGTTCTTAGTAAACTACATCATTTAAAATTCCCCAATTATGCCCACATGTTGTTGTTTGGGAATTAGAAGTAAAAAAGCAGCGCCCTAGGTTTTATTGCTTCAGATGACCTGGCTCATCATGTGGTGATCTACCACCGTGTTAAATGTATGTTAAGTCTTGTTACAAGCTGACCCTTCGGAGCTCATTTAAGATGGTTTCTAACCCTGAAGTGTAAGTGCACATGTTCACTTGTCCAAATTTATCTGTTCAGCTGAAATAAAAATATGGCATTTATAATGATTTTAAGTACATTTTACTGCATTAACTCAGATACACATAAATATTCATTTAAAAGTAATTTTCTGTTTGACAAAACAAATATTTGCCTGAAAATAAGTAGGATTACACAAGTTTTATTTTCCTGCTTTTCAAATTTAATTTATTTATCTTTGAAAATGAGGATTAAATTGACTAGTTAAAATGTGAGAAAAAGATTAAACCAAGATACAGTCAAATGCTGCAAATGGATAGCCAGTAGTAAAATAATAATGCTTGTACATTCAAGGGATCCCTGAACTTTGATGTAATTTTTTTAGTGAAGGTAATGTAAATAACAATAAAGTGATCAAACTGTAACACAAAAACATTAGGACAACTGGGTTTTGTTAATGGTAAAACTTTCCTGATTGTTTTGCATATACAGCTTACATGATAAATGACACATAGAGCACTCTGTTGTTTCATTATCTCATTATGGCCCATCAAGAATTATTGGCATCTAAAGCGGTGAAATTCCACAGTTTTCAAAAGGCCTCTGGCCTAATGGGATCACTGAATTAAGCATAAGTAAAGTCAGTGTACTACAGACAGCAGGATCCATTTTAGAAATATGAGAAAGAACTCCATGGATGGATGGTATTCATTAATTCACTTACTCAATTTGCCATTTTACAAATTTTTCATTAATAAAGATTGATCACATTATAAGGCCCTATGATTCACCAGAAAAACTGGTATGTTTGTTTCCATGTGCTCTATTCTTAACTTATAAAAATTGTCATTGCTTATAAGTAATTTATTTGATTTACACAGGTAGGCATAAAATAATTAATACTGTATATCTTGCTAGTTCCCTAATATATATATAGATGATATATATATGATAGTTAATGTATATATGATAGTTTCTAAATAAGATGCAGATTTTCAAACTATTGAATGAGTATATCTTAAGGCATTGATAAAATATTGATAAATTTCTAATTATTTTCCAGTATCTATTATGTACATGTAGTTATATCTGTAAGCAAAATAAAAACTAAAATGTGCCCTTTCTACATGCAACAGTATGTCATATTTGTTTAAGCTATTAAGAGCTTATGATGAGCAACAAGATTGTAAAGTAGACAGAAATGCTATAGTGTTGTTCAGTTTATAGAAAAAAAAGTGGAGTTTCAAGGGTTAAGAAACATATTCAAATTAGTTCAAATATATTTTTCAATTTTGTTATTTCCATTAGACTTTTTTTAATGTAGTTTCATTTTTCTATTTTTAAGTTTTTGTGGGTACATAGTAAGTGTATATATTTATGGATTACATGAGATATTTTGATGCAGGCATGCAATATGTAATAATCACATCAGGGTAATGGGGTTATCCATCACCTCAAGTATTTATCTTTTGAGTTATAAACTATCCAATTTTACTCATTTTGTCATTTTAAAATGTACAATTACATTATTTTTTACTGTACTCACCCTTTTGTGCTAGCAAACACTAGCCTCTGATAACCATACTTCCCAGCTTCTGATAACCAGCCTTCTACTCTCTATCTCCATGTGTTCAGTTGTTTTAATTTTTAGCTTCCATAAATAAGTGAGAACATGTGAAGTCTGTCTTTCTGTTCCGGGTTTATTTCACTTAACACATGACCTCCAGTTTCATTCATGTTGTTGCAAGTGATAGGATCACATTCTTTTTTATGTCTAAATAGTATTCCATTGTGTATATGTACCACATTTCCTTTTCCATTCATATGTTGATGGAAGTTTAGGTTGCTTCCAAATCTTGGCTATTGTGAACAATGCAGCAACAAACATGAGGAAGTCTTTAAATCATATTGATTTGACTTTTGTATATGGTAAGAGATAGGGGTCTAGTTTAATTCTTCTGCATATGGATATCCAGTTTTCCCAGCACCACTTGTTAAAGAGACTGTCCTTTCCCTAGTGTATGTTCTTGGCACCCTTGTCAAAAATGAGTTCACTGTATGTGTGCAAATTTGTTTCTGGGTTCCCTGTTCTATTCCATTGGTCTATGTGTTTGTTTTTATGCCAGTACCATGCTGCTTTGGATACTTTAGCTCTGTAGTATAACTTGAAGTTGGGTGATGTGATTCCTCTGTTTTTGTTCTTTTTGCTTAGGATAGTTATATCTAGTCTGGATGTTTTGTGGTTCCATATAAATTTTAGGATTTTGTTTCTATTTCTGTTAAAAATTTCGTTGGTATTTTGATAGGAATTGCATTAAATATGTAGGTTGCTGTGGATAATATGGAAAATTCAACAATATTGATTTTTTCAATCCACAAACATGGAAAGTCTTCCATTTTTTGTGTCCTCTTCAATTTTTGCATTGATATTTTATAGTTTTCATTGTAGAAATCTGTCACTTCTTGGTTAATTCCTAGATATTTTATGTTATTTGTAGCTGTTTTAAGTTGGATTAATTTTTGATATCTTGTTCAGATTGTTTGCTGTCTGCATGTAGAAATGCTCTTAATTTTTGTATGTTTATTTTATATCCAGTAACTACTGCATTTGTTTATCAGTTCTAATAGTTTCTTGGTGGAGACTTATGGTTTTTTCAAACATAAGATCATATCATCTGCAAACAAGGATAATTTGACACCTTCCTTTCCAATTTGGATATCCTTTATTTCTTTCTCCCGTGTGATTGCCCTAGCTAGGACTTCTAGTACTATGTTGAAAAGCAGTGGTGACAGTAGGCATCCTTGTCATGTTCCAGATCTTAAAGGAAAGACTTTCAGTTTTTCTCAATTTTCAGTATGAATCTATCTTGAGTCTATCATATATGTCTTCTATTATGTTGAGGTATGTTCCTTCTATACCCAATTTTTAAGGGTTTTTATCATGAAGGGATGTTGAATTTTATTAAATGCTTTTTCAGCATCACTTTAAATGATCATATTATTTTTGTCCTCCATTCTGTTAATATGTTGTATCACATTGATTGATTTGCATGATTGAACCATACTTAAATTTTTGGGAAAAATTCCACTTGGTCATGGTGAATGATCTCTTTAATGTGTTGCTGAATTCAGTTTTCTAGAACTTTTTTGTGGACTTTTTGCATCAACATTCATCAGGGATATTGGCCTGCAGTTTTCTGTTTTTGATGTGTCTTTGGTTTTGGTATCAGGGTAATACTGGTCTCATAAAATGATTTTGGAAGTATTCCTTACTCTTTTATTTTTTTAAATAATTTGAGTAGGATTGATATTAGTTCTTTAAATGTTTGGTAGAATTCAGCAGTGAAGCCATTGGATCCCATACTATTCTTTACTGGGAGAATTTTGATTATGGTTTTAATCTTGTTACTTGTTATTGTTTTGTTCAGTTTTGGATTTCCTTCTGGTTTAATCTTGGTATGTTGTATGTGTCTAGGCATTTGTCAATGTTTTCTAAATTTTCCATGTATTAGCATGTAGTGTAATATGGTTTGCTTCTGTGTCCCCACCCAAATCTCGAATCAATTTGTAATTCCCTGTGTTGGGGGAGGGATCTGGTGGGAGATGATTGGATCATGGGGGTAGATTTCCCCCTTGCTGTTCTCATGATAGTAAGTTTTCACAATATCTGGTTGTTTAAAAGTGGGTAGCATTTCCCCTTTCACTCTCTCTTTGGTAGCTGTGTGAAGATGTGCTTGCTTCCACTTCATACTTCTGCTGTGATTATAAGTTTCTTGAGGCCTCATGCTTTTTGTATATGCTGCAGAACTGTGAATTAATTAAACCACTTTCTTTATAAATTACCCAGACTTGGGTATTTCTTTATAGCAGGGTGAGAATGAGCTAACACAGAAAATTGGTACAAGAGAAGCAGGGCATTGCTACGAAGATACCTGAAAATGTGGAAGCAACTTTGGAAGTGGGTAACAAGCAGAGGTTGGAACAGTTTGGAGGGCTCAGAAGAACACAGGAAGATGTGGGAAAGTTTGGAACTTCTTAGAGACTTGTTGAATGGTTTTGACCAAAATTCTAATAGTGACATGGATGATGAAGTCCAGGCTGGGCAGGTCTGAGATGGAGATGAGGAACTTATCAGGAGCTAGAGTAAAAGTCACTCTTGGTATGCTTTAGCAAAAAGACCAGCAGCATTGTTCCTCTGTTCCTGAGATCTGTGGAACTTTGAACCTGAGAGAGGTGATTGAGGGTATCTGATAAAATAAATTTCTAAGAAGCAAAGCATTGAGGATGTAGCCTGGTTGCTTCGAAAAGCATACACTCATATGGATGAACAAAGATTATCTGAAATTGGAACTTACATTTAAAAGGGAAGCAGAGTGTAAAAGTTTGGAAAATTTGGAGTCTGACAATGTAGTAGAAATTTTAAAAAAGCCATTTTCCTCAGAGGAATTCAAGCCGACTGCAGAAATTTGCATAGATAAAGAAGAATAGAATGTTAATGTCAAAGACAATGGGGAAAATGTTTCCAAGGTATTTCAGAGACTTTTATGGCAGCTCCACCCATCACAGGCCTGTAGGGCTAGGAGGGAAAATTTGTTTCATTGGCCAGGCCCAGGACCCCGCTTCTCTGTGCAGCCTCAGGACATGGTACCCTGCTTCCCAGCCACTCCTGCTCCAGCTGTAGCTTAAAAGGACAAAGGTATCACCTAGGCTGTGGCTTCAGCATGTGCAAGCCACAATCTTTGGCATCTTCCACATGGTGATGAGCCTGCAGGTGTGCAGAAGGCAAGAGTTGAGGTTTGGGAGCCTCCACCCAGATTTCAGAGGATGTATGGAAATGCCTGAACGTCCAGGCAGAAGTCTGCTGCAGGGGCAGGGTCCTCATGGAGAACCTCTGCTAGGGCAGTGCAGAAGGAAAATGCGGGGTGGGAGCCCCTGCAGACAGTCCCCACTGGGGCACTGCCTAGTAGACCTGTGAGAAGAGGGTCATCATCCTCCAGTCCCCAGAACGGTAGACCCACTGACAGCTGGCACTATTCCCCTAGAAAAGCCATAGGCACTCAATGCCAGCCCCTGAAAGCAGCTGCAGGGGCTGTACCCTGCAGAGTCACAGGGATGGAGCTGCCCAAGCTCTTGGGAGCCCACCCCTTGCATCAGCATTCCCTGAATGTGAGACATAGGGTCAAAGGAGATTATTTTGAAGCTTTAAGATTTAATGACTCTCCTGCTGGGTTTTGGCCTTGCATGGGGCCTGTAGCCCCTTTGTTTTGGCCAATTTCTCCCTTTTAGAATGGAAGCATTCCATCTCGGCTAACACAGTGAAACCCCGTCTCTATTAAAAACACAAAAAATTACCCGGCTGTGGTAGTGGGCACCTGTAGTCCCAGCTACTTGGGAGGCTGAGGCAGGAGAATGGCTTGAACCCGGGAGGCGGAGCTTGCGGTGAGCCAAGATTGCACCACTGCACTCCAGCCTGGGCAACAGAGGGAGACTCAGTCTCAAAAAAAAAAAAAAAAAAAAAAAAAAAAAAAAAAAAAAAAAAAGAATTGGAGCATTTACCCAATGTCTGTGCCCTCATTGTATCTTGGAAGTAACTAACTTATTTTTGATTTTATAGACTCATAGGCAGAAGGAACTTGCCTTGCCTCAGATGAGATTTTGGATGAGAAATTTTGAGTTAATGCTGAAAAGAGTTAAGACTTTGGGGGACCTTTCGGAAGGCATGATTGTGTTTTGAAATGTGAGAAGGACATGAGATTTGGGAAGGGCCAGGGACAGAAGGATGTGGTTTGGCTCTGTGTCCCCACCTGAATCTCATGTTGAATTGTAATTGCCAGTGTTGGGGGAGGGACCTGGTGGGAGTTGATTGGCTCATTGGGGCAGATTTCCTCCTTGCTGTTCTCATGATAATGAATGAGTTCTCATGGTATCTGATGGTTTAAAAGTGTCTGGCACTTTCTCCTTTGCTCTCTCTCTCGTGCTCCACAAGAGAGAGATGTGCTTGCTTCTCCTTCCCTTTCTGCCATGATTGTAAGTTTTCTGAGGCCTCCAAGCCATGCTTCCTGTACAGCCTGCGGAACTGTGAGTCAATTAAACCTCTTTTCTTAATAAATTACTCAGTCTCAGGTACTTCTCTATAACAGTGTGAGAATGAACTAATACATAGCTGCTCCTAATAGCCACTAACAATCCTTTAAATATCTGTGTTATCATTTTTAACACTTCTTTTTTTATCTCTGATGTTCTTTATTTGGGTCTTCTCTCTTTTTTCCTCACTTAGTCTGACTAAAGGTTTGTCAATTTTGTTTAACTTTTCATAAAACTAAATTTTTGTTTCATTGATCCTTTTTATTTTCTTCATTTTAATTTTATTTCAACTCTGATTTTTACTTATTTTCTTTTAGTAATTTGCAATTTGGTTTGCTCTTTTTTGTAATTTACTTTTTATTTTTATTTTATCTTTCAATTTTTATATGTACATCATCAGTGTATGTATTCATGTGGAACATGAGTTGTTTTAATACAAACATGCAATGTGAAATAAGAACATCACAGAGAATGTGGTATTCATTTCCTCAAACATTTATCATTTGAGTTAGAAACAATCCAGTTACACTGTTTTAATGTACATTGCGCATTAAAAATGTACAATTAAGATATCATTGACTATAATCACATTGTTGTGCTATCAATAGTAGGTCGTATTCATTTTTTCTATTTTTTGTACCCATTAACAAACCCTATGTCACCCGTCCCCCCAAGTCTCCCACCATACTTGCCAGCTTCTGGTAACCATTCTTCTACTCTCCATGTTTATAAGAACAATTGTTTTGATTTTTATATCTCATGAATAAGTGAGAATTGTTTTTTTAGTTCTTTAAGATGCATTCTTAGGTTATTTATTTGAAGTTTTTCTTCTTTTTTGTTGTAGGCACTTACAGCTATAAAATTCCTTCTTAGTAATGCTTTCCTGTATCCCATAGCTTTTGATATGTTGTGCTTCTTTATCATTTGTTTCAAGAAATTTTTCAATTTTATTCTTAATTTCTTCATTGACCCACTGATAATTCAGGAGCATATTGTTTAATTTCAAAGTATTTGTGTAGTATCCAAAATTCCTCTTATTTATTTCTAGTTTTATTCCATTGTGGTCAGAGAAGATGCTTGATATTATTTCAACTTTGTTGAATGTTTTAAGACTTGTTTTATGGTCTATGCTTGAAAATAATCCATGTGCTGAGGAAAATAATGTGTATTCTGCAGCTGTTAGATGAAAGTTCTGTAAATATCTATTAAGTCCATTTTTTCTATAGTGCAGATTAAGTCTCATGTTTCTTTGTTGATTTTCTACCACAAAGACCTGTCCGGTGCTAAAAGTGGAGGGTGAAGTCTCCAACTACTATTGTACTGGGGCCTATTTCTCTCTCTAGCTCTAACAATATTTTCTTTATATATCTGGGTGCTCCACTGTAAGTGGTATATATTTTTTAAATTGTTATGCTCCCTTGCTGAATTGACTTCTTTATCATTATATAGTAAACTTCTTTGTCTCTTATAGTTTTTGTCTTGAAATCTATTATGTCTAATGTAAGTATAGCTGTTCCTGCTTTTCTTTAGTTTCCATTGGCATTGACAATTGAAACAAATTCTGTCCCTTTATTGTCAGTCTACATGTATCTTTATAGGTGAAGTGTGTTTCTTACAGGCAATAGATCACGTAATCTTATTTTTGATCCATTCAACCACTTTATGTCTTTTGATTGGAGTTTAGTCCATTTACCTTCAATGTTATTATTGACAAATGAGGACTTACTCCTGTCATTTTGTGATTTGTTTTCTTATTGTTTTATGGTCTCATCTTCCTACTTTTCTTACTTCCTGTCTTCCTTTTATTGGAGGTGATTTTTTTTCCAGTAGTATTTAATAATATATAATGGAGCTCTAATACATCTGGCAGCAGATTTTTCAGTGGAAACCTTTCAGGTCAGGAGAGAGTGGCATGACATATTTAAGTGGCATTACCTAATTATTTTCTTTTTCATTTTTTGTGCATCCATTGTGTGTTTTTGGTTTGAGGTTACCATGAGTCTTGCAAATATTATCTTATAACCCATTATTTTAACCTGATAATAACTTCACACTGTTTGCATAAACAAACAAGCCAAAAGAAAACTAATAAAAGCTCTATACCTACATTTTGTACCCCTACTTTTAAACTTTTTGTTGTTTCTGTTTATATCTTACTGTTCTGACAGTGTCTTGAAAAGTTGTTGTAGTTATTATTTTTGATTGGTTCATCTTTTAGTCTTTCTACTTAGAATTAGAGTAGTTTACACACCACAGTTACAGTGTTATAATATCCAGTGTTTTTCTGTGTACTTGCTATTTCCAGTGAGTTTTGTACCTTCATGTGATTTTTGATTGCTCATTAACATTTCTTTCTTTCTCATTGAAGTATTCCTTTTAGCATTTCCTGTAGGACAGGTGTGCTGTTGATAAAGTCTCTGAACTTTTGTTTGTTTGAGAAATTCTTTTTATTCTCCTTCATTCTTGAAGTATATTTTAACTGGATGTACTATTTCTGGGTAATTTTCTTTTTCTTTTTTTTTTTCTTTTTTGAGACAGAGTTTCTCTGTCTTCAGTACTTAAATATGTCATGCCACTGTCTCCTGTCCTGTAAAGTTTCCACTGAAAAATCTGCTGCCAGATGTATTGGAGCTCCATTGTAGACTATTTGTTTCTTTTCTCTTCCTACTTTTAGGATTCTTTATTTATCCTTGATTTTGAGGAGTGTAATTATTTAATACCTTGAGGTAGTCTTTTTTGGGTTAAATCTACTTGGTGTTCTATAATCTTCTTGTATTTGAATGTTGATATCTTGCTGTAGATTTGGGAAGTTCTCTCATATTATCCATTTGAATAAACTTTTTATTTCTCTCTCTCTCTCTACCTCCTCTTTGGGGCCAAGAACTCTTACATTTGCCTGTTTTAGGCTAGTTCCTAGATCTTATGGGTGTGCTTCATTCTTTTTTGTTCCTTTTTCTTTGGTCTCCTCTTACCATGTATGTTCAAATAGCCTGTCTTCAAGCTCACTAATTCTTTTGTCTGCTTGATCAATTCTGCTATTAAGAGACTCTGATGTATTTTTCAGTATGTTTATTGTGTTTTTCAACTCCTGAATTTCTGCTTGATTCTTTTAAATTATTTCAATCTCTTTGTTAAATTTATGTAATAGAATTCTGATTTCCTTTTCTGTGTTCCTTGAGTTTCTTTGAATTTCCTCAACACAGCTATTTTGAATTCTTCATCTACAAGGTCACATATATTGGCTCCTCCAGCATTGATCTTTGGTGCTTTATTTAGTTCATTTGGTAGGTTATGTTTCCTGGATGGTTTGGATGTTTGTGCATGTTTGTCGGTGTCTGGGCATTGAGGAATTAGGTATTTATTGTAATTTTTGGATTTTGGGTGTGTTTGTTGCCATCTTTCTTGGGAAGTCTTTCCAGGTATTTGAAAAGACTTGAGTGTTGTGATTTAAGCCATACCTGCATTAGGGGGCACTCCAGGCCCAGTAATGCTGAGGTTCTTGCAGACTCATAGAGGTACCACCTTGGTGGTCTTGGATAAGATCTGGAGGAATTCCCTGGATTACCAGGTAGAGACTATTGTTCCCCTCCCTTACTTTCTCCCCAACAAATAGATTCTTTCTCCATGCTGAGCTGCCTGGAGGTGTTTGGGAAGTGACACAAACACCCCTATGGCTACCATCACTGGGACTGCGTTGGGTCAGACTTAAAGCCAGCACAGCACTGGATCTCGCTCAAGGCCTGCTGTAACCACTACCTGGCTACTGCCTATGTTCACTTAAGGCCTCAGGGCTCTACAATCAGCAGGTAGTGAAGCCAGCCAGGTTTATCTCTTTCTCTTCAAGGTGGCAAATTCCTCACAGGCCCAGATTGTTCCATAGATGTCATCTGGGAGCCAGTGACTGAAGTCAAAATCTTTAGAAATCTAGCTGGTGTTCTCTTCTACTGTGGCTGAGGTGACACTCCAACCACGAGAAGCAGTCCTTCCTACTCCTCCTTCCGTCTTTCCACAGACAGAGGAACTTCACCCCATTGCCACCATCACCGCAGCACCATGGATAGTACTGCCAGGCTACTGCCGATATTCCTTTAAGGCTCAAGGCCCCTTCAGTCAGTTTGCAGTGAAAACTGCCAGGCCTGGGATTCACTCTTCAAAACAGTAAGCTCCCATCTGGCTCAGGTAGGAGCCAGAAATGTGGTCCAAGACCCCATGTTGGAAGCAGGAACCTCATGTGCTTTCTTGGTGCTCTACCTCCTGTGGCTAGGCTGGTACCTAAAGTGAAAGACAAAGTCCCCTTTACTTTTCCCTCTGTTTTTCTCAAGTAGAAGGAGTCTCTCATTTTAGCCAACACAGCTGGGAATGTGCTGGGTCTCACCTGAAGCTGGCACATCTCAGAGTCTCACCCAAGGCCTGTGGCATACTATCTAGGTATTATTATTTATTCAGGGGTCAAGGAGTCTTTACTCAGCAGGTGATGGGTCCTGCCTGGACTGCGTCCTTCCTTTCAAGACAGTGGGCTCCCTTCTGGCCCAGGGTGTGTCTCGAAATGTCATCTGGAGCTAGGGCCTGAAAGGGAGGCCTCATAACTCTGACCAGTGTCCTATTGTGCAGTGTCTGAGCCAGTATCCAAGATCCAAGATAAAATCCTCTTTAGTCTCCCCTTCCTTCAAGCAGAAGGAAGAGGTCCATTTTGGAGCCATGAGCTGCACAGCCTCTGGTTAAGGGGGGCAATGCCACAAGCACTTCTTAGCTGCACTGGCTATTGTCTCAGAAGGTCATGTGGCCCCAGTATCTACTAGCTCTGGGGGCAGCTCAGTACTACGACTTGCCTAGGAGTTACAGTCTTTGTGTCTGTGACTGCCTTTCAAGTTTAGTTAGAGCCCCAGAGCACTTTAGCCCACAGGAGCAAGACTTGCCAGAACTCAAGTTCTGACCACTGCAGTTGGCGATTTCCCCTTGGCTTATCTAAATGCTCTCTCTGTGGGTGAACATCAGCTGAGTTTAGCCTGGTTTTGCTTTCTGTTGTGACAAGGCAGCACTGAGTTCAATGCAAAGTCTCACAGTTGCTGCGCTCTCCCTCTTCCAAGTGCATAGATTCTCTTTCCATGCCATGTGGCTTCTGCTAGAGGATGGGGGAAGAGTGGTGTCAGTGATTTACAACTTTCCTTCCTATCTTCTTCAATACCTCTTTCATCAATATTAAGTTAAAACCAGTTATTGTGAGTGCTCATCTGACTTTTGGTTCTTGTGAAGGTGATTGCTTTGGTATAGACAATTGTTAAATTTGGTGTTCCTGTGGGGAGAACTATTGATAGAGTCTTTTTTTTTTTTTGGCCATCTTGCTCCACCCCCTAGTTTCTAACTTTCTGATGATACTTCCTATCTTTTCATTCATTCAAGCACATTTTTCTTTGTCTCATTAGCATTGTTATAATGGTTGCATGAAAGTCCTTGTTTGCCATTTCCAACATGTGGATCATATCAAGATAGGCCTACACTATTTTTTTTTCTTTTGAAAATAGTACACATTTTTCTAGCTCATTGTTTATAGAATAAAAGTGCTATATTGTATTATATTCTGGTCATTGTAAGTAATCTTATACTGTGCAGACTCTAGTTTGTTATCTTTCTCTGAATAACAGAGGTTATTCAGAGGAAAATAGCAGAAGTTGCTATCATTTTATTGAGCATTTAACTTGATTGGATTAAAGCTGTAAACTATGCTTTGTGCACTGGCTCAAAACTCCATTCAATTCATTATTTCCATTAGCTGTTCTTTTTGCAGTCTGTCCCCAACATGTGTAGTTCAGGAATCACACAGGGATATAGGCAAACTCTGTACACAGAATTGGATTCCCCCTCTCAAATTTCAGAGGCTGTGGATTCCTCAAAGTATTTTCTGATTCTTTAGAGCAAGAAAAGGATGTGGGTTTTTACATCAGTGGTTGCAGTTAAAGAGAGTTTAGTATCAAAAAAGTACTCATGGGCTGGGCATGATGGCTCACACCTGTTATCCTATCACTTTGGGAGGCTGAGATGGGAGGATCACTTGAGACCAGGAGTTCAAAATGAGTCTGGGCAATGTAGTGACACCCTATCTCTACAAGAAATAATAATTAGCTGGGTGTGGTGGTGTGTGTCTGTGGCCCCAGCTACTCCAGAGGCTGAGGTGAAAGGATTGCTTGAGCCCAGAAGGATGAGTCTGGATGAGACTGCAGTGAGCCATGATCAACCCAGTATAACAAAGCTGACAAATTTATTTTATTACAACAAAAGAATACAATATAGAAAATGCATTAAGGTAAGGATATGCATTATAACTAAAGTCTGCCTCAACAGCAAAGGGTCCAAATTCTGGAGACATCAGATGGGAATTACAATTATCCTCTGTAGAGACAGAAAGGGGTGATCCTTTTCCTCCCTAACATAAGGGTAATCACTGACACCACTATGACAAAGAACAGATTACAAGAGAAAAGCATAACAGTCTCCTTTACCTGCATGAGCATGGAAGCCATACAAAAAAATATAAAAACTTGAATAAAGGCCAGGTGGTTGAAGCTTAAATACTTTTTTCTTAGAGAGAGAGAAGTGATGGAGGAGCTGTAAATGAGTACAGCCACCCCTAAGACATGAAAACAGTTTGTAAATGATTCTCTTTGGAATTTGAATGAGCCCCAGGGGCAGACATTATCTTGTGAAAAAGTCTATCCAGGTGTGGTTACATTGCTCAATCTTCTTTTCTGTTCAGGGAGGGGATGGAGGCAATTGGTGAGTCAAGCCTTAAGGTAGAAAAAGAACTTCAGAGTAAAGTTTTTTCTAGCACCTGCTGCCCTTCAAGGGCCTTCAATTTAAGATAATCCGCATACCAAAGTCCCATATTAGGGGGAAAATTCTCCAGGATTCCTTATCTCCCTCTGTAACAATACAAATTCCCTGTAAGATCAAGACCCACCAATATAGGGTGTTTATTACCTAACACAAAACACCTTAGAAGCAGGGCCCAAAATGAAATCTCAGCTGGGGTTTTTATACCCTGCTGGTCACTTAGGAATATTATGGTACAATGGCAAGGCACATATTATCAGGGACAATCACTATGAAAGACGAAATCTAATCTGATACATTAATAATTTACTTAATTTTATCCAGAACTGTGAAATAGAAAATAAAATAACCAAAATACCAAATTACTATGTTTCATAGTGTCTGTATATATTATCAAAATGAAGTCTTTTGCAAGTCCATCTTACATATTAATTTGTTAATATTTTTTCAATATTTGATATAAGACATTGTGATGCATAAGGAAATTGAAAACTACTATCCTAAAATATATGTTACTACATATTGATTAAGAAAAAGTGATTTTATAGAAGATCAATGTGGTGTTTTTGAGATATCCAGTATTGCAAGTACAGCATAGCAGAGACCCTTACTTGTAATCATTCATTGTAATCTTCCATTGGTGAAAAAAAACAATGTTAGTTAACATTTTTTATAACGTGAGTATAGTTCCATAACAAATTAATTGCCATCATAATTGTCTTTTTAAAATTATGTATTATAACTCTGTCTCAATAAACATACCATATGCATTATCAATGACAGATAAACCATGCTTAATGACTGAAAGTCACAGGACCCAATATACGGTGCCTCCAAATCTGTAGCTGATTGAAGGAATATAATACAATATAGCAATGAATTAAAATAAGAACATGAATCATAGTCAAAGGCAGTCTTACAGCAAGGGGATCAGAGAAGCCAAGTTCAGGTTTCTAGTCTCCTCTGTCTGTAAGGGCTGTGGCAAGACACACTTTCTCATATAAGGACTGATCAAAGTGTATAGAACACTTCAGAACCAGGGAGCCCAATATGGAGTTTCAGCCAGAGTCCTTTATATTATTTTGTCATATACATAATCCTACCACAAATTAGCTTTAATGGCAGAATCTCTGGGAGAATCCCATGGAGAGCACATGCAAATGTCACTATTTTCAATAAATAATGCTAAAAGCTATTACAGACTGTATCTAAATGACTAACTAACCCATGTGGGTCTGTTCTCTGAAGTTACAATGTCCCTCCAAAATCTTGCTGCTTTTGTTCACTTTTCAGAGCTTTTTCAAGTAGTTATATTTTATGCAGATTATATGCTTGTTATCAGAAGAAGGAAGGCCAGTTTATTTAGAATTTTGTCACACTGCAAGTAGAATTCCAATTTGTTCAAACTTCCCAGCAAAACTGTAAATGTGCCTTGCTTCTGTAATTTAATGCAAATTTTTAAAACTACTATTTTCTAATTTAATTGGTTGTTAAATATTGTGGAGCAAGATTTTATTTTTCTACATTGATAAGTAGAAATTTTTAAAATTAGTCTCCAACTGTTCCCAGACTAAACCTAGGGTCAGGCTGCTTATTCTCACGGCCCAATAATAAAATGCAGATGAACTGGGAAATAAGAGAGTTTATTTCCATAACCAGGTACAGGGAGAAGGCTGGGAAAACATCACTAGACCAACTCAAAATTACAAAGTTTTCCAGAGTTTATATACCTTCTATGTTATATGTTGATGTGTAAGTGTGCATTCATCTAAAGATATAAGTGATTAACTTCTTCTGGTCTATAAGATCTGAGTCCTGAAGACTTTCCTGTGGAGACTCAGTAAATTTACTTAATCTAGATGGGCTCAAGTGCTAGGGGTGATTACCCTTATCTTGTCTCCTGCTAAATCATGGAGGTTTGGGGAGTTCCTTCAGACCCCCAGTAAGACTTGTTTAATCCTAAGCAGGTCCTGTTAAGAATTCCTTCATTATCTTGTAATGCTTTAAGGCCCAGGAAAAGCCTAGACAAAACTCTTGGTGGGCTTTTGTTACATTCAGGCTTTGTATGAGGGCTGTGGCTCTATTAGCTTTTAATATTTAACTTAACCACTCAGTCAGTGCTGAAACAGTTGTCGTGGAGGCCAGCCTGTTCAGCTGTTACTGAGACTTCACCTGCCATATAACCATATCATATTTCAAACTGCTTAATTTTTGTACTCATCTAAAATGAAATATGAAGAAATACTAGCTGAAATACTATGGCAGAAATACTGTTACAAGACACTAATTTGCATAATTAAACAACTTATGTATCAAAAATCAGTTGATTACATAGTAATGTTACAGAGTAAAAGGGGCTTGCTGCCTGAAGTGCTTGAAGCCAATACTATGACACTGGGTTTTTGAGGAATTAAAAAGTTTTCATTGTAGGTCAACCATCAAAGAGACAGGAGCCCAACTGAAATCTGTCTCCCTGTGCTGGCATTAAGGCAGTAATTTTATTAGAAAAAGTTTAGGGGGTGACTGGTGGTATTAGTAGGTGATTGATGGAAGAAAAGGGGATGTCTCAAAAGTCCTCAGGCATGCATAGTTATCTCTTTATGTTATCTCATGGATCACAGGTGCAATTTGGGGGTCCGTGAATATAAAACAGGCAGTGGAAATTCACACTGTGATGTCAGCAAGCTTGTTCTGTGCAAACTCCAGTTGGCCATATTGGTTCCAGTGGATTTTAGCCAGTTTTGTTATCTTACAAATGAAGGGAATTTCAGCATTTTAGCAAGTTTTTTCTTTTCTTACCTGCTGTCCTGCAAACTCAGACATTTCTGTTAGTCATTACTTTCTTTAACTCTTTGGGAACAGTTTTAATAACAACCACTCTTTTGATGAAGCCACAGGAGGAAATGTCCCAAGCAATTCCTATATACTGTTAATATGGTTTGGCTGTGTCCCCATCTAAATCTCATCTTGAATTGTAGCTCTCATAATACCCACATGTTGTGGGAGAGACCCAGTGAGAGATCATTGAATCATGGGGGTGGGTTTTCTCATGCTGTTCTCATGATAAGAGTAATTATCACAAGACCTGATGGTTTTATAAAGGGCAGTTCCCCTGCACATGTCTTCTTGCTTGCTGCCATGTAAAACATACTTTTGCTCTTCCTTTACTTTCCACCATGATTATGAGGCCTCCCCAGCCATGTGAAACTGTGAGTCCATGAAACTTCTTTTTCTTTATAAATTACCCAGTCTTGTGTATTTCTTCATAGCAGTATAAAAATGGACTAACACAAATGTCCTATTGAATCCTCAAATATTCTATGAAAATATATCTTTATTATTCATCTCTTATAGACAAGAAAACCAAAGTAATATAGGTTAAATAACTTTTCTGATAACTATCCTCTGCCATAGAGCAGATCAGCAAATGGATCCCAAAGATTGGGAATTGATTACTGTTGGGACTCAGATCATGATACTAAAATGTATGGCACTTTGGCGTGCAGAGTACTTTGAACTGAAGGGTATTGAAAGTCCTCAGGAGCAAGAAATTCTCTCTGAAATTCTTCACCTCGACTTTTGTCTTTCCCCATTTTTCACCCTAAAGCTGGTCACAGAAATGGGCATACCTCTTTCCCAAGGTGGACCCTAGAAACTAGAACTCTATTTCCTCATAGCCTAAAAACTAAATTATGTAAAGTCTGAAAACATAAAACCTAGCAAGTTTACTGTCTGACTTACATCCTCTAAAAGGCCATAGCGCCTCATTCTGGAAGGGACCTGCCCCACATCCAGGATAAGGGGTGATAGTAGTGGAATGCTACAGAGGCCAAGAAGAATCTGAACAAACAGGCCTTAATAACTTTCCACCAATTTATTGCCATTAGATCATTCCCTTTATGTTCAATCTCATTTCTACATGGCTGTCCATTTTTCATTGAGTCTCAGTGTAAAAATACAGTTTCCCCGGGGTTTGGGGGTTTTCATTTATGAAAGCTCCCACATCTCATAAAACTTTGTTGAATAAATATATTATATTTTTCTCTTGTTAATCTGTCTTTTGTTATAAGGGTGTCAGCCATAGATGACCTTGAGATGGGTAAGGAAGTAGTATCAGATCTTTTCACCCCTACACTACAGGAGAAAACAATTATTATCTTCTGCAATTAGCATTTCTCTTTACTAACAAATCATGATAGGAAGAAATGTCCATTTCCCACTGAGGACATTTCAAAGTATTAATGTTCACAGTAATGTTACAGGAAGGTAAATACTGAGCTGGCAACAACACTTAACAACCATGGGTAATGGGAGACAGGCAGAAGTACAGTATATAATTCCTACAACATACAGTTGACTGGATGCTACATATTAAAGGACAAAGACAAAATGGGATGAGAAAAACAAAGAAGGTGAGTCGGCAAGGTAGCTGTTTCCATTTTAATATGTCAAAAACAAGTTATTCTTCTTAGATTAAGTACAAAGATTGTTGTCACTCCTACCCATGGATTTTTTCATTAGGAAGAAATTAAATCTGAGTAATTTTAACAAAATTTCTTTCTTACAACTTGATTGCTACCAAAACTTGAGAAACAAGAAAGTGTTCTGGACCTCACAATCTATACAGAAATTAGAAGTTGAATAAAACATAGAAAATTACACATGAAATTATAATAAATAGTAGAGTTTATTCACTAAAATGTGATTTTGATGGTTAATGACATAAGAAATGGTTATGCAATTATTAAAATTCAATCTTTCAATATAGAGTATACCAATATGATATATTAAAAGGCATAGCAATAAGATATTATAAATACTAAAGTCACTCAGAAGGACCAGAATGATCCCCCTTCCTATAGTGACCTAGTGAGATAACTTCAATATGCTGTCATTGCCCAAAAGGTTATTATTTCACCCAGCATTTTGGGCAATATGCTGTCATTGCCCAAAAGGTTATTATTAATATGTATGTAAATTAGGGAGCTACTGTAGAATAAGCATTGTTATATTTAATCATTGAGACTCACATTTGAAGTCCTTGTGTCCTGCATAATTGTTTTGTAAACCCCCAGCAGCCTTTTAAAGATGATTAAAGGAGAACTCCAAGTTACAACTGGCAATTAAATAGTTACTTCAGGATGCCCATAGTCTGCCTTCTTAAGGAATGAGATATTTTCATTTCAACCTTTCAAGGAAAGCCTAGAAAACTAAGAATTTTTCCCTAAGAAATGGAATTCTCATTATTTTTAAAATAGACCAAAGATGTAAAAGGATCAATTTTCCTCTTATATAACAAGTATTATCATTCTTAGACCTATCATTATAGGGAAAAATAGTGGAAAAATTAAATTGGGATTAAAAAAGTCTTTTACTAATATTTCCATGCTAAAAGTAGGGCTTTTCTAATCTCGGGTCCTTAATAAAAAGGAAACTAAACTGAAATTTATTATGTATAAAAATTAGAAAATTTTAGACAATTGGGCAATTGTGTGATGTCTTGAAACAAGTTATACAAATGACACTGCACATAAGGATCACAAAAGTGAAAGTCTTGAAAATTATTGGCTATAACCACTTTATATCCCTTTTCTCCTCTTCAATATTATAGAACAAATTTATAAAACATTTAGAAGTTAAAAGTCTTTGGCGATTCAGACAAGCCAAGAAAATAGAATTTTAGTAATATATGTTTGTTTTCATGTGCTAATGAAGATATACTCAAGACTGGGTAATTTATAAAGGAAACAGGTTTAATTGACTCACAGTTATACATGGTTGAGAGGCCTCACAATCATGGCAGAAGGCAAGAAGGAGTAAAGCCACGTCTCACATGTCAGTAGGCAAAGAGAGAATGAGAGCCAAGTAAAAAAGGGAAATCCCTTATAAAACCATCAGATCTCATGAGATTTATTCACTGCCATGAGAACAGTATGGGGAAAACTGCTCTGTGCTTCAATTATCTCCCACCAGGTCTCTCTCACAACATGTGGGAATTATGGGAGCTACAACCAAGTGAGATTTGGGTAGGGACATGGCCAAACCATATCAGTAATTATAGGGACATTTATTTAAAAACATTAGAAGGAAATGTATTTTAAAAGCTACACAAACTATTTTGTATTCTCAGTAATGTTCAAAAATTATTGTGAATAAATGAGAATTATTCACTGTAACTGAACAATTAGATTTTTTCATCTAATATTTTCTGCTATATCTTACCTTGTTTTCACTTCATGGTAATTTGAAAAAAAAAAAACTGAACACGATTCTCTCTACTCAGAGAATGTTGTGATATTAACACTCTCTTCTAGAATTTATTTAGTTCCCTAAATGTAGATTAGTTTTCAAAACCATTATTTTTGTTAAAAGTATAAGCCACCCAGTTTTTTATATCTTTAAAAAAACATTATACCTTATAAATGAAATTAGAACTCCCAAAGATATTTTGCCTGAGTATATTAATTTTTCTTTAAGGAATGAGTCTAAGATTGACAAGTGCTATGGATGATGTTTTTGGTTAGAAAACAATGCATTCTTGATGCTTTATTTTCCTTAAGAGTCAGTGATACATATTGTCATAAGCTGTGAAACTGCTCAATAGTCAAGAAAGATCTTCTATGATAATGAGTAATTTACACCTCTGCATGTAGAATAGGCAGGAAGCTACTTGGTAAATTTTACATTTAGTACAGCAAAATTGTATGACTCCAACTTGATAAGTATCTAAAATAAATGTTTTCAGATATGTGTTTATCTGTTTTTAATATCAAAAATGTAGCTTGTTGAAACAATTCAGACCAATTAATTTACCATTTATTCTACCTTCTCAATTGAGTCCACTTAATATTTAACTTGTTCTTAGTTCAGATATCATTACACACACTAGTTTGTTTTTCTTTAGTTAAGAAAATAGTGATATCAAGGGATCTCAAAAAACATTCTATACCCTCAATGGCTGTAATCGAGTATTCTAAAAAATTTATTATGTGGTAGTGAATACAAATATGTTTACTGATTATTAATATGCAAGACAGTAAAATAAGTTCAGAGGGAATTAGAAAGAAAGACATACTGCCCTTAATAAACTTATGTAGTGTTAAAGTATATAAGATTTCAACTTAGGCAGAAAACAATACACACAAAAAAATTCAAAAAAGTGTAAATAAATAATATCTGCAATGGAGAAGGTGAAAAGAGTTAAGCTGAAGTACAGAAAGGAAAGAAAACACAAAAACATAGTTTGAAGGCATCAAAACAATACAATTGGATGGGTTGCCAGGTAAAAAAATGTAGAGAGGACATTATCAAGATAGTTGGGTAGAGGCACCTGACATTTTCCTCCTCCACAAAGCAGGACCAAAATGCAGTAGATAAGTAAATATTAAATAGAACATCTAAGGTAGAACACTGGAATTCTGTAGGGAAGTGACAGGGAACTTCTGAGGCACAAAGGAGAAGGAAGTGAATAAGGTACTGGTCCAGCCAGGATTAGCTGTGAGCCAGGAGGAACTCCCTAACACAGAGAAAATGTAAGAGACCCCCAGTAGTCTGTTTCCAACATGGGCACCTGTAATCCTACCGACAGGAGAGATCTTTGGCAATTACAGGCTTTGATCCTAGTATACAGAGCTGCCTGGAGTTCATGTGGCTAAAATGATCCAGAGAGGAAATTCACACTGGGTCCTATTAACATGCAGCATGGCATCATTTTGAGATTCCAGCCCCCAATAGATCATATACTGTTCTGGGGCTCAAGAGCCCTGTGATCTCCACAACCCTAGAGCTCTGCTGATATTCTCCATGTCCACCCCCAGGGCTGTGGCATCATGACATGAGCTGGACGCAGTGGTATGACTGGGTCCCCAGAACTCTAGCTCATGCAATGTCCTACACCAGGGGGAAAAGGAGGTACATCTCACCAGAGAGACTTCCCCAAGGAGAAAGGGAGCTGAAACACATTTTCCCCAGGGCTTCAAAGTCATCTGCCCAGGGCCACTTCCACTGACAGCAGCCCTGCCACCACCAGACCACCATAAACTGCCTGGGAGTGTGAGGACTGAAATGGCTGACGTCTCAATCTCCAACAAAGCCTTGCTGCAACCTCCACTGACAACTGCAGCCTAAACCACTGCAGAACACACAGATATCACTGACTTTGATTATAGATGAAGAAATCATGTGAAGACTACACTATGGTGCCCATCCAGAATGAAAGCTGAGGGATCCTGCTTAGCCAACACTATAAATACAACTATACAACACTACAAATACACGTAATTTTTTTTTAAATTCTATAAAATCCAATCCATAAAGTTGAAAAATTGACTGTTAAACTAGATTTGCAGATATCAACATAAGGACACAAGAAACATGAAAAAGCAAAGAAACCTTACACCTCTAAAGGAATATAATAATTTTTCAATAACAAATCTCAGAGTAAAAGAAATTTGTGAAATGTCTGAAAAAGAATGCATAAATAATAATTTTAAGAAAACTCAGCAATATACAAAAGAACACAGATAAGTAATAAAATAAATTAAGAAGCAAAACAAAACAATGTATGATTCTGATGAGAATCTCAAGAAAGAGATAGATACTGCAAAAAAAGAACCAAACAAATTCTGGAACTAAATAATTCAATGAATGAAATAAAATAATATAATCAAAAGCTTCAGTAGTAGACTAGATCAAGTAGATGAAAATAATTTCTTAACTTAAAGATAGGACTTTTGAAATAACTCAGTCAGGAAAAAATAAATAAAGAATATATATAAAAGAATGAAAAAAGTGTACATGATATATGTGGCACCATAGAGTGAATACATATTTTAATATTTGGAATCCCAGAAGGAAACTAAATGGGCAAAGGCATAAAAAGCTAATGAAAAAGTTGCTGAAAACTTCCCAAGCATTTTGAGAGATATAAACATCCAGATACAGGAAGATAGAACATCCCAAAATAGATTTAATTAAAAAAAGAAAGGTTTTCTCCAAGGCACATACATTATAGTCAAATGGTTAAAAGTCAATGACAAAGAGAAAATTCTCAAAACATCAATAGAAAAGCATCAAGTCACATGTAAAGGAATTCCCATCAGACTAACAGCAGACTTCTCAGCAGAAACCTTATGAACCAGAAGAAAATGAAATGATATATTCGAAGTGCCAAAACAAACAAACAAAAAATACAAAACAAAAAATAGAATACAATACCCAGCAAAACTACCCTTCAGAAATGAAGGAGAAATAGTCTTACCCAGACAAGTAAACTGCAGGAATTGATCACCACTAGACCAGTCCTGAAGAATATTTTCTACAAAAGTATATAACTTAATAGTAGATCAGATACACAAATGAGAAAGAAGAAGGAATTCAATGTAATCACTACCAAAAAGCCCCACCAAATTTTAAAAGTAAATAATAAAATAATAAATATATAAAATAATCAGAAAACTGTTAACAAAATGACAGGAGTGTCTTCTCACCTAACATTAATCATCTTTAATGTAAATAATTAAAATTCCCAAATAAATATATATGAAATGGCTGAAAGGACAAAAGAAAAAAAAGACCCAACTATATGTGCCTAATAGAAACTGCCTATAAAGACACATAAGGACTGAAAGTGAAGGAATAAAAAAAATATTCGAAGTAAATAAACCAAAAGCATGTCAGAGTATCTATACTTAGTTAAGATAGGTTTTAAGGCAGTAAACATAGAAAGAGGCAAAGAAGGTCATTACATAATGATAAAAAAATTGATCTAGCAAAAGTGTATGACAATTCTAAATATATATCCACCTAACTACGTGAAGAAAATGTATCAGAGCTAAAGAGAGAGCGATCTCAATACAATAATAGTTGTGGAACCCAATACCCAACTTTTAGCTGTGGACAGATCATCTCTAGACAGAAAATTAATAAAGAAACATTAGACTTAATCTTCATTATAGACCAAAAGGACCTAACAGATATTTACAGAACATTTCATCAAACAGCTGCAGATAACACATTCTTTTCATCAGCACATGAAACATTGTCTAGGATAAACCATATGTTAGGCTACCAAAAAAGTCTCAACAAATTTTTAAAATTCAAAATCATAACAATTATCATCTCAGACGAGAATGGAAACAAAACTAGTTATCAATAACAAGAGGAACTTTGGAAATGATACAAATACATGAAAATTAAACAACATGCCTCAGAATAACCATTGGGTATATAAAGAAATTAAGAAAATTTTATTTTATTTTATTTATTTTTTTAATTTTTTTTGAGACAGAGTCTTGCTCTGTCACCCAGGCTGGAGTGCAGTGGCACGATCTCGGCTCACTGCACCCTCCACCTCCTGGGTTCATGCCATTCTCCTGCCTCAGCCTCCCAAGTAGCTGGGACTACAGGTGCCCACCACCATGCCCAGCTAATTTTTTGTATTTTTAGAAGAAACAGGGTTTCACCATGTTAGCCAGGATGGTCTCTATCTCCTGAAATTGTGATCTGCCCGCCTCGGCCTCCCATGATCCGCCAGCCTTGGCCTCCCAAAGTGCTGGGATTACAGACGTGAGCCACTGCACCTGGCCAAGAAAAAAATTTTAAAACATTCTTGAAACAGACATAATGAAATCACAACAAACTGAAACCTATGGGACACACAAAAAGCAGTGCTAAGAGGAAAGTTTATAGCGATAAACACCTACATTAAAAAAAGTAGGCAGGCCTGGATGTGGTGGCTTATGCCTCTAATTCCAGTACTTTGGGAGGCCAAGGTAGGAGGATTTCTTGAGGCCAGGAGTTTGAGACCACCTAAGAAAATATAGTGAGACTTAATCTTTACAAAAACAAAACAAAACAAAACAAAAAAATAGCAAAACAAACAAACAAAAAACCTAGGCATGGTGCTGTGTGCCTGTATTTCTAGCTATTCTGGAGGCTGAGGTGGGAGAATTGCTTGAGCCCAGGGGGTTGAGATTACAATGACAATGAGCTATGATTGCTCCACTGCACTCCACCCTGAGCAACAGTGCAAGACCTTGCCACAAAGAAAGAGAGAAAAATTTAAAATAACAGCCTTATTATGCACATTGAGGTAGTAGAAAAGCAAGAACATGCCAAACCTGAGATTAGTAGAAGGAAAGGAATAATAAAGATTAGGGCAGGACTAAACAAAATAGAGAATTAAACACTAATAACAAAAGATCAAGCAAACAAAAAGCTGGGTTTTAAAATGATTTCAAACATTGATAAAATTCTAGATAGACTATCCAAAAAACAAAGAGAGAGAGAGAAGACCAAAATAAATAAAATCAAGAATGAAAAAGAGACAGAAGATACTACAAAAATACAAAAGAAGATTGGAAGCTATTATGAACAATTATATGCTAAGAAATTGAAAAACCTAGAAAAATATGTATACAGTTCTGGAGACATCCAACCTACCAAGATTGGACTAGGAAGAAATAGAAAATTGAATCTCATGACACAGTCAACAAGATAACACACCAAGATCAAGTGGGATTTATCCCAGAGGTGCATAGATATTTTAACATACGTAAATCAATACATGTGATACAGCATATTGTTGCTGAGTGCCACAGTTACTACTTGAGACCATTATTACAGCAGTTAATACTGTTACTGCTTGGGACCGTCATTACAAGACTGAACAAAGGCATGAACATAGAAATGAAAACTTAAGACAAAAGAAGCTGTTTTAAAGGAAGGGAAACTGGGGAAGAGGAGCGCTCCCTGCTTCTAGTGAGCCAAGGCAGCCCTCCGAGCTTTCATAGCCCTTCTTATTTATTGGGTAGAAAGAGCAGGGAGAAGGAGGTAATGATTGGCCAGATGCTTGATTGATCACAAGTTCTCATTATTACTAACAAGCTTCAATTATGCCTAATCATAAGAAACACTTGCACCTAGGTCATGACTGCCCTTAGCAGTCCTTCTGGGTGGCAGACACAGTTTGTCAGTTTGCCAACACTCTGCATTTATGAGAAACAGTTTGCTGCTTACTCATATAGCCTCCCGTGGTATACTGAGTTGATCACGACCCTCAATCTTTAGGCCTCCAACAGCACATCAGCAGAATGAAGGACAAAAACTGTATGATCATCTCAATAGATACAGAAAAATTATTTGATAAAATTTAATATTCAAAATAAAACCTCTCAACAATTTAGGCATAGAAGGGACATAGCTCAATGTAATAAAGGACATATATGACAAACCCACAATTAATATAATACTGAATGGGGACAAGATGAAAGCTTTTTCTCTAAGAACTGGATTAAGACAAGGATGCCTGTTTTCACTACTCCTATTCAACACATTGCTGGAAGTTCTAGGTGGAGCAATTAGGCAAGAGAAAAATATAAAAGGCATGCAAATTGGGAAAGAGAAAGTAAAAGAGTCCCTCCTTGAAGATGACATGATTTTTTTTTTTCATTAAATTTCTGGGATGCACGTGCAAAATGTGCAGGTTTGTTACATAGGTATACATGTGCCATGGTGGTTTGCTGCACCTATCAATCCGTCATCTAGGTTTTAAGCCCCACATGCATTAGGTATTTTTCCTAATGCTCTCCCTCCCCTTACCCCTCACTTCCCCAACAGGCCCCAGTGTGTGATGTTCCCCTCCCTGTGTCCATGTGTTCTCATTGTTCAACTCCCACTTATGAGTGAGAACATACACTGGTTTTCTGTTCCTATGTTACTTTTCTGAGAATGATGGTTTCCAGCTTCATCCATATCCCTGCAAAGGACATGAACTCATTCTTTTTTATGGCTATATAGTATTCTATGGTATATATGTGCTACATTTTCTTTAAGCAGTCTATCATTGATGGGCATTTGGGTTGGTTCCAAGTCTTTGCTATTGTAAATAGTACTGCAATAAACCTAAGTGTGCATGTGTCTTTATAGTAGAATGATTTATAATCCTTTGGCCATATACCAGTAATGGGATTTCTGGGTCAAATGGTATTTCTAGTTCTAGATCCTTGAGGAATTGCCACACTGTTTTCCACAATGGTTGAACTAATTTACACTCCCACCAACAGTGTAAAAGGGTTCCTATTTCTCCGCATCCTCTCCAGCATTTGTTGTTTCCTGACTTCTTAAGGATCTCCGTTATAACTGGCATGAGATGGTATCTCATTGTGGTTTTGATTTACATTTCTCTAATGACCAGTGGTGATGAGTTTTTTGTCATGTTTGTTGGCTGCATAAATGTCTTCTTTTGAGAAGTGTCTGCTCATATCCTTTGCCCACTTTTTGATGGGGTGTTTTTTTTTGTTTTTTGTTTTTTGTTTTGTAAATTTGTTGAAGTTCCTTGTAGATTCTGGGTATTAGACTTGTCAGATGGATACATTGCAAACGTTTTCTCCCATTCTGTAGTTGCCTGTTCACTCTGATGATAGTTTCTTTTGCTGTGCAGAAGCTCTTTAGTTTAATTAGATCCCATTTGTCAATTTTGGCTTTTGTTGCAATTGGTTTTGGTGTTTTAGTCATGAAGTCTTTGCCCATGCCTATGTCCTGAATGGTATTGCCTAGGTTTTCTTCTAGGGTTTTTATGGCTTTAGTTTTATGTTTAAGTCTTCAATCCATCTTGAGTTAATTTTTTTTATAAGGTGTAAGGAAGGGGTCCAGTTTTTTTTTTTATATATATGGCTAGTCAGTTTTCTTAGCACCATTTATTAAATAGGGAATCCTTTCTCCATTATATTTCAGGCCAATATCCCTGATGAACATTTATGTGACAATCCTGAATAAAATACTGGCAAACCAAATCCAGCAGCACATCAAAAAGCTTATCCACCACGTTAAAGTTGGTTTCATCCATGGGATGCAAGGCTAGTTCAACATATGCAAATCAATAAACATAATCCATCACATAAACAGAACCAATGACAAAAAACACATGATTATCTCAATAGATGCAGAAAAGGCCTTTGATAAAAATCAACATCCCTTCATGCTAACAACACTCAATAAACTAGGTATTGATGGAACATATCTCAAAATAATAAGAGCTGTTTATAACAAACCCATAGCCAATACCATACTGAATGGGCAAAAGCTGGAAGCATTCCCTTTGAATACTGGCACAAGACAAGGATGTTCTCTCTCACCACTCCTATTCAACATAGTATTGGAAGTTCTGGCCAGGCCAATCAGGCAAGAGATAGAAATAAAGTCTACTCAAATAGGAAGAGAGGAAGTCAAATTGTCTCTGTTTGCAGATGACATAATTGTATATTTAGAAAACCCCATTGTCTTAGCCCAAAAACTCCTTAAGCTGATAAGCAATTTCAGCAAAGTCTCAGGATACAAAATCAATGTGCAAAAATCACAAGCATTCCTATACACCAATAATAGACAAACAGAGAGCCAAATTATTAGTGAACTCCCATTAACAAATGCTACAAAGAAAATAAAATACCTGGGAATACAACTTACAAGGGATGTGAAGGACCTCTTCAAGGAGAACTACAAACCACTGCTCAAGGAAATAAGAGAGAACACAAACAAGGAAAAGCATTCCATGCTCTTGGATAGGAAGAATCCATATCATGAAAAATGGCCATATTACCCAAAGTAATTTATAGATTCAATGCTATTCCCATCAAGCTACCATTGACTTTCTTCACAGAACTAGACAAAACTACTTTACATTTCATATGGAACCAAAAAAGAACCCATATAGCCAATACAATCCTAAGCAAAAAGAGCAAAGCTGGAGGCATCATGCTACCTGACTTCAAACTATATTACAAGGGTACAGTAACCAAAACATCATGGTACGTGTACCAAAACAGATATATAGACCAATGGAACAGAACAGAGGCCTCAGAAATAACTCCACACATCTACAACCATCTGATATTCGACGAAGATGACATGATTTTATAAATAGTAAAACTCAAATACTTCTCCAAAAAAACTCTTCACTCCCAACTTTAAAATACATTACAAGGCTAATGAAACCAAAACAGCATGATATTAGTATAAGAATAGACACATAGACCAGCGGAACATTAAATAATAATCCAGTAATAAATTCATATATTTATAGTGAACTGATTTTTGACAAAAGTGCCAAGAATATTCACTGGGGAAATAACACTCTCTTCAATAAATAGTGCTGGTATAACTGGATATCCATACAAAGAAGAATGAAACTAGACTCCTACCTCTTACTATATAAAAAGATCAACTCAAACTGGAGAGGAGATTTAAACATAAAATCCAAAACTAGTAAAAGGCAGGGGAAAAGGTTCAGGACATTGGGCCAGGGAAAGATTTTACAGCTAAGATTCCACAAGCACAGGCAACAAAACTGAAAAACGAAAATTGGGTCCATATTAACCTGAAAAACTTCTACCCTGAAAAGGAAACAATCAACAGAGTGAAGTGACAGCCTGTAGAATAGGAGTAAATATTTGCAAATTATTTATCCAACAAGGAGCAAATATGCAGAATATGCAAATAACGCAAACAACTCAACAGGAAAAATAAATAATTCTATTAGATAGTGGGCAAAGAAACCGAATCAACATTCTTCAAAAGAAAATATGTAGGCTGCGCACAATGGCTCATGCCTGTAATCTCAGCACTTTGGGAGGCTGAGGCAGGAGGATCTCTCCAGCCCAGGACTTCAAAACTAGGCTGGGCAAAAGTTTTGTAGAAACTTTGTCTCTACAAAAAATAAAAAAAATGTAGCCAGGTGTGGTGGTGTACACCTGTGGTCCCAGCTACTCAGGAGCTTGAGGTAGGAAGATCACTTGAACTTTGGAGATCAAGGCTGCAGTGAGCTATGATTATCCCACCGCACTCCAGCCTGGGCAACAGAGCAGGACTTTGTCTCAAAAAAAGCTGTAGAATGGCCAATAAATATATGAAAAAAATAGTGCAACATCATTAATCATCAGGAAAATGCAGATCAAAATCACATGAGATACCATCTCACCCCAGTTAGAATGGCTATTATCAAAAAGACAAAGAATAACAAATGTTGGCTATCATGTGGAAAAAAGAAAACTTTTATACACAGTTGTTGGGAATGTAAATTAGTACAGCATTCATGGAATACAGCATGGAGTTTTCTCAAAAAAACAAAAAATGTAAAAGCTAAGAAAATGTGGTATATATAAACAATGGAATACTATTCGGCCATAAAAAAGAATGGAATCCTGTCATTTGTGGCAACAAGGGTGAGCTTGGAGTCATTACGTTAAGGACAGTAAGTGAGGCACAAAAATATAAATACTGCTTCTTCTCACTCATATGTGGAAGCTAAAAAAATTAATTTGAGTTCATGGAAGTAGGGAGTAGATTTGTGGGTATTAAAGGTAGGGAATGGGAGAAGAGAGGAATATGAAACAAAGTTGCTTTATGAATACAAAATTGCTGCTAGATAGGAGGAATGAATTTTGGTGTTCTGCAGCAATGTAGAGTGAATATGATTAGCTATAATTTATCGTATATTTTCAAAAGGCTGGAGGAGAGGATTTAAAACATTCACAACACAAAGAAATGATAAATATTTGAGGTGATGTATATGCTAGTTACCCAGACTTGATCATTATACGTTGTATAAATGTATACAAAATTTCTCACTGTATCCCATATTTATATAAAATTATTATGTGTCATCTAAAATAAAATAGTAAAAAGAATGTAGAGAGAGGTAGATAAGAAGAAAAATAAAAATCTATAGAATCTGCTTAAATTAAGGCACCAGGACATGAGGCATACATGTAAATAGAAGAAGCTGTAACGAATTGATAAACAGAAGGTCTGGACAATATACGGCCAGGGAAGCCAAGGAAGACTATTTCAAAGAGGAGCTAAAAGCCAATAATGTTAAATGGTACAGAGACTTCAAGGTACACGGAATCTGGAAAGGGCACTTTAGTGATTAGAAAGCGTTTAGTAATCTTCAACTTTTATTGAGGTGATCGAAGTGGCATGAAAAACACCAAGTAACTTTATTACTTGAGAATGAGGAAGTGGAGATGCAAGAGACGTTGATAAATTTTACTTCTGAATTTTGGCAGGTTATAATTTAAGATAAGGACAGTAACACTAAGGTACTAGAAAGTTTATTGTTATAATTAGATGGGAAATGGATAAAAATGAGAGAAAAAAAGAGTTAAAGATCTTGAGTTTTTGCATTTAAAAAAATGTCACAGTTGATAAATACTAATGCATTGCTTTGCTAGTGAGTGACATTCTTAGCACAATGGCATTTTAAAACAATAGGCTGTTTTGCAAAAACCTTGGGTTTCTTTGTTCAAAATGTCAAGGGCCTTTTCAACTCTTTCGAAAAATCTTTGGAAGTTATAAGATTTAGGAGTCTATGATAGCCTTAACAGGGTAATAACATTTTTTTTTCTTTTAGTGTTCTTGCTGTTTATACATACATATATAGTTTTTTGTTTTTTTTTTTTTTTAGTTTTTGAAGAGTACATTTAAATAGTTTGTAATTATGAGAGGAAGAGTTTGAAGATCTCAGTGTAAAGAAATAAGTACATGAAATTTCTGAAAGGACAAGAAAGCATAGAATAAAAGAAGGATTCATTTTGGAAATTTAAAAGAAAGTGGCAGCATTCTTCTACCCAGAAATAATAAAAAATAAAACTTCTTCCCAATACTCCCCTAGATTCTTTTTTCATGTTGCTTCTTATCTTTTTGCCACCTCTTATCACCACTTTTAAAATAACTCAATACTCTGATTAAGACAGCCAGGTGGGAGAAGGTCCCTGGAAAAACTCTAATGGGCCTGTGCACTGGGAAGAGTGCACACTGGGGTGGAACTTCAGTTCACGTCCTTTGCATTGGGGAGGAGTCTGGCCTCTCCTCTTCCTGTGTGGAACCTGGAACTCAAGCAGCGGGAGGGAAGTGCTCTAGCAAGGACTCTGGCCTTGCGGAGGATCCCCTTTACCTCCGCCCTTTTTTCCCCTTTTCACCCAATAAAACCCTGCTTTACTCACCCTTCAAACTCTCTGCGAGCTAGAATTTCCATGGCCCTCAGACGGACAAGGACCTCGTCTTTAGCTGAACTAAGGAAGAGCCCTGCAACAAAATCATGGTCCATATCGTACCGCTTTTCCTACTACTCAGCACAGATATCCATATCCCTTATTTCTTACAGAACTATATGGCAAAACCACAATTACTTTTACACCAACCTAAGTAAGTTTCCCTGCCTGTCTTTGTGAGCTATTGCTGCATAATTAAACACCCCCAAAACACAGTGGCAGGCAGCAATATTCAATTATTCTCATGCACACATGTCTGTAGGTCAGCTATAGCTATTCTAAAGACTCATTAGAAAGGCTGCTTATGTATGGATCAGCTGGGGCTGCTCTGTGCCATATGTCACATTCAAGAATCTAGGCTGGAGATGCAGAAGTTACCTGAGCCATGGTTTTCTCATCATAGAGATCAGAATCTAGAAGGGGAGCCTGCAGAAATGTGATGGCTCTTAAGGTATGCATTTGGATTTTGCATTCTATTATTTCCATTGCCAGTTCCATTGACCAAAGCAGGCCTTAGGGCCAAATCCATAATCAATGAGCTTAGAAGTATACTTTACCCATAGTAGGAGGTAGAGAGTGAATATTTGCTGAACAATCATCTAGCAATCGAAATCTACTCTTTTCTTCACAGATATTTCATATATCCTCCTGCATGCTAAATGCACGTAGTCCTATTCCAAGTCCACTAATACATTTATCTATTACAGCAGCATCACACTTTAAGACAAAAATATCATGGGCATGTTATCCAGGTGCAGATCCTCTTGATATGGAGGTTTATGAACTATAAAAAGACAAATAATCTTCTCTCCACATTGCCAATGTACAATAGAGAAACAAGGAAAGAATCTATAGTAAACATTTTCATTTCGTAACAAGGATAGGAGGTAGAAGAAGTTGATAGTCCACAAGAATTCTGATTTCCTGCTGGGAAAATGTTGCCAGAGGCCTTTACCCTAAGGGTAGAGGATGTTCCTCAATTACAATACAGACTTGTTCCCTGGAATTGACTGCCTAGTTCATCAATCTCTATCACTCTTGCTACAAGGAGGACCTCTGGGAAGTCATTCTTTATCTATAATCCTCCTTACCTGCTTTTGGAGCAATATTTCCTGGTGACTAAGCAGCTTTCTCAGACTGTTTTCTATGTGTAGAAAGTTGGTAGCTCTGATGTGTTTTAACATTTAAGTACACTGTCTAGTTTGTTTCAGGACAACAGTGATTTTGCTAATAAAACTTTCTTTAAAACTATAGATTTCCTATGTGTTTGATGCCAGTGAAGGTTAACTGCTAAAAGCCAGAAATGCTAGCTTCCTTTTTTTCTTTATGTTAATATTTTTAGGCTTATTGTGCTTTCTCTTGAGACATAATTATGATTCTTTTTACATTTCAGATATCTCTAGGACCACATCCTTGGGTTTTCCAGTAGCTCTTTGATTCAGCTCAAATAATGTACTAGAAGCTACTTTAATTCATTCAGATATCTCAACAAATGGTGCTACATTCTTATCTAGTGCTCTGGACTTTTGGCTTTTTCCTGGAGTTATGTTGTAATGGTTATGATTTTATTTTAACCCTGCAATTTATGTTTTTTTCTATATTCCCTCTCATCTTTGATTTCAAATCCCAGATCTTTTCTAGACTAATTTTCCTCCCTGTAGAACCTTACCAAATGCAGCAAGTAGCATTTATCTCATGCTTTCAAGACTCTTTTTATTTTAATTTTTTTTTTTTTTACAAGGTCTCACTCTGTTGCCCAGGCCAAAGTGTGTTGTTGTGATAATAATCCACTGCAGCCTTGACCTCCTAGGCTCAGGTGATCTTTCTGTCTCAGCCTCCTGAGTAGCTGGGACTGCAGGTGTGCACCACTATGCCCAGCTAATTTTTTGTATATTTGTAGAAACAGGGTTTCACTGTGTTGCACAGGCTGGACTCGAACTTGTGGGCTCAAGCCATCAGCCAGCTTTGGCCTCTCAAAGTGCTGGGATTACAGGCACAAGCCACCACACATGGCCTTCAAAATTCTTTTCAAAGCTTCCATGATGAAAGTACAAGTTCATCCTGTATTAGTTTTGTCTTCCATGTTAGCCATAGGCAAATGTTTTATCAAACACTTTGCTATCACATACCACAGCTCACTATTTATCCAGCCTTCATTAGGAGTTTAAGAGTTTTCCTGTAATCCAGTAGCCCATCTCAATGCCAGTAGCCCATCTCAATGCCAGTGTGACTCACTCTAGGTGTTAATGCAGCACTCCCATTCTAGCTATGAATTAATACATTAATCAGCTATTGGTACAAAACGTAGCACTTTCAAATTCAGTATTATACCACAGTAAGTATTTATTTGCAATGAGAATTGTCATTTATTCTCAGTAACTATTTTCACAGGGGCTCAATTTTGCTGGGGTGATTTTGCCTCATCTGTCTTTTTTTGGTGGAGGGTGGGGGGCAGTCTAAAGACACAAAAGCTCTGTCTTTATGGCAGAGATCAAAATCTGCCAGAAAGTTGAGAACGCCCAAAGATACCTCTTCAGGCTTACATTTGGAGTTTCCTTTTGCTTCTATTGACTAAAGCATCTCATATAGCAAAGGCCAAAATCAATGAGGTATGAAAATATACTCTACTTACAGTGGGGCAGGAAATATACTATTTGCTGAACCATATGTAAATATTCACACTGCCTAACTTATTTTCATCTTCTCAGATTCTCATCCATTTTCTTCTTTCAGCTATTATAGTGAGATAGGTGTCTTCTATCTTTATCCTGATTCTAACCTCATTCTGTCCTTCCATGGATACCATGTTTGTCATGCCACCTTTGTTATAGTTTTAATACCTTCCCTACTAGAAACTTCAGATTTAACCCTTATTCTCAACTCACTTCTATTTTAGTTAAAAAGTTCTCTCTTGACGCTCTATCACCTCTATTCTCTATAACTGGTTTTGACTCTTAAAACCTAAACCTACCCCACTACCCATACTCTCAACTATTCACCTCCATCCCCCACTAAATACAAACACACAAATGAGGATACCTGTACATATGTACAATACTCTATGTTCCTTTAATTTAGGGGTTATATATTTCTTATAAGTCCAGAGCCATGCATATTACATATCATATGAGTCAAAAATTTTAAATGAATAAATTAGAATTGAATATGACAAAGTATTTTGTGTTGAATAAATGAAATGTAAAGTGAAGCAAACTTAGGTCAAATTTTTCTTTGAGCTTTCCTAGTTCTTTGTGTATGTTTTTCCTATCCACTCTCACAGTTAAATTGCTTGTATTTCTTGTTAATGTCTTTGCCATTTAGTAATCTCACTCATGTTTGACTTACTTACTTTAATCAGCCGTGGGCTAAAGTGCTTGATTACCAAGCCTATTAAGCACACTTGAGTGATACAACTTGGACTAAGAGCTCTTATGAGTAAAGGTTATACATGTGGAATGGGCAGAAATACTTGAATTCTGTGTCACCTGATTGTCTGTAGTTTCTGTGAAGGTGAGGTCAGGACTGACCTTCTCATCATTATAAACAGCACGTATCAAATAGTAAACCCCGAGTGAGTGGGTGAATGCATGACTGTTCCTGGCTGATATCCTGCTTCCAGACAATATGGATTACCAAACGAGCGTCCTCTGCCTCTATGTGGGATTATTATGTGTACTTTTCATTCAGGCATGAACTACATTCCTGATAATGAAACATTAGGTACTCTTTCAAATTACATCCACTGTAAAATTACAAAAAAAGGAAATTATTCATGAAGTTAAACAAAATTGAAAATGGGTTATAATTCTTTTTCTAAGAAAAGTTTTTGAACAGATGTTTCTTAACTAGTTTTAATTGAATGGAAATAGAATTCTCTGCAGTATGTGCTGTATTGGCAATGCCAACTCTCATTAAAATAATAAATTGGGAATAAATTTTATTAGTATTTTGAAGTAAAAATGAGAAACCTATAAGAAAAAATATTATAATATTCGCTTTTAATAACATTATAATATTTATCTTATATCTTGCACACAGGGAGGTTTAAAGGAATACTTTTGTCCACTTACCAGAAAAATTAATCATAACCTCCTCTGCAATAAACACTTTTTGGGTCCATTATTGGTTTACAATAAAATATAAGAAAACAATGAATGTCAGGATACTCCCCTGCTGAGGCAAATGGTATTTTTCCCCATTCAATTTCCATGCACAAAATTGCTGATATTCTTCAGTAGGTGTTCACTTATTAAAAAAAGTCAGAATCGGAAACTGGAAGTTGATTGAAAAATCTTAAGAAAAATGAGAGCAAGATATTTTTCTAAATCACATCATTTGATAAAAGTCATTGCACATAAAAAAGCATTAAGGAGTCTCTGTTATAATACAAATCACATTTCTAAAAGTCTTTCCCAAAATTTGTTTCAAAGCTTTCACATCCCTACACACATACTGATTATATAATGTGGGGACTATTTCAGGATTTAAACATAGACAGTTCAGTGCAAAGTAGAGTTGGTGACATTTCCAACATGTAATTAATGGATAATTAATTTGTGTCAGAGGGTAGAATTTAGTCTTTCTTAGCAAAGAGACTTTTATGAAATAATCAGTTAGGAGATGAATGGGAAAATCAAGCAGGTAAAAATATCCGTGATTGTCAATGAAAAGTTTCCCAAGATTTAAAAGTAGAGACACTCCAAAATATTCATTAAAATTTTTAAAAGTCACATATGTATATTTTTACCCAATTAGAAAGAGGTATATGTATTACTATGAAGGGAAAACATTAATCTCAATATATATTCTTAATTACTCCAAAATCTAAACTATAAAACCTGGGAATCAAATAAGCTTTCAAAGAGAATAATTTGAAAATCCTAATAGATAGATGCAATTAGCTACCTGGTAATAAAAATATAACTGAAAACACAAAATACCTGGAAGAGCACCACTATCTTTTGTAGAGGGCCTAACATATACTAGGTATATCAATAATTTTTTATTAAGGATTTGATTTAGCACTCACAATAACAAGTGACGTAGTTTCTATAATTCCCAACTTACAGATAAGAAAACTGAGGCTCAGAATTTTAAGGCTTGGAGAATTCTAACTCTCACGTATATATAAGTAGCAGATAGGATTGAAATCAAAGAACTCAGTACTCCAAGAGTTTTCAGCGACATGATTTCCTGATAACATATTTTATCTTGCAGAAATCTTATAGCAGTAACAACATTAAGAAATGTTGACCATCAAATGACTTTAATTTTCTCTGTATACTAGTGAGTTGAACAACTAATTAGAGATGTATTATAGACATCAGGGTCTAAGGACTCGGAGTGAGAACTAGAATGCAAATTAGACATAAATCATAAATATATAAATAGAGATTTGGAAAAAAATATGTATATATATGCACATAGTAGTTGAAATCATGAGTTTCAAATATAAAGCCCCCAAAGGTCAGATAGATGGCCTGGCCTGAGAGATGATGACAAATAGTGCAGAATAAATATTGTTTAGAATAAAGGAAAATCAACAGAGTTTTGCACTCAGAAATTAAAAAAGAAATAAAACAAGTGAAGAAGGAAATGTCCAATTTAGACAATTTCAACCAGTTACTCCACAGAGAAAAACTGCTTACGGAACCAATTTATATTTTATTTTCTTCTTGAATTTTTAGGGTGACAGGTTGTAAATTTTGCCCCTAAGTCCTAGTGAGGGTGGGTTTATACTGAGGAAATATCAGAGTAAATATTTCTTTTTTTTCCTCGCCCCCAGATTGAGGGCAGAGATAGATAATTATCTCACTATTCCTCCTGGTGAAGAGCTCTGCAAAGCGAGGAGTTAGGTCTGTGGAGATTCAGCTTTATGCGATGGTCTTCAGTTCCACCACCCACACTTTACAGGTGTTGAGTAGGCAGCCAGTCTTTAGCAGCATGAGTAGGTAGCCAAGATCTAAAACTTTGGGGCCTGAGTAAGAGGCTCCTGTATTGATATCCCTGTTTTTGTGCATTCTTGCAACTTCAGGTCTCTAAAAAAGAAAAATCCTCTTATATTCTCACCTTCTCAGATGTGCTATATACATAATTTGCCACTACCTCATGGACACTCACAGCAGATCTTCATTTCTTCACTTATAATATGACCCATAATAGAGAGAAAAAGAACACTGAAACTGACCTAGAACTGGCACAGATATTAGAATTAGCAGGTATAAACATTAGAACTGCTATTATTACTGTATTACATATGTCCAAATAGTTAAGTAGATACAAATGGACCCAAATCTAAATTTTAGAGATGAAAGATATAGCATTTGAGATGAAAAATACTTTGAATAGGGGTAAGAAAGATTAATATACTTGAAACTGTAGCTACAGAAAATATCAGAAATAAAACACATGTGCGGTGGCTCACGCCTGTAATCCTAGCACTTTGGGAGGCCGAGGCGGGCAGATCACGAGGTCAAGAGATCTAGACCATCCTGGCCAACATGGTGAAACCCTGTCTCTACTACAAATACAAAAATTAGCTGGGCGTGTGACACGTGACTGTAGTCCGAGCTACTCAGGAGGCTGAGGCAGGAGAATCGCTTGAACCTGGGAGGTGGAGGTTACAGTGAGCTGAGATCGTGCCACTGCACTCCAGCCTGGTGACCAAGCGAGACTCCATCTCAAAACAAAACAAAACAAAACAAAACAAAAAACAACAAAAAAATGAAAAACAAATAAAAACTTCAGTGAGCTGGGACAAACTGAAGTGGTTTAAAATGTGGATAATTGGAGTTACCAAAAGGGTTGGGATAAGGGAGATTTTAAAAAATTAAGAAATAATTATTTTTAAAAAGTCCAAACTTGATGAAAATCATAAACTTATAAATCTAAAAAGCTAAGATAATCCCAACTATAGGAAATACAAAGAAAATTACATAGTGCTTCATGGTCAAATTGCTCAAAACTAATGATAAATAGAAAATCTTAAAAGCAGAGACAAAAACACATGTGTCGTACAGGAAGATAGATTAAGATAAAAGCAGGTTTTTCTTTTGTAAATAAAGCAGGTGATAAAACAGTGGAAGAATATTTTAGAAGTACTGTTAAGAAAAGAAACTGTCAACCTAAAATTGTATACTAGCCAAAATGTTTTTCAAAAGCAAAGCAATTGGAACTAGTTAGAACTGATGTTTGCACAACATTATGAATATACTAAATTCAATTCAATAATATAATTTAATATGGCTAATTTTCTGTTATGTGGATTTCACTTCAATAAAAAACTAAGATAAAATAAAAACTTATTTTCAGATATGCAAGAGATAAAAAAATTTAGCACTACAGGGCCAAGGAAAATAAAACCAAATCAAATCATAGATCTATTAAAAAAAGAATGAAGAATACCAGAAGGGGTAGCTACATGGGTAAATATATGTTTATTTTCTTACTATTTACATATATTTAAATGAAAATTGACTAAAAAATCATAAGTGCATTTTTGGATATATATTATATGACAACAGTAGCCTTGAGAAATTGAAGAATACTATTACCAGGTTCTTATATAATATGTAAAATATAAATTGAAGGTAAACTGTTCTAAGTTAAAGTTGTATATTATAAACTCTAACACAACCACTAAAGCAACGAAATCATTACAGCTAATTAGCCAATAAATAAAATAAAACGATATAATAGCAAAATTACTCAATCCAAAAGATATCAGAAGAAATAAGAGAAACAAAGAAAAGGTGGGACAAATACGGAAAAAATAGCATGACAATTGACCCAAGTCCAATCATATCAAAAATCATATTAGAGGAGGGCAGAGGAAGATGGTGGAATAGAAGGCTCCAGCTATCGTCCCTTCTGCAAGGACACCAGTTTAACAACTATCTACACAGAAAAAACACCTTCATAAGAACTAAAAATAAGGTAAGCACTCATAGTAACTGGTTTTAACTTCATATTGTTGAAAGAGTCACTGAAGAGATAGCAAAAGCAGTCCTAAGCCGCTGACACCACCCCTCCCCCACCACTTAATAGTGGCAGCATGGTGCAGAGAGCATCTCTGGGTGCTGGGGGAGGGATAACGCAGCACTTGTGAGGCATTGAGCTCAGTGTTGTCCGGTTAGAGCAGAAAGAAAAACTGGACCAAGCTCAACTAATGCCTAACCATGAAGAGAGCAATTAAACCAGCCCTAGCCAGAGGGGAGTTGCTGATCCCAGTGGTCAGAACTTGATTTCTCAAAAACCGTGCCACCAAAGACCAAAGTGCTCTGTGTTCTCTAGTGATGAGCTAGGCTGAAAGACAGTGGACTGGGGGTGGCATGTGACATAATGAGACAACAGCTGGGATGGCTAAGGGAGTGCTGGCATCACTTCTCCCCTAACCTTAGGCTGCACAGTTCACAACTTCAAAAGAGACCACTTCCTTCTGTCTGAGGAGAGGAGAGGGAAGAGTGGGGAGGATTTTGTCTTTCATGTTGGGTACCAGCTCATCCATAGCAGGATAGGGCAGTGGTCAGAATCATGAGTTCCTTGTTCCAGGTCCTAGTTATCAGGTGACATTTCTAGAGAAACCTGTGGCCAGAAAGGAACTCACTTTCTTGATTGAAAGGACCCAGTCCTGGCAGCATTCATCATCTTCTAACTGAAGAGATTTGAGGCCCTGAATACCAGCAGTGATAGCTAGGTATTATGTTGAGAGCCATGGGTGAGCCTCAGAGACTTCCTGGCTTCAGATGCCAGCATGGCCATAGTGGGGTAGAGCACCAAGCACGCTCTTTGGGTCCCCGATTCCAGGACCTGACTCTCAGACGGCATTTCTGGACCTGATCTGGGCCAGAGGGGAGCCCACTGCCCTGAAGGGTGAGTCTCAGGCTAGGCAGCATTCACCACAAGCTGACATAAGAGACCTTGGGCCTCAAGGGAACATTGATGATAGTTTGACAGTACTCCTTGTGGTCTGGGGTGGCAGTGGCTATAAGTGAGGCTCCTCTGCCCTTTGGAAAGGGGAGGGAAGATTAGGAAGAACTGTATCTTGTGGTCTGAGTGTCATCTCAGCTGCAGTACAATAGAATACCGGGTAGACTTCTAAGGTTTTTGACTCTAGTCTCTGGCTCCTGGATGGCACCTCTGCCTCTACTGAGGGCCTGAGGACTTTTGCTGCCCTGAAAGGGAGCACAGGCCTGGATGGCTTTGCCACCTGCTGTATGTAGAACCCCAGTGCCTTCCACAAACATAGGCAGTAGCTAGGGAATGATTACTGCAGGCCTTGGGTGAGACCCAGTGCTGTGGTGGCTTCAGGTCTGACCCAGCACAGTCATACTGGTAGTGGCCATGGGTGTGCTTGTGTCACTTCACCCCCAGCTTTAAGTGGCTCAGAACAGAGTGAGACTATGCTTGTTTGGGAGAAAGTAAGAGAAGAGATTAAGTCTCTTCCTGGTAATCTATAGAATTCTCTCAGACCTTGTCCAGGACCAACAGTTGATACCTCTACAACTCTAAAAGAACCACAGCATGACTGGGCTTTGGTTGTTTCCTAAAGCACATGTAGCTTAGATCACAACACCCAAGTCCTTTCAAATATCTGTATAGTCTTCCCAAAAAGGATGGATACAAATAAGCCCAGAAAATGACAACTACAATAAATACCTGGCTCTTCAACCCCAAACACCAAAGCACATGTACTAACATTAACACCATCTAGGAATACATGACCTCACCAAAAGAACTAAATAAGTCACCAGGAACCAATCCTCAAGAAACAGAGATATGTGACATTTCAGATATTCAAAATAGCTGTATTGAAGAAACTCAAATAAATCCAAAAGAACACAGAGAAGGAATTCAGAAGTTCATCAGATAAACTTGTCAAAGAGATTAAAGTAACTTAAAAGAATCAAACAGAAATTCTGGAGATGAAAAATGCAACTGGCATACTGAAAAATGCATCTGAGTTTTTCAATAGCAGAATAGATTAAGCAGAAGAAATAATTAGTACGCTTAAAGACAGGACTTGACTTTCCAAGACTTGACTGTTAGATAGTATTTCTGGACCTGTCCTGGGTCAGAGGGGAGCCTACTGCCCTGAGGGGCAAGTCCAAGGCCAGGCATCATTCACCAGAAGCTAACTTAAGGGCTTTAAGGGAACATCAGCAATAGTCTGGCAGTACTCCTTGTGGTCTGGGGTGGCGGTGGCTATGAGTGAGGCTCCTATGCTTTTGGAAAGGGGAGGGAAGATTAGGTAGAACTCCATCTTTCTATTTGAAATATGCAGAGGAGATAAAAAAATGAATAAAAAACAATGAATCAAAACTACAGGACCTAGAAAATAGCCTCAAAAGGGCAAATATAAGAGTTATTGTCCTTAAATATGAGATAGAGAAAGAGATAGGGATAGAAAGTTTATTCAACAGGATAATAGCAGAGAACTTCTCAATCCTGGAGAAAGATATCAATATCCAAGTACAAGAAGGTTATACAACACCAAGAAGATTTAACTCAAAGAAGACTACCTCAAGGCATTTAATAATTAGTCTTCCAAAGACTAATTTTTCATACAAACAAAAGCTGAGGGATTTCATCAATACCAGACTGGTCCTACAAGATATGCTAAAGAGGGAACTTACTCAGGAAGAAAAGGACATTAAAGAGCAATAAGTGATTACCTGAAGGTACAAAACTCAGGGGGTAATGTAAGTACACAGAAAAACACTGAATATTATAACACTGAATCTGTGGTGTGTAAACTACTCTTTTCCTAAGTAGAAAGACTAAAAGATGAACCAATCAATAATAATAATTACAACAACTTTTCAAGACACAGTAAGTACAGTAAGATATAAATAGAAACAACAAAAAGTTTGAAAGTGGGAAAATAAAGTTAAGGCATAGAGTTTTTTAGTTTTCTTTTGGCTTATTTGTTAGTTTGTTTATGCAAACAGTATTAAGTTGATATCAGGTTAAAATAATGGGTTATAAGATAATACTTGCAAGCCTCATGGTAACCTCAAACCAAAAAACATACAATGGACACACAGAAAATTAAAAGGAAGAAACTCAATCATATTAACTGAGAAAATCACCTTTACTAAAGGAAGACAAAAAGAAAAGAAATGATGAAGAGAAGAAAACAAACAAAAAAAGACAACGAATAACAAATTGGCAAGAGTAAGTCCTCACTTATCAATAATAACATTGAATGTAAATGGACTAAACTGTCCAATCAAAAGATGTTGACTGGCTGAATAGATAAAAAACCAGATCTATTGATCTGTTTCTTACGAGAAATACTTTGCCCATAAAAATATACATAGACTGAAAATAAAGGGATTGAAAAAGTTATTCCATGTCAATGGAAACCAAAAATGAGCAAGAGTCACTATACCTATCAGTATAGTGACTGAAATCAGACAAAATAGATTTCAAGACCAAAACTATAAAAAGAAACAAAGAAGGTCACTATATAATGATAAAGGGCTCATTTCCGCAAGAGAATATAACAATTGTAAACAGATATGCAACCAATGATGGAGCAACCAGATATATAAAGCAAATGTTATTAGTGCTAAAGAGAGAGACAGGCCCCAATGCAATAATAGCTAGAGACATCACCACTTCACTTTCAGCAGTGGACAGATCTTCCAGGCAGAAAACCAACAAAGAAATAGCAGATTTAATCTTCACTATAGACCAAATGGGTCTAAAAATATTTAGACAACATTTCATCCAATGGCTGCAGAATACATATTCTTTTCCTAAGCACGTGAATCATTCTTAAGATAGACCATATGCTAGGTCACAAAACAAGTCTTAACACATTCAAAAACACTGGAATAATGTTAAGCATCTACTCTGATTGCAATAGAAAAAAACTAGAAATTAATAAGAAGATTAATTTTGGAAACTATAAAATACATGGCAATTAAAAATATGCTCCTCAATGACAAGTGAGTCAATTAAGAAATTAAGAAGAAAATTGAAAAAATTATTGAAACAAATGATAATGGAAACACAACATACCAAACCTACAGGATACAGCAAAAGCAATACTAAGCGGGAAGTTCATAGCTATAGGTGCCTATATCAAAAAAGAGGAAAAATTTAAAATAAGCAATTGAATGATACATTTTAAAGAACTAGAAAAGCAAGAGCAACCAAACCCCAAATTAGTAGAAGAAAAGAATAAGAGCAGAAATAAATGACATTGAGATGAAAAAATTCAAAATATCAATGAAACAAAAAGTTTTGAAAAGGTAAACAAAATTGACAAACCTTTAGCCAGACCAAATAAAAAGAGGGAAGATACAAATAAATAAAATCAGAAATGAAAAAGGAGACATTACAATTGATACTGCAGAAATTCAAAGGATCATTAGTGGCTACTATGAGCAACTATATGTCAAAAAATTGGAAAGTCTAGAAGAAATGGACAAATTCCTAGAAACATATAACCTACCAAGATTGGACCAGGAAGAAATCCAAAACCTGGCAGACAAATAACAAGTAACAAGATCGAAACCATAATAAAAAGTCTTCCAGTAAAGAAAAGCTTGTACCCTGATGGCTTTGCTGCTGAATTCTAGCAAACATTTAAAGAACTAATACCATTCAAATTCAAACTATTCCAAACATAAAGGAGGAGGGAATATTTCCAAACTCATTCTATGAGGCCAGTATTACCCTGATACCAAAACTAAAGACACATCAAAAAAAAGAAAAAAAAAAGAAAACTACAGGCTAATATCTCTGATGAATACTGATGCAAAAATCATCAACAAAATACTAGAAAACCAAATTCAACCATACATTAGAAAGATCATTCATCATGAACAGGTGGTATTATTCCGTGCGATGCAAGGATGTTTCAACATACCCAAATCATCATATCAACAGAATGGATAGAAACCGTGTGATCCTTTCAACTGATGCTGAAAAAGCATTTGACAAAATTCAACATCATTTCATGATAATAACCCTCAAAACACTGGGGATAGAAGGAACATACCTCAACATAATAAAAGCCATACATGATAGACACATAGCTAGTATCATAATGCATTGGAAAAAAACTGAAAGCCTTTCTTCTAAGATCTAGCACATGACAAGGATGTCCATTGTCACCACTGTTATTTAGTATTTTCCTGGAAGTCCTAGCTAGAGCAATCAGACAAGAGAAGGATATAAAGGGCATCCAAGTAGGAATGGAAAAAGTCAAATTATCTTTGTTTGTGGATTATATGATCTTATATTTGAATAAACCTAAAGATTCCACAAGAAAACTATTGGAACTGACAAACAAATTCAGTAAAAGAAGACATACAGATGGCAAACAGGCATATGAAAAGGTGCTCAACATCATTGATCATGAGAGAAATGCAAATCAAAACTACAATGCTATATTATCTCACCCCAGTTAAAACGGCTTATATTCAAAAGACGGGCAATAGCAAATGCTGTCGAGGATATGGATAAAAGGAAACCCTCGTACACTGTTGGTGGGAATGTGTATTAGTACCGGTGCTATGGTGGTTCCACAAAAAACAGCGCTGCTTCTTTATGATCCAGCACTCCCACTACTGGGTACATACTCCCAAAAAAGGAAATCAGCATATTAAAGAGATATCTGCACTCCTATGTTTGTTGCAGTACTGTTTATAATAGCTAAGATTTGGGAGCAACATAAGTGTCCATCAACACATGAATGAATAAAGATAATGTGGCACACATACAAAATGAAGTACTATTCAGCTATAAAAAAAGAATGAGATCCAGTCATTTTCAGCAACTTGTATGCAACTGGAGATCATTATGTTAAGTGAAATAAGCCAGGGACAGAAAGGCAAACATCACATGTTCTCACTTATTTGTGAGATCTAAAAATCAAAACAAATGAACTAATTGACATAGAGAGTAGAAAGATGGTCATCGGTGGCTAGGAAGTGTAATGGGAGATTGGAGAAAGGTGGGTATTGTTAATGGAGGCCAAAAAAATAGAAAGAATGAATAAGACCTACTATCTGATAGCACAACAGGTTACTATAGTCAGAAATATCTTAATTGTACATTTTTAAATAACTTAAAGAGTATAATTGTCACTTTGGGAGGCTGAGGCGGGCAGATCACGAGTTCAGGAGATCAAGACCATCCTGGCTAACATGGTGAAACCCCATCTCTACTAAAAATACAAAAAATTAGCCAGGCGTGGTGGCAGGTGCCTTTAGTCCCAGCTACTTGGGAGGCTGAGGCAGGAGAATGGCATGAACCCGGAAGGCGGAGCTTGCAGTGAGCCGAGATCACACCACTGCACTCCAGCCTGGGCGACAGGGCAAGACTCTGCCAAAAAAAAAAAAAAAAAGGAGTATAATTGGATTGTTTGTAACTCAAAGGATAAATGCTTGAGGTGATGGATATCCCATGTTCCATGATGTACTTATTTCATATTACATGCCTCTGTCAAAACATCTCATATGTACCATAAACATATACACCTACTATGTACCTACAAATTAAATATTAAAAATTAAATTAAATGCAAATAGTAATAGCATCCCCAACTAAAAAAAAAACAGATGGTGATATTTGATTAAAACGTAAGACAAAACATAAAGTACTTCTAAGAAATGTGCTTTGGATATAAGCCAAATAAATTCAAAGTATAAAGACAGAGAAAGGTACAGTCCTCCCCCGATATCCACAGGGGAATGGTTCCAGGACTACCCTTCTAATACCAAAGACCACAAGTATCAAGTATCTGATATAAAATGGGATAGTATTTGCACATCCTCCCCTATGCTTTAAATCATCTTTACTTATAATAGTTAATCCAATATAAATGCTATGTAAATAGTTTATTGTTTTTATGTGTACTAGTTTGTATTGTTGTATTGTTATTTTTATTGTTTTTAAGAAAACATTGTTTATCCCAGATTGGTTGAATCCACAGATGTGGAACCTGTGGATACAGAGAAATGACTATATACCATTTGAAAGCTAATGTAAATAAACCTGGGGTGGCTATATATTAATATCAGACAAAGTTGACTTTGGAGCAGAGAATAACCCTAGGGATAAAGAAAATTATTTTATAATGCTAACAGGACTAATTCTTCAAGAAGACATTAAAATCCTAAATATTATTTCAGATAATAACAGAAGTACAAAATATATGAAGCAAAAATATGATGTTATTGCAAAAGAGAAAAGATGTTCACAATCATAATTTTAGGTTGTATTACTCTGCTCTCAATAATTTATAGGACATTTGAACAGAAAATCAGTAAAGGTATAGAAAACTTGAACAACACAGGCAATTGATTTGACCTGATGTTTATTGAATACTCCATCTAAAAACAGCTGAATATATACACACTTTTCAAGTGGACATGGCACATTCACAATAATAAACTATATTCTGTATTACAAAACAAGTCTTGATTTAAACATGTTTAAGTCATACAAAGTACATTCTCCGAACAAAATGAAATTAAAATGCAAATCAATCAATAACAGAATGGTATCTGAAATGTCTCCAAATATTTGGAAATAAGCACATCTAAATAACCCATGGGTCAAAAAAGAAGGCAAATAGAAATTTTTAATGGCATGAAATTAAAATACAATTTATCGAAAGAAAACGAAAGTATAGAAATTATATCAAGAATGAGAGAACTGATCTTACTATAGTTTCTGCTATTAAAAGGATAACAAGGGGGGAATATTATGAACAAATTAACACCAATAAATTTAATAACTTAGATGAAATTGGAAAATTCCTTGAAAGATACAAGTTAGGAAAGATCACTCAGGATAAATAACCTGAATAGCTTCATATTTATTGAAGGAATTGAATTGTGGTTTAAAAGAAACAAAAAAAACTTTTACACACACACACACACACACACACACAGAAATTCCAGGCCCAGTGGCTTCATGGATAAATGCTATTATCTATACATTTATACATTAAAGAGAAAAAATAATTCTAGATTTATAAGAGTTCTTCCAGAAAATGGAGACCAATGTCACTTTGATACAAATCCAGACAAAGACAGTCCAAAAACTACAGACAAGATCTTCATGAATACAGATGTAAAAATCGTAAACAAAATTTCAACAAATCAGCCTAACAATATATAAAAAGGGCAACACATCATGACTAATGAAGTTTATGAAAGAATGCAAAGGTTGATTAACAATAAAAATTAATAATGGAATAGTGGAGCAAGTCTTCCAAAAATCTGATTCTATATGGAGACAAGAACACTAGCACAAATCATCAAAAGCAACTTTTTCAGAACTATGGAAATTAACCAATGACTTACAAAAATTTGAGGAGTATCCATTCCTGAAAAAACAGCTGTATTGTGGTGAGAATAGCAAGGTTTGCGATGTTTATCTTGCATTTTTCCTATCCCTTCTTCCCCAGTTTTTTTGGTAACCTTGTAAAATGAAAGTCTTGCAACCACAGTAGCTGTGAAAAACAGCAGCCTAGCAACTACCAGAGGGGAAAAACTGGCTTTGGAAGGCCTCAGAAAACCCCATCCCCAGAGAATTGTCACTATTTGGTTAAACAAACAGATTAATAAAACCCAACAGAGTCCAGAAGTTGATCCAACATATATGAAAAACATTTGGTAAATGTGCAAAGACTATTCAATGGTGAACAGATAGTTTTCAACAAATATTGCTGAAACATTTGTATATTCAAATAAAAAAGAAAACAAAACAAGCAGAGGTAAACAAACTTTAATTCATATAATGCATACTTTGCAGATTCAAAAATTAATTTAAAATAGCTCACAGACCTAAATGTTAAACGAAAAACTATAAAACTGCTAGAGGACAATAGGAGAAAAGCTCTGTGATTTCTTAGATGAGACACCAAAACACAATCCACAGAAAAAATTAATAAAATTAATCCAAATCTAAAATGTCTGTCCTTTGAAAGACACTAATGAAATAAAAAAGACAGATTATTGATAGGAAAAATATTTGCAAAGCATTTATATGACAAATAATTGTTATCTAGAATATGTAAGATTTTTCAAAGCTCAATAATAGAAAACAATTCCAGAACACATAAGCAATATATTTTTACAACTTATTTACCAAAGAAGATATATGGATGGTGAATAAGCACATGAAAATATCCTCCACAGCATTAACAGTTAGGGAAATGCAAATTAATATATAATAAGATTCCATTATATTCCTGTTAGAATATCTGAAATTTAAAATTCCGGCCCTACCGTCCTGGGTGAAATAGTGTTCCCTAAAAATCCGTGTCCACTTGGAACCTGAAAATGTGACTTTGTTCTTTATTGCTTGTATGTTCTGGAATTGTTTTCTATTACTGAGATTTGAAAAATCTTATATATTCTAGATAACAATTCTTTGTCATATAAATGCTTGCAAATATTTTTCCTATCAATAATCTGTCTTTATTTTGAAATAGGTTTTTTGCTGGTGTGAACAAATAAAGGTGAGGTCATACAGAACTAAGGTGGGCCCAAATCTAATGATTAAAATCTGTATTAGTTTCCTAGGGCTATCTTAACAAGGTGCCACAGACTGGGAGTCTTAAACAACAGCAACTGATGTTCTCAAAGTTCTGGAGACTAGAAGTTCAAGATCAAAGTGTCAGCAGGATTGGTTCCTTCTAAGGTCCATGAGCAAAGGATTTGTTCCAGGCCTCTCTCATTGACTTGTTGATGACCATCTTCTCCCTTGTCCTCACATTGTCTTCCTTCTGCATGTGTCTGTGTCCAGATTTCCTCTTTTTATAAGGGTGCCAGTCATATTGGATTACAATCCACCCTAATGATCTCATTTGAACTTAATTATGTTTGTAAAGACCTTATTTCCAAATAGGGTTGCCTTCTCAACTACTAGAGGTTAAGACTTCAACATATAAATTTGGGGAAGAATTTGTATGTTGAAATCCTAACTTCTAGTAGCTGAGAAGGCAACCCTATTTGGAAATTCAGCCCACAATTCAGCCCATATCATTGTCTTTACAAGAAGAGGAAAATTTGAACACAGGAATACATGCAGAAAAGATGACTGTGTGAAGCCAGAGGTTTGAAGTTATCCTGCCATAAAACAAGGAAAGTCAAGGATTTTCAGCAACCATCAGAAGTTAGAAGAAGCAAGGAAGGATTCTTACCTAGAGTCTAGTAGGAACTAACCAACACCTTGATTTCAGACTTCTAGCTTCCAGCACTTTGAGAAAGTAAATTTCTGTTACTTTAGGCCACCTAGTTTGTGGTTCTTTGTTACGACAACCCTAGGAAATGAGTAAACATACCAACCGTGTGGGAGGATGTGGAGGAGCTGATGAAAATGTGAAATGGCATAAGCACTTTGGAGGAGAGTTTGCTAGTTTCTTAAAAAGTTAAACATACTCATTCTATATGATGCCAGTAAAAGGGTCCTGATCTGGACTCCAAGAGCAGTTTCTTGAATCTCATGCAGGAGAGAATTTGAGGTGAATCACAGAGCACAGTGAAAGAAACAAGTTTCTTGGAAGCTACTCAGCTACAGAGCAGGATGTCCTCAGAAAGCAGGAGGAGGAGCACAATGCCCTTTATTGGTTCCTTTACTTATAAGAAACTATTGGGAGCTATAATTAAACTTGGAATGCTCCTATGTGCACATTAAAGGTAGTGGCTATTGGTGTTACTGATAACCTTTAACCCTTCAACCTAAACTTACTCATTAATGTGATCTTTAAGTAAAGGGTGCTGTATTCTTAGGACTTTTGGATATTCTGCAGGCTTGGTGACAGATATTCTGTATGGTCATAAATATTCTGTAAATATAATTGGTGGTCAGCTTGGGATGTAGGTATTTTCAGACCATAAATATTACCCTTACAGGTGCCTTGTGAGTGACCAACTACTCACTCTAAGATGGAGTCACTCTAGTCATCATTTATTAAACCAGAGGCCTGGTAAGCAGGGGTTCCTCTAATACAGCCATTCCACTCTTATATATTCACCCAAGAGAAATGAATGCACATGACCATACAAAGACTTCTGTTTAAATATTTGGAGCATTTCCTTTTGTAATAGCCAAAAACAGTGAAAAATCCCAAATGCTTCTTAATAAGTGAATTGATGAATATTTTTCAGTACACTTATATGATGTCTCTGCAATAGAAAACAAATGAACTACAAATACATGCAACAACATAAATGAAACTAAAAATAATTAGGCTGAGTGAAAGAAGCCAGATAAAAATGATTATAAGCCATATGTTCCATTTCTATAAATCTCTAGATAATTCAAACCAATCTGCATTGACATAAAGCAGATCAGAAGTTGTCCAAGGAAGGAGGAGGCAGGGAGAGGTGGTAAAGAATTTCTATGAAGTGTCACAAAGGAACCTTTTGGGGTGGTGGGTGTGGTCACTATCTTGATTACAGTTATTGTTTTGTGGGATTGTCACACCTGACCAAATTGTAGACTCTAAGTATGTTCATCTATTTATGTCAATTATACCTTGATAAAACTGTTAAAATATATAAAAATTTTAAAAATGTGATGGTGATCAGGAGAAAATTAGAAGAAATATCAGAGTGATGAATATGGATCAGATATTATAGTGTACCATAGGCCAAACTAAATAGTTTTGACTTTCATACTTCAAGTGAAAGAAAGTAATTGACAGTTTCTGAGCATGATAATTGCAAGATCTGGTATATGTTTAAATATATCAGTCTGGCATTGTATAATGAATTACCTGTTGAGGACAAAAGAAAAAATATCGAGAGTTGACAATGTGCCAGCAGCCCTCGCTCGCTCTCGGTGCCTCCTCTGCCTGGGCGTCCACTCTGGCTGCGCTTGAGGAGCCCTTCAGCCCGCCTCTGCACTATGGGGGCCCCTCTCTGGGCTGATTGAGGCTGGAGCCAGCTCCCTCTGCTTGCAGGGAGGTGTAGAGGGACAGGCATGGGTGGGAATCGGGGCTGTGCATGGAGCTCGCGGCCAGCCTGCGTTCTGGGTGGGTGCGGGCTCCGCGGGCCCTGGGCCTGGCACTCCGAGTGGGCCCTGGGCAGTGAGGGGCTTAGCACCTGGGCTAGCAGCTGTGGAGGGTGCGCCAGGTCCCCCAGCACTGCCGGCCTGCCTGTGCCGTGCTCGAATTCTCACTGGGCCTCAGCCACCTGCCCACGGGGCAGGGCTCCGGACCTGCAGTCCGCCATGCCCAAGCCCCGCACTGCTGCCTCAGTCCCTGCCATGGGCTCCCGTGGGCCCAAGACTCCCTGATGGGCGCTACCCCCTGCTCTGTGGCACCTGGTCTCATCGACTACCCAAGGGCTGAGGTGTGCAAGCGTGCAGCATGGGACTGTCGGGCAGCTCTGCCCGCGGCGCCGGCACGGGATCCACTAGGCAAAGCCAACTGGGCTCCTGAGTCCGGTGGGGACTTGGAGAACTTTTATGTCTGGCCAGAGGATTGTATGTGCACCAATCAGCACTCTGTGTCTAGCTCCGGGTTTGTGGATGCACCAGTCAGCACTCTGTATCTAGCTAATCTGGTAGATACTTGGAGAACTTTTATGTCTAGCTAAAGGATTGTAAACGCACCAATCAGCACTCTGTGTCTAGTTCAAAGTTTGTAAACGCACCAATCAGCACCCTGTGTCTAGCTCAAGGTTTGTAAAAGCACCAATCAGTGCTCTATGTCTAGCTAATGTAGTGGGGACTTGGAGAACTTTTACCTCTAGCTAAAGGATTGTAAATACACCAGTCAGCACTCTGTGTCTAGCTCAGGGATTGTAAACGCACCAATCAACTCTCTGTAAAACAGACCAATCAGCTCTCTGTAAAATGGACCAATCAGCTCTCTGTAAAATGGGCCAATCAGCAGGATGTGGGTGGGGTCAGATAAGGGAATAAAAGCAGGCTTCCCGAGCCAGCAGCAGCAACCCGTTGGGGTCCCTTTTCACAGTGTAGGAGCTTTGTTCTTTTGCTCTTCGCAGTAAATTTTGCTGCTGCTCACTCTTTGGTTCCGCACTGCCTTTATGAGGTTTGATGCTCACCGCGAAGGTCGGCAGCTTCACTCCTGAGGGCAGCAAAACCACGAACCCACCGGGAGGAATGAACAACTCTGGATGGGAGGAACAAACTCCTCCAGACGCGCCACCTTAAGAGCTGTAACACTCATGGTGAGGGTCCGCGGCTTCATTCTTGAAGTCAGTGAGACCAAGAACCCACCAGTTTCAGACACAATATGAGACATGTCTGTGGGTTATTTTAGCATGACAGGCAAATAATGTGTGTAGGACTGACAATAACGAAGGAATAGTAAGGAGTAGTAAGACGTGGGATATATATTTGAAGGAAGTCTACAACACTTGCTGGTAGTTTGGAGGAAAAGAGTAAGCGAATTAAGGGTGATTTCCCATTTCAGGCCTAAACAGCAAGGTTAAATTGTGTGTAATTAACTGGAATAGAGAAGACTAGGGAACAGACAAGAGGGAAATAAATAATGTTAGATTTTGAATATGTTTCTTTTGGAAAGCCTACTAAATATCAGAGTGGGTATCCTAGTAGGCATTTTAATATATTTGGTCTGGAAACCCAGACATAAGTCAGGACTAATAACATAAAACGGAAATCAATTAACACAAAGAAGGCATTTAAACTTTGGTGACTGAGCGAAATAATCTACATAGACGCTATCATTAGAAAAGAAGAGACAGGTAGGAATTGAGAGCTGGACATCCCAATATTTACAGGTGAGAAGGAAGATTTCAAATATCTACTTAATTTCCCTGCTGTCTCTTAGAGTTACCTCTTTCTGACCTTTTAAAAATACATAATCTCTATCTTTTTTAAAATAGCGATATTTCATAGTAACTATCAGAATTTTTTTTGCATTCATATGCTTCCATATATATTGTCCTCTGGATTCAAATATCAACTCTATTAATAAAATCTATTCAGTATGAATAATTATCTCTATATGCACAATGATATTCTCATCTTAAATTTAGCATATATAAAATAAGATCCAGAATTTCAAGCTCACAGTATACCAGCTACAGAAAATAAACTCATTTCACTTCTCTGTGCTTCAATTTCCTCACCTATTAAATTAGGATAAAACAACCCTATCTTATTAGGTTGTTTCAAGAAGCAGATGGGTTGTCACATGTAATACATGTGCTTAAAACAGTGACTGGCATATGATAAATATTCAATAAATTTTGCCATTATTAATTTTGACAAATGTTCTGTTCTCCTACTCACATTTTAGTGAGGGTAAACTGACCAAGGTGTCATAGAAACAACCCCATAATCACAGTAAATTTACACATGAAAAAGTCATTTCTTGCTTGGCTGAACATATTGTGAGAATTAGAGGACATTTTACGGTTGCTTCTATCTATCAAGTTCCTTAAAAATACAGTTCACACATAGTGCTCCAGCCATCTCAATTCTAGACCTCCACTGTTATCAGAAACATTTCAGAAAGTTGCATGCCTCTTGTTTTTTTGTTTTTTTTTTTAATCCCTAAAGGAACACATGTCATTTCTGCTCACAGCTCATTGCGAAGTTACGGGACACTATCTAGCAGCAAGAGGCTTGGGAAATACGGGAACACACATAGATATTTGGTGAGCGTTAAATGTCTGCACCCCATGTAAGACATCACTAGTCACTCTGAAAGCCAAGTTGAAATCTGGAATTTATTTCTGACTTCTCTCCTTCTCTCTTCATCCATGTATTTTTTTCAACTAAGCCTTCTCATTTCCTCCCCTTAATGTGTCTGAGATGAGCTTTCTTCTCTCCTCTACTGCTTTGTGCTGCAGCGGACATAGACTCTTTATAAAGGAAAAAAACACAACTGTATACTCTCCAACATTTTTGCATATGAAGTGTGTGGGCTTTTTTCCCACACCAACCCATTCTCCAACTCTTGTATGAAGGGGGCCAGCCCCTCCGCAACCTGTGGGTGTTTCTCGTCAGGTGGGACGAGAGACGGAGAAAAGAAATAAGACACAGAGACAAAGTATAGAGAAAGAAAAGTGGGCCCAGGGGACTGGTGCTCAGCATATGGAGGACCCCTGCCGGCACTGGTCTCTGAGTTCCTTCAGTATTTATTGATCACTATCTCTACCATCTCGGAGAGGAGGATGTGGCAGGACAATAGGGTCATAGTGGGGAGAGTGTCATCAGGAAAACATGTGAGCGAAGGTCTCTGTGTCAAATAAGTTTAAGGAAAGTGCTGTGCTTTGATGTGCAGGTACACAAACATCTCGGTACATTAAAGAGCAGTATTGCCACTAGCATGTGTCACCTCCAGCCCTAAGGCGGTTTTCTCCTGTCTCAGTAAATAGAACATACAATCGGGTTTTACACCGAGACATTCCATTCCCAGGGAGGAGCAGGAGACAGATGCCTTCCTCTTATCTCAACTGCAAAGAGGCCTTCCTCTTTCACTAATCCTCCTCGGCACAGACCCTATACGAGTGTCCAGTGTCGGGCTCGGGGACGGTCAGGTCTTTCCCTTCCCACAAGGCCATATCTCAGGCTATCACATAGGCACATAGGGGAGAAACCTTGGACAATACCTGGCTTTCCTGTGCAGAGGTCCCTACAGCCTTCCACAGTGTATTGCATCGCTGGGTACTTGAGATTAGAGAATGGCAACGACTTTTACCAAGAATTCTGCCTTCAACCAATTTTTTTTTAAATAGAGTTTAATTGGCTGTAACTTAACAAATACAAAGTAGAAATAACTATGATTAGATATTTTACATAATATTTCTAAGCTACAATTAATAGCTATATACTATATTTCATATTTTACAGAGAAAGCAAATATTTTCTAATACTACTGAATGTTTACAAAAATTAATCATATACTAGATTTAAAGAAATTTTTATTAAATTGTTAAAAGCATAAGCTATACTCATAACATTCTTTGCCCATGCTTTAATTTTTTTTATTTTATTATTATACTTTAAGTTTTAGGGTACATGTGCACAATGTGCAGGTTTGTTACATATGTATACATGTGCCATGAGGTAAAGCACATCCTGCATTGTATATGAACTGATGTCCTAAATTCAATGACACTAACTACCTGGAGTTAGTGCAGACCCCACAGGTTAAGGACTCAGTCCCACAAGGTTGCTCACCACTTCAGATGCCAGTCATAAGTAGTTACAACATTTCTGTCTGACTTGACTACAGATCAGGGTTTCCCATGACCCCTGCTCAGGTTAGATAATGTGCTGTGACAGTTCCTAGAACTCAGGAGAGCTTTTGCTTAGATTTACAATGGATATGATAAAGAATACAGAAGAAGAGTAAGATGAAGAGATACATAGGGAAAGGTCTGAAAAAGTCCCAAGCACAGGAGCTTCTGTCCCTGTGGAGTTGGGGTATGCCACCCTCCTGTCACTTGGATCTGTTCACCAACCTGGAAGCTCTACAATCCTGAAGCTCTCATTGTTTATTTTTCATGGAGGTTCCAACACAGACATGATGGATTAAATCATTGGCCATTGGAGATTAAATCAATCTCCAGTCCCTTTCCCTTCCTCACAGGTTGAGGAGTGGGGATGAATGCGCCAACCCTGTAATTATGAGGTTGGTTATTTTGTCAACCAGCTCTTCCTGAAATTGATAGCAGCTTGTTCAGCTACGAGTCATCTGATTAATATGCAAAAAAAAAATGCTTACTCCTCCAGAGATTCCAAGGGTCTTCTGTCAGAAACCAGGAACTAATATCAAATACTGTAACAAGAGATGCTCCTATCATCCCTATCACTTGAGAAGTTACAAGAGTACTAGGAGCTTTGTGTCAGGAACTGGGAACAGAAAGCAAATATACATTTTTATTACATCACAACCCTTACATAGTGTTCTGTTTGATCAGATTCCAGCTGTCTGCACTGTAATCTGTCCTCCTCAGTGCTTCTAAAGTTACAACTATAAAAATATGACTAGGGGATTTCTTTGCACAAAACAATTCTGTTTTTCTGCATTTCCTGTAATTGGAACAGTCACATTCTTGACATTGGTGGCTAAGCAATAAGAAAAATAAAGTACTGTGTGGTTTTGTACCAGCAATTAAATGCTCTGGCATGGAAGTGATACACCTGATTCCCACTCAAAACTTATTGTTCAAAACTGGCTTAAACAGCCCTTAACAATCTAACAATTCATTTCTGTTCATTTTTATGACCTCTGTACCCTAGTTTTTTCTTACGTATTTCGACAATTTTTTACTGCACACCTACTATGCTCAAGGATCATATTCAAATTCATTTTTTTCATGCTTTACTCATATTCTTGTCTCCTAAAAGAATATATTTTGCTCTTCATTTAAGGCCAGACAAGAAATCCTTTAAGGCATGATTTAACTTTACCTATGCAAGTGTCCCCAAATATCTAGTCTGTACCCATCAGAGGCTAAATTAATCTCATAGCATGTTGTTCATTTTTTGGCACAGTGTTAATACCTGAATTACTGTAGGTATTGATTAGTCTACTCGGTGTTGCAGACTGTTAGCACCTTAAGGGTGAGGAACTGGGATAATTCATCTTTGTAACACCAGAACTTGGCACAAATTATGTACTTAAAGTTGTGAATTGAACTAAAACTTTGGCAACAATTCTATAGAGTTAATGCTTGAGGGAACACTTCACAATTGAAGTGCTAATTATAAAGCCTTTCCACAATTAGGATTTTACTCCATAAATCACTACTATGTAAGTAAGCTGTGGTAGATGCATTGGCTTGAGCAATTCAATAGCCATTCCCACCCCTTTCTAACTTGCTTTCTGAAAATGCAGAAGTGATGAATTTGTAAAACAAAATAAAAATACAAGATTTTTTATGCCCATATTTGTAGTTTTAGTTTACATTCCTCAAATCACATACATTTAAATGAGACTTGAATTAAAAATCTTGATTTAAGAACAGAGAGAAGAAGGGCACAAAGCATCCATTTCTGTATATTCATGCGTGTGTGTGTGTGTGTGTGTGTGTCTGTTTTAGTACAGGTGTTGTGGTTCTGAAGCAAGGAGCTACAGTAGCGACTTCCTGATTCAACAGGCAGTTCCCTGACTATGTCAGGAAAAGTGGCTTCCTTGAAAGACCAGTTCTGTTGTTGACTTGGAAGTTACTTTTGGGATCTCAATCTAAAGTCTATTCCTAAAGCCTCTCAATAATTCAATAAAATATTAAATTCATCCCAATGCATTATTTTTTCCTTATACTAACTTCAGTGGGTCCTGTCTTTGCTAATAAACTCTAACTGAGAGTAATTGGCACTTGAAAAAAAGCTTCAAGGAAACAGGCATCTGGTATTTAGCATCTGACCTGGTTGTGTTTGAAGCAATTAGGATCCTGCTAATGTCAGAGTATAGAACATTGTTTTTCTATTGTATGAGATAAACAGCATTAAAGATTAACTGTAGTCTTTTAGGAGAAAGTGTCTATTGAAGTCAAGTATTTGGTGAGCTGCTGAGCTGCTGCAGTATACTCTTATGACAAGAATGAAGAATGCATGAATTCTAGAATGAGCAACTGTTCTAGAGAATTTAGAAAAGGAAAAGGAAACAAGCCCAAGTTTCAAAGTACTACTCAAGACATTGTCACAGGTACAGAGAATGTGAGTGTCCTAAAAATTGTAATCCCTTTTTCTGTGTAGACAAAGGCCTAATATGCATATTAATCAATGTGTTAGTCAGAATGGGCTAATCTATGCTTCATTAACAACCCCCAAAATCTAGGTAGTTGAAAACAAAAGTACTTCAAACTATATAGCCATTGCTACTGAGATGAATATTCCCTTATCATAGTTTCTGTTTATATTTATTAGTTTTTCTTCCATGAATGATGAGATCATTTCTGATTTACCTCAAGACTTAGAATAATGTTAACTATTGTGGCTACCTTAAAGACATGCCTATTCTTAAGACCCACCACTGTCACCTACTGCACCATTTGCACATTTGTGGAAAGAAATCTTAGGGTGATCTGGGATAACATTTATTTATCATAGTTGATTAACAATTTTTCTAACTTATATCATGGAAATGAGGAAAATGTATGGGAATTAATTATGAATGTGGTGGGTGAAGGAGGGAAAAACACAGTTTTATATAAATATTATATATTTATGGATAAATACATTTACGAGGCTGCACTTATAAGGGGATCTGAGTATTATTTGTAACTGAGCCAACCAAGAGTTGTTCTGTTTCCTTGATTTGTTTCTTAAATATGGACTCAAAGATGTCTTGTGCAAAACTGTTGGGATTCCAAAATGTCCATGATACAACACAGAAAAGGGGATCCTAGTATCTCAAAGAGATAACAGTGAAGTGGCTTAATTGTGTATAATCCATTTATATATCTGCTAGTTATGACTCGTGAAGAACTGAGAGTCCTTTCACCAAGACAGTGAGAAATGCATTGGTAAGGAAAGCCATAGCACACTATTTACTATTTTTCGTAGGATAATAATGAGGGTTGAATTAATATGCCTTTTGATTTTAATGAGTATGATGAGTTCTTAGCATTTAGAGGCTAGGTGGAAATGTTTAATGGCCAGAAGCAAGGGCATCATGGTTTTCATAATAGGTAACAGTAATAATAATCAGAATTTCTCGCAATTGTTCCCGAAATACTAGATTTAAATAGAGGCAGCAGACCACTGATGTCTTACTCTGTTTATTCTTATAAATACAATCTTTAAAAGCACTTTTTATATTTAACATAAAGATTATAATCTTTATAAATAGAAATGTCCTAAAATATTCAGGAAAAGTAAAATTGCCACTCTAGAAGTCTCTGAACTCAGTGCATCTACCTCTATAGAATTCCTTATTTAATCAGTACATTCTGCTTCTGAACAATGAATTTGTTTTCCAGCCAAAGAAGTGGAGCAATTGGTTTACACCAATAGAACTCACCAATCTCACTCTATCACTGGCAAGTAACTGGTTAGATCCCTTAAAGATCCTGGTGTTGTCATATTTAGAAAAAAACATTTCCAAAGTATGGCATTATAGAAGAGACATAATATTTTATATATCTGGGACCAACATACAAGGCTAGACTAGTTCTCCTATAGCCAAACCACGTGGACTTGAGTTAATGCAAAAATAATTGCGGTTTTATATTGTGAATTTTAAATTATTATAACTAGGCTCAAACACATCTTTATTAATCAAAGTAGGAACCATTACAATTGACACATTTTTCCCAATAAGAAATAAGTTTGTTTATTCCTGTAGCTTAAAATTCTGTGCTTTGGGATTCGATGAACTCTTGGAAAGTGTGTTTTCTGCATCCTGCTGGTTGTGGAAGCATTTTCCCTGCAAAAAAGTGGTTGAGATGCTTGAAGAAGTGGTAATCAGTTGGTGAGTGGTCAGGTAAATATGGCAGATGAGACAAAACTTCATAGCCCAATTCATTCAAGGACATGTTGGTTATGCAACATGCGGTGGGGTGTTGTCATGGAGAAGAATTGGGCCCATTCTGTTGGCCAATGCCAGCTGCAGGTGTTACAGTTTTTGGTGCATCTCATCGGTTTGCTGAGCATACTTCTCAGATGTAATGGTTTCACTGGGATTCAGAAAGCTGTAATGGATCAGACCAGCAGCAGATCACCAAACAGTGACCATGAACTTTCCTTGGTGCAAGTTTGGCTTTGGGAAGTGCTTTGGAGCTTCATCTCAGTCCAAACATCAGTTGTCATATAAAATCCACTTTTCGTCACACATCACAATCTAATCAAGAAATGGTTTATTGTTGTTGTATAGACTAAGAGAAGACGACCCTTCAAAATGACAGTTCTTTTGATTTTCACTCAGCTTATGAGGCACTCACTTACCAAGCTTTTTCACCTTTCCAATTTGCTTCAAATGCTGAATGACTATACAATGGTTGACATTGAGTTCTTTGGCAACTTCTCGAGTTGTTGTAAAAGGATCATCCGATGATTGCTCCCAATTGGTCATTGTCGACTTCTGATGGCCAACCACTATGCTCCTCATCTTCAAGGCTCTCGTCTCCTTTGCAAAACTTCTTGAACCACCACTACAGTGTATGTTCATTAGCAGTTCCTGGGCCAAATGCATAGTTGATGTTGTGAGGTGTCTCCACTACTTTATTGGCCATTTTGAACTTGAATAAGAAAGTTGCTCTAATTTGATTTTGGTCTAACATGATTTCCATAGTCTAAAACAAATAGAAAATAAGCAGCAAGTAACAAATCATTAGCAAGAAAACATAAAGTGAGAAATGTGCATTGAAATGATATATAACATAACCACATTTATTTAAGAATGTATTCCAATATCAAACACCAACTTTCAATAGTGCAAAATCCACAATGATGTTTGCACCAATCTATTAACATTCCTTATGTTACACCTAATGACTAACTCACAATATATTAGACTTTCTTCTTATCTCTGTACCACAGAGCTCTATTGGTTTAGAGTTCTTAGATAAATATTTCCACCAGATGATCCAATGATCATTGAACTTGTCATTGAGATTATCACTTGGTCATTTGGGCTGCTTATGCTGCTGGATCAACTGGTCAAAAAGTGGGGATAGTACCATGCCACCTGGGATGACAGGTTGTGATTATCATGAGCAAGTGGGCTTGTTTTGACGCAATAGGAGTAAGGGGAAGTATTTCATGTACTGTCATTTTCAGTGAATTTGGTTCATGGAAGACTGGAATAACAACACATATACAGTAGAGTCAAGTGGTGGATCCTTTGGGAATAAAGTTTTGGGTCACTCCAACAGGTAAAGAATTCTGACAAGTAGAAGCTGTCACTAGGGACAAAAGAAATATAGAAAGGCTGATGGAAGAAACAAGTTGTACATCTATTAACTTATTACCACTTACAAAAATGGAGACTGAAGAAGCTACCCATATATGACCACTTACAAAAATGGAGACTGAAGAAGCTACCCATATATGTGTCTACAGTGCCTGTATATTCACCAAATTTGTTTTGTTTTTCTCTCCCTTTGTCCAGCTACCTTAGACAGGATATATTGGTTTTACATTTACCCCTAGCTAAACATAATGGCTATTATGATAGGATTTTTGTAGAACTGGAGAAAAAGTAGACATCATGCAGAATGTGCCATTTCAGTAATGTTTGGGTAACATTTCAATTGCATGAAGGATATTTATATTTATTATGTAGGTACCTATTGATACTATTATTTTTCAGAAATTTAAGAATGAAAATAGTCTATTGAGTAGAAACTGTGTTAGACTGTAGTATATATACAGTATTAATATATTAATGATCCATTTTAACTGCTTTCTATAAAAATTTCTATGCAGAAGAGGCACAAAATCTAAGAAAAAAAATCTAATCTTTCTTAAACCTAGAATTTCAAATATTAATGTAGGTATGGCAAATCCTATAGACAAACCAAATTTGCCTTTGGAATTAGGTGGAACAAAGGGCTTGGGCCATCCATTTTGCTAATGAAGATTACAGCAGAGGAAGTGTGGAGCTTTCTTACCAATCTGAGCGGCTCGCTTCTAGAACAGATTTTTGGTAATAGTTTCTAAAAGACCAGGTTAGAGGCACTTCCTTCAGCTTCCCTAAACTTCTGTAAGCATTTAATGCTCTACCAAAAAGCCCTTTCTGCTACCACAAAATAAAGTGGATTCTTTTCCCTGCAACTGAACTTTGAATCATATATTAACTGAATGTTTAATACTGACTACAGTAACCTCAACCCAGCAAAAAAGATGTATAGAATTAATGATGTTGTTAATTATAATACATTTTAAAAGAACCATGGTATAACCTCATATTGAACTTTTAAAATTGCTGACATTGTCTTTTCTGTGACTAACAGAAAATCTACCATGAATAAAATAATGATGTTCATGGGATAAGAGCTAATGTTTTTTGAGCACTGCCTCTGTGCCAGCAGGAAACCAGACACATCAATAGTTGAGATAGAAATAATTGTCCTTTTTATATAGATAAGAAATCTAAAGGTCAAAGAGCTTAAATGGTTTTCAAAATCATATAGGGAGAAAGTTACACTTATTGCAACATGGGTCTATTTGACTTTTAAGTTTGTGATATTCTCTTGCATCACATTTTTTCTTTTTTTCCTTTCCTTCTATGTGCCATTACTGTATTGAAATATAGAGAATGGAAATTGCAAACTCTTAAAACAATCCTGGCAGAGTTAGGCTTTTACGTTTAGTTTTTACTATACAATTTTCTTATCTATCTTCATTTTAAAGCTTCCCAATACAACAAAATAGAAAGTAATACATATATATACACACAAATATATATTAAATATATATAGCAAAATTCATGTTAAATATATATACACACACACATTAAACATAAGAAAATATTTTTAAACCTCCAGACAATGTTTACAAAGCTTATGGGGGTTTACTCTACTTCAGAAGGTTTATGTAAATACTTAAAATACTGAATAGAATTACAATACTTTATGTGACAGATTATAGACATAATTTATTTCTGTATACTTCTAGAGTTATATTTTCTTTTCTTTCTGGTTTTAGGGAAAATAAACATAGTAACTTCTGGTTGGGAAGGCCTTCACAGAGATACCTTTATTCATTTGCTGGCTGATAAAACTTCACTTTTCATTGCTATAAGTTTCATCTTTTCTGTTCATTCCTGGCCAGTCTCTTCTTTATTAAGCACACCTCTGTGACAGACAAAGTGACGTGATCATTTTCTTTTTTTTTTTTTTTTTTGAGACGGAGTCTGGCTCTGTCGCCCAGGCTGGAGTGCAGTGGCTCAGTCTCCGCTCACTGCAAGCTCCGCCTCCCGGGTTCACACCATTCTCCTGCCTCAGCCTCCCCGAGTAGCTGGGACTACAGGCGCCCGCCACTACGCCCGGCTAATTTTTTTGTATTTTTAGTAGAGATGGGGTTTCACCGTGTTAGCCAGGATGGTCTCGATATCCTGACCTCGTGATCCGCCCGCCTCGGCCTCCCAAAGTGCTGGGATTACGGGCGTGAGCCACCGCGCCCGGCCGGACATGATCATTTTCACTGAATCTAGCTTTCATTTGCCTGCTTTTGAGCGTTTGCTGAGTCTTTTCATCCTTCCTGTACCTTCTATCCACTTTTTTTATGTTCTTCCAAACAGTATTCATACGACAGAAAAGCTAACGTGATTCCTTGATCTGAAATGTTGAAGAAATTCTTATTTGTCATTTAGTTGACAATGAATTATATATAACATCTTTTGACATGTCTTCACTTCTAAATTGGCATAGTCCTTTTATTGCCAAATAATATTTCAAATTATTTAAGAGTGGGTATTTTATTCACTCACCCTATTAGGATATATTATAGGTATTAACTGACCAAGTCAATGCTACAAAAATCAATTATATCATGAAAACATTCAAAGACGTTTTTTTCTGGACCTCCCTGACATCACCACTATGCAGCACTATGAAATACTTTTAATAGCTCAGGTTTAATAAATCAGTATTACTTGTGTTCAATAGGAAGTTTTTTTAACTATGCTATTTTCCACTCTGGTGATTGAGAGAAATGAAATATGTGCTCTGTTAAGAAAATAAATAAATAAAAATAATTAAAAATAATGTGATAAAATAATTTTTCTGGTGTCTTATTCAAGTAAATTTTTTTTAAAAATAGAAGAAAAGTGCAGAGACTGTCTCAACTCATTTTCTGCTAATCTAGGAATAGTTCTTCCACAGGAGAACTTATCTCAGATTTTTGTCTTAAACACTAAATGAATGATGTGTAAGTTGCTTTATTCAAGAGGCTACTTAGAGGGCATTATGTGCTTTCTATTTCTCTATGGAGCAAAATGAATATAGCACTATATTAAAAACAAAACATAATTTCAGGGAAGGAAGGGACAGCAGACATCTAATTCAGACATTTATTGAAACTACGTTTGAAGCTGGCTGCAGTGACTCATGCTTGTAATCCCATCCCAGCACTTGGGAGGCCAAGGCAGGAGGATCACTTGAGGACAGGAGTTTGAGACCAAACTGGGCAACATAGCTAGACCATATCCCTATAAAAATATTAAAAATTAGCCATGCATTGTGGCATATGCCAGTGGTTTCATCTCCTTGGGAGGCTGAGGTGGAAGGATTGCTTGAGCCCAACAGTTAGAGGCTGCAGTGAGCTAAGATTGCACCACTGTACTCCAGCCTGGGAGACAGAGAAGACCCTGTTTCAAAAACAAAAAACAATAAAAGCTAAGGTTGAACTGACACCACCATGAACATTTAGTGAGATTCCACAATTCTTTACTAGACCCTGAGGGAAAATGCAAAGGAAACAGGAGACAGAGTTTTGGTCCTTCAGTAGCTATTTCTTGAAAAATATTTAATTCATAATCAGATATTTTATGTCACTATCTTGCTTCATTTCATAGGTTTTAATAAAAATTATTTGAAATGCTTTTAAATATGAAGTTATAGGCATACTTTGTTTTATTACATTTCAATTTATTACTCTTCGAAGATATTGCTTTTTTCACAAATTGAAAGTTTGTGGCAACCTTGCATTCAGCAAGTCTATCAGCACCATTTTTCCAATAGCACATGCTCTCTTTGTGCCCCTGTGTCACGTTTTGGTAACTATTGCAACATTTCAGCTGTTTCATTATTATTATCATTATAATCGTATGGCCTCGGTGGAATAATCACCCTTATGGTGATCTCTGATGAGTGATCTTTGACATTAGTACTAAAATTGTTTTGGGGCACCGTGAACAATGCCCATATAAAACAACAAACTTAATCCATAAATGTTGTATGTGTTCTGACTGCTCCACTGGCTGGCCATTTCCCCACTTCTTTCTCTCTCTCCTCAGGCCTCCCTATTCCTGACACACAACAATATTGAAATTGAGCCAACTGACAATCCTACAATGGTTTCTAAGTGTTCAAGTGAAGAGAAGACTCATATGTCTTTCACTTTCAATCAAAAGCCAGCAGGGATTAAGATTAGTGAGGAAGGCATGTCAAAAGCTGAGACCCGCCAAGAGCTGGGTCTTAAACAGTCAGCCAAGTTGTGAATGTAAAAGGAAGTTCGTGAAGGAAATTAAGAGTGCTATTCTAGCAAGCACATGATTAATAAGAACGTGAAACCACCTTATTGCTGATGGAGAAAGTTTGAGTGGTCTGGATAGAAAATCAACCAGCCACAGCATTCCCTTAAGCCAAAGCCTAATCCAGAAGAAAGCCCTAACTCTCTTCAATTCTATAAAGGCTGAGAGAGGAAAAGCTGGAAGCCAACAGAGGGTGGCTCAGGAGGTTTAAGAAGCCATCTCCATAACAAAAGAAGCCATCTCCACGACATAAAAGAAGTCATCTCCATGACATAAAAGTGCAAGGTGAAGCAGCAAATGTTGATGTAGAAGCTGCAGCAAGTGTTGGATGTAGAACCTGCTGCAAGTTATCCAGAAGAGGCTATGAACTGTGACTCAAGTCTGGAATCCCAGCACTTTGGGTGGCAGAGGCAGGAAGATCTCCTGAGCCCAGGAATTTGAGACCAGCCTAGGGAATGTGGTGAAACCCCTTCTTGACAAAAAAAAAAAAAAAAAAAATATACAAAAATTAGCTTGGTGTGGTGGCACATGCCTGTAGTGGGAGTGAGGCTCCCCTGGGTTCCCTCAGGGGGTTAAGGTGGGAGGATCACCTGAGCCCAGGAAGGTTAAGGCTGTGGTGAGCTGTGATCATGCCACTGCATTTTTACCTGGGTGACAGAACCGTGGAATACTATGCAGCCATAAAAAAGAATGAGATAATGTCCTTTGCAGGGACATGGATGGAGCTGGAGGCCATTATCCTTGGCAAACTAACACAGGAACAGAAAACCAAACACCACATATTCTCACTTATAAGTGGGAGCTAAGCGATGAGAGCACATGGACACATAGAGGGGAACAACACACACTGGGGTCTTTCAGAGAGTGGAGGGGGTGTGGAGGGAGAGGATCAGGAAAAATAATGAATGGGTACTAGGCTTAGTACCTGGGTGATGAAATAATCTTAACAACAAATCCCTGTGACACAAGTTCACCTATGTAACAAACATACTTGTACTCCTGAATTTAAAAGTTAAAAAAAAACTTATACAAAAGATCTAGCTAAGTAGCTAAGCTAATTAAGGTGTCTACACTAAACAACAGATTTTCAATGTAGATGAAACAGCTTTCTATTGGAAGAAGATGCCATCTAGGACTTTCTTTGCTAGAGAGGAGAAGTCAATACCTGGCATCACAGTTTCAAAGGACAGACTGACTCTCTTGTTTGGGACTAATGCAGCCAGTGACCTGACGTGGAAGCCAATGCTTATTTACAATACTGAAAATCCTAAGGTCCTTAAGAATTATTTTAAATCTACTCTGCCCATGCTCTGTAACCTGGATGACATTTTATTGACTATTTTAAGCCCACAATAGAGACCCACTGTTCAGAAAAAAAGATTCCTTTCAAAATATTACTGTCCGTTGACAATGCACATGTTCATCCAAGTGCTGTGATGGAGATGAACAAGGAGATGCCTACTAACACAACATCCACTCTGCAGCTCAGGGATCAAGGAATATTTTGACTTTAAAGTCTTATTAGTTAAGAAATACATTTATTAAGTCTATAGCTGCCATCAATAATGATTCCTCTGATGGATGTGTGCAAAATAAATTGAAAACCTTCTAGAAAGTGTTCACCATTCTAGATACTATTAAAAATATTCATGATTCATGGGAGGGGTTCAAAATATCAACATTAACAAGAGTTTGGGAGAAGTTGATTCCAATTTTCATGGAATTCAAGAATTCAGTGAAGGAAGTAGCTGCAGGTGTGGTGGAAACAGCAAAAGAACTAGAATTTGTTCTAGTTAGGAGCCTGAAGATGAACCTGAATTACTGCCATCTCTTGATAAAATTTGAATGGATAAGGAGTTGCTTCTTATGGCTGAAGAAAGAAAGTGGTTTCTTGAGATGGCATCTATTCCTGATGAAGATACTGTAAACGGTGTTGCAATGACAACAAAGGATTTATAATATTACATAAACTTAGTTGATAAAGCAGTGGCAGAATTTGTGAGGATTGACTTTAACTTTGAAAGAAGTTCTCTGTGGGTAAAAAATGCTATCAAATACATCAATCACAGGCTATGGAGAAATCTTTCATGAAAAGAAGTTATTTTATTCCTCCCTTCCATCCTAGATGAAAGAGTCATTTAATGGAACAAAATTTATTGTTGTCTCATTTTAAGAAATTGCCACAGCCACCCCAACCTTCCGCAACCAGTACCCTGTTCAGGCAGCAGCCATCAACATGGAGGAAAGACCCTCCATCAGCAAAAAAATTATGACTCACTGAATGCTCAGATGATCTTTAGCATTTTTTACCAATAATGTATTATTAAACTAAAGTATGTACTTTTTTAGACATAATGCTATTGCACACTTAATAGAATATAGTATAACTATAACTTTCATATGCACTGGGAAACCAAACATTTTGTGTGACTCATTTTATCCAAATATTTACTTTATTCTGGTTGTCTTGAACTAAACCTATAATATGTCTGAGGTATGCTTGTAAAATATTTATCACTTACCATAATTCATAGAGTGTGATATATGAACATTCTTAAATATAAGATTATATTTTAAAATATGCTCCAGGAAAAAGACCATGGTTTGTATATTCTTTTCAATAATTGTAATAATGTGTGTTTTCAAATAGAACAACCACTTTGAGAGAGGTGTATCTATATTATGCCTCAGTTATAACAATATGACCCTTCCTTATGTGTTACAAATGTGCAGTGTTACTGAATTAATGCAAATACTTGCAATCTGCTTAGGAATTTAAAAACACATTGCTAATTTTAAAAATGACTTACTATCAGTGCAGAGGCTATCTTATTATGAAAATGTATTCTGAGAAGGCAACTGTGAAGTGAAGTGAGTTGCAGGACCCAGTGACGGGAATACCAAGATAACTGCTGGTGCACAGAACATCCCTTTTCCCCTTAGGAATGTTGACCAGATTGTAGGGTACCCAAATAGTCCAGTTAAGCAGAGAGTAATTAGGTTAAGGAAGCAATCAGATTGCTTAACACAGCATCAGTGACTTTTTCTCCTTCTCATGGCATAAAGTGTAGACAGGTGTGCATTGCAAGCACAGAGATCTACTTCATCTTGCTGCTGCCCAAGACTGCCATTGATATGAAACAGTTTGGATATTTGTTCCCCGCAAATCTCATGTTGAAATGTAATCCCCAGTGTTGGAGGTAGGGCCTGGTGTTAGGATCATGGGGGTGGTTCCTTCATGAATGCCTTAGCGCCATGTCCTTGGTGATGAGTGATTTCGCCTGAGATCTGGTTTTTAACAGTGTGTGGACCTCCGATACTCTGTGCCTTACTCCTGCTCTCATCATGTGATGCACTTGCTTCCCCCTCCCCTTCCCCGTGATCGTAAGCTTCCTAAGGGCCTCATCAGAAACATGCGCACCATGCTTCCTGTATGTCTTGCAGACCTGTGAGTCAATTAAACCTCTTTTCTTTATAAATTACCCAGTCTCAGGTATTCCTTTATAGTAACACCAAAATGGCCTAATACATTTAATTTCCTTTGAATAAATCTTTGAATCTTTGACTACTTACTAACCTGGAGTGGTCTGCCTCTTTCTTTGTTCTGAGTTTGCTCTATGTTTTTGGAGGGTGATTCTCAGTTCTATCAGGGAGTTTTCTCAGTATATCTTTATTCTGAAAACACGAAAGCCATTATATTGAAGTTAACTTCATAGTGTGACAGTGATAAAGTGATAAAATTATAATAGTTTTTTTTTTTTTTTTTTCTTGAGACAGAGTTTCGCTCTTGTTGCCCAGGCTGGAGTGCAATGGTGCGATCTCGGCTCACCACAACCTCCAACTCCCAGGTTCAAGCAATTCTTCTGTCTCAGCCTCCTGAGTAGCTGGGATTACAGGCATGTGCCACCACACCCAGCTAATTTTGTATTTTTAGTAGAGACGGGTTTCTCCATGTTGGTCAGGCTGGTCTCGAACCCCCAGCCTGACTGCCTGACTCGGTGATCTGCCTGACTCGGCCTCCCAAAGTACTGGGATTGCAGGCGTGAGCCACTGTGCCTGGCCAAATTATAATAGTTGTATTTATTTAAATATATATCCATGTGTATTCATATATATGTATGTTCGTGTGTATATATGCATATACACATACATATGTAGTGTGCACTTATATCCTAACCCATGATTATTCTTTGATATTATAGTTTTTTTAAATGACACTTTCATATTGTATTTCTCATAAATAGTAATATTATAAATATTAATATAAATGTTCATATTATATTTATTGTTTTCTAAGCTATATAGGTTTTCAGAATAAGAATCTTGCTTTCCTTGTTGACTATTATGTTACTAATACTTAGTTCAGGTACTAGTACAAAACAGGCAGTCAGTGTTGATTAATGCCCACATAGTAATTCACTTTTACGATTTATTATGTGGCTATAATTTAACAGGATCTGTTATAGTTCCAATGATTTAATCAAATAATTATAATTTGGTTTTAAAATTAAAATATATGGCTAATTAAATGAGTATATGAAATTTTTATTGAGAAAATACAATAAAAATATGTTGGCATGATTATGTAGATAGTAAAAACATTACAATTTTCTATTGTAAACATTTTTTATTTAAAAAATGCAATAAAACAAAAATGATTGCATAAACAAAAAAGCAAATGATAGGTAAAAACACAAGCAATGACAGAACATGAAAGGTTCAGCTTATCTACAGAATAATTTGAGGTACTAACTGCAAGTGACAGCAATAGATGCTGCTATAGACCAAAACGTTTGTGTCCCCTCCAAAATTCATATGTTGAAACATGTGCACCAATGTGATGGTATTTAGAGTTGGGCCCTTGAGGAAGTGATTATGTAATGAGAGCAGAGGTCTCAAGAATGTGATTAGTGACTGTTTTAAAGAGAACCCAGACAATTCTCTTACTCTTTCTGTCATGTGAGATTATAGGGAAAGAGATGGTCATCTATGAGCCAGGAAGTGGGCCCTCATCAGACATGGAATCTGCAGGTTCCTGGATCTTGGACATCCCAGCCTTCAGAACTATGAGAAATAAATTTCCATGGTTTATAAGACACCCAGTCTGTGGTATTTTGTTAAGGCAGCCTGATCAGACTAAGACAGATACTATAACTGCAAACATATTAAAGGAGAATGGAAGGGAAAATGACATTTCGTGAGGTGGTGTGGTCATGAGATTAAGAATAAAAATACAATTTAAGAAAATGATTTAGCTAACTTTGAATCTAAGTAGAACTTTCGACCAAAGAGTAAAGTCAACATTTATCTTTTTATTAAAATAGGTGGAGAATCTTAGCTAGGGTTTGAAAAGTAGTGAATGAAAAAAAAATTAAATTGGAGAGTTACTGATAAAATCACAGAGAACAACCACATGCCTGAGGATAAATAGATGCTTTGAACAACCGAAGGAGAGATAGTATATGTACTCATTAGAATTTTAAGGATTGTTTTTCTGAGATAAAACACTGCTCCCTCATTCCTATTTCTACTGAACTTCGTGTATGAGCCTGCTATAAATGATCCAAGTTAGGAAGCGGCAACTTGTCTTATAAAAACCATTTCTCCTTTTATGAACTATTTCCCAGGGTAAAACTCTACAAGCCTAAGAAATTAATGTTTATCAATTTAACTATCTTTCGCATTAATGCAGTTCTGCTTTCTCTCATTTGTATTGTATGTAAATTTAATAATAAATAATCTTACCATGAATCTGTGCATTAATTATTTTATTATTTCACCCAACAAATATATATTAATTATCTACTCTGTGCCAGATGTACTGGAGTAGCCATTTGCTTCCTGAAGGGTCCTCAGAATTTCTCAAGTGTACAAACTAAATGAGTTCACATCATTGTGGATTTTCATTCATTTGGAGTAAGATTGTTTTAAAATTTGCAGATATTTTAGAGTTGTAAGCATCACCATATAATTCGGTGTTCTTAAATAAACTGAGAAGTACTTAGGCAGGTATTTATATATCTTATTTTCATAGACAAAGCTGAAGGTTCTAAGATAAATTCACCTTTTTCCCCCATTAGATTGTTCTTCCAAATGTTTTTCCTGCTTCATATTACATCATCACATATACTCAATTTTTTAAAGCAAAAACTGTCCATTATCTTCGTACTTTTTTTTCTGCATCAGAATAACGTGGAAACCATCAGTTACCTTTATTACTCCATCTCTCCTCCTTCATTTACTGGCAACAATTAATTGCCAATAGTTACTTCTCCTCTTAGCACCCACTTCTTCTGCCTCATTGTTTTGTTAGTAGGTTGTCGTCTTTTATTTGAAGGGTTCACCTCAGCCCAGTGCCTGCACAAAGAAGGTACTCTTTAACTAAGTAATAACAAAACTTATCCAGGACAATTGTTTGATGCTCAAATTTGTTAATGCATAAAGTATTTATCTCAGTACTTGACATACATTAAATGAGCTAAAACAGTCAATATCCTTATGTGGTTTATAAAATGCAAAATATCCCCACTTCCTATCACAGAGCTCTAAAACCTTTGGAATTTCCTGAGCGATACTTTTGTTATAATAATCTCCCTTTTTATCACATCTAAGTTAATGCTAAAGATATGACCTAGGGTAGGGCCCCTAGATAACCTCAGGATGGGGCTGGTGATTAGAGTGTTAGAATGTTCAGCCCCTCCACCCCCTTCCTCACCACTAACCTCTGGGAAGGAGAGGGCAGAAGGGTGATGGAGACTAAGCTCTATAAAAACTCTTGAACAACAAGGTTGAATGAGCTTCTGGGTTGCTGCACACAGGGAGGCACTATGAGCATTGCATGCCTACAGAGGGCATGGAAGCTCTGCACCCCTTCCCACGTACCTTGCCCTATGTATTGTTTCCATTTAGCTGTTCATCTGTCATCTGTATTCTTTGTAATATCCTTTATAATGAATCGATAAATGTAAAGAAATTGTTTTCCCGAGTTCTGTGAGCCACTCTAGCAAATTAATATTATCCAAGGAGGGGGTCATGGAAACCCTGATTTATAGTTGGTCAGTCAGAAGCACAAATGACAACCTGGGACTTGTGATTGGCATCTGAAGTGGGGACAGTCTTATGGCACTGAGCCCTGAACCTGCAGGATCTGATGCTGTCTCCAGGTAGATAGTGTCAGAATTGAACTGAATTAAAGGACATCCTGCTGGTGTCCAGAGAGTTGGAGAACTGCTTAGTGTCCAAAAAACCCATGTGTCCACCACAGAAGTGTTTTGTGTTGTAACCAAAATGTACTAATAGATAAACACAGTGTGTTTTCCCAGATCTGAGGAGACTCTGCAATACCCGTTTTGCTTTTTTCAATCTGGAAAATGCTGTAGTGGTGGAGGAAGAGCTTCCTCTCTGTCCACTGAAGGCTCATTAAAAATAAACTGACAAAAGAAAAATTAATAAGAGAAAAAGATACACAAAATTTATTTAACATGCATAAACACAGAAGCTCTACAAAGGGTATGAGACTAGAAGAGCACAGCGGCCTGAAGGTTACTGCGAAAATATTTTCTTTAGAGGGGAGAGATGTATTATAACCCAGAAGGCAGACATTATTTTGTAAATGGTTCTCTTTGGAAGCTGGATAGGACAAGATGAGTAGCAGGATTGCACAGGAACAAAATTTGTCTTATTATGCAGACAAAGTCCCCCAGGTGAACTCTCAGGGCTGCCCTGATAAGAATAAATGAGGTCTTTCTGGGCATGGCAATGACTCCCAGTCTTGTCTCTTCTCCAGTGGTTAATCTGTCTTGGTTATTTTATGAGTTTCCTAAGGACAGAGGGTCTTTTTTCTTTCTATCTTTCTTTCTTTTTTTTTTTTTTTTTTTTTTTTTTTTTGAGACGGAGTCTCGCTCTGTCGCCCAGGCTAGAGTGCAGCGGCGCGGTCTAGGCTCACTGCAACCTCCACCTCCCAGGTTCAAGCGATTCTCTTGCCTCAGCCTCCAGAGTAGCTGGGACTATAGGCGAGAAGGGAGGGTCTTAAGACTATTGCATTTCTTTTGGAAAGAAGTTTTCTTAGGTAAGGAAATTCCTGAGAGAGTCCCTCCCAGTGCTTTGGGAAAGAGGATCAGAGAGAGGCGGGCAGGGCAAAGTCAGAGAGAAACCTTGGTTTTGAGACTTATTTCTGAACCCTTTCAATTTTCAAAGCAGTCAGCGTGCCAAAGTGCCACATTTTAGAGAACTGTTTTTCACACCTCAATAATGCCACTTATCTTAAAGACTGAGCTCGGTTGTAACTATCTTCACGAGGCCTCTGTTACATTTCTTCAGAAAGTGTGCCATTTTGTGCATATCAGTATCATCACTTTTCTCACTTTATTGAAATTTTGTGTTCAGATGTCTATTTTTCCCCACTAGACTATAAACTTTTCTGAGAAGAGCAATCTTGTTGGAGACAATTTTGTATTTCTATGGCCTTATGTAATGTTTGGCATTTTAAAAGACACAGTTTGTATTTGTTAAATTAATAAAAGAATGAACACCAGATAAAGTGGCTTTTCTAATATTATAATACTAGTAGGTGGCAGAAAAGAACTTAGTTCTCTCTGAATAGTAAACTGACAATGATAAAGATTACCTTTTTAGAGAAAACCAACTTGTATCAATACTTATTAAAATGCTTCCTTAAATTAAACTCATCAAACCCCAGATATTGATGGGAACAGAAGCAATTTTATTTCTGAACTATGAATAAACCCTTGATACTCTATCAGTTAAGGTGCATTCTACCTTGAAAGTACTTCCCTTTATTGGAAGTTGTGTTCTTCTCCACTGAACAGCTTGCATCTCCCTGCACTTAGCTTTTGGCCTGCTTTGAAACTGGCTACATCAACATACCCAGTCTTCTTTTCAATTGAATAAATAGGTATTGGCTTATTGGAACCACCTAATACAGGGGTTGATTCTGCCAGGCCTTGCCTCTCGGGTGCACCTGATTCAAACTGAAAATTAAATTAAAAGCACAAAAGCGATAGCTCTTTTCCCCTCTATTCTCATAACTTTTCATGTCCAAAGAATAGAAATGTAATCCAAGAGTCAGAAATAATGAATTGTCTCTTGTTCTTCCTATATAATTTCTCTTTTCTCTCCTAACTCCTCCTTTGGCTACTCAATGATTCCATTTTCTACACAATGTGGTTATTCATCTGAGATCTGGCTGTTTCACTACAGTGAGAACTGGGAAAGTATGATTTTCACAAATAGGCTGAGGTATGATCTGTGTAGGGAAATAGGAAAATAATAATAATCATTATAATTTATAATCACCTACTATATGCCACTTTCTCATGTATATTGTCTTAGTAATTCTACCATAACCCTGTAAGGTTATTTTTGCCAAATGAGAATCAGGTTCAGGGAAATTCAGTAAATTTCCCAAGGCATATAGTTGGGCTGATATAAATGCAGGATGTGTGCCCCAGACACTTTGATTCCTGTGTCCAGGCTTTTATCCCATATTTCACTCTTTACATCAGGACTTAAGCCAGAACAAGCCTGTTGTATAAGACATCGTGAGAGCATTTTAACCAAAAAGAGCCCAGTGTGCAGATGTGTTCTCTAGAAGAGTTAAAACATCCTTAGACTATTTTAACCCCTCAATAAAGTAAGTAAGGGGTATTTGGGAATGGTCCCTTTTGGAAATTTATAGAATGTGTTTTCTATTTCTGTAGGCTCTACTTCTCTGTGCTAATGAAACTCATTTTGAATCACTTTGCACAATATGTTTTCTAATGGAATATCCAATAGTGTATAAGCTTAAGCTGTTAGAAATATGCCTACCATAAAATGTAACTTGATTATTTGTGTCATGCCATCTATAGTTATCAACATCCACCCCAAACAAATACCACACACATTCCTTCTCTTTGTTGTCTGGATTATACTAAGTTACTTTCTGATTTTCTCACTCATTCTATCTTCCTTCAATAGTTTATATATTTCTTCTCATAAACTCAAAGCAGGCTCTCTAAAGTCATTTTAAACATGTTAATTTGACCCCATAAGTTAATAAAGTCTGACTTTGAATGTGAAAGGAAATTTTTTCCAACTTTTTTGTAAATAACTTACGAACATCCTAGATTAATGACACCTTTTTACTCAAATGTTCTGCACTATTTTTTTTTATTTTTTTGAGAAGGAGTCTTGCTCTGTCGCCCAGGCTGGAGGTCAATGGCATGATCTCCTCTCACTGCAACCTCCGCCTCCTAGGTTCACGCCATTCTCCTGCCTCAGCCTCCTAAGTAGCTGGGATTACAGATGCCCAGCTAATTTTTGTATTTTTAGTAGAGACAGGGTTACGCCATGTTGGTCAGGCTGGTCTCAAACTCCTGACCTTGTGGTCTGCCCACCTTGACCTCCCAAAGTGCCACCACGCCCGGCCTCTGCATATTTTTGAATCGGGGTCAAAGGGAGTCTGGGAGAACCTGTTCATCACCATTGTTTGTATTGCTTAGCTGGGGTCTTAGAGAGAGTGTGCCCCAAGTAGATTCAGGTAATGATCTACACAACTTCAGCTGGTGGATGAACTATCTAATTGAAAAACACCAGTGACTCGCCACCACCTAAATTTTGTCCCAACCTAATAAATGCATTGTATCACTAGTGAACTGTGGTTAAATGTCTGATTTTTCCACATTTCCTAACTACCTGTCATTCCTGAACTTTTAATTATAATTGGTTATTACTAGCTGTACTAATTTTAACTTAATTGGATCTATTTTTAGGATCCAACTGAGATAATTTTCTTAATTTTTAAACTATATTCTCATTCTTGTTTCAAAAGAATACCTGCTCATTTAAAAATTTTTAAAACATGAAAATATTTTGATTAAAAACTTAATATCCACCTCTAATGTCCTTGAAACATATTCACATGTAATAATAACAATTGATTAAACTCATTCCATTTGATTTTTCTATGAACAAACACACACATGTGAGTGTATATGTGTGTGTGTTTAAACAGACATGTACATACATATATACTATGCAAATATGATATCAACACTTTGTTGAGCCCTTAGTAAATGTCAGGAATCACATTATATCAAAGTGGTTATGGTTCCAGCCTGTGAAATTTGACAGCTTGGATTCAAATTCTGATTCACCTTGGACTAGCTATATGACTGTTGGCTGGTTAACTATTTTATGCTTTCGATTTTTCATCTGTAAAATAGTAGTTATAACAATGTCCACCTCTGAGGGCTATAGTGAGGTAAAGAGGAAATGTACTTGTAAAACACTTAGAATGATATCTGCCACTAAGTAAGTATTAGCTATTATAATTTTTATCTCATGGAAGCCTATTGGGTACTAACGCCTCCCAAATAAGAATTATTATTGTATTCATTTTGCTGATAAGAAAATTGGAGCTTAAAAAGTTTAAGAAATTTCCCCAAGGTTACACACTAGTTAGAGATGTAACAAGAGATTAGCATGAGGAATCTGAAAACAAGGTCATCTTTTAACTTCAATACTATCTGAACTACATTGTAAGATGCTATGACGTACTCCAAATACATTCAGTGAATCACAGTGTTCTCGTACTTAACACTTTAACTTAAAATATAGCAACAAAAGAACAGCTAATTTATGTTGACTATTAATTATGTGGTAAGTGCTTTGCATGTGACATCTTATTAAAAAACAATTTTAAAAATGAAGAAAATGAGATGTAGGTTTAGATAGGTTAAGAACCTTTCTCACCATCATGCAGTAGGAAGCAGAGTCCGCAAAAGAACTCAGTTCTGCTGACATGAAAGTACATCTACTTAAGCTCTTTGATTTACTTCTACCATATGTTGGACATGTTTCTGTGTTAGAATAAATGAGTCTACTTAATTCTGTTTCATTGATGTTAAATGTATGGATGTTTTATAATTTATTTAATCCATCCTCATACTGATGAACATTCGGTATTGTTGCCACTAAATACAAGGCTGTAAGAATCATTTATGCATTTGTTTCTTTCAAATTTTGCATGATTATTTTTGTAGGATAACTTCTAAAGAAAGAAAATACAGAGTTTAAAAGGTTAGAACTCGGAGTGGCGGAGTGGGGGAAATTAAAAAAAAAAAACAAAAAACTTAGGACTTAAACTGTTTTGTTTTATATAGTTTTACCAATTTTTCCAGACATCAATATTGTGTGAATAGCTCAAGGTTATATAAATGTGGAAATAGTATTTCTCCATGTTTTTAGGTTGGGTTTTCTGGGTGTAGTCTGAAATAGGTTTGTGCAATGTATTGGAAGAGTGCTCTCAGGAGAAAGAATGAGGAAGCAGTGCAGAGCAGGGAAAACAGTAAGGCAAAGATGTCTCAGCTAGAGATTAGCTTCAGTCTGCTTCCAAGAGGAACTCTACATTTTCAGTCCACCAGTCCTTGACTGCAAACTGCAACCTCAGTAAGTGGGTGGGAGGTACAAGGGATCTCCTTCGGTTGTGGTATTCTCTGGAGAATGGGAGAGTTCTGAGCCTTGGAAACTCAAATGCTGAGCAGTTGGGGTGTGGTGACATTGTCTGATAAAGGGAATATAGGAGGTCACCAACAAAATCCACTATAATTCATACTACACAATGCATAGACCCATTTAGGTCTAACAGTACATTTACTGTGGCCAGGCACAGTTTTGTGGGATTTGGTTGGTCCCAATTTCGGAGAAAACTTACAAGACATGAATTGGGAGATGCTATAATTGTTCTGGGGGCTCTAAGTAATATTCATCATCTCTCTCCTTCAGAATTCTTTCTAGATTGCCCTCCCTTTCAGCAAGCACTTTTGCAGGTCTTGGTGGCTTACATAGTGGAGGACCAATATAATCATGTGAATGGAGAATAAACTCATGTTTACAAAGCCATTATCAGGCCTTGGTTCCTCTTCTTATTCCTTTTTTGGCTTAATTCAGGTTGTGGATATGAAGAGATATGTGGGAAGATCACCAGAGTTCCAAACTCCTCCTTGCCCCAGTTATGTAATGGCAGCCTACTTCCCCTTAATGATGAGGGCCATTTATTTCTGCTTGCTGGTCTACTGGAGCAAAGAACCCAATGAGAACAGGGGGCTGCAACAGCTGTAAGCTTACAGATTCTCTTATCTCTCAGGGGCTATGTCTATTCTGTGGGACTCAAGACTGTAGATACTGAGTCTTGTGAGGACAGAAAGCACAATTCCCCAAGCACAGCATTATGATTGATGGTAAGCAAGGCAAACCCTGCTTTTTACCCACTTGTCCCTGAATCCATTCAGTCTTCCTAGTGGTCACACAGAACAATATAGTCGCCATTGATTTAGGGTTCATGCTGCATCTTGAAATATATTACCTCATTTTCATGTGCTATCATTGTATTAGTCCACTCTTACATTGCTGTAAAGAATTGCCTGAAACTGGGTAATTTATGAAGAAAAGAGGTTTCATTGACTTACATTTCCACAGGCTATACAGGAAGCATGGCTGCGGGGCCCTCAGGAAATTTACAATCATGATGAAAGGGTGAAGGGAAAGTAGGCATGTCTTCACATGGCAGCAGGATAGAGAGAGAGAGAGAGAGAGCAAAGGGGGAAGTGGTACACACTTTTAAACAACCAGATCTCATGGTAACTCACTCACTATCATGAGAACAGCAAAGGAGAAACAAGCCCCCATGATCCAATCACCTCCCACCAGGTCCCTCCCCAACATTGTGATTTCTGATTCGACATGAGATTTGGGATGCTAAAGGTGGTGGAAGCGGTATCTGAATTGACTGTCTCCCTTCTTGATTGATGGTTCTGCAGAAAGTATATCTTTACAACAGTCAGAACAAAAGAGCAGAGTTTGCATATAACACTATTTAATGGAGAGGTTATTGGTAACAAATATGAGACACCTTGTTGGGACTGCCAAAAATAACTGGATGGAAAAACTTTCAATAGCTTACCTAGATTTCCAGAAATTTTTGGTGGAGATAAGAGCTCCCAATATACTGTTTTTATTAATGTAACTCCATTGAAACTTTACATATAGTCTAGAAATGAATTGATATTTTTGTTTGCTTAGGGATATGAAAGTATTTAAAGTAAACTCAAAACAAATTTTGTTTTCTCAGGAGTTGTGAGGAGGGAACCCTGTTTATGCCCACAGGCTCGACTGGGAAAACAGTGCATTGCAATGATGTTTTCAAAATCAATTCAGAAAAAACAAAATACAGTCAGCCTTTGTATCTGTGGGTTCTGTATCCATGGGTTTAACCAATTATGGATCAATTTTTTTTTAATTGCTGGTTCTGTTTTTACTGAAGATGTACAGACATTTTTCTTCTCATTATTCTATAAACAATATAGCATAACAACTATTTACATGGCATTTATATTGTATTAGTTAATATTACTGTAAGTAATCTAGAGATGGCTTACAGTATACTGGAAAATGTGCATAGGTTATATGCAAATGCTACACCATTTTAGATCAGGGACTTGAATATCTATGTATTTTGGTATCCACAACAGGCCCTGGGACCAATTTCTCATATCCATGGGAGGTGACTGGGAGGTGAGTGTATAAATATTCTTGACTTGAAAATATTATCAAAAGTTATTCTGAAATCTAACAGCTGTAAACTTGAGCCATTTGTAATGAGACATGGAAAATAGTATAGGAGTTTAAACTACCACTATTCTGGGGACAGTCAATTTGGAAAACATGAATCAAAGAAATGTTAAATGTTCTTTGACAGTGCACGTGTCATTTGTTAGAGGACAAATGTCACATATTTATTGAAATTTATTATTAGCAGGTTAACATGTTTAATTTATGATTTATTATTTTTTGTGAGACATATAAATTGTAGTTGATTTTCTTATGCAATCTGAAGATGATATCAATATTACTACAAAATGTCAATAGCAAAGGAGTTATTGAAATCTTCTAAATATTATACTGCTAAATTTTGCTAAGCATGTTATAGTAATTCAGAAAAAGGTAGATGTTTTCACCATAAAAATCAAATTTTGGGCACATTAAAGTTCTACTCTTTACTTGATATTACAATACAATACCCAGGACTGTACTTAAGGGACATTCTACTGACTTTCACCAAAATATATTTAAAAGAGTAGAAATAACAAGTCTCTGTATTTCTAGAGTTAATATCAGATAAATCATTTTAGTAAAGACAATTTAAAATATAAAAACCTTTTTCACATTAAATACACATGAGAATATAAGAGGAATAAAATCATCTCACTTTTTCTGTCACCCTTGGACTGTAGAGAAAAAAGATTTTTAGCAACAGTACAAATATTAGATTGGAAGGGAGAGACTGGTTAGAAAATAACTTTGAGTCTTAAGTGAAAAATAATGGGAGAGATTGCTGGAAGAGAAAATAAAATTAAGAATATTTGGTTTTCATAATGAGAATCTACCTTCTATTGCAAAGTTGTCAGAGCTCACTCTGATAAGTGATGGGATATATTAGCTTGTGAATTATGTTTGGTGATAGGCCTATCTGAGCTTCAAGTTCTTGGACCTTCCTTCCTAACCTTCCTAAAAAGGAAGCATTAGATGTGTCACAACCATGTCACTATGAAATGACTTCCAAAGAGCATCATAACCCTTTTCAAAAACCTTAAACCTACTTATAGTCATTGATCCTCACCTGCCCATAGCAGGTGCTAATACTTTGGCGATTTGGCCCCAGTTTTTGTAAACACATCATTAAAATGTCAACTTCTACAGCTGTGAAAGTTAATTGGTAAGCTTTCACTGAAGCACTTTCTTCAAATTACTGATTTATAGGTAACCAGAATTTTTGTAAGAAAAAAATATTTGTATTTGGGAGCAGCTTCTCCTATCAAACATTAAGATAAAAACTCTTTGAGGAGGTAACAATAATATTATCTACAAGTGTCATATATATCAACACATGCTTAGCCAAAGTACTGATCTATCTTATCCTTTTAGCCTAGAAATGAGGTGATACTTTTATCTGCTTATGTAGATGACACCATCTGCTCAATTCACCTATGAGCTTTTCCTCATTACTGATATATTGAATCGGTATAATGTACCTGTAACAGTCAAGGTTGACTTCAATAGACCTTTCACTTCTCATAGTTCTTCCTGGACCTTCTCGTGCTGTCCAGTGGCGATTTTCTTTCCTACCAGAGGAATTTTTTGTAGGGTGCCTCCAGAAGATTAAGTTTCATCTTTTGGAATGTAGCTAGTTGAATTCCCAAAGGAAATAATTTGTTGTGCTAGCATATTAGTGGAATTATTTTGGCAGACATAAGGGAAGATTGATTACTGTTTGTCAAGTTTAAGTGAGCTGCTCCTAAGCTTTTAGGAACATTGTATAAGGGGTATACATCTGCAGCATGTATATTTATTTAGATATTTTAAATATTATTCCTGAGATTAATATGAAATTTGTCTGTGAAACAGCTTTAATTTGGCTTCTTTTAGAGTTTGCTGATTTATGATATGCCGTATGCTATCAGCTTGCAGTGATGAAGGCTTTGACAAATAGTTTTATGAGAATCAGAACTTATAAGAATCAAAATTATAGTTATGGTAGAGATGTAGTTGAGAATATACTCTAATCCTCTAGTATACTCTTCAGGAGACATCTGAAATATGCCTTTTCCCTTCAGTCTAGTATCAGGAAGAACTATCTTGATTAATGTTTTGATTTTATATTAGGACATTTTAATTACTTTATCTAATCTCCTTTTTCCTTTTTTTTCTCACTAAGAAATCTGAGCCAAATTTTTTGGTCACCTCTAATACATATAAAGGAAATTACATGGTGCAATTTTATGTGCCATCATTTCTATTGTTTCTTTTGCCTACCCATATATTCCCTTTGTCCAACTTTCAAAACAATTTATAGTCACATGTCACTTAATAGAAAATGTATATTTTGAGAAATGCATCCTTAGGCAATTTGTCATTGTGTGAACATCATAAAATGCACTTACACAAATCCACATGGTATAACCTACTGTATACCTAGGCTATATGGTATAGCCCATTGCTGCTAGGCTACAAATCTGTAGAGCACTTTACTCTACAGAATACTGTACATTTGTGTATCCAAACATATCTAAAATATAAAGAAGGTACAGTAAAAATATGTCACAAAAGATTAAAATGGCATACCTGTAAAGAGAACTGACCATGAATGCAACTTGCAGGGCTTGAAGTTGCTCTGGACAAGTCAGTGAGTGAGTCGTGAGTGAATGTGAAGGCTTATGACATTATTATACACTACTGTAGACTTGCTAAACACTGTACACTTAAGCTACACAAAATTTATATAAAATAGCTGTTTATTCGATAATAAATTAACCATATCTTACTGTAATTTTTTTACTTTATAAACTTTTAATTTTTAAAACTATTTGCCTCTTTTGTAATCACACATAGCTTAAAACACAAACACATAGTACAGGCATACAAATTTTTTTCTTCATGCTCATATTCTATAATCTTTTATCTATTTTTAATTTCTTTATGTTTTGGTTTTTAAACTTTTTTCTTTTTTGCTAAAAATTAAGACACAAACACAAACATTAGTGTAGGCCTACGCAAAGTCAAGATTATCAATATTGCTGTTTTCCACCTCCACATCTTGTTCCACTGGAAACTCTTCAGGGACAATAACGTGTATGGAGCTCTCAGCTATGATAACAATGCCTTCTTCTGGATACCTCCGGCAGGACCTGCCTGAGACTGTTTTATTGGTAGCATTTTTTTTTAATGAGTAGAAGGAGTACACTCTAATATATTGATAAGTACAATACAGTAAATATTAGGCAATAGGAAATTTTAGTAGCTCCATTATAATCTTATGACACCACCATTGTACATACCGTCTGTCGTTGACTGAAACTTCATCATGTGGCACAGGACTGTATTTGTTTTTACTATGTTATGTATATTTAGAAATGGTCTTAAATTTTTTTGTGGAATAAGATTGAGAATGAACTGTTTTTAATACAGTTATACTAACAGTTTTTGCAGCTGCAATAACACTTGGCATTTAAATATTTTTATTTAATAGACAGAAGTTTTCACATGGTTTTATTGTTTTCATTTGCATTCTTTTGATTTTCAGTGATTTTATTTTTTATTTGTTTTTCTTTTTATTTGAGCTTTTTGTTTATTCTCTTTTATAATTCAGTTGTTATATATACTAGATAGGTAGGTAGGTAGGTAGAATAAAGAAAGATATGGCTAATTTGAATACTATGCATTTATCTTACTTGATGAAATATAGTTCCACTGATATTTATTTATTTTTAATACTAATTTTCATTGGACAGCAGGTTTATATTTCTATGCAAAAAATACTTTCCCATGTTAGCTTTTCTATGAATGCTGACTGCTTTAAGACTATTTCTTAATGATAGGCAAACACTATGAGCTTTTAAAAATTGAAACCAATATTAAATTAAAAACCTGATGCTTATAGTATTCTGCTGTTCCATGAATTCAAATTTCTATGCATAATCAATAAAAATTGCCAGTAGACAACTGCTCTAGTCTACAATTTTTAAATGGAATACTGCTGTAGCAATGGTACTGGGTTGAAAAAAATCAGTATGATTGAATACATGGAGTTAAAATGGCTACTATTTCATAAATGTTAAAGTCAATAAAATCCCCATAAAAAACCCAATGTTATATTAAGTATACACAAATTTATGATGATGGATCTGCTGTGTCTTCAAAGGAAATATAAATGTACTACTTCAATGGAATGAGTCTTGTATACTTTAATATAGGGTATCTGTGTTTTCTTTGATTTGTTAGTATGAGTAATCTTAATTAAGGCCCATAACAACATATGGACATAAAATAGATTTGTATGACTGAATGATTCTATATTCATGACTAATCTTTTGCCCATGACTTGAAATCACTTCCTTGCACAAAACCAACTTTCCAGCCATGCTATCTGCAGTTAGAAGAAATAATGCATCTAACGTGACAAACTTATTCTTCACAAGAGTTCTAACAAATAGTGCCAAAATATTCCCCTAATAATATAGGCTTCCCTTGCTAGTATGTATTTTTGTTAAGTAACTTGTAGATTGTACATCTTCAGTGACATAAGTTTTACAATCCTAAGCATATAGACTGAGAGTTAGATCTTCCCCAGGCACCCTAGTTAAAGCAAAACTCCCAACTCTCAACTAGCTCTGACAAACAAAAATATAAAAGGTGAAGATTTGCTCTTGCACATTTACAATATAGGCTCTCAATTAGCTTCAACAACTGCTGAAATATACCAATTAGCAAGGCTTCATGGACTTAATCAATACTGGATTTGGGAATCCTACTGAATTTGAACACAGTCTCCCCTGTAATCTTAGGGGGACTACTAAATATAAAATAGAGGGCAAATAAATATGCCTTATTGCATTTTCTAAATTTTCCATAGTGATAGCACCCATTGCTCTAAAACATCTCATAGCAGGCCCTGTTGCTCTGACTTAATGATTACATTAAAATTAAATTGAATCTTTGGCTCTTACAAATGGCCTTGACAAAATGGGAACCCACAGACCCCTGCCACCAGTTAAAATAGTTAATATAACCCAATGTAAGTTAAAACAAGCATTCAAGAATTGAAACTTATTATATTAGACACAATAAATACAAGGAAGAGTATATCATTTCTCCATCTGATAGTTTAGTTTGGCCTTTTCTTAAACTTAAAAAGATTAAATAGCTACTCAAGGTGAATTACACAATGCTATGGTTCCATCCATTTACACACTCTACAGTCAATACCCAATATTGTTAAAAATTTAGACTATAATCACCAGAATATCTTTGCCACAAGATGAAACCACATCTATGACCGCTGGAATAACATACCTGAAGGATGGATGGCATCTCATATCCTTACTTAGTCCATTGTCTGAGGCCACAGAGCTAGAAGAGGCTACTCCTCTCACAGACTCGTTGGCTACCTGAACATTGCTTGTGGGGTTAACTGAGTGAGCAGCAGTGGAAGTTCATAGACTTTACAGATAGGGTTGATTGCCATCATTGAATGTGATGGAACTTAGTGGAATGTTGCTGTTTTCTATCTTTTAATGTGAATGTTCCTAATAAAGAAGGAAACCCTAGAGTTAGCACAATTGGACAAATATCAGACAGTCACTATAGTTCTGGATGCCCTGGTTAACGACTGGTCCTATCTGCCTCTTTTTGCCAAACACTGGGCCACTGCCAATGATCTGGTTGTTTTGTTTGGCCAGTGGCTGCAACAATTTGTGTCTAAATTTGCCCCCTTTGGAGTAAAAAACTCCAGGAATCTCTTGCCTCACAGATACCCCAAATATAATTAAAGTTAATATATGTTAAGGCCACAATACAAGGCATCACCAGGATGTTCTATTCTCTTTGGAGTTCTAGATATTACTAATAGTAACCAAGATACTTACTCTACTTCTCAAAATATATTATGCTGAGCTCTTGAAGAAGGCATTCAATGGAAATTCCCTCTCTGCTGCAGGTTCTAAATTGCTGGTCTTCATAAAGAGGCCCATCGACCTCCTCATACCTATTAAGTTACAAAATGGCAAATAAACCCTCGTTTGTATCATTTTTATCACAGACATCAGTTAGCCTAAATTTATGCTTACCAAGGATAACACATTCCTTACATCAATGCCATCGAGTTTCCTCAATTGCCTTTATCGGCCATAAAGGGGACATCTCTAAAGTTCAAATTTTCAACAACCATCTCACCATGTGGCCCTCCCAGTTAAGCATCTACTGCACTTCCTAGGGAGGTACTTCCTACTAAAAATATTAGCCATCACTAATGTGGATATTTGATGGGATGGAATTAAGTGGTCAGTTGTAAAAACATGGCCTAAAATTTCATCTGTTGTCTCAACGTCTTGGACCTCATAGGGCCCTAAGGACTTTTGCTCTCCTCAGATATGTCACCTATCCAGTGGGAAAGTTTCTCTACCTGACTAGTTTTCATATTAGCTGAACTAACTGCATTCCACCCAACTTCTATCTAATGAGTTTCATAATGTCTGCTAGATGAGGAGCACTCTAACCTCTTCTAAAAAGACTGCCTCCCATAGCCCCTGCTTGTTCACTTTGCTCCAGAATGCAATGACTTTGTGGCTCTGTGAGGTATGCAATGTCTCCTTCTTTCTCAGGTTATGAGTATACGTGACTAACAGACTGCTATTAATCTCATTTGTCCCATGTCAAGTGTTGTGTGTTTACCATTTCACCCTATTCAGGGCGGGGATGCTTCCCTCAGCAATGAGATAAATAGGAGGTGATCAGAACACTAAGTATATATGGCCATCTATTTTTAAAATATGAAAAAGCTTCTCTTTAAGAGGTGGCAAACATTATTCTTTTTCCTTCTTGAAATTTTATTTCCACTGTACTAACCACACATCTGAAAAGATACTAGGAACAATATGTGAGTTTAATAAAATAAATATACAAAATCATTTGCTTCTCGATACTACAAAGCAAAAATATATACATGCATATTTAAACACATATGCAAAGATATATATCAAAAATTATTTAAAATCTGTATTACATAACAAAGACAATATTTCAGAAGTTTACTAGGAAATGGCTACATATCAAAAAGAATAGAAATTTCACCTAGAGTTTTAAAAAGCCTGCAGGGAAATTTTTGTAAAATAAGGGCAATATACACAACTTACTTTATCATATTTTAAGCATAGAAAACTACAAAGTTTAAGACTTTGTAGAACGAATGCAGAAACAGATCAGTGGAAGTAAATAAAAAGACTGAAATAATAATGGCTGTCAAAGAAGTAATGGGGCAAGAGATTATAAAGAATATGGTGTTTAAAAACTGTTAGTCACTTGGAAAAGTAATTTAGACCTGTTACATCTTACAGCAAAATAAATTCTGCATATGCTAAATATGTGTAAGACAGTACTAGTTCTAGAATAAAATATAGATTAATATGTATATCAATCTATATTTAGATTAGGACTAAATCTACTAGTCCTAAATCTAATAGTCCTAATATGCCACGTAAGGACTTTCTTGAGCCCTGTACAAAATAAAGAAAGAAAAACATTAATAACTTTTGCAAAATAAAAATTAAGAAAAGTTCTTCTGGGAAAATTTCCTAAAATTTAAATGAAATATAAACTAAAAATGATATCTGAGAGGTGGTAAAAGTATTTTATAATCTGTATAAAAACAAATTAGTATGAAAATAGGTACATATCTCAACTGAAGAAAATGGACTATGGAAATAAATATCTTGGAAAGTATCAGTGGCATACAAGCATAGCAAGAAATAATCAGATTTATTATCAAAAAACTTAAAAAGAAAGAACTTAAGATGACCAGAATAAAATAATAAATATAATTATTTTGAATTCTTCAAAAGCTTGATTCATTTCAAGAATATACCTAACTAACTCTATGTGTTTCTTAACCTCACAAAACACTTTATTTTATATATGATATATGTGAAGTTTGACTTGCAAAAAGGAAACATTCATTCTTTTCCTTTAATTGCAAACCAGGATAATTATTATAATGTGTTGATGAGGATTGGAACTCAGAGAAAGCTTGAGTTCCAATCCTCATCAACACCTTAATAGTAGCTTTGTGATGACAAATTCAAGTTGTGACTGAATTCTTGACACACAGAAGCTGTAAGAAAATATGTATTTGTAACTTCAAGCTGTTAAGTTTGTAGTGATTTGTTATGCAGCAATGGATGACTAGTATAATGGATCAACTCACTTAAATTTGGGAACTTCAGGTAACTCTCAAGAGCATTCATTTAATCTAGAAAGTTGAGGGCTTTACAGAAGAGAAGAATATGTGCCAGGACTTAGGGATTATTCTGTGAAAGAGAAATAGCACTAACAAAGTGACAACATGGAAAGAAAGTGAGTATGAATCAGTTTGATGTGAGAAATTAAACCACTGTATAACTATACACGTAGAAAAAGTATATATGTGTATATATATATACATATATATGTATATATATATATATACACACACACATATTAATCTGTTTTTTCTCATCTAATTTAATGTTCCAACAGTCATATGAAGTAAGCTCTATATTTTTTTCTTTAGTTCCTGATCAAGGTGGATAAGTACTTTGACCACTGATTGACACAGCAGAACAAGGATTTGGGGTCAAGCTGTGCAACCCAAGGTGCTTTTACTTTTTAGTTTTTCTAACCAACACACAACACTGTCTCACTATGTGTAGTAGGGCATACATAGAAATATGTCAGAATTTGATCAGATCATTTCCACAAAGACTTTAGTGCTAGATTGAGGAATTTCTACTCTATTCCACAAGGAAATAAGAGCCATTGGGGTATATAACCACAAAAATAGAATTTAATAAAAGTGATATTTTGAGAAATATTACAAAATGTCCTGAGTCCAAATACATTAATCTGATTTAAAATATCTGTTGAATAAGGTTGCTAATGCCAATCCAGATTCAATAGGAGTAATGAGAAAACATCATTTATAGAATCATGTATATTTTCTCAAACAGATGTGTATCGCTTTGAGATATAATTAACTGGCATAAAAATTGACTTAGGAAACCAGAGATACACATTCTATTTCCAGCTTTTCTACTAGCTTGCCTTGTGACTCTGTGTAAAATACTTTTAAGATTTTTAAACTTTTTTTCATTTGTAAATTGATACTTTCTCATCCTGTAATGTCTGGTCTTATAGTTTTTCTTTAAGGTTGATTTATTTTCTATGAAATACTGGATCATCCATTACAATGAGAATAATGCAGCATTTTGGTAAAGAAAATACAGCTGAAAAAACAAGAGCATTAATCTTAAACATAATCTAAGGTTTCTTGCAAAGAATGTGTATGAAGCTCCAGGTGAGAGGTCTAATATGTAACAAATTACTGATTGGCAATAGGTCAAAAGTTGGCTGTTTTCCTGTTATGCTTAAGTATACATAAACATTGTCATTGCTCAATTAGAGACATGAACAGACCAGATAGATGGTTCCCTGATCCACTCTGCTCTGCTAAGAGCTAGAATTACTCTCCCGATCTTCACAAAATCATTCTGATCATTTCTCTTGCATGTGCGACCTAGTAACCACAATTTCCTACCATTTTCTCCTCCACTGTAAAGTTTTCAAAATATTGAATATTTGTTCAAAACCCAGCACAGAATCACCTAAAAGCCGTTACCAGGAATGAAGATACGTTGATTTGAAAATACGAAGATCATCATGCATAAGTGTACACTAAGATGGAAGTAATATATTGCTGAGAATTCTTCAGAGCCCCAGCTGTCTCAAAGCTCATTTGTATCAGTAATCTTCTCCCTTTACATGTAAAATTGCTATGCTGACACCTTCTCAGAAAACAAATACTAGTTAATAGTTTGGTTTAACTCTTATGAAACTGCCATTTTCAACTTAATATTTCAATTGTTCCTGAACATGTCTCCAGTAAAAACTAGGACTTACTTTAACCGATAGAAATAGAGTAATTCAGAAAAAAATGCTTATATTATACATTTAACTTTGAGAAATACTTGGGAAAAATGGAAATCTATAACTTACAAACTTGTATAATAATAAAATTATTACTACATTAGATTTTCTCCCATTTCAAGGGGATAGATTGAAGCTAATATTACTGTCATTCTGTGTATTCAAGGTGACCTATTTTTACTGCTTTTTGGCTTTTCAGAAAAAATGGTACAAATAGATATAATAATATTTATTTACTCTTTGAATTTTTCCAGCAGAAGTCATTTTAAATAATTTACTTCTTTCACCATCTTTAAATTTAATTTCACAATTACACAAATTAAAGAAAGATAACCAAATTGCATCTCAGGAAGAGAAAAACATATTCGTGCCCATTGTCTTAATTTTCTATCGTTAAATGATGCAATCAGTTGACTACTAAATAATGCTTTGTAGAGTCACATTTGAGGCAATTTCTATTATATTCTTCTGTTCACAGTGATAATTCTGTGTCTTACTTAATTTAGTTTGTTTACAATTAAAAACACAAATCTTCTATTCTTTATTACTTATGTTTTGCTCTTGGATTCCCCCTCTTAAGTAATTGTGTAATCAGTGATCAAGTGTACCCGGCTTTTAGAACAGTTTGATGTCTATAGGGTGTTTGTACTGCCTCATTTGGTGGGCTAGTCTAATTGAAGATAATAGGGGTAGTATTAGTGAAGGCAGCTCTGGAACAATGCTTTCAATTTATTTTAAGGACCATAACTCTCGCTATTATACATAATCTTCCACCCATTGGAGGAAAGTACATACTACATTTAAAAGCACAGAATGGGATCTATTTGTATCTGAACAATGTTTTCATGAAACGTTTGCAATCCAGATGTGTTGAGAAGCTTACGTTTTTTCACTTTGACCATGTTAAATGTACAGTTTCCTTGTAATGTTATGTAGATCCTTCAGACTGAGGATGCTGCAAACCACGATAATTTTCAAAGTAGAAGATAGGGTTACTCTTTGCAGTTGAAAAATCCTTTAGCTGACCTTTTCCTGTAGATGTAAATTTACATGTAACTAAATTTTTGCTGCTACATTTTATAACCACTTATTTGTGATGAGTCTGAAATCTATTTTATTAAATGACTGACATTATTTTTAAAGTTTAAAAAGTGAGAAAAAAGAGAAAAGGAAACGAAAGGAAATTTTTTTTAAAAAAAAAACAATAGTTTGCATGCCAAACTTCTCTCACTTTCCAACATTTGGGACAGGTGCTCCAAACAGTGGATTATAAATGCTGGTTTATCTTTGCTTTGTTTTCAGAAAGTAAGCAACTACCTATTTACTCTTAATGTGGAAATTCTTATAGCAGTCTTAGTAGAATCTTCAACTGATATCCCCACTCAATGTTTATCACCACTGGCTTTCCCTGTGAGACCTGGTTAGCAGTATCAGTGCTAGAAATAAACTAAATACAGATAAACAATAAGGAAACAAAATATTTATCTAATATCCCAAGGTTTTGTTCCCAGTAACATTATAAGCAGATAATATTCTCTTTAAAAAGTTTCAATATAGGCCGGGCGTGGTGGCTCATGCTTGCAATCCCAGCACTTTGGGAGGCCAACATGGTGAAACCCCGTCTCTACTAAAAATACAAAAACTAGCTGGGTGTGGTGGTGCATGCCTGTAGTCCCAGCTACTCCAGAGGCTGAGGCAGAAGAATCGCTTGAACCCGGGAGGTGGAGGTTGCAGTGAGCCGAGATCGCACCACTGCACTCCAGCCTGGCGACAGAGTGAGACTCTGTCTCAATAAATAAATAAATAAATAAATAAAGTTTCAATTGAAAATCTCTTCAAAGCAGTGAACGCCAACATATTAATATTTATATTTATTTATTTTGATGTATTATTCTCAAAGCATTTGTATTTTAAATAAAAAATTATTCTCAGAAAAACCTTTCCTGCCCCCAAAACAAATTCTTTAATCTGAATTTTTTAGTTTATTTTAGTAACCAAATTAAAAAATCAAGAAAACCAGCAAGACGTTTAGATCTATTTTCTGATATTGCACCACATTCTATTAAGTAGCACTAATTGCTTTGAGAATGGAAATTAATTGAGAAGCCCTCACTATCTTTGCATAGTTGCTTGAACTCACACATTATCTTCACAGTTCATTCTGAGTGCGCAGTTTTTTTACACTGTCTTCATGTACCGTGACCTAATATGAACAAATGCATGTGCAATTTGCCAGTGCCTCACCACTAAAACTCTGTGATTCAATGTAGCCAAAATACATAAAAATGACAATATAGTTATTTCCCAATTATCCCACAGCGGCAGAGTAACCAGGGTTTCAATGTAAAGTATAATTGATTCCTAATTACTGTACTTTCACAGAAAGGCCACAGTTCATAACTTCATTAAATAGTGAAAACACAAGTAACTATTCACAAGGAAAGAATTAGCATTTACTATATGTTTATTTACTTTCTAATCTGTACATGTTTTAGGCTTTGGTCTGAAATAATGTGTCATTTGAATTTTCTTCAGGGAAAAGAAAATTTCTCCAGTGATGTTCCTTTAGAAGGGGGAAATAAAATATCAGCTATTTGATATTTGATGCACTCTACAAGGGCTTGGCCCAATTCTTGTTCATTTACAAAAGTGGGATATATAACAGCAAGTATCCATCTGTGAACTGAGGGCAGATTCACTGTTATATATATTAAGACTTGTTAGGGCTCATGGACAATGAGAGAGAAGAAATGATAATGTGATAGCACATGGGGGAATAAGATCTATCTACTGCCTAATATGGGAAATGAAGAGTATAGTTTCTAATCATAAATACTGCTTAAGCAATTTTTGTTCTGAACAGGTCCAGGAGGTAAAGGGAGGATCAACCCATCTTTGTGTATTATGAAGATATGAGCAAACAAACTAGAACACACGCACAAAGAATACATTGAGATCTGCTATTTAATACTTACATGAAGGCACAAAATGTTGACAAGAGTGCTGGAGCTGCTTTTCCTACATTCACATTGTTCTGTTAGAGAGCTTTGTAAAGATGTTTTTGGTTACCTATAACTTGGCAAGAAGGTTCAGACAGCCTACAAAGTCCAAATATATAATGGATTGCAATATAAATTAAAATATTCACTTTATGAACAATTCAAATGATAGTAGTTTTAAAATATGCATTGGAAACCACCGGTATTTTAACTAAGGGCTGTCATAATTTTGGTGTACTTCTTTAAATAAACTTCTCTCACCACATTTGATAAATGTTTCATTGATTAGAAAGATTATAGTCATACAGTGGTCATTTTTTTAGTTTCAGCTCACATAAAATCATAAAAGAAAATACAAAACTCTAGCATCTGTCTGCTCACATAAAACTGTGGAAGAAAATACAACAGTCCAGCATCTGTCTGTTATACTGAATCAAATAAATACCAGGCAGGACACAGGCTCATCTCCTAGTCCCATGCTTTTTCCTTGGCATGATAATTTAGGAAAAAGCATTTAAAAAAGCATGCAGCAGAAATCCTTGGTGTCCTTCCCAATTTCCTTTGCAGATTGATGCACTTAACCCTCAGTTTCTAGGTGTTTTAGTTAATAAAAACTAAAGCCAATCCTCTTTTCTGGAGAATTCCCCATGATCCCATCACACAGGAGTTTATGCCTCCCCTTTCTGCCCATTTAGAGCTTAGCCAATGACTGACTTTTTTAGTGGTACAAAATGCCAGACATGTGCCTGGCACAATGGTGTGCACCTGTAGTCCCAGCTACTCGAGTGAATCACTTGATCCCAGGAGCTCAAGGGCAGCCTGGGCAATGTAAAATGAGACCCCACTTCAAAAAACAAATGCCAAATCCCTTGTCACAGGTGTGACTGATAATTTGGTCTAATGGTGCTTCAGAATAAAGCTAGTTTCCATCTATGCTTTCATTATCCCTGAGCTTCCCTGTCCTATCCTAGGTCCCTTGTTCTCCTAATCTAAGTGTACTTCCCCAATAAATGGCATGCATAAGAATCCCCATCTCAGTCACTTCTTTTACAGAACGTCACTTAAAATAGTTGGTAAGGAGTGGTCCCTCGGAAGCAGTAAGAGTGACATTCTGGAAATGAGTCCTTTACTGTTTGGTTGACTTGGAATATTATATCACTATGACAAGTGAGGGATTGATGGATCCCATCATGCTAGAGCTGGGGTGAAGTGGGATGGTATGTGAGTGAAACAGGACACACTGTCTGGTACAATGTCTCCAGTGTTTGAAATGTGTTATGGAAATTTAAAAAATAAGAACTGTGGAAGTGGATGCTTGTTGCTGAGCATCCATATATTGGAGAAAATAACAGGCTCTATTAACCAAAGCCTTAAAGCAAAGGGAGAGTCAGGAGTCTTTCTTGCCAGCATTTAAAGAAAGGCTCACCTCCTGAAGTCCTAGGGCAGAACCATTAAATTTTAAGCCCAGCACATTATCTGTAAGAGTGGCATAACTTCAGAAAGGCCTGAATTCTTAGCTTAAGCAAATCTTCTATGTCAGGCTAGGGACTGATATGGAAGTAATAAGCCACTGAAATTTTGAAAGGGGTGTCTGGACAGGTGTACCTGAGAATCTTGAATCTTGAGGTTCTGTGGAACTCTCAAGGTCAACTCCTTGAAAGATATACTCCCCTCCCAGTTTCTTGCTTAAAACAACATAGGAAATTCAAATTAGGGAGGAACAGACAAAATAATACTTGCTTTCCTCAAGATGTGCCTACAAATGCCCTTTGGAGCCACAGACTCTTAATTAAAGGCAAATCTTAAGTCTGACCCAACCAGAAAGTAGTGTACCTAATTAGGATGGACCAGTTTTGTCTATGAAAGGAGCTACAAGCAGGAACCAGAGAAGCAGGACTGGAAGGGATCATGAGAGGTGCCAACAGGTTGGGCAGAATATAAACCTGGCTGGGGAGGTTTACCAACATTAGAGTACTCTCTGTTGACAAAGAATTTAATATCCTCACAAAGGATCTCTTGAATTAATGGAAAAAGTATTTATATTCATTAAATAAAGTAGGGATGGCAGAGCTGCCTTTGTAATCTATGGAGAAGTAAATAAAAAGGATCAGAAAAGTAGCATGCTGGAATAAATTTCCTAAAGAAGACCAGAAAATCCATATGTTAACTACCTTGCTTGGGTGGTCCCAGAGGTTAGTCCAATAAAGAGTGTATTGGTGAGGAAAACAAGCATTTTTTTTTAACTTTTAGGTTCAGGGGTACTAGTGCAGGTTTATAACATAGGTAAATTGAATGTCACAGGGGTTTGATGTACAGATTATTTTGTCACCCATGTAATCAGCGTAGTACCTGGCAGGAAGCTTTCTAATCCTCTCCCTCCTTTCACCCTCTACCTTCAAGTAGGCCCTGGTGTTTGTTGTTTGTTCCTTTCTTTGTGTCCATGTGTTCTTAACATTTAGCCTCCACTTTTAAGTGAGAACATGTAGTATTTGGTTTTCTGTTCCTGCATTAGTTTGCTTAGGATAGTGGCCTCCTACTGCATCCATGTTGCTGCAAAAGACATGATCTCATTCTCTTTTGTGGCTGTGTTGTATTCCTTGGTGTATATGTACCACATTTTCCTTAGAATGGGTATTATTGAAAGCTCAGTCTTAGCTTCTCTAAAGTTCATGGCTAACGGCAGAACACACAGTATATGAGTTGACTCTGAGAGATAGAGATCCAAAGCACGATCCTGGTCTCCCACTGGGATACAGACGTAGAGGGGTCAAATAGTAAATGAATATAGCCAAAGTTCATGTCATAGTGTGTCCACTTGATCCACAAGCCTAACTAGTAAACATTTCTCAGTTTCCTGAATGTCCTATTGAATCTGTCATACGTAGCTGTTAATAGAAACCTCATGTTGTTGCTTTCGGTCATAATATAGTGCCAAGGGACCTGGGCCATCTGGAGATTCTGCAAACCATCATACTGGCTCACTATATTAATATTATCTTAATCAGACCTATGAGCAATAGATAGCAAGCACTTGTGTTGTATCGTAAAACACATGTGCTAAAAAAATGTGATAAATTAAGCACTATAAAGGTTCAGTGATGAAGTTTTCAGGAGAAGATTAACATTTGGTATGGTTTTTGGCATATTCTACATGTGATAATGCTGCTACAATAGATTTTAGGTGAACAACTGCTAGCTTTTAGTGGGCCCCAGAGCAAAAATGACTTGGCATCAGGTCTAGGCTGAGGACAGACAGCCATATCATTTAGAATATAAGAACTGATAGGTCCGATCATACTGGAGGTTATCTAGGGTAGCAAAAGAGACTTCCTTTTTCTTTGGAAAGCTGCAATGGTACAGTTGCTTTATAGATCTTTAGGGTTCTAGGGCAAGGCAATGCCACCTCTAGTAGAGAACTATCCTTTCTACTATATTCAGCAGTTGCTGGCATGCTAGTGGGCAAACTGAACATCTGGCCACTGGATATCAAGAGATCATGCATCTAACACTGCCTGTGATAAGCCAGATATTGTCACAACCATCAAGTCATATAACTACTCACCATAGAAATATGTTTGTGAACCAAGAACTGTGGGTAGATCCATGAAGACAAAATTATGATCTCATTTCACTTCATTTCTGCTGCTAAATGTAAAAGATCTGAAGTGCCCAGGGCCAATAGATTTTATTCATTTCTTCTAGGTTACAGTTACTAGCATTTAAGAAAAAAATCTATTAATTTAACATTTTACACAGGCTTGTTACTTTGAAATCTACACACACACACACACACACACTATACATATACTGAATGGATGGTAAATTTACATGTCCCAGAAGATCTATTTTTTCTTATACTTGTTTGAGGGTTAGAGTAGATAATTCTCTGTATAGATTAAATTTCCTTTCAAATGTTTTAAAGAATATAATGCAATATATTAAGATTCAGTATTACTATGAGAAATTTGAATCTGATCTGATTGCCCTTTCCTTAAAAATGTAGACTACATTTTTCTTTCTGGAAATTTCACTAGAAAGACTACTTTCTCAGTATGACATTGACCTTTTAAATATGAAGACTAATATGCAATTTTATTTTTTCAATTTATTTTTCTCTATTATTTCTTCGGTTATATCTTCTCTTCACTATCTCTCTCTATGCTTCTTTACCTTAATTAGATTAATGTATCCTCTTGCATTCATGTGTCATAACCTTTCTGTTGTATTTACAATCATTATCATTTTTCATCTGTGTTATGAAAGATTTCTTCATGTTTAATATTTTCATTATCTGCTTAATCTTTTGTCTGACATATTCTATTATTCAGTTTATTCATTTGATTGTTTAAATGAGTTTTATCATTTCTTAATTTCTAAGAACTCTTTTTATTCTCTGGTTGCTCTTTCATAACAGCTGGTTATTTTCTTAGAGATACAATGTCTTCTTCCATTTCTCAAGGGATATTAATTTGAATTTTTAATGTCCTCTTTTACTGCCTGAAATAAGTCTGTTTCATTCCGGGTCATTCGTTCTGTGTGCTCATTTTGGTCCATCTATTTCATACTCATGTTGCTCTCAAATTTCTGATGATTCTTAGTTCATGCTTTTGAATGAAAGACTAGGTTAATTATGTCGTGTAAATTACCTTTCGGTTTCACAAAATGGTCTCCGCCTTGAATGAAACAACTGACAACTCACTCCAAGTTGCAGAGATTTGTCAACAGGTAGACATCTCTAAAGGGCACCCTGATAGTGAAAGTTAGGCATACTGGGAACTCTTATAATCACTTTAGAAGAGTTTTATTCTGAAATTGCATTAATGTAGTGAATGTTACATCTGGGCTGAGCTGTCTTCTTTTTTGTTTGTTTTTTGAGTATCTCATTTTTATATGGAAGTACTTTAAGCTTAAATATTCCTTTCATTTAGTGTTTTAAACTTTAAACTCACATAAATGTCTTAGGCAGGCTGCTGTCAGCAGTTGTGTACACTGGAAAGGTTAGAGGATGTGATTGCCCCAGGTATTTGAACTGCATTTCTCTGAATCCTGAGATGATTATCCTACGGCCGTTTTGTACTTTTTAAATGTTTTTAGTTTGATTCTGAAGCTCTCAGCTTTCTTTGAAAGGAACTTAGCTCTGGTGTTTAGGTTACGATTCTCTCTTATATTTCTGTTATCTCAAGAAATCTAGTCCTCTTTTATTCTTAGCTTAGATAATTTTTTCCACGTTTTAATCCCCTAATAACAACTTTATATTTTTTCTAGAAGTGCCTTGTGTTCACCGTTTTTATTCTGTTTTCTGACTATTTTTCACATTTGTTGAGTCCAGCACCTTGAACTAGACAGAATGCTTATGGTTTTCTTGTTTATTATAATTTTAAGGGGCTCCATATCTGCCTTTGAATAAACTGAATAAGCACACTTAACAATTACAGAGTATAAAGATCTATGCTTTAAATTGAAGATAAAATACTAGTAATAACATTGAATTACTCCAGTAAATTTAAGAGTGTCTATAAGAATAAGCATTAAGATAAGTATTTTAAGATAAGATCGAAAAATATTTATAAGATAAATTGGAAAAAATACATTTTTCTAGCTATAAATGATTGAAAACCTCTTTATCTAGTTCTAGAAAATTGACTACTTAAGAATTTTGCTTCAATTATTAAGGAATAGAAGTTGTTGGATATTATTAGTGATTTTCCTTTTTAAAAACATCTGAATGTTTTACATTAAATAATATAATAAGATTGTACAGTGAGCTATTAAAGAAAAAGGTATGAATTTCCAAGTATTTCTCTCTCTCAATCAGGGTTTGTTACTATAAAATCATATCAAAATCAGAAACATACCAAATTGTAAACTGCGATAAAGTGATAACTCCCCTCCCCACAACTTAAAGTTAAATTTGTCTTATTTCTCAACATATTTTCATTATTCTTAATTAACTGTTACATAACTAATGCTATAAATTTGAGTTTATAATATATAGATGTGTGTATTCTAAGATTATATAATTTTATGTTTTTTGTTTTTATTTTATTTTGAAATATTCTGTTAGCTATTCAAGAAATTAGTAATTTTTAAACATTGGCTTTTCCTGTGAAAGTCAAAATTATGAAATCTTTTACTGCTAATATGATAGAAAAATAATGCATAGAATTTTGAGAACTGATTTTTATGTTTATCACCAACTTTTTAATAGCTCATATGTTGAGAAATTAAAACTGCCTTCTAAAATAACCAGTTAAAATACTCTTCTGACTAAAAGCATACTATTTATTTTTGCAATTGAAGGATTAAGTATACACATCTCAGAATTATCTTCATTAAGCTGGCTTATGGAGGTTGAATTTCTCATGAGTTCATAAAATTTCTTGTCATACTGAATTTGGGAAATGCTTTATAAAATAGGAAATAAGTGTATATGCGTATGTGTATGTATCTGTATATGTATGTGTGTATGTATGTATACATATATACATATACAGATATATTTTTTCAGATGTCATCACGAGTGTATTTATTAAAAACCCTTTCATTTAACATTCTAGGAGGTAGAATAAGATGTTAAGTATGTGTTGACATACTTTAATTTCTACAGGGTTCTACTGTGCAACTTAATTATTATTTGTTTTCCTTGTCAAGCAATTAAATGTCAAATGGCAGGGAATTTGTTCTTCAATAATGATCTATTGAATTATTTCACTACAAACATTTTAATTGAGTTCCAATTTACTATGCTTGTTTTAAGATATGAAGAAGAAATAAAGCTGCTTTGTTTTCTCAACAGGTTTCATCTTTCTCATAAAGTCCATTGGGAATAAAGGTGGAATATAAATGTTAACTTACCAATTTGATATATTTTCTTTCTTTTTGGTTTAAGGTATCTTCCAGGCAACTCAGTCCCTTTCAGGTAACTCAGTCTCTTTCAGGTAAATGCTAACCTTCAACTGCTCTTTCTGAAAGTGTAATCTCTATTTATGGGCGACAGGAGGTTTGCATGACATGGTGCTTGCAGGTACTTGAGTTCTCAGCCATTTGTCAAAGATTTTATGTTACTCTCCTTTTCCATTGGTCTTTATGCTGAATTCCCTTATATTTTTTCTTACATCAGCTGTATTATGAAATAGTTGATGTTTCTACTCTTTCCTCTGGCACAGGTATGCACATCACAACTTTATTATGAAGATACTTTGCCTACTCTGGCCCTAGCAACAAAACTGTTAACTTTACTAAACTATCATGGAAGAATGGGAACTTTTGGATACTTATGAAGCCAAGGGAGGCTCATGAGGGCAAAGTCGGGCTTTCTTAATGCCCAAACATGGACAGCTGGGGATTGCAGCATGGCCATGCAGAGCCAGCCCCTGCTGATTGACTTCTGAGCTTCACCCTCATTAGTTTAGCAACCACTACTTCTCCCTTCTTGTATTGTGACCTCCATGCCTGAAGAGTCTTCTCTGATAGTCGCAAACTAAGAATATGGTGGCACTTTGGGCTTTTCCCTTATCCTAATGACCCATTCTGGGTTAATTCTACAATTATGTGGGAAATCGGAACACATAAGCCTGACCATTTGTTTCTCTGATGTCTTATTCTCTCTTCTCTTTTCTACACTAGGATGAAATGTGTGAACTATATTTATTTCTAGAGTGTTAGTAATAAATAGCTTTATCTCACATATTGCTATGAAAAGAATTCCTGAATAATTTGATAATATGAATATATTTCTATGAAGAATTATGTAAGACCTTCATAAATACCTTATAATTACAAAATTTTCCAAGCCTATTTAACTTATTTTGTCAGTCTTCCAAATAATTTATATTCTTTTTATTAACAGAATACTTTTCTTGTCTGGGCATGGTGGCTAATGTCTGTAATCCTGGCACTTTGGGAGGCTGAAATGAGTGGATCGTTTGAGGCCAGGAGTTCGAGACCAGCCTGGCCAACATGGCAAAACCCTGTCTCTACTAAAAATACAAAAATTAGCTGGGAATGGTGGCATGACCCTGTAATCCCAGCTACTAGGGAGGCTGAGGCACAATAATCGCTTGAGCCTGGAGGTAGAGGCTGCAGTGAGCTGAGATTGAGCCACTGCTCTCCAGCCTGGGTGAGAGAGCAAGACTCTGTTTCAAAAAACAATAGAATGGATAATTTTCTTATGTTACTTCTTTTTGATTCCAATTCTAATATTTGTAGTATTAGGGTTTTTCAGAGAAATTGAACCATTAGAATGCAGATAGAGAGAGAAAGATTTATTTTAAGAAATTGGCTCACACCATTGTAGGGGGACAGTGAGTGTGAAAGTTGTAGAATAGGTTGATAGGCTGGAAATGTGGTTAGGAGTTGGTGCTTGTCTTGAGCAATCTGGGGATAGAATCTCTTTTTTAGGAAACCTGTTTTGGCTTTTAAGGGCTTTACCCAGTTTAATCAGGCCCACCCATATTATTGAAGGTACTCTACTTAAAGTCAATTAATTGTAGATGTTCACTACATGTGGAAAATACATGTGGTTTGCATCAACACCTAGATTAGTGTTTACTTACATAACCTAACGAAGTTGACACATAAGAATAAAAATTACAGCCACTGAATATAATAAAACTATGCAATTTTAAGTACCTATTTCACCTGTCATAAACTTGCAATAGCAATGTACTATGTAATATATTCTGTGCTTCCTTTAAATTTCTTTGAAACAAAATATATATGTTTTTCTCTAATATCAATTGCATTCATTAATATTTACATAAAAACTGGTAAAATAAAAATAAATGATAAAGTATGTCATTAACAATGTCATTTATTCTATGTACCACAATTATTTGATCCTTACCTGTGCTACTTAGGAACAATACTGAGAAAATAATTATTATCAGTATGAGCATATAGAAATATAATCTCTCATTTGAAAATAATTTTGGGGTTTGACACAAATATTCTCAAAGGTTCAATTGTATACATTATGGGAGCTCAAAAAACACAGACAAATATGCTTAAACTATTCTGTTCAATTTATGTTTTATTTTAGTCTATATGTGATGGCAATTGTATCTCATACTGAGTCACTAAATCTAAGGTACATTTAGTAATCTCATTTTATAGGAATGATGATATGATTTCCGAAAATACTAGGACATATGAATCTAATATTTCTTCTGAAAATAGGACCAATTATTTAAATCAAAATTGTCCTAAAATTTAGGACATACAGTAGCTAACAGTCAAGAGGGGAAAATGAGCATGTGATTTACATATGTGGTTGACTATACTGATTAAATATATATTGACTATATATTGATTTTCATGATTTTATCTCTGTTATAGTTGTTCTTAAAAACAGAGCAGATATGTACAAAAGAGTGTTGTCAATAAAAAACAAGGAATACTGAAATGTAAGATATATCACCAAAAATAGAACAGAACAATATAAAACCCCAAAACATAATTACGACTAAATAAGTATATTGCTTTTTTTATCTTCTGAAAATAATAAAAGGATCAATTTGTACTGCTCTAATTGTAGTAACTATATATGGAAAATATAAAGTGAAGCTTGAACACAAAAGGGGAGGTATAAAAAGAAATGAGAATGTTAAGACTATGGAAACAAAGAAAAGGATAAGTTCAAATATTCATGTCACATAATTGATTAACTACAAGATGGGAGTCTGCACATGGAGATTGATTGTAAATGAAGTTACAACCAACAATCTATTTTAGTATGATTGAAAAGACATCCTGGTGAATGAGTTGATAATGGTCAACGTTCTCGGTTGCTGGTGAGAATAGGCCACATTTGCAGTGTAGTAAGCTCAATTCAACGAATAAAGAAAGGAAGGCACAGATTTATCCCCAGGCAGAAAAGCAACAGTCTGGTTGACCATATGCCCATGCAAATAGTTTAGTATGTGCAAAAGGAATTTAAGTTTTATTAGGGTAGTAACTATACCTAATTGGACAATTGTCATCAGCTACCAAAAGAGTGTGTTTACATGGAAGGAGGTAAAATGGAACATCATATTATAATGCACTGTATTATTTATTTTGTTTACTGGCCACTTATGCAACTAGAAATAAAATTTCATAAGTAAAGATACTTCTTCTTTGCCTTTTTTGATTACTATATTTGCAGCTCCTATAACAATAGCTGGCACAGCGTAGGTCCATAAGAAATATTGACTGAATGAGTGAATCCATAAAACATAAAGAAATTTCAATCAACAAAATTTAACTCATAGATATCAGTAAAAACAATATAAGTAATAAACAATGAGTAATGAATGATAACATTGTTTTTCTTTAAAATATTTTTCTTTTGTGCTCATGAGCGTAAGATCTAAAGATATTTTGATTTAAAAATATTACCTTGGGAGGCCAAGGCGGGTGGGTCACAAGGTCAGGAGATCGAGACCATCCTGGCTAACATGGTGAAACCCCGTCTCTACTAAAAGTACAAAAAATTAGCCGGGCATGGTGGCAGGCGCCTGTAGTCCCAGCTACTCGGGAGGCTGAGGCAGGAGAATGGCATGAACCCGGGAGGGGGAGCTTGCAGTGAGCCAAAATTGTGCCACGGCACTCCAGCCTGGGTGACAGAGCAAGACTCTGTCTCACACACACACACACAAAATTACCATTTTGCCCTTAGATGTATTTTAATATTAATACAGTGTAGAGGATGTGGATGTACCCTGCAGACAGAGTGTGAATAGACTCAAATTTTACTCCTAGAATTGAAGTAAACTATTTAAAAACTACAAATTTCTATTCATATTTTGCTTAAAAATCTGTATATTCTTTTCTATTTACCAGGAATATCAAATTAAAAGGATACTTGGCATAAACCCAGTCAGTGATTTCTGGAAGAGCTAATTTAGTTTTCTCTCCTGACCTAAATAGTTTCTAGGTAATATATAAGTTAGTTTAGCTTGTCACCAGGATGTAATATTGAGGTTCTTGTAAATACAAAAGAGTAATTGTTATTTTAATCCTGACTACTTTTTTTCTCAGCACTGGAAATTTACTGCCATAGTAGCTCTTTATATATAATTAGAGATACAAGCAATAATTATATTGTCACACATACATTTGTAACCAGAAAAAGAACAGAGTTTTAAGTTAGTTATGCAAAATAGTATTTTTACATTTTTCTATTTTTTTAAATTTTGTAAAATATATTAGCAGTTATATAATAAACATAACTGGTTAAGTTTCTAACATGATGCGACAAATAAGGACATGAGAAATGCCTTTAAGTTTTGCTCAAATTTATTTTTAAAAAATTAACTGATGAAATAGGAATATACACAAATAGTTAAAATCATTATAAAACAAATAATGATTTTAGCCTATTGAAATAAAACCTAAAAATAAATGCCTGATACATTGTTTGGTGTAAGAATTCACATATAGAATTTATTTATGGTACTTTGACTTTGTCTACCTAAAAACCTCCATATGATTTCAAAGTCAAAGAAAAATGGTAATCAGGTTGCAAGAAAAAGGAGAGAAGTAGCAGAATATTTGTGCATTTTAAGAAGAGTTCCTAGGAATTCTACTTCTAGCCATAATGGAATAATAGAAATCTGATTTACCCTCTTGTCTTTAAAAAATCAGAAAACTGAACAAAATTCATGAAATAAGTTGTCAACCACTGAATTTGAGCTAATCCAAGATGCTAATGTATGAGAAAAGGGAAACAAATCAGCTGAGCCCTCAGATTTCTTCAGATTATAGAGTGGAGCCACAATCAGAGAGGAACAATTCAAACAGAGGCTGGCAGGCTGGCTATGTTGAAGAGACAAGGTTCAGTTTTTTATTTGTTTGTTTGTTTGTTTTTGTTTGTTTTGTTTTGTTTTTAGATGGAGTTTCGCTCTTGTTGCCCAGGCTAGAGTGCAGTGGTGCAATCTCTGCTCACTGCAACCTCCGCCTCCCGGATTCAAGTGATTCTCCTGCTTCGGCCTCGCAAGTAGCTGGGATTACAGGCATGTGCCACAACGCTCGGCTAATTTTATATTTTTAGTAGTGACGGGGTTTCACCATGTTGGTCAGGCTGGTCTTGAACTGCTGACCTCAGGTGATCTGCCCACCTCAGCCTCCCAAAGTGCTGGGATTACAGGCTTGAGCCACCACGTCCAGCCAAAGTTCGGTTTTTGTGTAGGAGAAGGTGATAGGATTTGTAGGACAAAATACTGGAGAAAAAAATACTGCTAGAGCTCTGTGGAGAGATTGCCTCAAGTGTCAGCTGAAGAACAAAAGATTAGTGAATTTGAAGAATTTGTGGTAGAAACTTCCAAATGAAACACAGTGTGGGGGGAAAACAACAAAACAGAACAAAACAAAACCAGACTCTGCAAAGTGAATAGAGCACCAATAAGCTTTTGGGGCAGTATCAAATGAAATACTATGGATAAAATTGGAGTACCATAAAGAGAAGAGAAAGAAATAGGGCACAAATACTATAAAATATGAAAGAAAAATGTTAAATTAGATCATGAAAATTTTAAAAATTTCCTCTGCAAAGAACACTCATGGGAATAAAAAGACAAGCCACAGACTGAAAGAAAATACTTGAAAACCTTCTATATGACAAATAACTTATGTCCAATAAAAGTAAAGGGAAGAAATTAAGAATGTATTGAAAACTTAGGGAGCTAATTAGGCAAGGTGGCTGCCTAATATTATGTGCGTAATAGTGGTACTGAGTTTTTACAAGGCTCTGTTCGGGACTAAACCATTCCTCCTTTTATACAACTCAGTAAGGCCCTCTCTTTTCCCCTCCTTCTTTAGGAAAGATCCTTTCATTTCTGACACAGCTGGTTATAAGCTCTGTATGGATGGACACTACTGGACACTGCCAAATGTCACTGCCAAGCTGGCCCTGTCTCCTCTCCATGTGCTGGACCTGGAGACAATAGCCCTTGATTAGTCCCTCCTTCATGCGTCAAAGATTTCCAACAAACACTTAAGGAAATAAATGAAGACAAATCAAATGAGAACTAACAGAGGCTATTTATTCGGAAGTTGCTGTACAAAGGGGTTCGGCCACCATCACTTGCATTTGGCAGAGACTTACAGGCAAGCAACGAAGTGGGAAAACCTAATAGTGAAAAAAGAGAAGGCTCAGCTGTACGCTCTCAGAGCCAGAGGTCATGGGGAACCTGGAGGAAGGTTAACTAAAAACAGAGCATCTCATATAATTAATTGGGGAAACATATTTGGCTTCTGGTTGGTTCTGAGTTGGGGTGGGTGTGAAAAAACAAAACAAAACAAAACAAAACAGGGAGAATAACATCCATTGGCCAAGTATTGGGACTGGCTGTAGCAGAGGTTGGAGGTCAGCTTTCTGTTATAACATATGGTCTGGCCATTGTATCTTTAGCATATTCAGTCTTCACACTAAAGACTTTTTACCTTTGGACGACTCCTTGGAAACTCAGAATGAATGGCGTTCTTCAGGTTTTGAAAACAGAGGGTTAGTCAATTGAGAAATCACTGTATTTCAACTCAGAGGCTGCCTCTGTCTAGGTGCACAACTTAGTGAATAAAAGCAGATAGCAAAAAAGGAAGGTTGTGAATATATTGATAATTGTCTGCGATAATATAATTTACCCTTTTTTTATTATTATTACACTTTAAGTTTTAGGGTACATGTGCACAACATGCAGGTTTGTTACATATGTATACATGTGCCAGGTTGGTGTGCTGCACCCATTAACTCATCATTTAGCATTAGGTATATCTCCTAATGCTATCCCTCCCCCCTTCCCCCACCCCACAACAGGCCCAGGTGTGTGATGTTCCCCTTCCTGTGCCCATGTGTTCTCTCTGTTCAATTCCCACCTATGAGTGAGAACATGCGGTGTTTGGTTTTTTGTTCTTGCAATAGTTCGTTGAGAATGATGGTTTCCAGCTTCATCCATGTCCCTACAAAGGACATGAACGCTTCCTTTTTTATGGCTGCATACTATTCCATGGTGTATATGTGCCACATTTTCTTAATCCAGTCTATCGTTGTTGGACATTTGGGTTGGTTCCAAGTCTTTGCTATTGTGAATAGTGCCGCAATACACATATGTGTGCATGTGTCTTTATAGCAGCATGATTTATAATCCTTTGGGTATATACCCAGTAATGGGATGGCTGGGTCAAATGGTATTTCTAGTTCTAGATCCCTGAGGAATCGCCACACTGACTTCCACAATGATTGAACTAGTTTACAGTCCCACCAACAGTGTAAAAGTGTTCCTATTTCTCCACATCCTCTCTAGCACCTGTTGTTTCCTGACTTTTTAATGATCGCCATTCTAACTGGTGTGAGATGGTATCACATTGTGGTTTTTGATTTGCATTTCTCTGATGGCCAGTGATAATGAGCATTTTTTCATGTGTTTTTTGACTGCATAAATGTCTTCTTTTGAGAAGTGTCTTTTCATATCCTTTGCCCACTTTTTGATGGGGTTGTTTGTTTTTTTCTTGTAAATTTGTTTGAGTTCATTGTAGATTCTGGATGTTAGCCCTTTGTCAGATGAGTAGGTTGCAAAAATTTTCTCCCATTCTGTAGGTTGCCCGTTCACTCTGATGGTGGTTTCTTTTGCTGTGCAGAAGCTCTTTAGTTTAATTAGATCCCATTTGTCAATTTTGTCTTTTGTTGCCATTGCTTTTGGTGTTTTAGACATGAAGTCCTTGCCCATGCCTATGTCCTGAATGGTACTGCCTAGGTTTTCTTCTAGGGTTTTTATGGTTTTAGGTCTAACATTGAAGTCTTTAATCCATCTTGAATTAATTTTTGTGTAAGGTGTAAGGAAGGGATCCAGTTTCAGCTTTCTACATACGGCTAGCCAGTTTTCCCAGCACCATTGATTAAATAGGGAATCCTTTCCCCATTTCTTGTTTTTGTCAGGTTTGTCAAAGATCAGATAGTTGTAGATATGCGGCGTTATTTCTGAGGGCTCTGTTCTGTTCCATTGGTCCATATCTCTGTTTTGGTACCAGTACCATGCTGTTTTGGTTACTGTAGCCTTGTAGTATAGTTTGAAGTCAGGTAGCATGATGCCTCCAGCTTTGTTCTTTTGGCTTAGGATTGACTTGGTGATGTGGGCTCTCTTTTGGATCCATATGAACTTTAAAGTAGTTTCTTCCAATTCTGTGAAGAAAGGCATTGGTAGCTTGATGGGGATGGCATTGAATGTATAAATTACCTTGGGCAGTATGGCCATTTTCACGATATTGATTCTTCCTACCCATGAGCATGGAATGTTCTTCCCTTTGTTTGTATCCTCTTTTATTTCATTGAGCAGTGGTTTGTAGTTCTCCTTGAAGAGGTCCTTCACATCCCTTGTAAGTTGGATTCCTAGGTATTTTATTCTCTTTGAAGCAATTGTGAATGGGAGTTCACTCATGATTTGGCTCTCTGTTTGTCTGTTATTGGTGTATAGGAATGCTTGTGATTTTTGTACATTGATTTTCTATCCTGAGACTTTGCTGAAGTTGCTTATCAGCTTAAGGAGATTTTGGGCTGAGACAATGGGGTTTTCTAGATATACAGTCATGTCATCTGCAAACAGGGTCAATTTGACTTCCTCTTTTCCTAATTGAATACCCTTTATTCCCTTCTCCTGCCTGACTGCCCTGGCCAGAACTTCCAACACTATGTTGAATAGGAGTGGTGAGAGAGGGCATCCCTGTCTCGTGCCAGTTTTCAAAGGGGATGCTTCCAGTTTTTGTCCATTGAGTATGATATTGGCTGTGAGTTTGTCATAGATAGCACTTATTATTTTGAGATATGTCCCATCAATACCTAATTTATTGAGAGTTTTTAGCATGAATGGTTGTTGAATTTTGTCAAAGGCCTTTTCTGCATCTATTGAGATAATCATGTGGTTTTTGTCTTTGGTTCTGTTTACATGCTGGATTACATTTATTGATTTTCGTATGTTGAAGCAGCCTTGCATCCCAAGGATGAAGCCCACTTGATCATGGTGGATTAGCTTTTTGATGTGTTGCTGGATTCGTTTTGCCAGTATTTTATTGAGGATTTTGCATCAATGTTCATCAAGGATATTGGTCTAAAATTCTCTTTTATTGTTATGTCTCTGCCAGGCTTTGGTATCAAGATGATGCTGGCCTCATAAAATCAGTTAGCGAGGAGTCCCTCTTTTTCTGTTGATTGGAATAGTTTCAGAAGGGATGGTACCAGCTCCTCCTTGTACCTCTGGTAGAATTCAGCTGTGAATCCATCTGGTCCTGGACTTTTTTTGGTTGGTAAGCTATTAATTGTTGCCTCAATTTCAGAGCCTGTTATTGGTCTATTCAGAGATTCAACTTCTTCCTGTTTAGTCTTGGGAGAGTGTATGTGTTGAGGAATTTATCCATTTCTTCTAGATTTTCACATTTATTTGCGTAGAGGTGTTTATAGTATTCCCTGATGGCAGTTTGTATTTCTGTGGGATCGGTGGTGATACCCCTTTTATCATTTTTTATTGCGTCTATTTGATTCTTCTCTCTTTTCTTCTTTATTAGTCTTGCTAGTGGTCTATCAGTTTTGTTGATCTTTTCAAAAACCCAGCTCCTGGATTCATTGATTTTTTGAAGGGTTTTTTGTGTCTCTATTTCCTTCAGTTCTGCTGTGATTTTAGTTATTTCTTGCCTTCTGCTAGCTCTTGAATGTGTTTGCTTTTGCTTTTCTAGTTCTTTTAATTGTGATGTTAGGGTGTCAATTTTAGATCTTTCCTGCTTTCTCTTGTGGGCATTTAGTGCTATAAATTTCCCTCTACACACTGCTTTGAATGCGTCCCAGAGATTCTGGTATGTTGTGTCTTTGTTCTCATTGGTTTCAAAGAACATCTTTATTTCTGCCTTCATTTCGTTATGTACCCAGTAGTCATTCAGGAGCAGGTTGCTCAGTTTCCATGTAGTTGAGCGGTTTTGAGTGAGTTTCTTAATCTTGAGTTCTAGTTTGATTGCACTGTGGTCTGAGAGACAGTTTGTTATAATTTCTGTTCTTTTACGTTTGCTGAGGAGTGCTTAACTTCCAACTATGTAGTCAATTTTGGAATAGGTGTGGTGTGGTACTGAAAAGAATGTATATTCTGTTGATTTGGGGTGGAGAGTTCTGTAGATGTCTATTAGGTCGGATTGATGCAGAGCTGAGTTCAATTCCTGGATATCCTTGTTAACTTTCTGTCTCGGTGATCTGTCTAATGTTGACAGTGTGGTGTTAAAGTCTTCCATTATTATTGTGTGGGAGTCTAAGTCTCTTCATAGGTCTCTAAGGACTTGCTTTATGAATCTGGGTGCTCCTGTATTGGGTATTGGGTGCATATATATTTAGGATAGTTAGCTCTTCTTGTTGAATTGATCCCTTTACCATTATGTAATGGCCTTCTTTGTCTCTTTTGATCTTTGTTGGTTTAAAGTCTATTTTATCCGAAACTAGGATTGCAACCCCTGCCTTTTCTTGTTTTCCATTTGCTTGGTAGATCTTCCTGCATCCCTTTATTTTGAGCCTGTGTGTGTCTCTGCATGCGAGATGGGTTTCCTGAATACAGAACACTGATGGGTCTTGACTGTTTATCCAATTTGCCAGTCTGTGCCTTTTAATTAGAACATTTAGCCCATGTACATTTAAGGTTAGTATTGTTATGTGTGAATTTGTTCCCGTCATTATGATGTTAGCTGTTTATTTTGCTCATTAGTTGATGCAGTTTCTTCCTAGCCTTGATGTTCTTTACAGTTTGGCATGTTTTTGCAGTGGCTGGTAGCGGTTGTTCCTTTCCATGTTTAGTGCTTCCTTCAGGAGCCCTTTTAGGGCAGGCCTGGTGGTGACAAAATCTCTCAGCATTTGCTTGTCTGTAAAGGATTTTATTTTTCCTTCACTTATGAAGCTTAGTTTGGCTGGATATGAAATTCTGGGTTGAAAATTATTTTCTTTAAGAATGTTGAATGGTTCCAGTGAAATTTTAAGCAATTTAGCCTAGTGTTTATTTAAGTTGAATTGAAAAAGCAGGCTTTCCAATTGTTTATGTGATATACCTTAGAAGGGCAAAACATATTTATGTGAAAGTCTAGAAAAAAACTCATCACTCAAAATTAACAAGGTAATAGAACTGGGAATGTACATTTTAGTTTTTGACTTCATTTTAAGTCTTTATCTAACATGTAAACACTGCACAGAATAAATGTATTTTGTTATGAAGATAAAATTTGAGTCAAGATATTCAATAACTATTCTTAATTCTATTCATAAACCCAAATAGGATACTTAGAAAAATTGGCTATGTTATGATGGATTGAAGCATCTTGAAATTATTACATGATTATGAAGTATGCAATGTTAATGCAGAGTACACTGAATTAGACATAAACAGTCATGAACCACAGAACATTTCCATCAACAATGGACTGCATATGCAACTGTGATCCTATAAGATTATAATACTGTATTTTTACTGTACCTTTTCTATGGTCAGATATGCTTAGATACACAAATACTTGCCATGTGTTCAATTGCCTCCAGTATTCAGCATAGTAACATGCTGTATAGGTTTGTGGCCTAGGAGCAAAAGGCTATACCACAAGGCTTAGCTGTAGCTTAGGTGTATATTAGGCTATACCATCTATGTTTGTGTGAGTACACTCTATTATGTTCACACGATGACAAATGCCTCATGCTACAGTTCTCAGAATGTGTCTTTATCATTAAGTGATGCATGACACTATTTTAATAGAACTTTCTGTGTCTATGTTAGAGTATTAATAAATCATTAATAGGGTAGGTATTATGTTAAAGTAACTAATATAATGTGTGCCATTGGACAATTAACTATGCATATTCATTCCTAACTGTATATGAGTGCTTTGAACATATTTTTTCACTTTTAGTTTCACTAATAATTATCAAGTTTCTAATGTCAACAATGTTAAAAGATATTAAAATATTATGAGTTCATTTTGAAGGTTATGTCAAAAATATTGACTGTTATTTGGTAGATGGTCTGTCTCCAAGCATTCACTGTCTGATTTCTGAAGTCTGAACATTCATCTTCTTCTCTTTTCATTGCTAAATATTAATCTTTAGAGTTAGACTTATCTGCCACTTCCCCAAAGAGCTTCCAAGACTACTCATATCAGCATGCATGTCCCTACCATATTTTAGACAACATCCTGTACTTCTCCTTCACAAACCTGATCATGCTCCTGATGACTATTTCCCCTGACTTGCCCTTCCTCACTTCCCAAATATGCCATATCACATCAAATTTAGCACATTTTTACTAACAAATGAAAACCAACATTTTAAATTATCTGTTCATCATATTTTATTATGTTTTTAAAAGACTACCTGCAGTTGGAAATATTTAAGTCACTGATGACTTAAATTTCTATACATTTCTCTTTAGAGATGGAATAAGGCAACACAAAGTAAGGGTGTATTTTCTTTCTGATCACAGCATGAAAATAGCCTGCTGAAAGAATTCACTTTGAAAATGCCACAAAACAGACAATGGAAAAATGAGGTAAGTTCTCATTTTTCAGACTTCTGCATAAAAGCTTTTAAACTCATTGACAGCAGCAATATCTTTCATTTCCCCTTTCTAAGAGTAAAGCACCATTTCTAAGTAAACAAGCCTTCAGAGAACTCATATGTCTAAGTGTATTTGATAGATAAATGAATAACATCAAAACTAATTCTCTGCTTAATGGATGTACAACTTTTCTAGCATCTACTCATTTGTGTGTGAATGCACCATAAGTGTAGGTGGTCTTCCAGTCAGTTATACTTCAGCTGAGCCTGACATGAGGAGTACACAACAAAACAGCCTCCTTGAGGACGCAGTAATGGAGAACAACAAGACAGATAATAATGAGGGATTAGAACACTGCCTCATAAATCTACAGTGATGCTGACAAGATTTCAGCTTTGAGAATGACCAACCTTTCTCTTACTCCTGAGGTGCAGTGAAAGATGGTAGGCTAATGGGCTTATTTTGCCAAAGCCATTGCCCAGGCAATTCATAATTTTTAAAATAAAGGTTTCTATATTGTTTTATGTTGATCTATAAAATGATAGTGTTTTGGTCTTAATCCAATGTATCCGTACTATTCTCACTGGATTTGGATAAATTATAAAATAATAATTTTAGCTGGTAATTTGCAGAAATTGTTGCTACTACACTGGGAATTGACATCACTCTTTATAAGAGTTTGGTCACAATTAGGCTAACTCTTCAGTTCAGGGAAAACTTGTCAATATACTTACAACCCAAAGTACACATATAAATAAATGAATTTATGCTTTAAAAAAAACAATTTTAGCTAATTACAAACAGAGTTCTAAACCTGAGTTTGATTTTCCAAGGTAAGGAAAATTTGACAAGTAGTCAGTGTTTTACAGACTATGCTATTAACCTAAGCATTGCATCTGGTTAGTTTATACAACTATGATGTTGATTTGCCAGTCATCCAGCTAATTTTGATCAATGATATATTAAAATAAATATGGTAAAAAACAGCCAAAGTCAAACAATTGAGTAATGACACTGGAAAGTATTCATGGATTCTAGACTGCTTTTTGAATAAATAGTAAGCAAAATTAAGACATGAGAAATTATTTTATTTTAATACTTTAACTGAACAACAGGTTTCAAACTTTGAGTTGACTAAAAATGTCTAATCTCAAGTTATTCATAAAGAACTGACCATAAATCCATAGAGACAGAAAGTAGATTGGTGGTGATGTGGGGCCACATGCGGGACTTAGAAGTGAATATATATGGGCACAATGTTTGTTTTTTGGGGTGTTGGAAGTGTCTAAAATTAGATTTTGGTATTGTTTACACCACTCTGTTAATGTACTGAAAATCATTGAATTGTGTATTTAAAATGAATAGCTATTTTGATGAAGTTAACAGAATAAATCACAGCATTCTACTAAAGGCATGTTGTCATATAAGGGATGTTTGTGGGCCTTGAGCTCTTCTAATAGCAGGCATTACTTTTCAGGCTCACAGTTGGTGGAGGTTTTCTGTGAATTGACAGGGATTGACAGGTTAATATAGAGAGGATTTGAATGAGAACCCTTATTCCTTAGCATGCTTAAAGAGCAGTGAGCAACATATTACCTCATTTTTAAATAGGTGTTGAAAAGACTTTCGTTGATCTGCTACTGAAAATGATGCCAAAATATTGAGATTTTATAAATCTCCATACTAATTTAAACTAGACTGCCAAAAAGCATCAATGATGCATATTCACAAAAGTATACCATATTTTCAAGCAATTGAAAGCATATCTGAGCCAAAAAGTTTATCAGGATTATATATGAATCCTTAATATGTAATTAAAATTAAAATAGCATATTATAATTTATCCTTTCAGGAACTTTATAAATATTTTTACATAATTGATATTTACAAGAAAGGTATTGACTATTAAATTTTAAGGCAGCTGATGGAAGTTTAAATGTGTGATTAGAAATTCCTGCTTTAATGTAAATAGCATATTTAGGAATGTGTTGAATTCTCAGTACATACAATACTATTTTTTCCTTAGTAGTGTTATGTTTTATGAAACACACACATAGACACATGTGCAAGCGTGCACGCACACACACACACACACACAGAGCTTATAAATCCAGTGGTACACAAGGCCTTATAAGGAAAAGCAAAGGTTACATTGCTCCACTGCTCCTTGTCCCACCCCTAATACTTCAAAACAAAAATTTCTGTCTCTTTTATTCTGTTGGTTACTTTCACATCACTACATTAGATAATTATAATACTGAATATAAATTCATTAACTGTGAATATTACCTACTGACTTTTGCCATGATAAGTGAGGACTTAGCATTTTAAGACTGTGGGAACATTAGCCCTGTTCATTTTTTAACTTCATTGTTTTCATTATTGTGTACTACTATTTTTAATAGGATCTTGGGAGGAAAAGGGAAAAGTCACATATTATCAGTCTGATTAAAATGGAATCTGAAGTTCAAGTGCTTTTTAATAATGGCTTGTAAATTTCAGTCTGCCCTATATTTAACCTGAGACTCTACTCAGGGACTCAGCACTCTTGGTGTCCCGGAAGGGCATTCTTCAATTAGGGTTGATTCTGGTTTTCCATCTTACTTGCTTAAACATAACTAGTCATAAATCTTACTGGTTTTTCCTCCTGTAAGCCTCTTAGATTTTCCCTTTTCAGGCTTATTTCACCCCATCTGCCTAGTTCAGGTTTGTATAATCTTTATAAAATGATACAAAAGTAAAACTAATTTTTCCCCAATGTTTCTAATAATACCTTCGTGTCATAGATATCCTTTATTTGAATATACTGTATCAAATAATATGAAAAAAATGACAATAACTAGATACTTCACAATATATTATTTATTGACTGACTTTAATTGAATAAACAGTTGAAATCAAACAAGTGTGAACCATATACATAATGAATATCATATCAGATTGACACTGCATTCATAATACCAAAAATGTACACCACTCTCACAAACAAAAGTCTTATAGTTGTAGACTTTTCATTACCAGCAAAAGACTTCTCCATTTTGGCTCATATTGTTTGTTGTAATGACATGAAATGTCCCCTTCCATCTCTCAAGCTGAATGGGCTGTAACCGTGCCAAGGTCTGTACTTATTGATTAGTCACTTTCCAGTATATTAGGATGCACTAGAAAAATTTAGGAGTAAAGAAAATCACAACTATAAAAGTCTTCAGAGAATGTTAGGCTGCATTTAAATACCACACATTCTCATATAAAATAAAATTATAGATTTACATTTTCCTTTTCTTGTCTACCATATATAGTCAGTTTCCAAGACACTTTTGTGAGGGCACCAATAAATATCATTCAGTGAATAAACGAAGATGGCAAGAGAGGAAAAAAAGTACATAGTCTAAAAGTGGGCAGATTAGTTGTAAAGCTGCATTCTTATTTCTGTTACATTTGCATACAAATTGATCTGGAAATCCATCCACTGACTCCATTAATGAGGTCAAGAACAACATACAGACTTAATCACACCCTGCTACAGGTTTTTTTGGCTGTTTCTGGGGATGAAAATTCCAAAGTATGACATCTTGCTTTCTATTGCATTTCCTTTCTTTGTAGAATAATTTCTACCATGAGATCATAATTAAATGTCATTTAGAAGTTCCCTCACTTTTTATTTTTCCTCCCTAACTATTGATGTGTGTCATCCTTGTCACTTTAATTGAACTTTGAGACTTAAATGACACGCGGTGGAATTTGGAATGACAGTATAACATTAATGCATTATTTCAGTCATTTGAGCAAAAATCTGAGTCTTTGAATTGGAATTCGTGCTAAGGAAATAGGAAGTATGAATATATTAAAATTTTCTCTTGCTTCTCTATCCCTATTGTTTCTATGCCATCATGTCATAGATACTCTTTATTTGAAGATACTGTGTCAAATCATATTCTGTAATGTGACAATTAATAAAAAAAATTCTATAATTTTCTTATTAGGTAAGGTTTTGAAATATTGCATTTTGTAGTTCACACATTATTTAAGTACCTTAACACATATTTATATAATATGCAATGGAATTGAGTAAACAAAAAGCTTTGGTACATATTTCCCACACCGTGTATATTAACTTTTTCTTTCAGACCCTAAGGCTTCTCTGTTAACCCCCATCAGGGTTTTATTTGCCATAAAATTCATAATAAAATTTGCTTTCTCCTCTAACAAGATTCTTTCTGTAGACATTACAGTGAATATTTGATAAACTGCCTTTAGCAGTCCTGATTATTCTCTAAACAAAGATGATGTTGTTTAATAAGATATGGAAGGCTAAATAAACACATGGTTAGTCAATTTTACATATGGCTGATTTCTCTCTATTCAACTGCTATTTTATCATATTCTGTAAATATAAAGTTTATATACTGAAATTTGAACCAGCAGGAGGACATTACCTAAATGTGGTTTCCCATGAAAAACTAAGTACTATGCTTTAAGACTATTAAAATCAATTGTCAAAAGTGTTTAAAATTTATATGTATTCAAATCATGTTTCTAAATTTTTAACAGTAGAAAAGGATACGACGTTATTTCTTTTTTTTTTTACATTTTAAAGCTCTCCATTGTAAAGATTTCTTTTTTTTTGCACAATGTGCACATGTACCCTAAAACATAAAGTATAATAAAAAAACGACTTTATTTCTTAATTAATTTATTGTTCCCTCAAATATTTTTATATTGAATTAGTAAAGAAAAATCAGGTATCACATTATCTATAATTATGATTCTATTAGAAATACTTGAAATTATTTGAAGGAGACTAATCTTAATAAAAGTGATGAAGATCTCATTAACACACTTCACACGCATCACCTATGTTTTCCATTCGGTGTTGTCCAACATCTTTACTAAATTCACAAGGCTAGAACTGCATTGAGAACTTTTTTTGGTCTGTTTTACATAGTTTTAGATAATAAAATATTATTGCTATTATAATAAAATATTACAATATATTTTATTAAATGTATATTGTTATAATAAAATATTTATTGATGTGATAAGAGTTCCAGTTGTGAGTTACATTAAATCGTGTGTTACTAATATACAAACAAAAAACAGAAAATAAATAGGCACTTATGTAAGGCTACCCTGTGCCACAGCTGGTTCCCAATTAATGGACATGAATAGTCCACTATCATGATAGCCTTGAATTCTTCTATTTGAAGTTTAGCTATTATGTGAAAAAGACAAATTATAATCTGATTATGCTTTCAAAGATTGATAAATCACAGTCATACCTGCAAGACAGGCAGAATGGGCATACAATACTGCTGCTTATGTGGATGGTGCCTCTTGGGGTTGTGCACTGCACAATGGACACAACCATGTGTGGCAGCCCTGAGTGTAATGACATCATCTTTCTTGGGGAAAATTTTAATGGTTAGCCTCCTAGATCCTTCTGTACCTTATGCCTTTGCTCCAGGAGGCTGCCATTGATGCATGACCTTAGCAGGGTCCCATGCTCTCTAGCTTCCAAAGGAATGCATTAGCAACCATTGAGAGGACTGTGGTAGAGAAAGATTAGGGTGTTTATTCTACAGCTTTCTTCTTGTTGGGACACTATTTTATCAGCCATTTTGTTATTTCTGTTGCTACAGCTAGAGTCATGCAGTCAAATTCTCTAGATCCTGGTAACACTTTTTCACTGCCTTGTACCTTCAATTTTAGTAGCATTAATACAAAAGCCAAAATTGACAAATGGGATCTAATTAAACTAAGGAGCTTCTGCACAGCAAAAGAAACTACCATCAGAGTGAACAGGCAACCTACAGAATGGGAGAAAAATTTTGCAATCTGCTCATCTGACAAAGGGCTAATATCCAGGATCTACAATGAACTCAAACAAATTTACAAGAAAAAAACAAACAACGCCATCAAAAAGTGGGTGAAGGATATGAACAGACACTTCTCAAAAGAAGACATTTATGCAGGCAACAGACATACAAAAAAAATGCTCATCATCACTGGCCATCAGAGAAATGCAAATCAAAAACCACAATGTGATACCATCTCACACCAGTTAGAATGGCAATCATTAAAAAGTCAGGAAACAACAGGTGCTGTAGAGGCTGTGGAGAAATAGGAACACTTTTACACTGATGGTGGGACTGTAAACTAGTTCAATCATTGTGGAAGACAGTGTGGTGATTACTCAAGGAACTAGAACTAGAAATACCATTTGACCCAGCCATCCTATTACTGGGTATATACCCAAAGGATTATAAATCATGCTGCTATAAAGGCACATGCACACATATGTTTATTGCGGCACTATTTACAATAACAAAGACTTGGAACCAACCCAAATGTCCATCAATGATAGAATGGATTAAGAAAATGTGGCACATATACACCATGGAATACTGTGCAGCCATAAAAAAGGAAGCATTCATGTCCTTTGTAGGGACATGGATGAAGCTGGAAACCATCATTCTCAGCAAACTATTGCAAGAACAAAAAACCAAACACCGCATGTTCTCACTCATAGGCGGGAATTGAACAAGGAGAACACTTGGACACAGGAAGGGGAACATCACACACCGGGGCCTGTCGTGGGGTAGGGGGAGGGGATAGGGAAAGCATTAGGAGATATACTCAATGTAAATGACAAGTTAATGGGTGCAGCACACCAACATGGCACATGTATACATATGTAACAAACCTGCACGTTGTGCACATGTACCCTAGAACTTAAAGTGCAATAAAAAAAATACTCCCTCCTGTTACATGTCATTTGGTGCTTTAATATATCTCATTGGTGCTGTCTATTCTCTACTATGACCTGAACTTATATATCTTATTTTAAACACAATATCTTGGTGAAATAGTTTTTATAGAGACATTTCTTTAGGAAATCATGTGATAAATAGACTCTTTGTTAAATATTTTATTATTTAAATGGATACTTCTATGGAAGGTGTGACTGCCAGATAAATTCTGAATCTAAGTTAGCAAGCACAACTATGTGTTCTCCACTGTCTCTTTCTGTGTCCCTGGTAGATACATCTACCCAATCACTGATCCTTCCTGCTGAGTTAGGATATGACCTTAGAACTTTTTCAACAAGGTGCTCCAGGCAGTCACTACCAATCAAGTCAGAGATCTGCAACTTTTGAGACTGCCTTCACCCTAGCAATGTGACCTAAGTCCTTTTGTTTTTAAAGCCAGTACTCACCCTCTTCAAAGGGAAAGCTGAGATCTGTTTTCATTCATCACTCCACAGAGAATAACCAACCTTAGCCTTCAAACTTCTTGTTCGACATCCTCTCTCATAACACATTATGCTTCCTGCATTTTACCCATTTACCCAAAACTTTTCCTTCACTAATCCCTCAATTTCTTCCTCAGAGCTATCTGGATCACTTTCTTCCTAACAAACACATCTCCTGTATCTCCAATCTAATTGTGTTTATTTTACCTTTTGTTTTAAATGAGATGTGATCTTTCATTTTTTCCTGGAATTATCTCAAATCTTGCTCTCTCTCTCTTTCTATCTATATATATATAGGGAGATAGATCTCTCCTCTCTCTCTCTCTCTCTCTCTATATATATATATACACATATAGATAGATAGATAGATAGATAGATAGATAGATAGATAGATAGATAGATAGATATAGATACATAGCAAGGATATGAGGATAAGAATATATACATGCCAGGTGTTGAGGATGTGTTCCTCTTATATTCACATAGTATCTACCAGATGTTCCGGATTATTCTTTTAGTCAGACTTGCCTAATGCAGCTCATGCCATGCACTTCAGCCATCTCTTCCCTTTCTGCTGATTGTCATCTGACTTTGCACCCTTTCTCTCATTTATTGAAAAGTTGAGCACTTTGATTATAGTCTTCTTCTCTACCCTAAACATCAACATCCTGGATGACTTTAGTATCTACATATAAGACCTACCCTATGTCAGGCATTTTAAAGAGACAATACATGTTTGAGCCAAAGCTATGGACTGTGTAGTCTACCTGCCTTCCCATTTCTGAACCAGAAAGCTTCATTCAAAACCCCCAAAGAAAGTTACTAAACTGTCAGTGTCTTAATTTTCTCATAAGTGAAACAAGGATAATTATAATTTCTGAATTTAAGATTGTCCAGAGAAATAAGTAAGTAGGGCTGGGCATGGTGGCTCACGGCTGTAATCTCAGCACTCTGGGAGGCCGAGGCGGGTGGATCACCAGAGGTCAGGAGTGTGAGACCAGCCTGGCCAACATGGCAAAACCTCGTCTCTACTAAAAATACAAAAATTAGCCCAGCATAGTGTCAGGCACCTGTAATCCCAGCTACTCAGGAGGCTGAGGCAGGAGAATCGCTTGAACCCAGAAGGCGGAGGTTGCAGCGAGCCAAGATAGCCAAGATAGCATCATTGCACTCCAGCCTGGGGGACAAGAGTGAAACTTCATCTCAAAAGAAAAAAAAAAATAAAGAAAGGAAGAAGTAGATAAAATGTACCAAAAATGAGTCTGGATCCTCATAGACTCTCAACAAACTTTATTGTTATTATCATTAATTACTTTATCATCATTCATATCTCCACAGCAACCCACCCTTAAAGTCAGATCTTGAACTTGTCATCACCTCAAATTGATGAACCTATAAAAATCACCATCTCAACCTCCTTTCTTCCAGCTCACGTGTTCAATGCCAGCCCTATGACTTCATTCACTTTTTTGGAGACTTTCAGTCACTGATATCAGTGACTGAATTCCCAGGAGACAGGCCTGTTCTTCTACGCTAATCATACATGGATTAAGTTCTTAGGAGCATCATTTCAAGAACATGCTTGCCAATGTCTCAAGTTGTTTTATGCCTCTATCTTTTTCATCACACTTACCTGGACAAAAATCATAGCTCTGAATGAAACCAAATAAAATGAACTCAGATGGAGCCAAATTTAGCCAGGGGTGTTCCCCAGAAGCTGAGGATTGTTGAGTATGGTTATGAAAAAAGCAGATTCGCATTCTATTACAAAGATATATGCACACATATGTTCATTGCAGCACTATTCACAAGAGCGAAGACATGGAATCTACTCAAATCCCCATCAGTGATAGACTGGATAAAGTAAATCTGGTACGTATACACCACGGAATACTATGCAGCCATAACAAAGAATGAGATCATGTCGTTTGGAGGGATGTGGATGGAGCTGGAAGCCATTATCCTCAGCAAACTAACGTAAGACCGGAAAACTAAACACCACATGTTCTCACTTAAAGTGGGAGCTGAACAATGAGAACACATGGACACAGGGAGGGGAACAACACACACTGGGGGCCTGTAAGGGGTGGAGTGGGGAGAACGAGAGCATTGAGAAGAATAGGTAATGCATGCTGGGCTTAATACCTAGGTGACAGGTTTATAGGTGCAGCAAACCGCCATGGCACATGTTTACCTCTGTAACAAACCTGCACATCCTGCACACATGTATCACGGCACTTAAAATACAAATAAAAATTAATAATAAAAAAAGGAAAAAGCAGATTGGTTGAACCATTAGCTAATAATCACCAATTTCCACAAAGCCCTACAAATAGCTGTGCTTCCTAAAATATAAAAAAATAGAAATCCTATCACAAAGACTCCCTTCAAAACCTGTCCAAATTACTACCATCTTTTTCTTCTTCCCTGCTGCTTCAAGGCAGGAGCAGCTCCTGGTGCCTCAGGCCAGTGCCTGTGGTGCTGCATGACCACCCATTATTCCTTCTCAGGGGCTTCACCCACCAACTATTTGTTTACTTTTCTTTTGCAGACTCTTGCTGTCCCCAGAATCTTTCAATCAGTCTTTAAACATAATTTTTTTCTTGGATTTTACTACTTTTTCCACTTAGAATCCTCTATCACTCCTTTCCCATATAGCCAAATTGTCTGAGTTTTTAAATATTTGCCAGAAATTCATGTATATTTTGTACTGTGTTGCCAATGCATATTTTTGACAATGTCTATAGGCATATTCCTATTTTTTTTATGTAAAGAGGTTTTAACATGTTTAGAATATCTTCTTTGATCTTATTATTTCTCCTTCATCTCCCTAGCCATGCTAGGAAACTGGAAACATTTTCCACACCTCCCTTGCTTCATCCCTTATCAACAATCCATATTGCTGAGTGCTACTTCCCTTTTGAGGCAGTCTTCCTTTGTGTAGATGATGTGACACTGTCCTGGTTTCTTCCCAACTCTGTAACTTCTCAGTCACATTATGTTTGCTGTCTTCTATTGGGCAGTACATTTTAGGAATCCCTGATGGCTATTATACACTCTGTTATTGACTTATGATATATTTTCTCAGTAAGCTTCCCTATCCATACATCCATAACTGTCTTCCATTATGACATCTATGCAGATGATCTCAAATTTGGCTGAGGACCAGCTTTTACATTTTTACATTGATCTCTAATTTTAAAAATCTAAAATACTAACAGTTATAATCTATCAAGATTTGATTTTAGAAGTTCCAAACAGGCTGCTACTTTTAAAAATAAACAGATTGTGTTTCAAAGGCAGCACACTCTGAAATTATATATTAATAAGGAATGAGTTAAGAGACACATTCTTTTGAAAATGAGAATAAAAATCTATGGACTCATGCAGAACTATTTGTTCCAAGACACGTTCAAAGATTATGAGAGGATGCTGATTTGCTATTCTCTAAAACAGTGGTATATGCACTTGCCTGAGTCATCGCACTTGACTCCTTATACAATTTATTCTTCCTTTTCAGCGTTATTTTTCAGTAACGATACAAAGCAGAATCCTCAAGAATACAGACAAAGGTGATGCATATTTACTGTATGTGCTGGCTGTGGTTCATTGAAATAAAGTATTAGCAGGATGGGCAGCAAATATACTGCAATCACTATTTCAAAACAGTGGATGTTTAAAGAGATATTTAAAGTTTAAAGTGATATTTAAAGATGATACAAGTAACTACAATTTCTCTTCGTGTTACTATCACTTTTTTATTTTACAAAAATGCTGAATTTATAGAAGGCACTATCTCTGTGGTGAGTGGTGAGAGGGGGGTCATCAACATTTTTTGGTCTGCCAGAAACCTGGTCTTCAGCAAAAGAAAAAAAGAGAGAGAGAGAAAAGAGGAAAAGACAGTGTAAGCACAGTAATTTCTAACCTACAAAGAATATTCTTCTTTCATTTGCAGTTGCCATCTGTTGTAAGAATTGAATTAGTCTTTCTTTCTCTTTCTTTCCTTTCTTTCTTTCTTTTCTTTCTTTCTTTCTTTCTGTCTCCCTCTCTCTCTTTCTTTCTTTCTTTTTCTTTCTTTCTTTTTTTTTCTTGAGATGGAGTCTTGCTCTGTTGCCCAGGCTGGAGTGCAGTGGCACTATCTCGGCTCACTGCAACCTCTGCCTCCTAGGTTCAAAGGATTCTCCTGCCTCAGCTTCCGAGTAGTTGGGATTACAGGTACACCACCATGCCCGACTACTTTTTGTATTTTTAGTAGAGACAGGGTTTCGCCATGTTGCCCAGGCTGCTCTTGAACTCCTGGCCTCATGTGATCTGCCCGCCTCGGCCTCCCAAATGCTGGGATTACAGGTGTGAACCACTGCACCAGGCCTCTTCTGTTAATTTCTAAAAGGATCTGACCATTTCCTGTGCCTGGGTTCAGGCTAATTTTGGCCTGCAGCCCAGACCTGCAACACATATCTTGTGAAAAAACTGTAACTAGTTTAATTGGCTCACAAAATACAAAGCCCTGCTGTCTTCTTTTCTGTGTGCACTGTGTACACAGTTAGCCCTATTCTGCTTCAATATTGATAGCCAGCTCTTGAATTCATGACCTTGCTGCTTAAAGATAAGTTCTACAAACATGCTTCTCTCTCCATAGTCCCATTGCTTTGTTTAATCTTTCCAGTGTCAGCTTAAGTCACTACTCTGAGAAACCTTCCTTGAATTTTCATAAGTGGTTAGAAAACTCTCTGTCTCTCTCTCTCTTTGTTTTTCTCTCTCTTTGTTTCTCTCTCTCTCCCTCTTTCATAGTTCTGTCACCATATCTGGGGCCCTTTCTCAGGTACAGTTAATATGTACTCCAGTAGTGATCTCCTGCAGTTCTGTATTCACAGCAAATAACTTTGTCATTTAAAGTTTTAATTGTCAATTACTCCGTTGCAACTGCAAGTTCCATGAACTCAAAGCTCTGTTAGTTTCCTTATATTTAAGTCACCAGTGCCTATTCAATTTATATATTTGAGTAAGTTAAAGAAAAAAGGTGGGAAAAATAATAATTTCCTTTCAAAAAGAAATAGGCAAAAATTTACTTGTTTGGTGAAAAGAAACCTTTAATCATTTCAGCAGAGTTTACTAATGATATTACTTACTAATATCATTTCTAATAATAATTCGCAATGTAATGAGTATAATGTAAAGATTACAGATGCATTAAAATCTCAGAATTCATTGTCATATACCTCATCCATGTAAACAAAAACCACTTGTACCCCAAAAGCCATTGAAATACATATATTCAATATATGTTATATATTTATATATATATTCAATTTATATATAGAAAATATATATTCAATTTATTTTATATAATAAATATATATTCAATTTATTTTATATATAATAAATTATTCAATTTATTTTATGTATGCATATATAGATATAAAATCACAGCAAAATAAAAAAATATATATTAGACTACAACTCCAAAGACTCAAGACTTGAAATACACTGCAATTTTAATACTAATTAGTTGATTTTATGCCCCTGACTGATTCTCTAATTTTATTGAATTTCAATTTCCCATTTTAAAATTGAGCATGGTTGGAGTAAACTGGTGGTTAATGTTGTATTAGTTTCCTGAGGCCACTGTAACAAATTACTAAAATTACTTTGGTTTAAAAGAACAGAAATGTATGATTTATAGTTCTGAAGACCAGAATTCCCAAATCAGTGTCTCTAGGCCAAAATCAAGGTGTCAGCAGGTGGCACGCCCTCTGGGAGTGGGGAATCTGTTCTAGGCCTCTTCCAGCTTCTGGTGGTTGTTGGCACTCCTTGTCTTTTGCCTGCATCACTCCAGTCTTCAAGATCAGCATCTCTAAATCTCTCTGCTCCATCTTCACATGACCTTCCCTAAGTCAAGCCTCCTTCTAACTCTCTTTTTTATAAGGATACATGTGATGGCATGTAGGGTCTACCAGGATAATCTCCCTATCTCAGTATCCTTTACTTAATCACATCTGCAAAGAAACATTTTCCAGATGAGGTAACATTTACAAATTTCAGAGATTAAGGCATGATATTGGGGGAAGGGAGCATTTTTTAGCCTTTCACAGTAGGCGTATTTATTACTACTGCTGCTACTACTGCCATTGCTACTACTCATAGTATTGGAGGCCTCTCTCTACATGAAGTATTATAAGGACACCTTGCATGTTAAACACATAAAGCAGAACTGCTTTGTTAGAAGCAAAGGTGGTCACAGCCAATCTTTTGCTATCTTTCCCCTTCCATTGTCCTGGTTCTACCCTTCTCCACAGTTGATACTGAACCCCTATGGTACTTAAGAGTATGCAAATTACTTGATTGGATTATTTTTTAAAATTCTTCATAGAAACTAAGTTGATATAATATTCCAGTTGGCATAGCATATAATCATTTAATTTATAATAAAGTAATTAAAATATTCTGGAAATGAGCAATAATATTTTAAGTTTTCTAAGAAACCATATATATTCAGATATAAAGAAATCAACTTACTAAGAACATCATTCTACAATAAGCATCTATTACTTGGGTGGGTTAATCTACAATAATACTATACAAGGCTGTGAAAAGTGCAGAATATTAAATGGATATAAATTATCCAATTAAAAGCATTAATATTGTGGTATTCAAGTTCTTATTTATTAGCAGGGAAATGCATATTTTAAGCTGTAGGCATTCATTCTGTTTATTAATTTGCAGATTTTCCCAGTTTGCTATTTACATTTATTTATGGAGACTATTACTAAATTTGATGTGATAAATGTATAATGTTTATCTATTATTTTGCATCTAGTATTAAACCTAGGTAGGCCTTCAATTGCCAGCACTTGGCTTTCTTCCTACCTATCAAGTAATAGACTTTCAAAAATGATGGCCAAATTAATGATTTTATTTCAAGATAGTCCTTATTGTCTTCTAGTACATATATGGCATAATTTTATGACATTTGAAATTTTAATACATCTGAAATTTATTTTGCGACATATGTGGCAGGGACCCAACCTTATTTTTTTCCAAATAGAAAATGTTTCCTATATTATTTTCTAATTAACCACTGAAATCTCCAGTGATGTGACACATCTGTTGTATAATATTCTATATGTTTATATATAATCAGTTCTATTTATTAGTGCTGTGGACTTTCTACACTACTCCTTTTATCTGTCCATTTATGAAGACAGCATACTCTTGCTTCAACGTTTTATTATGTGGGTGAATACTTTACTAACAATCTCAAAATTAAATGAATGAAAATACTATTGCAAAATTTTATTGTGAAGACTTAATGAAAAAAGTTTTACACATACAGATTTTCAATTATTTTTCTTCAAGTCTTTCTATGATATCCTTGTGACATAGCCTCTTATTTGAAATAACAAAGGTCTGAGTTCTTTATGACTCATCCCTCAATTTATAAAGTGTTCCTGCTGGATTTTAAGCTTGCTTTTTGACTTACTATGTGTTTAAGTAAAAGAGCACATAAATTATTAAATGTGAAGCAAGCAATCAATAATTATCTATCAAATTAGAAAGGAAATGTATCATAATTAAACTGAAGAAAATTTGATGCTACCTATATAAACAGGAACACTTCTTCCAGAATATAATTACCCAGCCTGCTGAGTAGCAAATAGTGTTCAAGCAATATTTGTTAAATACGTTAAATCACATTTTAATATTTAATATTTATCATGAAATCATATACTTATTGTTATGTCTTAACATTTTTCTATCTGTATTTTCCACTTGGATTATGCCTGGCCCATGTTAGGAGCTCAGTAAATGTCAAGTACATGAATCTTCTGCAAAGACTGCATAAACAGGTTAACTAGAAACCTACAGTCAATGTGAGGATAGCCATGTGTCCCAGGAAGTCACCATGAACCATTGGCTTTGTCTAATGAGAAAGATATTTTAGATAGAGTGCAGGAAAAAGCATTCTCTTCTGACAAAAATTCACTTTGTTCTAACTGTGCTCTGTATTTATAGGAGAGAGGAAAATGCAATGGTGAGATCTAGAAAGTAATTGCAGTAGCAGTTTTAGAGATTATACTCTGGAAGAAGTGAAAAATTTATTTTTCAAAATATGAATGAAAAAATTCTTCAAAAATTTTGTTCTTAATATAACCCACAAGTGAGAGCTTTTAAAAGTAGAAATATTAGGGGCCGGGCGCGGTGGCTCACGCCTGTAATACCAGCACTTTGGGAGGCCAAGGCAGGCAGATCACGAGGTCAGGAGATGGAGACCATCCTGGCTAACACGGTGACACATCGTCTCTACTAAAAAAAATACAAAAAATTAGTGGGGTCTGGTGGCGGTCGCCTGTAGTCCCAGCTACTTGGGAGGCTGAGGCAGGAGAATGGCGTGAACCCTGGGGGTGGAGTTTGCAGTGAGCTGAGATCGCGCCACTGCTCCCCAGCCTGGGCGACACAGTGAAGACTCCGTCTCAAAAAAATAAATAAATAGATAAAAAGTATAAATATCTGTTATAATTATAATGGTCTGGAATGCATTGACACATGGGGATAACATGGGAGAGCAGCAGGATCTTACCGCATACACTATAACTTTTAAGTAAGTTGAAGAGTTAAACTATGAAATCAACACACAATGATCAAGATTAGAAAGATAAAAAGCCTTGCCTATCAAAAGAAAGGACAATCCTTGACCATGGTTGAATTGACCAGGTCAGAGGAAGCCTTGCTTCCACTTTGGCATCTTGGAGGGCTCACTCTGCGGAAGCCCTTTTTGGAATGCTGCCTCACAGAACCCAGTCACCGTGCTGTGAAACTCATGAAAAGGCCTTATGTATTTGCTCTCATTGGCAGATCCAGCTCTTTCAGCCTTTAAGTGATCCCCATATTCCAGTTATGTAATTGAAGAAACCCGTGAATAATTGCAGACTCTAAACTTTCTAGTCAAAGCCAGATGCTGAGTCTTTTTAAAGCGAAGCCTCTGATGCAGAAAAGCAGAGACGAGCCATATCGGTAATGTTCTGTATGGATTCCTGACCTCAAGAATCCATGGGTATAACAAATAGCTATTGTTTCGATAAACATATTTATCGAAATAGGTGTTTCTCGTTTAATGGAAATAAGCTTAGTGTTGTTTCTTCTGCAGCTATAGATAACCAAAATAGATAATAATAACAACAACAATAGCAAATGTGAAATAAAAATAGAGTCCTAAGCCCCCCAGACAGAATTAAAGGACTCTTTGTGGCAGAAAAGACCCCCCCAAAACCTAGAAAAATGAAATTTCCCGGCTTTGATAAGGTAAGAGGTCAGTCCCATCTCAACACTCCCCTACCTGAATAACCATTTCAGGACTGTGTTTTCTACTATTAAACAGAAACTAGTTCCTGAAAAACAGTATCTGGAAGATTTCTCCACACACCACCTGATGCCGGGGCCGACCTCCCCTCCCTTCTCACAGTTTTGCTGTGACAGCTGACAAGCCTCACAAGGCATTCCACCCTGATAGCTGACCGCCAAGCACAGGCTGGTTCTGGCCAGTCCACAGAGGGTGCGTGCAAGATGCCTTTGTGTCCTGTTATTCACCTTTTGACACAAAGAGCCAAGTTTCACTTTATTTTAATGTTAAATTTGTACTCTAAAATAAATATGGGACATAGAAATCATGAAGGTTTATTCACTCATCATATGTTTGGTTTCTCTCTCAAATATTCAAAGATTCTCTCATAATCTGCTGAATAGGTATGTATAGCTAACTCCATTGGGCGTAAATCCTAGGCTTCTTCCTTTTGTCTCAAAAGCCTCTGCTTTAGGTTTTGGCCAGAGGCTTGATTTTTCAACCTACAGGTTGTAACCCTTTATAGGAAATAAAGCTCTCCTTTTTCTTCCTCCACAGATCTCATGGTTTTTTTGTTTAAAAAAAGTATTCTTTTGTGCTTACTATGTGTCAAAGACTGTTCTAGTTGTGTTAATTAAAATACTTCAATCCTCAAAACATAGGTAGGCAGTCATGAAATCATTCAAGGTCTGTAGTTGAAAGTTCTGTTGCTGAGACTTCTTGTTTTAAAGTGAAAGCCTACCAAGAACATGCAATCCTCACCCTCAATTTAAAATTGAGGACACTAAGGCACAAGGAGACTAATTTGACCAAGGTACTGAGCCAATACATTGTTTTAAAGGGTGGTATTTTTTTCCTGTTTTTGTTCTTCAAAATAAAAACCAAGTCACTGCTTTATGATCTTATCTTTTAAATAATATTGACTGTATCGATTAAGATAATTCTCTCTATGTAAGATTTTCTCTGCATTCAAGAAGCAAATTTTAATGTTGTATGCTGCTATTGACATTTTTTTTCCATAATCAAGTTTGCCTAGAGGCTTCTTTCTACTTTCAGGACCTGAGAGAATATAACTGTTACTTTGCTTAAGTTGCAAAATAATAGATTCTGTTTTTCAATCTTTTGTTTTTGTTTATCAGAATAAGTATCCCTTCCACATGTTAATATTCTTCACTAAAAGTAGTTAAATAATGAGTCATTTGACTTCATATTTTAAGAATATGGTAAATTGCAGGCTTTCCAAGCACTAACATTTAAGAAAACCATATACCACATGTTTACACATTGAAAGCTGAGATTAGAATGAAGTAAATAAATAAACCACCAGGTGCAGGAAATGCAGAAGGAATTGAAAACAAGGACAAGAGCTCTTTAGGCAATGTTTGTGAAAACAGTTGATGATGGGAGGGGAGCAGGGGAGGGTGGGTTGTCGGAGTTTGTTACCACATTAACCTGTTAGCTTGGTCATGTGGGGTCAGGAGGTAAGGCCTTGACCTGTGAAATGCAGAGAGTTGGATCTGAGCAGCCTGAACAAAATATGGAGAAATTTAAAGAGCTGTTAATAAGTGAAAAATAGTGCAAATAAGTGATAAAGGAAATTTGCTTGTTGGCCTCTCATAAGACCTGATGAAAAGCAAAAGAAAAAATCTATTCTAATTCATATCCATGCTCTATACTTTACAAACATATTGTTTTTTAAATGACCCTATGTGTAGTAGTTCCAAAACCTCCAAACTCAGGAAAAATCATAAAACTGAATCCTGGACCACTAGCCTTGAAGTGCCTGGCAGAATCAAACACAAAATTGCTCAGGGCACAGGATAACTACTGAAAAAGCCTCCTGGAGAAGAGCTCAGAGTGGAAGTTTGTGGGGGGAAACAATACCGTAAGTGAGAAACAGAGAGAGTAGTAATCCTCAAATATTGCAGAATAAAAGAATGTGCTAAGGAATACAAAATAAGTATACCAAAAAAACATCAAAGTCATAGAATAATATATTTACATAATCAGGAGATAAAATGAGAAAATAAAAAAAAAGAGTCAGTCTTTTTACATACTACTAAAACTCTTAGAAGCAAAGAATATAATTATTGAAATAATATATATACATTAAACTAGTTAAACATTAAGAAAGACAATGAATAAACTAGAAGACAAACTAAGGAAATTACCTGAAATGCACAAATATAAAAAGTTCAAAATTATGATGTAAAAATTAAGGAAAAAGGTGAATAAAGTGAGAAACTAAAGTTATGGGAATTTCGACTAAAATTCCAAAAAGAGATGCCATGGAAAATTAGAGACCAGTAATATTTAAAAAACTATTGGCAGCAAATTTCCAGAGTTCTTGATAACATATTCCAGATAAAGAAAAGACATCAAAATGAACACCAGAAAATACTTTGAAAGCAAGCATGAGAATATCTTAATTACATAACATATTCCAGATAAAGAAAAGACATCAAAATGAACACCAGAAAATACTTTGAAAGCAAGCATGAGAATATCTTAATTACATCAATGTAGGGAAATATTCCTTAGTCAGGGAAACAAAGAAATTAGAGAAAGAATTTCTGCAAATTAATAAGAAAGGAAGGATGCAGCATCAGAAAAATGGGCAAAATAACTAAACATAGTTATTCTTACTAAGAGAGGGAAATGTAAATTAAGACACTTGGATACCATTTCACATCTATCATATTGACAGAAATTAACATCTAAGAACTCTTGGTGTTATTTGGTGACAATGTAAAGAAATGGGACCTTTTATAGCTTTGCTGATGAGTTGAATTGTTACACTTTGGAAATTAATTTAATTAATTAATTAAAGAAAATTAATTAACTAAAGAAAAGTTGATTATGCTCATATCCTTTGATTCAGCAAATCAACTTTGTGTATTTCCTGTGAACAAGGAAACAAATAAAATAATTATTGCAGCCTCCTTTTAAATAGAAAACCATAAAAATGATCTAACTTTCCTTTGGTATACAAATGGATACAATTATTCATTTATATAATATAAAACTACAAAGTACTGCAAATAAATAAGTGATACATATATAACTAGGAAAACATTTATAATTCCAAGGTCAAATAAGAATACATACAGTGAGTAAGTATATATTGTTTCAAAACATGCATTTAAGAATGATATTATAATGAAATATAAATGTGTAATACAAGTTCTAATATATAAATGAAATGAATGTGTCAACCATGGGGTCTTTTTTACCTCCATGAAAATAAAAATGAGAAAAATGGCAGGGGAACTTTAGTTACATCTATCATTTTCATTTTCTTTTTAATAAAGTTTAAAAAATCAAATATATTAACATCTATTTAATCTTGATGGTGGATACAGGTGTGCCTATTATCTTATTGCCGTTTCTTTCTCCCTCTATAATAGTTTTCATTGTTTTAAATATAATAAAACTTTCTAGAAGAAAAATATCAAGGTTTACAGTTAGGAGCAAAACTGTAATTCAAAAATAGTTTTCAATTGTGAGTGGACTTTAATATAAACGATGTAAAGGAAATATTAACATAAAATCAGTAATATCCCTAAGCAAGGGTCAGCAACATTTCAACATAAGACTACATAGAATGTATCTGGAATCCTTAAATAACTTAATGCTAGGAAAATGACATATAGGGGAATTTCTACTTGGCACAGAGAAGCACATACACACAAATATAATAAGAAATTTTAGTACAAGGATTATTTTACAAGATCATACAATTATTTGGTAGAAAGAATTCCATTGGTTAAAAAGTACAAAAGTGATTGTAGTATACACATAAGATTAAAGTGGCTAATGTGCTTATAAGTGGCATTATTGCTTAACTATTTTTCTTCCAAATCAACCCCACAAAGTGAATATGTCTGTAGACCCAGTTGGGTGAAATTCATAGCATAAAGCTTACTTTTGCAATGATGGGCTTCTGGGTAGTTTTCTCCGGAAGGGGTAATGGACACATGTAGGAGGGCTATGTAAAGTGACCAAGTCCCCTCTCTTCACCACCATAGAAGTTGAGAAGAAACATGCCCACTCTCATTCCCCATTCTGCCCTGCTTGTTGTTTTATCTAACTGGTCAGAATCTATGACTGCTTAATTTTGCCACATTTTACCAGTAAGTAGACTGTAGTAAAGGAGGAAGTTCAGACTTCCCCTCTCTCGCCTGGGGCCCACACTGCCTATATGCACGGCTATCCAGGGCATCTTTTCTTTCATCAATTACTAAATAGGTTAGCTGGGGCCTGCTCTGAGGTTAGGCCATGGCTTACCTTTCCTCACAGGGAGGCTTGATTTGCTAGTGCCAAGATTTAGATTCAAGGTAGAAATATGAGACTGCACTAGAGTTCAAGGCAAAGCCACAAAGCCACACATTCCAGTTCAGCTTTTGCCAGTGAGTCCTGCCTTACCTTGATTTTAGTGGACCCAAATTATCATAAAGTATACTTTAATTCCCATTCAGCCTATGTACAGGGCTCCCTTTGCGAACCCCAGGGGAAGAGGGATGATTAAACCGAAAATATTTTACATTCTTGTCAGGTAAATATTTTAACATTGCCAATATTTTCTGCTGACCCCATATGAGTAAACTCCTATTCCCCACGCAGAAAAATATGAGTACTAAAGATTTTAACCTAGGAACCTAAAAGCTTCAAATAAAAATATCCTAGAGAAAAAAGTTTTTAGAAAAGTTCGCATGTTAACAACCAATTTACATACACCAAGTTATCTTTAATATTTCACAAAACAGTGTGTGTTCTTATCTGTATGTTTAAATTTTTTTGTTCATTGTGTTTATTTTTTCTTTCCCTGGGAAGTCTGACTAACTGGAGTAGGAATTATTTGCAAGTAGAGTATTTATCATTTGTATAGTTATACTTTCTTTAATTAGAATAACATGATCTGCGAATTGAATTCCCTTGGAAAACAAGGCTTATATTATTAGGAGATATATTTCCACCAGCGGTTTTACCATCTCTACTACTTTGAAAAAAAAAGGAAGTTTTTCAAACCTCATAAACAGTACTGGGAAGTATTAGGGTTTCTATATATGCACAACCTTTGGAGAGTTTATGAAACAGTAAGACTTGTGTTTGTTTCTTTGTTTTTTCTGTGGCAAGTAGCAAATTCAAAACCATTGAATATTTAAAGAAACTTACAGGTATAAAAAGGGTTGTGTAAATATTTTCTGTACAATTCTGGAGAGGAAAAGATGGCACGTTAACCGTGGCCCAGCAGAGCAGGCTGGGAGGGCCAGATTGTGGAATCTGCTCCAGGGCTGAGACACACACAGAGCACAGACACTGCAGCACGTGCCAGGAGGAAATCTGGCCAAGCAAGTCATAGATAGTAATACAGTTGCATACAAAATTTTGTATCAGAAAGCTCCAACACTGGACACTTAATCTAACAGGCCAGCAGAGAATAGCAATAAGGAATTCAGAAACAAATGATATTTGGAAGATTCGACCAGTAATCAGGAACTCAACATAAAGAAGTCTTCAGAAGTTGGAGGAAAAGGAACTAACCCATGTGGAGTATGTCAGGTGCTGGAATGAAAAGTTCATACACACTGATCCCTTTATTCTTCAATAATTCTGAAATTGTTTTCATTTTGTGATAAAGGAAACTGTGGACCAGACAGATTAATTATAACTAGTAGTACCTGGTATTCAAACCCTGGCCTTATTCCAAATCTTTTCTATCTTCTACCCACTGCAAATTGAAAACATGTTATATTTAATTAGCATATGAATTAATAAATCACCCCCAGGCTAGGCAATTTGGGATGAATAAACATGAATTGTTTCAAATGACACAAGTTTTAAAATGTTCAGGAGTCTCACTGTTATTCTGTCCTTATTCATTTATATTCTTTATAACTACAAAGGTGATATTAAACACTTGTCATTGGGCCACAGGAAAATGATGTATTACAAAGTGTCTAGGCAATGTCTGAAATCTGCACAGTGCTTTTTTGGCATTCAGAAATATTCTGTTCCTATGTGATTAAAGTCTCAATTAAAGTTGTTGATAGATATTATTTATTTTTTTAAGTTTCTTTTATATGAAGGAAACAGTGCTATATGTTCACCAAAACTCCTTTAATATTCCACCTCATATACATGGAAAACCATACTTCCCAGCTCCCTTGCAATTAGGTGGGCCATGTAACAAATTTAGGCCAATAAATGTGAGTAACTTGTGTCACTTTTGAACTAAGGGCAAAGGATGGGAGGGGGTTAGGGACTGGGGATATTGGTGAAAGGAGGCTGGTCCAGGGTGGAACTTGACAAGAAGAAATTAGAATTTGAGTCCTGGAAAAACGGGGATCTTAATAAATAATCCCAAAACTTAGTCACTTAACAGGAAACAAAGAAGTTGAATTTTCAGAGCACAGATACATGGGTCTGATTTGGAGAGGCAATGAAGATGTCTTAGTGTTGAGTGCAGAGTGTTATTGTAGAGTTGCTTATGTATTTTCTACCTAACATTGAGGTGTTTTAGATTCTGGGTAGATGATAAATATGCAAGTATATGTGTGCAGATGTGTACAAGAGGTGCAAATAGCTCTAGATCTGAGGATAAGAAAAGTGTGAAGTATCAAAAACTAGCTGGGATTAAAGAAATGTTTAGGGTAAAAATATACTTTTTGAATACTACATCTATATTCTGAATTAAAACAATATGAAAGAGGTTATTTGCATAACATGGTAGACTGATCGATTAGGTTGATAAACTGGATTATTTAAAAGAATGAGGCACATATGCACATATGTTGTGCAGATGAAGATAATCCTGTGAGAAAAATGTGTAAGAATAAATAAAGCAATCAATCTGCTAATGGTATGTTTTCCCTTGTTACCAAAATTTGGAAACTTTTAGTAATTTTCTGTAAAGACACATACATAAATCTGGTCTCTGGATAATCCTCAAGCACTTTGACCATAGAAAAATAGGTCCTGTGGAATAAAACAAGAAATTCAAGTCAAGGCTTTTGTTTCACTTTTTAGTTCCCAATCCCAGTAACTTCAAGACATTAGTCCTATCTATTATGAATATCTCAAGGTTATTTTCCTCACTTGGACACTCACTGAAGCAATAAATCAGTGACTAATTATACTTCACATTCTTCATGTTAAGTGTGGCTTGTGATGATTTACATTATTTAGAACTATAAAAGTGAAATTAAACTATTGCCATAAATGATTACAGTAAAGGGCATAGAAAGAAATGGCAATATTTTAATGAAAAGGGTAGCTTCTGCTTGGAGACACTATCCCTGCTCTGTGGTTTTCCTGGTGTTCCTAACGTGTTACCTTTAGGGTCAGAGCAATTACTGCAATTCTCTGTGGAATCAATATTTTGCCATGTTTTATCATCTCAATTTAGATGCATTTAAAATGGTGCAATGTCATCATCATTGCCATGACAGAAGATAAGCCTTCAGGTGAAACACAGCATTATCTCACAAGATAAATTTTTTATAACATTTTCAGACTGAATTTTGTCATGTGTACTTTGCAATGTCACCCTAAGTTTCAGGAAGGCACAACATTTAAAACAAATTAGAAAAGAATGTCTCATTTTTTTTCTTGACAAGAAATATATTTCAAACTAACAAGTTTATTAAATTGATAAAAACATGATTATCTTCAAATAGGATGATATGTTTTTCATGTCTTTTATACCTGCAGTGACCATAAAATGAGTCATTTTTTATTTATTTTGCCTCGGATAAAGTCATATCACACTAAGTTTTTCTATAGGCTAGTATTCTATAAACTATACAAAAGGAAGAAAAAACAATAAAAACTGGTAGAAGAAAAGTCCGAGTTATATGGAGTTCCTCAGAATTCACATCTGTAATCTTTAATTGATGAAAATCACAAGAATCTGAGTCATATTGTCTTGACCTGAAAGGCAAAAGATGACCTTGTGACTTTTTATCAAATAATAAAAACAACAGATCAAAAGTGCTGTGGGATTTAAAGGGAATGACTTGAAAGCCTTCACTCTCTCCACCCTAAGTTACCCATCATGGAGCTGTTTGCCTGAAAGACTAATGAGTCTTCTGGGAAAAATATCTCTAACAGAAAACATCTTTAAGATGCATTTGCTTCATAGATAATGTGTCAAAATGCAGGAAGGGGACAATTGAGCAATCAGTGCCTCTCTCTTACGTTGTCTTAACCTGTCTGCTCTTCCTTTCAAGATAATCTCTAAATGTAAGGGAAAGACTACAGTGAATTTCAGGTCAAACATGTGACATGTGGCAGAACTCCTCTGAAATCTATGTGCTGGATTGTACAACTAAGATGAGCGGAAGGCTAAAGGCTGATTTGGCCCTTAAAGAGTCCAACGGACTGTAGTGGAGCATGAACCAGACAGAATGGCCTAGACAAGAACTAGAAAGTCACCAGCACCCAAGAGCCTCTCCATGGCCCATCTAGCACTATTCACCTCTACCCACAATGGTAACCACTATTCTAACTTGTAACATAGGGCTATGTATCTATATGATCCGCCTAAAATTCTAGGGTAATAATGATTATTTAGAGTTATTTAAGAGAGACAAGGCATCTTTCAATGGAGAAGCTGAGAAATGTCTTCTACCTTGCCTATGTCCTGTTTTAGAATAGGTAACTAGATTTTCACCTTTCAAAACTGAAAGATTTAAATGCTGAAAAAAATAAATCTGGACACCTGACAGCAAATCAGACCCAAGCAATTATGATAAATCCTTAGTAATTTATTTTTGGAATTATCTCTACATGGGCTTCTGAAATCTACAGATTCAAAGGAGATTGATAGAACAAAAAAAAAGGTGTGTGAATAGAATAATGAATACATGTAGGGGGAAAAGAAAATTGAGATAGGAAAAGTGAAAGAGAAATAATGTTAACCTCATATTTTTTCTTTTTCTGTTTTTAAATTTATATCAAGTGGCTTTTAACATCCCCGAAGCTTTAACACTCATATGGGGTTTTAAAAATAATTGCTTATTTTCTTTAATTTTATTTTATATATTCTTACTTGACTCTTCAGCCTTTATATTACTCTGCCAAAAAATCTCATAAGTTTAAAAACAAGGAATAAAACCCACAAGACTCATGATAAGCACCATGATCATATAAAATCTACAATGGAAACGTACTTTCTCTATAAAGTTTTATAGCAAATATTTCAGAAAATGTATTAGGAAAAGACTTTGCAATTTTATCATACAGGAATAACCAAATAACAGAAGTCATCAGATTAAAATTACTTCACCTTCCCATCAGCAAATCTAATAACACACTCATATGTGTTTCCATAAAATTTGCCTTCCCTCCTATCACAATATGTTGTGCAGGGAATCAGTTCCATTTGCATCACAAGGATTTTGCTGCCAAAATTATTCCCTCTCATCTCCACCATACACTTTTCCCGCTCTACTGGAATGCTTTTTTTTTTTTTTCAACTCACAGACACATCGTGTAATTTCTCAACTTAAAAACAAACCAAAGCAACAAACAAACCACAGCTTCCCTTGATCCCACATTTTCTAGCTCCATTGATCTGTTCAACTCTGTAGCAACCCCACAAAATGTGGCTGGACTTGTGCTATTTCTTGTCCTTTCTTCCATTCTGACCTCAACACATGCTGATCATTTTCACTCTCCATAACTCTTCTGAAAGAATCATCAACAATGACCTTCTTCTGGCCACACACATGGTCAGTTCTCTCTCAGGTTTCAGCTCTCTCTCTGAACAGTATTGGACACCATTGATAATCCTCTCTTTGAATTATTCTCTTCCCTTGACTCTTAGGGTACCATACACTCCTCTTTTTTTTCTGCACCAGTGATGGCTCATTGATGTAGTCGGCCCTGGAGGCTATAACAAAATACCATAGACTGGATGGCTTAAACAAAAGACATTTATTTTTCACAATTCTGGAAGTTGGGGAGTCCAGCATCAAGGTGCGGCCAGATTTGGTGTCTGGGGAGGGCCTGCTTTCTGGCGTACAGAGGCTGCCTTCTCGCTGTACCTTCACATGGTAGAGAGGGAGAGAGAGTTCTGGTCTCATTCTTTTCTTATAAGGACCTATCCCATCATGGGGACCCCACTTTCATGACCTCATCTATATCTTGTGACCTACCAAAGGCCCCACTTCCAAATACCATCACTTACTTTCTTTCTATTCTTAGAATATACTAGGCTTTTTCCAACTCCCAGACATTTACAAATTCTCTGTCCCCTTCCTTTCCTATAATCTTCTCAAGGCCTTTCCTTGTGGTACATTCCTGTTGGGATAAAATGACACTTTGTCAAATGGCCTATCTCTGACCACTTTAAAATATGTACTATCCATCTGTCACTACCAGTCATTATACTATACTCCATTTTTTGTGTTTATGTGTCTTTCTAGCCCAGTATCAGGTAAGCTTCTTAAGGGGAAAGGCTTTGTTTATTCCACAGTACCCTTATACCCTAGAATAATATCTGTAAATATTTGCTGAATTAGTTAATGTGTGCACTCACTCCCTTGTACCACAGAAATGTCTCACATAATGCTGGTGGCTCAGAAACAACTGTTAACCATTAATATTTAAATGTGTCCCATCATGAACATTTTTATAGTTTGAATGTGTCCCCCAAAGGTCATGTGTTAAAAGCTTAATTCCCAATGCAACAGTGTTGAGAGATAGAACATTCAAAAGGTGAATAGGTCATGAAAGTTCTGCTTTCATGAATGAATTAATGCCATGATTGCAGGAGTGGTTTAGTTATCTTGGGAGTAGTTTCCTGATGAAAGAATGAGTTCAGTCTTCTTCTCCCTCTCTAGAGTGTGCTCTTTTGCCCTTCTGCCTTTTTCTTTGGGATGATGCAGCATGAAGGCCCTAACAAGATGCCAGCACTATGCTCTTGGACTTCCCAGCTTCCACAACTGTGATACATAAATCCCTGTTCTTTATAAATTACTCAGTCTGTTGTATTCTGTTATAACAACATGAAACAGACTAAGGCAAATGTCTACACCATTGAGTTTATACAAAGAACAGAAACAAGCTTTTCAAGGACCCAATCATGTGTTTGGCTTTGCTTTTCTTGTCCCTTAGAAATTTTAGACTTGAAGAAATTGAAAGAGATCAAAAACTTATTACCCATTTGTCTCCATTAGGATTTTTGAGGTATCAAGTTAATATTTCTTAAACTCACAACATGTAAACATTTTTGAAAAAGAAATGGAACATTTTGAAATCACATTTGAAGGCTTTCATTTCTGGCATATCTAGATGAGTCTCAGAGTGCTGAGAATCCTGCTATTTCTTCACTCAGTGCACATTCTACCTCCCACTAGGCCTAGCGTTAGTAAGATTCTTTTTGATTAGAAGTTTCCTTTTATTCTGGTAAGATGAATATTTAAGCATACATCAAAGTACACTTGATCAGCTGAAGATATTTTTTACAAAAATAGTTAATGCAACACCTTTATCTTAATGAGTAAGACAAGATTTCAAAACAAGCATGCTGCTTTAAAATCCTTCACTTTATTGCTAATTTTCTGGGGGTGAACCAAGGTCATCTTTACATTGGATAACAAAATTTAGATTTCCTTAATATAAGTAAAATAAATCTAGACAATAATTAGGTAACTCCAAGGGCAGTGTAACTATTTCCCTAATGTCCTCTAATAAAAAAAAATGTATTGTACATTTCTAAAGGGTATTAGAGAGTATAATTACAAATCAGAATTACTTGTGGTTGATACACATCATAATTTGGGTTTAGGAGATTCAGTTTTTTTTTAATTATTATTATTATTTTTTTTGAGATGGAGTTTCACTCTTGTTACCCAGGCTGGAGTTCAATAGTGCGATCTCGGCTCACTGCAACTTCCGCCTCCCGGGTTCAAGCCATTCTCCTGCCTCAGCCTCCCAAGTAGCTGGATTACAGGCAGGCATCACCAGGCCCAGCTAAATTTTGTATTTTTAGTAGAGATGGGGTTTCATAATGGCCAGGCTGGACTTGAACTCCTGACCTCAGGTGATCTGCCCGCCTCGGCCTCCCAGAGTGCTGGGATTACAGGCGTGAGCTACCACGCCCAGCCAGGAGATTCAATTATTAATCTAGTCAATTAAAAATGTACTGAACAACAAATATAAGCCAGACCCAATGTTAGGCACTGAGAATAGCCAGGACGAATTAGATAGGGTTCTTGCTCTTCAAAATCTCAGAAGCTGCTCAGGGAGATAGCCATATAATAAGTCACTGTAATCCAATATAATAATAATTATTATGAGAACAATACTAATGATACTATCATACTAATTTTTCTGGATTATTTTTTCCAGAGTTTGCAGGGACAGTTAGAGTCAATATGAATTCTCAGAATAAGCACTGCCAGATAGTCCAGAAGCCCTTTACAAGGAAAGTGACATTTTTGCTGTGTTTTGAATAGTGAACAAGAATGTGCAGGAAGAGAATGAAAGGATATCACTAGCAGAAGAAATGCCTCTTTGTAAAACCATAGAAAATAACTCTGAGTTGCCATATAGGACATATGAGAATTTCAGTGTTACTGAAACAAAAGCTTTTGGAAAAGGTATGGTGATTAAATTGGGTATACAATCTGAAAGGTAAATTGAGGCCAACTTGTGTGCCAGTTTGCATACCTACTATACCGTAAAGCAGTGTTTGATTTTATAATGAGGACAATGGCAAAAAAAAAAAAAAAAAATCTTTTAGTCGGAAAACCCCTAATTGGACAATTTTAGGAAGATAAATCTGATGATGGTGAGAATGTATATACGGTTTTTTTTCTATTTAAATAAATATGGTGCTGACAAGAACATTAACCAGGATGTTGTAGTTGAAAGACATTAAGAACCTGAACTAAAAAGGGTAGTGAGAATGGATCAAAATAAATGCTTAAATTTGGGAGATGTTTCTGATATACTTAAATGAATTTGGTGTCTTATTGGAAGAGTAGATTTTAAGAGAAAAAAGTTAACAATTATAAGATTTTCGGCTTAGAAATGTGAATGGAGTTATACTCAACCAAAAAGACTAGGAATCTCAGGTGGGCGAATACCTTTGAGAAGAAGGATGATTATTTATTTTTGGGATATATGGAGCTTAAAGTATCTGGGGTATTTCTAGTGTTCATCTCTTGTCACCACATATTCTCCTATTGAAAGTGCCACACAGTATGGCAAAAGGATAGAAAGACCTCAGCTAATACAATCACACTTTTAATAGATTATAGAATAGTTCTGGCCTTAGGAGCTTTGAATTTAAACATTGCATAAATGATAAGCATTATTATTACTCAGAACAACTTGGAGGAACTCAAATTTTTATGTATGTATGGCATTTCTTAAAATGCATTTAGACTTTTTGAACATTTAAAACTTCTCTGATTCAAGAATTTTATATAATTGGCTGTATCTAATGAAGCCACATTGCTTGGTTATTAAGAGTGCATGTGTACCCTAAAACTTAAAGTATAATAATAATTTAAAAGAGTGTAGTCTCTTGGTTCAGACAAAATTGAGGTTTTAATCTTAATTCAACCAATACCTAACTATGTAATTTTGGACAAGATCCTTAATGGGAATAATAGTTACAACTAGCCATGTAATTAGGAATAAATGATCTGGTTTAAAGGACTTTAAATAAAAAATTTTATTTAAAGAACAATGGCTTACACATGAAAAATCTTAAATCAGTTTATTTATAACACTTAATAGAAAGAGGGTAAAATTAGTGTTATTTTCCATTTCTCTAATTTTTACCTTTCCTGTCTCACAAATATTTCTTTGTTGGGGGACATAATAGAGACCCTAATTAATTTGAAAATTACACCTTAAGAAATTTCTAGTCGGGTAAAGAAAATCTCCAAATAAGAAAGGGTCCCAAGTGTATATGGGAATAACCTATACTATTTAGTATCTTCCCCATTAACATTCCTTTGGGAATGACCTTTACTCCAGAACCATATGGTTCTGGTAGGCTGCTAATCCAGGATCACCCCCTCTCCTTGTAGATAGGCCAGGAGCCAATTCGGAATCTCTTTCAGATACACATAGGGATGAAAGTGGTGGGAATTGAGTTGTTTGCTGCTTCATCCTGGAGAGATGCCACCAGATTTTCTGCTGCTGTGATAGATGTCAAGCTGCCCTGATTTCTGTCATCCTTGAGATCTTACCCTACAATAATCATTTTTATTTTCTGAGCTATGCAATTCTTAAAATAAACCCCCATTTACTTTTCTTTCCTCCCTTTTATTAAGTTAGCTGAAATTAGAACTTGTTGATAATCAAATATCCTAAGTAATACAAAAATTAATACCTCACAGGAGCTATAGGAAAAAAGACCATCAGGAAATATGAGGTATTTTAATTTGTTATCAAGTTATCAAGCTCAGATTGGGTAAATGGAATTGAGTTCTCCATTCATATTCTGGACAAGACAGAATTAGTCCATGCCTGTCAGCGTTAGTCTCTGTTTATCAAGTTACTCCATGTGGCCTCATAGTGTAATGTTCCTTTTGATATTGTTTTGGAAAACTAAGCAACCTCCAAGGTAGATCAATATAAAAAAAGAGAAGAAATGCTTTTCGAAGATTGTTTTTAAAGCAATCTATACTTAAATATAAAAAAACAAACAAAATAAAATTTGAAATTTTCATCACTTAGGAGTTTTATGAGACCACAATGAAAGAACATTGCAACTGCTGTTGCTGAAAATGGTATGTAGAGACTGATTGTAGGAGTTGCTGAATTTGATTGATAGTTGCCTTCAAGGTGAAAGCTTTAAAATGGTCATATTGTTTTTAGGGAGATTAAAAGTATTTGCAGAATTCCAAATTCCCAAATCCCTTAAAAATTATTTGCATTGTGTCCTATCTGACTGGCGATAATGTGGTCCTCCTATAGAGAAAAGTTATCTCTTCTCCTCCTACCATGCTCCTCATATTATTATTTACAAGATAACATGCATTTAAACTTGAGAAAATCTAGAATTTGTAAAGCAGATCAGAAAAGTTAAAGAGTTTTATTCAGAAGGATTTGAAGATAGTTTAAGACACAGATTCTGGTTTATCGCTGAACTTTGAGGGTAATAGCTTGCCTATCTCTGGCCTAGCAGGTGCCCCTACAATTTAAGATGGCAACAGGGACCCAGCCTTATCTCACTCATCTGGCTTTAAAGTGGGAATGCTAGACCATTTGTGCTATCATTAAACTTGGCACATGGGAGGGCTGAGCCAGCTCGGAAGCAACACACAAGGTGCATTAGTTACTATTTCTCAAGTGCCTTGCATGCCTACTACTTCCTCACCACCAACTGAAACCAAAGGAGTGCCTCAGATCAATTAAATAAGGAATAGAAAACCTCTTGCCCACATTACAGATGGCTCTGCAAATGTGCAGACAACAGCAATAAGAGGGCAACTGAAATATTATAGCCTCATTAATAGGAAGTCTCTAAGGACAAAAGGAAAATTATCTGATTAGGCAAAAACTTCAATCATTACTTTTTCTTTTTTACTTTGCTTAAAAAGAGTGATGGCCTGGGGTCAGGATCTACAATAATTCATGAGTTATGACTAATAGACTAGAAAATTAGGTTCTTGGAAGGCTTCAGACTGAAAGATTGGACAAGAGGTTTGGTCTTTCATTTTCATTTCCACTACCTGTGATTTTGGGGAATAATTTTAACACCGAATCTTCTGTAAGTCAGTAATACTTCCTAAAGATACTGAATTTAGATCAAAGAAGCCTCATGACATATATCTCTGTAGGCTTTAACTAGACATTATTTTAGATTGCCTCTCTTTGACATGTCGTGAATTTGTTTGCAATTATAAGTGGGTCAGTTTTGTAGACAGGGCATTTTTGGAAGTGAATATAAAGAATACGGAGAAAGGTGTTATTGTATGTGTGTGTGTGTGTGTGTGTGTGTGTGTGTGTAGTATAGCAATACAACAATATGAAATAAATAATAAAAATAAATAGTGTGAGTGTAGATTACTCATCCAGGCTCAATTTTCTTGAGATATCTTCTGTTCAAATTGATTTTGGTAAAGCTGTCAATCATAGAATTCTGACTGCAGTGTATAAAGTTGGAAGATGACTCAGTCTAGACTAATTTCTTTCTCAGGCTTTTGACTTCAGTAGAAATACTAAGGAATGGAATACCTTTAGTCATGAGTTAAAAACAAGGTAGGTTTTTATAAAGAATGTTAAAGACTGTTATATGGTTGTAATTCCTGGAATTATATGTTTCCTACCTTTCTGAGACCTTCTTTTATGTTTTTTTTTTAAGTCTCTTTTTGACGAGTTGTAGTAAGCACCCTTTTCCTGCTCTAAATTAGTGAAAATAGTTAAATCTACAAAGAATCTATCAGGGTCCTTATAAAAGCAGCTTGGATGTTTTGTCATGAATGTAAATAAAAACATGCATATTTCAAAATACATAAATATTTTATTATATTGTGACCATGAGAAAGAAAGATGTTAATTATTTTCAGTTATGGATAATATAATATTCAGCTGTATTTAAATATTGAATCCATATTAAATTTAACAATGTGTGTCAGAGAGAGCATATCCATTGAGTTTCCTTTGCCTTTTTATAATGATGGGGCATTAAAGGTATGGAGAGGATAGCCAGGATCTTTCATATATAATGTCTGTGATAGAAGAAATTTAATTACTAACCTTATTCTTCATGTTTACCTCATAGTTAAAACATCTATGTCCGTTCAGTGTAACTTAAACTGGGATTATGGGAGAGAGTTTTATGGAAAAATGTTTTATGAAATTTATCCAGTATTTTCACTATCCCTTCTATCAGGAGAGGGTATGATCCAACTTCCCCAGCTATTCGTGGATACACAAAACTAATTTAGCTAGAAGTGAGAAGTTCTGAGTTTAGAATGATCTGTGGGGGCAGAGTGAATCATTTATCCCTAAAATAGCTATCTAAAATGGACCCTAGTTCTGAAAAACAATAAAATAAAATAAAATCATAACCCTAGCTTAACCTAGCATAAAAGTCAATTCATTCAAAAAGTTCCCTGGCAATTATTTACTGAACTACATAGAAAAGGACCTGCCATCAATTATGTTCCCCTAGCAGCCAATCCACTTGCCTGTTACAATGGTGATATGAAGAATGTGTACTGGGAAAAAATCAATGTAAACTGTTTACATGTAGTGTTCATTCAGTCCTTTTTATTCATCCTGAGAAATCCTTTCAACTGGAAAAATTAAAACATATTAAAGCCAATATATACAAAGAATGACATTAAATTGTTTTTGATCTACATTTTAAGAAATCAAATATGCTTTGGAACTGCCATATTTGAAAATACTTTTTTTGTTAGACACAGTCTCACTCTATTGCTCAGGCTGAAGTGCAGTGGCACTATCATAGCTCACTGTAGCCTTGACATCCCTGGGCTCAGGTGATGCTTCCTCCTCAGCCTCCTGAATGGCTGGGACTACAAGTAGAAGCCACCATCCCCTGCTAATTTTTGTATTTTTAGTAGAGACAGGGTTTCAACATGTTGGCCAGGCTGGTCTCAAACTCCTGGGTTCAAGTGATCCACCCGTCACGGCCTCCCAGAGTGCTATGATTACAGCTGTGAGCCACTGAGCCTTGCCCTCTTAAAATATTTTTTATCAAAATTATTTCTGGGAATTCAAAACTTGAATATATTATAATGTGCAAAATAATTTGTTTGACAGAGTACAAAATTGATAGTCATATAACAAAATCCCAACATTAATTAAGTATTCACATTTTTATAGTTGCCCTAGATAAAAAGTGTTACATAGCAACAGTTTTAATGATAATAGAGTATCTGTTTCCTGTGTCAAAAGATGACCTATAAAAACAGCAAAAAAAAAAAAAAAAAAAGGCTGGGCACTGTGTCTCACACCTGTAATCCCAGCATTTTGGGAGGCCAAGGTGGGCAGATCACGAGGTCAGGAGATTGAGACTATCCTGGCCAACATGGTGAAACCCTGTCTGTATTAAAAATACAAAAATTAGCTGGGGATGGTGGTGCATGCCTGTAATCCCAGCTACTCAGGAGGCTGAGGCAGAAGAATCGCTTGAACCAGGGAGTCAGAAGTTGCAGTGAGCCGAGACTGCACCACTGCACTCCAGCCTGGGCAACAGAGTGAGACTCCGTCTCAAAAAAAAAAAAAAAAAAGAAAAAAGAAATTAAAAGAAAAAAAATTCTGTATCTCTATAGGGACGGTAATGATAATATGTATGATTAATGACTATCAAATACTAGAGAAAATCTGTCTTGGAGTATTCTAATCATATTTCTCCATAAGTGCAGTAGCTTCATAAATCGACTAAAGGTATATAAAACACTTTGGGAATTTTGTTCTTTAACTGATAGCAGAAGTTTTAACAATTTTAGTATAATAGTGTTTTATTATTTTCTTTACAACCAACCTTCTATAGCACTCTCTTTGCATGCACACCATCTTAATAAATGTATCTTATTACACAAAATTTCCTATTTACCATTCTTCATATTCTTGAAACCTTTGACCAGTGCCCAAAATATAACGTGTTTCATAATTTATTCTGTCCTGTGCTTCTACCAGTATACTCTTTCAGGGCTTTCTTTTTTCCTATCTTTGCTCCCAAATATGTCCACTGTGAATTCTGAAACTCTCATTCCTGATTAAACTTTATTACAGACTCATCCTTTTTGTTTAATCTTGTGGTCTGGTGGATATAATTTCTCTGTAGAATATTCAAAAGGAAGTTATTCTCCTACACTGCACTAGCATGTAAGTATCAAGAGGGATTGGTATAGCTTCAGATTTCAATTGCCTTTTCTGCACCACTGCTGCTAATTTCTCATGTAAAACCCAGTCCAGTGCTCTTTGAGGCTTATGCCAGTTGGCTATGTAGTCAGTGACCCTTCCTCAGACTTTAGCAATGGTTCTTGACCTTTTATTCTCTCTCATTGACAACTTTGTTGCCTAGATTTTTCTTGTCTTATTCTCCATTCAAATGTTTACCATCATTCTGCCTGATTAAATGTCCATGTAAAAGCCCACACATAACACGCTGGGTTCCCAGTTCCTTGACCCAGATATTCCTGATGACTAATTTGCTCCTAAGTTTCTCCACCTGCAGCAGCCGTCTCCATGGCCATATTTTGAACTTGGTCATTACTCAAACTACTTTAAGTCTTAAGTAATTTTTTAAATAAACATTTTGCTTGATTAAAGAAAAAACTGCTAATCTTTTATCTCTTTCCTACCTGATGTTGGTCAGACTAGCATTGTGTTACATGGATAAGGAAGGGAATGTCACATTATGAACAGTGGTGTGCTACCAGTGCCTGAAATTTGTGAGTCTCTGAGATGGCTTCCATATAGAACGGTCAATGCCTTAATGCAGTCAGACTCATTGTGTAAGTAGAGGGACAATGGGTTAACTTGCTAATGACCCCAGCATGCCATCCTATTGGTTCATCTACTTTTCTTTTTAATCACAAAGGGAGCCAGTTATGATTTGGGAGTCATCTCTATCTTCCAGGTAACCTGCACCCTCTCCTAATAATCCCACTATAATTTTGCACTAAGTGGTCAATTAAATTGATCAAAATAGTAGAGGGACCTTTTCTCCAGACCCAGCCATAAATTTGTTCCATCCTCACTTTTCTTTATCCAGGACATGTAATGCCTTAGATGTACTATAGCATCTTGAACCCATCCATCCAATCCCAGGAGAAGTTTGAAGGGTTAAGTTTTTGTCCTTCTTGGATAAGATCAACCAGTGGTACATGCATCATATATATAATTTGTATATGTGTCTTCATTCTCATTGCTATGAGTATAATAAAGACCATTGTTTTCATTAAGGTTATTACAACATATCCTTAACTTATTTATATACCTATAGATTTATCATATGATTTCTAGGCCCACTTGCCTTCTTGGAGCAGCCATTTCTCATTACTGAATCTCTATAATATTACTGTATAATGCTGATATAAACCTTCTAGTATTTGTGCCCTGCTCAACTTTTCCTCTGTAATGTTCCCTCTCATGTCCTCAACCAATTCTCTATGTGTGCACCTATGTATTAGAAAGTAACCTTATCCTAGCGTGCATCTCACTATTTGATAATTTTTGTTCAATTGCCTGTATCTTTCTTGTGATTTTTGAATTTCCAAGACAAAGGGGCACATATATCCTGTTCCTTGCTGTGTCTTCATAGCTAAACTACCTATTGTAACAAATATTTGTTTAAAGAATTCATAAGTTATTGGGTAAGTAAAAGCTGTGAATTTTAAGGTTGAACATTTCTATATAAATCCTTCTGTTTTTTAGTAGCCTGATAAGCAGCCATAACCCTTGCTCCAATCATCAGTAAGATACATACATACCAAAATATACATAAGGAAAGGAGAAACATGTGAATACAAACTGCAAGATGGGCTGATTCATCTATCAAATTTAGTGTCAGTATGGAAATAATAAGTGAAGTTCTAATTGGGGATAAATAGATGCTACTGCCAGGAAAAGTCAATGTTATTTGAAATTCACTGTGCGTGGGCATAATAAGGAATTATTAGCTGATATTTTGTAGCATTAGACCTCATGACAATTTAAATTTGTGCTACTTTAGGTGATTCATGAAAGGCAAAGAATTTCTAGAACCACCTACAGTCTAAATATTACACATAAATAATTAATAGACATTCAATTGCTGTTCTGAAAGAACCATCATAAAATTTTGTTTAAACAACCAGCTGTTTAACCAATAACGAAGTTGTTCCCCTGTGCCCACTATCCCTCCCTTCCTCCACCCTTTCTGGATCTTGCTCTGTCACTACAACTTGTCCTACATGCTCAGCATCTTAATATCTAATGGTTCTTAAAAATTACTGTTTAATTATTATGAATACGTACTAATTGTACATATTTGTGGGATACACGTGATCTCTTCATACAAGCATACAATGTGTAATGATCAAATCAGGATAATTGAGATATTCCTCATCTCAAGCATTTATCATTTCTTTGTGTTAGGAATATTCCAATTCCATTCTTGTAGTTATTTTACCTGAACCTTATAAATATCCTCCACATTCTCTCTCATGTGAATTAGAATCTTTCTTTCTGCTCCTACCCTCAGCTCCAACTCCTGGCCTATCTCTCGTCTGTTGCCTGCTAAGCTTCTGGGGAAGAAAAATAATCCACATTTTCACATGCACTCTCTGGTCTCTAGGGGAAATTTAAACCATTCATAATTTATTTCTGTTCTTTGACTCTTCTTCTTTGCCATGTATTTTACCACTTTCTCTTAGCTTTTCTTTGGCATTTCTAACAATTCTGTTTCCATCCGCCTGTGAGATCTTCTTCCTTCAGCTCTTATTTAAATATTGGTGTTTTCAGGCTCCTATCTTTTGTTCCCTGATGGTTTCTACATTTCTCCACATTTCTCAGGGATTTAACAAGCATCCATATGCAATGGACAGCAAAATCATTATCTCTTCTTCTGACTTTTCGCTTGAACTTCAGACTTGTATAATAAACTTATTCAAATACATGTACACATATATTTGGTAGCTTCCTGACAAGTTTATTGTATGAACTAAACTCTGCAGGAAACAATCAGAAAAAGGCTCTATTTTCCCCCTTTTCTTACCAAACACACTCTCTAAACTCATTCTTCCCTCTTCACTTGCATCTGGACTATCAATTCTTTGAGTCCTTTCTAGGACAAAGGGAAGTCTCAATTTCAGTTATTTAACATTTATATCCTATTCAAATGTCCTCTTGATCTGTCTGGGAGCTCTTTTCCTTCTACATCTCAGGCCTGTAATGGCCAAGTGTGATGCAGTGAAACCCTTTCTGCTCTTCATTTCTCTAACTCAGTGATTATCAGATGTTAGCATGAGTCAGATCCACCTGGAGGAATTTTTAAGCAGGTTGCTTTGCCTCTCCCTTAGCATTTCTGATTCAGTAGAGTCTTATGGGGCCTGAGGATTTGATTTCTACCAAGTTCTTTGGTGCTTCTCCTGCTCCAGGACTATATTTATGAAATCACTTCTCTAATCCTACCTTCCCTTGCTGGCTTTTATTGGGTTGCTGGGGATAGAAGAAAGATAAGAGATATTAAAGACCTAACTAGATTATTAAACTTGGAATTTGGTGTCAACATATGCAGGATGGTAGAGAAACAATTTTTGGTTCTTTCTCTTTTGGGGTTTCTGTGAGTGCCTCGGAGATCCTCCAGATGGGACTTGTACCTGTAATTCCCTTTGCATTCATCTACTCCCATTTTGACCACCTCTGTCAGCCATTGGTCTGCAGGTAATTACCTCTCTGATGGAAATCCTTTATCCCTTTTAGGGCTATTGTTAAGATGACTCTAGGCCAACTAAGTTCAGAATTCTCATGAGGTCCCAAACACATGGTATTTGCCCTGCCTTCAGGAAAAATAAGGTTTTCTCCATCATAGGCTTATCTTTCTTTTCCTTTTTTTATTTTGACATTTCAGATATATATAATTCAAGTGTTTTATCGTTTTGACTTATTCTGTGGGAGAAAATGCTAGAACCCAAATCCCTCGAGCTTCAGAAAATTCGTATTAGGCACTCCAAACAATTTCCGTGAAGCCCCACTCACCTGACTTGAAGTAGTAAAGAAACATTACATTCTCTTCATCCTTCTCCATCAGGTGGAGGAGCAAGTGTCACAGAATTCTAACAATGATTCACTTTCAAAAAATATTTTCAAAAAATTATCTCCTCAAATTCTCATTTCCTGTTCTATACAATACCCAACTCCCCTTTACAACAATAAGAACAAAGGGGAGAAATGGGCTAATCCTGGCAACATCTTATTACAATCTCTTAATACATCTTACAAAAGTCTCTAGAACCTTGTTTTAGGATGTGGAGTGCATGAAAACAATTGTTCTTGGCCTGTGAGTCTTTTCAAAAATTCTGAAACAGAAATAGCCCATTTTGACATCCTGTTACACCGTCCATGTGCCAGAAAATGTGCTAGATTCCAATAAAAAGGTACACAAAATAGCCCTTGATTTTGAGGGCTTTGAGTTTAGCAGGTTTAAATCAATCTACATAAAGTAAAATGTTATAGGTGCTCTGATAGAAATTTAGGGAACATCTGTACATAAAGAGAATAGTGGGATATTTCCTGGGACATTATATCCTGCTGGAGCTCTGCTAGACACTTTCAGCCAGAAGGCTAAAACTGAATCCACTTTTTTTTCCTTCAGACCTGCTGGTCCTCCTGGGTTATTTGCCTGTGACAAATGCCCCACCTCACACTCAGTCACTTAAGGCAAAACCCATTCTATGTAACTTTCATTCTTTAGCCCTCTGTAAGTAATCAATGTATCTTTAAAGACGACAGAAGATATTTAATCTATCCTCCTTCTACTCCCTCATTATCACCATTTATCTTTGTCATGCTCAAAGAGATTATCTCAGTTGGTTATGAAATCTGAGTAAATATTTCTAAATCTAGTGCCCCGAGTTCCAATTATTTTTTGGTTAGAGCCAGAATAAACTGTTTAAATCCCGTATATAATCATTCCATTGACTCTTCATCACTTCTATAAAAACTCCAATCTCTTGATTGTGACATCAAAGATGCTTGGTGGCCTGGCAGCTACCTGACTTTTGTCTTAGTCTTCACTGTCTCTGTCCTCACACTTTTCTCTCTCATAATATGCTGTCATGCTACTTCTGGTCTACATGGTTCCATTCACACTATTCCTCCTTTGTGGAAAGTCTTCTTACATCCCTTAATTAATGCCTAATGGGGTAGCTCAACCACCATCTCACATAGCTAACTCATGTGGAACACTCTGGCTGGGCTAGCTGCTTTCCCCCCTCCCAGACCGTGGCACAGTGTGTAGTTTTACAACACCGAACTTACCAGTGCCCATCTCAAAGTGAAAATTGAAGAGGCTATCCTTTTCTTTCTGATTAATTTTTAAAATTATACTTTTTTAAACAATTGAGATGATTGTAGATTTGCATGCATTTGTAAAAAGTACGTCAAGATTCTCTGTACTCAGCCTGATTTCCCTAATGGTAACATCTTGCAAATATATATGGTACAATATCACAACCAGGATATTAACATGTATCTTACAGGACTTATTCAAATTTTCCCAGTATTACTTGTACTGGTGTGTGTGTATGTATTTCTATGCCATTTTATCACATGTTTAGGTTTATGTGTTTACAACCACAGTCAGGATATAGAGCAGTTGAACACTACAAGGATCTCTTGTGTTTGCCTTTTTATAATCACATCTATTCACCTCACTCGCCATTAATGTTCTACTAATGTCATTTTTCTGTTCTAGAATCCTATCTAGGAGACAACCTTACATTTAATCATCATTTCTCCTTAGTCTCCTGTTGCCTGAATATTTAATCAATATTTCCTTACATTTAAAGATCCTGAAAGTTTTGAATGATATCCCTAATTTCTTTTCTTTTTTTTTTTTTTTCTGCTGATGAGACTAGGGATGTGGGTTATGGGGAAGAATACAGTTTTTAAAGGGTGACTGTCTTCTTGTCACATGGTATCAGGGGTACATATTATAAACATCACATTTTATTTCTGGTGATAGTAACCTTGATGTCTTGGTTAAGTTAAAGTTTGCCAAACTTCTCCACTATAAACTACTTTTTCATCCCTTTTTAAATTGTAATCTTTTAAATAAATCACTAAGAGCAGTCTATACTCAAGAAATGGGAAAAATAAACTCCCCCTCATGGGAAGCTTTTCTATAAACTATTCCAAATTCTTTTTTATAGATTTGTCTATTTATTTCAATTTATTTATTTATTCAATTATATATATAGCATGGAGTTATGGATATTTATTTTACACTTTGAGTTGTAATTCAATACGGTTATTTATTTTGTTGCTCAGTCGTTTGAGCTTTACCACTGGAAGTGCATTCAGATTGGCTCTGCTATCTCTTTGGCGTGCTCTGATTCTATTTTTAGTATTTTCTTATTGACTGTCACTACGAATTGCCCCAGACTCATTTTTTATTTTTCCTGCCCCAGCCCTAGAATCAGTTATTTCTCCAAATTGCTATTTCTCCTTTGAATTTACTTTGCAACTTTGGAAAAATCAGTTAATTATGTTAGTATTTCTCAATTCTGTCCCATTGATCCGTGTTTCTATTATTTATCCATTACCACACTGTCTTGATTACTGTAACCTCCCAGTAAGTCTTGAAATAAAGTTATGTGACTCCTCCAGCTTTGTTCTTCTTTCTCAGAATTGTTTTGTCTATTCTAGTATCTTTGCCTTTCAATATAAATTTTATAATCAACTTATCATTTGTTAATATCCACATTTAGATTTTCTTTTTATTTTTCTGGTTATTTCTATTTATTGATTGATTTTTTTGCTTAGAAGACCGTCTAATACTTAGTGCCTTAAAACTATATTTAGCTCACAGTTCTTTATTCAGCATTTGGGGTTGAGCTCAGTGGGCAATTTGGTCTCATTGACATTTGCAGTGAGCTGCAGTTCAGGGGACAGCTCTGCCCCTGATGACTGGGTAACCAGTGGTTGGAGCAACAGAGGATTGAGAGGGGGCAGACAACTTGCCTATGTTGGCTCATTATTCAGTAGATTAGTCTGGGATTAGTCACATGGCAGTAAGAAAACTTTTGTCACAGATAGGCAATGTTTCTATTGCATTTCTATCGGTTAAAGCATGACACACAGCCTGCCCAGGGTCAAGGAGTGGGCAAACAGACCATCTCAAGACGACAAAAGCTTAAAATTATTATGTGATCTAGCATAATTATTATTAACTAACATTAACAACAATGTGATTTTTGGAATCATCACGAGCACAATCACTGTGAAAATGAAGATAAACAAATCTCTAATTTTTTGGACGAGGAGCAATTGAGATTTTTAAAATAGCAGTTTTTCTTAACGGAGAATAGTGAAAATTGTGGTTGAGTCAACATTTAATAATAGTTTAACCAAAGAGTTTTTGTGTCCTTAATCTGAACTTTATATGAATATAAATGTAGATATGGATATAACTAATGACATAGAAACAATTTAAGTCTAAATCAGCCCAAGAAAAATAAGTCCACTTGGTCCAAATGCCATAGCTAACTCTTGGCCAAAGTAGGATTTGAAATTCTGTACCTTATTTATTTATTTTGAATTGCAGAAATTAATTGGAATTGAATGACATTGTTTAATTAATCTTCTATGCCATGAGACTCCATCAGGCTGTCTACAAAGACCACTGGGAGACTGAGGACCATCTGAGCCCAAGAGTTTGAGGTTGTAGTGAGCCTCAAAAAGCCACTGCATTGCAGCCTGGGTGACAGAGCAAGACCCTGACTCTAAAAATAAAAAAAAGACCTTTACCCACATTTCCAGATTTCAATTTCAATGGTACTTGGAGAATGCAGAATATCAGATCTTTGATTGTCATCAAGTAATTAGTGGAATTCTGTACTTTAATTCCCAGTTCAGTGCACTTCTCACAAAACTATGTTCTCTTTATATGGTGGAAAGCTTTTTAGGAAGATTTTGTTTAGAAAGCAACCATACCTCACCTTGATAAATATATTTTTCTGGCTCTTTGAACCAGCAGACAGAATATAAATTTACAATTTTTATTTACTAGTGATAAGGAAGGGAATTGTCAAAATATATTAATAAGGCTATTTAAAAGCTAGTAATGTTGTCTACTGCTTTACAGTTAAAAATATTCATGTTTTAGTTCACTTCACTTGCTGGAGCTTATAAGGAAGAGAAGGAATTTTATTATTCTCATTTTTCAGATAAGAAAAATGAGGCTCAGAAAAACTGAAATTTAAGCAGAGTTCCATTGCTAGTAATAAAGAGGGTCTGGACTAGAGTTTATTAAGTAGGGTCTCTTATTTGTTTCTTCATTTAAAATGTGTAAATCTTAGGATAACAGTTGGCTAAAATTTTGCTAAATAGTAGAACAAGATAAAATAAATTATATTTTAGATGTCATTCTTATTATTATGTCAAGGTTTGTTATGCTTATGAGAAAGTATAATGGTTCAGGAACTCCTTGCATGATACTGCCTGGGGTGGCAGTGGGGAGGATAGTGTATAGACAAATTCTCAGTCCCTATTCCCAAGACGTTTGCTTTTATAAGTCTCTGGTGGCCTAGAGTTTTTTGGAAAAAATTCTTCTTATGCATAATTTCAGTTTGAAAAGAACTGGCAACAGGGTTCCCAAAGTTAGAGATATTCAAGGTTATGTATGCGTGTGTATATCTATGTGAGTGTGTGTGTAGGCACAGTTAAGTGCGTGCAAGTGCACATATGTGTTCCTTCAAGTTTATGTGGGTTTGCACGTGTGTGTGTGTCTTTGTGTTCGTGATTAATGCTGGAAAGAATTGCTGCTTGGTAATCATTCCTTATCGGTGTGAATGAAATTACATGAAAAAGTATCCCAGATATAAACCATTATTCTTGAATTTTCACTAGGTAATTTTTAGAAATTATATCCACTCAGTAATACTCTTTTTACCCCTTACATTTTGCAAGATCAATACTTTTACATCAACTATATCTTTTATGGATGTAGTACATTTCTCCAAGCATCTTAAACATGGGCACATATGTTATATGCAGACAGACGTTTTACTATAATGGTGCTTAAAATGGATCGCGAGTTCAGATTGATTTTTCTCACATTAGTTGTTTAAAATGGCTTTTCTAAAGCAGACATATAATGGCATGATTGTCCCTTCCAAAATATCAAAGAGAAAAATATTTAAAAAGCAATGATGTGAGACATGTGGAAAGAAAGCTCATATTTATCCTCCTTTAAGTGGCCTTTGGGAGAATTTTGCTTAAAAATGTTAATGTGTTTTATGAGTTTTGATTTATAGGTATTTTTAACAGTAAGCCTTTAAGATGTCAGCTCAACTAATTGTGCTTCCTTGCTCTTTCTAAAAGCATGAAGGCTGCTGGTTGTACCTTAAGGGGACTGACACTAAAATGAGTAGGAATCAGGTTTGTCATAAGATTTGATCTGAAATAGAAAACAGAGAAGTATAATAATGTTTTGAATTTGAATAACATGTTAGCTAAGAGCAACAAAGAAACATTAATTCAAACAGAAGGGAAAGTAGCTAAAATCACATTATACAGTAGCAATCACAGAATCGCTGAGGGACCACAATGGGCAACAACAGCATGTCACTTTCTGAAGCAACTGATGTAGACTGTATTGTCTCTCACCCACATAATTGCTTCCATCCTTACAATCACTGTCACTTCAAGAGTAGGGAAAAAGTAATTTGGAAACTGGACTATAAACCAAAGGTAAGAGAATGTCCGAATCAACAGAGAAAAAACACATTCTTCTCTTTTGTCTGTGAAACCGTTACAAAAATAAATCTCGTACTTGGCGGCAAACACAGTCTCAGTAAATGCTAACAGCAAGGATTTTAGAGGCCATGTTCTCAGACCTTCATGTAATAAATCTGGAAAGCCAACAACAAAAATAAGCCGAATATTAAATAAACAGAAATTTAAAATGTAAACCTATCTAAATTAAAAAGACATTTTTAACACAACATATCAAAGCTCCTGATAAAAATAAATCATATTTGTTTAAATACTTTTTTCAGAAATAATAGAAAATGTATGTTATTATTTAGTTATGAAAATAGAAAAAGAACAACAAAATAAACCAAAAATGTTGAGTTGAATGAGTATGATAAAAGCTTAGATTAGCTTCAAAGTAGAAACTAAACTAATATAAAATTCTGATATAATCCACTTCTCTTTCCTTATAAAGTGTTATTATGAAAGAGAGAAAATTGAGAGGCCAAGGTGGGTGGATCACGAGGTCAGGAGATCGAGACCATCCTGGCTAACACGGTGAAACCTCGTCTCTAATGAAAAATACAATAAATTAGCTGGGCATGGTGGCACATGCCTGTAGTCCCAGTTACTCAGAAGGCTGAAGCAGGAGAACCGCTTGAACCCGGGAGGCGGAGGTTGCAGTGAGCAGAGATCGCGCCACTGCACTCCAGCCTGGGCGACAGAGCCAGAGCGAGACTCCGTCTCAGAAAACAAACAGACAAAAAAAACAAAAAACAAAACAAAACAAAAAAAGAGAGAGAGAAAAAGAATACATACAAACCTAAGGATTGAGGAACTGGATAGAACTACAAACATGAAAGTGATTTAAATTACTATGAGTGATAGTCTGTGCACATGTATGACATCTTTGATGATTTCCCAGCAAAATATATATGATAATAACTGGTTTAAAAAGCGATAAAAGATTGAACGTTTCAAAACTTAAAACGATTTTCAAAGCCAAGGTGGTATTACTTGCGAATTTTAACACACTTAAGAGACAAACCGCTGGCCTAATCCTATTACCAAAAGCTTAATTTAAATATTGCGCATGCACGCGCGCGCGCGCGCACACACACACACACAAATAATAAGTGAAATGCACTTTTGGGAAAATAGATGCCTGAATAAATGAATACATAAAATGAAGGAAAGCCATCATATTTTTAAAATAGTCATCTGGTTATATAAATATATACATTTAATTTGATATTAACCAGAATTACAATGGACATTTTTAAAATAGAAAATTATTTTAAAGTTCATATGGAAAAATAGTATGAAATTCCTAAACAAATAATAAAAAAAAATAGTGAAGAGTTACCTGACCATTGGCTGCCAAGCTGCTTTAATCAGAATAATGTGATATTTGTGTAGTAAATGTCTAAGATGTCAGTGGAAAAAACAGAAAGTAAAGAAATTGATCAAAGTATTTATGTGGAAATAATAATATAATAATATGACCAAACAAGTAGGAGACAAATGTGTTTCAAAAATGACTCTAGGGTGCCCAATAGTCTATTAAGAAAAAATATATAAACTTTTACCTTATAATATACAATAATAAATTTTGGATGTATTAAAGTTCTAAATGTAAAGTTAAAATAAGTATTAACATATTGGAAAAATGTATAGGAATATTTGTATTATCTGGAGGTGGCAAAAACCTACTTAAGAAATTTAGGTAAGCTCAAATCATAAATCAAAATTCTCACAATAAATTACATAATATGAAAAATATTATTTTGTAAATGATAGAATAAACAAAGATTATAGGCTAATTCTAATGCAAACTTTACTCTTAATGTTAACCTGACTCACAAATTATAATAAAATTCTAAATCTATATCAAGTTCTATAAGGCCCTACATAGACTGGCCATGGCTACTCATTGATATCCCTAATATATAAAATATTGCTACTAGTTGCTTAATAATTAAAAGATAAAAATAGCCACTTATTTATTTCCTGAAAGTACCTTTACCAAATAATCTGTAAAGGTAATGAGAGGCAGATTCTAGGTAAAAAAAAAATAGACAACTCTTACGGAGTTTTGAAAATAGTGTCAATACTATGGTTTAGAGTTTAAAGATATGATGAAAAGTTATTATTTGGGGTCTTATATTTTTACCCTGAGTAGTAATACTTTCAAAGTAAAATCATGTTTTTCTACTTCTAAAATAGATTTTTACAATTAAGCTTTAATTTTGAGATAATTTTAGACCTACCTGCTGTTATAAGAAAGAGATTCCATGCACTGCTTACCCAGTTCCTATGGTGGTTATTCATATTTTTTCCATTTGAAAATTTAAACTTGTTTCTTATATGTTCTGTTGTTTCTTTAATGAGACTTTCCATATTTTCTCTTTTTAAATCGGCTATTAATTAATTAATTAATTAATTATTTTTTTTTCAGACAGAGTCTCACTCTGCTGCCCAGGCTGGAATGCAGTGGTGCGATCTTGGCTCATTGCAACCTTGGCCTACTGGGTTCAATCAATTCTCATGCCTCACCTTCCCGATGTAGCTGGAAATACAGGTGTGCACCATCACACCCGGCTAATGTTTGTAATTTTAGTAGAGATGGGTTTTCGCCATGTTGGCCAGACTGTTCTCAAACTCCTGGCCTCAAGCAATCTGCCCACCTCGGCCTCCCAAAGTGCTGGGATTAAAGGCGTGAGTCACTGTACCTGGCCTTTCAATATTTTCATTTGTTCTCTTCTCAGTCTTTGTTGATGTTGGTTAGGGTGAGGCAGGGCATGTATCTAGCAGAGATCTAGCAGGAAATATATATTGCATACTTAAAAATGGTCATTGAAAAGAGTTTAATAAAGGACATTTTACAATTGTATAGACACACTTATGGGAGATCAAGAAGGAAGGTGAAGTATCAGATGGATTGGCAACAGCTGGCGACCTCTGCCTCTCCTAGGATTGAACATGGCAGGACTTGCATCTATAGAAGGGTGCCCAACTGCAGCTGTGGCTCGCAGTAAAGGAAACAGCCACTGATAATCACAAGTTAATAGAGATATTTAAATGCAATGGCAGTTCTCTGTGCACAGCCACCCATCTCTCATTGGAGTTTTCTACTGAGAAAAATTAAATGTAAGTCTTGAAAAGAAGTCTAGCGCTGCAGAACAGAAAAGTCAATTACTGGTACACAGAGTAAGAAAAACGATGGAGAGTAAATCTCAAGGGCCAAGTGCAAAATGTTAAGCCAAGAGGGGATTCCATACAGTGAAGAGGAGAACAAATTAAGCACATTTTAGTGAGAAGGTTAGCCCATCTAGAGAAGAATTCAAGTGAGACAGAAATTGTATATAATTGGAATTGTTTTATCCAATTTCCATGCAGTGATCATGGAGCACTGCAAAGGCAGGATCAGCAGTCTCTGCTGAAGCATATGATGGAATGTAAGCAATTCACAGGTTATGAAATGGCTAATGAGCACATATAGGTAGTAAAAGAGATGACATAGCAAAGCTTTAAATATTCAGTTCTCTATTTTTAATGAAGAAAATGTTTTTCGCAGTAAGGCAAAAGAATAAAAAGTAAGTGCAATTAACATAGCAAAATATAGTAATTTACGTTAAAAGGTGTTTAATCACAACAGAAAGTGGAAGTTGGAAAGTTGGACATTTTGTAGAGATGAATCCATTTTGAGGAAGATAAAATCCAGATTGATATGCTGAGTATGTGTTATTTTATTTGGAGGATTTGTGTGAGTGTGGCATTTTTTTCTCATTTACATGAACAAGCTGTAGTGAAAATAAAAAGTCTCAACTAGAAATCTGCCTTCCAATGAGAGACTATAACCATCTAATCACGACCCTTTTTCTTTCCAATACAATTAGGGTCATCAGAACTACATCTTCCTAAGGGGGAAAGAAACACCCAATAACATCTTGGCAGGTGCTGCATAATCATGCCTCAAATGACTTTCTGAAGATAAAAAGAAAGTGGTACTTGCTTGCATAACTGAACATATCTGCCTGAGTTGTTTTCCTACAGATGTTATCCTGGGAATAGAAACAAAATTGTTCATTCCCTAGCAGCCTTCAAGAAGCACTGTGATCTAGGGCAGCACAGAGCCAGCAATGAGAGACAGAATGGCATTCACAATTCTAGAAGAAAACACTGGAGTGGAATATACACAGAATGGCTGTTTGGTCTCAAGACTGCATGAATTATTATCCGGCTATGCTGGATGTTCTAATTCCTTTCTCTCAGAGGACTGTAAGTAGATACATATGCTGACTACATATGTGGATAACACTGTCGAATGCCAGTTTTCACTAATAGTGTTTGTGTTAAGCTCTCTACACTTTTTAGGCTGGCACTATTTGTGGCCAAAAGCATATTCTAAAGTATAAATCCTTGAGAGCAGTGACTGTCTCTTATTCAACTTTGTATTTGCAGCTTGATCCTAGTGCATATGCAGTATCATAAATGCTTTTGACATTAAAGATCTTTTATATTCAAGCTATAGTTACAACTCAAGGGAGCTTAAGAGTAGGGATTATAAAATACCAGTGCCTAATATTTTATATATTTGGATTTTTTATTCAATTTCTAAAATAAATTGAATGAAAGAAATGAATTTTTTAAAAATTTTTTTGAGAAGGAGTCTCACTCTGTCCCCCAGGCTGGAGTGCAGTGGCATGATCTCGGCTCACTGCAAGCTCTGCCTCCGGGGTCCACTCCATTCTCCTGCTTCAGCCTTCTGAGTAGCTGGGACTACAGGCACCCGCCAGTACGCCTGGCTAATTTTTTGTATTTTTAGTGGAGACGGGGTTTCACCGTGTTAGCCAGGATGGTCTCGATCTCCTGACCTCATGATCCGCCCGCCTCAGCCTCCCAAAGTGCTGGGATTACAGGTGTAAGCCACTGCACCTGGCTGAATTTTTTGTTTTATATGAGTATGTATTTCTTGAACTCAACTTTGTTTTACCCCAAATACTAAAGATAACTCATATCATTTCAGGGAAGTGTAGGAATAGGACTACACTACACACATACTACCACTTTCCCCCAAATTCTTGGCAGGTATTAAAACTTCAACTTGGAGCTTTTCTGTTGAGTCCAAACTCAGGGTTATACTATTTTTCAATGTAGTACTCTAAGCCAAATTTCCCCAGCCTCCGGGCCATGGACCCTTACTAGTCAGTAGCCTGTTGGGAACCCCAGGCTGCACAGCAGGAGGTCAGTGGTAGGCGATGAAGCATTACCAACTGAGCTCTGCCTCCAGTTGAGAAGTTAAGCCAGCTGGACTTCCTGGGTGGAATGGGGACTTGGAGAACTTTTCTATCTAGCTAGAGGATTGTAAATGCACCAATCAGCCCTCTCTGTCTAGCTAAAGGATTGTAAATGCACCAATCAGCTCTCTGTAACAAAGCACCAATTAGCACTTTGTGTCTAGCTAAAGGATTGTAAGTGCACCAATCGGCACTCTGTAAAAAGGCACCAATCAGCACTCTGTGTCTGGCTAAAGGATTGTAAATGCACCAGTCAGTACTCTGTAAAATGGACCAATCAGCACTCTGTAAAATGGACCAATCAGCAGGATGTGGGCGGGGTCAAATAAGGGAATAAAAGCTGGCCACCCCAGCCAGCAGCGGCAGCCTGCTTGGGTCGCCTTCCATGCTGTGGAAGGTTTGTTCTTTTGCTCTTCACAATAAATCTTGCTGCTGCTCACTCTTTGGGCCCGCACTACCTTTATGAGTTGTAACACTCACTGCGAGGGTCTGCAGCTTCACTCCTGAAGTCAGCAAGACCACGAACCCACCGGGAGAAACAAACAGCTCCAGACGCGCCACCTTTAAGAGCTGTAACACTCACTGCGAAGGTCCGCGGCTTCACTCCTGAAGTCAGCGAGACCACGAATCCATGGGAAGGAAGAAATTCTGGACGCATCTGAATTAACAAACTCCAGACACATCATCCTTAGGAGCTGTAACACTCACCGTGAGGGTCCGCGGCTTCATTCTTGAAGTCAGGGAGACAAAGAACCCAGTGGAAGAAAGCAATTCCAGACACACTATCAGATCAGTTGCAGCATTAGATTTTCATAGGACTGCGAACCCTGTTGTGAACTGCACATGTGAGGGATCTAGGTCATGTGCTCCTTATGAGAATCTAACCAATGCCTGATGATCTGAGATGGAACAGTTTCATCCTGAAACCGTTTCCCCTCTCCATCCCTAGGAAAATTGTCTTCCATTAAACCGGCGCTTTTTGCCAGAAAGATTGGGGACCACTGCTCTAGATAGGCACTCCCAATAAATCAGTGTTGGTAAACAATATGGAACCTGTTTGTTGTCCTGGGTTCAAAGATATGCAGACATGCATTGTGTAATGAAAACACACACACACACACACACCCCATCTATATACTCTTATTCTTACCAACTACAACTGAACTCTACTATACTTGAACCAAACTATATGCTATAACTAACTAAACTGTACTCCAGTTAAATTATTCAAGGATTGTATTCAAACTAACTAAACTACTTAAATCAGGCAAAATAAATCTACATATATTTCATTATCATCATACTGTGCTTTTGAAACTAATATTGTATTTTAGATTTTTATTAAGATGAAGCTATTTATTTATTATATGAGCCTGTCCTGCCTTATTTATGTATTTTATTTCTGTTTGCTAATAACTTCTAGAAGAAAGAAACACACTTATCCTTGCAACAAATATTTATAGAGTGCCTATTATGTATTAGGCCTTATGCTAGAAAAGGAAGTTTTTCAAAGGACAAGTTAGCTCTGAAGAAACAAAATTTAGATTCCAGATTGTAGTTAGCCAGTTTGGTTTTTGTTACTATCCTATTCATGTATTTATCCATGCTTTACATTTTATAAATATTAAGCAATGATAACTCAATTTATTATATTTCTATGTATTACTATTTTATACTAATTTGCAGGCAAATTTGTTCAATGAAAGTAGAAAATTAAAAGAGTGTTTCATGAGTGAACATGCTGAGTTTCAAGAAGTTATGTTCAATATTTTAACTGATCTATCATTGCCTTACTTTCCTGAAATTTAAATGGTATTTAAATGGGTGTGATGGCTTAGAATCCACACTAGTATTGATTTCAATGGACTCCAGTTGAAGCAGGGGCTCAAGATGTGACAAGATTAAGTCAGGCATCTGGTACTCATTGAGTTATTCTGCTTGGAGATACCTCCTTGCCAACAGGTCAAAAGGAGCATGGAAAAGATTTTGGGCTTAGAAAGAGAAGACTACGCATAGCTTTTAACAGTGATAGGGCTCCAGCGAAGTAGCCTGAGGTTGAAATTTGGGCCGTGGAATCAATGAGTAATGAGTCAACTGATGAAGAACTGAAGGAAGTCATACCTCTATAGTAGAGATACAAAACTGATTTTCTGTGTCCAAAGTGTCCAGCCAAGTCCTATGGCAGATAAAAAGCAACAGGATAATTTCCAGCCCCCACTCATTTGTGGAGTTTCCTCTCCCAATGCTCCTCCTGCCGTAGTTGATTGGCTTCTGTCCTAGGTGATTGTGCTAGCGTGTCCAGGAGAAATAAACTGTGAACTCTAATTTAGGAGATGGGGAATAATAAGGCTTTTTAGAAGAGAGAAATACAAATTGAGATACTTTATATTTTAAATGCATTTGCTGCTTTTTTCTGTCCTTTAGCACTCTTTGTTGGTTCTCAATTGCCTTCCAGAACAGTAATAAAATGGTATTCCCTCTTACATTTTGCATATTTAAACATATATTTTGTTTTGCTTTGTGATTACATTTCAATACATTGTTCAATTTGTGTCTAGTCTGTTTTCCTTCAAGTTGTTTTCATTTCTCAGCGTGGCCAAGAATAACCGACAATATGCTCAAGAAAATATTCCATTTCCCTAATTCAGTACTCTTCAAAATATGCATTTATTTACCCTTATTTTATCATTTTAGACTCCACTAAGATATAAAAATAATTAATTTAATATTCATGTATATTCATACTTTTCCTGTAGGCTGTGAGATCTGCTGAATTCATTGCATGAACTTTGAAAGAATGTGGAATCAGTGTTCATCACAATCTATGTTCTGTTTGGTTTACTCTTTGTTCTTCACTGATCTTTATGCGTATTATGAGAATTACAATCATTAGCAGTGTACCTATTTTATAATTTATTAAACATAATTTCTCTCAGAAATAGATATTCTAGTAAGGAAGATAAAGTTAACATGCAAATAAATATGACAGAACATGAAACAAGTGCCTCATAAGGTGCATAAAGAGCATGTGATAGAATTTCAGAAAAGAAGGAGACCTGATTGAGCAGGAAGACATTTATTTAATAGGTTACATTTTATTTGGCTCTCACAATATGGGAAAATTTTTAAAAATGCATATGTTTGGAAACATCCTCATTCTTATGTTTTAAGAGACAACATTGTCATATTTTGGGCCATTATTAAGAGTTCATTAATATATTTAAAAACAAAATATTACACAACCAAAGAGAGAAAAACAAATGGCTGAAAACAACCTCTCATAGAGGACAAATAAAAATTTTTCTTAAAAGTTACAATATGCCAAAACACCTAAAGTTTCTTAAACATAGTACTCTCTGACCTGTGTGGAACTTAAGCTACAATTTCATGGGCTCTAGGCTACCCAGAAACATCACAATGTCCTGTTAACACAAGTCACAATACTCTTAAAAGTTTTGCTTCACTCTTACAGAAAAGCACTGAGAGCATTTGCCTTCAACTCACATAATGAAATTTCAGTAGCAATAGTCAATCTCATGATACATTTTATTTCAGGTAAAATAAAAGGTTTATCATGATTTGGAATGCAAATCTAGTACTAAATTCCAGAATGTAAAAATCACTATAAATGTATACTTTGGGTTCAGTTCTGTTTAAATCATTTATCAGATCGGGTGTGTGGTGGCTCACATGTGTAATCCTAGCACTTTGGGAGGCCGAGGTGGACAGATTGCCTGAGCTGAGGAATTTGAGACCAGCCTGGGCAACATGGTGAAACCCCATCTCGACCAAAAATAGGAACATTACCTGGGCGTGTTGGCACATGTCTGAGGTCCCAGCTACTTGGGAGGCTGAGGTGGGAGAATCACTGGATCCTGGGAGGCAGAGGTGGCAGTGAGCCCAGATCGAGCCACTGCACTCCAGCCTAGGCGACAGAGTGAGACTCTGTCTCAATCAATCAATCAATCATTTATCAAAGTCCCTCCTACACAGTAACTTAGTAGTTGCTCCCATGCATTTTTAGGTAGATTTTTCTAATATTTCTTTCACACAAGCACACCCTGCCCCGCAGATATTATGACATTTTCTCTCCCTCTTCCTGGCACTTCTGGCTTTCTTTCCTCCAAGAACCCACAGAGTTTTTAGTTTTTCTTCTTCCTCCTCATCCTATTCCTGTTCTTGTGTTTTTCACTTCTGCAAACTAATCCTTTTCTCTTGTCTTCTCCTCGTTGAGTGGTTGCCTTTACAATTGACAGTTTATATGGTTGCTGATCCTGTCTGCCTGAAGGGTAGCTGGTAGAGGTAAATTTAGCTACAACCATCAACAGTTTTCCTTTAATCCCAGATTATTTTTCCACATAGGTTGCACATGTTATTCACAGGAAATGCTCTTTTTTTTTTTTTTTTTTTTTTTCCTGAGACAGAGTCTTGTTCTGTCACCCAGGCTGGAATGCAATGGTGCAATATTGGCTCACCACAACCTCCACCTCCCGTGTTCAAGTGATTCTCCTGCCTCAGCCTCCCGAGTAGCTAGAATTACAGGTGCACGCCACTGTGGCCGGCTAATTTTTGTATTTTTTGAGTAGAGATGGAGTTTCGCTATATTGGCCAGGCTGGTCTTGAACTCCTGACCTCACGTGATCCACCCCCTCAGCCTCCCAAAGTGCTGAGCCACCATGCCTGGCCTCTTACTTTTTAAATACCCTCTGCTTTGTGAATTAGCTGCGTAAGTAGCCAGACTCTGACTCTCCCCTCTCCTTTGGAGATGACCCTTTTCAACTTCTACCATTCTCACAAATGCACATAGAATCAGATAAAATGTCATATAGTCTTTATAGTTAGCCTGGTACATGAGATATAACTGATTTCCAACTTACAAAGAGTGAATTGAGGCCCAGAGCGGTTGGAACATCCTAAGTTGTCTCACAAGCAAGGAGCAGAGCTAACACTACAAAGCAGGCCCAGCACTCTCTCGGCTGTCAAACACTGTCTTACCTCGGACTCACACAAATCAAAAATGTAACTTTTACATCTTCTCTATTCTTAGAGTTTCACTGAGGCAAACATAATTTCTTAGGAAAAGAATAAAACCAAACATTTCTTTTCCTAATGGCAGTGATAACTAGTAGAAGAAGAAGAAGAAGAAGAAAGGAAATATAGATGAAGATCCCGCTTAGAAAGTTCCACGAACACTTTAGATTCCGTATCTGGTAGCAAATTTGATGTACAAAGAAAGTTTTGTCTTGTTCCGTGGCCTTTCTTCAAATGGTAACATATCTCTTTAATTCGTTTAATTAAGTCAATACTCCACACTGCTTGATGTTTAATGCAAACTGACATGCTATTTTAACCACAGTGCCAAACTCACTGTGTAAGAATCACCTAGGGAATTTCTTAATTATAAAGATTCCTGAACATACCTCTAGAAGTTTTACTTTAATAGGTTAAGGGGAGGGTCTAGGAATCTGTATTTTTAAACGCTTTCCCTGTGATTCTGATGTACAACCCATGAGAGAAGTATTAATTCCCACTATGTATAATCAACAATTCAATAAAAACTTAGCTTCCATAAGAAGATAATTTATTAAATTTCTAGACAATCATCATTTCTTGGTTTCCCATAGGCTATTTCTATCACTTTTCTAAACTGTACTTTTTCTTATTATTTATCAGAGAGTTACTTTAGAAGGAGAGGACAGGATTGGAAATGTGTATTAGTGTCATCTATTCACTTACCCAATCCATAGTAAATATTCATGTAGAGTCAACTGCAGGAGTGGGGAGGGGGAAAGAATTAAAATCTAATGAAAGTTAATCAAAGAGAAGAACTTCCTTCAGGCTGGCCATGCATGTCTGTGGTTTATCTGTCATTTATAATGCTGCAGCCTCTGGTTCATAGTCAAGCTGTAATTCTGCCAGTTAATGTATCCAATTAACCCCACTAATGAGCTAATCAACAGTGTAAAATCTGTGTAAAATCACTGAGGGTGTATGATGAATGGGAAATGCACTGAACTCTCCTAATATAAAAAGTGCTTTACTGCACTTGTTAAAGTGGCACTGTCTTATCCCTCTCTAAAGGGTAATTTATCACCAGGGTCCGTAACAGTACCATGCCCTGATAAGGCAGAGGTGGCAATAAACCCATCAGAAAATGATTACTCAGGAATGTGGAGCAATTACGATGTCTCCCTGTATCAGAGTCATAGCCTGGAGAGCAAATGTGCTTTTCTGTTGATTCAGGGTTCAAACAAAGAACCAGCAGTAAACTTGAAGGTGATCCATAACTTGTAAACGGATGGTATTTTATATGTATGTATATTCATTTGAAATCCTCTGAAGCAAGTGTTTCTAGTATACCAAGCTCCATAATACTGTTGTATTGTAAATGAAGACAGTGATTCATTCAAGAAACTCCTTATTGTAAGGATAGGGCAATACAAAGTTGGTAGCCTTGTAGGAGCTATCAATTTTCTCTAAACATCAATCTTCTCTTATGGAAAGACTTTCATCAGCAAATTCATAGTCCTTTTTTCTTGTTCATATAAGAAGGTAACATTCTAGAAAGGCTCACTCACATCTGAGAAATTCAGGCTTTCCTTGTGGTATAGGATTCAGAGACACCCTCTTCAGGATAGATCACAAAACAAATCCCAGCATATGTTCTCTCTCTTAGTATCCTTTTATGGCACAGTCCTTGGATATTCTATCTTCTGAATCAGTTGGAAATCAAGGGTCAGCTTCCATGAAAAAAAAATGTGGCATACCATGTTCATTTTTAGATAATTCTCTACTCTATTTGCTACTGTAGATGACGTAAATCCTTGTCAATATTTTCATGTTTCTATATCTGGTCACTTTTCTCAAAATTGTGGTCCTCAAAACAGGCATTCCCCCAATCCACTTTTTTACCTTAAAATATCTCTCTACCTTTCTTTTAACTATAGTTGGTCATCTTGCCTCTAACAGAAGACATGGCCCACCTTCTTTCTAAGGCTAATTCTCCCTCTCATATTGGTAATCTTATCCATGCTCTATTGGTTATACTTTTACATGTTCAATCTCTCCTTTTATCCCGTTTTCCTTACTTTCATCTAAAAAATATACTCAAGCATCACTCTTATTCAGGGTGGAAAGATATTTCAGGGTGGAAAATATTTTTCTTCCACTCTGAATTTCCCTTTAGTTACTATACTTGTTCTTAACATTACTTAAAAATGTACTTTTTGCTTACTGTCTCCTCTTTGCCAATGCATATACTAACTTAACCTAATAATCTTGTCTCTCCAAACCTGCTTTCTCAAAGGTCATTAACCTCTCAAATATCAAACCCTGCGGTTTTGTGATAGTGATCATCACAGTTAACCTCTTTGAAAAAAATTTCACACACTTAAGTACATTTGCTTCCCCCAAATTATCATGCCCTCACTTTCTATGACAACTGCATTTTTGGTCTCCTTACATCTCTGATTACTTTTCTTAAAATTATCTTCCATAGGCTTTAGTCCACTATTCTTTTTATGTATATGTTTTACAATATGATTCAATGTACACATTTAAAAATATTCCTACCATGCCTATATACACAACTAGAGTATAGTTCTTGCCCAATAGTTTGATTATATCCTTGATAGTCCAAAGTATGACACTGCAGTTCTGAACTCATATGTGAATTCCAGGTCTGAATTTCTAAAATCCACTAGCTATTGTTGATACCTCAAACATAATATTTGAAAAATTTAGCTTGTTAAATCATACTACTCAATCAGTATGTCCTTTATGGTTTACAAACAATTTCCACTAAAATTAACTTGATTAAAGAGGAATTTATTGGACATATACTTGGGTGTGACTAGACTAACAATAGTTAAGTGTCTGTATCCTTGTTCTCCCACCTTCTTTATAAATGTCAGTTTTATGAAGTCCAATAAAACCCATTCACTTCATAGGGTAAGGAAGGTGATTGCCAGTAACTCCTGATTTTCATTGTCTTAGTCTGCTCAGGCTGTTGTAACAAAATATTATAGATTGGGTGGCTTAAACAGAAGAAATTTGTTCCTCACAGTTCTGGAGGCTGGGAATTTCAAGACTAGGGTGCCAACTGATTTGGTTCCCAGTGAGGATTTCCTACCTGGTTTGCAGACAGCCTGCATCTTGCTGTTATTCTCACATGATGGAGAGAGAAAAAGATCATCTCTCTTTTGTCTCTTCTTATCCAGGCGCTAATCCTATTCATGAAGTCTCTACCCTCATAACCTAGTAACCTATCAGAGGCCCCAGCTTCAAATAATATTACATAGGGGATTAGGGCTTCCACATATAAATTTGCAGGGCGGGGAGGAGGACAAATATTTAGTCCAAAGGATTCATATTTGAGCTTCAAATTTTGAAGTTTTGACTGATCTTTTTTCCTAGTTCCAGTTTGCAAAATCAGAGAAAATTCCTCTAATTAGCTAATTTTAGGCCATTTGAGAGACACCTGACCATTGTAAGCTCATCTAAGTGAAGTGAGGCTGATCTCAGAGGTTATGGCATTGTTCTAATCCAGGCATGCACTTCAACCGACACCCATTACTACCTACCTTTTGTTTCTGAACTATGGCATCAACCAAATCACAAAAGCTAAATATTGTAGCATTATTTTTACCACTTTTCTTTTCCTCTAAGGCCAATCACCAAACTTTAGTCATTCTATTTCTACATTGTCTTACTTGTATTTCCATTTTCCTCTTTTTCCGACGCCGATGCCGTAGTTCAAACCGGACATCATATCTCTCCTACACTATTGCTACATTGATTTCCAACTTGAATCTCAAATATTTTTAGAGCATTCTTTCTAGCCAAGTCAAAGATGATGATTACTCTCAGCATACATGCAGACTATAATTTCTCTTTTCCCTCCATTTACAGCCATTTTTAACTTTTTCTTTTAGTATAGAAGGTTGTAACACAACGTTATAATCAAATCTTATGGGAAAGTTGCCAGTTAATACTTTCTTTCTTGAATTTCTCCACTTTCTTCTCTCTAGAAACTGGCAGAGGTTTTCACCTACACCAACAAATTAAACCAACCCTTTTAAATCACTAAAGACATCCATCTTGCTAAATTGGCTGTCAGTTATCTGTTTCCTTTTTACTCAAACCTTAGCAGCATTTGATACAGATACTCACTTTTCATTCTTTACTTTCTTCTTGTTTTTTACTTTCTACTCCCAATTTATTTCTTATTTTATAGATGTTTTATTTTCATTGTTCATTGCCAAATCTATATCTTTTCTCAAACTCCAAATGTTGATATTCCCCAGGGTTCAGTCCTTAGGCTTCATTTTTTTTCCTTATATTGGTTTTCTCCATAGGTTACCTGTGCAACATTCTCTGCCCTCTGTACATATAGACTTATTCTTGATCACATTAACATACTGTGACCCTCTGGCATATCTATCATTTCTTTAATACTTCCATATTTCTTCAATACATCCTGTGCTCACAGAATTGACATTGATCAAGTCCTTACCCCTTCTCTGCCTCAGATATCAACACTGTCATCTCTAAGACTCAACTCAGTGCTACCTATCCCATAAAACCTTTCCTGAGAATCCCTCCCATATCAACTGGAATAAATTATTCTGGGTTTTTCCTCTGTGTGTAATTTGTGCTTCTTTTAACCACTTATTTCTTATTCTCTTATATTTTGCTATCAAATATTTGACAGGCCCCCCCAGACTGTCGTTCAATAAAATAATGCTATGATCAGTCTTTGGCACACAATTCAGGCACTCTTATAGCTAACCTGTCTATAAATGTATAAATTCAATTTCACCAGAAAGCCTAGAATTTTGATCCCTATCTAATTCAGTCTATAAGACTTGTCTCCTCTCAGGAAATTTTATCCATCTTTCCAAAGTCTGATTTGCTTCCCAGAACTAGTTCGATTAAATTCTTATTCTCAGTCACAAGTTAGTAGGCAATAAATTTGTAATATTTAAATATTACACTTATTAATTCTATTAAATTTATTTAACTTGAATTGTTATTGATTTATTTGAAACTAAAAAGGTATTCATTTGATTTTACATAAATCCCTCTAGTCTTATTCAAATGAGAAAACATAATTACAGGTATTATCTTACTGAAGTTCACAGATCAATACAGGAAAGAGTTAAAAGTCTTTAACCCATTTTATTTAACTCCCAAACTCAGAGTTTTAGACTCTTTCCCCTCTGTTAATCAATTTCCTCCTCCCCTTTACTCCTCCCTTTCTGGCCCTGGCAGAATATCTCCCACCCCACTAGGAGTCCTGTAAATATTTGTTGAATTGCTTATAACTTTTGTGGAAGTTAGTAGTTTTGCCATGGAAATGCTGGGAGGCAGGGAAGGTTAATTGAACACAAGTCTCAAGGTGTCTGTGTTATTTCTCTCTTCAGTACTAGCTGGCAAAAGGCATTTTTCTTTTTTTCCCAATGCCTCTTACAACCAGCCACAGGGGGCCTTGCAAAGCTTAGGGCAAAGTCAAATAACCCAGTCAACCCATTCTAGGGAGGCTCTGCTATGTGCTTCGAAAGAGATCGCAAAGTTGGAAGAAAGAAGAAAGCTCACTTCAAACAAAGCGATATAATTGTAGTACTTGATAGTAAGAACACACATCTGTTACTTTACAGGATCAGATTATTTACAGCATGTGTAAAATATTTAGGTTTTCTAACAGATTTACTGAAATTTGACAATACTGAAAACAAAATAAGACAAAAACATGGTAGTGGGAAGGGGTCTTTACATTTTTCTCTGTGTAGAACATTTTAAAAATATAACCAATAGCTGATATTAATGATCCAATTAAGAAAATGGTTCAGAGTAAAAAACTAGAAACTCTGCTGCCTAGCCAGATAAAATGATGTTACAAAATAGTGCCTTACCTTTCTAGTCAGACATAATATTCATGGCTGGTCATTCTGTTATGTTAATTCAAAAATAATTTTTATATTTAAAAAGTTATGTCAGGTTTATATTTTTAAAAGATGAATAATCACTTCCATTTTACAAAAACTATTATGCTCCATAATTGTTCACATGTTCAGTTCCCATGTGGTTACACTGACTATGGTAGGAGCAGAGAAAAAATCATTGAAAGACTTCTTATATCTAGATCATGAAGTGGAACAAAGCTTCTGGTTATAGTCATATTTAGAGTTAATGCAATGCTTTAGGATTAGGTAAACTTTAAATTCTAAATGTTCACATCACTGACACTATGCCTGATCATCTCTGATTTACCCAATCCAAATTCCTAGAAAGAGTTGGGTTGTTTTTTTTTTCATTCTACTTATGCAGGAAAACATTAACTCCCCAAAACATGTATTCTGTTCTCGCACTCAATCACAGAGATCCTGATCAAGAGATCCTTAGATTTATATAACTAAGGCCACTTAGTCTAAGAAGCCCTTTTCAAAAACTCTGGTAAAATATTACCAATAAGTAAAAAAGTTAATACTTTAACTTGCATTCCTCCAGCTAATAAAGCTTCTACATATTTAAGAAATTTTACAGTTATTTTTGTGAAATATCACTTTGTTGGACTTTGTCTAATACTTTCTTCATAATTAAATTCATAGTAGATATTTTTGTCAAAATCACAGCATAAATGATGTTGTATCCTTCTCTGTATAGCACATCAAATAGCATATGGCATGTAATTTTTCAATATCTGGCAATGAAAAAATTCATCACTTGCTTAAGTTGGCACGTTCTAGATTTCTCCATCAAAAAGATACCTTTACTACTTTGTAATGAAAAACAATTAGTGGGGCAGTCCTTTGAACTACGTGAACATACTTTTTCCTACTAAAGTTTACCCCATGTTTTCTTTTCTAAAAAAAAATTGTAGAATAGTTCTATATTTACAGGAAACCTTCCAAGATAGTACAGAGTTCTTTCACTTATCACAATCAGTTTGCTTTGATATTAATATCTTGCATTAGAAGATACATTTTTGATCATTAATAATTGACTATTGACACAAAATATAGTCCATTCATTAGCTGGTTTATTTAGTTTTTATGTAATGTTGTTTTTCTGGGTTCTTTTTTTTTTTTTTTTTGAGACAGAGTTCCACTCTGTTGCCCAGCCTGGAGTGCAGTGGCATGACCCCAGCTCACCGCAATCTCCGTCTCTCAGGTTCAAGCAATTCTCCTGCCTCAGTCGCTCGAGCAGCTGGGATTACAGGCATGCACCACCACACCCGGCTAATTTTTGTATTTTTAGTAGAGATGGGGTTTCACCATGTTGGCCAGGCTGGTCTCAAACTCCTGACCTCAGGTGATCTGCCTGCCTTGGCCTCCCAAAGTGCTCGGATTACAGGCATGAGCAACCACGCCCAGCCCCTAACATTCTTTTTCCGATGCAGGATCTCATCCAGTATACCATGTTATATTTACTCATCATGTCTCCTTAGATGTCCCTATATGGTGGCAGTTTCTCAGATTGTCCTTGTGTTTAACTACCTTGATAGTTTTAAGGGGTACTAATCAGGTATTTTGTAGAATGTTCATCAATTTTCTTTTGGCTGATGTTTTGTCATGACTAGATCTGGTTTTAGCTTTTAGGAAAGTAGACCACACAGATAAAGTACCACTTACATTTTATTATGCCAAGAATCAATGTTATTAACATGACTTTTCACCATGGATGTTAACCTTGATCACATGGCTAGGACAGGGTTTGTCAGGTTTCTCAACTGCAAAATTACTCCTTTCCCCTCTTTCTATATGCTAGTCTTTGGAACAAAGTCACTACACAAAACCCACTTCCTGAAGGAAGGTGTATCTATATAAATTATCTTTATTTCTTCTAGACAGGGATTTGTCTATTCTTCCCGTTACATGTATTTATTCTGTCATTTATTTATTATCAGTATGAACTCATAGATACTTATTTTTACTTTAGGTAAGAGCCCAGTTCTATGTTATTTATTTTTTCACTCAATTTGTTCCAGCTTTGTCATTAAGAGCTATTTCAGTTGGCTCCTGTACTTCTTTGACATATTTCATTCTTTTCTATAATTTCAACTTTTATTTTAGATTCTGGGAGAACTGTGAATGTTTATTACATAGGCATATTGAATGGTGCTGAGTTTGGGTTATGATTGATCCTATCACGCAAGTAGTGAGCATAGTACCTGATAGGTAGTTTTTCAACCCTTGCCCTCCTCTCTCCCTCCCTCTTCTAGTAGTCCTTAGTGTCAATTGTTGCCATCTTTATAGACATGAGTACCCAATATTTAGCTCCCACATATAAGTGAGAACATGAGGCATTTGATTTCCATTCTTGTGTTAATTTGCTTAGGACAATAGCCTCTAGCTGCATCCATGTTGCTGCAAAAGTCATGATTTTATTCTTTTTTATGGCTGCATAGTATTCCATAATGTATATGTACCACATTTTCTTTATACAATCCAACATTGATAGGTACCTAGGTTGATTCCATGTCTTTGCTATTGTGAATAGTACTGCAATGAATATACTAGGGCATGTGTCTTTTTGGTGGAGTAATTTATTTTATTTTTTATTATATACCTAGTAGTGAGATTGCTGAGTCAAATGGTAGTACTGTCTTAAGTTATCTGAGAAATTGCCAAACTGCTTTCCATAGTGGCTGAACTAATTTACATTCCCACTAACAGCATATAAGCATTCCTTTTTTTCCACAGCCTCTCCAGCATCTGTTTTGTTTTGTTTTTTTTTTTTTGACTTTTTAATAATAGCCATTCTGTCAAGGAGATGGTATCTCCTTGCTGTTTTTATTTGCATCCCTCTGATGATGAGTGATGTTGAACATTTTGTCACATGTTTATTGACCACTTGTTTGTCTTATTTTGAGAAGTGTCTGTTCATGTCTTTTGCCCACTTTTTAATGAGGTTATTTGATATTTGTTTGTTTAATTATTTAGATTCCTTGTAGTTTCCGGATATTAGACCTTTGTCAGAGGTATAGTTTGAGAATATTTTCTCCCATTCTGTAGGTTTTCTGTTTACTCCCATGATAGTCTCTTTTGATGTGCTGAAGCTTTTTAATTTAATTAGGTCCCACTTGTCAATTTTTGTTTTTGTTGCAATTGCTTTGGAGAACTTTGTCATAAATTCTTTCCTAAGGCTGATGTCATTGGTTTGTTTTTAAGCACTTCCTTACAATCTGGTATTACTAGATGCTTTAGGCTCATCTTACATATTTGCTACCCTAGACTTTTTCCAAGGAGCTCTATTGTTTTCTGTTAGAAACTAAGATCATACTAGGTTCTCAGTATGCTCATTGCTACTGGGGTATTATTACTTCTAAGCTTTTTTAGAGGACACAACTTGGAAATTTGTTTCTATTATACCCTGTGTATACATACATATTTATAAGTATTTCTATATCTATCAGTTTTTAATCATTATTAAATTAAACATGAATTTATACTGATGTCTCCAACTTAATTTGGTATTAAAAGGTTCATTCTACTCCTGCTCCTTTGATTGTAAGGGGAAAAAAGGCTTCCAGTATCTACCATTTGTTAATGCGTTTGTTCAGTCCAAGTATGTATACGTAGTGGTTTCAGAATTACTAACTCATAGACATATGAGAAACAACTTCACCAACTAGAGTACAGTACTTATGCACAATTCATATTTTCTTCAGTCTTACTGTCTCCACTTGTCTCCAAAGTCACTTGGGTGAGCAATTTTTCACCGTAATTCCTTCAGTGATGTCACACATTTGTAATACAATTAAATTATTTTACCACAATTTGCATTCCATCCTGGGATCCCTTGACCTCCCAAGTTACATTTGCATATATTAAATGTTACTTTTTGGATTTAAAGTTCTACATGTTTAACAAATTCAGCATCACACAACAGTTTTACACTCCTAAAATACAATCTCCTGTGCTTCACTTATACAATGCTCCCTAAAATCCTGGAAACCACTGATAGGTGTTTTGCCTCTTCCAAAATGTGACATAATGGAATAATATGATATGTAACCTTTTCACACAAGCTTCTTTCACTTAGCAATATAAGTGAAAAATTTATTTATGTCATTGTGTTCATTTCTTTTTATTACTGAATTTAATTCCATTGTATTGATGTATAATGGGGCGTTTTATCCATTCGTCTTCTGAAACACATCTTAGCCACTTTCATGCTTTGGAGATAACTGCTGTAAATATTCAAAGGCAAAATTTTGGTTGACATAAGTTTTCAAACCAGATAGATAAATACCTAAAGGTGCCCTTGCTAGGTTCTATCAGTCGTCTATGTTTAATTGTATATGAAACTGCCAAATTGTCTCCCAAAGTGACTATACCAGTTTGCATTCCCACCAGCAAAAGACAAAATTTCTTGTTGCTCCACATCCTTCTCAGAAATCAGGACTTTCTTAAGAACTCTTCCCTCTTTTTCCATGAACATATCAATTTTAATGTATTATGATATTGCCATTACATCAATTTTGATGCTCACATTTCTCAAATTCGTCTAGTCAGAGCCCATTTAAGTTCATCCTCTTGCTTTTGACACATATTTAGTATTGACAAGTTTCTAAACAGACAACCAAATGAACTAAACAGCAGCAATAAAAACACAGAGGAAGAAGGTCAGAATCCAGAGTTGCTATGTTGTCTAAAATGTCTAGTTTTCAACAAAAATTCTTAAGACATGAAAAGAAGCCTAAAAGTGTGACTAGTACACGGGATTAAAAAAAGACACTATCTATAAGGAAACCTAGATATTGGATTTAAGGAAAAAGACTTCAAAGTAGCTGTTATAACTATATTCAAAGAAGTAAAGAAAACAATGCTTAAATAATTTAATTGTGATGACAATAACTCAGAAAATAGAAAATCTCAGTAAATATATAGGAATGTTTGAATAAAGAACCAAATAGAAATTTTGGAGTTGAGAAGTACAATAAATGAAAAGAAAATTTACCAGACAGGCTTGAGCCTGACAGAAAAAAAAATGAATCAATAAGCTTGAAATTGCTCAATTAAAATTATTCGATCTTAAAACTAGGGAGAGGCCAGGCATGGTGGCTCACGCTTGTAATCACAGCAGTAAGGGACACCAAGGTGGGTGAATCGCTTGAACCCAGGAGTTCAAGAGCAGCCTGGGCACCATAGCGAGACTGATAAGAAAGAAAAGAAAGAAAAGAAAGAAGGAAAGAAGGAAAGAAAGAAAGAAAGAAAGAAGGAAAGAAAGAAAGAAAGAAAGAAAGAGAAAGAGAAGGAAGGAAGGAAAGAAGGAAGGAAGGAAAGAAAGAAAGAAAAAAGAAAGAGAAAGAAAGAAAGAAAGAAAAGAATTGGGAGAAAAAATTATGAAAAATAAAAATTCAGAGATTTGTGAGAAAATATCAAGCATATCAACATGGATGTAATGTGACTGCCAGATAGAAAAAAGGAGGGGCAGAAAAATATTGGAAGAAATGAGGCTTAAAAATGTCCCGCATTTGATGTAAATATTAATTTACGGATCCAAAAAGCTCAACAATTCCTACATAGGATAAATACAAAGATATCTAAACCTAGATATACCAAAGTCAAATTGCTGAAAAGCAAAGAGAAATTCTTCAAAACAGTAGGAGAGAAACAACTCAACATGCTAAGTAATAGCCATGCAATTGATAAATTACTTATAGTTTGAAATAATGAAGGCCGGAGGGCAGTGGGATTTACACATTTTCTGCAGTCTATTTTATAGATTCCTAAGCCAGAAGTTTCATTGCTTCTACAAAAGTATGTTACACTTCCTAATGCCTTTCCTTATATCTTTGGTAATCAGTTAAGGATCTCTTTTTCTCTCTTTCTTTCTACCTATCTCTCTGTATCAGAAAAAAATACATTATTCAACATGCTAATATACTTTTTATCTTCAAGTGTTTAACTTTGTGTTTTTTAATAATTTTTATTCACTTCAATCAATTATAGCATTTTTTATTGTTAGAGGAGACCTGGATATAGTTAAATATTAGTGTATTCTCTTGAGACCAAATAATGATTGTTGCGTTTGCCAATAAATTCAGAGGGAAAGTGCATTTTTTAAAAAATGTTGAGTTCTAAAGCATAGAGCACATATAAATTGATTTTGGGTGACCAATATGTGAAGTTTTGTGATTTTGAGGTTATCTTGTTCTATGTGGAAGAAATTTTATGAGACAGAGTCCATCCTACCAAAACAGCACAGCAAAAAAATCCTTCACACTGTCTCAAATACCAAAGTATCCCTTTGAGCTATTTTACCTCTTGAACACTAGCCTTAATATTATTTTTAGTCTAATTAACATATAAACAATATTTGGGGCTGCAATTTTTTTGTAATTAAATGTAATTTTTTGGCAACTCAATCCTTTGAGAAGGCCTGGAAAAATGTTAACTTGTGTAACTAATGTAAAACTAGGGACTAATTTTCCTATTAGTCCCTAGTTTTTAGTGACTGGGTGTCATGAGTCAAGGTTTCAGCATTCAGCAGGACTACTAGCTGGCTGCTATTTCTATGATCCTCTGATACCCTTTGACCCATCCCAGCCTACAGCTTTCAGGCACTTCCTCTTGTACTCTTCTACCCACATCTCAAACCACAAAACTACTGTTTAAGGCAGACTAAGGTATGAATCAGAGCACTGAGTAGAGTCAATACACCTCTATTTTATTTGGTACCCATAACTCACCTCTGCTCTCTCAAAGCAATAAGAAAATCTTTTCAGGCTACCATGACTTCACAAGTAGAAGCTAGAGATGAGGAAGCCTGGATTTAGTTTTGTGATTTTTATCTTTTAATAACAGTACATTTGAACAATAAGTACATTTTGAAAGCCTAGGAATCAAACAAGCTAACATTATGGTGATGACTTTTGAAATATGGATTTTAGCCTACATGGCAATTTAATGGCTAGTTAGAAGCAAATCCTGTCCTGTAGCAATAGGGTTAGTCAGTATTTCTCAAAATTCAATACTGAGCTATTGATTCATGGCTGCTATGATATGAGGGCTTGCTGAAATAGCAAGGGTTTCCAGTTAAGGTAATTCTGAGCAATAAAATTGTTTAAAGGAAAAAGCTGTTAAGATAACAAATACATTCAAGTCAAACCAAACCAGACTATTAGGAACTTGGAAATCTGTAAACTTGATTAATAGTGGCTGTGTTGTTTAGATTTGAAAAGTAGGAAAGCCATGCTTTTAAAATGATTTCTTTACTACTGTTTCCAAAAGCAGTTCAGCTACTTGTTGCAATAAATCTGCTGGAAATATTTTTCTGAACAAGAAAATATAATCTCACACATAATAAGACCTAGAGTCTTGACAATAATAAAGGATATATGAAATTAGTATGGACTACATTTATTCAGGCCCAAAATCTTTTGTGTGCCTTTTCCTCTCCCTATGGCTTTGTGAACACGTCTGTCCAACACTGATATTTCTTACAAGTGTCAGGAAGAGAGTAAGTTATTAAATAGGTAAAAATCGCCCTAAATGCCTCAAACTCCTTAAATATATGCCAGTTTTCCTCCATACCTCATACCTACTCAGTATTTATTGCTTTCTTTTCTGATGTTCAAAATCTTTCAAATCTTTATTTTCCTAATTTTTTGTATCAAGTTAATAAAGAAGATATACTACAGTGTTTTTCTTCTCATAGTACTTGCATTTTCACCATTAAATACATTTTAAGTGATAAGTGTGATGCTCACCAGAGGTCCTGAATTTGAAAGAAATTTTCCACGTTAATGTTTTTCAATTCAGTGATGTGAGAAAAACAAAATTTCTAGGACACTTGTATGAAAATGCATGTGGGTGAGGAGGAGAAGGGATTGTCCAGATGTAAATATGACTCCTTGGACAATTATGACACATTTGTTCCACTCCCCACTTTATGACTGAAAAACAGTCACCTGTCTATCAAGTCAACTTAAATCCCTACCATCACCCTTCATTCTGTGGCCAGCCACTTCTGCTTTCACCTACTTTCAGATTCTGTCTCATATCATGAGGAACCTTTGTCAGATAAAGCCCAATAACTAGCATAGGATATGAAGTTGTGTCAAATAACAGGTATTGGAAAATAAGGAACATGCTTCCGTATCTGATAAAATTTATTCCTTTAGGACAATTCTGGTTGGTCTGAGAGTTGATTTCTTCCCTTTGAGAGATAGTCTATAGCAGTGCTTCTCAACCTTCAGTGTACATTAGGATCATCTTGAGAACTTTTAAAAACATCAATGTCTGGCCTCAACCCAAGGATCTTCATTTAATTGATTTAGGAAGAAGCCTGGACATTGATTGTTTTTAAAGTTTCCAGAGTTATTCTAATATGCAGCTGAAGTCTCGAATGTTGAGGCCCCCTCAAAAGCCATAGTGCAAACAATATGTTATTTTATTATAGTTTAAAAAGTAATGTATATTTATTTTGGTGTATTCTTAGGGTTTATTCACATTTAATCTTCTTTCATTTTCAAAATGTGATATATGAAGGTAGTCTGACATATTACAAAAGTGTAAAGGGTTAATTGACTAAATGAGGTCCTCGTATAGGTAGTTCATGCCAGATAGTGAAATCCAACTATGCTATGCTATGCTGTGCTATAAATGGCTAGCCGAGGATTCTTTCTAAAAGAATGTATTTTCCTAAAGAGACTTCTCTTGAATTCTGATCCTATAAGAAGTCATCTGAAAGGGTATGTTGATCAAATAATCTGGGAAAATTCTTTAGAACATATGTTAGTTTTGAATATTTTTAATAAGGTTGATTTTTTTCAAAGACAGGGTTCTGCTTTGTCACCCAGGCTGGAATGCAGTGGTGGAATCATAGCTCACTATAACCTCAAACTCTTGCCCTCAAGCAATCCTCCACCTCAGCCTTCCAAAGTATTGAATTATAGGTGCAAGTCACTGCACCAGGTCTGAATTGATTATTTAAAACTGCTCTTTGAAGTCCTCTAGTGAAATAAATCATTTGGGGTGATTAAGCCTGCATTTTCCTAACTCATTTGACTATAAAATATGTTTTGTAATAACACATAGTAATATTTAGCAAATCTTAATCTAAACACATGTTGAAAATCACTGTCCTATATCACACTGTTCTACTTCACATATACAATAAACCGCATTAAAGAATCTTTATAAAATGTTATGAATTAATGATATTTCCTAAAATTCAGAATGCTAGAGAGTGTCTTACTCGCCTACCATCTATAATAAGATAGTGTAAGTTCCAAAAAAATACTCTAACAGTGTTTTTTAACTTATGGAAATGGCTGCAAATCTATTGAATATTTTGTGTTTAAAAATTCACTTAAAGTGTGATCATAATAGAAAAAATAAAAAATTGGACTTTTTATATTAGATGAAATCACAAACATTTATGTTCCCATCTATATATTACTGATGGCAGTGGCGGCCTATCAGGAGCGGCCGCTGTGTAGTCGCCAGCTGCCACAGGTGAGGCACCTCCAGGGCTGTGAGCTCCATGTGCGCTCCACTGAGTCTGCAGGAGCTGGGAACAGATAGGAGACCCGCTTTCTTCTGAGTTGGCGGAGAGGAAGCCCTGCCTCCTGGGAGCAGCTGCAGCTGCCCAACCATACATCGCTGCATTCCCACGGGGCCTCGGAATCCCTCCCTACCCCTGGGGGCTAGGAAGTGCTGTTCTGGCTACCTGGCCTCTTCCTGCTCCCTGTGCCTGCTTTGATTTTGCAAAGTTGAGGCTGAGCCTGGGCACTGTCATGATCTGGCTGGATGTGCACTCACTCAGGGCAGCACTGACATGCCAGCCCCCTGCCGCTTAGGCCCCCTCCAGGCTTTGGGTGCTGACGAGCACAGGAGGGAGGTAAAGAGGGTGCTGAGGGCATCTTGGCAGGGACCTAAAGGCACCTCTCTCCATGAACAACATGACTGATGGCAGCAGGAGGCAGACAGGCTCCTGGATGGAAAGCAGTAGGTCCCCGGTGAAGCCCCACCTTCAAACCAGGGACAGCCTGAAGCATGGGAGCTTGGCTGTCAGTTCTGGGTGGAGTCCACAGCCTAAAGTGAGAACTTATGGAGATTTTTACAGGCCCACCCGTGGCCACCAATGGACCAATAAGGACTCACTTCCTCTCTTCTGAAGCACGTAAAACTCCCTGGAATCAGCCATGCTCGCAGAGACATCAGGACTACCAGTTATGGGAAGGAGCTACCCAGTTTGGATCTCTTCCACTCATAGTGATGACCTGCCTGCAGAAAAGACCTCCCCACTCTGGATCTCCTCTCCACTGAGACCTGGACGTTCATTGGGATGACCTGCCTGTGTAAAGGAGCTACCCACTCTGGGTCTCCTGAGAGCTGGTCTGTCACTCAGTGAAGCTCCTTTCTGCCTTGCTCACCTTCCAGATGTCTGTGTACTTCATTCTTCCTGGATGTGGGACAAGAATTTGGGACCTGCCGAATGGTGAGACTGAAAGAGCTATAACACACACAGGGCTGAAATGCCCCCACTCACCCCCATGTATCGTGATATGGGTGGCATGAAGGAGAGAACAGGTGCAGCCCTTTGAGGAACCCAGACCTGGGGGCTCCCTGAGCCCTGCCTGTGACAACCTCTTTGGGGATCTGCCGTTCCTGGTGTCTCTAAGCTTCCAGGCTCCACCGTGTTCCCCTCGTTCAGACACAGGTGCCCACAGTGGAAGCCATGTGCAGTACATATGGTTCAGCACAGCCTCACACAGAGCTGGAACCTGTGTGAGCACCTGGAGCTGCCCTCCCTGCCACAGCAGCCAGCATGCCTGACTGTGCGCAGTAGCCAGACCCTGTGGTTGCTCACCCACACATCCCTTATTGCTTTGCACTTGGCCTGCCCTTGGCAGGTGCAGGATCTGGGCTGGTAGTGCAAGCCAAGTGCAGCCTGCCAGGCTGAGTGGGTTGAACGAGCCCAGTGGGCACGAGAAATATTCAGGCAGAAGGTGCCACAGCCACAGAGGTTTCTGGCTGGTGAAGTGATACCCCAAGGGTCCCGTGACATTGCTATATAAACACTAATTTATTTTACCAATTTCTGTTAAGTACTGTTAAAGTGTAAGTACATTTTTGGCATTTCAGTGTTTTCTACTACACTCAACTTTAAAATATTTCTATGTATCTTCAGTTGAGCATTCAGTTCAAAAGAATCATACAACTAGAAAGATAGATGTAGTGCCTTTTCTTTTTGTAATGAAAGCATGCTGAATAGTGATGCACATGTTGCCCTTTGCCTAATAGAAGACCCTATTGATTCGTATTTGCTAAATCATACATTTACGTGGAGACTGTTATCATAGTGTGTGTTCTAGAGATGGTAACTTAAAAGCGCACACGTGCACACACATACACACTCACACACACGATGTTTACCTTTCATTAACCACTTATGTTTATTGGATATATAATGAATTTAACTGCATATTCTGTAGCTTTAAAGTCTGTCTTTTAGATTTACATTTTTGGTTTTGTTCTCATTTGTTAAGATATTGGCCTATGTCATTAATCATGGCCAAATCTATGTATGTATCGATTTTCTATTTTAAGGGTAATTTCCATTTTAAAATCATCACCAAATAATTTTTCTTTATTATCCTATGTGCTTCTGGGTGTTTCTCTCTGACATTAATTTAATTCAATGATTATTTTTTCATGATAGGGTAATAATAATTGAGAAATCATGGTTAATCATAAGGGAATGCCTTCTGAAGGAACACTGAAATCCTCCTATGGGTTATCTAATATTGGCTATACATAATGTTCATAGATTCATTTTCAAAACACTTAGCAAAGTGTTCAAAACACTTAGTAATTGGCTGTTTTGCTTTATTCATACTATAATACCTGTTTATAATAGATGGGAAATCTCATGTTTTAAATATGAGTTTCTTTTAGCAGATTTGTATTCATATAAACAACCGACAATCATTAGAGAATGACAGAAATTTTGTGAAGAAATAATGCAGGAAGTAAATGCATAAATATTTCTAAGCTATTGGTAATTCTTGTCATGTTATCCCCTATTTTTAGGAACCTAAAGTAAACTCACTGAAATGAAACAATACGATACAATATCATGTTTCTTTCCCTTGGACATTTTCAACAGCAGGAAGTATCCAATGATTGTCAGGTGGCTTTTGTCACTGATGAATACCAAAGAAGTAAAGAATTGTAATTTAAGCTAAGTTTGGTTTCTAGAGACCTAGTTTAAAAATTCTGAAACCACTCATTTTATTTTGCTATACCCTAACTTCAGTACCTTCCTCAGTTGCCTCTACTTTTCTTTTCAGGACTTTTCTTTTCATTAGCAGGCTCAACTAAGTGTTTTTCATTGATTTTTTAAATTTGGTCCTACAGTTTGATATCTTTAAAAGTTACCCAAACTCTTCAAAGCATAAAACATCCCCATTAATGAGGCAAATTAACCACCTCTATAATGGTTTATTTTGCCTTTATTTGCTTCAACTTTTACCCTGAAAATATTAATTAGATATCTAATCAGTTAAACAAAGAAAAAAATTCTAGTGACAAAATGTGGTCTTCCATTCACTTAAGACTTCAGGATATAAACTTACATGGCAATAGAAACAAGAAGCCTTTTTGTTGAAAGGGAAGTTAGCCTAGTATTCTAAAATTGAATCTTCCAATATCTATGTGCCACTGAAAATGGTGATTTTAATTTTCTAAGAGGCAGTTCCTTCCTTTGTAAAATGATGTAGTTGAATTTGATAATTACTGAGGATTTATTTCTAAAAGGCATATAAACTCAGCATTCAATATAAAATATGCATTTAAAATACATTACAAAATTAATTTCTACTTAGAATTTAGTACTAAAGAATTCAAGTAAGAAGCTACTTATCAGAAAGCTACAAATAATGTAGAACTGCATTTCTAAAATATCTTAAGCCAGACATAAAGCAGTTTTGTCCTAGAATAATTATGTTTACTTGATGCTCATGTGTTTGAAGAGTAAAGCTAATGTACAGCAATACTTCCTGGACACATACAGCATACCATGATTGAACCAAGAAGAAATAAAAATCTAATAGACCAAAACAAGTAATGAGATTGAATTAGTAATTAAAAGTCTTCCAACTTAAAGTCAGAGACTGGATGACTTCATTGCTAAATGCTACCAAATCTCTAAAGCAGAATTAATACTAATTCTTCTCAAACTATTCCAAAAAATTGAAGAGGGGAAAATTCTTTCTAACATCCTATGGGGCCAGTATAACCCTGGTACCTAGCTCAGATACAGACACAACAGGAAAAGAAAACTACAGGTCAATGTCTCTGATGAACCTGGAAACAAACATTTTCAACAAAATGCTAGCAAACAGAATCCAACAATACATCTAAAAGGTAATACACTAAGATCAAATGGGATTGTCCTAGTAACGCGAGGATGGTTTAACATATGCAAATAAATAAACGTCATACATCACATCAATAGGATGAAGGACCAAAACCATATGATCATCTCAATAGATGCAGAAAAAGCTTTTGCTAAAATTTAATATCCTGTCATGATGAAAACTCATAATAATATAGAATAATAATATAGTCCTCAATAATAAAGGCCATATATGACAAACCCACAGCTAACATCTTCCTCAATGGGACGAACCTAAAAACGTTTCTTCTAAGAACTGGAGCAAGACAAACATGTCCACTCTCACCACTCTTATTCAACATAGTACTAGAAGTAGTAGCCAGATAGTCAATGAGGCAAGAAAAAGAAACGAAGGGCATACAAATAGAAAAGGGGGAAGTCAAATCATCCCTGTTTGCAGATTACAGGATCTCATATAAAGAAAAACCTGAAGTCTCAGCCAACAAACTCTTAGAACTGATACACAAATTCAGTAAAGTTGTAGTATACAAAGTTAATATGTAAACATTAGTAGTGCTTCTACACAAGAACAATGAACTAGCTGAAAAAGAAATCAAGATGATAATCCCATTTATAATAGCTAAAACCAAAAAATAAAATACTTAGAAATGAATTTAACCAAAGGGTGAAAAATACCTCTACAAGGAAAACTACAAAATCCAGATGAAAGAAACTGAGGAAAATACAACCAAATGAAGACATCCTATGCTCATCAATCATAATAATTAATATTGTTAAAATAACAATACTACTCAAAGCAATCTGCCGATTCCAGGCAATTTGTATCAAAATACCAATGACATTCTTCACAGAAATAAAAAAAAATCCTAAAATTAGTAAAAACCACAAAAGAACCTGAATATAGCAATCTTGAGAAAAAAAAAAATCTAGAGTTATCAAACTGCCAGGCCTCAAAATGTACTGCAAACTATTGTAACCACAACAGTATGTTACTGGCATAAAAACAGACACACAGACCAATGGAACAGAATAAATAACCTAGAAATTAATCCTCATATCTATAGACAACTGATTTTTGACAACAGTGCCAAGAACAATCTTTGAGGAAAGAGCAGTCTCATCAACAAATGATGCTGGAAAACTGGGTAGTAATATGCAGAAGAATGAAACTAGACACCCACCTCTCACCCTATACAAAAACCAACACAAAACTGTTCAAATACCTAAATGTAACACCCCCAAAAATAAAACTACTGAAAGAAAACATAGAGGAAATGTTTCAGTACATTGGTCTGGGGATAGATTTTATGAATAAGACCTCAAAAGGACAAGCAACAAAAGCAAAGATAATGAAATGGGATTATATTTAACTAGAAATCTCTGCACAGCAAAGGAAACAAGCAACAGATTGATAATAAATCCTATAGAATGGGAGAGAATATTTGCAAACTACTCACCCCAAAGAAGATCCATATCCAGAATATACAAGGAATACAAACATCTGGACAGCAAAAAAACCAAATAATCCAATTTTAAATTGGGCAAATTATCTGTCTGAACTGACATTTCTCAAATGAAGGCAAACAAATGGGCAACAAATAAATGAAAAAATACTCATCCTGCAACCAGTGGCTCATGCCTGTAATCCTAGAACGTTGGGAGTCTGAGGCAGATGGACTGCTTGAGCTCAATAGTTCAAGACCAGCCTGAGCAACATGGTGAAACCCCATCTCTACAAAAAATACAAAAATTAGCCTGGAGTGGTGGCATGCACCTGCAGTCCCAGCTACCTGGGGAGTTGAGGCAACAGGATCACTTGAGCTGGGGCGGTTGAGGCTGCAGTGAGCTGAGATTGTGCCACTGTACTCCAGCCTAGGTGACAGAGAAAGACCATCTTAGAAACAAAAAACCCTCAATATCGCTAATCGTCAGGAAAATCCAAACCACAGTGAAGTATCATCTCACTTTAGTTAAGATGGCTGTTATGAAAAAGACAAAAAGCAAATGCTGGCAATGATGCAGTGAAAAGGAAACACTTATACACAATTGGTGAGAATGGAAACTAGTACAGCTGCTATGGAATTTCCTCAAAAAACTACAAATAGAACAACCATATAATCCAGCAATGTTGCCACTGAGAATGTACCCAGAGGAAAAGAAATCATTCTATCAAAGAGAAATCTACACCGCCATGTTTATTGAAGCACTAGTCACAACAACCAAGAATTGGGATCAGGCAAGGTGTCCAACAACAGATGAAGGGATAAAGAAAATGTGGTATATATACGCAATTGAAAAAGAAAACAAATGACAACCTCTCATTCTGGGCAACAAGGATAGAACTGGAGGACATTATGTTAAGTGAAATAAGCCAGGAACAGAAAGTTAAACACCACATGGTTTCACTTATATGTGGAAACTAAGAAAAGTCGATCTCATAGAAGTAAAAAGTAGAACAAAGAACACTTACTAGAGGCTGGGAAAGCAAAAGGAAAGACAGATAGGGAGAGATTTGTTAATGGGTACAAAATTATAGCTAGATAGAACGCATAAGTTCTTGTGTTTTATACCACTACAGAATGACTATAGTTAACAATAATGTTTTAAATAGTTTCAAATAGCTAGAAGGAGGCTAGTGAACAATCCCAACATAAAGAAATGATAAATATTTGAGATGATGGAAATGCTAATTGCCCCATCCGATCACTATACATTTTATGCACTGAAACATCGCTATGTACCCCATGAATATTTATAGTTATTTGTCAATTAAGAAATAAAATACAAACAAATGTATTTGATTCAATATACCTTATTATCTTTCAGAATGCAGTTTACCCAACATTTTTCCTCCTTTTTTTCTTTGTTTCTGTTTTTTTTCTCCTCCACCTTTTCCATTTCTTCCCTCCATTCACTTCCTTTATGTTCACTTCAGAAATATTTTACCAACAAAATACCAAGTTAGAAGTCAAAAAGTAATCACTTATTATTTGCTTTCGTGGTTTTTTTTTTTTTTTTTTTTTTTTTTTTTTTTTTTTTTGGTGAGGCTTTGGACAAAATAAGAATTCCACAATGAAAGTAGAAAATAAGGTAATTCTATCTATTCTCACTTTTACATCCACTACTACAGTGTGAATACGAAATCTTATCTGTCTACCAGATTGTTAATTTTCACATTTAACCTTAGTGAATTTGAATGAACTTTTGAAACTAGAATGTATCAAATGAAATTAAGAAACAATTTTGAAATATAACAGAAGTCTTCCTCTTCCTGGCTCCCACATAAGGATGTTATTCCACTTAAAAATAACCAGTTAATCAATCATATTGATATTGGGAATGTTTGCATATCAGTGTGTAGGACATTAGCTAGTCTATGAGTAACTTAATCTAATAAATGTGCAGGCAAAGTGTGAAGAATAAAAAGTGACAAAAATTGGGTATTTATACAATTCTGCCATAATGTAGCTAAAGTCTCAGGAAAGCCATTTAATCTCTTTGGCCTAATTTTCTACTTTGTAAAGTGATTTTCTTCTACATTGTGCAGTAATGTGTAGTTATCATTAAGTAAATTAAAATATAAAATATCCCATTAGAAATCTTAATCTAGTATTTTACCTTTTTGACATTCCTTCTTATGCGAAGAAAAATAAAACCAGAGAAGATTAGGGGAAAAAAGACAAGAAAAAATTTATTGAATACTTTCCATGTGTCTAGGCATCTTTATTTATTGTTTCATTTAATTCTCATAACTACCTTATGTGGTAAATATTATAAGGTTGAGGATTTTGTGGCTTTACAAGGTAATTTGGCTAGTATAGAATTGATTGGTGCAGGTATATACATTGTGAGACTCTCATTCAAATTTTATTTGAGCAATGTGATATTAAATGTGAACACACTCTACCTTTCTATTTCCCAGCCAAACTTCTCTTCCCTTCCACTACAAGTAAGCAGAAATTCTCTGAAAATAACACACTATTACTGGCAGAAACTATGTGTTAAGTATATAGCAGCATCTTTTTATGTCCCCAAGGACTTCACACACTTGTGTCACCTTGTTCTTGTTCTTTGAGAAGTTTGTAGTTCTTTTCCTATATTTATACCTCTGACTTATACTTTCTAATTCTGCTACTTAAAAAAAATTCTCCTTAGTGTCACATATTGTTTTTTAGTTATTTTTTTAACTCACTGGAGAGAAGGGAACAATTATCCCAGTTCTTTGGTAAGGTAAAATAATACATCGAGATCTAAATATTTGTTTGCTTTCATTGGCAATGAGAATGTTCTTAATGGCATTTAACTGTGGTTTGATTGGCTCTCATTACCACTTATTTAATATTTTCTCCCAAATCCTAGGGTATTTTGTATCCTCTCCTTAAGGTACATGAAAGCAAACAGCATTCACCTTAATCTATTCAACTATATTTCACTGAACATAGATTTATTGTCTTGTACTGTACCTTAGGAGACTAATTTAGATTTTGAAACAATAAAATATATCCATATCTGTAGCATTTTAATTTGCTATTTGTTATTACATAAGCACAAGGCATATATTCTCAGGAAAGTAATAGACCAAAAAGGAAAACTAATCTAAACTAGCAATGAAGTAGTTAATTCTCTTCCTGAAGAGAGTATATACAAATGACCAAAATAACAAATCATTGACCAAATTTTATAGTGTGTTGTATATCTTATAGTCAATGGTGATTTGCAAATAAATGTTTTCAGAGCTAAATTTGTTTCTGTTTGTACTTGATATAATAGATTGTGATACACAATGAAAATGAAGTGTGATACACACTTTGAATTGTGTATGTGTGGTTGTGTACGCATTAGGGAAACACACACACACACACCTCCACAGGGACACAGACACACATATATTTCAAAGCAGTTGGCAGCTCTGTTCCAAAATACAGATTGCTATGTGTTAATTTTAAAAACGTTAGAACTTTCATAGAGAGTCAATGTAGTGTTATTGCAACATCTAAAAGACTTTAGGAAATATTGTACATCAGAGACCTTTATGTGCATTTATTCACTCTAATCTCCCACTGATCAAAACAAATAACCCCAAACTAATAAGGTAGCGTTAACTATGAGACAGAAAAATTCTAAAAATAATATAATTGTTCTGTAAAGATTTGAATTTTCATGGAAAATTTCATACTTTTTAAAATAAAATGTTTATTTGACATCTTTTTCATAAAATGCAGACAATTCTATGATAAACTCATTGTATTCATAATTCCTTATTGAGTAATGTCTATTAATTATTTCTCTCATCAGTGGATAGACCAAAATGTATACACTTGAGAAAAAAGAAATTTATAATTTAGACAATTGGTAAATATTTTTGCTCAGTTTTTGAGCATATTATAAAATATTAAAATGGTTCTTTATTATCTATGAAGTATATGTGTTAAAAAACACAATTTAATAAATCGGGGAAGAATCAATTTTAGATTTAAACAAAATTTAATGAAGTTTTAATAGCTATAATTAACAATTAAAACTTTAAGAATACAATGACACAGAATAATCAAATATTTTCTTGCAAAAAAGCATATGATCCAGAGCAACTGACTACTGTACAATCCTAGCATTGTAAACAAAAATAGTGACTGTAGCTTATAGGTATCAGAGAAACATCTTGTAATTTAGTTTAAAAGTTACAATGAGAAGATAGCATGAGAAAAATCTACCAAGAGAATTAAACTTACTTTTTAAACTTAAGCTAATTAACATATAAGGTATACATTGCCACAATGTCAATATATGAAGACACTAAAATAAAAATAAATAAAAGTATTTTAGTGAAAATACTAAAATAAAAATAAAATTCATTCTGAGCCCTTATTTAAATTACATAAAGTTGAACATAGCCTATGTACATGTATGATTGTGTGCCCCTCATTTTACAAACATTAAATTAAAAACTGGTAGTACCATCACATCTCAAGGTGAGCAGGCACTGGCAAAATTTACATTATATTTTAGTCATATATCACATTATAAATGCCCAGACAAAAGAAACAGAAGAGAAAACAGAGTATTGGGGTTGCAAATATCATCAGGAGATGCCCAGAAATAAATATAATGTTACTTAAGCATACCATTTAGCATCATATAGATAATTATTTTAATACTTTTCTCAAAAGTCACTAAAAATATAGAACTTAAGTCAAAGTACTGAATATACAGCACTCTTGCAAAGCAGTAGCTGCTTATGTTAACTTAATTCTTATATGTTGTTGCTAAATATGCTTAATAATATATTATTATTATTTAGATTTAATTGTGCAAGTTTTTATACCTTATTTTTTTCTGATTTATTGTTTTGCATGTTGTTTCTTTAAGGTATGATAAGAATGGAATATAATAGTGTATCATAGAGTGCAATGCTATTTCTATAATTGGGTTGGTATCTTTTGTATAGATATGTTACTTGAAAGTAGACCAGTAGAGTTCGACTCTACTTACCAGCCACATAGAGCAAGTCATTAATTGCTCTGAATATCAATTTTATCATATGTAAAATCGAGTTAATAATAAGATTAAAAACTACCACATAGGGTAAACATACAGATGGCAAGAAGATATGCAGTTGGCATATAAGAACATGAAACGATGTCCAACATCATTTGTCATTAGGAAATGCAAATTAAAACCCCAAAGAGACATAGATAAAAAACTGCTCATCTATCTGAATAGCTAATATGGAAAAAAACTGACAACAACAAATGCTGGTGAGGATGAGAAATAACAAGGACTGTCATTCACTGCTGATGGAATGATGAAGTGGTAGAGTGGTAGAGCCACTTGAGAAGAGAGTTTGGCAAATTTTTATAAAGTTAAACAAGCACTTACCATTCAACCAGCAATCACAATATTAGTTATTTATCCAAGGCATTTTAAAACTTATATTCTCAAAACATTCTGAATGGGAATGTCAATGGCAGCTTTATCTGTAATAGTCAAAAACTTGAACCAAGCGTTGGAACTCAGAACGCTTATGTGTGACACTTTGGCATGCTGAATATTTTGAACTGAACATGACTGGAAAGCCTCAGAAGCAAGAAGTTCTTTCTAAACTTTTCCCACTCTCCATTCTCCTTTCCTGTTTCTCCCCCTAAAAAGGGTAATAGAAAGTAGAATTTCTCTTCCCTAAGTCAAATTATAGAAACTAGAACTCCTCTCCCATAGTGCAAACCATAAAATGTAAACATGCCACTCTGACTTATTTCCTTTGAAAGTAGGCCACAGACCCCCATTCCAGAAGGGTTCTTCCCTATACCTGGGTGTGGGATTAGGGGAGGAATGCTACACAGAGAACCCAGTAATAATCTGAACAAACAGACTTTCCTATGGTCCCCCCAGTTTGTCACCATTAGATCATACCCTTTTTGCCCAATCACATTTCTACATGGATGTCCATTCTTCATTAAATCTAAATTTAAAAATAGAGTTTTCCCTGAGCCTTTGGGTCTTTATTTTCGAAGGCTCCATATTACATAAAGCTTTGTTAAATAAATTTGTTATGCTTTTATTTTGTTCATCTGTCTGTCTTAGGAGTGTTGGCCATGACTCTTGTGATGGGTGAAGAAAATGTATTATACATTTTGCACCTATACAAAGTATATGTCCTTCAATAAGTAAATTGATTAAAAAACCATGGTTGAGCCATATAATGGAATACAATTTAACGATAAAAGGAATGAGCTATTCACTCATGCAACAAAATGAATGAATGTTTAATACAGTTCACTAATTTAAATAGGATACACCCAAAAGCTGGCATATTTCCTGATTCCATTGCATGATATTTTGGGAAAAGCAAAAATAATAGAGACAGGTAGAAATTGTAGAAGACAAGGATTTCGGGAAGGAAAGAGCTGTTGAATATGAGAAAATGTATAAGATAAATTTTAGGGCAAAGAAACTATTTTTTATGGTACTGGAATAGTGGATACATGGTTTCAGGCATTTGTAAAAACCTATAGAATTGTACATCATAAAAAGTGAATTCTAATGTATGCTGGGGTTTAGTTAGCAGTAATGTACCCATGTCAGTTTCCTAATTTTGATAAATGTTGTATAGTAATGTAAAATGCTAAACTAGATGAGAGATGTTTGGAAACCTATGTTCTATCTTTGCAAATTTTTCTGTGAATGTAGAATATGTAAAATTGTGTAAATGTAAAAAGAGCATATTTCTCATAGAGTTGTTGAGGGGAGTAAATCCGTTATATATACAAATCATGTGGAACAATACTCAAGATAGAAACATTTAGTGTTGGCTAATAGAAACATTTAGTGTTGGCTAAAAGAAAAGTCTGGCCTTTTCTTTTCCACTTATTTTTCTACAAATGCAACCCCTTTCTTTGCTGTGGGTAATTATTCATGTATTTTGCACTGGACTGAGTACATATTTTCCCTTCCCTCCACCTCCAGTAAAAGTAGTGGCATAGCTGCCACATCTAGCTAATGAGATAACCCCACTCTCCAGTCTCAATGATTATTTCAAGCAAGGGCAATTACCCAACCCAGAACTTAAAGAACTTGGGACCTGTTGGGAAAGAAATGTTATTTTCTTTTAATGTAGTTCATTATGTAGGATGTGAGCATGTGACTCCTAGCAAGCCATTTGCAACTAAGTGAGTAGAGCTTTACTGAGAGTAGGTTCAAATGGAGGTAAGCAGAAATGGAGAAAAAATATAAACCATGATGCTATTTGACTGTATTCCTGCATCCACTCATAACTGGGGCTACAGCCTTCCTTTCACAGTTCTAATAATTTATGCCAATACATTAACTTTATTGCTGTGGCTGCTATGAGTTGAGATTCAGCTACTTGCAGTAGTAAAATGAGTAATACTTGTAGTTTTAATTGCTTGTGGTTGGACAATGTTAGCTTTATATGACCTTGAGAAGAGATTAATTAACTGGTACTAAGGGTAGGAAACAATGAAGTCAAAAGTGGCCACATTCATCAATCAATCAATGATTGAAATGTTTATTCAGGCAATCAGTGTATATTCAGTAACTTCATTTTAGAAATTAATAACAATTGCTGTGAACATATCGGAAGCAAGAAACAAATAATGTAACTACAAGGAGGCATAGCATATAGCTGAACAATGCACTTTTTGAAGAAAACAAAGAAAATTTATTGTTTTTTCCCTCCATTAGAAAATAATTAGCAAAAAACCTCAAAAACAGAAACTATGTAAAAAAGAATATTTTCAAAATGCAATGAGAAAAAAATTCTGATAATCAGCTCTTTAAGTAACTAGAACAACAACAACAACAACAACGAAACGGTGATAATATTTCCTTTCCATCTGTTATAGAAAAAGGAAAAGTCATGGCAATGAAGGAATTATTCTAGTAATGCAAGAATAATGCAGCATTAGAAAATCTGTCAGTAAAACTCATTACACAGGCAATGGAAAGGATGAAATCCATGATTATTTTAATTGGTGCCAAGAAGAACAAATTAAGAATAAAAGAAAGCTTTCTTAACTTAAAAAAGATATTAGTAAATATGGCACTTAAAGGTCAAGCCAAAAAGTGGTTCCATTGAAGTGTAAAATTTAGAAATGCCTCTTTTATATTTCAGTGAGAGTTTCAGCCAATTCAATAAAACAAGAAAAATAAATGAGATGAAAACATTTGCCAATATTATGTAAACTTTATTATTGCACAAAATCTGATCTTTTAACTATAAACCCTAGGATAATTTAAAAAACCGAGAACTAGAAAAAGTCTAGTATGTGTTGGATATATCACATATAAAAATCAATGTTTTTCTAAAATTGTAACTTAAAAACCCCCAGAAAATCTAATAGAAAAATGCCATTATTATAGTTAAAATAATTATTATACTTAAAATAAAACTAATAAGAAGTCTAAAAAACTTTTATGAATGTAAAATTTGAAAACCAGAAATCATTATTGAATTCCATAAAATATAACAAATAAATAGAAAGCTATACATGAGAAGTATCAATTTTAAAAGTCTGGGAACATACTGAAAACATCAATATAATATTTAGAGTAAGAAAGCTTTTCATAACAGAAAAATATAATATTGAAATATTAGATGATATAAAATTTATTGTCTATATGTTAAATTACACCAGGAAATCTTTAAATCACAAAAAAGCAGATATTTGTTTCAAGAACATATAAAGAATTAATACAATTCAATAGGTGAAAGATTAAAAAAAGCATTTAAGTAAAGGAGCAAAATTATGATATTTACAGAAAGTATTTATAAGTGGCTTATAAACCTATAAATATATTATAACATTATATATTTATGAAATACTAAGTAACAGTTTTTAAAAATGAGGGAGATCTCCATTTACTAACATGAAAAGATTGATAATATAAAGACTGCTGGCACATGTATACATATGTAACTAACCTGCACATTGTGCACATGTACCCTAAAACTTAAAGTATAATAATAATTAAAAAAAGAAAAAAAAAGAAAAAACAAACAAACAAAAAGACTGCACGTTTCAGAATTATGCAATGGAATATAATGTCTGTAAAAAAGTAAAAGTAAACATAGAACATGGCATTCTACATTGTCAATGTGTGTGTTATGTGTGTATGTGTGTGTGTGTAAACATATTGTCAATATGTGTGTGTTTTGTGTATATGTGTGTGTGTGTATACACATTATAAAATGTTTCAAACACTGCACACCAAACTAATGAAAGCAGGTGTCTCTGAGGAATAATACAGCATGGGGATGCGACAAAAATTCAAAAATAATTTTCAAGGCAACCTTAGCATTATTTGTTATTCAAAGACTTTAATTTTCTTCAGTAAAATGACATTTATAATTTAAAAAAATTAAAGAAATATATTGTTGTTTTTTAGAATATGAGTTCGTGCAATCAGATAATTTTTTTTCACTCCTTAATCCCTGGGCTAGAAGAGTGCTGAGCATAGGATGGGAGCTTAAGTATTTTCCACATGAACGAATAAATAAATAATGAGCATGGAAAAATAAAAGAAACAAAAAAATGCATAGAAGAACAGCTTGCTTGAATTTTCCTTAAAAAAGGTAGAAGAGCTTGTCCTCTTCATTTTTCCCTTTTGTCAGGGTTCAGGAAGAAACACAATTATGAAAGCAACAGTTGGGCTGGGATGAGCAGACAGTGGGTGTGTTGGGAAATGGGTTACATACAGAAGAGTAAACAACTAATAAACATTGTGTGGATAATGGGGCCAGGTTTTTCTTTGTTAGAAAAGGATTTACAAATATAGAAAGAAATGACAGAAAGAACCTATGGCATTAGACTGGAAATAGACATACAGTTGTGAACTTATGTTCTTGAAAAAAATAAATGGATATAAAGATGTAGAAATCAATACAAACATATATATATGCGTGTACGTGTGTGTGTGTGTCTGTATATGTGCCTCTGTATCTCACACACACAATTATATATGCATTCCATTTGTTGGTCAACTGAGAAGACACAAGGAGCAGTGATTCTTCAGGAGAATAAGCACACTAGGGACTCAGATCTTGGTTTCTCGGTACCATCCTTAACTGAAAAACTAGGGCTCCTTGGGAAAATGGTAAGTATTAAGACTGAGGCAGAACAAGAAGACAAACCTGGAAAATCTTATTGGGTGAGAAAGCAAAGAGTTACTCTAAGATTGATGAGGGGGTGACAATAGGACACAGGAGTCAGTCTTAAATGGCTCTCTCTGGCCAAAACTGAAGCAATTTTAGCTGTAAAATATCAAAAATAGTGAATTAGCGTTCAATGAATAAAATGTCAAGCTAGGAGTTCAGACAACTATAAATAACATATAAATAAATAGGGAGGAAGATAAAGCTCTTCCTTAGAGTAAAATACCAACTAAATAAATTTAAAAGGAATGATGGAAATAGAAAATCATACTTTGGCAACTCTCATTTTGGTGGTTAATTCAGAAAGAAGTCATTAATGAATGCTAGAGCTGGTGGGTACAGATTTGATGAAAAACAGGTATTGCATATGAAAAATAAATGATAGGACTTTCTTAGGAGTATCCCCCACGTAGAAGTTATCAAAAGGCAATGAAAAATAAAACACGAAAGACCTATATTCTCTGCAGCTGTCAAATTCACGATGGACAAAGAAAGATTGAGAAACTGTAGCAGGCTGAAGGGGACAAAAGAGACAGGAAGACTTATCCTATCCAGGTTCCTAGACTAGAAAGCAACAATACAGATTGTTGGGACAGTTAACAATATTTAATGGAGGTATATGAACTGGATGCTAGCATTGCAATAATTCTCATATTTGAATTGTTGCATTGCAGTTGTTTTGTGGTAATGTAGTAAAATGTCTTTTTTTCTAACATGCAAACAGGAGTATTTAGGAATAATGAGGGATTGTGTCTACACGATGCTCGCAAGAGAGACAGGGTGATGGAGCAAACATGGTAAAATGCTAACAATTGAGGAATAAGAAAGAATCTAAACAAGAGGTCTTGTGAGCTCTTTGTACCATTCTTGCAACTTTTCTGCATGTGAAATTGATTTTAAATAATATATTAAAATACATTTAAAAGATAGAATTGGTAAAAAGATAAAGAAAAATAAGGTGTGCAAATTTTAAAAAGACATGAAAGATAGGATTCATAGAATAAGCTGAACGATATATACTGTGTGCTTATGATTATGTTAAGGCCCATAAGATAGTGGAAGAAAAATATATGGTCTTCTCTAAAAAATCTTCCACTGTTGGTAAGGAAATAAAATGAAATTTGATGTTAATTGATATACTTTGAAATTCTATATTTTCACTGTTACCCACTTTCTTATTATTTGTCTTCTATGATAAATATTTGGAGTAATTTATAATAATATATGTTATTAAAGAAACAGAAATTAAATTATAAATTAAAATAAATTATATAATATACAATATGATATATAGTTACATAATATTTAAGTTATAAAATAAAAAGAATCAGGGAAAAAAGCAAGTAGCTAAAGAATGTATACAAATAAAATGTAATTTTGTAGATCCTATAGAATATGTCATTTAGAGCCTGAGATAAAGTCCATGGTTGAATATTAAAGGATTCAATTTTGAAATTTGAATTTTGAATTTAGATGTTTTAACATTTAAAATAGCTTCAATTGAAGGAAATTCTCAGGAAAATTTTGAAAGCTAATTGGAAATAAGAATAGAAATGGCCAGCTTACAGGTACCTTGACAATGAAGTTTGATTTAATTAAAAGAAATATGGTATCACAATAACCCTAAGATATAAAAATACAAGTCAGATTCCTGAAACGGTTGCTATGGAAGCAAAGGATACTGTTCATCCTTTCAGTCCTTTTAATGCAGAGGTGCCTTATATTTCTCACCTCTGGGCTTCTAGTTTTTTTCAGCATCTCATTAGAATTATTTAATGGAAGTATGTGGCAGGCATATATTTTGAAAACAGGACTGTTTACAAATGAATTTCTGCCTCAGTTTGCCTGTCTAACTGTAGCAAATGGAAGAGTATAAGTTTTACAGTCATGTCTTTATTGCATATGAAGTTACTTTTGTGCCTATTCTTTTTGCTTCACCTGCACAAAGCCAAAGTAAAGAATACAATGCACAGAATTTCCATATGTAAAGGCCACTTCAATTACTATTAATACTTGTGTTTAAATTTACTTTGTGTAGAAAAAGAATGTCTGCTTGTTGCACAGTGCTCCTTTTTAAGTTCCTAAAAGATTAGAATTGTAGTGCAACTGCCCCTGTCATTTACATCTCACTTTTATGTGTTGCTGCTTTTATGGAGTGCTAAATTGCTTAATTAAATTTTACTGGTTTATTCTGCTTGCTCATTCATATCCTACTTAATCCAGCCTACGACATTTTCTTCCTTTAAGTGAACATATGACACCTCACAATATAATTTTAGAGGTACATTTGGGTTGTGAAAATGGCTAAGTGGTTTAATAATGTAAGGTGCTATTTGTTGAAAAAAAAAACCTGAATACTCCATGCAAGTATCAAAGTCATAAGCAACGTCAGTATGTTGGGTTTAACAAAGCTCTTGGAGGCATAAATATGGGTCAAATGCCTACTTTTATTAGGTGTCATTATAGTTTATTTCTATACTTTTTTTTCCAATCTTACACATTTGGAAAACTGCTTATTACTGAAACTAAGAATAATGCATAAAATACGCACTTTAACACATTCCCTTTCTAGGATACATACAAAGAGGAAAGAATGCCATTTTCTTTATTATACTTCCTTCACAATTGAAAGTAGCTGGTACATGATAAAGCATTTGAAATGTTCCCCATCGCTCACTTGCACACCACCTCCAAAACTTTCTAGTTCCTCTCTGAACTGTTTCTTCTTTCTTCAGATGACTTCATACCTTTATATAAACAAAACTTGTGTCCATTTAAAATGAGTCCTTCATTATTTTATTTTCACATATTAAGGATTAACTGCAGTTTTGTCAAACTCATCTTCATCATGCCCATGATCAAGGATGTTTCTTCATGGTACTAAACCCTGTCTTAGCCACTGTTGAATTAGCAACCATTAAAGTCACTCTTTCTCTATTCCTTATAGTTATGCCCAATATTTTAATGTATTAATTATTTCTATTATTAACAATGCACATAACTCATTTATTGGCAGGGAACCTATAAATGAGTTGAACCTTTTCCTTCAGAACAGATTAGTGGCATTAGTATAATCACAAGTAGGGGCTCTGTTACTCGTTGCGAAGGTTCAAATAGAAGCTCTGTCACTGAAGTTTTTAAATCTCAATATACTTCATTTTCTCATTTGTAAAATTATAGTACTCAATATAATCGAGTAATTATAGTACTCAAATGAGCTAATATATGTTTAGGATGTGAACCCCGAATATCTGAGACAGGTCTCAGTCAATTTAGGAAGTTTATTTTGCCAAAGTTAAGGACATGCACCCGTGACACAGCCTCGGGAGGTCCTGATGCCATGTGCCCGAGGTGGTGTGAGCACAGCTTGGTTTTATACATTTTAGGAAGACATGAAAAATCAATGAATATATGTAAGATGAACATTGCTTCTATCCAGAAAGGTGGGACAACTCAAAGCTAAGGTAGGACAACTGGAAGTGGGGAGGGGCTTTCCAGGTCATAGGTAGATAAGAGACAAATGGTTGCATTCTTTTGAGTTTCTGTTTAGCCTCTCCAAATGAGGCAGTCAGATATGCATTTATCTCAGTGATCAGAGGGATGACTTTGAATAGAATGGGAGGCAGGTTTGCCCAAGCAGCTCGCAGCTTGACTTTTCCCTTTAGCTTAGTGACTTTGGAGCCCCAAGATTTATTTTCCTTTCTCAAGGGCATGGCCTAATGAGGGATCATATTTTATTAATATGTTTAATATTGTTAATAACCAAAAGATTTGGATGTTCTCTAGGTGTAATAAGTACCTTCCAGTTGCATTGCATGACATTATTCATATGAGGTGCCATGTCAGCTGTTCACCTCTCCCTGGTCTCCCTGTGCTAGGTACCTGAAGACCGAGGGCTAGCCAGCCCATCTTCCATGAGCACCTACCAATCAGAAAGGACACAAATAGCAGTGGTTACAAACACAATCTGCTACTGATTCAAGCTGTAATTGTTTGATCCTAGAAGTTGGGGCATGGGCAGAAGCAGCTGGGATATGAGTATGTGTGGCAGTAACCATCCTCTGAGAACTCAAAGCAAAGGCAAATTGCCAACCTATGAGAATGTATTTTATTATTTTAACTGGCTGTACTGGGGCTGTCTGTATGAAAATCATCCTTTCTTTTCCCCAGTGCTAATCTCTCTTATCTTAATCTCCACGCAATTTTTGCACCAGGACTAGGGTCATGCCATATTAGTTTTTATTCCTCTTTCTCATACAATTTCAGTCTATCTCACTGTATCAAATAATTTCTTTTTCCTTCAAAACTGTAGAGATTTTTCTATTAGGGGAAATAAAAAGAATCTCCTAAGCACTCAAACTAATATCTTATCTCACTCCTTTTCATGGCTATTGTTTGTATGTTTTCTCAATATAGCTTCCAGGGCTGGGTACCAGTTGAGGAATGACCAGTCAGCTTTTTTAGGTGGGGTACTGACTTTAATGAATTCATCCCACTGAATGGAAATGGAATTCAACAGAGCCAGTAAAAGATGGAGTCTATGATCACAGTCCAACTATTTTTGTCATGCATATAGCTTCTGAAGATTTAAATTCTGATTTAACATCCTGCGGTCCACTTTTACACATATATGTGTTTATAGATACACATACATATATACATTTATATATATATATGTGTGTGTGTATATAAATAAATCATTATATATATATATAAATAAATCATCTCTTTACATGAGTATCCTGTTGTCTTTTCAAACTCATTATTTCCAGCATATTGAGTAGGTACTTAAACATCTTTCTGCATTCCCTATCTGTTAGCACCTCCTTGTTCTAATTATACAGGATGAAAATTTTGGAGTCATCTTTGATCACTCTTTCCCCCTTTTTTTCTATGTTGAATTAGTATTTTATTTTCAATAGTTCAATCTCTAAATTTTTTCTTAAATTATTATTTCTAAAGTTATATTTTAGATTCTCATTACTATTTACTTGATGTATCTTAGTCAATTCAGACATGGCAAGGCAAAACTGGAAACCTTAATCTTCCACAAAACACAAACACACATGTGTACATATATACACATACTTACCCCATCTGCCACGTTTGACCTTCCTACAGTGCTGTTTTTCTTAAAGGCTTATTTATTAACCATTTGATCAAAGTATGTAATCTGGGAGTTGTCCTTGACCAATCATTACCAATATATAGTCCATCTCCAGGTCCTATCAAGTTTATATATCTGAGATATGTTTTATGCTGGGATCTTATTAAAATGCAGATTCTGATAATATTTATTTAGGGTGAGACTTGAGGCTGTATATTCTGAGTTGATCTTAAGGAATGCCCATATTGAGGACTTGAGAAATATATTTTGAATAGCAAAAATCAATGGGGTCCTACATCATCTGGCCCCTTTGCAATCACTCAGAATTTATGACAACACTCTCCATCTGACTCACTTGGCTTCAGGTCCCTTAACTTCTTTCATTTTCTTAGTACATCAAACTCTTTCATATGTTCACAACTTTGCATGGAGAGTCTCATTTGTCCAGAATGCTCTTCATCACTTTTTGTACTACTAACCCTGCATCCTTTACATCTCAACTTCTTTTATTCCTCTGGCAGACACTTTCTGAGTATGATGGTTAATTTGATGTGTCAACTTAACTGAGCCCTGAGATACCTAGATATTTTGTTAAAGATTATTCTAGGAGTTTCTGTGAGGGTGTTTCTGTATGACATTATGTCTGGATCTGTAGACTGGAGAAGTAGATTGCCCTCCCCAGTGTGTTTGGGCCTCATCCAATCCACTGAGTAGAACAAAAAGGCTGAGTATGGGAGAATTGTTTCTCTCTCTACCTTACTGTCTTCAAGCTGAGACAACAGGCTTCTCCTGCCTTCAGGCTCAGATTTAGACTAGGACTGGAACTTACACCATGGGCTCTTCTGGGTCTCCAGCTATACATGCTGTACTGATAAGCACCCACATAAATATTTGATTAACATAGCAGTAAGGGCTAAAAAGAAAAAGAAATATGATTATGAAAAAAGAGGTATATGTTGCATAGGTGGTCAGGGAAGTATTCTAAAAGGAAGTAGAATTTTTACTGAAAATTAAAGAAAGAATTAGTAGAAAGAAACAGAAAAAAATCATTTCAGGCAGAGGGCACATCCTTTGTCAAGATGTTGAGATGGTGTTGTTGGGGCTCATAACACAATACCTCAGAGCAGGGTGCTTTGGCATTCTGAGTATTTTGAATTGAAGGATACTAGAAAGATCTCAGAAGCAATGGTTTTCTCTGACCTTCTCTCACCCTCCTGTCTCCAGCCCCTCTTTCTCTTCAATAGTGAGTCGTAGAAACTAGAATTCCTCTTCCCCATGACAATTCATAGAAACTAGAAATTCTCTCCTTCAAACTAAGTTGTAAAATCTAGAAATGTCACTCCCTGACTTTGTCCCTTCTCCTCTGAAGATCCTCCAGAGACAGGTGTCCTGTCCTATATCCAGAGGAAGGAATGCTACAGGAGAAGCCAAGAATAATCTGAACAGATAGGTCTTGGTGAGTTATCCTCCTCAATTTATTACCATTAGATTATACCTCTTCCCTTTTATTTATTTATTTATTTTGGTAGAGACAGGGTCTTCCTATGTTGCCCAGTTGTCCTTAAACTCCTGGCCTCAAGCAATCCTTCCTCCTGGGCCTCCCAAAGCACTGGGATTACTGATGTGAACCATCACACCCAACCAAGATAATACCCTTTTTTGTGCAATTATATTTCTATATGATGCCCATTCTTCATTGAACTAAGCATAAAATACAGTTTTCCATGGGTCTTTTGATCTTCATTTCTAAAGACTACCATGTCAGGTAAAACTGTTAAAAATATTTTTTCTCTTGTAATCTGTCTTATGTTATAGAAGTGTTAACCATGACCCTTGTGATACATGGGGAAAAGGTATGATCATTTTGCTCCTACAATTTCATGACCAGCTGTGTGTATGCAGGGTCTAGAAAAAAAAATCAGTGTGTCTTGAGTGAAGGAAGTAATATTTATGAGATGTTAGAGAGGATGCAAGAGATAAATTATGAAGACAGTTATAGGCCTTGGTAAAGAATATAGATTTAATCTAAGCACAATGGGTATACAATGAAATAATCAAGGAGGAAATATGACTAATTTTTGTTTGTTATGTTTTACTCTGTTGGGACCTCTGTTTCCAGTCATGACAGAGAAAAATGGTACAAGACATGTGATCTCTTCATGATAACTACTGCAGAAAATTATAAAATACATGAGAGACAACATTTCAGGAATGAAACAATAAGCAGAGATCTGTGATCATGGGGAGAAGGAAAATACACAAGATGAACCAGATGACTGTAGCATGGTAGTCCCTGGTTTCTGCCTAGAGACTTTCCTCTGCTGCAAAATATTGAGGCAAAATAACAGTGATTTTGCTGAGCCGAGGAGGAAGGTATTAGATTTTTTGGCTTGTGCAGCAGCTGAAATATACAGCTCTGGCTATCTAAGATGAGGGCTGTCTTCCAGAGAAGGGGCTCTGGAAGTCTTTGTAGTGAATCATCATAGGTCCTTGGGTGAGGGCTCAGTGATTAACTTCAGATGAACAGAGTGTCAGCCCAGCCAGAATGGAATGATCTGCCCTGCACCCTCTGAGCACATTGAGCATTTAGCTGAGACTCCAGAAAATACCGTTGCTTAGGAGTCAGGACCACACCATGCAGTAAGTGGCGTGTTGTAAATGCTAAGTACAAAACAGGAATAGAATGTTCTTAGCAATGACAAAGTCAAATCTGATAGGACCAAAGTATAGGCCAGTAATTGAAATACGTGACAAAACAAAATGCATTACCTTTTAACTGGTGACAAAATACTTCAAACACTAAATAATATAATCCATGATGGCCAGCATAAAATTAAAGAAAAATAACATACTGTGTATGTAGAAATAGAAAGTGTCACCCATAGACAAAAGGAAGAGCAGTTAAAAAAATCAACACTGAAATGTTGTAATGAGCAGAAAGTAAGTTTCAAGGAGCTGTTGATACTTTTGTTTTGTGAGGTTCCCACATAGACACTGTTGTTTTCTTGGTGTGATACGGAACAGGGAAAGTGCAGGAGTAAAAATGTCTAAGCTTACAAAAACAGAAAATGTTTAGCTAAATGAACATGTGGGAATACATGTTGATTCTGAATTTAAGTCGCCAACACATTTTTATTTAACATACTTATCTTTTTGCTGGAAATAATAATGTTTAATTATAGTGGGCTTTAGTCTTAGAAAAGTAATGAAAACTTGAGTATGAATTTTCTGATGGCTTTAAAACATATGGGTGACAGTGGTACAAGATAAGATTTGACATTTTTGACTTTGAGAGTTATAGGAACTATAAAATTTATATATTTAACATTGCTAATTCATTATTATTATCCTTTCTGAGTCAGAAGTTGAGTGTTAAGAGAGACACTTTAGTAAATGACTTGTCACGTGACACTTGGACTACCATGAACATGCCTCAAGCTCTCTAAGCTTTCATTTCCCTACATGTAAGCTTGGAGTAATAATACATATTTCAACATGTGACCCTTTTTTTAGTGTAAGAATGGGAGATGTGCTCCTTTCATCTCTCTACTTCCCTGAGTGGATATTGGTAGCCCTATTCATTTATATTTGAAAATGCAAATATGGTCATACTCTAAAAGTTCTTTGGCAATCAGCTATTTTTATTTACAAATTAAGATCTTACAATTAAATATGACATCATCAAATATAGACACCAGCACCTAATTATCCTGTTTTACTTCTTCTTTTATTTTTATTTTTTATTTTTTTGTCAGTGGGTCTTTTCTAGACAGAATTCTTAGAATACAAACCATTTCTTCTCATCATACAGTTTTGGCCACAAGTCTCAAAAATCTATTTTGAAATTCTGAAAACAAAAATTCATTCATTGTTTTGCTCAACATTTCTGTTATGTCATCACTCAGAAAATGTCAAACAACCCAGTGCTAAAGCTGTTAGTTTCTGCTGGGGAGAGAGAGGCAGGAGAGATGACATTATTGTATCAAAATGATTGTTTGCAACTCTATGGTCTTGTTATTTCTTTAATATGCAAATAATGCCAAACAGAATTCAAACTACCTTAATTCTAACTATTTTTCTTTACTAACTCGGTGTTATACAATATTGATGAGTCATTCCACCACTGGGATCCTGTTTCCTCTTGCTAAAGTATAAGCACATATCTAGCTTGGTTTTGAGAGAGGTGGTGAAAATCAAGTCAAACTAATTATAATATATGAAAGCATTGTAGTGGATTCCATTCTGTAATTGTTGTAACTAGTGAGTCAAATAAGTTCTGTTTTCTTAATTAAAAGGCCAACAAACATTGAACATTGTTTTCATTTTCTTTTGATACATAATATATTTTACATAACATCCCAGGATATGAAACGATTTTTGAATCAATAAATCAATTTCATTTTACAATTTTTCTTTCTGAGCAAATTTATTTCAGTCATTTTATTTCCTCTAACTGCATTTTTTAAAATGTCTAAGCATGGAAAAACTGAAAGCAATATTCTAAGGAGATTCATTTATTCATTACATATTAATTAGGTCTTTACTATGCAGCAGACATGCTGTACATACATGGAATACATGGAATACAGCAAAAATAGGACAGAAATTTTTTTTTTAAAAACTCTGCTTTCAGCCAGGCATGGTGGCTCATGCTTGTAATCCCAGCACTTTGGGAGGCTGAGGCGGGTGGATTATGAGGTCAGGAGTTTGAGAGCAGCCTGGCCAACTTAGTGAAACCCTGTCTCTACTAAAAACACAAAAAATTAGCTGGGTGTGGTGGCGGGCACCTGTAATGCCAGCTACTTGGGACGCTGAGGCAGGAGAATCTCTTGAACCCAGGAGGCGGAGGTTGCAGTGAGCCAAGATTTTGCCAATGTACTCCAGCTCAGGTGACAGTGCGAGACTACATCTCAAAAAAAAATAATAATAATAATAATAACTCTGCTTTCATGGAATTTACATTCTGGTGAGGAGATTCACAAAGACACATTAGAAATGACATTACTCTACATCTATACTCAATAAAGACCTGCAAACATTATTTTGTGCCTCACATTTCATGGCATCATAACAGAAATAAAATATATTTATTGATGTGATGTTAGGATTAAAGATTTTAATGTAAGACCTCAAACTATAAGAAGCATAGAAGAAAATCTAGGAAATAAGTCTTCTCAACATTAGCATCAGCAAAGAATTTATGACTAAGTCCCAAAAGCAATGGCAACAAAAACAAAAACTGATGAGTGGGACCTAATTAAACCAAAGAGCTTCTGCACATTAAAAACCATCAATCGAGTAAAGAGACAACCTAAAGAATGGGAGAATATACTTGCAAACTGTCCATCTAATAATATTACAAAGGTCTAATGTCAAGAATCTGTAAGAAATTTAAACAAATCAACAAAAGAAAACCAACTCACTCCATTAAAAAAATGGGCAAAGGACATGAACAGATACTTCTCAAGAGAAGACACCCACGTAGCCTGTTTCATCTGTTTGTTACAGATGAAAAATCACTCAACATCACTAATCATAAGAGAGATGCAAATCAGAACTACAATGAGAAAACATCTCACACCAGTCAGAACAGCTATTATTAAAAAGTAAAAAAAATAACAGTTTGTTGGTGAAGCTGTGGAGAAAAGGGAATGCTTATACACTGTTGGTTGGAATGTAAATTAGTTCAGCCACTTGTGAAAGCAATTTGGAGATTTCTTAAAGAACTTAAAACAGAGCTACCATATGACCCAGCAATCCCATTACTGACTATATACTCAAAAAAAATAGATCATTCTACCAAAAAGACACATGCACTTGTATGTTCATTTCAGCAATATTCACAATAGCAAAAACATGGAATCAACCTAGGTGCTCATCAATAATGTATTGGATAAAGAAAATGTGGTATATAAACACATTGGGATACCATGTAGCCATGAGAAAGAACAAAATCATGTTCTTTGCAGCAACATGGATGGAGCTGGAGGAGACCATAATCCTAAGTGAATTAATGTAGGAATAGAAGACCAAATAGCACGTGTTCTTCCTTACAAGTGAGAGCTAAACTTTGAGTACTCATGGACATAATAATGGGAACAATAAGACACCATGGGCTACTAAAAAGGAGAGGAGGAGAGATGGGAGAGAGTTGAAAAACTACCTAGTGGGTACTATGCTTACTACTTGGATCCAATATACCCATGTTAACAACCCTACATGTATACCCCCTGTATCTAAAATGAAAGTTGAAATTTAATTAATTAATTAATTAATTAAAAGATAAAAAAATCTGCAATATAGAAGCTTGTCTGATACTGTCTAATGCAAGAAAATATATTTAATCATTATTTATAATCAAGATAGGAAATTATTTGGTGATAGTATAGTATTGCATCAACTATGGTAGAAAATGTCTTTGTTTTACTGAAGTTTACAATCTAAGACTAACAATAATGACAGAACACAATATTAACACATGATACTTACAAACCATTTCTACAATTCTTCTTATCTAATATTGTTCCAGAGACTTCTGGCCATCTTATATATGAATCAAATGGATACAAATATTTAATCACCTAAGACCAAAAATCCAATATTCATAGTTACAATGGGGGAATCCCAGACTAAGTGGTTTTTAGTTATTTTACACATGCACAGTCTCATTTTAAGAGCTATTTCTTCTTTTAAATTAATGCTTAGTTCATTAAACAAGAAACTGTTTAAAATCTGTACTTCACTCAATCATAACCATGATATTGATTTTTTTAAGAACTCTAAATGTCAAATAATTTTTAAAAAGAAGAGATGTAAGAGCTAACCTACTTTAACCTCACCTCACACACATAACAGAGGGAGAAACTAATGGCTGATATGGTTAAAGGTTTTGTATTTCAAAACAAATTAGTAGCAGCAGAACCAGGACTTGAATAATTCCCAAATTTCCCAATTTCACACATTTATACACTTGTTAGTGTCATTTAAGCTCCTTTGATTTTTTAAATCAACATTTTAAATTGGTGTAAAGAAACTCCTTCATCTTTAAAGGAGGATTACTCTACGGTTACCTTTGAATGGACTTCGTTCTAATTCTTTATTTCATCAGGAGACTAGACAACTCTCAATGTAATGATGAACCTTCTAGGTTGACGAATCCTTTTTTAATTTTTTAAATTGTTAGAAATAGTTTTACATCTAATTTATAGCTTTAACAAATCACTCATGGAATTTCTGAGACATAAATGCATTCAAGTATTTCTTAGCTTTCATAACTGACTATAGTGTTAATAAAACAACACTGAATTTTTCTTTCTTCCTGCTTAGTCGACAAAACAGATAAATTAATAAGCATTTAAACAGGCATTTGGGCAAATGGATAATTTGGGTTTCTCTGTGTGTATGTATGTATGTGTGTGTGTACGTATGTGTGTGTATGTTTGCAAGCACATAAAACATCAACGTGGAGTTCATTGTTAAGGCATCTAGTAGGTTTTTCTATATCCATTCATGGAACTCATGTAACAACCAGAAAATGAGACTGTATTTTTATTTATTGTATTTATTTTGAGAATAAATTTTATATAGTTTGCTAAATTGAGGCCAATCTCTTACTCAAAATGTAAATTTTTTTTCTGCATACCTTTGGATTGAATCCCTTTCAGAAGCATCACATCAGTTGTCAAAAGAATATTTATGCAATGGAAGGCATAAAATCCCAGAAAATAAAAGAACAGATTGTTTAACAGCAATATTCCCTATACAGCAGAATATGACATTAGGTAATAAAACAGTCTTCCATTCTGTGACTCCTCACCATGTGATCTCAGTATGCCTGAGAGTGAAGCAGGCATTTATTACTTTATATGTCCTCTGATACTCTGGGATTATCACTTAATTAACTTGGTATAAACAGACGGAACAAGTGGTGTAAATCCCAGTAGACACAACACTTAGAATTCTATAATGGATCTCAAAAGAAATCCTAGAAAATGAACTAACAAGAAATAGAGAAGTGACACATGCTTCAGATCAGAATCTGAGTTTATAATAAACACATTTTAATTTTTCTGCACATCTTCTTCAGCGCGGGTTGGCACATTTAAAAGTTATAAATAGAAAGACAGACATCCATTGAACTATTATAGGACCTTCTACATGTTTCTTAGTTTGGGGAAATATTAAAGGATTAGAAATTAATTTAAATTCCAGATGCAATTTTAAGTGTTTGATTAGGGTAGAATTTAAAAGAAATCAACAAAACCATTAGTCGATGATGGAGATGTATTTTTATATTTTAGGCAGTAAAAAGCAAGTATGCTCTATTTGTTATAAAAGTATAAGAAAGATATATGTTAATTAAGGTGATTAAGCTTTGTTATTTTTTAAAGCTCTACACAAAAGTGAACTTAAACCTATTAATCAAATCTCTTTGTGACCATTTAGGAATCTGACTCAACATTTTTTGAAAGGGCTCTACATAGAATATTTTAGAAATTGATTAGGTCAGATCAAAGAATAGTATCTAGATGTTTTAACCTAAATTGCATCTAAAAGCAAGCATTAAAACCCCCGAGAAACTATAATGCAATTTTAGCAAAACTATATCTTAGACACATGTTACAGCAGTAACTTTTCCAGGACTATTGTTAGTAGACATTTCTAAATGGAAATAAATATTTATGTCAAATTTTATCAAAAGTACACTGGACATTTTATAGTTTAATACATTTTTAAAGCATATAAAGAATAGCATATTGATGTATAATTTTGCTAACCCTTACCATAATTATTTTAGAGCTCAAATGACAAATACATTTGTATTTGCCTCTAAAGCCAAAAAGGTGGCTAATAAATGAAGCCTTTAGTAAGAGGCATCTCAATTTGATGGAAGTCACTTATGCATCCTTACAGTGCCTCAAATATAGATCAATTGGCTATATTAAAGTCTATTATGCAGAAATTTTTTTTCAATGATACTAAAAGAACTCATTTATAAAACTGAAACTGTGATGCTTTACTAAGAGATTCTGAGAGTCTGTTTTGCTTGATCAAAACTTTCCGTTTGCTGAGAGATATGAACTGTGGAGAACCATCTATTTCAACAGCTGTTTGTATGTATTCTTTCCAATGATCACAGGCTTTTGTTTGAAGTGACTGCACGGTCATCATTAATGAGTGACATCACAAAATTTTTCTGGTAACATGAAAAATTAAGAAATGGCAAAATGCTGCTTAGATTTTTTTCTAGAATATTTAATAGGAATTATCTTCACTTTTATGGATTTTGATGCTCTCTCATTTTCCCATATCTTATTTATTGACTTATATGTGTAAGTAAAAATAAGATTGGTTTTATAAGGATATTTAAATTACTAACATAGTAAATATTTAGTGTTAGTTTTTATTCTTATGTCTCCCTTCTCAAGTGCATTAGGAGAAGTATGTAGGGGAGTGTTGCCTATAGAAAACGTCACTTTATATGAGAAGTGACTTAAGGAATCAGCTTGTGATAGGGAGGAGAATGGAGACAAACCAGTGGCAATTCTCAGTTGGAATTCATGACCACAGGCAGGCATGTCTGGAAGAGAGAATCTGATAGCCAGTAAGATCTCTTGAATGCTGAGGACAAACCAAGGACCTGGTCCTGCACCTAGAATACAGACAAGATCTCTAAAGGCACTGAAATATTAATAGTGTTCTTTTATAGTAGGTTTTTGGACCCTATACCTCTGCAGTTACTAACCCTGAAAGTTAACCAAATTAACTACTGTATATAGATTCAGACCTGCCACTGAGACATGTACAGTCTTGATTATTGGCAGACAATAGGTGGCTTTCATAAACCTTCAATCCTCTCTATGTCAACTTTCTTTTTAACTTTTATTTTAGATTTGGGGTAATTTTGCACATGTTATACAGGTAAACTACATGTTACTGAGGTTTGGTGTACAGATTATTTCATCACTCAACTAATAAGCATAGTACCCCATTACCTAATATGTAGTTTTTCCATCCTCACCCTCCTCCCACCCTCCACCCTCAAGTAGGCCCTCATGTCTGTTGTTCCCTTCTTTGTGTACTCAATGTTCAGCTCTCACTTATAAGTGAGAACATGTAGTATTTGGTTTTCTATTCCTGTGTTAGTTTGTGAAGGATAACAGTCTCCAGCTCTCTCCATGTTGCTGCAAAGGACATGATCTCATTATTTTTAAGGTTGCATAGTATTCCGTGGTGTATATGTACCACACTTTCTTTATCCAGTCTACGTTCGTGTGTATTTAGGCTGATTCCATGCATTTGCTCTTGTAAATAGTGCTGTGATGAACACATGCGTGCATGTATCTTTATGGTAGAATGATTTATATTCCTCTGGGTATATACCCAATAATGAGATTGCTGAGTCAAACGGTAATTTTGTTTTAAGTTCTTTGAGGTATTGTCACACTGCTCTCCACAAGGTCTAAACTAATTTACACTCCCACCAGCAGTGTATAAGCATTCCCTTTTCTCCGCAACCTCACCAGCATCTGTTATTTTTTGACTTTTAAATGATAGCTATTCTGACTGGTGTGAGATGGTATCTCATTGTTGTTTCAATTCATATCTCTAATGATTAGTGATGTTGAACATTTTTTCATCTGTTTGTTGGCCATTTGTATGTCTTCTTTTGAAAAGCATCTGTACATGTCCTTTGCCCACTTTTTAATGGGGTGGTTTATTTTTTGCTTGTAAATTTGTTTAAGTTCTTCTTGTGAATTTTATTTCTTCTCTGGAGGTGTCTTTTATTTTCTAGATCCCCAATATTCCACTAGTGATTCCACCTATTTTTCTGACAATTTGAAATTTAACAAATTGTCTCCACTCCTAATTTTGAATATAAACTTAGGGTTGGGCGTGGTGGCTCACTCCTGTAATCCCAGCACTTTGGGAGGCTAAGGCAGGCAGATCAACTGAGGTCAGCATATCGAGACCAGACTGGCCAACATGGCAAAACTGTCTGTACTAAAACTACAAAAATTAGCCGGGCATGGTGGCATATACCTGTAGTCCCAGCTGCTCAGGAGGCTAAGGCAGGAGAATCTCTCGAACCTGGGAGGCGGAGGTTGCAGTGAGCTGGGAGCACGCCATTGCATTGCACTCCAGCCTGGGCAACAAGAGGGAAACTCTGTCTCAAAAAAAAAAAAAAGAAAGAAAGAAAGAAAGAAAGAAATAACACAGAGAGTTGATGGGACATATATCATTTAGTTATTTTTCTGTAAATACAAACTGTTTCATCAATGAACTTGAAAATTGACCACTCAGTAAGTTGTTTGCCATTAAATAAGTTAACTCTTCATCATGTACCTATTTCTCATTACACTGTTTATAAGTGTACATTTTAATAACAAGATTATAATACCCATATATTACAATTAAATGATTTTTTGAGGTCTTGAGAGGTACTAATTAATTATATTTCTCTCTTTTATGTTTTGAACCAATTAAAAAATAGACATAGGTATAAAAATTTAAACAATATATTATTTTATTTCTGTTTAACCTGGATTGAATAAACAGCCTGAATTAAGGTTTCAAATGTGTGGTCTGCAGTTCTAGCCCGTGAACTCTACCTAACCTTTACACTGCAGATGGGGCAACTGTTGAGAGACTGAGAGAAAAACAAACAAACAAACAAGTAGTAGGCCTATGTGTGAGTACTGTTCTCTAATGAGTTAACTCAACCAATAGGATAGTCAATGAATACAAATGTTTCTCTCTTATGGTAAAATAAATGAGAAAAATATGCAGAATTCTTGAAAATAATAGCTTATTACTGCTTCTGCTTGGAGAATGAAATGGCCATCTATATGTAGAAAGATAACCAAGGGAAAATAATGTTTCCTCAATAAATTTGTTGAGAAACTAAAATAGTTCAAGTGGGATGTATTATAAGTAAGACATGAGATCATATTCTAAGAAAAAGTAGACTGAGGGATAATAGAGTTTGAGAAACTTACAAAGTGAAACTGCTAAAAAATAAATTGATCTTCTTAGTTGTAACGCACACAGTTGTCACGAAGTTTTGATTGTTAGAAAGAGTAGCAGGTGGCATTATGTTACCTGGGAGGTCCATAGAGTTATGAAAAGCCAGAAACATGTCAAGAAGTATTTAAGTAAGAATGACAGTGAGAAAGACAGAAGGAATAGACTATAGCCATTAATGCAGTAACAGGGGATGCATTCCTATAAATTAGTGCAATGGCAAGATGTAATTGGACCCAGATATTTAATGTGAAATAAGTAGCAACCACTCATACAAACTGCAAAAAGAAAAAGCTAAGCCGGGTGCAGTGGCTCACGCCTGTAATCCCAGAACGCTGAGAGGCCGAGGCGGGTGGATCATGAGGTTAAGAGATCGAGACAATCCTGATCAACATGGTGAAACCCCGTCTCCACTAAAAATACAAAGATTAGCTGGGTGTGGTGGTGTGTACCTGTAGTCCCAACTACTCAGGAGACTGAGGCAGGAGAATCCCTTGAACCCAGGTGGTGGAGGTTGCAGGGAGCCGGGATTGAGCCACTGCACTCCAGCCTGGTGACAGAGTGAGACTGTGTCTCTCACAAAAAAAAAAAAAGATAAAAAAGAAAAAGAAAAAGCTCCTAATGAACAATGCACAATGATAGAGAAGGATTGTCATACTAGACCTGATGAATCCATCCCAAGAAATCTAGCAGTTTAAAATTCTTTTGGTTCAAACTTTGTCCTATGGTCTGGCAGGCTTCACTGTCAGCTCATCAAGATTATATTCAACCCTCTGGGAATACTTAAGTTAAACAAAGAAAATATAAAATTAAAAAAAGTAAATTGTCTGGTTTAGATGAGAGCTATGGCGAATATAACCATATAGCTATGTCTTTCAGTCAAGGCATTTTTTCCATGATATAGGAAGTCACATTATCATTAGTAGGTTGGTTGTCTGGTGAGAAAGAAGGAATTAGAGAACTCAATATTTAATGACATCAAATAAAAACTGTCTGACACTTACCTCTCCTGAGTATTGAGATAGGGAGTAGAACCAGGTTCTAAGAAGGCCAGATTTTGAATCAAGGCATTGTCCATATTTGTCTTTGTAATATCTCTCCATATTTTAAACAAGTATGCTTTTACCTATCATGAACTCATTTTAAAATTTAACACTAAAGACCACTTTATTTTCTTTAATTTTTTATCTGAGATTTGTGAAGACTTATACAAATTATTAGAACACTGAAAAATTCCTATCTAGACTTATTAATTTATTTTATAAGTTAAGAAAAAGAAAGGGAGAATATTCTTCTAATCCTGTTTGAACACAAAAGAATTGATTCATAAACTGGAACTCTTAACTCTCCCTTCTAGAAAAATACCTGATACCTTACATTGTATTGAATCATGTGAAAGATATCAGATTGCCTCCATAGCCAGAGCTTCTCAAAGAGGAAATGGATAAAGAGTTAAGACACAAGCAATAAATAATTAAATTATTGTAATTCTAAATTATCTAAAAGGAGAAGAAATGGGAAAGTATGTGAAAACCAAACTGACTGCTCATGAATTCACATCTTTGGGATACTTAGAACGAATAAAAGGAGAATAAATACTGTATTTGCCTAAGTTGGGGAAATTTAAGGTTTAAACCAAGTTACCAAGAACAGAATTGTAGGCAGAGGAAAGCTAATCCCTGAAGGTAACAGAGGCAAAAGTGGCCCTGCCATTGTGTCTGCCCTGCTAGGTTTGCTTTCCTCAATCAGATGCCTTATCTGGGGGCATAGTGGGAGGCATAGGTTATGAAATGCAAGTATCCTATAGGCATTTACAATTAATGTAGTCAGAAAGCCCAATACTGATTTGCCTGGGTAAGATACCTGATTTTCAAAAAGCAATGACCTAAACCCATGTCTCCTAGAAGCATTTTGACTACAGATTGATCAGCCAAATGGAGGGTTAGTTTAAACTCAGTCTCCCTTTAGATAATTTTGTAGCTATATTGAGGCCTATTGTTTTAGTTGATGTTATATTATTTTGAATTATTAACATCCTTCTAACATTTTAAGGATTAGTCCATACATATAGAAGTATCTTCTCATTTATGTTTGCATTTCTAATGTACATATATAAAAGTTATAGAATTTTCTGTTTTTTTCTTGCAATTGTATTTTTTGATCTTTTAAAACTATTGGAGACATTTTTACTTCTTTAAAGACCTTTTATAAAAATATATTTTATTTCTAGTATTACATACTTAACGAAGGTTTATAGCAGGTCTTATAAATTTTATTCACTGCATTTATGTCTTTGCTCTTGCTATTTTATTCCACTGTGCTTGTGCTTGTGTTCACTCCATGCATTAAACAATATTCAGAAATGAATATTGGCATTCATAACACAAGTGAATGCCAATATTCGTTTTGTGTTAGTGTTTTCTTATGTATTGATATTCTGATGGGAAAAAATGAACAAAGGGGATTTGATGAATCAGAATGTTATTGAACTCCATTAAATCTTATTTTTCAAGATAATTTCATAAAATGCAAATGAGATAAATGTCTTCCATGTTTATGCCTTGTTTAGTTCAATGTTCTGTTACTGGCATCTTACCTAATGCACTTTCTTTCCACTCCCTAGAAGATATATATATATATATATATATATATATATATATATATTAGCCTTCTACACATTATACATTTATCATCATATTGTTTACTTTACTAATACATAACATGACAATGTCCCCCCTAGGTGGCAAACTCTGCTTCCCTGTTCTTGGGGCGATCCTTCTCACAATATTTGTTCAATTAGTAAAATTGAGGTTACTAATCTGTATTTTTCTGACTATATATTTTTTCCCTCTCAGTAAAGTCAGGATGGTAGTGTTTTGGTATCTCTCCCCCTCCCCAGTTTAGAGCAGGTTCTGGTCTGTTTGCTTGAACCCCAAAACTTTAACTCAAATAACTACTTCTTAAACAACTTCTTGTATGTCCAGAGCTGTATTTATTACATCATTTCCTGACTAAATACCAGTATCTTTGTTAGAAATGATGTAAAGAATTACATTTGGTAGTTATGAATTATTTATGCCATCAGGTTTATCCCTCACTATAAACCTATCACCCAGCACTTTGACCAATGCCTGGAGATAGTAGAACATCTGTAAGTACATTTTGGTTGAATGAATTATAACCTCTTATCATCATCTGTCACCAACAATAGTTCTATAATTCCTTGTTACCTTATCCCAGTTCCAAAATGACCAATCCCCATATCTTTTTTTTGTCCTTAGTTTCAAGCTTTAATCTTTTTGACAAACTTTCATTAGAACAACACTGCTCTGAAATTTTAAAGCTATGTACCCATATCTCCCTCTTATACATATATTTTTTAATAGATTTTACTGCAGAAATTTGCCTAGATTGCCTTGCCTCTGATAGTGCTACTTAGAAACATTGAGTGGTTTGGCAAAGGATCTATATTTATTGCCATTCTAGAAAGGGCTAAACATAGCTAAAAGCTGTAGATGTGCATGTGAGGGGCAAAGGATAATGTAATAACCTCATATCGCTCTCACTCTATTTTGTCCATATCCCAGAGGAAAACATGGCATGATCCACAGAAGGTTAGACTTTCACTGGGCCAAACCAATCTGCAGGACATATATCAAAACACCCCATATTTTAAAGTTTTCTAACCCTAAAGCGCTATTGGATTTGTACCAGATTGGCTCAACTGAATGCATTCTCCAGAAAAGATTGTTCTGCTTTATTCATGTTTGTGCTTCCCAGCCAACCCCAAGAAGTGCCATGTTTTGTAGCTCTTCTTGATTTGGTACTGATATGTCAGTCAGTTCTTCCCCTCTCCCCGTTGGCTGACGTGACTCTTTCTGATAATAATCTCTGAAAGTCTTCCTTTTACAATGACTCATTCCAAAACAAAACTCAAATACAGGTGGCCTGATGCAGAAAACTCATTTTTATCCCACTTATTATCAATTTGCCACAGGATCAAATAGATAATCTTGGCTTGACAGCCTAAGAGAGATTGCCTGCATTGAAAGCTATGGTTTTTATAGAAGCAAATCTGGTAGCAAAGTGAATAGCTCATGAATTAAAAAAAGAATCCCCGGTTAATTCAGTGGCTCAACAGTTTTATCAAATATTCAGGCTCCTTCCATTGATCTGCTAAACCATGACATCCTTTATGATCAAAAGATGGCCCACATTTGGCCAGGCGCGGTGGCTCACGCCTGTAATCCCAGCACTTTGGGAGGCCAAGGCGGGCAGATCACGAGGTCAAGAGATCGAGACCATCCTGGTGAACATGGTGAAACCCCATCTCTACTAAAAATACAAAAAAAAAAATTAGCTGGGCATGGTGGCACGTGCCTGTAGTCCCAGCTACTCAGGAGGCTGAGGCAGGAGAATCACTTGAACCTGGGAGGCAGAGGTTGCAGTGAGCCTGAGCCAAGATCACACCACTGCACTCCAGCTTGGTGACACAGTGACACTCCTTCAGAAAAAAAAAAAAAGATGGCCCACACTTAAAATTCCTGCTTGACAAAAGGGAACAGAATTTCCATGATGGTATTGAGCTAATCATGGTCTATCCTTTGGTTAGGGGAGGCACTTACTCCTTGGGCCTTTTCTTTCCTGAACCCTGAACAAAATTTAGGATCTGTTAGTCAGAGAAGTAAGGAAATGGTTGCCATGGGAAGCTTCCATATAACTGTCAACATTTTACTTGGACATTTACTTGAATGCAAGACTGAGTAATTCATTGTCCAATAAGTACAATGCCTGGGGCCCACAATAGATGCCGGGGCCATAAATAGTTTAATTTCTTTTAAATAAGAAGAACAAATAAATTTTTAGGTCAAATAAAATGTTTTAATATATATCACTAATATATTCATCTTTTATACCAGTGAGATTGTGAACCATAAATTTTAATGTAAAGGAAGGGTCCCACGGAAGTCATAATACAGTCTTAGCCACATAAGTGTAGCATGTCAGCACACAAGAAAGGGAAGTGCATTCAAGGTGAAAGCAACAGTATATGCTTTCATCATGGGAGAGATGAACCACCTACCCTGTTCACCCCATTTCAAAGGAATAGATAGCCTCACTCTTGAATTCCCAAGTGGTCCTAAAATCATTATGTGCATGAACAGACATCTGCAGTGAGGATACTCACATTAATTTATTCTAAGACTATTTCCAATAAACTGGATGTAGTAAAAGGATTTTCCTAGGGATGCCAATGAAAATAATGCAGCAACAGAATTTTAACAGTTTTTCTTCCTATTTTTCAAAATGACAGATCAATATTTCCAAAAGATAGGTATGTCTTTCTTAAGGCTAACCCTGTGTTCTATAAATATGGTGCCACAGCACACAACACACACCCATTCATTTCTGCTTTCTGACACCTTTTCCAAACTAGTATATTCGATAAGTGGATATCTCTGTATTTTTGCTGTCAAATACCTTTATTTGCCAGCTGGTTAGAAAAGAAGGAGGCAAAGGCCAATGTGCTTTTCCCCGGAAACAAATCTGTCATAGCACTGATGTTCCACTCCAGTGACCTTGTGGGACTGAGGGATACCAGTCCTTCTCCTTTAGGGCACTCCCTGTTCAAACACACCCACAACAGATTTTGTTCTAGATAAATTGAATCAGTTGTCAGAATGGCAATCAAGAATACTATGCCAGAAAATAATTGAAGTCACAAAAACTTGCCCAGATATTTCCAACAGAGTACTTTAAACATCTTCTTATCATATATCTGCAGACATAAAGGTTTTCTGGCCTTTGTGAGTCCAAGAGTCTTATTTTAGAGAGCAAACCTACAAAGTCAAATGATCAAAAGAGTCAAAGCTTCTCTGACAGAAACAAATGTGGTTCAAGCATTACTAAACATATATGCTGTAATGAAAATGTCTTTTTATAATACACTTTCCCACTCTCAGCTGTGAATTTCCATGGGAATTATTTCCAAAGACAAGCTGCAGGGAAAGCATCAATTAATCTGCTGAATGAATTTTTGAATCTATTCTCAATGCTGAGACCCCCTCCTGGTGCTTGGTAATTACCCCAATATTTTCTGCACGCTTGTTTAAACGGCTTCCTCTTGGGCTTCCTGTGAAGAAGGCCCCTCTCTCTGCTGATCTGAAAGGCAACGTGCCTTATCGTTCTGCCTCATTCCATCTGCAGCTCATAGGGGGTCTCGCTAATCATTGTCATTGGAACATTGGATGAGCAGTCTGGGGACATAGATAGATGCGACACCAAAGGGGACCATGGACTTTCCAACAGAGTGCTCATCTTCATAAATGCATCATCCCTCCCAGATTCAAAGCAAGAGATGAACTCCTTTAAAGCAAGGACCTGCACCTTAATTATACAAATGCAGTGATCAAAGTTATTAGCACTCTTTTCAAAAGCCAGGGATTTAATAGAATGGTGTTTTGTTACTTTTGACAGAAAATATTCGGTCCTCATGAAGAGCAAAAGTAACAGAGAAAAACACAATAGGGAGAGAAATAAAGCAAGAGGAAAACGAAAATGGTGTTAAATTAAAAATGGTATTTATAGAGAAATACAATTCAAAAAGCAGTTGGTGCCATAAAAAAGATAAAAGTTGTGAATTGTTGGGCTGTAAGAGAACTTCTAAGTGTATTCAAAATGACATATTTTTCATTTTTCTTACCTCCTTAAGTAGCAAGTTTCAAAAGATAAATGTGATCCACAATTTATCCACACATGATTCATCTATAGACAGAAAATAAAGCACAGTGAGGTTTTTTCACATGAAAGAATCCTTACACTGGAAATACTTATCTTTTATCTTAAATAAAGATGACTTTCATACTTTTGGAGATTGTGACATGTGTGAATGTTTCTTTCTAAATAAGTTAGTTCACAGGTTCCTTGAAACTGTCTGAGAGGCATCTGAGGAAAAGCTCTGCTACTTTACTTGGTATGTAATAAGTGGGTGTGTGTAATTTGATTCAGAAAAATAAAAGATATAATTTAAAGAATGAGCTATGACTATTTAATAACTGAGAAGTATTTGAACAAAAGAAAATTAAGTAAAAGATTAAAAGAAAAGAAATCATTCCTTTTTATCTTAGGAAATAACAATCTCAGTTCAGTTAATTTATTTCCAAGCTACTTGAGTCTCAATATTAAAAGTGTTTTAGATAGCATCTCATTTATAATGACATTGACTTCTAGGACATAAACATGAAATATTATAAGTGCAATTGTTCTTATTATTATCATTCAAACAAAGTAGCATATTTAGAATTACCTTATATTTAGAATATTAAGAAAAAATGTTTAGGAAACCTCTATCCATTTTATTTTAATGTAAATATCTATGCATCATAGCTCAAAATTTTAACCTGTTAAATAAGCACTTTAAATCCTGGGGGACTATACTTCATCCTGTACTGGGAGGAGCCAGCCATAAAAACAGGGTGGGGTCTGAAAGCCAGGAAATCAGATAAAATTCAAAGGTGTATATTAATCGTTAATGTGCCTCCTCTTGTGCTCGCTTGAGAGTCCATTCTAGTCAGAAATCGTCTCTGCCAGTTTACCAAAATGCTTTCATGCTATCAAGTTGCTCTCTGTTGTTAAAAATCAATGGTCAATTCTCCACTCTCATCTTGGTTGACTTATTTTCAAGATTTTTCATGGTTTCTTAGGCCCTCTCCTTGAATATTTGCTTCCTGGATTCCAGAACATTATCTGCTCCTGATTTTCCTCTTACATTCCTCACCGTATCTTCTGGTGTATCCTGATTTTGTTGGTTTACCTACATACTCCTGACTTCTAATAATTTGTGCATCCAACTGCTCAGTCTTTAAATCTTTTCTAACTACTTGACCTCTTTGGAGATCTCATTCAGTTCACAGTTTTAAATATGACCTATGTGCTATATGACTCAGATATTGAAATATTCATCTTGCATATCTGCCTTGTACTCCCGACTCTTATAGCTATATTTTTATCTGACCTAACTATGTTAATGAATGATAAACATCCCAAATTTAACACACCCAAAGCAAAACTTCTAAACTTCCCCCAAATATACTTCTCCTAAGTTTTCCCCACCTCTATAAATGCAAAACCCATTTTACAATGAATGAAGCAAAACATCCTGGATTCATCTGACTCATTTGTTTCTTTAATTCTCTACACTCAATATATCAAAAAATTGTTCTTAACACAACAGTTAGAATTATCTTATTAAAACTCAAAGCAGACTATATCATTGCTTTGCCCCAAACCATCAATGGTATCTCATGTTGCTCAGATGCAAAAGCCACACTTCCTTCCAATGGAATACAAGGCTCTATAGGATAAGGTTCACTGCTACTTTGCGAGATTCATCATGCCTTATTTTTTCATTTGCTTATTAAACAACTGTCACATGAGTCTTCTGCTGTTCCTAAACCATGCCCAACATGTGGTCACCTTTGCTTTTCGGATCCTTCTGTCTTGAAAAGGCAACTCCCACATTTCTGTTTGGCTTACTCCATTGCTTCCTTCAGGTCTTTCTTCATATATTAAATGTAGGAGTCACTGTGGGCAACCCTGTGTAAATTATATTTATTTTCTGGTATATATCTTTCTTGTTTGTACAATGCTGATTTTACAGGGACATGGAAAGATTTAAATGAGATAGTCCAACAGCATTAATAAAAATCATGTATTGATAATTTGTTCTATTTTCAGTCTTGAACAAAACATGGTCCTGGAGGTTACAAAAACACAGTCTGTAAGTGCTCAAATTATGCTAAAATAAAATGTATATCAGCATTGCTTCTCCTCTTGAAAACAGATATGTCAGATTTACCTAGTCTCTCTGGATCTCTGGAAATCAACCAGAGAAGGGAAGGAAAGATAAATAACAATTCAGACAAATATTCAAAATATTTGACTAAAACTAGAAAGATTCATGTTATGGATAAAAATAAAGAGACCAGGCACAGTGGTTCATGCCTGTAATCCCAGCACTTGGAAGGCAGAGGCAGGCAGATCACCTGAGGTCGGGAGTTCAAGACCAGCCTGACCAACATGGTGAAACCCTGTCTCTACTAAAAATACAAAAATTAGCCGGGCATGGTGGTGCATGCCTGTAATCCCAGCTACTTGGGAGGCTGAGGTAGCAGAATCGTTTGAACCTGGGAGGCGGAGGTTGTGATGAGCCGAGATTGTGCCATTGTACTACAACCTGGGCAACAAGAGTGAAATTCCATCTCAAAAAAAAATAAAAATAAAAATAAAAAATAAAGTGAAGAGAGTTTAAGAAAGAGGACATTCCTCAAAGTGGCAGGTGCCTCAGAAGAGTCCAATGCTGTAGTATTACACAGTTGAACTCAAAGTGTTCAAAAGGTTTTAGAGCCAGTATCATCTTCAGGATCACTGTCACATATATGAGTACTCACATTTGAGAAGCAGGAGTGTAGTGGATGACATGGACTTTGGTGCTTGATTGTTTGGGTCCAAATCCACTCTTCTACTTATTAGTAGGTTAGTGTAGCAGAGATTCATGTTGGGCTAGTTATTCAGTGCTTCTAGCTATCTGATTTATCTTTGCTTTATCTTAAGATGTGTAAAGTGGGAATGGTGGCACTACTGACTATTTTTGTGAGGATTAAATAATCAATAATATAAACTCTTATAGCAGTGTCTGATTCACAGTAAATGGTCAATAAGTAGTAGTTATCATAACATTAACCCAAAATCAAATCTCTCATAGAATCCTGCATGGAGAATCAAGCAGCTTTATGGAAATTGTAGAATCTAACATAACTGGATGACATTCCCCAGAGATAATTGTTTCTAGCTGTATGTGTTTGTTACAGTTCCAGTGATTGAGATATACCAAAATCACTATCTGGAAGAGGATAAGAAGCTGTTCACCTGCCTGTCAGCGCTCTCCCTTCAGTTTCTTTGTAGTCTCAATTTCTCAAGGACAGATAAGGAGCCAACTGGAAAAAATATGTGTGTGTGTGTGTGTGTGTGTGTGTGTGTGTGTGTGTTGTGCTCATTGCACTGGGTGATCTAGTCCTAGATGCAGGTTTGAACTAAATCCCATTTGTTGGGGTGTGGGGACTAAGAAGAGTCAACAACTCATGATAGTTTTGGAGTGCCCTGAAACTTAAAATTACTCCTAGGCCCTTGGAGAAACTTGAAACTCTTAAGTATTACAGTTTCCTGGTGAGATGCTTAAATCTATCTGTCCTAATGATTTCTCAGGGACAGTTTATTTTCCATGAGCCTGTTCTTTGAGGAGGCAATCAAAATGATCTATTTTAGTCTGGACCAAGTGTGGGGCACTATAAATCAGCTGAGTCTTGAAGATACCACAACTTGCTTTTCACTCACAGCTGAATTTTGATAAAAGGAAATAAAGGAATGGCTGACAATTGTGGGTATGGGAGGACCTTTTCAATTTTTTTTAAACAAGGTCTAAGACACATTCTCTCTTCACCATGTGTTTGGAGCAAATACAGGTTTCAATTACTTAAAGTAATACAACCTTAAAGATTGCATTTAATTTCTAGTGTTATCTAAAATGCAAATGTTGTTTAATTGTCTTTTTTTAATCCTACTGACATTTTAGTGTGCTGTTGCCTTCTTTCAGTTAGCCTTCACTTCTTTTGGCTGCGACTTATGGATGAGTATGTGTGTAATATAAATGTAGAAGAATAATGCATCATCCCTGTTTTTGATCTCATATAAACCAGACACTATTTTAATTCTGACTAAACTGTATATTTAGTTGTGGCTCACATTCAGTATTGGACTTTCTCTTTGATGTATGTTATAAAAATTGCTCTTTCATAATTTTTTTTTGTTTGAGATGGAGTTTTGCTCTTGTTGCCCAGGCTGGAGTGCAATGGCATGATCTTGGATCACTGCAGCCTCTGCCTCCTGGGTTCAAGCGATTCTTCTGCCTTAGCCTCCTGAGTAGCTGGAATTACAAGCGTGTCCACCATGCCCAGCTAATTTTGTATTTTTATTAGAGACAGGGTTTCTCCATGTTGGTCAGGCTGGTCTCGAGCTCCCAACCTCAGGTGATCCGCCCGCCTCAGCCTGCTGGGATTACAGGCATGAGCCACCGTGCCTGTCCGCTGTTTCATAATTTATAACCATAAACATAAAAATATTATTTTGCATACTGAAGTGAAATATCTGATGAGTTAAAAGTAAGTATGTTAATGTGGGCAAATGAGTACGTAATTTAGACAACATTATACATTGGAGTGAATTCAGGAAAGCTCTAAAATACTGAACTTGGAGGACATAATATCTTTCACATTTTCTTTATTTCAGTTAATTTAACCAAGAGAAAACTAACTAGATCAAAATTTTATGCCTATTCTAATATTAGTAATCTTTTATGAAATATTGATTCAGAGTCCCTATCTTTGGTGAGCCAAAAGTTATTTATTTTCTCTTTTTAGCAAATCAAGATCTCATAAGATATTATCCATTTCATGAATGCATATGATTGGGAACTTGCAGACTACAGAGCTCTCATTTTTCTTTAGAAGTTTGAGGCTGGGCTGTTTATAGTGAAGTAAAGAAAAGTGCTTCTTAAATTCATGTCCAAAGAAGGGGAATGAGAACAATTTGATCACTCAACTTGCAAATGAATTTTATTTTATACACACACACACACACACAGACACACACCCCATAGAATGTGTTGTGTAAGCTGGGTGATTTTCTCCTCTTAAAGTGTAAAATATTTTGCAAGATGCCTAATACTTTTCTGAGGAATGAGGGAATCTCTGTAATAATAGAGACAGCTAGATATTACTTACAAACAAATTGTCAATTCATACAAACACAGAAATCAAAATAATGCCTGTTTTATAACCAAAGAAATTTGTTGAATGAAATAAGGCTCAGCAAATTTAGCTTATAGAGGATGGAGCATGTCAAGTTTCTGAATGTTAGATTAGATAGCACATAATGTTTTCTTTCAGAGTTGCCATTTTCTTCTCCCCAATCCAATTTGTACTCACCTGCACGACTTTATAGTTTGAATGGTAAACATTGATGTCAGTCTCATCTCATTCTAAACTGTCACCTTGTGTTCTATTACCACATATGCAGATGTGTTTTTCCCACCATTTCGACATAGTTTGAGGAATGCTTCAGTGGGATAACTTTTTTCTTCAATTTGAGGTGTTGCTTTTATTGACAGTTAATTGAAAAAAAACACTATACATGAAACAAGCTTATGTTTCTGCTTATTATTCATTTCATAAACATTATTCAGCATCTATTTTATATAAGATGATCTCTTATGCACATTGGGAAATGGAAAACTCTCTAAGACCTTTTCCTTTTGTTAAATAAATTATATCAGGATTATAAGAATATGGTTGTTACTGACTCACTATCCCTCCGGGCTTACCCAACAGTATTTTACCAGGCTGTTAAAATCACACCAGAAGAATACTTCATCTCTCCCTCTTTATCACATTTTGATTTCTGTTTGTCCAAGCTACAGATATGCCTGTTTAATTACTGCATCTTTTGAAACACATACACACAAACAAGCACATGCACATATGTATACTTTTATTCCTGTTGGATATTGGGCTTTGTCACTAAGACATTGACAGTATTATTTCAACCCATTTTGGAAAAGGGAATGTTTCCTTGACTCATTTACATTCAGAAAGCCACATTATTGATCAGAATAAAGTTTATTTTCTTTTCTACTTCCCTGTGTAGATATGCTAAACTAAATATTAGGCTTTGTTATCTTTTAATCAGGATCCTTGACTTTCCAATGAGTGTTTTTGAATTATGCATTTTAGTTGACTCATTTTTGCAAAGATATTTTTCTCTTGGGTCTCTTTATTATACAGTATGCCAATGAGCATATTGTGTAAAAAATCTTTACCTGCCTCAAATGAGACCATGCAGGGAATAGAGCTGCCATATGATTCACTGCCTACACTGGCTTCTGAATTTCAAATGGCTATCTGTGAGATATTAAGAAAAAATCTTATAAGAGACAATTGTCTTACAAGCCCAACCTGGGCCAAAATATGCAGAGCACCATAAGTTTACTCCCTCCCCTAGACTTGGGACCTAGGAATGGAGGGTATCATTGATCATCACCCTAAAGCCCCAGGATTTAGCTTAATCCCAAATGTCTCAAATTTGAGGAAATGTACTGCTGAAGGAGTAGAATAAGATTTGCATTTCTGTACATGTGGTAGCAATTATTACAAAAGTATTAATAAACAGTTTGGACTTGAGAAAAGAAAGATTGTACCTTATCAAAACAGTGGAGAATTGAAAGTGCGCTCATGCAGAAACCTTTTGATGAAGGGCTCTATTTCCTCAGATTCCCTTTTTACAGACTTTCAGGAAGGTTCACTCAGGGAACAGCATGCTGGTTGTACAATGAGCAGTGGCCCATGGCAAAAGTAGACACAGTAGAAAAAGAGCTTATTGTGCTGAGGAAACTTCAAAGCCCACAAATCCGAAGTCTTAAGACTACACCATCTCTGCAAATAGCATTCTAAATAGCAAAGGGAGCTAATGTTGAAGGGTCAAGAAAAAAAATTAGAGATAAGATACATTATTCACTTAGCTAACCATTCTAGCATAACATGGCTCTGAATAATCATTAACCATCATATATCTCTGCCATTTACCCAGGAGATGGCCAAATGAAGATGCCCACATGATAACCAAGTACCTTCTCACATAACTGACTGAAATTCGAGGAGACTAACTCCTCTACCTCACGACTGTGGGTGTATGTTTGAAAACTGGATTCAGGAATTTGCCCACATGTTGATGCTGTAACAAATGAGAGAAATGCATAAAACACTGAACACATGAATCAATGTAAGTGTAAAAGTTAAGATATATGACATATATATTGCAAATAATCCTCTGTGATCAACTATTATCCTCACATATTATACATTTATTTTTTCAGCAAGTAACTTAGGGAAAGGTTGGAATTATTTCTATTCATATAATATCATTTTAAATATATGCATAATCTATGTTCACTCTAGTGGAAGATGAAGTGACTGGTTCACATTCACAATGAGATTACCTGGACAGAGTTGATCAGTTGTAAAACTTGCCTCAGGCTCTGCCTCCCATGAGGCACTGCGCAATATTATCATCAGATAAACAATTTTGATTTATCATTAACATTTTTGTGTATCTTTTGAGGGCACCTTTCATATAAAATATAAGGTGAATGATACCCATCAAATTGTGGAACAGGGTAAGAATGCAAATCACATGAATTGGCCAAAAGTAACAAGGATTTTGCAATGTAAATCACTTTTCTGATTGTGTTACAATAAAGGGGACGTTTTTGGCTAAATGATCTATAACCAAACATCTGCAAATTCTTGAAACTGCTGGTTTTTTGAGTGAAGGGTATTAAATATCTAAATATCTGTATTAAGTTGCAAATGAAAGAAATTGTAATAGTTATTTTGGCCAACAGTCAGTGATTTCTCTGTGATAAAACTGAGAATTTCCTCCTTTTTTTATGAAAATATTCTTTGATTAGTCCCATAAATTTGAAAATGTGCCAGGATTGTCCATTGGACTTTCATTTTTGATACATCCATTAGCTTTCATAATCTTTTCTGGAACAGTATATTTACTATTAATTTTTGTTAAAATATGATTTACATTAAAAATTGTGAACTAATTATAAGTTTACAGGTTTAGCAATTCTTGAGAAGTTAACACACCCATGAACAAATCCAAAACAAGATATTGGACAATACCCTGGACTCAGGTCCTGGGAATGGAGGGTATCATTCATTGGTCATCCTCCTAAAACCTCAGGATTTAGCTTAATCCCAAATGTCTCAAATTTAAGAAAATGTACTGCTGAAGGAAAATGTAAAGCTCAGAAGTTCCCCTCAAGCCCTCTCTTGGTAACAACACTAATTCTCTTTAGAGGTATCCACTCTCTCCAATATTAGATTCTTTCTGAACATTATTCAAATGCACTTTTAGATCACATGACCTCTTACGTCTGACTTCACAATTATGAATGTGATATTAAACCATGTAGTTGTAGGTAGATGCCATGTGTTCCTTTTTGTTTTATACAATATTCCACTATATGCATACTCAACAGTTTATTTACACATTATTCACTTGTGAACAATTTTCTTGTTTTCAATTTAGGACCATTTCAAATAATGCTGCAATGAACATTTTTGAACATGTCTTCTGCTGCACAGATATAAACATTTCTCTTTTCTTTGTACCTAGGATAGAAATTGCCTATTTACGTGGCAATTTATGTTCGTATTAGAAGATACTGCCAAAAAATCCAACAAAGTGGCTGTAACACCCCCTTGGAGTTTGTCGTGTTAATGTTAAATCTGTTGCTTGGTATCTTGTGTCATTTTTTTGAAATATCTGTACTATTATTCTCCAAATATTGCTTCTGCCCAGTTACCTTTTTTAAAATTTCCTTCCTAACTCCAATGGCAAACATTTTAGACTCTTTTTCCTTATCTCATATATGTTGTTAAAAGGAAAAACCTAAAGATCTGATCAGTTGGCAGTCTGTGGCTGAAGCCTGGATGCTGCAATTGGGTGAAGCTATTTGTTACAAGAATATACTCTTAAATTAAGTGGAAGTTTATTTACATACAAAGTTAGGTTACAGTTTACCACCTATGGAGGTACCTTTAAACCAAATTTAGTTTCCTTTATGGTGTCTTATCCTTTCTTTCTGTATTTTCTGAATTTTTAATCTCTCTGTGCTTCAGGTCAGTTATTTACATTGATTTATCTTTTCAGATGATATTTGAGTTCTGTCTAAAGTATTATCAAAGAAATGTTTAATTATTAATATTATGTTTTTCTATTGCTAAAGTTGTATTTGAATGATCTTCTATAAATTCGAATTTCCTACTGAAATTCTAAATTTTTAAATATATATTTTCTAAAATATATTAATCACAGTTATTTCAAAATTCATGATTGATAGCTCTATTACGTGTTTTTTTATCTCTCTGTAGGTTTTGGTTTTATTTCGTTTTACAGGAGGAGTGGGTCTAGATTTTTAATTGGTTTCAGTTAGCTTTTCTCATTTCCTGGTATATGTGGTATTTTTTTTTAATGTTAGACGTTGTTCGTGAACATTCGTATAGGTTATTTGTGGATCCAGAAATGCTATTTTTACTTTCTTTTCTACCAACCAGCAGTTACATAAGGAGCAGATTGCTTCAATCCCATCAGAAATTAGACTGTTTCAGGGTAGATTTCAGGCTTCATAAGTGTGATTCTATATTCTCTTTGGCCATTTTCTTGGATGCATCTCTTTGGGGATGTCAACTGAAATCCCAGGCTCTATTCCAGGACCCACCACCCTCCCATCCCCTCATCCCATGTTTGTGCATCTTCATGAGACTGTCAAATAAAACATTTTGATCAGCTTCTCAGCCTTTCTTCTACTGGTTATGCTAAGCACAGGTCATCATGATCTAATTAGAGTAGGCAAATAGCTCCAAGTTCAGTGCAACTTCCAATCTCGAGTTTTCATCTTTTTGTCTCTTGTCTCTCTAAGATGTTGACCTCTAAAATTTTGGCTGACTGGAGGGTTTTCTGGTGTTTTTAAATTTATTTTTTAAAATACTTTGTTCATTTTTAAATATTTTCTCAGCAGAAGTGTTGGTCTGATACAATGTGATGTAACCTAGCTCAGCAGCAGAAATCTTATATACTCATTCTTCACATAAACCATACCACATTCTAACATTTATTATTCAGCAAATACAGCAATGTTATGGGTGGTATAATGTATAACTTTTGGTTTAATTTATAAATACGTATTTTATCAGTTCAACATCTGTTTAAATATAAGACCTCACATTAATACACAAATTTATTATTCACTTATATAAACTTTTTATGTTTCTAATATCTTGTTTAGATTTTGTTACTCAATCCTTATTTAGGTAAATTGTTATGGAATTATTTGAAACTACAGTCTGAACATAAGTAGAAAGTTAAACAATATTTTTATAAAATGGTCTCTACTGGGTATATAATTATAGCTATATGAAGCTATTAAATTTTAGGTGGAAATGTGTAAACATTCTATAAAATTTCAAGTCATTTTTGCATGACTACCTTTCTTATTTACTTAAATACATATCTACTGAATATATTAAAATAATGTATTTTTCCTTTGATTTTAGAAATAATAATTTCATAAAACTAAAAATAATAAGATAGTATACAAGTTTTTGGGGGGATTATATTCAACCATTAATATGAAAAATTATATATAATTATATATGTAAATTTTTTTATTAATTTTGCTACTGGTTTAAAAACCTGAGAACAACTTTTTTTCATAACCTGAGAGAAAATGAATATTTTTAGTGAACATGTAGTTTGCCAGAACAGCCTTCCAAATAATCATGAAATAAATAAAATAAGCTCATCAAAAACAATTTAATTGCTTTTTTATTTGCACACATATTGATGTCTATTTAAGCAAATGTCTTCTCACTCATTTTCTGTTTGCATTGGTGAAAATGGAATAACTTGTAATACTTGCACTAACTCAATATTGAATAAAATAAAGTGAAGTCTCCTATATTGATTAAATACTTCAGGTAGTTATGCCTTGTATATGCTTCTGGTCCCTCATCCAACTCTAGAAAACCTGATGCTGCTGGAGACTCCTGTCTGATTGTCTTTTTATAGCTCAATGACTTTTATTCAAGTGTAATTTCTGAGCAGTTACAATCTGCCTGTCCTTCTTAGGCTGATTGTGGAAGTGTACCCAGGGCTGAACAGAAAACACTTGAACTACATACTGACCCGAAGGGCACAATCTCTGTGTTCCCTTTTACTGTGGTCCTCTCATTTACATCTCAACAGTCCTGCTCATGTGACTGTGCCAGCAGGCTGGCTAATTTCTTAAACTTTGAGTAATTGAGAGGTCTTGACTATGATCTGGATTTGTCCTTAGACTCTAGATCCCATCCCCCACCTGGATCCAAAGTCGGATTATCCTTGCTCTGACTCCTGCAGACATTCACACAAACTTAAAACGGGCAGATCTCTCAGTACCAGCCTTCTGTTAATCTATGGTAGTTCTCTGCCTATATTTTCGGACAAATCACTGTTTCTTTATTCTTCTTTGAGGCATATTTTGTCATTCGCCTTTATGATAACCAGGTATTTCCCCACTTATTTGAGAATGTCTTCCAGACTGATCTCAGTCACCAGGACCGGGGCACTAGGGCTTGCTTGTGGTTGTGTCAGGCCCCAGCCTCTTTCTGGCCTCCACAGTAATTTGTTATAAAATAAAATAACTGTCATGCTCTCTTAGGAATTCAGAGACACAATATGTCTCATGTAAGCAATTTTTGCTGTGTCATGGGATTGAACTTTCTTTTGTCTCCTCTGTTAAGCATATGATCATTCTAATTATAGGGATGTTTATTACTCTAAAATGACAGTCAAATATTACTTTTTCAATCTTAAAAATAACCCCACATGATATGTTTTATCTAATATACAGGAAAATAGAAACCTTGAAAGAATGAACTTTCACATATTCATTCCTGTGAGACTCTGGCATATTTACAAATTTGGCCATTGTTACCAATCATCAAAATTAAGTCCTGCAGTTCCAACTCCATATTAAAAATATATGACTTTAGATGAAGTAATTCCATCTGATTCAAATCACAGTTTCAGGTGGGACATGAATGGAAGAATTAAGAAAGAATATACACACTCATGAATCTACCTTGGTAAGAAGGGGGTGAGACTACTTTCCAGTCAGATTACCTATACCTACAAAGCATGAGACTTAATCATGTTAATCAGTTAATCCATCTTTGCATTCTCTCTTCAAAATAGAATCTACAATACATGGGTATATAACATTTAGAGAAAAACTTTTATTTTCCCCAGCCATTTTGATACCAGAATTCATTTTACTTAATAGTTTTATGTGATCATTCTGACTAGAGATAATTTAGATGAGGTACATTAAGAAAACTAAACATTTAGCCATTTTATTGCCAAGTAATATGAAAGGCATATATTTTCACACTGTGGCTGAATATTACCCTGTCACTACATCCAGATGTGTTTGGGATGAGCTAAGACTTGGGAATTAGCCAAATAAAAGATGAGAGTTTAGAGCTATAGATGGAGTTAAAATGGAGAGAAGCTTATAAGTCAAAGATGGAGGATCAAAGAAGGGATGAAGGATTGATTTCAGAGATAAGGCTAGGAATTGTTTTTGCTAATAAAATATAGCCTTTAAATAAATTGATGTGACACAAACCATTGCATTCAAATTTTTATGTAGGATCAATCACATCAAACATGTCCAGTTTCATCACAAATACAGAAGATGTTATAATGAAGGACCCCTGAGAATTTATTCTGTAAGAGCTAAAATATTAAAATATATACATAGAGGATGAGGTTATATTTCTGCATCAATAGCTCTTCATAGATAAGAAACATAGAAACATGAAAATCTAAACAAAATGACCTAGTAGAAATCTCAGTAGAGCAAGATTAGAAGGTGATTTTGAATAGGAAGCTTAATTGTCATTGATCGCACTATTCTTCAGAGAAAGGCTATGTTAACAGAAAGACAACCTTTCAGACGAGCCCAGAAAAAGTGCATTCAGAGGCTGGAGCCTGGCTTTTTGACTTTGTATCTGTCTAGTGTGGGAAGAGGTCCACTTGGCTAGAAAGGGAGATGGCTGCCTCAGGTTATCCCAGCTTGATGACACCAGCCATTGAAATTTATAAAACGAATTGTGGTTGAATTCATTCTGTATTCACCAAACTAACTTCTGGTTGGAATTTGGCTTCACCAGAAAGACTTGGAGACAGTAGATGTCCTTGCTACTACTATGAACATAATAGTAATATCACTAATTATAAATTGATTATTTTGTGATTCTGGTTTATAACTAAATTTTTTACAAATACGATTATTGTGGGTTAATTTTCAAGGGACTAAGCTACTTGAGCTACATTGAGAAAATCATGATTCTGTTCCAGAAACATTGAGAAGAAAAGTACATCCAATGCATCAAGTTAGAATTGTTAAATATGTTAAATTCAGATTCAATGTACATTCAGAAAAATGCAGGGATCTGAAGTGTTCACTTGATGGGTTTTGACAAATCTATTACGCATGTATACAGCAATCAAATCAAAATACACAATGTTTCTGTAACCCCATAAATTGTTTTCCTTGTCCTTTTCAATCAATCTCTTCCTACAGAGTCAGCCAGTGTTTTGATTTCTATCACCACAGATTATTTTTTCCTCTTTTAGAACATCATTCCAGTAGAATCATAGAGCATATATTACTTTTTACTTGGTACCTTCACACAATATGATAGCTGTAAAATTAATCCACGCTGTTGCATGTATCAGTAATAACATTTTCTTGCTTCATTTATCCTGCTTTATAAATATACAACAATTCTTGTATACAGATATTTTATTTTTATCCCTCCTCTTCCTAGTTTGGAGCTATTATAAATTAAGATGCTAAAAAGTTCTTCAAACATTGGTGGTGACAGGATGCATGCATTCACTTGTTTTCATTATGTACCAGGAAGCAGACTTGATACATTAGGCAGGTAGATGTTTAAGTTTATAAAACAATTTAACAATTTTTTATTTTGTACTTCCTCAAGCAATTTATAGCATGAGAGTTCTCAGTTGCTCCACCTTCCTCAAAAATTGTTTTTAAACATTTTTAAAATTTAGCCATTCTAGAAGAAATAGAATGATTTCTGTTTTAATTTGCATCTCTTTGATGAAATATTTTCTCTAGTAAAGTGTTTGTTCTAGTCTATTAATTGGGTAGTTGGTGTGTACAATTATAATTTGGAGTTCTTCCTATAATCTGAATAGAAGTCTTTTGCCAGAAAATTTTATAAATATTTTCTCACAGCATGCAACTTGCTTTTTATTTACTTAATAGTGTCTCTTAGTGAGAGAAGTTTTCAATTTTTATGAAGCTCAATTTATAAATTTTTCATATATTGTTAATGCTTTTGGATCCTAAGAAAGTTTTACCTACACCAGGGTTATAATAACATCTTTCTGCATTTTCAAAACTTTACAGTTTTAGCTTTTATACTTACATCGATGATACATCTTCAATTAATTTTTATATATTCATGATATGATTCGAAACTTCATTTTTCTCCATTTGAATATTCAATTGTTTCTGCACCATTAGTTGAAGACTTTGCTTTCTTTTTTAATTGTTTTGCCATCTTTGTTAAAAAATCAATTTCCACTGTTATGTGAGGTTATGTCTGCAGTTTATTTTTAGTTTCATTTAATCTATTTGTATATCCTTATTAATTCCTGTGCCTTTAAAGTAAATTTAAAGATAAGCAGTATAAATCAACTTGTTTTCTTTTTCATATTGTTTTTTAGACCATTTACATTTTTATATAAATTTTTAAAGTTTATCTTTCATTTTCTTCAAAAATCACTCTTGGGAAATAACTGCGATTACAGGGAACCTACAGATAAATATGGAGAAATTTCACATAGTAACAATTTTGTCTTCCGATTGAAGAATATAGTATGTCTCCATTTATGTCTTAATTCTTCTCAATAATGTCTAGTAATTTCCAATCTAGAGTTACTAATACTTTTTTATTATGTTAGTGTTATTTTAAGTTTTTGATGCAATTAAATAATTTTAAAATTATCCTCAAATGTTTTGTTGCTACTATATATAAATACAAATAATTTTTCTGTAGTGACCTCGTGTCCTATAAATGTTTGAAATTCACTAATAAGTTCTAGCAGGTTACGTGTATTGTGTGTATAAATTCTTTAAAAATTTTTAATGACACAATTTTGTCTGGAAATAATTGCAGTTGAATGTTTTGCTGTTTAATTGTTATGACTTTTGATCTCCTTTTCTTGTCTTATTGTGCTGCCTCGGGTATGAAGCAAAATGTTGAAAAGCAGTGGTGAGATAGGACATTTTTGCTTTTTTTCAATGTTAGGTAGAAATAAATTAATATTGTATCAATAGATGTGATGTTAATTGTACGATTTTTCTAGATGACCTTTATTATATTTTGAAGGACTTTTTTGTATTTCTAGCTTGTAGAACGTTTGTAAGTGAATGGCTATTGAATGGTGTCATATGCTTTTTTTTTACATTTCTTTGGAATTTCCCCATGAATGTGGCTTGATTCTATACATACACTATACTGTAGTGTTTAGTTTTCTGTTTTTAAAACTAAAACCTTTCATTTGCAAGATAAAGTCTTCTTTGTTGAATCTGACAATTTGTTAAGGATTTTGTGTCTCTGTTCATGAAGAGCATTGGTTTGTAATTTTCTTATTTTATAATGTCCTTGTTAGGAATATTTGTTGTCATTTATGTGTTGTGACATGTTCTTACTTCCTCTACTTCTGAATGCATCCCTGTAAGATTCATATGATTTCTTTGATCTCTTCTTAAATGATTGAAAAAAATTACCCAGTGAAACCATGTAGTCATGAAATTTAATTCTGGAGAAAGTTTTGAATTACAATTCAAATACTTTGTCAGATAAAGAGCAATTCAGCTTTCTATTTCTTATTTTGTCCTTTTGGTGTGTTCTTGAAAAAATTAGTTTTTCCTCTAAATAATTTGAATTCAGTAACCTAGTTATTTATAATATTCTTTTATTAGTTATTCTATATATCTATAGAATTGTAATTTTATCTTTCATTTATTACTGATATTTTAATTTGAATTTTTTTTCCTTTCTCATTTTTCAATGAACACTCTAGCTAACTAGGGGTTTAACCATTTTATTATTTTTAATGGACTTGATTATTTAACATTTAGAGTTAGTTATAAACTAAAAATAGCTCCTCAACAACTGTATCATAGTATAATTTACATTACATAAAATGTGTCAATTGTGAGTATATAATTCAATGCTTTTAAATATGTTGATAGAATTGTGATGGTAGCTCTAGAACATTTCCATCATTTCAAAATTAATCATTCCAACTCTGAAGTTGATAACCATTTCTACCTGCAAATTCAAGTAGCAACTAATATGCTTACTCTTTAGATTCCCATTTTATATACGTTTCTTATAAATGGAATCATAGTATATGTAGTCTTTTGCATCAGATTTTATTCACCAAGCATAACGTTTATGAAGTTTTTCTTTGTTGCAGCATGTATCATTTTGTTACTTTTTAATATGTTTCCCCTTTTTTAGGACATTTTTCTGCTGTGAAACTAAATGTAAAAATCTTTGTACATGCATATGTCTCACTTACCTTCTGTAGATTTGCAGAAGTGGAATTGCTGTGTCATATGGTGAGTTTGTTGTACTTTTTTTAAAAAATGAAAACTTTCTTTCAATGAGACTACACCATTTTACATCCCAATACTCAATGTATTAGAGTTCCAGTTGCTCTGCATCCTTACCCCCACATTATTTCTGCCTTTTTAAATTATTAAATCTATTCTACTTAACGTGATGTTATCTATTCTTGTAGTTTTAAATTTCATTTCCTTAATAATAAAGATGTAGAATATCATTTTGTCTTTTGTTCATAGTTTCTATTTCTCCGCAGAGAATCCCTAGATGTTCATTCATGCTGACATTACATTGTTCTAAGTTAGAGTTTCTCAGCTACAGTAGTATTGCCATTTTGAGCTGGATAAGTTTTTGTCGGGTGAGGCTGTCCTGTGCATGGTAGGAAATTTTGCAGCACCCTTGACTTTTACTCATTGGATGTTGACAGCACTCCAGTCAGTTGCAACAAGAAAAAATTCTGCCATACATTGCCAATGTCCACTTTGGGGATTGATAATTATCCTCAGTTGAGAACCACTGCTTTAATTGTTAATTTTTGTTTGTTTGTTTTGTTTAGAGAGATGGGATCTTGTTCTGTCACCCAGGTTGAAGTGCAGTGACACAATCATAGCTCACTGAAATTTTGAAATCCTGGACTCAAACAATCCTCCTTCCTCAGCCTCCCAAGTAGCTGGAATTATAGGCTAATGTTACCATACCCAGCTAATTTTATTGAATAAAATAAATATATGGTAGAGACAGAGTCTTGCTATATTGCTCAGGCGGATCTCAAACTCCTGGACTCAAGTGATCCTCCTGCCTTGGCCTCCCAAAGTGATGGGATTATAGGCAAGGGCCACCATGCCTGGCCTCTACTTCTTTATAGCAGCTTTAAACTACATTTCGGCTAATTCCACCATTAGGAGTAGATTTTCCTATTTCTTCAAGTGTAGAATGATATAATGTAAATATGTATAATAAGACATTGTAGAGACTCTGGATTCTGTTATCCTCCTTTTAGGAGTGTTAATTTTTCTTTAGCCCTCAATTAAGTAATTGGCATATCACCTTGTACAATTAGGAACTTGGTTTTATGCTCTATCAAGGTGGGCCTGTTTTACATTTTCCTTATTCCAAGAGTAAATCTCCTAGTTCAGGGACGAACTCATTATTCCTAATGCATTACTGTTAGTGGAAAGCCCAAGGTATTTACAAGCAACTCCACCTTGGCAGGAATTAATATTATGTCTCCTGTGAGATGGGTAGCAGCTGAAATTTCTGCTTAAGTTTTTCAGCATTTCATCTTTTCCTTTCCACTTTTTTTTTTTAGTGTCCTCAACATATGCACAGTTCTGTGCCCAGCCAAATATTTGAAGGGGTATTTCTAAATATTTTTTACCTCTCCATTTATTCTGATATATTTTCCCATGCTTAATTTTCTAGCTGTTCTACTAGTCCTAAACTATATCTTCTGACCCCTCAATCTGATAAAGTTAATAGATTTATGCTTGAGATTGAGCCATCGTTTGCAAAATACTTCCAACAAGACAATCTCAATCAGTTTTGGCTTGGTTTTGTCTCAAATTATCAACTGATTCTTTCTGCTTTTAGTCTTTCTCCAGTGCCTTGAAATAGCGTGTTTGTCTATGTGTGTGCATGTGCTTATCTGTGTGTTTATATTCTAAAATTTATAAGTCATTATCTGTGGATACGTTTGTTTGATACTGTGTTCTGTGATACCACCTGAACTAGAGCTCTCTATGGTAACCTTTTATATGCCACAAACAATTGTGGACTGAGCAAAGTTAAATAACTTGCTCATAATATTAAGTGAAGCAAAGCTGGTAAAGTCATGCTCTTTCCATTTCACTGTGTTTTATTTTCTAACTATATTATTTCTAGCATGATTTTCTATATATAGGGTTTTCTATCAATCATTTGGAGGTAAATGCACATGATTTGTAGCCAGCTGTATAGAAATATTACAGGTTGTAAGTAATACTCAAGCACACTATTCATTGTCAGAGAGCAGCAATAATGTGTGTTTGGTTAAAATAAAACAATTTAAGAAAGCTAATCTTCTTTTTCTGTTTATGAGTTAAGTGGGCTGTATCTTAATTCTAAAATCATCCCAGAATGTTAACTCCAAAACCCCTTTCAGCTTTATCAAAATCACTTCTCCAAATGTATGTGAATCTACTTCTGGATTGTCTACTTTTTCCATTTATTTATTTGTCTATTTTTGGGTCAATATTGCACTGATTTAATTATTGCCATTTTATAAATCTAGAAATAATCTAGTGTTATCTGCTATGTTAAGTGACAGCTTTACCATGGCATAACCTAACAGAAATAACTCCAGTTAAGGTAATATTCATGCAAGTTAGTTCTTAGATTTTGGGGTATCTAACACTCAAAAATTAAGATATTTCTCTATTACTCATCATTGGAAAATTAATTAAAATTAAACAAATAAATTAATAGTAATATTGTTGAAATTTCTATTCTTCAGTGTATTTAAGTCTTAGTTCCATGCAGTCAATTCATTGCAAATGAAGAATCTGAACATCAAGAGCTTAACTTGCACACAGATAATAAGTGCCAGAACTGGGAATGAAATCTTGGCAGTTCAAGCCAGATCTAAGTTCTTACCTTACTCATAATAAAACATATGAAAGCTCTAAAAAAAAAGTATACAAAGAAAATAATTTTTGTCCCCCACAGTGGCTCACTCCTGTAATCCCAGCACTTTGAGAGACTGATGCGGGAGAATCACTTAAGGCCAGGAGTTCCAGTGACACTCATGATTTGGTAATAAATATTGGCTTATTCAGTATAGCAACAGATGTCTCCTACATTATATTGTAATCTCATTATAATATAATGTCTACATACATTATATCATGGGTTTATTTAACTTAGGGCTTTGTGAAGAAAACAAAAGGATTTTTTGAAAATGACACAATCCAAGTTCAATAATGAGAACCATAGTTACTGGTGTTTATGTATGTACAATGAACAATAAATGATATAAAAGGTATCCTCTATTAAGCTTTTTTCTTGCTAAGACAACTAACACGGCCCTAAGCCAGCTGAATTTGTTCTGGGACATCGCCTCGTTCACTGTCCCTCCCACTGAAGTCTTGGTCTTCCTTTTTTCACTTGAGGGAAAGCAAAGCAATGCTTGGATTGTCTTTCCGAGGTAGGCAGCCATGTCCAAACTCTCCTTAGGGATCAATGTTCTCCTTCTCTAAACATTTCCATCCAGTCTAGAGGTGTCAGACCATGGGAAAACATTCTTTCCACATAGACTTTGAACTAAACTTGGGTTCCACGTGTGCATGGACAAGGACACATCATTGTTTAATCACCTTCTTTATACTGGTGTGTTTACTACAAAAGCATAGGTTTCTGCTCTGGCCTTGAAAAGTAAAATTGGAATAATTTCTATTATACCCATTTATTGAACAAATAACATAATGTATGAGGTAATAATATTTATAGATGAGTATATTATTAATAATATAATTTCTTATGAACAACCTATGTTCTCATAAACTGTTTCTTTATCCAAATACAGCATTACTCAGAGAAATCAGTTGGGTATAGTGAGCGGAGATGGAGAATAAGGTCACAAGGTAATGGTGGGTGGTTTCGTAAAATAGAGCTCATAGTTTTTCCTGATTTCAATTTATAAAACAAAAATGTGGCTTTTTAAAAAAAGCATTAATTTATTTTTTAGCAAATATATAAAGTTTATTTCGTGTACATATCATGTCTTATGGTTTATTACATATTTATGTCATCCCCTCCTCTGCGAGGCGAAACAAGGTACATCCCTCGCTTTTTCGCTACTGTTTCTAAACAAAGCTACAGGAATAACCCATCCCCAGCTGACAAGGATAATTAAGATAATCAGCTGCCAAATATAAACAGCTTATTATCTGTTTTACTTAGCATTTTTGTAAGTTTGGAAACATGTTAATCAAAGACATCTGAAATTTTAACTTTTGCTTCTCTAAAAACTAAACAATTTAAATAATCAGAGAAGAATGTCCTAATCTGTGGATAAATAACTCCTAAATCCATTAAAAATTCCATTCACTGAATTGTTCTGGATGATTAATGTAGGTGCTTCACTGATCTGTGTTCCAGATGAAAGACATGAAAGATAGATGTGTTCTAGTTAGAGGTAGTGTTCAAACAGACATTTAACTTGTGCTAATCAGGAAATAAAAGTGCTTTAACATATCCCCACTGTGGCTGGTCATGTAATACCAAACTCCTGCATTCACATGTATAATTTGTGAACAAAGAAATTCTGATAGGCAAATTACAGAATAGTCTATTTCCTGTAAATGATGTAAGATTTACTAAAATTATCTTAAATAAATATTTTAAAAACGCTAGTTATAATACATGTTAAGTATCTTAAAAATGGAAATGGGAAATTATATACTTAAAGATAAGGCACGAGAATTCAATGAATCATTTGGGAAAACTTCCAACATAGCAACTTCTTAAGAGCGTTTTACTGTCATAATAGTAATGATGAGCTTAATTCCTCCGGGTGCATAGAAATCACATAAGGATGATATTGTAATTTTAGACGAATGAAAGTGTTGTGAAGGGGTGCAAATTGGCTCATGCACACATATCCATATCCCATGGGAGAAGAGATGAGCCTGAAGCAAAATCCTTCCTGAGATTATAATGCTCTGCTTATAACGCTTATATTTCATGTAGTGGGACAAATACACCTACCAGAAAAATCCTTTGTTAACCTTCTGTTGCAGCTTCGCCTCACGCTAGAAAGCAGTGAGATGCAGTCACTCACACAGCAAGTGCTTATGTTTAAATAGAAATTGAACATTCCCAAAGGGTGAGAATATGACTATTTGCACCTTCAAAATAGAATTGTAAGCCTGACAGCCAAAAATAGAGCTTTATAAATTCGACACAATAAACCACCTCTGTCTCTTTCAAACTCCTCCCAAATCTTGGAGATATTATCATATTTTAATATTTCCACAGTTCTAATTATTTCTCCAGTCTCTCTCAATCATTTTTATTTTCCTTACTGTTTGACAAATATACTGGCTTTTCTATATTTATCTACCAGTTGGGCATTTTCATTTAGTAGCCTCAGATTTGTTAACTCAAGGCAAAAATCAAAATCTTTCTTCTTAAACTGCTCATCTCTCCAGAAGTCACTATTAGTATCAATGGTACCATCATTTCTCTTGTTACGTGAATTCAAACCTTTAGAAATATGTTTAAATTCCTTTTTCATCTTCTTAACTTAAAGATATCATCAGGTCAGATTCCAAGTGGATTATTAACATACTTGTGCAACTTTATTTTCTCTTCATCTCTATTTTTCTTACCACTTCTCTAGGTCAATTTGTCATACTTGAATTTCTGTACTAGTCTTCTGTTTTTCCTGCCTTCGGTAAAATCATCTCATCCTGCACATGACCATCAGAATGATCTTCCCCTGAAGCGTTTCGTCAGGCTCTTATCCTAGATCATAACAAACTTGAAAGCTGTGGGGTAACATTCAATAGCAAGACTCTAAAATTCAACCTCCTCCCTGTCTTAAAAGCGACAAATGTCTCTTTTTTCTAATCTTCTTTAAGATATTTCCAAGTGCATATATTTCTGCTGTGCTCAATACCTTCCTCATGATGCTCTATTTCCAAAACCCATCTAATCTTTGAAATGAAGGACTTCAGTACACATTGATCCCCTACCATTTCAATATTGAACTCATAATGCATTGTTTATACTAAGGATCAACAAATTATGCCCATGTGCTTATTCCTTCTTTTTAGCTGTTTTTGTATTGCCTGAAAGCTAAATATGGTTTTTTACATTTTATAAAAGTTTGTTAATCCCTAATTTATACAAATATCTGAAAACTAGTAAGTGAACATATTCTCAGGGGTTTCTGGGTCATCTATCAGACTTTATTTAGTTTTCATCTTTATTTCATTAACTGTTAAACATATTAAAAGTTAATAGAATTTAATATTCTATTAAAAATAATAGAAAACATTTCTGGATTACCTATTGTAAACCCTTTATAACTGAATATTGCCATGTGGTTTCAGTGCTTGTATCCAGATTCCAATTTTTAAGTAACAGAATTCAACCTAAGTGGCAGTATTAGTTTATGAATATTTTTTCAAGCAAGCCCTACTGGCATCAGGCTGGTAAGCCTCAATTTTCAAATGTAACCTTCAAATGAGCATCTGAATTTTGTAATCATAGCTTAAGACTTTAGATTCTTAAGTCAATGGCAATTCTCTATTGAAATTTATATTCACAGTTTAAGATTTTAGGTTCTTAAATAAGAACTCCTCTAACAATTTTGTGGAACTCTCTTTTTGAAATACATTCTCACGTTCTAGGTTTATTCAAGTTGGAAAAACTCCCACCCTTTGGTCACTTATATATTGCCCAAACTTTCTTAATTATTGAAATAAGTAGATTTCGTCCTCAAGGAGATTGTAATATTATACCCCTTTAGGCTTTATAGTAAAGACAATTTAATTTACTCTTATTATTTCTGCAACAATTTTTATATTTCTGATTGATTAACTCATAGTCAGAGTGAAGGCTATGGGGGAAAGCAGTTGGTTCTAGCCAGGGACACTTTCCACGTAGTCCCTGTAGGAGCTCTTGGAAGGGAACTTCAGAGCTTCCCCTTGGCACAGAGCTCATACTTGTCATGGAAGTCTTAGTATGGAGATGGATGGACAACTCGAAAGAAAACAGAGAAATCTCATTATGTTTTTCTTGGATAGAAAACATATTCCACTCTTTCCCTAGTGCAAAATATAATACATAGTATGATGTGCTACAATTACCACTGAGTCTTTTACCCTGTTTTCAAATCCAACTATATTCTGTATTCAAACTATGGGAAACAAAAATGAAAAAAAATCATCTAAATTGGGAAGGTTGTAAAAGGCAAACAAGAAAAATGAGGAAAGCATCTGAATGATGGTTTGAGGAGGCAATACTTTAATATGAGGAGGAGTTCAGAGGGTTTTCTTTTTCATTTTAGGATTCAAGGGGAAGATAGTTTCACTAGTTAATTAAATCAATAAGAAAGAAATGATTATATGGAGAAAATATAAACCATAAAGTATCTTGATATTGCCTTTAGGGGAGGATATACAGTTTTATTATGGCAAACTAAACTTACTAGCCATGATGCAATTGATACATGTCTACACTAGTAAACCCCAAGAGAAAAGGGAGAATGTGCTCTTGTTCTTTAAAAACTTGCTTATCAACCAACAGCATCTATGGTAACTGGGACAAGAAATGCAGAATTACAAACCCCAGCCCAAAAGTATTGAATCAGATTGTATTTTAACCAGTTCCCCATATGATTTTTCCACGTGGTAACATTTGAGGATAGTGCTTTAAAACAGATGAATCCTAAATAACCTACCTAGCCCTTCTTTCACTGAATTTTGCTTTTAAAGGAAAACAAGTTATCCCCCTAGATTCTATTGATAGCAATAACAAAATAGAATCACTTAGAGTGACAGAGTTCAATAAGAATAAAAGAGAAGTTACCAGGAATATATTCCATTAACATGCATTATACTGGTATTTTTAAAAAATATTTAATGTAGCATTGATTGTTAATTGTTTCAATTTATACCAATCAAGGAAATTCATTTGGGATAGTTTAATTATAGTCAATCAATATAAACAATACTAATCAAGCTAATCGATACCAATTATGTCTTTTCTTCATATACAGAAAAACACCTACATAGCAAGGGCAATTTTTTAAGGTTTTATTGACTCAACAGCAATTGTTAAAGTATTGTAAACCTCATTTATTTAAATATTTTTGGCCCACTCAGTTTTCCAGAAAGCTTAAATGTATACATTTCTTTGTAATGAACTCACTCAGTTAAAGCAAGTTTCATCCATTAATGACATTTCACAGCTTTTTTTTTTTTTGCAGTTTCTTCAAGATAACAACTAATACTTATTTTAATGGCTTATCTAATAATTTGTTTAATCTACTAACAGAAAATGCTCCATCTGGAAGGATACATTTAGTTAAGAATCGGGAGAATTAATTTAACCATGATAGCATTCACACACAAATTAAAATAACATAGTCTCTAGGGATCCCAGAAATTATACCAAAATAAAGATTATACCCTTTTTAAAATGGGTGGATGTACCACACTATAAATCTAGAACATTAAACATGGAAGAATTATGTATGTAATAATGTAAATTTTTTAAGGAGTACATTGGAATTTCTAGATCCACATATATGTTCTTAAAGAGTCAATCTAGGTCTGCATACAATTAAGATGTTAACATTTTTCAAGAATATTTAGAGATTCTCTTTTATAATTATCTTTGTAGTCTATAATGTATTATCATTTAAAAATCAGAAATGCTGCTTTAATTTTCATTGTTTTTCAATGCATTTGATTTTTGAGAACAGAATCTTTAGTATACTAGTTGAGATAGCAATTTAAGTTTCAATTTCCTATGGAGTATATTTGTAGACTAGCATATTCATATATTGGGCAACAACATGAATAAAATAAATTATTTCAAAGTAATAAAGATAGTACTCTATAGTTCTTATGATTTTTATATTATTTCAAGAAAGAAAGGATCATTTATTAAGAAATTCAGATAGATTGACCTTCAAATATATGGGTGATGGACATGAAATATATTTGTCTTCTGTTTTATTTTCTTCTACCTAGTACCTAGCAGTTGCTATAATGAGAAGTAATTACATAGGTATATAAATTCAATAACTACTAAAATATATGGAAGTTCACTTTAAAAATCTTAACAGATTTTCCTTTACTCCACTCAAGAAATGTATTGAGTTATTAAGAAAAAGATTAAGAGTGTGAGAATCTCTCTGGCAAATTGCTAACTAGTTCTGTTGTTATAGGATTGTTTGCTTTTACTTGGGCAAGGGGAAATTCTCCAATACAATAGTCAATAAAATGTGGAGTTAAGTGCTCTGAAAATTATGTCATCTTCCTTTCCTTAAACTAGACACAGTTTCTAGATCAGAACAAGGATGAAGATACATTGATAATATATATGTCTTACATCCCTCACCACAAGGAATAAAAAAATCACTGGGCATTTTCTCATATTTCTTTCTGGTATTTCTTCTTTAAAAAGCAGCTAATGTATGGTCTATTACTAGCACCAACTTTAGTATGTCTCTACACATTAAATTTTTTGTAGCATCTAATGTGCTACAAAACACAAAGGAGCAACGTGATAATATATTTGCTCCAAAAAATATGATTATCTTTCATTAGCTTGTTACAGAACCATGTTTTGAATACAGAACTGAACATTGCCAAGTCCTCTATTTTCTCTTAGAAGAAAAAAATAGTCATAATACATGTTATAAATATAAACAAAGAAATGACATACATATTTTCTATACCAAACAACAACAAAGGACATATGAATGGGTTTATATTCAAAAGTTTATATGGTTGTAAAGGAAGAAAATATTTATTTTCAGTCTTAGCCAAAAAGTCTAAATAGATAGATTTCCCCCAGGCTTCATCTCTCAGGAATGGGCAAAGGAAAGCTAGAGCCATCTAAAAACATCGTAGAGGGAGCTAATTATTCAGACAAACTTTCCTCATGTTCTAAATTCATTCTAATTACATGTTTCAAATTTTCAATTTATATAACAAATGTAGTACATGATTAATATTGATTCATATTTCTAAAACAGGTATATGCTTTGAAGAATGTGGTATAATGGATGCTCTATCTCTATTTGCAAAATAAGTTAAACAGCAAGTTGTTCCTTGCATTGCTTACCCAGTTACAATCATTCATTTTCCCCATTTATAGTTTGTGTTATGGCCACATCTCCAGTCCTCTTTTTTTTTTCTTCAACTTTTATTTTTAAGTCCAGATGTACATGTGCAGAAAGTGAAGGTTTGTTACATAGGTAAATGTATGCCATGGTGCTCTGCTGTACAGATCATCCCATCACCTAGGTATTAAGCCCAGCATCCATTAGCTATTCTTCCTAATGCTCTCCCTCCCCTAACAACAGCCCCTCTGACAGGCCCCAGTGTGTGTTGTTCGCCTGCTCATGTGTCCATGTGTTCTCATCACTCAGCTTCCATTTATAAGTGAAAACATGTAGTGTTTGCTTTTCTGTTTCTGTGTTAGTTTGCTGAGGATAATGGCTTCCAGCTCCATCCATGTCCCTGCAAAGGACATGATCTTATCCTTTTTATGGCTGCATAGTATTTCATGGTGTATATGTACCACATTTTCTTTATGCAGTCTATCATTGATGGGCACTTTGGTTGATTTCATGTCTTTGCTACTGTGAACAGCGTTGCAATAAACATACAAGTGCATGTATCTTTATAATAAAATGATTTATATTCCTTTGGGTATATACCCAGTAATGGGATTGCTGAGTCACATGGTATTTCTGCCTCTAGGTCTTTAAGGAATTGCCATACTGTTTTCCACAGAAGTTGAACGAATTTACACTGCCACCAACAGTGTAAAAGTGTTCTGTTTTCTCTGCAAAGTCACCAGCATCTGTTGTTTGTTGACTTTGTAATAATACCATTTTGACTGGTGGGAGATGGTATCCCATTATGGTTTTGATTTGCGTTTCTCTAATGATCTGAGTGACTGCTATGATTTCTGTTCTTTTGCATTTGCTGAGGAGTGTTTTACTTCAATTATGTGATCAATTTTAAAGTAAATGCTGTCTGGCAATGAGAATAATGTATATTCTATTGTTTTGGAGTGAAGAATTCTGTAGATATCTATCAGGTCCACTTGATCTAGAGCTGAGTTCAGGTCCTGAATATCTAAGTTAATTTTCTGTCTTGATGATCTGTCTATTATTATCAGAGGGGTGTTAAAGTCTCTCACTGTGATTGCATGGGAGTGTGAACATCTTTGTATGTCTCTAAGAACTTGCTTTATGAATCAGGGTGCTTCTGCATTGGGTGCATATATATTTACGATAGTTAGCTCCTCTTTTTGAATTGAACCCTTTACCATTACATAATACTCTTCTTTGTCTTTTTTATCTTTGTTGGTTTAAATTCTGTTTTGTTAAAAACTAGAATTGCAACCCCTGCTTTTTTCTGTTTTCCATTTGCTTGGTAAATTTTCCTCCATCCTTTATTTTGAGCCTTTATGTGTCTTTTCATGTGAAATGGGTCTCTTGAAGACAGCAAACCAATGGGTATTGGCTCTTTATCCAGCTTGCGATTCTGTATCTTTTAATTGAGGCATTTAGCCCATTTACATTTAAGGTTAGTATTGTTGTGTGTGAATTTGATCCTGTCATCATGATGCTAACTGGCTATTTTGCAGACTTGTTTCTGTGGTTGCTTCATAGTGTCCCTGGTTTGTGTAATTCAGTGTGTTTTTGTGGTGGCTGGTAACAGTTTTTCCTTTCCATATTTAGTGCTTCCGTCAGGAGTTCTTGCAATGCAGGCCTGGTGGCAATGAATTCCCTCAGCATTTGCTTCTCTGAAAAGAATCTTATTTCTCCTTAGTTTATGTAGCCTAGTTTGGCCAGACATGAAATTCTGAATTGGAATTTCTTTTCTTTAAGAATGTTGAATATTGGCCCCCAATCTCTTCTGGCTTATAGAGTTTCTGCTGCTATGTTGTCTGTTAGTCTGATGGGCTTCCCTTTGTGGGTAACCCGACCTTTCTCTCTGGCTGCCCTTAACATTTTTCTTGCATTTCAACCTTAGAGGGTCTGATGTTTTATATCTTGGAGATGACCTTCTCATGGAGTATCTTATTGGGGTTTTCTGCATTTCCTAAATTTGAATGTTGGTCTGTCTTGCTAGGTTGGGGAAGTTCTCCTGGATAATATCCTGAAATACGTTTTCCAACTTTATTCCATTCTCCCTGTCTCTTTCAGGTACCCCAATCAGTTGTAGCTTCAGTCTCTTTACATAATCCTATATTTCTCAGAGGTTTTGTTCATTCCTTTTCATTCTTTTTCTCTATTCTTGCATGCCTGTCTTATTTCAGAAAGATATTCTTCAAGCTCTGAGATTCTTTCCTCTGCTTGTTCTATTCTGCTATTGATACTTCTAATTGCATTGTGAAGTTCTCATGTTGTGTTTTTCAGCTTACATTGGGTTACAAGATGCTTCTTTGGCTCAGCAGTTTGTTATTACCCACCCTCTGAAGCCTACTTCCGTCAGTTCAACCACCTCAGCCTCAGCCCAGTTCTGTGCCATTACTAGAGAGGTGCTGCGGTTATTTGGAGGAGAAGCACACTGACTTGTTGAGTTTTCAGCATTTTTGCATTGATTCTTTCTCATCTTTGCGGGCTTATTTACCTTTGATTTTTGAGGTTGCTGACCTTTGAATGGGGTTTTAGTGGGGTATTTTTTGTTGATGTTGTTGTTGTTGTTTTCCATTTGTTTGTTTTTCTTTTTATAGTCAGGCCACTCTTCCATACAGCTGATGCAGTTTGCTGGTGGTCAGGTCCAGACCCTAGTTGCCTTAGTTTTTCCTGTACCTGGAAGTATCACTGGTGAAGGCTGTGAAACAGCAAAGATGGCAGCTTGTTTCTTCTTCTGGAAGCTCTGTCTCAAGGAGGTACTGACCTATTGCCAGCCTGAATGAAGGTGTAGAGGCGGCTGGAGACCCCTGTGGGGAGGTCTCACTTAGTCAGGAGGAACAAGATCAGGGACTCACTTAAAGAAACAGTCTGGCTGCTTTGTGGTAGAGCAGCTGTGCTATGTTGTGGGGGGAACCCTTCCTCATCCAGACCATTTGGACTTTCCAAAGCCAGCAAGCTGAAATGGCTGAGTCAATGGAACTGCAGAGATGGTGGCTTCCCCTCCTCCTGGGAACTTGGTCCTGTCTCAGGCAGATTCCAGCCTGTTGCCTTGGCTAGCTAATTCCAAGCCAATGGGTCTTAACTTGTGAGGTGCTGTGGAAGTGTGACTTGCAGAACAGCACTGCTTAGCTCCCTGGATTCAGCCCCCCTTCCTAGGGATATGTACAAATGGATCTCCTGCCTTGCCGGGTATCCTGGGGCGGAGTATGTAAAACTCCTAGGTCTCTGCGAGTGCCTGAACAACTGCTCCATCAAGACTCCACACAGCTCTGTGTATCAGACCCAAGGCCCTGGGGGCATGGGCCCATGAGAGTATTTTCTGATCCAAGGGTTGCAAAGATTTGTGGGAGAAGTTGGTTTCCCAGGCAGGCTCGCACAGTCACTCACTGCTTCCCTTGGCCAGGGGTGGGGTTCCTTTGGCTCCATGCTACTCTTGGATGGGCTCTTAACCCACTTTGCTCTTCTTCATTCTCCATGGGTTGTTTGTCTAGTCAGTCCCAATGCGAGAACCTGGATATTTCAGTGGAAGGTGCTGAATTCACTCTCTCTTTTCATTTCTCTTTGTGAGTGCCATGGACTGCAGCTGCTTCTAATCAGCTATCCCATCCCTGTGAAATCTTCTTTTTAAAATTGGAAGAATACATTGCAAGAAAAGAAGACAAAATACTGGGGTGCAATTGAAATTAAGAACTAACTATTTCAGGTCAAAAAGGTGGTAAAAATTTTATTATGTGCTATAATCTCTTGTCTAATAAGAATTAATTCAGAATGTTATCATTGTCCATACCTGTAGAGTTATGAGGCAGATATCACGTTTCAGAAAAATAGTCATATGTTTTAAATCAAGCAAGTATAAAAATCACAGGTGTGTGCACACACATAAACCAACATTCCTACATCAACATACTCTAATCTGCCCCAACTTAAAGAACTAAATTGTTATTAAACTTTATCTGCTACCTGCTAGTTTCTGAAGTTCCCAGTAGTATACAGACAGCCCACTACTTACCATGATTCAACTTGTGATTTTTCAACTTTATGACAGATTTTTCAGGGTATTAAATGTATTTTGGATTTGTGCTATATCCAGTTTCTAAAGGGGTAATCTGGATGTAACCTCATTTTAAGTCAAGTACATCCAATCTTTTGGCTTTCCTGAGCCACACTGGAAGAATTGTTTAGGGCAACACATAAAATACACTAGCACTCACAAAGGCTGATGAGCTAAAAAAAAAAAAAAAATTACAGAAAACCCTCATAATGTTCTAAGAAAGTTTATGAATTTGTGTTGCACAGCATTCAAAGCTGTCCTGGGCCACATGAGGCCTGCAGACCACAGGTTGGACAAGCCTATTGTAAGTCCAGGAGCATCTGTACATAAATAGTGTGTATTAAATATCTATTGCTACTTAACAAATTATCTGAAAATTTGGCAGCTTACTAAAACACACATTTATTATCTTACAGTTCCTGTGTTTTCACTTTGGTTGGATATTCCTGCTCATAGTCTCTTACAATTAAGCAATCAAGGATTCCACTGGGGTTTCAGGTATCTTAAGGTTCATTTGAGGAAGGATTTTCTTCCAAGCTCAATCACGTGGTTGTTGGCAGGGTCCAGCTCTTCACAGGTTTTTGAACTGAGGATGTCAATTCCTTGCCAGTTGTGAGCTGAGGGTCTCCATCAGTTCTTTTCCATTTGAGTCTCTCCATAGAGTGGTTCACACTGGAAGCTGATTTCCATCTGAGCAGGCAAGTGAGAAGGCAAACAAGACAGAAGTCAGTCATTTTGTAACTTAATCCTTGAAGTGACAGCCTATTCCTTTCCCTATTCTGTTTTTTAGAACTGAATCACCATTCCACTCAGAGTAGAAGAGATTTCAAAAGGTGTGAATATCAAGAGGTAAAGTCTTGAGCTGCCTTCTTTAAGGGTGCCTTCCACTCAGTGAATGACATGTAGTCAGCACTTGATTAATATTTGTCAAATAACTGAATGAAGTATTATATTATTAAAATATCTGTGAATAAACAAATGATATAATTCAAATCATAGTTGATACAGTTTGGCTGTGTCCCCACCCAAATCTCATCTTCAATTTTAACTCCCACAATTCCCACATATCCTGGGAGGAACCCAGTGGAAGGTGATTGAATTATGGGGATGGGTCTTTCCTGCACTGTTCTCCTGATTGTGAATGAGTCTTACGAGATCTGATGGTTTTAAAAAGTGGTAGTTTGCCTGCACAAGCTGTCTCTTTACCTGCCGCCATCCATGTAAGATGTGACTTTCTCCTCCTTGCCTTCCGCCATTATTGGAGACTTCCCCAGACACATGGAACTGTGAGTTCTCCAGTAAATCTCTTTTCTTTGTAACTTGCCAGTCTTTATTAGCAGCATAAAAACAGACTAATACAATACTGAAATGAAATGTATTTCTATACTGAGGAATAACTTTACATCTAAAGCCAGCTGAATTAGTTTTAAGTAGCAAAATCTTTGCTTTAGTTAGTAAATCCAGGGAAGAATTTAATATAATGTATTTAATTATTACTATTTATAACCTGGCTTAGTTTGTAACTTGTCAAAAACAGACTAAGCTATTTACAAAGAAATCTGCTTTTAATAGGTAATCACAATCAGAAATATCCTAGGTTAATATTAATATCACATTTTCATATTAAAAATATTGATAGTGGTCACTTTAATACAGTACTTCCTGAGCAAGCAGTTTGCTGATACCAACAGATTTTGAAATCAGTGGAAATGCATATCCTCATTATTAAAATTGTGCATGTACATATGCTTGTATGTTGTATATGGGTACATATTTATGCTAACTTTCAAATATAAATATTCTAAAGCATATGTGTATCTCCAAAAGACAATATTTATAGAACATAATGAATTTATTACTATTTCCTATGTAAATTGAAATACTTTAGTTTCTCTCACATTTTTTAAATGCTGCTACCAGTTCTACTACACACTTTTCTTTGACAACAAGACTTGAAAATTAAGAAAGTGTACAAAATCAATTGTCCTTGAAAAAGGGCCACTATTAGAATAATCTTTGCCTGTCTTTGGAAACTAAAGGCCAAGAGATTAAAATTACTTTTGGAACCCATCAGAAAATTAATATATGTCTACATTCACTATAAAGCATTTAATATGACTAACTTTGAAGGAAAGAACTGTAACTATCGAACCCATCAGAAAATTAATATATGTCTACATTCACTATAAAGCATTTAATATGACTAACTTTGAAGGAAAGAACTGTAACTATCAAATGAGGAAGGAGATACATTTTTAAATGTCCTTTTTGGGCAGTAACCAATACAATGCATCAAATTTTTACATGTTTTCATTTCACATGTTTTCACTGAAATGGAAGAGTGGCAAAACTCAAAAAGTAATGTTACCTGCCATTCATATTTCTAAGAACCCTCATGTTTATGTTTCTAATTTCCATATGAATAATTTAATGCTATTTTCCTCTTAGTTGCCTTTAAAATATTAGCATATATCCCTAGATCTTCTGATTCCTGATTTGCATCTGTAAAATTTTGTTGATAAAACAAAATATAAATTTAATATGTGAATTGAGCAAATAATAGTAATTAATGTTAATACCATAAAGAAATCTAATTTAAAAATGCAAAATTATATTTTATAGCTCTTTATATTTAGAATATCCTTTTATTTACACATAGCAGTGATCTAATGTTTATATTATTGCCACATACAGTGGACTGAATAGCATCCTGCAAAAAGGTATGTCCAAATCCTAACCCCTGGTACCTGTGAATGTAACCCTACTTAGAAACTTGATATTTGAAGATATAGTTAAGATCTTGAGATGAGATATTCCTGAATTTGGGGTGCGCCTTAAATCTGATGACTGTTATCCTCATGAAAGAAAGAAGAGGGCTTCTTAGTACACATGGAGACAAGAGACAGCAAGGCTCTTGTGAAGATGGAAACAGTGTTGGAGTGATACATCTGAAGGCCAAGGGAGCCAGGGATTGTCTGCAGACATCAGAAACTAGGAGAGGGGCCTCCAAAAGGAACCAAACTGCATATATCTTGATTTTAGATTTCTAGTTCCTAGACCTGTGGAAGAATACATTTTGATTGTTTTAAGCCAACAAGCTTGTAATACTTTCTTATGGCACCCTTAGGAAATCAATATAGGCCCATTAGCCAATACTAAAACAGAGATTCTTATTTTCCCCAAGTGAAAAATAATTAACTGACTTGAAATGGCTGTCATTGGCTTAGAAACAAGAGCAAAATCTCTTTTAAAATATGCTGAATTTCCATTTGTCTTGATAAATGATAGTGTACTATAGTGTTTGCACAAAGCAGTAATCATTAACTTTGAGTTGAAAGGTAAATTAAAGGAGTCACACGCTGGAAGTGTATAAATATTAGGACCAGCATAACTAATAACTTATTTACACTTTCTATTTTTAATAGTCAAAGAATGACAAAAATCTAGTTAAGCTAAATCTAAAAGAGTTCTAATTGAGTAATAAAGGTAAAAGTTTAATTAGTTTTTTTCTCAAGATAGAACATAAAGCAATGGCATACCTTGTCATTAAATCTTAGATTCAGTGATATATTTGTGACTGTCATATAGGCTACATTATTTGAAGGGTTGGTTGAAGAACAGTTTCTGCAAAATATCTTTCCAAAGAATCATAAAGATAGACCTGCAAATGCTACATTGTCACTTGGCACAGTGGCCCAAAATGTCTGCTTTTCAGTAGAGAGGTTTATTCTGAAGTAGATGCAAATGTTATATTCAGGAAAGTCTGTGCTATGGAGAGGTAAAATATACATTTTCATTTAAAATGCATATTTTCTTCTATTTTTATGATGTATTATTTTGTTTTATGTTTGTTCTCTTTTCATTTGAAGTTTAAAATCCATCAAGGTAAAACTTGTGTATCTGGCACAGGGTATTACAGGCATTTACGTGTCAACTTGATTGGGCCATATAGTGCCTAAATACGAATTCAACATTATTCTGAGTTTGTCTGTGAGGGTGTTTCTGAATGAGATTAACATTTGAATAGGTACACTGATAAAATAGATTACCCTCCTCAATGTGTATGGGCCTCCCACAATTAATTCAAGACATGAATAGAACAAAAAGGTTAAGTAACAGAGAATTTTACCATCTTGATAGCTTGAACTAGGACTACATTGGTTTTTTTCCAGCCCTTGGCTGGAACTATACCACCTGTTCTCCTCAGTCTTCAGCTTGATGACTGCAGATCTTGTGACTTCTCAGCCTCCAAAATTTGCATAAGCCAATTTCTTCTAATAAATCAAACTCCTCTCTCTCTCCCTCTCCATCTCATAATAACAGCTTACCATTACTGTTCATTCACTGGAAGTAGATGTTCATAAATGTTTTCATCCCTGTTATCTTCACATTAAGTAGAGTAAGAAGGAAGAGTAAGAGGAGGGGTTGGTCTTAGTGTCTCAGGGATGGTAGAGACAGAAGAGGTGGAGGAGGTGCAAAGGGAGGCAGGAGAGGCAGGCACACGTACTTTTATTTAAAAATATCCACATATCAGTGGGCCCATGCAGTTCAAATCCATGTTATTCAAGGGTCAAGTACACAAATACATATACCTATACATATGCACATATATAATATACACATATCTATCTCTATATCGACGTCTGTGTCTATGTCTATCTCTATATAAATACATGCATGTATGTTTATGTACCTGCATATGTGTTTGCATGCAAGCATTTACTATACAGACTTCCCTCTTTTGCTGGTTTTGAAGAAATAAGCTTCCATGTTGTGTGAAGACCTATGCAGAGGACCATGTCAAGGAAATGCAGGCAACTTCTAGGAGCTAAAAATAGTTCCTGCTTAAGAAAATGGAGACCTCAATTCTGCTTCTGTAAAGGGATAAATGCTGCCAACAATCAGATAGTTTGGAAATTTATCTTTCTTAAGTCTCTGATGAGAATGCAATCCTAGCCAACACCTGGATTGCAGCCTAAGCTTGACACATGGAAACTGAGATAATAAACATGTATTGTTTTAAGCTGCTAAATTTGAGGTAATTTGTCATGTTGCAATAGAAAACTAATACAGTCATCAACTTTTCCACAATATTAATGAATAATCCATTACTTGTTCTTGTTCTATATTGCTGGCTTTTAGTAGGAATTAAATGATTTTATACACAAGTATATTTTTTACCTACCTGTTTCCATTTTGATCTGTTAATGTATTCTAGTAGTGGCTTATTCAGAACCCAGCACCTTTCTCACTCTAGAACTGGAAAGTATTTCCTGGGTGATTAGATTTTTGTTAGCTTTGAATTAGAATTCAGATTTATTCCTATTAATTACTATTTAGTGACTCAGAAAAGAAACTGGCTAGCATTTACAAGCATTGTATCACTGAAGAATTTGTTTTGCAATTGAATTACAATCAAATTTTGAGTGGCAAAGTTTTTAAGTTAGTAGTTGCCTGTAATCTAAGAAGTGATTGTTGCCATGAGAAAACCACCATATCGTTAAATGTTTCAGCAGGGTAGATAAGACATATACTTGCTTAAGGGCTATTCTAAATGACTAAGGAGATCCCTTTGTTGTCTAATATTCCATATTTATAAAAATAAGAGTGACAATTGTTTTTTATCTCTTTTTTTAACGCTCTTTGTGCAATTTTACTTCTTGACATTTACCCTATGGAAGTAATCCACATGTATACACAGGTATAACTACAAAGACATTCAATTGCTGCATTGTCTATATTAGGGACATTTTGAAAATTACCTGAAAGCCAAATAATATGAGGCAGCTAAAGAATGAAAAAGAACTAAAAAGGTTGATGTGGATCCACACTTCCTAACATGGGCAGAGGCTTATGACTGCTATTGAGAGGAAAAAGGCAGGTTACAAAGCTAGATGTGTATGATAAGCCCACTTTTCTGAAAATCAAACATATATAAATAGACCAATAATTTAAATAATAGGACTTACACTAACATATTAGCCGTTAGTCACTCTACATGCCAAATCTTGGGATGATTTTTAGTTCTGTATTTTTGTTGTTATATATATTTATATATATATTCTTTATATATATATGTTCTTTTCTCTTCCAGTTATTATGTGTTTAATAATACAATCATTGACAGGGCTGGAGATGGTTTTCTGCAACTCTCTGCTACAATCATGGTGCTTGAGAGGAGCTCATAAGGAAATATAACTTAGGTCTTTCTTAGTATCTACTAGAGAGTCCTATGAGCAGTCCAGAATCCGCTTGCAGAACCACGTTCCAAATCACAAATCCAGGGATTTCCCTACCCCATGGAGGACTCAGGCCCCAGACATACCTCTCCATTGTGGCCCTGACCAGAATAACACAAGAACCTTGGGTGGGTGGGACATTTTCCTATTTGGAGCTAAAAGCTCTTTCCTGAGCCTCTCCCAGCAGAACAGAGTGAGTGAAGACCCTCACTCATCCTCAGTTCTGAACTTAGTCAAAGCCCAGGGAGATATAGCCATTGGCCAAAGGTCAGCAGTGGCAACAATCATTTTTGTTTTTTATTCATTAATCTAATATCCTAGTTATCAGAAAATCTGACACAGGCCTCTATTTTATCCTGTTGATTTGGCAGACTTAACATATTCTCCACAGAGAGGCTTTATTTCCCCACTTGGCTCAGTTTTCTTTTCCTGCTGGCAGTTCTCCCACCCTTAGGGCTTTGCAATCTCTGGAGAAGTGCTCCTGCTGATGCCCTCCTCCTCCTTGGATCTGTAAGCCAAACTGAATCACAGTGAAACACATTCCCCAGTCCTCACTGATGAACAATGTGGTAGAAGATGCATTTTGTATGTTCTGAATGCCACCCATAATATTTACCTGAGTCTATAAAAAGCATAAAGTGTTTGTATATGTTATAAATTTCTCTTTTTACATTTTGATTCCTTAAGCCGTCGAAGACATTTCAAGTTCAAATTTTAAGGAAACTAGGGCACTGTAAAGGAGTAGTAGGCAAGAGCATAATTCCTAATATCAGACAGATATAACTTTCTGGCTTTAATACTTGCTCTGGTACTTACTGGCCATATGACTTTGGACATATAACTCAGCTTCATGAAGGCTGAACTCCCACATCTCTAAGAAGGACATCACTCTTGTCCTTCCTCATGTGGCAGATAAGATGAATTAGCCAGATGATATATTTCTAGCACTTGTCAAAGCACTTGATATATAATTTGTGCTCAATAAATGGTATTCATTATTATCAATATAACTATTAATAAGAAGAAGGTATTTTCAATATCAGTGGTTCTCAATCAGAGGTGATTTTGCTCCCACCCTACCCCCCCACCAGAAGACGTTTGACAAGGTATGGAAAAATATTTTGTGACAACCAGGGAGATGGGTGAGGAGTTTCTATTGACATCTAGTGGGTAGAAGATAGAAAGGATGGAAAATATCTTACAATACCCAGGACAATCCTCCGCAACAAAGAGTCATCCATCCCCAAATGTCAATAGTGCTAAGGTTGAGAAATCCTGCCATAATTCTCTATGCTTAACAACCTCCCTTCTCCAGCATTGATAGCATTTTCATTTGAAACAGCACACTGTCACAAAGATTTTAATTGTTCTTTTTTGTGTGTGTACTTTAAAGGCATGTCTATATTTCTGCAGGCTAATTGACTTGCAGTGCAATAAATGATTCTATTGTATAAAATATTAGGTATAGAAAAGAAGCCTGAATGAAAAGCTTCTTATGATACGATGGCAAACTCCTTTTTCACAAAATGCATTATTCACTAAAAACCAAATCATGTTGTTTTGGCCTTTCTTGAGACATACATATTTATTGGCCTTTCTTGAGACATATTTATTTGGCCTTTATTGAGACATATTTATAAAAAACTAGATCAAGCATCAGCTGTTATTAGTAAGTTATATAGGGATCTATACAAGTATACCTAGTGATATTAAAACCCAGAACAGTGTTATGTTTAAGCAAAATAAGTTGCATTAGCTTATTATTGCATTTAGAGTTAATTTTTTCCAACATGACAATCTGAATATTTGCAAAGGTTAGCAGTTATGTTTAATCAGGAAAATTAATCAGTATTAGTGCATACTTTATAGTGATCAATCACATTCAATTTTAGGAACAGAGTTGATCACATTAGAATGTATTAGTGATTATTCAGACACTGAAAAAAATAGGCCTTTAGCTTTCATTTTATGTCACTAATATTATATATTACTAATACTTATTTGAATACTTTGAATATTTTTCAGGTAAAATTAATATTAATTGACAGAAATGGTTATACTTAAACATATGTAAATTGAACAAATGTCCTACACTAATATACATATTGATTTGGAATTTTTAGTCTTTTTCATCTAGATAACCTCAAAGGGCATATAAGTCTGTATCCATATCTATCTATCCATCTATCTATCTATCTATCTACACCAATAGATTTACTCAAATTCCAGTTTCTCAGTGAAGTATTTTCTGAAAATTCTCTATTAAATAGTAGCCCCTTACACTCTCCCAACCCCACATTTTCATTATTTTCCTTCCTTGTTCTGTTTTACTCCACATTATGTATAACAAAACGTAATATAGTATAACTAGTGTACTACATGTTTTATTTCTTTATTTTCACAGTTATCTCCACTGCCACACACACTAGCATATAAAAGAATATGTAAGTTTTTGGGTCTAGTGCCCTAGGTTTTAATGACAGGTTACTAACTGTTACTAACTGAGGGACCTGGAGCAAGTTAGGTAACCCCTCTGTTCCTCAGGATCTATGTGAATAATAACACTACCTACCTCGTAGGGCTGTTATAAAGTTTAAATTAGTTAATATATACAAAAGTGCTTAGCACATAGTAAGTACTATGGAAATGTTACTTTTAATAATCAATCTCACAAAGGTAGAAATTTGTTTTTCAATGGTATATCCCATGAACCTATAACACACATGGCACCTGGTATGCAGTAAATGGCTTGCTTAAAGAATGATACTCATTCTTCATTTACCAAAGGTTTCTGATTAGGTTTTCTGATTTTCCTTTACCACAAACATCTTACTATGGTCTTTTTGAAACCAAAAGTTATGGTTTGACCCTGGGTCCCCATCCAAATCTCATGTGAAATTTTAATCCCCATGTGTCAGGGGAGGGGCCTGGTGGGAGGTGATTGGATAATGGGGACAGATTTACCCCTTGCTGTTCTTGTGATAGTGAGTTCTCACAAGATCATTTATATGTTGCATGTCCCCATTTTTTCTCTCTCCTGCTCCACCATAGCAAAGACATGCTTGCTTCCCCTTCACTTCCACCATGATTGTAAGTTTCTGAGGCCTCACAGCCATGCTTACTGTACAGCTTGAAGTACTGTGAGTCAATTAAACATCTTTTCTTTCATAAATTATGCAGTCTCAGGTAGTTCTTTATAGAAGAGTCAGAACGGACTCACACAAAATGGGCCACTGCCATAAAGATACATGAAAATGTAGAAGCAACTTTGGAACTGGGCAACAAGCAGAGGTTGGAACAGTTTGGAGGGTTCAAAAGAAGACAGGAAGATGTGGGAAAGTTTGGGACTTCCTAGAGAGTTGTTGAATGGTTTTGACTAAAATGCTAATAGTGATTTGGACAATGAAGGCTGAGAAGGTCTCAGAAGGAGATAAGGAACTTATTATGAACTGGAGAAAAGGTCATTCTTGCTATGTTTTAGCAAAGAGGCTGGTGGCATTGTTCCCCTGCTCTAGAGATCTGTGGAACTTTGAACTTGAGAGAGAGGATTTATGGTATGTGATAGAAGAAACTTCTAAGCAGTAAAACATTCAAGATGTGACTTGTTTTTTCTTGAAAACGTACAGTATGTGCCCACAACAAGATGGTTGGAAACTGGAACTTATGTTTAAAGGGGAAGCAGAGTGTAAAGTATGGAAAATGTGAAGCCTGACCATGTGATAGGAAAAAAAAAAAACTATTTTCTGGGGAGGAATTCAAGCCAGCTGCAAAAATTTGCATAAGTAATGAGAAGCCGAATGTTAATAGCCAAGACAATAGGGATAATGTCTCCAAGCCACGTCAGATACCTTCACAGCAACTCCTCCCATCACAGGCCTGGAGGTCTAGGGGTGAAATATGGTTTTGTGGGCTGGGCCCAGGGCCCTGCTGCTCTGTGCAGCCTTGGGACTTGGTTCCTTGTGTCCCAGTCACTCCAGCTTTAACCGTGGCTAAAAGGGACCAACATACAGATTGGCCATTGCCTCAGAGGTGCAACCCCCAAGCCTTGGCAGCTTCCATATGGTGTTGGGTCTGCAGATACACAGAAGGCAAGAGTTTGAGAGCCTCCATCTAGATTTGAGAGGATGTATGGAAATGCCTGGATGTCCAGGCAGAGGTCTGCTGAAGGGGCAGAGCCCTCGTGAAAAACCTCTACTAAGGCAGTGAGGAGGGGAACAGTGGTGTCGAAATCCTCACACAGTCCCCACTGGGGCATTGCCTAGTGGAGCAGTGAGAAGACAACCACTGTCCTCCAGAGCCCAGAGTGGTAGATCCACTGACCAGCTTGTACTGTGCACCTGGGGAAGCTGCAGACACTCAACACTAGCCTGTGAAAGCAGCCATGAGGGCTGTACCCTGCAAAGCCACAGAGGCTCAGCTGCCCACGGCCATGGGAGCCCACCTTTTGCATTAGCATTCTCTGGATGTGAGACATGGAGTCAGAGGAGGTTATTTGGGAACTTCAAGATTTAATGACTATCCTGCTGTGTTTCAGACTGGCATGGGGCCTCTATCCCTTTGTTTTCACCAATTTCTCCCTTTGGAAAGGGATAATTTACCCAATGCCTGTACCCCCATTGTATCTTGGAAGTAACAAACTTGCTTTTGAATTTTACAGGCTCATAGATGGAAGTGACTTATCTTGTCTCAGATAAGACTTTGGACTTGGACTTTTGAGTTAATGCTGGAATGAGTTAAGACTTTGGGAGACTATTGGAAAGATATGATTGGTTTTGAAATGTGAGAAGGACATGAGATTTGGGAGGGACCAGGGGTGGAATGATATGATTTGGCTCTGTGTCCCCACCCAAATCTCATAACTAATTGTAATCTCCTAAGGGTCGGGGAGGGGCCTGGTGGGAGGTAATTGGGGGAGGGGGGGCAGATTATGGGGCTGTACTCATGATAGTGAGTCAGTTCTCATGAGATCTAATTGTTTAAAAGTGTGTGGCACATCCCCCTTCTCTCTCTCTCTCTTCGGCTCCACCACGGTAAAGACATGCTTGCTTCCCTTTCACCTTCCACCATAATTGTAAGTTTCCTGAGGTCTCCCAGTCATGCCTCTTGTATAACCTGCAGAACTGTGAGTCAATTAAACCTGTTTTCTTCATAAATTACCCAGTTTCAGATAATTCTTTATAGCAGTGTGAAAGTGAACTAATACACATCATGTCCTACAACTCTTCTCCTCCATAATGGAGGGAAAAGAGGGTAAAGGCACAAATATAGGCAATCAAATTGGAGAAAAATATTTTTAAGATCATATTTTGTTTTTCCTGTTATACTTTTTTTCCTGATCACCTTTGTCATTTTCATCAAAACATGCTTGAAAAGGCAGAGCCTGTAAGAGATTAAGTAAACAAAAAATGCTATAATTGTAAAAGCATGACAGTCTTTTGTGAAGGAAATTACAGCGTGTAGGATAAAAATAGCTTTCCACTTAGATAATATATACAGTGATAAAAATGGACCTTAAGTACATGTATTAGTCTGTTATCATGCTGTTAATAAAGGCATACTTGAGAGTGGGTACTTGATAAAGGAAAGAGGTTTAATTGACTCATAGTTCCACATGGCTGGGGAGGCCTCACAATCATGGCAGAACGCAAGGAGAACCAAAGTCCTATCTTATGTGGTGGCAGGCAAGAGAGCATGTGTAGAGGAACTCCTCTTTATAAAACCATCAGATCTTGTGAGACTTATGTGCTATCATAAGAACAGCATGGGAAACACCCACCCCCATGTTTCAATTACCTCAGAGTGGATTCCTCCTAGGACTAATGGGAATTATGGGAGCTACAATTCAAGATGAGATTCTGGTGGGGACACAGCTAAACCATATCAGTACACATGCAACTAGTAGAAAATAAAAGCATTCTTCTTTGTAACTAACAAACCATCCTTGGAGCTAAACCATATCAGTACATATGTAACTAAAAGAAAATGAAAGCATTCTACTTTGTAACTAACAAACCATGCTTGGGGATTTGTGCTTGATTTATTATTGATTCTCACAGAGGACATAGTAAGTAAAACTCATTAAAAAATCAAAATTTTTTTCATTTATTTATTTATTTATTCTTGAGACAGGGTCTCACTCTATCACCCATGCCGGAGTGCAGTGCCATGATCTTGGCTCACTGCAAACTCCACCTCCCAGGTTCAAATGATTCTTGCGCCTAACCTCCCAAGTAGCTGAGACTACAGGTGTGCATCACCATGCCCAGCTAATTTTTGTATTTTTCATGGAGATAGGTTTTTGTCATTTTAGCCAGGCTGGTCTTGAACTCCTGACCTCAAGCAATCCTCCTGCCCCAGCTTCCCAAAGTGCTGGGATTACAGGTGTGAGCCACCATGTTCAGCCTAATTTTTTTTTCATTTATACTTGAGAATGACTTTTTATTTAAATGAGTTAAATTGCACACATTGCAACTAAAACAAATATAAGCATAAAGATTTTAGATAGTACCTTTTTCTTTTCTTTTATGCATCAAATCTGCAGCTAATGACATGTTAAGATGTGAGCCTAATACCTCAATAAATTCTCACAACAATTGTATGAGGTAGGATTTATAACATTTTGTATTTTAAGAAATTGAAAGATGAAAAGGTTAAGTAACTTGTTCTTTGAAACACAACTGCAATTCAAATACAGGTCCATGAAATTGTAAAACCCGTGTTCTCCTATTATCTCAACTCTTCTCATTATTGTTAAGATAAAGACCACATAAATTTTACCACTAATACATGTCTTTAATTTAGATTTTAAGATTCACTTTTGTACCAATTTTACATAACAAATTTCTGTTACGGGCCATGAAGGAGGAACAGAGACAGAACCTTCCGCTGTAAATATCCAGAAACTGCACAAAACACATGAAACTATTTCCAGACAACAGACAGCAGATAGTGTAGGTTTGATCCTTGAAAAATCGTGCATAAATCATGTGAGAAAAAAATCCCCCACTTCATAGCCTGGAGACAATTTCCAGGTTATCAATGTAAAATGATAAATCTAAACACCCTAGGCAAGACTGAACTGAGGAAATGAGAATTCAATTTTTGGAAGTTTGAGTCAGCTAAAAGTATAAACTAGAGTTCTAGAGAAGAGGGAGCTGTTGAAAAAGTATTCTGGAAATGAATTTAGGGATTATTGGTTCTTTGCTGAGTACTAGGCTGCACATGAAAGGAGTAAAATTCTAAAGGGAAGGGCAAAGAAAGACTAGGAATTTGTAAGCATAGCAACTCTAAAGGCTCACAAAGGACAAGCAGATGTTTAAGCTCTGAGTCACCACAGAGGCACTCTTCAGTAATTACCCATAGCATTCAGTCTAGATGTAAGAGAAGCCATGTCTTAGCAAGGTATCTGGGCTTTCTTTAGAATGAATGCTGTTCTACACACGCCTTGGCAAAGCTCAAAAGCAAACAAAGCAAATAATTTAAAAATTAATTTTAGACCAAAAATATTTTAAAAACAAACTTATTTAAAGAAAAACAACAAAATTACAATGCTCAACATCTATTCCAAATTACTAAGCAAGCCAAACAGCCATAAATTATGACCCAAAATCTAGATAAAACTTACTTAACAAAAACAGACCTGGGAATTATAAACATAACTTAAATAGAAGACAAAAATTGATAAAGAGCTATTGTAATTCTATACAAATATTTAAAACAAAATAGAAACATAATAGGATGGAAATGGTATATATATAAAAAAGACCCAAATAAAAACTCTAGAAATTATAGACTGTATAAAATAGTCTTATTGGATGTCTATCCAATTTTATTGTCATCCAGTTTTATTGGATGAGACTAATAGTGGGGTAGATATACAAAAAAATCAATGAAGTTTAAAGCATAGCATACAATTTTTACAGTGAAGAAAAGAGAAACAGATTGAAAAAAATTAAAACTCAACACTTTTAGAATACTTTAAAACAGTGTAAAAATGCATAACATTAAAATCCTAGAATAAAGAGTAACATCAAAAATTGTTAAAAAATGATGCCTCAAGAATATCCAAATTGATGACAATTATAAGAATCCAAAAATCTCAATAAACTACAAAGAGGAAGCACACACACACACACAACATATCAAGACATAACTACATTTCTGAAAATCAATATGACACATATAAAGAGAAATGAAGATAAGAGCATCTAGAACTCAGAATAAATAATGGAAGTTCAAAGATATTGGAAAACATTTTAAAATAATGAAACAAGAAAATCTGTCAATCCATAATTCTAAACTCAGCAAAAATATTCTTTCAAAATAAAAGTAGAATTTAAAATTTTCCAGAAGAAAAAAAATTCATCATCAGTTGACCAAAACTAAAAAAAAAATTAAGAAAAATTTCTTCAGTCAGAAAAAATATACCACACAAAATCTTGGATCCTCTCAAAATAATAAAACATACCAGAAATTATGAATATGCAGGTATAAATATAAAATACCATTTCTAATTTTTATTTAAAAGATAATTAAATTTTTTAATCAAAAGTGAAAGCAATGCACTATCAGGTTCATGGCATGTGTAAAAATATATTATGTGGGAACAATGGTATAAAGGATTACAACAAATGAAAGACTTATTTTTTAAGTGTGACTTATATATAAGGGGTATATTTTTTCAAGGTAGACTATCATAAATAAAGATATACATTTTAGATGTTAAAACAACCATGTAAAACCAAAAGAATTTAATTACCAATAACAGAGAAATTAAAAAAAACTCAAGGTGCAAAAAACTCAATTAAAAAAAGGGATAAAGAACTAAACAGGTGCAACATATATAAACAAATAACAAGATGATTGTTATAAACTTTATTATATTGATATTTACATTAAAGGTGAATCATCTAGACAGGCCAATAAAAAGGCAGAGATTATAAGATTAGATATAGAGAGCACACTTTAAATATACATAGATTGATAAGTATATTAGTCTGTTTTCATGTTGCTGATAAAGACATCCCCAAGACTGGACAATTTACAAAAGAAAGAGGTTTATTAAAGTTACAGTTCCACATGGCTAGGGAGGCCTCACAATCATGGCAGAAGGCAAGGAGGAGCAAGTCACATCTTAAGTGAATGGCGGTAGGCAAACAGAGCTTGTGCAGGACAACTCCTGTTTTTAAAACCATCGGATCTCATGAGATCCATTCACTATTACGAGAATAGCACAGGAAAGACCTGCTGTCATAATTCAATCATCTCCCACTGGATCCCTCCCACAACACGTGGGAGCTACAACATGAGATTTGGGTGGTGACACAGAGCCAAATCATATCAATAAGTTAGATAATGAAAAAATATAAACCCTAAAGACACTGAGCATAAAAAAGCTGGAAAGACTGTAGTAAAAATTAATAAAAATTACTATAAAATAAGCTATATTACTAGAGATAAACATAGCAATTTCATAATGACAAGGAAGCAAATTAATCAAGAAGGCAAAACACTACTTCACATTTATGCATTTAATAGTGGCTGAAATATACATGAAGCAATAACTAATAGTAATGAAGAGGGAAATAGGCAAAATCAGAACCATGGTTGGAATTTTCTACACCCCCTCTGAATAAGTGATAAATATATAATCAGTAAGAACATAGGAAAAAAATAATAATATCAAGCAAATATACCTAATTTACATTTATAGAACATTTCAGCCTACAGTAGCAGAATACACACAATTTTAAAGTAAGGAATGTTTAACAAAATAGGCCAGATAATATGCCATAAAATAAATTTCATCAAATTTAAGTGAATTGAAATCAGAAATACAAAGTATGTTCTCTAACCGCAGTATAAATAATCAGAAACCAACAATAGGAAGGTATCTGGAAAAGTCTCAAACACTTGAAAGCCAAAGAAAGCATTCCTAAATATCCCACAGGTCAATCAAGAGAGAAATTAGAAAGTATTTTGAATTAAATAAAATGAAAAAGCAGCATTTTAAAATTTTTGTGATGTAAATTAAACAGTGTAAAAAGAGAAAGTTACAGCTTTAAATGTTCAAATTAGAAGCACACCAACACAAATTTAAATCAATCATTTAAGCCAGGGGTTTGCAAAATTTTCTGTAAAGGGCCAGATGAGCAATAATTTAGCCTTCCTAGTCTATAGTCATTACTACTCAGCTCTGCCATTGTAGTTTGAAAACAACCATAAACAATGCTTAAATAAATGAGTAGGGTTTTATTCTTAAAAAGTTATGAAGACTGTAATTTGAATTACATGTAATTTTTATATGCACAAAATATCATTTTATTTTTCAAACATTTAAAAATGTAAAAACCACTCAGCTTTCATGCACTACAAAAATAGTTGGTGGGATGAATTTTTCCTACAGGTGACAATTTGATGACTACTGGTCTCTTAGGAAGTTTGACAAGCAAAGCAAATTAAATCCAAACTAAATGAAAGGAAGGGAATAACTATACAAACAACATTCAGTGACATTGATGATGCACAAAGAAGAAAGTAAAAGCAAAGAAACCATAAGATAATAATTTTAAAAATTAATAAAGATAATAGACCCCCAGATTCATTAATAAAGAAAAACAGTGTGAAGACACATTATTAATATTAAGAATAAAAGAAGAGAAACACTCTGGAGTCTACAGCTTAATAAGAAAATGTTATAAATGAATTAATGCCAATAAATTTGACAACTTAGATGAAATAAACATGTATCTTGGAACTCATAAATTATCTAAATTGGCTAACCTTTAACATTTTTAGCAAAGAGAATCCACGAATACATGAAAATATTAAATTTGAAATAAAATCCCTTAAAATAATTAAGAAAATAAGAAACACAAGATCATCTTGATAATGTGAAAATAACATTTGATAAAATTCAAGGGCAGCTCATTCATAATAAAAATTCTCAGCAAATTAGAAACAGAAAAGATAATTCGCTGAAATACCTCTGAAAATCTTAAAGTGATGATTATTACTGGTGAAAGATCGAATTCTTTCCCCTTAAGTTTGGGAGCAAGTCAAGACACCCATTAACTTCATTGCTATCAGGAAGTCACTAGAGGTCCTAGCCTGTGCATTAAGGATTAAAAATATATATATATATACGTTTTGAAAAGCAAGAAATAAAGCTTTCTTTACTGTCTTTATATAAAACAACATGAGTACTGGGCACAAACAAAATTAAAATTAATTTAAAATTTAAATTTAAATTTAAAGTAAAAAATTTAACACTAAATATATAGGGATACATATAACAACAAATGTACAAAAAACTAAAAACATTGCTGAAAGAAATTAAAGAAGATCTCACAAAATTTAGCAGTATGTAATGTTGTTCATAGTTGGAAAGACTCAATATTGTTTATCAATTCTTTTGAAAATGATTTATGGATTTTATACAATCTCAACTGAAATTTCTATGAGTTTCTTAATAGAAATGGACAAGATTTTCATATAAATCCTTACATTTATATGGAAAAACAAATGGCCCAGAAATGTAGCCAAAACAACTACATTTTCAAAAACAAAGATGACTCTACATTATTATTTTAGTATAAAGCTACCATAACTAAAAAAATTTAAGAATAAGGATAAATATAACAATCAGTGGAACACAATAGAGTAACTTCGTTCACAAATATATGGGCAATTGATCTATGACAGAGGTGCCAAACTAATTCAATAGGTAAAGGACAGCCTGCTTTATGACTGGAAAAACCATTCATAAAATAGGGCAGCTTTGGAAGGGCCACTAAAATGTTTTTGGGCAGGAGGGAATTTTATGATAATATGAAACAACTAAGTCTAACTATATGAAAGAAACTTATTAGATCTTACCTCAGGACTGTAGTAACTTTTAGACCCAGGGACAAAAATTTGTTAGTGCCTATCAATGTTGGTGGATATCAACATTTATTACACTAAAATGCCTTTAAAACTTACTTCGTCATCAGCCTATGTCTTGAAGTGAAAACTTGCTACAGAGGAAGATCTCTTTTCACGTGACCTCTACTTAAATAATGACTTAAATGGAAGTTCTTTTTGAACAGAGTAATTCAGAGTACTAAAACATAAAGATGTCCTTTCTGAAGAAAAAAGTGAGCTTATCTTTAAAAACATACAATGTATTAATTGTATCTTTTTAATTTTTCCCCTTCTTCTTTGGAGTAGAACGTCTCTGTCTTTCTGAAAGCGAAATATTTTTAATAATTTATTAATGAGTACTTCTACTTTTGGCATTATTCTGATTTATATCTTTGAGATATTGCTAATATAGTTACTGGAACTTCTGCATTTTAAAATAAGGAACTTTCTAATTATCTAGAAAGCCACCTAACAGATATAATATAGTTTGCACTTACAAATACTTCTACTTTCTTAAAGATGTCTTGTATAGAAGAACAAACTATAATTTAAAGCTTTCAGAAAAAGTAGCAAACATTTTGAAAATTTGAACCAGTTTATTCTTGAATGTGAAATGTTTAAATGCCTTCCCTGATAATTCACCTATAGGCACATTACAGTTTTTATTCCTTTTTTAAAAAAAAATCCCATGTGCCAGCAACCTCCTGTACTTTCATCAAATGGCTTCAAGATGGAAATGAAAGTTTCTATGTAAAAAACTTAAGAAAAATCATGTAAGCCATACTTCATATGGGACTAAGGGAGACTTATCATTTGGAAAATTTTGGGGAGGAGGTGGGGAATTAAAGTAATTGGGATAAAAATAAATTACACCCTAAATTACAATCGATATAGCTAGAATTAAAGAGCTAATAATTGGTAAGTAGTGTAATTGTTTAATATTATAAATATTTTGATACCTCTAATATAAATTTAAATTTCTTTTAAAAGAAGCTAAAATTACTAATTTAAAAATAAAAGTAAGTTCTCAGTTAAATTTGTCACTTTACAACAGTTATGCAAACAGAAGAAAAGTAAATCTATATTTTCACTACTCAGACAATGATTATTTATGTTTGTGAGAGATGACACTGTGCTGGCAGCCCTTGCTCACTGTTGGTGCCTCCTCGCCCTCGGTGACCACTCTGGCTGCGCTTGAGGAGCCCTTCAGCCTGCTGCTGCACTGTGGGAGCCCCTCTCTGGGTTGGCCGAGGCCAGAGCTGGCTCCCTCTGCTTGCAGGGAGGTGTGGAGGGAGAGGCGTAGGCAGTAAGTGGGGCTGCGCACCACACTGGCAGACCAGTGCGAGTTCTGGGTGGGCATGGGCTTGGCGGGCTCCACACTTGGAGCGGCCAGCCGGCATTGCTGGCCCTGGGCAGTGAGGGGCTTAGCACCCAGGCCAGCAGCTGTGGAGGGTGCACCAGGTCCCCCAGCAGTGCCAGCCCGCTGGTGCTGCACTCAAATTCTCTCCGGGCCTCAGCTGCCTCCCTGCGGGGCCGGGCTCGGGACCTGCAGCCCGCCTTGCCTGAGCCTCCCTTATGCCATGGGCTTCTGCATGCAGCCAGAGCTTCCCTGATGAGCGCCACCCCCTGCTCCGTGGCGCCCAGTCCCATTGACCTCCCAAGGGCTGAAGAGTGCAGGCGCACTGCATGGGACTGGCAGGCAGCCCCGCCTGCGGCTCCAGTGTGGGATCCACTAGGTGAAGCCAGCTGGGCTCCTGAGTCTAGTGGGGACTTGGAGAACTTTTATGTCTAGCTGGAGGATTGTATACACACCAATCAGCACTCTGTGTCTAGCTCAAGATTTGTAAACATGCCAGTCAGCACTCTGAGTTTAGCTCAAGGTTTGTAAATGCACCAATCAGCACTCTGTATCTAGCTAATCTAGTGGGGACTTGGAGAACTTTTGTGTCTAGCTCAGGGATTGTAAACGCACCAATCAGCACCCTGTCAAAATGGACCAATCAGCTCTCTGTAAAACAGACCAATCAGCTCTCTGTAAAATGGACCAATCAGCAGGATGTGGGTGGGGCCAGATAAGGAATTAAAAACAGGCTGCAGAGCCAGCAGTCCCAACTTGCTTGGGTCCCCTTCCACACTATGGAAGTGATCTTTCTCTCGTTGCAATAAATCTTGCTGCTACTCACTCTTTGGGTCCGCACTGCCTTTATGAGCTGTAATACTCATCGGGAAGGTCTGCAGCTTCACTCCTGAGGCCAGTGAGACCACAAATCCACCAGGAGGAATGAACAATTCTGGACGGGAGGAATGAACAACTCTAGACGTGCTGCCTTAAGAGCTGTAACACCATGAAGGTCTGCAGCTTCGCTCCTGAAGCCAGTGAGACCATGAACTCACCAGAAGGAAGAAACTCCGAACATGTCCGAACAAGCTCCGAACATGTCCGAACAAGCTCTGAACATGTCCGAACAGCAGAAGGAAAAAACTTTGGACACACCACCTTTAAGAGCTGTAACACTCACTGCGAGGGTCCACAGCTTCATTCTTGAAGTTAGTGAGACAAAGAATCCACCAATTCCGGACACATTTGGACAGTATGTGTATAGCACATTTAATTCTCTGCTTACATCTAGATCACATCGTTTTATTTAATTGTTGTGGAGAGCATGTGAACTGTGTCCCTGGGATCTGGCACACACATAGTTTGGTGCTTGACTCTGGAGCAAAACTCTAGAATCAAGAAGCTGTGGTTTCTGAGTCAAGAAGGTCACAGGTGGAGCAGTCTTTGCTCTAAGCTGGGATGTTTAAAGATGGGAAGCTTTCCTTGTGTGCCAGATTAGACTGCAAGAGCAATGGAGGTGGGGCCTTCCTTAAAGGACCTTGCCAGAGGATGATGCCTGAGAGGTCCAGGCAAACCTTAACACAAAGGGCAAACCTTAACGCAAAGGCACCCAAAGGGCTCCAATGCTCAACTACAGCAGCAGCCATTAATAAAGACTTTGTCTCTTTTTTCCTTTCCTTTGCCTCCCTCCCTCCTTCCCTTCCCTCCCTCCTTCCTTCCTTTCTTCCCTCCCTCTTTGTTCTCCTCCTCCTCCTTTTTTTCTTTTTGATTCACTCTTCATCCATCTGATCATGGGGAAATCAAAACAGCTGCTTACAATTACAGGTTAAGGTAAAGGAAGCAAGTAAATAATCCAGTGATGATTCCCATTCTCTTGGTAGACAACTGAGTCTGGGTTAGGCCTTGGATGAGGAAAGAGAAGCTGTTTCAAATTGTATGTCAGAAAAAAAAAATGTGATTTAGCTCAGAAGGAACTTGTTAGTTGCTGATACATTCAGTATCCAAGATAAATGATAAAGCTCAGGAACTAAGAACAGATGAAACAATTGAAAACAATTGTGGGGGGCAAAATTAAGCTATTTGCTGATAGCTCTCTACTAAATTCAGCTCTTTCAATACACCCATCTCATTTGACTTTGCATCCACAACGACTAACATAAGTACTCAACAGATGTTTCCTGAAATAAATGAAAAGCAGTTGAAAAATCAGTTACTTTGTTCTTTTGAACCCACCATTTTTTCTACATAGCTGGGAACCTGAAAGTAAAATATTACTTTATCTGGTAAGATTTGCTTTCAGGATCAGAAAAAAAATCTTGGCATGCAATTGCGTGATATAGTGACTGTGTGCTGAAGCTGAAAACTTCAAGATAAAATGTGGTGTGTCATGCCTTGTCATGTTAAAATTTTAACAAAATTATAATTTTTAAAATATCTGTTCCTTTTCCTGCTTAGCTTGTGGTTTATGGTTTAAAATGGATGTCTGTTAACTGATTACAAGTAGACTTCTCTAACCTTCCATTGAAAATAAACGTAAAGATCAGAAAATAAAAACAATACTCAAGACTAAAACTACAATAAAGTGCTGCTACAAAGCAAGAGACATTTTATATAATTTTGAATTATACAAATTTCATTCAAACCATTTTCATGGTTTTTGCTCCATTACAAACCACCTACATTATTTACTTAGTACATTTCTTTAAATAAGATTGAATTTTTTATTTATCCTTGAATTGAACAATAATATTTTTGCTATTACTTTTTTCTAAAATTTGGTTTTCAAATCTCTATGTCAAAATAGTTAGTGATATTTCTATGATGCAAATTAAACACAGCTAGTAACACATAGTACACATCCCTAATTTCTCATCATTTCTTTTAAAAATCTGATATAATTCCTCTTGTGAGAGTCTAAATAAAACAGCAACTTTCCCATCTTATTATAGTGATAAAAGTATAAGAGCGAAATCGGAAGACATGTATCATTTTTTATTTCTCTATTCAAAAAGTCTCTGACTATATGAGAGGTTCTAGAGGAGAATAACATGTTTGGAATCTACAAAAGGATTCCATCATCATCAATAATCATCCACAATAAGTCTGATACTTGAACTAAACATTTAAGCCATTTGCTTATTATTAGTTTTGTTATGCTTCCATCTTCTGTTCTCATTTTAAATGTACAATTATGTCCACAAATATAAATTTATATAATGGCTTTCCTCATTTCCACATTCCATTCATTGACCAATTTTACTACATCTAAGAATGCTTAATATAAGTCCTATAGATTATGATTAAATGCATACAAATTGACAAGCTTATTTCACTCAATTTGGGCTCTTGAAAATAGTTTTCATATAATGTATTGCAGTAAAGCCTAAATATTAATTAAGTCAAATTTTATTACATTCAAAGAACAGATATTGTGTGTCTGCCCTATGCAATGTTGTGTGATTGTTCAGTGGGAAATGCAAAAATTAATAATGCTGTGATAACAATTTTGCTATGAAAAACTTGCTATTAATTATAATAGAGATATGAACAATGTCACACCTCAAGAAACTAGAGAAACAAAAACTAAACTGAAACCCACCAGAAGAAAGGAAGTAAAGATCAGAGCAGAAGTAAATGAAATTGAAACAAAAAAATACAAAAGATAAATGAAACAAAAAGCTGGTTCTTTGAAAAGATAAAGAAAATTAATAGACTATTAGTGAGATTACCCAAGAAAAGAAGAGAGAAGATCCAAATAAGCTCAATTAGAAATGAAATGGGAGTTCTTACAACCAATACCACAAAAATATAAAAAATTATTCAAGGTTACTATGAACAACTTTTTGCACACAAACTAGAAAATCTAGAGGAGATGGATAAATTCCTGAAAATATACAACCCTCCTAGATTAAATCAGGAAGAAATAGAAACTCTGAATAGACCAAAAATGAGCAGCAAGATTGAATCAGTAATAAAAACACTGCCAACAAATAAAGTCCAGGACCAGATGGATTAACAGCTAAATTCTATCAGACATTGAAAAAAGAATTGGTACCAATCTTACTGAAACCATTCCAAAAAATAGAGACATAGAGAATTCATCCTAAACCATTCTCTGAAGTCAGTATCACCCTAATACCAAAACCCGGAAAGGATATAACAAAAACAGAAAACTGCAGATGACTATTTCTGATGAACATAGATGCAAAAATCCTCAACAAAATACTAGCTAGTCAAATCCAACAGCATATCAAAAAGATAATATATCATGCTCAAGTGGGTTTCATAACAGGAATGCAGGGATGGTTTAACATGCACAAATCAATAAATGTAATAAATCACATAAGCATAACTAAAAACAAAAATAATATAATCACCTCAACAGATGCAGAAAATAGCATTTGATAAAATTTAGCATGCTTTGTGATAAAAAAAAAAAAACCCTCAACAAAATTGGCCTAGAAGGGACACACCTCAAAGTAATAAAAGCCACCTGTGACAAACCTTCAGCCAACCTCATACTAAATGGGGAAAAGCTGAAAGCATTTCCCTTGAGAACAGGAATAAAACAAGGATGTCCACTTTCACCACTTCTATTCATCATAGCACTGGAAGTTCTAGACAGAGGAATCAACAAGAGAAAGACATAAAGGGCATCCCAGTCAAACTGTAACTGTTCATTGATGATATGATTGTTTACCTAGAAATCCCTAAAGACTTCTCTAAAATACTTCTAGATTTGATAAAGAAATCCAATAAGTTCTCAGGAAACAAAATCAATGTACACAAATCAGTAGCACTCCTGTTCACCAACAACCACCAAGCTGAGAATCAAATCAAGAATTCAATTCCTTCTACAGCAGCTGCAAAAAAATAAAATACTTAGAAATATACTTAATTGAGAAGGTGAAAGATCTCTACAAGGAAAACAAAGCACTGATGAAAGAAACCATAAATATTACAAACAAATGGAAACACATCTCATACTCATGGATGGGTAGAATCAATATTGTGGAAATGACCATATTGTCAAAAGCAATCTGCAGATTCAATGCAATTCCCATCAAAATACTCTCAGGATTCTTCACAGAATTAGTAAAACAATTCTAAAATTTATATGGAACCAAAAAAAGAAAAAAAAAAGCCCACATAGCCCAAACAAGACTAAGCAAAAAGAACAAATCTGGAGGCATCACGTTACCCAACTTCAAATTATACTACAAGATTATAGTTACCAAAACAGCATGGTATTGGTATAAAAATAGGCACATAGACCAACAGAATAGAGAACCTGAAATAAGTCCAAATACTTACAGCCAATGTTCTTTGACAAAACATACAAAAGGAAAGGACACCCTATTCCATAAAAACTGGGAAAACTGGCAAGGCACATGTGGAAGAATGAAGCTGGATCTTCATCTCTTACCTTATACAAAACAAACTCAAGATGGATCAGATATTTAAATCTTAAGACCTGACCCCATGAAAAATTTAGGGGATAACATCAGAAAAATTCTTCATGACATGAGCTTAGGCAAAGAATTCAGGACTAAGACCTCCAAAGCAAATGCAGCAAAAAGATAAATAAATAAATGGGACCTAATTAAACTAAAAAGCTTCTACACAGCCAAAGAAATAATCAGCAGTCAACTCACACCGTGGGAGAAAATATTTGCAAATCATGCATCTGACAAAGGACTAATATCTAGATCCTACAAGGAACTCAAATAAATCAGCAAGAAAGAAGCATATAATATCATCAAAAAGTGGGCTAAAGACATTGTATTAGTCTGTTTTCATGTGACTGATAAAGACACGTCAGAGACTGGGCAATTTACATAGGAAAGAGGTTTAATGGACAACTCAAAGTTCCAAGTGCCTGGGGAAGCCTCAAATCATGGTGGAAGGTGAAAGGCATGTCTCACATGGTGTTAGACAAGAGAAGAGAGCTTGTGAATGGAAACCACCCTTTTTGAAACCATTAGATCTCATGAAACTTATTTACTATCATGAGAACAGCACTAGAAAGACCTGCCTCCATGATTTAATTACCTCCATGGGGTACCTCCCACAACATATGGGAGTTCACAATGAGATTTGGGTGGGCACACAGCCAAACCATATCATTCTGCCCCTGGCCCCTCCCAAATCTTATGTCCTCACATTTCAAAACCAATCATGCCTTCCTAATAGTCCCCCAAAGTCTTAACACATTTCAGCATTAACTCAAAAGTCCACAGTCCAAAGTCTCATCTGAGACAAGGCAAGTCCTTTCTGCCTATGAGCCTGTAAAATCAAAAGCAAGTTAGTTACTTCCTAGATACAGTGGGGTACAGGCATTGGGTAAATAAAGCCATTCCACGTGGGAGAAGTTGGTCAAAACAAAGGGACTAAAGGCCCCATGTGAGTCCAAAATCCAGTGGGGCAGTCAAATCTCAAAGCTCCAGAATAATCTCCTTTAATTCCATGTCTCATATCCAGGTCATGCTGATGCAAGAGGTGGGTTCCCATGGTCTTGAGCAGCTCTGTCCCTCTGGCTTTGCAGGGTACAGCCTACCTCCCAGCTGCTTTCATGGTCTGGCATTGAGTGTCTGTGGTTTTCCAGGTGCATGTTGCAAGCTGTCAGTGGATCTACCATTCTGGGGTCGGGAGGATGGTGGCCCTCTTCTCACAGGCCACTAGGGAGTACCCCAGGAGGACCTCTGTGTGGAGGCTTCAACCCCAACTTTTCCTTTCTTCACCACCCTAGCAGAGGTTCTCCATGAGGGCCCCACCCCTGCAGCAAACTTCTTCCTGGGCATCCAGGCACTTCCATATATCCTCTGAAATCTAGGCGGAGATTCCCAAACCTTAATTCTTGACTTCTGTGCACCCGCAGTCTCAACACCATGTGAAAGTTGCCAAGGCTTGGGGCTTCCACTCTCTGAAGCAACACCCAGAGCTCTACATTGGTCCCTTTCAGCCACTGCTGGAGCAGCTGGGGTGTAGGGCACCAAGTCCCTAGGCTGCACACAGCATGGGGACCTTGGGTCCAGCTCACAAAACCATTTTTTTCTTCTAGGCCTCTGGGCTTGTGCTGGGACAGGCTACCATAAAGACCTCTGACACGCCCTGGAGATATCTTTCCCATTGCCATGGGGATTAACATTTGACTTCTTGTGACTTATGCAAATTTCTGCAGCCATCTTGAATTTCTCCTCAGAAAATGGGATTTTTTTTCCTATCACGTTTTCAGGCTGCAAATTTTCCAAACTTTTATGTATGCTCTGCTTCCCTTATAAAACTGAATGTCTTAAGCATCACACAAGTCACCTCTTGAATGCTTTGCTGTTTAGAAATTTCTTCCGTCAGATACCCTAAATCATCTCTGTCAAATTCAAAGTTGCACAAATCTCTAGGGCAGAGGTAAAATGCTGGCCATTCCTTTTCTAAAACATAGCAAGATTCATCTTTGCTCCAGTTCCCAACAAGTTCCTCATTTCCATCTGAGACCACCTCAGCCTGGATTTTTTTGTCCATATCACTATCAGCATTTTGAGCAAAGCCATCCAACAAGTCTCCAGGAAGTTCCAAACTTTTCCACATTTTCCCATCTTCTTTTGAGCCCTCTACACCATTCCAACCTCTGCCTGTTACACAGTTCCAAAGTTGCTTCCACATTTTTGGGTATCTTTTCTGCAGCACCCCACTCTACTGGTACCAATTTACTGTATTAGTCCGTTTTCATGCTGCTGATAAAGACATATCCAAGACTCAGCAATTTACAAAGGAAAGACGTTTAATGGCAAATTCACAGTTCCACGTGGCTGGGGGAGGCCTCACAATCATGGCAGAAAGTGAAAGGCATGTCTCACATGGCAGCAGACAAGAGAGGAGAGCTTGTGCAGGGAAACTCTCCTTTATGAAACCATCAGATCTCGTGAGACTCATTCACTATCATGAGAGCAGCAGGGGAAAGACCCACCCCCATGATTCAATTATCTCCCACGGGATCCCTCCTACAACACGTGGGAATTCAAGATGAAATTTGGGTGGAGACACAGCTAAACCATATCAGACATGAATAATCATTCTCAAAAGAAGATATACAAACAGCCAACAAACATGAAAAAGTGCTCAATATCACTAATTATCAGGGGCATTTATTTATGTTTATTTCTAAAGCATTTGAAATTAATTTGTAGACATTATTGCACTTACCCCTACATATTGCAGCCTAAATTCTGGGAACTAAAACATACTCCTGTATAAGACCAATACCATAAATATATCCCATAAAAATGTTGATACAATACAATAAACTGAAATTATGATAAAAAGTTTGTATTTAAGACTTTCCAATTATCTTGTTAATGTACTTTATAACTCTTCTTATGTTATTATTTGCCTAAATATAGGATCCCATTGTGAGTCAGGTTTCATTTTCTTTGTCAGTGTCCTAAAAAAAGTTTCCTAGCCTCTTGTCTTTTCGGATCACTGATATTTTTGAATAGTCAAAATCAGTTGCTTTTCTCTCTGTTTGTCTTCATATAAATAGTTAAAAGTTATATATTATTGGCAAGAACACTCTCCAGGCAATGTGTGTACTATAAGGATGATTTCTTTTTTGAAAGGTTTTTAATGACATATTAAATCTCTTCAATAGATATAGGCCTATTAAGATTATTTCTTTTTGAGTAACTTTTGGTGGTTTTTTTAAAGAAATTAATCCATTCCATCTAGGTTTTCAAATTAATAGGCAGAGAGTTATTCATAGTATTTCCTTCATATTATTTTAATATCTGTGACTACCCCTTCATTCCCGAAGTTGCTAGATGTACTCTTTCTTTTTTCTTGGCTAGTTGGCCAGAGCTTTATAAATTTTATTGTTTCTTCCCCAACAATTTGGATAATTTTTTCATTGACAATTTCTATTGTTTCCCTGTTCCCAATTTCATTGATTTTGCTCACATATTTACTATATAATACCTTCTTATTGCATTGTATATAAATTATCTTATTTTACTTGTTTCATAAGGTGGCTGTTAAGATTACTGATTTGAGATAATTTATTTTCTTCTAATAAAAATAGCCAATGCTTTAAATGTCCCTCTACTCACTACTTCGCCTGAATCTCACATGTATTGATATGCTGCAATTTTATTTTTATTTATTTTACTATATTTTGAAATTTCCTTCCTTCAAGACCTCCTACTTGATCCATACATTACTTAGAATTTTTTAATTTAATTTTTATGTTTGGGGTTTTTTGATATTTTTCTGTTACTGATTTTAAATTTTAATCTATGATGAGATAAGAAAATATACAATTTTTTTTTAGTTTGTAGTGGTTTAATGAGCTAGAAAATGATCTATCTTGTTGAATGTTTCATGTGCATTTGAGAAAATGTGTATTCTGTTGTTGAGTTGGGATTCAAATAGACTAATTTAGTTGATCATGTGTTCAGGTATTCTATATCATTATCAATTTTCTCTCTACTGCTGTATAATTTAACGGGAGAAAAGTCTTTATCTTTTATTTTAATACATATTGCTTATTGTTTTATATAGGGCAATTACTTTATCTCTTCAGTTAAGGCATAGTTTCAAATATCAAACTAATTTTAAAAACTAGTTACAATTTATTATCCACAGACTCAATTATTATACAAGTATATAATAAAATTATTAGTTGGTGAACTAAATAAATTATTGTATTATTACTGCATAATTGTTATTACTCTACATAATCAAAATAGATTAAACATATTATTTATGTATCAAATCACTTCTATTTGTTTCGTTTCTTTATATATTAATACATCAAGATGCAGACCCGGACGTATTTTCAAGAAGAGTTCATTATAATGTCAAATGTTCATTGTGAGTGATTCTACTTTGTTTAAAACATTTTCAATAGTCTTTTTAAAAGCTAAAAACTTCCTGTGCTATTATTTTCTACTTGGAAATTAAATATCTAAACTAAATTTTATCTCACTTATTAACTTAGTATACTAGTACTACAGTTTGCAGAATCATGGAACATTTAATTAAATTGATTTTATGATATCATATTGCCTTAGGGAAACAAGCAATAATCTAATCTCACTTATAAATTAGAGCAGGGAACAGATACTATATTTTCCTACATCTTACTAGTTGTGTTCTCTTTCATTATTGTGAGTGCTCATATCACACACTAACAAAAAATTATGATAAACAGAAGTAAAATAGGTGGCTCTAATGACTTACTTTCTTGGTATATGAATATAACTTCTATTTTCTTGTTAATGTTTGTCATCTGAGGAGTTACAACATTACCTGTTAATTTACCCAAGTTCCACATGACTACATCAATGACTGTGAGTTATACATAATAACCCTTTTAAGCTGAAAATTATATTTTAATGAAATATTATTGGGCATTGAAAAACTAAAAGGAGATAAAAATGAGTTTTGATATTCACTTTTAGTTTGCATTAAGTAATCTTATAAAATAAATCATTAAAACTTTGATTGTTTTGATGAACACAACAGTTCGATTTTGTGTTATTGTGATTCTTCTGCTCCTCTATTAGATTCTGCCTCACTTTGGTTCTGGGTACATGATATTGAGAGTGTTCTGGTTCCCACAGAGAAATTGCTATTACTTTATTTTAGCAGCTCCTCTTACAATCTCAAACTACTCTTCAGTTTCATATCAGTTTCCCTGCTGAACTCTCTGAGCTCATCTCCCTTTGATTTTTTCCTTGCTGATTTCACTTTGGTCACCCAGATCTCTGCTGGTCCTTGATGGGCAGGACTTTCTGTTAGGGCTTTCACACTTGCACTTCCCAGAACACTCTACCCTAAGAATTTATAAGGGATTTGCCATCCCCTCAGATCTCTGCTCAAATATCATCTCATTAGATAGGTATTTCAAAACCATTACTCTTCTGCTCATTTTTTTATACATTCTTACAGTGACTTAGCATATTATATAAGCATTTTCTATTGCTTATTTTCTCTCCTACCTTTCACCAACATTCCAGGTCCATGAAAGCACTTTGTTTTATTAATATCTATAGTCCTAGAGCCTAGAGCTTTACCGGTAGGTAATGAGCACTTAGGTAATATTATTTTTTATATTTATCACATGAATTAATGAGGATAACATGCCATGAATTGATGTATTAAAGCTTGTATTGCTATTAATTTCTCATGCATATGTATCTTGAAGTGCTGTATATTGGTATGCTTTTATTTGTACAAACCCACACAACTTTAGATTCAAAAACAAAGCAAAGCAAAAACAATGCAGAACTGCTCACGTCTTTACTCATTATGCTTTTTCAAAACATTCTAAACATAAGAAACAGCCATGTCAAGGGAAGAATAGCACAAAATCTTAGCTAAACTGAGAATACACATTTACTTCTTGTGTCTCCAATGTGTTAAAATGTGCTACAATATTCAAGTGCTTTAGCTTCTCTTGAAAATTTTAAAACATTGTTTATATTTATAACATTTGATTCCAGTATTTGTAAAAACCCTTGAAGTATCGCTGTAGAACTGTATATCTTCACAGAGCACATGTAGGAAACCACTAAAGAAGAGGAATCTAGATCTCAACAGAAGATGACTCTTATGCAACCAGACAGAAAAGGCAGAAAGCAGGCTATGGTAAAATCCATTTTTATTATAAAACTCTTAGCCAAGGGATCACTTTTATAAAGTGGGGCTGCCATAAAACTAAAGGACTTCAGGAGATCTCTTCTGTCCTGAGGAGAGTCCAAATCTTAATCCCCACTCCTGGATAGAACTGCTTTCAAAATATTCACAACTCCAAAGGGTAAACATTAATTAGGTTTCAAAGTCAGACATCTGCAACTAACATTTGTACTTACAGCATTTAAAAAATGTGCCATAGTTCAATAGGTATGTACTGACTGTCTACCATGTGCAAAGAATTAGGAGGCACGGAAGGGGCTACAGAATAAATCAGCACTTTATTCATTCAACAATTATTTTTTGAGCTGCCACTATGTACAAGATATTGCTCAAGACCAAACAATCAAAAAATTGCCAGCCTTATGGAGCTGGAGGAATTAAGAAAGATTCACTGAAGGAGAAAAAATTAAAAGCATGGTACTTTAGGGGCATATATATACTAAAGGTAATAATGTGAGCTAAGGAACACAAGTGAGGACAAGCAGGGTGGTTTCTGAGAATGGCCCAGGTACTTTGTGTTAGTTAAATGTAGATAAGCAATAAGAGATACATATACAGAGATAGGTAGCATTCATATTCATATTTGTGATCATTAATTTTATGTGTCAACTTGACTGCATTAATGGATACCATGATAATTAGTAAAACATTAGTTCTTGGTGTGTCTGTGAGTCTTTAAGGGTGTTTCTGAAAGAGATATGGACTGAGTAAGATTTGAATCAGTGAACTGAGTGGAAGATTTGCCCTCACCGACAAGGGAAGGCATCATCCAATCCATTGAGGACCCATATACAACAAAAAAAGTAGAGGAAGGAAAGATAATGTCTCTCTTCTTGAGCTGGCTCATCTATCTTATCTTTCCCTTGAATATCAGAGATCCTTGTTCTTGAGTCTTCTGATTCAGACTGAATTGGACTACCAACTTTTTCAGTTCCCTGCCTTACAGATGGCATACTGTGAGCCTTGCAGATGGCATACTGTGAGCCAATTTCCCTAATAAATCTTTTATATCTATATAAATTCTATTGGTTCTTCTTCTATGGAGAATCCTTACTAATACGATATTGCAGAGAAACTTAAATACCAAGTCAGAGGAATCTGTACCCAGTTTATTAGTCATGAAGAGCCAATGTAAGTTTTTGAATAGGCAAAGAGTTCTTAGTGGTCAGTACAAAAATTAAGAGTGCACTCATATGTTGATATTATTTAAAAACATTAATTTACCTACATTTTGTTTCCATATCAAAATCCCTATAGTGAAATGAAATGTGTCTCTTCACAAGCTGTTAGAAAAAAAAATGAAAAAAATAACTTTGGTATCTATGGTTCCTTTAACAGTTTTTAAGTTTCTTCTCTTTCTCTTTCTTTTCCTCTCTTCCTTTTTTTCATGAAAGATTAATGCAAGCATAGAAAATTCAACATTTTTATATGGAGAACTAGATCCTATACATGTTACTAGTTATGTGGTTGAGCTACTTGACCTATTTATCATTTTGAAAGAAACTGAAATGACTCTGTCAGATGTAGAATGTGCCCAGATCAACACAATGCTCAGCCCCTGTGCCATGATGAAGAGCAATATATTTAAGCATCTAATATTTATATTCACTTCAACTTGTTTGTTCATTTTTCATTGTCAGTGCCCATAGAGATGAAAGAAATTAGTTTCATTATTGATGACTTCTAAATACAGACAAGCTTAGGGAGGAATGAAATCAGACAGTGTTGGGTGTTCCAAACTGAATGCTACATCCAGGCAGTGCCTGTTAAAGAAGGCTAATTAAAATGGTGCTTTCAATGATGTGCTTACAAATCACCTTCTTTAATCTGTCATTTACATACACATATGTACATCAAACTGTCCTTATTAAAGAGGTAACACAAGAAAAATCAAATAGGTAATTTTGACTGATATCACCTTTGTCTTTTGCTTTCACAAACACATAAAAGGGTTGAACAGCAGATTGCTTTCAGGTGAAGGCCTGAAATCTTCACATATGACTCAGCTTGCTACTCTAATGTCTATTCATTAATCTGTAGTGCTTTCTTGGGAGATAAGAAGCTTCTAAATGAAAATAATGAATGTTCTTCCTTCCGAGCATTTCCTCAGTAATTCATATTGTCCTGACATATATACAGAGTTCTTTCCCTGAGTTACCTTTGTGACCCACGTTTAAGAGTGAAATAAAATGAGAAAAGGTTCAAGTTTAAAATATTCCTACAAGAAAATTAACTCTAAACACATTCTGTCAATACTTAATAAAAGAATAATTTAATACCAAAGAATTCCTAGCAATGCTAATCAACTTCCTGAAAATCATCAGGGTAGGACAATCATTTGCCCTATATTATTATTCTGCCCTTTTTGCAACAGAGCCCCTAAAAGTAAATAATGTGACATTTTCTTCTCAAAAATAATCTTTTTGACCATTTCCATGAAACATACATTAAGTTGTTTTGAAAGTCACCACTAATACCCTTGCCCTTTAGACCTCTGCTTGCAGAGATAATGAGTTAGAGTTTGCTGAACATTTCATCTCTGTTTCAGCCTCTTGCATGGTCATGATATTGAATGACCCATCCTGGTAAAACATACTGTTTTTCTTTATTCTCATTACAGATAGAAAGTAAAATCTCATTAGCTAACTGACTCAAGAACCCTATGTGGTCAATTGAAATATGACCTACCAATTGGGAAGCGTTGCCTCTTTTTTTAAATCACTTTTAAGTTGTGAGGCAGACAAGGAGATCAAGGAAAATTCAGTTGCTCTTCATTCATTTAGCCCTTAGTAAATAATGTCTCTAAAAAATAAGTCTAAATTCATTATACTACCTTCCTGAAAGTTTTCTAAAAGTGTTCCTAAAATGCAGTTAGAGGTAAGAGGGAGTAGATTCCTAAACTATTTATTATTTTTAGTTATAAATTTAGTTTATTGAAACAGTTATAGCTAAAAATACAAATTTCTTGCTTAACTATTAGGAAATATAAAATCTAATATCACTTCTCTGGATATTGATTATGTTATTATATTGTGTATGTTAATTCAAATGATTTCATTTAATTAATATCAATCAGGACAAATGAATGGATTTATTCATCCACACATTAGTTAGTGTCCCATGCTATATTGAACAGTGTTGATACAGACAAATGACATGTGGGGTCTACCTGTACATTGAAGACAAGAAAACAGCCAATACAGTCTATATATTTTTACTGATACAGAATATTTTACATATATATGGGCTACATGGGATATTTTGTTACATGAATAGAATGTATAGTGATCAAATCATCATATTTGGGGTATTTATCACCTTGAATATTTATCCTTTCTATGTGTTGGGAATATTTCAGGTTTTCTCTTCTAGCTACTTTGAAATATATAAAATACATTGCTGCTAACCATAGTCACCTTACTCTGCTACTGAATATTAGAACTTACAACTTCTATCTAACTGAATGTTTGAATTCATTAACCCACCTCTCTGTGTCCCCCAGTTTCACCCACACATCCTTCCCAGCTGTTAGTTTCTATCATTCTCTTCTCTACCTCCACGTGATCTACTTTGTTAGCTCTCACATATGAATGAATGCATGCAAAATTTGTCCTTCAGTGCCCGTCTTATTTCACCAAACATAATGACCTCCAGTTTCATCCATGTTGCTACAAATCACAGGATTTCATTCTTTTTTATGGCCAAATAGAATTCCATTGTGTATATATAGCACATTTATTTATTCATTTACCTGTCAATGGACAATTAGGCTGATTTCATATCTTGGCTGTTGTATATAGTGCTGCAATAAACATGGGGGTGCAGATATCTCTTTGGTATCATGATTTCCTTTCCTTTGGATAAATACCTATTAGAAGGATTTCTAGATTGTATTGTAGTTCTATTTTTAGTTTTCTGAGAAATCTCCTACTGTTTTCCATAAAGATTATATTACTTTACATTCCACCAATGGTATATAAAAGTTCCCTGTTTCTCACATCCTTGCCAGTGTGTGTTATTTTCTTTCTTTTTGATGATAGCCATTTTAACTGGGGTGAAGTGATATATCTTTGGGATTTTGATTTGCATTTCCCTGATGATTAATGATGTTGAGTATTTTAAAAAATATCTCTTGACCATGTGTATGTATTTTTTGAGGCATGTTCTTTGCCGTTAATGAGATTATTTATTATTATTATTATTATTATTATTATTATTATTATTATTATTTTGAGACAGAATTTCGCTCCTGTTGCCCGGGCTGGAGTACAATGTCGCGATCTTGGCTCACTGCAACCTCTGCCTCCCGGCTTCAAGTGATTCTCCTGCCTCAGCCTCCTGAATAGCTGGGATTACAGGCACCCACCACCATGCCCGGCTAATTTTTGTATTTTTAATAGAGACAGGTTTTCGCCCTTTCGGCCAGGCTGGTCTCGAACTCCTGACCTCAGGTGATCCACCCGCCTCAGCTTCCCAAAGTGCTAGAATTACAGGTATGAGCCACCGAACCAGGCCAGAGATTATTATTATTATTTTTACTATTCAGTTGTTTGAGTTCCTTGTACATTTCTACATACTAGACTCTTGTTGGATGAATAGTTTACAAATAATTTCTCCCATTGAAAAGGTTGTCTTTTCACTCTGGTTGATGGTTTCCTTTGGTGTGCAGAAGCTGTTTTGTTTAATATAGTTCCATTTGTCCACTTTTGTTTTTGTTACTTGAGCTTTTGAAGTCTTTGTCATAAAATCTTTGCTTAGACAAATGCTTTAGAGTGTTTTCTGTACATTTTCTTCTAGTAGTACTACAGTTTCAGATCTTAAATGTTAAGACTGTAGTCCTCTTTGAGTTGATTCTTTTTATACGGAGAGATACACGAGTTTAGTTGTATTCTTTTGCATATGGCAATTCAATTTTTTCAGCGCTATTTATTGAAGAATTTACTCTTCCTCCAATGTGCATTCTTGATATCTTTGTCAAAAATCAATTGGCTATAAAAAGGTGGATTTATTTCTGGGTTTTCTGTTCTGTACCATTGGTCTATGTTTCTGTTTTTACAACAATACCATGCTCGTTTGGTTGATATAACATGTAATACATTTTGAAGTGAGGTAGTGTGATGCCTCCAGCTTTGTTCTTTTTGCTCAAGATTTCTTTGGCTATGTGGGCTCCTTTTTGTTCTATATGAATTTTAGGATTTTTTTATATTACTGTGAAAATGTCATTGGTAGTTTGATAGGGACTGCATTGAATTTGCAGGTTGCTTTGGATAGTATGGTCATTTCAACAAAATTAATTTTTCCAATCCATGGGCTTGGGATGTTTTTTCATTTGTTTGTGTCCTCTTCAGTTTCTTTTGTCAATGTTTTACAGTTTTCCTTCAGAGGTCTTTCAACTCCTTGGCTAAATTTATTCATAGGTGTTTTATTTGTTATGTAGCTATTGTAAATGAAATGAAATTGCTTTCCTGATGTTTTTCAGTTAGCTTATTATTGGCATATAGCAACATTTGATATTTGTATGTGGATTTTGTATCCTGAAACTTTACCAGATTTGTTTATCATATCTAAAAGACTTTTTGATGGCATCTTCAGGTTTTTCTAGACTTAAGATCACGTATTCTGCAAAGAGGGAGAATTTTACTTCCTCTTTTCTAATTTGGATGGCTTTTCACTTGCCTTTCCATTTCACTTGCCTGATTTGCCCTGACTAGGACTTTCAGTACTATGTTGAATAGGAGTGATTAAAGTGGGCATCCTTGTCTTGTTCTATATCTTAGAGGAAAGGCTTTCAGATTTTCCCCTTTCAGTATGATGTTAGCTGTGAGTTGTCATATATGGCCTTTATTACATTGAAGTATATTCATTCTATGGATCATTTTTTGAAAGTTTCTTTTTTTATCAAGAAGTGATACTGAATTTTATCAAATGCTTTGTCTGCATCTATGAGGTAATTGTGTGGTTTTTGTCCTTCATTCTGCTAATGCAATATATCACACTTATTGATTTGTGTATGCTGAGCCATCTTTGCATCCTTGCATACATTTATTGATTTGTGTATGCTGAGCCATCCTTGCAATAATAATAAAATAAGAATAAATCCCACTTGACCATGGTATGTTATCTTTTTGATATGCTGTTGGGTTCTGTTTGCTAGTATTTTATTGAGGACCTTTGTGTCTATATTTTTCAGAAATACTAGCCTACAGTTTTCTTTTTTGTTGCATCTTTTCTGGTTTTGGTATCAGGATAATGCTGGCCTCGTAGAATGAGTTAGGAAGAATTTCCTCCTCTTCAATTTTTTGATAGAGTTTGAGAATTGATGTTAGTTCTTCTGTATATGTTTGGTAGTACTTGACAGTGAAGCCATCTGATCATGAGCTTTTCTTTATTGGAAGATTTTTTATTACTGATTAAATCTTATTACTCATTATTGGTCTGTTCAGGTTTTCTATGCATCTTGATTCAATGTTGGTAAGATTTATGAGTCCAGAAATTTATCTATTTCCTCAATGTTTTCCAGTATGTTAGTGTAAATTTGTTCATAATAATCTCTGCTTATCTTTTGTATTTCTGAGTTATTTGTTCTGATGTGTCCATTTTTCTTACTGATTTTATTTGAGTCCTCTCTTTTCTTCCTGGTTAGTCTGGATAGCAGCTGATTAATTTTATCTTTTAAAAAACTGATTTTCTGTTGATTCTCTATATAGTTGTATTAGTCCTTATTTCCTTTAGTTCTGCTCTGATTTTTATGATTTCTTTCCTTCTACTAATTTTCGGTCTGATTTGTTTTTCCTATTCTAGTTCCTAGAGTTGAATCATTAGGTTGTTTTATTTAAAATCCTTTGCTTTTATGACATAGACATTTTTTGCTATAAACTTCCCTCTTAGCACTGTTTTTCCTGTATCCCATAGGTTTTGGTAGGTTTGTTTGCATTTTCGTTTGTTTCAATATTTTTTTTTATTTTCTTCTTACTTTTTACATTGAGCTAATGGTCTTTCAGGAGCATGTTGTTTAAGATCCAGGTATTTGTACAACTATCAAACTTCTTATTGATTTCTTGTTTTATTCCATTGTGGTCTGAGATGATACTTTATATGATTTTCGTTTTTGAAAATGCATTGGGACTTCTTTTGTGGCCTAACATATGGTGGATCCTGGAGAAAGTTCTATGTGCTGATGAGAAGAATGTGTATTCTTCAGTTTTTAAATAAAATGTTCTGTAAATACCTGTTAAGGTTATTTAGTCTAAAGTACCACTTAAATCCTGTGCTTCTTTGTTGATTTTCTATCTAGAAGATCTGTCTAATGCTGAGAGTGGGATGCCAAAATCCTCAATTATTATTGTATTAGAGTCTATCTCTTCCTTTAGATCTAATAATATTTGCTCTATGTATCTGGGTGCTCTAGTGTTGGGCGCTCCTTTATATCCTCTTGCTGGATTGATCCCTTTATCATTATATAATAACCTTCTTTGTCCCTCTTTATAGTTTTTGACTTAAAGTCTGTTTCATTTGATGCAAGTATAGCTATTCCTGCCTGTTTTTGGTTTTCATTTGCGTGGAATATCTTTTTACAACCCTTTATTTTCAGTCTATATGACACATCACAGGTGAAGTAAGTTTGCTAGAAGTAATATAGAGTTGGGCAAGGTGTTTTATCCATTCATCCAGCCTATATCTTTTAAATGGATAATTTAATCCATTTACATTCAGCATTATTATTGATATGTAAGTTTTTATTTCTTTCATTTTGCTAATTGTTTTCTGATTGTTTTTTATATCCTTTATTCTTTTCTTCTCTTTTCATTGTTTATCATTGCAGCTTGGTGTTTTTTGTAGTGATGACAACAACAATAACAACAACAAAAAAACAGGCTTTTCTGTTCCTCATATGTGTGTTTTTCTTTCAAAAGTCTAATAATTGAATTTTAGATTTTTGTCTATTTTTATGACAGTGGATATTATCCTCTCACTTCCAGGCATAGGTCTTCCTTAAACATTTCTTGTAGAGCTGATCTAGTGGTAATGAATTGACTCCGTTTTTGCCTGTCTGGACAAGATTTTATTTCTCCTTCATTTTTGAAGGATAAGTTTATTGGGTGTAGTATTCTTGACTGACAGGGTTTTGTTTGATTTTTTTCCTCTTTCATCACTTTGAATATATCATCCCATTCTCTCTTGGCCAGTAAGGATTCTGCTGAGCAATCCATTGTTATTCTGATGGGATTTCACTTATATATGACTTGATTCTTTTCTCTTGCTGTTTTTAGAATTCTCCCTTTTTCTTTGACTATTGACAGATTGACTACAATGTGTCTTGAATAAAACGTTTTTAGGTTGCATGTGTTTGGGAATCTTTGAGCTTCCTGTATTTGGATATTTAAATGTCTTATTAGACTTTGGGAAGTTTTCAGCTATTATTTCCTTAAATCAATTTCTATACCTTTACTCCATTCTTTTCCTCTGGAACACCCAATATTAGAAAATTCTGTCACTATATGGCATCCCATATGTCAAGTAGGCTTTTCTAATTATGTTTTTTTTTTTTTGTATTTACTGGGTTATTTCTATGACCCATCTTCAATTTTTGAAACAGTTTCTTCTTGATCTGTTGAATCTCTCAATTGTATTTATTATTTCATTCATTCATTTTTTTTCTTTGTAGGATTTCTGGGGTTTTTTTAAATGATATTTATCTTTTTGGTGTACTTCTCATTTTTATCCTAAATTGTTTTTCTGATTTATTTGTATTGTTTACTTGTGTTCTCTTGTGTCTTACTGACCTTCTTTAACATTATTGTTTTAAATTCTTTTCCAGACATTTCATAATTTCTTTTTCATTGGAATCTGTTGCTAGAGAATTATTGTGTTCCTTTGAAGGTGTCATGTTTCTTTAATTTTTTGTGCTTCTTGTGTCCTTATGTTGATACCTGTGCATCTGGTATAACAGTCACTTTTCCAATTTTTTGGATTGGCTTTCATAGTGGAAGACTTTTTCTTGTAGATATGCCTATGGCATTTGTTCGGTAAGACACTTTAGCTTTGATTCTGTGTGCATGCAGTAATGCAGTCTTTGAAGGATTTCTTCAGCTGTAAACAGCATCAGTCATGTTTGTGATTTCTTCAGTGGCTTAGGTTGAAGTTGTCAGTGGAGGCTGTGGTGATGATTTTCTGGGGATGAGGATGTCAGGTTGCCAGTCCTTGTCTTCATTTGTTATAGTAGTGGGCTGTGTGTGCTTCTCCTGGGCCCCTAAGTGACATATGCATGCACTGATAGTAACAGGTTCAAGTGGGTTATTGGTTTGTTTCTTAGGCCTTCATACAACTTGCTTAAGTGACAGCAGTGACAGCAGTGAACTTCGCATGGGGGTGTGTCCCTGGATCATTGGGCAGCATGTATGGCATGCATGATGGCAGTAGCTATGGCAGAACAACCCTCAGGCTAACAGGTGGCACAAAGTGGTATTAGCCTTGGCAGCAACAGGCTCAGAGGGCCAGTCCCCAGGTCCCCAAGTGGTGTGTGTGTGGAGGGGGTTCCAGCAATGGTGGTGGCAGCATGCTGGGCAGGTCCATCTTCAGGTCCCCAGGAGGAGTGTATGGGTGCTGGTAGTGGTGGATGGGGCAGGGCAATACCCAGGCTTCTGGAAGGCATGCTCAGCAATGGCAGTCGTTCTGAGCATACCGTTAGCTTTCTAAATGTGTGCATGCATGCCCAGGGCAACTGATAGTGGGATAGAGGTGAATCCCCAGGCTCCAGATAGAGTGCTAGGGAACTTCAGGGGTACAATGCCAGACTGGGTGCATCTATCCTTAAGCCCCATGACGGTGTACACAGGTGCAGGCTGTGGTGGGCTAAGCAGGGAAACCCCCAGGCCTATGGATGGTGTGCTTGGGCACTAATTGTTGCAGGTATTCTGGTCCTGTTATTAGGGCTCCCGGTGGTGCATAGGCATACCCAAGGTGACTGACAAGGCCCCCTGGGTGGCGTGCTTGGGCACTGGGAGAAGTGGCTCCTGGTAGTTGGTCCTCAGGCCTACATAGGTGAAGGCTGTGAATGGGGTTGGAGGGTGAGCCAATTCTGAAGTTCCTGGGTAGTGTGCTTGGGTAGTTGTGGCTGCAGCAGCAGTTGGCAGGGAGAACCCATCATCAGGGCATGTGTAAGTGCACTGTGGCTGTGCTGCTGAGGGGAGCCTGGATGCTATCAGTAAGAGCAGCTTTAGGCGGAGGGCACTCAGATGCTAGGGAGCATATACTTTGGCTCCCTTTGTCCTGACAGTAGCCTCCCCAGTGTGCTACATCATTCATTTTCCAAAGTATAGGATAGTGTGTGGGCTAGAGTGCTGGAGATCTGCCTGCACTATGGGTCCAACAAGTGTCATGCCACTACAGCCCTCTGGATGGATGTAGGAGATGTTGCTAGGGCTCCAGGGATGTGGAAATGCTGAGACTGTTGGAACCCGGGGCCTAATACTGTCTGATGGGGGTTGGGATCTCAAAATGGTGCCATGCTACTGCCGCTTGGGTTTCAGGAATTGTGTGAGATGTGGGACCCCAGTGTGAACTTCATCTCTGGAGCACTGCCTTTGCATAGACTCCAGGTAGCTCCTTTTACTAGTCTCAGAGTCTACAGGGATAGAGGAGCTCTCCTGTGGTTAGGATTCCAGGAATCCATGGTATGAATATGGATTGCTGGGGGCCTCTCATTTACTCTTTCCCCATACTAAGGAGCCTTTGCAGGCTCACAGCCGATCCCGGCTGGGCTGGCTATCTTGCTTCCTTCTTCCACGCCTCAGGTGTTTTCTGTCATTTCTTTGTTGCATTCTAGTGATCTCTGTTAGATGCTCTATTTAAAGTGTGATTATCCACTCCCCGTTTTGATTCTTCCTTGTGGAGGAGGCAAGTGTCACATGCCTCTAGTAATTCATGATGAAGGCCCCCTTCAAAAAGTTTTTAAAATAAAAATCAGCAATTTCTCCACTCCAAAAAAGTCACTATCTATATATGATGCAAATAAAAATGACTTCAGGGTTTTGTGTAGTTGACACTAGGTAGGAAAAGTTATTCTATTTGACATGCATCCAAGGAATGCTCTCATTTTAATGGCTCAGTTATTGTGACATTCAATAACTAGAGTGGAAAACATAATCCCAGGATATTACTTGCATAAAAGAAGAGTTCAATACATTGGCATTATCAGTCCTGCCCACAGGTGTCAGCCACTTACCACATGCATGTCTGCATGCACAGGTTTACTTTTGGCTCATGTTCACGTCTATCACTTCTTCCTCCTGTGATCTGCCTAAAATGTAACGTTCAACATGTCCTATATCTCTCAAGATGCTTGTTACTCTTTGAAATTTAGTTCACCTACAACTTCAATCTTACAAAATCTCTAGAGGGGTAAAGTTATAATTATGCAATTAGTATGGCTTTTGTTGGTGGTGGGGAAGCAATATCTTTCTCTTAATGGCTTTCTAAGTAAAAGTGGAACTCAAGTTTATTTTTCATATTGAAAACTTAGGCCGAGTGTGGTGGCTAATGCCTGTAATTCCAGCACTTTGGGAGGCCGAGGCAGGCAGATCATCTGAGGTCGGGAGTTCCAGACCAGCCTGACCAACATGGAGAAACCCCATCTCTACTAAAAATACAAAATTAGCTGGGCGTGGTGGTGCATGCCTGTAAATCCAGCTACTCAGGAGGCTGAGGCAGGAGAATCGCTTGAACCCGGGAGGTGGAGGTTGCAGTGAGCCGAGATCGCACCATTGCACTTTAGCCTGGATGACAGAGTGAGACTTTGTCTAAAAAAAAAATAAAAAAGTAAACTTAATAATTGACTGTGTCTCCCAATTTAACTTGAGCATGAAAGCTCATAACAAAAATGAAGTTCAATAATTATATCAATAAAAAATCTGGCTTTAATATTTTATTTTGTTCACATTTCCCTCCCTGTTCTTGGTTTTCCTATCTCTATTATGTCAGTAGCACGTGCATTTATTTTCATCTATTTAAGACTTTGTGGTTTGAAATGGGTTAAAGTTTAAAATATGTGTTATTACTCTTCATTTTACAAGTGAAAAATGAGAGGCACAAACAGTTTGAATAATTTATCTAGACACATGTAGATTGTTGCTTATAGCCCAATTTGCATGTCAACTCAATCGAATATTAGTATTTGTGCATATCTGGGAAAGTCTGTCAAATTGAGTCAAAGTCTGTTTGTATCAAGAACTTAGAAGTCTCTTGGGAATCTATTTACGCTATGGGAAGAAAGAAAAGCAGACAAGTTTGATCTAGTAACAAAACATTAGTCATTAGAGTCAGGGGATAATCAGAATTTAGTAAGGTGTTTGTAACTCAAACGTGTCTTCTGACTCACTTTCTCATAGGGAATGGGTGATTCTTCCAAAGTCCTCAGGCACTGGGCCAAGATTACACTAAAGAACACAAGCACAAACTATTAGAGGTGGTATATTTAAAAACTCAAACGCTGACAACTTCAATATTTTTCGCTTTCTCCTGGTGTGAAAAAAGTAGCCACTTCTTTTACAGCCACTGTGATATGGTGCCTTCCATACTGTAGGTTGTCAAAAAATGTTTATCAAATAATACACGTATTGAGTAACTTGCAGTTCCCCTCATTTGTTTAGCTTTGGTGAATACAGACCACATTATTGTAAGACAATGTCTTCTTGATTTAGTTCTTAAATGGCATATCCGTTAAGTACAGCACATTCTAGCACAAATAAACGTATCTCTGAGGCACTACAGTACACACATTACACACTCATGAATTCTTGCTATTCATGTGCCTATCCTTGCTCTTGTTTCAATTTCCGCACAATCTGGCTAGAATCCAAGTAAAAATTATCATTCACTTATCACAATAATTAATTTTTGTTTACTATTGATACACCCATTCCTACATTCTTCACAAAAGACAAGGAGAAATGGTGCATGTGTGTGTGTGTGTGTGTGTGTGTTTGTGTGTGCATGTGGTAGGCAGAAGTGACAGTAACTGTAGATAAAGGCCACAAGATTTATTTCACAAAAGTTTTTGCAACATATTGCAGTATAAGCACAAAGTCTTTTGGCTTCCCTGAGGAGATAAACAACACTCAAGCAGAGAAAGGAAAACTGCCAGCTACTATAAGGTTCACAAATTGACTTTATCAGACTAAGGTCTTCAAAAAACACAAATGCTTGTGGATATTGACAGCAGCAATGGTGTTACCCAGAGGGAGGCAATGACAGTGATGCCTAATAGTAAACACCTTAGTGAGAGGGGAGAGAATCTCCTAGCATGGCCTCAGATATGGAGGTGACCAGAGTTGAAGAAAGGTAAAAGAGAATGATAGATAAGTTCTGTTTACGTGTGACAGATGACCAGAGTAGATTTAGAATTTACTAAGATGGGGAGACTTCTGAAGGTATAAGCTTTCAATAGAAACAGGATAAATTACCAAGGATTGTCAATTCACAAATGGTTAAAAAGAGGCATATTTAGGATATTAACATACATTAACTACAAATTCTTTATTGTTACTATAAATCCATTTAGTGGAAGTAAGGGAGAACATTTTCACTATCGTTATTTTTTTTAGTATTATTTAGTATTATTATAACCATTTTTGCTTCCTAACATAGTACTTACTCTTCTTGTGATTAAAAATATTATTATTTATATGGAAATATAAAATGGTAGAACTGGAGGGGATCTTTGATATCATCTCATGGCATAACATCATATTGCAAGGAGATAATTTGAGCTAAGTACATTATCTAACTTACCCATCTGGTGGTCAAGCATGTATTACTAACTCAGAAAGTCATACTGTGGATCTTATGACACTATACTGTAACATTTGGAACACTGTGCATTTTCAGAATTGCTATTTTTTGACACAAGCAATCAGATTCAGAATCTAAGTTTTGCATGAAACAGAATCATTAAAATTAAAAGTTGTCAAAAACAGCATACAAAAAAGGATAAGAAAATCTAAATTTACATCTTCATATGGATAATTTATAAAATAAATGTTTGAAGTTTCAAAATCAGTTCCATGACTCATGAATTCCATTACTCATTTTGAAAATATCAAATAATCGTGACAGCATGGAGAGAAAAAGTTGAATTCGTACAGATATTTATTTAAAGAGTTGTTGCCGTGTTATGCATTTTCTTGAAAGAGGTGGGTGTCAACACCTCCTTGGCCTAAAGTCTAATGAAGGGGCCTTTATGGGACCACTCAGAGACCTTGAAATGGATTTGCTGCAGATGAGAGGAAAAGAAGTCTGAGGCCAGACTCAATCACAAGGAAAAAAAACAGCTGAAGTATGTCCTGAGGCAGTAAGATAGAGGTGATTATGTTAGGATCAGGCTAAACTTCCATGATTTTCTTGGATCAAGTAACATATGAATGTTTCCCAGGCAACATAACTGTCCTATATGGAAAATCAAGTAAATCTAGAACCACTTAAATTTTTCTTTCAATAGGATCACCAAAGAGACTGAAGGAAATCCAGTAGTGTAGATTCATTGTGGAACATTGATGTGGAATTGAACATCAATGAACCGGGGCCTGAAGTTACTCCTGTGAGTCAGAGTAATAGAAAACATTGTCAAGAGGTAAAAGTTCTGCCTATGGGATTCACCCAAGAACTCTCCAAAAGAAATGAGGAAACAATTAGTAAATTCAAAGTTAACGACTTTGTAACTTCAGATTATATGGAACCACTCTCTCCAGTAAGAACCACATTAACTTTACTCGCCACTCACCTCTATTTGATTAGAACAGGAACAGAGGATAGACAGTGAAGAAGGAAGTGAACAAGAAGAAAGAGAGCAATGTTAGAGAATCGAGCAACCCAGTGATATAATGGTAAAATATATTTCACAAAAACAGACACTTCACAAAGAAGGATGTACATTTTTTTTTAATGGATTGTGCTTTTAGTGTTATTTCCAAGAAATCTTGGGCTAACCCAAGGTAGCAAAGATTTCCTCCTTGGTTTTCTTCTAGAAGTTTTATAATTTTAAAATAAATCTTTAGGACTATAAATAATTTTGAGTAAACTTTATTAAACATTACGAAGTATGAATCAGAGGAGTTTTTATTTATTTTTTCATATGGATATCCAATTGTTCCAGCATAATTTTTTTTAATGTCTGTTTTCTGAATTAAATTGCATTTGTAATGGTGAAAAATCAGTTCATTACACATATTTGGCACTATTTACTAATTCTTTATTTGTTTCATTGCTCTATTTGTCAGTCTTCATACCAATACTTCACTGTTTGGCTTAATGTCACTTGAATGTCTTGAAGTCAAGTAGTGTAATTTCTATAACTGCTTCCTTTATTTCCAAAGTTGTTTGGATTACTGTATAATTTTTTGCATTTTTATATGAGTTCTATAATTATCTAGGACATTTTCCTTACAAATCTTTCTGGAACTGTTACTGAGATTGAGTCAGTTGTGTATTGAATCCGTGGATCAATGTTGGGGGAACTGACATCTGAAAAATATTAGGTTTTCTGATCTAAGAAAATTGTTTACTTCTGTTTTTTAATATTTATTTCTCTTAGCAATTTTGTGTAGTTTTAAGTGTTTAGGTCTTTCACATATCATTAATCAGATTTTTTCATAAATTCTAGATAGTTTTTAAGATAGATATTTTGATGCATTTAAAATTTTTCAATTTATGCTTATTGCTGGTATATATAAACACAAATGAGTTTGTTAATATTGATATTATATATCCCACAGCATTGCTAAACTCACTTTTTAGTTCAAATAGCTTATGTGTAAGTTTGATTTGGTTTTCTATGTAGACGATTATGTCATCTGCAAGTAAAGGCCATCTAATTCCTTTACTTTTAGGTTGGATTGCTTTTCTTCCTTTTCTTGCCTATTGCACTGGCTAGAATATCCAATGGGAAAAAGCTTACACAGAAGAAGTAAACAATGGCATTCTTGCTTTGTTTTTGATCTTAGGGAGAATGCATTCAATCTTTCACCATTAAATATGACGTTAGCTGTAAATTGTTTGCAATTGTCCTTGTTATGCTAATGGGAGTTCCCTTCCGTTTCTGGTTTTCTCATAGTTTTTAGAAGAAGTGTATATACATAGAATCAAATGATTTTTCTGTGTCTACTGAGATCATCATATAATGTTCTTGCTTTTAGTCTGTTCATAAGGTAAATTACATCGATCAATTTTTTAAATATATTATATTATATATATTAAACCAAACTTGCGTTTCTATGATTAAACTCTGCTTGGTTATAATATATCATCCTTTTTAATATATTGTCAGATTTGATTTGTTAAGAATTTGTTAACCTTTTTATCCCTGTTCATTAGAGATTATCATTATAGGCAATAAAAGTATAGTTTTTCAGGTTTGTATTTGCTTTTGTTTTTGAAGTAATGTTGGCCTTATAAAATGTCATTAAATATGATTGATCCTCTTTAATTTTGGGAGAAATTTTACCTACTGTTCTTCCTTAAATGTCTGTTAGACTTTCCAGTGGAGCCATTATGACCTAGAGTTTTCTTTGTGGAATTAAAAATAAATTTCAATTGCTTTAATATATATATAGATAGTTTTCTATGTCTTATTAAATAAACTTTAATGGTTTGTGTCTTTCAAGGATTTAGTCTTTTTTAAATTGTTAAGCTTATTGGCATAAAGTTGTTAATATTCTATATTATCATTTTACTATTTGAAAAATTTGTAAAGGTGTCATTATTCTCATTCCTGATATTGGAATTTGTATATTCTCTCTCTTTTCTCTTGCACCTGAATAGTTTCACTGGCTTATACATTTCACTGATCTTCACAAGGAACTAACTTTTGGTTCCGTTTTTTTTCTCTACTTTTTGGTCTACTTTTCATTGATTTTTCACTCTGATGTTTATTTTTTCTTTGTCTACTTACTTTGAGTTTTATTTGCTTTTTACGCAAATTTTAAGGTGGAAAACAAAATTATTGACTTGAGTTCTTTCTTCTGTTGTATTAAATAGGCATGTAACGTTACATATTTTCCTATAGGTGATATTTTAGTTGCATCTTACAAATTTTAAAATATGTTTTAATGACATTTTTATTTAGTAAAATATATTTTCTAAAGTGTCTTTTTTCTTTTTTGATCCATGAGTTGTTTAGAAATGTGTTATTTAGTTTCAAATAATTGGGGACTTTTCAGGTATCTTTCTGTTGTTCCACGGTGATCAAAGGACATATTTTGCATGATGTAAATCACTTTCAATTATTTTTACTTGTTTGTGGCCCACAGTTTGGTGTATCTTGGCAAATATTACATGTACACTTGTAAATAATATTTATTCTGCTGTTGTTGAGTGGAGTATTCCATATATGTCGATTAGGTCAATTTTGTTAACAATGTGTTCAAGTCTTCTGTATACTTTTTCGTTAACATTTCTATCAAATATTAAGAAAAATGTGATGAAATATTTAAGTATAGCTATGGATTTGTCTATTTCTCCTTGAAGTTTTATAGATTATTGCTTCATATATTTTGAAGCTGTTATTAGGTACATAAAGTTTTAGATAGTTATTTTCTCTTAATGAACGAGCTCTTTCATTACAATTTATTAGCTCTTATCATCCCTTTTAATATTGTTTTCTCTGACATCGACTTTGTTTGATATTAAAATTAACCACTCCAAATTTTAAAAATTAAGGTTATCATTACATATTATGTTCCACCTCTTTAATTTTTAACATATTTATATTTTTAAAAATATTGTGGATCTTGATTTTTAAAATCTAATCTGATAATCAGTCTTCTAATTTACATTCAATGCTAGTTTATATATGGTTTGCTTTGGCTATCATTTTGCTATTTGTTTTCAATTTATTCTACTTGTTCTTTTCGTCATTTTTGCTCTTTTTATACCTCCTTTCACATTAAGTATTTTTTAAAATTCCACTTTAGATTTTTGTTGGCTTATTAGATATATCTCTGAGTTGTACTTTTAGTGATAGCATAAAGCTTTATAGTGTACATCTGAAACTTATCATAGTCTACCTTCAAGTAATAGTATATGTTTTCATATACGGTATAAAAGCACACTGTATTATACTTGTATCTCTCCCCTTTCAGTCCTTGGGATATTGGTGCCATACTGTTTTACACACACACACACACACACACACACACAACACACACACACACATTTATGAGTTGTTTTTGCATTTAATAGTCAAGTAACTTTTGAAAAGATTTACATAATCATATACAGTATTTTATCTATTCACATAGTTACCAATTCTGATGGTCTTTCAGATCTTGCTTTTAAAGATTTTGCAGGAAGGACCAGAGCATCACTTAGTCTGGGTTTAATTCTTCTCATTATTAAGGCAAAAACATTTTGAAAAGTTTCTTCAATACCCTGAAAATTATGAGGTATACTACTGTGACTATTGGGAACAGGTTCTATTCTCTGCTCTATATGAGGGAGCTTCCAGTATTTTTACCTCCTACTTATATTATTCTGTCTCTGTTCTTGTGTAGTTCATACCTCACATTGTTTCACATCATCACTGAGAAAAAAATTCAAACACATTGAAACAAAACTCTGCAATAGACATCTGAGAATTTGGACACTTAGTATCGGTATTTTGAAGTGTTTCATTAATATCTTAAGACAAGTGTATCAAAACCATTGGCATATTTTAATTTCAAATCACCAAATTTGTTTTTACTAACATGACAAACTAAGGATTCACTGTCAATGCTACATCTGCTTAATTTGACTTGAGTTTACAGGGAAGGACATATAAAAGTCATGACTTTGAGAAAGTCGTAATTTAGTCATTTTTATGTATTGTGGACCCACAGATAGCTAGCTGAGCTCTAGAAATTATGAGGGGAAATCAAGGAGATATAAAATACTTTCCAATATTCTAAAATAATACACATATACTTCAGAACCAACAAAATAAATTTAAAGAAAATGCAGATAAACATTTATGGAAAAACATATAAATACATATTAACATACTTTAAAATGTCTATGTGGTTTTAATTTTATTAAAAATTAAAATATATAAAAATAGTACATTTGATATTTTAAATATATGGTTATTAATTATGGACCCTCATAGGATATAACTGGATTCAATAATGAATAAAAACATCTCTATAAAGTGGTAGCTTTGCTAAATTAGAACAGTTAATCTCTAGCCTATTAGTCTCCTACATGTTGAGGCAGCCATGGAAATAAAAAAGTGTAATAGAATTACACTTGTTATTAAATATGGGAATTTCTCTTAAGACCTCTATTGACAGGAAATGTTTCTTACTACATTCGATTTTAAGTTCAGAGAGGTCCAGATACATGTTTGTATGGCCTTACTTAGGGCTGCCATTTCAACAGAGCCAGTATTCCTTTATTTTTCTCTACCCTCCCAGATAAGATGAGATGATAAGTAAGAGAGAAAAAGAGGTTACTTGTAGAGACAGTGGAGTATTCATAAAAAGAGGGAAGAGATACCTCACAGAAATTGCTCATAATGCTAGAAATGAAATAGCATATGGTGTAAGTTGGTATTACCACTCTTTGCCTGAGTTTTTGATACCAGGAAGCATGGAGATTTGAATTTAAATGTGCCTATCGGATCCAGATCTAGAGGATCTCCAGTGTTAGTCTCAAAGAAGTATGACAATCAAGAAATGTTGCTTGAGGACTGTGGCTATAAGCCACCTTGAAGTTAGCTGAGAAAAATGTGGTCAAATCTTTTAAAGGACAATAGTATCTAGAGGAGCTGTTTGAGAGAAAGCCCTCCAAGCTGTGGATCCTATTGCAGTCACCATCTTTTCACATCATTCCCAACAAAGGCAGTGTGGTGGACATGGTGTTGGGTCATCCAGTTTCTGTCTTCAAGGAAGGACTTATTGCCATAGCTTCTGGGCATTGCTATTTGCACACAGCCTTGAACTGTCAGCTTCTAGAGGGATTGCCTCAGGTACAGAGAACCACCTCACCAAAGGTCATGGCTAGCATCCAATGACTGAGAGAGCAGAGGACGAAAGAATTCAGAACAATTCTCAAAGCCCATTTTAGGTCCAGAGCTCTTGAGCGAGTATGCAATAGCTGTTTCCAGGCCCACACTGTATCTCAAATTCCTGTTTTGCCCAGGTAGGCTTCCTTCTCCAAGAGTTTTTTCAGATAAATGTATTAGAAGCTATACTTATCTGATTCTACTTCCCAGAAACCCAACCCCATTGACAAGCAGTTACGGCTAATCAGACAAAGAACAGGAACCTCTCCCTGGGCAGTTTAGTGTAAAAAAAAAAATACCCCTTTTCTAAGATATACACTAACAATATTTGCTGGGAAAAAGACAGAGGCCATGTGGCAGAACATTCTTGTGATATGAAGAAAGAGGTTTAACTACAAAATGAGAGAAATTTTCAAATGACTTGACTAAGTCTTTTAGGCAGTGATGAGATTTTTCAGATATGAAATAATGATTGAAAAGTCATGGTTTCAGACTTAAATATCATCAAAAAGCCTGATTCCATGTAGAAATGAGGAAATCTAGATAGTGGGTAGATTTTAAAACAAAAATTTTGAAAACACTTCTTATTTATCAAGAAATGAATTGAAATCCTTTCTCAGCCAGTAATATGTGTGTGCGTGTGTGTGTGTGTGTGTGTGTGTGTGTGGTTGGTGCCATGAATAGAAACACATGTCATGAAATCAATCTTTTGTCCTCCTTTATAGAAACATCATATTTCAAATAATGACAATGTATATCTGTCTTCAGAGCCTTAAGCTAAATTGGAATTCCAGTACCAGGGCAGCTAGAAACTTTGCCCTGATGGGAAACACATGCCTCAAGGCATGTGTGTTTACAGCTTGCCTTTCACAGAGTAGTCTTTTTATCTGGTGGATGGTCTAATACCTAGTTTTCTGACATTTGACCATGTGTTTTTCACACAGGAAATTTATTAACATTGGCAGACACCTTTGTGGTTCTTATCTGACCTATGTCCAGTTTATACTTGTCTGACCATTCCTCTGGTTTGAGGAGACTGCCCTTGTGTTCTCCCTGGCATCCGGGAGAAAATTCAACCTATGGTAGCCCCTGGTTCTCCAGGTGAGAGGTTCAAACTCAGTACACCACCATAATTTGAAATCAGTCCAAAGATATGTTACCTACAGATTCTGAGCAGGATGGGAACAATGAGTTAGGTGGGCAGCTCCCTGTCTTTTGGTCAGGGGTAGGCAGGAATGAAGAATCTAGCTGAGAGAGAGAGCCCATATACAGCTAGCAGTGTATATTGGGGAATAGGAAGTGGATCACTTTAACTTCAGGGCCACATATCAGAATGATCTATTTAAAGAAAGCATCAGAAAAGTGGGAAGCCCAGTATGCTGGGCAGAAAAGGTGCCCCTAAGTTCTTATCTCTGGCCACTGGCTTTCGCTATTTGGGTGTGGTGTTCTATTTCTAATGTCTAGGCAACAACCTTTTTTATATTGTTCCCATTACAGGCCTATATCTGGATGGACCACATTGAGGAACGGGGAGGAGACATAGAGCTAGAAACTGTGTCATGGGGGACCAAGTACCGCTTCTAGTATAAAAAAGTTAAACTTATATTCTAAATAAATGCCAAGGCAACATAAAATTCTAAGAATTTGCTATAACACTTCACAGTCAAAATATGTCTACTTGTTTATATCAATGAGCTTCATACTCACAGCATTATTTATTCACTTTATTGACCATCACAACATGTCAGTTGATTCCAATATGACTTTTAAATTTCACTATAGTAAAATTTATTTAAGTAGACTGGTTTCTTTGGCCAGGAACATCTTAGAATGAGCAGTTATAAATTTCCAATGCTTCTGAATACAAATTTAAATGAAATTTTTAACTTCAAAATTTAAAAGACTAAATAAGAGCGATAAGCTACATGCTACACTTTTATTATGAGAAAACCTTGGATTCCTTTTGGGAAGAGCTTCCCAGAGCCTTTACATCTTTTTCTAAGCTGTTAAGTGTGTTACTGTTTTTGTCCAAACCTAAATGCAAAAGAAAAAATAAGGCTTGAAGTCACAGGTAATGAAGAAGCATAAAGTCAATTAATAAATGAAAAGGTTATGATTGACAGGGCCAGGGCCATATCACAGCAGTATTCAAATATTTAAGTCATTTCATCCTTTTAAGCCAAAAATTAAAAAAAAATTCTGGGACTGAGAAAAATAATACTGAGGCTGAAAAAATAAGTGCTAAATAAAAACATGTTGAATAAATGAAAGTAAATTCCTAAATAACTGATCAATATGAGCTACAAAACGCCAAAACTATTAGACTTGCTCTTTCTCTCTCTATATATATGTGTGTGTGTGTGTGTGTGTGTATCATATAGTGTGTATATATGCACATATATGTGTAGATACTTATTACATAAACTAAAACTCTACAATTTATTCATAAATATCCCAGGTGTGCTTGATTGTAAGCTTGTGGGATGAACAAAAAACCACAAGTGGAAGCAAGTTCTTTGGCCTAATTATTCGTCTCTTTTAAGATCCACTAAATACATACACAGCTTAGAATACCTTTAGAGGCCAAATAAATGCAGAAGCTATATAATTAATGTTGAGGAGAAACAGCTTAGAATAAGGCTGACACTAGCATGAGGCAAAGTTGGATGAAGACATATTTCACATCCAGAGGGTTCAAAACAGAGAATATAACTACTTCTGGGGCATGGATAAGAATGCAAATAAAACCACTGAACCAAAATCCTGGCAGTTAGAGAAATACTCTGGAAGATACAGATGTCAATTTGGACAGTAATGGTGATTAGTGTGATTTGGTAATTGAAAAGAGGCAGCAAAGGCAGAATCTGAAATCTTCTACATTCAGGTCCAGTGATACATTGTTATTCGACTCAATTAACTTAAATTACTAAGATATAACTGAATAAGTTATGTCATGAGTTATGACTCATCCAAGCACATGCTGTTTAGCAAGGAAATTTTGAGTTTTGTAGGCTATAAATTAAGAGTTAATGGGAGTCTGTAAACAACATTTGATTTCAGGAACACAGCGTTCTATTTTCTTAAAGAAGACTAATGACTTAAAATGGCATCTTGCCTCACTGGTTAACCAACAGAATGAGAAGACAGGGACTGTGAATTCTAATTTTAAATAATGATTTATCTCACACTAGGTGAGGCAATTGGCTTTGGTTTCCTTGGATATAAAATGGAACAAATAATACCCAATTACCTTGTTGGAACATCATAATGAGAAACCCAGGATGCATACTTACAAATAACCTTAAAAATATAAAGTTCTAAAGTACATAAATAATGATGTTTTCAAATCCATCAGTCACATGCAAAGTGTGCTGCCAGTTTTATGCTACATTCTTGAGCTCATAACATGAAAAGGTCCATGAATATGTGAAAATTGTTTTCATTTTTCTAGACAAAATGACTATAAGACAAAATTAAATGTATTCAAAGAATTTTAAAATTACAAAATTTAAGACAGTGTAGCATTAGCCCAAGGATGAAAACACTGACCAATGGAACAGAAAAAAATTGCAGAAAGAGACCCACATGTTCACAGTCATTGAACTGTCAAAACAATCACTGCAGTGCAGTGAGAAAAAGATCATCTTTTTAACACATGGTGCCAAATGATTAGATATAATATTGAAAAAAATGACTAGACTATAACTACAACTATGTACTAAAATCAGTTATAATTGGATTATGAACCTATATGTGAAATGTAAAGCAGTTAACTTTCTTATAGAAAACATTTCAGGACTTGGGGAATAGTCAGAGATTTCTTACATAGGATAAAGTAACTATTAACCTTAAAAGAGATTGATAAATTGGACTACATTAAAATTAAAAACATTCATTTGTCAAAAGATTCTATTCAGAAAGTGAAATATAAGCCAGAGGATTGATGAAAAGGTGTGTAATCATAATCTGACAAAGGATTTGCATGCAGAAAATATTTTTAAACTCCTAAAATCAATTAAAAACAAAGAAAATAAAATAGAAAAATGGACAAAGTAATTAAGCACATACACTTTTTAAAAAAGGGTTATCTAAGCCAGGCATGGTGGCTCACTCCTGTAATCCCAGCACTTTGGGAGGCCAAGGGAAGCGGATCATCTGAGGTCAGGAGTTTGAGATCAGCCTGGCCAACATGGTGAAACCCTGTCTCTACAAAAAGATACAAAAAAATTACCCAGGTGTGGTGGTGCACACCTGTAATCCCAGCTACTCATGAGGCTAAGATGGGAGGATCCCTTGAACCTGGGAGGCAGAGGTTGCAGTAATCCAAGATTATGTCACTGAACTTCAGCCTGGACAATAGATTATGATTGTCTCAAAAAAAAAAAAAAAAAAAAGGTTATCTAAAGGACTAAATATGTAAAGAGGTAATCAACCTCAGTAGTCAGCAGTTAAATATAAATGAAAATCTTAAAGGAATAATTTCCAACAGGTTGGCTGAAATTTCAAAGATGTCTGTTATGGGCTGAATTGTGATCTCCTAAAAATTCATATGTGAATACCTAACCCCCAATATCTCAGAATGTGATTGCACTTCTAGAAAAGATCTTAAAGGCATAATTAAGTTTAAATAAAGTCACTGGAGTGGATCCTAATCCACTATGATTGCTGTGCTTACGGAAGAGGAGATTAGGACACAGACAATACGGAGGAAAGACCATGTAAAGACAGAGAGAGAAGATGGCCGTCTACAAGCCACCAAGAGAAGCTTCAGAAGTGACAATCCTGCCAACACCTTGACCTTGCACTTCTTGCATCCAAAACTGTAAAATACCTTCTGTTATTTAAGCCACCAAGTCTGAGGTACTTTGTTGTGGCAGCCGTAATAAACTAATACGAGGATAATACCAAGCATTGTTTGAAAAAGTATATGTTCATACACACCTGATGGGTGTATAAGTTAGTATGACCACTCTGGAAAACTTCTGACAGTACCAACTAAAGCCGAAAAGATATTCTATGATCTGTTTATGAGTGAAAATATATGCACCAAAGGATATGTACAATATCCATAGCCCAAAAGAGTACCAACCTAAATGTCAATCAACAATAGAAAAGATAAACGAATGGTGGCTTTTTTTTTTTTTTTGCTATGTATCTTTTTGGAGCAAAGAGAAACAACAGATGATTATTATATGCAAAAGCATGAATAAATTTTTACAAGCATAATGCTTAGCAGAATGTCAGACATGAAAGAGCACATGCTGTATGGTTTCATTTTCTATAAAATTCTAAAATAGGCATAATTAATCTACAATGAAAGAAATAAAGATACTGGTTACCTTTGGGGAGGAAGGAAGAAGGTAGTGACTGGGAGAGGAATGGGGCCTCCCCAGTCACTTGGGCTTGCTCTGCATTGCCTTAATATTCTCTCTTGATCTGGGTGATGATGACAAAGCTATGCACTATGCCAAAATGAATTAAGCTGCAAATTTATGATTCCTGAACTTTTCCCTATGTATACTACTCTTCATTATAAACTTCACTTACAATTTAGAATAAAGCATTTCTGAAAACGTTTTAGATTATTATAAAAGTTTTGTGTAGCTTAAAGCAATATAGGGCAAATATGTCACTTATCTCTCAAAACACTCCCAACATTCAGCTTCTCATTCAGAATACAAGCTGAAGTTTTTCCTTCTTTTTACCATCTACTCAAATCTGCTCCCTCTGTAACTTAACCTCATTCTATATTCACCTTTGCTCACACTGGCCTCCTCTGCTGGGAGTGGCTCTTCCTCCCAAACTCCAAGTGTGCTGCTGTGTCAGGCCCCAATGTAGCCACAGTCCTCTGTGGAAGTGTCCCTATTCTCGTTTTCCTGCTTTATTCTAAGTCATTATAACTATATTTATTACATACAAAATGTCCCTTCCAAACTAAAATATAACCCTTTGAGGGTATGGCTTTCGTCTGCTTTTTTTTTTTTTTTCTTTTATAGCCTCTTCTGGAATACTGCCTGGATATGCAGTAGTCATACAGTACATATTTGCTTAAGAAATGAATGAATGCTTTTCTCTTCATTTTAATTATTAGGCCAGAATATTACCTATTATTTATGACTTTTAGTAAATAACTAATTGTAAGATGAGAATAACTTATGGATTACCTTAAATTATGAATAAAGATGAGAGGAGGAGTCCAAGGTAGCACAGCATTTACTAACATTAGGCAAATAGTTTGACTTAATACTTACCAGTTGAACAGATCACAGTGATGTTCATGACACAGTTAGATGGAAAGGCATTACACCAGAAAGGGAAAGAAAATGTATTGTTTAATTCTCCTCAAAGTAGTTGTCTCCTATTATGTAAGTAAAAATTATATAATAATAAGCTGTTATCAAAATTAGTCTAGGCAAAGATTTCTTGAGCAAGACCTCAAAAGCCCAAGCAACCAGAGCAGAAATGGACAAATGGAATCACATCAAGCTTAAAAGCTTCTGCACAACAAAAGAAACAAAAAATGAAGAGGTAACGTACAGAATGGGAGAAAATATTTGCAAGCTATTACCTGACAAGAAATTAGTAACTAGAATATCTAAGGAACTCAACTCAAGAGCAAAAATAAATCAATAATCTGATTTTAAAATGGGCAAAAGATCTGACTAGACATTTCTCAAAAGATGACATGCACATGGCCAAGAGGTATATGAAGAAAAATGCTTAACATCACTGATCATGATGAAGGTGCAAATCAAAACCACAAGAAATATCATCTCACCCCAGTAAAAATGGCCTTTATCAAAAAGACAAAAATAATGGATGCTAGTGAGGATGTGGAGAAAGGGGAAACCCTGTACTATGTTGGTGGGATGTAAATAAGTATAGCCATTATGGAAAACATTATGGAGTTTTCTCAACAAATCAAAAGTGAAAACTACCATGTGATCTACCAATCCCACTGTGGGGTATATTTCCAAAAAAAAAAAGAAATCAGTATATGAAAAAGATTTCTGCACTGCCATGTTTATTGCAGCACTATTCATAATAGCCAAGATATTCAATTAACCTAAGTGTACATCAATAAATAAATGAATAAATAAAACATGGGAGATATATATGAATACTATTCAGCCATAAAGTAGAATTGAATTTGCAACAACATGGATGGAAGTGGAGGATATTATGTTAAATGAAATTGAAATAAGCCAGGCACAGAAAGACAATTATCTCATGTTTTTACCAGGTTTGGGAGCTAAAAACATTGCTCTCATGGAGGTAGAGAGTAGAATGATGGTTACCAGAGGCTGGGAAGGGTAGTGGGGATTGGTTTTGAAAAATGTTGGTTAATGGGTACAAAAATACAGTTAGTAGGAATAAGATCTAATATTCAGTAGCAAGATGATGTGACTGTAGTTAAAAATAATTTATTCTGTATTTCAAAATTACTAGGTAAGTTGATTTGGAATGTTCCCGACACAAAGAAATGGTAAATATTTGAGGTGATGGCTATCTCAGTTACCCTAATGTAATTATTACACATTGTTTCCTTGTATCAAAATATCACGTGGGTCCCATAAATATGTACAAATGTTATATAATCCTAAAAATTAAAAAATAAAGACCACAAAAATGTAAAATCATCTAAGCAAGGCAATTGGAGGTCAATTACTTGAATTACAATTTAATATAATCAATGGGATAATTGATGGAATACAGTGGTGTTTACTTTTGGCCTTGCTTCTTTCATGTACTGCCATGTGTCACTTAACAATAGAAATATGTTCTGAGAAGTACATCATTAGGTGATTTTGTCACTGTGTGAACATCATAGCATGTACTCTACACAGACCTAGATTGTATGGCCTATAACACACTTAGGCTCTATGGTATAGCCTATTGCTCCTAGGCTGCAAACTCATAAGGCATGTTACTGTGCTGAACACTGTAGGCAAATGTAACACAGTGGTATTTGTGTATCTCAACATATTTAAACATAGAAAAGGTACAGTAAAAATACAATATTATAATCTTATGGGTTGATCCTCATAAATACAGTCTGTCTTTGATGGAAACATCATTATGCAGCTCATGACTGTAAAGTATTTGGTTTCCCCACATTATGACCTGCGTAATTATTCAGTATGATTTAGATACGAATTCTCTCAATCAAGACAAGTGTGAATTGAATTGATAGAAAATTACTTTCTTCAATCCAAAATAAGTTTTCTTGATCATTCTGCAAATATATACTTCATTTGTTTCTTTTGATATTATAAATTGTTTTATTAACACAGACACAAATTCTATATACATCTATAATTAGAATTTCACTTTTCTGGGAAGTTCTTTTAAAATGATCTAGCTAAACAGTTATTTCATGAGTTACTGTCTACAGGTAATTCTCATTCACAGGTGGCCGATTTGTTTTGTCATTAAGAACACTCTACCATAAGCTCTCAGACTGTCCTATTCCCCTTCAGCAGAATTGGTCCGCAATCTGATAGGAAGCATTTCCATGAAGCTATGGATAGACAGGACAGGTCACTTTCCATTGATTTATTATTTCATGAAGATTTAAAATCATTAGCATGGAAGGGCACTCACCAGGTTATCTTGTTAAATCAAGATCAAGATTTAACTCAGTAAAACCAACTTCTCTTATTTCTTCAACTCTATCTTAATTTTTGCCTCTTTTTACTTTTAAGATTTTTGTGGTTGGTCTTTCAGGGTGTAATTTGGAAACACTACAGAAATGTTGACTATTTCATGCTTCTATGTCAGTATATTGTGCATCACAACATATTGAGAGATCAGAAGACCAAGTTTATGTGAGACTGAGCAGCTAGTAAAATCAATTTAGTACATGGCTCCACCCCAGACTGTATCTCCATGTGGGCATGATCACCTCTGTCTTGTTCACTATGATGTCTCAGAGACTATGTCCCATCAACAGTGCTCAAGAAATGTTTGCAAACGGAGTATATTTTCTGGCTTTTATGTGGCACTCACATAGCACATCATACTTCAAATATCTCTAGCCGTTTACCTCTATTAGTTATGAAAATTTCCAGCTAAAACAATTCTGATTAAAATGTGACCTTTGAATGCTCTTCTGGGAGAAATGTGTAGCTTTAAATTATGAGACACTACAATATTACTTCCCATTAAATTTACATCTTTTACCCTAAAATATTACAGTTCCCAATAATATAAGAAAAAAATCATATTTTTGTGTTTCATTTCCACCCTTTTATACAAGAGATAAAAATAATTCCCAAAGAATTAATAATGACATTGGAGAAAATTATAGGGAAAAAGTGAGTCAGAGCATAACTGCATGCAAATTATTTGGACAGACATTAACATGTAAAAAATGGTCTGCAAACATAAAAGCTGTAACTGAGAAAGGAGTAGCATTTTTCCTCTTTAACCTATAATAAAAAGATGCTTGCAAGGACAAAACTTTAAGTGATTTGTTAAATAGAACTCTTCCTATGTTCTTTTGAAAAAGTTGATATAGGCTGATACCCAGGTTAAAAAATAGATAAAGAATTTCAATGTCTTTTAAATTATCTGAGGTAGATGTATAAACAATATGAAATAATTTCTCATTCCTTTGAGTAAAGTATTTCAACACAAGTGAAATAAAGAATGCAAGAAAGGGCTTCGCAGGATTTATACACTCCGTTTGCCCTTTTTAGTTAATTAAGTGACCTCAATAAAATGGAGGGCATCTATTTTTAAATCTCAGTATCTCAGGACAGTAGATTATATCTGAAAATCAAAACCCAAATGGTCATCTCTGTTATCAGGGGAAGGGTGATTTCATGGGTGGATTAATTTAGCTTTTTGTTTCATCTATTTCTTTCATTAACTTTCTGTCTTTCCACTATTTTTAACATTCCTTTCAGAAAACAGCTGGGAAAAAGGGAACTCTTATTTCTTAATTTTTCAGTTCTAAAGAGAAAAAGAGAGTGAGAGAGAGAGAGAGACAGAGAGAGAGAGAGGACATATTAAACTGTTGGCTGAAATTAAGTTTGTGGAATGTTTCTTTCATTTTTCCTCTCTGTTGACTATTAGCTTATAAAAGCAATTATTTTAGAATGAAAGACCTCTATTACAATCATATGTGTAAAGAAAAAATTGTAAAAGAGAAAAACATAGGAAAAGGAGTTCAACATTTTTTGTTGCTTTGTTATAAAATGAATAAGCAGGTATTCCGTAAAGCACATCTAACAGATGGGTACAAAGACCTGGCTTTCCAGGAGGCCTATGCTGAGTCTCAGGGGCGGCCAAGAGAAGCTCTCAGTGTGAAAAGTTCTAGGTAGTGCCAAGGAGAATACCCATTAACAGGTCTACAGGGATGTGAAGCTTGCATGAATAATGCTTGCTCAAATCCAAGGATACTATAGAGGAAGGTGAATCTGGTGTTCTAAATAGCGACAAAAAGCATGGGAAGTTTTGACTTATGACAAACTGGTTCAAAGCTGGGTTCAATAAATCAGCCGTGAACTTGAATTTCTTATGTGCTTGTATTTTATGGGATTTATGTTTACTTTTCAAAGAGCTGAGCCAAATAGGATGGGTGCTCTATTATTACTATGTGGAAGGCTTTGTCATATTCAACTATGTGTTTTCCCCAGTGCTGGCAGTGTTCGGTAAATAGATACTCATTCAATATTAGTTTAGTTTAATTTAATTTAACTTAATTATAGATAGGATCTCCAGTAGTCATGGATCAAACCTGGGAATTAGTTTTTTTTTTTTAAATTTAGAAAAGGTTGACACTTTACTTTGTAGAAAGATTGGTTTATTTAAATAGTAAAGGCGTTTAACAACTCAGAAAAATATAGAATAATAGTAAACCTTTCCAAATACAGTTTCAAAGATTTCTTACATTTTTCTACTTATTTAGTTTTTAAATAATGTTTTTATTGGGCTAATTTTTATCGATATTGGTATATTCATATATTAAGAAGGCAACTTTAGTTCTATAATAAGATTTTATTGGGCTTATAAAGACAATGATTCTAATAGCATTATTTGTTTAAACAGAAACATAATGGTATTCCATATTAATCTGGAGTATCTAAGAAAAAATAAATATGAGATGCTAACTTCAATTAATCACCTGCTATTTTAGAAAAAGGTAATTTTATTGTACTATATCATAAAAGTGAATCTTGACAGTATGTAAATATTGTAGCATGATTTTTCTGCTGGAAAACCTAAATTATATTATTCATTCATAAGTCAGTTTTGATGATTTAAAAAGATTTTACATTTTATAGGGTGATAGCAAAATAGTTATTACCATATACGAAACATAAAACACCACTTGCCTTCCAACATACATCAAAATATTGTTGGTATGGCTTCATTTCTTCATATTTCTTTTTTTTACCATGACCTCACCCACCTCATAAAATATTTATCATGTAGCTATCATGTAATTAGACTATTTTATTAAAACACAGCAATATCAAGAACCTAATATAAAAATAAACATAATACCAAAATCAAAAGGCCCTAACAATTTTTTTCCAAAGGCTGTCTCTCACTTATGATAATTATTTGCGAAAGGCTTAAGTACTCTACATATATTGACTATTCCTGAGAAACCTATTACATTTTATGATCCAGAGAAGTGAACACTGATTGAGAGAATGTTGCATTTAGACACATTTTGTCCTTGGGTCACACTTTTACCAGCCTCCATTTCCAGGAATGTTAACTACTTAATGCATGTCATAGTTTTGTTCCTAATAAGTAAAAAGCTCTCAAATGAATCCAAAGTTGGTTGATGTCAGAGGGGTGTAGTGATATACGAACATGTAATCCTTTTTGACATAAAAACTTAATCTTTATTTGTCTACTTTATTAGATGAAGTCAATTGACACATTATGAGGGTCTGAGAAAGGGCTCATACTCAATCCCCACTCCTAACCCTGTATGGAATTTCCCCATTCTGGCTAGGAGGAAGAAAACAAACAGCTTTGCTGTTAACCAAAGAACCCTCTTGCCCAGGGAAAGATAGAGATAGAGATAGAGATAGATAGACAGAGAGAGAGAAATAGAAACAAAGAGACAGAAGGGCAGAGATTATTTCTTTTGTTCTACTTTTTTTCTTATTTTGCTCAATAAAGAACTAATTTGAGAGTGAGAGGGAAAAGAATACGGGATCTAAAAGATAAGGAATTTCTCCACCTAGTGTGGAGCAGCCACCCAGGCAATTTGTTTGAGTGCTTCAGAGACACATGGGATGAGAGTGAGTTCCAGCTCTCAGGAGCCTGGGAACTTCATCCTGCCACACAGCACATCCCACCAGTCAACTGCTCTCACGCCTACAGTAGTGTGAGAGATATTAGATACACATTACCAGAATTCCTTCTCCCTGCTTTATTTATCCTTAAGAGTGCTTTCCTACAACACATCTAAAAATATGTGTAAGACCAAAGCATTCATCACTGTTCCAATATTTGTTTTTGCATAAAGTGGCTGCTGTTTGGCCATGTGTGCAAAGTTGAATCTGCTCTTGCTACCATAACCACAATTAATTACAGCAAGATGTAGGTCCAATCAAATAGCAGCTACACTTAAGAACTGCAACCAACTGGGTGGTAACAATGTTTTCTGATCAGATAAAGTTTTGTGTATTAGGAATGCTGGGTGGACACAGATAGTGGGCCATTCAAGCCCAGGTTGTATTTTAAATGACTGACCTCCATTATTTGTTATGGGATCTTAGAAAAGGTACATAAGTTATCCTTCAGTTTTCTCATTTGTGAAATAAATATATTTCCCTTCACAAGGTTATTAAGATAAATAAATGATTAGTGCATTTTTCATTCAGCAAATACTTATTTATTCATCATCAACTATGTATCAGACATTCTTCTAGACACTGAAGAAAACCCCAGACATCAAAATAGAGAATTTTTCCTGCCTTCATGTAGACTACATTGTGAGGAAGGAAAAAATGTAAAAATAACTATGTTATATGCAAGACAGTAATAAGCATGAAGGAGAAAAATAGGGAAGTGGTATAAAGAATATAAAGAACATGTGAACTTAAAATATATTCATCAACAAGGGATTATTGGAAAGAAAAGATTTAAGGGAGTGGGCCATACATCTATCTGGAGAAAGAGTGCTACAGGCAGGGAAATAACAGGTACAAAATTCCTGGTGCAAAAGTATGTCTAAAGTGTTCAAGAAACAGCAACACCTGAGTGAATGGAGTGAAATGAGCAGCAATTTGAGTGAGAGCATGAGTTTAGAGAGGTAATTGGAAGTCTGGAAATCGGTCTAAGTATTTGGGCATTGTTCTGAGTAAAAAAGGAAGTACTGGGAGGGTTAAGCAGAAAAGAATCTTGATCTCAAGTACAAATCTATTAGGATCTTGCTGGCTGCAGAGCTGAGAGTAGACTGAAGGGGCGAATTTGGAAGGTCAGATCGTATAAGTAGGGTAGGAGTGAGAAGTGGTTGAATTCTAGATAAAGTTTGAAGGTAGGGGCAACTGGATTTGCTGATGGACTGAGTGACATTTGTGAGAAGAAGGGAAGAGTCTATGGTGAATAGAATTTTTGGTCTAGGCTACTATAAGGATAAAATGGTCATTGGCTGAAATGAAGCAGCTGTAGTTTTGGTGGGGCTGGGAGCAGAACTGGGATTGAAGGGGGTAGCATGGAGGAGGCTCCATATTAAGTGTCAGATGGACTTTAGATGTCACGTGATAGTGTTAAACAGGTAAGTGTATATATCATACATGTGTAGTAATTAACATTCCTCAAAGTACCCAGTAAATGGTGGTTAGGACTGTTCTAAACTCAGCTCTGTTTCTTCATGAGTAATATACTATGGGACAAAGATTAAAAACTATCCCCCATCTTGTTTTAAAATGATACTTCCCTGAATTTAAGATTTTAAAATTTTCAAATATTTGACATTTATTTGAAATTTGAATTCAAAGTGCTTTGAAATATCAAAGATACTCTTTAATTTTTTTTGCTTTACTGAATGTCACTGGTCTTTACATTCATATTATTTCTTCAGGCCATTCAACAATTGGAAGGCTGCTAAATTAAGTTATGTCGAATTAATAGATTGGCTACAACAGCTTTATTAGTAATGGCAAATGTTTAGTGAGCATTTGATTTCAGAGTCACTCTTTTAAAAGGCATCTTACACATCTTGTTTCTGATCTTCGTAATAACTAGGTAAGATATTATTAACTCCATGTACAGATTAAGAATCTGAGGCTCAAAGAGGGTAGGTGACTTTCCAGAATTTAAACTAAGGTCACATTGCTCTCCCAACCAACCTATTCGAGCATCCACTCTTCCACACTGCCTCAGTTTACAGACATCATTTGACTTATGTTTTCTAAAACACATCTTTATCTTCATTTTTATATTATAATACTTTAAAAAAACCTTTTGTGTTCATTTTCATCAACGTACATACCTACCACTAACATACTCTCTTCCCATCGTTTTATAACTAATTGTACTACATACAGATATGTTTTTATAATTGTTATTTTTATTATTAGTTAATTATACTATATTATTATATGCTTATTAATTTTATACTATATTATTTTTATGATTGCATTATAAATATACATAATTTATGCCACAAACCCTGCTGTAAAACATAAGTTAAAGTAACAAATTCCAGTTTCCCAAATGTAGCACTAATGGCTCACCATGTTGTAGATAGAACACCAATAATATTCTCACATAAATTTCTGCCTTCAGTTCCTGAAGCACTAAAATTTTATTGTTATACCTCCAAAAACCTTTAGAGAAAGAAATAGAGCAGAAATATTCAGACGTATCAAAAATATATAATTTTTCATTCATGACCTTTCTATATCTATTATAAATGTATACCTCTTTTCAATGTTTCTATACAAAACATACCATAATTCAATGTCCACCTTTCTCCTCACAATTCAACTTACTGGATATTCATCATACAACGATATACTTTGGTAAACATCTAATTTTTCTGCATTATGAAATTTAAGTTTCTCTAATCCATCAATGGATATGACTTAAAATTATTGAATTTTCTTCCTTTTATGAAAATTGCCCAGTATCAGGCTTAAAATTCTACAGCAATTTTTTAGGCTGATGTTGTTTGACATAAGCACTGAAAAACATTAGTACTTTGTTATGCAGAGGGAGTTGCAACACACAGGGAAAGGAAGAGATGCTAAACAAAAGGCCACTGCTAAACTAAGTCAAAGCCCCTTAGACGGTCCCCCTCAATTGCTTCTAAGGATGTGAGCCCCTTTCTTTCTCCCTCCCTCCGTCCCTCCCTCTCTCCCTCCTTTCCTTCCTTCCTTCATTCCTTCCTTCCTTCTTTCCTGCCTGCCTGCCTGCCATCCTTCCTTCCTTCCTGCCATCCCTTCTCCCTGCCTCTCTCTCTCCCTCCCTTTCTGCCTTGTCTTTTTACCCCTATTTGATAGGCAGTTATCAAGATGGATGTTTAATGGGAATAGTGCTCTGGGATTCATGTTCAGAAAGAAAAATATATTTACATTTACCTGTTCATGAAAAATTTTCCAGTTGACTTTATCCTTTGATTCTTTTTCCCTGATCCTATTGCAATTTTGTTTGCTCTTTTGGTGACAAGCCAGTGCCATTTCTACTGGCAGCACTGTAAGTGATATTTATGCTTGCTCATGAATGTTCAGCAGTGACCTTCATGCGTAGAATATTTTCATCTTTTTCCAAATTTTCTTTATGTGTGTATTAAGGGACTCCCCAAGTCTATACCGCTTAAATTAATGCTGTTTGATTACTCAGTTCTGAATTTACCTACTTGTACTTAGACTATCTTATACAGCCTGGAAACTGAAAGAATATTTCTTTTCCTTCTGATAATGACATGAACTATAAAATCTAAATGCTGCCTATTGTGGAATGCCATAGAACAACAGACCTGTGCCTAATCATTTCATCCCTACACTGAGACTCACTCGTCCTTAGTTTTGTTTTCATTTTTGTGACTGACTTTCATTAAGATTTTAAACAATAAAAAAATTATCTGTCAAAAGCTATTTACCCCTTTCTAATGTAGAAATAATAAATATCCAACAAGCAATCTACTTAACTCCAGTAGTGTGAAGTACAGTATTTTCATGCATTAAATCATATTTTGATCATGATTGGACTTTCTTCTCACAGAGCCCTATTAATTTCTTAGAGTGAAATATTGAAAGTTCCACTTAAATATTTTTAGAAAGACTAAAGACCACATTCCAAGAGTAGGTAAGAATACATCTCCTTCCTTCTCACACACACTTATTGCCAGGGTGCACCTACTAATGTGGAGAGAGAGAGAGCACAAAGGAGGAAAGGGGTCAGGCCACAGCCTTACTAAAAACCTACCTGTTTCTTTTGCTTCCCTCCAACTCACCCACAATCCTCATGCTTCCCAATCCGCAAAGCAAGAGCCTAAAATATAATATTACCCAGCATTTATTGAATGATGACAATGTGCTATGTATCATGGAAAGCCTTTTGTATATACTAATCTTTATTCTTCACAATAACCCTAAGAAGCTAGTATCTTATCTGAACTTTACCATTAACAAGTTAAGTACAGGAAGTCTCAAAGATTTTTTGTCCAAGATCTCATGGATTCTACATGTTTAACTTTAAAGAAAAAATCAGGTTGATTTGGCCCCAAGGCCTGTACTTTGAATAGGCTGTATTGTACAAAACCACAAAGACAGATTTAGTGCATAGGTATCATCTTCTAAGTAGTAGGAAATATCCTCTCCAGAGTTAAGAAGAATTTGGGAATCTCCAAATAAAATGTTTAATAACTCATATTAGGCTACTCTTTCTTTCTGCTAAACCTAGTTCTAAAACCAGGGTGGTCTTCTGATTCCTTATAACTATGGACTCCAAAATCATGTATATTCTTTGTATGGCTTGAATTTGGAGTTTGTTCCTAAGGCATGGCACTAGGATCTAGCACTTACTAGAACTCACATATACTGCAGTTTAATTCCTAACCTTCGGTTCCCAGGCCTAGTCTTTGTAGTGCCAGATACTTCTGATTCCACTAGATCATCTTTCTGGATTGCTACTTAACCCCAGCTATCTGACTGATGAATCCTCGATTGCCTAGATTTCTTATTATTTATGATTAGGTCCTTTTAGACTGACTTCAACAACCAAATGAATCTTCTGATGGGGCATATTTCTAATACTTATTTACATTTCTACAAATATTTGTTGTATTATATTCCAAGAACTAGCTACATTTTGAGGGTATAATGGGAAACAAGAAAACGAACGGCTTTCTTGCGGAAATAATGGACTAGTAAGGTAGTAAAATAGAAAAAAAGAAAATGAGCAAATAACTTATTAAAAGTTAACACAAGGGCTATTAAAGAAACAAAAAGAGTTTCCTGAAAGGGAAAAGTGTAGGTTAGGTGAGTATTAATTAAGTGGTGCAATTAGGAAAGGCATTTCTGAGAATGTGGAATTTACACTGGAACATTAAAATATATCAGAAATATATGTAAAGAGTGAAGGGAAGAACACAGCAATAAGAAGAATCTGTGTGTGTAAAGATACAGGCAGGAAAAAGACTCCTGTTCAAGGAACTGAAAGGCATGTGGTGTGGCGATGAAGGGCATTAGATGAGGTTAGAAAGGCAGATAATCTGGCTTCCATGGTCATCTGGCAGATTGAAGACAGGTCACCTACCTTTCTAACCTCATCTAATGCCCTACTGTGGTTAAACCACAAGTTTTTTAAAAAGTCAAATTATATTTGTTTTTAAACAGGGCATTGACAGGGGCTGATTTCAGTTTTAAGAGTTTCCTAGCTGTTTTATATATTAACAAAATAGATTAGAAATGAGAAGTTCAGACATAGAGCAATCACTGGAAATCTTTGGCAAGGAAATGTTAGGCAAGGAAAGATGATGGTCGGTGGTGACACTGAGGATGAAGGCAAGTGAGGGGCCTCATATGCATTTTTGTGATTAAAAATATTAAAAAGCTCAGCTAGGACAAGGGTGGAGATAGAAAGGGGATACTTTTGAATCAAGTAAAAATGTATTACTTGATGAACCTGGTGGGTAGTAATGCCATTTAATTAAATGGAAATACCGAAGGGGATTAGGATGGACTCGTAAAGTAAAATCAATAGTTCATATTTAGACATAAGTGTCAGACATGTGTGAAACATCCAGGCAGAAATGCCAATTAACAGTTGCCCATGTGAGTCCTTAGCTCACAGGTGAGGTCTAGGCTGTATGTAGGCATTGGAGAATTTCATCACATTTTCTGGGAATTAAAGACAAACTTGGAAAAAGAGTGTGGAACGAGAAGGCAAGAAAATGTGGGTGAGAGTTCTCAAGCATTCCAGATAGAGGAGGAGAAGCCACTAAAGAAGAATCAGAAGTGGCTGGTGAAGCAGAAAAAATCTTTAAGAGAGTGTCTCTGAAGCCACATTTGCGTAGAAGAATGGGATTAGCAGTGTCGAATGCTGCTAAGAGGTATAATAAAATAGTGGTTCTGTTAATTTCCAATTCTGTTAATTGCATTATGAGAGTACTTTTTTCATCAGTACTTATTTATTTTAACCTCTGTACATAATCTTAATAGTGTCCAGATCTCTCAGAGAAATCTTCCTGAAGCAGAGAGGGTATTGGAGTTAAACATGTGATTATCAAGTGTAACCATTTAATCTGTGAAGTGTTCCAAAAATGTTAAAGTGATCTATTCTCAAATGCATATATGAAGATGTTTCCTACATTGTTTATATTTTAAAAATAAGAACAAATTAAACTAGACTCATGGTAAAAATAGTTATGTCTTAAGATAATGTTTCTGCTATATCACTTTTGTCAAGCTAGATAGATCTTCTAACACTTATTGAGATTTGGCATATTTATTATTACTTAACTAAATATATGGTCTTTGTTGACTAATTTGTGTTTCTTTCATGTTTTACAATCATTAGGAATAATTATTTCTAAGGCTCAGCTAGGAAAAGGGTCCTAAGTTGTCCCCGATAAGATCTCTCACTATTAGTACATACTAGGTAGAGTATTTAGAAATCAACTCAAAGCAAAATTCTGATTTAAAAAAATTAATTGAACTTTATGAATTTCTCACTATATTGTTGGTTAGCCTAGTACTAATCTGCCTGTAGGCACTAGGATATTACTCATTTGGATATTATATTTCCTATAAATTCCAATATCTGTAAATTATTTCAAATTGTCATAAAACCTTAAGTTGTTTTCTTTATTTCTTCTAAAAAATGGGATATATGTGCAGAATGTGCAGGCTTGTTAACAGAGGTATATGTGTGCCATGTTGGTTTGCTGCACCTATTAACCCATCCTCTAAGTTCTCTCTCCTCATCCTCCACCCTTCAATAGGCCCTGGTGTGTTGTTCCCCTCTCTGTGTCCATGTGTTCTCAACGTTCGACTCCCACTTATTAGTGAGAACATGTGGTGTTTGGTTTTCTGCTCCTGTGTTAGTTTGCTGAGGATTATGGCTTCCAGCTTCATCCATGTCCCTGCAAAGGACATGATCTCATTCCTTTTTATGGCTGCATAGTATTCTATGGTGTATATATATCACATTTTCTTTATCCAGTCTATCATTGATGGGCATTTGGGTTGGTTACATGTCTTTGCTATTGTAAATAGTGCTGCAATAAACATACGTGTGCATGTGTCTTTATAGTAGAATGATTTATATTCCTTTGGGTACACATCCAATAATGGGATTGGTGGGTCAAATGGTATGTCTGGTTCTAGATCCTTGAGGAATCACCATACTGTCTTCCGCAGTGGTTGAACTAATTTACACTCCCACCAACAGTGTAAAAGCGTTTCTATTTCTCCACAGCCTTGTCGCCATTTGTTGTTTCCTGACTGTTTAAGAATTGCCATTGTGACTGACAGGAGGTGGTATATCATTGCGGTTTTGATTTGTATCTCTCTGATGATCAGTGATGTTGAGCTTTTTTTCGTATGTTTGTTGGCTGTGTAAATGTCTTCTATTGAGAAGTGTCTATTCATATCCTTTGCCCACTTTTTGATGGGGCTGTTTTTTTCTTGTACATATGTTTAAATTCCCTGTGAGATTGTCATAATTCCTTAATTTGTACTTGTCCTTGAAGCTTGCTTGTTTATTGGGCTGGGATTTCTCCCAACTGTAAAATCTGTTTATTATTATGGTAATGATTATCATTATATCTGCTAGCTGATATTGCCTTTAATATTTAAGTAGGAGGAGACTCACAGATAATATAATCGCTTCATGAAGTAGTGATTATATTATCTTATAAAATCTTATTATAAAATATTATAAAATCGTATAAAATCATATTAAGTGAAAGATATAAAACTCAATTACTATCTTCCAATTAAAGTTATGAACTACAAAATAACTCACAATAGCAGAAAAACTGTGGTGATAAGGGTTATAGAAGATTGTCAGTTTATCCTTTAAAGTACACTACTCGTTTTATTAATGGTAAGTGTTTTTTCTATTCATGTACTTTATGCAGGTAGGTTCCATATCTGTTATCCTCAGCAATAGTGCTATGACTTTTATTAAGAAGTTTCTCAGTAAATGTTTGAGAATGTGTGAATTAAAAAGAACAAAATGCAAGATTTAGTTTTTTAATTCAAATATTCCATTTATAGCAGCAGTTCCCAACCTTTTTGGCACCAGACGCCTGTTTTGTGGAAGACAATTTTTCCACGTATGTGAGATTGGGGGATGGTTTTGGGATGAAACTGTTCCACCTTACATCATCAGGCGTTAGATTCTCATAAGGAGTGCACAATCTAGATCCCTCACATGCGCCGTTCACAATAGGTTTGGACTCCAGTGAGAATTTAATGCCAAAGCTGATCTGACAGGAGGCGGAGCAGTAGCGCTAACTTGCCCGCTGCTCACCTCCTAGTGCACGGCCACAGACTGGTACTGGTCCACAGACTGGAGATCAGGGACCCCTGATTTATAGCTTTATTTATGCTACTTGCATATCAGCCCTGTGAAGCTTGTTGCATTCTGACATCCTTATAATATAGGATTTTTCACCAGTCATACACTTGGATGGATTTATACTTATTTTTTTTGCTATTTTGATCTTGATTTTTTTCCTTTTATTTATTTATTTATTATTATTATACTTTAAGTTTTAGGGTACATGTGCACAATGTGCAGGTTAGTTACATATGTATACATGTGCCGTGCTGGTGTGCTGCACCCACTAACTTGTCATCTAGCATTAGGTATATCTCCCAATGTTATCCCTCCCCCTCCCCCCACCCCACAACAGTCCCCAGAGTGTGATGTTCCCCTTCCTGTGTCCATGTGTTCTCATTGTTCAATTCCCACCTATGAGTGAGAATATGCGGTGTTTGGTTTTTTGTTCTTGTGATAGTTTACTGAGAATGATGATTTCCAGTTTCATCCATGTCCCTACAAAGGACATGAACTCATCATTTTTTATGGCTGCATAGTATTCCATGGTGTATATGTGCCACATTTTCTTAATCCAGTCCATCAGTGTTGGACATTTGGGTTGGTTCCAAGTCTTTGCTATTGTGAATAATGCCGCAATAAACATACGTCTGCATGTGTCTTTATAGCAGCATGATTTATAGTCCTTTGGGTATATACCCAGTAATGGGATGGCTGGGACAAATGGTATTTCTAGTTCTAGATCCCTGAGGAATCGCCACACTGACTTCCACAATGGTTGAACTAGTTTACAGTCCCACCAACAGTGTAGAAGTGTTCCTATTTCTCCACATCCTCTCCAGCACCTGTTGTTTTCTGACTTTTTAATGATTGCCACTCTAACTGGTGTGAGATGGTATCTCATTGTGGTTTTGATTTGCATTTCTCTGATGGCCAGTGATGGTGAGCATTTTTTCATGTGTTTTTTGGCTGCATAAATGTCTTCTTTTGAGAAGTGTCTGTTCATGTCCTTCACCCACTTTTTGATGGGGTTGTTTGTTTTTTTCTTGTAAATTTGTTTGAGTTCATTGTAGATTCTGGATATTAGCCCTTTGTCAGATGAGTAGGTTGTGAAAATTTGCTCCCGTTTTGTAGGTTGCCTGTTCACTCTGATGGTAGTTTCTTTTGCTGTGCAGAAGCTCTTTAGTTTAATGAGATCCCATTTGTCAATTTTGGCTTTTGTTACCATTGCTTTTGGTGTTTTAGACATGAAGTCCTTGCCCATGCCTATGTCCTGAATGGTATTGCCTAGGTTTTCTTCTAGGGTTTTTATGGTTTTAGGTCTAACGTTTAAGTCTTTAATCCATCTTGAATTAATTTTTGTATAAGGTGTAAGGAAGGGATCCAGTTTCAGCTTTCCACATATGGCTAGCCAGTTTTCCCAGCACCATTTATTAAATAGGGAATCCTTTCCCCATTTCTTGTTTTTCTCAGGATTGTCAAAGATCAGATAGTTGTATATACGCGGTGTTATTTCTGAGGGCTCTGTTCTGTTCCATTGATCTATATCTCTGTTTTGGTACCAGTACCATGCTGTTTTGGTTACTGTAGCCTTGTAGTATGGTTTGAAGTCAGGTAGTGTGATGCCACCAGCTTTGTTCTTTTGGCTTAGGATTGACTTGGCGATGCAGGCTCTTTTTTGGTTCCATATGAACTTTAAAGTAGTTTTTTCCAATTCTGTGAAGAAAGTAATTGGTAGCTTGATGGGGATGGCATTGAATCTCTAAATGACCTTGGGGAGTATGGCCATTTTCATGATATTGATTCTTCCTACCCATGAGCATGGAATGTTCTTCCATTTGTTTGTATGCTCTTTTATTTCCTTGAGCAGTGGTTTGTAGTTCTCCTTGAAGAGGTCCTTCATATCCCTTGTAAGTTGGATTCCTAGGTATTTTATTCTCTTTGAAGCAATTGTGAATGGGAGTTCACTCATGATTTGGCTCTCTGTTTGTCTGTTGTTGGTGTATAAGAATGCTTGTGATTTTTGTACATTGATTTTGTATCCTGAAACTTTGCTGAAGTTGCTTATCAGCTTAAGGAGATTTTGGGCTGAGACAATGGCGTTTTCTAGATATACAATCATGTCGTCTGCAAACAGGGACAATTTGACTTCCTCTTTTCCTAATTGAATACCCTTTATTTCCTTCTCCTGCCTAATTGCCCTGGCCAGAACTTCTAACACTATGTTGAATAGGAGTGGTGAGAGAGGGCATCCCTGTCTTATGCCAGTTTTCAAAGGGAATGCTTCCAGTTTTTGCCCATTCAGTATGATATTGGCTGTGGGTTTGTCATAGATAGCTCTTATTATTTTGAAATATGTCCCATCAATACCTAATTTATTGAGAGTTTTTACCATGAATGGTTGTTGAATTTTGTCAAAGGCCTTTTCTGCATCTATTGAGATAATCATGTGGTTTTTGTCTTTGGTTCTGTTTATGTGCTGGATTACATTTACTTTAAACCAACAAAGATCAAAAGAGACAAAGAAGGCCATTACATAATGGTAAAGGGATCAATTCAATAAGAAGAGCTAACTATCCTAAATATATATGCACCCAATACAGGAGCACCCAGATTCATAAAGCAAGTCCTGAGTGGCCTACAAAGAGACTTAGACTCCCAGACATTAATAATGGGAGACTTTACCACCCCACTGTCAACATTAGAGAGATCAACGGGATAGAAAGTCAACAAGGATACCCAGGAATTGAACTCAGCTGTGCAGCAAGTGGACCTAATAGACATCTACAGAACTCTCCACCCCAAATCAACAGAATATACATTTTTTTCAGCACCACACCACACCTATTCCAAAATTGACCACATACTTGGAAGTAAAGCTCTCTTCAGCAAATGTAAAAGAACAGAAATTATAACAAACTATCTCTCAGACCACAGTGCAATCAAACTAGAACTCAGGATTAAGAATCTCACTCAAAACCGCTCAACTACATGGAAACTGAACAACCTGCTCCTGAATGACTACTGGGTACATAATGAAATGAAGGCAGAAATAAAGATGTTCTTTGAAACCAACGAGAACAAAGACACAACATACCAGAATCTCTGGGACCCATTCAAAGCAGTGTGTAGAGGGAAATTTATAGCACTAAATGCCCACAAGAGAAAGCAGGAAAGATCCAAAATTGACACCCTAACATCACAATTAAAAGAACTAGAAAAGCAAGAGCAAACACATTCAAAAGCTAGCAGAAGGCAAGAAATAACTAAAATCACAGCAGAACTGAAGGAAATAGAGACACAAAAAACCCTTCAAAAATTAATGAATCCAGGAGCTGGTTTTTTGAAAGGATCAACAAAATTGATAGACCGCTAGCAAGACTAATAAAGAAAAAAAGAGAGAAGAATCAAATAGACGCAATAAAAAATGATAAAGGGGATATCACCACTGATCCCACAGAAATACAAACTACCATCAGAGAATACTACAAACACCTCTACGCAAATAAACTAGAAAATCTAGAAGAAATGGATAAATTTCTGGACACATACACTCTCCCAAGACTAAACCAGGAAGAAGTTGAATCTCTGAATAGACCAATAACAGGATCTGAAATTGTGGCAATAATCAATAGCTTACCAACCAAAAAGAGTCCAGGACCAGATGGATTCACAGCTGAATTCTACCAGAGGTACAAGGAGGAACTGGTACCATTCCTTCTGAAACTATTCCAATCAATAGAAAAAGAGGGAATCCTCCCTAACTCATTTTTTGAGGCCAGCATCATCCTGATACCAAAGCCGGGCAGAGACACAACCAAAAAAGAGAATTTTAGACCAATATCCTTGATGAACATTGATGCAAAAATCCTCAATAAAATACTGGCAAACCGAATCCAGCAGCACATCAAAAAGCTTATCCACCATGATCAAGTGGGCTTCATCCCTGGGATGCAAGGCTGGTTCAATATTTTTAAAGAGTGAAAAAAGGAAAGGAAAGGAAATAAAGAAAAGAATAACTCAAAACTTATTCCTCTACTTGTTTGCCTTGATTATCAGTGTTTATTCCAAAAAAAGTATTTCTTTAGATATCATTCAGAATAGCTAAAATAAAAAATGATGACAACACTAAATGCTATTGAGTTTGCAGAGAAACTGGATCCCTTATACATTATTGCTCTGAATGTAAAATGTTACAGTGAGCTAGTCCAACCCATGATCCCCAGGCCACATGCAGCCCAGGACAGCTTGGTATGTGGCCCAGCACAAATTTGTAAACTTTCTTAAAACATTATGAGATTTTTTTGCAGTTTTTGGATTTGTTGTTGTTTTGTTCACCAGTTTTCATCGGTGTTAGTGTATTATGTGTGACCCAAGATAATTCTTCTTCTAGTGTGGCCCAGAGAAGGCAAAAGATTGGATACCTCTGTGTTAGTTAGAGCGATTCTGGAGAAACAGTTAGGGAGTTTCTTTTAAAACTGAACATCAACTATCATATGATGCAGCAATTGCACTCTTGGGCATTCATACCAATAGAATAGAAATGTATAATCACACAAGAACCTATATATATATGTTCATAGTAGCTTTATTTGTACTAGCCAAAAGCCTGAAGCAAGCAGATGTTTCTCAATAGGTGAATGGTTAAACAAATTGTTGTACATCCATACCATGGAATGTTACTCATTAGTAAAAGGAATAAACAAGTAAAGCACATAACAAATCAAATGAATCCCTGGGGAATATCTTATGAATTGTTTGAGTAAAAATGTCAGTTTTTAAATTTCATTTGTTGTGTGTGTGTATGTGTGTGTGTATATATATATATATATATATATATATATATATATATATATATATTTCAAAATTTTAGATAGCATTCTTTGTATGACAAAACCAGAAATGGAAAATAGAGAAGAGGGAGACAGCCAGAGGGAAGTAGATATGACTATAAAAGGACGACAAGAGGGATCTTATGGTGATGGTACTGTTCTGTATCTTGAATGTATCATTGTCAGTATTCCATGTTTAACATTGTGCTATAGTTTTGAAAGATGTTATCATTGGAGGAAACTGGGTAAACAATACACTGGACCTCTCTATTATTTCTCACAACTACATGTGAATCTACAATATCTCAATGTAAATGTTACTTTTTACAAAAGTGTTTCCAAGACATTTTTGGATTTTATAAACCAATAAAGTAGCAATCATCACCACCAGAACAGCAATGTAATTAACAGTGAGGATTCGTATAGGAATGGTAGATATTCTCTTAGCCTGAAAACATATTTTAAAAAGCAACAATAAATGCCATTTCCTCTCACTATCATTATGTATGAAGTAGAGTATTTAAAAATCAAGTCAAAGCATAATTCTGATTAAAAAAATGAATTGAACTTTATGAGTCTCTCACTATACTGTTGGTTAGCCCAATACTAATCTGCATATAAGCATTAAAGTACTACTATTTTGGATATTATATTACCTATAAATTCCAATATCAAAAAAGCAATTTGCCTAAGTCTAAAGATATTATGAGTATGTAAGTACCAAAATGAGCTCAGTGACTGTCTCCTAAAGTTTCTTCCATCCCTCCTTCACCTTTACCCTCTCCCACTCCCCCTCTTTCTTCCTCCTGTTCTTCTTCTCCTTCAATAAGAAGGTTCTTGAATTGGGCAAAGGCCCCCTACACAGATAGATGTCATGTAACTAAACTCTGAACAATAGGGTGAAATTGGAATTGGCGTATGCAACATTGGAAAATATTCTTAAAGAGAAAGGGTACAACCTTACATTGCCCTGTCTTCTATCCTGCTGACTGGAGTGCATCATGATTGGAGCTGGAAAACCCATACTGGAGCATGAAATATAAGCCACATGTTTCGTATGATGGATTTTTAAAAGAAAGTAAGTTTAGGTCCATGATGATCTCAGAGTAGCCATTCCAGTCCTGAACTTCCTGCATTCATGTGAGATAGAAATAAACATATATTTAAGATTCTGCCTTTACTTACACATGCATCTAAAGCAAACCAAACAAGCACACTATGGTGCAAATGCTTCATGGTAAGTTTAATCAACCTTTGTTGAGCATTTCAAACAATGACTTGGTGACCTGTCCCAAGTCTCCTCTGCTTCTCCCAGCAACTGCTCCCTTGAAACTCCCATAGCACAGCTTTGAAGGTACCTTCTGTGTTTTGTCATGTATTATACTTATTTGTGTGTATGTCTCGGTCTTATTACACAAACTTGAGCTCTTATTGTCTCATTTATTTTTATGCCTTTTATGTCTAAATGATTTACTAGGTATAAAACTGGAGAAACATATTAAGTGATATGTAATAAGACATATCTAACACTCTTCCTGCTATTCATATTGCTTTTCATTTGCCTTCATGATGGTAAAAAACCCTCAGTAATTGATACATTTTGAGTATAAACATAGATTATAGCCATCTTATGATAATACTTTTATAAGTACAATGTACATAAGAAAATGTTTAATAAGTGCACATCATTGACAGGCAGGCCAGGGACTCACGGACATGTGAGGCATAAGCAGTCCTAGGGGAAGCAACCACATGGGCCCTTTGGCAAGGCTTACGTGAAGCTGTTTGGTACATGAAATAGGATTTGAGGTCAAAGAAAAGAAAAATTATCTACATAGCTATTTTGAAGGGAGAAGACATTTGGAGGAGTCCTTCAAGAATAGAATTCTTACGAATTTTGTGTATCTACTTAACAAACAATAATTCCATTATGATGGCCTTAGAGACCAATTTTTAAAGTCATTAATGTGTTTGAAAGTGGACAAGAAAGTGATGTTTGTAAATGGCAAAAGGTATTTATTCTTTTCAGACATGAGTGACTGTAGGAGACTCTGTGACCCTGCTATTACGTTTGTGCAAAAGTAATTGCTTTTGCACAAACCTAATAAAATTACTTAATTGTGCTTAATACAATACAGTTACTTTTGCACCAACCTAATAAAATGAATAAGGATGTATTACTGGTCCCAGTAAAGCTGGCAGAAAGGGCTTTGTGAATGGCAGCACTGTGGCCCTGGGTGGAAGGAGTTAATTTGACCTGTGGCTTGCATCCCTCATTCTGTATAATCCCCAAATTGTGCTATAGATATACCCTGGGAAGCTAACTGTAAAAAGCTAGGAAAGAATGTTCAGGTGTGGGTGATGAGGCTCAGTGAGGGGCTGTGAGCTGCATCCTTGGTACAAAGGGTTCAGTCTAGGCAAAGATTCTGAGAGTTGGCCTCACAAACGTGCAGCACAGCAGACAGCTGCATTCCCAAGGGTCACCTGGGCCTTAAGGGAAGTAGAAGTTAGTAAGAAAAGCAGAAAAAAATATTGGGGGAGAGGGCGGCTAAAGCAGATAATTTTTATGTGGTTGTAGAGAAAATAAGAAAATGGTAGCAGCAGAAGAAGAAAATGTTAGAAAACAAGAAAACAGCTGTCTGATGGTGGCAGGTGTGCTCTGAAGGAAAATATTCTGCTTAGTAGTTTCAGGGAGAAAAATAAGGAAAAATTAGGATACTGTAAGGAAAATGAGAATGGTTTGAAACAACCAGCAAACAACAAGGACCATTATAAAAGAGATTCAAGAAGTCCTAAAATAGGTAATTATGAGTATAGAGCAAAAGTTGAGACCATAAAAATCCAGATGAATATTTAAAAAAGAAAAGAGAAAGCTTAAAGAAAAAAAAGTGTTATGATAATAAGAGCTAACCTTTGCATAGTACTTACTCTGTGCCATGTACTGTTTTGAGTAATTTACAGATATTAATATATTTATTTCTACAATAATGCTAGAAAGCAGGTACTTTCCTGATTTTATACACAGAAAAAGTGAGGAACAGCAAAGTTGCAAATAAGAGCTGGATTTCCACACCAGGTGCTCTGGCTCAGAGGTCACATTCTTAACTATTAAGAATACTAATTCTAACCTTAATGAAATAACATTTCACAACTTTTTGGATGATTCTTAATAATAATAAAAAACAGAAAATAAGAAGTTACTATGCTTTGAATGTTTGTATCCTTCCAACATTTATATGTTGAAATTTTAACCCCAAAGGTGATGGTATTTGGAAGTGGGGCCCTTGGAAGGTGATTAGGTCATGAGGGCAGAACCCTCATGACTGGCATTAGTTCCCTGATGAAAGAGTTCCCAGAGGGATCCCTTGTCCCTTCTGCCATGTGAGGTTACAGTGAAAAGATGGGTGTCTAGGAAATGGGCCTTCACTAGGTACCACATCTACTGACCCCTTTGATCTTAGACTTCCTAGCCTCCAGAACCATAAGAAATACATTTCTGTTATTTAAAAGCCACCCAATCTAGGGTATTTTGTTATAGTTGCCTGAATGGACTGAGACACAAGTTGAGACTCTTGCACATTGCTGGTATGAATGTAAAATGGTACAGACCTATGAAAAACAGTATTATGCTTCCTCAAAACATTAAATGTAGAATTACCATATGGTTTAAAAATTCTTCTTCTGAGTCTGTACCCAAAATAATTGAAACATTATATTTTCAGATATTTGTACACTCATTTTTATAAAATTTATAATAGCCAAAAGGTTGAAGCAATAGAAGTGCCCATAGACTGAAGAATGGATAAACAAGATGTAGTGTATACACACACACACACATGTGCACACACATGCACATGCACACACACACACACACATGCGCAGACACACACACACCACATAATAGTCATGGAATACTATTTGGCCTTAAAAAGGAAAGAAATTCTGACACATGCTACAACATGGATAAACCTTGAAGATATTATGCTAAGAGAGATAAGCCAGTCAAAAAAGGACAAATATCATGTAATTCCACTTATTTGCAGTACTAGAGTAGTCAGATTCATAGAGAAGGAAAGCGGAATGGTGGTTGTCAGGGACTGAAGAGAGAGGGGAATATAGAGTTAGTGTTTAGTGGGTACAGAGTTTCAGTTGAGAAAGATAAAAAATGTGTGGAGTTAGATAGTGATGATACTTTTATCATACAATAATGCGAACATACTTAATGGCATAGAATTGTATACTTAAAAATAGCTAAAATAGCAAAATTTATGTTGTATATATTTAACCACCATTTTTTAATAAAAGAATACTGCCCTGCTCTGAATTTAATTGGGTGCTATGAGAATTTAAAGGTGAAAAGACACAAATAGTGACTGAGAGAAACAGTCAAAAACAGAAGGAATGAAAATGTAGGTTATCTATATTTATGGGGATAGCATATATGTTTCCAATTTCACTTTTATTCTGTTACAAAGTTAAGTAGAATAGTAAATATTAAACAAACGATTTTAGAGTAAATCGCAGAAATAGAATAAATTTTTGTCAAAACTTATAAATGAGGGTGCATGTTGTGGTTTGAATGTATTCTGCCGAAGTTCATGTGTTGGAGACTTAGTTTCCAATGCAGCAGTGTTGAGACATAGAAGATTTAAGATGCCCTTAGGTCATGGGGGTGCTGCCCTCATGAATGGATTAATGTCATTATCACAGGAGTGGGTTAGTTATGGAGGGAGTGCACTCCTGTTAAAGGATGAGTTCAGCCCCCTTCTGTCTCTCTGCATACTCTCTTGCCCTTCTACCTTCTACCATGGAATGATGCAGCAAGAAGGCCCTCACCAGGTGTATGCCCCTTAACCTTGGACTTCCCAGACTCCAGATCTGTAAGAAATGTCTCTTTTCTTTATAAATTACCCAGTTGCTGATATTCCATCCACAAAATGGACTAAGACAGTGCAATTACTATAAACTGCTCTAAGAGAAACACCCTGAAATAGATGCCTTTAAGTAAATATTGCGGGTATTTTCTATGCCTCAGTCACCCTGTGCTATCTCATTAGGTATTACTGACCCCTCAGTACTAATGATACCTCATTTTCAGTAATTCTTTAATCACCATACAGGACATTATCCAAATATGAATTTCATTATTTTTTGTCAACAAATTTAGGGTAGAATATGCCATAAAGCACCTGAAACCAATACTTATATATAGTTTTTATCCCCAAACTTGAATATATAACATATGTCAGAAAAAAACAGGATAAAATATCCTAACATGCCTATTATACTTTGCTGTCTCCTTGTCCTTCAAAGTAAAAATCTGGAACATCTCCAGTGACTTTTGGCACGTTGTTTTATATGTTACTTTTATTTTAGCTTATGTATGCAAGAAAATATAATGGTGTAAAAACAGAATTTATTGGATAAGATATCAACTGTTTTATATTCAACTTCAGAAATATATTAATTTTCTGCTTTGAAGATATTTCCTTAAAAGTTTAGAAAAATGTTTAATATAGTTATCTCTTAATAGGAAGAAAATTTAAACAGTAAATTTTACTTAAATATTTTCATTTACTTTCTCATTTTTAATCTCGGCAAACACATACATGGTGAAAAGAAAATTTTATTGAAAACAAAATTAACTTGTAAATTGAGATATTTTCCAAGTGTGAATCACCTACTTTATCTAATATTAAAGTTCTGGTGCAATAATCTAACCACCTTCAAATTGCTGAACTCTTATTTTTATTATGATACTTGATATTGTCATAGCAAGTATACTGACTTTAGAGTATTAAATATTTTGCTTTGTAAAAATATTGTTTTATAGGAATATCCAGAAAGCTATAAAAGGCACTTAAAATAGAAACAGTTGACAACCAATGCAAGCTCAATCTAGAGCTTTCACTCTCTTACTCTACAGTGTAATAGACTTAAATCACTTCCCATATGGAAATTTACATTTGACAGTCAGTGAGCTATGAAGTTTCCCCACGTATCACAATTACTGCAACACCTGGACTAAATTTCTTTGTGATGATGCACTATGATCGTGCTGTAAAGTGTTAAACAGCTTTCAGAATCTCTCATTCCTTACTTTAAAAAAAATGAGAATTCCACTGGAGTTGTATTGCACTGTATTTCAGAAACTTTTCTAACTTTGATTTAATATCAACTGACTTAGGTTTATTACTCATAGAAAGACCCATCTACACATTTGCATTTATAAATAGATATTTTTTTCTGATTTTCTGCTTTTATCTAGGGTATTGAATATATATCTAAAAACATACATGGATTTAGATTTGCTTTATATAATTGTAACAGAAGAGATCTCTGGGCATTTTCATTTTTGCCCTAAAGTAGTTTGAGACAACTATAATGACACAGAAAGAAAGTGTAAACCTTTGAAATGATGCAATTTATCTATTCTTGTTAATTAAATGTACACAATAATAATGATTAATATGTGTCAAGTACTTTTCTGAAAATGTCACATTTTTAAATTTATTAATCCATGATAATCCTGTGAAATATTTATTAGTATTATCCCCATTCTATGGATGAAGAAACTTATATAACTTGCTCACATCAATTAATGAGCAAAGCTGGGATTTGAACCTAGAAGTCTAGCCCCAGAGTTGGTGGTGTTACCTATAATTTGGGGCATATTTTAATTGGTGTTGTCTAGCTCAGAATGTTTTAACCTTAGCCACCAGAATTTTTCCCCTTTAAGGGCACACCAAAGCAAAGAGCCTCCCTTTCTGGGCCCACAAAGGCATGCACAATCAGGTTGGTGGCAGAAGTGGGGCAGCTTTCCCAGATACCTGAGTATTTGAAAAATAAATGATGCTTCAGGAATGACATTGTGCTGGGTCTCTCCTTCTGGGTATTTAACAGGGATATGAGTATCTGCCTTTTGGGTGGTAGTAGAAAGGACTGCTTCACCGCGGCAATACACACTTCTAACAGAGGAAGTCTTTTCAAAGGGACACTACACAGCTGCAATCCCCAAATATCTTTCATGGAATAGCAGTTGCATAAGACGTTTTATTCTTTAAGTATATCTGGATCCCTTACATATGTCAGGAGCTACATAAATTAACTGTGTTACTTAAGAAGAGGATTCAGATGGAAACTGTTATAGTTCTGAATCTTATTTCAGAAACTCTAGTGTAAAAGAAGGATTATATTTAATTAGTTTAAATATCAACCCAATTGAATTTGGAGCTACACATTGTGCTAGTTTAGCAGGAAATTCAACATTAGCCTTATCAGTGTTTCTCTGCTGCTTGCTTATAAACTCAGGTTGCAGAAGAACACTAGAGACTAAGATGAGTGCTGGGATATGTGTGGGGAGTATTGCTCATAGACAGTCCATCATGGCAACTCCTGGCCTCTTCACTGTCTCAGCTCACAAGGCTCCCAGTGGCAGGCTGCCCCGTGGCTTTTGTGCCAACCTTGGGCCACATGAGTTTTAATTTTTCTAATGATTAAAGCCCTAGGACTTAGGCTCCCCACATGCAGCCTCTACCCTCTGGATTTTGTCATCTGTCGAGGGTAAAGTCAGCAATTGAGATGTGTATTCCTATCAAAACCAAGAACTGCTGATTTCAGGTCTGATTCTCAGCCTAGAAAAATGTCTCATTTATATCTGTTCCAAACTCTTTCTTGTACCTTTAGGACACTTACCATCTTTCTTTCAATAACCTTATGCTTTCACAAAGAGAAAAATAGAGAAAGTGATCATATGAAGCATCTTCTGCTTTGAGCCAAGAAACCAAGAAAAAAGAAATGAGAAAAGATCTGGATACTTGCCTGAATGATATGAAGAAGACACAGCAGTAAATTAAAAATGAGATTAAAAACCACAATAAATTATTCTGTCATCAAAATCAAATACATTCTTTTTGTAGTATTCCTTAGAGTTTAACCTATGCCTGTGTATCATTAATCCAAGCAAGGGATATAATGTATAGTGTTTCCCAAGCATCTTTGTCCATAAACACTTTGTCTTTTTGTTCTCTGAAGAGTATCTTTCAAGAACTACTTTGAAAAATGCTTCTCTTAGGAAACATTCTTACTGATAAAACTTCTAAGATTCTTAACATTTGAGTTTCCTAAACTTCGTAGCTTTCCCACCTGCTTCCTCTCCCAGGAAGTATAAAGGAGAATGGCTTGTTACGTGATGCCTTGAAAGGCTTATTTCTATATTCTTTTATATTTAAAAAGGAGATGGAGGCCAGGCACAGTGGCTCATGTGTGTAATCCCAGCGCTGTGGGAGGTCAAGGTGGGAGGATCCCTTGAGCCCTGGAGGTAGATGCTGCAGTGAGCCGTGATGGTGCCACTGAACTCCATCCTCGGCGGCGGAGTGAGACCTTGACTCAAAAAAAAAAAAAAGAAAAAAAAAAGGAGATGGAAATATTATAAAAGGGTCATTGTGTACTCTTTGTAACATTTTTCTGATTAGTATATAAGACACTTTTCTCTAAAGCCTGCTCTTTACAGTCGAGGGCTCTGTGTCTTTCCTAATGAACAAAGCAACAGGTGAGAGGAGATGTGCTATTTACTGACTCAGCCTTGCTTTATCAAAGGGATGATAAAATTGAGTGCAGGAAGCGGTCTTCTTCTGAATCACTGAATTTATTGAGAGATAAACAAAAGGGAAAATAGAAAAACTTCTTTTACCTATACTCTAAGGAAAATAACACTCAGAAACAAAGAGCACAGACAAAACTTGTAATTATAGAGCAAAAGGAAGTCATTTGTGAATTATTTGGATTAAGCCTCACTGATGTATTGAACTATTGGATAATTCATTGTTTAAAACCCTGAGTCTCCTGTGTTTTACAACTTGAAATCAGAAGTGTGTTCTTTTCCTTTATAATGGCAATACTGTTTCAAATATATAATTATATGAAATGCTTATCACATGACTTGGGCCCAAAGAAAGAAAGAGAAGGAGAAAGAGAGGGATGGGGTGGGTAGGAAGGAAGGAATAAAAGAAGAATGTGACTTGCCTAGTGACTTTTTGGTCAGACACTTACTAGCTATCTATTGGTTATAAAAGGCCCTCTTTCTAAGTGTCTAGGCACTTAGGACACAATACTGGTCAAGACAGGTACAGGTTCTGTTTTCATGGATCTCACAGCCTTATTTTAGGCAGGCACACTTCCTAAAACATAGAATAAGTGCTTCTGGATCAGACAAGCATAAAGTAGTGTAGGGAAGAGAAAACAGAAAACATAGGGTAGGTTAAAAAAATAGACAGATGGGGTGCAGCGAGGGTCTTACCTTAGATTGGGGAAAAGCTAAACCAAGATTTAGTCAGAAAAAGGAAAGCCGAGGGCAAAGAGAACATTCCAGACTAATCAATTGGGCTGAAAGGAGAAAGCCAAACCTTACTTGTATGTCACAAAATATATAGAGCACACTTATTTTTACTTATTTGTTTTGGTAAAATGTTAAATAAAAGTAACAGCTACTGTTTTTCTGTGCTTTTATCTTCCGTGCAACTTCTGCCATCCACCTTTATTTTCTCCTCATTAGCAAATGTTAAGTGTTTATTTTTTCCTTAAATGTGAAGCACAAGTTAAAATAAAAACCATAGATTATGAATGTGTTTTTTACAAAGGAAAATTAGATATTTGCTTTTGCCCAATATCTTATCATTGTGTTATTCTCTTTCTTCATCCAAATACAGACTCACAAAGGGCATTTGAAAAGAGTGGCTTGTGAATAAGGTAAACAGCAGTTCTGCTAAATCCCAATCTTACCAAGTGATCTGCTTTGGTACTCTAGGCTCCTACACATTTTTCTGACAGCTCCCACTTCAGTGTCCACCACCACCCTCTGAACTTCCCAGACATGGCTTTCCTGGTTGTGACTATCAACCAGCACATTTCTGCAACGTAAAAACACTCGGGCTTTCTAATGCTTGAACAAGCAGCTGTTTCAAGATCCTTGTATGACACATTTTTGCAATATTAGCAAGTTTAAGGGATTTGACTACTTTCCTTATTAGTGACTGCCACTACTGACTTTGGCTTTTGGGACTGTAAGGGAAGAAAAACCATTATTTTTCCTCTACCTATTTTAGGTTCTTTCACTGAGACCCCACAAATTAGACTGAAAAAAGACAGATTAACAAGAAAAAATCAATCCAAAGTTTATTACTGCATGCATTGCACGTATACACAGAAGTACTCGTATACACAGAAGAACGCGTAACTAAAGAGTTACCCCTTTTAGTAACTCAAAGTAGTGGTTAGAACTTGGGGTTGAATGGCATTTTAGCAAATAAAGGTCTGTAAAGAAGTAACAAGACAATGGAAAAGGATTGGAATTCTAGGGGCTGCAAATTGTGGAAAGATAAATATGTGGGGGAACTAATAGAAGATAAGGGTTGGGTTTAGCAAGGTTTGTTAAGCAGTTTCTTCTGGTGCCATCTCTGGGTTGATAAGCATCTAGAGTTGTTGACTCTGGTGATTAGGAATTATCCTGCCCTTCTTGGTAGAGAGGAGAACAGATCTTCTCTACAAGAATAATTTTTCTTGTGCCTGCTTTTATTTTTTAATTGCTGTCAGCTCAAAATAATCATTATGCCAGGTTGGCATATTCTGGGATGGCATACACTGAATACCTTCAAGATTTTATTTTCCCAGATTAGACTGTGGAATGGAATGCTAATTTCTCAGATCAACGATCCTCACCTCATCCTTGTTGACTCTGAAAACGATCACACAGACCCTGTCATGTATCCTTGTTTCTTTCTCTCATCACTTACCATAATCTTTGTGTATTTTTGAAAACTGTGTTTGCCTGTTTGTTTTCTGTTTTGCTCACTATAATGTACATTTGATAGATCAGGAATCTCATCTGCCTTGTTTACCTCTGAATCTCCAGAGTCCATAATAGATGGTATTCAAATTTTTGATAAATTAATGTATTTATAATAAATTAATGTCTGGATTAATAATTAATTACTCAATAAATTAATAAAGTATATTTATATCTTCTCCCTTAGCCCAGTGCTTAGTATAATATATATAATTTACTAAATGATTAAAAGTTTCAAATAGACTGATGGAAATTACTACCATAAAACAACCAAATATAAGTAAAAGCAAACAAACATATAACACTTAAACATATTTAATTTTAATAGTATTTTCATATTAATTTTAAAATATTTAAAGCTTGAAAAATTTTAAATATTTAAGTCAGGTTTTTATTTTAAAATGTCTAGATAAATAACTCAAGTCTTTGTAGAATTTTTTATGAGTCGGAACTCACTTTTTGTTTTTGTCACTTCATCATTAGGGACCTATTTCCTCTTCTGAGAATTCATTTAAGGTGGAAAAATTGGGGCAGTTAGCATTACTCTATGTGTCAACTTATTTTATCATCTCAGTGGCACATGTGCAGAATTGCTCCTTCTATTCTCCTAGAAAAGCAATGTAAAGTTCTACTCGAGGGGAAGTTCTTCCTTCTTCGGGTGTCTAACATCAGGTGCATCCTGGGCTCACCACCTTGTGGTAAAAGTTCCAACAGTCCCATGGGTGTTTAGAATATCATCCAGAGGATCGGAGATGCTTGCTTCTAGCATTGTACTGAAGAGAGATAATGGCTCTATCAACCTCACTCATCAATATTGTCACTGAATTTATTTGTCATATAACAGCCCAAGGCATTATTGCTATCAGAATAACAGGAAAACATATTTTTGACTGAGTTGAATTAACTGGGGAACTTTCCTCATTACTACTGGTAAATTCTTCTTAAACTGGCTATCATTTATGTTGGATCTTGATACCTAAGTTGCTGGTGAACTAAGATGTTCTAATTATTTATTCCACATGGAAATAATATGGGTTGTCCTCATAATATTGACCACAAGTACTAGAACTCACCCTATTAGGAGTTTCAACACAGTAGTTTCTTAAATTTCCTCAGATAGCCTCATAGGATACAAGAAGGTGGGCATATCCTTCCTTAATAATTTCATTATATTTAGGAAAATCTGAAATATAAGGCAGAAATTGTTTTTTTAAAAAAAACTTTTAAGTTTAAGGATAAAAGTGCAGGATGTGCAGGTTTATTACATAGGCAAACATGTGTCACTGGAGTTTGTTGTACAGATTATTTCATCACCCAGGTATTAAGCCTAGTATGCATAGTTACTTTTCCTAGTCCTCTCTGTCCTCCCATTTTCCACCCTCCAATAGGCCACAGTGTGTGGTGTTCCCCTCTATGTGTCCATGTGTTCTCAGCATTTAACTCCCACTTATAAATGAGAACATGCTGTATTTAGTTTTCTGTTCCTGCATTAGTTTTCTAAGCATAATGGCCTCCAGCTCCATCCATGTCCCTGCAATGGACATGATCTCATTCTTTTTTATGGCTGCATAGCATTTCATCATGTATATGTGCCACATTTTCTTTACGCAATCTCTCTTTGATGGGCATTTAGGTTGATTCCCTGTCTTTGCTATCATGAATAGTGCTCAATGAATATATGCATGTATATGTCTTTATAACAAAACTATTTATATTCCTTTGCATATATACCCAGTAACGGGATTGCTGGGTAGAATGGTATTTCTGTCTTTAGGTATTGAGGAATTGCCACACTGTTTTCCACAATGGTTGAATTAATTTACACTCCCATCAACAGTCTATAAGCATTTCTTTTTCTCCACTACCTCACCAGCATCTTTTATTTTTTGACTTTTTAATAATAGCTATTCTGACTGGTGTGAGATTATATCTTATTGTGGTTTTGATTTGCATTTCCCTAATGATCAATGATGTTGAGCTTTTCTTCATACAGTTGTTGGCTGCATGTATATTTTCTTTTGAGAAGTGTCTGTTCATGTCCTTTGCCCACTTTTTCATGGGGTATTTTTTTCTTGTAAATTCCTTTAAGTTCCTTATAGATGCTGGGTATCAGACCTTTGTCAGATGCATAGTTTGCAAAAATCTTCTCCCATTTTGTAGGTTGTCTGTTTACTCTGTTGATAGTTTCTTTTGCTGTGCAGAAGCTCTTTAGTTTAATTAGATTCCATTTGTCAATTTTTGCCTTTGTTGCAATTGCTTTTGGCATCTTCAACATGAAATCTTTGCCTGTGCCTATGTCTTGAATGGTATTGCCTAGGTTTTCTTCTAGGGATTTTATATATTTGGTTTCTACAGTTTGGGTTTTTACGTTTAAGTCTATAATCCATCTTGAGTTAATTTTTGTATATGGTTCAAGGAAGAGGTCCAGTTTTAGTTTTCTGCATATGGCTAGCCAGTTGTCCCAGCACTACTTATTGAACAGGGAATCCTTTCCCCATTGCTTGTTTTTGTCAGGTTTGTCAAAGATCAAATCATTGTAGGTGTATGGTCTTATTTATGGGTTCTCTATTCTGTTCCATTGGTCTATGTGTCTGTTCTTGTAACAGTACTATGCTGTTTTGGTTATTGTAGCCCTGTAGTACAGTTTGAAGTCAGGCAGTGTGATACTTCCAGCTTTGTTCTTTTTGCTTAGGATTGCCTTGGCTATTCAGGCTCTTTTTTGGTTCCATATGAATTTTAAAATAGTTTTTTCTAGTTTTGTACCAAGACCTGGCAGAGATACAACAACAACAACAACAAAAACTTCAGGCCAATATCCCCGATGAACACTGGTGCAAATATCCTCAATAAAATATTAGCAAGCCAAATCCAGAAGCATATCAAAAACCTTATCCACCATGATCAAGTTGGCTTCATTCCTGGGATGCAAGATTGGTTCAACATATGCAAAACAATAAATGTAATTATCCCATAACAGAACTAAAGAGAAAAACCACATGATTATCTCAATAGATGAAGTAAAGGACTTCAATAAAATTAAACATTTCTTCATATTAAAAACTCTCAATAAACTAGATAATGAAGGAACATGCCTCAAAATAATAAGAGTAGTACATGACAAACCCACAGCCAATATCATACTGAATGGGCAAAAGCCGGAGGCATTCTCCTTGGAAACCAATACAGGACAAGGATGCCCTATCTCACCACTCCTATTCAACATAGTGTTGGAAGTTCTGGCCAGGGTAATCGGGCAGGAGAAATAAATAAAGTGCATTCAAATAGGAAATCAGACTCTCCCTGTTTGCGGATGACATGATCCTGTATCTAGAAAACCCGACTGTCTCAGCCCAAAAGCTTCTTAAGCTGATAGGCAACTTCAGCAAAATCTCAGGATACAAAATCAATGTGCAAAAATCATTAGTATTTCTATACGCCAACAACGGTCAAGCCAAAAGCCAAACCACGGATGGAATTCCCATTCACAATTGTCACACAAAAAAATAAAATTTCTAGGAATATAGCTAACAGGGAAGGTGAAAGATCTGTAAAAGGAGAACTACAAACCACTGCTCAAAGAAATCAGAGATGACACAAACAAATGGAAAAACATTCCATGCTCATGGATAGGAAGAATCGATATTGTTAAAATGGCCATACTGCCTAAAGAAACTTATAAATTCAATGCCATTCCCAATAAACTACCAGAAATTCTTAATACCAGGTGTATATAATTCAGGTAAAAGTCAATATTCAGTACTGACATAGGAAGCTAACTATCAAAATTAAAGAATAAAAATTAAGAATTTCTATACTGATATGTAGAATAAACCTACATAGGCTTTTCTGACACTGTGCTTTCTATTGTCTTTCCCATTGGTCTGTGATTTTCTATTGTTCTCATGGAGACACTCATTCTCAGAGGGCAGCAATAGATTATGGGGTTCACTATCTTAGCTGTTTGTTAGTGGGCATCATCTATTTTCATCTGTGGCTCACCTTGTGAATTTTATGAGACATAAAACGTACAACAGTTTTTGTTTTTGTTTTTATGTCTGTAGCTTCTTTTCTCTTTCTCTCTCTATTCCTGGAAATCTGCTCCACCTACCAGTTGGCATATCATTTCCAAACTCCACTGGTAGCCTATTCTGTTTAAGCAAAGCACAGATTTATTTCATCCTGACATATCCCATAAGAATATATGACTATGATGGCTTCTATTTTAAGATTTTATTTTTTATTTTTGCTATTTTAGAGACACAGAATCTCTTCTTTGTACAGCTTGATTTTGATGAATCTTAATGAGATAACTTTTTGTGCAGGACTGTGGGTACATTTTCTGTTGGGCATCAAGACTAATAGCAATGCTTTTTGTTTTAATAAGCCTGTTTGCCAATTTTTTTGGGGGTGAATAATAGAAAATGAATTACATTTGTAAAAATTTTGGAATGCCATTTGTTATTGCTTCTTAATGTTTACTAAATAATATTTTTGGCTTATAGTTGTCAAGAGATGTTAAACATGTTGCAATGTAAATTAATTATCTGGTATTTTGAGATTTTACATTCAGACTTGATGTAAAAAAATGATCCCGAAAACAAAAATTATAAAAATGTAACTGTAAAAATTGTAAGCCTGAAAGTAGAAATTAAGTGATCAAGAATTGTTGGTAATAAATATTTAAATAAACTTATCAGGAATAAAAAGTTACATAGCATTTTCTCTAATAATATTTTAGCAAACCTTTAAAACTCTAAATTGGAACATAAATATTTATATTACACATTTGTATAAACATAGGTTTAAGAAAACATGTAATTAAAATATCTTAATCTCTCTGAAATACTTGAATAAATGATTAATAATAAATCTGTTAAACACACTTTATTTGTAGACAGTGGACAAGTTTGCCACTGCTATCAAAATTTATGTTAAAAATAATAATCATTGAAAAAAGTTCAGTTTAAGACATCAAAATTTTATCACATTTTACTCATTACTTTTTTAGCCGTATTCTGCATTATTTAGTTTCCAGCACAGCAGAAACATTTCAATACTACCTACAAATACTCTTTATACCAATACAGGTCTCTTATATTCTTGGAGCTGAAGCTTTTATTTGTTGCTCAGATGAAATTTCATTATCATGCTGTGAGAGAGAATTTGGCTTGTGTAAATTGAGAGAAAGCTTCAATAGACATCGCTTTAAATACGGATTTTCTTATACAGTAAATTAAAACTTATTTTTCATAGGAAAGTCATAATCACTGGAATTTCTTTTCTGACTATGTGTGGTATAATACACTGAAATGTCAAAAGTTCAAAACCTCATATATACCTGTGATATAAAACATTTACTACCTTGAGGGAATTAAAAGGCATGTCTTCCTCTCTTTAGAGTTTGACAATTGTCATATTACTCATAATTTTCATAGTGAAACCTTCTTTCATTAGGTGGTGGTTTTTTATTGTCACATTTAATCTATTAGTTGTCAAACATTTTTGCTCATGCACCACCTAAAAAAGTTTTTAAAAGATGATATAGCCCCTCATAGTTTTTCATTCTGACACTTAAATTTTATATTTAAGTCATTGCCAAGATAAAACTTCTGGGGTGTTGTGTATTATATCTATGCTTCAAATATATTTTCATCACAATCTTGGAGGTACAATTTACTGCATTTAATTTGTGGACATTATACGGCAATTTATAGTCTGTGTTATACAGAGCAGCCAAATAGAATTACTCCATCTGAAAATGTGTGGCTTTATTATTAAATTTGAATTTATGTGTTAATATGTATTACTGGGGAAACAATCTCTTTTCCTGAATGCTAACTCTAAATAGAGAGACTGTTTATGTATATAAATAGAATGCCATCCTAACTTTGTGGCATTTGAGAAATGTGAGGCCTATACTTTCCATTTTTTTTTAAGAAGCTATTTGTTTTATTCTCACAATACTCACCTTAGAGCAATGCATTCTTACAATACACCTTTGTTTAGTTCCCTGGAGGTAGTTAGAAAGATCATTCTGTCTGCATTATAGAAAATAAATGACAGTAAAGATAATACCAGAGCTAGTAAAACAATTGGGTGGATGCTATAGCAATGCAGGCGAAAGAGGTGATGGCCCTGACATGAACAGGACGGTGACGATGGGAAGAAATAGACATACCTAAGAAATATATGCAAAGCATGATAAACAGAATGTATTGATTGCTTGGATGACTCTATTTTACCTTCCAGAGTCCTGACTTGAGAAACTGAAAGATTGATGATGATGTTTACCAAATCAGAAAACACAAGTGATGCCACTGGCCTGGCCAATAGGAAGAAGAGATGATGAGTTCAGTTTGGGAAATAGTTTTGATGTCCTTTGTGGCATCCAAGTCCAGAGCTAAGTAGATCATAAGTTGTATAAGTCTGAGCCTCAATATATCTCAGAGGTAGGAGGTCAATATTTCTCCTCCAGTTAAGCAATTTCTGAAATCAGCTATTCATAATCTTTACTTGATTAATTATAAAGACAGTCACATTGGTCCTGATTACACACTTGTATGATTCCTCTGCTACCTACTATTCAACATATTTAACTCAATTTCTATTAAACATCAAATTAAATTTATTCATTTATTCTTTCATTCTTCTTTAATAACCTTTTTGGGGAAAATATACGGACCGAAAATTACAGAAACCATGCACATATCACTCAACAAATTCCCTCAACCTGAATACATTTAAGTAAACAATTGCTCTTCAGAGCAAGAAATAGAATACCACCAATATTACAAAAGTCCTCTCATAGCCCCTCTCAATCACTTCCATCTCCTCAAAAAAGTAACCCATATCCTAAGTGCTAACATTATAAATTTACCTGTTTTCTTGTTCTTTGAGCTTCATGTTGTGGAGAGCCATTTTGGAACCCCAGAGTTAGTACGAAGTTTATTTTAAGCTAAATACAGTCAAAAGTTCAACAAATGCCAAAATAGTCCTTCTTAGAGCTTTTCTTATCTGACTTAAAGGGGCAATATTGTGAAATCAAGCTACCACAAATTTCCTCTCTGGGATAGTTTCATGGCCATGAAGATGAGAGAAAGACCACTGACATCTGCATAAACAACGTTTTTTATTTCCAGTTTGTTCTAAAAATCTATTTATCTTTGCTAAAGAAACCTATTTATTATTCCCATAGAAGCCTTTTCTCCTTCTCCCTTTCTCTACCAAATTAGGTGTATAAACCTCTAACTTTAGCCATTTAGCCAGCTAGCTATTTCTTTAGTAGCTCCATATGAATACGAATAAACATTTTTAAAAAAATCTTTTAAATCTATCTTTTGTCTGTTTAATTTTCAGGTTCCCATCATTGAACATAGAGGGTAGAGGGAAAGTTTTTTTTTTTTTATCCTAACAATATAGATAGAATTATAAATTTTTTCTTTATATGTCTGGCATTTTTGCTTAAAATCGTATTTCTGTGATTAATTTATTTTTATTGCTGAATTAAAAAATATTCTTTGTATGAAATCACAGCAATTTATCGATTCTGCTATAGAAAGAATTTTAGGTTGTTTCATTTATTCATAGTTCATCAATGTGCATACCATGTATTTATTGAGTACCAATTTTGCACCGCTATACTAAGATAAAAAAATACATATAAGACACAGTTCATGCTCTCAAGGGACTTCTACTCCAATAACAGGAATAAAAGATAAATAAATATAACCAGTGCAAATAATATGAGATTGTTATGGACAAAATAGAATATACTAGGGCAAAGAAGAATTTTGCTTAAGAAATGAGATCAAAGAACAACTGAGGAGTAAGAGACCTTTGATCTAGAAGCCTGAGCAGGCAGTGGATAGAGGAGATAGCATGTGTAAATAAATTTAGGAGTAAAAAAATGGCAGAATTATGAACAGTAATTCCAAATGCACTGTTTCTGTTTTTGTCGTTTTACTTTTTCTGGTTTTTTTTTTTTTGTTTTTTTGGGGGGTTTTTTTGGTTTTTTTGTTTGTTTGTTTTTTAATGGAGTATTGTTCTGTTGCCCAGGCTGGAGTGCAATGGAGCAATATCGGCTCACTGCAACCTCTGCCTCCCGGGTTCAAGCGATTCTCCTGCCTCAGCTTCCCAAGTAGCTGGGACTATAGGCATGCACCACCATGCCCGGCTAATTTTTGTATTTTTAGTAGAGACGGGGTTTCACCATGTTGGCCAGGCTGGTCTCGAACTCCCGACCTCAAGTGATGCGCCCGCCTTGGCCTCCTAACATGCTTGGATTACAGATGTAAGCCACCGCCCCCGGCTTGTTGTTTTTCATAGAGAAAGGGTTTTGCTATGTTGCCCAGGCTGGCCTTGAACTCCTGGGCTTTAGCAATCCTCCCATCTCAGTCTCCTGAAATGCATATTATTTTTAAAAATGTGATTATATGGTGATGTTGATGATGCTTCAAATAAAGTTTAGAACCAAATAATGAAGTTAAATGTATTTTTTATTCAGATTTTTATTTTTAAAAGGATGGATTTTTTTTTGTAGTGATGAATGTTACTACAGAGAATACAATTGATGGAGACAAGGGAAAAACATAAGAAACCAATGCAAGAGTCCTATCAAAAGATGTAGATGGGAATAGAGGAGAGGTGCTAAGATAAGGAATAAATGGAATTTGAATTTTGATTGATGGAGGACTCAAGTAGTTTTTCAATTTTTTAGCAAATAATGTTAACCTCAATATCTAGGCTGAGGAGAACATTTTGCACAAAAAATACTAAGTTTAGCTGTGCATTTGTTGAGTTTGTGTTGGTAGGATTATCTAGTAAGCATTTGTTCCCAGAGTTCTGGAATTTAAATTACCAGTGTTAGTGAATTTTGTGGTAGGAATACAATAATACAAAAATTGAGGGAAAAAATGGCAAGGAAAAAAATTAAGAGTTGGTCCTGGGGACTATGAGAACTTAAAGCAGAAAAGGAGGAAGCCGGACTATATGCATTCCTTTAGTTGCATATATTTTTATAGTCTGTTTTGATTATATGTCATCATTATCCATCACAGATTATTTAATTTTGTATATAACAAGAGCCAAGAATAATTATCTCTACAGTATACTTAACGCTACACTACATAGTGTGTATTTGCAACCTATAAATATTTATTCTCATGATAACTAATCAATCTGTTTTTTTTTTTCTTTTTCTTTCTGACATTAGATGAACAAGTGCGAATCCATCATTCTTCTCAGGTTCTGGAAAAATGCTGGTTTTCAGCTCCTGGAAAATTCTCACAAGACATCTGTTTTGTTTTATACCTTCATTTGTTTCCATTCATCATTCCTACTGTAGACACTCTCTATGATTTTTTTGCATGGGGGTTTTGGCAAAGTGCATACGATTGCTTTGAATTTAGATAATTAAATTGTATTTATCCACTGAAAGCTGTTTTTAAGATCTAGCTGTGTTGTCACTTGGATATCTAGTTTATTACTTCTACTTGCAAAGTAGTACGATGAGATACCAAACCACCATATTTTTTCCATCTATTTTCTCAATTATGGACACTTTTCAACTTACTACCACAGTAGGGAAGTCAAAGGCTATTTGAATTATTGGAGAATAGAGATACCTAGGATCAGAATTACCAAGTCGTAGACCGAAACTTTGGCTAAGACCTAAACTTAATATGGGTAAATATTGTTACATTGCTCCCTAGAATATTGATATGGTTTGGATTTGTGTCCCCACCCAAATCTCATGTTGAATTGTAATCCTCAATGTTGGAGGTGGGGAATGGTAAGGGGTGATTAGATCGTGGGGCAGATTTCCCCCTTTGCTGCTGTTCTCCTGATAAGAGTTCTGACAAAATCTGGTTGTTTTAAAGTGTGTGGCACCTCCCTGTTCTCTCTCCTCCTGCTCCAGCCATGGGCATTGAGGCTCCTTTGTCTTCTACCCTGATTGTAAGTTCCCTGAGGCCTTCCCAGAAGCTGATGCCAGCATGCTTCCTGTACAGCCTGAAGAATCATGAACCTAGTAAACCTCTTTTCTTTATAAATTACCCAGTCTCAGGTATTTCTTTAAAGCAGCGTGAAAACGAACTAATATAAATATCTTAAGCAGTGTTTAGCCCTTCCAGAATTCTCTAAGAAGTGGTGAAACCAGGGGACCCTCTTAAAGGAAAAGACAAATATAAGCACAAAATAAAATATAAAAATAAATACATGTTTAAAGAAAAAAAGAAATCACAACAAATTTCTATTTAAGCATAGTTGACAAACATAAGAATATCATGCCATCCACGGAAAAGTTATTATTTAACTACCTAACATATTCATAAAACACTTTTTTCCTAGTTTTTAAAAATGTATTACTTTTAAATTTCTTGTTTATATGGCAATAATTTTGAAATATCATCTGTAGGTAATGGAAAGATCATTAAACCATCCTTTACTATAGTTGAGTGAAATTAGTTATTTTTATGATAATTGATAGTTGAGGTGTATAAAGCACAGGTGTCTGGATTTTTTTAATACTGGTACACATTTTTTCTTGAAATTTTCACAAATTATATTTCACTTAATTCTTATCAAAAGCTTATGAATGATATGTTTGTGATAGTAAACACTGCATTATGGATTACATTTTGCAAGAGAACACTCTCTTTTGATGACGTGTCAATGAAAACAAAATTCTTCCTTTATTATTTTACATGTTTAATGATTGAGATAATATTACATAGAACTGCTTCTTGCTTGCACTTTTAAATACTTGTTTCTTCTTCATATCCTCATACTGTTAGTGCTTGATGTTTTAGGACGTATTTACATTGTGATAAGACCTTTGGGCTGACGTCATCATGTTACGATACTAGGTAGGGAGTCGGGTATTCCTGGAGCCATTTGTACATTGGAATGAGTAGCACCAACTTAATTATATATTAAGTTATGTTTTTTGGCTATATAGTCTTTGACCATTTACCCATATGACAATAATTTGTAATATAATTTTCTATAAAGAATATGGTATTATAAATGCAAAATATATTCAATGAAATCCAAAATAAATGTATCTTCTTCAACTTAACTTTGACTTGCTCAGATACCAAAAATACATGCAGCTTCTCCAATAGTATTTGACACAGGGCAAGTGTGATAGCAAATGCTCTACCTACTGGCTGGTTACAAGTTCTAAATTTGGGAATGGAGTGATGAAAATAAACCATGTCCAAGATAATGAGATCTGAAGAAAATTATGACAGGAATATTAAGAGTTTGTTTACCAGCCATCCTAAGAAATATTGAACATCTGATATTGCTAAGAATCCCATTATAAATTGTACAAAATGTTCAACAATGAAGGGACAGTTATTTGCTTTTTTGCAGTTAATTACTTGTATAATATAAATGTATGACTTTGCATAGCACAGTGTCTTAAAGCAAAACAATGTTCTTCCTGAAGATACCAGTGAAGATGAAATGTCACTTGTATGGTGTGCTTTTTTTTTAAACTACATCCTAATTAATTAGGATATTTTCCACTTGAAATAGAAGCTACAGTTGTAAAAATATACAAATATAACTGTATATAATTCAAATGTTATATTATGTTGTTTTTATCACTGATTTTCACTCTTAAATGCATCTTGACTTTGATGAGAGAAGTGATACAAACATATTAGTGAAAAATAATAAGCAACAAACAAACCAAAATATGAACAAGTGAAAATGGTACTCTTTATGATGTTCTACTAAAAATTCATGTTCCATTATCTAATGGTATTTACTTCTAGTTACTCTCAATTTGCTTCAGATTTCAATGGTTGACTTTAGAGTTAAAGATGCCATTTCCTTCTCCTATAATCTCTAACACATCCAACGCTGGACAGCAACATTTAATGGGGAACATTAAATACTTTGCCCTTGGCACAAAGTGGAGACGTCTCTTTGTACTAGTCTTGTGAACATATCAGCCTCCTGAACGAATGATGGCTCTATATTTCACATCTTACACAGTGATTTCCTGACTTATCTGTTATTTTACAGATTGTAAAACCAGTATTGTAGTTATGAAGATGAACTCTGGTCAATACATCAAAGACTTGAAGAAAATTAGGGTAGAACTATTAAAATTTGGCCCTCAGCCAAGCAAACAAATGTAACAAATATTTCACTTTCATTACTGCTTATGCATACACGGAATGATTCTTACTAAAAGTTGTAAGCAAAGGAAGATTGAATAGAATACAAACAAGTGTTACCTTCCAGATAGAAGTAACCTAGAAAAAATGACTTTTAGGACATTTGCTAGGTTAAAGTAATTTAAAAACTTGTGGGCCAGGAGCGGTGGTTCACGCCTGTAATCCCAGCACTTTGGGAGGCCGAGGCAGACTGATCATGAGGTCAGGAAATCGAGACCATCCTGGCTAACACAGTGAAACCCTGTCTCTACTAAAAATACAAAAAATTAGCCGGGCATGGTGGTGGGCACCTGTAGTCCCAGCTACTCGGGAGGCTGAGGCAGGAGAATGGCGTGAACCCGGGGGGCAGAGCTTGCAGTGAGCCAAGATCGAGCCACTGCACTCCAGCCTGGGTGACAGTGCGAGAGAGACTCCATCTCAAAAACAAAAACAAAAACAAAAACTTGTTTAGGTCATTGTTTTCTTAGTTGAGGTTGATATCAAAAGTCACATAATAGTTTTTTATTTGTAGGTTGAAGTAAGGAACATAGATGGTAGAGAAAGAATAAAGATAACACAAATAATACAGGCGATGAAACAAGAAGTGTGCAACTGGCAATTAACTAAAATCTTTGGCATGGTGTTGAAAAGATCCACTGAAATTCAGATTGACTTCAATGATTGCTCTCTTATGTTTGAAGCTGGTTTTGTACTTAGAGCTCCTGATCTCACTGTGAGACCCTCAGCACAGTGCCACCCACTGAGCATTTCATTGACCTAGCAATGAAGAGGCCCAACATCTCTGAATTAATGAGAATATCAGCTTGACACCTTTAGATAGATTAAAAACAAAATACCTCTTTAAAATATAGCCACAGCTTGAAGAATTAGAATGTAGTGCAGATAAATCCTAAGCCCCTGTGTTTTCCTTTAGTATGGGCAGTTAGTCCTGGTATAGATGGAAATTTCTCTTAGTAGGTAATTTAGCAGAATACCTAAGAATGCTGTATTTTATTATGAAATGATTGTAGCTGTTCCCCTTTAGTGATTAAACAGTGAATTATGACCCTGAGTGATAGTAAATTTAAAACTTGTTAACAGCTTTTAATCTTTTATAGGTTACTACGAAGAAGCAGTTCATGTGTGTGCATGCGTGTGTGTGTGTGTAAAGCAAATGATAAATCAGAGACAAATCAAAATAGATTTCAAATAGCTTTCACAATGTGAAAATGACATGGATTGTGAACGAATAATTTAATTAAGGTCCCTTTAAGAGGCAGATAAGATTATGAATAGTTAACTAACAAATCATGCATGAGGCTCCATTTCCTTTCCTGGCATTGTGTGGTCACCTAAATACACTCCTCTAGTGTACCAACAGGTAACCAGGAGGAAAGGAGGCAACTTTTCAAGGTGCATCCATCAGGGCTATGTACAGAAGGAGCCTTTCGTGTGTCTGTATTTAGTCAGGTCTCAACTACAGTCCTAATTGTAGTTCAAGTCCTACCTTTCCAATAACGCTCCTACCGAGCAGTCCAGACAGAGTATCAGATAGAAAAAGGAGTAGAATTGAAATCAGGATTCTGGGCAGGTTAAATCTGCTCTCCACCTCAAATATTTTAGGCCCTACACTTGAAATTAACTTTTATATTCATTTAGTTCAGTCAATTAAAGTCTGATTTTTAGATGAGCTGTCAGGATTACTAATTTGCACATCCAAGCTAGGTTTATATCATTCTTTCCTAAGACAACACTATTAAAATATAAAGAAGTTTGCTATTTTTTAAAAAAAGAGTTAAGTGTCAGTGTGTGGGAAAGCAGAGATATCCAGCCAATTTCCTGCATTAGTTGTAGTAACTAAAATTTTCAAAACAGTAATGAAAAATGTTATGCAGAATATGAAATGACAGCTACTGCCCAATACATCTATTTCATTTCTTCCCTTAATCTACTGACACTATCTTTACGTCCTTTTCTCCCATAACCTTTTAATCAACTTCTATTTAGCTTTGTCTCCATTACTTGATTGAAACAACTCTCCTCCAAGTTGCCTGACAATTCATGTTACAGACTCTAAATAATATGTTTTTATTCTCATCTGTTTGAGCATTTTCCCCTTCTTTATAAATAAACTTATCTTTGCTTCTGGAATGAGCAGTATCTTAGCTTCCTCCCATCTGTGCCTGTGCTAAGTGTTCAAGTTACTAGAGCTTGATTTGAAATTTTACTCTGTAACTCTGCTCTGTCCCTAAAATGTCCTCCTATATTCCAGTGGCATTAAATATAACCTATATGCTCACATTTCTCAAATTTACATTTTTATATCAAACTTATCTTAGCAGTAAGCTCATATATTCAAATATCTTCTTATCATAGCCTATTGAAATTTCATTCAGATATCACAAATATACTATGCCCTAAGAAAAGCTCTTGACTCTATTCTTGACTATATTTTATTTTAATCTGAAATTTTTGCCTCTCATAGGCTTTGCCAGATCAGAAAATGCCACCACAATTAGCCAAACTGCTTAAGCCACAAAACTGAAACTCATCCGGATTCCGCTACTCCACACCCGCTAATATTTAATCCAACAGTGTTGCTTGTAGATCTCAAATCTACTTTAAATCCCTCTGCTTATCTCCAATTTGATTGCAATCAAGGTAATCCAAATCATAATCAGTTCTCCCCTAATAAACTGCTTTCTAATTGATCTTGCCATTTCCAATTTTACTTTTCTTAAACCAATTGTGCACATACCAGCCAGCACAATGTTTTAAAAACTTAAATTAAGGCTTGCCTAAAACCTTTTGGTGGCATCTTGTTGCAGGTAGAATGAAACAAAAATGCCTTGGCACGTCCTACATAATCCTTTGTGATCTTATGCTACCAACTTCCCCTCCCTCCTTCCTTTCTCTCTACCTTTTGCACTCTGCATTCTAGCCCCATTGGCCTTTTTTTTCAAGTTTTAAAGCAAATCAAGCTCTCTCTCAGCTCTAGATCTGTGCATATTTTGTTTTTTTGTTCGTTTGTTTGGTTGGTTGGTTGGCTTGCTTGGCATGCTATTGTTTCTACTCTTAACATGTTTGACAGTTTTTGCTAGTTCATTAAAACTGAATGGGAAATTGACATTTTCAAAAAAAATTGCCTACCTATTTAGATGACGTTGAAACTACCAATCTATTTCATTTTAAGTGATGTTAGGTAGGTATTTTGAGAAAAAAAAAACAAAAACAAATTTCACTAGACTCTGGGCTGAAGAAATATTTTTTGTAACTACTATATAAAGTAGGTGAGCTGAGAATTATTATAAACATCAGAATTTTGAAAGCTAGAGATGAGTATAATAAACAAAAGGACATTGACGGTTCTCTGTTTTTATTCAGTATATAAGATGAATGTACAAAGAAAAACCACAAAAGTCATTGCTAACTTTTTGAAAAGGTTACTGTCTGGCAGAGTTATAGAAAATTGTTTACTATTGATCTCTTTTCTTAGGAGAGCAAGAAGAAAAGGAAACAAACAAAAGGCTTTACTCAACCCTCGTATGTGTTTGCTCCCTTCCTTTTCCTTACCTTCCCTCTAATGATACATCTCTTACATTGGGCTTGAAATATACTAGTTAGTAATACAAAGCCTTTGCTAAATTCCCAAGGTGGGGGAAAGGCTGATTTTTAAGTCTGAATTATCAAAAGTGACAATTGATAAGCTGCAGTGAGGACCAATTTACCCAAAGATGGACTGGCACTAACTGAACATATAATGTTCTCCATGTGGGCTTCGGTACAGAAGGAGCCTTTCATGTGTCTGTATTTAGTCAGGTCTCAACTATACTCCTAAGTGTAGTTCAGGTCCTACCTTTCCAATGATGCTCCTGCAGAGCAGACCGGCTGCTGTCTAAATTTCTGAACTATATTGTTCTGTTTACCAGTGTATAGCCAATTGACTGCCTTTTGCCTTATCTTTTTGAAAAATGATTTATGACTAAAAATTCTTCTTCCCCAGTGATATTCTAATTTCCTTGAGGGCAGCAATAATGTGTTTTCTTGTTTGTTTCTTAACATATCTTTTCTAATGCTACCCAGTCCTAAGCATTCATTTTATAATAGAAAGTATAATTTATTCAACAAAAGCTTATTGAGTTCTGTCATAAAAATATAATGTATCATAGTGTACTAGGAATGTACAGTGTTAATATACATTAAGCACTTAATATAAGCCAATTGTTGTTCTCTGTGTTTTACATTTAAAAACTCATTGAATTCTCACTATAAAGTTATGATATAGTTACTGGTATTAACCCCCCTCAACTTACAGATCAAGAAACTGAGACCCCGTCATACTAAATAAGTTGTTCAAGGTCATGGAGCTTATAAATAATACAACCAAGACTTAATCCAGGGAATCTCACTGAAGATGTTTGTTATTAACTCCTTCATTCATTCAACCTACAGTCTTGTAAAGAATACAAAAAACTGAATAAACAATTACAAGAAAATATAATTAACAGAGGATAGACAGTGTGCTAGAGAAGCATAGAGGAAAAGATTTAATGTAGACCTGTGGGCTCAAGGTCTATATATCCTCTCTCTGTTTGTATACACTCACACACACATATATATATAAGGTGTGTATTTATAAATTACATCTTATATATAAATAATTTATATTAACATACTATATAATGTATATATTATAATATATATGTATTACATATATGTATGTATATAACATATATACTATATTAGTCCTTATGGGTGATTTCGGTCTTTATTTTGCTACTTGCTTTTGCATAATGGCAGTTGTGCATTTAAGCCATTTAAAAATGAATTTGCAAAATAAACATCACTGTCAACAACCAAAACCTTATTACCTACATTTCCTACTAAATTCCTGAGAAAATAGGTTTTGATTATTTTACAGTGTAAAACATAAACATCCTTGTAATATTATACAAATAAACTCTTACAAAACAATAATCACCATTTGCTTACAAAGTCATATAACTGTTTGCCTTTTTGAATTCATAATCCTCTCCTGAAATAAAAATATTCAAAAGTTCACCAGTAAAAAAAAATCCTCAAAATTTTTGCAAAGCATATTATTCTTTCAATGCAATTTTGAAATCTTTACAAGCACCCTGCAAAAGTAGCACTCAAAATATGTAACAATTGTACTTAATTTTCCAAGTCTGATCATTCCTACAATGCCTCAAAGAATTTGGCATATTTGGCATCTAGAAGAGGACCCAAAAGTTCACGCTCAACTTTTTTCAACATTCTTCGAACAGAAGGAATAAATTATTCCACTCAGAGGTTATTTTCCTTACTCATTCATTACTTGTGTGTTAAGCGCTGACAAGAGAAAAGTGATTCGTGATTCTGTTGTCAAGGAATCCACAGACTAATGAAGAAAGATCCCCTGTTTTTGCTTACTTCTTTTAAAAAAAAAAAAAACAGGTATGTTCCAAGTCTGGACCTCAAAGCTTCCAAATGCACCAGGGAGGAAAAACCTGATGTACAGTTATGAAGATATGATATGAAGAATGAGCCATAAATGTACTATTAAATAATGCTCTGACCAGGACTACTGAATAACATAACTTCTGGAGACCTAGCCCTGTTGTTGCCTAGGTAAATAACACTCCCTGGAGTTGTACATTTCACAGCATGGTTAGTTACACCAGGCACCCCTGAGTAGGACTTCACTTTATGCTCCAAATACCAGTTTCAATGAGTTCATTTTAGAAACAAGAAAACATCAGACAAGTAAAGGTTATTCTTCCTAGCTTCAGAAGCAGCTGATTTTTCAACATAATAAAGAAAGAAAAGTCTCATCATGAAATTCAACATTTACATTACAGGCCATTAATGATTAGTTTAAAAGACTGTTTTCAAGTAGCCATGCATGCTGAGAGAAACGGAGCCAAAGTTCTGTGAACGATTTCATCTTGCTCTCCAATACAGCTTTTAATTATGAATACTTTTTAAAGTGCATTACATTAATTAGCCATTTACTCAGCAGGCTGCTTCTCAGGGCTCCTTCCAGCTCCCTTGACTCTGTGGCAGGACCTGGCAGTCACTACAGCAAGAGTACGACTTCAGATGTTCGGAAATGGAATTCAATGATCTTTTGCCAACATGAAGAAGATAGATATGAGCACAAGGAAAAAGGAAAGGAATGCATCACTCTGCAAAACATTGTTTCATTTCTCAAACACAGAGGGAGGGCAGAAGGGAATAAATTTCATCAGGCTGTTTCTCAGGCTTAAAATGGAGGTTTCCAAAGCAGTTCTTTTTTTTTTTTCTACCATATATCATTACTTTAATATTATTTGGATAGGAAACTGATTTAACTCAATTGCCCTTAACTGAATTCAGGACATTTTAGTCACGCAAACAGGAAAGAGAGTGGAGTAGCATGAGAGTTATTAGGGTTGAAGCAGAGACAAAACGTTCTATCCCCACAGCTGCCCAGTAGTACCCATACTTTTCCCATCCATAATTGCATTCCATCCACAGTTTTATTTGTTTCACAGACACATAGAATCTTACATAGGAAGTTAACTTTCTAAAGCCATATCATATTGGGAAAGCCTCACATTATCAAAGGCCCTATTGAAAATGCTGCACCTTTCTTCCCCAAACTATCTCAACTTAACTGTTATTTTAACCCCCAGTTTAGGAACCTAAAAGCCTTGCTTTGGAAACATTTTTCAATGGTATTCTCCTTACAGTACACAAGCATGAACTTGTTATAGGAAATTTGGCTTCAGAAAACAAACTAACTGTGGGGGAACCTGGAACCTGGGAAGGCAGGACTATTGCAGGGACCAAACTGGATACCAACCAGCAGAACTTGGTGAAACAAACTTCAGCATCTCTCTTGTGCAGTTCCTGGCAGCCATCTTCACTACTGTCAATTTCTTTCTTTTGTATCCTCCTGTCTTGTTCTCCCTAAGCAAGCAAGATAATACTTATAATGAGATGATGACACACTGCTTTCTCTAAAATACAAGATCCCCCTTTCCTGGTTTCATATTATAAAGTCATCCTAAGTAATTTCTTTATTTATAACCAGGCCTTCAGTGTGTGAAGCTCTGGTCTAGATATCACCCACAGAATTGTGTGAGTATGCACATAGCTCAGAAGGACATGCAGGTACAATCTCAGTATTTTTTTTTTTTAGATATGGTCTCACTCTGTCACCCAGACTAGAGTGCAGTAGTACAATCATAGCTTACTGCAGCCTCAAACTACTGGACTCAAGCGATCTTCCTGTCTCAGCTTCCTGAGTAGCTAGGACTACAGGTGGATACCATCATACCTGGCTAACTTTTTAAATTTTTTCATAGAGACAGTGTCTCACTGAGTTTCCCAAGCTGGTCTTGAACTCCCAGTCTCAAGTGGTCCTCCTACCTCAAGCTTCCAAAGCTCTGTGTGGGAATACAGGTGTGAGCCACCACACCCAGCCTCAGGAATTAAAAATATATATATATGGAGTAATAAATAAGTTGAGAGCAAATAGTATATTGAGTATGTTTTCTCTTGCCAAATCATTTCAATTTGTGCCATATGCCATTTCCTGGAACCACCTTGCTCAGTTTGAAATTCCCAATATTTTCAGGATAGATTTCAGAAATGGACTGTTTAAATGACCCTGCTCATAGGTAGAAGGCAAATATACTGTGGCTGCATGGAGGGCTTCTCCACCCTGGGCCTGGAACTCAGATGTTCCCAGGAAGGGAAATCTGGTACAGAGCCCTCTGCATTGACAGTCCCTAATGTTAGCACTCAGAGCCCTTAAACAGACTAATCATCTCTATTCTGTGATTCCACATTGTTTTGCTCTAACCTGGTTAAACCAGAGACAAAAGAGAAGATATCCACCCACATCTTTGCTGTAGGTCTGAGCACAGGCAATAAGAGAAAAATCTCTTGTATGTGAAACCTGATAAATACTTTATGAAGGGCTTATTATTACACATTGGCATTTCATCTAATCCTCCAACAAATGTGGTAAGGAAGGATTAACTCCATTTTTAAGATGAGAAAACTCAGGAGCAAAGAACTTTGGAGGTTGGCTCAGGATCATACAACAACTAAGTTAGAGTCAAGGCTCAAACCTAAGTACTAGGTTTCTAAATTCAGTGTTCATTCACTTACTGCACCTCGTTATATTTACATAAAAATTAAGAGAATTGTATACCATCTTAAAGGCATCTTAAAAATTTCCTCATGATCCGAATGAAAAGCGGAGTTAGCCCCCAAAAAGCCTGCTATTTACATATTTTCATGGGGAACTCTTTTTTCATTTAATATAAATGCTGAGAAATGAGAGAAGAGTCAAAGAATAGAGGGTAATACTCTAGAATTAAAGAATAGGATTAGACTAATTTCTTTTTAGCCCACCAAAATATATCTTATGAACAAAGTGGCTGCTGACTTGATGATGAATTTATAGTGGTGATACACGCAAAGGCACACACATATTTTGTCAAGCAAAACTAAATTAATATGGTCATCACAGTATACAGGGCAGTATAAATGAAGCTCACAGAGAATGTGCTTTGATTACTTCCAATATTTCTCTTTTCTAATTTCCTTATATTTTTGACTATGTCACTAATTTTTAAATTATCTTACTGCAGTTTTGAAATGACGATAAATATATCATTTTGCTTTAAAATTGTGTTAAAAAGATGTTATTGGATACCATGAATTCTTAAATGATCATTGTACACAAGGTTCTTCTTGTTTGTAAAATGTTTCTTCTTTAAAGGAAAAAGCTACCTGTTTTAAATAATCAATTTTACTGTATTCATATTTTAAACTCCAATGCTTTAGAAGTGGGTTTTAATAAATATAAGTTGACATTCACTGTGTTGTCTCTCATGGCTTTTAAATTTTATCTCCTCTGATTTCTTTTTGAGTGTTTTATAAAATTCTTCTTTTTACTCTAAAAATTCCCTTACATTTGCAAATATGTACAATCTTAAAAATACGTAGAACTAATAAAGAAATTTAAATCAAATCTCCTTTTCTTCACTGCTTGATCTCTCAAATTATCACTCTTTTTCCATCTGTTTATCAGCTAACATTGGAAATAGTTTCCATTTTTCCTTGCCTTTTCATCTTCCGTTTCACCAAGAGTACCACTGATACCTGTGGAATCAGGTGTTACGGCTGACTGCTTAACTAGCCCATGAGTTTTCTTCTTTCTTTGAGCTCTTCTTCTGTGATATCATCAACAGTCAACACATGGGACAAAGACTTCTAGATCTGAATCTTCAGTGCTCACCCCCTTCCTGCCATTTCTCTCTCTTTCTTACCGGCGATTGATTTACCACTAATAAATCTCTCAAGACCACCCATATTGGCCTGCTTTCTGAAACCGTTCAACAGTTTTAAACTGAATGGCAGCAAACACTTACTGTGGGTCTCTATTTTAATTTCTCTCCCTTCTATTAGAAAGATAGGATTTCTCTTTCTAAAATGTAAATGTAAACATATATTCTTAAATTAAAATTCTCAATAATATTTCAAAAAGGAAGAAATTTAAAATATAAAAATGTCTGGCTGAGCACAGTGGCTCACCCTTGTAATACCAGCACTTTGGGAGGCCGAGGCAGGTGGATCACAAGGTCAGGAGCTCAAGGCCAGTCTGGCCAACATGGTGAAACCCCGTCTCTACTAAAAATACAAAAATTAGCTGAGCGTGGTAGCACGTGTTTGTAACCCCAGCTACTTGGGAGGCTGAGACAGGAGAATTGCTTGAACATTGGAGGCAGAGGTTGCAGTGAGCTCAGATTGTGCCACTGTACTCCAGCCTGGGCTACAGAGTGAGATTCTACCAAAAAAAATACAAAAAAACAAAAAACAAAAAAAAGTCTATAGGATAATGTTAAGTAAAAACATAGAGTAAAAATTCTGCATGCAGTATTAGAAAAACTAGGTATATATACATGCATGTTGATGACAACAAACTTCTAAACAGCCGTGCATTGTTGTGGAGAATGTCAAAATATTTTTAATGTTATTTTTTCATTAACTTTTAAGTTTATTTTAAAATTAAATTATACAAATTTGAGTTTAAGAATGGTTTTGCCCAGCCTACTTAGTCTAACTGCATCAACACAAAATAGAAAATTTTAAAGGCAAACCCAATTTAATTGTTCTGAGAAAAAATATCAAAAAACAAAAGAATGAATTATATCCAGGTATATACAATGCTATCCCAACTTTAAAAAATATACCTTGTTAATTTGCATCCTGTTTTGGGCACGATAACCATGTTTCAATGCTTGTCTTTTATTTCTGCCCTGAAATCTACCCAACACTCCTAGGCAGTGAGGCTCTTTACTGTCTATATTTCTAAAAATCTCTTAAAATTCTTTGGCAAATTGGGTCCATCACTGGACCATGATCTTCTTGAAATGATGGATGTTAACATGTCATTTCTGAGTCCTTCTCATATCTTAAAACTACCCCAGAACACGCCCTTTCCCTTCAAAATTCCTCTTGTTCCTCCTACTCCAACTTCAGTTTGTAGAACAGTGCCTGAATTGGACTTGAAGCTGGGCCTTTTTGCTGAAATGCTAAATCCCTTGAGACTCATAGTGGTTGCCAGTTGAAATCAAAGCAATATTATTAAAAACACAAAGAGAACCCAAACAGTTGGGACTTAGTCCAATCTAATGTGTTGAAGTGCTAAACTTGGAGAATGTTTTCAACTTCTATCATGTGAAATAGTTACTAGATCTCAGAAAGGTATCAGAGAGCTGCAACGAAGGCATATGAAAGTCAACAATCTAATGAATAAACCCTAGTCATGTCAAGCTATAATGAAGACTATGAGTTTTCATGGTAAAGGAATGGTTTGGCTCTGCTATAGATTTCTAAAGTGCTTAGTATAGCGTCTGCCTCTTAATATGTGCTCAATGAATATTATACATTATTAGATTAGTATTGGGCCCCTGTGATATGTCATCAGCTTCTGTGCACTGGACATATGATACTAATTCCTCAATCACTGCTCTGAATTGCTCAATTTCAAACCAGTCTCAGCTCAAATTTTGTTAATAGTAGCCGGTAACAGAAGCTCAATCTGCCTATTTTGCAATATTCTAAAGTTAATAGAAAATGTCACATTTTCAAAGATAATTCTTGAACTCATATCCAATTGTATTCAATATTTTTTCTGGATCTTTAATATTATTCATTGCCTTAAAAGCTTACATATCATGGCAACCAAGCTACAAGGTAAAGTAACAATATTTGATAATTGCACTGTTTGTTTATTGTGATATCTTTTCTGTAAAAAGCAAAAACACAAGTTGTTGGTTGTTTGATTCAGTAAAAGATAAAAACAAAACCCATAACACATTGAACATTAATGAAGCATATTTTCAAAATATGAGAGAACTAGGTCTGGTTTAGATATCAGTTATAAATGCATCATTCCTAAAAAATTTACTTGATAATCAAATTAGACTTCTAATTATGGGTCCCTAAATGGGATTTTTCTTTTTATGAAAAATTAATGAAATAAGGAATGATGGAATGTGGCTAAATTTTAGTCTACCTAGTTTTCCAAACAATGTGCACTTGATTTTACAGGTTCGAATTTTTTTCTAAGAAAGAAAAGTATGTTTCAAACTCTGGACTGAGAGTATGGAGAGTTTTAAACAGTATTTTTGGGAACTTCTTGAAGAAAGCATTTAAATGACAATAAATTAACTATGCTAATACATATAAAATTGGACTTACAGTTTATGTTAATTGAAACGGACAGGAAGCACTTACTGAAAACTTTGCTTTGCGCTTGGCCACAACTATAGTAGTTTTAATTCTCTTTTTATTGTTAGGTTATTAACTCAAGGTACATTTGAAATGTTAGTTAATTTTCCTCAACACTAAATCATAAATGGTTTTTTGCCTCTCATTAAAGATTAAAAAAAGAAAATGTGAATATGAAAGCAGAGAGTGAGAGTGAAGAAGGCACAAACAGAAGGACATTGGGAACAAGCAGGCGCTAATCATCATCATAACAGACTCAGGCTGGGTATGTTAAAGGTTTATTTTTAAATCATTTTTCATATATTTGACAGTAAGACAAATACTAAGAAAGGACTTGACTTAGCTAACAAGAAAAACATTTATATCATCTTAGGCTTTGAGTTCTCTCAGACATAAAAACACTGCAAATATATTCCACATTCTTCAGGGAATCTAAGACCAAATCAAGAGAGCTTAAGTTTTAATGACAGCCTTTGCTTTTGTGTGCTATGTCATTTTGTCTTAAGTGGAGCTCTACTGCTACATCTTAGTGACTCCATCTATAAGTGAAGGCATATGTACTCTGTCATCTACTTGCAAGCACACAGAATCAATAAAAAATGTTTAAGTCTCTATAAACTTGGGAAGTATTATGACTTTAGAACACTTTCTTTCATGCAGAATCTCTCAATAAGTGTAAGTTATTGCTTTTCCAATACACTCATTTATATAGCACATTCCTTTCATTTCCCCAATCTCTCCTTGTTTCTCCTTTTCAAATGCTGTGTTAACATCACCACTATCTTCACATAGTTCAAACCATCACTATACTGATTCTCTTCATTCCTGTGTGTTTTGTTATTTGAATATCATCATCACCATTACATTTTGAGTACCTACTATGTAAAGGATATTTTCAAATGACAAAATAAAGTGAACTTGAGAAGGGCTGCACTCTTCTCCAACAAGTGGAGAAACGTGATGAACAGCTCCTCATAGAACAGAGTTTAATCATCATCATAACATGGTGATTCACAGAACAAACCTTTAAAAGTGAGCATAGTGTTCAAAAAAGCTCTCAAAGCACTGGGATTACAGGCATGAGCCACCACGTCTGGCCAACATTCAATAGTCTTAATTCTATTGTTTTCTTGTAAAATTATGGCCAATTAAGTTATATTTACATTAGTAATTATTACAGTCATATAAGATAATAATGAAGATGATTTTAAAATTCTGTTATAGTTTCCAATATGACACTAAGGTGAAATAGTTGGAGTAAAAAAACAGGTTCGCATTCTAACCGGGTTACAATTGGTAGAGGTTCAAATGGTAGATCTGTCTTTTCTAGGACAAGTATTAATAGTATCACATTTCTTTACCCTCACTGCAACTAGCTAGATAGGCCTATTCCTACCGGAGAGGGACAAGCAATGCACCTCTCAATTATTGGGAGTTGTATGCACCCATATATTTCAATGCACTTTTTCTCCTTCCCAATTTTTCCTGTAAGGTAGAGGAACATTTCTCATTTTCAGCATGTTGCTTTCTACAGTTCACAAGAGCTATTTGACACAGTCTGTAAAGCTGAAAATAAAATGCACACTATGTTATTTTAACAAAGTTCATTACTTTAAACAGAGCAGCAAAAAGACTGCAGGGCAATTTCTACCTCTCTCTTTACCAGATGCCTCCCACACTTTAATAGATAGCCTGCTTTTCATGAGCAATTGCTCTACTTTATACATACACGTTTCGTACTCTTCAGACATTTCTTCACCAGCCATGTAAATATCACATTGTGGGATATCAGGATATTTTAATTTGATCCGTTTGTTTTTTTTAATTTCTTGCCTTTTTACCTAATTATTATAGTCATCATAATACAAATAACAATCTTATATTATACAGTTACCAAACTAAAGAACCACTCTGGTTTGGTTCTTTCTTTTCCTTTTAAATCATTGTTCTATTCTGCTTTGCGTTCTCTTTGTGGAGCTTAAGACTGTTGAGATTTATGAACTCACCGAATAAAATCTGCTTTTTATCTTTGAAGTTGTGGTTCACATCCACCTAGATCCTCCTAAGTGCACTTATTCCAACAAACTGAAAGGGACAGAACCTAATGTAAATCTGCACAAGGACAGAGGGTGTGCTGGGGAAGGTGATAAAAAAACCATGTAAAAGAAAACCAACTACTTGATCAATATGTTTCAAAAGTTTCAAGATCATGAAAGACAAGAAAAGACTGGGGAACTGTTACATATCAGGATAGACTAAGAAGAAATCACAACTAAATGATTTTGATATGAATCTGGAACAAAAAAAGAACATCAGTGGAAAAAGTGATATAAATTGAATAAGCGCTATACATTTGTTCAGGTTATTGTACCACTTTTTATTTTCTGTTCTTGACAGCTACACTGTGGCTACATTAAATGTTAACATGAGGGAAAGTAAGTGAAGATGAGGAATATAAAAGAATGGTGGAGACCTTAGACCTTATTATTTCCCCAACTTTTGTGTATGTCAGTTCAAAAATCTTTAAAAAGTTAAAAAACTATACATGGAAACCTACACACAAACCAAGGTCATGATCCAAAAGGTGTCTGAAGTCTCATTTTCAGGAATACAGAAAATCTAGGGAGTGACATATTTGGTTAGCAGATGGAAAATTTGTTTCCATGATAAGCAAGTTTCACATTTTCTCAGAACCACGTAAATAAATCATCTAACAAATTCTGGGAAAAAAAACAGCAGAATAAAGTGCTCAGTTTGGAAAGCAAAGGGTAGGGTACCATGGTTCCCACTACCTTCTTCGACATTTCCAGTAGCAGAGCAAAGAAAGAAAGCTTGAGTAAGCAACAAGCCATCTGTATTCATTCTGTGAGTGCTCCTCCTCCCCTACATTACAGTTTGTCCTTCTTAAAAGCAAAAATGTACACTTAGTTACTGCGACCCAGTATCTTTCATTTGGAGGATTTAAAACACATTTATAGAAATAAAAAGTACCCTACTTTTGGAATCCTAGATGTGATACCATGGTAAGAAATCTTCTAATAATTCACACAAATTCTTTCATAGGGTTTATTCATTGCATAATATTGCATGTAGCAGCAACGAATATTTGGCTTAAGCAGAGGAACTACAGACGTGGCCAACTGAATACCTACTCGCTGTAAGGAAGGAAACTGGTTCTTATGGTTTGCTGGTCAGTAGTCCTAATGAGATCATATCTTACAAGTTGTCAAGTAGGAACAAAGTTTTATCAAGTAAAATGTTATCAACCAAAATGTTAGTCTTTTGTTACTACTATGATTCAGATGGTTATGGTATTTTTGAAATATGTATCTCTAAATATAATACTGAATTAATTTTATCAGCTCCCAATTTGAAGGCTAAAATGAAGCATAAAATATTGGCTGTTATATATAGAAGAACATTTTAAAATTACATTAAAATTATGTAATATTTCTAAATATTACAAAAACTTCATTTTTTAAAGGAAACGTGAATGACAAGCTTTATATGTCAAACAAAATATATCTGTGGGATACCAGTTTGACATCTGAGTTATGCTCTGTGTAAATATTTTTGAGAACTTTAGAACAAAAAAAAAACAATACTTCAACTATGTCATTTGTTTTTTTCAAATCACGAACAAGTGAGAAAATGCATGTGGAAGGAGTGATATTTTATAAAACGCTGTACAAAAAGTAAAGAATTATTATTACCTTTGTATTTTATTTTACTTTGTGAAAAAAAAAAACAAACATGATGCTTATGTTGGAAGTTTTGTCCTGGCCAGTTCATAAAATACCTCAGTACATTGTCCCAGGTGAGAGTAAAAGAGTTTACGCTAGTTTTAAACACAGAGCAGAGGTAGATGTGCAAAATATTGCTGATAAAAACAAATATAAAGTTTTTAGTACTACTAATATTAAAAAATATTGTTCTGTATTGGTAAACAAGTATAATAAAATAGATAAAACTGTATATCTTTAATTTAGCCTTCAAACAAGAGCTGTTAAAGAAATTAATAAGTATTATTATGTTGGAACACATATTCCAAAGATAAGTAGTATCAAATAGGTGAGAATAAGAATAATAAAAGAATAATGTTTTGCTCAACAAATGAGACAATTGTCGGAAATAAAATTTAAATATGTCTACAGTCACTTTCACACATTATTTTCCAAATACATAGATATAACAGAAAACTAATGGAGAAAATTAAGCAATGTGCAGGTGCCATTGCATTTTCTTACATGGTAAGGGTGAGAAATAGAGGGTATTTTGTAGAGATATATTTGGCTCTGGAACTAAATCACAGTCCCTCACAGCCCCCTAGGTCTCTCGTGTTAAACTTCTTCCTCCTTCAGTCCTTCCAAAAAGAAGAATCTGAAATAGGGTTCTATGGTTTGACTGTATATTCAAACCATATTCATATGTTGAGTGTATGTATTCCACAAAAATGCATATGTTTTATAGTATTAAGAGGTGGTGCTTAGGCTGGGCATGGTGGCTCACGCCTGTAACCCCAGCACATTGGGAGGTTGAGGAAGGCAGATCACCTGAGGCCAGGAGTTCAAGACCAGCCTGGCCAATATAGTGAAGCCCCACCTCTACTAAAAATACAAAACTTAGCCAGGCATGGTGGCACATGCCTGTAGTCTCAGCTACATGGGAGACTGAATCAGGAGATTCACTTGAAGCTAGGAGGTGGAGGTTGCAGTAAGCAGAGACCATCCCACTGCATTCCAGACTGTCTCAAAAAAAAAAAAAAAAAAAAAAGAGGTGGTGCCTTTAGGAGATGATTCAGTCATGAAGGCAGAGCATGCATGGATGGGATTAGTGACTCTATAATGGGTCCAGAGAGAGCTAGCTAGGTCTTTTTGCCCTTCTGCCTTCTTCCATGTTAAGATACAGCAAGAAGGCCCTCACCAGACACTGAATGGTCTTGATTTTGGACTTCCCAGACTCCAGAACCATAAGAAATAAATTTATATTCTTTATAAATTCCCAGTCTGTTGTATGTTTTTACAACATTGCAAACAAACTGAGATAGGGGTACTAAGCCTCATTTGTTATGGAACTTTCCACTTGGGCTTTAGAGCCACACTGACTAGGTTCTGAGCCTTATAATTTACTGTGAATGTGTGCAACTTATTTAACTTTCTGCATTTCTGTTTATTGATAAGTAAACATTGGATATTGAATTTACCTCTTAGGCAATGAGTATCTAAAATTGACTCCAATTTATTAAGAAGAAATATTTTTAGATTGTGTTTTATAGGAACATAATAATTATTTTTTAAAGAGAAAAGGAAAATCGACTCTGCATTGCCTGCTGCTGTATGTTATCTTGACATATAAGGAATATTGTCTGTGTGGGTTTTTATAGTATTCAAAAGGGCTTTATTATTCTCTTGATTTTGTTCTGTTCTGGTATAATCCTATTTTTACATATATATATAAAAGTTATATACACAAATTAAATAGTGATTAACTATATTTAACTCTCAATCTGCCAATGTGTTTTTTCAACAATGCAATTGCTGTCATCCAAAAATATTTTCTGTTAGCTAATTGGAGTCAATTTTAGATATTGAAAGTTATGATTGTTAGCAGTTATTTGGAAATCTGGCTCTGTGTCAGACACTAGGCTAAGCATATTCACAGCAGCATTACATTAGTAGAAGATTAAGAATAGAGTCTCTGGACCCAGTGATCTGAGATCAAATCTTGACTCTACCACTTCCCACCTGAGTGGCTAAGGGGAAATTATGTCACCATTATGTAACATCTCTGTGTCTTACTGTGCACATCCCTGATGTGAATTCCCTGTAGAGGATTAACTCAATTGGAGCATTCAGATCAGAGTCTGGCATATAGGAAGCACAGAAGTAGTGACTACTATTATTGTTACATGTTTTAATTCGGGATATTTTGTTTTGTTTTGTTCTCAAAATTACTGTAGTAGGCCCAGTAGCAAAACTTCCCATGAGAAGACCTGAGTTTCAGTCTTGGATCTCTGTTGTGACCTTGGTTAAGTCATATGACTTCACTGAGCCTTAATTTATTCATCTCTAAAATATGAATAACAACTGACAAATGAGCCTACTATTATTATTAAATGGAAGAATACAGGAAACAATTCCTCCTTTTTATGAAGATACAGAACCTTTATAAACATTTAAATATCTTCCTACCTAAACATAGAAAAATAAGTATTGCTGTGTCTTGCTTTCCTTCCTAATGTCTCCCCAGTTTCCACCCCCTACTGCACCCAATGGAAGGTTTCAAGCCTACAAACCCCAAATCAGAATAGTTCTTGTATATGTTCAATGGTACGATGAATGCTCCTAACAAGAAATATTTAAAGCAGTATCCCTCTTGAGGAACAATCTGCAGTTTGGAACAAGTTCTTCCATGTGCAAAAATCAAATAATGATGTACGTTTTCCAGTTCACTTTCTCAAGCTTGAAATTTTCTCTTGTATATATTTTTCTTAATTCTTTTCTGCCTGTTACTTTTTGGCTGTTAGGGGAACTGAAAGTGACAAAATGAATTGCTGAGCCTCAAGTGTACATTAATTAAAAATCTCAGACTCAGCTACGCTTTTTATTTGGCAGCCTGTTTTCTGATTGATATATGTACTTGTGGTTTCACTCCTACATTGTGTTGATAAAATGTTCTCTTTTTTTCTATTATTTAATGGTTATGGCACAGGGTAGAAATGTTTCAGGTTAAGGCATCATTCTCTAAGGAAAACCACTTATGTGGTGTTTCCCACACTGGGGATAAGGATTTTTAAGTAATTGGGTAGGACTTTATTAATCAAGTAGAGACTTTGGAAAACAACTTGGAGATATTATTTTCTTGAGATGGAAAACTTCTAAAGACTATGTAAAGTGAATTATATAGTTAACTAAACCTTGTTTATTCCAGCCACTCTGGAAATTGTATAATGGTGTTCTGATTTTTTAAATCTTAGTCACTAAATAACTAGTAAAAATTCTTTATCAGTTATGGCTAATACAATGTTCTCTGATTCTTCCAGTAGAGAAAAGAACATTCTAACAGTAAGTCAGAATTTATCTGAAACTATCTTCAATGGGACCTGTGATTGGATAGTGTTCTAGAACTGCATTTGGTTAGGCAATTCTTTAAAACTTCTCTCTCCTCATACTACTGAAAGTAGAAAAGTGTCTCCTTTGGATACTTCACTCTGGCCTAATACAATCGTTACATTTCTTTTAAGATTTCTGCTTCTTTTTTTTAAGTTCATAAGAACTTTGCATTATGTGTTTTAATATAAGCAGATCTCTTTTAAAAGAAAACAACTAAATTAAAAAAATTAAACATAATGTATGCCAGAAAGATGTCATATTTATCACTCTTCAGGACAGTGTTCTCCCATTTCAATGTCCATACAGATTTTTAATAACTTTGTTAAGATATAGATTCAGAGTCAGTGTCTTGAGGGAGGCCTAAGATTCTGCATTTCTGAAGCTGACAAATCCCACTTGAGGCTGATGCTGCTGGTCCCCAGATCATATTCTGAGTAGCAAAGTTTTAAGAGAGAATTCTTTAAAAATCTACATTCATCTCATGTAAACAGATTGCAGAAGTGTCAAATTCCGAAGTCATATAGATATATACAATTAATACATAGGAGTAGTGATTTCTGAATTGTAAATAAAACATAAAAATTTCTCACAAATTAGAATCTAGTTACTTATGACAATAATTTTGGTTACTCAAAACTAATTGGTAGCACTCAGTTTGCATACATTCTTTAAATTTTCATTTAGTGTTAAATTGAATTGACTAGACTCCTTTATGTGCTTTTCTGAGTAATTCACCTTGTTCTAACCGTGGGGCTAAAGACCAAAGTCAGAACCACAAGTTTGTAAGGTCACAGAAATAGTAAATGATGGGGCCAGAATTTGAATTTACTTTGACTCTAGAAGCTGGCCATAAACTCTTACAAAATAATATTGATTTCCTTTCTGATAAACTCTAAGCCCCTAAATTCCAGAAACATTTAAAATGAAAAAGTTAATAAAGTTTAGTAAATATAATTATTTCCTTGAAGATATGTTAAAAGCAGTTGATAGCATACTTCTTTATTTTTTACTTGTTTTATTTGTTTGTTTGTTTGTTTGTTTTAGAGACAAAGTCACTGTAACTCTAACTCTCAGGCTCAAGTGATCCTCTTGACAAAACCTCCTGAATAGCTAGGACTACAGGCATGTGCCACCACACCTAGCTAGTTATTATTATTATTATTTTGTAGAGACAGGGTCTCCTTGTTGGCCGGGCTGATTTTGAACTCCTGCCCTTAGGCGATCCTCCCATCTCAGCCTCCCAAAGCATTGGGATACAAGCATGAGACACAGTACCCCACCTAGCTCTTTATAAGTACCTAAAGTACAGAAAATATGTTGAACTGAATACATGTTTTTCAAGGTCTGTTATATATATAAAAAAAGTAGAATTTCATAACATCTGACACATATAATAGTTAACATGCAGTCTCAGAAACCATGACTTGGTGTTAACATAATACAAAATTCAGGATAATCCTATCATGAAAAAAATCCTACCATGAGAAAAAAAGTTCACACTGAGATCTCTTGTTAACACATTTTGGAAGAACTCTACTTACCATTTTGAACAGTTCTAAATACACTCGTTGCATTTTCCTGGTCTGGCAACAGATGTTTATCTATTACATCTATTTATCAGAAATTATTTATCTTTTCATAGTACTTTTAAAATCAGTGATTTGGGGAGAAGGATATTGAGTGTCTAAAAGTCTTTTTTTTTTTTTTTTTAGTATTGGCAAATTCTTGGGAAGTGTGAGAAATCTATTTCACAAAGCTATACTTTTCTCCAACGTTTAAACAGCTTGTGTGCTTAGCTGGTGCAATTAGATCAGAGACAGCTACGGAAGGAAGAAGTTTAGAGTGGCTCAATCAAATCATGAAACTAGGCAAGTGGAAAATTGCATTTTGTTGCTTTGAATTAGGTAAGCTATTACCTGAATATGTATGCATATATTTACTTTCAATGTTTATTAATTTGGAGTTCTTGACTTCTCTCTTACCCTTGCTATAGCCCCTTATATAAACAAGTTGGCATTTTGGTTTCATTTTTTAAATCCTAGGTGGTATTTCTCAGAGAGTGAGGTTTTCTTCATCTAATTTTAATATCAATTAGTATTTATGAAGGCTGCCCACTTGTGAACCCTGGTGTATTAGTCATGCTCCAAAGTAAAAATTATGTGTGCGACCTCTGGAAGCATTGAAACTAAACTAGAAAGCACTAACTCAAATGAATACAGGATTGATGTGCATACAGTCAGATAGCAAGGTGCAATGGATGATTCCATTTTGATTATTTATGTGTCTTCATGCACAACTGGGATGTGCAGTAGACCAAAGTGTTTAACTTGGAGTCCACAGGACCACGAACTGATTTGAGGGATCTATAAAATAGCTGAAATCGGTTGCAAAATTTGTGGATATATACACATATGTGAATTTCTTGAAAGGGGAGCCGTTGCTTTTAGCAGCTTCTCAAATAGGCTTAAAGCCCCCGGAAAACATTAAGAATCACTGTTTCAATCCATGAAATAGCTGGTTTGGCATTTAAACATGTGTTTCCAAAGATTAATAAGAAACACAGCTCATGCAAGCTAAGACCAAAAATGGACAAGTGTGGCAAATATCGCCCACAGTCCTGAAGATCTTCAAGAGAGAAGAGAATACTAGCAACTGTTAATCTACTACTGTGAGTCAGGCTCTGTGCTGTTTGCTTTTCACATCTCATTAAATCTTAACTATAATTCTTCGAAATGATTCTGCTTTACTCCATTTCACAGTTGAAAAACTTGAGGGTCAGAACAATTACATATTAGCAAATTAGACCTTAACATTTATTGAGGCAATTATCATGTACCATGATCTTTGCTAGCCATTATTCCATGCATTATTTTATTTAATTCTCAGAGCAGCCCTATGAGAAAAAGTGTTATTTTTATTTATAGATGAGTAAACTGAAATTCAGAAATTACATACCTTACCCAAAATGATACCATAATAAGAGCAGAACCAAGATGAAATCAAACAATAAATGAAACAAATTGTATGCCCATAATTACTATTTTATACCAGAGTTGACTCAAAAATTCATACTACTTTTGCTAAAGCACAACTCTTAGTAAAGTAATAATTATAATTCACATTAACATTCTACTAAAATGATTTTATGTCTTAAAGGAAATTAACAGCAGGAAAAAATGAATTTCTTAGAAGTAAACTTGTAAGACTTAAGCCAAACTCTTAAGATGAGAGATGACTTCAAGAGATGGCTATATGCTTAGAACTTTAGAGTTGAAGACAAAGAATCTTTATATAGTTCAGTCCAACCACTCTCTGATGCTGTGTCTCCTCTGTTTTATCTCCATCAAGTCAGTAACTACCCCTTGTTTAAAATTTTCCATGGGTAGGAAACTCACTGTCTCTCAAGGTAGCCTGTTATAACATTTTAAACTCTTATAAAGGATCTACATATGAAATAAATTATTTCCTGAACTGGAATATAATCAAGTAGGCTAGGCAACCTAAGCTTAACCTCATTCAGAGCAGGTCAATGTCCTTTTCCAATTTTCATTCTTATTAAGCATCCAACCTCTCTTAGGTTTAGTGCATCTTCTTTTGTTTCAAGATTGTTTTTATTGACAGGAAATATAAGTTCAAAATGCCAGAGATCCGTATTCTTTGTTGTTGACTGCCAGCAGCAAGTGTATCCTTTCTTTGATTTTCTTGTATCGTATATGACTTTTAAAAGTATCCCCACCCTGCTTTTTGCTGCGCTTGACATGATGTGTACACAATATTTCATTTATTCATCAAACATTTATTAAATTCCTTTCTTTATAACAGGGACTTCATTAGGAGTTTAAGACATAAAAGCATGTTTTCTTCTCTTACGGAGATCGCAATCTAGTGGAAGAGACACCCCAATGGATCTCTGTCAGTGGAAATAATAGCGTCTTTATAGACTACAGAAGAATGTCCCCAAATCCAAGCTGCGCCCTCCCAGAAAGATGAGTTCTGGGATGCTAATTTGAGACTTTGTCCTTGCTAACATCATTCTTATCATACCATGTCAGTCTTCCGTATTTGCCCTGGGTTCTATGACTTTTTTTCAGTCTTTGCTTCATGTCCTCTTGCAAAAATCCAAGTTTACTGTTGCAGTCTTTGCACAGTTACATGGCTTTCTTTGGGAAACTAATCCTTCTCTCACCCATCAGAATTATTTTCGATTGTACAATCAGAATCACATTTGTGATAACATTCTCATCATTTAGAAGCCACATGACCCATTCTGATTCATAATTCTTGTGTTTGTTTTGTTGACCAAAAAAAAAAAATCAGAAAACTCATACTCTGTCTTCCTTCTAACTGCCCTATTCCTCTCCATAATGCATTCCTGTGTAATAATAGTAAGCGTCACCCTCAGATAAGTGGTACATTGGCATATAATGAGTGAACAGACTAGGAGAATATGTTGGCAAGGAGCTAGGAAGCAACTAACCACAAAATTGTTATCAAGAATGTACTATTTTCCCCAATGTGAAAAGAAAATATAAAGAGTGAAAAATAATTCATGATTTCTCATCGATGTCTTCAAGTATTGATCATTGTTGGTCAAGGATCTAATAATCTAGTAATATGTTAAGATTTGCATTGACTTATTTTTATACATTTAATCCTTGAGTAATATGACTTTGTCTTTTTTTCACATAATACATTTGCAGCTCAAGCTTCCAGACAAGTACATAACCTTCTGTATCCTGTGGCTCTGGCTATGCCATCTGACATCTCTTTAACATGGAAGGGTCTATTATGCTATATTTGATGAAGAAAAAATCTCCACTAGAAGTCTTACCATCATCTTCTTTCATATGTCACAACAATTTAAGTTTCAGAGAAAAATGTAGCTTTTCGTTCAGATAATAATAGTATATAGCAATCTGGTTCCATCTACTTACTGTCTTCCAAATAACTAAAAGAGCTTTCATGAATATCATCTCATCTCAAAGATATGGAGGCATAGCTTTTATGGTTACCATTTTTTTCTCTTGAAATATTCCTTCAACATTCCTATTCTCATTGTTTTTAAACTAGGCAACTGTCTTATCTACCACAACCAGAAATGACATAATATTTTGCTTTTATCTCTCTTTTTCCTTTCCAAATATGTTGTTATCCAATATCATCATCTGCCTTTTACAATAGTCCTCAGACTATATCATCATCACCATAGTGTCAAAATCCTTTCACAGGAATAAATCTCCTTTAAAGAATCAGCTTTCAGCACTCTGCATTCTATATTTTACCCATTAGCTATTTCAAGCTGTATAATCTTATAAAAGTCACTGAATGATATAAAACAATTTGCTTATTGTATGTTGACTACATAACAATAAGATATTTTTTCTATATTTAAAAAAAAATTTAAAAACATAATCAGGTTTGTTTTTTCATACTGCAGAAAAAAATACAAAATCAAATTTATTTTATTTGGTTCAATCCCTCATGACAGCTTAACCTTACTCTTAAATGTGTTAAGCATACATGTGATACCTGGGAAACAGTAACTTTCTATCCACCTTCCTACCTTAATGGAACCTAGCTAAGGTGTGTAGGCTTCAATTTCTAAGTAAATTTGGGTCTGTTGTCAAGTAACCCAGAAAAAGAAGTTATCTTCTGAGTCTAAAAGCTTATAACTTTTCCAAATCTCAATAGAATGTATTCTGTTTGTGAGCAGGCAAAGAATGGGTGAATGATGACAAAATAAGCTCCAAAAAGGAAGACACTAAGCAAGCAATCTGCTGTCATTAATGTGAGAGCTGTCAGGAATGTAGCTTATAATAACAGGAACAGATAGCGCTTTTTTCAAAGCCTGAACTTAAAGCTTCAACAGTAAGCAGGGAAATGACATTTACATTGAGATGTAAATTGCAGCCAATGGCACTGTTCATTTATGTAAGATGGGTCTATTTTGGTTTTCGGAAATATAAACTGAAACCCTGTGTTTTCTCTTAGAAAGGCTGACTGCATAGAAAGTAAAACTTAAGCCTATTCCTGACATGTCAGGAAAATGTAAAGGCCATTTCACTGCCTAAATATTAATATTAATATAGTGCAAAGGTAAGCCTGTTTAACAGGATTATTTCCAAGTTCCCTGAAAAAGGGCATTGTTTTAGGGGCAATGGAAAGTCTATAGTACAGGAAAGCCTTCCACACAGAAATAGGCAGACACTCCCCTCTTATCCCTGAACATTAGATAAACAGTTTCAGGATCACATACCCTAGGGGCAAGTGATGCATTTCATAAAACTGAGAGACTGAAAGAGAATTTGGGATGTCATTTTATTTCATTTTATTTCTCTTGGAACAAATAGATTATGGTTTCATCTTTTTCATACAAGCTTCTAGAGTAGATGATTCTTCAATCCCTGTGGTATTAATTGAAAGTAGTCACTATCATTATCATAAAGAAGTTTGAAAGACCAACCCCTTAAACATAAATCCTTCTATTCATTTAGTATATTGACAAGAAACTTTCCTCAGTGGAAACTCAAAGCAGAGATCAATCACCACACACTCTACATTTGGATTTGCTCCTTTAATACGCTGCCGAATACTCTCTTAGCTCCAATGATACTGGACAAAAGTCATTCCCTGTCTCTCTCACCCACTGGATGGGGCACTCTTTGATGGCAGGTGGGGTGCCCTTCCAGTGCCCAGATCAATATCTGGAACACAACAGACATTCAATAAAGCTCAAATTTTTATGGTAAATGTGTTATGTTATGTACACTATATTTAATATAAATACATACAAGTATTTCAGATATCAAGAGAAATTATTTCAAACTCTTTCTGGAATTCAGCAGCATGCTTTGCCAACAGGACCCAAAGAAATGTTTTGTGATTATACTAATAATGTGAAATACAGTTGGTGAGTTGCTGTGCCATTCTTTTCAACACCCATCAAGTTGTCATGTTATATTCTGCACAGAGAACAGTCTTTGTGACTGACTAAAGTACAGTCTATGATTGGGATAATTTTAAGGGGAATTAAGTGTACATACTATAAAATACAAACTATACAGTACAAGCCACAGTATTTTTGTGAACCAATCCCCATCTCCAATTATAAGCCCCAGATATCTTAGGATAAAAGTGATCAAGGCAACTTTATTTAACATTAAGAGAATGCAAATTTAATAACAGCAGTCGTTAAAGAAATCCTTCTTTAAAGTAATTAAAGAAATCCTTCTTTAAAAAGCTTTTACTAATGTTAAAGTTGTCTCCAGAAAGTGTCTTCTGGCTTTAAAGACTGCAGCAATTCTCCCTTTACAGCTGATCAGACCACCTCCATCAACTGTCCCACTTTGGCATTCTGAGTGGCTTGGACACATCTCACTCCCGCCTTAAGCATGAAACTCTCCCAGCTGTAGTTCTACCATGCTCAAAATGGTTAGTTCATTCATTCAACTAATATTTTTTGAGATTTTTTCATGTATCAGACATATTTATAGACATTGAACAATGAATTAAAAAGACAGATTATTTTCTGTGGAGCTTACATATGGCAAAGACAGATGATAAATGCACCATATAATGGAGTTATAACATGGAGTAATAACACCTTGACAGTAAGCAAGAACCAGAACTGTCCCAGGTAAATATGAGCATAATATAGTCACGGCAGATGAGGGAGATGAGAAAAGTATTGGAATGCAAGGAAATGCCTTAATTTCTAGGGTCTACAGACCTGAATATTAGGTAGCCAGCGAACAGATATTGCATAGCTAGCAGGGTCTATTTAGAGGATATTGTCCATAGTAACTCATTTAATACTTACCACAACATTTTGAAGTAGGTGCTGGAAACATACACAGAGACTTGGAAGCAGGGTTTTTCTAGGAATCCTCTCTTGCTCCCCGTGGTTCTCTTACCTCCTCTGGATCCATTTCTCTATTAGCCTGAAGTGCTCATGCCATCCTTCCCTCTCAAGGAGGCCTCTTCATGTGATTCAATAAGGAAACATGCTTGGTATGTTAAGTTAAAATAAATATGTTGAATTCTGACCATAATTATTGTGCTTGTGTATTGTGGGAGAATACCATTTTAATGGATCTTCTTTTGTGATTAAAGTCTTTGGAAGAAACCTCTGGTGCTTTGGCCACAAAACGATGTTTATATTTTCCCAATATCCCGCTATATTGAGATTCTGCATTATACTCAATATTGTATACATAATTTTTTTCAGAGTTATTTGCAAGCAGCAATGTTCCCTAGACTATTTCTTCTAAATATAAATGATTTGGGAAAGTTATTTTCCTAAGTAGATAAGAATAAGAATATAATTTATTTATATGAGTCAGTGGATATTTGCTTATGTACTATAATTAAATCAATAAAAACACAATATGCCAATAATTAAATATTGAATTATTTATAGTATGTTCAAATAATAAATATTTTGATAATATCCAGTGTTGCAATACTATTTTCATATGGGTAGAATATTCTGTTAGTGTCAGTATAACTAGTTATATTTATTTTAGAAAGCAATTTGATGATACTTTTCAGAGATAGAAAAAAGTAAAGTTTATCATCCTATAGTATAAGCACCTAAACACAGAGAAATTATCTGAAGGAAAATAAACAAATTATAGCTAATCGTATTGGCATAAATAAGCAAAAGCTGCAACAAATTAAATGTTCCAAACAAAAAGATCAATTAATTCATTGAGTACATAAACTCTATGGTATATTTTGTGAAAATAAAAAATTATATTTTAGAAGTCTATGTGCCATCAAAGAAAGGAAGCCTGACATAAAAATGTTACATTTAAAAAGAAGAAAATACAAAGTTTTATTTGTTATGTAAGTATCTTATGTAAACCATAAGTATTAGTGGAAATTGGAGGAAAACATGGCAAAATGAAAATGAAGTAGATTTATTAGAATCATGGGCTTATGCATTATTTTAAATGAATTATTATTATTAGAAGATTGTGCAATGAATAGCTTTTTTAAAAAAGAAGTCATTGAGTACAAGACTTGTTCTTGCTTTCTCAGGATCATCAGAAAGTTGATTTATGCTCCTTAATTTTCTAGAGGCCATGTAAATGAAACGATTCTCTTTATATTATACTTGGATTGGTATATGGTCTTGTTTTTCAGTTAACCACTTCAAACTTACACAGAATGAATTGGAGAAAGGGAACAAAATTGAGTGGAAAGATTTGTTATAGACCTTGGATGAAATTTGTAACAAGTGTAGACGCTGATAAAGTGGTTTAATGAAAACATTTTTCAAGTAGAATTCTATGACTTGACATCCAGTCCATTTGTGTATTTTGAGGGATGTCTGAAAAATCTGTTGGTGCCCTGAAGAGAGATACATCCATGACACTGAAATAAATGCCTGTGATAGTTCTTTACTGATAAAATTTGAAGGTTATTTGTGCCCTACAACTCTAAGTTAATCATACTGAAGCTATGATACCCTTTACTATAATTCTTCAAGTTGAAACTATATAAATATGTGTGTGTGTTTAAAATTGCCAATTCTTTGCAATAAAAAGATTTTTTTATAAAAAGCAAGATTAACTAGAGAATTTAAGTAAGGAAGTTAATAAATCTTAAATGTATTATCTTTTTATAAAGACTACATTTTGTCATTCAATATGTAGAAAAAATCAACACTTTGGCTTTGATGTTGGAAAAATTCTCTGTATGCATATGTTCTTTTAAGAAATGCTGCCTTATTAATATTGTGCAGGAAACTGAAAAGATACTCTTTGGATTTATTCAAAGGTAATAGATAAATAGATAAAGATAGATGTTAACCTGTGAGTAGAAAGTTTACTTCAAGGTGTAAGTATGCATGTATGTAGGTGTTTCAAGAAAAATATATTGGATATGTTTATATGTAGATATTAATTATTCCTTTCAAAATGTTTGTTAAATTTTAACAAATTTCATAGGCCTTGTGATATAGCCTTTAAAGTGCCTTATTTTCCAAAGGTTACCAAAGTGTCAACTTCAGCAAAGCCTCAGCAAGATTGGTAATGATTAAGCACCCATCTGCTGCAGTCTTTGAGCCTTTATGAAGGTAGGAGACAAAAGGAATGAACCGTTTCTATGTTGTGAAAGTCTTGGGTGAAACAGACAAGTCTAACTCAACCAGTTCTTAGTCATCTGGCCATGAACCTCGAGAGAAGTTATCTAAGGGGACTTTTCCATTAGGATAATCTCAGTTATCTTGAAGCAAATCTCAGTTAATTTGAAGCCAATTTGTAACTAACGACTCTCTCCTTCTATTAAGAAACCTAATCTAGTCAAGCTTTGGTTCTGAAAAGATTATTAATACCATGTGTGCATTTGTTGCTGATCCCTTAATCAATGTTTTATATGTCCAGACTTGGGGTTGGAAAATTGGCAAGGTTGGGGGAATTGCTTAAATGGGTTCCATTTTTATGTTTTCATTTTTTGCATGCAGCCTTTTTTCAATAGTTAGTAGTTCAATCAGGACAATGTTACAATACTTAGCACCCGATCACCTCAAAAACAGTAATCATATGTTTAGCATTCCTACTAGAGTGAAGATCATCATGACAATAATCATGAGAATAAACCCCATAGAAACTGGTTAGAGTGCCATTATATGCCACTGGATGTATGTGTATCAAGAAATGATTTAATACATGTATCACTGTATTATAATACATTTTGCTATAAAATTAACAGCAATGTTTATGTACAATTTGAGAAAAATAAGTAGTAAGCCAGCACAATTAGAAGTTCAAAGTCAATCAATACTTTTGATGTAATAGGAATAACAGCTTTCCAATATGTCTAACATACGCACATAAGTTTACTAACAAGAACATTTACTAATTCTTTTCTGTTAGGTTTTATTGCTACATTCATTGTAAAACAATAATAAAACCTTGTTGAGACTTTATGACCAAATAAAATGTGCTGATAAATGAATCACCTAACAATAACGCATGATGGGTGATGGCAATCACATTTTAAGGACCTCAGCAAATATATCTGATCAATAAATAGCTGTTTCCTAAACACTATGTTAGGCACAATGGCATCATAAAAGGTGTAACTATATTAAACACAATCTATCATATTGAGGGCATACTATAAAAATACGTCTAATATCTCAAAGAGTATGTTGTAAGTGACATATGATGCTATAGATAATAAATTATAAAGGAGTTCATAATACTTGAGTAGTAAAACATGTTTAATAAGAAAGAATGTTTTGAGTTAGGCATTAGTGAATGATGAAAATTTGGAGAGGTAAAAGGGAGAAAAAAGGGCATGTAGTGGGGTGCGGTGACTCACGCCTGTAATCCCAGCACTTTGGGAGGCCAAAGAGGGCGGATTACCTGAGGTCAGGAGTTTGAGAACAGCCTGGCCAACATGGTGAAACACCATCGCTACTAAAATTACAAAAATTAGCTGGGCGTGGTGGCGCATGCCTGTAATCTCAGTTACTCCTGAGGTTGAGTGGGGAGAATCACTTGAATTCGGGAGGTGGGGGTTGCAGTGAGCATAGATGGCGTCACTGCGCTCCAGCCTGTGTGACAGTGCGAGACTAGGTCTCAAAAAAAAAAAAACAAGCGGGGGAGTGGGCATTAGGGTGTACTATGGGCAAAGTCCACAGACAGTTGACAGACTGGGAGGAGATTTTTGCAGTAGAAAAACCAAAAAAACATAACGTAAGGAACCAAGGTGAATAAAAAATACAGGAAACCTAATATGAATATTAGTAGATAACAAAAAGGAAATCTAAATTATATGAAAATATGTTCAACCTCATTATGAAGTGAGAAATGAAACTAAAACAATAGTGATATCCCCTTGCAAATATTAGTTTAGCAAAAATAGATTATTGGGTAACAGCAAATATTAGTAAGAATCTTCAGAAGCAGGCAAGCTGAGACATTACTGATGGCAATCTAGGCTAGTGTGGCCATTTTGAGAATCAGTGAAATAACATTAGCTACATTCTATCACCAAGAAATTCAAATTCACTTAGTTTCATACCTCAGAGAAACTAGTACACAAATACAAATAAATATTTGGTGGCTGTTGTTGTTTTCTTATAGCAGAGACTGGAAAGTAATTTAAGAGTCTAAGTGAGAAATTTATTATAGGACTAAATAAAATGAAATGTGATGGAAAAACTTCTGAAGCATCTGAAATATAATGCAGATATTCTGATAATGCTTACATAGATCTCATTGTCTTGAAACAAAAGAAGAAAAAACATCAGATTTCTAGTGCAATTCAATGTATTTAAATTTAAATACATGGATAAAACAGTACAATATATAATTTTCAAAGATATATACATATTTCAAAGATACATATTTTCAAAGATACATATCCAGAGATATTTAGTAAACAGGAAGAATAAATACTTACAGTGGGGAGAGGTTAAATTGAAGTAGGATCATGGAATAAAAGAAAAAATAAAAAACTAAGAGGAATCTGACAGACTGCAGTTGAAAGGGATTATAAACTGGGGAGTACTCAGCTCTCAATATTGGGCCCCCAAAATGGGAGGCCAGACAGCCAAACTCTGTTTTCTTCCCATAAAGTTATTGCTCTGTGCAAAAGAAATCAAATTTGGTTTGATATTACCTTATATTTTCTAACAAGTACTTTGTAAGATGAGTTAAATCATCAGGATTACAGGTTTAGGAGCATGTACCATTTGTATTATTCTGTTCTTAAATATAGATCTGAGAAGAGGAAAAAAAATGGGTAAAGAGTGTGCGCTTCTGTCAGGGCAATGACTCCAGGGCAGAAGAGGCTGAAACAAAGGACCAATGCAGGGAGGAAAAAAAATTGCCCAACTCCTTCCAGGGAATGTAGATGAAAACATATAGACACAATTGGGAGAAAATTTGGGGCAGGTAAGCCTGTGACTTTCTAGTCCTTTCTGCTTTCCATATACATGTTAAAAGGTTACATGGAGGATTGCTGGATGCCAAGAAAAGCTTTTATCTCTCAGTCTCAAATTGCTGTGTTGTGCTTGGCTTAAGACACAAGTGGAAGCTTCTACCAGGTTCCTCTCACCTGCATGTAGCTGTCATGAGTGAAAAAATAAGAGCTTTCCACTTTACTTTGGGTTATCATCTTAAATAGAAAATGGAGATTGCTAAAGTGGGAATGGGAAGAGGGAAAGGGGTGTGGTAAAGAGGATATTGTTTTTCCTTCTTGCCCTTACATGGTAACCCTCAGGTCCTTGGCTGAGTCTTGGGAGAAGATGAACACAAAGGTCAGACTATCAGAAGTAGCCACCACAAGATAGTTGCCTGGAAGAAAACTGGAGAGTTGTGACCTAGTTTAACACCAGTAGAATGATGAAAATTGCAGCTCTGAGATTTCTACTAGTCAAGAATTGATGGGCTGACCCCAAGCTGAGCAAGTGGATGTCTCTTGAGGGAAATTTATCTTGGGGGTTTCAGGGAGCTGAGGGAGTGGCACAGTGAAGAAGGGCAATCAGTGTTTCTGCTTTTCATCCCAGGCTCTGAAAGTGTTTCCCAAGATTGTTTTCTTTTAAATAAGAGGAACACTCATGATGCTGTCACCAGCAACTATAATCTCTCTGTCTCTGGATCTGATTGTTACCTAAGCAGTGGTATGATGACCTATTTCAAGTTCTTCCTCCAGCACCTGCCCTGCTCATATCCATCCCTAGAACACTTTGTGGACTATGGCTTTCTTCCCTTTAAGCCTGTTACTTGGCTCTTGGCCTAAAATGTCATCCTCTGCCTCAACCCCCAACATAATCCCCCATTCTTACCATACTGATTTTACTGCCATGGATAATTTTCTATGCTGCCCTCCTGCTTCCCAAGCATTTGGGGAATTGTGAAAATATTATGTTGATTTTTTAAGGAAGAGCATTAATGGGAAATTAACATTGAGGAGAATTCAGCACATAAGGTACTATTTTATCTAAAAGAGAGAGACAGAGGCAGAGATATTCGACAATATGCGGTGATGGGAAAAAGTATTAAATTAGCTTTATTTATATTCTGGAAAACAACCAAAATGACGATGTTAAAAATTATTCAAAAAAACCCAGAAAACTAATGTCAAATAGTGTATCTTTCATTTACATGTACTAATTCCTTATGAAATAGTTTCCTTACCCCTTTTCTTGAATCCTCTTTCCTTTCCTTCAGCTAATCTGACTATGAACTGTTTTGATAAGATGAATGACCAGAACTCCCAATACTACTTGAGTAGAATCTTCTCCTGTCACTACAAAAAGAGGCTGTGAAGACACTGTTTGAACTCGGACCATCACAAAAGGACAGTATGATTATTGACTTTCAATGAGTTTCTTACAATTTTATACCTAATTACTATGCTGTACAATAATGATTATGTAGACCGTTAAATGTTTCATTAACATTTTATGTCTTTTATTTGATTAGTACACCAAATTCTACTCATGTGTGCTCTGCGTGCATAGTTTCTTAAACATGCAACAAGGTTTTCTGCCCACAGAGCTTGATCGCCCCTGGTTTAGACATAAAATTGAATAATATGTAGTCTGTTTTTTTTAATCTCCTTTTTATAGCCTTATGTTGGAGTGTAGAGTAGGAACTACCAGAAAAAAAGTTACCAGGAATTCCACATTAGAATGTAATAAATACTAATCTAAGTATTTTAAGAAAATGAATATTCTGGGTATTTGAATAGATGGATTGAGTCTTTTGGCAACTCAGCTCCAGAACTTACCAGCATGTAGCGTGAGTAGGAATGTTCTCATTCTGAGTTATGCAGTTCAGTTAAATTTAGGGTGTGTTAGCTGGCAGCATGCATTAATAGTGGTGACAACAAATAGAAGGATGTCTTTCTAAACAACGTAAGGTAACCTGGGCTTGAGAACTTTATAATACTTTATTCATTCTCTTTAACAAATATAAAAGATACAACTCTATATTATAGATAAAAACATTTCATGTACTTGATAAGTTGTTGATTTTGGGTAATTGACTTGTGATTATAAATTTAAATCCAGGGCCCAATATCCATTTGTTTACTAGAACCACATCAATCACTGCCAAATATAAGTTGTTTTAAGATGATGAGTTAAAATTGAGATTAAATAATTTGCATCGTTAAATTAAGTTTAATGAAAATTGTATTTGAACCCTCAGCTTTTAAAACCTAGTTCTGCTTAGCCTTTGAATTTTGTAAATAAATTTGACATAATGAATCTGCAACCTTTTATTCATTTCCCAAATTTAGTTATTTTGAATTCTCTTTATTTCTTAGTCATTCTGTCATTCTGTTTTGCTAGTTTGTTGATGTTCTTAGTTTCTTCAGAAGAGTTTTAGTTTCTCATCTAATTGTTTCAGATCTCCTGTGAACTTTCTCTTTTCTCATGCATTCTCATTTTCATCAATATTTGACTTGCATTAGAATTTATTCACAACACTCTCTATAGCTCGAGGTGCTTTATCTTTTTTTTTGACTTGACCATTTGTAACAATAAAAATAGGAGTTATTTAATTTCTTGCAATCCTAAAACATCTTTTTCCTAACATTGTCACATATCTTGTAATGATGTAAATTTCATTTGTTGAAAGAATATGAAAACAATTTGCTAATGACGAAATTCCGAACTTGAAATTTTTTAAAGAATTGTAAAAGAAAACGTATACAAGTGCATTTCTGTCTGGCTTGTCATTCTTAACAATATAGAAGCAGACTGGATACTAAAATGCTAGAAAATATAATCATAAGAAGATGAAAAAGACAACATAGGCTTTTCTTCTAGAGCTTTAAGTAGTTAGCAGCTCAGCATTAATATAAAAAAACAAGAATACTTAGTGACTGTGATAATTAATTTTATATGACAACTTACTACACCATAGTGACAGGTGTTTAGTCAAACTTCATTTAGATTTTGTTATAAAAAGATGTGATTAACATTTACAATCAGTTGACTTTAAATAAAGCAGATTATCCCTCATAATGTGCACAGGTCTCATCCGATAAATTGAAGTACTTAAGAGAAAAGACTGAGGTTTCCTGAAAAAGAATGGATCCTGCTTCTCTTCTGCAACATAGAAATTCTATTTGAGTTTCTGGCTTTCAGACACAAGACTACAATTTCAAGTTTTACCTGAATCTCCAGCCTGCCAGCTTGCCATACAGGTTTTAGACTTTCCAGTTGCCAGAACTCACAAATTGCACAAGCCAATTCCTTAAGATAGATCTATCTATCTATCTACCGATATCTACCATCTATGTATCCATCTGTCTATCCATCCATCCATCTATCCATCTCTCTATCTATCCATTAATCCATCCTATTGGTTTTCTTTTTCTAGAGAACTTTGACTAATATAATTGTAGTATAGAACTTTTCAAAATTTACCATAAAAAAACAGTAGTTAGCCAGATCATAGTTAGTTATAATCAAGATACAAGAAGATGCCTTCTTTCCTTACAAGGTGATCTCCCACTTGTGAAAAAATCAATTTCTGAAAGAAGGTCTTAATTACAGCCATTATTAGCAAGGGCTCATTAACATGGATATTTTAAATTTCCCTCTGAAAAATTATGTTGTAGCAACAGAGGAGACATCTTGTGAGGTTCACTCAATCTATTATCTATTTTATTTTCCTGAAAATTTTTTTCCTATCCCATATGGTCAGACCACTTCTAATCATGTGTGCACTATGTAAAACTGACCTCTGGTCATTGTTTATTGGGCCAGAAATGGGCACTGGATTCAGGCAAGATTCACCAGGTCTTCTCTCTTTAGATCTGCAGGTTGGTTCCAAAATCTAGTTTCCCTTGGTTAGTTTTGTGAATAAAGAAAATGCTGATTTCAGAGTAAAAGGAGACTTGAATCAAGGAATCAAACAAACATGCAATAAAAATCAAAGACAATAACTTCTCAAGTCCCACAAAGACAGGGAGAAAGCAAGGTCCTAAAAATAAAATTAATAATAATGAGGTTCAGTTCCTGAAGAAGTTTGAATACATGTCTTTCTTCAGATTCCATGAAATAGACCACTAGCCTTACACTAAATTCCCATCTCATTTTCACACATCTTCTACTTCTCTGTTTTCTTCTTCTTCAGGTTAATTTGAATGGCTTAATCACAAGAGCTATGATTAAGATAGACAACCCTTTTTCTTCTGATAAAATAAACTATGAGTTTTCTTTCATTTACTGCCCTGTATTTGTATTCTTAAACACTCTAAAGAGATAAAGTAAATTAATTTTTTTAAAATTCACTATTGCTTCACGAATCACAGCATCATTTTTCCTAACAGCACTGAATGTATTACCTAATTCACAACAACTCAAATGTAAATTTTGATTTTTATTCATTGTTTTAAGTAAGATCTTAAGAATAAAGGATCACAAATCAAATTGTTGAAATTATTGAATTTATTATATTGTAGAATAGCTGCAAATAACCCAAAACATACTAACTGGGAAAATGATTCAAAATAAATAGTATAGAAAATTAATCAAGGAAAGAAATATGGTAATAAGAAATTCATTTTGGAAGCATTTGTGGTAGGAGTAGGATGTGAGATATGTTGGTAAATATTTCTTATCCAGTCTTCTGGATCTTATCTAATCTGAGTCAATCTTGGGTGGGCTAAAAAAGGACCTTTACTATGGTCAATGAGAGGGCTCAGTAGGAACAGTTCAAGTAAGTACAAGTTTATGGCATATCAACTTTAGAGATCCATAGGTTTATGAGATATAAAGTCAATACACTGAGCAATTACCCAGTTTATCTATTGCATCAGTTTATTCTTTGTATAGTCCACTGACCACTGACCTGAGCACCCACAATACAGAGATTTGGATCAGGAATAATCTTTTCTGTACCTAATACATATTTTTATTTTATGACAAAATTCAAAAAACTTGACTCTTTCTCAGAAAATATGTCTCATCTAGGAAAAGCAATAACAAAGTGTTGGCAAAGCATGCTGTAGGAGAGACAATTCTTAGCAACAATAATAGAAAAAAAACTACCCATTTTACTATTCCAGACAGGAGGTGATATAATGACATTAATGCATGCAAAATTTAGGAATGAATAGCTTTAGGTAGTAAATTTGTCATTTCACATTTACGTGACAAAATTTTCAATGAGCTAGTCAGATCTGAATGCTTCTAAATAATAATTATCTGGATGTTGAATATATTTAGCTGATTAGTATATGAAAATCTCTTTAAACTATTTCACAAAGGCTTCATCATTTCCTATGTCGAATCTACTAAGCAGAAATGCATTTACATTTACTAAAAAGGCATCTTCTAAATGTGTTTCTGAATGCATGGTCTTGGCGGCTTGCCTCTTTTACAAATCTTTGTATTTATAGGGTGTCTATCATCTACATTTAAATAAAGATGACTGTATTAGTCTGTTCTCACACTCTATAAAAAAATACCCAAGGCTGGGTAATTTATAAAGGAAAGAGTTTTAAATGACTCACAGATCTGCATGGTTGGGGAGGCCTCAGGAAACTTACAATTATGGAAGATGGCAAAGGGAAAGCAAGGACCTTCTTCACAAGGCAGCAGGAGAGAGTGAGCAAGAGCAGGGAAAACTGCCTTATAAAACCATCAGATCTCATGAGAACTCACAACAACAACATGGGGGAAACCACCCCCATGATCCAATCACCTCCTACCTGGTCTCTTCCTCAATACATGGGTATTATGAGGATTACAATTTGAGATGAGATTTGGTTGGGGACACAGAGCCAAACCATATTAATGCCTAGGTGGTACAATAGTAATGAATAATAACTTGTTCTTCATTAATATGGCTTTGGTAATTTGTTTCTCTGTAGTATGACAACTACAGTATCAAGCATTTCCAGTACAACTATTGAAGATTAGTATTAGTTGAGTCCAATGTAAATATCCTTATAAATCCTAAGTGAAAGGAGGTGGCATCAAAAGCTTGGTCCAATTACAGTGTCTATGATTAAATGAAGAGCAATGTTGAGTACAACATGGCATCTGCTACGCAGACATGTCTTATACACCTGCTGCCATCTCCATGGGCCCACAGCTTAGTCTTCCCAGGAAGATCTTCAATTACAAAATGAAAATAACTTAGAAAATAGTTCACATAATACTTTCTGTAGGATGCAAGGGCGATGAAATAAATGGGCACAAGACATAGGAGAAATGGGTTATTTTCAATGCAGTGGTACTGCATTGGTATGCTGTAAGTAAGCCTATACAATGGGTGGTGCTAGTGACTACAGAGCGGTGGTATTGGGATGTGATGAGATGGCTTCAGTGTGGATGGTAGCAGTTAGTGTTTCAGTGTCACCATTTTTGCCATAGCAATTTCCTTTCATTGAGTTTTTTCGGAAGAAAAAACAGTTTTGGAGCTTTTAAGCTGCATCATTGCAGCAGCTCTCACAACTCTGGTAGCAATAAGAGCCATAATTCAGGTGACTGTGACTACAGGACTAGCAAGAAAAAGCAGCAGCCCTACTGGCAGGAGGGAAGGTTCCTTCATGAGGCTTCAAGAAAGCAGGGCCTTCTTAAAGAACTTCAGTTTTTAACCAGTTCATTCATCTGCCACAGCTTCATATCATTTCCTTAGAAAAGCCTTTCCCAAATTCCTGGTGTGAATCTGTAGCACTCTGTTTTACTCCTTCAATGAACACATCATACTTTCACTTGTTCATTGCTGCCTCTCCTCCTAGTTTATAATTGGTAGAACAGTTACCTGGCTTATGGTTTTTACTGTTGTATCCCCAAAGCCTGGCATATAACAGAAGCTCAAAATTTGTTTTTTGAATAAATAAAAAGATATCCTGGCTGACCAATTGTGATGTCCCTAGAAGTCTTCTATATGCAATTAAGAAATAATGCCACCTTGAATATAATAGAATGCTATAGCTCTACTTCTTAATTAGATAGAGGTGGACGAAGCCCTGGGAAAGAAAGACATAAAGCTATGTCCTCAATCAGCGTTCATGTATGCATACATTTTTTAATGATCTAATATATAGATGTCAACAAAGGCATTGAGAGAGAACAATCGTCAAACTGGAGCAAAAGTTGGATGGCTAAAAGACCTAACTTATCCACTGCATAAAATTGCCTTTACCCAGATGTTCCCTGGGCTCTAATTTAAGTGGGTCTTACATGGTATTAGATATACAAATTGTTCCTAAATCTGTTGAAAAGAACTTTTATTCATGCCAAGAGAAAGGACTACATCTTTTCTTATCTGTAAATCTCTAGAAATGTCTATGTGGGTGGGTAGGCAGAGGACATTATCATACATAATCAGAGCTGCTCTTTATTTTCATTGGTTAAAGTTCTTTCCCTTTACTGGTGCTGTTTATCCCTGACTTTGTAATGCATGCCTCATACTATACTAGTCCCTCAGATACTAACAATGAGGGAAACTAAACATAATTTTTGCCAAAGAACTTGTTTTAGTAGACAAGACAGATATAAAAACAGATAATTTCAAGTCTAACTGTTAAGTGCTGTGAGCAGAATAAGAATAGAGGACTCTGGAAATGGAAAAAGGTTATCCATTGTGTTATCGTGGAGGGCTTCTCAGAGGAAGTTGAATCTAAGTCAAGACCCAAGAATGAGTAGTAGGAGGTTACTAGGTCCAAGCAGAGGGCAAATCATGTGCAACGGTGTACACAGCATGGTGTATTGAAGAAATTCCAGTTGTCCAGTATAGCTAATTGAGAGTACAAGGTCGAAAGTAGCAAAGGTAGTAGTGAGGATTGATAATAAGCAAGCCAGATCATGAGGGTATTGGAAGTTGTGGCAAAAGGCTGAACTTTATCTTGGAAGCATGAGAGAGCTATTAAGCATTTTTAATTGGGAAATGATAGCATCAGTTTCACACTTTAATGTAAAAGGATTAGAGGCTTGAAGACTGAAGGTAGGGAGACAAGCTTGGATGCTGCAGGAAAGTTGTAATAATACCAATGACAAATGAGAGTGGTCTGAATGCCAAGACAGAGGAAATGGCAAACTCGAAAAAGAAATAACAGTCTTAGAGAGCTGTTAAGGACTTGGTGATTGATTTGAGAGAAGGGATAAGGCAGAGGGAAGACTCTTGTTTAGGTACTTGGGTAAATAAAAGAGGTAAATAAAAGCATTCTTGCTCCACAGAAGGAGAATCCACATGGCTGTGAACAAGGTTAACCCATCACTAGGTATTTGTGCGTTGCAAACCTGCTGCATTATATGGGCACAAAGAAGATGCTAACAGGAAACTTTCATGGTGCTGAGTGGGAAGCCTTCTGTTTTTCACACAGTTTTTCCAGGGACAACCACAGCCATAATACTGTCCGCTTCAAGATTGAAGGGGGACAGATTACCATGAGCACTTTGTAGGACCACCCTAGCCTATGTGTGTAGCATCAATTTTGTTTCCAAGAAACAAGCTGCTCAAGAAACCAAGCCCCCTTAACTGAGCACACTGCTTTCTGGTATTCTTTTCTTTCCTTTCTACATCATAGGTACTACTGTGACTAGAGGTAGGGTTGATGACCTCCTTGCTTCTCATTATCAATCTGATATCATTGTCTCTTCATCTTCATTAAAATGCTACCTGCTATAGTCCAAATGTCTGTGTTCCCCCCAAATTCATAGGTTGAAATCCTAAGTCCGAAGGTGATGATATTAAAAGGCAAGGTCTTTGGAGAGTGGTTAGAACATAAGGGTAGAGCCTTAATGATTGGGTTAGTGCTATTATAAGGAAAGGTCTTAGGGAGCTTATTTGCCTTTTCCATCATATGTGAATTGTGAAAACACAGCATGAAGGGGTAATTCTATGAACAGGATGTGGGCCCTCACCAGACAGACACTGAATCTCAAGGCATCTTGATCTTGGACTTCTCAGCCTATAAAACTGTGAAAAACAAAATTCTGTGATCATAAGCTACACAGTCTATGGTATCATTATTAATTACCCACTCTGGGTAAATCATATAAATTACCCACTCTGGATATCCTGGGCAATATGGCTGAATAGGAACAGCTCCGGTCTACAGCTCCCAGCAAGACCAATGCAGAAGGTGGGTGATTTCTGCATTTTCAACTGAGGTACTTGGCTCATCTCATTGGAGCTGGTTAGACAGTGGGTGCAGCCCACAAAAGGTGAGCAGAAGCAGGGTGGGGCATTGCCTTACCTGGGAAGCACAAGGGGTGGGGAAACTCCCTCTTCTAGCCAAGGGAAGCTGTAACGGACTGTGCTGTGAAAAACAGAGCTATCCTGCCCAGATACTACACTTTTCCCACTGTCTTCACAACCCACAGACCAGGAGATTCCCTCAGGCGACTACACCACAGGGCCCGGGGTTTCAAGCAAAAAGCTGGGTGGGCATTTGGGCAGACACTGAGCTAGCTGCAGGAGTCGGTTGTTTTTTGTTTTTGTTTTTGTTTTCTTTCATATCACAGTGGCACCTGAAACGCCAGCGAAACAGAGCCCTTCACTCCCCTGGAAAGGGGGCTGAAGCCAGGGAGCCAAGTGGTCTAGCTCAGTGGATCCCACCCCCACAGAGAAGAGCAAGCTAAGATCTACTGACTCGAAATTCTCGCTGCCAGCACAGCAGTCTGAAGTCCACCTGGGGCACTCAAGCTTGGTAGGGGGAGGGTCACCCACCATTACTGAGCCTTGAGTAGGTGGTTTTCCACCTAAGCAAAGCCACCAGGAAGTTTGGACTTGGTGGAGCCCACTGCAGCGACACAAAGCCCCTATAGTCAGACTGCCTCTCTAGACTCCTCCTCTCTTAACAGGGCATCTCTGAAAGAAAGGCAGTAGCCCCAATCAGGGGCTTATAGATAAAACTCCCATATCTCTGAGACAGAGCACCTGGGGCAAGGGGCTGCTGTGGGTACAGCTTCAGCAGACTTAAATGTTCCTGCCTGCTAGCTCTGAAGAGAGCAACAGGCCTCCCAGCACAGCACTCGAGCTCTGCTAAGGGACAGACTGCCTCCTCAAGTGGGCCCCTGACCCCCATGCTTCTTGACTAGGAGACACCTCCCAGGAGGGGCCAACAGATACCTAATATAGGAGATCTTCGGCTGGCATCTGGCAGATGCCCCTCTGTGATGAAGCTTCCAGAGGAAGGAGCAGGCAGCAATCTTTTCTGTTCTGCAGCCTCCACTGGTGATACCCAGGAAAACAGGGTCTGGAGGGGACCTCCAGCAAACTCCAGCAGACCTACAGAAGAGAGGCCTGACTGTTAGAGGGAAAACTAACAAACAGGAAGCAATAGAATCAAAATCCACAAAAGGACAGCCACTCAAAAACCCCATCCAAAGATCATTAACATCAAAGACCAAAGGTAGATAATTCCACAAAGGTAAGGAAAAACCAGTGCCGAAAGGCCAAAAATTCCAAAAACCAGAATGCCTCCTCTCCTCCAAAGGATCATAACTCCTCGCCAGCAAGGGAACAAAACTGGATGGAGAATGATTTTGATGAATTGACAGAAGTAGGCTTCAGAAGGTGGTTAATAACAAACTCCTCTGAGCTAAATGATCATGTTCTAACCCCATGCAAGGAAGCTAAGAACCTTGATAAAAAAGTTACAGGAAATTCCAATTAGAATAACCAGTTTAGAGAAGAACATGAATGACCTGATGGAGCTGAAAAACACAGCACGAGAACTTTGTGAAGCATACACAAGTATCAATAGCTGAGTCAATCAAGTAGAAGAAAGGATATCAGAGATTGAAGATCAACTTAATGAAATAAAGTGTGAAGACAAGAGTAGAGAAAAAATAATGCAAAGGAACAAACAAACCCTCCAAGAAATATGGGACCATGTGAAAAGACCAAACCTACATTTGATTGGTGTACCTGAAAGTGACGGGGATAATGGAACCAAGTTGGAAAACACTCTGCAGGATATTATCCAGGAGAACTTCCCCAACTTAGCAAGACAGACCAACATTCAAATTCATGAAATACAGAGAACATCACAAAGATACTCCTCGAGAAGAGCAACCCTAAGACACATAATGGTCAGATTCACCAAGGTTGAAATGAAGGAAAAACTGCTAAGGGCAGCCAGAGAGAAAGGTCGGGTTACCCACAAAGGGAAGCCCATCAGGCTAATAGTGGATCTCTCTGCAGAAACCCTACAAGCCAGAAGAGAGTGGGGACCAATATTCAACATTCTTTAAGAAAAGAATTTTCTACCCAGAATTTCATATCCAGCCAAACTAAGCTTCATAAATGAAGGAGAAATAAAGTCCTTTACAGACAAACATGTATTGAGGTATTTTGTCACCACCAGGCCTGCATTACAAGAGCTCTTAAAGAAAGCACTACATATGGAAAGGAAATAACAGTAACAGCCACTGCAAAAACATACCAAAATGTAAAGACCATCGACACTATGAAGAAACGGCATCAACTAATGGGCAAAATAACCAGCTAGCATCATAATGACAGGATCAAATTCACACATAACAAAATTAACCTTAAATGTAAATGGCTACATACCCCAATTAAAAGATACAGACTGGAAAATTGGGTAAAGAGTAAAGAACCATTGGGGTGCTGTATTCAGGAGACCCATCTCATATGCAAAGACACACATAGGCTCAAAATAAAGGGATGGAGGGAGATTTACCAAGCAAATGGAAAGAAAAAAAAAAGCAGGGGTTGCAATGCTAGTCTCTGATAAGACAGAATTTAAACCAACAAAGATTAAAAAAGATAAAGAAGGGCATTACATAATAGTAAAGGGATCACTGCAACTATCCTCAGTATATATGCACCCAATACAGGAGCACCCAGATTCATAAAGCAAGTTCTTAGAGACCTATGAAGAGACTTAGACTCCCACACAATAATGGTGGGAGAATTTAACAGCCCCCTGTCAATATTAGACATATCAATGAGACAAAACATTAACAAGGATATTCAGGACTTAAACTCAGCTCTGGAACAAGCAGACCTAATTGACAACTACACAGCTCTCCACCCAAGGACTACAGAATATACATTCTTCTCAGCAACACATTGCACTTATTCTAAAATTGACAACATAATTGGAAGTAAAACACTCCTCAGCAAATGCAAAAGAATGGAAATCATAATAAACAGTCTCTCAGACCACAGTGAAATCAAATTAGAACCCAGTATTAAGAAACTTACTCAAAACTGCACAACTACATGGGAACTGAACAACCCGCTTCTGAATGACTACTGGATAAATAATAAAATTAAGCCAGAAATAAAAAAGTTATTTGAAACCAATGAGAACAAACACACAATGCACCAGAATCTGTGGGACACAGCTAAAGCAGTGTTTAGAGGGAAATTTATAGCACTAAATGCCCACAGGAGAAAGCAGGAAAGATCTAAAATTGACACCCTAACAGTACAATGAAAAGAACTAGAGAACTAAGAGTAAACAAATTCAAAAGTGAGCAGAAGACAAGAAATAACTAAGATCAGAGCAGAACTGAAGGAGATACAGACAAGAAAAGCCCTTCAAAAAAATCAATGAATCCAGGAGCTGGTTTTTTGAAAAGATTAACAAAATAGATAGACTGCTAGCCAGACTAATAAAGAAGATAAGAGAGAAGAATCAAATAGACACAATAAAAAATGATAAAGGGGATATGACCACTGATCCCACAGAAATACAAACTACCATCAGAGAAGACTATAAGAACCTCTACACAAATAAACTAGAAAATCTAGAAGAAATGGATAAATTCCTGGACACATACACCCTCCCAAGACTAAACCAGGAAGAAGTCGAATCCCTGAATAGATGAATAACAAGTTCTGAAATTGAGGCAGTAATTAACAGCTTACCAAACAAAAAAAAAAGCCCAGGACCAGATGGATTCACAGCCAAATTCTACCAGAGGTACAAAGAGGAGTTGGTAAGATTCCTTCTAAAACTATTTCAAGCAGTAGAAAAAGAGGGAGTCCTCCCTAACTCTTTTTGTGAGGCCAGCATCAAATTGATACCAAAACCTTGGAGAGACACAAAAAAAGAAGAAAATTTCAGGCCAATATCCCTGATGAACATCAATGCGAAAATCCTTGATTAAATATTGGCAAACCAGACCCAGCAGCACATTAAAATGCTTCTCCACCACTATCAAGTCGGCTTCATCCCTGGAATGCAAGGCTGGTTCAACATATGCAAATCAATAAACATAATCCATCACATAAACAGAAACAAGGACAAAAACAACATGATTATCTCAATGTGCAGAAAAGGCCTTCAATAAAATTCAACACCACTTCATGCTAAAAACATTCAATAAACTAGGTTTTGATGAAATGCATCTCAAAATAATAAGAGCTATTTATGACAAACCCACAGCCCACATCATACTGAATGGGCAAAAGCTGGACACATTCATTCCCTCTGAAAACTGGCATGGGACAAAGATGCCCTCTCTCATCACTCCTGTTCAACATAGTGTTGGAAGCTCTGGCCAGGGCAATCAGGCAAGAGAAAGAAATGAAGATTATTCAAATAGGAAGAGAGGATGTCAAATTATCTGTTTGCAGATGACATGATTGTATATTTAGAAAACCCCATCGTCTCAGGCCAAAATCTCCTTAAGCTGATAAGCAACTTCAGCAAAGTCTCAGAATACAAAATCAATGTGCAAAAATCTCAAGCATTCCTATACACCAATAATAGACAAACAGAGAGCCAAATCATGAGTGAACTCCCATTCACAATTGCTACAAAAAGAATAAAATACCTAGGAATACAACTTATAAGGGATGTGAAGGACCTCTTCAAGGACAACTACAAACCACAGCTCAAGGAAATAAGAGAGGACACAAACAAATGGAAAAACATTCCATGCTCATGGATAGGAAGAATCAATATCATAAAAATGGCCATACTGCCCAAAGTAATTTATAGATTCAATGCTATTCCCATCAAGCTGCCATTGACTTTCTTCACAGAATTACAAAAAACTACTTTAAATTACATATGTAACCAAAAAAGAGCCCATATAGCCGAGACAATCCTAAGCAAAAAGAACAAAGCTGGAGGCATCTCACTACTTGACTTCAAACTATACTACAAGGCTACAGTAACTAAAACAGCTTGGTACTTTTACCAAAACAGACATATAGACCAATGGAACAGAATAGATGCCTCAGAAATAACACCACACTTCTACAACCATCTGTTGTTTGACAAATCTGACAAAAACAAGCAATGGGGAAAGAATTCCCTATTGAATAAAAGGTGTTGGGAAAACTGGCTAGCCATAGGCAGAAAACTGTAACTGGACCCCTTCCTTAATCCTTATACAAAAATTAACTCAAGATGGGTTAAAGATTTAAATGTAAGACCTAAGGCCATAAAAGCCCTGGAAGAAAATCTAAGCAATATCATTCAGGACATAGGCATGGGCAAAGACTTCATGACTAAAACACCAAAAGCAATGGCGACAAAAGCCAAAATTGACAAATGAGATCTAATTAAACTAAAGAGCTTCTGCACAGCAAAAGAAACTACCATCAGAATGATCAGGCAACCTAGAGAATGGGAGAAAATTTCTGCAATCTATCCATCTGACCAAGGGCTAATATCCAGAATCTACAAGGAATTCAAATTTACAAGAAAAAAGCAAACAACCCCATCAAAAAGTGCGCAAAGGATATGAAGAGACAGTTTTCAAAAGAAGATGTTTATGCAGCCATCAAAGATATGAAAAAAAGCTCATCATCACTGGTCATTAGAAAAATGTCAATCAAAACCACAATGAGATACCATCTCACACCAGTTAGAATGGCAGTCATTAAAAAGTCAGGAAACAACAGATGCTGGAGAGGATGTGGAGAAATAGGAACACTTTTACACTGTTGGTGGGAGTGTAAATTAGTTCAACCATTGTGGAAGACAGTGTGACAATTCCTTAGGCATCCAGAACTAGAATACCATTTGACCCACCAATCCCATTACTTGGTATAAACCCAAAGGATTATAAATCATTCTACTATAAAGACATATGCACAGATATGTTTATTGCAGCACTATTCACAATAAAAAAGACTTGGAACTTACCCAAATGCCCATTAATGATAGACTGGATAAAGAAAATGTGGCAAATATATACCATGGAATACTATGCAGCCAAAAAAAATGGGTTCTTGTCCTTTGCAGGGACATGGATGAAGCTGGAAACCATCATTCTCAGCAAACTAACACAGAAACAGAAAACCAATTGCCGCATGTTCTCACTCATAAGTGGGAGCTGAACAATGAGAACATATGGGCACAGGGAGGGGGAGGGGCACAAAGAGGGCAAGGGGAGGGATAGCATTAGGAGAAATACCTAATGTGGTTGACGGGTTGATGGGTGCAGCAAACCACCATGGCACATGTATACCTGTGTAACAAATTTGCACGTTCTGCACATGTATCCCAGAATTTAAGTATAATTAAAAAAAAGGGAAAAAGAGTACCCATTCTGGTACCCTGTCCAGAAAAATCTAAGGCAGCATGCAACACTTCTTGCTGCAGTCATATGCAAACCTTATAGCACTCTTTGAGGATTTGACCTCAGACTCCTCCCCAGATGAATTCTGTCATCAGTCTTGATAATTTTAATACCCGCATAAATGATACTTTCAATAGCTTATCCTTTCAGTTCATTGATTTTATCTCCCCAGATAATCTTGCTACCAGTTTCCCTCAGTCACACCTTCAATTACTCTGGAGCTTTTTGTTACTCATCACTAAACCTTGATCATCATCTTACTTTGAGGCATTACTATCTTTCACCACCAACCCTATCTTTCAGCTTACTATTTCTAGTTCACCAAACCCCAAAACTAGAGATTCCAGACAGAGAGGGAGGTGGGGGGTGGGGAGAGAGAGAGAGAGATTTGTTGGAGAAAATGGCTTATGCAATTCTGGAGGCTGCCTTATCAATTCCAAAGTGTGCAGGGCAGGTAGTCAGGAAAAGAAGATCATGAGCTCTACAGCTCCATAGGCATGAAGTTGTTACCTTCAGGCAGATATGTTCCCGTCTCTCAGAAAAGCCTCAACTTTGATTTAAAGGCTTTCTGACTTACTGACTGGCTCATCCAGAATAGTAATCCTTACATAAAGTCAACTGATTATTGGCTTTAGCTACATCTGCACAATTTCTTCACAGGAACTTCTACATTACTCTTGCTTAAATATCTGCGGATCATAACCTAGCTAAATTGACATGTCACAAAGCCATTACAGTCACTTATTTAGAAAAACCTTTCATTATCATCATGGCCATATTAAGACTCTACTAATCTTATTCTCTGTTATCCTTAACTCCCTTCATTTTTTTTTTTTTTTTTTGCATAGCATATAACACAAACTGACATCATGTTTGTTTTTTTCTATGTTTCCTCTAATAGCTTCAAGAATGAATGAGGAAATTTGTCTTATTCACCACTCTGGTCATTCAAGATTTTTTTAAAAAGTGAATGAATAAATTAACTAATGAAATTATCACCATAAATGGTAATATGTCAGAGAGGGAAGTCTTCGGGATGTGACATGATTCTCTGCTCAGCCGTGTTCTCACTGCTTGACGATAAGTATGGTTAAACTTTTTATTAAGAACTTGGTGAGAAGAGATTCTGAGGGTGTTGTCACCTACAATTCAAAGTGAGAAAGGAAAGACTGGTAATGAGCTGTTTTATTTTAGTCTAACATGTTTTAAGGGGACTTTATTTTTAATGAATAATTATTTCACTCTGATCAGAACTGCTGACATTTGCTGACATTTGCTGTTTACAACACAAATCTCAGTTACTCTTTTACTATAAAAATGCATCTCTCTTAGGTACAGAAATTAACAACATAGTTTTTGAATAAGAAGGAAAAAAGAAAAGAAGGGAAGGAGGAAGAAAGAAAAGAAGGAACCTAAAAATAACCCATGGTCAGCAAGGCACAGTGGCTCACACTTCTAATCACAGCACTTCGGGAGGCCAAAGCAGGCAGATAACGAGGTCAAGAGATCAAGACCATCCTGGCCAACGTGGTGAAACCCCATCTCTACTAAAAATACAAAAATTATCTGGGCATGGTGGCACATGCCTGTAGTCCCAGCTACTTGGGAGGCTGAGGCAGGAGAATCTCTTGAACCCAGGAGACGGAGGTTGCAGTGAGATGAGATGGCGCCACTGCATTCCAGCCTGGCTCTGTCAAAAAAAAAAAAAAAAAAAAACCCCATGGTGAATTTCAATTTCAATTTTTTTTTTGTTTTTTCACTTTAGTTTCGATGAGAAGAATATAGTAAAGGAAACTGATATTTGTAATAATTGTGTTTTTATTTCATACAGGTGTTTTAAAAAAAATAACCCTGTTGTCAATACATTTTGCTAAATTCAGTTACCAGTGAAAGAAAATGGCCCATATGATTTGAAAAGGGAGAATTAATGGCCGGCCACATTGCTCAAGTCAACTGTTTTGTAGCATATACTCATATTCTATTAAGTGACAAACACTAAGTAGGTGATGTGAGGAATACAAAAATATGACCCCTGTTGTTCCGTATGTCATTTATTACATGTGTAAACCTTCCCCTCATTTTTCTCTGAATAGTTTGTTTTGCAATTAATTTCAACTAAACAAATGAATAAGACCACAGCCCTATTTAAAGTATTTACCTTTGCACAGGGGTTCTAACAAACTGCTGATATATGATTAGGGTATATAAAAATCAAAACCCAAAGCAAAACAAACAAACAAACCAACCAACACTCACACAAATTCTCAGTCCCTTGGAGAATGAAAAGCTGAGAGTATGCTAAAAATAAATACTGCACAAACCAATTCTCTGGTTGGATAATAGAGTATTACTCCCAGTGAGCAGCAAGTTGGGCCTTTTAAAAGACAGTCTCTTGCTCAGGGCACTCCGAACTCAAAGACCTTTTAGAAAACGAAGCTATGGTATATAATCTATGCCACATAGCCTAGAAATCAATATGCTTCTCCATCTCACTCACCAGGAGGATCTGGCAGATTGAGAATTGTTTCAGAAGAAAGCATATTAGGCAACAAATGGCTCCCCTTAATTATACCCAGTGTAGGGACTGGAGGATGATATGAAAAACTAATTTGAGACCATCAGTATACAAAGATCCTTAGCAGAGCAAAAGTTAGGGTTCCAAAGAAATGACTCCACAGGCCCAGCACCTTACATTAAATTCCTATTAACAGTGAATTTCAAAGCTTGCATGAGTGACTGCATAAAACATCCTAATTGTTAGTTTCTGAATGGGTGCTTTTTGCAGTTTTTCCTTTGTTTGTTGCACACATTCAAGTAAATACATTTTCCTGTTAAGGCAAGTTTTTGTAATGCAAATTTGATATGACTTGATCATTTAATTTTTGGAGAACAATTAATTTATGTTATATAGAATGGAATCAAAACACCTATTCTCTGCTGGTGTTTATAAGAAAAGACTCTTATGCCAAAAAACAAATGTATTCAGACATTGGGGTTTTTGGAGTGATTTATATTAACTTGTAATAATTAGAAATAAAATTGTCATTGAAACTTCCTGTGAATCCTTGGCTAGCCCATGTATGAAAAGTGACATTTTTGCATCATTAAGAAAGTATCACTAAAAATTTTAACCCCTTTTTTATTTTAAGTGGGATAAACCAGGATAAATACAGAATAATATATAAAATATTTCTGGAAAGATAAACATAAAATGTATATCAATTTGCTATAGAGGCTCTGATATTGTGACATATAGATATGGATAGATACAGATATAGATATAGATATAGATATAGATAAAGATATAGATACTTGGTCTTCCCCCAGGTTTCCTGACACAGCTCCTAAAACCCTTGGAATCTCAGGAGTGTTGTCATTTGTATGCTAATGAGATGACAGGTGTCTGGCTGCCCCTGGGTGAATTCAGGATGCAGGTCATTTACAAGAAAGACCAAGGCAAAATTAGAGGTTCAGGGCTTTCAGGCTCACCCTCCAAAACCAGGAAGGGGAGAAAGACTAAAAGTTAAGTCGATCACCAATGGCCATTGATTTAATCAGTCATACCTACATATGGCACTTCTATAAAAATCCAAAAGGACTGGATTCCAGGGGATTCTGGGTAGCTAAACATGTGGAGGTTCCTGCAAGATAATGCTGCTGGAAAAGGAATGGAAGCCTCATGGCTCTTCCCTCATGCTTACCCTGCACACCTCTTCCATCTGAGTATTCATCTGTATTCCTTTGTAATATCCTTTATAATAAGTGGGTAAATATACATAAAGTGTTTCCTTGAGTTCTGTGAGTGCTATAGCAAATTAATAAAACCCAGGAAGTATGGAAAGCAAAATCCAAGCAGACTTCAGAGGAAAGCCTTTTTATAAACTACATACAGTCATATGTCACTTAACAATGGCAATATATTCTGAGAAATGCATTGTGATTTTATTATTACATGAACATCATAGAGTATACTTACACAAACCTAGATGATATAGCCATATGTTATAGCCTATTGTTCTTAGGCTATGAACCTTAACAGCATGTTACTGCATTGAATATTATAAGCAGTTGTGATACAAGGTAAGTATTTAAACAGAAAAAAATATAGTAAAAATAGGATATTCTAAACTTATGGGACCACTGTCATATATGTGGTCCCTTATTGACCAAAATGTCATTATATAGGCATATGACTATAATATTGCCTTTATAAACTCATTTGGGCATCCTCAGTTTATTTTATAGAACCCTGTTCTTATCATTTATAGTATTCATCACAATATATAATTATACATTTAGTTATTATCTTATTGATTTAGTATTTGTCTTTCCTTTGGTCTCTGACTCCTAGTAGACTGGGCCATGTATGCATATATACCTTCTGGCAAAGAGAAGGATCACCATAAAGATGTGTTGGCTATATGACTGACTGACTGACTGAAGGAATGAATAGATGAATGAACAAAGGGACAGGTGAATGAACTCAGAAAAAAATTATTAACAATTATTTTACCTGACATTATCATCATTTTTTTCAATCAAAACTATTGCTTTTGCAGTGTTTTTTGAATACCATGTTAACCAAGGAAACTTTGGTCACTTATAGTCACTCTAATGGATAAATTTAAAAGGATTTGTGGCACCTATCAATTGCTGTCTACACCTAATCAACCTCAACTCCATTTTACTGCCTAAATAGAATTGATTGCCTTTTTTTATAATCACACAGCAAAGTTCTTATATATTCTATCAGTAGATACCACCCATACCACTTACCTCGGATTCCTGGCAGGTAATGCCCTAAATCACATTCACAATGATTTTGCTACCAAAACACTAGGGGTTTGTTCTAGGTCCCATTGCTTATTGCACAGAAAGCCAATCACTGAGATAAAAAGTCATGTCAGGGAAGAAGGCTTTATTTGGGTGCTATAGCCAAGGAGATGGAAGATCAGTCTCAAATCCATCTCCTCTACCATCTAAAATTAGGAGTTTAAATAGCAGGGAAGAACCACGTTTGTGAAAACAGAAGTTAGGAAGGGGTGAGGAAGAAGCTTTGAAGCTTAAGAAGCCTTCAACAGAAAGCAGGTGGGCATTTAAGGCAATCATGACGGGAGAGGGGTTTGGCATGTCCTTGACCAGATGTGGTGATCTGATAAACTTCAAGTTTCACGATACTATCTTGGAGGCCTGATGGTTGGTGAATTAGGCCATTCTTGCATTGCTATAAAAACATACCCGAGACTGGGTAGTTTAATAAGAAAAAATGTTTTATTGCCTCAGAGTTGTGCAGGCTGCACAGGAAGCATGGTGCTGGCATCTGCTTGGCTCCTGGGGAGGCCTACGGGAGCGTTTACTTGTGGTGGAAGGCAAAGTGGGAGCAGGCATGCTATATAGCAAGAGCAGGAAGCTGGGCAGTGGATAGAGGTGCCACACACATTTAAACAACCAGATCTCATGAGAACTCACTATCACAAGGACAGCACCAAGGGAGTGGCACTAAACCATTTAGGAGAAACCCATTCTCACGATCCAGTCACCTCCCACCAGGTTCTACTTCTAACATTGGGGATTACAATTCAACATGTGATTTAGAGGGAACAACATCCAAACAATATCAGTTGGTGTCCTGAGAAGGGAACTCAAATAAGGCAAATGCAATTTTATACATTTTGGGACTGAGAGAGTCAATTTCTATATTTATTGAAAGTAATCCATAACATTAGCTGTATGGGACAATAGGGCTGGTTTCCATTTCATCTCCTCAGTCCATATGACAAACAGTAACATAACAGTATTGGCCTCAGCATGGAAAAATTACTATTTTATACTGTCCTCAAAACTATGCAGGGGAATTGGTGGTGATGTTGAAAAAGAGTACAAAGTTGGTAGAAGTTTAGGAAAGTAAAAACTAGAAAGACAGTTTTATAAAAGCAAGTCCTTCAAATTATCTAAAGAATACTTCTCTTATGCTATTCAGTGACATTTTTCTCACTGTTACCAATTCCTCAACACCTAACTCATGAATTTTTAAATTTGAAAGTATCCTTTGTACCTTATTAATCTGTAGCCACCTTAATGTAAGATGCTGGAATAGTGGTCAGGCCTCATGGGGAAGGGCACATAATACATATTTAGGGCCTATACCCAGGGCCAATTGTTCTGTGTGAGGGACATGGCATGCATGAGCAGCAAGTGGGCAGAGACAGTTAACAGGGAGAGGGAGTCAGCTTGCCATGGAGGGCTGTGTGCAGGAGACAAAGAGGAAGGTATTTCAGGTGCTTCTCAGAGGGGAAAGAGTCAGGAAAACAGAGATATTCCTAAAGCCAATTTTAGAAAACTTTCTCTATGGTTTACATGCACTCAACTTCAAGATGTTTAATAATATCTAAATTATTCTATGAGTTCTCTGAGTTCAGACTTTTCTCTCTTCATTTGTGACTCTGCAGAGTTTGGGCCCATGAAGGAGCAGAAAAGCTCTGTGGGACCCATACATGATTCTGTTCCTTGACATTTTTATATAGAAGGCATTTTAAAATTGTTTTTTTGACTCAACAAACTACTTGAAAGTAAAGAGTAGTAAGCATGCAGTCCTGGAAATAAAACAATAAGGTCTGGTTTTTTTCCCTAAGAAAAATGGAGATGTCAATGTGAGATGACTTCTTTGTGGTTATATTTAGATTATCTCATAAAAGATTAACTCACAAAAGATATTTAGAGCATCTCACAAAAGAAAAAGGTTATATTTAGATCATCCCATAAAAGAATGCAATGCATTCCAAATTCTAATGTTTAGCAGGGAGATATTAAATAAATATATACAATAAAAGATGATTACTAAAAAATAGAATATATTATTTTATTCAAAACACAAAAGATTTATAAGAGCACAAAAATGGTAACTTTCTATTAACACCTGTTAATAGCAAAACTGAATTAAAGGAGTTGTAGCAAGATACCCCTTGTTGGGATGAAATTCAAATCTACATCACGTGGGTGACCCACACCCATGAACAGCAACTAGCCCTTCCCCACAATGACGCAGCAGCTGATGTAATAAAATTGAAAGTTGTGGGTGTGGGTTTGTATATGTATAAACATATATGCTTTTATATATACTTATATGTTTTCCTTTGCAGGATATATGTGTATGTGTATATATGTATGCATGTGTTTCTATGTTATCCTATAAAATATACACACATATATACGTTTATCCTATAAAAACATATATATTTATATAAACACATATATGTGTTTTTTTGGTAGGATATACACACGTACTACATACACATAAAATAATGCATAATGAAGTTTTAGTTGAGTCTCAATGAACTTTCAATCTGAGACCAAGTTTTACCCCTTTAAAACCTTGGGACTAGTTGCAAAATGCCAACATTGATAGGAAACGTTTTGTAAAATGAAAATTAACATGCACTGCTGCCCATACTCTTCACTTCCTCTAAACATATGATGCAACAGAGATTGCTATGTGAGAGTATTTAAATCAAAGAGGATAATGCACTGTCTCAATAAACAGAGATAACATTTCAGTTGAGTTTTGAGACTAAGCAGAAAGTTTTCAAAGAAAAACAGAGAAAGGGCATTACCTATTAGAAAAAAAAAACAGAATTGCTTGGAGTCATCAACATAGCATGAAATTCTTGAGGACATGGGTTGCTTCTAACTCATTCATGGACAGTCAAGCAAATAAATGTTGCTTATCTTCTGTATTTCAAGATTGTTTTTTAAATTGTTGTAAACACTGAGCAAAAGGCTAAGTATTCCTGAATTATAAGGCAATGTTTCCCTGCATAAGGAATAATTTAGTGGTGAAGATGAAAACATATAAAAAGACTTTTAGCAATTTGAAATAGCATTTAGAATTACATGTTCTGAGATGTTAGAGAAAGAGACACGATGATGGCAAGAGAAGAAATCTCAGGATGGGGTAGAATTTAAGCAAGTGATAAAGAGGATGGAAAGGCATTGTCAGTGAAGGATGCCCAGCAGGGCTACCATGCTGTACAGTTCTATAACACAGAAATCCAATGGAAATTTTGCTCCAGGGAGAACTATTTGCATAGACTAAAATGAGAGTATATCATTCACAGTCACAAGATTTTCAATTTAGAGCATCAGAGCTTGTTTAAGGCCTATGGAGCCAATTCTTCCTTTGAGTTTAGGATCAAGCAACCCTCACATGGAATCTCTCGAGGGTCCTGAAGGTCACTAGCTTTCTGTGCTTTGTTTTTGCTGATCCAGCACTTAGAATTTTCATTTCCATTTGGAAACCAATAAATCAGCATATCTTGCCAGAGGAGTTTGAACCTCTTAAGATGCAATCAAATTGCTCAGTCAGAATGACTCCTGAAAATTGATCTGCACATTGTTAAGCATGGAAGAGAACTTTCACATATCTAACAAATATATATTGCTGATGTATAGGATAATGCTAGCTGGAGCTTGCAGGATTGAGTTAAGCTGTTGTAATTAGAAGATCTGAGTTTATCTGTACCAAGTAAAACAGAAGGTTATTCATCAGTAATATTTGCCAATTATATTTGTATTATTATTCAAGGAAGAAAAAATTTGCTTTTCCTCTAACCATCTTAAATTTATTGGCTATGGCCTTGCAAATTAGACTATCAAAAGACAGGTTAATGAAAGAAAAGTAGAATTTTGTTAATGAGTGCATCATGTATACACACAAGAGAATTCAGCGATCAGTAACTCAAAGTGGTGGTTAAAACTTGGGCTTATATAGCATCATAAGAAAAGACCAATAAATTTGTAGGTAAGTGACAAGATAAAGGAAAGGACTTTGAGTTTCTAGGGTCTGCAAATTGTGAGAAGGTAATGCATATGGGACAACTAATGGTAGATAAAGACTAGTTAGTAAAGTTTCTTATGTAGATTCCTCTGTTGCCATCTCTTGGCTAATAAGGATTTGGAGTTGTCTCCAGCAATTAATTTATGGTCTTCCTGATAGAAATGGGAGGGGAAAACACCTAAAAAATGAATGTCTTGTCTTTAGGCAAACAGGGAGAGGCCAGAAACTTCTTCTTGTATCTCTTTCTTCTCAGTTTCCTTCAGCTCAAAATAGTCTACATGCCAAAGAAGCATATTTTGAGGTGGCATATTCTGCTGCCTTTCATGTAATCAGTGTGTTTGCTGATACATTGTTTTGTAATTATCTTCATGTCACTTTGTATGTTTGTCATCCTTAATCAATGTTAGAAACCATAAACATAAAATTTATTTAAAATTTCTGAAATACTTCCCTTGGTGCTTTTTACAACACACCAAAGGTTTTTAAGTTGCTTTGTTTTGTTTTGTCATATAACTTTTTGTCCTTATTTTTTGACCTACAGAAATTATCAATGAATAATTTTCACCAAAATTGAGTCTTTGAAACTATTTGCATTTTAACATATTAATTTTGTCATTCAATCCATGTTTCAAAACAATAGCATTATCAATTTATTGTTTCTCAGTTTTCCTCATTCCAATGCTGTCCAATTTCTTTGCTCAGGCCCAGCCCAATCTCACAAAAAAAGTCCTAAAAAGATCATTTATCTCCCTATGGACCATTAAAAGACAGTTGAGAAAATCACCACCTCTCTTGAGATGCTACTTCCTCCTTGACAAAGCAATATCTACCTAATTAATTTAATCAGATTATCACAAAGACTAAGAAGGTATAACAAGGTATTCCATGTGTCTTGTGTTATTTAGAGAAAGGTGTTTTGTGTGTGCATGTGTGTGTGTGTATATATACATAGAGAGAGAGAGAGAGAGAGAGAGAAACAGCATGATTTTATCTGCACATTATTCCCTTAGCTCTTATGTTAGCAGACTGGTTTTCAGCTTGTTTGCTCTGAATCAAGTAAACAAAATGTCAATGGCGTAATTGTGGGATTCAGATAAAAGAAGAACAAGTGAATTGGCAAACACTAAAATCACTAAATAATATTTGAAGCTAATGAAAATGAGGAATCAGTCTGCAACCGGGAAATCTAAGAATAGTATCAATTTTTTCTTGCAGACTTTAGCACTAATTTCTCTCCTCTTCAACTTCAAGATGTCATGTAAAATGTCATCTGTGCATGTTTTGCTAAACGAACAAGGCAATTGGCATCCCTTACTGTCCTGGCGGAAAGGAACGCAAAATTCCCCATCATAAATGGAGTAATCAGGTAAGTGTAATAGAATGCGTGCTTTTAGAGTTTTGTGTTGTTATAAATAGAAAATAATAGGGACTTTTTTGTTATTATTACCAGCTTAAGAATATTCAAATGCAATAATTTCTAAAATACAAGTTGGTAAAGGGAATTGAAAAATGAAAGGAGTCATTAAAAGAGGGTGGTGAGCAAGTCTAGTAAGACAGCTGCAGTGCATTGAATTATAGTTTAATTGTTTCAAAGTTTTCCTCAGAATGCTTAGGGGAGAATTGCAGGCGTATTGGAGAGGAAAGGCCAAGCTGTGCTAGGCATATTGAATTAAAGTATTCTAAACTTCTCTACATATATTATTTTTCCATGTGCTTTTTGTAGCCTACAGGGAAAGAAAAAAAAGAGTAGACACCCCTCAATATCCCATGCCCCAATTTTTAGTTGCAAAACCTTCAAGAACACTTTGTCGCTTTGATCTTGCTGTATAATTATGGTATGGGCTTTTTAATGGATAGAGACAGGAAAAAGTCAGAAGAATAAACTTCTCATATCACTTTACTCAGAAGTTGTTTTAAATCACAAATTCCTTCTTGATCCCTCAAGAATTGCAGAAGTTGAGGCTGATGTTAAAAAAAAAACATTAAGCTTGTTCACATTTATGAAATTTTGAAAGTCAAGAATGTATATAGGAAAGGAAATATCTGCACTCACTTGTTGGGGCAGCTCCTTCTGGTTCCCACAAGCCCATTGTAAAATGTTCAGGTCTTTTATGAGCTGATTGTTAAACTATTGGTAGCTTTAAATTGGGCTTGGCAGCAATATTTATAACATGGATATTGATAACTGCTACACATCAGCCTCCCAGTTTACCAGTACTTCAGCATGCTGCCAGGAGAAGCAGCTAGAGTAATGGTGACAGCCATTTGGAACTTAGGTACTTTAGTCAAAACACTCCAGTGTGAGAGGGTTAGTGTTGCGCCCTGCATGATCATCACAGCAGGAACTCAGAAAGACATGAATAGTAGGATGAGCCAGCAGAAGATAATGCAACAAGAAAGATATAGATATAGATATAATTATAATATATAATAATTATAACATATATTATATATAATATATATAATTATTCCCACTCAAGAATAACTTAAAGTAGTTATTCTTAAAGTTCCCCCAAGTGGGAATAACTTAAAGTAGTTATTCTTAAAGTTAATTTAAAGTACTCTAACCACCAATGACTGATGCCCATCTTATGGTTTGAATGTTTGGGTCCCTCTAAAATTCATGTTAAAACTTAATCTCCAATACAACATTATTACGAAGTGGAACATTTAGGAAGTGATTAGGCCATGAGGGCTCCACCAGTGGGATCAGTGCCTTTGTAAAATGGCTTGAGGGAGTAAGTTCATGCCTTTTGCTAAATGAATACATAGTGTTTGTCCCCTCCACAAGACACAGCAACAAGGCACCATATTGGAAGAAGACAGCAAGCACTTACCAGACACCAAATTTGCCAGTGCCTTGATCTTCAGCTTTCTAGCTGCCAGAAAAAATGAGAAATAAAATTTTGTTCCTTGTAAATCGCCCAGTCTGTGGTATTTAGTTATAGCAGCAGGAAAGGACTATGAAATCATCCCTAGATAGGAAACTTTGGTTTTAAATAACACCATACTTGATGATCTGTTTAATTGTATGTTTAATTACCTGTTGTATAAAATTGTATGTGATTTAACCAAAGTTTCTGTCTACTTACTTTTCTCCCAAACAGTTCTCTTAGTGGTGTTCTAAAGCCCAAATTTCAAAAAATTCTTTTAGGTTTTGTTAAACCAAAATCAACCTGAACCTTTTGGAGGTCACTTCATGAGGTTTCTGTAGACAGTAGCCTGACAGGCAACTACTCAGCTACTTACTCAGGTAATATGAGATCCCCAGCAAATTTAATTTTGTACTTACGCTCATGAGTGATGAGTTGCAAGATATACAGCCAAAACAGATTTAAAATTATAGTTAACACTTGTATGCTGTTTACTACTAACCACATGTATTGACACAATTCTCATAAGAACCTGTGAATTAATTACTGCTATTTTAAAGATGAAAAAGAAAATAACCAAAAAATAAAAATCTGAGTCACAGGAGTTTACTTACCTTGCATAACACTCACATCAGTAAGTTTGCAGCAAGGCTTTGAATCCAGGGAGTTCAACTCCAGAAGCTAAGAGCTTAATTACTACACCGATGCTCTTCAGGGAGCCGTAACATTTTGCGACACTGGAAATGCTACTGGCTAAGAATCTTCCAATTTAAGTGCCCTTTTCACTAGAATGAACTGCACATTATATTTTTTCTTTTTATTTTTAAAGAATATTAGAGTACATGCAAAGATTTTGACATCTATATCATTTTCTATGATTGTTACAGTCACATATACATGTGAATTTAATCTAATTCCATTTGATTTAATAGATGGTTAAGAACTTACTAGAAACTACACACTCTACTAGGAACTATGAAGAACAGAAAAGTAGTTTTTAGCATATCTGCACCAGAGATTATTACAATAGAAGTTGAGAAGCAACACATATACTTGGAAGAGTTGGAGTTTGAAACAAGATAATATACAATGAAATACCTCCTTTAGGAAAGTTGGTATAAAAGACAGTATTAAATCTACATGGAACCCATAAAAATTCTTATAGAAAGAACATAAGGCAAAATAATTAGATTTCAGTTAAATAAATGAAAAATAAAATATCACTTTGATATAACATTCTTTTGTAGAGTTATACAGAGGATGAAAAAATAAATTATGGTAATAAGATATTTTCTTAAAAAAGTAGATACTGAAGGAAGAAAATCTAGACGAGATAAGAAGATAAAAAAGCGTTACACAGAATACTAAATAATTGAAAAAGAGAGATGTATAATGCAAAAACAAAGCAGAGTCATAAGTAAAATACAAAGCTGAGGATATAAGGGAGAAATATTAAATTACAAATTCAAGAGGTGCCAGTATTCATTCTTATGGGCTAAGACAACTGAAATAGCAGCACTGCCAACTCTTAGACTAGCCTAAAAAGTAGTATGGGTTCTATTCAATGAAGAAGAGTATTTTAAAATAATACTAATAAAAATATATTCTAAAATTAAGTTATTGATATTTGCTTTTAATTTAACTTGTATTTGAATTAAAATTACAACAACATTATTGAATTGGAAGGCATATAAGATCAGTTTCTTAACTAATCTCCACATTAATGGAATGAATGAGGACCTATTAGGCATGTGAATGTTGAAGACAGCAACCAGGGCCCTTGGTGTTATTTTGGGAAATAAATTAATTCAGAAAAAAATTGATAAATTTGAGATGTAGCAAAGTACTTTCCAATAAATTAAAAAATGGACCAAATATTTTTTAAAACCTGGAGATATACATAAATAGAGCTAGAGGAGCATGTATGGGAACAGAAATTTTAGAAGAATCAAGCAACTTTCATGAAAAAGGTAGCTTAGTTTTGACCCCACTAAGACATTTAAAGGCAAATTGATAAAAAAAAAAGTAATGACAAAATCCTGAAGTCTATTATCAAGCTGACTTTTATTTATTTTTAATCATAAGTATGCAGCGATTAGGTTAATGGCATAAAGCATTTTTTTAGAGTAAGCAGCCCTAACTGTTACAACAGAAAAATCCTAGATATTCAGAATCATAACAAATAAGTGCAGTGTCCAACATAGGTCCAGCAGCCCTCGTTCATCCTGCAGTTACACCATCTGTAATACTTGTTCTCCAGGATGACCACAGTAGAAAAAGTGAGACCTGGAGATTTATGCAGATTTTAAAAAATACTCCATGACAAGTAATAGTACACATTATTGCCATCAACATTCCATTGGCCAAAACTCAATCTCCATGACACACCTGAATAGCAAGGAAATATCAAATTCATGGGCACACAAAACTCAACTTACTGCATGCTCAGGAAGAGAATATACCAAAATGACAAAAATCATTGTTTATCCCACTATATATTATTAGGATATGAGGTTAATAAATAAATTTATGCTTGGAGTATATTCTGCTTCTCATTACTCATGACTAGGAAAGAAAGCCTAGCAAAGGGATAAATTGGAACATCTTATCACCGATGTCTTCACTATGAACCTAGAATACCTCCAAGCAGAGCAGAGTGTCTGAACAATAAATGACAAACTAGTTTTTAAAGGTAAGATGGGGCTATTAATACCAACAGTTTAGCTTACCAAATACCAGTTGTCAGAATGAATTTATATATAGTCTCTCTGTATACACACTATCTTAAATCCTTCAGTCTCTATGTCCCTGTACCATTCTAGGTTGCAATGTGGTCACTTTTAAGATGTACCAAGAGGTCCTCCAATGTAGAATTACCTGATCATTCCATGGAGAAAGGCATACTACAAACAATAATTTGATATCCTCCTTAGAATTCTTCAAAATTTGTCTCCAATCCGTGCTCAGCTTTGATAACTACTGCTTACTCTTTGAAACTATCTCTCATAAATTCTTCCTATTTTTATTATACAAATAAATTTACCACTGGGATAGTGCACTTCTAAATGTGAATACTTGGGCTCATCACTTCTGCCAGAAAAGAAAAAGGCCCGATGAAGGTACCTGGTCTCATTGTTTAGAAGAAAGAGGTGTAGTAAATAAATGTGTAGACATAGTTTTCTGTTTTACTGAGAAGGAGTAAGGGAGGAGAGATAACTGTCAGGCTCGGCAGATCAGAGGACTCTATCTCCACAATAATTGGGTCAAGGATGTACAACATCTCCAATTATCACAACATGTTCAATTAGAGTGATACCTGGAATTTTTCTGAAACTGTTAAGCAAGATATAGCCTGTCCTCATTTGCCAAACTGGGATAATAAAAGACAGTAGCTAAAGAGGGCCCTTGTTCCATGATATACAGAAAACCTAAGAATGAATTCAATAGCAATAGATAAAATACCTGGGAGAAGAAAAGAGAGAGAGGGAAGGGGAGAGAGAGAGAGAAAAAGAGAGAGAAAAAGAGAGAGACAGCGAAAAGGAGATTAACTGAATGAATTCTATATTCTTCCACGTTTGAAGCCATTTCTAAACTTTTCGATTATTGAGCTAGTACATACCTACAATATGCTATTTAGCAATTCACATAATGGGTTGTGCACATGATTGATACCTATCTATTGTGAATAAAATTTTTAAAGTTTACAAGATAAACATGTACATCAGTAAAATCAAAAGGTAAATATCAATAACTACTAAATTTTAAAGAACAATATTTTAGAAAAATTTTTGTGTCAGGTAGGATCTTATTTCATTTTATTCTGCTAAAACAGAATGTCACATACTATAATTTGTGTAGGACAGAAATTTATTTCTCAGAGTTCTTGAGGCTGGGAGGCCAAGACCAAGGCACTCGTGTCTGTTGTCTGGTGAGGGCTACTGTCTGCTTTCAAGACAGACAGCACCCCTTGAGTGCTGCAGCCTCCAGAGGGAAGAAACTCTCGCCTTCACAAGGCAGAAGAGCAGAAGAGAGAACCCATGCCTGCAAGCTATTTTTATAGTGGCATTACTTCATTCATGAAGGTGGACCCTTCAGGACCTAAACATTTCCTATTATACTCCACTTCTTAACACAATTGCACTGGGGGTTAAATTTCAACATGTGTTTTGGAGGAGGAAAACGTTCAAACCATAGCAGGTAGTATTTAAAATGGGCTTGCATTTATACAGTCCTTTGTACTTAAAAAGATTTCCCATAGATTAGCTAATTTCACTTTTAAAAAGTTCTACAATAGTTATCATCATCACACTCCACAAAGAGTGAACTTGTGGATCACAGAAAGAAAATGATATTCTTAAGGTCACATAATTGGAACTTGAGCAAGAACTCAAATCAGTGTTCTCATTTCCACGGTATGATTCAAAATATTCATTTTAGAGCTGAGAACTACAAACTCTACATTTAGCATAATCACATATAGTCAAGAAAGGTTACTTCCAACTTAAAAAGTAATTATACTGAAAAAGCTGTCCTAGCTTGAGTTCACTTGAAAGCAGAACCTGAGCTAAGGACTTGGGTACAGGTATTTTATTTGGGAGGTGATCTTGGGGAGCTAGAGTAAGAGAATACAGAGAATGAGACAAGGAAATATAAAGACAGTTAAGAGGGAATATTTGAGCTTGTCATCAATGTGGGCAACTGGGACTGAATTCCTCTTAAGACTCTGGTAAGTCCTGTTGTATGTACACAAAACTTTCACCTGAAGGATTGGAGGCTGCGGCTTTTACCCACCAGCTCTAGATTCCTGCTGTCTGAAGTCACCACATGCCTCCCTTTCTTTAACACTCCCAGGGCCCCTGTAGGCCCAACTGCATCTGGACTCGGAGAGACTGACTCTGCTGCCTAGAGAAAGACCTGAGACAGAGGGTGAGAAGAATTCAGATTATAACTGCAGCAGGACTCGGAGGCAGAAATATGAAGACCTGGCACAGGACACCAACAGTATCTGCTACAGTCATTCCTGAAATAGTCTGATGTTAAAGTGAATGTGTTAAAGTGAATCTCATTACTTTTGAGATTGGACATGTACTTGGAAAATAGAGAGACAAAGAGTAATGGAAAATTTTATATCAGATCTCATAGAAAACAGATGACATACTTTTCTCCTTATCAATTAAAGTTCAGCACACATCTCTCCAAAACAATGTGTAGTTCCCAAGAGATTCAATTTCCAGGCTGAATGATAAATAGAATTATTCATAAGCAAAGAATGAAAATGAATGAAAAATTGTTATATATGGATATAAACACGTTTCATCTCTGTCTTTAATTAGAACTTCTAATATCACCACTATAAATGAATAATACTTCATGACTAAATTACCTTTAACATATACTTCAGGAGAGCAATTTCTTTTGGATGGTAGACTAAAATAAATATAAGTGTGCTTCAAGAGAAATGCAAGGACTTCTCACATGTTTTATGGTGCTACACGTTAAAGGTAAGATAAATCATATAATGTTAAATTTGAAATATGTACAGAAATCAAGTTTGTATAGTTTCAAGTGAAATTAAAATTGTAGTAACTTGTCCTTCTGTTTAAAATATTCTATTTTTTATGGCCTTAAAAGTCTTTAAAGCACCAATAATATTTCCAAAATATTTATAACACATTTTAATATTTTATTTGCATTAAAGTCAGGACAAGACAACTAGTGATTTTTGTGGGGCAAGTCATTTATTAGTAGTTACACTTTTTCTAAAGCAGTATTAACTATACCAGTCATGTATTTCTTATTGAATTCGGTTGTTACTGATTTTAGGAATTAATACTACCTCCAACCAGAAAATTGCTTAAGCACACCTCCTAAAACAATCTAACTTGAAGTAACTTAAGAAAAGCAATTTTAAATACCAGAGGAAAACTATTAAGAAGAGAGTTAGTATTTAGAAATGTGACAAAATTTTTAATAAAAAGACTTGAAATAAGATTACTTTTATGAATCTTTCCTATTAAACCACAAATGCTTCACACAGAGATTACAATGCTAGAAATAAGATGACTCAGCTAGTTCTCAATATAAAGTTATATCTGTACAGGTATATATGAATAATTATATATAATATAATTCGTATATAATTTCAAAATGTAAATCAATTTTATTAAGCTACAATCTGCATTCAATAAAATGCAACCATTTTGAAAGCACAGTCTGACAAGTTTTGACAAATGTATCCCTGGGACTACTATCAGAGTTAAGACATAGAACATCTCATCACCTCAAAAAAGTTACCCTATATACTTAAGCAGTCAGCCCCCTACCACTACGAAAGTCCTGGATCCAGGAAACCACTGTTATGTCTTTTGTCAGTGTAGATTATTTTTGCAAATATCTGCAATTGCAAATACTAGGTTGGTGCAAAAGTAACTGTGGTTTTTTATTAAAAATAGTGACAAAGACTGCAATAACTTTTGCACCAACCTAGTAAATAAAATTATATGTATTGTAATCTTTCTTGCCTGGCCTCTTTTGCTCAGCATAATGTCTTTGAGATTTATCTATGTTGTTGTATTTATTTGTAGTTTGTTTCAGTTTATTTCAAGCAAGAATTCCATATTACAAATATAACCAGTGATGTGATAAGTGCTTTAAAACCAGCTTTCTGTTGGCGGGGGAAGTGAGGATCCTTGATGTGTAACTTGTCAGTTTATATGGTGTAACTCTTCCTACCAATGACAGATACAAACTACCAACATGATATAACTAGCTGGCAAAATTTTTGAAAATTTAACAATAGGCTCTGGAGGGTGATAATAAGCTAGCTCCAGAACATCATTACATGTAAATCAATTTATCTTTTAGTGGTTTATCAATGTTGTTTCCAGTTTTTGGCTATTGAAAAGAAAATTGATATGATACCTTGGACCAACATGTGTTTTTTCCCTTAAGGTAATACCTTGGAGTGGAACTGCTAGTTCATATGGTAAGTCCATGTTCAACTTTATAAGAAAACATTAAGTTATTTTCCAAAGAAGTTTTACCAGTTTACAATTGGATCACACTCAGATTCAGCAAATCACAGGTAGCCTCTACAGCTATAACAGGAGCTCTTTATGGGAGAGGCATAGAGATGAAGTTTTTCATTGAAGGTAACTGAGAGACACGGAAGGTAATAACATGAGAGAGGAATGATTACATTTGGACATTTGAGCAATAAATGTGGTGACAATGTGGAAAATAGATGGGAGGGTATGAAATCACTGAAAGTTAGATCAATTAGGATGATATTTCACTAAAGAAATAATGAGGGTCTGAAGTAAGGCAGTAACATTCTGATGAAACTGAAAAATATTTAGGTTGTAAAATTGACTGTAGTTTTGACTAAGTAAGTGCAGATAACGAAGAACAATGAGAAATCAAAGATAACTAAAGATTTCTTGCTTGCAAAATGGGATAGTCAACGGTAGAAACTGAGACTATATGAAGACGGGTGGGCCTTTCTCTCTCCTTCTCTTCATTTTTGAACAGAAGGGAGGGGAAAAGTGACCAAGAGTTTAGTTTTGGATACATAAAGCTTGACTTCCTTGTGAATCACACCAGCTTCCCTTCTTTCTAACAATATGACCTTGAAAAAGTTCCTTTAATTCAGTTATTCATAAGTGAAGGAGAAAAAGAAAGTTGTTGTGAAGATCAAATTGGGATAATATAGTCAATAAATGTTACCTGGAATGTAATCTCCATGAGGTCAGGAATCACACCTTAATGGGTTACAATTACCTGAGTACTCGAATATTCACAGAATTAACAAACTCAGGTGGAAATATGCAGCTTGAGTAGATATGTGGGAAAGGTGCTTGCTTAGGATAAAGGTCTGAATTTGTTATATAGAGTTGGACATCGTGATCCTACGATTTCCCTCTCACCCAGGCAAAGAAAGGAAGAAAGGTAAGAATAAGGCTGTAGCATCTCCTCTCTGGAGATGACATACACACATCATATGCATATGGGCATGGAGGAAGGGGTGTCGGGAGAGGTGAGTTTAGTGAGTATACAAGTTAGAAGTCAGGAGTGGATGGTATCAGAGGATTCTCAGAATGCAGAGAAGAAGAGAGAGTTTGTAATAGGACACATGTGGTAGGCCCTTAAAGAAGCCCTAAATACAGAGTAAAGATTAGACTGGGAATTATTTTCCTTCCTCATTGAAAAATGAGTCAATGTATGGAATCTCACCTTGGAAGCTATCCCCCTGGAGCTTGTAGGGTACATAGGTGCCAAAAGTGATCGTTGGTTCCTTGCTCCAAGCTTTATTTTCTTTTCTTTCTTGTTTTTTTCCTTTGTAGTTGTTGTTGTTGTTTTTTTCTTTTCTTTTTTTTTTTTTTTTGAGACAGAGACCTGTTCTGTCTCCCAGGCTGCAGTGCAATGGCATGATCTCAGCTCACTGCAACCTCCGCCTCCTGGGTTCAGGCCATTCTTCTGCCTCAGCCCCCAGAGTAGCTGGGATTATAGGTGCCTGCCACCACAGCCAGCTAATTTTTTTTTTTTTTTTTTTTTTTGTATTTTTTAGTAAAGACGGAGTTTTGCCATGTTGGCCAGACTTGATATATCTCTTGATCTCTCTCCTACCTAGAAAGACTCTGGGAAAATTAAGTTCACTTCTAAACAATTAGTATTTTTAATTCTTTTTAAAGTGCCCTGTTTCAAATCTGCCAAAATCTAGACAGGTCTCTCCCTGAAATCAATACTTTGATTCAACTAAACACAATGAACAAAACACTTCAGAGCAACAACAGGAAAAAATAAACTGATAATAGGGTATCATTTATTCCATGTGCAAATTCAGTCTATGTCCCAGTATTATCTATACAGCCTTCTGTTCTCTGCCTGAGGAAGGGAAATTTCAGTTTTGTCAGTTGGTCTTGTGCTCTGATCAACAGTTATTTGCTTGATGATAATAATCAGACAAAAGGCAAAAAGGGACCAAACCAAGGTGCAACAAGTGGGAAAGTGGTATTCTAAACCTATTCCATTTTTCTGAGGAAAAGTTTAGGCCTCCACCTACCTCTCAATCCATTGGCTTACATTTTTGCAAGTTCTCATTTTGCATCATTTGTGACTATTTCTCTTTAATCTAATGGGGAAAACCCAGTGGGCAGGCCACCTGGATCTCTATACAAATAAATTGTAAATATTAAATTGCATGTGTTATTTATTCTCTCTCATAAAAAAACATGTAACTGTCGCATGGAAAAGTTTGCAGTTAACTTTGAAATATCTTACTTATATATCTTACTTGTTTATAATGTTAGTAACTTCTGTTTCCATATAAAAAGGAAAATAATTTTGTGAATAGTATCATGGAATTTCAACACTTTTGGAGAGAAAGTGAATATTCTGTCTCAGTATTTGAAGACCTCTCCTAAACATCTCTTTTCTTAAAAAAAAAAAATTGTTTAGAGACAAGGTCTTGCTCTGTCACCTGGTCTATAATGCAGTGATGTGATCGTTGTTCATGGTAACCTTGAACTCCTGGGTTCAAGCAGATCTTCCTGGCTCAGCCTCCAGAATAACCAGGACTGCAGGTGCGTTCCACGATTCTGGCCATATTTTACTTTTTTTCTTTCTTTCTTTCTTTCTTTTTTTTTTTTTTTTTACAGATGGGGGGGTCTCATTATGTCACTCGAGGTGGTCTCTAACTCCTAGCCTCAAGTGATCCTCCGGCCTCAGCCTCCCAAAACATTGGGATTACACGCATGAGGCACCATGCCCAGCCAAATGTCCTTTTTCTTCTTTGGCCTTTGGTCTTTCTCCAAATTGTCATTTTTGCAAAAAATGTAAACCTTGAATTTTTAAGTGATTCTGAATTCGGCCACTGGGATTGAGTTTGAAGATTTCTGTCCATCAGAACTCTGCTCCTTCTCATCCCGAATGCTCCTGCTATTTCCCCTGCTTTTCTTCTTTCCCTCACTTCCTTTTTAGACTCAGCACATGATGGTTGCTGAAGTCCAATGAGCATATTAGTTAGCCACAGGAAAATGTGCAGAAGACAGCAGAGGAAAAACTGGTGTCATAGCATTTATGAAGAATAAGAGTTTACTAACGGAGATGAAGAAGAAAAAAATTTAACAGTGAGAGAAAAATAAAACTGTAAAGAATGTCAGTTAGTGAAAGAGATCATTAGAGCAGTGGTGAAAGTTAAGATTTGTGAGGTAGATGGTATCAGATCTTGGATGCCCATCACTGTCAGGCTGAGGTGTTTGGCGTTAACTGTGTAGATCATAGATTACAACTGAACTCTTTTGAGCAGGAAGTGAGTAGGTGAAAAAGAAGAACAAAGCTTTATTTTAGAGAAGTGGATCTGGAATATATTTATATCATGGATTTTATGCATGTAGCCTTTGTCATACAGCTGTAACTTATGTTTAAAAGTCTCAATTGGGTGTGTGTGTGTGTAAGTTAACTTTAATCTGTATTTTAATGGCTATTGCTTAATTTGAATAACCTTAATTAGGAATACATACTTCAGAGATGATTGGTTAGTTTAGCCAGATTTAGCCAAATGCCATATTTCACTCAAATGTGTTCCATGATCTTTAGTTCTTGTGAGTTTAACTAATACAGGAGATGTTAGAAATGATTTTTCATTGGTGATGTTATTCAAAGTATCTTGATTTGGTTAGCATGTTGGACCTTTCAGAGTAACATCCTAGGCCCAAAACTCTTGAATCAGCCCTTCATTCAGACATGGAATAAAGAATTATGTAACTATATTCGAACCAGATGAACAGCTGAGTTCTTCTACTAGAAGACTGTCATTTATGCCTTGAGATGCAAGATTCTCACTAGAATACCCAAAATGATAATAAATTGGACTATACTGAACTTGTAAGAAAAGGTGATATGACTGTTTTCATCACTGTTTCCTAATAAATATTTGCATGTGTATTAGTATTCTGAAATTCATATTTATCTTATTTACTATCTGGTAGTGGCATTGTAAGAAACAAAAAACTTAATGGCTTTCACCTAACTAGTTATTGGAGGCTAATGGTATTTATTAAACAAACAAAAAACTAGTAATTGTGAATGTCAAAACTGGTTTGGGCCAGCATACAATAGACTGAAGATATAAAACAAATTTTCAAAACACATTAATAGTGTCTCTGTGAAGTAGATGGTCTGGACTAGGTTATATGTGAGAATATAAGTATTTGACAAAGGCCGAACTCAAAGTCATATGAACTTTAGGCAAAATAACTTTTCTCTGAGATGTAATTAAACTTTTCTATTTAAAAAATGAATTTAATCCAAGAACATCAAACAAGAACATTATTATAAAATGTAAAACATACATGTTTTAAAGTACTATTTAGTAACTTTAATTAAACTAATAAAAATTAGAAAGGAAGTAGAGCTTCAATAATAAAGAAACTAATTAAATAGGTAAAAATAATTGGTTGGGGATGGTGGGGAAAGGCAGAATTTTAGAGATTGCCAGTGGTTTATCTAGAGGCATATTTCAGGCCCTCTGGAAGAGTATCCAAACATTGTGTGGGATGATGGAACTGTATTGTGTTATGAAAACACAGCTGCACATCCTATTCTGTGCAAAATGCTATGCTATGGTGACAGATTGTATGTAGGTGCAATGTGTACTCAGTTTGTTCGTATAAAGGACAATTTTATGTTTTGCTATTTCTAACAGATTTTAGTCCATTATGAAAATTACTCTATCATCCCAAGGAACACCAAGAAAATTTTGGGTTGAAATGTCTTCTTAAAAGAAAAAGAAAGCAAATACCATGTATCTACTCTATGGATATTCCTTACTTAATAAGGTTTATCTCCAAATTTTGATTGGCCTATGGTAAGCAGAATAAAAACAACTTATATGAAGTGACAGCAAAGATGTAAAAATCCTCCTCTTGCCCCTAAAGCATATCTAAATTACTTAACATTATCACTATGTTTTCCATGAAGAAATTGGCTAAAGCTATATTCCAGCATACAAATTTATGACTGTAGCATTGTAGATATCAATGAATCATGTTGAATTAAAATGCATATATTAGGGTGATAAGTATAGCAAAAGATAATTAGCTCCTATTTACAAATAAATACAGATTTTTTTTTTTTTTTGCATTGTGGTGCTTTTTTCTTAGATAAGGTATGTCCTGAGTTCCAATAAAAGGGGAGTAAATTGAAGTATGTTTGAAACTTGAACAATTATCTGGGAATGCCAATGTAAGCTGGGCAGGATGGAGTCTGAGAACTACCAAAAGTAAACGGGCAGGAGCAAAAGATGAATAATTTAATAGTATCAAGTTCAAATTATTGCAGTATTAGAAAATACTGCAAAAATGTTTGCATACATTTTTCTTACCTTTCAATTATAGAAGAAAATTTAATAAAATATATTAATGGCAATCACTTAAAGTTCTTCTAATTATATTTTAAGGATTCCAATTCTGGTTAGTTGTTAAAACTTAATATAAAGTCACTTTTAGCCTTTGATTTGTATTTATGATTTACCGTCCTACTTATAAGAATATAATAATTCAAGTCAAAAGTCATAGTTATTTTTGCAAGTAGAATCTGGTGAGTCAGTTCTGGATTTTATTTAAGGATAAGTGGAACTGTTAGATCTATAATTCTTAAATAAAAATTGTGACAAGATAGGCATTCCCAACATAAGGACAAATTTTATTGGGATAATCTTTTTTTTCTAAGTACAGAGAATTAGCAGGGGATAAATTTTAAAACTAAAATTAATTTAATTTAAATAATTTAATTTAATGAATTAATTTAAATTAATATAATTTAAAATAAAATTAGTTTAATTTAAACATGCCAGAACACTGTAAATATGTGAATAATATAATAGTATAGTATTTATGTATTTGCAAACATAAGACACTACTCTTCCTGGCCAAGATTATGTAACAGGAATCAGATTTACTCTCTTGTCTAAAACAACTAATAATCCAGAAAAGAAAATACATGACTGATTGAATAACAAGCAAAAGAAACCCAACGATCCCTAAAGACAAAAAAAAATGAATTAAGTCCTATAATTGCTGAATGTGCTGCTTAGAGAAACTTTCTAGGCTGCACTAGATGGAGAAGTAACAAAGAAAATAGCCCAGCAGACTCTCTACATTGAGGAGAAAGAGCAGGGAGTTGGGAAAAAAAAGTGACATGGTTAGAATTTACAGGTAGAGAAACACAGAGGACACAGGTGCACAGAGAGAACTCCAAACATCTTTGAAGTACCCTCTTCAGGTATTCCGTGATCAGCACAGGCATGCAAGAAATCTACCTGAGATCAAAAAAAGGACTGCTCACAAACGTTAAGAGTGGCAATTTTCAACTGGGGACAGGTTTGTCTCTCAGGGTATATTTGGCAATATCTTGTGATATTTTTGCTTGTCCCAACTTAGGGTGAGGTTGCTACTAACATCAAGTAGATAGGGTCCAGAGATGTTGATAAACATCCTATAAATCCCAGGAGAGCCTCTGGCAAGAATGAACTGTCCAGTTTAAAATCACAATTATGCTGAGGTTGAGAAATTCTGCATTGGAAGGAACAGTGTGCAGGGCACACAGAGGGTTCCTTCCAAATTCTTGAGTGGAAAACCTCATAATTCACAGGGCATCAAGGAGAATAGCAAATAATAGGGAAAATTTACCCAAGACTAAATACTGATTTAGTTTTATTTAACAAAGCATAAAGCTACCTCCATCCTAACACACACACACACACACACACACACACACACACCAGAAGCTATTTCCAAGTAACTTTACCACATTACAAAAGACATCTCAAGAATATTTTCAGAAATATGAAACAACCAGTACAAAACAAAGTAAAATGCGTATTGTCTGTAATCCAATAAAAATTGTATCCAAGCTAATGTGGTAAGACAACAAAGGGAAATAAAAGGCATACAATTTGGAAAAGAATAAATAAAACTGCTTTTCCTCACAATGGCATCATTTTTAAAAATTGACAAAAAACTACTCAAAATAATAAGTGATTACGAGGTTGTAGAATACAAGATAAATATACTTGATTAATACAAAAGTCACTTGCTTTTCTGTATTTCAGCAATGAACAAGAGTAATTTGAAATTAAAAACACAATTTCTTTTACAGTAGCAACCCCCAAAATAAAATATTTATTGTATTAACCTAATAAAATACAAGATGTATACAAGGGAAGCTACAAAACTCTGTTGAAAGAAATCAAAGAACTAAACAAGTGGAGATGTTTTACATTCATAAATAAGAAGACATAATATTGTCAAGCTGTCAGTTTTTCATACCTCATCCATAGATTCAATAAAATCCCAAACAAATTACCAGCATGTTATTTTATGTATATCAAGAAAGTAATTGTAAAGTTTATAGAGAGAGGCCAAAAACACAGAATAGCCAATGTGGTATTGAAGAAAAAGAACAAACTTGAAGAACAAATTTCAAGACTTACTATCAAACTACGGTAATCAAGACAGTGTGATATTAGTGAAAGAAGAGACAAATCGATCAATTGAACAGAATAGAGAACCCAGATATAGACTCACATGTATATAGTCAATTAATTTTGACAAAGAAGCAAAAGCAATACAATGGAGAAAAGAGAGAATTTTCAACAAATCAAATGGTGCTGGAAGATCTATATACAAAAAAAAAAAAAAAAAAGAAAGAAAACAAACAAAAAACAACCTGAGCATATCTTGCACCCTTCACAAAAATTAACTAAAATTGGATCAGATAACTACATGTAAGATGCAAAACTATAAAATTTTTAGAAGATACCATAGAAGAAATTCTAGATGATCTTGGGTTTGGCAATGACTTTATTTATACAATGTCAATGGCATTATCTATGAAAGAAATAATTGGTAAGGAGAACTTTATTAAAATTAAAAGACACTGTCAAGATAAAGAAAAGACAAGTCACAAACTAGGAGAAAAGATTTGCAAAGGACACATCTGATAAAGTACTATTATCCAAAATACACAAAGAACCTGTAAAATGCAACAAAAAGAGAACAGCAACCCAACTAAAGTGTTAAAGATCTGGACAGGTACCTCGCCAAAGAGATATACATACAGCAAATACATATATAAAAAAAATGCTCCACATCATGTCATCAGGGCAGCGTGAATTAAAACAACAATAAAATACCACTACACATGTATTAAAAGGGCCCAAACTCAGAACATTAACACCACCAAATTCCGGCAAGAATTAAAAGGGCCCAAACCCAGAATGTTAGCAACACCAAATTCTGGCAAGGATGTAGAGCAGCAGAAATTCTCATTCATTGCTGGCAATAATGCAAATTGGTGCAACCACTTTTGAAGACAGTTTATCAGCTTTTTACAAAACTAAATATACTCTTACCATATGATCCAAAAATCAAACTCTTAAGTATTTATTTTAAAAAGTTAAACATTTATATCTACACAAAAACCTGCACACAGATGGTTATAGCAGCTTCATTCATAATTGCCAAAGCTTGGAAGCAACCAACATGTCCTTCAGTAGGTGAATGGATAAATAAACTCTGGTACATCCAGCCAATGGAATGTTTTTTCCATGCTAAATAAAAGAACTAGCAAGCTATTAAAAGACATGAAGGAACCTCAAATGCATATCACTAAGCAAAAGAAGCTAATCTGAAAAAGCTACACACTGTATGAATACCTGTATATGACATTCTGAAAAAGACAGAACTATGGATACAGTAAAAAGGTCAGTGGTTCCTAGAGGTAGGGGAAGGGAGGGACAAATAGACAGAGCATAGTGGGTTTTCAGTGTAGTGAAAATACTCTGTATGATATTATAATGGTAGATATATGTGATTGTAAATTTTTCCAAACCTGTAGAATTTACAACACCAAGAGTGGGCCTTACATACGCTGCAGACTCTGAGTGATGATGTGTAAATATAGAGGAATCAATTGTAACAAATATATCACTCTGATGGAGGACGTTGATAATGAGGGAGGTTGTGCATGAGAGAGAACAGGAATTCTATAAGAAATCTCTGTACCTTCTGCTCAAATTTGCTGTGAAACTAAAACTACTCTAAAAAAACAAAATCTTTAAAAAATTACTCAGCATTTAAAAAAATAGAAAAATAAGACTCATGAAGAAGAAAAAAATCAATTCATGGGTTGATGGATGTAGCAAGCCATCATGGCACATGTATACCTATGTAACAAACCTGCACATTCTGCACATGTATTCCAGAACTTAAAGTATAATTAAAAAAAGAAAAAAATCAATTCATTAAAATTGGGCCAGAAATGACATAGATGACAGAATTGGCAGTCCAGGCTTTAAAATAATTATTGCAATTATACTTCATGTATTCAAGAAACTAGAGGAAACCTTGACATGAGAAACATGTCAACTAGAGAGATGAATGATCATTTTAGAAAGGCCCAAATTGAATTTCTAGAGAATAAAATTACAATTTGATACAAAAATTACACTGGAAGCAATTAACAACAGTTGGACATTGTAGGAGAAAAAATTAGTGAACTTGAAGACTTAGTACTAGAAACTATCTAAGAAGGTACAATAGCTACAAAAAAGCAAAATACATAGAAATATACTTAGCCATGGAGGCAAAAGATCTCTATAAGGGGAACTACAAAACACTGAAGAAAGAAATTATAGATGGCACATATAGAAAAGCATTCCATGCTTATAGATTCAAAGAATCAATATCATTAAAGTGGTCATGCTACCCAAAACAATCTACAGGCTCAACGCTATTCTTATCAAACTACCAACTCATTTTTCACAGAATTAGAAAAAAGTATTCTAAAATTCATATGGAACCTACCAGGAGTCCAAATAGCCAAAGCGATCCTAAGCAAAATGACCAAAGCTGGAGGCATCAAGCTACCTGACTTCAATTTCTAATTCGTTGTGTCTGGTATGTAAAAATACAATTGATTTTTTATGTGTTGATTTTGTACCTACGACCTTTCTGAATTCTCTAATTGCTTATTTTGTCTATCCCATCAGATTTTCTACATTGACTATGATGGTGACTGCAAATAAAGACAGTTACTTCTTTTTATCAAATATAGATGACAACCATTTCTTTATCTTTCTCTATTGCATTTTGTAGAACCTCCAGTAAAATACTGAACAAAGGTGGAGAGAGTGGAAATATTAGTCTGTTTTTTTATTTTAGGGAGAAATCATTCAAACTTTCACTAATAAACATGATGTTAGCTACATATTTAACTGTCCTATACCGGATGAAGACAATTCTAATTTATTTCTAGTTTGCTGAAAGTATCCTGTAAGTCTACAGTAACCAAAACAGCATGGTACTGATACAAAAATAGATACAAAGACCAATGGAACAAAATAGAGAATCCAGAAATGAAGCTGCACATCTACAGCCATCTGACCTTCGACAAAGATGATAAAAATAAGCAATAAAGAAAGAACTCTCTATTCAAAAAATGGTGCTGGGATAGCTGGCTAGCCGTGCACAGAAGAATGAAACTGGACCCCTGCTTTCACCACATACAAAAATTAACTCAAGATAGATTAAAGTTTTAATTGTAAGAACTCAAACCATAAAAATCATAGAATAGGTCCTTCACATCCCTTGTAAGTTGGATTCCTAGGTATTTTATTCTCTTTGAAGCAATTGTGAATGAGAGTTCACTCATGATTTGGCTCTCTGTTTGTCTGTTATTGGTGTGTAAGAATGCTTATGATTTTTGCACATTGATTTTGTATCCTGAGACTTTGTTGAAGTTGCTTATCAGCTTAAGGAGATTTTGGGCTGAGACGATGGAGTTTTCTAAATATACAATCATGTCATCTGCAAACAGGGACAATTTGACTTCCTCTTTTCCTAATTGAATACCCTTTATTTCTTTCTCCTGCCTGATTGCCCTGGCCAGAACTCCCAACACTATGTTGAATAGCAGTGGTGAGAGAGGGCATCCCTGTCTTGTGCCAGTTTTCAAAGGGAATGCTTCCAGGTTTTGCCCATTCAGTATGATATTGGCTGTGGGTTTGTCATAAATAGCTCTTATTATTTTGAGATATGTCCCATCAATACCCAATTTATTGAGAGTTTTTAGCATGAAGAGCTGTTGAATTTTGTCAAAGGCCTTTTCTGCATCTATTGAGATAATCATGTGGTTTTTGTCTTTGGTTCTGTTTATATGCTTGATTACGTTTATTGATTTGCATACCACTGCTCAACAAAATAAAAGAGGACATAAATAAATGGAAGAACATTCCGTGCTCATGGATAGGAAGAATCAATATCATGAAAATGGCCATACTGCACAAAGTAATTTATAGATTCAACGCCATCCCCATCAAGCTACCAATGACTTTCTTCACAGAATTGGAAAAAACTACTTTCAAGTTCACATGGAACCAAAAAAGAGCCCGCATTGCCAAGTCAATCCTAAGCCAAAAGAACAAAGCTGGAGACATCACGCTACCTGACTTCAAACTGTACTACAACATTACAGTAACCAAAACAGCATGGTACTGGTACCAAAACAGAGATATAGATCAATGGAACAGAACACAGGCCTCAGAAATAATACCACACATCTACAACCATCTGATCTTTGACAAACCTGACAAAAACAAGAAATGGGGAAAGGATTCCCTATTTAATAAATGGTGCTAGGAAAACTGGCTAGCCATATGTAGAAAGCTGAAACTGGATCCCTTCCTTACACCTTATACAAAAATTAATTCAAAATGGAATAAAGACTTCAACGTTAGACCTAAAACCATAAAAACCCTACAAGAAAACCTAGGCAATACCATTCAGGACATAGGCATGGGCAAGGACTTCATGTCTAAAACACCAAAAGCAATGGCAACAAAAGCCAAAATTGACAAATGGGATCTCATTAAACTAAAGAGCTTCTGCACAGCAAAGGAAACTACCATCAGAGTGAACAGGCAACCTACAGAATGGGAGAAAATTTTCACAATCTACCCATCTGACAAAGGGTTAATATCCAGAAACTACAAAGAACTTAAACAAATTTACAAGAAAAAAACAAACAACACCATCAAAAAGTGGGCAAAGGACATGAACAGACACTTCTCAAAAGAAGACATTTATGCAGCCAACAGACACATGAAAAAATGCTCATTATCACTGACCATCAGAGAAATGCAAATCAAAACCACAATGAGATACCATCTCACACCAGTTAGAATGGTGATCATTAAAAAGTCAGGAAACAACAAGTGCTGGAGAGGATGTGGAGAAATAGGAACACTTTTACCCTGCTGGTGGGACTGTAAACTAGTTCAACCATTGTGGAAGACAGTGTGGCGATTCCTCAGGGATCTAGAACTAGAAATACCATTTGACCCAGCCATCCCATTACTGGGTATATACCCAAAGGATTATAAATCATGCTGCTATAAAGACACATGCACACGTATGTTTATTGTGGCACTATTCACAATAGCAAGGACTTGGAACCAACCCAAATGTCCATCAATGATAGACTGGATTAAGAAAATGTGGCAGTTGTGGCAGTTGCTGGTCAGTAACAGCCAAGATGCTGTGGAATCTGCTGGCTCTTCATCAGATTGGGCAGAGGACCATAAGCACTGCTTCCCACAGGCATTTTAAAAATAAACTTCCAGAGAAACAAAAACTGTTCCAGGAGGATGATGGAATTCCACTGTATCTAAAGGGTGGGATAGCTGATGCCCTCCTTCATAGAGCCACCATGATTCTTACAGTTGGTGGAACAGCATATGCCATATATCAGCTGGCTGTGGCTTCATTTCCCAATAAAGGAGTGACTTCAATCATCCCAGCAATCACTTGGTTCACATTCATTCAGCTCTCTATGGACCAGTAATCTGATAAATAACCGAGTTCTTCTTTGGGGATCAATATTTATTGACTTGTAGTAACTGCCGCCAATAAAGCAGTCTTTACCATGAAAAAAAAAGAGAAAATGTGGCACATATACACCATGGAATACTATGCAGCCATAAAAAAGGAAGCGTTCATGTCCTTTGTAGGGTCATGGATGAAGCTGGAAACCATCATTCTCAGCAAACTATCGCAAGGACAAAAAACAAAACACCACGTATTCTCACTCATAGGTGGGAATTGAAGAATGAGAACACTTGGACACAGGAAGGGGAACATCACACACTGGGGCCTGTGGTGGGGTTGGGGGATGGGGGAGGGATAGCATTAGAAGATATACCTAATGTAAATGACGAGTTAATGGGTGCAGCACACCAAAATGACACATATATACATATGTAACAAACCTGCACATTGTGCACATGTACTCTAGAACTTAAAGTATAATAATTAATAAAAACAATAAAGCAGGCTAAAAAGGAAAAAAAATCATAGAAAAAAACCTAGAAAACACCACTCTGGACATAGGCCTTGGGAAATAATTCATGACTAAGTCTTCAAAAGCAATTCATCAAAATCGAACATTGACAAGTGGGAACTAAATAAACTAAAGAGCATCTGCACAACAAAAGAAACTATCAACAGAGTAAACAAATAAGCTACAGAATGGGAGATAATATTCACAAACTATGCATCTAAAAATTATAATATCAAGAATCTATAAGGAACGTTAACAATTCAATAAGCAAAAGAAAAAATAACCCCATTAAAAAGTGGGCAAAGGACATGAACAGTTTTCAAAGGAATACATGCAAGCAGCAAGCAAACATATTTTAAAAATGCTCAACATCACTAATTATCAGAGACATGCAAAACAAAACCACTACAGGAGAGCATCTTACACCAGTCAGAATGGGTGTTACAAAAAAGTCAAAAAATTACAGATGCTGGTGAGGTTGCAGAGAAAAAGGAATACTAATACACCATTGTCAAGAATGTAGATTAGGTTAGCCACAGTGGAAAGCATTTTGGATGTGTCTCGAGGAACTTAAAACATACCTACCATTTGACCCAGCAATCCCATTACTGGGTATATACCCAATAGAAAATAAATCATCCTATCAAAAAGACACATGCACTTGCGTGTTCATCACAGTACTATTCACAGTCACAAAGACATGCAATCATTGTAGGTGTCCATCAAGAGCTGGCTGGATAAAGAAAATGTGGTACATATACATCACAGAATCCTATGCAGACATAAAAAGGGATGAAATCACATTCTTTGCAGCAACATGGATGCAGCTAGAGGCCATTATCCTAAGTGAATTAATAGGAGAACAGAAAACCAATACTGTATGTTCTCACTTATAAATGGGAGCAAAACACTGGGTACTCACGAACATAAAGATGGAAACAATAGACACTGGGAGCTACTAAACATGGAGAGGGAGGGAGGAAGGCAACGGTTGAGAAATGAACTGCTCACTATCTGAGTGATGGAAGAATTTGTATCTCAAAGTTCAGCAGCATACATTACACCCATATGAGAAACCTGCACATATACCCCTGAACCTAAAATAAACGTGAAAATTATAAAAAGGAATTTGAAATGAAATAAAATAATAGCATCTACAGTAGCATAAGAAAATATAAAATGCTTTGCGAAAAATCTAACAACAGTCATGTAAGACCTGTGGACTGAAAACTACAAAACATTTACTGGCGGAAATAAGAAAACCTAAATAAATCAAGAGATACAGATATTCATGTAACTAAGAAGGAGTAATTATTCTTCAGAGTAGGTAGAAAAATTAATTATTACAGTTAATTATTAATTCATAAGAATTAATATTCTTAAAATGATCATTCTTCCCAGTTTAATCTGCAGTTTCAAAATAATCTCAATCAAAATCTCATCAGAGATTTTGTATAAATTGGCAAGCTCATTTTAAAATACATATGGAAATGCAAAATTCTTAAAACAGCTAACAATAAACAAAGTTTGAAAAAAAAGAACAAAGTTGGAGAACTACACGACATCTAAAATTATTATAAAGTTACAGTAACCCAGACAATATGGTACTGGTATAAAGACATAGATCAGTGGAAAAGAATAGAGTCCACAAAAAAGAAAAGTCCCAAATGTATATGGACAACTGATTGTTGACAAAGGTGCAAAAGATACTCAGTAGATAAATGATTTCTGCAACAAATGGTGCTGAAAATTGGATAGTTGTGTAAAAAACAACTTCAATCTATATCTGGCACTAAGAATTGCTCATACACAATGTAAAATCTAAAACTACAAAATGTGCAGAAGTAAACACAGGAAAAAAAACTGATTTTTGATTAGAAGATGTCTTAAATACAACAAAAGCATGATTCATTAAAAAATTGGTATTTTGGGCTTCATAATTTTAAGAACTTCTGCTCTGTTAAAGACATTGTTAAGTGAATAAAAATTAAGCTACAAGCTGGGAGAAAAATATTTGCAAAACATGTATCCGGTTAGTGACTTGTGCCCAGAATATGTTAAAAAAACTCTCATAACCAAATAATAAGAAAATAGACAACTCAATTAAAAATGAGCAAAATATTTGAATAGACAGTCCATGAAAGAAGATATATGGATAGCAAGTAAGCATATGAATAAAATGTTCAACATTACATTAGTAATCACTAGGAAAAGGAACATTAAAGCCACAAGAAGATACCATTACAAACCTATTATAACGCCTATAATCCAAAAGTAATGGTGAGGAATGTAGAGAAAATGGAACTCATTGCTAGAGGAAACAAAATCACTTTGGAAAAGAGTTTTTGGCATTTCTGGCCAGGTGCAGTGGCTCAAGCCTGTAATCCTAGTACTGTGGGAGGCTGAGGCAGGTATATCATTTGAGGTCAGGAGTTCGAGACCAGCCTGGCCAACATGGCAAAACCCCGTCTCTACTAAACAAAATTAAAAATAAAAATAAAAATTTAGCCACATGTGGTGGTGCACACCTGTAGTCCCAGCTACTCAGGAGGCTGAGGTTGCAGTGAGCTGAGATCTTGCCACTGTATTCCAGACTGAGTGAAAGAGCGAGATTGTATCAAAAAAAAAAAAAAAAAAAAAAGAGTTTGGCATTTATGTAAAATGATAAACACATGCCTATCATATGGCCCATCCTTTCCATTCATAACTATTTTCCAAATAAAGGAAAGTATATTTCCATAAAGATGTGTACACAAATGTCTGCAACTGTATTTACAACACCCCAAAGATGAAAACAACCCAAATGTCTATTAACAGGCGAATGAATAAATAAATTGTTGTATACTCAAACAGTGGAAAATATCCAGCAATCTAAAGGAATGAACCTTTAATATACACAATAATAGGAATGAGTCCCAGAAATAATTATGCTGAAAGGAATCAGACAAAACAGTATCCACTGTAATTTTAACCTAAAATTCCAGAAAATACAGACTCTTCATCTATATAAAAAGAAAGCGGATCCAGGATTGGCAGGGGTGAGAGACGGATGGGTAGGGCTGAGATAGAGGATCATAGAGCAGTGTGGGGACATTTGGGGATGATGAATATGCACATCATTTTGATTGTGGTGATGGTTTTACACATATATCTATATCTTTATCTTAACATATTTTACAGTTTAAACATTTGCAATTGATCGTATGTCAATTATACCTTAAGAAAGCTGTTGTAAGAAACATTTTCCTAGCTTCTGTGAGATGCTACACAGACCTGTAAGCCCTCCTATGAACGTGTCCTGCTGCATAGCTCATGTTCCCTTTAAACTCATCATAGAAAGGATACATTAAAACTAAAATTATGTGGCACAAAGTCAAAGGATGTAGTTAAAGATGATAATTTTATGGTCTTGAGGGGAACTACTATAAATGCAGACACTAAACAACAGAACGATAGTTCCTAGAATATGACTAAGTTTAAAATCACAGGAAATAAAAGGCGGAAATATCATTAAATCTGACTACAAACTGATCTGCAAATTGAAAAGCAGAATCAGGAAATGGTAAATGTCTTAATGTGTTGCTTTTCTCTGCCTTTTGAATGAAGATAGCCAAATTACAAATTTTTTGAAAAGGCTGTAATTTCAACTATGGGGGAAACCTAAACATAGTCATTTATAAGTAACTGAGAGAGTGGTTAGAAAGAGATTGAATACTTGAACATATTCAGAGTTTTCTACAAACAGCAAATCCACAGATTATAAAGAGGGCTCCAAGCATAATGTGAGCTTGCCCTTGTAAATTTCCAAGTAGTGAAGGAAATTTCCTGGACCATTAATCTATTTTTGTGCAATGAAACTGTGTTTATTCCTATGGAAACTAATGGAAGACACCCTGGAATTGCTACAGATAAAATATCTGGATGAATTTATAAAGCACTTGCAAGTGCTTGAAGCCAGAGTCTGGAGAACAGGGGTCTCATTCACAGTTTTGTTTTTTTGTCTTGTATCCAATGCCAAACATAGGCATACTGGTGCTACTCAACAAATCTTGGCTAACTTATGTTTTGTTTTATTTATTTATTTATTTAGAAATCATTGCAGAACCTAGTTTTTAGCACACTGAGATTTTATATCAGGAAATTTAAATTTAATTTTAAAAAAACTTGTCGGGCAGTATATTTCTGCTCCGCCATCAGTGAAATTAATAAAGTGAGTACAGCACAAAGACAACACAAGAGAAACCAAACACAAGAGAAACCAAACACAAGAGAGTCATCACCAAGACAACCAGAATCGAGGGGCTTATTGGAACAGAGACTAACAAGCTATGGAGTCAAAGCATGAAGAAAAGCAATAGAGTTATAGAGAAGGCAAATAACCTCCAAATTAGTAAATCAATCCGATGCAAAGATTTGCAAGTCCTTCACAATTCCAAGGTATTGCACTACTTAGAAAAGCGATAATGCAGAGCAAAGAATAGATGCAGTAGTCAAAAACTAATAAGAGAAGAAACTATATCAGTAATAAATAGTGATGAAATTGCTAAAGGGCAATGAGTAGCAAAGAAAAGTATGGAGAAAAGAAATCTGAAGAAAGGTTGTCAAAAAGATGAGAGGACAAAACATTCTAATATGAAGCATTTGGGAAGCTTAGTTGAGGAGTGAAGGATGCTTAATCTGGGCAGCCGCATTTCAGGAAAATTGATTAAAAGGCCACACTGCACATTCGTAGAAGGTTGGAATAGACTCGGACTTTAAATGAATTGTATTTTTACCCTGGAACCATATGTAAAAATGAATTGCCTAGAAACATAAACATGTAAGTAGTCAGAAGTTAAAACACTAGAATCCTCCTAATTTCTTCCTTACCCCATGCCCAAAGCAGCTTGTAAAATTAATTACACCCTGCATGAGTTTCTTAGAGCCATCATAACAAACTACCATGAACTGAGGGGCTTCAAACAACAGAAATTTATTCTCTCACAGCTCTGGAGGCCTGAAGTCTGAGATTAAGAGTGCAAGGCTGCTCTCCCCTTAGATGCTCTGGCCGGGAATCTGTTTCTTTTCTCATCCAGCTTCTGGTGGCTACAGGCATTCCTTGGTTTACTGCTGTACCGCTGCAACCTGTGCCTGTGTGCTTAGATTTCCTTCTCTTCCTCTGTGTTTTCTCCTCTGTGTCTTTTATAAAGACACATGTGATTGCATTTAGGGCCCCCTCAGATTATCTGGCAAAAGTACCTCCTCTTGAATTCCTTAATCATATTTTTGCCATATTAGTTAATATCCTTTTGCTGTGTTTTGCAATATTTAGAAGTTCTGGGAATTGGGACATATCTTTTGGGGGAACTATTATTCAACCCACTTCATATCAACTCTCTGAAAGAAATGTGTACATATATATATGTGAATGTATATGTGTGTCCATTTATATATATGAATGTTGCTAGTATAATGGGAGTAAAATTACAATTTACAAATAAAAATGAAATACAGTAGTTTCCCCCCTTAACCATGGTTTTGCTTTTTGTTATTTCAGTTACCTGCAGTCAACTTTTGTCCAAAAATATGAAATGATAAATTCCAGAAATAATTCATAGTTTTTTTTTGTTTTATTTGTTTTTTTTGTTGTTTGTTTGTTTGGTTTTTTGAGACGGAGTCTCACTCTGTCACCCAGGCTGGAGTGCAGTGACGCGATTTCGGCTCACTTCCAGCTCTGCCTCCCGGGTTCACGCCATTCTCCTGCCTCAGCCTCCTGAGTAGCTGGGACTACAGGTGCCCGCCATGACGCCCGGCTAATTTTTTTTTGTATTTTTAGTAGAGACGGGGGTTTCACCATATTAGCCAGGATGGTCTCGATCTCCAGACCTCGTGATCCGCCCGCCTCAGCCTCCCAAAGTGCTGGGATTACAGGCATGAGCCACCGCGCCCGGCCAATAATTCATAGTTTTAAGCTGTGTATCACTCTAAGAAGTGTGATGAAACTTCGTGCAGTCATGCTCTGTTCTGCCCAGGATGTGAATAATCCCTTTGTCCAGAGTATTTATGCTGTATATACTACCCTATTAGTTACTTAGTAGCTCTATTGGTTATCAGATCATAAAAACATAGTACATATAGGGTTAGGTATAGGCATCCACTGGGGACCTTGGAACGTATCCCATAAAAATGAGAGCAGATTATTGTATATGATACTTTTTATTGTAAATTCTCTATCGATTGATTCTTATGGTATGCTTTCAATTTTTGCTTAACCCCTGTATCCATAGTAAAACTATGGTTTCAATTGGCAAACAGGTATTTCTGACAGGAATGTTGATTTACAGTTTAGTTTCTATTAATGAGTAAAATGAAGAATAAATAATGAAGACAAATGTTGGAATTGCTCTCATTCACCATTGCAGTAAGCAAATTTTTGCTGCATTGAATAATAGTTTTTGAATACTAAAAAGACCTTTCTTCAGTTTTGGAGGCTAGTCACAAGGTAGCAGCTACAGAGAGAAAAGAATGAAATTTAGTCTACATCGTTAACATTTTCTCTATCACCTAGACAATAAACACAACAATAAGTCAAGTACTGATTTGTAGCATTTGCTGATTTCTTTGGTGTAAATATTCCCACCATGGCTGAATTCAAGCTACTGACATAAAACTGCTAAATGCAGTGTTGGAAAGAGATGTTCAGTAACACATAATTATACAGTATTTCCACCATAAGGACAGTATAAAGTGACTAACCCAAGAGCATAAATAAAAGTAAAATATAATAAAATATTAGGAAGGGGTAAACATTGACATTTATTTTCTTTGTTGTCAATAGAGTTTTTACATTTCAAGTTTACATAATTTAATTTTTAGAAATGGCTATGTTTAACAAATGGCTTGCAAAGTTTCTGAGAATTTAAGTTGGCTTTAACAAGTAACGAAGAACTAGTTCCAACAAGCTGCAACATGATACGATGATGAAGAATTAGAAGAAACATTTTTTAAGCCTTCACATCAGTTACACAAAATTAATGACATGTGAGCACTTCTAGTCAGAGCAAATGCATTTTAAAGTCTCCAATCTTTTCCGGAGCTATTGCTAGAACTCCTAATCAGATCTGGCTCCAAAGAAAAACACCAAGTTTTATGTTAAAGGTCTCAATAATTCAGTTATAATGAGCAGAACAGGAAGCCAAATTTCCTGCTCTACATTTCAAAAAGTTTCAGCTGTTCCTACTGATGGGTCTCCAGGTAGATTTCATTTAAGAATGAGCTTGCTGATGAGTTCTAATTATGCCCAATTTCATATTCACCAACTAATTCACACTTTGCTGTGTGACATTAGGCCAGTCACTTCCTTTTTCCGGCAATTTCTTAATCTGCAAAATGCGGATGTCTTACCTCACAAGGGTACAGTAAGCTATAACAAATTAAAAACATTACATATCTAAAATGCAATTACACCATTAAAAACAGTAATTAAGAAAATTAGTGAGAAACTATGACAGCTCCTTTGGAATGATGCCATTAATTTTTAAATAAGGAAAAGAGAAAATATAAAGGAGGAGGCGCATCATGATCTTTTATAATCTCTCTTTTGGGAGAAAGGAATCAGGCAACAGCTACTTTCTCTCAGAGAAAAAGAGAGAGAAGCATGTGACCCCAGTCTGTTTCTATTATGCTAGCATCTGCAATCATTAGGTTCAAGTGGCATTTTAAAAAATTATTCTCTGCAAAAGAGTCCCAAGGAAACAATAATTATCATTTAATGGGATTCATGGTGGCACAATAAATATCACTGCTCTTCTCCACCTGAGTTCTAACCCAATTGAGAAAGGCAGATGGGCACCAAAATATCATCTTTATTACTGATAGCAGAGGATGTGGCTTTTATCAGCAGGTAAGTGGGCTTTCTGATAATGGACATCACAATAAAATTGCCTTACCTATGATGTCAAAGGCAAAAGGGGACCACTGCACACTTGTATCCTGGAATGAGGCCCTTATAATTTACAGCCTGGGGGATTGAGATAGGAGACTTCTCAATTCCAGAAGAAGGCTGCCCAAGAGACAGAGATTAAGGGGCCAGCTCCCTTTTACCCATTTTTTCTTTTAAACTCTCCCATCACATAAGTCCCTCTTCTTCACTGGGGCATAAAAGGGTGATGAGGCAGAGAATGTCCCAGAATGTCATGATAATAGATCCCTCTTTACATGGAAGGAAATTTCAGGAGTTTCTTCCCAACCTTACCCCATCATCATTCAAAATGTTCGGTGTAAGAAAAGAGAGAGAGAGGTAGAAGTTGTTCATAGGTGCATTATTGCCAGCAAAGAATATGGGATCAAGGAAAGGGACACTGCTCTTCAGTTCACCCCTAAGCAGCCAGGTTCAGTACTAGGTGCTCAGACAAGCTGAGCGGTATAAGTTCTCACAGCCAACCGCGTTGTATGCCTAGATCATTTGCTCTTCGAAAGCAGAGATTATAGCTTAGTAACTACTTAAAAAGGTACAGTTTAATGATAGCCTTGCACATTATAAACAATAGTAAATATTTACAGAAGAAAGGAAATAAATACAGAAGAAAAAAGAAAGAAAAAGAAAGAGAGGAAGGAAGGAAGGAAGGAGCGAGCCAGGCGTGGTGGCTCATGCCTGTAATCCCAGGACTTTGGGGGTCAAGGAGGGTGGATCACGAGGTCAGGAGTTCAAGACCAGCCTGGCCAACATGGTGGAACCCCGTCTCTACCAAAAATACAAAAAAATTAGCCAGGCTTGGTGGCAGGCACCTGTAGTCCCAGCTACTCGGGAGGCTGAAGCAGGTGAATGGCATGAACCCAAGAGGCAGAGCTTGCAGTGAGCCAAGATCGCGCCACTGCACTCTAGCCTGGGCGACAGAACGAGACTCCATCTCAAAAAAAAAAAAAAAAAAAAAAAAATTAGCTGGGCGTGATAACACGTGCCTGTAGTCCCAGCTACTTGGGAGCCTGAGGCAAGAGAATTGCTTGAGCCTGGGAGACAGAGGTTGCAGTGAGCCGATATCACACCACTGCACTCCAGCCGGGTAATAGAGTGAGACTCTGTCTTGGAAAATTAAAAAAAGAAAGAAATGAATTAATTGGGAGATAAAATCAAACCTAAATCTGACTAACCTCAAAAACATAGGTCCTTTTACCACTTACATCGCCTCCATGTTAGTGTTATAACTGGGCTTTATGTCTACTGGAATGTTATTACATAGCTAGGAAGAATGTGTGCTTGAATGCTCACATCCTTATTCAGAGCGTTAAGTCTCTTTAAGGGCAATGTGCTCAGTGCTCCCCCTAGCTCAGATATTGTAGTGGCTACTTGCTGAGATGATATGTAATCCCTTAGGTCTTCAAGCCAGACTGGGGAAAGCAAAATAAATGGCATCTAATACATAATGGTGCTTATAATCATACTGAAGATCAGCATGTTCTTCCATAAATAACAATGTTACTAAAAGCTTATATTAGCATATTTTAGGCATTCCCTCTAAACACAATTGCAAAGTTAGGGTTGTCATTCTTTCGCTCTTAAAGTTTATTCTTGTAACACTGACAAACATTGATAGATGAGATTAATCCCTTTAACTCATACATTCAAAAGATGATTTTTCATTATGTTCATGGCTGTATAAGCATACAATAAGTATTAAGAAATCACAGGCAATACATTGGTTAAAAAATTCAGGAAAGAATTGAAAGTGATCATGGGGTTCAAGTGGGTTTTTTGCTGTTCACATTTTTCTGGGATTTAGGGATTCTATTTAAAAAGAAAAACTAAGCTCTCAGTGTGTACACTGAGCTATTTAAAAACTAAGGTGAAATTTCAAAGTGCTTTAATTACAGGAAAAAATACTGAGTCATCTTTTAAACTTCTATATTCAGTCAATGTGAATCTCTCTTTTTCTGAAGATTTCCATTTAAAGATGCTACTGGCCTGTATTTTAGAGCCACCTACTGTACTGAGGGCTAAGGCAGAGGATGGCTGTCTTCTGGGTCTCACTTACTGCATTTTATTCATAAGGATGACAGCAACTGGCCACATAAAAACAGGCCTGGATCAAGTGACTGCTTCATATCTTTTTTGGACTTAAATATCATGATCTATGATTATGTAAAAAACTTGCAATTTCAGGCAACTGGTGTCCAATGTAGTTAAGTTGCAAAATAGCTGTTATCATCCAGCAGCTCTTGTGCACCCACCGCAGCTCCTGGCACTGAGTTATCTTCCTCTGACTCAGAAGTGTCAGCTGCATCAGTGCCTGCAGCAGTGATGGGAAGGATTATACCTCAATTAAGCCTGATTCCCCGACTCCAGTCAAGCCAGTCTCCTTCAGTGCCAGGAACACTCCACAATCAGGACTTCATTCCAATTTGCTTTTACAACACTTATTCAAATCCAATATTCAAATCCAAATTCAGTCTTTATATCCCCTTCCTCAGTATGAGTTTTCTATTACTGGCTTTACTAATTATCACAAATATAGTAGTTCCAAACACCACAAATCTATTATGTTACTGTTCCTAAGGTAAGAAATCCTACATGGGTCTCTGGGTGAAAGTCAAGGCATCAGCAGGGCTGTGTTCCTGTATGGAAGCTCTAGAGGAGAATCAATTTCCCTGCCTAGTGGCTGTCCACACTCCTTGGCTTGGCCCCTTTCTTACCATCTTTAAAGCCAGCCTCACCAAATCTCTGCTCTTTCTTTCATAGTCACCCCTCCCTCTAACCACATCCAGGAAATGTTCTCTATTTTTAGGGACCCAGATGATTAGATTAAGCCCTCCAAAATAATGGAGGCTGATCTTCCCATCTCAAGGTCCATCCCAGTAATCACATCTTCAAAGCCCCCTATGCCATGTAAGGTAGCATATTCACAGGTGTCAGGGCTTGGAAGAGACTTATTATAGAGTGTGTGGGGGTGAAGCATTATTCTGCTTGCCACCTCCTTTGTGAAACTTCCCATAGTCAGTCCAACTTTCACTTATTAAACTGTGTCTTGCAGTATTGGAATCCATGTGTCCAATACTTTAGCAATTCATTATTTCAGACTTTTAAATACTTGATTGCTTCAAATGTGTTTTGGTAATGATAAACTTTCTGAATGCAGAGTTCCTGCTTAAGGTGACCTGTGTCTTCTTGCTTTATCTCTATCACGTTTACAGTGCTGAGCATTCAACAGTTAGCAGATTTCTTAGATATTTCTTTGAAAGTGAAAAGCATTTTGTAGTTTATAAGGCACTTTAAGTTATATCATATATTTTTTAAAACCCTAATTGAATACCAAAAAATGAACACAAGAAAGATGAAGTAAGCACCTTAGGTAATCCCACAATAAATCAGCACACTTTAATCACCTCAAGTTAAAAGCCTCATAAGTAATAATCTTTCAGTCCTCATTAGATAACAGGCAAGGAAATGTATTTAGGTATATAATTCCCATGATTTACCAGTATGAAGATCTACCATTTTCATAAACCAGTATTATATGCCATTACAACAAAATTTTTTAATGAGAGAATATGAAAAATATTTAAATATCAAGGGATACTATGGTTTTGCATTATGATATTAGCTCCTTTACATCCTTATTGTGTGTATTGCTGAGATTTAACAACAAGTGGTTAGGTCAAGGTAGTTTTTAGCAGTGGAATCTTGCTAAATTCTCCCCATTCCTGGCCAATGTTGTGAGGCTACCCAGGAAAATTTCCATCAGCCGCAACTGAGGATACTTTGGTCCCTGTCCAACTTAGTCACTAAAATCTGACTGATATTAAGAATTTTCTGGATCAATGTTTAAATAGAATTGAGGGTAATCAATAATTCTCAAGAACAGTTTATTGCTGAGATAAAAGTTGTAAACAAGTAAACAAAGCACATATTGCTTCTAAGTGCCCACAGTGAAAAAGATGATATAATCAATGTTTTAAGTGATCTGGTAAATGAAGGTTGTTATGATGATCTCAGTTGACTTGAGGACAAAAAAAAATCTCATTCAATTAAAAAATGATAAAGTTGTCTTTACACATACACAGTCCGAATTTAAAATGTTACATTATGCTGAATCAATTAATATTCACATTTAATTTAGGAAATGGCTTACATAATAAAATAGAATGAAATTCTGTCATTTGCAGCAACATGGTTAGAACTGGAGATCATTATGTTAAATAAAATAAGCCAGTCACAAAAAGACAAATATCACATGTTCTCACTCATATGTGGGAGCTAAGTTGATCCCATGGAGGTAGAGAGTAGAATAGTGGTTACCAGAGGCTGGGGAGTTTGTGTGTACAGGGGAGATGGTGTCAGGAGATGAAGAGAGGTAGACTAATAAGTACAAACATACAGTTAGATAGAAGAGATAAGTTATAGTATTTCATAACATAGCAGGGTGACTGTAGTTAACAACGCTATATTGTTTATTTCAGTGTAGCTCAAGAAAAGATTTGAAATGTTCCCAATACAAAAGAAATGATACACGTTCAAGGTGATGAATATCCTAAATACCCTGACTTGATTGATCATTATGCATTTTATGCATGTATCAAAATATCACATGACCCCATACGTATATATAAATATTATGCAATAAAACCCATAATATCTGAGAAGTGCAATAAAGTAAAGCACAAGGCAAGGAGGTATGCCTGTAAAAAATTAATAATAATTTATGAAATAGCTTAAATTGAAACCCAATAAAATTAACCACAGAAATTCTATTTCACATAATTATCCAACAGGAATAAAGTTTCAATCAATGAAACAAGAGTGAACATTCACATGCTAAAATATAAATCTAGACACTGACCTCATACCTTTCACAAAAATTTACTCAAAATGAATCAGACACCTAAAGGTAAACTTAAAAACTATAAAACAGTGGCCCCCAACCTTCTTGGCATCAGGGACTGGTTTTGTGGAAGACAATATTTTCACAGACGGGGTGGAGGGCGGATGGTCTCAGGATAATCCGAGTGCATTACATTTAGTGTGCACTTTATTTCTATTATTATTACATTATAATACATAATGAAATAATTATACAACTCACCGTAATGTAGAATCTGTGGGAACCCTGTGCTTGTTTCCCTGCAATTAGATCGTCCCTTATGAGGGTGATGGGAGACAGTGACAGATCATGAGGCATTAGACTCTCAAAAGAAGCTTGCAAACTAGATCCCTTACATGTGCAATTCACAATAGAATCTAACGTCGCTATTGATCTGACAGGAGCTGCAGCTCAGGCACTAATGTGAGTGATGAGAAGCAGCTGTAAATACAGATGAAGCTTTCCCCTCTTGCCAGCCACTCACCTCCTGCTGTGCAGCCTTGTTCCTAACAGGCCTCAGAATGGTATTTGTCCGTGGCCTGGGGGTTGGGACTCCTGCTATAAAACTTCTAGGTGAAAACATAGGAGAAAATATAGGTGACCTTGAGTTTGGTGATGATTTCTTAGATATAATACCAAAGGCAGTATCCATGAATTTTTAAAAAATTGATAAATTGGACTTCTTTAAAATAAAAAACTTCCACTCTGCAAAATACAGTTTTCAGAAAATGAAAAGACAAGACACAGACTGGGAGAAAATATTTTCAAACCACACATCACACATCTGACAAAGGACTAATATTCAAAATATACAAAGAGTCCTTAAAATTCAACAGTAAGACATCAAACAACCCAATTTACCTTCAATTTGAACGTAGGTAAAAGATCTGAACAGACACTTTACCAAAGAAAACATACAGATGGCAAAGAGGTATGTGAAAAGATTTGCAATATCATGTATCATTAAGAAACTTCATATTAAAACAACGAGATACCACTACACATTTACTAAAATGGCTAAAAAATCTGAAACACGGACAAACCACATCCTGGGTGAGATTATGGAGAAGCAGGAATTCTCATTCATTGTTTGTGGGAATGCAAATGATTCAGCTACTTTGCAGAACACTTTCATAGATTCTTATGTCTCTTAGATATTTACCTAAATGAGGTGAATATTTATGTACACACACACACACACAAAAAAAAAACCTGCACACGAGTTGTTTATAGCAACTTTATTCACACTTGCCAAAACTTGGAAGCAACCAAGACGTCTTTCAGTAGGTGATCGGGTAAATAAACTCTTCTACATCCAGACAATAGAATATTGTTCAGTGATGAAAAGAAATTAGCTATCAAATCATAAAAATAATTGGAAGAAACTTTAATGTGTATAACTAAGTAAAAGAAGACTTCCTGAGAAGACTACATACTATATGACTGCAACTATGCAATATTCTGAAAAAGACAAAACTGTAGAGACAGTAAAAGACTCAGTGGTTGCCCACGGTTGGAAAGGGAGGAGTGATGAATAAATAGTACATGTGGGATTTTTAGGGTCATAAAGCTATTCTCTATGATACTGTAATAGTGGATATTATAGATTATTCTGTACTGTTCCATATTATTATAGATATGGATACAATGATGAACCTTATGCATTTAGAAAAACAATAGAACTGTACAACACAAAGAGTGAACTCTAATGTGAACTGCGGACTTTAGTTAATAATAATGTATCTACACTAGTTTATCAGTTGTAATAAATGTTATCAGTTGTAACCACATATATGGAGAGGTGTGTAATTGAGGAAACTGGATGAGAGGGTGAGAGAAGAGAAAATATATGAAAACTCCCTGTAATTTCTGTTCAAATTTTCTTCAGACTTAACAGTGATTAAGAAATAATAGCTATTACTTTTAAGAAGGCAACATCAAGTTATAAGTTACAGCAAATAAAAAGCTTTTTATTTTAGAAGAAAAAATGTTAATCATAAAGCATTGAATGTATTTCTTTTATAGCCCTTATTACACATATGCATACCTTACTAGGAAATACAACTGTAGAACACTTCAACTCATAAACCTAACAGAACAGGAACCATGGGGTAAAGAAGAAATAAACACAACTATAATTCTATGAATGATATCTTTAAAAGGAAATATATTTATATGCCAGAATTCCTATACACCAAAAAAATGTATTATTTTTTAACCCCTAAGAGAAACATAAAAGTAGAATGGTGAGAAAATATAATATTTAGATTGTTAATAGAAAAATAAATCTACACTGTGTGTGATGAACTGAACTGGAGTGAGTTCAGGGAAAGGTTTTCAGAATTTCCAGTGGTTCTCTAGAGAGAGTAGGGATGCTATTTATTCTCCCCTTGCTGCATCCTCACTCTGGGAAGAAGGAGTCTCTTCGTTCTTCACTCAGACTGGAGAGAAGAAAAAAGAGTTTTGTGAGCTATTCTCTCAGAAGTAACTGCAAAATGATATTGACCATCTCCAAAGGGAAATGAGCCAGTGTGGTGAGACTCTTGTAAATTTTTTGACTTCCTCTTGCCTGTTAATATTATTTCTACAGATAAAAATGGTTGAACTATTTCATTCATTTGTTCATTTATTCATTCATTGAGTAAATAGCATTGGAGTTCCTACTATCCGTTCTAGAAACTGGCAGTAGAGCAGTGATCAAAATGCACTATGCCCTTGCTCTCACCCAGCATCTGTACTTACAGGAAAAGGCAGAAAATAAGACATGTAAACAAATATATGTCATGAGGCTTTTGATTAGTGGAAATGTTATAAATAAAATAAAACAAGGTAATGTAGTAGTATCAGCAAAGGCAGGGTGTGGCTGAAGAAAGAGTAGACAACAAAAGACTCTGAGATGATATTTAAGTTGAGAACTAAATTACACAGTTTATTACATGAACATTGATTGAGTAATATTACATACTGGACACTGCTCTAAGAAATCGAATTTCTACCTTCATGGAGCTTACAATTTAGTGGGGAGGAGGAAGAAACAGAAAATACATAAGTAAGCAGATAGATTGATAGCATAATTTCAAATAGGTGATCAATGCTATTTGAAAAGAATAAGACAGTGTAGGGAGATCTAGAGTGAGATTATGTGCATTTTAAATTTTGAACAATAATTTGTTATATTAGTTCATTCTTACACCACTAGAAAGAAATGCCCGTGACTGGGTAATTTATAAAGGAAAGAGGTTTAATTGACTCAGTTCCACATGGCTGGGGAGGCCTCCCTTAGGAAACTTACAATCATGACCTAAGGCACCTCTTCACAGGGCAGCAGGAGAGAGAGTGAGTGTGAGCAGGGGAAAGCCAGAAGCTTATAAAACCATCAGATCTTGTAAAAACTCACTCACTATCATAAGAACAGCATGGGGGAAACTGCCCCCATGATTCAAACTGCCCCCCATGATTCAAGGACTGGGTCCCTCCCACGACACCTGCGAATTATGGGGACTACAATTCAAGATGAGATTTTGGGCAGGGACACAGCCAAACCATATCATTTGTAATCTGCAGAAAGTGTCCTATACCCCACCAGCACTACTTCAGAATCAATATTTCCATATATACTGGCCAAGTCACTACATTATCAAAATCTTTGCTCACTGCTAGTCTGACATATGAAAGTGTGATGTCACTGTGGTTTTAATTTGTATTCTTCTATTTATGCTTTGTTTTCAACTACCTTATGTCTTTTATGGTTTTCAAAGTCTGTAGTCATTAATAATTACTAACATAGTTTTTTAAGTCAACTATATTATCACCAATTAATGTTGGAAATCTACTCCTTCCTTTGGTGTTTATTTTTCTTTTTCTTTTCTGAAATAAAGCTTTTGCTATATCTTTCAATGAAAATCTGTGTATGTATCAAAAGATTTTTCTCTGCCCTCCCCCATGAATGATTAATTTTTTTTCTAATAACCTTTGAATACATGATCCCTTCCATTATCTTCTGGCATCTGTTTCTGGCAATGATATATCTGCTTTTTATCTCATTGTTGGTTTTGAAGGTAATATATTCTCTCTGGTAACTTTCAGATTTATTTTTGTCTTTGGGGTTCTTTAACTTCATTGAAATACGTATAAATGTGAATTTATTTTTATATCCTGCTCAAGACTTTGCTTGTTCCTCCAATTTGAAAATATCTGCTTCATTGCCTATTGAAATATTAATACCTCTTATCTCAAAGAATGGGCTTCTTTACTTGGTTTTGAGAACAGAATAAGGGGGGTGGTTGTTCATATTTTGTGGGGAATAAGGTGATTGATAAGAAGATGAGATCCTAATCCACACACAGGCTTGCTGGAGAATTCTTAAAGACTTAACACTAGAAAGCTACTGAGACTGAATGACAGGTGTTGCCTTAAGGAAGGAGAGCAGAGGGAAGCAATCAAGATCTGAGAAGGAGGCGTTGGCTTCAAACAATATATTTTTTACATTTTAAATTATTTAATTTTTTTCTTCCAACTTTTATTTTAGGTTCAGAGGTACACCTGTAGGTTTCTTATATTGGTAAATTGTGTGCTGCTGGAGTTCATTGTAGAAATGTTTTTATCACACCAGTAGTGAGCATAGCACCCAATAGGTAGCTCTTTGTTGTTGTTGTTGTTGTTGTTGTTATTTGGTTTTTCTGAGATGAAGCCTCACTCTGTCACCCAGGCTGGAGTGCAGTGGCATGATCTTGGCTTATTGTAACCCCTGCCTCTTGGGTTCAAGCAATTCTCCTGCCTCAGCCTTTCCAGTAGCTGGAAATACAGGCACAAGCCATTATGCCTGGCTGATTTTTTGTATTTTTAGTAGAGATGGGATTGCACCATGTTGGCCAGGCTGGTCTCAAACTCCTGACCTCAAATGATCCACCCACCTCAGCCTCCCAAAATGCTGGGATTACAGGCATGAGCCACTGCTTCCGGCCCCAGTAGGTAGTTTTTTTGATCCTTACTCTACTCCCACCCTGTACCCTTGAGTAGGCTCCCATGTCTATTGTTCCCCTCTTTGTGTCCATGTATGCTGAATAATTAGCTTCCACTTATAAGTGAGAACATGTGGTATTTGGTTTTCTATTCCTGCATTAGATCAAGTAGGATAACAGCCTCCAACTGCATCCACATTGCTGCAAAGGACATAATTTCATTCTTTCTTATGGCTGCTTAGTATTCCATGGTGTATATGTACCATATTTTCTTTAATCACTCCACTGCTCATGGGCATCTATATTGATTCCATGTCTTTGCTATTGTGAACAGTGCCAAGGAACATACACATGCATGTGTCTTTATGGTAGAATGGCTTATATTCCTTTGGGTATATACCCATTAATGGGATTATTGCGTCAAATGGTAGTTCTATTTTAAGTTCTTTGAGAATTTTCCAAACTGCTTTTCACAGTGACTAAACTAATTTACATTTCCACTAGCACTGTATAAGGATTTGTTTTTCTCTGCAACCTCACCAACATCAATTATTTTTTGACTTTTTAATAACCATTATCACTTGTGTGAGATGGTGTCTCATTCTGTGTTTGATTTGCATTTCTCTAATGATTGGTGATGTTGAGCATTTTTCCATATACTTGTGGGCTGCGTGTATGTCTCCTTTTGAGAGGTGTTTTTTCATGTCCTTTGTCCATTTTAATGAGGTTGTTTGTCTTTTGCTTGTTGATTTAAGTTCCTTATAGCCTCTGGATATTAGATCTTTGTCTGATTCATAGTTTGTGACTCTTGCTCCCATTCTGTGGGTTGTCTGTTTAGTCTATTGATAGTTTCATTTGCTGTTCAGATGCTCTTTAGTTTAATTAGGCCCTACTTATCAATTTTCAACAATAATTCTTGAATGAATGAATAAATGAATGAATGGCTGTTATGGAGTTCACTTTCAACCTAACAGAGTATCAATATTTTCAAAGCTAACCATCAAGGTATTTATATTCACTGGGCAAATTAACATGCTCCTGAGGAAATTAATTAGTATAGCTAAATAACATCATTTTAATTTTCTCTTTCGGTCTGCTTTACCTTGGGAAGTCTACAGCTTTAGGAAGAGGCAGAGTTAACAATGATAAGTATGGTCAATGCATTCAGGATATTTCTGTCTAGCAATTTTTTATTGAGTGATACTGGTAAAACTGTGCATTTCCTGGCCTGGTCTTATGGAAAGCCTAAGAAAACTGAAAAATCACTATTTGACTTGATAGATGACAGAACTCTGAAAGTGTTCATGTACTTGACTACTGTGGCTTTAGTTATTTTCATTCAGTGATAAAGCACAAGTCTATATCCGAGAATATCTTACAATGTTCACCAGCTATAAAACCAAAGACAATGTTCTCTCTCATCAATAGCTCTGCAGAAAGAACTGTCTGGATAACGGGAATTGAGGCATTGCTGTGAACTAAAGCCCTGGCATTCTGCCCAGAACTCTATGTTCATCTAAAAAAAAATGTACTTACTCTTTTCCATGTACAAGGTAAGAATAGTAAGAAATCCAACAATGCAGAATCAATAGTCCACATTCTGGAGTCAGAATGCCTGGTTCAAACCTCTGTGTGTTTCTTGCCATTCAGATCATCTTGGACAAGTGATAGAATCACATAAAGCCTCAACTTCCTCATCAGTAAATGATTAGGGCAATTGTGTCCTTCTCCCAATAAAAATGTTGTAAGATTAAATGAGGATAGCTTGAATGCTTTTTAATTGTATGTGATCAATAGGAACAATTTTCGAAGCACTTTCTTAATATGAGACATAGAATAAGTAATTAAATTATCATTCTGTAATGGGAGAATTACTGTTTATTGATCTGGGTATCAGACTCTAGACTGAAATTATCTATTGGGTTGCACCCATATATATGACTATTTTAGTGGTACTTTATTTGATGTTCTTTAAATCAAACATAAACAGTTATAATTGAAACCACATAGTAGAATAAACTACACAGTCTTTACTAGACAATTATTAACTCAAACATAAATATGTATTCAACAAGCTATAAGTAGTATTAATTTGGCACTTATATTGATTTACTGTTTCCTGTTCCTTGAATTAGTGGGACATTTTAGCCAGGAATCTCTGAAGTATATCTTTCTTCTGGTTACAATTATATTCCCATCTTTCATTGTTGAATCCTCTGTTGACCAAAATAATTATCCTGTGTAATCAATGAAGCATTACATCTTTTAATACCAATCTGTGAGATTCTTTATTCCCTCCTTCTTCAATAACTGTTATGTACAGTGCTGAAATTTAAGATTTTTCTCTTCTTTAGCACCTCTTCTGTAAAATGCTGGCCATAGATGCTTATCCCTTAGTACAAAGGATACAATACAGGAAATGACTAACTCATTTATTTGCAAGGTGCTGTGGTTCTGTGCAATATCTCTTGGATCAGAATTCATGATTTTATAATCTTGCCCCTGTATCATCAAGAGAATGGGAGTGATTTGTATTAACAGCTGCTTTTCAGCAAGAGCAAAACTGTTTTCGGGTTGAGAATAATATCTAGGCAGTTAATATGCTACCTGGAAAAAAATCATCCTCACTCATCAGATGTAAAGAACTTATCAGTTTACATAATTCTTACACTAACATGTAGCACTAACATGCACTAGTGTTTTTCCTAAAGTCATTAAGAGCTTAGACATTAAATTGTCATTTCATTACCCACATTTACTTGTTTGTTTAGATTATATTTTCACATATATTATAAATGCTTGATCCTTAAGGCACCCTGTGTGGGGGGCTGGGCAAACATCTCCCTCAGAAAATGCCAAGACTTGAGGAACCACCTGAATGACTCTGTTGTGACTGGGAAAACCCAAGACAAGGACTCAGACTGTGAATCCACATCCAGTACTTGCTTTAGATGTCAGAATGTCTTCATCACATATCATCTTTATTGAACACCAGTTATTTCCTTGTCTTTAATTCAAAAAAATAAAGCTCACCAAAGGAAGAGACTAGTGTTACACTTTTATATATTATTTTCATTTCTGTTGTCAACACAAGTTCTATATGACATTCTAGTCATTTGGGTGCATAAGTAAATAATATTTACTATCCTTATTCCTACATAGCAATTAATGGAAATAAAGTACAAAGTAGAATATTAAATCTCTAAAAAGGATGACTCATGATCATGACACCTGCTGTACATTGGGAACAGTGTAATACAATGAGAAAAGCACAGGCATAGGCACAGGTAGGCATGGGTTCAGGTAAACTCTGCCTCTTATTATTAATAGTTGTTTGACATTGGCAAGCCGTTTATGCAGCCTGACCTTTAGTTTCTTCCCATGTAAAATGGATATTGACTCCTAATTAACAAGATTGTTTTGAGTATGCTAGAATATGTAAAAGAGTGAATGACATACATTCAATATTCAATACATATTAAACATTACAAAAATTGATTATATGGCTTAGAAAACTTGAAGTATAGAGAAACCAGAGAACATTTCGAATGTCAGAAAATAATACCTTGTTAGAGCTTGAAAAATAGTCAGTGAGTCATCACACGGTTGTTTACTCACTTCAAATGAGATCAACAATCAAGTGTTTTCATTTATAGAAAAAAACACTGATAGTTCTTGGTGTGAACTGTTTAGAGAGTTAGGCAAAATAAATGTATTTGACACTCCTGATTCATCGCTCTTGAGAGGCAAGGAGTTTAGTGACTCTATACATAATACCTTTGACCATGTGGAGAACCAAGGAACATAATGAAGCTGGTTGGTTGCTCCTAAGTTCAGTGGACAAAGTGATGAAAGAAATTATTAACTCAGGGATTCTGTCTCCCGGCTTCAGAAGAAGATGCTGAAACTCACATCTGCTAAGATTGCCCAGAATGAAAATCTTATCTCCTGTAAAGAAAGAGCTGAAATTGTGGAAAAACAGACACAAGCTTTTATCATGCGAGTGGCTGACCTGCGATGAAAGGTGCATGGACAGCCTCACCAGGTGTCTACTGTTAAAGTGAGGGCATTGATTGGAAAAGAATAGGACCCTGCAACTTGGAATGGGGTTGTGTGAGAGGACCCTGATGAAGCTGGGGACACTGAGTTTGTAAACTCTGATGAACCTTTTCTGCCAGAAGGAACAGGTTGCTGATCCCCAGTAGTGGCAACAACCCCTCCCTGACCCATGCTGCCATCAGCCTTTCCACCTTTGAGGAGATAAACCCTGCACTGCCTCAGGCAACAGTAATGGCCTCTCCTGTGGCAGTTGCCAGGCAAGATAATGTTGATTATCCTCAGGAGCCATCCCCAACACGCTGTTTGCTTCTAGACCTATAAAGTCCTGGTGGGCCCCTAGAGGTGAGGTTGAGAGAGTGACCCATGAGTAGGTGTGCTACACTAAAAAAGAACTGCTTAAATTACCTAATTTATGTAAACAGAAATCTGGAGAACAGGCATGGGAACGGATATTAAGGGTGTGGGATAATGATGGAAGGAACACAGAGTTGGGTCATGCTGAATTTATTAATTTGGGACCACTAAGTAGGGACTCTGCATTTAATGTTACAGCTCTGGGAGTTAAAAAAGGTTCTAATAATTTATTTGCTTGGTTAGCTGAAATATGGATTAAAAGATGGCCCACTGTGAGTGAGCTGGAAATACCTGATCTCCGTTGGTTTAATGTAGAGAAGGAATCCAAAGGCTTAGCGAGATTGGGATGGTGGAGTGGATTAGTCATTTTAGAGTTACTCATCCCAGCTGGGAGGATGTAGAAGATATACTCTTGATGAATGCCTTGCTAAATAGATTGGTGAGGGTAGCACCTGCATCTTTGAAGAGCCCTGCAATTGCTCTTCTCTGTGTGTCAGATCTAATAGTGGGAACCACAGTAACTCAACTACAAAATGTAAATACGATGGGAATAATTGTATCCTGAGGTGACAGGGGTAAAGTGGCAGCAGTCAACTGTCCAAGGCAAGGTGGACATAGCTGCCATAATGGACAGCAGAGCCAAAGTGGCAATCAGAATAGTCTGACTCCAGTAGAGCTCTGGCATTGGCTAATTAATCATGGTTTCTTAAAAGTGAAATTGATAGGGAGCCTACTGTATTCCTACTTAATTTATATAAACAGAAAACTTCTAGGTCAAATGAACAAAAGACTAATTTGAAATATGAAAACAGAGAATCATGGCCCCTCCGTTTTCAGACTTGAGCCAGTTTACAGACCCAGAATGCCTTGAATGATGAGGAGGCCGGGTCCCCTTGAGGAAAGACCCCACTACCTTACCAACAATTTATGCAGATGAATCTTTCTCCCATCCTTCCCCAAGGACACAGCCAGCCTTTTACCAGGGTAACTGTGCATTGGGAACAGGGAAATGATCAGACATTCTAGGGACTACTGGACACTGGCTCTGAACTGACGTTGATTCTGGGGGACCCAAAATATCATTGTGGTCCTCCAGTGAAAGTAGGGGCTTATGGCGGTCAGGTAATTCACTGAGTTTTAGCTCAGATCTGACTTCCAGTGGGTCCAGTGGGTCCCTGGACTCATCCTGTGGTCATTTCCCCAGTATCAGAATGCATTATTGGCATAGACATACTTAGTAGCTGGTGGAACCCCCACATTGGCTCCCTGACTGGTATGGTGAGGGCTATTATGGTGGGAAAGGCCAAATTGAAGCCATTAGAGCTTCCCCTCCCTAGAAAAATAGTAAATCAAAAACTATATCACATCCCTAGAGGGACTGTGGAGATTAGTGCCACCATCAAGGACTTGGAAGATGGAGGGGTGGTGATTCCCATCACATCCCCATTCAACTCTCCAATTTGGCCTGTGCAGAAGACAGATGGATCTTGGAAAATGACAGTGGATTATCATAAGCTTAACCAAGTGGTGACTACAATTGCAGCTGCTGTACCAGATGTGGTTTCATTGCTTGAGCAAATTAACACATCTCATGGTACCTGGTATGCAACCACTGACTTGGCAAATGCCTTTTTCTCCATTCCTGTTCATAAAGCCCACCAAAAGCCATTTCCCTCGGCTGGCAAGACCAGAAATATACCTTTACTGTTTTACCTCAGGGTTTGTGTCATAATCTTATTCAGAGAGACCTTGATTGCTTTTTGCTTCTGCAAGATATCACACTTGTCCATTACATTGATGACATTATGCTGATTGGATCCCGTGAGCAAGAAGTAGCAAATGCACTGGACTTATTGGTGAGACATTTGCATGCCAGAAGATGGGAAATAAATCCAACTAAAATTCAGGAACCCTCTACCTCAGTAAAATTTCCAGGGGTCCATTGGTGTGGGGCCTGTCAAGATATTCCTTCTAAGGTGAAGGATAAGTTGCTGCATTTGGCCCCTCCTCCCACCAAGAAAGAGGCACAATGCCTAGTCAGCCTATTTGGATTTTGGAGGAAACACATTCTTCATTTGGGTGTGTTACTCCTGCCCATTTATCGAGTGACCCAAAAGGCTGTCAGTTTGGAGTGAAGTCCAGAATAGGAGAAGGCTCTGCAATAGGTCCAGGCTGCTGTGCAAGCTGCTCTGCCACTTGGGCCATATGACCAAGAAGATCCAATCATGCTTGAGGTGTCAGTGACAGATAGAGATGCTGTTTGGAGCATTTGGTAGGCCCCCATAAGTGAATCACAGGAGACACCTCTAGGATTTTGGAGCAAGGCCCTGCCATCTTCTGCAGACACCTACTCTCTTTTTGAGAGACAGCTTTTGGCCTCTTACTGGGCTTTGGTGGAAACTGAATGTTTGACTATGGATCATCAAGTCACCATGTGACCTGAACTGCCTGTCATGAACTGGGTGCTTTCTGACCCATCTAGCCATAAAGTGGGTCATGTACAGCGCATTCTATCATAAAACAGAAGTGGTATATATGTGATCATGCTCAAGCAGGTCCTGAAGGCACAAATAAATGACATGAGGAAGTGGCTCAAATGCCCATGGTCTCCACTCCTGCCACAGTCTTCTCTCCCTGAGCCTGTACCGATGGCCTCATGGGGAGTTCCCTATGATCGGCTGTATGAAGGAGAGAAACCTAGGGCCTGATTCATAGATGGTTCTGCACGATATGCAGGCACCATCCAAAAGTGGACAGCGGCAGCCCTACAGCCCCTTTCTAGGACATCCCTGAAGGAAAGTAGTGAAGGGGAATCTTCCCAGTGGGCAGAACTTTGAGCAGTGCACCTGGTTGTGCACTTTGCATGGAAGGAAAAATGGCCAGATGTGTGATTATATAGTGGTTCATGGACTGTAGTCAATGGTTTGGCTGGATGATCAGGGACTTGGAAGAAGCATGATTGGAAAATTGGTGACAAAGAAATTTGGGGAAAAGGTGTGGATAGACCTCTCTGAGTGGTTAAAAAAAACTTTGAAGATATTTGTATCTCATTTGAGTGTCCACCAACGGTGACCTCAGCAGAAGAGGACCTTAATAATCAAGTGGATAAGATGACCTGTTCTGTGGACACCACTCAGCCTCTTTCCCCAATCACCCTTGTCATCACCCAAAGGGGCCCACGAACAAACTGGGTATGGTGGCCGGGATGGAGGTTACACATGGGCTCAGCAACCTGGACTTCCACTCACCTAAGCTGACCTGGTTATGGCCACTGCTGAGTTCCCAATTTGCCAGCAGCAGAGACCAACACTAAGCCCTCAATATGGCACCATTCCTCGGGTTGATCAGCCAGATACCCAGTAGCATTTTGATTATATTGGACCTCTTCCATCATGGAAAGGGCAGAGGTTTGTCCTCACTGGAATAGACTCTTACTCTGAATAAGGGTTTGCCTATCCTGCGTGCAATGCTTCTGCCAAGACTACCATCCGTGGACTCATGGAATGCCCTATCCACCATCATGGTATTCCACACAGCATTGCCTCTGGCCAAGGCACTCACTTTACAGCTAAAGCAGTGTGGCAGTGAGCTCATGCTCATGGAATTCGCTGGTCTTACTATGTTCCCTATTATCCTGAAGCAGCTGGATTGATAGAATGGTAGAATAGCCATTGGCAGTCACAACACCCACTAGGTGACAATACTTTGCAGGGCTGGGACAAAGTTCTCCAGAAGGCTGTGTATGCTCTGAATCAGCATCCAATATGTTTTTCGCATAGCCAGGATCCATGGGTCCAGCAATCAAGGGGTGGAAGTGGAAGTGGCACCACTCACCATCACCCACAGTAATCCAAGGGCAACATTTTTGCTTCCTGTTCCCATAACGTTACGTTCTGCTGGCCTAGAGGTCTTTGTTCCCAGAGAGGAATGCTGCCACCAGGATACACAACAACTGTTCCATTAAACTGGAAGTTAAGATTGCCACCTGGACACTTTGGGCTCCTCCTACCTTTAAGTCAACAGGCTAGAAAGGGAGTTACAGTTTGGCTGGGGTGACTGACCCAGACTAACAAGATGAAATCAGTCTACCAGTCCACAACAGAGATAAGGAAGAGTATGCATTGAACATAGGAGAACCATTAGGGCGTCTCTTAGTTTTACCATGCCCTGTGATTAAGGTCAATGGGAAACTACAACAGCTCAATCCAGGCAGGACTACAAATCTCCCACATCCTTCAGGAATGAAGGAAAAAACCTGGTGGAGTGACCCAAACCTTCATTCCTGAAGGATGTGGGAGATTTGTAGTCCTGCCTGGATTGAGCTGTTGTAGTTTCCCATTGACCTTAATCACAGGGCATGGTAAAACTAAGAGACGCCCTAATGGTTCTCCTATGTTCAATGCATACTCTTCCTTATCTCTGTTGTGGACTGGTAGACTGATTTCATCTTGTTAGTCTGGGTCAGTCAGTTGTTTGTGTTTATGTTTGCTGAAGGCAAAGGAAATACAGGATGGGTAGCAGAAGAAGGTAATAATCAATACCAGCTATGACCGTGTGACCAGCTGCAGAAATGAGGACTGTAATTGTCATGAGTATTTCTTCCTTCTTTTGTTAAAAACATGTTTGTGCATGTATGCTCTTGTACTAAGAAAATATTATCGTTTTATTTCCTTTCTCTTTTATCATGGGACATAAGATTTATTGACTTCAGCATTTAAACATTGTGAACTTTACATAATAGTATTTGAGTTGGGGCTTGGTGCATTTCCAGTTGTATGTAGGTTAGTTGTATTATGTTAGGCATAATTATTACCTTATTATTGTGAGGATTATGTATGATCTCAGGAGATGTGTATGGGTTCGAGTTGACAAGGGGTGGACTTGAGATGGTTAATACTGAGTGTCAACTTGATTGGATGCAAGGATGCAAAGTATTGATCCTGGGTGTGTCTGTGAGGGTGTTGCCAAAGGAGATTAACATTTGAGTCAGTAGGCTGGGAAAGGCAGACCCACCTTTAATATGGGTGGGCACAATCTAATCAGCTGCCAGCGGGCTAGAAAATAAACAGGCAGAAAAATGTGAAAAGAGAGATTGGCCTAGCCTTCCAGCCTAAATCTTTCTCCCATGCTGGACACTTCCTGCTCTCAAACATCAGACTCCAAGTTCTTCAGTTTTGGGACTCGGACTGCTCTCCTTGCTCCTCAGCCTGCAGACAGCCTATTGTGGGACCTTGTGATTGTGTGAGTTAATACTTAATAAACTCTCCTTTATGTATATATCTATTCCATTAGTTCTGTCCCTCTAGAGAACCCTGAATAATAGAGGCTTAGAACATGTTGCAGAGGCCCCTTAACCACCACAAGATATCTGCCTAATCACAGTTCTGTAATTCTTAGTCTTGGTACTAAAACAGGCCCAGTATGAAAACTGCTGTGTAGGAAAGCTTGACTTGGCATTAAGCCAAGGGAAATATAAGAACTTACAGTGCCTTGTTTATAAAAGGTACAGGGAATTGCTTATGACTTGTAAATGCTACATCAAATGGTTGACATAATTTCAGTAGCACCATGCTTGGGCATTACAACAAATATAGCGGCAGTTATTTCTGCTGTGTACAGCTAAAAAACAGTCTTCTCCCACTAAAAATCAAATCTGAAAATTCCCTGTTTCATGTGTGATTAATGGTGGCTACACTCCATTCTCATTCAGGAATGAGAACAGAGGATTGAAGGAGTCATTGAGTATCCAAAGATTCATATTTTTATACACATTTTAAAGATGATTAATGTGGACTTCTGAATACATAATTTTAGTATATTTACAAGGAGATTTCAAAGAACTGTACCATCTTAAAACATTTTTTCTAACCAGTATTAATGGGTTGAAAATAAACATAAATATATTTATTTGTAAGTTCTGAATATAATAATTTCAGTAGGCCCACCACAATATCACATAATGAAATAATAATCTTATATATTATCACTATATAATAGATATTAACTCTAGGGTTTCTGCTTTTACATTTCCTTGTATGTTTGCTTAACAAATATTTTCTCATTTAGATATAAGACCACAAAGTTGCACTGATTTATCAAACAAAGTAAAATAATATAAACCCCTAGGTTGCATTAAAATTTCACTGTAGACGGGCACCCTGGCCTGCACTTGTAGTCCCAGTTATTTGAGAGGCTGAGGAAAGAGGGTCACTTGAGCCCAGGAGTTTGAGGCCAGCCTGTCCAACACAGTGAGACTCCTTCTCCAAAAATAAATTAATTAATTAAATTGTTGAATTAGTGCTTGGTGCTATCTGATTCTGCATTTTCTACTGAACTATTAAAAGAGTTCTGATAAAGATGCCCCCAGCTACAGCCCTTAAACAAGCCATTTTCTTAGCTTAATTTTGAACTGCATATCTAGTCTCAAATCAGCTGACTTTATCGAAACTGGCTGAATCATGGCACAGAGATGCAAAGGAAAGAGATGGGAAAGAGAGATACACAAATGTCAGTAGTTCACCAAAAGTGTCTTTCCAAGCATCTGCCATTGGAAAATTCATTTCTTAAAAAATAGAGGCAGAACTATTATTAGGAACAGTGCACACTTTGTTTTATACATAGTGTTCTTTTTATTACGGTGTAACGAGTTTCTAGTCTACCTGAAATATATTTTCTAGACTGCTATTAGAAAAAAATATTCTATAGACATATCCCCAACAGAACAGTCTTTGTTACCATTCTTTATTAAAATTCACCCAAGATAAAAATGACACAGATTAAATTTGTATTATAAAAGTAAAAAAGGAAATCATCATTTTCTTATATGAAATTATTATTTTGATGTAATAAATTATCAGTAAACAAATTCCTATGTCATTTTAATGCTTGAATCTTCAATGGACTTTTACAACTGAATACTAACAAAAAGGTAAAGACACACATCCCTGAACATAACTGGTGGGTTGAATAAACATAACTAAACAACTATGATCAACACAACTTCATGTACTATTTCTCACGGTCCTTTCAAAATTTATTCATAGTTACTTTTTCTTGTTTTCATTAAAAAAAATGTATGTGATGACTTTGTTTCAAAAAATCCTTTGAATTACATAGTTAGGATTGTTCAGTACAATAGCTTAAATCTTCATGATTCATTAAAAAATAAAATTTCTTGCCACTTCTCCTTGCAGTGTTCAATGATCTCCATCCCTCACCCTCCAGTATTACTGAGTATCGAGTAGGATGTATCTTTCCTGTGAGGGAGTATGATTAACTATGATTAACTTTTTTTCCTGTTCTGCTGATAATGCTCCCCAGGCTTCTAGTCTTTCTGGGATTGGATTTTGGAGAAAATCGGATACATAAAATTTCTACTAATTGGCATGGTGGTAAGATATCTTTATATTCTTTGATTGGCATAGATGTAAATTCAAATCTTCGTCTCATAGCTGCTTTTGTGGAACCCTCTGACAGACTGTGCACCACACAATCTCTTCTGTGCAGCCCCTGGCTTCCCAGTGGTCCATTCCCACACAGCCCCCCAAACACCAGCCCTCTTGGGCAAGAATCAAGAGGGCTCTTTCTGGCAATTACTTTTCTGTGGCCCAGGGTTTTGTTACGTTCTTTTCTTCTTCTGAATAGAAACAGGCCACTGCTCTGCTGCAAAGCTCTAAATTTCTCAGTCTCTGTCAGCATTCTTGCTAAGTCTCCATTATGGGGCATACTCTCTGCATAGTCCCTTTGGGGCCAGTCTCACTGGGGATTGGGAGGTAGAGTCCCTCCACATTTTGGCTAGCCAGAATTATCAAATAAGGTACACCTACCTTAATTTTAAGTTCAAATAAGAAATAAATAGTACAGTTTTTAGGACAAATTTATACAAAAATTATGTATTGTTTAACTAAATATTCAAATGTAATGGAAGTCCTCTATTTTATCTGGTTACTCTATCTACCTTCCCCTTGTCTTTGAGTGGGACAAGACAGCATCTTTCTCCAGTAATGTCTGTTCTCCAATTCTCCTTCTCAACTCTTCTTTGATTCTTGGCTATAATTCTAATAGGTGAAGGTAGGGAATTTAGTTCTTAGACATATATTTCTTTTGACTAATGCAGTTGGTCTATCTCACAAGTCACTGTCTCTACGACTCATTTAACACGAGAAATCTGTCTTATCTCAGGGCCTCAGTTTAAACTTTAAATTTAACTTCCTATTCAATATATGTGAAACAACACTATCTCTATAAAATATTAAGGCAGGGCGCGGTGGCTCATGTCTGTAATCCCAGCACTTTGGGAGATCGAGACCAGCTTGACCAACATGGAGAAACCCCATCTCTACTAAAAATACAAAATTAGCTGGGTGTGGTGGCACCTGCTTATAATCCCAGCTACTCGGGAGGCTGAGGCAGGAGACTTGCTTGAACCAGGGAGGCGGAGGTTGAGGTGGGCTGAGATCACACTCTCCAGCCTGGGCAACAGGGGTGAAACTTTGTCTCAAAGAAAAAAAAAACAGAAAAAAAATTTAAGAAAAAAAAATAGACTCTTCACTGCCCTATAGATTCACCTTTAAGTATTTTGAAATCACAGTGTTTGGTCATTTCTTATTATTGCAATTTTTAGTCTGGTGCCTTAGTTCTTCCAGGAGCAAGAGTCCCAATATTCCTGGAATTGCACCTTTCTAGTCTCACCCATGATCTTCCATGATTCTTTTCTGTATTCACTTTGGCTAAGAGTGGGCCTCTGACCCAAATCAGGACAGCCAGAATTGTCCACTGATAATTTATATCAAATCTAAAAAAAAATCCATTGAGTTAAACATTTACCATATAAAATTCAGAAGATAAAATTTATTCTATTTCTTACCTTCTATGAAAAACAATTTAGGTAACAGGTACAGGGATAGCTGAAGCTGTGCTCTGATTATTTTTGTGGTCCCACTACCACTCCTGACCTTCTCGCATATGGCTTATTAAACTATTCCTTGTTTTGTTAAACTGATAAATTCTATTTTTTCTAATGTACTTGGAGTTAGCATTTCTTTACATTGTAGCCAATAAGTTGTTTAAATTTTGAAACTCAGTTCATTATTTTAATATTGTGTCCAACAAAATACTATCAGAGGATTTTACAAAATGCCATGATTTAGGAAAGATCATAAGTTTAAAACAGATCAACTAAAACAGATTAGTTATACTTTGGAAATATAGTTAGAAGAGAGAGAAACAAAGGACATCACAATAGACAGGATTAATACTTGAACACAATACACACAAATATGCCACCCACACAAAAAGAATTATGAAGCCATACTCCAAATGGGAAGTTGTACCTGGGTGGAATTATATTTAACTAAGTTAGGAAGAGAAGAACTGAGAGAATGGTGTCTAAGAATTCTTAAGCAGATCTTCATATATTTTTTGTAAAACATTTTTAAAGTTTACGTATGGAATTGAGGTTAGAATGAATAAACTGTGCATATATGAATATTGAGCAATAGTACTGTTCAATGTTCCTGTTTTTGTCCCCAAAACATACTTCTCACAATGGCAGGCAGATTTTCAAAAAAGGACAACTATCTACTTTATATATATTTTAGCATTATTTCTAATTTGGGATGTAGCAAATATTTTAGGCAGATGGTTTGGTCTTCTATCCGTTATCCCTTTCACAGTATTTTCCCTCCTCTCATTCATTAGTATCCTTCTAAAAGTTTGCCAGTGTTCTTTTGCTCTTCTGATTTCTGTGGCACAGATCATTAATTGCTTATTTCCACACTAAATCTAACCCAAAGCCCAATATCCCTACTCTGCATTATTTTTTTTTACAACAGTTACCATATCATGACATATTAGATTTGAATGAAGCATATCACCTTTAAAGATGTTCAAGCTAAAGTACCTTTTTTTACTGGCAAACTTAAAAGTTTGTCTATTTTACCACACTCTCTATTTCCATTTTTTGTTATTTTGTTCATAGTTTCTAACAGGAGAAGGATGGATGTCTTCCTAGGGCCTATTGTTTTCCAATAGAAAAAGATAGCATAATTTTGATGACCATGCAATGAATTTTTGAGATGACTTTATGGAATTAATATATAATTTATTTAATGAGCTTATGTTATGAATCTACCTTCATTCCAGAGCTTATGTAATCACAAAACAAATAGAAGACACAATCTGAAGATAGTAGCAAAAAATGCATACTGTAAAAAAAACAAAATATAATAAAATTAGCACATATTCCAATTGGAAAAAAAAAGTGTAAAACGATTCTCTAAGAATACCAATTTGCAGCTATTTCACATAATATTTTTCTGTGTGTTCATACTCACTTTAAAAATTATACATATATATAAACATAATAATGAAAACATTAAACACTCTGATAACTTTGCCTTTGAAAGAACAGTAGTGGGGAAGAGGTCGTGGATAATGTCACATTCAATAGAAAAGAAGGGAAACTAAACAAAAGCAGTAGTAAGACAAAGGGAGAGAATTAGATTTCCCAGTTAACTGAACTTGACTGTTCAGTTAACATGTTTTGCTTGACATATACTTAGAGATGGAAGATATCATGGTTAACTAAATATCACTATTAGTATTATTATTGAAATTTGAATATAAAAAGTAATAGCTACCATAACCTTTTTTGGAAGGGGCCAGAATTCAAGAGAGATCAGCTAAGCTGAGAGGCTCAGGTCTTCTTGAGAGAGTGTTAGGAACTCATCCTTTAGTTAAGTGATTAACCGGCCAACCAGCTTTATGTATGCTGAAACTATTTCAAAGCAAAAGATAAAATCAGGTAGCAGGAGTGGGCTGCTATGGCACACTGAGTTTAGTTTCTCATAATGTTACTGAAATGAAATTTCAAAATTATTGTATTTGTAAATGATACTAGTTAATTTTACTTACGTGAAAAGTAGAAAAAAGTTGCCTATCTACATATTCTATTGTTTTGAAAAATTGTTCCCAATTAAATTTCTCCTGTTTATTTAGCAAAAGGTAATATCAATATTCTAATTACTACTGTGGGTTTTAAAAATTATTATATAATTGGGAAAGGTATGTCTCAGCTGTATGGCAAAGTGAGCTTATGTTGTTTATCTTCCCAGTTTTTTGTTTGTTTGTTTGTTTGTCAGGACCTGTCTCATCTCTATGTCTGGACCTGGGGCCTGCAATCATAGTGACTTTGCCTACCTGTATCTCCCCACATTCTACCAAGCTCCAACAAAAGGTGATCATGTGATTCATAATGGCCAATGAATAGGCAGCCTTACACAGTTTGTTGTTTTCAAGGGTCTCTGGGCAAGGGAATGAGTGGGGCCTGAAATCTAGCCATGCTTCTCTCCCCAAGCTGTGTACCTTGGCATGGGGTATATATGCCCGAAGAAAGGTCGCCTTTTTCTAATTCTCATAAAGGCTCCATCTGCTTGCCAAGCTGTTCACCTGCAGGGCTGTATCCACCTAGTGGGGAAACCATTTGCTCATTTGTACAAAGGCTCTGGAGCCATATGGGCTAACAAAGGCCTTGCCAATGAGAGAACTCCGTACCCCTTGCCTCGGTGACTGCTTCGTAGATGGACCCAAGCTCAAAGATGGACTCTCCTGGACTTTTATATGATAATTAGCTAGAAATGTTGCATTTAATGGTGACGGCTGCTAAGCTGAAAGGATGGTTATAGCTATATTTCTCACTTTGTGGGGAGCATTAAGCAAATGCACAAAGGAAAGGAGAGCTGAGAGATGGAACAAGAGAGAACAAGCCTGGCTTGAACCCCTGAGTTCAGCCCTCACTGAAATCTCTACTAGCATCACCCAGTTACACAAGCCAATGGATTCTTTAATTAACTTGGTACAAGTTGAGTTTCTATTGTGTTCAAGTGAAAGAGTTCTGATATATACTAGTGGTATTAGTTCAGTTGTTAAAATTTACTGGAAGGGCTGTTGTGCATAATGGAATATTGCAATTCCCCCCTTAATAGTAGTTCTACTGGTTCCTGTGAAATAGCAGGCATCTGTTGCTCTGCAGTTTGAGCCTGTATGTAAAGGCTAATGTTTTCAGAGTAAGTGACTGATTATAGTGGGATGAAGTTAGTCAGGAAAGGATCTCTGAAGATAAATGAGTGCCTTTGCCTAATCCCAAGTTAATGAAGCTAGATTGGGTAAAAAGTGAAATGGGGTATTTCAGTTTGAGGAAATAACCTGAATAAAAGCACAGAGGAGCAAGTTAGAGACATATATTATGACTCCTTTCAGTTGCAAGTGAATAAATTTATTAGCTCAGTATTGAAAATCTCTATGGGTAGTCTGGAATCAGGACTTGTATTTAGACATGATTGTCAGGAATCTCTCTCTCTCTCTCTCTCTCTCTCTCTCTCTGTATCTGTGTGTGTGTATGTGTCTGTGTGTCTGTGTGTGTAGTATAGGGATCAGCCTCCTCTCTGTTATTCTAACAAAGTCTTAAGGTTATGCTGTGACTGATGCTCTTAGGTCATGGATCATGGGTCTAATCCTCACTAGACCAGATAGGCCAGGGAAATATGAGGCTCTGGCCAGCATTGCCCTGACCACAAGTTCAACCCTGGAGTGGAGGGTGGAGGCAGCACCATCTGACCTAACACACTGATAAGTGGTTGCCCAAAGAAAAGGGGGGGAGACTAGAAAAGAAAGATCGGTGATGGGTAGGTAAACATCTAATCTCCATAAAAGAGAGTAATGTCTGGCTATATGGCAAGGAGGGAGTGTATTAGACAGCATGGAAAATGAAGTTAGATAAATGAAGAGACCAAGTCCAGAAAATAGTCGAGTAGTTTAATTGTGAGGTATTTGAACAGCAATGCACATACAAATGGAGTTTACATATGGAATCTGATTAGCATTAGATAAATGTCTGTAAGATTCTCTTGAACAGGGTGATTATGTAACTTGTATTCTAAGCTGGGATACTTTTGAGAGTAAAAGGGAACAATCTTAGTGATTAGACTGAAAGAATGAGCATAAGTTGAGATTTTCCTCCAAAAAACTGGGGCAAATATTACCTTTCTTCTGAGCAAAGTGGTCAGAAAGAGTAGCTTACACACACATTTCATGTGTAGTACCATTTGACCCTGTTATCACAGCCAGAATCAATTCCAAGAATCTGTGACTATGCTTAAGGCAGTCACCCATCACTGAACATAAGAGGGACCAGGTGATTGGCAGAAAAATCTTTCCCAGAGTTGAATACTTTATCAGATGGTAATTTTCAAAGCCAGTTGGATCCCTTGAGAAGCTTTAGACACAATATACACAGAGCAAAAGTGGTCAGAATAAAGGAGAATTTGAAAGAAACTCACAGGTAATGCAGTGTATTCATTGGTATAGGCTAAAGCTCTGCAAAAGATAGATAGAACAAACTTATGCATCTCAAACAATAGAAGTTTCTTATCTCATTCCTGTGACAGTCCAAAGTGGGTATTCCTGGTCAGTGGGAAGCTCACAGCACACAGTGATTCTGGGAGCAGGACTCTCCCACTTTGTGGCTCTGCTTTCCCCAAAATGCTCATTACCATTAGTAACAGCCAGCAGGACAGATAAGAGAATGGAAGAACCATAGTGTTTTTTTGAGTCTTGGCCAGGAGTTAGTGATTCACATCATTTCCACTCACTTTTGATTAATAAGAACTGGTCAAAGGAGATACCTAGATGCAAACTGGGGTTGGGGGTGGGACTGGGGGTCCTGGGAAAGGTAGTATGGCAGGGACACCAGTACACAAAGGGATTTTTAGAGGCCAGCTAGTCATCTTTGTCCCAGGCCATAAGCAGAGCCTTCAGCAAACAAAACCCAAGAGGTAGTGAGATGAACAGTGGTGAGTGAGTTAGAAATGGACAGTCACTTAACAAGCAGACACAGAAATATTGAGTGAGCCTTCTCAGCCTAACCTTTAAATATTGGTGTTTGAAGAGTCCCCTCCTAGCTTGCTTTCTGCTTAGAGCAGAGTTATTACATGCTTATATGCATTAATCTGGGGAAATTATCAAAGAATTTTGTGACTTGACCAAGCTTAGGAACCACTACTTTAAAGTCCCCAAGCAACACTGTCCACTTTTATGGCTTTGATTACACTTTTCACAGTGATGACTCCAGCATCTGTCTCTCCAGTACAGATTCTCTCTTGAGCTCCAGTCTGGTACACATAGTAATATTGAATAGTACCACCCTGGTATCTCATAAACACAAACAACTCAGTATCCCCACACTGAATTCATCACTCTCTCTCATTATGCCTGCTCCCCTTGTATATTCCATTACAGTGAACAGCACTACTATTCAGCCAGATGCTCAGAAAGGAAGCTTGGGACTTGCTCCTGAATCCCCTTTCATTCTCCCTGCTCAAATAATCGATCACGACTAGAGCTGAAGTTCTATGGCTGGAATCTACCCGTGTGTCTCCAGGCCGACTGCAAGTATCATAACCCAGCCTTTCTCACCTAGGTTTTCACTGGAGCCTCGTAACTACTTCTGTTGCTGTTTATTCTTCACATTTTAGACAATGTGATCACTCTGCAGTAAATACATTACTAAATCACATACCCAGTTTAAAATATTTTTTTTTCATTATTACTTCCAGAAAAAGTCCTATTCTCCTTAACATAGCCTGTGAGACTCTTCTCAGCCAGCTTCCATTCAGGCAAACAGATTCCACATAAAGTAATCCAAAGGGGCAAACAGTTACAAAGAAGTTAAAAGAAAAGAGCAAACCATAATAAAGAAGCTGGAAGAAATGAAGAGAAACACAAGGGATCCTGAGTCAAACAGAAGGGCACAACAGGAAGAAGGCATTACCCCTCTAGGTTGGTGTGAGAAAAGAGCATGTGATGTTACCAGAACCCAAAGTCAGGAATTACTGGCAGAAGTGGGAACTTGCCTGTTAGGAGGAGGGATTAGGGATGAGGAGAGCGTGGTGGTAGCTGGAATTGTGGAGAAGATGCAGCCTCTGCTGAGAAAGGGAAGCAAAACACCTTGGCTTCTCCTCTCCTGTCCTATAGTCTCAGGTGAGCACCCTCATCTCTGAACATAACTGCAAGCCAGCTGGTGGGGAAACCTGAGTAATGTATGTTGCAGAACACAAGAAGGTTGGGAAATGAATGTGCACAAAGCTTCAAATTCTGCCCCTTGCTTCCCTTTGTAGCCTCAGCCCTGGACACTGCTCCTTCTCTTGCATGCTCTAGACCTCACCTGACAGGCCTCATTTCAGTTCCTTAGTGCACTCTTTCTGGCTTCTCTGTGCTTGTGCACCCTGTAACCCCTAATTAGTGGGTTAGAGAAGTCACCCTTTTGTCTTCTCTCACTTGCCTGAGTATCTCCTAACTGTGCTTTGGGTCTCAGCTTGGATATCACTCTTTTGGAAAGTCAGTTTTGGTCCCTGTAACTGGATTAGGTACCCAGGACATGAGCTCTTAATAACCTGTAAATCCTCAACATAGCATTTATTTTAACACTTCAAAGAATAATATAAAAATAGATTATAGTCTTCTATTCACTTGTCATAATAAATTCTAGTGTGATCAAGGAAAGAGTTCCCTACCTGCTAGTTACCATCATATGCCCAGTCTCTGGCAATAGGAGGTGTTCACCAAGTATCAACTAACTGAGTAGTGTGGATCAATACATGAGTATTGATGAGTGGGAACGGCGGTGGTCAAAGAGGAGCAGTGCAGGTCTCTGCTCAAGGGGGATTCTATGAATTACTGTTAGGACAATTCTTAGATTCTGAAAGACAAAAGATATTGTTCAAATTTTCCATGACATCCAAATGTATGATTGCTACTTTGGCTTTAATGCTAACTTATTTACCTCTACTCTTACAAGAATTTCCTGGCTCCTTCACTTAGCCAGCACACATCATACTATATGAAATAGGAGAAGGATAAAGACACAGAAACCAGGAGCCTGGCAAAAAGGCTATTATATCAGTCTAAGTGGAGGTCATAGGAGAAGTAAATTAAGTATGAGAAAAGAGAAATCATGGGGATATCATTTAAACCTGAAAATAGTTTAATTTAGATATAATTATGTAAAAAATTAATCATAAAAGGCTATGATTACCTGGGAAACTATTAGCAGAATTTATTACAATCGGGTTTGGATATCTCTTTTTTTAACAATAAAGAAAATACAATGCAAATAATAACTTCTCATTTGGACTTTTGAGAAAACAACAAAAAGGTAGGCAGAAGAAAACGCTAAAACCAAACCATAGGATAAAGAACACAGAGTTACTAAGATATTTTTTTAAATAAAATATAAAACTCAAATTACAAATAAGAGTCACTACGGTTTGCTTTTACTTATTATTTCCTTATCTTTGGGTCAACCCTCACTCCCAAGTAACTCAATTGGTGTCTCTGTCCTTATCTTTCTTCTCTTATTTTCACATAATATTTTTGCTACCAGAAGCTGAGACAATTATCCTACGAAATATTATTTGACTCTTCATTATGATAACTCTTCATTATGATAATCTATTTTTTACAGTTTATTTCCATTTTAGTTAGCAGATACTTTATTTCTTATTAACATACATTTGTTCTTGCCTGTGAGTTTGTATTGCTAATTCCTGCTACACAGATTTAAGGTGAAACATTTTAGGATTTCTAGTATGACTAACTTCATATGTGAATGTGCTATGCTAGTAATCTTTGCTTCTATGTTGGAGGGGGTTTCAATTACTCCTATCTATGAGCAGACCATCTTCTAGAGTAGTCCATGGAGAATATTCCCTGATATACAATGCACTTTCCTGATGTGTGTTTCTTGTCTCCATACTACAGTTATTAACCTGAGCAGCTAGAGATGAAATCTCTAAATCTGTAATAAAACACTGCCTCACTACATCTTTGCCTACTATCTGTTGGTTTAATACAATCTCAACATTAAATAAAGAAGTAAAGTAAAATTGAAGTAGAATTTTCTATAAGCATCATTTGTTAATAAAAGATTATTGAATTAAGTCATAAAAAAGCCACAAAACTTTGGTACAAAATAGTGCTTTTTTATGTTCTTTAACAAATGCTGCTTGAGCAAATTCATCATTAAATCTGACCTTGTGAAAAAGAATATTCGAAATCAATAACAAGTGTGCATTAACATATAAACTGATTGGTGATTTTCTTATTCAAATGTAACATATGCAATTATTGTGCTTGTAAAACACTTGACCCATTTGAAACTGACTTTATGAAAAATAAACTAGGTCTTCAAACAAGAGAAAGTAACTTCAGAAATAAAGGTTAAGGTCAGCTGGCATGATTTCCCAGGAAAGAATTATTATATCTCTGTTACCTTTTCACCCAATTGCCCACACTGTTGCCCACAAAGCAATTGTGTAGCCCAGAAAACCAATAACAAATAAAATATAACCACAAGAGTTCATAGCTAGAGTTCCCAGTTGAAGAAAAGTTCTATTAAAGAAGCTGATTTTATGATGCTCTGCGAGTGAGAGAACATACATTTTCCAAATACATACATGGCAGTGCTGCCTGAAAAGTCTGGCTGGATGGAACCGAGAGACAGTTTTATTTAATAGAGATAAATAAACTTACCTCACTGAGTTGCTGTCATAATAAAATAAAATATATACAATACCTGTTATGGGTTAAATTTTGTTCCCCCAAAAGTTTATATGTTGATGTCCTAAGTAACCCCTAGCACCTCAAAATGTGATCTTACTTGGAAATAAGATTGTTGCAGATGTAATTAGTTAAGATGAAGTTATACTGGAGTAAGTAGATCTCCTAATCCGGTATGCCTGGGGTGTCCTCACAAAAAGGCAGATAAAGTCAGAGAGTGTCTTCATCTTCTAGCAGCCAAGGAACACAAAAGATTGCCAGGAAACTGTCAAAAGCTAAGTGGCAAACATGGAACAAATCCTTCCTCACAGCCCTAAAAAGGAACCAATGCTATACCACCTTGATTTTGGACTTCTAACATTCAGAACTGTGAGACAAGACATTTCTGTGGTTTAAGCCCCCCCAGTTTGTGGTACTTTGTTATGGCAACCTGAAAAACTAATACAGTCCCTAAGAGTGATGGCACACCGTGGGAATTAAACTCATGCTAGTGGGTCAGTGACATTGTCATGTGAACACATTTGTATTAAAAAAGGGATGCAGTAGCATATCAAGTGCTGTAGTCAAAGTTTCATAGGAGTTTTGAGGGCTAGAATTGCAAATCTCTATTCTAGTTTTTCAGAAGCTAAAGGAGAACAAAACAGGAATCTGAGCTCCAAGGAACTGGGGTATTTGGCAGGACCCTAGCAAAGGACTCATAGGGATTCAATTGTTCATTCAATTGAGAAGAAAGACCTTTGGTCACAAAGAATAAAACAATTTAGGTCAAATCAGGCATTTAACATTTATTGAGTATCTATACATCCAAGCATGAGATATAGAGGGCCAAATAGTAAGTACTCATGCATTTTGTGTTCAAGAGCTAAGAATTTTGGTGGGAGAAAGTCATTTAAAAAAATCTATCAGGAGATATGAAGTAGAAATGACTGGTAATAAGTAAAACAATTCCAGATATACTGGGGATTAAGATGAGGCATAAAACTGTATATATGCATTGTTTATAATTGTCAGCATAAAGTTGTGCTTAGCCACTAAAGTACTTTCTGGGCTCCTTACAGAGCAACTTTGTTGTTTGGGCTAAATAGTGAAATTGTACGTAAATGAGATCAATGAGTGACTACATGAGTAAGTCATTACAATATTACTTCTCCAGGGTTTTCTATGTGCCTGACATTTAAGGCACAAGTGTTTTGGGTGGATCATTTATTTGTTTCTGCCAAATACCTGCATCTTTATTGTAAATGCAAAAATTATTTATGCAGGCCTAAAGTTTATATATTTTTGCTTGCTAGTGACCTTTCTTAAAAATTCTACAGAGAAAGAGTCTCCTCTAGGCTGTATTCAAAAATCCTCTTCCCTAAAGTTATGTTAACAAGATAGTGAAATAGAAGACACCCCAGCACCAGTTCCCCAACAAAAGTACAACTAGAAACTATTCAAAGACAAGAATACCTCCCCAAATTCACCAGAACTTGGGGAAGAAGCATATAAATTCCACGGACCCACAGAATCAAGATAAGATGCAACAAGAAATGGTTATTTTAGACTACCACCCTCTCCCCTAGTGAGTATAAAGGTACACACAGAGAATTTCATAGATCTAAGTTTTCCAAGGTGGGAGGAGGGAATCGTATGTAGATGTTTCACCTACCCACTAGTCTGAGAATCTTCATGGGAAGTCAACTGCTGTCCCATTTTATGGGAATTCTTGGGAATGCCAGGAAGGCCGATCACCTGGGGTGAATCAGGAACACTACAGTGACAGGTGCACAGTTCTTGGTGGCTGCTAACTTTATGTTCCAATCAGTAGGGTTACCAGGCTAAGGAGACTGCCTGGTGATATAGCAATTCAAGGGACAGGATCTGCAGAAAGGCCTGAATCCCTGGCTGTAGTTCCAACAAAGCCCTGGTGCTCCCACAGAGCCCTTTCCTGACTCAGAAACAACTAAAAGGCAGCTACTCAGTTCCAGTGCTTGCTTAAGTCTTCCCCAGACTGGGAAACACCAGCAGAGTAGTGATATAGCTCCAGTACAGCATTTAAGTTCCTATGCTCACTACAAGTCTTTCTCAGGCTGAGAAACTATTGCAGAGCAGTGATTTAGTTTCAGTGAAGTGTTTTTCGTTTTGGTGCTCACAATAAGTCCTCCTCAGAATGAGAATCAATAGCAAGTCAATAATTAAGTTTCAATATTAAATAGTAAAGGTCTAACACCACCAAATAACAGCACATACAATATCTGGAAGAGGTGGCCTTCTCCTAACATGTTCAGGCATCAGAATAAAAATGCAAGAACTGTAAAAACTCAGAGAAATATGACATCACCAAAAGAAATACACACAGCTCCAGTAATGGATCCAGGATAACCAAAGATCTATAAAATGCTTGAAAAATAATTCATAATAATTCTCCTAAAGAAGTACAAGTAATCAAAAGAAAATACACATAGAAGTAAATCACATTTGGAAAATAATCTAGGAACAAAATGAAATAATGGACAAAGAAATAGAAACAAAAAAGTAGAAAATCTAGGAATAAAGAATACAATAACCGAACTGAAAAAAAAAAACTTGTTAGAAAACTTCAAAGCATAATCAAACAGAGCAAAGAAACAGAAAGCTCAAAGAGGAACTATATTAAATTACCCAATCAGAGTAGCAGAAAGGAGAAGAACAAAAAAGAGAAAAGAAAACCTGATGCCATCAAGCAAACTAACCTTCATATAATAAAAGTTCCTAAAATCACAAAAAAGAAAAAATGCCCAGAATACGTATTTAAGAAAATGATGGCTGAAAATGTCCCAAATCTGGAGAAAGGTGACAGCATTCAGATAGAGGACACTTAGAGGTAAGCAGTGAAATTCAGCCCATAGAAGAATTCACCAAGATACATCATAATTAAAGTATCAACACTAAAAGACAAAGACAAAATACGTAAACCTTCAAGAATAAAGAAACATATCACATTCAATGAAGGCCCAGTACAGTTTTTAGCATATTTCTCAGCAGAAACTCTGCAGGCTAAGTGGGAGTAGAATGATTTATTCAAGGCTGACAAAAACATACAATGGGGAAAGGACACCCTAGTCAACAAATGGTGCTGGAAAAATTGAAATACTATATGTAGAAGAACGAAACTGAACCTCTATATTTCACTATATACCAAAATAAACTACATATGGATTAAAGACCTAAGTGGAAGACCTGCCATTATAAAAATACCAGCAAAAAGAAACCAGGAAAAACTCTTTTGCACATTGGCCTAGGCAAAGAATTCATGACAAAGACCTCAAAAGCAAATGCAACTATAACAAAAATACTCATAGGACTTAATTAAACTAAAAAAACTTTTGCACAGCAACAGAAATAATTAAGAGTGTACAGACATCCTGTAGAATGAAACAAAATATTTGCAAACTCTGTATCTAACAAAGGGCTACTATGCAAAGTCTACAAGGAAGGCAAACAACTAAACAACAGCAGCAAAAATAAAAGCAATTCACCGCATTAAAAAGTGGACAAAGGACATGAACAAACATTTTTCAAAAGAAAGCATACAAATAGCCAGGAAGCATATGAAAAAGTGTTCAACATTACTAAGCATCAAAGGAAGGCAAATTAAAACCACAATATGATACCATTTTATACCAGTCAGAATGGCTATTATTAAAATTCATAAAATAACAGGTATTGTTGAGGATATGAAGAAATGTAACATGTTTACACTGCTGGTGGGATGTAAATTAGTTAAACTTCCATGGAAAAAAGTATGGAGATTTCTCAAAGAACTAAAAATAGATTTCCCATTCAATCCAGCAATCCCACTACTGGGTATATACCCAAAGGAAAAAAACGAATTATTCTTTCAAGAAGATACCTGCATTGGTATGTTTATTGTAACACTCTTCACAATAGCAAAGATGTGGAATCAACCTAAGTGCCAATCAAGAGATGAGTGGATAAGGAAATGTGGTGTATATATACCATGGAATACTATTTAGCCATAAAAATGAATGAAATCATGTCTTTTAAAGCAACATGTATGGAAACGGAGGCCTTTATCTTAAGTACATAACTCAGAAACAGAAAGTTAATTACCACATGTTATTATTTGCAAGTGGAAGCTAAATAATGTGTACTCATGGACATATAGAGTGGATTAATAGACATTGGAGACTTGGAAGGGTGAGAGGATGGGAGGAGGTTGGGTGATGAGAAATGAATGCGGACAATGTGCACTCTTTTTGTAATAATTACACTAAAAACTCAGACTTCACCACTATACATCTATGTAACAAAGCAGCATGTACCCCATAAATCTATTTTTTAAAAATTAAGTGCTGATGGAAAAAAAAAACAAAAACAAAACATCTATGTAAGCTGATAATACTGTAACCAGCAAATCTATCCTTTGAACATAAAGGAGAAATGAAGATTATTCCAGACAAATAAAAGCTGAAGGAATTCATCAACACCAGACATGTCTTACAACAAATGCTAAAGGGAGTTTTTCAATCTGAAAGAAAATGATGTATCATATAGCAAAAAAATGTAAAAGAAAAAAGAGAAAGGAACATATAAAAATCACAAGTGAAAGTAAGAATACAGGCAAATTTAGAACATTTAAGTACTGTGATTGTTTTATGAAAATTACTTAGATCTTAACCATGAAGACTAAAAGACAACTTATTATTGAAGACAATAATAAGTACAAGGGTTTAAGAGGCAATATAAAATGATGTAAACTGAAACATCAGAAGGCCATATTTTGGGAAGGGAATGGTGTTAAAGTGTAGAGTTTGTTTTTATTACATTTATTTTCTTTGCAGTCAAAGCTAAGTGGTTATCAATTAAAAATAATTTATTACAACTATTATTTGTTTTTTAAAAGCTTCATGGTAACCATAAGCAAAAAAAGTAATAAATATACTAAAAATGAATAGCAGCGAATCAAAACATACTACTAGAGAAAATCAATCACAAAAGAAGACAGTAAGAGATAAATAATAATAAAGAAACACACAGACTGAAAGTAAGGGAATGGAAAAACATATTCCAATCAAATTAAAGCCAAAAAATAGCACGAGTAGCTATACCTATATCAGATAGAATAGACGTTTGGTCAAGAATGGTTTAAAAATATTGATAAAAGAAGAAGATAAAATCAACAAAGAATCATCAAACTCAACCTGTACGCCAGACAAAATAGGCCTAATAGGCATTTACAGAAAAATCCATCCAACAACTACAGAATACGTATTTTTCTCGATAGTACATGGAACAGTCTCCAGGATACACCATCTGTCAGGTCACAAAGCAAGTCTTAACAATTTTTTAAAAATTCAAAACATATTAAGGAGCTTTTAAAAACACAATGGAATAAAAGTGTAAATAAAAATACAAATCAGTAACAGAAGGAGCATTGGAAAGAAATTTATGAAAATTAAACAAGATGCTCCTGAACAACAAATGGATCCATGAAAAAACTGAAAAAAAAAAGTTTATTGAGATAAATGAAAATGGAGACACACCATTTCAAAACCTCTGGGATACAGAAAAACCATTATAAAAGGGAAGTTTTACTAATAAATGAATACCACAAAAGGTAAAAAGATTTTATATGAATAATCTAACGTTACACCTTAAAGAACTAGAAAAATAAGAACAAACTAAATCCCATATTAGTAGAAGGAAAAAAATAAAGATCAGGCAGAAATTTAAAAAAAATGGAAATTAAGAATACAAAAGATCAATAAAATAAAGAGCTTTTTTTGGAAAGAAAAAAATCAACAAGCAAATAATCTGATTTATAAATGAACAAAAGCCCTGAAGATACATTTCTCAAAAGAAAATATATAAATGGCCAGTAGTTATGTGACAAAACCTTTAGCTAGACTAAGAAAAAAAGAGAGAAGATTCAAATAAATAAAATCAGAGATGAAAAGGAGATACTACAACTGATACAACTGAAATACAAAATATCATAAATGACTATTATAAACAACATATACCAAAAAACTGAAAATATAGAAGTAATGAATAAATTCCTGCACACATAAAACCTACCAAAATTGAATCATGAAGAAATAGAAAATGTGAGCAGACCAATAATAAGTAACGAGATTAAAGCACAATAAAGGCTCTCTCATCAAAGAAAAGTCCAGGACCTGATGGCTTCACTGCTGAATTCTACTAAACATTTATACAAGAACAAATATCAATTCTTCCCAAACTCTTCAAAAATGCTGATGAGGAGATAATACATCAAAAATCATTCTACGAGGCGAGCATATCCCCTGATACCAAAAACAGAAAAGGACACACACAAAAGAAAACTACAGGCAAACATTCCTGATAAACATGGATGAAAAATCTTAGAAAAATAGTAGCATACTGAATTCAACAACCTATTAAAAAGGTAATTCACCATAATCATTAGGGATTCATCCGAGGGATGCAAGGATGGTTTAATATACACAAATCTATAAGTATAATACATTAACAGAATCAAGGACAAAAACCATATGATCATTTAAATAGATGGAGAAAAAGCATTTGATAAAATTCAGTATGTCTTTAATGTCTTTATGATAAAAGCTCTTAACAAATTAGGTGTATAAGAAATATATCTTACCATAATCAACACCATGTATGACAAAATGACAGCTAACATCATACTGAATAGGAAAAAGTTTAATGGTTTTTCTCCCAAGAATGGAACAAGACGAGGATTTTCACTTTTACTATATTCAGCGTGCTACTGGAAATTCTTGCTGGAGCAATTAGTCAAGAGAAAGAAATATTGAGAAAAATAAGTCTAATTGTTCCAGTTTGCAGACAAAATGATCACATATATAGGAAATCCCAAAGACTTCTTTAGAACTAATCAATAAATTCAGTAAAGTTGCAGGATACAAAATCAATATATAAAAATCAGTAGCATCTTTAAATGCCAATAATAAACTATCTAAAGAGAAAAATCAAGAAAGCAAACCCATTTATAATAGCTACAGAAAACCTGGGAATGAATTTTGCCAAGGACGTTAAATATTTCTACAATGGAAACTATAAAACACTGATGACAGAAATTGAAGAAGACATAAAAAATGGAACGATAGTCCATGTTTATGAATTGGAAGAAATAATATCATTAAAATGTCCATACTAACTAAAGTGATCTGTATAATCAATGAAATCCCCATCAAAATACCAATGACATTCTTCACATAAATAGAAAAAAAAAACTTTTGTATGAAACCACAAAAGACTCGGTGTAGCTAAAGTAAGTTGGAGGAAAAACAAAAACTGGAAATATCCCACAACCTGACTTCTAAATATACTATAAAGCTATAGTAACCAAAATAACATTCTACTGGCATAAAAACAGATAAATTGACCAATGGAGCACAATAAACTCAGAAATAAACCCACGCATTTACAGCCAACTGATTTTCAACAAAAGTGCCAAGAACATATAATTGGAAAAGATAATTCCTTCAATAAATGATGCTAGGACAACTGATTATCCACATGCAGAAGAAAGAAACTGAACCTTACCTCACCCTACACACACATCAACTCAAAATGAATTAAAGAGTTAAATGTAACACCTGAAACTATAAAATTACTGGGAAAAACAAAACACAGAAAAAGTGCTTCATGACATTGGTCTGGAAATATATTTTTTAAATAGAACTTTAACAGCACCAGCAACAAAAGCAAAACTTAACAAATGAAATTACATATTTGTAAAACCTTCTGCACAGCAAAGGAAACAATCAAAGAGCAAAGAGACAAACTACGAAATGGTAAAAAAAAAAATATGCAAACTCTCCATCTGACAAGAGGGTTAATATCCAGAATAGATAACAAACTCAACAACTCAATAGCAAAAAAGCAAATAATCTGATTTATAAATGAACAAAAGCCCCAAAGATACATTTCTCAAAAGAAAATATACAAATGGCCAGCAGTTATGTGACAAAATGCTCAACATCACAAATCATCAGGGAAATGCAGATCAAAACCACAAAGAGATATCATCTCACCCCAGTTAGAATGACTATTAGAAAAAATACAAAAATAGCAAATGCTGGCCAAGAATGTGGAGAAAAGGCAACTCATACAGTTCTGGTGCAAATGTATTTTAGTACAGTAATTATGAAAAATAGTATAGAGAGTCCTCAAAAAATTAAAAATAGAACTACCATGTGACTCAGCAATTTCACTGAGTATATATTCAAAGAAATTGAAATCAGTATGTTGAAGAGATATCTGCATCCTCGTGTGTATTACAGCATTAGTCATAATAGCCAAGAGATGGAATTCACCTGTGTTCATCAACAAATGAGCAAATAACAAAATTGTAGTATGTATACACAATGGAATATTATGCAGCTATAAAAAGGAATGAAATTCTGTCATTTGTGTCAAAATAGATAAACCTGAAGAGCATATTAAGTAAAATAAGCCAGGCACAGAAAGATAAATACTGCATGATGTGACTTACAGGTGGAATCTAGGAAAGGTGATCTCATAGAAGAAGAGAGTAAAATCATGGCTATTAGAGGCTGGGAAAAGGAGAGGAAGGGCAAGATGAGGAAGGGTCAGTCAAAGGTTATAAGGTTACAGTTAGGAAGAATAAGTTTTGATGTTCTATTACATAGTAGGGTGACTATAGCTAATAACAATGTGTTGTATATTTCAAGATAGCCAGAAAAGAGGATCTTGAAAGGTGTCACCACAAAGAAATAATAAAGCTTTGAGGCAATGAACATGTTAACTATTGTGACTTTATTATTATACAAGGTGCACATGCATTGAAACATCGCACTGTATTCCATAAAAATGTGCAATGATTATGTGTCAATTATGAATACACAAACAAAATATTCTTCCTGTGGCCCTCACCACAGAGATTAACTGTTTTTCATTCATAGCTATGTAATTGAATTTGTCATATTATATTGTGGTTAGTTGTTTCTCATTCATTGTTTTTAAGTAGTGTGCATGCTGAATGGAACCATTTTACTTTTGCACTCCTAAATGTATTTCTTTAGGAGCCAAACATATGATCTGTGTGGAGCACCCACACCGTGAAGTGCAACCTTCTGTGGTTAGGAAAGCAACAACAGAATAAGACAAAATCAAAGTAGCAGAGTGTGTTATCAGGGGCATATAGTGGCAACCACTAAGCAGCTGGGCAGAGAGTCAGTTAATTCTTGGAAAGGGCCAGCAGTTGGTTGGAGGTGGGCACGCAAGTTGACAGAGCATAACCATGTGGTTTTGCAGCCTACACAATTGTGAGGTTCTGTACACAGGTGGAGGTGGGGTGGTGGGCTTGGCAACAGGTCTTGAGGCTGGAGGCTCAGGGACAGTACTCTGGTTCTGGGCTGTGTGATGAAAACCTAAAATGTGCTGCAGGTGGTGGCTAAATAACTCCAGCTGTGGGGATTGGCAGAGGCAAGAAAACAGGCAGATGATTACATGGACTGGGAAACAGAAGCAAAGATTCAGAGATCCAGGTGAGGGATCAGGAAAAAAATTGTGCAGAATACAGTTCCGATTCTCCCTAGTGGGCAGGATTTAGGCAAGAGGTGTGGCAACAAATCAGGGACAATGAGCAACAAGGCAATGTGATTGCAGGGGTAACAATAATATAGACTTTTGGAGGCAAAAGAGCCTAGTGTTCCTCCTGCCGTCTTGCCAAGGACTAAAAATGGCTGCAAGCAGAGTGGACGCCAGCAAAAACACCTGGTTAGAATGAAGTATGATGTTGCCAATCAAGATAGCTTATAACAAAACATATACAATTTAGAAAGATTTAACATATAGTTTGCAAGTTGAATTTTAGCAATGGAATTTTGATAATTTTCTGAAAAGTTTTTGATTCATGGCATAGCCAGATTAATATAATTGATTCATGTATGCCAGGGCATTACTACCTCTTCAAATAAAAGTTAACACATCTCATTTACATTTTATAGGGAAAAATAGATGATGGCACAGGGAAAGCAAGTGTCATTTTTAACTGTTTCAAGGAGGTCATTGTCTTTTAAGGCTAAACTCAGCCACTGAAACTTTATAGTCGAACATTAAAATAACTAGGGAAATAAATATAGGTACTAGGCAAAGATCCTAGCAGCTATTTCTGGAAACAGGAGAGGGAAGAAAATCCTTCTGAGTCTAAAGTAAGATGAAATCATGGATATAGATTTAGGACTACCCTTGAGTCATCAGGAAAAACAGACAATCTCTATATACACAAATGCTTGATTAAAAAGAAAGATGGAAACCACTTTATTTTTTAAATAAATTGGCCCAAATATTTGTTTAGTTTAAGGCAGTGGTTTGCAAAGTATGTTCCAGGAACCAGCAGCACCAACACTCTGCAAAAGATTGTCAGAAATGCAAATTATTCACGTCTACTCCAGACCTGTTAAATCAGAAACTCTTAGTATGGAGCCAGCAATCTGTGTTTTAAACAGTCTTCCAGGTAGGGTTGTCACATTTAGCAAATAAAGGTACAGGACTCACAATTAAATTTAAATTTCAGATAAACAACAAATAATTCTAAATATAAGCATATTCCATGCAATAGTTAAATCATATTTATAGAAAAGAAGTCAGTCTGAAATTCCAAGTTAATAGGGACACATCCTGTATATTATCTCATAACTGTCTCCAGATGACTCTGATGCAAGTTAAAATTTGAGAACCACTCTTTTAGTGTAAAAATAACATTTTTTAAAAAAGAAAAACCATTTCCTATGCCATACAGAAGTCCCAAGCTGTCTGGTAACATATTAAATTCAATCCCAAAATATTTTTGTTTGGCCAAATAGATTTGCTTTGTCCTTTATGTTTTGATGTTTGAATTAATTGCAAGATATAAAATATAAAATTTTATGTAAAATCAGGGTCTGGACCATATTTTATTATGGACAACAATTAAGACTATCAGCAAGTGGCCTCCTGTGTTCCACAGTCCCTTCCACTTTTTATTGTGTCTCTACTGTGAGTCTAGATGTTGTCTATCATTTATATTTGTAGTTGTATGGTTTTCATGGTCCCAGGTCGCAATTGCATTACTTGCTTGGGTCCCCTTAGACATGTAAGTTTGTAAACTCTTCTTTAAAATTTTCCCTCCACATATGGACCTTTTGGAAAATAAAAAAACTCAAAGATCTCATATAAGAAACAGGGATATTATGTCATGAGATACATATCCCAGGAAATGAGTCAATAGAATTAGGAATCAGGGTTGAGGTAGACTTCAGTCTGGAACCATGAAGCTTAATTTACACAAAGGCTAATTTAAGGAAAAAATTATTTTGTTTATTTTGTTTCATTTAAATTAAAAATAGTTTTACTCCTTCTCTTGGTAAAAATGCATATTTCAAATTTTATGATATGTTTTAGTGAGGAAAATAATATCAACATAAAAACTGACAATGTTTTTAGGGACTAAAGTGTTAGCATTGGAGAATATTAGGAAGCAAAAGCACCAAAGTTGATTTATAAACGATGCTGGAACCAAATTCTGGGCCATAACTTTAATCTAGACCATGTCTATGCAACCAAAGAATTGTGAATTGCTAATCATTTCTCTGTATCAGTTTGAACTCACTTGTGGATGTCTAGAATCAAATGACTAACATCTTGGAATTTGGTTCCTGGCACACCTCAAAAACATTGTGGCTACTGAAGCAACACAATTTAGATATTTCTTGATTTATTTTAAGCAATTGAATAAATACTGGAGAAAATCTACCTAATTTATACTTAATCCAACTTTTTGACTTCATGACTTGAATTCTTCAAAGTCACTTTCAATTCAAACTTTTGCAGCAATGTCCCTTTTACTATCTCAAGAACTTTCTCAGAATAAATCTTTCCCTCTCCAAGCAAGCCTTGGAGAACATGTGCAATGCTTTTGTGACATATGGGCCTGTCTACAGTAATTAATTCCTAGTTTGTCTGACCTAATTGCTCCATGTTGGCAATTCTTGTTATTTTATTAAAGGCAAAATTGTTAAGTATGGGCAGAATATGCCAAAATCATGATTTTTTTTCTGAAAGTGCATACATTTTATGATTCTTCCATTATTAATTATTAAATTTTCTGAGTTTACTAAATATTTCCTAGACTGTGATCTCAAACTCTATTGCATGTTCCAATTTAATTTATCTTTTTAATTATATTGATGATTAGTTATGTTCCAAATCTATGTGTAGGTGGAAATTAGATTCAAAGTTCTTTTCCCATGCTGTGAAATTTTCCATTTTATTTCTCCTGTTAGGTAAAGTAGAAAATCCCTGGGCTATCTCTTTTTTTGTAAGGTAGGTCAGTGTTTTTTTTGCTGGGTTAATGAGGAAGAGTGTTTTGTCCACCTTAAATACCTTCACTTCAGATTGGCATTTGCATCTCAGTTCCATCTGGCTTTTTTCTTTTCTAACCTGCATCTTTATTTAGTTGAAACTCTAGATTAATGGCTTACAGTAAAAACTGGTTTGAGATACAGTCAATAATTCAGGAACTGACAAAGATTGATAGTTGTCTCTTTGTCCCACTTTGCAACAGAGAAAGATTCCTCAGAGGATGAATTTTATTTATTACTCTCTAGACTTGCAAGATATTTTTAAAGCAATTCCCTACATCTCATCTAGTGTGTTACAGGATGCCCTACTTCTACATGCCTAAATCTAATGCTATCCCTTATGCATCAAAATGTACTGGGCATATGTAAATAGTAAAATAGCTATGTTATAAATTCACACTGTTCTCAGTTCTGAATTCTAATATGTTAAAGCATTTAAAAAGTCATATGGAATTTGTATAGTCTTCACAAGAAGTTTTCACGTACAACAGTTAGTTTCTCTAGACAGGACCTCTCAATTTACAAAAATTGAGTGAGCTCAGAAGATGAAGCATAGCAATCTCTCTTTTTCTCCACCTCCGCCACCTCCAGCCCCATAAAACTAGAAGAGAAAAATATTTTTGAAATATTTCACTTGAATGTTAATATTCTATAAATAGGTGCTAGGTGAATTTCTCACTCATTAAAAGCAATGAGTTCTCATGCTTTAGAGAAAATACTGACACATTCTAGAAGTAGTCCAGCCTCAGCTTTCACTGTCAGATTGAATTTCCCAGCAAGACAACAGATTTGAAAAACAGATGTTGATAAGGGTTGGGGGATAAAGAATTCTAAATACCTTTGGCCTAGAAGATTTGATTGTAATTCTATTTTCTTAAGTATAAGGGAAATGCACTTCTATGTAGGGTATAATGTTACTGCCATAGGGGTTGGAAAACAGGAGTTACAGCAAGAGAAAGCCCAAAAGCCTGCAGCCAGCATTTCCGATACTGAAATACTGTGAGGGGGTCCTCAGAAAATGAGAGAGAAAGGGAAAATAAGTATGTCAGGTACTAGCATACTTGCCCTAGCACCTCCACCTTGCACTTTTATCCTAACCTATGAGAATAGGAAAAAGGGGCTTAAGAAACATCCAGAGAACTCAAAATTTAGGATATTTTACCCCAAAATATACTTTGACATATTTTGAGATGGCTATTCAGAAGTCCTGTAGACAGTAACCAGTAACAGCCCTTCTACCCCTCCCATAAACTACCTTGCCATGTTCCAAGCCCCTATTATTTTGGTAACGTGAATATGGGATAAAATGTCAACCATCTGGCCCTTTTTTTGAGTTTTTATATGTTTTATAATGCCCATGCACTTGTGTGCATGTAAATAAATTTTTGTATGCCTTTTCTCCTATTAATCTGCCTTTTTGGTTGATTTTCAGAAAATATTCAGAGGGTAAAGGGAACCTACACATACTCTTAGTAGTGGAAGCCCTGCCTAAGGCCACTGCCACACTGTGATGGGTGATTGTGCCGTCCAAAATGCATAAGGGATATTGAGAGATGAGAATGAAGCAGTGAGATAGTGATATGGTTTGGCTGTGTCCCAACCCAAATCTCATCTTGAATTGTAGCTCCCATAATCCCCATGTATCATGGGAGGGACCCAGTGGGAGGTAATTGAGTCATAAGGGCAGGTTTTTCCCATGTTGTTCTCATGATAGTGAATAAGTCTCACAATATCTGATGGTTTTATAAAGGGCAGTTCCCCTCCACACACTCTCTTGCCTGCTGCCATGCAAGACCTGCCTTTGCTCCTTCTTCATCTTCTGCCATAATTGTGAGGCCTCCCCAACCATGTGGAAATGTGAATCCATTAAACCTCTTTTGTTAATAAATTACCCAGTCTGGGGTATATCTTTACAGCAGTGTGAAAACAGACTAGTACAGGTAGTTACCCAGGTGAGGAGATTTTTATATATAAGGTAAATGTCGACGTCAAGAGATCCACCTTAATATCTAGGACTTTGGGAGATTATCTCAAATACATCCCTGGTACTAGCTTTTGAGGCTCATTCATACTGAAGTGAATATAACACAAATTAAGCTGAAGTGGCATCAGAGTTCAGTTCTTCAGTCCATTTATTTTCCTTGTAATGACAATAGGTTTCAAAACATCCCATTTATCATTTGAAGAATATTTCTAGCAGCATCATTTATAATAGTCCAAAATCAGAAAAAAAAATTGACCATCAAAGGTAAAATTAAGTTTGATATAATAATACAATGCAATTACAATAAAATGAACTTTTAAAATGTATTGGACATATAGGTGCAATGGGATACAATCCAGTAAACATGAAGAAATAAACTAGATCTATGTATGAAAACATGGATGAATTTTGCAAATATAATATTAAGTACAAGAAGCAAGACACAAATGTTTACTTAAAAATATGATTGTATTTGTATAAATTTAAAGACAGGAAAAATGAAACTAAATTATATCATTTAGGGATGCATATTTCAGTAATAAAGCTATGTAGGAAAACAATAAATTAACTGCCACCATCGTCAGAATAGTGGTTGCCTCTGCGGGTTGGAGGAGAAAGGTGCTTTATACAGGTTCACAGGGGCTTTAAGTGTGCTGGAAATGCTCTGTTTTTTTTAATCTGAGTTGTGGGTACATTGTTCTTTCTTTTATAATCCTTCAAACTATTCATGTTTTATATACATTTTTAGAAATCGTTATAGTTGGCAATTTTAAGAAAAGTTTTAAAATCTAGGAAGTTTTTCAGAGGTCTTTGTAGCAAAGGACTGTAGAGTGTGCTGACTACCTGGGCTTGCTCCTTATGGTTCCAAAACCTTAGCAAACTTCCCAGCACCAGGAAGAGCTATATGAGGCCATGTCAACCAGAGAGGATTCGCAAGCTCTGTCAAGATAAGGGGAGCAAAAGAACAGACCATGAGTTGTACCAGCTTCAGTCTTCAGAAAGAGATGTCCACCCTATTTCCTCTGGACAGGAGTGCAGGAGGAGCCCAGATCATCCACTCCTCAATGGAATTCAAAGATTATTCAGAACACACTATATTTATATGGAGTCATGAGTTCCTTTCATTGCATATCACTCTCCAACACACTTGGATACTATTTTGAAAAGAAGCAGGGGTAGAAATCTGAGCATTTTTCTTTAAAGAGACTAACCATTTATGTAACAGGACTGTTTAAATTGTTGCATCCACAATATTTACCAAACTGAACGAAAATTTAGATTTTTTTTCCACCATACTGAAAAGCGTGGGATTGTAAGGAAATTTATAGCAGTAACACACAAAATAAACTACATTATTTTTGGACATTTGAATGTAGTTGAGTAAATCTTTGAACCTAACAATAAATATATGTGCATATGTGAAAAATGGGAAGAAAAGAGGCCGTCTGTATTGTTTTTAAGCATTCAATGAAGCTTCACTGGAACAAAGTTGAAGTCCAGCTTACCCACTAATTAATTGCTTTTGCAGATATGCAATTATCTCAACCACTTTGAGTATTAAGATTATACAGCTCCTCAATTTAGTGGGGCTGAAAGGAGGTTTCTCTTTGTTTCTTTTAGCTGTGATTTACATGCAAAACTATACTGTTTATAATTAACACTTTGCAAAGAGAATATCAAAATATGAGTAGGAACATTCACAGTTAATTGAAGTATTGATATCCTTAATAACATCAAAGAAATTATAAAATAAAATAAGAAAGTAACTGAATACACTGGTGAGTCTTTCAGGGAAAAAATGCTTTAATAGTTTCTATAGGTAACTCTATTCCTTATATTACATTCTGCTTGTTATTCTGTTAGACTCAAATAATAATAATCTTTCTAAAACACACAAAGTAGCTGTCACATAATGAGGTCAGCTGTGAGTTTGCTCATTTCAGAACTCTTCTAAAATAAGAAATCCACTTAAAATAGCTTTATACCTTCCAAAGCATATAATATTTCAACCAATATTTGAAAGAACTCAATGAATGAACAAATAATATTAAATCTTGAACATTTTTGAATTTATAGTTCAGAGTAATATAGTAAATATTTCAAGAATTATTTTTTAAATCCAAATTTTAATGATGTTTTCATTATAATTTTCTACTCATTTGGCTTAATTTCCCTGCAAACCTGAGAGGAACTGATTCTGAGATGCCGTATTCATAATCCCACACATTCTTAAATCGTTCTTTAATGATATAAGGAGACATGTATTTGTCACATTTCTCCAGACAAAGAAAATGGAAATAAGGATTGCCATATCAGGGTGGAGGATTATAATAAGCCATTTTCCAAAAATTTTTCCATTTGGGTAAGGGCTTTAAACTGTGTATTTTATCAATGCTATTAACATATTGTCTTAATATTTTACAGAGTCTTTTTAAATGTTAACTTACTGTGAGTCTTATAACCACTCTATGACATATGCAGGACAGAAATTCTCATCATCTCCTTGCCCCCACTGCATCCTATTTTGAAAAAGAAAAGCCCGAAATTTAGAAAAAGTAAGAGGTTTTTTAAAGTCTGTTTTGCCTGACGTCAATACAGTCACTCTAGCTTTCTTATGATTTCTGTTTGCACGGTATCTTTTTTCATCATTTCACCAATTTGTATCATTGAATATCAAGTGCATCTCCTGCAGATAGATCTTATTTTTTGTACAGTCTAACAATCTCTCTCTTTTTTGGATTTATTAGTCAATTCATATTTAATTTTATTATTAGTATTATTTTATTTGATATGAGGTAGAACTTTATTATTATAATTCTTCCAATGGGCAATTCTTTGCTTCACAGTTTTTACAATTTATTAACACCTTGGACTTCATTCAAAAAGATATTTAACAGCTTTGTGGCTATTTACTTAATAAGCTGTACATCTATAAAATGTTCAACTTGACACTTTTTGACATATGTACACATTAATGAAAGCATCAACACAATCAAGACAAAGTGCAAGTTTCCTCATTCTCCCTTGAAATCTTTCTTTTCTGACCGTCCATATTCCTTCCCCATCCTCAGTCAACCACCAATTTGTTTTCTGTTACTACAGATTAGCTGGTATTTATTAAAATTTTATATAAGTGGGAACCTACAGTATGTTCTCTTTTTTGTTGTCTGGCTATTTTCATTCAGTATAGCAAGAGACCCATCCATGTTGCTGAGTATCAATAGCTCATTCCTTTTTATTGATGAATTCCATTCTATTGTATAGACATACTACAATTTGTTTATCCACTCGCCTGTTGATGGGCATATGAGTAGTTTCTAGTTTAGGACTATGACAACTAAAACCGCTATGAACATTCTTATAAAAGTGTAGAGATAGGCTTTCATTTCTCATGTGTGAATACCTGGAAGTAGAAAACATATGATAGGCTTATATTTTACCTTCTTACCAACAGTGTATGAGAATTTCAGTTGTTCTACTTCCTCACTGACACTTGGTATAATCAGTCTTTTAAATTTAGGCATTTTAATAGATGTATAGTAGTACCACATATGGTTTTAATTGCATTTTTCTAATGAATGGTGTAGAGCATGTTTTTATATATTTATATACTGTGTGTAAAGTATCTATTCAAATTGCCAATTTTCTATTGCCCTGTGAGTTTTTGCATTCATAATTTTTGACAATGATTTATATGTTGTTAATACAAATTCATTATTGGGTGTGATTTGTGAATATATTCCCTCAGTATGAAATTTCTCTTTTATTACCATAATAGTGTCTTTTGAAGAGTGAAAATTCTGAATTTTGATAAAGTTCAACTTATTTATTTTTAAATGAAACATGCTTTTGGTGTTGGTCTAAGAAATAATTGCCTAACCCAAGATCATAAATGCTTTCTTCCATGTTTTTCTTCTGGAAGTTTTATAGTTTTAAGTTTCACATCTTTTCCTATAATCCATCTTATATTAATTTCTCTATACAATGCAAGTTACCAATCAAGGTTTTTTTTTGTTTGCTTAAATTTTTTGGTATATAAATATCTAATAATTCTAGAACACTTTGTTGAAAATATTATCCTTTCTCCATTAAATTGCCTTTAATGTTCCAATGAAAATCAATTGACTATATGTGAGTAGTTCTGTTTCTGGACTCTATATTCTGTTTCATTCATTAAGTTGTCTATGTTGACAAAAATACAGTACTGTATTGATTATTATATCTGTATATATACATAATAAGTCTTGGAGTCAGGCAGTATAAGTTCTTCAAATTTATTTTTAATTTTATCTTTCAAGGCTGTTATCTATTATTATAACTTTGCTACCCTAGATTCCTTACATTTTCACATGATTTCTAGAATCAGCTTGTCAATTTCTATTAAAAAAGACCTATTTTTTTCTGTCTCATTTTGGGTTATTTTATATGATTCATTTTATCTATGGCTTATTGGTTATACTTTGTGTTATTTTAGTGTTTGCTTTAGGGTTTTAAATATTTAGTGTTAATTTATCAGGGTATAGCTTTAAGTAATATTACCTCTTCTCCTTTTGAATTAGAACATTACAAGACTAAACATTCATTTCTATTCTCCTGATTTTTTTGTTATTGTTTGCAGACATCTTACTTTTACAAATATAATAAACTTTATGATACAATGCATTCTTATTATTTTGATTTCAACAACTGATTTTTCATAGAGATTTAAACAACAACCCAAATTAATTTATATTAACTAACATAGTTATCTTACATGGTGCATGCACTTTATTCTTTTATATAGATCTAGATTTAAATATGCTATCACTTTGCTTCTGACTGAAGAATTTTCTTTAGCAATTTTTATAGTTCAGATCTCTTATAAATGATTTTCTTCAGCTTTCGTATGTCTACAAAAGTCTTTATTACACTTTCATTTTTAAAGGTATTTTTGTTAGAAAAAGACTTCTAGATTGTCTTTTTTTCTTTCAGTATTCTAAAAATATTATAAAACATAAAATTGCCTTTTATGTTGCATTGTCTTAAACAAGAAATCTGCTATTGTCCTCATCTTTTTTCCTCTGCATGAAATGTTTCTTCCCATTAAAAAAGTTGGATGTACAGCTGCCATTTTTACATTTTGTTTTCTTTTTCATGTCTTTTTTCTTTGTCTATTCCTTCCTATTGCTTTTTTGCATTAAGTGAATTTTTTTAGTATAATATTTTAAATCCTTTAGTGATTTTTCTCTATTTTTTTTAGTTTTTTTAGTTTTTTTTTTTTTTTTTTTTTAGTGGTTGCCTGCCCTCAGGGTTTACTATATACATCTTAATTTATCAGAATCTACCTCAGATTTATACTAACTTAATTTCAGATATATAGATATAGTAAGATATAGAAATGGTATTTCTATATAACTCTATTATTTTATTTTTCTTCCCCATTTTTGTGCATATACATACAGATAAGCACATACACACACACACACACACACACAATCTTAGACCCAGCAATACATTGTTATTATTATTGATTTGTATAATTATATGTCTCTTAAAAAGCAAGAGAAGAAAGAAAAGCAAGTATACATTTTATAGTTTGCTATATTTATCTTTTTATTTGCCATTTCTGGTTTTATTCATTTTTTCTTGTTAGTCAAAGTAACCGTCTGGCATCATTTCTGTACTTCAATACAATTCTGCTCCCACCCACGTCCTTTGTGCTTTTATCAAATGTATTACATTTCTGTATGTTATCAGCCCAACAATACAATTATACATGTATTATTTAATTATTTAATTTTCAAATCCGTTAAGGGAAAAAAATGCATTTCTACTATCTCTTTTTTTTTTTTTTTTTTTTTGAGACGGAGTCTCGCTCTGTCGCCCAGGCGTGGAGTCTGGGGTGCGGTGGCACGATCTCGGCTTACTGCAAGCTCCGTCTCCTGGGTTCATGGCATTCTCCCGCCTCAGCCTTCTGAGTACCTGGGACTACAGGCGCCCGCCACCACGCGCAGCCAACTTTTTGTATTTGTAGTAGAGACGGGGTTTCTCCGTGTTAGCCAGGATGGTCTCGATCTCCTGACCTCGTGATCCACCCGCCTTGGCCTCACAAAGTGCTGGGACCACAGGTGTGAGCCACCGCACCTGGCCCATTTCTACTATCTTTTTAAATTACGTAATTACCTTACTGATGAACTTTTATTTTCTCTGTAAATTCCAATCTCTGTTTTCTTGCTTTCAGCCTGAAGAACTTCTTTTAGTGTTTCTTGTAAGGTCGGTCTTGTAGCAACAGACTCTTCCAGATTTTGTTCATCTGAGAATTTCTTTATTTTGCCTTTACTTTTTGAAGATAGTTTTGTTTGATATAAGGTTCTTGGTTGAGTTTTTCTTTGAATACTTTGAATATGTCATACACTACCTTCTAGCCACTATTGTTTCTATTGAGAAGTTGGATGTAAATTTTACTGGGGTTCCCTTCCATGTGACAAATCATTTTTCTCCTGCTGCTTTGAAGATTTTTCTCTTTGTGTTTAATCTTTTAGTATATTTACTATTATTTGCCTAGGTGCACCTTTTTAAAAATTTATTATAGTTGGAGTGTGTTGAGCTTCTTGGATATATATGTTAATGTCTTTCAGCAAACTTGTGAAGTCTTCAACCATTATTTCTTCATTTTTTTTTAGCTCATTTCTCTTTCTTCCTCTACTTCTGATATTTCAGTTACAAATGTGTTAGTACATTTAAAGGTAGCTCATATTTCTTTGATGGTCTATTCATGTTTCTTCACTGTTTATTCCCTTTATTCTTTGGATTGCATAATCTCTATGGATTTGTCTTTAAATTCACTGATTCTTTCTTCTGCCAGTTCAAATGCACTATAGAACTCTCTAATAAATTTTTCATTTTAGTTTTTTGTAGTTTTCAAATACAGAATTTCAATTTGGTTCTTTTAATAATTTCTATACATTTATTGACATTTTCTATTTTTATGAGCTATTGATTTTATACTTTTCCTTACGCTCTTAACCATTTATGCCTAGTGTACCATTATTGGAATGCTAAGCATATGGGAGTTATTTATATCCTACTTCTTAAGGCCATCACAAAGGTCTGATTGCAAAAATTCAAAAAATTGCAACCTCAGGCATAAATGTGTTAAGAATGTTTTCCTTTGTTCTTTGAGCATATTTATAATGGCTACTTTCAAATCATTGTCTGCTAAATATAATATCTGGGCCCTCTTACAGGCAATTTCTGTTGTCTGCTTTTATTCTGTGTATGGGTCACACATTACATGTCTCATAATTTCTTTTGCTAAGTTCCAGGAGATTTCACATACTATATTGCAGAAACTCCAGATATTGATTTTCCTCCCTTCTCTTTAGACCCTTTTTGTTGTTGTTGTTTTCCTGTGTTTTTGTTTGTTTCTTTGGTTGGTTGGTTTTTATTTGTTTTGTTTTGTTTTGACTGAAGTAAGCTACTTTAGTAAATCTTTTTCTTGCAGTGTGAAGTTTTGGTGTTATTCCCCTGAGAAGGCAGCTTTGTATATGCATACATTTACCATAGGGTGACAATGATTTTACCATTCTATCTTTGTCTGTTTCTCTGATCTCTCTATTAAGCCATCTGTTTCATTTGGTATTATACTCTGACCAATAGACTCCACTAATATGGACTGATTGGTTTGTTGTTTTCAACAATGCTCTGGGGCATAAATTGTTTAGCAATCTCGTCTAATTAAACTTGGAAAGTGGTAGTTGTTAGGCTTGTCTTTGAGGCCTTTTACTGTCCTCAGAAGGGCGCTTTTAAGCTGTATCTTTCAGTGGTTCTCTCTAGTAAACTAAATGACCAATTGCTTGGTTTCTTGATCTTAAGAGGAGCAGCTGTTTTTGAGAGCACCATTTGGCTTAAACTTCCCCACACTCTGTTTCAAATCAAGACAGTTCTTTTCTTTTTTTGTTAATTACACTTTAAGTTCTAGAGTACGTGTGTGCAACATGCAGGTTTGTTACTTATGTATACATGTGCCGTGTTGGTTTGCTGCACCCATTAACTCGACATTTACATTAGGTATTTCTCCTAATGCTATCCCTCCCCTATCCCCCCACCCCACGACAGGCCCCGGTGTGTGATGTTCCACGCCCTGTGTCCAAGTGTTCTCATTGTTCAATTCCAACCTATCAGTGAGAACATGCAGTGTTTGGTTTTCTGTCCTTGTGATAGTTTGCTCAGAATGATGGTTTCCAGCTTCATCCATGTCCCTACAAAGGACATGAACTCATCATTTTTTATGGCTGCATAGTATTCCATGGTGTATATGTGCCACATTTTCTTAATTCAGTCTATCATTGATGGACATTTGGGTTGGTTCCAAGTCTTTGCTATTGTGAATAGTCCCGCAATAAACATACGTGTGCATGTGTCTTTATGGTAGCATGATTTATAGCCCTTTGGGTATATACCCAGTAATGGGATTGCTGAGTCAAATGGTGTTTCTAGTTCTAGATCCTTGAGGAATCACCACACTGTCTTCCACAATGGTTGAACTAGTTTACAGTCCCACCAACAGTGTAAAAGCATTACTATTTCTCCACATCCTCTCCAGCACCTGTTGTTTCCTGACTTTTAATGATTGCCATTCTAACTGGTGTGAGATGGTATCTCACTGTGGTTTGATTTGCATTTCTCTGATGGCCAGTGATGATGAGCATTTTTTCATGTGTCTGTTGGCTGCATAAATGTCTTCTTTTGAAAAATGTCTGTTCATATCCTTTGCCCCCTTTTTGATGGGGTTGTTTGATTTTTTCTTGTAAATTTGTTTAAGTTCTTTGTAGATTCTGGCTATTAACCCTTTGTCAGATGGGTAGATTGCAAAAATTTTCTCCCATTCTGTAGGTTGCCTGTTCACTCTGATGGTAGTTTCTTTTGCTATGCAGAAGCTCTTTAGTTTAATAAGATCTCAGTTGCCTATTTTGGCTTTTGTTGCCATTGCTTTTGGTGTTTTAGACATGAAGTCCTTGTCCATGCCTATGTCCTGAATGGTATTGCCTAGGTTTTTTTCTAGAGTTTTTATGGTTTTAGGTGTAACCTTTAAGTATTTAATCCATCTTGAATTAATTTTTATATAAGATGTAAGGAAGGGATCCAGTTTTATGAGGCCAGCATCATCCTGATACCAAAGCCTGGCAGACACACAAGAAAAAAAGAGAATTTTAGACCAATATCCCTGATGAACATTGATGCAAAAATCCTCAATAAAATACTGGAAAACCGAATCCAGCAGCACATCAAAAAGCTTAGATCAAGTCGGCTTCATCAAGTCGGCTTCATCAAGTCGGCTTCACTAAGATCAAGTCGGCTTCATCCCTGGGATGCAAGGCTGGTTCAACATATGCAAATCAATAAATGTAATCCATCACATAAACAGAACCAAAGACAAAAAACACATGATTATCTCAATAGTTGCAGAAAAGGGCTTCAACAAAATTCAACAGCCCTTCTTGCTAAAAACTCTCAATAAACTAGGTATTGATGGAACATATCTGAAAATAATAAGAGCTATTTATGACAAACCCACAGCCAGTATCATACTCAATGGGCAAAAACTGGAAGCATTCCCTTTGAAAACTGGCATAACACAGGGATGCCCTCTCTCACCACTCCTATTCAACATAGTGTTCAAGTTCTGGCCGGGGCAATCAGGCAAGAGAAAGAAATAATGGGTATTCAGTTAGGAAAAGAGGAAGTCAAATTGTTCCTGTTTGCAGATAACATGATTGTATATTTAGAAAATCCCATCGTCTCAGCCCAAAATCTCCTTAAGCTGATAAGCAACTTCAGCAAAGTCTCAGGATACAAAATCAATGTACAAAAATCACAAGCATTCTTATACATCAATAACAGACAAACAGAGAGCCAAATCATGAGTGAACTCCCATTCACAATTGCTACAAAGAGAATAAAATACTTAGGAATCCAGCTTACAAGGGATGTGAAAGACCTCTTCAAAGAGAACTACAAACCACTGCTCAGTGAAATAAAAGAGGATAGAAACAAATGGAAGAACATTCCATGCTCATGGATAGGAAGAAACAATATTGTGAAAATGGCCCTACTGCCCAAGGTAATTTGTAGATTCAATGCCATCCCCATCAAGCTACCGATGACTTTCTTCACAGAATTGGAAAAAACAACTTTAAAGTTCATATGGAACCAAAAAAGAGCCCGCATTGCCAAGACAATCTTAAGCAAAAAGAACAAAGCTGGAGGCATCATCCTACCTGACTTCAAACTTCAAGGCTACAGTAACCAAAACAGCATGGTACTGGTACCAAAACAGAGATATAGACCAATGGAACAGAATAGATGCCTCCGAAATAACACCACACATCTACAGTCATCTGATCTTTGACAAACCTGACAAAAACAAGAAATGGGGAAAGGATTCCCTATTTAATAAATGGTGCTGGGAAAACTGGCTAGCCATATGTAGAAAGTGAAGACAGTTATTTTCAATAGAAAAGAGCTCTCTTTTCCTACAGACCATGTCTCTCTCTGGGCAAACTCTCTGAGCCACTACTCTGGGTTCTGTGTGAGGCAGTAGCCTCTGGACTTCTTGGCTCACCTCTTCCAACATGGAGCCTTAATTTTAAGAGCAAGCTGTGTTTGGACCATAGAAGTCCCAGTATTCTCAGCTTGTAGTACATGAAGTGAAGCCTCTGTTCTGTGGGTAAAATGGGAACAGTAGTCCCCCGCCTGCTAGCTAGCCCTCAACAGGAGTCAAACATTTTTAACTTGCATTTGGAATGGATGAGAAGTACTGATAGCCTGTGTCTCTGTGTCTCTTGGAAAGGTATGATACAACTTGACTAGGAGCTGAGGGGAGAGGGAGCCCCATCCTCTCGGCCACACCTATCCTAGGAAGAACTTTCACCCGGCTGAGCTTTGTGGATGAAGAGAAGCAGAAGGTCACAAAGCTCAAATGCCACAGTCTCCCACTGTCCTTACTGAGAGAATTAAGAACTTCTATTGTTTTCTTGAATAAGTATTTCCTCATTTGCTGTATAACCTTAGACCATTTTCAAGATACTATTTTTTATTTTTAGTTTTATCATCCCAACAGCTTTGTTCAGGTCTCTGAGGAATGGGTCTGCAAAGCTCCTCACAATGCCATCCAGAAATGGAGCCCCGATAAGCTTATTTTTTAAAAATTGTACTTTCTATTATTTCAAGAAAACAGGAGATGAGATGTGAGGTGGACAAATATGTTCAATTTGACATCTTGATCTAATCTACTTCATCTCTTTTCAAAAGGTCATTTCTTTCTTATATATCTCCTCTGTCCCTAGCTGTGAGTAATCAGTTTGTTCAGTCACATTGCTAGCGTTTGGTAGAACCAGACCTAGAAACTCCATGGGTAAAGTTGGGTTCAAATCCAGGTTTCTGTACTTACTAGTTGTATGAAATTAATGAGCTCTTCAAATTTCTGTTCCTTCATCTCTAATGAAAAGGAAGAATACATGCCATGTATTTTATGGTTAGAGATAGTATGTAAAAATAGCATTTTAAACATCACTCTTAGAGAATCCAGTTTGTCTCATCTTAATAAGAAACTTTTAAAAAATCATAGCAAAATATTATTAATTTCATTATCTAGCAAGCTTTCAACTACTCTTTAATTTAAAAAGTCATCTATACACAAAGCAATTATTGCTATATTTAAAAGATTCAAAAAGAATATAATTAATTCAAACTTGTTTTTTTTTATTTCTGATTAATTTGTATAGTGCCTTGCATTCTCATGTAAGAGACATTGAATATCTGATGACTTGGCAGAATTTTGTTTTCATGTGGACACGCTTAGATATTTTGGTATCAGTTTAGACACAACAAGCAGAATAACTTAAAAATGTAGGTACAAAAGAGTTTTATTTCAAAAAGCACTACCATTTAATTCCACACTAACTGATTACTGTGTCTGGAGTGCTTGATTTAATGTAAAGATTTGTAACTTTGGCATTTTCCATACCACTAAGAAATGCCATATAATTATATTAAAATTTTACTGATTCTTACCCCATTTATTTGACATCTATAAAAATTTATACATGGATTAAATAAAAAATTGCCATATTTTTATAAAATGAGTTTTCTAAAAATTTATCAGAACAAAACCTAGCAAAGAACTGTGAATAAAGTGACAATAGATAATTACTATATTTAATAAATATGCTCCTAGGTGGGAAAAGCATTTGATAAGCATAGATTTGTCATACTTTTAGGCAAGCGACAAATCAATTACAAAGATTTTAAAAATTTGGTATAAGTGAATTGCCTTCTGAAGCTCTCCTGGCAATATCTTTTTACGTCAATTGGTTTCTCAGGAGCTGAAAGCAGCCACATTATCCAGGTATTTATGTGGTTTTTAAATGGTGCATCAATAAATCTTCATGGATTTTGTCAGGTCACTTAATGCCCAGTAATGGAAAGTGAGGTGGTATGAGAGTAGGGAGGTGTTGATTACAAGAAATATTAGGAACTCATCTTGCTTCAACCATTGAGCTTTTATTTGTTCCATATACCGGGCTTCAACATAATGTTTAATTCATTCAAACAAAGGGTCCTGTGATGATTACTATTGTGTATCAATTGGACTAGGCCTTGGTACACAGATATTTATTTGGAGAAACAATAGTCTGAATATTTCTGTGAAGTTACTTTTTTAGATGAGATTAATATTTTAATCAATAGATTTAGAGTAAAGCAGATTACCTTCTGCAGTGCGGGTGAGTCACATATAATCAGTTGAAGGCCTATGAGAAAACAAAATGAGGTCCCGCGGAAGAGGAAATTCTGCCACCAGACTGGCTTAGGACTTGAGCTCCAACTGGATCTTCAACCTGTCTGCTTACCCACAATGCAGATTTTGGACTTGCTAGCCTCCACAATTTCATGACCCAATTCCTTAAATAAATTTCCTTTCAATCTCTCTCTCTCCATATATCTCTCTCACACAAGCTTTCAACTACTCTTTAACTGGAAAAATCATCTATTGACAAAGCAACTACTGCTATATTACAACATGTTTCAAAAAGAATGCAATTAATTCAAATCTAGTTTTTGATATTATACGCACACATATACAAACACACGCACATACACACTTACACATTCTATTAGTTCTGTTTGTCTGGAGAACCCTTAATAATACAGGTCATTTGCCTTAAAAATCTTTTTTATTGTTTGTTTGTTTGTTTTGAGATGGAGTCTTGCTACGTCGCCCAGGCTGGTGTGCAGTGGCTCAATTTCAGCTAACTGCAACCTCCGCCTCGTGGGTTCTAGTGATTCTCCTGCCTCAACCTCCAGAGTAGCTGGGATTACAGGTGCGCACCACCATGCCCGGCTAATTTTTGTATTTTTAATAGAGACGATTTCCCCATGTTGGCCAGGCTGGTCTCGAACTCCTGACCTCAGGTGATTCATTCATCTTGGCCTCCCAAAGTGCTGGGATTACAGGGGTAAGCCACCATGCCCGGTGGAAAAATGTTTTGTAAACCTTGATTTGGTTCAACCATCTGTATAAAGAGTAAGTAAACTAAGGTACAATGAAGCAGTGGCAGTCTCAAGACCACACTACCATTTTGTAGGTGACTTGGGACTAGAGCCTAATTCCTTCTGCTTCTCTTATCAGCAGTAGATCTCTCTTTAAACTATTAGTCCACAAACTTTAGTGTGAATCAGAATCACCTGAAGCACTTGTAAAAACACATATTATTTGGTTTTGCTTCCTCTCTGCTAACATTTCTGAGTCAATATATCCATAGTAGGACACCAAAATTTGCATTTAATTTCTAACAAGTTCCTAAATGATGCTGAGGCTGCTGGTTTAAAATCACACTGGAAAACAACTGCTCTAGACCACAGTTTAAAGTGTGGGGAAACAATGGAGAAGTTACAATATACCAAGAATGAAGAAAACATTAAATAAATTGTTTGATGTGGCCTCTTTTTGGGCTCTTGCTTCGTGCCTACTGAAAGCTTTTTCCATATTTCTGGGCCTCAGATTTCTGATTAATAAAATATAGACTTTAGACCAAATGATTGATGTCCCCTCTAAGATAATATAAATACTACTACTTTCTTATGATAATTAAATAAAATGGTTAAGAAAAAAATTGAAGCTATGCCACTATAACAGCTAGAAACAATTTGGCAGCATGCATCTGTAAACTTTGCAAGTAACTGTGGTTTGAATAAATTGTTTTCTCACGTAGCAAAATGTTTGAAACTAGGTGATTATCACCTTTTTCTTTCTTTTTTTTTTTTTCATTTTTACAGGTTGGGTTCTCTAGAAGAGATGCTGAGACAGACTATTGGGATGTAAGATGTTTAGTAGGGATCACACCTACAAAGATAAATGGGAGGAAGTGAGATTAGATAGAAAAAAACTGCAATGCAAACCCAACAAAAGCTTATCCAACCTAGCAGGGAGCTAGAGTATACATTGCCTATGAGAGTGTCCCATGTTGGCCTGAAATGGCCGGGTCCATTTCAAGGCATAAACTAAATGTCATTCTGTCCCTCCAAGAGTGTGGCCTTAACCAGATAGCTCTCAGCAGCTGAGTTAGATCCTGAAGGGCTGATGTTGGAGGCTGTCTGTGGATCCCACTCTCTACAGGTAGTAGCCAGTCCTTCCTTGAAGCGGGTTTTGGAGGGCACATCTCCAGGTCTATTACACATATCAACACAAGTTCTCTGTGATTCCCTTGGTCTTTCTCTTATGTTCAAGCAATGACTCATGAAGTTTCAAGTATTACATGCCATTCAAAGCACAGAGGGACAGAAGGAGCAGTAGGGTTGTTTCATTCTGTTCAGGCTGCTGTAACATACACTGGGTGGCTTATGAACAACAAATATGTATTGCTCACAATTCTGGAGGCTGGAAAGTCCAAGATGAAGGTGGCTGCAGATTCAGTGTCTGGTGAGGACCTGTTTCCTCATATCACCTTCTCTCTGTGTCCCATATGAAGAAAGGAGCAAGCTAACTCTGGGGTCTTTTTTATCCAGGCACTAATCCCATTCATAAGAGCAGAGCCTCATGACAGAATCATCTCCCAAAGGCCCCACCTTCTAACGCCATCACCTTAAGGGGTAGGATTTCAACATGTGAATTGGTGAGGGGTGACACAGACGTTCAGACCCTAGCAAATGTCTAGCCCCTTTATCAGGAAATTGAAAGCTTTCCTGGAAACCATTGAGTCGATTTTGCTTATGTCTCACCAGAAAGTTATCACGTGATTAATCAAGCTACAGGTAACTAGTTAGTATCTCTAGTCTCTACAGTAGGAAAATAAAAAGAAAAGGGGATTGGGAATAGATGTGGTTTTTCAACCATGAAGGCCTTTGCCACTCACTTTACTAATCACCTAAAATGTCTGCCAGTTACTTTGTCAGATGCTAAACTGTCAAATTCCACAAAAATGGTGCCAAATCAGTATTAGTATTTCTAATTCTAAAAGCCTTGAAACTAAATCCTTGCTTTTCCTTATACTTTATTGACATTTTTCCTCAGTCATCATATGACACCCAGAATTAAGAGTCTTAGGCTTTCAAGAATTCACCGAAGCAGCAGAAATGGGTAGTTTATGGCAACATAAATGGAGTTCAATTTAAGAGTAGGCGTACACTTTTATTGGAAAAAGATGGCATTTACCGAGTTATTTTTATTTTTCCTTTGAGGTTAAAATAAGTTTTTTTCTCTATCTTGGGAATATATAGTCAGGCAACTCACAAATGTGACATGAACTGAAGGATACAGGGGCTATAATTCGCATCAAAGCGAAACCAACAGGACTTCTGTCATCTCCTCTTCAAAGCAATATTATCCTAAGGGATGTGATATTTCACTGTAAACCAAGAAATTCATGCTCAAACATGCAGCTGCTAGCTCAAAATTTAACATAAAAAGCTTTAAAAGGAAGAAAAAGAGAGAAAGCAGGTGAGAAGGAAGCCAAACCAACTCTCCAAGAATTTGCTTGCTCTTAAGTAGCATCCTTAGCCCATCATTGTCTCAGACACTGTGCTAATAAATAAAAATGAAGATAAGTAATGGCCTAATGAATCACAGTAATACATGTTATTAAATCAATAGGTCAGAACTGAAAATAAGACCTATGCTTTCACAATTGCTGAAGTGAATAAGAAGGAGGAGGAATCTAATTATCCTATATCTGTAGATTGTATGCCTAAAATGTAGATACTACTATTTGAACTCACTTTCCTGTGAATTTATTTTCAGGATCAGTAAATTTGGCTTAGGACTTGAAAAAAGTTAAAAGAAAATGTGAAAATTATATAAAGCAGCAGGATAATATCAGAGTTGTAATTTAATATTAAAATTTTAAGAAGAAGTGATTACATTTTAATGGCAATGTATGTCTTTTCATAATAAACCAAATGGTTGTTTATGATAAGCTTTCAGAAATTGTTAGAAAAATAAACATTTTGGTGCACTGGGCAAAGTATACTGTCTTCATAGTAATATTGTAAAATGTCTCTGCATTTCTCTAACAACCAGAGTAAACAAATCAATCAGTACTTTTGAATAAAGTGGCTCGTAGAAAGTAAAATAAGCCATGTTTTTAAAGCACTTGTTATTTTAAATAAAAACAGTAGAGGGCTCTGAAAATGATAAAATATGTAACGGCAAAAACTAACTCAACTGAGGTCCAACTAGAAGTCGGATACTTTACACACATTTTATCATGTATAAAAAAGACATGGAAACTATAAATAAATTATAAAAAGCAAGACGCTTATGGATATCTTTCCACATATTATTTATCCTTAAGCCATGCCTTAACTATCTCATTTTTAAATTCTGTTTTACTAAAAATTCCAAAGAGACAAGTGGATTCATTCCAGAAAGCTATCAAACATATATTCTCTTGATGTTATTTCTTTAGGGATTAGCATTCCCTATATTGTTTCAATATTAATTTTTGTGTCAATTATTTTCTGCCATAGGACATCAATGGATTTATTCGGGGACATCTATCCAAATTACATCAACATAAAATTTTATTTATTCTTTATAATTGAAAATCTAAGGAGTATTTTTCCCCAGGAATAGAAATATAATTTGTAATGTCCATCGTAAGTGATTAAAATTAATTACACTATTTTCCTAATTTACTAATTTCATCTGAGCTCATATGTTCATAGCAATATGTTAATTTTGACTAATTGTTAACTTTGTATACAAATTTCACTCAGAAGTTATTTTCGAAATTGAGGACATATCTACTCAAATTGGCAAATATATTTTGAAGATTATTTTTAAGTGCAATTTAAATTTTGGTAAATATTAAGATTAAATCAATTGATTATAGTTAATTTTCAGTGACAGCCCTCTCTCTTACTATAGATGATTATGGAGCAAAGATGGCTGAACATCAGAATTGTTTATTTTTTCCTCTCTTTTAAGTTCCCAAATGTGTATCTTAAGACACAGGAATGACAACTCTAAAACCACCAACACATGCAGAAACAAAGATAACTCCTATGAAAGAAGTTAATGGCAATGCAACCACAGAACTGTAATATTGAATATTTCTGTAATGTGAGAGACAGTATAATATTTTGATAAGGGGAAAAGACTCAGAATAACGCCGCGTGAATCAAAGCCAGGCTCTGCCGCTCACCATCTGCGCGCCTATGAACAATTGACATCTATCAATGTGGGACATAACCATAATATACTTACTATTAATATACTCTTGACTTAAAGCACTAATGTGCCTTCTGAAGGGACCTATTTTATTAATAAGAACCCAACTTAAACCCGATGGTAATTGAGTTCAAATAATAGAACATGGTTAAAGAGTTCGAAATATGTGTAAATAATTTAACTTTTAGACTATTAATATGAATCCAAAGTACATGCAAGTCTCTCATTTCTAGTCTTCACAAGTTATCTTTTTCTTTTCTAACCCTTCCTCCTCCCTTTTAGCTATAATTTGACACACAGGTAGGACCAAGTTAAAATACATATTCCTAGAACATTTCTTAGAAACAGTCGAAGTCTTGTAAACATTATACAATGACTTCTTATAATAAAAGATTAAGAAAATATTTCAATTACAAAAATAAAAGATTAATCCTATTCTGTTTCTGTTTCTAGAGTAAAAACAGAAAGATTATGATTACTTATAAAATATATGTAAAATTTAAGACCAAATAGGTCCTTTCTCTCTCATTTGCCTCTACCCTCTCTATTTTCATCTCTCATATACACAATACTGCTATTAAACTAAAAAGATGTTTTGTCAGTTTTTATTTTTCTCCAAGCACTCTCAAATAACATGTGATACAACTAAAAGTGCTGTCAGATTATATTAAAGATAGGCAAAATCCTAAATGGATACAAATTGAACAATTTAATTGTCTGCCACTAATATTATCAGCATACTGCTATTGAGCTTCTCTGCTTCACAGGAAACAGCTGCCTGACCAGTTATTCCTACTCATTTGTGGAAACTCAAGACTTAGTTGTGTAACAAAACATAGTTATTGGATAACTGAGATAGACCCTCTTTTTACTTATTTTATAAAGTAAACCCTCAGAAAGATTATTCAATTAATTATAGAGGGAATTAAGTAAAATGAATTTATTTTGGAATATGACAATGTTAAAAGGTATAGGCAGGACTTAGGTTAGCTCTAAGTGCAGTCATCTATTTTCCTTCTCTTATAGAAATGAGAAAAACAGAGATAAATAAATGTATTAAATGCAAAAATTATGGCTAAAGGAAGGAAGTTTGTTGTTTGCTTCAGAGATATAAAACAACTTTTGCATTGAATAATAATTAAATGTATACATATGGGTGTGCATATACACAGATGAAGTCACAAGAACATTGAATCATTTCAAATTCATGGTGGGACTTACTTGTAAGAAATATGGGCTCTTTGAAGCCCTGACATTGGCATTGGAATAAGTTAAATTTTAAAGACGAAGCAATTAGAAAACATCTTCTAATCTTAAACTGTAGAAAAAACACAGAGGAGGAGGACATATACCTGATTTTAAAGGTTTTACACTGATTGACATATTTATGCCCTCAAGGGTTCTATAGAGTTATTTTATAAATCTCTTCTTCCAGTATTAATATTCTTAATATTTCTGCTCCAGGAGATAAATGAGAATGAGAAAAAAGAGGAAATCTTCGATTATCTTAGTTCTCTTATCACCTTTCCTAGCCTTACTATGTTGTGACTCAAAGGTTTTGTATTTGACAAGAAGTCATTTACAGAGGTAGAAAAACACTTATTTTCTTTGAGACTCAATTAATTGTCCTGTGCAGTGATAGAGTTTGATTAGATCTCCTCTTAGTCCTTTTAATCTCTAAACTTTATTATTAAATCATAGAATATAAAATTACCACAGATCCAGAATGCCATACAGGCATTCTTGTGGACATTAGTACCCCTCATCTATCCACAATTTTGCTTTCCACGGTTTCACTTACCCACAGTCAACCACAGTATAAAAATAAGTGATAGAGTACAATAAAATGTTTTGAGAGAAAAGGAGACCACATTCACATAACTTTTATTATAGTACATTATTATAATTGTTCTATTTCATTATTGTTGTTAATCTCTTAATGTGCCTAAGTTAGAAATTAAACTTTTTCGTAGGTATGTATGTGTAGAAAAAAACATAATATTTATAGGGTTTGGAACTATCCATGGTTTTAGGCATCCACTAAGCATCTTGGACCATATCCTTCATGGATAAGGGGGATTACTGTACTAAAACTTACCTGAAGATAATAAGAAGGCAAAAAAAAAGACTAAAATCTGTATGAATGAGAGACTGTGGAGTATGGCCGAAAGAGTCATTGTTGTTTAAATCTCCTCTTTTTTTTTTTACATCCAAATTACCAAACTAGTGAAATATAAATATATTTCAAGAGATTTCAAAGCTGCCTGGAACTTGGATAATATACTTATGCATTATTTCATGTTATGCCTGAAAAAGCTGTGACATGGGGTAATAAATTGGTTAAATCGTGGGTCTTATCATTGACTTTTCTATTAGTTCATTTATTCATACTTTTACATAAACATTTACTGAATGCTACTGCACATGACACTATGTTAAAAACTAGAAAACAAATACAAATATGTCATTGTCCCTGTTGTCAAAAAATATTACATAGTCTTAGAAAAAAATAAGCAAATTCAAGTGGAAAATGTCCCTATTAGAAATACTGTTGTAAATTTATATGTAAAAATCATGAGAAATTTTTCACAAATAATAAAAATAAATTTTTCTTTGATTTCCCCATCAAAAAGTGGGTAAAGGATATGAACAGACACTTCTCAAAAGAAGACATTTATGTGGCCAACAAACATAAAAATGACATCACTGGTCATTAGAGAAATGCAAATCAAAACCACAATGAGATACCATCTCATGCCAGTTAGAATGGTGATCATTAAAAAGTCAGGAATCAACAGATGCTGGGGAGGATGTGGAGAAATAGGAACGCTTTTACACTGTTGGTGGGAGTGTAAATTAGTTCAACCATTGTGGAAGACAGTGTGGCGATTCCTCAAGGATCTAGAACAAGAAATATCATTTGACCCAGCAATCCCATTACTGGGTATATACTCAAAGGATTATAAATCATTCTACTATAAAGACACATGCACACGTATGTTTATTGCAGCTCTATTTACAATAGCAAAGACTTGGGACCAACCCAAATGCCCATCAATGACAGATTGGATAAAGAAAATGCAGCACATATACACCATGGAATACTATGCAGCCATAAAAAATGAGTTCATATCCTTTGCAGGGACATGGAAGAAGCTGGAAACCATCATTCTTAGCAAACTAACACAGGATCAGAAAACGAAACACCACCTGTTCTCACTGATAAGTGGGAGTTGAACAACGAGAACACATGGACACAGGGAAGGGAACATCACACACTGCGGCCTGCTGGGGGGTGGGAGGCTAGGGGAGGGATAGCATTAAGGGATACACTTAATGTAGATGATGGGTTGATGGGTGCAGCAAACCACCATGGCACCTTAAAGATAACCTCATATTTAAGGGTGAATATTTAAGATGTCCTCCCAGGAATAGAAATAAAGCAATAATGTCTGCCCTGACTACTACCGTTCAACCTTGTACTGAAGGTCCTAGTCACTGCAGTAGGAAATGAATAACATAAAAGCCATAAAGATTAAAAAAAAAATAAATAGAATTATTTCTGTTTGCACAGGACATGATTGTTTACATAAAAAATTCCCAGTATTCTATAAAACCACTATTAAAAGTAATATATGAATTTTTCAAAGTTGTAGGATATAAGGTTAATATGCAAAAGCTTTTGCAGTTGTATATAATAGTAGAGAAAATATTTGGAAAATAAAATAAATAATATTCTATTATAATAATGCCAAAATAAGAAAAAATTAGGAGTCCATTTAATATGGTATGCAAGCCTATACACTGAAAACTAGACATAGTTATTGAAAAAAATTAAAAAGACCTAAATAAAGATATTTAATATTTTTATGGATACAAAGGGCCAGCATTCTCAAAATACTAATTTTCCTTAAATTGATCTGTACAGTCAGTATAATCTCAATCAAGATCCTAGCAACCCTTTTTATAGAAATGGACAAGGTGATTCTAAAATTTATATGAAAGTGCAAACAACCTAGAATAGCCAAACTAATTTTTTAGAGTTAAAAGACATGCATTATCTGATTTCAAGAATTTCTATAAAGCTACAGTAATCAAAATAGTGTGGCATTGGTGAAAGTATAGATACATCAAAGGGTTAATGGAACACAATAATAAATCAATGAAAAAAAGTCACACATATATAATCGATTGATATTTGTCAAAGGTTCCAAAGCAATTCAATGGGCAGAGAAAAGTCTTCGACAAATAGTACTGAAACAACTCACTAGCCATGAGGATGATGTCATCAAACCTTGCCACATGAAATAAAAAAAATCAACCCAAAATGCATCATATACCTAATTGTAAGTGGTAGAAATATAAACTTAAAGGAGGACAAATCTCTACAACATTTAATTAGGAAATGCTCTCTTAAACAGAGCACAAAAGGCATAAACCACAAAACAAAAAATGATGAAGTGTACTTCATGAAAATTATTAGAACATTAACCTTCTCAAAAGATACAAAAAAGGCACAACCTCTGGGGATCTAAGGTACACTGCGGGTGGTGATAAAACTGTTAATTAATGTATATAAAATCACCATGTTATATGGTGATTTGAATATATTAATCAAATATATTTGATTTGATATATTAATAAAATCACGATGTTATATGGTTATTTGTATATATTCCTATTTTTGTCAACTAAACATTTTAAAGTAAAAAAATTGGAGATGTAGGGAAAAAAAGGCAAGCCATATAATGTGAGAATAGATATACATAGTAACATAGTAGCAAATAATTAGAAAATGATTTACTTTAGTGCCAAAACTTTAATTGAAATAAATATATGGTATGAGGAATGCCATGTATTTATAGCAATATAATTACAATAAGTATATATCTGAGGAGCAACATGTATTTATGGTATGGTATAAAGAGAATTTATAATTCACTAATAATAAGACAAATAATCCAGCTAAAATTGGCATAAAGATGCAAACGGACACTTCACTAAAGAAATTACTTGAATGACCAGTAAGCTCATGAAAAGATGCTCACCCTAAGGTCATAAGGTAAAATACAAATCATAATGAAATACTACTCTATACCCATTACAGTGGCTAAAGCAAGAAAGATTGGCAGTTCCAAGTGTTGGCGTGCACGTGAAACTACTGAACCTTTCATATGCTATTTTTCAAAATGTAAAAGTGGAACAATCACTTTGTAAAATATGTTGGCAGCTTATTGAAATGTTAAATATACATCCACAATAAACCACAGCCATTGCACTCCTAGGAATTTACCTTAGAGCAATAAAAACACATTTCCACACAAAGGCTTGTACATGGATATTCACATCAGCTATATTCACAATAGACAAAAACCGCATACACAACCGCACTATATTTCACATATTCAAATGAAATCAAGGCTGAAGGAAGGGACCCTAATCACACCCACAGTTAGACCTCAGATGTAGAGAACTGGTCTGGCAGCAAACACATGGGGTCAGGTAGGGAGGCAGGTAGAGACTGACAAAAGCCAAATTACTGAGAGATTGAGCAATGGAGGGAGAAAACATTCTAATAAAAAAATGAATTAATCATGTTGATCTGGATTTACAGATAAATATCAGAAGCAAGTAGTGGTTTAGGGTACTTTAAGGTATGGTTATTCTTTGACCCAATTTTATTCAAGCTCTACTGGAGGCATTTTGCATACTAGAAATAAAGTGGTAAGAGTTAAGACTGAGAAAGTGCTCTCACAATACTGTCTAACCTTCCAACCCAAGCAGCCCTGCTTAAATCACTCCAAGACAGAATAACACAGGACTAACGGGGCCTTTCTAGGTCTTATTTCCCATCCGAAGGCTAAATAGACCTTATGCCTTGTTGTTTGAGAAAATCTACTCATGATTCCTTGAGTAATCACCACACTGTCTTCCACAATGGTTGAACTAACTTACATCCTCACTAACAGTGTAAAAGCATTCCTATTTCTCCACAGCCTCACCAGTATCTATTGTTTCTCGACGTTTTAATAATCGCCATTCTGACTGGCATGAGATGATATCTCATTCTGTTTTTTATTTGCATTTCTCTAATGATCAGAGATGTTGAGCTTTTTTTCATATGTTTTTTGGCCACATAAATAGGCCTAGGCAAAGACTTCATGACAAAAACACTAAAAGTGATTGCAACAAAAGCCAAAATTGACAAATGGGATCTAATTAAACTAAAGCGCTTCTGCACAGCAAAAGAAACTATATCAGAGTGAACAGGCAACCTACAGAATGGGAGAAAATTTTTGCAATCTACCCATCTGACAAAGGTCTAACATCCAGAATCTACGAGGAACTTAAACAAATTTAGAATAAAAAACAAACAATTCTAACAAAAACTGGGCAAAGGATATGAACAGACGCTTCTCAAAAGAAGGCAGTTTCACTTTCTTATGATTCATTTGTTTACTGGAGTAGCACGTTTAATTTCCTTTAAGAACTTTTTCTTTGCATGCACAACTCTGCAAACTTTCTGGTGCAAGAGGCCTAGCATTTGGCCTTCCTCAGCTTTTGATATGTCTTCTTCACTAAACTTAATCATATTATTTCTAGCTTCTAATTGAAAGCCAAAAATGTTCCACTGTACTTTTTACTTGACTATTAAAAGGCCATTGTAGGGTTATTAATTGACCTAATTTTAATATTTTTATATCTCAGAGAATAGGGAGGCCAAGAAGAAAGAGACAGGGGAACAGCTGGTTGGTGGAGCTGTCAGAACACACATTTATCAATTAAGTTTGCCATCTTACATGGGCATGGTTCATGATGCCCCCAAACTATTACAATAGTAACATCAAAGATCACTAATAGAGATCACATAATAGATATTATAATAATAAGACAGTTTGAAGTATTGAGAGAATTAACAAAATGTAACAGGGACAGGAAGTTTCCAACATGATGCTGGAAAAATGGCACTAATAGACTTGCTTGATGCAAGGTTGCCACAAACATTCAATTAGTAAAAAAAAAATACATATGTATATATATTACACAATATATATGAAACTCAATAAAGCAAAATACAATAAAACAAGATATTCCTCTATAGGACTGATTTATTTGACCAATTATAAAGTAGCTAGATTTCTAAAATTAAGATATTTTCAAGGTTGTTCAACTTTACCAATGAATGTTGAACAGTAATTTACAAATATGGCAAGAAGATAGACTTTTATTTCATGACTTTGGAAGATAGAGTGGAAATGCAATAAGCTGCGGATTTTTCACTAGGGCATCCTTCAACATCATGCCAGTCAGTATATGACCTGTGCTAAGCTCCTCCAAGGTATAAATCTATTATTCAATATTTCAAATCTGTGTACAAAATAGAAATACCTTGAAATAGCAACAGGTCTTTTTAAACTCCAAAGTGCTTAGATATTGTTGGAATAACCTGTAGCTATGTTAAACAAGAGCTATTACTTGGCTCGCTAGTTTATTTGTTTTAGTGTATAGCCTCGTGAATTCAGTTTTCCATTCAGAATATATTTAGCCCTAGATTTCTGCCATAGGAACAGCAGTAGTTGAAATGCTAAATAAACAGTTATTCACAGAGGCAAGTATAGAGTGTAGGCTGATTTCATTTTATGTACCTGAGAACTATAAAAAGAGTGCATTATCAAAAAGCTTAATAGCTATACCATAAATATATGATGAACTGAATGACCCTCTGTTAGTTTTCACTGTAATTTCTGATAGATATTCACAAAATAAAAAACATCAGATCCAATTCTTTAAAAAGTGAAAGTGAAATCATAAGTCCTTAGTGCCAGCATGGAGAGGCTTCAGGAGGCATGGAGCCCTGTGGTTTGACTCCTGACTCTTCCACTTTGTGGCTGTGTGAGCAGGAACAATCACAACCAGCTCTCTGAGGCTAACTCTTCTCTTGCACAAAACAAAAATGATAACAACGCCTTAATTCCCAAAGCTTTTAGAATGATCAAACAAAACAATGCATATAAAAGCTTTGAAAACTCAGTCACTGCTGTCAACTTTCACTACCAGAAGGATTCTGCCTTTGCCTATAGAAAATCGATTATTTTAATTTAATTTTTCCCCACAAGAATCCTAGATGAAATGATTCAAATCCTTATTATTTCAATCCATTTTATCTTGTGTAAATTCTAAAAGGATACATTTTTAAGTCATACTGCAGAACTATGCAGCACTTTGTCAGGACTTTTACTGAGTTGTTGGTTCTTAATATTTTGGAAAAACTTCCTGTATCTTTATTCAAGGAAGTAAGTGGAATTCTTGATATATAAATTCATATTCAGATGCTATTTTTGGAATTTTTCAGCAAACTGTGGCAGAGTGAGGCAGGAATTCTCCTTTTTCAGGTTCTATCTCCATTCTATAAAGTCCACACGTATTTGTTGTTCCCAAGATACAGAGAGAAATATGACGTATGCATGCAAGTTGCTGTATTTCACAAAGTCTAAAGAGTTTCTTTTTAGAAGCTTTCAAAATACTTTTACATTGGAACTTTTGAAAGCTAACGAAATAATTATTTGGGGAGGAAGGGCAAAAATATCTCTCATTCCTTACATTTTTGTAGACTAGGGCTCTCTTTTACTCCACAGAAGGTCAAAAAGCCAGTGAGCACTTGTAGCTTTTCTCTCCACTCCTTACTCACTCTTTCACATTGTAGCGAGTGTTATTATAATACCTATCAGTCCAAATACCATACTCATGTCTGAGACCTCAAATCAGAGAAACATTTCCCATCCCCACACTTCCCGCACGTGGTCAGTCTCAGATGTAGTAAGAAGACAATGACTCCTGCTCTAAAGTATTTACATGTTAACTCATTTAATTTTTCCAACAACCCTATGAAACACATCTTAAGTTATCTCCTTTTTGTAGAGGAGGAAACTGAGGTATAGAAATATTAAGTGGTTTTTCATACAATCCCATAGCTAGTAGTGATGACAGCAGAAACCACCGTATCTGAGTCAGAGACTCCACCTTTCCTTCCTGAGCCCAAGGGTTTGCCATTTATTAAGTGACCTGGTTTGTAAAATGCCTTAATCCTCTGATACTTGTACTTGCAAAGTTCTTTGCACCCTCAGCTGTACCAAAAGAAGATTTGAAAAGGAGGAAATAAATTACTGTAATTTTGACCTTAGGTTGTAGCCACTTTTTACCAAATAGCATTACTGGTAGTTATTGGGCTATTCCAAAATAAAAACAATATTGAAATCTTCATCTTGTACCTTGTATCTGTCTCTTTGCTATGAGACACTGAACAGAAGGAGTTAAGTTGCTCTCCAGGAGTTCCAGAGGTTCCATTGCTATCCAGGTCTTGTTTATCTTTATTGGTTTGTTGTTTTGTTTGTTTGGCTTTTATTTAGGCACTGTTTGTTTATTTAATTCATGTTAAACAATAAATGTCTGTATAGCATTTATAATGGTCAAAGGAAGTTAATTAGTATCTTGAATTCAAGTTTTAGATACTGAAGACAATTTTCAGTACATATATAATATTTTATAATACATATAATTTCATTTTTAAATGGAAGCAAATATTAATAGTCTATGTTCTCTGCATAACAAGAGCCAAATAAGTTTTATACTGTTATGCCTTTTTCATAGAATTATATATTAACAGTTGAAGATTGATGCTAGAGAGATTGCTCTTTCACTTAAGAGAATAATAGTAGCACATGATGGAGCCAATATTCCAAGCTATTTGGACACCAAAGTCCACGCAGCATTGTCTCAGTGACACAGACTTCCTTTGATCTGTTATTATTCCTTTTTAATACTTCACAATGACATAAACTGCCAAAACCTTCAAAATGCAAATCTTATCTGGAATGCCATAAATACAGATAGTATATTAAAACTTGATAACTATTTGAAATATTTTTATTCATAGTTGAAAAATAATTGTCTTCATTATTGTTTACTTTCTTTCAAGTTTAACTTCCTCCCCTTGAGCTGAAGTAAATATTGTTTACTTAAAATAACAAACAAAATTCCCTGCTGCTTCTCCAGGGTTTGGTAAACACTACATTGCTGTTGTGTGCATGTATTCCATAAATGGTATGTTTAATTTCCTGTGGTATTACTACCCATTTATGTGGCTGCTAGTCAATACTTTTCAAGCTTGATGCTTTTCTAGAGAAAATGAATGTTGAACAAAGCATAGAGGAAATCTGTGTAACATTTTTAGAAAGTTATGTTTTGTCACATTTCTAAGGTTATCCAGAAACCTAAGCTATGCTTTTAAAGCAACTTAAAAAATGATAAAACAAGAGAAGACCCTTAATCATTGCAGGTTCCTTTCAAACACCCTCTTACATGACAGAATGCTATTTTTTGTTTTGTTTTTTTTTTTTTCCATCAAAATGCAAACTATGAAACTAGGAGTTGCCACATGGAACAATCCAAAGTCACCAATTAACCCTCAAGGTCTCTAGGGAAAATTCAGGTTTGAGGGGCCTTTTTTGATAACATTGAAGTTTTGGTAAGAAAGATCCGAACAGAATCTGGCCCTAAGCATTATTTGCCCATTCTTTAGTAATTTCAAGACAACTAAAAGTGTTGGAAGGTTATAACTGATACCGATATATTTATGGCTGCAACAGACTAGTCTTCCCTGAACTAAGACCATCACACTATTTCAAATAGGCCACCAAGAACGCATTAGATGATCACAGCTTTCAGCCACTCCTGATTTAGGCTGAATTGGAACCAGCGACCTAGAAGCAAATAGTGTCATATTCCATTACTAAATGTCTTAGCCAGTCAGTTACCCTCAGTATTTTTTCCCCCTTAATCATTTTTATTAGCAGCATTCCCATTTTTACCACCAGGCAATTTGAAAGCTCTCAAGTATATGCCCTGACACAAATTATAGCTATTGTTTACACTACCTTCTTATAAAGACAGATTATCCCCTTGTGTGAGATTCACCTTGAATTATGCCAGCTGCCTTCCAATTTCAGTATTTGTTCTTCGTTTATTCTCTGTTGTAGTCTCTGAATGGCATTAGATGTGGTTGGAATGACAAGTGCCTTCTTAGCTCTATAAGTGAAGATGAATTTAAGAAAGAACCAACAGACAAGTGTCCATCATAACTAGGGCAAGCTAGCCCCAGGTGTAGAGCTATGTAAATTGGTCCAAATATGCACTTACTGCTTTCATTTGATTTTTTTTTCATTTCACCTCATGACTTTTAAGTACTCTAGAGTGTACAATGAAAAAAATCACTGTTGTTCCTTCATATTTTATCAATACACTGACGCAAAAATATAAAAACAGGAACTGGTGCTTTTTTTTAACTTTTGATCCTACATATTTTTCTCTTTGGAATGCTTGTCATGTCTACAGTGATCTGTGAAACAGAATGCCTAGATAGAAATGGAAGTACATCAATATTGCTTTAACAGAGAGAGTGCTTCATGAAGACACACAGGTATATAATTAAACATAACAAACATTTCCCAAGGACAGATCTCTCTAACTCAACAAAATAAAACTTGCATTCCTTTGTGCTTTATGCTGAAGAGAACTTCATAACTTTGGAGGGTTGTAAAGTGGTTTAGAGGACAATTCTGATAGCTATTTTTAGAAAATAAGAGACATCCAGCTTAGATAGATACCAATGTGTTTAGAGGAAATGGTGTGGAAAATATAAACACTGGAAAATAGTATACTCAGGCAAATGGTTTGTGCTTAGTCTTTGAGGTTTCTTGTTTTCCTGAGTTTTTACTGCTGATATTCATTGTAATTTCCTTATGAAGTTAAAAAAAAAAGGAGAGAGAGAGACTCTTTTCTCATAATAAATCAATAAAGAAGGTATAATACAATATTTTATTTTAGGGATAATTTTTATCAACACATCACATCTTTTACTTAAAATTCAAGTTTTTTGGGATTGTGATACATAGATATATTGACTCCATAATGTGGTATAGCTGTGTCCCCACCCAAATCTTATCTTGAATTGTACTACCATAATTCCCACGTGTTGTGGAAGGAACCTGGTGGGAGATAATTGAATCATGGGGGCGATTTTGCCCATACTGTTCTCACGGTAGTGAATAAATCTCACAAGATCTGATGGTTTTATAAAGGGTTTCCACTTTTGCTGTTTCCTCATTCTCTTCTCTTGTCTGCCACCATGTGAGATGTGTCTTTCACATTCCATAATGATTGTGAGGCCTCCCCAGTCACGTGGAACTGTAAGTCCATTAAACCTCTTTCTTTTGTAAATTGCCCAGTCTCAGGTGTATATTTATCAGCAGCTTGAAAATGGACATATACAGTAAATTTGTACCAGTAGAGTGCTGCTAAAAAGATACCTGAAAATGTGAAAGCCACTTTGGAACTGGGTAACAGGCAGAGGTTGGAACAGTTGGAAGGGCTCAGAAAAATACAAGAAAATGTGGGAAAGTTTGGAACTCCCTAGAGACTTGTTGAATGCCTTTGACCAACATGCTGATAATGATATAGACAACAAAATCCAAGCTGAGATGGTCTCAGGTGGAGATGAGGAGTTTGTTGGAAACTGGAATGAAGGTGACTCTTGTTATGTTTTAACAAAGAGTCTGGTGACATTTTTCCCCTGCCCTAGAGATTTCTAGAACTTTGAACTTGAGAGACATAATTTAGGGTATCTGGCAGAACAAATTTCTAAGGAGAAAAGCATTCAAGATGTGAATTGGGTGCTGTTAAAAGCATTCAGTTTTATAAGGGAAACAGAGCATGAAAGTTCGGAAAATTTGTAGCCTGACAAGGTAATAGAATAAAAAATAAATAAAAACATTTTCTGAGGAGAAATTAAAGCTGGCCGCATAAATTTGCATAAATAATGAGGATCCAAATGTTAACCACCAAGACAATGGGGCACATGTCTCCAGGGCATTTCAGAGATCTTCATGGCAGCCTCTCTCCTCACAAGCCTAGAGGCCTAGGAGGAAAAAGTTGTGTTCTAGGCCAGGCCCAGGGCCCCCCTGCTGTGTGTAGCCTAAGTACTTGGCATCCTGGGTCTCAGCCACTCCATCTGTGGCTAAAAGGGGCCGAGGTACAGCTCAGGTAGTGGCTTCAAAGGGTGCAAGCTCCACGCCTTCCACATGGTGCTTGGCCTGTGAGTACACAGAAGTCAAGAATTGAGGTTTGGGAGCCTCCATCTAGATTTCAGAAGATATATGGAAATGCCTGGACATCCAGGCAGAGGGGTGCTACAAGGTCAGAGCCCTCATGGAGAAACTCTAGTAGGGCAGTGCGGAAGGAAAAATGTGGGATTGAAGCCCCCGCACAGAGTCCCCACTGGGGCACTGCCTAGAGGAGCTGTGAGAAGAGAGCCACCGTCCTCCAGACCTGAGAATTGTTTGCACCACTGTGTGCCTGGAAAAGCCACAGACACTCAATGCCAGCCTGTGAAAGCAGCCAGGAGGGAGGCTATACCTTGCAAAGCCATGGGGGTGGAGCTCCCAAGACTGTGGGAGCCCACGTCTTGCATCAGCATGACCTGGATATGAGGCATTGAGTCAAAGGAGGTCATTTTGAGCTTTAACATTTGACTGCCCCACTAGATTTCACACTTGCATGGGGCCTGTAGCCCCTTTGTTTTGGTCAATTTCTCCCATATGGAATGGGAGTATTTATCCAATGCCTGTACCCCCGCTCTATCTAGGAAATAACTAACTTGCTTTTGATTTTACAGGCTCATAGGCAGAAGGGATTTGCCTTGTCTCAGATGATACTTTGGAATGTGAACTTTTGAGTTAATGCTGAAATGAATTAAGAGTTTGGGGGTCTGTTGGGAATGCATGGTTGTTTTTGAAATATGATGACATGAGATTTGGATGGGGCAGGGGCAGAATGATATCGTTTGACTGTGTTCCCACCCATATCTCATCTTGAATTGTATTCCCATAATTCCCACTTGACATAGGAGGAAACTGGTGGGAGATAATTGAATCATTGGGGCAGTTTCCTCATACTGTGCTCATGATAGCGAATAAGTTTCACGAGATCTGATGGTTTTATAAGGGGTTTCCACTTTTGTTTCTTCCTCATTCTCTTCTCTTGTCCACCACCATGCGAGACGTGCCTTTCACATTCCACCACGATTGTGAGGCCTCCCCAGCCAGGTGGAATTGTAAGTCCATTAAACCTCCTTATTTTGTAAATTGTCCAATCTCAGGTATGCCTTTATCAGCAGCTTGAAAACAGACTAATATACTCCACAGTGTGCATTTCTTAGGGTCCTTCAAAAGTGAATGTTAAAGCAAGGATTTGGAACACGTGTATAATATATTGGGAGGTAATCTCAGTGAGCACATTGAAGGAGTGAACAAGTGAGGACTAAAAGGGAGAGAAGCCAGTAAAAGTTACATTAATAAGTGGGTTGCTGTTATGGAAAACTCCTCAGTTCTTTCCAGGACCTCTAAGAGATTCTGTAAAAATATTTCACCATGAGAGGAATAAATAGAGCTATATAGCTACTCACTCCTGCTATTCCTTGGTGGAGAGGAAATCCTGGTGGCAGTAACTTCCTGCCAAGTAGAGTCCCAGGGCCAAAACGTGGCCCAAGGTAAAGAGAGGCAGAAAGCTGTGAGTGTGAATAAAATCTGCACGCCAATGACTTCAAAGGTGAACTGAGGGAGGTGGGAGGGGAACTCACTGTCTCATCTACAATGTATATGGAAAAACCTAAAGCAAGAGAGAGCAATGCTAAGATGGATTTTAGTTTTTAAAAATGGAGAGAGCATTTGTCAGAAGTTATAAAAGACGTTTATCAGCTCTGATTTTCCCAATGTCACCATCTCTATCAACTTAGAGATACTGGAAGTACTTGCAGTTTTGATGGATAACAAATCCTCTCTAAAGAAAAAATGCTCTCAAACACTCTCTTCTTTACTACATGTATTAGCAGTGTGATGTTTGCTACTCACTAAAGCTTGACTCTTGTCAAGCTGTCAAGTGCTATTTTCAAAGGTATTTTATTTTGTAGAAATGTAGGACTTCAGGTTCAGGGGAGGTGTTCAAGTGTCCAGGGTGTCATTTCCTATCTTAGGAGTTTACGAGGACTCTGAGCTATTGAACAGGTAGGACTGCTTGCTCTTGAAGGTTAGTTCTGAAAGGGCTGAGCAATGTTTGAAGGCTGTGGCAGGTGTTACTTCTACTGTGTGACTGAAGAGGAACATTCTAGTTTCTGTGAAAGGGAAGTCCTTTTTAAATAATGTTGACAAAAATACTAATATATCCCCCTCTGCACTGGTGATGTGGTGTAGATGCTCTTGGGATGGTCTAGGACTCTGGGTTTGTCTCCCATGTGGCTCCTTGGAAACTTGCAATTGGGGGTTGTGACTTCAATAGAGAACAGATAGTTCCTCATTGCTGAATTCAGTCATGTCTACATGGTTCTTTTTCTCTGTTACACCAAGATCTGCATACCTGTATCTCTGTTTTTCCCCTTAGTCATCTGAATTTTTATTTCTTGGGAATGTGCAGGAGGAGGGAGTCTGTCACTACTGCTTTTCATTCCAGTCGATGTTTATGGCATAAACTTTTTTCCTAGAGATTTTAGAGCTTAGACATTTTGAGCTCACCTAGTATAGCTCTTGCAAATCAGGAACATTGACTTTAAAGTCTGTATTTAGAAAATAAAAATACCAAGAAAAGTTCTACTTGGTTTCAGTTTCTGCTGGGGCATCTATTTCCTGAGATAGAACCATCAGAATAGCCCAGCTAGCTGAGCTGCAGGTAGGACCACTGGATACTAAAAAAGGACAATTATAAATAATATTTCAGAGCTTAATACTCCCATAAATATACCTGTAACCTGGATAATAATAAGCAATCTATATACACATTATAGAAAATATGTAATAACAATAGCCATGAATAAATAGTAATATATTGAAATTGTTTTGGTTGGAATTTTTAATTTCTATGTGGTTAAGCTGCTAATATAATTTAGATTTCAATTTTATTTTAATGAGCCAATAATGTAACTTAAATATGTATTTGAAATAATAGCTCACATATAACTTTGATAAAAAGCAGTGATTGATATTTCACAAATATATTTCCTTACTTATGAGTTCAAGATAATATACAGGTTTACAAATTGGTTTTAGCTATGCTAAGTTATATACAGAAAATATGGCTTCTTAATTTTTGTACTAAATTACCTGGTCTTCCTCAATACCTTCCCCCACCCACCTACACACACAAACACACACACACACGCAATGGTAGTGAAACAATGCTAAACTTAATATAATATAATGTGGCTTATCCCCCAATTTAAGTGATGTCTTCAGTTGACTTATTCTCTTTTGGATGAATTATAAAGCTTTAAGAATGGTTTCATCTTCCCCTGTCTCTATGTTCCTATTGCTTCTTTCTGCGGTGGCATCTGCATGTGTATGGATGTGTGGCTTCTGTGACGGGAAGGAAGAGGGCAAGAGAGAGGAAGTCTTTCGATCCAGGCAGGTTCTCCGGATCCTCACTGACTTCCACTTAAGTATGACTGATCTGTGCTGAAAACCAGAATGTTGACACCTGAAGTTCCACTGCTCTGCCCTTTGGCATTCTGCAAGGGTTTTCTGGTAGAAATCCCAGGATGTATATCTCAAACTGATTCTAATTCCTAAAAGTATGACAGGCTGACCAGGTACCAGGATTGATGCTTCTGGAGCTATAGACCACCTGAGATGTACCTGTGATCCTCTGTGTGTCTGAGCCAGGCTGTCAGCCATTTAACACTGCTCCACTTCACTTTGCCTCTTCTGTGGCAAACTCCTTAGTCAAGGCACTCAGGCAGATTATTAACGAACTCCCTTACCATATGCTGAGATGTCTTCTGAGTTTTGTCTACTCCATGGAAAACTTATTAAACTCAGGGCCTCTCTCTATCCAGTAAGCTGGACCACTGCTTATATGACTTGTGTGAGAAGTGTCTATGAGATATGTTCCCTTCAGAGTCCAAAAAAGAAAAGGAGAAAGCCTCTTTGCCCTCAGGATCTTTCAAATAGACATAGATGTTTCTGTTGATTTCTGGCTTCTTCAGGTTACAGAGTTACAATGTTAGATACAAACATTTCTGTACCAACAAAAGAGGTGGCAAGCTATCAGAACTTGTTATTCTAGAATTCAAACTCAACAGATTTAAGGAATGAATGTGTCTGGTTCATCGCTTTACCACATCAAGAGTGTAATAGGTATTTTATATGTATTTGTTGAATGAGCGAATGACAAAAGCTTATGATTTGCTAAAATTGCTCCTGAATGCCACAGGGCTTTTCTTTTGCAGAGACAACGGAGGTCACTTGTGTCACAGTTTTCTTTGTTTGAGTGTGGGATATGTTCTTCATGGGTGGTTTCACTCAAATTACCTTTAAGATGTTGAAGAACCAGCAGCCTTGTTTTGAAAGCATCTCCAGCAACAGAAACTGAAAACAGCCCCGACCACAGCACTTGCATTCATCACTGCCAGTGGTACTTTCAGAGCTTTTGTCATTCGCTGTAGGTGCCTAATATGCAGACATGTGCTTCTTCAAACTCAGGAATGGGCAGCCACCAGGACAATGTCTACAGAATGACTGTCCACATTGGTAGTCTCACAGGGCATCAGCAGTGCCAATAGAACCGTAACAGCTGGTCTTTACCTCTCTGCAGCACCGTGATGACCATTGTCAGTACAATTGCACTGTCACTAGCAGCAGCAACAGAGTAATACATGCATATGGCAAGCTAGAAGAGAAAAAGGGGAAGCTGGGAAGCTGTGTGGAAGACTGAAGGACTGCTTTGTAATTATCAGTGGCTTTGGAGAGGAATCTGAGTTTCCTCAGAGAAGGTGAGAGAAAGGGTAGAAAAATCTTTATGTTTTGTGTCCATAATTGTGACCATAGTTTAATTTAAAAAATAAAGGATGAAGTGGCCTAGAAATCTAGAAATCTTGATGTGTGTGTGTGTGTGTGTTCAGGAATAATTTGGTGGCATAACCAACACACATCAAAATCTGCGCTCTGGCACCATTTTTACTTAGGTAAGTCTTAGGAGCCTTTGTAATTACTGCAGCTTTCCAAGATTCTGTTTCCTTATTTTAATTGAAGATATCAATACCTGCCCTGCTTACCTCACATCCCTGTTGTGAGAATGAAACAGTGCTTACAAAAGTGTTTGATGAATTATACACACTTTAAAAATCGAAGAATTATTGTTTTCCAAATTAATTTCATGAATAATTTATTGAATAGTTTGGTAAAAAGGAAGAAACACCCAATGAAACTAGCTAAAGAAAAATGAAATGGCATTTTCTGAATATAGCAGGTTCACAGATCTCAAAGGCCAGAAGATAATCAAAGCCAGGCCTCATGTGAATAGGAGCTAGAAATGGAAACATTAAGGATTGAAGTTATTCTCTCCCTTCTCTGGGGTTATGTGATTTCTCTCGGTGCTTCTGCTTTCTGTGAGTCTATCCCATCCGTCTCTCCCTGAACTGTTTCCCTCTGAGGCTTTTCTCCCTCATAATGTCTCATGCACAAAGCCTCATACTTGTCAGTGCAGTTCTAACTCTACTTCATTTCATTTCTTTCTTTCTTTTTTCAACTCAAGCACACACTTCCCACTGTAACTCTTTCCTCTCTATTGTCTCAAATTTCTGAGACAGGGATCTGATTAACCCTGCTCAGCATAATGAAGGATGGCACAAAAATGATGAGTTATCTGTCAGTCAGTCTGTCCATTAGCCTTTTTAAATCAGAGGTTCTCAGCGATCCAATTACCGGGGCCCGGAGCAATGTGGTCAAGTCATCCCCTGTCTACTTGTGGGTGGCTATGGGAGGTGCAAGTTATTTGAGAAGAGGTTAGGGTAGAACACATAGGAGCAAAAACTGAACTCAGTCAGCCTCTAAGAGGGAAGCAATGGAGTAACACAGGAACACTGTATTGTATACTGGGTATAGTGAGTAGAGTTATGGAAGGAAAGTACAGGCAAAGAAAAGTTAGAAAAAAGAAGAAAAGTCTCCACCAACCTTAGAATTTTGACTAGGTCTACCTCTGAATACTATCATTTGTGTTGAATAGTTAATTATTTGATGTTTTCCTGATGATAATGAATAATTATACTGATATATGTAAATGAGGCATAAAATAATATTCAAACTTTGTACTGAAATTTATAAAGGACTGTCACACTTTGATGTGGTAGCATATTTGCCCTCCAAATTATTTTCTATTTAAATGAATCTACATTTATTGAGTATTCACATTCGTAAGCTTTTGTGAGTTAAAGAACTCACACTTTTTCTGGGTGGGTAGAAATTCACACACAAAGGACTAGCCACATACCATGCCACTGAAGTGGCATTTGATAAAAAGATGATAAAAACTTACACGTGATTTTATTTTCTAACAAGCATTTAACATTAAGATTTCTTTTCTTGTTATTTTTTTCTTCTTCTCTTCTGAAATATCCTTAAGGTTTTTGTCACTGAGGTACTTTGATTGAAGAGAATTTTACCCTTGTTGCTTTGCACCTCTAAGTTGAGACCAGGTCCCATTGATTACTTTTTGGTTGACAAATGACACAAATGTTAGTTATCCTTTCTGTCTTTGTATGTGAAGCTCAGATGTATTATGTCATTGTACAAAACTGCATATGAAATCAATACACTCGAGGAAAATGGCTATAAAACCACAATTCTTTAAGTCAAGGGAAAGTAAATTGCTTGTGCTACCCAGATAGTTTGGGATTTGTTGCCTGTTTCTACAAGAAGATTTTCTTTCCAATAACTTCTGGCTCAAGAATTACAGTTAGTAACCATCAGCCTAAAAGTCTGATGCATTAATCTTTATATATGTTCCTTTCCATTGTATCTTGCTTTATTTATGGAAATCATTTTGCTAGAGTAATACCATAGCTATACAACTTGTTTTCATGAGAAATTGAAATTTTAAAAAATAAATAAAAATAAAACTAGTGATGAAATACCATTTGAAAAGTACCCTGAAGAAATTACTATTTATTAGTTTTGATAAATGTTTTTCGAATTTTCTAAGAGGTTAGAAGTTTGGCTGTATTTATAAATCATCACTTAACACTCTAGTGATTTTTTTGATATATAACATTTTGGACTAACACTTCCTTTGTTCTAATCCCAGACTCATCTAATGGTTTGTATCTTGTCCCATTAATTTGTCATAGAGTAACACTCATAAGAACTTACCACAAAGCAAAACATGTGAATATGACAGGAGAGGTTTTTCAAAACTGTATTTCATCCCAAAATCTTTAAAAGAGTCAAAAAAAATAAACAATATTCAATTAAAGCTGTGATTGTAAAAAGGTTGTCCATACAAATTTGAGTTTATTTTATTAAAATTTCAAATGTAAAAATTCTCAATGCAACAAACTTCTTGATTAATTTCTCGATAGTCTCTAATACATTTCCAGCTGCCATAAATATCTTTTCACTAAGATGTTCATTGCTCCAATCACCTCCACTTTTGGACTCAGCAATGAGATTTTAATTAAAACATGCTGAGTAACTTTCATGAGTAAAGACTCTAATCTATATTGGCCTAGGACTCAAGTCATAAACTTTTCTATCAGATGGCTTATCAATGCTCCTGATATTCTTTCTTATTATTAAAAATGAAATATAATATGTTAGAATTGATTTTATTTGTTTAATTTCTATTAAGTATATTATTAATTATTTTTCAAATTTAAAGATGGATTCACAGTTCTTGAAAGAAATGTATTATTAGATGCTGAAGTCCAGAGACCCTCACCTTCAGGAATGATCCTATTATTTAAATGAGAAGAAAGTAGCAATAATCAAAGTTAACAATTCGAACAATATTTAAATTGAAACAATTGCTCAAATTTATTTAGAGCTTACTAAATTCTGAGCATATTGTAAGTTTCCAATAATCATCTTTTTGTTTAATATATAGTAATTCTATATAAATAGTATTTTTCTCTCCATTTTACAAGTAAAGAAACAAACAAACAAAAAAAAATCAACATTTTATTCAAGGTTATACAGCAAGAAAGTAGAGAATCCAGGATTTAAAGCCAAATTGTCGATAATTAGAGCCCGTGCACACTCCTCATACGTTTCTCTAGTTAGGGAAAGGCAGGCTGTAGCAACAGGTTATAAATCCTTTTATTTTGTTGTATTTATTGTCTGCATATGATAAAGTTTAATTTCCTGCCACTCCATATTTGGTATACAGAGAGCTCATCTTATTTTCCAGAAGTACCTGAGCACATTCCCTCTGCTCTAAGTAGGAGAAAGGCCTGAATTCAATCTAGAATATGGTAGCCATTCTACCCCAACTGTGATGGTTAGTGTCTGTTCCCCCATATTCATTCTGTCCTTCTCTGCCCTACTGTATTCCCCAAAAGCTCCTTTGCCCTCTAGATTCTTGTTGGACTTGGCAAATGGAAGAAATCAGCTGGAGATTGGAAGTCTGAAGGAAAGCGAATCTAGGATATTTATTCAAACCCTTTTCTTCTTGATCAGGAGTACTGTTTTGGCAGTGCCTCCCTTTCCATGACTTTACCTTGTACCCAGTTCCCTTAAGGACACAACTTTCACTTGCCACTGCAACTCTAAGGACAGTAATTCCTTCATCTCATTCTCAGTTCTGAAAAGCATCATTTTATTAAACTCCCTTCAATTTTCCCTTTGAGCATGCATCCTGTTTCTTCTTAAAATTCTAATTAATGTATAATCCTTGAGTGTCAATCAGAAAGCTTCTTTCCAGTGAGTGATTATTTGTGTTGGCTGATATGATCAGACAGCAAAGAAAGAACAAATGCAAATTCTTTCTGGACAGTGCAAAAGAGATCTGGAAAAGATTCAGCAATGTATAAATCACCAACTCCACAGAGGCAAGCATACTTGAATCTGATTCTGGTCAGCAGCCATAACCAAGAGGTGTGATCCATGGGATCTGAGACTTGGCTTTCTAGGGATGAGCTTTCTAGGAGGTGGAACTTCTATTAGAGTAAAGGATATCCATGTTGTTGATTGAAAGGTAATCAATCAAGATAAATTGAGAAGTATTAAAAGTGATTAGGTATAATGTCTGTGCTAACTATGCATATTGATATGGTGCTCCATTCTCCCCAGGCACAATGGATACAAGAAAACACCTTCACATCACGTCTGGGCAATGTGTTTCCAATCTGGAATCAAGTCCTTTTTTTTGTTTGTTTTTTAAACTCAGGGGTGGATGTGGCCAAATCTGCCAAGAACACATTATTCTTGATGGAACTAGGGCAGGAGCAATCAAAGACTCTTGTCAGGAGTGTAGCTGTTTTCAACTGAATGGAGAGAACCAAGAAGCATTCCTCTATGGTTGATCCTATACCCAGTGGGAATTCACGCTTTTAACAATGAGCTTAATGAGAGAATGCCAATGACACTGAACTAAAGAGTGTGAGGATGATATTCAAAGAAAACAAGAATGTCCCAAATGACCCAAAAAACACATTCTGCAACCATATAATAGCATTCATTAAGTAAGGTTCAGTGCAATATACTTAACTGGAAGAAAACCAACCTGCTCAATAAAAAAAATCAAAACATTGTTCTCAATTAATAAAATTGATAGCCAATGTATACCATTAGCTAATAAAATTCTTTAATGGCTTCTAAATTAGAATGATATAAATAGTTTATAAATCATGTAAAGAGCAGAAATATAATATCTTCACTTAAGATGATTGCAAAAACATCTCATTAACCTATTGTATTCTCACTCATAGGTGGGAATTGAACAATGAGATCACATGGACACAGGAAGGGGAATATCATACTCTGGGGACTGTGGTGGGGAGGGGGGAGGGGGGAGGGATAGCATTGGGAGATATACCTAATGCTGGATGACGAGTTGGTGGGTGCAGCGCACCAGCATGGCACATGTATACATATGTAACTAACCTGCACAATGTGCACATGTACCCTAAAACTTAAAGTATAATTAAACAAAAAAGAAAAAAACATTCCAAAACTTAGTGGTTTAAAACAACCATGTATTAATTCATGATTCTGTAAGTTGGTGCTTTGTCATTTGAGTTTTCTTTTTTCCCCTCAGCAATCTTGTACTCTCTAGGAGACTATCTAAGGCTTTTTCGCTTGGTTATAAGGTGTTCTTATATGTTATAAGAGGGTTACAGCAGAATTTGCAAGTATCCTTGAGGCCTAGATCCAGAAATTGCATAGCATCAATTCTACCACACTGTATTAGTCCAAGAAAATCTCAGAGCCAGCTCAGATTAAGAGGAGTGGAAACAGATTTTATCTTTTGATGGAAAGTGTGCTAGTCACATTGCAAGGAAGCATGCATACAGGTAGTAGGAATTATCTATAGCCATCTTTTGCAATTCACCATAGATAGATATATAGATAGATGTCAGATATTAATCATTAAAATCATTTATTTATACATAATTGAATAGAATTTTTATTCAATAAAGTATTAATTCTTGAATGATATCCAGTCAAAGGACTGAACTTTTAGGTTTTCTATTCATGTATATCCAAAGATGGGAAATATATTCAAGTTCCTTTTTTCCAAGATATACAAAACTAAAACTAATCCCAAAGCTATTGTTTCTTATTTTACATTTATGAACCTATACAGTAGTCTTAATGCTTTCTAGTTAAGTGGAAATAATTAAAACTAAAATACTTAAAGAAAACTGCAAATGCAAGTTAAATTATAGTTAGTTAAGGTTAACGTGTTTTCTTCGGTTTCTTAAGAAATAATTAAAACAATTTAATGATGGGAAATTATATTTGTAAAAGGTGATATGTAGTTAAAATCCATTAAAAAATAGATTATGGATCACATTTAGAGGTACTTATAATTTATTAACTTCCAGCTAGTTATCTTGTTCTGTGCTCCCAGCAAATGGCATCTTTTGCTTGCCACGTTGTTTCTTCCTCCCTGTTCTTTGGATTGCTGTCACTGGAGCCAGAGGTTAACAGTGGAAGATGTTCTTCTAATGACAACATTTGCTTGCACTGTAAAATTTGCTATGCATTGGTGGCTCTTTGCTTTTAGTTAAACTTTAATAGTGGAGAAATGAGATGCATGTGTGGCCGTTATGGAAGGATATATTGTCTTCATAGGAAAAAAATGTGTCAGGACATATATATGCATGAGGTTAAATAAAATCAGAGAGTCATTTAAACATTTATTTTCATGAATGTTATACATTGGAAGGAATTAAACAAATTTATAAAATGTGTATTTTTGCTGTGAAGAGAACCTGTATGAAGAAAAGTTTCATTATGAATATGATTGTTGTTATATTTATCACAGAGTCTTGACAACAAAAATGTATTGCATGTCACTGAAACCTAGCACCTTCCATAAGGATTTCTGCTTTAGCCTTGCCCTAGGAGAGGATACCTATATGGCTACTCTTGGTATGAGAGGAATAGGCTTCTCTGTAAACGTTGAGTAACATGTTGATTTACACTTCACCCAGTGGGGAAAAAAAAAAGGGGAAAATCTGTGATGTAGGTTATGGTGTCTCTAAGACAAAGAAAAACTGCTCTCTGTGGTTGATGTTAACCTCCAGTTTCATAGAAAGGAATCTAAGAAGGAGGAGAAACTAGGCTAAATATTAGGGGTGTCTCTTTATCTGGTGAATCTCTTCATGATGCCCCAAATGATGGATGTTTGGGGAAGATTTAGAGTCCAATGTTTATATAACGTAAAATTCATCTATCTGGATAATCTGTTTAGAGTATTTTTGTTTTTGTAAACAATCCAAATAATTGCCTAGACTATTGACTTATGTATAATTTTTTAATATGATGGTTTATCATGACAGTTTCTATGGAAAACAGAAATTTGGATTTTGTGTGTGTGTGTTCTATATTTTAGAGGTCAGAAAGTGGGTACTCCAATGACATGAGGTTAGGATGCTAAATTAATTAATCAAGTTTCTCACATTTAATAAATGAAATAAAACAGTTGTACACAAAATGACTTTCTGGAGACTAGTTATATGACTATTGTTTATTTCATTTTCTAGAAATAAAATATTCTTAGGGGACAAAAAAGCGAAATATATCTTCCACCTTATAGAGAAAACATGACAAACTTGCATGTCTATTTCACAACACTTACTTGTGAAACTAAATCTTGAAAAGCTATGTGCTTAGATTTGATTCCAACCCAGACTTCAGTACCTACAATTTGGACTACTATTCAACAGTAACTTGGTTTATATTTGTAACATCAAAATTAAGAATACTTTTTATGGTGAAAGTTGCTCTTTCATGTTGAGTATTAGATTTAACTACATGTCCCCTCATTTCCATGTGTGGTTTCTGAATTTATTGATCTTATGTATTTATTTATTTATTTGACAGAATCTCTCTCTGTTGTCCAGGCTGGACTGCAGTGGCACAATCTCAGCTCACTGCAACTTCTGCCTCCCGGGTTGAAGCAATTCTCTGCCTCAGCCTCCCGAGTAGCTGGGATTACAGGTGCCTGCCACCACGCCCGGCTAATTTTTTGTATTTTTAGTAAAGATGGAGTTTCACCATCTTGGCCAGGCTAGTCTTGAACTCCTGACTGCATTATCCACCAACCTCGGCTTTCCAAATTGCTGGGATTACAGGCATGAGCCACCGCACCTGGCCTGATCTTTTTTCTTTCTATTGGTATCAAATACTTGAGGGAAATAAATAAGTTTTAAAGAGGAATTAGGAGGAAAGTCCTTGCACATACTTCTAGAGAGAAATTTCAGCTTTAAGGAATAGGAAGAAAGTAGAAAAGACTAAAATTAACATAAAAATAAAGTAAGTTACCGATGTCAACCCTCCTGTTGCATATATTAGTTAAGCCTTTTGTTCCTAAAGTGTTTTCTGGGAAAAAAAAAAATGTCTCAATGGAGCCTCAGGAACAAATAACAAATAAAAACCAGACAAAAGAAAATATGTTATGGTGAAATCAATTTTGAGAAATTGCACATTATATTCACCATTAGAGATTCGTGCATAAACTCACACATTGAAGCTGTCAAAAGTGTTGCAGAAAAGAAACTCATCTTACTATTAGCTCAGCATTTTCCAAATATTTTATCATCATGGAACACCTTTTTCTCATAACAGCTATTAATATGCTAAAGCAGAAATGTTTCTCTGGACACTTGGGAAATGATCAGAGACAATAAAAATGTATTAGCCCAAATAATTAAAATCAGATCTTTTAGAATAAAGTTTCATAGATTTTGATTATTTAGAAGCAAATTCATTTTGAAGTTGTCAAAATTTTATCCCTGGAGTGTAAAAGTATTGACTGAATTTATGATTCATTCACAGCAACCCAAGAGAATAATTTTAACAAGAGCAATTAAGTCAGATGCATGAATTCATCTTACGAAAAAAACCCCCCCCAAAAAAAAACCAAAAAAACACTATTTTTGGTAAAGGAGCATTTTAAATAATATCATGGTAGTTTAACCAATAGTTATTCTAGATTGATTCTGGGAAAAATAATAGATGTATAAGGAAATTTAGACCATCTATTTTAAATCGTCAAAATATGTGTATGATTTAGCTTTCCCTATAATATCCATGGCTTTTCTTTAGACAACCAGAAGGAACTATAGGTAGAATAAAGAATTTCAGATGCACTAAGAGTTGAACTTTATATCCATTTCATTAATCTATTTAATTTAAATCAATTTACATTTTTGAGTGCCTACTATGTTCCATTCTCTATGCTTGGCTTCATATTAATCTGTTCCCTCTGTTTGACTTGACATTGACTCATTCCATTCTAACATCAGCACTCAGAATTAGTTATTATTTTTAATACAGACAAGAAAGCTAAAGTCCATAGAAGCAAACTGACTTCTTGAATACTTCATAGTAAATGGTAGAGTCAGAATATAGACCCCAGGGTTCTTGTACTTTATCTGAGGATCGGTCCACATAATCACAGTATCCCTCTAATGCTTTCTATTATGTGCGAGCTCTTGGAGCACTGTTGCAAAGAATGCATGCTCCAGTGACAAACTGGGGTCTGACTCTGTCACTGCTGTTTATTATGTGTGATTTTGGGAATATAAGTTAATTTCTTTGGACATAGTGTCACATTCATTAAATGGGAATAAACATTAAGAATATTGAGTTAATAAATGTACAGCACTTAAAACAGCACATAGCACAAAGTAGATGTTCTCTTAATGTTAGCCAAAACAATCTTAATGGTTTTGGAATTTTTCCATATTTATTTTTTTTATTTGGGAATCAATTAGTTATTTCTTCTTTTTTCTTTTTTTGTTTTGAGGTTTTCATATTTATGACAACTATTCATGAATATTGTTTAAAGATTCAAATGAGGCTATCTTTGTTTCCTCTTATTCATTCCATCAATTAATTACTTATTATACTAATATGACTTTTTAAATGGATTATTTTGGTATTGTCTTCTATACGTCTAAATACTTTGCAAATTATTGTTATTAACATATTTTAGCATTGCAGGACAGTCATCAAACTTCCACAATGGAAGATCAGGATTTATTTTGTTTTTGCATAGCTATCCTGACATCACATATTCATATTTTCCATTTCTCCATTATCTCAATACAAACATAGAAATTCAGGGTCAAGTTTATATTCAACTTTATATGGCCCAATGCTCTTCAGAGCTGAGCCATATAACAATCAATGAATAACTCTTTCTAACAGTGTAACTTTTGTTTTCCCTGCACTTAATGATTACCTCTATTTGTCTGCTTGATTTTCTGTATGACTTATTACTTATTTACCCTTCTATTCTCTTCCAGTGATATAATTCTCTTATTAATGCACAAGACTCATTAAGTATTATATTGACTATTCTGTTTAAGTCTTCTTGAAAATCTCTTGCAGAGCATCCTTTCTTGAAAGTGAGGAAGAAACACTCTTTATCATTCTAATATTTTCCTTTTCTTCTCATTTGTGCTGAAACCCATGACTTTTACTTTAATATTTACTCCCTTGATTTGCTGAAATACATCCTTCAATGGCTTTCCAAAACAAGTGAATTAAAGGTAAACTTTTAAAACATTACCTGTATCCTGTATTAAAAAGTCTATATTTTACTTTTACATTTGAATTATAGTTTAGCTTGTTTAGATTCTAATTTGAAAGTTATTTTTCACTAAAATATCTCTGTTGTATTCTGGCTTCCAATGCTGCTACTAAAAAGTTCAATGTAGTTTTTATATTGACTAGTGCCTTCTGGATCATTCTATCCTTGTTGTAATGATATGCCTCTGGCTTCATTTTATCCCATACTAACCTCCCCAGTAAACAGTTGTTTGGCCACACCCTTAGTTTTCTCTCTTCAAAAAGTCCTTTAAGTCTGCCACGTGGTCAGGTTGAGAGTTCTTTGAATGCCTGAGTTTTGTTTCACTTTCAATTATAAATTCCACCTTTAAATTATTTCTTTCTTTTCATGTTTTGCTATATGCAGTTAAAAGTACTCATGCATCTCCTTCAATATTTTGCTTAGAAATTTCTTCTGCCAGATATCCTAGTTTACCACTCTTAAATTCTACCTTCTATAAAGCTGTAGGACAGAAATAAAATTCTGCCAAATTATTTACCATTTTATACCACAGATGGCTTTAACTTCAGTTTCCAATAGGGTATTTCTCATTTCCAGCTGAGATCTCATCAAAATTGCCTTTACCACACGTATTTCTACCAACATTCTGGTCACAACTATTTAAGTAATCTCTAAGAAAAATCAGACCTTCCCTTACAGGTTCTTCTCTTCTTCTGAACCCTAATCAGAATTGCCCTTAATGCTCCATTCACAGCAATATAGGCTTTTTTCAGCATTCACTTCAAAACTGTTTAGGCCTCTACCCATTACCAAGTTCCAAAGCTGCTTTTGCATTTTCAGTTATTTTTTATAGCAGCAGCTCCACTTCTCAGTACCAATTTTCTGTCTTAATCTGTTGTGTGCTGCTGTAACGCAGTACCACAGATGGAGTAATTTATTACTCAGCCAACACAGAAATATGTTGTTGAGTCATGGTTCTAGAGGCTAGGAAGTCCAAGATCTAGGGGCTGGCATCTGGAAAGAGCCTTCTTTCTGCATTGTCCCATGGTGGAAGAAGGGCAAAGAGAGAATGAGAGAGAGAGAGGCAAAAGGAGGGCAAGCTTGCCCTTTTATAAGGAACCCACTTCTGAGATAACCGACTTCCATGTTATCTTCCATGTCTTGCTCATATACTGCCATGATAATGGCATTAATCCATTCGTTTCACACTTGTGACCTAATCACATCTCATAGTTGAGACCCCTCCTCCCAACACTGTCACATTGGGGATTAAATTTCCAACACATGCTTATTGGAGGACACATTGAAACCACAGCACTATTTTTATAGCTCTTGTTTCATGGAACAATGTATTTTCTTATCTCTCTAAAGATACCATTGGTATATTTTTTCTGTTTTTATTTTGAAAATAAAACAGATTTACAGAAAAGTTTCAAATAGTACAGAGAGTTCTCATATATCCATACTCAATTTCCTCTAGTGATACCATCTTGTATAACTATAGCACGATGATCAAAACTAAGAAATTAACATTGTTACAATACATAAACTAAACTACAGACTTCATTCGTGTTTTATAAGTTTCTTTTTTTTTCCTCTCTCTAATGCCCTTTATCTCTTCCAGGATTCCACATTGCATTTAATCATTGTGTCTCTTTAGTGTCCTCTAGTCTGTGACAGTTCCTCAGTCTTTCCTTGTCTTCATGACCTTACTCTTGAAGAGTATTGATCAGTTTTTTTCTAGCATATCATTTAATTTAGATCTCTGTTATATTTTCCCATGAATAAATTAAGGTTGTGGATTTTGGGGAAGAATATAAAAGTTATATGCTGTTCTGAGTATGTCATATCAAGGATACCTGATGATGATATGTGCTATCACTGGTGATATTTACCTTGATCACCTAGATAAGGTGGTTTCTGCCTGTTTTATTCCAATTTTAATGTACATTTTCTTTTGTAGTTAATAAATATTTTAAGGAAGATATCTTAAGACCGCATATGCCACGTTTCATCTCAAAAGTTTGCACCCTAATTTTAGCTTCCGTTGGTGGATATTGCTCACAATAATTATTGTTGTGTCTGTGATTTTTATTTTCTGTGTGCCTTCTACATTTATTAATTGGAATAATTATATTATTCTGTATGAAAGGGATTTCTCCTTACAATCCCTACAACATATTTTTATTTACTTATTTATTTAGTTACTTATTTTATATTGATATGGATTCATGACTGTTGATTTTATAATTCAGTACTATCTTTATTTTCTTGCTCAATTGTTTTCATCTTAGGGACTGATTCAGATTAGTTTCAGTGACCATCCAACTTACGTCTACATGTTTTTTAGCACTTAGTTACTCCAGAAAGTACACAGACACCACAACAAGATATTCCAGGCTTATCTTGTATTTATACTGTTCCAGCCTGAAATCAGCTACTTTTCCCAGAAAATCTGGTTTCTGATTTATTGAACCATAATTTTTAGAAACTACATTGTGGTTCTCAGTGTGCTTATTACTATTTGGGTATTATTGCTTCTAGGACTTTACACACATATATACACATCTATACTTACATACATATTTAGTTGTACTTATCTTTTTAAAATACTCATACAGCTTATATTGACATCTCCAATTCTAATCCAGCAACACTGGGTCCATGTAGCCTTTCCCCTTTCCTTATTTGTAACTACATTCTCCAAAACTGAGAAACATCTTTCAGTCTACATTGTCTACAATATATTCATTTATTTGTTCAACACTACTCTGTATTTAAAGTAGTTCCAGAACTCTAACTGGACTTCCTTTGAGAAACAAACTTCTTATCTAGAGTACAGTATTTGTGCACAGTTTTTCTTTTTGTTATTAGCCTTATGGAACCCAGTTAAAATGCTGTTTTCCAATGTAACTTACTGTATTCATTTCCTGGGATTACTATAATAAAGTAACAAAAACAAGGTGGTTTAAAACATTTAAGAAATTCATTGTCCCACAGTTCTGAAGGCTAGAAGTCTGAAATCAATATGTCTGCAGGCCATGCTTTCTCTGATGACTCTAGAGGACAACCTTTCCTTCCTTCTTCTAGTTTCTGGGGTTCCTTGGCTTGTAGGTGCATCACTCTGGTCATATTGCTGTCTGATTTCTGTACATAGTCACATTGTCTTCCCACCGTGTGTGTGTCAGTCTTTGTGTCCAGATTTCCTCTTTTTGGATTGGATTAGGACCCACACTAACGACTTCATTTTAAATTGATTGCCTCTGCAAAGAGCTATTTTCAAATAAGTTCATAGTCACAGGCACCAGGGGCTTTAAACATTAACATATCTTTTTGGAGGCACCCAATTCAACCTCTTCAGTATGGTTATATTATTCATATGTTATATAATTAGATTTTATTTGTTACAGTTTATATTCTCCTTTGGGTTCCACTGACATCCTGGTGATTTTTTTAAAACTTGCATATAATTTTTTATTCTTAGTGCTATTTATTCTTAATGCTGTATAGTTGTGCAGGTTTTGACAAATATACAAAGTCGTTTATACACAAAGTCATTTATTCATCACCACAGTCATGCTGCAGCGCAGTTCCATTACCCTTCCACTGAATTTCTGCAGCCCTCCACAGTCTCTAATAATTTTTTGAAGTGTTATTTTCCCTATATTGACTATCTCTTCCAAGGTTTTACTTTCGTTTTGTGCTTCTGTTTGTTTTAACTTCTGTCTTTGATATTAAAGGGTTTCCTAAAGTGTGGTAAATTTTAGTCATCTTTTCACATCTAAGAGTGAGACAACCCAAAACTGATTTTGTGTTTTGTGTGTGTGTGTGTGTGTGTGTCTGTGCATGTGTGTGTGAGAGCTGGGTGATGCTGGTAAACTTGGGCCATTCCTTTGGGAGAAATACTGATGGTAACACCATTTCTCTTGAGCTACTCCTATTTTTTAGACAAAGCATTTCTAAATTCATGCTGAAAATAAGTCTTATTCTACTCCAAATTCTATTTGGCCTCTTGTATTTATGCCAAAAGAAAAAAAAAACCTGATAGTATAACACTTTTGTATAGTTTGAGGAAGAAATGAAAGTCAGTTCATGAATTCAAACGACTATCTTTAACAAGAAGTCTGTAATTTTTTGCTATACATATAATTAAAGCTTTCCTCAAATTTTTGTTTACAGGAAGCAAAATTTATGGAGGAAAGAACTCAAATGTTGAAAACAGGGACAAATGTGGGTATGCAATCTGACTTCATGTGACTTTAGCTGCAATGTGTATGACAGATAGAGAAAGATGAGGCTGAAAAAAGCGACATAGTTTCCACGATTATTGCACTAATTCATATAAGATAAATTGAAGACCCTCATAGGGATTGTAAGAACAAGTTCAAGAGAAATCAAGACATTTGAGAAATATATGAGGGGTAATATTTACAGAATTAGTTATTAAATGAGGATATAAGAAGTCAACCATGGTGCCTCCATTTTTGCTTTAGGAAACTGAGAGAATGATAGTGTCATTTTCTGAGTAGTGCAAAAACAAAAGGAGCTTTGGGAAAGTGTTTGGGTTCAATTGAAGGTGTATTTATTATGCAGTAACTACTAGCAATATCCACATGTACCAGGTGTTTGTATATGTGGATAGGGAAAACTGGAGAGAAATCTATTCCAAAGGTATTTGAGAGTTTTCAGCATGTAAATGGCAATTGAAGTTACAAGCATAGATTACATCAACCAGCAAGAATAAGAAGGTTGAGAAGAAAGGCAAGCCAAAGTCCTGAGGCCCACCATCATTCAAGATACAGAGTTTCTTATTTTCTTTGTGTCTAACTTCATTACTGAGAATCTTGGACCAGGCTGTGAAGAGTAATCGAGTTCTCTGTAAGAGTCACTGAGAAGAGCATAGCTTTTCCTTTGACAAGGATCATGCTGAGAGTGATTCTCAGATTTCTTTCTTCGGAGAAAATAAAAGCAAAATAACAACATTATCCTCTTTCAGCAAGTCAAAGTCACTACTAACCTGTTTTAACATTTTTTCAACAACATTTTACAATCTCCAGAAAAAGTCTTATAATGCATGTTAATCACAGAAAATTTAGAGAAAACAGAAAACAAAGGAGAAGAAAATAAAACTGAAAACATATAATCCCATCACCTAGAGTAAAAGATGGTTAATATTTTGCCGAATTTCCTTTAGGCTTTTATATTACTTATTCAATAAAATTGTGATTAAATTATATATTCTATTTTAGCTCCTCTATCACTTAACATCACACATTGTGAATTTTCTCAGAATTATATCTTTAAATAATTCATGGAGATTTTTACAGAGAAAATCTGCAAAGGATTCAACACTATTCTAATTTTAACTTTTGGAGTGAAGGTCTAAATTTCCATAGTTTGTCTTGTTCTAGAAATCCAAGCCATTTAGGTAATATTAACACATGTACAATATTTTCCCTTGGCAAGTGTTTATAGAATCTGATGTTTTCACTTTTAAAAGTGAGAAGATTCACATTTGTCTGAATTGTTTATAGTGCACCCACCAAACACCAGCAAATAGATTGACTGAAGATTACAGTAATAAATAATAGAGCTATGGATTTGCAGCTGCTTTTAACCAACATTTATACAATTCTTTATAAGCTCTGGTGCTGATCTTTGCATACATTTGAGAGTACATTGCTCACCTTGTGAGAGGTACATTAACTCTTTCAAGTCTCAAGGGCACCATTTAGTAAATGACTTCTTTAGTGCTCTAAATGTACCTTAGTGCCATGAAAGAGACACATTAATCTTCAGAACATCCCATGAGTACATAGATCAGGAAATAAAATTTTCTTGGTTTTCTTGGCTCAAACATTATGAAGCTCACATTATTACACAGGTAATTCTCACTGTATTCTATTTCCCTAAGTTCCTAAGTAACACCCAGATTCGAGGCCTGAAAAAGAAATAATTATGCACGCAAGAAGTCTGTTTTCATTGAATTCCTAGAACGACTGAAAAGAGAAACCCTAAGTCATAAATCTAATTGCATCATAAGTATCAATCTACTTGATTTACTTACCACTTGATTTATTTACTTCTTCTGTCAAGGAAAATGCAGATATAAAAATGATATGAAAACTTAATACTTACAATTGAAAAAGTATAAAATATAATACTTTATACTTACAACTAAAAAAGTATAAAATATAATAATTTATACTTACAACTGAACTTTGCTGTTTACTGGACAAAAGAAGAGTAATCTATGACTCCCAACCCAATAGAAAAAAATTTCTGTTTAATGTTATCAATTCTGTGTATGGAACATATGATAATTTTGTATAAGTTTCTAAGTTGAAATAAAATATAACCAGGGTAAGAAATTTATAGATTGCTGCATGCAAAACTACAGGTGTTTTGTCATCAGTTTTTCTGCATTTTTTATTTCTCTGTTTTCATATTTCTCATAATGCAAGGATATTCCAACTCAGGTTTAGGCCACTACTATTTATTTCTTTTTTGAGTTTGGCTATCTAAATAATAGGAAGACATACAGGAAATTTCTCTGCTTTTTGTTATTAATATTGTCTACTTTTTAATTTAATCACGTCTATGTTGAGGGAAACTAACATTCCCAAGTATTGCAATTCTAAGAGAAATGAGAACAGAAGTCTTGAAAGTATGCCTTCTTTAGAATGAGAAAATGCATATAAAATTCTTAGCCTCATCACTGGCACATAGTTAAGGCTCAATAATGCTAGCCAAATTTGTTTACATTTAAAAAATTACTAAATTATATTCCAGTCCATTTAAGAATCTGATGCTTTCTGAAAATGTTCATAATTATCAAAATTTTTAACTTTTTTTCTGAATCTAAAGAACTCAACCATGAAGTCCACTGAACTCGTTTGATAGCATGCCTAAGGAAAGAAGATGCAAAAAATAGGTAATGCCAGGGCCTGAAAACCTAGCCTTGCTTGAGGATAGCTCCAGAGGAAGAGATGGGGAAATGGGCTTCAGGTTCTAATGCAATGTACGCAAGGCAAATTGAAGTTTAGCCTTGACCAGTGCCCAGAGTCTGATGTGAGAGAAGCTGCATAGCCGCTGGAGTCTCCAGATCATTCCAGCACTCACGGAAGGGGAGGCAATAAGGTGGTCACAGACAATCTGTCCAATTTGTAGAAGCACTTTAGCTCTAGCTAAGAGTTTACAGGAGTATATCCATCTTTATTAACTAGGGAAAAGTCAAAATTAGCATGGCAAGCAAAACCTTTGTGGGAGAAAGTCTTCTTTGTGTGTGTATGTGTGTGTGGCAGAAATGTTGGAAAGCAATGAGGATGTCACATGGTGACAGATGAAGCAAGAGAGAGGCCGAGGGGAGGTGTCAGGCTCTTCTTAACAACCAGCTCTCCTGGAAAGTATCAGAGCAAGAACTCACTCACCTCTCTCCCCCACCCTGGAGTGCATTAATCTATTAATGAAGAATCCATTTCCATTTTGATTATTTCAAGGTGAAAGCACTTGAGGAACTGTACTTGCAGAAAGCGCTATCTGACCTGTCCTTTCCCAAATGCAGCAAGCCATAAAAAATCCTCTGAGGAGGATCCCCTCATACCAGCGTGAGAAAGTAACCATTATAATCAGAGGCTGGAAATCGTTGCTTTAATGGACCTATACAAATAAACTTACTGAAGAAACTCTTACCTTCCTTGGTTTTACATGTCCCACTTCCCCATCCCCATATATCTTCTAGTGACTTTCCTAGAATTTACTGCATCTAGCTCAGATCCCTTTGTCCTGTCATTTCTTCACAAATTTATCATTCTTTGTCTAAAATGTATAAAAGCTTTATCTTTTGGCCATTTCTTCAGGTCTTCATTTTCTTGTGAGTGTCCCCATGTACCATGCAAAAATTAATAAAACTTGTATGCATTTCTCCTGATAATCTCTCTTGTGTCAGTTTGATTTCTAGTCCCAACTTAGGATCCTACTTAAAAACTAAGATGGCTACAGATGATATGTGAACTCTCTTGTAATCAGATGCCCATTCAGACAAATGTGTAAAATACATTGTGATAGGAGGCAGAAAGAAAGCTTTCACTCAGTGGGCACTGAAGTTCCCAGAACTCCTGCTAATAATAAGCAATACTGAAGATTATAAAACTAGTTCCAGTTGATGGAAATGCACAATTTATATATTTCCTACTTATCTGCAGAGATTTGCCTCAACTTCTCAAAACCATCCTAAAGACTATTGTACTGAGTCTGTTGTGTCCAAAACTCATAGTTGATGCTGTATCCCTAATAGTACACTCTGACAATAAATTACTGTGTGGTAGTTATTCTACATCTATTATTCAATTGTTATGTCAACTCAGCAACAGAGTTTGATTATTCTCATTTTACAGAAAGTAAAAAAAAATCAGAGATGTTTAGTGTCAGAGTTTCATGGAGCTCCAATTAATTATCAGTTTTTCTAGCTCCAAAGGGTTTCTACCACACTGCTTTTTATAATGGGGTTTTGTAATAATGTGGAAGATGTCATTGTGCAAACTGTATATTCATCAGGGTTCTCCAGAGAAACAGAACCAATAGGAAATATATATTTTATATCTATATGCGGATATTTAATATGAAGAACTGCTCCCACAATTATGGAGGTTGAGAAATCCTACAATCTGCTGTCTGCACACTGCAGACCCAAGAAAGACAGTTTCATTACTCAGTCTGAGTCCAAAGACCTGAGAACCTAGAATCATTTGCTACATCATTTAGTAAATTAAATAAATCTCAAGCCAAGGTGAGAAAAAGGTGAGAAGAGATATCCCAGCTTCTTCAGTGAGCTGCAAACTCCTACCACTGCTTTTTTTCTGCTCAGGCCCTCAATGGATTGGATAATGCTCACCCACACTGGGGAGGGCAATCTACTTCACTGAGACAATGCCATCCAGAAATACCCTTGCAGATACATATGGAAACACTGTTTAATCTGGGTACCTTGTAGCACACTCAAGTTGACACATAAAATTTACCATCACAAATTGCAAAAGGGCTTCATTGGCTCACATGCATGAAATGACCGGAGATAGGGTGGGCTTGACTCAATTTTATGGAAGCTTGAAGCCATCTTTGCCTGTCTCCTCCCCTCCACTCTAACTTGGCCTCAATAGATCCTAGTCTCACATCTGGGCACCACACCATGAGAGCTAGGGGAAAAAAATCTAACCAGAGAATAAAACTCTGCATTTCATTCTGATTGAACTAATTTAGTTCAAGTGCCCTGGACAGTTACTGAGGTTGGGATGTAGGAGCCACCCAGAGTCCCTCCTGCTATCCACATTAGAATCAACTCACCAGAACTAAATACCTGCCTTTTTAGTGAAAAGGAGGAAAACAGGGAGGGATGGAAACCCAGAATTTCTACCTTAATTTATTGGTAAATGTTGACTGAATAAAAGAGAAAAATGATTTATAAGCTGTCTCTCTGGTAACTATTTTTATTCTAGCTTTTTTAATTTTTAATTTGCTAGTTATATTTTTATTATTTATTAAATATTCATGTGCCGTAAATAAATAAATAAATAAATCAGCATAGTGGCAAAAATTAAATGATTGCAGTTTAATTCATAAAATTTGAGAGAAGACATTCTAAATTTGTGGAGGAAAAAAAATAATAAAAGTTGAAAACATTATAGATGTCAGAAATGTTTCGATGATGCCTACCTGAAAAGCAGGTTAAAAATTACCTGATAAGCTAAAATAAATGAATGTTGTTCTCACAAGTCAGTGGAATTAATATTATACTTAGTATCCTGGTTACTGGTCTTGCACAGGGACATCACATTAATATAAATCATTACGGATGACGCTAAATTGAGACAGAGGTGTTCACAGCAGCCAGCACTGCTAAACATGCAGCCTAACAATATTTGAAATCATAAGGAAAAAGAGAAAATGCTAAAATTATAAATTATTTCTCCATTCACCAAATGCAGGTAACATGCCCAGTAAAGTGCAAGGAAACCAAGAAGCAGTCACATATGAGCACCAAATGGAATAATGTGACAATGAAGTACTATTCCATACAAAGAGAATGAGCTGAAATAAACTACTTTCCTTGGCCTAATCCTACCTGACAGAACAGAAACACAAGCTCCTTGAAGAGCGACCTCTTCTTCTTATCCTATAAAACTTACTAGACCTTAACATAGTTCCAGACACATAGGCTGAGCTCAATAAATATTTGTGGGACTCATAAAGACTGTGGTGATAAGCACCAGTGAGAGCTGTATAAAAAAAAAGCCACTGTTTTCAGAGGTTCCTTAGCAACTGGAGTATTTTCGCTTAATCATGTGTTCACCATATTCAATCTATCTGGTATTTCAATTCTGGTATTCTTCCTCCTCAAGCTCCCTAGAAGATTTCTACTTTTCTCACTTTCAGCAAATCTCTTATTCCTTTGTTTATAAAGTAGAAGCCATTGGGGAAAAGTGCCTGGCCACCTCCTCCCCAGTTCTTGTTTATACCTCATAGTACCACCTTTTCTCCTCCCAAGATTCACACTTTCACTTGTACATTTTGTCTCTTCTTGAATTGTCCCATCAATGTTTTTCTGATCTCTTCCAGGTGTTTCAGTTCTGCCTTTCTCCTGGACCCTAGTCATCAAATTATTTAAAACCAACTGCCTTAGCGTTGACTAGATCAAAGAAAAAAAAATGCCTTGCTTTCCCAATTTCCCTAATTCACTATCACCTATGTCAATTACAATTTGACTTCTCTATATATCATTCTTATAAAAATTGCACTCATGGGCATCCTAATATCCAAGATATCCTAATTTCCAAATCCAATGGGTCTATTTTCAAACTCTTTAATACATCTACAGCTTTTGTTTCCATTGTCAACCATGAAATTCTCTTCCTTAACTCCTTATTCTCTTGCTTTTATTTGTTTCAAATAAGTATCTTTCTTCTTACTGGATTTATGTGCACATAAAGACCAGAGAGCTTCCATTTACCTATGACCATTGGTAGCAAGGCAAGCTCACTTTCAGCATTTGTGCTAGTCAAAGCTGTACTTACCCTCAACACCCTTGTAACTTCTTGGTTAAGTTTTCTTCATTAAATTTCCTTGATGTAACTTTCTTCTGAAAGCTGCTTCATTTCTTTGTTGCTTCTTTAAATACGGGTGTTGGCAAAGTTTTTTCCATCTAATTCTGTGTCTTTCTTTAACCCTATCTATTAGCTACTGTGTCTTAGTTTTTTGCCTGGATTATCTTTTCTTTCCTTATCTTCCTAGAAAATACTAACTCCCCACTCCTCCCTCTCTCTCTCTGTCTCTTCTCTCTCTCTCTGTCTTTATCTCTGTCTTTTTTTATTCAAGCCTTCCTCAGGCCCTCATGAATTATCACAATGACCTCTTAATTTGATTTCTTGGCATCCAACCCTTCCATCTATCCTCTGCATCTTGGTGGGATTACATGCCAAGAAAATGCATCCCATATGAAAATATTTCTATTTGCTCTCTACCACATAGAGCAATGGTTTCCACATGGAGGTGCACATACCCTAAAGTAGACACAAAATAATCTGCACGTCTATAAGAACAGAACAATAAAAGAGTGTCCTTCTATGCCCTTGGCAAAAAGCTATGCTGAGAAAAAGTCTGTTAAATGAAATATGTGATAATTCCCTTATCAAAGTATGTAGTCAAAACATGTGATACTCATAATACATTCTTATTTGTACATATTCTCTAAGCTTTTACTCCAAATATATGTTGCAAAAAAGTACAGCATTTAAATTACAATCTGTTGTATACTTCTTGTTAAACTGTTCTGAATAAATATCTGAAACGCCTTGAGTGCTGAATGCCAAGGATGATTGAAATCCCTCTGAGCCATACATTTAAAATGTGTTCTCTGTGATGGTGAGAATTTTGCATTATGCAAAAGATATAACTGGATACTCTATCTTGAAAAAAGACAGGATAAATATTACAGAATTGTCTATACCTAATTCCCACTCTTTAAAAAGGAGAAATAAATTGTATCATCTTACATGAAAGTAGAAAATAAAATATAATCAACATCAATTTTGTTTTCACTCTGATTTAAGTAGCCCCTAATTTAAACACACAGACTAGCAGCTCAATTTTTTGTTGTTGCTGTTGTCAAATTAAGTCTGGCATCTCATTGCTTGAATAAGCATATTAGTCTGTTAAATAAGAAATTAGGTTCTTTTGAAATTTTAGAGATTCTGCCAAACCTCAAAGACTTTTACCTTCTGCTAGCTTTGCCAAATTCTACCAAAGTCATTTGTGAAAGAAATTTTCCACATAGGGTTAGCCAGATAGAGGAGTAGAAATTACAATGCTGCTTAAGATCTGTAATTCCAGGGGCACTGAATAAGCTAACAATTTCCCAAACATTTCCCAAGCCGACTAGAAATAAATGAGCATTTTCAAAACCATGCTTACTCTTTAAGCACTTTTAGAGGGAAAAAGTCACATTTTATATATGCAAGTCATTTTTAGCCTAGGGATTATAACGAATCAGTAGCTAATCACCAAGATATAAATTACCTAATTAATTACTAAATACTATCATCTATAAACACGGAGTCCTAAAAAATATGTTGGCTGAGAGAAGATTCATCAGTTGTAAGCATTAACTCAACGTGGTCAATGTTTGGTACAGCAACAACTAGGAGTTAATCAGTTAACAAAATGTGCTAGGATGACTGGGCAGGGTAAAAGTGGTGTTGTGGGAGCTGGCTTGAAAGAGCAGCAGGAAGAAGCTGAAGACATTTTTTAACTTCCTAATTTTGCCTAGAGCCAATCACCAGGTAAATAAAAAATTTTTTCTGACAATCAGAAATAATGTTTGATATCATCCATTTCTAGAAATATTGTCACTCAGAGACGGAAAGATGACTGACGTGTTTGTTCCATCGCCAGATGGAAGGGATGCTGCTTTTGTTAGTGTGTAAGCTGTTTGGCTTGGGTGTCTACAGACTGCTTTTTGAAGGTGACAGAAAATGCCTGCACCTGCCAAATCTCATGTTTAACATTCAACAGTTGGTGGTGCTGGCAGGAATATCATTCAGAGATAAAAATCTCTATTACTCATGCCACTTTAGGTAAGCTATTAGCAACAGTAAGCAAATGGCAACTTTTAAATTCAAGGTTTCTAATTTTGGTCTTTAAGCCTGTTAAGACACTTAGTCTAATACTCAGCAGTTAGTCAGCTTCACAAAGCATCATGATAACATGAACTCATCATCCAAAAGTATAAGAGACATCCGGCAGTTGCCATATTTTAATTGCTATAATGACCCGCAAATACAGAACCATTGTCTTCCAACTTTGACAGCTGCTTTTCATTCATCATATTAAGCTTCTAATGTATTTAGATAAACTTTTCTGTATTTCTCCAATGTCTAAGTTAGATTGGACTATATATGTTCAGAAAATATTTTTAAAGATATATGAGTTCAAAGGATCAAGCAAAAGTGGCTTGGTTATATCATGCTTCACATGTTATCATAAACTGTTAATTGAAATGTGATAGCCTCTTCTTTAATTAAAGAAGGAATCAAAAGTAGCTGATTAAAAGCAGATATGCATTTGTATAGAAATGTATATCTTGTTTCTTTTAAATACATAATATTTACTCAAAACCAGTAACATCTCTTGATTTTTATCTGTTTTGGTCATACTAGAGAAAAATGTTTAATGTAGTAATAGCAACTGCTCTTAATATCTACTTTATAGTAAGCACTGTTTTGAGGGCTAAAGATAAAAATTTAAGAAAAAAGTGTTCTCTGCTCTGGTGGAGCTTACAACTTAATCATTAATATCAGACAACCTATATACAATGTTGAAGAGCAATGACTTCTTTATTATAGCTGATTTTGCAATGTTAACGCTACCGCCATGTTAAATAAATAAGTCTCTCAATGTACTGAATTCCATTTGTAACAAGTTTATTTAAAAACAGCGAAAAAGTTATTAGGTAAAAATGAAAGCATTTCACATTTATGATTCTAAAATTCCAAGTTGAACCACTACTTAATTACTGCCAAAAAGGAAATGCTACTTATCAACTCCATTAAAACCAACCTCATTATTTTTGTTCAATAGAAGGCAATATTTATTTGACTATGACTTAATTTTGGACACACTTGATTCATGTACTTACTTCTGTATATGATTTGAAACCAATTTATTTTGGGGGACACATTGGAAATTAGAATGTTCAAGGTTAAATGGCCAATGGAGAACATGCTGAGTTTCATAATTGCTCTGAGTATTTAAATACACACACAATATATTTTCCCCCTCAGGCTGAAATTATTGTTGCCAGATTCAAGGGGCCTTTTTATCAATGAGTTAAAGCAGATCCCAAAATGCCTCATGAGGGAAATTTTGTACCAACTTTTCCCACAGCCATTTTCTTAGTAGAAATGGGGTAGCTATTATTCAAGCTCATTCTAATGCCCCTCCCTCTTCATTAGAAATGCTGTTCTACTCCCAGGCCACATAACAATAAAGTGTGTGGCTTTGCTCTTCATCAATAACACAAAGTAGTTGCACCCAGAGTACTTGTAAGGGAGTCCAACTACAAATTTATTATCTCTCAACACCCATCCAAACTTTAGTTAAGAGAATAATATCTATGAAAGATTTCCTGAAGCGTAATTCAATCCACATAGAGGAACCATTAAAACCTACCCATAGATTAAGTCTGACAAACAGAGAAATGCACACACAGGCTGCAAAATGTTGTCACCCACAGAAACACTTTTAATAAACTGTGCTTCACCTTGGCATTGTGCCTTGTGCCTGCACTGAAGGACTCCATAACAAACAGTCCCATAAAACGCATAGATGTAGTAAACTACAATTTCTCCAGGATATTCTTCACTATGTCACAGGGTCCTTTTTATGAGGAATCAAAGAAGAAATTTTTGTCTTGACTTAGTACCCGGAATAACTGTGCTTCTTCTAAGCAACAGGTGAGTTTCTTTTTTATGGAGACTGTGCCATGTGTTTTCTCCAATGTTCTTTTTTCTTTGACGGCTTCAAAACTTAAGTCAAATGTGTGACCTGCCTCAAGCAAATTTAGACAACTTTATGGCAGTCTTGAATTCATCTCATCTTTCCTTCTTTTGCTTTCCTGCCCTCCCCTCCCAGCCCCATCCATTTATTTTTTACTTCAATTTATCTAAATATATGAAAACTGCCATAAATCCTATTCTGGAACAAGATGTGATAAATAAAGAAGATTAATCATGTGAGATAAACAGCACACATTTTTCATTTTCCCATGTGAGTCCTCCTTTATGGCAGAGACAATGAGCCAGCATTTACCCCAGGGGAGGTTGTCATAAATACAGTAGGAAGAAACATTCTTAGCTTTTAATTTTGAAAAGATTCATTTGGAAGTAAAACAAACAGATTTTTGAAAATTGAATGAAGCTAGGGAATGAACAGAGATGCTGTTTTAATCCCAGTTCTACATAAAGAATGCTCATAGCTAAGAGGAACAGAGATGCTGTTTTAATCCCAGTTCTACATAAAGAATGCTCATAGCTAAGAGGGGCAGGAAAAATAAAAGGAAAGAAATGAAAATAGACTTAGAGGCAATGTAGAAGCTTGGTCTCTACCTCACATCTTAACTCACATGGCTATCACCTTTCCTTTCCTGGATAGAGCTGGTAAAGAGAGACGTATAGACTATAAGAATAACCATGGATGGCTGAGTACATTTAGTACCCAGAAAGGGGTAGATCTGCCAATTCCTCCACAGCCAGGCCTAGGAAGACATGGCTAGAGCTACAGAGGCTGAGCATCAACACACAGAACTACACCAGAGCAGGCTAAATCTGAAAGAAATATGGGCCTCAGGTGAGGGTGAGATAGGATCAGCCCTTCCAGCTGTACTGCTGACAACAGTCAGGTCCCCTGGATTTTAGAAATGGAAGCTGGATGAAAGACAAGAGGGTTCTGAGGACAGAAAATGCCAATTAGGTTGACTTAAACTGAAAATAAATGAGAGATTTCTTTGTGATGACAAAGAAAAACCGCTAAAGAACCAACGGTAATTCATTTGTCATTAAGCAGGTTTGTACCCCAGTGTAAGGAAATTAGAAAAAGTTATATTTTAAAAGCTACATTTTTGCAATTTGTGACTGTCTTAGTCTGTTGAGGATTATAATAAAAGAATACCTGAGATTGTGTAATTAAAAAAAGGTTTATTTGGTTCACAATTCTGATGTCTGGAAAAGTTCAAGATTGGGCATCTGCCTCTGGGAAGGCCACAGGCTGCTTCCACTCATGGCAGAAGGTGAAGCAAGCTGATGTGTGCAGATATCACACAGTAAGATCCCTATCTCCTATCCCAGCCCCATCTCCAACAGTGAGATCAAATTTCACCATGAGGTTTAGAGGGACAAATATACAAACTATAGCAGTGACCATAATATTTGTCTGTTAAGCAAAAAGAACAATATTTATGCATGAATATACACATAAGCCTGTAGTCCAGATTCTCTTCCTATAACATCTCCAGAAGAGAATGCTCTTTTTGAAGTCAAGAGATACTCAAATAATGAAAATACTGACACATCAAAATCTTCATTTCATTTCCTTTTCTCTGGTTCTAAGGAACAGTTTCCGAACATCACTTCTTTCAGTTTACATGGCACTGTCCTCTTTCAGTTCACCTTCTACTAGTTTGGGTATTTGTTTTCTATGTTTTTACTGTCTTATAAATTTGAATGTATGCCATTCAAATTTGTATGTACAGTCATATGCTGTTTAATTATATGGATATGTTCTGAGAAATGTTTTAAGCAATTTCATCATTGTGTGAACATCATAGAGTGTATTTACACAAACTGAGATGGTGTAGCCTATGACACAACTAGGCTGTACAGTGCAGCCTATTATTCCTATTGTTCCTTAACAGCATGTTACTGTGCTGCATACTGTAGGCAATTGTAACAAAATAGTTAGAATTTGTGTGTTTAAATATATCTAAAGATATAAAATGTACTAAAAAAAACACAGTATAAAACATAAAAAATGGTACACCTGTATAGGGCACTTAATGTGAATGGATCTTGTAGGACTAGAAGTAGCTCCAGGTGAGTCAGTGAGACGTAAGTTACAGTGAAGGCCTAAGACATTACTGTACACCACTGTAGACACTATAAATACCACATATAGACTACACTAAATATATTAAAAGTATTTTTTATCAATAATAAATTTTAGCTTTCTGTAACTTTTTTACTTTACAAACTTTTTTAATTTTTAAACTTTTGACTCATTTTTAGTAGCACTCAGCTTAAAACACAAAAACATTTTATTTCTGCAAAAAAGTCTTTTCTTTCTTTATATCCTTATATGCTATTTCTTACTTGAAGTTTTACATTTTCTTACTTTTTAAACTTTTTTGTTAAAAACGAAGACACATACACATTAGCCTAAGCCTATTCATCCTGACAAGGTCAGGTTCAATAATATAGCACTAGTCAATAGGAGTTTTTCAGCTTCATTATAATATTATGAGACCAACCTCAAATATGTGGTGCATCGCTGACCAAAACATCATTATGTGGTGCAAGGCTCTTTAATCTTTTCTGGCCTTTCTCTTTTTTCTTATTTTATTATCTACAATAGAGATTTTATTCTCTCAAAGAAAATGAGACACAAGTCTTTATGTCCAACTATATCTCTCTCAAACTCTTGTTCCAAATGTCTAATTGCTACCTGGATATTTCTAGTCACATGCACTATTATAGCCTCAAATATGGCATATTAAAATGGAATCTTTTTCTAGAGCTAGATTTCTTGGCTATGTTTCTGATTGATGACAAGTCATCACCATTTTCTCAAGGCCTGCAACAAAAATATGTGCATTATCTGTTGTATTTTCCCTAACTTCCCATATAAATTGAATCAAAGAGTCTCCTTCTACTGGGCTTACATCTACATATTTCCACTCCACTTACACTATTATTTTCCCAGCATAGGTTAACATTTGGTTTCTCCATTTCCAGGACTAGCTGTGATGCAACGAACATAGATTATGGTGTTCAAATGAACCTGAGTTAGAATTTCTGTGTGACCTTCATCAAATTTTCAAAACTTAAAGTTTTCTCATCTGTAAAATAGAGAGAAAAAAAATGGTTGTCTTACAGGATTGATGTGAGGGTAACCTGAAATAATTTATCTGAAGACCAAGCACAAAATCTGGCACCCAATTAGGAAAGTCGATAATTTCAACTATCCTCATAATTGGTTCTTTCCTTTCTTCCACCTCAGGATTACTAAAAATTACTAAGCAATTGCTAAGAATTACTAAAAAATATCACACATTCTATAAGTTCAGAGTCACAAAGGGTAGCTAGGCTTTCCACAATAATTTACGAACTTTTTAAACTGACTTCTTCCCTTTGTTATGAAGAACAGTTTTGAACCTTCACTATTTGCTATAAACTATCTTACCTGTTCTCATTTCATTTAGTCTGAGGTGTAATTGTCGCCTTCACTGGCCTACACAATTGAGTCTGCCAGGTCTAATTTATCTCATCTTCCTTCCTACCTTCACACTAATAAGTTGAACAGCCTATGTCCTATTTTCTTATTCCCTTGTTCCCTGTCTTAGAGCTGTCCCTCCCTTTGTTCAATGTCCACCCGTCACCTCTGCTATCTTATTTAGGAATTCATTTCATTAATAATGCCTTTTCTCTGCAAAATATCCATGACCACTTAGCTCTTTGCCTTAATCTTTAAACTTATTTGAATTTTCTCATCCTAAAATGTCCTTTGTGGATCCTAACACCTAAACTAGAGCTACCTTTCTAGCCCTCTTTTGTACTTTGAGAGAAAATTTGTTTAAAGGATACTCTAAATTCACTCTACATACTTTCTTAATTCTATATTTTAAAATAGCCCTCTCCACTGAATTTACATTATCATTTGTAATGAACTAGAAGCTTGTGTCTCCCCAAAATTCATATGTTGAAATCTTAACCCCAGAGGTGATGGTTTTAGGAGATGAGGCCTCTGGAAGTTGATTAGGTCACAACAGTGGAGCCCTCATCAATGGGATTAGTGTCCTCACAAAAGAGACTCCAGAGAGATCCTTTTCACTTCTACCATGTGAGGCTGTAGCAAAAAGATGGCCATCTATGAAGCAGGAAGTGGGTTCTCAGTGGACACCCATTCTGCTGACCCACTGATCTTAGATTTCCCAGCTTCCAGAACTGTGAGAAATAAATTTCTGTTGTTTACAAGCCTCCCAACCTATGGTATTTTGTTATAGCAGCCAAATAGACTGAGACACCAGTCTTCTTGAATTTTATTTTCTTTTGGCTTTTGTGACCCTACTCATATCTTCTTCCAGAACCATTTCTGTATATTCTTTGTTATGAGCTCAATCTCTGCTTGATGCTTAGGTGTTGACCTGTACTATCCTGGAGTGAAATCTCATGTGTTTTTATACTTTGAACAATCATTTGTATGCAAATGATTACTCATTATACATTTATATTTCCAATCTTCAACTCATTCTGTGAGCTCCAGTGCTACATATACAATTCTTTACTCAACGACTAAGCTACACTTCATTCAGCTCTTCCACAGGCCCAGCAACTTTGACATGTCCAAAAGAGAATTTCACGCCCTTCTTCAAGACCTCTTCCTCTTTTTTTATTCAAAATTTTAGTTAGTGATGTTGCCATTGCAACAGTTATTGCCCTTATCAGAAACTAATTTTCCCTTTGTCACCTCTATATTGAATCAACGGCCAAATCCTCTATAACTAGCTTACTAAACCTTTCTCCAATCGTAATGTCTTCTCCATTCCTAGCACCGGTGATATAATTCAGACCCTCAAACCTCACCTGATCTATGGAAATATATTCTAAATATTAAGCATAAGAAAAGGTAATATAGCATAATCATGAAGATTGTACACTTGAAACAATTTGCTTGTGCTCAAATACTAGCTCTAAAAACTTACTAGCTCTGCAGTCTTAGGCAACTTACGCAACCTCTCTGAGCTCCAATTTCCTCTCCATTAAGAGTTCACTTCTCACCATCTTTACCTGATCAACTATTACTTATTCAAGACTTGGTTAAGATGTCACCTCTTCCAGGATCCCTTCCCAATGACACTGAGTTAAATCAAATAGCCTATCTCTATGTTACCCTGAGGTCATTTCTAGCTCTATGCAAAGACATATATTTTAATCTGTTCTCCTACAATTTGTGTTTCTTTAATGCAGATCAGCTCATTTGTGATTACTAAGAAAACGAGGTTAATATAATGCAGAGGTCAATATAGTGTTGGTTCATTCATAACGTTTCAAAGGCTATTAATATTTTGAAGAGATCAAGGTCAAACATTCTCACAATTACAGAAAGTATGTTAGTAATATATGAAAAGCTTAAGAAAAAAACCTGAAAACCCAAGGAGTGACTTATTTTAGGCATGGGGTTAGTTGCTTCAGTAATTGCCATACTTCCCACAATATTAAGTTATCTAGTCAATTTGAACTTACAGATGAAATTACTGTGAAGTAATTTCTCTTATGTTAAAGAGCAGATTTTTTTAGGTAAGTTTTTTTTTTTTTAATATTGATGCATCTGGTCTCTGTTATAGGTGAATGTTTTCAATGATTTTGGAAAAAAGCATGAGCCCAAAGATTAAGTCTGTGAAGTCTTACTTGACTTTGTTACTGGGTACAAATGTGAAGTGCACCAGGTAAATAGTGGAGATATAGCTATGCTCCTGTTTTTATTAAGATTGTTATTGCTTTTGTTAGTGCTCTGGTTTCAAAGTTACACAGGCTTTGCAGTTTGCACAATTTTATTTTTCCTTTAAGCCCTCTTTTTTAATATGTAATTCTGCAAAACACAAGTATGTTTCAGGAACATATTGTATACATGATTCTACTGCAGAAGTGCCAGTACATTAAAATAATGTGTCTGCTGTTTCATTAACTTGTGTTTTTCTAGCGAGAAAGAACAATCACATATTACCATTTGTAGCTTCATTCCCTAATTCAGTAATATTTGATAAACTAATCAAAACTATAGGAGATGCTGAAAAAATACTAATGTTTTCCCTAATTTGTCTCCCCCTCTTTATTCTGTCCTCTCTTTAATTAAACCAAAACAAGATTCTGGGTATGAAATTTTCCCAAGAAAAATATTTCAGTTGGCTATAGAATAAAGTCCAGGTCTCCTTAGTTAGTATCCAAAGCTGTACCTATTCAACTCTCAGTCACCCCAAGTACCCTATGCCAGCCAGTTGGTCAGCTCACTTTGCTCCTGGGGTACAACATATTTTTGCCCCTTTATTTTTGTTTATGCTTTCTTCTCACCATCTTCCCCAGAATGGACTCCCGATTCTACTCTAATTGTCAAAGTCCTTAGGCTTATTTTAGCGCTGCTTCATCTTAGTAGGCTTTTCTCATTCTCCTCTTCATTGAAGACACTGTTGTAGTAAAACGTAATAAACGTTTTTCATTAGCCAGTTACTTTCGTATACTATCATGTATCATTTTATTAAATATTACCTAACTTAACAATATAAAGTAGGCCTACAAACTGTATTTCTGATCATTCCATTGTCTAAAATACAAGATTGTACTTAATATGTATCTACTGATGACTTAACAAAAGGTAAAAGCTAAGCAGAATAAGTCATACGGTCTGAAATGAGAACCAGACAAATCAGCGAAGCAAGCTAATAGATTATGGCAATAATCTCCATGTGAAGTTTTGTGACATTGAAGGTTCCTTGTTTCAGATGGAATGAAAAGGAAGAGAAAGAAATAAAAGAAAATAAGGGCAGAAATACATTAGGTAAATAAAGAATAGGGATGAGGAAAAACATGAACCTAAGTTACAAAATCTAATTAACAAGAAAAAAGGCCATACCACAGAAAAAGGTAGAGCACATCAAGGTTTATTATAGAAAAATAATAATAATTTGTCCTTTTTCTATATTCAATATGAAGTGTAAGTTGGTGCAAAACATAAATTACATAAACTATACCTCAATAGCAATTCAATAATTCCTTTATCCTGAATCCTTTGTCTATCTTGCCTCATGGTCTGTGCACTCTTATTAACCCTGGTAAATGATGCTCACTATTGCAAAGCAACAGTTAATAAAAACAAGTAAAAACCCTCTGAAATATTTCAATTACCTACGTACCTATATTAACATTTCTAGTGAAAGGATCAGTTGAATCCAAATTATGTTAGGAATGCCCATGTGCAACTTGAAATACACTTAAAAATTCCTAGTCTTTTAACAGTCAGCCTAAGAAACGTTAAAATGAAAGTTTTTATTTTTTAATTCAACTAATATATGATCACTTGTTTCTGAATTGTGTAGCTTAAGGTAAAAAATATTTTAGTTCGTAGTCACCCAGTTATTTGGTTTCAGGATTTTCACTTTTGTTCTGAAAACTAAAAGTATAAGGATAAGAGTATATGTTACATTCACAAAAGAGTGAATAATGTGAAACTTAACACCTTCATTTCTTTAGGGCTATGATGGATAGATCAAGCTAATTTATAAAAGGAGTATTTCCCATGAGTTTCTAAAATATTTTTAAATTTTGCTTTACATGTACTTCCTCTCCTCAAATCAATTCATTTTACAACAAAATATTAGAATTGAAACTAAAAAAATTATAACAATTTCAGATCATTTTGTAAACCTGGAATGAATGAAACCTTCACATCAGATTTCTCCTAGAGTCTGCATCCGTGTGAATTAAGATCTATGTATTTCTTATACATTTTTAGAGTCAAAGCTAGATCAATACAATATTCCTAAAAATGCATAGATTTCTAAAACCTTTTACATGTTTCTTATGTGGAGTAAAAATGCCACTCATTGATATGGAATGGCATTGACACCTCTACATTCACTATTTTTAGTTAACCTTCGAAGAACTTTGGTTTTAACTTGTTCCTCAGGCTGTCTACTGAAATTTTCTTAGGAAAGACTTTCTTCTGTATGATTATATATTTTCTGCAACAAAACTTCTAAATCCTCAATTTGAACTTAGGGCAAGTGAGATTATTCTCCCAGTCAGTTCCCTAAAGTCAGGGTAACAACTACCTTTTGTTTTGCTTTATTTTGTTTTATTCTAGGCATGCCTTAGAATTTCATTATGATAATAATGAAAACTAATATTTATTGAGCGCTTAGCACTGCTAGCCACTGTGCTTGATGTTTTATACGTATTAGCTCATTTAATCCTCTCAAATTCTATAAGGTAGGTAATAATGTTATGACTATTTTGTAAAGGAACAAATTGAGACTTTAAAAGGTTATGCAACTTCCCCAAACTCACATAATTAGAAAGCTGTTGCAGTGGTATTTAAATTCTTGTTTATTTTAGACTACAAGCCTAATCCCATATTGTGTAAATGGAAAATTTTCTAGTCTTTTCCATCAGCTTTTCAGTAAGACATTTATTTAACTTTCATAGTGTACTTTTTGTATATTTCTTCTGAAACCAAATGTAATGCATCTTCATGATGGTGTTTGAAACTGCAGCCTAAATACAATTTAAAATAATATTAAGAAAATGCTACTAATTCCAAAGAACATTAAGACTACTTTGTAATATAATCCTTTCTATCTCTCTCAGACCCACAAATTTAATGTCATCTGTTAGGAATATTCAGCATTTAAGGTCTTGGTTCTGTATGTTTGAAAGAGACTTGAAAGAAAGTGAGATTTTCATTGCTGAAAAGGCTGAGTGAATGTCAAGCTGGTCATTTTTCAGCTTACAGGCCGATTAGTTACAACAGTTCAACTAGAAAGTCATTGCCCAGGGCAGTGTTCAAAGTAGTAGGCTCTATGATATAAACTGGCAGAGGGATATTCAAGCAAGTGGGAGAAGAGGGTCCTTTTAGGGAAGAATGTGGTTGAAAACATGAAAAACAAAATGCACTTTGAGACTCTCTTGGTCTTCATGGGAAGGCCACCCTCACAAGTCACTTCCTATTGTGACAAAAAGGAGCATCCTCTCTGTACATTTGCATCTATTTCATGTTCTCTCTTTTTTTTTTTTTTTTTTAGAGTAATGTGATTTAGCACTGGTGCCTGCTGGATAGAAAGAGTCTGATTAATGTGTGGCACTTCGTGTTATAGCATATACACCCATGTAAGTGATGGAAGACCCTCACATAATTGGATATGAAATTGAATAAAATGATGAAAAATTTAGCATAACCTTTGTCTTTACATGCTGCAGTGGGGAAAACCAAGAGGTCAGGATACTTGGAAACGATGAGGGGCATTTTATAGTCTCTGCTGGTAAAAATTTGTTTAACACAGTTCCATGATTAAAAGGAATGTGTATCCTGCTGTGGCACCAAGGTACAAGAGAGAGAATAATAAATTGATGCCATTGACAAGATGTCATTTGTTATCTGCTTTAAAATGTCAGGTCATGTCATTGTGGTGAAATATTTTCTCCCTTGATGTATGTCTTACAAAGCAGGTTCAATGTTTGGCCCTATTCTATTTCAATAAAAGAAAACAGCTTTTAATCTGAAAAGCACTGTCACCAGGAGGAAAATAAGGTCATTTGAGACTCTTATTTAGCCATTTCTCCACAACCCTCCATTAGCAGTATATTTCAGTCACCCAGTTGGTCCAAATTCTTTCTTTAATTTATCTTTTGAGGGGTGTAATTATCCATCTGCTCTCTTGGCCAAAGGCAGGAAGAAAAAGGGAGTTTAGATATTGCAAGGTTATAAAAAGGCCAAAACCTGGTAGCAGCACATTCTTACGTTCTGTACTTATGTGTTTGTTAGATTCTTCATAACTACTTCTCCCTGAAAGTCTCAGAGCACAAACTAGACAAAAAAGCTCTCCTAGAATATATCAATTAGAGATAAGGGGAAAAATATTAAATACAGAAATACGAAAAACTATAAAAGTTACTTGAAATCTGCAGCACTGTTATGTAGATATATAATTTAAAATACTGCAAAACATAGATGAAGAAAAACACAGGACTCAGCAAGCTGGTTTCCACTTTTTATGTGTACATATTTTCAATATAAACTCATCATAGTGACCTCAGACAGAATATTTCTCTTGTGCACACTAGACCAAGCTTAGGTCCTGAATTATGAAGTTATATTTTCATCTAGCTCAAAGAGCAAAACCTGTTTTGGATGGCAGGAAACAAATGACTCAGCTGACTCAGCAAATTTCTTAGTAAATAAGATATCTGGTCTCTTGATGGGCATATTTTAGCTCAATATTTTATACAAAAATCAAAATTGCAAGTGTTGAACTATAGAAACAAATGAAGCAAGAAAGAACAAAGATAGCTCTAACTACTAGTGTGCCATAAGAGAAAGTCACTATAGAGGTGCTAAGACTTATAGGATAAGAATAGTGTTTCACATACAATTCAGCATGAAACATTGCTTTAAAGGTCCTTGGGTATTTTTCCAAACAACATGTAAAATACAAACTGGTGGTTTTATTTTTATTTGCATGAATATTTACCAATACAAAGGTTTTCAAATTATATTCTCAACACATACGAATTCCATGGGGGATGTCTCAGAGCTTTACTTAGGATCATTATGAAGAGACGAAAAGGTGGATTTACAAACACTAATCCCCACCATAAACCAAGTGACAACGTTTTGCTGTTGTTTTCATTTTTTAATAGTCTACTGTTAAAAGTAGTTTGTCATGATAGCTAAGCCAATTTCTTTCTGAACCAGACAGAATGGAAGTCTTCTGTTTAAATGGAGCTACTTAGCTCCAATTTACTCTTGCCATATTCAAATCCATATTTATCAAAACACCATGCCAAATCTTATTTTTAATGCTAGTTTAAATTTTCAGACTTTTTTCATGTGGAATCTGAAGTTTTTTTTAATACTGACAAATATTTAAATTCAATGGTTAAATTAAATGATCTGGCCAGCTGAACTAAACATGTCTGTTAGTATGATGCGACCAGTTTCCGGGGGCTGGAAATTATTAATTGTTTTTCAAACTACTGGGGTGCATTTGTTCAAAACTTTCTTGTAGCAAATGAATTAGAGTAGGTTTGTTTATTATTATCCTATTCTAAGGCAGAAGAAATTGAAGAGGCTATTAGAGGTAAACAGAAATCCCAGTGAACTTATACAACCTCTAGTCCTATTCAGAAACCCAAAGACAAAAAACAAATTATTCACTTCAGAAATACCATCTTCTACAAGCTTAGTAGTGGTGCAGTATAGGCAAATAAACTAAAGGATAAGACCGTTCGTGAGAAATGACTGATTTCTTTAAAGACTTCTGTACACACACAAAAAATCTTCCTTATGATAATGAGTGTATCTAACTTCCGCAGAGATTGCATTTAGATGAATTTCCTATAGTGGTAGCAGCTGCTCCTTCAGTTATGGTTAAAAATACCAAGTCTCTATGTTCCTTTTATTCAAAATGCCAACATAGTTAATTAATTTAGGTGAACATAAAACTACGCTGAGTCCACACATTAATTATTTAAACTTGTTAGTGCTTTCAGTGCATAGGAACTATGTATATTTTTAAGAGAAGAGAAATTTAGGGGATTTCACACCACAAAACAGAAGTTACTAGAGAAATATAATCCTTAAAGGGGTTGGACTTTGAACATATGATATTGGAATGGTCAAAGTGTCTTTAATACATATGAAACGTAGTTTAATGAAAATAATAAGTTGTCCCTAATTTCCGCAGAAAAACAAAGGCCAACAGTATAAAGTATAGGGAAGATATGAAACTTGCACAATGGATGACTAATGTGGCAGGATGATTTATTGAGATATTAACTTGGATTTTGCTCAGGTTTCTATAAACAATCTGATTCCAACGAGACGGTCAACTTTTTTTTCCACTCAGAGACTGCAGAGTATTTAGTTCCAAAGAAGATATTCCCAGATGTAAAAGGTAAATCCTTTCCAATATTTGTTTGTAAGAGTTATGGAATTACACAAAATTATCTCAGAAGGAAAAGCAAAAATTTCTAAATGGGAAAGTTTCAGAGAATCTTCCTTCCAAAACTATGAAAGGCACAAAGGTTTTCTGAATCCCGTAGCATGTGGGTATGGCAGGATCTTGGTAGCAAATGTCTGTGTGATGCCTTTAGAGAGGCTGAACAACTGAAACCAAACATCTTTCTATTGCAAGTTAACAGCACCTGAGCTTGGCATCTAAGGTAGTTTGGACACTAGGTATGTCAACCATGACCAGTATTGACTGACAAGCAGGGGGCCCTTCCCCAAATGTTCTACCACTTACTGAGGGAACTCAGTGACTGAGGGAACACGCACATTTTTCTATCCTATTAGTCTTTATGTTAATCTTTCATTGGCAACTTTTTAGCTTTCCTCACTCCACCTATTTTATAAAAGCCATTTTCATCAAAGCCATTTTCCTTTCCTTTTGTTAACCTTCCTTAGCACTGTTTCCTTTTCACTCCATGCATTCTCCTGGGTAATCCTATTGTTTCAATAATCATCTATTATTTATTTGTTAATTATCTCAGTGTAAACTTTACTTTTACCAGGAAATTATTCTTGACACCGTAGGTCTAGATTATTTGTCTTTCTGTGTGAGATTTTAGAGTCCAACCTTATAATATCATGTGTTGGAGTCTACTATAATGACTGTCTCCTATACCAGAGTATAAATATGTCAATATAAAAACTAATCTTGTTTCCTATTATATCCCCACAAAGAACAGCACAGTGTCTGACACATCATAGCCACTCAATAAACATTTCTTGATTTTTAAAAAACTGATTAGAATAGTAGGACACCCTAAGTATCTCTTTGTCCTCATACCATGGATTCTGGAGAGATAATGTCTTTCACATGTAACAAGAAAAAAAATTCTCCTTAGATGCTAGAATATCCAAGACTGTTGCACCCGCCTCTTCCTAAAGCTGAAGTCATTTAATTTCATCATTCTTCCAGTGTCTAGGATTAATTCTCAGTTTAAGGTGGTTAGAAATGGAGCTGTGAGGCAGTTGTGTAAAGACAGGACAGCAAGGACAAAAGATTCTAAATTATATTAACCTTGTTCTCTGGCTTGGCATCAAATCATTCCTACAGCTGAACTAACTTTGTCCTTCTGCTTCAATTTTTATAAACTTGGCTTCCGCCTATCCCATTCCTGAATCTGTGTCTTAAAAATGACCTAGTGGCCCAATCTCTATGGAATCATCCCTGTCTTACACTTGACAGCCTCTTTCCTACAGATTGGAGGCTGCTTAAATATCACCTCCTCAGGGAAGCTTTCTACAATTCTGTTGACTAGGTTATATTTTCTTGCCATATGGTCTCATAGCATAGTATGGCACTTATTCAAAATACTCTCACACCAATTAGTTATGTAATAAATATGTATAATTTATGTTTATTTTCTTCACTAAATCATTGCTGCTGTGAAGGCAAATATCATGTCCACCTTGCTCACAACAAACTTTTGAGGTACTAGTATAGGATCTGGCAAATAGTAAATATTCAGTAGTAAACAAGTGAATTAACAAGCCAAGGTCATTGGCTGCGGGTATATTGCTTGAAGGCTAGCTATCTACTCTTCCTCCAGGTCTTCAGTGATCTCCACCTTTGTTACTTTAGAATAATCCAATCACTAACACTGGCACTTACTGTTTGTCTGGATCTAGCCTTTTAGTGTCACACCTCTGTGTGTGGCTTTTCTTCTAACACCTAATATTTAGTATTTTTCTCCACACATACAACTTCACAATAATCATCTAACCCCAGATTTTGGAACCCCTCAGGCTGCCTTATTTAGTCACAGTTATCTATGTCCCATCTAGTTATGTCCTAAGTTGAGACAAAGTGCCTTTGTAGCTCAAGAGACATGAAATATAGTTTAACCAAAACAGCTGCTACTCCTGAGGTCATATTTGATGTTCCCAAACATCAAGAAATGTCATGGTGAGACAAACTAAACATCCCTATTTGAAGCAAGATTTGCAAGTAAGAAGCCAGTTCAAAATGTTCCCTTGCATCAACAAAAAGAAATAATAAACATGCTAATGTTTGCAGAGATAATGAATTGACAGAGAAGACAGGGGTATGGAGATTCCAGAAAGCGAGCTTTTGCATTCTATATACTAGTAAATTCAGCCTTCAGAAATCAGTTGTTCAAAGGCTGATATTTAAGGATAATAAGCTTTGAAATGGACATAAGCAAAGACAAAATGTGAGTGAAGTTATAATTAATAGGCTACTCAGCTCATTTTAAGCTTACAGTCATGTTTTAGCAATTAGCACTGACATAAGTAGAATATCCCCCTTTTTTTAAAATAAAGAATCTATAAACTTACCACTTCTTTCATCATTTGTATTTCTGTTTGAAGGCTATGAAACATGGCTGTTTCTTCAATCTCTGGTAGAAGCTTACCTATGTGGTACATGAAGTCATGCAATTATCAATTGCAAGTTTATGTTTTATTGAACTATTACATAAAATGTACCTTTTGATTTTGTGAGCTTGGGTTTACTAAAATTATTAGATGTCTAGAATTTAAACTATTACTCTGGGCACTTAGTGGCATAAAGATTTATTATTAAATCTTCTCTGATATTAGGGATCTTGACTTTTAAAGACAGAATTGCTTCTGGAGCCTTTTGAAATAATATCCTTAAAGTAATATTTGACATTTAACATAGCTTAAATAAAAACAAATAAAGTAATCACACACGTTTTATCATTATCTCAGAAAGATTTGCCAAGTCTGCTTCTCTAAATACCTAAACAGTTCATTATTTAATTTATCTCCTCAGAGGTTGGTTGACATTTGCGTTTTAATGTTTCCAAAGGATTCTGCACACAGAGACATTTCCAAACAAAGGTGTCTTTTCATAAATGAATCATGATATTATTGAGACCTGCCTCAACAATCTCATTTTATCTGTATACCTGAAAGTTGATGTACAAATAGTTTTCAAATCAAAAGTGATGTCTAAATGAAATTTTTCTGACCACAACAAAAGTGTGTATGTCATGATGAGCTCACTGCTTAAAGGGACTGCATAGTGAGTGCATTTATTAAGAAAAATTCAGCTAAATAAGTGTCAATTTTGATAACAAACATGGGCTATATTTTTATCTAAGACACATCACTCAATAGATAAAAGAAATATAAATATCTAAATATATTAATATCTACATGTCAACTCTTTGTTCACCAAAATTAAATAAACTTATTTATTTGCTTGCTAAATGGACCTTCGGCATATTTTGGTACAGGTGTTATAGTGATGTGAAATGCAGTCATCACCATTAAGTAGCTTAAGTTATAGTGGGACAAATAACTACTCACACTATATAATATTCTAAAATTTAGTGTAGCAATTTTAAATAAAGATGAAAATTGGAAGCAGGTAAGAGGGAGATTGATTCAATTGGACTACATCTTGGAGAAAACCCTTGAAAGATATAATGAAGGGAAGAACATTTTACAATAATGTGATAATAAATACTATAAATTTTATACATGTTATTTTTAAGTATTCTGTAATTACTTTAAATTTGTTTCTGGCAAAAATTCTGTGAAGTATTACATTTCTCACATTACAGATAAGAAGTCTATGATGAAGATGCTTGACCAAAGCCCAAACTACCTCTCTGCTAACAAGGTTAGAGTCAAAGTTTGAACCCACGTGTATCTATTTCTTTCTTTTTTTTTTTTTTAATTTTTTATTATACTTTAAGTTTTAGGGTACATGTGCACACTGTGCAGGTTAGTTACATATGTATACATGTGCCATGCTGGTGCGCTGCACCCACTAACTCGTCATCTAGCATTAGATATATCTCCCAATGCTATCCCTCCCCCCTCCCCACCACAGTCCCCAGAGTGTGATATTCCCCTTACTGTGTCCATGTGATCTCATTGTTCAATTCCCACCTATGAGTGAGAATACGCGGTGTTTGGTTTTTTGTTCTTGCGATAGTTTACTGAGAATGATGGTTTCCAGTTTCATCCATGTCCCTACAAAGGACATGAACTCATCATTTTTTATGGCTGCATAGTATTCCATGGTGTATATGTGCCACATTTTCTTAATCCAGTCTATCAGAAACCAATGAGAACAAAGACACAACATACCAGAATCTCTGGGACGCATTCAAAGCAGTGTGTAGAGGGAAATTTATAGCACTAAATGCCCACAAGAGAAAGCAGGAAAGATCCAAAATTGACACCCTAACATCACAATTAAAAGAACTAGAAAAGCAAGAGCAAACACATTCAAAAGCTAGCAGAAGGCAAGAAATAACTAAAATCAGAGCAGAACTGAAGGAAATAGAGACACAAAAAACCCTTCAAAAAATCAATGAATCCAGGAGCTGGTTTTTTGAAAGGATCAACAAAATTGATAGACCGCTAGCAAGACTAATAAAGAAAAAAAGAGTGTATCTATTTCAAAGCCCGAGTTCTTAATTACTTTATTATATTGGCCTCTTCTGAGGAGAGATACTGAGAGCAAAAGCAATCAGGTAGACAAGTACAGCAAATACATAAAAGAAGTGTGCTTGTCTAGGGCAATAGTGTCCACGTGTGTCTGCTCAGACATATAAATGAAATCATTCAAAGGTAATGGCACTCAGAATGAAGTCCAAACACCTCACCACAGGTACTATGCTCTTGGTAAGCCGACCCAGACCCATTTCTCTGACTCCATTTCCTGCTATCTTCTCCCTCATCTATGCACGTCTTCTTCTTTGAGAAAGCTAAAGATCTTTCCACCTTTGGCTTTTAATACTTACTCTTCCCTCTCCCCTCCTCCTAATGTAAGATGCTTCCTTCATGTAATTTAAATATAACCTCCTAAAAGACATCATTCATTTAGAGTTAGTCTAAATGACTAACTCTCATAAAAACATGATTTCCATTCCTCAAGCTGTGGTATTCCTCATCTTGCACAGCATTCATTGCTCCCTGCAATCACTCTGTTATGGTTTTCATGTTTATTATTTGCCCTTGTGTACTGGAATGGAAGTTCATACAACAAGTGTATGTCTTGTTCACCACTGATCTCACTGCTGAAGCGCATAATAGGTGTTCAACAATTATTTGATAAAGATTACATGAATGAAATACTATGAGTCTAGCATTCCTATTAATCTTGAAATCAAAGCCTGTCCTCTGAACAGCTCACAGACTGTATTCCTCTCCTATGGCACCGATTACTCTCAATCACAATTTCTGTATGTGATTATGTAAATTATTAGACTTCAATTGCCTTCAGGGCAGGGACAGTTCCTCTCTATCCCTCAAAGCACAGGGAAAACTATCTCTACACACTTATTGGCTTTAATTTCAGCAAATAGGCATCAGTAAGGTCGTTTACAGAATCTACCATGTAGCATAGAAAGTCATTTGAAATGCTGAGTTGTAGCCATTAATCTACAAACATTCCTTGTTAGACTGATGAAAGGACTATGTTAAGAAATCTGGAGCATTTTGCAAATATGCAAATTTATAAAAATATATTTGAGAGCTGTGTATACAAATGCATAAGGTTTTGGTCACAAAATAAGTGGTCAAGTAATACTTATATTTTCAAAAAGAAACTAAGAAGGAAATTTTCTTAACATCCTGTTCAAAAGGGAAAAATATTCCCAAACTTTCCTCAATTTAGGTACTAAATAAATATATTTGAATTGATTAGGTTTTTGCTATCGAACAGTTTATCTCTCTGTACATTCTATAGATCTATGATCTATTTCTTTTTTTATGTTGCATAGTTTATGTCACCACTTATTCGTTTCTGTACATCCTCATATGTGCATTTTTTTTAATAATACTTTAGGTTCTGGGATACATGTGCAGAACATGCAGGTTTGTTACAAAGGTGTACCTGTGCCATGGTGGTTTACAGCACCCATCAAACCGTCATTTACATTAGGTATTTCTCCTAATGCTATCCCTCTCCTTGCCCCAAAACCCCTGACAAGCCCTGGTGGGTTATGTTCCCCTCCTGTGTTCATATGTTCTCATTCTTCAACTCCCATTTACAAGTGAGAACATGTGGTGTTTGGTTTTCTGTTCCTGTGTTAGTTTGCTGAGAATGATGGTTTCTAGCTTCATCCACATCCCTGCAAAGGACATGAACTCATTTGTTTTTATGGCTGCATAGTATTCCATGGTGTATATGTGCCACATTTTCTTCATCCAGTCTATCATTGATGGGCATTTGGGTTGGTTCTAAGTCTTTACTATTGTGAATAGTGCTGCAATAAACATAGGTGTGCATGTGCCTTTATAGCAGAATGATTTATGATCCTTTGGGTATATACCCAGTAATGGGATTGCTGGGTCAAATGATATTTCTCGTTCTAGATCCTTGAGGAATCGCCACACTGTCCCCCACAATGGTTGAACTAATTTACACTCCCACCAACAGGGTAAAAGCGTTCCTATTTCTCCACATCCTCTCCAGCACCTGTTGTTTCCTGACTTTTTAATGCTTGCCATTCTAACTGGTGTGAGATGGTATCTCATCATGGTTTTGATTTGCATTTCTCTAATGACCAGTGATGATGAGATTTTTTTCATATGTTTTTTGGCCCCATAAATGTCTTCTTGTGGGAAGTGTTTGTTCATATCTTTTGCCCACATTTGATAGGTTTTTTTTTTTTTACTGTAAATTTGTTTAAGGGCTAATCTGGATATTAGCCCTTTGTCAGATGGATAGATTGCAAAATTTTTCTCCCATTCTGTAGGTTGCCTGTTCACGCTGATGATAGTTTATTTTGCTGTGCAGAAGCTCTTTAGTTTAATTAGATCCGATTTGTAAGTTTTGGCTTTTGTTACAATTGCTTTTGGTGTTTTAATCATGAAGTCTTTGCCCATGCCTATGTCCTGAATGGTATTGCCTAGGTTTTCTTCTAGGGTTTTTATGGTTTTAGGTCTTACATTTAAGTCTTTAATCCATCTTGAGTTAATTTTTGTATAAGGTGTAAGGAAGGGGTTCAGTTTCAGTTTTCTGCCAGTTTTCCCAACACCGTTTGTTAAATAGGGAATCCTTTCCTCATTGCTTCACTTCGTCAAACTCATTCTCTGTCCAGTTTTGTTCCTTTGCTGGCAAGGAGTTGTGATCCTTCGGAGAAGAAGAGGCATTGTGGTTTTTGGCATTTTCAGGTTTTTTGTGCTGGTTTTTCCTCATCTTTTTGGATTTATCTACCTTTGGTCTTTGATGTTGGTAACCTTTGGATAGGGCTTTTGAGTGGGCATCCTTTTTGTTGATATTGGTGCTACTGCTTTCTGTTTGTTAGTTTTCCTTCTAAGAGTCAGGCCCCTCTTCTGCAGGTCTGCTGCAGTTTGATGGAGGTCCACTCCAGATACTGTTTGCCTGGGTATCACCAGCAGAAGCTGCAGAACAGTAAAGATTGCTGCCTGCTGCTTCCTCTGGAAGCTTCATCCCGGAGGGGCACCAGCCAGATGCCAGCTGGAGCACTCCTGTATGAGGTGTCTGTCAACCCCTGCTGGGAGGTGTCTCCCAGTCAGGGGGAACGGGGATTGGGGACTCACTTGAGGAGGCAGTCTGTCCCTTAGCAGAGCTGGAGCGCTGTGCTGGGAGATCTGCTTCTTTCTTCAGAGCCAGCAGGCAGGAACGTTTAAGTCTGCTGAAGCTGCGCCCACAGCTGCCCCTTCCCCCAAGTGCTCTGTCCCAGGGAGATGGGAGTTTTATCTCTAAGCCCCTGACTGGGGCTGCTGCCTTTCTTTCAGAGATGCCCTGCCCAGAGAGGAGAAATCTAGAGAGGCAGTCTGGCTACAGCAGCTTTGCCACGCTGCAGTGGGTTTCCATACCCAGTTTGACCTTCTCAGTGGCTTTGTTTATACTGTGAGGGGAAGACCGCCTACTCAGGCCTCAGTAATGGCAGACGCCCCTCCCCCGACCAAGATCGAGTGTCACAGGTTGACTTCAGACTGCTGTGCTGGCAGCTAGAATTTCAAGCCAGTGGATCATAGCTTGCTGGGCTCTGTGGGGGTGGGATCAGCTGAGCAAGACTACTTGGCTCCCTGGCTTCAGCTCCCTTTCCAGGGGAGTGAATCGTTCTATCTCGCTGGCGTTTCAGGCGCCACTGGGGTATGGAAAAAAACTGCAGCTAGCTCGGTGTCTGCTGAAACAGCCGCATAGTTTTGTGCTTAAAACCCAGGGCCCTGGTCGTGTAGGCACCTGAGGAAATCCCCTGGTCTGCAGGTTGTGAAGACCGTGGGAAAAGCATAGTATTGGTGCTGGATAGCACCATCCCTTATGGCACAGTCCCTCACGGCTTCCCCTGGCTAGGGGAGGGAGTTCGCCGACCCCTTGCACTTCCCAGGTGAGGCGATGCCCCCACTGCTTCTGGTCACTCTCCGTGGGCTGCACTCACTGTCTAACCAGCCCCAATGAGATGAACCAAGTACCCCAGTTGGAAATGCAGAAATCACCCACCTTCTACATTGGTCTCACTGGGAGCTGCAGACGGGAGTTGTTCCTATTCGGCCATCTTGCCAGCACCTCCCTGATCTATTTCTTTACATACCTGTGCAAAAGAAAGAGTCTTTATAATAACAAATGTGGGCATTAGAGGATGGGAAAAATGCCCATTTACTTTTTTCTTCCTCTCTATCTTCCTACTTCTTAGTCTTAAATATGGATGTAGTTTCAAGAAATGTGAAGCAGAATGGGATAAATTGAGATCCAGATTTTGTCTCAAGAACGAGAAAAGGGTAGGCCCCACAAACTGGAATATGCCTCAGCAATAGGGCAAATTGTTTAACTCAGGAGAAAAACCTTTTAAACTTGTTTATAAACTCACCTCTGAGCTGAGCATTAGTGGTTCTGACTTTAAAAAACATACAGAACATTTAAAAACTGACTTGATAGAACATCACCCAAGACCCAGACTTGGTGAATGTATGGAATAGATTAGAATTGGCATTGCAAGGGTTAGAAAACTAATCTGATATTAGAATCACAACTCAGGGAATGCTGGTTGGAGCTTTCAGCCTGAGCCCAACTTGGTCAATTGTCTGCAAAGCAAAAATATTGCTTTCTAACAAAACAAAAATATCAATATTCTATATAAATAGCATAACATAACATTAAACTGTATAGAATATTATACAAAATTATTCAGAATATGAAGAATTGAGAAAATTTCAACTCAAATGAGAAAAACAAAAACAATTACCAACACTGAGATTTCACAGATATTGAAATATTTAGACAAAGACTTTAATGAGTTAAGAAAGTACTCTAACAAGTAGTGATAAACGCTCTAAAAATAAATGTAAAGTTACAAAGTCTCAGCGAAAGAAATAGAAAAAATAAGAATCAAGTGAAAATTTTGTACCTGAAAAATGTAAATATACCACAAAATTACAAGAAAACCTCAATTGATGGACTTACTGGTGAATTTAAAGATGACAGAGGAAAGTATTTGCAATAGAAGAGAGAGCAATATGAAAAATCTAATGTGATAAATAGAAAAATAATTAACAAAGATCCAGTAGCCTGTGGGAAAACCTCAATAGATATAGACTATATGTCATCATAAGATCAAAAGAAAAGGTAGCGTGGTGCATACACAAAACACTATTTAAAAAAGAATAATGGCTGAAAACATACCAAGTTTGGCAAAAGATCTAAACCTACAGATTACAGAGAACAATGAACCCCAAAAAGAACAAAACTAAGGGAAACAATGTGGTATCCCTTTATAAATGTTTCCTGGGTAATTAAAAATAATAAGTAATTTGCTGAGTTTTCAGTGAATGGTTTTATAAATTAAATAAAACTTAGTAAATTAATAAAAATAAAATTCTTAAAGCATGTTCTGTGACCAAAATGGAATTAGAGTAGAAATCAACAACAAAAAGATACAAAAAAATGCTCAAATATTTGGTAAGTACAAAACATGCTTTTTAAAACCTAACAAAAATGAACAAAATATGTACAAGTTCATATAAAGAAAACTACAAGACTCTAATGAAATATATCAAACAAAATCTAAACAAATGGAGAGATATTCCATGAACAAGGACAAAAAGAATGTCATTTATTTCTACTTTGAATTGATCCAAAGCAATCCTGATCAAAATCCCAGCTAGTGATTTCATGAATTTCTACAAACCAATTTAAAGTTTACATAGAAAGACAAAAGACCCAGAATAACTAACACTACATAGAAGGAGAATAAAGTTAGATTGACAGTACCTGATTTCAATACTTATATAAAACTACTATAATTATGACAGTGTGGAATTGGCAAAAGAATAGACAAGTAGATCAATGGAACAGAGCAGAGTCCAGAAATAGACCCACACAGAGCAGATGATCTCTTACTTGCAATGTTGACTTAATATTTTCAACTTTACAATGGGTTTATCAGGGTATTAAATGCATGTTTTTCTTTGCTGAAAACAGGGTCTAGCTCTATTGACCATGCTGAAGTACCAAACTGGCCTAATTTTTTTCAAAAATTTTTTTCATAGAGACAGGGTCTTGCTGTGTTGCCAAGACTCGTCCAGAACTTCCGGTCTCAAGTGATCTTCCCACCTAGCCTCCCAAAGCACTGGGAGGGAGTATAAGCATGAGGCCACCATGACTGGCTAAATTCATTTTTGACTTACAATATTGTTAACATGATGGGTTTACCAAGACATAATCCTATCATAAGTCAAGGAGCATCTGTATAGTCAACTGATCTTTGGCAACTGAGTAAAGGTAATTCAATGGAAAAAGGATAGTCTTTTCAACAACTTGGGATGGAACAACTGGACATTCATATGCACAAAAAATGAATCTGGACACAGACTTTACACCTTTTACAAAAATTAACATGAAATGGAGTAGAGACCTAACTGTAAAATGCAAAAGTATAAAACTCCTAGAAGATTACATAGGGAGAAATCTAGATGATCCCAGGTTTGGCAATGCCTTCTTAGACACAAGACTAAAAGCATAATCTATAAATGAAAAACAAACCTGACAAATTGGACTTTACTGAAATTACAAACTGCTGTTCTGCAAAATAGTTAAGAAAATAAAATGACAAGCCAGAGACTGGGAGAAAATTTTTACAAAACACACATCTGATAAAAGGCAGGTATCCAAAACACACAAAGAAATCTTAAAACCCAACAATAAAAAATAAAGTTAGAGTAAAGATAAAAGATTTGAGCAGACATCTCACCAAAGAAGATATACAGATGGCAAATAAGCATATGAAAAGATGTTCAACCTCATATATTATTAGGTAGTTTCAAATAAAGACAATGATATATCAATACACACTTATTAACATGGCCAAAATCCAGAATACTGACAATACATGTTAGTGAAGATACGGAGTGGTAGAAACTGTCATTCGTTGCAGGTGGGAGTGAAAATGGTACAGCTAACTGAAAAACTTTTTGGTAGTTTCTTATAAAACAAAACATACTCTTAAATATGGTCCAGCAACCCATTTACCTTATAAATACCCAAATGAATTGTCAATTTAAATCCACACAAAAAACCTACACATGAATATGTATAGCAGCTTTATTCATAATTGCTAAAACTTGGAAGCAACCAAGATGTTCTTCAATAAGTGAATGGAGAAATAAACTCTGGTGCATCCATACAAAGAAATATTATTCCAGTGTAAAAATAAATGTTATCAAGCCAGAAAAAGACATGGAGGAACCTTGAGTGCATATTGTTAAGTGGAAGAAACCAATCTGAAAAAGCTACATACTGTGTTCATACTACATACTACATACACATTTAAACTGTATGATATTCATAAAAAGGCAAAACTACGGATATCTTAAAAATATTAGTGATTGTCAGGGATTTGAAGTGGGGAGGAGAAATGACCAGGCAGAGCAAAGGGGATTTTTAGGGCATTAAAACTACTCTGTACAATACTACTATGGTGTATTTATATCACGAATTTGTCAAAACCTCTAAAATGCACACTGCAAAAATTGAAACCTACTGTAAACTATGGACTTCACTGAATAAAAATCATGAATATTGTCTCATCAATTGTAACAAGTGTATACACTATTTAAAGTGTTAATAACAGGGGAAATTGAGAAGGGGCTGTGGTGGTAGTGCTACTGTCCTCTAGAGGGCAGAGGCCAGGTATACTGCTAAACATCCTACAATGCACAGGACAGCCTCCCCTATAACAAATGATTATCTGCTCCAAAATATCAATAGTGTTGCAGCAGAGAAACCCTGTTCTCGATGTTTTGTTTTGGTTTTGGCCTCTCTATATAAAACATTTTAAAAATTATTTTCCATTTATCTAATTAATCAGAAAAAAAGTCTTTATTAATGTCATTTGATATGGACAATTTAAATAACAAAAGATAGTTTTTTTTGTACTAACAGGCATTTTCAGCCAGCATTGTAATAGCAAAAACATAGATTATAATTTTTAAAAAATCCTTGCTTCACTGCAAGATATTCTCTAACAGAAACATTTATTGCAGGAAAACAAATGATGGCCTTTGGGCCAGTTTTCAACAAACAGGTCACGTTTTGTGTGTGTGTGTGTTTTTTTTTTTTTTTTTTTTTTTTTGGTCATTGGAAAAAGCAACAGCCTTAGCAAGAGATGATAGAAACTCAAGGAAATCAGGCATCCTTAATGACTCCATTCAGACTTTAGTATAGGTCTCTGGTAATTTCTTTTTAAGAATTCTAGAGTTCAGGCTTTTGATCTTATGGGAAAATCCAAGCATCGGCAGAAAGCCACTCTATTTGCAGAGCCCTAACTAATATAATATTCCCAATTTGACCAGAGATCTCCCAGCAGGAAGGTTTCTTTCACTCAAAATGGCTGTAAGCCCTAATACCCAGAGTTGTATTTACTGTTTTCTTTGGGAGGTCTCTTGAGGGTTTAAGACAATTAAAGGGCTGAGTCACTATTAACCACATTTTCCCTTTCAGTTTTTAGATATATCCTCTAGCTAAGACAAAGCTGAAAAGCTGCAACCTCTGAGAGCAACATGCTCTTATTCTGTTGGAATTGCCAGTTCTGTACTTGATTACAAGGGGTCTGGAGTGGTTGTGTAGGTATAGCAGTGCTGAGATTAACACCAGGTGTAGCCTCTGTGGCGGTGATTAGGGGACATTTGTCAATAACCAGAGACATTTTCAGTTGTCATATTTGGGGGGAAGGGTGCTACTAGCATTTAGTGGAAGAGACCAGGCATGCTAATGCTAAACATCCTACAATGCACAAGACAGGCCCGCACAAGACAGGCCCCCACAACAAAGAATTAATTATCTGGCCCAAAATATCAATATCGCCAAGGTTGCAAAACTATGCTCTATGGGTTTATTCATCTTAATCAGCATTGTAAAAAATTTCCCAACTTATATATCTTAAGATAATACATTATGTGGACCATACCTGTGATAAGAGCTCTTTATAAATGATATTTTCAAGCATGCATTTGTTTTGCAGTGTCTGTCAAGCCATAAAGCTCAATCATATGTTGCTTAATGACAGGGATACATTCTGAGAAATGTTAGGCGATTTTATCATTGTGTGAACATCATGGAGTGTACCCACACAAGCCTAGATAGTATAACTTAACTATACACCTATGCTGTAACGTATAGACTATTGCTCCTAGGATACAAAACTGTACTGAACAGTAGGTAATTGTGACACAGTGGTAATTATTCATGTATCTAAACATATCTAAAAACAGAAAAGGCAATGCATTGCCCTATAACATCAAGATGGCTACAGTGTTACTAGCTGATAGGAAATTTTCAGCTTCATTATAATTTTATGGGACTACCATCATATATGCTGTCCATCATTCACCAAAGCATCTTTATGTGGTGCCTCACTGTATTTATGTTATTTTCTTAATTGTCTGAACAGGCTTGGAGGAAATCTTTTGCTGCCTGGTTGAACTCCAACCAAAGGGTCTTTGGAAATTTGAATTTAAGATCTATCTTCCTTCTTCCAGTTTCAGTACACCAGTCTTTAAAATAAAATATATGCCTTCCAGTTACTTGTGATACATGATGCTTGAAACTGTCCCATGTTAAGTGGTTATTTCCAAATATTATTATTGTTTCTGCTTCATTCTTTTCTTACACATGTCTGGAGAAGCCACATATGATTATAATCCATTTACTCCTAAAAAACCATTCTCAAAAGAAAACCTTTCAATATTTGTATTGTGTAAAAAGATAAATTTAATCAAGCTGATAATATTCAATTAATTGAATCAAAATTCTGCAAATTGTCACTTGAAACACACAGAGCCCTATCTTAAATGATTTTGTCAAACGTTTGCAAGACTTATAAAATGAACTTGCTTTGTGCTTGAGACAATGCTTTAATATGAGTCTAAACTGAAAACTGGTATTTACCAACCCTATTTTAACCACAGTATAAGTATTTAACTATATTTTATGTATTACTTAAACTATAATTGAGTACACGCTGAGATTAAAAATGAATATTATCTATATCCAATATGGAAATGTCAGTAATGCACCAAGGCTCTTCTGCTTCAACCCACAAACAAGGAATCAATACCAAAGTCTATTCAAGCTTGAGAAAAATAGAGACTTGAATAATTGTCTAGTTAGTTTAATAAATGTAGACAGCTGACCTAGATAAATCAAGTTGTAAAGAACTCTTTTACCTCATTAGCATTTTTGTCCTGAATTATCCAGATAATTATTCCAATTTTCCACATCACTTTGCTCATATTGACAGAGTGTCTTTCAGTTTTTCATGTAAATGCATTTCTTCTGTTCTGCTTAAAGCTCAGCAAGGTTTGCATCCTTTATGATGTAAATCTAGCATTTCCCTGTTTTGTTGATGCTTTTTGAAATGTTATCATCTCTGTATGTATAACCTTTAACTCACTATAGATAATTTGACCATGATGGTGCCAAATAATCTATTCATGCATTATATACTTCTGATTAGAAAAAATATCTTGACTATTCTGCTCCATTTTTCTTCATTTATATATGATGTATTTGAATTTCTGCCGAACATGTTTTTCCTTTGCCTTCTCTTCTAATATTTTCTATTCAGCCATAAAACTATTTCACTTACTCACCTGGTTTAACCTAGTTACATAGCAATGTCGTATTCAAAACTTTTAAGCTTCTATTTCCCATCACATAAACTAGTGTAATTCAGTTAATCTGTGTCTAATCGGAAAATGCTTATCTAGAATTAACTTGAGATGAGAGAACATATTACGGAAAGCAGATACTATAGTAAGTTCAGTCATTATTCATATTACTGTTACCCAAATGCCAACTGGTCATTTAAATGGTCTACTGGAGGGATAATGGTATCTTGCATAGGGTGGTAGTTCTGGAGCTTATGAGAAGTAATTGGCCTCTGAATATATTTTCAAGTAGAAATGGTAAGATTTGCTGGGATTCAGATGAGAATATAAGAGAAAGAGAACAGGTAAGGATGACTCTAAGACTTGTACTCCAAAGTAGCACATGAATCAAAGTACAACTTTTTAAAAATAGGAACTTTATTAGTGAGCTATTTGCTGTTGTTAATGTTGGTGACATTATTTTAAAATTATCTTGTATTTTCTTGATAAATGTTTCTTTCCTCCAGAGTCAGTTCTAATCTTTGTCTATCCTGGTTTTTATATTTCAAGCTTTTAATTTTCTTCATACATCTGATTTTTATAGATTGATTTTTTCCAGGTGGCTATTGTGATTTTCTTCTGCTCCTACATATGTAGATTTCTCACATTCCTATTTATGTAGGTCTATTTGCAGCAAAGTCTCTCCTGTAAATAAGAATATTGGTAGTTAATTAAGTGTCAGGTGACATGGCTGGGCAATTAATAGCCTTTGATTAAGATGTTGAGTTGTCTGAAAAACCACAAATGAATGTGCCTTTGATCTCTGGTGCCAGAATCCTAAATCTTTTTCAAGTTGTTATTTCATTTTTAACATTTTTTTGTAGATTTTTACATATATATATATATATATTTGTTTATTTATTTATTATTGTGTTTTTGGCTGGTTAGTTGGCTTTTACCTGGGATTTAAAGCTAAATGCATGAGGATGGGATGAAGAAATAAAGAGTCAAGTGGAAGATGCCAATATTTGTACAGATAGTCATCTGCCAGATTTTCAATTAATTATGTTTTTTTATCCTCACTTCTTATTACTTCCCTCCTTACATTCTGATTTCAAGCTAGAACATGTCTTTGTTTCTGAATAATTTATTGGTTATTGATTAAATTGAGTCTAGTTTTACAGAATTGCTTTTCTCTACCTTTGTTTATATAGTCTGATTTTTCAAATACACCATCATTCAGTAAGTTTCTCATCATACCCTTTCATTATCTTTTTAATATCTGCCATGTTTTATGCATTATTTTTATTTCTAAAGTTAGTTCATGTTTTTATTTGTATCTAGTTTCTTTTTCTCTTGATCATCCTTGAAAATTTATCAATTTTACTCATTTTTTATAAAATAACTCAAACTAATTGATTTTTTAATTTATTTTTTGTTTACATATTTTCTATTTTGGTGGTTTATGCTCTATGTTTCCTTCTTTTTACCTTCTTCACATATAATCTCTTGCTCTAGTCTCACATATTAAATTATTTGCTTATTTCAATAATTTTCATTTTTTTTTCCAACGTAAGCATGTATAACTCTTACAGAATTCCCGTTAAACTGGCTTTTAGTTGCATTCCACAAGTTTTGGTTCTCCTCTAAATTTTATTATAATCTATTATTTAATTATAAATTATTTAAATATTTTATTTTTTCAAATGTGTTTATTAAATGTAACATCTATGTAAAATGCACAAAGCACAATGTACAGTGAACTGAACATTCATAAATTGAATACAACAATGTATTATGCAACTAACATCCAATTCAAGAAATGGAGTATTATAAGTAGCTCAAATTTTTTCCTATTTTTGAACACTATTACAATAAATGAACAACAATAGCCTTTCTTCTAGCATGACAGATTAGTTTTGTCTGTAATGTAACTTTATCATATAAGATCCCTACCCACTTTTGGCTGGTGTTGTCCCCTATATATTGTGTTTGTGAAATCCATCCATGCTATTATGCATAGTCATAGTTAATTCATTTTTATTGTTCTATATATTTCATTGTATGATATACCATAACTATCCACTGCAACATTTGTGAACATTTTGGTAGTTCTTGGTGTTTAGTTGTTACAAATAACCTTTCTCTAAACATTGTGGTACATGTCTTTTGGCAAATACATGTAGATGTTTATTTTTAATTTACAACTTTTGTAAGTGAGGGAGTAACTTTCCCTGTGGGGTTACTATGGATCACTCCAACACAGTTAGGGAAATTACACAGACAGGCATATGAAATTGAGGGATTGATTATACTCACAGGTCCTGGAGAGGGAAGAACACCATACCCAGAGGCACACACAAATGCAGGGAGAGAGAGAACAGAGTGAGAACCCATGGACCAGTGCCTTCATTGAGGACCATGAATGGCATAGCTTGTGGATTGTGGAGCATTCTTGTCAGGGTACTTTGAAAATAAATGAGTCAACATAGAAAGTAGGGAATGAGTATAATGGGGAATTCCTCATGAGGCTTTTCACTCTAATACACATGTTGGGGATGGGCACCCAGAAATGGGCAATAACTAGGCAAAAGTTCAAAACAAGCAGTGTGACACCAGCACCTAGGGGAGCCACTGAAGCAATCGATAACACCTTCAAATTATGACACACCTAGGAATAGAATTGCTGAATCATAAGTAGATGCATATGTTCAAACTTAGCAGATATTTCCAAATGGCTTTTCAAAGTTGTTGTACCAATTTATGATTCAGCAAGCTGTATTAGAGTTAGATAGAGCATCCAGAAATAGATTCATTTATATATAGTGTTCTGATTTTTAACAGAAGTGAAACAGAATTGAAGTGTGGAAAAATATTTTCATAAGTGATGCTGAATCAATTGGATATGCATAAGGAAATAAATGCATTTAGAACCTTCCCCTATGTCCCATCTTACCCAAAACTTAATCCCACATGGGTTGCAAATATAAATGTTGATGGTGAAAAAATAAGGATTGTGGGGGAAAAGCAAAGGAAAATATATTCATGACAACAGAGTAAGCAAAATTTTCTCACACAAAGTACACGAGCAATACCTATGAAAAGTGCCAAATTAGACAATAATAAAATTAAGAACTTGTTCATCAAAGATGCATTAAAGTGTGTAAATAAAGCTAAAGAAATAGAAAACTTGTCATAAATATATCAGGAAAAAAAGACATGCATACCAAAAATACAAGAAGACATCCTATAATTTATTAATAACAACAAAGTAGAGACAAGTCAGTTAAAAAACAACTCTAATAGGTATTTTATAAAAAGAGATATGAAATGGAAAATAAAAATATGAAAAGATGCTCAACATCTTTAGTCACAAAGAAAATGTTTACTAAAGCTGCAATGTAATACGACTACATGCCAAAATGGCTAAACTAAAAGGCAGTGGAAATACCATGTAGTGCAATAATGTGGAAAGACTGGAAATGTATTTCTTACTTCCAAACAATGGAATTTGTCTAGTTATATTTTCTGCTGATTTCCACCCTAATTTCATTGACATAGATACTTATTACATGGATCAGTTAGAGTCTGTCTTCATGCAAGTCCTATAAATGTGGGTGTGTAGTAATATTTCAAGTGCTCTGCATGAGTCCATTAGATTAAATCTGAAAATTATGTTTTTTGATTTTTCTAATTTTTTTACTGTATTTGAATGCTTGAACTGTCAATAATCAAACACTAAAAAATGTGTTAAAAATCTCCAAATATGATTGTTGTCTTTTTGCTTCTTGTATTTATTCAATTTTTGATTTATATATTTTGATACTTGTTAAAGGTAAATTAAACCCTAATTTTAAAAAATTATATAGTGACAGTCTTCTCTGTAGTCATGCTATTTTGTCTGATAATACACTTTGGCTCCTTTTATTTGTACTGTGCTTGTAATTTTTCCGTATTTTGAATTTCAGCTTTTCTGACTACATTTTACCTTTCTCTTTTAAAGAGCATCATTTTAGCCTTTGCTAAAACAATGCTGTGTAACAAAAAAAAAAAAAAAACGTGAAAACTTAATGGCATTCAACATTAAGCATTTATTTATAATTTAGGCATCTGCTGGGAATTCTACTGACTGAATCAGTTATGTTGTTATTAGCTGAGATTGGCTGGGCTTGCCTACAAACTGCAGGTTCAATTTAGGTTATATTCATATATCTCTCAGGTTCTGGAACCATTGGTACCCAAAGAATGTTCTTTTCGAGAAACGGCAGAGGCACTAGAGGAAATGCAGAAACACACACTTTCTTAAGGATTAGGCTTTGAAGAAACATATAGCTGAATTTTAAAAATGTATTTTTATGATCTTTGAATGTAAAGTGGAGTATTTAACTGATTTATTGTAGAGTGTAAAGTGGATTGTTTAACTGATTTGTTACACTTGTTGACACATTTGGATTATTTCCATCATGTTTTATGCTATTTTTCTTGCTGTCTTAGTCCATTTGCACTGCTATAACTAAATACCAGAGACTAAGTCATTTATAAAGAACTGAAATTTTTTATTTTCTCGTAATTCTGAAGGCTGCGAAGTCCAAGATCAAGGCACCGGCAAGTCTGCTGTCTTATCAGGGCCTTCTTGCTATGCATTTACATGGCAGAAAAGCACAAAAGAGCAAACCCACTCCCACAAGACTTTTATAAGACCCCTAATCTTATCCATGAGGGCTCTGCCCTAATGACTCAATCACTTTCCAAAGGGCCCACCACTTAATACTCAAGCATTGGCCATTAAGTTTTAACACATGAATTTTGAAAGACACATTTAGACCTTGGCACTTGTCATATTTGTTATTTTGTGTGTTTTTTTTCTGAATTTATTTGTATTTGTTTAGTATTCAATTTTACATTTTGCCTATATTGAAAATTATATACTCTTATTTTAGGTGGTTATGCATGTGATTTTACTGCACATATTTTATAAGATCTAAAGTTAACAAATATTCTGAAAAACTAAACTCTAATTCCAAATATTTCTTTTTGATTTATATTACATACTAAGAAACATGTTTATGTATTTTTAGTTCTCTTTTTAAACCATAAGAAATTATTTTTGTATGCTGTTTTCACTTAGATTTATTTACACATTCACCACTTTTTCTTTTTGTTTATGTTTATTATTTTTATCTTGATATTTTATCTTATAACTTAAGTATTTTCATATTTTACTTCAGTGAGATTGTTCTGTTGGTGGAAACTCCCTCAGTTTTTGACAAAATATGGTTTTATTTTGCTCACAATTTTACAATTTATTTTTAGCTGATTATATATTCTAGTTCAACAGATATTTTTCAGCATGTTAAATATAATGTTCCACTGTCATCCAGTTTCAATTCTTACTGTTGATAAGTCACCTTAGAGGTTTTATTTTCTTTCTTTCTTTTGTGAAATGGAGTCTCACTCTGTCATCCGGAGTGCACTTGCTCTGTCAGCTGGAGAGAAGTAGCGTGAGCTCAGCTCACTGCAACCTCCACTTCCCGGGTTCAAATGATTCTCATGCCTCAGCCTCACGAGTACCTGGGATTAGAGGCGCATACTACCATGCCTCACTAATTCTTTGTATTTTTAGTAGAAACAGAGTTTCACCATATTGGCCAGACTGGTCTCAAACTCCTGACCTTAAGCGATCCACCTGCCTTGGCCTCCCAAAGTGCTGGGATTACAGGTGTGAGCCACTGTGTCCAGCCGTCTTAGAGTTTTGCAACTACTCCTAAAAAGGTATTCTACTTTTCTTCTCTACCTGCTTTTCAAATCTTTTCTTTCTACCTGGTGCCTTTCTATTCATTATATCTAAAATATTGATTAATTTTTATTCTTTCCTCTCCTTTTTTAACTCATTACTTTTATAGTAGATATTGAAGCAGACATTGTTGTGTCTTGCACCACATCCCTTTGGCTAATCTGATGTCAGCAGAGCTGTGGTTGACACTTACTTGCACATTGCCACTGTCTCACTTCAAGGGTACACATAATAAAAGCATCTCTCTGCTTTCTGCCTCAGGACTTTATCCTAAGCTATGGAGAACTGCTCAGTTTATGCACAGGCATAGCCTGTAACTACAGGGAAAACTGAAACTTCGAGGAACATCCTTCAACTAAAGCAGTTGAGGATCTATTAATAACTTTCTCAGCCTCCCTGATTTTTGAGGTTCAGTTCTGAAGCACTTCTTACATGGTCCCTTAAGGAATACACAATGAGATTGAGTGCCTGTTGCCTACAACGATAATTTAATAATAAGCCACAACTTTTCCTTCTCTTTTTTCCACTCTAGTTTGTGCTGTTATTCCCTACTATCATCATAAAGGTAAATAAACTAAACCTAAGTTATGGTTTGAGATTCTGCTTTCAAGGAAACCCAAACTAAAACATACCTTCTCTTAAGCCTCCAGTTCTCTTATTCCTTTTAAAAGTATGTTTTATTTCTTTGCTTTTCTGGACTGCATTATCCATATATTTTTGGCAATTGGTTTTTTAGTTTACTAATTCTCTCTTCAACTGCATCTATGTTGCTGTCATATAAATTCACTACTTTATTCTTAATTACTCTTATTTTCAGTTTTTAGGTGTACAATTTTTCTACTTTTCAAATCTGCTTGGTCTTAATTCTTGAAATGGGTTAAAATACACATTTTACATTTATTTTGTGCTCAATAACCCTGCTATTTGACATCTCTTTACGGTTGATTTTGTTGGTTTTGTTTTCTGCTGGCTATTACGTTTTGTTTTCTGCTGGCTATTACGTTTTGTTTTCTTATATAAATTTTGATTAATTATTTACCATAAGCTTCTTATTTGTCTTGGAATTATATTCCTATGGTGTTATTTTCAGTGGAATTCTAACTATAGCACTTATCTGAAATCAAGGTGAATGTGAATGCCCTAAAGTATTAGAAGTAAAAACAAATTATAAGGTAAATATATCAAATCCTTGTTAGTATATTTATCTGCCTGTTTATGTATTGTTCTTGGTAATAAATGCTTTCTCAGTTTTTATTAATTACAATGATTTATACCAAGAGGAAGAGTCTAAAATTATTTTAGTGACTGTAAACTTTCTCAGCTCTCTAACCAAAAAGTAATTTTTTCTAAGGTCAAAGTTTAAGCAAATTTACATTCTCTGGTTATTTCTTAAAATTCTCTCATTATTCACTAATTTTTGTACTAATTCACACATTCTTTTATTCCGCTAGAATATATTAATTATATTCTATGGATGTGCACTATTAAATATTGTAACTATAGAGAAAAACACATAGTTTCTATTATTAAGTATTCCAGAATATATTCAGGACATCAATTTTGGGTGTTCTGTACAAATTTGAAAATCATCACTTGTAATTTATACCTGTTTTATATATTCTTTGAAGTATTAGGTCACTCTACCTTATTTTTACATGTTTTTGACTCAGAATCTTACAATGTGAAAAGTACATTGTAAACTTCATGAGTAAATGAATTCTTAACAGTTACTCAAATTTATTTATAATATAGTCCCAGCAATCTGAAAAAGAATGATAATGTACTGCCCGAAAGTAAACTCTTGAATTAATTCCCTGAGATTGATTCACTTTAACACTTTTGGTCTTCTATTTAAATCACTTATCTATTTATGTATTAATATATTCATTCAAGAGATATACTTTTGATGGTAAAACTAGATGCAATTACTACAAATAAAAAAGAAAGCAGACTTTATCTTCAAACACTGTAAGATTATTTAGGGGTATAAAAATGTACACATACAACCACAAGACAAGGCAGAAAGTAATATGTGGGGAAAAAAATACATAAATGGTGTAAGCTAAGTGTTAGATGACCACAGATGCATAAAGTAGGGAAGACGAAATCCACTTTGGTAAGACCAGGTGGGGAAAGTCACAGAGGAAATGACTTTTGACCTGGCTATTTGAAAAGAAGACAAGCATTAGATTAGAAAAGACAACATAAACGACCATGGAAACAGGAATATACCTTACAGATTTAAGGAGCAGATTGGCAGTGAAGTTGAGTAAATATAGCAGAATAATATGAAATGATCTAGACAAGGTTCCCTCCCGCCAGATGACAAGAGCTCTCTGTAACTGTCACACTTGAGAAGAAAGATGGCAAGTAGTTAAGAATAAGGATTCTGGAGCCAGATCACATGTTCGAAACTCAGTTCAGTCATTAGCTCACTCTATGACCTTAGGCAAAGAGCCTTCAATTATCCGTGCCTCAATTTCTTCCTAATGTTAAGTATCTCATAGAGTTGTGCTGAAAACTAAATGATTTAATATGTACCAACTGCTTAGAATAGTGCCCGGTATGCAGTAAGTGCTTGAGCTCAATAAATGTGATTTATTTGTATTTTACTAAGATTACGCAGGTAATATAGACCTCAGAATTTGTGAGCAAGTGAAACATATTTTTTGTGAGAAAATTGAATTTGAAAGAATGGTTAGAATGTTTCTGGCCGGGTGCGGTGGCTCACGCCTGTAATCCCAGCACTTTGGGAGGCTGAGGCAGGCGGATCATGAGGTCAGGAGATTGAGACCATCCTGGTTAACACGGTGAAAACCCGTCTCTACTAAAAATACAAAACATTAGCCGGGGGTGGTGGCGGGAGCCTGTAGTCTCAGCTACTCGGGAGGTTGAGGCAGGAGAATGGCGTGAACCCAGGAGGCGGAGCTTGCAGTGAGCCCAGATAGCGCCACTGCACTCCAGCCTGGGCGACAGAGCGAGACTCTGTCTCAAAAAAAAAAAAAAAAGTATATTTCTTTTAACATAAGTAATTTTTCCAGTCCTATATGACATAAGCAGATTCAAATTCATTTACATCTTGTGTTACTTTAAACACGATTTATACTACTAATACAACCTCATTAAGATATTTTTAAATTACAAACCTTCAGAAAAAAATAGTAATGAGAATTTTCTAGATTCAGTTCAGAAATAATTCAATTTTTTCTGTGTTTCTACTTTGCTTTCTTTTTTGTGAAGGAGTTTTCAGCATTTACAAAATATAAACTTAAAGTGAATTTCTTTCCAGAAGCCAATACAAAAACTAAAAATAAATAAATAAATAATAGCAGTTCAGTATTTATCAAAAAAAAAAACCCAAACTAGATTTTATTTATGTTCTAAGGTACCAACATATTAGACTAAATTGAAATTGTATTCTCTATTGATATATTTTGCTATGGCTTAATATTTCAATAGATAATTAGAAACTGGTTAGATATTTTGAAGCATGCTAGCATTTGATGCACATTGCCAATGAAGTTAGGTATCATCTATTTCTATGATAATCTTTAAATATGAAATCATAATTTAATCAAATATTCTTAATATTGTGAATGAAAAATTTTATATAGACTATGGGAAATATCAGTGTTCAATTTAATTTTTTATTTGTTTTTCTGTTTATCCTCCAAATTTTTCTCACATTTTAGAGATTTCATTTCTAAGGAAATCTTCTCTTACTTTTTACTACTCATAATTTTCATTCAACTGCTCCAGAATTTGATTATTTTCTTTCCACACACAGAAAAATTTCACGTGTCCTCCTTATATATTCATACTGTTAACAGTGAGGTTTGAGAATCATTGCCTTTTAGTTATAGTGAGAATTTTATAAATATATGCAGTGGTTAACACAAGATAAAAATTAAGTAGCCAGAATATATTTCTTGCTTTAGCTGTCTTCATTCCACCCTTTTAATCCCATCAGCAATAAAATCTGTCCAATATACCTAGTTCCTTTTTATGCTTATTCTCCTGTGTATGGGAAGCTCTTTTTGATCTTTCTTGTAGCCTCCAAACCCACTATGGGCTATTTCAGGACCAACCCCATTCCATTACTAATTTTGGTTCCTTTGTTCCTGAATGTGACTAGGCAGGCTTACCAAAGCAACATATACTGCTTTAGAAGGCATGGGAACATCTTTAGAACACATGGACACCTATGAGCTGAAGGTTGAGTTCATCAGAATCTTCAGCTAATGTTATAAACTCATTCCCTGTATTTTCAAGGCTTCTTTCCCATCCAATTCATTTATTTTTTTCTCTTTATCCCTATTTACCACCCCTTTCTCATGCCACAGATAAACATTCCAATGCATTTGGCATATATCGCTTTAATTATATGTGTTATTTTACATTGCATATTGTTTTGTGTGCATGTATTTTTTTGTGACTTGTAGTCTAGATCTTATTGTTTCTTACTGTTTTTATTCTGTATTACCTTTAAAAGCCTATCCACATTGCTGAGTGTACAAGTGGGACTTTGCTTCTAATTGCTTTGTAACTCTCCACAGTTGTACACGTATATATAAAACATAAACATACATTTTTATATATGTATACACTATATATGGTATATGTTTGGCATGACACACACATGTATAATTTTTTGGCTATTCACATTCCTTTTCACTTTTGCATTAGATATCATATTTCAGTGGTACTTCTAGATAATTTTTCTATTCCATTGAGACAGAATTAATGATCCCCTTCTTTGGGCATTAATGCTTGACACAGTTTACTGTATAGCCTTCTTTTCAACTTTTATTTTTGGTTCTGGGGTATACAGGCAGGTTTGTTGTATAGGTAAATTGTATGTCATGGGAGTTTGGTGTACAGATTATTAATATACAGGTAATAAGCAATTAGGTGCTAACCTGATAGGTAGTTTTTTGATCCTCCTCCTCCTCCTACCCTCTACCCTCAATTAGGTCCTGGTGTCTGTTCTTCCCTTCTTTGTGTCCTCGATGTTCAGTTCCTATTTATAAGTAAGAACATGTAGTATTTGATTTTCTGTTCCTGTGTTAGTTCACATGAGATAATGACCCATAGCTCTATCCATGTTACTGGAAAGAACATAATCTCATTCTTTTTTATAGCTGCATAGTGTTGATCATGTACCACATTCTCTTCATTCAGTCTACCATTGTTGGAAATTTAGGTTGGTTTCATGGCTTTGCTATTGTGAATGGTGCTGTGATGAATATATGTGTGTTTGTGTTTTCATGGTAGAAGAATTTGCAGCCCATTTACATTCAAGGTTAATATTGATATGTGTGGATTTCATCCTGTCATCATGTTGTTAGCTGGTTATTAGGCAGCCTTGTTTGTGTGGTTTCTCTATAGAGTTAATGGTCTTATACTTAAGTGTGTTTTTGTGGTGGTCAGTAAGTGTCCTTCTTTTCCGTATTTAGCACTCCTTTCAGGACCTCTTGTAAGGCAGGTCTGGTAACAAATTCTCTTAGCATTTGCCTGTGTTAAAAAGATTTTATTTCCCCTTTGCTTATGAAGCTTAGTTTGATTGGATATGAAATTCTTTGTTGGAATTTCTTTTTTCTTTCTGTTTTTTTAAGAATGCTGAACATCGGCCCCCAATCTCTTCTGGCTTGTAAGTTTTCTGCTGAAACGTCCATTGTTAATCTGAAGGGGTTCCCTTTTTAGGTGACATGCCCCTTCTCTCTAGCTGCCTTTAATATTTTTTCTTTCATCTTTCCATTGGAAAATCTGATGACTATTTAGGAATGATTGTCTTGTATACTATCTCATAGGAACTCTTTGCACTTCCTGAATTTGAATTTAAATGATGGCCTCCCAAGTGAGGTGGGGAAAATTAGTTTACAGAATTTATCTAATTCTGTCAAATTTATACATGCAATTTAAACAAATGAACAATTATTTCTGCTTATATTACCATTAAATATAAATTTAGGATTATAGCATTCTCTTGTTAGGGGCTAAGTAATGGGTTTTATAGCTAATGAGACAAAATACAAAACTAAAATGTTCAACTATCTTATTCTAAATGTACCTAAGAATAAATAAATTGAAAATGCAAGGAGGTGGAGCCAGGAGGTGATATTAATAATGAAATAAAAAATAACTGATCTTATCTAAATAAAATTATATATTTTTTCATTTGGAGATGAAATTAACATGGAAAATTAGGAGACAGTTTTGCTACATACTTCTAAGTTAAGATTCAATTATCTTAAGGGTTAATATCTATCCTTAAAAGATATTTTAGTGAGAATGGACCAGATTGTGTTGCGTTAACAAAAAATTAGCACTTATGTGACAAAGACACAAACAATTTCTTGTTTATCATATTCATCACTCTTTGAATATTTAGTACACTTAGTCTCTTCAGGTCAACTTTTCTCCATGTGGTAGCTCAGCATTCCAGGCTGCTTTGATCTAAGAGTGCCTTCTCATTAATTTGTGCTGTTATTATTGATGCTAGAAAAGAAATTTCTGGAGACCTGAGTCCTGGCAATTAAACCCTTCCACATAGAAAAATTGGACATTATATTTGCTGTCACTCAAGCAAGACAGTTGGTTAAGTCTAATTTCAAGAGAAACCAGGTAGTATAATATTTCTGTGTATTCCTGTCAACACACAAATAGATAGTAATTGTCCCACCACAGGAGAGCTGGGAATGTATGTGGAGGGTGTGTATGTGTGTGTGCTGAGAGAAAGAGAGAGACCCAACACTTACATGATACACATACATAAACATAGGAGGTACATTTGACATTCACCCAAGAGATTTCCCAGAGGTGCTATGGGAGATCCAAAGTCCTTTTCACTTATAGTTGTCTATTTGCCTATGTGGATTTCTCTTTTTCTGTCTTGTGAATTTCCTGGTAGTGAAGAACATGTTTTTCTTTGTTTTCTAAGTACTAGAACAGTCCTGTCAGATTGCTCCTTAATTTCCAACAGTCGTTGAGATTTGTATTGCTTAAAATTTGAAATATATATTAGAGAATGAGCATCAGAGAATGATTCAAATAACAGGTTCTCCATCTGAATAGATAAGACTCTTCACTCTCCTAGGCTAAGTTTAGACAAAAGTCTAAACTTTTGTAAAAAGGGAAAACTAGGGTTTTTTCAGACTACCATGTTATATTATTATCTTAATATCTGGAGTCTTTAATATTTAAACTAACACTTGCAGATCACAATATGTGGGTTTTTTTTTTTAACCTACTTGGTTTTGCAAAGACATTTCTAGTGATGTTTTGGGAAACTTGTCTTCCACATTCAGGAGTCAAATGAACAAGCAAAATTAAAACAGCAAGACTCTGTATCTCTCATAAATTGTAGTACCTGTTCGGTAAAGGTTTGCTGGGTTTTGCTTCCTTTATGCCATATAAGCACTAAGGTAGAACTCTCCAACTCTTTAAAGTCACAATGCACATAGTAAGTAGTAACAGGCATAATGAGGTAAATGAATAATGCTGCTTATGTCTCAAAGTAACCAAGTTGGGGGCTGTAGCCGTCCTAGGCCCTCTAAGGCAGCATTGAAGGGGTCTATGTACTGATATATCTGTAAATCAGGTTAAGAAGTTCTGTCCTGAAGTATCAAGTCTTGAAAAAAGATAAAGACTGATAGATTTGCCAGCTTTATACTTAGCCAACCATTGGAAAATATGTATTGATTGCCCTCTCGGCATCAATCACTGTGCTAGCCAGTAGGTACATACAGTGGAGATCAACATTGCCCATGTAGTTTTTGTCTGTGAGACATATTAAATTGAGTTTTAGGAAAAGGTGACATTGCAACTCTAAATCTGTATTTGGAATTTATGTAGCCACCTCTAAAAAGTAAAGTAACTTACTCAGTTGCCTGGTAATCACCAATTTTCAATGCAGGTCCGGGATGTTTTGGGTTGGCAAACATTTTGACTTTTTTTTATATGATGCCCATTATTCTTAATTATTATTATTGTCTCCTGATAGGTGTAATGTGACTTAAAGTAGGTATTTTGAGACTTTTCAAAATAGAGAATTACTAAAGTTTAAAACAAAAATATTTCTTAAGCTGTCATGGTTTGCTCACAAATTCTTAATCATGAAAGTCTCAATGTCTCATTTGTCTTAAATGTCTCATTTTATTTATTTATATCTATTTTATTTGGAGCCCTAAAATAAGAATATATTGTATTAACTTCTTCATAATAATGCATTTGAAAATATAAAAATTAAATTCAAAGGACATGATTCTCTATCTACTATTGGTTGATTCTTTTGTTGTAGTAAAAAAAAAAAAACTGGTCAGCCTTCCAAAAAAAAACTTTTCTTAAAGGATAAAAGGATGTTCTGACCTATACCCATTCTAAGTAATTGAAATAAACAACTCCAGCTTCATAAGGTATACTGAAATGTTCTCAACTTTAATATATACATAATAATATTCTCAACTTTAATATATACATAATAATCACTATAGAAGCTTGTGAAAAATGTAAATCCTCAGCCTTTATCCTAGAGATTCTGTTTATAGGACAGCTGTGAAACCCAAAAACCAATATTTGCGTTAGACCTCTAGATGATTATTATGGAAAGGATCCTGGGACTTAAATTTATGAATTGGTATTACAGAAAGAGAATAAGTTTAAGTGCCAGACAAATTTGGATTTGAATTCAGCCTCTATGTAAAATATTATGTGTGTTAGTTGTACATTACTATATAACAAATAACTATAATTTGCCAACATGAAAATACACATCTATTATTTCACAGAATACGTGGGTCAAGAGTTGGGGCACAGCTTAGTTAGGTCCGCTCCTTATGTTTTCAGAAGATGTTGTGAAATCAAGGTGTTGACCCGCACTGAGTTCTCATTAGAAGACTCAACTGAGGAAGGGTCCACTTCCAAGATCCTTCAGTTTATTGACTGGAATTAAACTGTAGGAAGGCTCATTTCAAAAGAAAACAATTTCCTTTCAGGACTAAGATCTTTGTTTTTTGTTTTGTTTTGTTTTGTGTTTTGATGTCTCTTAGGCAAATGCCACTCCTAGATTCTTCACACAGTTATTTGTCTCATGGGCTTCTCCAACATGGCTGCTTATTTTAGCAAGCCAGAAGGGTGAGTCTATAGTAGAAATCCACCAGCAAGACAAAGTTTTATATAATGTAATATAAGCATATGTCTTATATCTTGCCACATTTACCATATATTCTGTTATTTAGAAAGATGACACAGGTTCTGATCACTTCAACGTAAAGGGATTAAATAAGAGTGTGGATACTTGCCTCTGATCACTGCCTCTGAATTTGAATTCAGCCTCTATCTAAAATGCTATGTGTGTTACTTAAATATTCAGAGAGAGTAATCATGGGAAGCCACCCTAGGATCTGTCAGCCACAGTGTGATTTTTGGAAAATAGTTTAGTATTATGGATTCTTAACTTCCTTATCTAAAACTTGAGCTAATAATATGTGCCTTGAATAGGTAACATATGTAAAGATCCTGGCATAGCATAACTATTTTATAAACACAATTAACTAAGAAGAACACAAAAAAGAAAAAGAAGGAAGATTCAGCCATGGGGTTTTAATAACATATCTTCAAAGTATCTTCCAACTCTGTGGCTTGATGTCCAAAAATTATGTGCACAATTTTGTTGAATGTGACATATCTCCAAAGCCTAACATAAAGACTACCTTATGTTAGTCATTCAGTAAGTGTTTACTGAATTAGTAGTATTTCAATAAATGTCTCTTTCTTTTATTTCTTTAACAATGCCTTTATTTTAGGATGTGCAAAGACAGATGAAAGGATGACCTCTCTTAGCTATGTTTTATTGAAGAATAATTTCAATTTTTAGGTGGACAGTATGGATGCATCCAGTAAAAATAAAAGCAAAGACTCACAAAAGACTACATAGGAAGTGCTTTCATAGGGAAAAGAGCACAGAGAATGTCCTGTGCACAAGAGCAGCAGCCACTTCAGCTTGGGGCTCACAAACTGGCTGTTCTGACATTCTCCCACTGCAGAGTGCCAACAATTGGTAGTGCTATGAGCATTTCCCTTTCTGCTCATATTCAGAGACCTAGCCTTTATCTGTACTGGCTACCTCAGCACTTTTACTTTACTTTTCTAACATACCAACAAATTACATAAAAATCTGAAGATAATTATTTGAATTCATATTTCAAAAAATATAATTAAACAGGGAAACTAAAGAAAAAAATAGTAAATGAAATAAAAATAAAAATAACCCCCTAAATTCTAGTGCATGTGCATCCTGTTTCTTTAGTTATTCAAATAGTTTTTCATTGTTGTTTGTCTCTTTTTTGTAAGAGAAGAATTTGGTAGGTAGAGATATGAGAATTAGAATGTTTAATGTAGTAAGTACTATAGATAAATATAGATAAAATATAAAATATTCTACTCCTTTTACCCTATCAATGTATACAAGTCACAGCACAATATCTTTAGAAAACAGCAAGAGAAAGGATAATAAGAGATTCACCTTTTTAAGCAGATAAGCTCTAAAAAACAATTTTTTCTTAATGTGCCATCATTCCTTAAATTAATCTGTTCAGTCTCTGACCTCTCTGTATATACTGTGTAAATCCTTCCTCTTTGCTCCATGATAAGCTCTTTAAATTTATAAACAGTTGCTCTACCCAGTAAGTATCAACTTGTTATGTTTAAATAACTATCTCAATTTGGCACTTTTTAAATCACACAATATAATACAATTTTGGAAATATTTTTGTCAGCAGTCAAGTCTCTCTTTTTAACCACACATTTCCAAATTACCCAACACATCAGTGGATTTTGAAAATTGGCACTGCTAAGTAAAAATAAAATAAAGTTTGTTCTACCTGATAAGCATTTCCTAAAAAAATGGGATAAAAGATAGACAGATAATACGCTGTGGGAAAAACCTGCAAAACAAAACCATAAAGTATTATATCTAGACAGGATATGAAGGATCATTAATGCCAATTCTGAGGTGCTGTGTGCTGGTGTAAGAGCACAAACCTGGCTTGTGTAAGAGCTGGCAGAGAAATATGTAACCCTGATGCCTCCTGGTCTTGTGCTCCTTCTACAGAGCCATGCTGACTCTATATATGTTTAAAAAGTGGAGCTCAGATAAGTGGGGAATAAAAATTCATAACTTTTTCCCATATTATACATACTTTCTTTTTTATGCTTAGCAATCAGGATTTTTTGTGCCTTTCTAAATGTTCTTACGAAGTCCTCAGAATAGTTCGAGCAGCTGTCAAAAGGGTAAACTGTACGGATGGAAACATCTATGCATTCATATTGTACAAAGTGTGGGGAGTAAGGTCTAACAAGGGAAATACTTTAAAAGTAAATACAATGCTGTTGGGGATTAACTCAAAAAATGTGTCTAAATTTATAAAAGAAGTAACTGTTACATTGTTTTGGCTGGTTATCTTCACATCCCCTTTGGTTACACATATAGTTGGCATTTTCTAAAGGTAAAAAATTAATGTAGCTTTTGTAGTTTCTAATCTTTTGATTTATAGGAACAGATACTTATACTAGCTGTGTTCTCTTAATATATGCTCTAATATGTATGCTACCTGAATTTTTTACAGCATCTCAGTAGAGTATGCTGCCTGGAGCTCTGTGCTTTCCCCTAATGAAAATGTACCATATTACATTCACTGCAGAACATGAAAGGAGGATCTTTCAGGAATCAGGACAAGTGATTTATCAATTTCACCCTCCAAGTAAACCATGAAGATCTTGGGTCTTATTTGGGGCCAGCCATGGTACAACAGTACATTCTTTCAAAAGACCTAGTTACCAGGGGTCAGTCATTAGGAGGCTTTTCAAGGTTTCTGGTACATAAACTCTCAAAATTTAATTACAGGAATGAACAAGACAGTAATAGTTTCAAAATCCATAGTATTTATTTAGCTAGCCAACCCTGTAGTCTTGTATTTTCATTTGTTCATTTTCAGAATGAGAAGAGCCTAGTTAGTTATGCTTCTGATACGTGGCTCCTAATATAATGCCAGTTGGTTTAGGTTTTATTGGTTAGATCCTCAGTTGAGAATGTTATATATTGAAATAGATACACAGTGGGCTTGGCTTCAGAAAATGTTAAGCTGCAGCTATTTTGCGAAACGTTATCCATAAAATGCCAACTTCACCAGGATTTGCTGAGTGGTGGTGTCTGTTGGCAGAGATGAACTGCTTTGCATCCTATTGTCTGCTGTTCACAGTGCTGTGGGCTAGAATGTAATTGGTAGACAATATCCTCTGGGGAGCCCGCTAAAGGTGGCAGTCCATCTCCTGATGCCCCCTCTATGTGTTGTAAATTTAAAAAATGATTTGCAAGGTGATGACTTTTTTTAACGTAAGTGTGAAGTAATGCAGTCTGCAGGATTAGTATCAGTCACACTAAGATATCACAGACTGAGGATTTAGCATCTTTACTCTGATATTCTGTGCACTGGTTAGTAATATTTTCCATTCATGGAAAGCCTCCTGAAATGTAACTGTGCATTGTGTATTACATGGAAGGTGTTTAATGAGTTTAAAAGAAAAAAGAAAAAAGAATCCTAACTTTGAGTAATATAATTTTCTCTTTGAGTAGTATAAATTCTTTCTTTGAGTACTGATTACTCTTATCAGAATGAAGCCATCCAAGTATTTTTAATCTTAGCTATTTCTAGCCAAATTTTTGCAATGTACACAAATAAGAATATATGATATTATAAACACTTATGGAAGCAATTGTCTATTCACCAAAAATTTGAAAAACATAAGTTAGATTGGAGATTACATACTCTTTTGTGAGTTTTAAGCACCTCTAATTACCTTAAGGAATAGCACCTATAATATACCTTAAGTAATCGCAACTGCTTTTCCTATACTACTTCCTAGTAAGACACTATTTTGACAATCAAGCAAGTGTATAAAAGGCAAAATAAAAGTAGTTGACATCAGTATTGCTCAAATTGCTCCACAGAATTGCTTATCCTCTATAGGGTATTTAATTTGTAGTATAAGTAGCTTTGCAGTTAGTGTGATAAATTTGCAAAGAAGCAAACAGAACATATCATTTAGTAAAAGCTTTGGATCAGACAGATCTGAGTATAATCCTAGACATGGTATGTGACTTAGTCTTTGAGGGCTACCATAACAAAATACCACAGATTAGGTGGCTTAAATAACAGAAATGCATTTCCTCACAGTTCTGGAGGCTGGGAAGTACATGATCAGGTGTCAAAAGGGTCAGTTTCCTCTGAGGGTTGTGAGGATATATCTGTTCCAGGCCTCTATCTATTCCAGGCCTCTCTCCTGGGCTTGTAGATGACAATTTTCTTCTTGTGTCTTTACATGATCTTCCCTTTGTTTGTATCTGTATCCTAATCTTTTCTTCTAAGCTCACCAGTCATACTGGATTAGGGCGCACCCATATGACCTCATTTTATCTTATTTACCACTGTAAAGGCCCTATCTCCAAATATAGTCACATTCTCAGATATCAGGGGTTAGAAACTCGACATAAAGATTTGAAGGAGGAGAGGGGATGCAATTCAGCCCATAATATTGGATCCTAACAGAATCCTAACTTTCCTAAGGACAGAGATGCTCGCTTATTTATTTTGTTTTCCTCACAATGCCTATCACTTTTTCTTGCCTAAAATAGATGTTTAATAGTTACATAATTAAATTATCACTTTGACAATCAGCCTTTTTAAATATCTCCATCTAACTTACTAAAATAGGTACTTACTCACTTAGTGTTAAATACTGTTAAAAGGGATAACCTTACATGAGTTAAACTTAACAGAATTTAAACAAAGAATGATTCGAGAATCAGGCAACACTTGGAACCAGAACCAATTCTAAGAACCCTGGCCTGCAATGTGGTCAGACAGCATTCATGGACAAAAAATGGAAGTGAGGTACAGAGACAGCTTAATTAGTTATAGCTCTATGTTTTGCCATATTTAAATCAGCTGGCCACCTGTGACTGACTGAAGCTCAGCTGCTGCAATTGACTGAGACTCAGTCAATTTGTTACAAGAGTATAATCCTAAATTCAGCTTTCAGTTAGTTCATGTGCTAAGTTAGGATAAAGTTTGTTACATAAGGATTTGAGTACAGAGGCTTCTTCAGGCCAAATTTAGTTTAGTTCAACAATTTGTTCCTTTTGGTCAACCTCTCAATTTGGAGATCATCTAAAACCTGGGCATGAGCACCAGTTTCAATCACCATTGTGAATTGACTTATTTGGTCTCAGTATGGAATTCATGTCAAGTCCTCACGTTAATTGAATTTATGTGCTTGCTGGTCTAGTTGAAGTGAGATCATTCAATGCTCAATGAATGACTGCATACCAACATTTAAGACTTGAGAGAACCAGGGGATCTATTAAGATGATTGTCAAGAGAATGATATCCAAAACTGAACTCTACTCCTTAACAAAAGCCCTCTCAAACTGAACCAATCAAAACAAAACAAATCAAAGTTTAGGCAATATTGACAGTTCAATAGAATTTGAGTCCTACTCGTCATAATCTTGGTTTGAGGCATGATAGCAATTAGGGACCATAGTTTTCTATAAAGCAGCCTGATTTAAAGAGGTATTCATTTTTTGTAGTTAACTCTTTTCCAGTAACATTATTAGCAGGAAAGAATGTTGTAACTCTACTTTCCGGGTCCTCATTAAAAAATATTTAGAAAAATGATAGCGATGACTAATGTTATACAAAGTTCAGTTGCATTCTCTCACCTTCATTCATCAAATATATATGAAGGACTTATTGTGTGCTACTATAAAACCAGATAGACTGATGGAGCATAAGTAGGGATGTAATAAAGAAACAACCTAATTAAATAGTTGCACAAATAGTATTTGGTTACAATTGTAGTAAGTGCTGTAAACAGACAGTATGAGGTGTTATGGGCTCATATAATGGGGTTTTATCTAACCTGAGAGGGCAAGGAAAGATTAGGAAGTTTGGGGGGCCTAATAATGGGGTTTCACCTGACCTGAATGGGCAGGGAAAGATTAATCTATGAAGTTTGCTTTTTAATGAAAGATCTCAAGCAAAAGGAGAGGCCACTATATGAAGAGAGGAAGGAAGACCATTTCGGTGAGAGGACAGTATGTGCAAAAGCCATGTGGTGGAGCTGGAACATTATTTGGACCCAGAAGAAAATGAGAGCAGTCAGAAGAGGGAGAGTTTGGAAAGTGGTGGGGAATAGGCTGTGGAGGGCTTAAGAAAACATGTTGAAAGTTTTGTCATTATTCCAAAAAAAAAGTGAACTCACAGCTAGGTTTTAAGTGGTGTAAGGTGCCACAGTTGGATTAGAATTTCAAAAACGCTATTTCAGTTGAGGATTGAAAGAGACCAGAATGGACACAGCAGGTCAGTTTCAAGGCAGTTGCAGTGATCCACAAAAGAGAAGATGGCAACTTGAATTAGATGAAGGAATTTTCAAGATATTGCACACAATTTCTAAAAGACCAAAGGTGATATTAATATGCCATATTTAAATGTCACTTTATGCATATTTTAGCACATTTGTATGCTTATTTCTCAAGTCATGTTACCTTAGCAGTAGAGAAAAATAAACATACAAGCTTAATAGGAGGGTAGGGGATTGAGAGAAAGAGGACAAAAGGGAGTTTCAGTCCTAGAAGAGACCCTTTCTCACTATTGCTTTTGAGTATTTTATGTTAAATCTTGGATTCCATGCCATAACACATTTACAATTATGAAAATGGCATAAAATAATATATTTGATTTTAATGTAAAATTATTTTATTTTCGTGGCTCACGCCTGTAATCCCAGCACTTTGGGAGACCGAGGCGGGCGGATCACGAGGTCAGGAGATCGAGACCATCCTAGCTAACACGGTGAAACCCCGTCTCTACTAAAAATAGAAAAAATTAGCCGGGCGTGGTGGCGGGCGCCTGTAGTCCCAGCTACTCAGGAGGCTGAGGCAGGAGAATGGCGTGAACCCAGGAGGCGGAGCTTGCAGTGAGCTGAGATCGGGCCACTGCACTCCAGCCTGGGCGAAAGAGCAAGACTCCGTCTCAAAAAAAAAAAAAAAAAAAAAAAAAAAAAAAAAAAAAAAAAAATTATTTTATTTTCCTCCCCAAAATCTTTTGGTAAAATTCTTGCTGTTGGAAGATGCACCATCTTTTCCTAAGAACTCTGCATCTCTATATTACCACCTTTTCTTCCTGAGACTCCTTGCTCTGCATTTTGAGAAGACAAGTCTTACCTTATCTCATTTGACCCTCACAGTCATCCAGCGACAACCACGCTGAGGACAGCCATTATCATTTTAGAAATGGGAAAGCTAAGGCTTAGAGTAACCATGAGACCCCAAAGGTGCATTGTTAGACATTTATAGAGCTAGAATTTTGCAACCATTATAAACACAATAAAGTTTTTCATTGTCAGGCCTTAATGACAAAGCTGAAACATGTCAAGATTAGTTAATTTACATCATCACCATATTGGGAAGATTGAAATTTAACAAAACTCAATTGACTCCAAATGCTAAATCTATATAGAGTCTAAAATATAAATAGGCATTGCCAAGAGAAAGTTGAGAAAGTCTGTATCAAAATGTAGTTATTATTCACAATCGATTGCAATTTTAACAGAAATCATACGTTATACAGACAACATAAGAATTACCTGCTTCTGTGTCAAGGTAAAATGGAAATAATAGCATCATAACAAATAAAATAAAGGAGCACATCCTTGGAAATTATCAAGAACCTTGATAATTCTTGACATAATTTTTTTGTATTTCATTCCTTCCACAAAACTCCAATTAGTATAAATGATGCGAGAGCCAAGAAAACCTTGTAAACCAATTGGAAATAAAATACAAAATATAGCTTTACAAAATATCTACATGAGAGAACTGTTAAAATAATAGTATTAAATGGGAACAAGTTTTAAAATGTAGGGTTAAAAACTTGCTAACACTATATTTGCCTGCAAAGAAAAATCCAGTTATTTGAAACACAATTTTTAATACCTGACATGCATTTGAATAAAAATAACCAGCACTTTTAGGTCTGTGGACTTGCTGACTTTGCAAAGCACAGAATTTGATTCTGAATAATTGGCAATGATACATACACATTTAGTAGTTGATGCTAGACATGAAAACCAAGGACAAATTCTCTTTTTTTTTTCCCAATGTATTCTTCAAATCATATTTTTGCACATGACACCTTGGCAGGCTCTTCTTCCAACCAGAATACAGTGAAGTAAAATTGAGGTTTTCATAACTCTGAAATGTATGTCATTGAAAAATTGAAGTAAAAGCCATATTACAGTTAGTGAATATATTGTTCAATTATATTTTATAACAAAGCTCTAAGTAGAAAACATGCTAAGCTTAGCTCAATAAAAAGAAACTATGAAAACAAAACAATAAATATAAACAAAAAGACAACATAAGAAGTAGTTGCTACACAAAAACAAATCTTCATATTTTATTGCCCAGAAAAAAATTTTTTTTCTAAAATCTGGTGTCTTAGCTGTCTGAGAGCCAAATTAACAATATTCAGTTTATGACATATCTCGGAGGAAGAGAAAAGACGAGTAGAGAAAATGAACAGCCATAGAAAAACTGAGGCATTTCATGTGCTGATAGAATTTATAGAACTTCCTCCATTTTCGGTATAAAATGATTATTCCATGTTCTTCCTTGGAAGTATTTACATTTTTTTTTTAAGTAGCACAGTAGCAGGTAATTACCACAGATAGAAACTCAGACATCAGGAAAAATGATCGTTTTAGATTGAATACATTCTTAACTCCACTCGAAATAAATACTGGAGACCAAATATAATGAGGAGAGGCCTGATAGCAGGTAGTTAAGAGGATGAACTTGAGAGCTGGTCTAGCAGAATTCAAATCTCGGCTTTGCCTTTTCATAGCTACATGACCTTGAACAAATCACTCAACTCTTCAATGTCTGCATTTCTTCCTCTGCAGAATGAGAACAATAATAATATCTACCTCCTTTAATTATTGTGAGGAATAAATGAGTAAAATGAAACCTTCCAAATAATGTCTAATGTGTTTTAAGAAGTCCGAAAGGGTTTGCTATTATGACATAGTGAATGAACAAAAACAATTATGAATAATGAACACATACTTTTTAATTATTTTGTGCCAAGTACTGTGCTTGTTGATTTCTGGAATATCAATTTACTTACTGCCTAAAATACCTCTGTGAAGTACATATTAAATTACATGCATAGTAAAGATGGAAAAAACATGGATGTCACTTTCTTTGTGGAGCCTTTAATGGTTTTCTAGGACTAGGTTTGCTGCCTCTCCTGTGAGTTTCTCTAGTATACACTGCTGCCCCCATCTTTTCCATTGTCATGCAGCACTGTAATTGCTTATTTAATTGTCTGTCTTCCACAAACTACTGTAAATTCTGTGAAGGCAGGGTCTCACATATCTTGAGTGCTTGGCTTAGAGTCTTTTGTTTGTACTGATCACATATCTTCAGTTTACTCACGTCTTGAGTGCTTGGCATAGTGACTTTTGTTTTTAGTAGATCAATAAATATACATTTGTTAAATATTCTATGAAATTCTCTGGAACAGATTCTGTATCAAGTAGCCTGAAACCCATTTTTAATCATCCTTTTCCATGTCCTCTTTACTACAGATACTAAAAAATCTTATCACGTGCCCAGCCTCTCTCACAGTCAGAAATAACCATGTGACACAGTTCTAGCCAATGATAACATGGATCAGCTACATGAAAGAGGGATGATGGTATTGGAAGCTTTTGTTTTACTTTTAATAAGGAATAAAAATTACAAGTTTCATTTTGATATGAACAGGAGACGGAAATACTGGGTAGAAGAGCGTGGTTCCCTGGCAAAGGCTACACCCTCAAGTTTGGAAACCCACAACCTTAAATGAGAAGAGGCATTCCTGTTTTTGCACTTAAAAGTTGCCTTTTGGCCTCCCATGCCCTCCCATCCTGTACCCATATAAATCCCAAACCTCCAGCTCCAAAAGGAGAGGAATAGAAGAGCAGAAGAATGCAGAGTGGCAAGGCAAAGAAGAGGAGAAGAGAAGGAGCATCTGAAAGTTGAGAGGAGTTGGGCTGGGGACGGTCCAAGAGGAGACTGGCCGCCGGATGGCCAAATTCCAGGAGAAAAATAATCTCACTCCATCCCCCTTCCAGCTGCCCATCCACCCTGCTGAGAGCCACTTCCATCACTCAATAAAACCCCCACATTCATCCTTTAAGTCTGTGTGACTTGACTCTTCCTGGATGCCAGAAAAGTACCTGGGTCCCAAGAGGGCACTGAGCTGGTTACACTCTTAAGCTGTCTTCAGATGGCAAATCTAAAAGAGCACACTGTAACACACACCCACTTGGGCTTCAGGAGTCACAGGCACCCACCCTTAGATCCTACCAGGCACTCGCCTGGGTTGCTGCATCTGCCTGTCAGCATGCTCCCTGTCCTGCAAGGGGCCTGAGCATGTGTGGTGGCCAAACAGATGAGCAACACCCCTGTCGCATGTCCTGCAAAGTGATCAGGGAACTCTCTCAATTTCTTTCTCTCTTCTTTTTGTTTTTATAATAGATGTGGGTTGTAGAGCTGTAGCAATCATCTTAAGACCAAAAAGTGATAACCACAGTATTATGGACTGAATTGTCCCCCTGCATTCATATGTTAAAATCCTAAACCCTAGAAATGTGACTGTATTTGAAGACAGAATTTTTTGACAGGCAATTAAGTTAAAATGACATTATGAGCCCTAATCCAATATGACTGGTACTCTTATAAGAAGAGGAGATTTAGAAACACACACAGATGTGCAGAGGCAAGATCATATGAAGATACAGGGAGAAGATGGTCATCTACAAGCCAAATAGAGAGGCCTCAGAAAAAAATCAACCCTGCCAGCACCTTTATGTTGACTTCTGGCCTCCAGAACTGTGAGGAAATACATTTCAGTTGTTTAAGTCACCCAGTCTCTGATACTTGGTTATAGCAGCCATAGCAAACTAATGAACAAGCGAATCCAAGTCAAGATACTAAGAATGACACAACAGGGAAATATGATGAACCTGGAAATGCAAACCAACACCATTAAATGCTTATCTCCAGACTTATCACGTGAGATAAATAACTCCTACTTGCTTATGCCATTTAAAATCGGAGTGTTAATTTCTGCTGCTGCCTGAAACATTCTTACTTTTCCTTTGATTCCTAAGTGAATTTGACCTGATTCAAAACATGGGCATGTGGGCCAGGCACAGTGGCTCCCACCTGTAATCCCAGCACTTTGAGAAGCCAAGGTGGGAGGATTGCACGAGATCCAAAGCTCAAGATCAGCCTGAACAACATAGCGAGACCCTGTCTCTACAAAAATAAATAAGCAAATTAAGAACATAGGCATGAGAACTAAGTATCACCAAATTCCAGATCAATATGCTACCTGCCTGTCTGCATGAGGTAAATCAGCCAGATTTGGAAAAAAAAAAAAAAAAATTATATTGGCAGCTGGAAAAGCAACCTAAATATAATGATTAATTTAAAATAAAATTCAGTCGTTTTTTTGTAGTAGATCTGACGTTCTTTCTAGGAATATGATTAAATAAGATCTTACCTGTAGATATTCTAATATTTCAACATTTCTTGTGGCATTTAATAAAGAATGTACTTCTGTCATAAGAAAGTGAGCAAAAACTTTCATAAACAGACATGAAAATATAAGTGACAGAGAAATAAGAAAATAATTGGGCAAAAGTACAATATAGGTCAAAAGGAAACTAAAATTAGAATGATGAACAAAATAGTCAAACATGCCTAAATCCTATTAATTATTCTAAAATTGTAATAATGGTGTTGCTATTGCATTGCAGGAATTTTTTTATCACCCTATTTATCACGCAAAACAGTTGGTTATTTCTTTCTTTTAGAGTGAGAACTCTCACTCTAAATTTCTTTTGGAGTGAGAAATCCAACTCCAGATTTTTTCCTGAAGGTCTTTTCTCTATGCTCCCCACCTAATACTAGCTTCCTGAGCCTGAGTTCTTAAAAAAAAAAAAAAAATTCCCAAAGCAGACTATACTGCTTTGGCAGACTGTACTGAGAGAGGCAGTGCAATAGCAGGGAATCAAAAGTGAGGGTAACATGAAGTGAGACAGTGAAACAGGGCAAGTATGTTAAAAATGGGATGTTACTAATCTGCTCTGGTTCATAGGAAGTAAAGTTGACTGCCTGGTCTTATAGAATATCTTCAGGGAGACTATATGATACTGCATCTCAAAGCTGTCAAGAGAGGAAGGAAAAGTAATTTATGAGTGTGCCCTTTCCGGTCTCTTGCCTTTCTTTGGTCAAAGATCATTACATGTGGTGTTTCCTACTCTTCTGCATTTTAATTGGCCTCTTTAGGTAGGGGAACCTAGCACTTTCACAAGTCCAGTTGGGTTATGATGGGTAACATTGAAAAGCTAGACCTGTTTCACCTCACACCACAAGAGTGCAACAGAGTTCATACTGAAGCCCCTCTCTCACTCTTGGGGTGGTAAGAAAATTTGAAATCTTAGAAGAGATAAGAAATGCAGTGGTGATGGGAGTGCAGAGTTAAGCCCATGGGAACAGTGAAACCATCACCGTGGCTGCTCTGAGAAGTAAGGCAAATGGCTAATTCCCTGGCCCAGGGTTTAGGTGGAGCTGAGCCGCTCAGGAACATAAACTGGCCTGAATACAATTCGTCTTTCAGTTATTTATTTGTGTGTGAGCTTGTGCTTTCCTTTTTTGATAATTGTGCAGCATCATTACACTAACAGATTTATTTGCTTGAGCACGAACAGAATCATATTCTATGTGTGCACTGTCATCTTTATTACTATTTACATATATGACATTAATATGACTGATAACGTTTGCTTGAATTTTATCATAATTTTATGCTTCTAAAAACCACTTTTGAAGTATTTGTAAAGTACTCATGAAATTGTTCCAGTGTTCCTCTTTTGGTTGCATGTTAGGGTGATACTTTTGCTCCTTTGAGGTTAGAACTGTAAGCAAAAGTGGCATGTGTCACGCCCAGGCAGAAATCGAAGGGTCCACACATGAGTAAACTTATATTCTTCCTACTATTTGACTGATCATCAAAGTAGGTCTAAGCTGAAGCCTGAGATGCTGAATGATAGGGTAAACAGGGCTTCCTGCCAACACATGTGGATCGGTGGCCTAGAAAAAAATAAACTTTTACTGTGGTAAGCCACAAAGGATTTGTGGCTGTGTACTACTGAAACATAACCTAATCAGCTGAAGTCCATAAAGAAAGTCCCTCAACATAGATGGTTAGGAAGATTTAAATGAAGGGAGTATTAACAAGGTTGTGGTCATCAGAGGTTAGGAAAACTGACCGGGAATGATGAATTATCCTGAGATTTTATCACTGCAAAGATGTTATAACCACTAGATCTGAATAGGCAAGAAGAGTGAGAGTTAATTTACCAGAACTTAGATAGTATGACTGTATGGAGAGGTCTGATAAGAAATGTAGACTTCAGTAGAAGAATTCAGCCAAATTGCAGTGATCTGAAGCAGTTAAATCCAGAAGAACTTTGACCCTACTTTCCTTTTACCCTCCAATCTCCTTCCAGTGAATCCTACTGATGACCACTCTTGGAAGCTGGAAAACAAAAGAAATCCATTGATGCAGATAGTGACATAAAGCCCCTCACTCTCACCCCAAGGCACAGAGTAGTAAAAGAAGCATTAAAAGTATAGATCTAGAGAGGCAAATGGAAATATCCACCAACATAACCTATTTTGATTGATACAGAAATTGATACTAGATATTGCTGTGGTAACTGAGCTAAAATACATGAAATTGATTCAAAGTCTAGGTGACAAGTGGGAAGATAACTGGTAGAAGAGCCTGAAAGGATAATCCACGTTATGCAGTTTCAAACTTTTGGTAATATTCTCACCTTTTCTTAGAAGGCAGCTCATATAGTTCTAGGAGAAGTGATGGGGAGGAAAAGAATATTAATGGTACATGGCAATTGTTATTGATTATATTTGGCAAGTATCAGAGGACAAGAAACTCAGAAAAACAGATTTTAAAGAAAACGAGGAGAGTTTACAAATTCAGGGACTTGCTGAGTTGCAAGCAGAACTGCTTCTCAACTCCAAACAGTAAAATATTAAATGAAGAAATGCTTTGCATTAAAGAAACAAATTAAAACTCAGACTCTTGGCAAGCATCAAATCAAGGGAATGGCCATTGAACTCATTATTAAAACCTCTGAATGATCCGTGGCTGCACATGGAAAAAATCTTTTCAGTTCATCAAAATCTCTCCAGGAAAATAGATTAAATGTTTGGATTTCCTACCAAAACCTGACAAGATCACTATATCTGCAATTAAGTCAAGAGAGAGATTCATGAGGCTTTACTCAATAAAATGTGAGCAGATGAGACACATTAGTTCTGGGCAAAAGCTCTTGGAGCCAACCCATGAGTTGCCAGGTTCTCTTCCCTCTGCCATGACCATCTGAGAAACAGGTGTCAAGATGAAGCCACCGAAGGCCGATGTTCCCAGTGACTGTAGTGAGGAGAGCTCCCTGCTTGTCTTTTAGACAGGAAGCAGAAAGCCAAGACAACATTTAGTTATATTAAGCTACTGAGTTTTATGGTTATTTATTATTACCTAACATCTTGAATAATACAAGTCCATAATCAACTTTTGGAATTGAAAATATTATTCAATATAGCGATACCTATGAAAATACAAACTGAACAAATGAAACCATTAACAGGAAAATAATATACAAGTAGGAGAGGCATGAACAACTGCAGCCAAGATGAAGTGATTGACGTAATCCTTCAGCCTTTATTACAGTCTTGTGGAGTATAATAAGAGTTAGAACAAAAGAGAATTATTATAAAGACCATGAAGAATTTTGCTTTTCAATTTTATAAAATGTATATGAATTTTTTTATCTAAAGCTACTAATCAGCCCATGCAATATTAAATAATTTTCAGAGACTCTGTTTTAATCAGTTCAAAAAAAATAATACAGGCCTTAGCAAAAAGAACAAGAGTTCATGAGGGAAATGAAGGTTCTGGCTTGTCTATATATCACTTCTGGAAATTCAGGAAAAATCCTATGGTATAATAAAAATATATTTGGTCTTTGTTTCAAGTTCCTGGCACAGAACTCCTAAAACCTCTGGAATTTCCTAACTAATAATAATGTATTTTGTTATTTCTAAGTAACTCCTTTAGAGCATGCCTGAATTTATGCCAATGTTGACTCATAGCAGGCCCCTAAATACCTTCAGGGTAGGGTGTGATCATCAGAGGAACAGGTCACATGATCAGAGGGTTGAAACTTTCAGCTCCACCTTCCCCCATCCCTTGCCCCTTGCCAACCTTGACAGAAAGGCACTGGAGATTGGGTTTAATCGGCCATGGTCAGTGTCTTAATCAATTATGCTTCTGTAATGGAACCTCTGAATTAGAAACTCTGAATGATGAGATTTCAATGGCAGGGGGTTGGTTCTGGGTTGGTGAAAACACTGAGGTCCTGAGAGGGTGGTATACCTGGAGAAGCCATGGAATGCCACTATTTTCCTTGTACTGTGTCCTGTAAACTACTTCCATTTGGTCTTTCTTGAATCGTATCCTATTAAAACTGTAATAATAAGTACAGCCCTTTCCTGAGTTTTGTGTGTCATTCTAGCAAACTATTGAATCTGAGGAAAAGACTGGGGGAACCCTCCTCAAATTATTAGCCAGCTGCAAAGAAGTGCTGGTAGCCTGGCAGCCTCATTACAGGCTGGCATCTGAAGTGGGGCAATCTTGTGGAACTGAGCCCCTTAACCTGTGGAGGTCTGCACTAACTCCAAGTAGTTAGTGTCAGAATTGAATTGAATTATTGGACACCCCAGTGCATTTGCTTGTTTTTTTATAATTGATATTCTTGTCTCAGTTTTCTTGGGTCCTTTTAATCCTATAAGTGTTTCATTGGCTTTGAGCAGTTTTTGTTTTCTGGCTCTTTCTTATGGATTCAACTGTTTCCATAATTATTTATTCCATGGTTTCTCTTTGGTCAAGTTTCAGAGTATTAGTTTTTTCCTACACCATAGCTTATTCTCAGTTCCTACCTTTTCCTATTAAGCATCTGCTTGTTTCTACATTCATACCCTTTATTCTTGCAAACTAGCCATGCCCAGAGAGCTCTGCATTCCAGCCTGTTACTTGGGGAATCATAAGCAAATGGTCCAAGGAACAATAGCCTCAGCATCATGCAAGTTCAGGAAAGCTACAGGCAATCAGGGATGTCAAAACATTTAATATGTCAAGCATAGCATATCACTAAGAAATTCCATTCAGACTGTTGATTAGAAAACACAATTCATCTGTCTGTATTTAGCAAACCTCCACTCCAGCTCTCCAGGAATTGGGGATTGCAGAAAGTATAACTCAGCCCCAGAAAAGGAATAAGGGATGGAATTAGTTAAGTTAGGACTCATATTTAAATACTAAATGAGAGTTTGAGTACCTATCAGACATCATTCAATACTACTAATAAGAATTAATAAGCCCCATAAGACATTCTGAACTGCAGCTACCAGGCTAACTCCTTTGGTTACCATATATTATAAGAAATGAACTAAACCTCATTTTCATTTCAAAGTTACAGTAAACTCTACTAAATTGTCTAAAGAAAAAAAGTTCTGAAAAAGATCTAGTTAACTGTAGGTTGAGATAGAGGGTTAATGGGTATTTAGACCAGGTCTATCGCCACTTATTGACACTTCTTTCTTCCATTTAGACTTAATCACAAAGTCTTCTTAGTAGTCAGATGGCTACCATAAATGTCATAGTTATTCTTCCATGATCAAGTAGAGTGTAAAAGAGTCTTCCATCCCCAAACTCCAACTAGCATCTCAGCATTCCTAAAAGTTATATTTCTGGCTGGGCATGGTGGCTCACACCTGTAATCCCAGGACTTTGGGAGGCCAAGGCGAGTGGATCATGAGGTCAAGAGTTCGAGACCAGCCTAACCAACATGTTGAAACCCCGTCTCTACTAAAAATACAAAAATTAGCCAGGCATGGTGGTGCATGCCTGTAATTCCAGCTACTCGGGAGGCTGAGGCAGGAGAATAGCTTGAACCCAGGAGGCAGAGGTTTCAGTGAGCCGAGATCGTGCCACTGCACTCCAGACTGGATGACAGGGAAAGATTCCATCTCAAAAATAAATAAATAAATAAATAAATAAATAAAATAAAATAAAAATTTATATCCCCATCTCTGAATTAATCCGTGTAGCCCAGAGAAAATGGTGAGTTTAGAGGTGCTGGGACATTTGGTAGACAAAAGACTAGAGATACTGGTCTCGTTTTCTGACCATTACAGTTCTCCTACATCTTTCAGCATCACTAAGAAGGCAAGAGAGACAAAGCAATAATAAAAAAAATTTTTCCTCCAGGGCAAGATAGGCTACACAATGAAATTTATCAAAATTCTACCATTACATATGCATGTGTAAGCATTTTAGACTACTGAAAAGAGGCTGACGAGTAGGCCAATTTTTGGATAATAAGGCTGAAAGAACAAAGATCAGAACTTGGAAGCTCAACTGTCCTTCAGGACCAAAATAGCTAAAAGGATTCAGGATACAATCTTGCCTAGATCCATCCTGGAGAGCCCAAAATCTGACCCAAGTGCAATTTCATGCATAATGTGCATAATGCATGGCATGAGAGGATTGTTAAGGGATAGTACACAGAGTAGACAGAACTAAACAAATTTCTCATCTTTCACTCTCAGTCTCCCTAAACTTACAGAACTTGGGACAGCCCCACCCTGAATTTACTGTTACAGGGTTAAAACAAAGTTGTTACCCAGATGTCTCTGTGAGTCAAGTTAACAAGTTCTTGAAGTAGTTTTAGAGTTGATTTTCCCTCTTCATCTGACAGAGATACATACCTACAGAGACTGGACCTACTCATGTGTAATGTTGCAGAAAGAAGAAATAAATAATATCTATTAAGTCCTTATCATATGCAAGGCTTTTATTTACATTATCCACTTTACATAAATTATCTCTTCTAATTCTTCCAACAGCATGAAAAAAAAAAACATCTATTTATTTTTCCAGGTAACAAAAGTTCAGGTTTAGAGAACTCAAGTAATTTGCCTAAATTTACAGAGCAAACAGTAATGTTCCAACTTAATCTCAGGGCATTTGGCCTCAAAATACTATTTCCATCCCTACTTTCTTGCTTCCTCCTTTCCTTCTATATATATATATATATATATATATATATATATATATATATATATATATATGTTTTTTCATATATTTTGCTTTGGGGGTTTAAAAGATAAAAACCTTAAACGTTTCAGATATATTTGAAATTATCTTTGGAATCCTTCTCAGTCTCATTTCCTGTTACAGTAGCAACTACTATAGTGAAATTTTTGGATAATCTTCCAATGAACTTTTACTCAATGTAACTCTCCATATATAATGTATGGTGTTTCCAGTTTTAATAAATAAATTTTACAAATGGTATAAGAATTAATTGCCATTCTGTAAGTTGTTTTGGTGTTTCAGTGTTTTGGAGCTTCTTTTCTGTTCTTTTTTTACTCCTATTTTTCTCCATAAATACATGAATCTTTTAGTCTATATATTTCTAAGTAAAGTGTTATCTTGTGGCTATTATCTTGTGATTTGAGAATTTAAATATGTTGATATATGAATATCTGGCTTATTCTGTTTTAACTGCTATATAGTATATCAAATATAAATATACTATTGTTTGTTATCCATTCCCTAATGATGGACATTTAGATAGCTGTTAAAATAAGCTATAATTACCACAGATATGTTTGATGGTTGCAGCATTCTATCTATAATGCTATAATTATCACAGATGTTTCCTAATTGCAACATTCTATCTATGTATCTATCTATCTTAGCCTATCTACAGGCATCTCATTATGCAGATTGTACTAGTTTCTATTACTGCTGTAACAAATCACCAAAATTTAGTGGCGTAAAACAGCACATATTGGTGTCTTCTACGTCTGGAGCTTGAAATCCAAAATGGATTTCACTGCGCTAAAGTCAAGGGGTCCACAGGCTGGTTACTTCTGGGAGGCTCTAGGAGAGAAACAGTTCCCTTGTCCTTCCAGCCTCTAGGAGCCTCTCGGATTCCTGGGCTCATGCCCTCCTTCTTCCATTTTCAAAGCCAGCAGTGGGACCTTCTCAAGCTGCCATTTATCGGTTATCTGCAGCTCAGAAAATGTTTCCACATTTAAGGATTCATGAGATTATACTGGGCACACTCGGATAATCTAGGAAACACTCTTCACCTCAGAGTCCTTAACCTTAATCACAACTGCAACTTCCTTTGCCATGTAAGGTAACATCATCACAGGATTATAATGCAGACATCTTTAGGGGGATATTTTTCTGCCTAACACACATTTATGTTCCCATTTCCCCACATCATCATCAACACTTGCCATTTTCATTTATTTATATTGTTACAATGGAAAGATATATCATGCGTTTTCATAAGTTCAAAAGCCTTCTTTTATGTTCGTTGGCATTTTTTGTAACATACAGAGTCTCCTGAGGCTCAAGCAATGCTCCCACCTCAGTTTCCTGAGTAGCTGGGCCTACAGGTGTGCATCACCATGCCTATTTTTTTGTTTGTTTGTTTGTTTGTTTGTTTGTTTTTGTAGATACAAAATCTCACTATGCTGCCCAGGCTGGTTTTGAAATCCTGGGCTCAAGCAATCCACCTGCCTCAGCCTCCCAAAGTGCTGGAATTATAGGTATGGTCTGGAGCTTCTTTTATGTTCTTTTTTAACTCCTATTTTCCTCCATAAATATCTGCATCTTTTAGTCTATGTATTTCTAAGTAAAGTATTATCTTGTGAATATTAAAATATCTGTTTTATCACAAATATTTTTTTCAATAAAATAATTAAAAATGGTATTGTGTTGAAATTTTTTTTTTCTGACTCTTATTTTAGGTTCAGGGGGTATATGTGCAGATTTGTTACATGGGTAATTTTCATGTCACTGAGGTTTGGTGCGTAAATAATTTCATCACCCAGGTAGTGAGCATAATACCCACTAGTTAACTGTTCAACCCTCTCTCTCCCTCACCCCCTTCTCCCCTAGTAGTCTCCAGTGTCTGACTATTGTTCCCATCTTTGAGTCCATGTGTACTCAATGATTAGCTCCCACTTATAAGTGAGAACATGCGGTATTTTGTTTCCTGTTCTTCCATTAATTCACTTAGGAATGGCCTTCAACTGCATCCATGTTGCTGCAAAGAAGATTATTTCATTCTTTTTTTTTTTTTGACTGTGTAGTATTGCATGGTATATATGTATCAAATTTTCTCTATACACCCCATCATTGATGAGCATCTAGATTGATCTCATGTCTTTGCTATTTTGAATAGTGCTGTGATTAACATATGAGTGCCTGTGTCTTTTGGTGGAATGATTTATTTTCCTTTGGATACATACTCAGTTATAGTATTGCTATTGGTCGTTTCGTTTTACGTTATTTGAGAAACCTCCAAACTGCTTTCCACGGTGGCTGAACTAATTTTAATTTCCACCAAAAGTGTGTAAGTGTTCCCTTTTCTCCACAACCTTACCAACATCCTGTTATTTTTTGACTTTTTAATAAAAGCCATTCTGACTGGTGTGAGATGGCACCTAAATGTGGTTTTGATTTGCATTTCTTTAATAATTAGTGATGTTGATCTTTTTTTATATATTTGTTGGCTGCTTGTATATCTACTTTTGAGAAGTTTCTGTTCATATTATTTGCCCATTTTTAATGGGGTTATTTGGTTTTTTGCTTGTTGAATTAAGATCCTTATGGATTCTGTATATTAGACCTTTGTTGGATGCATAGTTTGTGAATATTTTGTCCACAAGTTGTCTGTTTACTCTATTGACAGACAGTTTTTGTTGTTGTTGTTGTTGTTGTGCAGAAGCTTGTTAATTTAATTAGGTTCCAGTTGTCACTTTTTCTTTTTGTTGTGATTGCTTTTGGTGACTTACTCATAAATTCTTTGCCAAGGCCAATGTCCAGAAGGGCATTTCCTAAGCTCTCTTTTAATATTTTTATAACGTTAGATCTTACATTTATGTTTTTAATCTATCCTGAGTTAATTTTTGTATATGGTGAACGGTAGTGATTCAGTTTCAATTTCTGCATATGGCTAGCTAGCCAGCTACCCTAGCACCATTTGTTGAATAGGGAGTCCTTTTCCAAATGCATTGCTCTATGTATCTGTTTTTATAGCACTACAATACTGTTTTCATTACTGTAGTCTAGTTGTATAGTTTGAAGTCAGGTAGTGTGATGCCTCCAGATTTATCCTTTTTGGTTAGGATTGCTTTGAGTATTGAGGCTCTTTTTTGATTCCACATGAATTTTAGAATACTTTTTTCTGATTCTAAGAAAAATGACCTTGGTAGTTTGATAAGAATAGCATTGAATCTGCAAATTGCTTTGGGTAACATGGCCATTTAAACAATATTGATTCTTCCTATCTAGGAACATGGAATGTTTTCCAACTTTTTTATGTCAACTTAGATTTCTTTCAACAGTGTTTTCTAATTCTTATAGAGATCTTTTACCTCCTTGGTTGGTGATTCCTAAGTATTTTACTCATTTTTGTAGCTATTATAAATGTGACTGCATTCTTGATTTGGCTCTATTCATTGGTGTATAGAAATGCTACTGGTTTTTGTACATTTATTTTGTATCTTGAAACTTTACTGAAGTCCTTTATGAGCTCTAGAAGCCTTTTGGCAGAGGCTTTTGTGTTTTCTAGTATAGACTCATATCATAAGTGAAGAGAGGTAATTTGATTTCACTCTTCCTATTTGGATGCCTTTCAGTTCTTTATCTTGCCTGATTGCTCTGGCCAGGACTTCCAGTACTATGCTGAATGAGAATGGTGAGAGTGAGCATCCTCATTTTCTCCCAGTTCTCAAGGAAAATGCTTTCAGCTTTTGGCCATTCAGCATGATGTTGGCTGTGGATTTGTCATAAAATGGCTTTTATTATTTTGATACATGTCCCTTTAATGCCTAGTTTTTGAGGGTTTTAAAAATAGATGATACATTTTATCAAAAACATTTCTCTATTGAGATGATCATATGGTTTTTGTTTTTATGCAGTGAATCACACTAGATTGATTTGTGTTTGTTGAACCAAACTTGCATCCCTGGAATAAAGCCTACTTGAGAGTGGTGAATTAACTTTTCAATGTGCTGCTGAATTCGGTTTGCTAGTATTTTGTTGAGGATTTTTGCATGTACGTTCATCAGGTATACTGACCTGAAATTTTCCTTGTGTGTGTGTCTGTACGTTTCTACCAGATTTTGGTATCAGAATGATGTTGGCATCATAAAATGAGGTAGGGAGTTATTGCTCCACCTCAATTTTTTGGAATAATTTCAGTACGATTAGTTGTAGCCCTTTGTATGTCTGGTATAATTTGGCTGTAAATTCATCTGGTTCTGGACTTTTTTTTGGTTGACAGATTTTTTTATTTTTGACTCAATTATGGAACTCATTTATCAGTTCAGTGTTTTGATTTCTTCTTTTAATTTCTTCCCACAATCTTGGGATGGTGTGTTTCCAAAAGCTTATCCATTTTCTACAGTTTTTCTAGTTTGTGTGCATAGAGGGGTTTGTAATAGTCTCCATGGATTTTTTGTGTTTCTTTAGGGTTGGTTGTAATGTCACCCATGTCCTTTCTGATTGTGCTTATTTGCCTCTTCTTTTTTTCTTTATTAACCTAGTTAGTGATCTAGAAATCCTGTTTATTCTTTCAAGAAACCAATTCTTGGTTTCATTTAATCTTTAGTATGGATTTTCACATTTCAATTTTGTTCACTTCCTTTCTAATTTGGTTATTTCTTTTCTTCTGCTAGCTTTGAGGTTGGAATGCTCTTGTTTTCCAGTTTCTACAGGTGTGATGTTAGGTTGCTAATTTGAGGTCTTTCTAATTTCTTGATGTGGGAATTTAATGATATAAACTTTCTTAGCACTGTTTTAGATATGTCCCAAAGATTCTTGTATGTTCTATTTCTGTTCTTATTAGTTTCAGTACTGGCAACCCGATGCAGTGCTGGCAGCTTCCTCTCCCCTTAGCCCCAGTGTCTGTGTCATCTCTCCAATGCCTCTCAGTGCATTCTCTTAGAAGATCTGTTTGGAGTATGCTGGTCTACTAGATATTTTGGTCTCTTTCAAAGGGAGAAGCTCTTCCTGACTGTGTCTACTTGGCCATCTTTAACATTCCTCCTGTTTTGCTTATTAAGACCCCAAAATGAGTAGGAAAATTGTCAACAAGACTTTAGTGAAAGTTAGCTATTAAAATGTAGAAATAAAATCTGGCCATCATTGAATTTAATGTAGTGTTTAATACAATACCAAATGTCCTTGGGTATCAATAATGCTTAGTACAATAAAAAATGGCTGCCCTACAGAATCCACAGAATGACTAGCTAACTGAACAGATCAAGAGGAGTAAGGCAAAGCCCAGACCTGACCACAGTAACAGTGTGGGTGGCACAGCTTATGCATTCACCATCAGACACTCTCCAAATACTACTCATATCTAGAAATATCCAATTTAGCAGCTAAAAAATCATGATTGTCCTTGAACCTTTGTACAGTTATCTCAGAAGTCAAATCCTAAATATAATCATCCAATTGTCTACACTGAGGCCGCAAGTCCACATTATAGCTGTCTCTGGAGTGGAAGAGAACGTATTTATTCTATAGTACTTTTGTAGTGAGAGGTGGAATAATACCTTTGACCTATCTTGGAATTTTCTCCAAATAAAAGGAATTATTTTTTGGCCAAAAAATACAAATGACTGCTATATTCTAGCTGACATTTTTTTGTGTATGATCAGTTTAGTAATGGTACTTTTCATGTTGCTGTCAACCCATATACTATGTGAATTTAAGACGATGCATGTGTAAGATCACAACATCCTGAGGACAGAATTCTGAGGACTGTTTTTTTCTATTACAGCTTCATTGGTTAGCCTATGCCCTGCAGAAAATGCAAGTTACGTTTTCTACCCACAGTTAGCTTCAGGAAAAGAAGTATTCCATAAGCCAATTATCTATGGTTCCGCAAACACTGAAAAAAGGTACAACGTCTTTGGTTGTTGGTCGGTCTTAGAAGTAGTGGCTCAGCTAACATTCAAACTGCCTAACAAGCAGCAAGCTGCACATTAAATATTATTCCTTTCTCTTTTATTTTCTGCCAATTATAAAAGGAATATCTATTTATCACATAAATTTGCAAAAATTAGAAATTTTTGAAGAAGAAAAGAAAAAACACCTGAAATCCAATGGCAGGTAACCATGCCACTTTTTTATATCTCCCAATGTTTTTCAATTTTTGTATTTATTTTTAAATAGGGTTATATTACAGACATTTTATAATGTGTGTGTGTGCTTAGCATAAAAATATATGTTAAGTAGTTTCCTTCATTCTATATATTCTTTGAGGACAGCTTTTTTCACTCTTCTATTTCATAGATGTATCTCATTTCAGCCTTACCATTGAACATTTTGATTCTTACCAGTGTTTTGCTAATTTTAACTGAAATGTTTTAAGTTACTCGCCCAGCCTACAATGAATTGCTCATGTCTGAGAACATTCCTCCCTCACTCCTGATTGTTTACTGTTTTATGTCTAATGTAGTGTCCTGTCTCTGTCACATTGTATATGCTCATATATTTTGAATAAATTCATAGGAAGTTGTGGTGGGACCATGTAAATATGTCTTATTTCATGGCCCTGTCTACTGCCCATAACTTAGACCAGGGAAGCGCACTTAGTTCAAGCTGAGCTAATGAGACTCCCTTCCCTAGGAATAAAATGAAGCTAAGTAAATGTAGTCTCAGACTTTGCTGGTTTCTTTAACAGGGATGTAAAAATAACGTACATTGTGATTAGACTGTCTTCTTCCGGGTGGACTATATAGCAGACAAAGCTAGGCTGCCGAAAATCATGAAGCAGATGTGCTGAAATAAAAAAGTTAAGAGATAAAGAAAGTGCTAAAGATGAGTTCCCTGATTATTCTTAAAACAGTTGTCCTTCTACTTATAAAAAATCAAAAATATATTCTTTATTATCAATTGGTCTCAATCCTTAATGTACCTCAGAATTGCCAAACATGTTTGTTAAAAATTCGGATGCTCTGTTCAACCCTAAAAGATTTTCATCCAGTGTGTTTCGAGTGGTCCCAGAAATTTGCATATTTATTAAGTATTTCAGTTAAGTGTAGTGCAGGTGGTATGAGAACTACTGCTTGCAAAGCATTGCATTGACTGTGCCATGTTCCCTCTTTAGTGCTTCTTCTGAACTCCTTTCCTCCAGGCTTCTTTCCCAACTCATCATTATCTAACTCTTCCCAAAAAGCAAATCTCCCTTTTAAGCATTATATACATTTGCTCATATTATATTATGTGATGCAAGTACAAAATTATCTCTGATTCTCCTCTAGCTAGTCATCTATCAACCATGTGTCTAAATTTCCAAACAGGGAAGTCACATTACAATAGATTTTATTTAAATTGGAGCTACTCATTTAAGTGAAGGTCCATGTATTTCAGTAACTTTTGTCCTCCAAGAAGAAACAATAAAATAAATTTTATTTTTTGTCACCCTCTTTAGATAGTTCTCCTGAAGCCAAAAGGAAACTTACTGTTGAATTACCTGTAGAGAGTCACATATTTAAATGCCTCATTGTAAGAGGCAAATTCACAAAATGAATACACACTAAACACTTGGCACTGCAATTTATAAGCTTTTATGATTTTGTACTTATTATCAGAAGATAACTTTGTTGCCATCAGTAAGCATTAACTGCCTAGTGTCATTTGGATATGATGATAAGACAATAGGAATTAACCCGAATATCTACCTATAAAGCCGAATATTTTTTATTTTATTAGCAAGTAAATCTTACTAATGGAATACATTTAGTCTTCTAAACATGCCAGGCTATTTAGTTCCATTTATAAGATTGCAATGAGAGTTAATGAGGAAGCATAATTATCTGATGCATGTTTATATTCTCTTCCTCTCATTTTTATTTTTAGCTCCTTCATGTCTTATTTTTTAAGATGGATGCTATTCTGCTTAACTCTTCTATTTCATTATAAACCAAATATGCCATAAATAAGCATGTTATACAAGAATAATTGTTTATTCTTCTCTCTGAACCATTCAACTTCCTTCTGTGACAGGCAGCAGAGTCAAGCAAATGAATGTTGAGAGGCACTATGTATTCATCAGACAAACACACATTAAGGCTGGATATTATAAACTAGAAACTGTATTAACATTTTGGTCATTAAATCTGCTTAATTAAATTTAATTGTGTTTTCCCTTACGTTATAGCAATTGCACACTAACCGTATTGTCTTTCCTGTCCTAGAAAATAAAACATTATTCCAGGAAAGTCAACAATTTAGACTTTCAAAGTCAGATGTATCTTTGAGAAGAATTAGATTATCTCTTATTACCAAGGAAAGAAATAAGGAAGATTACTGTGTTATTTTGATGGTGCCAGGGACATGGTCAACATAAGGTATTAAAGTGCTTCTATGGGCCACTATTAATTAATTAATTATCATGTAAGTGCTGCTATCTGTCAACTTCGTATGATTTTTCTATAGGGTGAATGACACACTCAGGAATCGTCAAGTCAAACCAGTCAAACAAGAAATATAGATTTGATGATCAGACAACAACAATCCACATTTATAATAGTTAAGTGCTTTGCATTTTTTAGGTTCTAATGGAAATTGTTCACTGCAGAAATGCAAGCACAAACAACCAACTTAGACATGAAATATATGTAAAATGCATAACAATAAACAGCATTTTATAATTTTAAACAAGGGAGAAAACTATATTCCCACTGCGGATTTAAGACGGTGTTATTGAAGGAAAGACATATTAACTGGTTTAGATAACAAACTTGGGACAGAAATGTCCTTAAAGGGTAACAGACCTTGGCATCTATATCCTTAACCAGTATTCCCCGGTCTATGCAGGCAAAAGTGAAGTGCTAAATGTTCAGTCAAGACTAAGGTGCCATCTAGCTTATTGATGAAGGTGACTAGAGCATGGCTATGCTGAGACTGTGTGCTTGTGATAGCTACGAGGATGAAAACTCTTGCCATTAGCATGAGGGAATGTTTCTTCCCTGGAATATATGCTACTATACTTGTTTTCTTAAAAAAAAAACCATAATTGTAATTATATTATTGCTCTGAGTAAGACAGAAGGCACAAACATATCAGTATGCATTTCCTTACCATTCAGCTTGTTTTTATGTACCAAAAATATATCAATTTGTGTGCAATACAAATTGTGCCATTTCTCTGACAGGACAGGTCATAAATGAAACATAGTGGCTGTTCACAATGTGCACCAGTTGCTTACAGTTCCATTTGTGAAAAAAAGTGTATGCCTTCTCTCATGACGACTCCACTGATTTATTCATGATGCACTACAGTTTGAGTGTAAAAAGTTACAGACACACCCACCAGGATTTTAGGAGGTCCTTTTGCTTTATGTCAACCATTTCAGTGTAAGATATAACTTGGCATAATGAGTCTTAGCCTGAGGGGGAGCATAACTTGCCAAATATAGAGAAAGATAAATTTGGCTGCTCCAGTATTACCACAGAGAGATTAATATGTAAAATTTCTCTTGCTCATTTAGATGTTTTATTATCAGCTTCCAGCCTACCCATATATTTCAGAATGGACCTATCTCTAAAATTAATAAACAAAGTATTTTAATGGAGATATTTTCATACTTTTCTTCCTGGGATATTTCTAAAGAAAAAAGCATTGTGACCCTTTGAAAATGAATGAAATGCCATTGATTCTACAATTGGCTTCCAAGAAATGTATTTACAAATAATTTATTTTTATTAGTAGACATTAGGAATAGTGTGCAGAATATGAGACTTAAGATCTCTTGTCTAAAGGTACTGAAATCTGCTTAAGTGTGTAGACTATGGCTTCTCAACCTTGGCATTACTGACATTTTGAGTCAAAAAATCATTTGCTGTCTGGGTCTGTCTGTGCATTGTAGAATGGTTAGCAGCATCTCTGGCCTCTACCTTTGTGAAAACCAAAGAAAATTCAAATATTTTATATTGCCAAATGTCCCTTGTTTGAGAACTAGTACCACTGCATTTGTACTCAATAGCTATGTAACAAATACCCCCCAAATTAGCTATTTAAAACAAGAAATATTGCCTCATAATTTCTGTGGATCAGGGATTTGGGTATGGCATAGGTAGATCCTCTGTTTTGAATATCTCAAAAGACTGCAGTCAAATTGTCTGCCAGGGCTCGGGTCTCATCTGAAGATTCAATTGGAGAAGGATCCAATTCTGAGCTCATCTCATTATTGGAAGCTTTCAGCTTCCATAGAGCTGTTCCTGGAGAGACTGATGGCCTAAGTTCCCTGCTGGCTTTTGGCTGGAGGCACCCCTAATTCCTTTCCATGTGGACCTCTCCCACATGAAAGCTTATTCACCAAATTGTACGAACCAACAAGGCAATATCAAGAATCTACTAGCAAGATAGAAGTGACAATCTTTTGTAATTTAATCATAGAAGTGGCAGTCCTTCATTGTTTTTATATTCGATTGGTAAGAATGAAGTTACTCAAGGGGAGGGTCTTACATAAAGCCATGAATACTAGGAAGTGGAAAATATTGGGGCCATCTAAGAGTCTGCCTAACCCAATCAAATTGGCAACACCTGACAACTAGCAAACTATGTCAGTATTACGCAGTCTTCTGCTTTTTGGGACAACCACAACTGCCCCCCATACCCACCCCCTGCTAAATAACCAGTATTGTATGCACTGTGCAATTATGATATAAAGACAGTATGAAAAACTATGCACTAAGTAAAAGAAGTCTCAAATCTACAAGACACAGCTATATGATTGGGATAGAAGGTAATTCTACAGAGTGATGAAAAATGCTGGTTTTTAAAGAGGCTCACATCTTACTTTCATCTATAATGAGGATAGAAGAATTTAGCTAAGCCAAAAAGGATGTTTTATAAAGAAGTAGTATTCTAAAGCATCAAGCTCCACTCCCCTTTTCCCTTCAGTTGCCAGAAGAACATGGGCCAGAGTAGTTTGACCTAGATAGCACAGAAATACACAATTGTTTTGGTTTGCTCTCTTTTGCTACATTTGTCAAATTCAAACTTTTCTTTTCACCACAACTTATAACACATTTTATATCATAACCCAGAACACATGTACACCTTCCACACCCCCCACGCACACACACACAGAGAAAGAGACAGAGAGAGACAAAGAACTAAACATTTTACAAAACATTACTCACCTCTTAAACTATTCTGCTTCTGTCATATTCTAGTCTGTTCTTCTATATTATCTTATTATATTCTGTTTCATTTAAAAAAGTATGGTCAAGATTTACTAAATTATTAAATTAATTTCATGTCCCACTAATTTATACTAACTGTTTAGACACTACTCATCTACTCCAAGCTGACAGTCAGATGCTGCTCAAGTTCTCACAAGTAATTAAATCCACAAGACTGAATTGGAGTCTAGAGAGACACATGGAAAGAATTGTCCCATTATATGTTCCCACTATGGGCATCTAAGCAAGAAATTTTAAAAGTGTAAGCCAGAGAAAAGCTTTTTCTTTTACTCCATCTTCATGTGTTACATATCATGCATGTAACAATATTAATGACAAGCTTCCCACTATATGATGTCAGCATGGATTTCTCATTATTTTCTTTCTTCTTTTGGCCACTGAAGATGCAACTGTACTTTAGTTCTTTTAACTTCTGCCTCTTTATGATCTGTACAAATAATAAGTATACCAGGTACAAAATTGAGCAGGTCTTTTTAATAATACCTTATTCATTTTCCTATAGAATTTCCTGCAGAATCCAAACTATATCCTGACAGCATTGACTTTTTAAACAAGAAGTCCAACAAATAAGAAAAAAGTTTACTTTTGTTTGATCTATGTTGGTGCAAAAGATAACATAATACATAGATAAAGAAGGGATAAAAATCCATTGGGTCAAATTCATTGATATCTCTGGGTCACATTTAAAAAAAAAACAAAACTAAGCTACTAGTGAGTTTAGCACTGTTGGTCATCCATCACTGAGTATTTCAGGTGAACAGCAGCATCTGTTAACATGTTTAAGTTTAGAAAAATCATCTGTGTACCTGGAGGTTAGTGATGCTAACTGACCCTCTAAGTATATATACCTGAGACTTTGGCTTCATTAGCACCTTGAATGCCAACTAGAGATCTACAGAGAGAAAATGAAGCAGTTCAGTAATTTTGTCTTTGGATGATGTCAAAGGTTAGAATTGTTATTATTATTTTGAGACAGCGTCTCACCCTGTCGCCCAGACTGTAATGCAGTAGCAAGATCTTGGCTCACTGCAACCTCCGCCTCCCAGGTGCAAGTGATTCTCCAGCCTCAGCTTCCCAAGTAGCTGGAATTACAGGCTTGTGCCACTACTGCCCTGCTAATTTCTGTATTTTTAGTAGAGATGGGGTTTCACTAGCAGAGATGGGGTTTCACAATGTGGGCCAGGCTGGTCTTGAACTCCTGATCTCAAATGATCCGCCCACCTCGGCCTCCCAAAGTGCTGGCATTACAGGCGTGAGCCACCATGCCCAGCCAGAATTATTTCTTAATTTTAAAGATTTTTATATAACTGCTTAACTATAAACTAAAATTGCATATTCCTGCACTTCTGGAAAGCTGGTGGGAAAGAAAGAGCAAAGAAAAGCATGTATTACATTGTTTTAAAACTCTTAGAAATTACAAAAAATAAAATTTAGCTTTTCAGGTTTTAAGGTTTTGAGTATTAGTGCACAGTGCCTACTTTGAAGGCAGTTTGAAGGCAGCATGTTACAGTATAAATATTATGGCTTTAAAAAACTCTATCTATCCCAGTTTTTTGTTTGTGGTGTCTTAACCACCCCTGTCTGCACTAGGTGGTGGTGGGGGTTCATCTGCAAACTCTGTTTCCCAGAGTATATTTTAGATGTCCAACTCTGAGTGTGATCAATAAGAGGCACTACTGGGAGATGAGAGAGAAATCAGGAGAGGAACAGACATATTCATCTTTCTCTTTCTCTTGCTCTCATTTTGATTCTCACTCTAGTTTTCCTTATTCTGACATTGCCTCTGGAGCATTGGTTACTAAACGTTAGGCCTTTGTCTGTGCTCTGAGATTCTTCTCCTTAACACTTCTTCACTTGTGTTCTCCCAGCCTTTCAGGTAGGAACTGCTTCTGAGAGTTTCTAATTCCTGAGTTAATGCATAACTTTTGCTTTCTCCATTTTCAAAGATCCATGCAACACACCAATTCCTTGTGTTAAATATTTCCTGTTTGAAATACTTGTGAGGATTTTTTTCCTGATTATAAGCTTCCTGATAGAAATTTAGGTTTAAATATTACCTTTGGCCACTAACTAAATGGATGATCCTGAGTATATTATTTAAAGATTTTGGGCTTTATATTTGTCTCTGATGATAAGACAAAAAAAATACTATAAGATAGTATATTATTATGCATATACTAATGGACAAAGTTCATAATAAGCATTCAAAAAATATTAGGAATAATCACTATAACATATATTTCCATATCATTTAAAAATATCTAGTAAATTGATACTGCATATAAAACAGTAAAGTTAACTGAGTATGTTGTGTGTTACTTTGTGTGAAGCAACAAAGAAGTAGCTCAATTGATTAAATACTGGTTTGGAAATTATCACCACATTTTAAAATTTTACTTGACTCCTGCAGTTCATGCTGACATCTTATATTTATAAAGATCACGTTGAATGGAAGCTAAAAATATCCTGTAACAAGTCTCCAAAGATCTACTTGATGGGATGGATCAGCATGAAATCTGCATGTGAACTGGAATGTGCACGCCTGAACAGGTCTTTGTGTATACTATATGGGATATATTTACTTTTCAAAGAAAAAACTATATAGCAAGTTTATATAACACATTTGTCTTTTTAAGATTTTTTTTGGCAATAACTAAAGACTTGTAGAAAGTTGCAAAAATAGTACAAAAAGATCTAGCGTACTTTTCACCAATTCTCCCAATGGTTACATTTTACATAATTATGACACAATACCAAGATGTTGATTAATACACATATACAGTTTGATTGCAGAAATTAGACCTAGTGTTTGATAGATTAGTAGGATGATTATAGTTTACAAAAACCTACTCTATATTTCAAAATAGCTAGAAGAAATAATTCTTACATTTCTAACATAAACACAAATGTTTAAAGTGATGGATATCCCAATTACACTGATTTGATCTTAACAAATTCATGAATCTATTATATTATCATATGTGTTCAGAAAATAGATACATCTATTCTGTATCAATGTTTTTAACTGAGGAAATTAACATTGGTATAACCTATATGCATAGTTTCATCCATTTTATCACATTTTAACTGTTTGTTTAATTACAAAATTAACTGTTTCCTTACCATGAAACACCTTACCTTCCTTTAAGCCCCTTTGTCCTTTACAGTTTATGATAAAATTGTCTTAAATATGTCCTTTACATATATTGAGAATGACATCAAACAAATTTTATAATTTTGCTTCAATCATCAAATGCAATCTAGAAATTCATGAGAAGGAAAGTTTATAGTATTTGTCTATGTTTTTCAGGTGTCATTTCATCTTCCAAGATTCTTTTTATCATGTTCATTTTGTCTCAAAAACTTTTTTAGCCATTACATTAATAAAAATTATGAATATATCATAGGTGTATGTATTTGTGATACACATGAGATATTCTGATACAGGCATACAATGAGTCATAGTCACTACAGGATAAATGAGGTATATTATCACCTCAAGGATTTATCATTTCTTTGTGTAACAAACATTCCAATTATACTCTTCTAGTTTTTTTAAATGTACAATAAATTATTGTTGACTGTAGTTACCCTGTTATGCTATCAAATGCTAGATCTCATTCCTTCTATCTAGTATAGCCATGTTTAAGAGGAAATATACTGGTGACAAATTATCATAATTTTCCTTCACTTGAGAATATCTTACTTTCCCTTTCATTCTTAAAGGATATTTTGCTGGATATAGAAGTCTGGGTTATTCAAATTGTTTTACTCCTATATATAAGGCGTTATTTGTCTTTGGCTTACTTCAAGTTTTATTTTTTGAATTTTTTTTTTTTTTGGAACTGAGTCTCGCTGTGTTGCCCAGGCTGGAGTGCAGTGGTATGATCTTGGCTCATCGCAACTTCCGTCTCGTGGGTTCAAGTGATTGTCGTGCCTTAGCCTTCTGAGTAGCTGGGATTACAGGCACCTGCCACCACATCTGGCTAATTTGTTGTATTTTTAGTAGAGAAGGGGTTTCACCATGTTGCCCAGCCTGGTCTGGAACTCCTGACCTCTACTGATCCACCTGCCTCGGCCTCCCACAGCTGGGAATATATGCATGAGCCACTGCACCCAGCCTTTTGTCTTTATTTTTCAGAAATTTAATTATGATTTATTTTCACTTGGCTTTCTTTGTTTTATGCTATTTAGAGTTCTTCTTGAATCTGTAGGTGTATGTCTTTTGCCAAATTTGGGGAACTTCTAATCATTATTTCTTTGAATAATTTTTCAGCCACACTCTTTTCATACTCTTCTTCTGGAAATCCAATGGTACAAATGTCAGATATTTTCTTACAGTTCTACAGATTCCTGAGGTTCTTTTAGTTTTTCTATCTATTCTTTTTTTTATTTATATTGGGTGATTTCTATTGTTACATCTTCATGTTCATGGATTCCACTGATTCCCTCCTTTATCTTTTACATTGTGTTTTTAAGATCACTCATTAAGAGTTTTTTCTTTTTTCATTATTTTAAATGTTATCTACATTTTCATTCATTTATTCTTTATATTATTTATGTCTTTGCTGATATTTTCTGTTTTTCAGTGTGATTAAATCAAGTTCATAATTGCACTTTGAAACCTTTATGATCGCTGCTTTAAAATCTTTGTTAGATAATCCTAGCATCTATGTCATCTTACTGCTGGCATCTTTTCTCATTCAAGTCAATATTTTCTTGGCTTTTGATATGACAAGTGAGTCTTGATTGTATCCTGGACATTTTGAGTACTACATTATTAGACTCTGGATTTTATTTAAATCTTCTGTTTTAGTAAGTCTCCTCTGACACTATACTAGCAGAAAAAGGGGGCTACCACTTGTCAGAAGCATGATAATCTAAGATTTCTGTGTGGCCTGTGCTCACACCATGAGTATCACAGGCTCTTTACCACCAGTCAAGGAAGGAAGTTCAGCTTTTCACTCAGTCTTCTCTGATACGATTCCATCTGGAGGCAGAGTGGAAGGGATTGCTCATGATAGACTGGAGTGGTGCTGGTCTAGACTCCCCATTTAGCTTTTGCTGACATGAGTGGGTTGGAGTATGGCCATTTTCCACAGTGTTTGGCTCAGATAGGAGAGTTATTCAAGTTTTCTCACTTGCAGTTTGATCATTTTCCTGTCCTTTGGCTAAATTGAACAGACTTGTGAGTGTGTGTGTGTGTCTTTTGTTGGTTTGCTTTTTGATATGTTACTGTATTAGTCTGTTCGCACACTGCTATAAATAACTACCCAAGACTGGGTAATTTATAAAGAAAATAGGTTTGTCTCACAGTTCTATAGACTGTACGGGACATGGCTGCGGAGGCCTTAGGAAACTTACAATCATGGCAGAAGGGCAAAGGGGAAGCAAACGCATCTTCACATGGCAGCAGGAGAGAGAGAGAAAAGAAAAAAGAGGGGAAGTTCTACACATTTTTAAACCATCAGTTCTCATGAGAATCCACTCACTATCATGAGAACAGCAAAGGGGAAATCCACCCCCATGATCCAATCACCTCCCACTACGTGTCTCCTTCTACATTAGGAATTACAATTAAAAATGAGATTTGGGTGGAGACCCAAACCATATCAGTTCATTTTTGTGTTTCCAAGCTGCTGGGTTCCTTAGTTCCCAGTCCTGGATATATGAGGCAAAAAGAAAAACATCCAGACTTTTACTGTGTTATGTCTTGGGCCCTAAGGTCCACAATTGATCTGCCATCTTTTCTACCTTTCAGAATTTCCTTATGTTTGTTTTATATATAACCTCCAGGGACTTCAGCTGTACTTATCAAGAGCAATAAGAAGAACTAAATATATTCCATCTTTGTCTGGAAGTCAAAATATATTCCATCTTTGTCAGAAGTCCCTAGCCTGGTTGATTTTGAAAGAACAATGCATTTCTAATAAATACTGTTTTTCTAAAAAAATATGCCCAAATCGTTCTTTGTCTTTTTTTAAATTTTATATACATGGGTTATGCATGCAGATTTTTTACCTGAATACTGTTTGTACCAAAAAATTTTTAGAATGTTGCTTCAACAAAAAACAGTAATTAGTGGTTAGAATTTCAATAATAAAAGTTGTTTAATCATGAGACAAATAAAGAATAAAATGTAAGCATCCATGGGCAAATTTATCATTTAAACATTCTAGCTCCTGCTCAAGAGTAATGACTTTATTTCTCCTATCACCAACAGCAATATCAAAGCCCAGGGCTTCTAACACCTTTTTATCATCTTTATCACTATTATCAGCCATTGGTATAATGAAATAGAATCCCAGAGCTTTCTTCTCATCTCAAGTCCCTATGGTAAAGAACTACTTCTATATTGCCTATACCTTATAGCTAAGATGAAAGCATACTGTGACTGTTGTTCAGTCAAATGATTCATTTAAAAATGTGTATTATGAAAACTCACTGTATAGGAGATATGTGTATAAACTTTAAACATACATGAATACTTGTAATGCCCATAGCCTTGCACACATACACACAAACTTGCAACCATAGCTTTCAAGTATTTTGTTCTGATTAATTAATTTGCTCCACAGATCTTATTGTTCCTTATATTCTCATGATTCAAAGGCAATGAACAGTTCTTAGTCAAGAAAATATAACATAAAATATACAGAAATTAAAGTTTTCTCTGCCTCTTAAATCCATTTATTCAATAAATATTAAGCAGCTACTACAGTCATGTGTTGCTTAATGATGAGAATATGTTGTGAGAAATGCATTGTTAGATGCATTGTTAGGTGATTTTATTGTTGTGTGAATACTGTAGAGTGTACTTCTACAGTTCTAGATGTTACAACCTGCTCTACACCTAAGCTATATGTTATAGTCTGTTGCCCTCAGAATACAAATCTGTACAGCATCATGCTGCAGGGATGTTACTGTGTTGAATGCCATAGGCAATTTTAACACATTGACAAGTATTTGTGCATCTAAATATATCTAAACATAGAAAAGGTAAAATAAAGATATGCTATTATAATCTTATATGATTATACAGACTCTATATGTTGTATATGTATATGTGGTCTGTCGTTGACCAAAAGGTTATTATGTGGTTCATGACTGTATATGTGAGACAGTGGAAATATAATGTTAATACAAGGCTTTATCTGCCCTCCTAACTTTAGGAATTTGAATTTCATTTGAAGAGACAAAGTGCCGAGACCAGCTCAGTCGAGGAGACCCTAACCCAGCAGCACTAGAGGAATTAAAGACACACACACAGAAATATAGGCGTGGAGTGGGAAATCAGGGGTCTCACAACCTTCAGAGCTGAGAGCCTTGAACAGAGATTTACCCACATATTTATAGACAGCAAGCCAGTCATAAGATTTACTAAAAGTATTCCTTACGGGAAATAAAGGGATGGGCCAAAATGAAGGGATGGGCTCTGGCTAGTTATCTGCAGCATGAGCATGTCCTTAAGGCACAGATAGTTCATGCTATTGTTTGTGGTTTAAGAATGCCTTAAGCGGTTTTCCACCCTGGGTGGGCCAGTTGTTTCTTGCCCTCATTCCGGTAAACAGATAACCTTCCAGCGTGGGAGTCAAGACCATCACGAGCATGTCACAGTCCTGCAGAGATTTTGTTTATGGCCAGTTTTGGGGCCAGGTTATGGCCAGATTTGGGGGCCTATTCCCAACATGTCACCCTTATTTGTTTTGCAAAGTGATAAAAGCAAAGGCAGCTTTGTCACAGTGAGCTACTTTTTGCAGGAGTCAGGATCTGCATCTGCAGAATATACAAAGGCAAACAACACAGATTAAAAGCACAATCATCGTCGAAATCACAGAGCTTCCAAGTGATTTTATCCATTTTGATTGGTTACTAGCTGCTAATCTGTCTGCAGCTCCTTCAAGCACTCCAGTTCCTGGCATTAAGGTCAGGTGGCCTGGGATGCTTTAAATATTTGTTCTTTTAATTTTTCAATACCCAAAGACAAGTTTGTAGAGTGTCCTTCTAGATGCTTTTTAATTCTTTCCCAAATTTTGATCTTATTAAGAGCCATTAATAGTTTCCCCAAATCCTTATGTTTAACTCCTACAGCGGGCCATATCATTTGAGATTGAGGTACCACTATACCGCCATGTTTCCAGATAATAGGAACTCTTGCCATATTTCTTACCACTTCTATCATCTGACCGTTTTGTTCAGACCATCTGAACATAGTGTTGCCATTGCATGCAGACTGAGAGGCACAATTTAAGCTAAACATTCCCTTAGGGGACCAATCAATAATGATTCCATAGGAATCGTGCAGCATCTCTGCCTGTTCTGCAATGCAATCTTCCCAAACAAGTACGTTCATTTTTTTCTGGCCAGGTTCAATTTTGTTTACAAATAGGTTTTTGAGGGCAATATGCCTTAATTATAGGAGCAGATTCATTATGGTAAATAGTGAGGTCAGAAAGCACATTTAACTGTTTCATAGAATGATTACCTCCAGGCATTATTGCCAGCCAAGATTGATAAATATGCCCAATAAGTATAATTGTTCTCTGTGTCAGCCCTTGTTGAAGGAATACTCATGGCAATGGTGATCACTGCTATCGTAGCTACCATTAAATTACTCATTGTGACTGGTTGTCCTGCTTTCCTCAGGTTTTCTTCTGACATCTGTGACAGCTTCTTGATCTGTCCCCAAGTAGGTGGCTGTGTTCAATGAGTGTTGCTCATGACAGTTGGAGTCCTCCTTAGCGTCAGTCTCAACATGGCTGCAACCGGGGGGTCCTCAGGATCCTCCTGGAATCTCCTCCTCAGCATCTGGCTCATGATAAGGTTTCAGGTGTCTCGATGGTATCCAAATTGGCTGTTGATTCAGTCCTGGAGAAACACAAGCATAACCTCTACCCCAAGTTATTATGTTACCTATTTCCCAACTTTTTGTTATCAGATCTCTCCACCAAACCAGTTGTTCTGCTTCCGTCTTTGCAGCTGGTTTTTGTAGATGCTGTTCAGCTGCTGATAGCATCTGGCCTTTAGGCAGGCTCAAAAAATTTTAAGTTAATAGTGCTTGATTCAGTTGCATTTGCAGTGTTCCATAGTCCCTGTTTTCCCACCTCTGCTTTTGTAACTGCTGTTCCAGGGAGAGATTCATTCTTTCCACTATTGCTTGTCCTTGAGAATTATATGGGATACTAATAATGTGTTTAATATCCCATATAGAGAAAAATGTAGCTAGAACTTGGCTAGTATAGCCTGGGGCATTATCTTTTTTGATATAAGCTGGAATGCCCATCATCGCAAAACACTGCAAAAGCTGATGTTTAACACAGGCAGAAGACTCTCCTGATTGGCATGTATCCCAGACAAAGTGAGAAAAGGGGTCCACACATACATGTACATAAGCTAGTCTCCCAAATGAGGGAACATGTGTGACATCCATTTGCCAAAGAGACTTAGGTTCCAATCCTTGAGGATTAACTCCTCCTTTAAAAGATGAGGAATGCACCATTTGGCAAGTTGGGCATCGCTGGATAATAGCTTTAGCTTCTTTCCAGGTAATACTGTATCTGCATTTGAGACCAGAGGCACTAACATGGGTTAAATTGTGAAAGTGTCTAGCATTAGATATCCCATTAGCAACTAGGTGATCAGCCATTTGATTCTTTTCAGTCAAAGGTCCTGGAAAAGGTGTATGAGCCCTAATGTGAGTGATGTAAAAAGGGTGCATTCTACTCCTTACTGCTGTTTGCAATTGGGTAAATAAAGTCATCAGTTGTTCATCTGTATGAAATCATAACTGAGCATTTCCAATTAATTGTGTGGAATGAACGACATATGAAGAATCAGAAATCACATTAATAGGCATATCAAAAGCAGTCAATACCTCAATTACAGCTACAAGCTCCGCTTTTTGAGCTGAAGTATAGGGTGTCTGAAAAACTTTACCTTTTCATCCAGAATAAGAAGCTTTACCATTACTAGACCCACCTGTAAAAATATTTTAAGCACCTTCAATTGGTTTAAATTTAGTTATTTTAGGGAGAATCCAATTAGTTAATTTTAAAAATTGAAACAGTTTCGTTTTAGGAAAATGACTATCAAGAATACCCACACAGTCAGCTAAATGGGTTTGCCAAATAAGACTATTTATAAAAGCTTGCTGTATTTGTGCCTTCATGAGAGGGACAATAACTTTTCCAGGATCATATCCGTGTAATTTAACCATCCGAGTTTTCCCATTTCCTATCATAGTAGCGACTTGATCCAAATAAGGAGTTAGAGTCTGTGAATTAGTATGTGGAAGAAAAAGCTACCCTACTAAGTCCTGTTCTTGGACAATAACATCAGTAGGTGAATGCTGAGTTGGAAAAATTACCAAATCTTGAGTCTTCTCTGGATCTATTCTATTGATTTGAGCTTTATGGACTTGCTTTTCCATTAGCTGCAGCTCTGCCTCAGCTTCTTTTGTTAATTGCCGAGGGCTAGTGAGACTAGGATCTCCTCTAAGGATAGAAAATAGATTACTCAGGGCATAGGTAGGAATGCCTAGAGCAGGTTGTATCCAATTAATGTCCCCTAGTAATTTTTGAAAGTCATTTAATGTTTTCAATTGATCCCTATGTATGGTTACTTTCCGTGGCACAATGGTAATGTCATTTACTAAGGTCCCCATAGGTTGCATAACTGAATTAATGGCTCTTAAATCAGTTAACATTCTCTATTTACCTGATTTTTTCTTAATTACAAAAACTGGAGAATTCCGAGGGGAAAATGTTGGAGCTATGTGTACATTTTCTAATTGTTCATTAACGAAGTCCTCTAGAGCCTCCAGTTTCTCTTTACTTAGCGGCCATTGTTCTATCCAAATTGGCTTATCTGTTAACCATTTTAAAGGTATAGGTTCTGGAGGCTTAACAATGGCTGCCATCAAAAATGATATCCTAAACCTTGGCGGGAACTTTGTCTTTCCAATTGAAGCGGTTCCTTCAAAACTTGCAAATGTTTTCCTAGTCCCATACCAGGGACATACCCCATTTCATGCATCATATGTTGACTTTGAGGGCTATATAATTGTTCTGGAATTAGAACTTGTGCTCCCCATTGTTTTAATAAATCTCTCCTCCATAAATTTATAGGTACAGAAGTTATAATTGGTTGAATAGTCCCAGGTTGTCCACCGGGCCCTTCACAATGCAAAATATAACTACTTTGATATACTTCAGGGGGTTTACCAACTCCAACTATGTTAAATTGAGCAGGGTGAATTGACCACGTGGATGGCCAGTGCTGTAGAGAAATGATTGAAATGTCTGCTCCTGTATCTACCAAACCTTTAAATTTCTTTCCCTGAATAGTTATTTCACAGGTAGGATGTTTATCAGTAATTTGATTTACCCAATAAGCTGCTTTGCCTTTTTTATTTGTGCTTCCAAATCCTCCTGTTCGTTTAATTTCACTTTTCCCCATTTCCACATATGGCACAATCAGTAGCTGTGCTATGCGTTCTCCTGGCTCTGCTTTCCAGGGAACAGAAGTAGATATAACAATTTGAATTTCCCCATTGTAATATGAATCAATGACTCCAGTTTGTACTTGTACATCTTTCATATTTAAACTAGACCTTCCTAAAAGTAATCCTATCCTCCCCACTGGCATGGGTCCACAGACCCCTGTTGGGATCTTTTGCGGGGGTTCCCCAGGCAGAAGGCTCACAGCTTTTGTGCAGCATAAATCTACTGCAGCACTACCAGCTGTGGTGGCGGACAGACATTGTACAGGGGTGAGGGAATGGCCTGAGCCAGAAATGCCCCAGTTTGATACGGGGCTCAGGATGGGCCCCTCATCGTGTTTCCCGAATTTAAAAGGAAAAGGCTCAAATGTAGCTATAATATTTCCCATTGATCTGGGGGTTGTATTCTAACAGGGAACTGCCAAGCCTCTAAATCATCCTCTCATCTAACTTGCTGAATTTCTGCCTGAATAGAACTGAGAGTAGTCACTCAAGGCACTGCTCAAACAGTCACTGTGGCAACTACTTTTCGCACAGTGTCCTCCAGAAAAGAAAGATCTGGAGGGTCAGGCCACTCTTTTTCTTCAAAATAATGAGGGGGTACAGAAGGGTAGGGATGGACCTCTTCCTCCTTTGCCGCTTTAGCTTTAGCTGGCAAACAAACCTGCTCTGTTACTTCTTCTGTTACTTCGTTATACTCTCCTTCCTCCTCATCATTAGTGCGAAAAGATTCCAAGGTGGAACAAACCAAAGCCCACACTTGTCCCATTGTTACCCTGATGCTTCCGAGCTCCCCGTCTTACTCACCACGGGGATTGCTTTAAGAGTACTTGGATGTCCTCCAGCTTAGTTCCACGTTCTCCAACTGTTTCTCCAGTGACCCTTCAACCTGGATTCGAGCCCCACATATGGACACCACTTGCCAAGACCAGCTCGGTCAGGAAGACCCTAACCTAGTGGCACTAGAGGAATTAAAGACACACACACAGAAATATAGAGTGTGGAATGGGAAATCAGGGGTCACACAGTCTTCGGAGCTGACAGCCTTAAACAGAGATTTACCTACATATTTATTGACAGCAAGCCAGTCATAAGATTTACTAAAAGTATTCCTTACGGGAAATAAAGGAATGGGCAGAAATAAAGGGATTAGTCTGGCTAGTTATCTGTAGCATGAACACGTCCTAAAGGCACAGATCGCTCATGCTATTGTTTGTGGTTTAAGAATGCCTTAAGCAGTTTTCTGCCCTGAGTGGGCCAGGTGTTCCTTGCCGTCATTCCGGTAAACTGACAACCTTCCAGCATGGGCGTCAAGGCCATCACAAACATGTCACAGTGCTGCAGAGATTTTATTTATGTCCAGTTTTGGGGCCAATTTATGGCCAGATTTGGGGGCCTGGTTCCCAAAAACAAAGAAAATATTTATGAAAGTATGTCAAAGAGTGTATCCAGGAAAATAAGTTACAAGAATAGCAGTCTCAACAATCTATAATCTTAGTTTGACATTTCCTCAAGCATTTTCCTAGAATCATTTAGTTATTATTATCCACAGTTCATTATTTTTTTCAAACTCTATTCACATGCCAAGTGTTAAGAATAAGGATTTGTTTTTTGACAAACTGAACTCTTAGAGAAGGAGTTGATTAAAAACTTTTGCCCACAAAACCCTCATTGCTAAATTTGATATTTCAAAAATATCTAGTCAAAATTATTTTTGAACAAAACTTACATTTTTCATTAAATAGTTCATTTTCCAAACTAATTGAAGATGTCAAACTTAGTTCATAATCTATTAGCAAACTAAATGGTGTAATGCCTTAATAATATTTAGGCCATATTAAATGGAACCAGAAATAATAGTAGATATGGCATTGGCCTAATAACACAGTTGGGCTCATATGTAAAAGTATATATTCACTGGGCCTTCATGCTGCCACCACTGTGATTCGGTGGGGAAAGGCAGCTTAGGAACCAGAAACTGGTCTCATCATACTTGTGTGACTTTTAGCAAAGTACTGAAACTCCCTAAGCCTTTCCTCTCATCTCTCCAAATGGGGTTGTGGTGAATATTAAGTGCAATCGAATGTATAAAATTTCATTTTCTTTGTGCTATTGTTGCTACCCTGGTCTCTGCCAGACTCCAGATGAAAGCAGCAGAGGACAGAGGACATTCTCAGGAAAGACTAGGGAAAGAGTTGGAGGACAAACAGGAGGCTCTCTTACCTCAAATTGCAAGTCATGATAAAAATAGTAAAGAGGAAGATAGCATTTTAGTGACTGTTGGAGGCACATGATCCAGCATGTGTGAATAGCAGTGGCTGGTATGGAGTTAGAGCATAGGCAATAAACCAGCCTCCTGGAAAGGTTGTGAATGTGGAGTCCAATGAGGGAATTAAGAGTATGGCCTTAAAAGAAAGACACTTAGGTATACCTAGACCACAATTGGGCTCTGGAATATTGTTATATTAGGTTTACTCTAAACCTATTTAAACCATAGTTTCTGACTCTTATCTACTTTAATTGGGCAAATAGGTTGTGGAACATATTCATTGTTCACCATTCTTTTTCTTCCCACTGCAAAACAAAGCTTGTGATACCCAAGAAAACTCAAAACATTTATGAAGCCTTTTATTTTACAATAACAATTGGTACTTAAAAATAAACATTGGTATTTTAAATACAAATGTAATTTATCCTGATTTATTTCAATTAGACAAATCTACCTACGTACTAATGACTAGATTATTTTTAGTACTGTATTTTCATAAATATTTACTTTAGTGCTAGAATTTATTTCACGTGGTATCCTAGACACAATTGAGATAAAATTTTGTTAAAATTTTTCAATATGTTGAACAAACTGATAATATACAGTAATATACAGGAATAGAAAAGAAGAATTATTTTTTTAACAGTTCTTTCTTACAATATCTCAATTTCTGGCAGTTAGGACAGGAGTGAGTCAAAATAGCTTTTTAAATACCTAAGATATGAATTAGCTGGACGTGATATCACATGCCTATAATCCCAGCTGCTCAGGAAGCTGAGGCAGGAGAAGCGCTTGAATCCAGGCAGAGGCTGTAGTGAGCTGAGATAGTGCTACTGCACTCCAGCCTGGGTGACAGAGCGAGACTCTGTAAAAAAAATAATAAGAAGAACATATGGCATAGTTTTCTAATTCCTGACAGAGTTCTCTTTAGGTGTGGACATGTCATGTATGCAACAGTATTCAGAAATCTAAAACAAGCACCAAGTTTAGAGATGTTACAAATCTCAGCATCTTTAAATGGTAAGACATGAGCTGATGAAGGAAAGAGTGCAGACATGATGATGCTAGAATCAAATGTCTCAAGGTCGATTTAAATAACCAATTACATTGTGTTCAAATGGGTTAGACAGGTTTAAGTAGTATTAATGAAACAAATTCAGCAGTACTTTTAAAATCACTCCTATGCCTAGCATCTAACCACTTTAAATCTGTCCTTTCTTACTTAGCTACTATGGCGTATCCTTCAGACCATAAAGCTCTTTTCACTTTTCCCAAGGCTCACGTTTCATCTGATGCTTTTCACTGCATTGCTTAAGAAGGCTAAATTTGCCATGTTAAACTTAATTCACATTTAAATATTTACACAAATAAAGTTATAAAAATGATTCATTTCATGATCTTGACATTTTTGACCAAACTCAGGAAGCTAAGGATAGACAGTACTGCAGTGTTGAAGAGCAATTAGCAATTAGGAATATTTTAACTGAAAGAAAATCACACAGTATCCTATTTCTTTAAAACGATTTCCCCATTAAAGGGAGGAGAATAAAACCTGACATTGGATAGTAAAAGTCATTAAAAGAAACATAATATAATTGCAAATAGAAAAAAGTACTGCCAGAAAGAAAATGGTGTGACTAAGATGCCTGCAACTGTAGTTAGCGGTGAAGAACTATAGCACTTTGAACAGTAAATCACAGTTACTGCAATATTGGAATGTAGAGTTTTTTCCTCAAAAATATTCTGCCTCCTTTCCTATGCATAAGTGATCCTGGCCATAACTGATCATTATGAATAACCAACCCGACATTTGAGGCATTGATGGAAAATTGATGGCATTCATTTTTATGATTTCTTATTCTATAAACATCAAGTAATACCACGTAGTTTAGAAACTGGGTACTTTCTTAAAATTAATGAACTTCTTTAATTCTTCCAAACACAATAGTTACTATCTAACACAATAGTAAAATTTCCATTTCCAAGCCTCTAACTGAGCTCATGTAGTGGAGAGTATATTTTATGAATTGATTCAAAGCAACTCTTTTAAGCTCTCACTAAGTAGGTACGGTACAAAGTGATACCGGCCCTATGAGTCAGTTAGTCTTACTGCAGTTAAATATATACAAAGAGAAAGAAAACCATGCAGCATCCTAGAATCTGGGCTTAAAATCAATTTGTGTTGAGAACAAAAATGTCTCCTTTATAAATATTTATAAAATAGGATTTCAGATTATATGTTCAGCATTGAATGATGTATATTATTCTTATTAATGTTTCATAAACGTATGTATAAAAAACAATATGCTTCACTTTGCTTCTAAGTATTAAGTAGAATTATTGCAGCATCTGCTTCCAATGGTTGAGTGCACAAGCTATTCATGCCTTGTCATAAATTCCATGATGCATTAAGATGTCATTAAATGTACCTTATGTGGTTGTCTCCTAATTTACATACCTTGTAAATCATCAGGTAAAAATCAAGAGAGCTGGGGAATAATCTCCTATGCTCTTCCCTTCTGCCACGAACTCAGTGCCATTTATAATCTTCATCCTAAATTGTATCCATCTCAAATGCTTCTTTGAGACTATGCCTCGGAACACTTGATAATGTATTTAATAAACACAATTATTAATGGTTTCTAAATGGTGTTTATGAGTATAGAAACAAACTTAAGGAGTAGGCTAGCAGAGTATACAGTTAACAATGCCAGTTAAGTGTGGAGTAAAAAAGGTCACCTTTTCAAAGAGCCAGCAAGAAGAAATTGTAAGAAAACTGGGATTAAGTGTCTCTTTTCTCTCAGTCTTGTTTTTAATGCCCTCACCATATGGTTCCTAGAGCACAGAATCTCTGTATTAAACAAAGCTTAGAGCTCACCTGGTACAACTTCCACCTACTGCAGGATTCCCATAGATTAGTGTCCATCTGTTGCCTGAGCACATCCAGAAATGAGAAGTCCACAATTTTGTAAGAAAGTCCATCCAATTTGTCATTTGGATTAACTTGCTTTTCAGTTCTGGAAGGAAAACCCTTATTTAACTTATGATGCCTGTTTTCTCCTGTTTCACAATAATAAACAGTGGTCATTTTCCTTCGGTTTTCAGTGGCCAGACTGTAGATTTCTCATGTTAAGCATCACTCCTTTGTTAAAGGACAATGTCATTGCAATATCATTCCTCTGATTTCTGTTACCTAAGGCATTTAGCCCAGAAGCTGCTAATAAAACTAACATCGTTTCCACCTGCCTGACTAAGTCACAATTGTAAGGATGCTGGGCAATTTTGACTGGTAAGAGTACATTTGCATTTTTAGTAAACTAAACTTAGAACATTAATAATGTTTTTTCTATTGTAGAGAAAGATAGGAATTTTAATGTTGACTATTGCATTTTGATGAAGTTTTGATGAGATTAATATCCAAAAGAAATCTAACATAAAAGATTTTTAGGACAATGTCATTGAGAATGGATAAATATGTATGAATTTTGTATCCAAGACCGTAACAAGAGGAGAATAATGGGGAATAAGATAGGAAGCATCAAGTCATTATTGAGCAATACATGAATCTGAAATGAACCATAATTTTGCCAGATTAAATCAATTTGTTGCATTTTGAATTTATTTCTTCCAGAAGTTTTTTAATAAATAAAATAACCTTTTATTTCTAGATCAGATTTTCTTTTTCATATGTTATGTGACATGTGACTTACAGATTGTAACAATTCCAACCACTAAAACCAGAGGTCACTTGTCATAGGTTTTAGAAGATGAACCTCTAAAGCTTTGCCTTAGAGAGGAGAGGAAGACATGGTTACCAAATGATAGACAGTTTTTAAAACACTGTGACATATAGAAGAGACCTCAGCTCCTTGTTTTCCTTGTTTTTTTTTTTTTTTTTTTGCTCAAAATACATACATTGGTCTTTGCAACAGGGACTTCTTGAACTGCTGTTGAAAGGAGCATGGTGAGAAATGGGAATTTCTTGCAGTATCTAATCCGTATTAAAATCACCAAGTTTCCTTTTGTTTCTGTCCCTCAGAAAAACACTAGTGTCCCAAGGAATCAAGGGAAGGGAAGACAATGCATATGTGGTAGAGAGGTCAGCCATAGGAGAGCAGAGAAAGTTGTTTCCTTTTTAAAATGTATTAAAATATTGTGCACTGCTTTAATAGAGCATTTTGCAACATGTTTTTCTTTTGAGGGGCACTACAGGCAATTCCAAGAAGCAAGTATCAAGAGAAAAATACAGGCAGCAGAAACAAATCGAAGTGTACCAGCTTCTCTGACATTTTTCTCCTCTTCCATCTGTGAGGTTTCTTTGGGCACACCAGGTCTAGAAAACCAATTTTAAATGTCACTCTCATCAGAACACAATCATATTTTCTATCAAATGGAAAAGCAGATTCATTCTCAATAATAACACATATACAAGATTAAACCTGTGTTAACTCAGCTTCTCAGAAGGAATTAAGATCCTGTTAACGTCAGAGAAAACAAGCACACACTTCCCACATGTTATGATTTAGAAACTAAATTTTCCTTGTATCCTAATCAGTGACAATTATTTAGAAATCGTAGAAATGAGTTTATGTAGACAGTACAAGGCTGGAAAGCTAATATAAAAAAGTTCACAGAGAGAAAAAACTTTTTTTTTAGATTTCAAAGTCATATAAGTTTTTGCATGGTGGATTTCACAGAACAAATATTAAAGATATTTGCAGATTACACCAGGCCTTTGAGTCAATCTCAGATTTACATAAATTGAAAAATAGAAAACATCTTTAAAATCACCCATCTTCGCCCTAGTCATCAGAAAAGAAAATTGAGACTTCCTTACCTTGCTCTTATCCAAGTGAAACTGGACACTTGGTAGTAGAAATAGGACCAAAGCTCTTGGCTCCCATTTTTCACTCAGTGTTTTTTCTTTTACACAACATACTGAAAAGTCCAACAGCTTTGCATTCCCTTTTTGTAACTTTAACCATGTGACTCCTGAGTACCAGAAATCATAATATTTCAAAATAATAATGATATATATCATGTTTTGCTTTCTATATATACACTTTACTAGGCAATTTGGATTCATTTATTCTAACTTATTTGAGTAAAGTTTGATTGAAAACCAACCTTTTACACAAGCTTAGAAAATGACTCATGAGTCTAAAGTTACAGAGACTAATTTCAGGAACAGTAGTAGTTAGAAAATTCTAACCTCCTTGTTCCATTTCTCCATTCTTCATTTCTGTTTTTCTTTCATATTAAACCTGTTTTACCCCATTCTATCTCTCTCTCGAGAAGTTCTTAGCCTCATCTTTCTAGAAATTTGACCAGACAAGAGGGTTCGAGTAGTCATAGACCCATCAATCCACTGATACCTCCGAAGACTAAAACCAAATTCCTGAAGAACCTCTTCCTCTTCCTCCTCATCTTTCTTCTTCCTCTTTCTTTTTATCCTCCTTCGTTTCTCTCTCTCATTTTTAATTGATAAGTAAGATAATCTGATAGTCTTCCTTTCATTAATTACAATAAACTTTTTTGAAATTCTATACAATTCAACTGATATCTATCTTCTAAACACACACACAGAGAGAGAGAGAGATAGAGAAAGAAAGAGAGAGAGAAACATACATTGTTTGCCTAACAAAATAGTGAATTCCTTAAGGTCAGGTGCCACGTTTTATGCTTCTTTTATATCCTCCAGAACACTGAACACACAATTGATAATAAATAATATGATTGATTGAACTGTCCATGCTTGCCATGAATTTTGATGCAGTCTAAGACAGTTTCCCTGAATTACTCCCTCAATGATTAGCCATGATTGTCTTCAGTTTCTGACATTCAGAAGTATGTGACAAATTCCACTCTTTTCGCAACTTAATGTATTCAGATGAGAAAGGATTTGAAACTTAGTTTCCAATGATGATAAGAGTCATTCCCTTTGTATCCAGAGAATATTGTAATATGGAAAAATATACTAGAGTCCCGTAGTCTAGTTTCACTTCTTTCTCTAATAATGTAACCATGGGGATATTACTGAAACGCTCTGGTTTCAATTTCTTCATCAAATGCCCAGATTATAAAATTGTAGAAGAATATGGAAGAAGGCAAAGTAGACAAGAAGCTTACAAACTGTGTTCAGTCCATTCTGAGGTCCCTGTGGTACTTGGACCTTTCTGAGAGAACTTAATTCGTTGCTTAGGGAGAAGTGGCCAAGAGGGGAAAATTCAATAAGGTGCAGCTTTGTTAGTCCCTTCAAACTTCAACGAAGGGCCTCCGTTTTTATTGGCTGTCGTCAGTTTCAGACATTGGAATTCTGTGATATGCTTTCCTCTGAAAAGTTTTGCTGCCATTTTTTCTTAACTCTATAACTCAATGATATTTCAACTTTTAAGTTGTGTGTGAGAGATTTTTTTTTTTTTTTTTTGAGATGGAGTCTTGCTCAGTCGCCCAGGCTGGAGTGCAGTGGCTTGATCTCGGCTCACTGTAAGCTCCGCCTCCCAGGTTCACGCCATTCTCCTGCCTCAGCCTCCGGAGCAGCTGGGACTACAGGCGCCCACCACCCCGCCTGGCTAATTTTTTTGTATTTTTAGTGGAGACGGGGTTTCACCGTGTTAGCCAGGATGGTCTTGATCTCCTGACCTCGTGATCTGCCTGATAACTCTCTGAGGAGTTAGAATGTCCTGCCTGTTTTACCTTTCTCATTCTCCAGCTTCTGCACAGAGTCCTGTGGCCCACAATGTGGCCAGGAGAAAGCCTGTCCGTAGAGCCTTTGCAGGCGACACAGTAGAGGCCCAGTGTGGCACAGTGAAGGTGAAACGTCCAGATCAGAAGAACCTGGTGGACTACCACTGGCAGTCTTCTGGTCTCTCTGTCATCAAATGAAACTGGCATCAGATACAACCTTTCCCATCTTGCTTTCTTTTATGAGAAAAACACCTGGAGCCTGGAGAAAGAATAAACAGAAAAAGTCCAAATGTATATGAAAGTATCCAAATTACAAGTTTGAGAATTACTGCTTATAGGGGGCAAACACAAGTTGGTGGGTTTTTAAAAGTAGGTCTTATTTATGTTTTATTTCTCTTGTCTGGAGGAAAAGTGGGGGTATGGGGCACTGAACACAGTAGTGAAAATGGAATGATTAACATTTTATCTTTAATTGACCATTGATGAGGCATTTTTGCTCTGCCAAATATTGAATTAGACACAGTTGCTCTCCAATGACGTCATTTTTTGTTAGAATTTTTTTTATTGCTATCCAACTCTAATCCATTCTCATGCCAAAAAAACAGAGAATCAATTAGGGACAGTAGTGTCTGTGGGATCCTGTTTTGAGAAGCATAATGTGTGGTTTTTCAGAGTTAAGTCTATGTTTCTATGTAGTAATCCATGATCATCTCTGCTATGTAGGTATTCCCTCCTTGCCATATTTTTCTTGGCAGAAATATTTAAGAACCCATTCATGGATGAGTACTCCAGAAACCTATCCCTGACATATATATGTGATATATTTATATATGATATATTTAAATATATATCACATATATATGATCTCACATATATATTTTATATATATATGTATATACATATCATATATATGAGTGACCTATTGGACCATACAACAATGACTATATGTACACTTACTCCTCTGCCAAAGATTTTCTGCATTATGGTTTCGTGTGCAATATAAACCATTTCACCACTGCTTCAGACATGAAAGTTGTATCTTACCACATGTTATCTTACTGAGTGTCTGTATCAGTTAGGAGTTGTGTTTTGTTACTCATAACGCATATCAGACTCTAGCAGCTGCAAAAAATTAGTGTTCATCATCTCACAAAAGAACAGGTCCAGCAGTAGACATTATAGAGTTGGCAAGGTGACTTCATAATGTCATCAAGCACTCTGGCTCCTTCCATTTTTCTGTTCCACATCCTTCTACGTCTATTCAAAGTGAGAAGATGGCATTAGAACTCCAAATACCATTTGTGTATTGCAGCACAAAGCAGGGCAAGGAGAATGAAAGGGCAAGGGGCAAAAAGGCTCCTCCCAGCCAGCTGAGCTCTATTTGAAGCCATTTCAGGAGTCTCACCAACCCCATGTGTCTATATCTCATTGACTAGAACTTGCTCACAGGGTCACAACTGGTAAAGAAGGGATGTACATGTAGCATATTAGCTGTATCATGGGACTGGATTTCTTCCTAAGAAAGGAGAGAAAGGATATTAAGTAGTAACGAGCAATTTCTGGCACAGTGGCCCAAAATTTACCAGGTATTTTATTTAATTATTTTTAATGGCTTCATGTTTTGATTATATGTATCCTTGAATTATATTGCTTTCGAATTATGCATTCTCATGGATAGCACAGTTCATACATAGAATGTCAAATAGGACCAATGATGAGTAGAAAAGTATTACTGCGTGTGTATTTAAAAAAGAAAACACTGAGGCAAGTTTATTAATTTGCTTAAAATTACATTAAAATAATTTAAAGAGGAATGCCATAATCTCTGAAGACTCCTTTTCGCCAAGTGATATAAGCAGAAAGCTAAAACGTTTTTGAGATTCTAAAGAGATTGATAGCATAACATTAAATATCTGAAAATAATAAGAATCATGAAAAAAATACTTAGGTTTCTGTTCTCAGTGATGAGTAAATTGTTAAGGTATTTTAAGGTATTTTATCCTTATATAATCTGTTAAGGTATTTTATCCTTATATGATTCTTCATTAAATAAAGAAAAGTGACTGTATATTTGACTGTACTTCAATACATAGAACAGATATAGTATAAATGTTGACTTCTTAAATGAAAATCACAAAGTAGTAACTTCTCTAGTGAAATCCAAGGTCATTAAAAAACTACTCAGTTGATTGCATTGTTAACAGCTTTAAAAATTGTTTTCTTAATTTATTTTTAGTCATTTTGACATTGATCATGCTCCCAAAGAATTTTATACCTAAAACAGCTGGTATACCCTAAAACAAATTTTAAATATTTTCATCTTGGTACAATTTCTACAACACAACTAAAAATTACATGCAATACCAAAACCATAGGCACACTCATTTAATAAAATAGATCAGCCTATTGCGCTATTTCTTTTAAATTTAGAAGAAAGAGCAAACAAAACACAAAACATTTCCAACCTTTACTAATCCCATGAGAGAAAAATGTATTTTCATCTAGTACTAATGGGAGAAATTTATTTCCTTCCCAGTGTTTTATAACCCTAATATCAAGAAAGAAAGCCAGCTTTACACACTAACATTCATTCTAAGATTTACTGCATTGTTATTTTGCTATTTTATCATGGTGCCTGAAATTATATGAGTTTCAGAGTCATAGTATTAACAGACTAGGATAATATCACTTGGGATTTAAGTCTTACCTATCTTTGAGATAAATAAGACATAGCATCATGGAAACTTAGAACAGGAAAGAGGTCATTTAGCCCAATTTACTGCCCAATGAAGAAGTTTCCTCTATATCACTTTCAACATATCATCATCTAGTTTTGTGCAAACCTCAGAACCTAAGAAAATTTTTTCAATGTCTTATTAAAGTGTGCCTTGTAAGAAACATAAGAATCAATATTTGTCCAAATTTCTTCACACAGAGAATTTTCACCTCCCTTACTTGAGATGTTGCACTTCTACTGATGTAGCCTAAAATGCTTTCTCTGTCTTTGCACCATAGCTTACTGTTGTCATAGTATGAGCTTAGAGCCAATTAAAATCACTAGGTTATTGTTATCTGAAATTCAGTTAAGTCAATTCTCTGAAAAATGTAATGAGGAATATTTTCAGCAGCTTTGTTGAAATCCAGATGTCTGCGGCCCTCACTATCCAAGTTAAATAATTCTGTCAAAACAGAAGTCAAGATAAATAAAAATTATTTTTATTTTCAATAAACACTCAGGCTTTATCAATACTTTCTTAAGTCCTAACATAATTTTGTTTAATTTCATTGAGATTGTTGCTGAAATCAATTGTATAAGTTTGTAGAAAGCAAACTTTTATAAGAAAGAAAAAAAAAGTACAGATAACTTTCTCCTAGTCCTTCAAATTATCTGTAAGTCTTCGGTTATCTCCAATAACGGGTCTGTAATAAACACTTCAAATTCTCTCTTGTTCATTGAATACAACTTATCTGGGCAAGAAATGTGAACTTGTGTAATTATAGAATATTATAATAATTATAATGACTAGTATAAAATATAATAATTATAATTATCAGTTGATATCTAATAGTTTACTTATGAAGTTCAGGATTTTTTTGAAAATTAGATTTTGTTTATCCTTCTACCTTGAAGACTATTTGTTTAAAAGATTAGAAATTAAGTGATTCTTCTTTTTGCCTCAAACTGGTTCACACTATATTACTTACAGTACTGCATATTTTCCCTAGTTCAAAGTTTAGCATGCATAAATATCACCTAGTAAACTGTTAAGAAAATCTACCTATTTGGACCCCAGCTCTCGCCTCAGCAAGACTTGAGTGTGGCTCAAGAATCCACATTTTTTGAAATATTCCCCATGATTTTGATGCATAAATTACATGGACTATAATTTGAGAAATATGGTCCTATTTCTTTTACTTTGCGATTATTTTAAAATTGTGCTATAAGAACTTGCTTTTATATCACTTCACATTCCTCCTAGACCATCTCTTTTGAGAGCATTCGCTCTGTGACAATGTCTATACTTTCTTGAAGTTTTTGTGACCAGTTGCCTTAACATCAAAATTACATATCTAAGTATAAATTTATTTATATGGATATCATAAATTCCAAGATATAATCACTTTATTTACTTACCCAGTATTATATTTACTTTATTCATTATTGTTTAATTAGTTGTTTATAAGCCTATTCCCTTTTGTAAATGATTGATCACAATAATAATACCTCAGTGAAACACAAAATTAAGAGAGAATGTTTATAGAAGTGTTTTATAAACTACAAAGCAGATATTTGTTTACTTTTAGGTCATAGTCTATACAAGAAACAAATATTTTGTGACAACTTAAAGGTTAAATCCTACTTATCCTTACAAATTAATTTAGTTATAATAAAAATATGACATCACTATATTTTTCCTATATTGTTACTGAAGTAATAAACTAAAATTTTTTCCTCACCCAGTACAAGGTTCATGCAGACACCCTTATAACAAAAGAAGATTAACTATAGAAAAGCATATAAATGTATGTAATATAAGCCTGCAGAAATAAAGATGAAAAGATCTAGAGAAAGCTGTGTGCTTTCACACACAGACATGCAGAAGTATAACTAAAAGACAAAAGAGAAGGATCTAATGGTAATAAACTGGGGAAACTTAGTGAGGCCTGTTTGTTTAGATTATTTTTTGTGTTCTTGTGTGACATTTCTTTTGAGTGTAGGACAAGACACCTGACATGAGGGTCTTCAGGGCAGAAAGAAAAAAGGTCAGCAAATGGCCTTCCTGGATTTTATGGCCTGCTTCAGAGAGAAGGCAGCAGGAGAACATCAGAGACCTTCCTGCTTCTGCAGTTTTTCTCAGTGTCTTTCAGTATAAAATGCCCAGTAGGCCAAGGTGCCATATTTGGAGGGATCATGTTCTTGAACACTGGCAATAATCATAATAACTATGGGCAGAGCCTCCCTAATCTGAAAATCTAAAATCTAAAATGCTCCAAAATACAAATCTTTCTGAGTGCCAAAATGACACTCAAAGGAAATGCTCAGTGGAGCATTTCAGATTTCAAATTTTTGGATTAGGGATGCTCAACCTGTAAGTATAATGCAAATATTCCAAAATCTTACAAAATTCAAAATCTGAAAGAATTTTGGACCCCAGAAGTCTGGATGAGGAATATACAATATGCTCTACATAGTAATTGCTGTCATGTCTGGACATTTTTCTGAAGACTTTGTGTTTGTGTACTCTTAACAGAAAAAACAAACTTTATAAAATATTTGAAGAGGCTTTTTCTGAGCCAAAATCAGTGATGATGGCCTGAGAAACAGTCTCAAGAGTTCTTAAGAAAGTGTGCCTAAGACAGTCAGGTTACAGTTTGGCTTTATACATTTTTGGGAGACAAAAATTTAGGTAAATCATAAATCAACACATGGAAGGTGTACATTGGTTCAGTCTAAAGAGTCGGGATATCTTGAAGTGGTGACAGTGGGGGCTTACAGGTCATAGGTAGATTCAAAGATTTTCTAATTGGCAATTTGTTGAAAGAGCTAAGCCTTGTTTAAAGACTTAAACAGTGGCAATAAATGCTTGAGTTAAGATAAGGGGAGTTGTGGAGGCCAAGCTTCTTGCTATGTAGATGAAGCCTTCAGAGAGAATAGAAGGTAATATCTCTTTTCAGACCTTAAAAGTGTCAGGCTTTCAGGCTCTCATTTAATATTTCCTAGATCCAAGGAAAGCCTAGAAAGGGAAGACCTGGTTGCATTAATGGATATCCTGCATGGATGCAAATTTCAAACCACAGCCCTACTAAGTGGAAACTATCATTACACCTCTTTTAGAAATTGAGGAACTAAGATTCAGTGATGCTGAGCTAGTGCATTGAGTCACAGAGCTAGTAACGAGAAGATGCTAGATTTAAATACAGTCAGAAAGGCCACAGCCTTAGTGCTTCTAACATTTGCACTATATTGCTTGGCAGTGGTAACACACAAGGTTATACAGGCAAATGTAGGCTCCATAATGAGTTGAGATTTTTAAATTATTTAGTTTATCAAATCCAGCAGGTACCACACTGATTTTTATTTAACTAATAATTATTTAGGAGTGGTCTAATATTTCTCTCTTACAGAAATCAAAGATCAATTATGTTTCTTTTTCTTTTTCTTTTATTTTTATTTTTACTTTTTATCTCCACAGGTTTTAAGGAACTGGTGGTTTTGGTTATGTGAATAAATTCTTTAGTGGTGATTTCTGAGATTTTGGTGCACCCATCACCCAAGCAGTATACACTGTAACCAATTTGTAGTCTTTTATTCCCCACGCACTTCCCACCCTTTCCCCGGACACCCCAGACTTCATGACATCATTCTCATGCCTTTGCATCCTCATATCTTAGTTCCCACTTAGGAATGGGAACATACAATGTTTGGGTTTTCATTCCTGAGTTACTTCACTCGAATAATGGTCTCCAGTTCCATCCAGGTTGCTGCAAATACCATTATTTTGTTCCTTTTCATCACTGAGTAGTACTCCATGGTGTAGATATACCACAATTTCTTTATCCACTCACTGATTGATGGGCATTTGAGCTGATTCCATATTTTTGCAATTGTCTAATTGTGCTGCTATAAATATGAGTGCTCAAGTATCTTTTTCGCATAATGACTTATTTTCTTCTGGGTAGATACCCAGTAGTGAAATTTCTGGATTGAATGGTAGTTCTATTTTTAGTTCTTTAAGGAATCTCCACATGTTTTCTAGAGTGGTTGAACTAGTTTCCATTCTCACCAGCAGTGTAAAAGTGTTCCCTTTTCACCACATCCCCACCAGGATCAATTTTTTTGTTGTTTTTTTGATTATGGCCATTCTTGCAGGAGGAAGGTGATATCGCATCGTGGTTTTGGTTTACATTTCCCTGATCATTAGTGATGTTGAGCATTTTTTCATAGGTTTGTTGACCATATGTATATATATATATATATTTTTTTTTTGAGAATTGTCTATTCATGTCCTTAGCCCACTTTTTGATGGGATTGTTTGTTTTTTATTTGCTGATTTGTTTGAGTTCCTTGTAGATTCTGGATATTAGTCTTTGTCAGATGTATAGATTGTGAAGAATATCTTCCACTCTGTGGGTTGTCTGTTTACTCTGCAGATTGTTTTCTTTTATTGTGCAGAAGGTTTTTAGTTTAATTAAGTCCCATCTATTTATCTCTGTTTTTGTTACATTTGCTTTTGGGTTCTTGGTCATGAGGTCTTTGCCTAAGCCAATGTCCAGAAGGGTTTTTCTGATGTTATCTTCTAGAATTTTTATGGTTTTAGTTCCTATATTTAAGTCCTTGATCCATCTTCAGTTAATGTTTGCATAAGGTGAGAGATGAGGATACAGTTTCAATCTTCGATATGTGGCTTGCCAATTATTCCAGCATCATTTGTTCAATAGGGTGCCCTTTCCATACTTTATGTTTTTGTTTACTTTGAAGAAGATCAGTTGCCTCTAAGTATTTGGCTTTATTTCTGTGTCCTCTATTCTGTTCCATTGGTCTATGTGCCTATTTTTATGCCAGTACCATGCTGGGATACAGCAAAGGTGGTGCTAACAGGAAAGTTCATAGCCTTAAATGCCAACATCAAAAAGTCTGAAAGTGCACAGATAGACAATCCAAGGTCACACCTCAAGGAAGTAGAGAAACAAGAACAAACTAAACCCAAACCCAGCAGAAAAGAAATAACAAAGATCACAGGAGAACTAAATGAAATTGAAACAAAAAAAATACAAACAATAAGTGAAACAAAAAGCTGGTTCATTGAAAACATAAATAAAATTGATAGACTATTAGTGAGATTAACCAAGAAAAGAAGAGAGAAGACCTAAATAAGCTCAACTAGAAATGAAACAGGAGCTATTCCAACCAATACTACAGAAATGCAAAAAATCATTCAAGGCTACTATGAACACCTTTGTGCATACAAGTTCAAAAATGTAGAAAAGATGAATAAATTCCTGGAAATATACAACCCTCCTAGATTTAACAAAAAGAAATAGAAACTCTAAATGAGCCAATAACAAGCAGCAATATTGAAATAGTAATTTTAAAAATTGCCAACAAAAATAAGTCCAGGACCAGACGGATTCACAGCTGAATTCTATCAGACATTCAAAGAAGAATTAAAAACAATCCTGTTGACACTATTCCACAAGATAGAGAAAGAGGGAATCTTTACTAAATTATTCTATGAAGCCAGTGTCACCCCAATGTCAAAACTAGGAAAGGACATAACAAAAAAAGGAAAATTACGAACCAATATCCCTGATGAACACAGATGCAAAAATCCTTAACAGAATACTAGCTAACCAAATCCAACAGCATATCATAAAGATAATCTACCATGATCAAGTGGGTTTCATACCAGGGATGCAGCATTGGTTTAACCTACACAAGCCAATAAATATGATACAGCACCTAAACATAATTAAAAACAAAAATCACATGATCATCTCAATAGACTCAGAAAAAGCATTTGTCAAAACCCAGCATCCTTTTATGATTAAAACCCTCAGCAAAATCAGCACAGAAGGAACATACCTTAATGTAATAAAAGCCATCTATGACAAACCCACAGTCAACATAATGCTGAATGGGGAAAAGATGAAAGAATTCCCCCTGAGAACTGGACCAAGACAGGGATGCCCACTTTCCTCACTTCTATTCAACATAGTGCTGGAAGTCCTAGCCAGGGCAATTAGACAAGAGAAAGAAATAAAGTGTATTCAAATCAGTAAAGAGGAAGTCAAACTGTCACTGTTTGCTGAAGATATGATTATATACGTAGAAAACCCTGAAGACTCCTCCAAAAAGCTCCTAGAACAGACAAATAAATTCAGCAAAGTTTCAGGATACAAAATTAATGTACACCAATCAGTAGCTCTGCCACCAACAGCAACCAAGCTGAGAATCAAATAAAAAACTCAATCCCTTTTATGATAGCTGCAAAAAAATAAAATAAAATACTTAGGAATATACCTAACCAAGAAGGTGAATGATCTCTATTACAAAACATTGTGAAAAAAATCATAGACAACACAAACAAATGGAAACACATCCCATGCCCATGGATGGATAGAATGAATATTGTGAAAATGACCATATTGCCAAAGACAATCTACAAATTCAATGCAACTGCCATCAAAATATTATTATCATCCTTCACAGAACTAGAAAAAACAATCTTAAAATTCCTATCAAACCAAAATGGAGCCTACGTAGCCAAAGCAAGACTAAGCAAAAGAACAAATTTGGAGGCATCATATTACTTGACTTCAAACTATAGTATAAGGCCATAGTCACCAAAGGTCAAGTATGTTTCAATGCAAAAAGGGAATAAGTGTATATTTATACATTGATTGTCAACTTCAAGAAGAATTTTTTTTAATTACAAGAATATTTCACAAGTATTCTTCCATATCATCTTTTTACATGTTCAGAAGAAAGCATCTGATTGAACTAAGATACAATAAGATGTAATGACAACCATTCTGCACTTGTCTACTTCTTCATATCTGTTTGCATTTTTAAAGAGAAACTTGTTAGTCAAAGAAACAGTTTTCTCACACTTGCCTTTGCATTTATAAAGTTGGTTTTAAAGCCTTACAATACTTGTTTTTGACCTAGAGAAAGTATTTTTACTGCCTTTAAATTGCCTTAGCACTGAAATTTAATATGGACTAAGCCTCAAATATAAATCTGAATCACTGTTAATTTTATAAAGATAACTACCATGGAGAAAAGTTATTATTACAGGTGTTCATCTTCAGAACCAAATTCAAATTACAGCTCTAATCTCTTTGGAGAATTGCTTTTCACATACCTGAATCACTTCATTATGAAACATTATTTTGCTATAAACATCTTATTGTTCTCTCTTGCAACCAGATGTGCTGAAGACAACTCTTTCACTTAAGGTAAATTATGTGAGAATAGAAAGAAAGAAAATCATTTTATCTTTTATTTAGTTTGAAAGTAAGCTACATGTTGGCTCATATAAAAATAGCTAAGAGTGAGTTGAGAATTTTTAAGATTTTCATTTTCCTGGAACACTACTGTTTGTTGTTTTAAGAGAGAGGGAGCAAGTAAGAGAGAAGAAGGGAGAAATGAAAGTTTGGAGAATGTAATGGGATTCAGAAACTACACATGACTAATTACATGTACACTAGATAGGGTTCTACCAGTGGCATGAAGGAAGTATTTTGTTTACTTTATGAAGGTTCATTAAACTCATGTTTACAATGTAATTCACAAACATTTGAGGAAATAATATAATCGTTTAATATGACAGAGGAGGAGAATAGGATAACCAAATAACTCGTTCTAATGAAACATTTTTTAAAACCAGAGTTTCTTTTGTTTGCTTTTGCCTTAGTCTATTTTCTGTTGCTTATAACAGAATACCCAAAACTGAGTAATTTATAAGAAATGAAATTTATTTCTTACAGTTCTAGAGGCTGGGAAGTCCAACGTCAAGGAGACACATTTCTTCTTACTGGTGGAAACTTTCTGCACAGTCCTGAGACAGCACAGGGCAACACACGGTGAGGTGGCTGAGTGTCTAGCTCAGGTCTCTTCTTATATAGCCACCAGTCTTACTCCCATGAGAACTCATTACTCCTTTAACCCATTAATACATTAACCCATGAATGGATTCCTCTATTCAAGACAGCAGAGCCCTCTGACCAAGTCACCTCTTAAAGGCCTCATCTCTCAATACTTTCACCCTGGGTATTAAATTTCAACATGATGTTTGGAGGGGAAAAATACTCAAACCATAGCCCTTAAAAAATACTCACATACACATCACAAAAATACTTTGACCTAGAGAAAGTATTTTTACTTCCTTTAAATTGCCTTAGCACTGAATGGATTAGGCCTCAAATGTAAATCTGAATTGCTGTTAATTCAGATTTATATGTATATATGTATATGTGTGTGTATATATGTGTATATGTGTGTTTGTGCATATATACATATATACACACACACAAATAAAACCTGTTACTAATGGTATACACATTTGTTTTTATTACATAGTTGTAATTATAGGTATATTAGGAGCTGGGATTTAAGTCTCATGCCTAGAATTTACTAGGAAGAGGAGGTTTATCAAAGGATATGGTTACATACCCAGAGACAAGTAAACAGGCAAGATCCTAGTGTCAGGACATTGTTCACATGAATGAATCAATTTTCCAACTTGCAGAGCTAAGCTATAGTTACAAAAATAATCAAGAAAGAATTTAGGTGCAAGACACATTAAGAAAAAGGGATAGTAGTGTAGGAAACCATACTATGCCACCCTAAAATATACCTCTTTTGCATAAGGATTGTTTTGAGCTAAAGGCAATTAGAAGAAGCAGATACAGGAAAAGCTCTTTGCCCTCCCCTACTTGCCTAAAAGAAAAATGTAGATTTATAAAGGTGTTCCTCCCCCCTTCTCTACTGAGGAGGACAAAGGTTAATCTCTGAGGACTACTTAAGGCTCTTGTCAGCCTAGAGATGGCACTGGAGAAATCTACATGACAAACCCTCAGTTATTTGCCTCCTCACAATTTGCCATCCCTAGAGACTCAAAGTCCTTTTTCTTTGTCTTATCACTTCTCTAAAAATGTACAAGTCTTATTGAGGATGTTCTATAAGCCGGATTTCTAAGCCCCTCTTCAAGAATTCACTGCACATTTCCCATGTATACATTAAATATGCATGCTAATAAACTTCGGTCTGTTTTTCTTTTGTTAATCTGTCTTTAATTACAAGGGTCTGTCCCAGCTAAGAACTATAAGGAGTAGAGAGAAAATTATTTTTTCTCCCCTACAGTAGTAACTGAGGTAGAAACAAAATATAGATTCTGAAACTAAACCAAGGTTAGCTTTTAGTGGTTCCTCTCCAAAAAAGGTTTGCAACAAATTACAGTTTTGTTATTTGGGGCAGCTGATTGCACCATAGTCTGATGAGGGAATCCCTAAAGACACTATTAAGAAGATATTTTCCTATCATTACTGACTTAATTGATTCCTTTGTGATTGAGGAGATTGTAAGATCTCTAAGCCTTGGGATCCTCTGTATCCAAATCTTCTTCCTCCAAGCTCCTGCCACTCTCCAGGTCCAGGGCAAAAGTCGTAAAAGGTAACAAGTTAGATAGAAGTTCACCCCAAATTTAAGATACAATATGCAATAATAATAATGAATATAAGCGCTACTTTTCATGCCCAATTTCTCAAGGTTTGAAGCTCCTTCCTAGTAAGCCATATTTTTCAAATATTTAAATGTTTACAAGTAGTTCACCTAAATAGTGTAGAGTAATGCACAATGTAGGTGAACACTGAGTGAATTTTGGATTTATATTTATATGGACTAGATGACTAGTATGTGGTAATCATTATGAAGACTGTGTCTACAGAGGGCAATTTTAACAAATCACAATTAATTCGTAATTTGATTCTATTTCACATATTTTTGTCATTTTTATGAAAAGGGAAACATTCAGAAAGACAGGAAAAGATTTTCCTTCCTAAAATTTAAAAGTAACAGTTGTAGTTGTACTTTTATTTAAATACAATTGTTTGCCAATATCCATTTAAAGTGATACTTATTAAAAATGTATCATGTATTAATAAGAATTAAAGACATTACTTATACCAAAAATAGAATTTAATGAAAATCTGCTTTATTTGTATAATATGGATTTAATACAAAATTAAAATTTGTCATATAACCTGAAATACATAGGTAGGTATAACATTAATATATTTATATTCATTTGGTTTAAAAAATTACTGTTATATATTATATAAGAATTATATATTTTATTCATTATAAAATATGAAGCCAAATGAAAAAAGTAAAATGATAACCACCTATAATTCTACAATGAAGAAATTACAATAGCTTAAAATTATATCTGGCATAAAAATGTATAAACAGTTGTTCATACGCTCTGTAAATGTAAGCCTAGATCTACAAACTTAAGTTTCATTTGTTCTACTAAAATACATTTCCACATTCTGAAAATGGAATTTGTCTTAATGAAAGAAAAGTGTAGGAAGAATAATGAAAATTATATATAAATACAGAGTTAAGATTCAGAACATTATTATTATTATTATCATTATTTTGAGACAGGAGTCATGTTATGTGGCCCATTGTTGGTAGCAAATTCCTGGGCTCAAATGAGTCTCCTGCCTCAGGCTCCTGAGGTAGCTGGGATTTAAAAGCATAATTAATGAGGGCTTTCTCATTATTTTCAGTTCTGTATAGTCAATTAGGCCAGACTCAAGAAAAAAGAAGCTAGCGTTTAGCCATAATGTCCAGGAATGTTTGTTTATCAGACAATTTTCTCTAATGCATTTAAAAGCATTTACTTCAAAATTTGGACTAAGTACATTGAAGCAGTCATTTGTTTTGTTTGAATTTTCAAGTGCTTTTTGAAACTATGTGTATTTTTTCACATAGCATTGTCTTTCTGTCTGCCAGCCTCTCCTGGGGCCCTAGCGTGGCCACAGCTGCTTGCATTGTAGCCTCAGATGTCAAACCAGAGTGCTCCTCAGGTGCTGACATCACAGCTCCTTCACTGGCAGACCATACCTAACCATCAGAGAACTCCAGCAGGCTGGCACATGCCAGTGCACAACCACACACTTGCAGTCTCCCTTTATAGCATCCTTGGCAGCTTTACCAGTACATACACACACACAGCCCCCCATCACTTCTTTGTTGGCACATGCACATGGGCAGATCTTGCCTTCCCAAGCCCCTCCTGCAGTGCATGCATGGGCATACAGCCTGCTGTCTCTCCACCCCTGGGGCCCCATCCTTGATGACGTGTATGCACCATGCTGCACTGCTGTGCCTGCACTTGCATTATTGTAGCTAGTGTACCAGGAGCACCTTGGTTTCTCTAGTGAGGTAGGTTCCTAATCTTGAGGGGTGAGAGAAAAAAGCCAGGGGCCCAGCACCAGCCCCCAAGAGTTAAAACATGCAGCCAAGGAGTGCTGAGCTGAGCCTTGGCACCCTGAAATGTTCCAGAAATGAAGACAGTTAACTGAACCCACCTTATACCACAGTCAAACCCTCAAGGGCAACAAAGAAGATAAAAGCGAAAAATCCCACTGAAAGGACAGCAACTTCAAAGACTAAAGGAACATCAGCCCACACAGATAAGAAATAACCATTGCAAGAACTCTGGAAACTCAAAACGCCAGAGTGTCTTCTTACCTTCAAATGACCACACTAGATTCCCAGCAATGGTTTTTAAACAGGCTGAAATGACTGAAAATACAGACATAGAATTCAAAATGGGAATAGGAATGAAGATCATCAAGATTCAGGAGAAAGTCAAAACTCAACCCAAGGAATCTAAGGAATACAATAAAATGATACAGGACCTGAAAGACAAAATAGTCATTTTAAGGAGCACCAAACTGATTTTATAGAGCTGAAAAATTCACTACAAGAATTTCATAATAAATTGCAAATATTAACATCAAACAGACCAAATTGAGGAATGAATCTCAGAGCTCAAAGATTGGTTCTAACAATTAACCTAGTCAGACAAAAATAAAGAAAAAGAATGAACAAAACCTCTAAGAAATACAGGATCATGTAAAGAGACTAAATCAACTATTAATTGGTATACCTGAAAGAGAGGAAGAGAAAGCAAGCAACTTGTAAAACATATTTGAATAGGTCATCCACAAAAATTTCTCCAACCTCACTGGAGTAACCAACATTCAAATTCAGAAAATACAGAGAACCCCTATGAGATACTGTACAAGACAATCATCACCACAACACTGAGTCATCAGATTCTTCAAAGTCAGGATGAAAGAAAAAATATTAAAAGTAGCTAGAGAGAAGGGACAGGTCATCTACAAAGGGAACCTTATCAGGCTAACAGTGGACCTTTCAGCAGAAACACCATAAGCCACAAGAGATTGGTGGCCTATATTCAGCATTCTTAAAGAAAAGAAATTCCAACCAATAATTTCATATCCAGCCAAAGTAAGCTTCATAAGCAAAGGAGAAATAAGATCCTTTTCAGACAAGAAAATGCTAAGGGAATTTGTTACTAAAAAACTTGTCTTACTATTGGTTCTAAAGGGAGTGTTCAATAGGGAAATGAAAGACCATTACTGGCCACACAAAAACACAGTTAAGTATGTAGATCATTGACACCATAAAGCAACTACACAATCAAGTCTGTATAATAACCAGCTAACAATATGATGACAGGATCAAATCCACACAAGTCAATATTAGCCTTAAATGTAAACATGCTAAATGCACCCAATTAAAAAGCATGGAATGGCAAGTTGAATAAAGAAATAAAGAATAAAGACCCAACTGTATGCTGTCTTCAAGAGACTCATCTTGCATGCAATGATATGCATAGGCTCAAAGTAAAGAGATAGAGGAAAATCTACCAAGCAAACAGAAAACAAAAAAAGCAGGAGTTGCTATTCTAATTTCAGACAAAACAGATTTTAAATGAACAATGATAAAAAAAAAAAGACTTTACATCATAGTAAAGATTCCATTCAACAAGACTTAGCTATCCTAAATATATATATGCACTCAGCACAGGGGCAACCACATTTATAAAACAGACTCCTAGACACCTGTGAAGGGACTTAGATAACCACAAAATAATACTAGGAGACTGATACAGTGTGAATGTCTCCCCTAGATCTCATGTAGAGATGTAATAGCATTGTTGGAGGTGGGGCCTGGTGGGAGCTGTATGGGTTATGGGGTGGTGGGAATTCCTCATGGCTTGGTGCTGTCCTTGAAACAGGGAGTGAGTTCTCATAACATCTGGTCATTTAAAAGTGTGTGGCACCACCCTCCACCTTGCTCCCACCCTGCAATATGAGATGCCTGCTGCCACTTCACCTTTTGCCATGAGTAAGTTCTTTTAGGCTTCCCCAGAAGCCAAGCACATGTTAGTGCCATGCTTCTGTGCAGCCTTCAGAACTTTTAGCCAATTAAACCTCTTTTTATAAATTATCCAGTCTCCATTATTTCTGTATAGCAATGAAAGAACAAACAACTTACTGACAGTATTAGAAAAATCTTCAAGGCTGAAAACTACCAAAGATATTCAAGACATGAACTCAAAACGTGAGCAAATGGACCAAACATACATGTACAGAAAACTCCATAAAAAACAGAAGAATATGAATTATTCTCATTTGCACATGACACATACTTGAAAATCAACGTAAAAATTGAGCCATCTATGACAAACCCACAGCCAACCTCATACTGAATAGCCAAAAGCAAATTCAAAAATACTGAAATGATACTAACCACACTCTTAGACCACAGATAAATAAAAATGGAAATCTAGACTGGTAAGATCACTCAAAACTATACAATTATATGCAAGTTAAACAACCTGCTCCTGAGTTACTTTTGAATAAACAATGAAGTTAAGGTAGAAATCAAGAATTTCTTTGAAACTAATAGAAACAAAGATGCAAACCAGAATCTTTGAGACCCAGCTAAAGCAGTGTTAACAGGAAAGTATATAACACTAGATGTCTACATCAAATGTTAGAAAGATCTCAAATTAATTAGCTAACCAGAAAAACAAGAGCAAACCAACCCCAAAGCTAGCAGGAGAAGAGCAATGACTAACAGAGCTAAACTTAATTAAATTGTGATATAAAAAACTTTCAAAAGATCAGGGAAATTAGGCTTATTTTATGAAAGAATAGATAAGACTGATAGACCACTAGTTAGACTAATTAAAAAAAAAACAGAAGATCTAAATAAACACAATCAGAAATGACAGAAAGAAAATCAATGCCACAGAAATACAAAAATACCCCCAAGACTATTAAAAACACCTCTATACACACAAACTAGAAAACCTAGAAAAAAATTGATAAAATTCTGGAAATAAACAAGCTCCCATGATTGAAACAGGAAGAAACTGAAACCCTGAAAAAGCCAAAACAAGTTCTGAAATTGAATCAGTAACTAAAAACCTACCAACCAGAAAAAAACCCTGGACCAGATTCACAATCAAAGTCTACCAGATGTATAAAGAAAAGCTGGGACCATCCCTACTGAAACTATTCCAAAAAAAATTGAAGAGAAGGGACTTTTCCCTAACTAATTTTATGAAGCCACTATTTTTCTGATACTAAAATCTGGCAGAGACATGACAACAAAAGAAAACTTCAGGCCAATATCTTTGATGAACCTAGATGCAAAATTCCCCAGCAAAATACTAGCAAACCGAATTCAGCAGTACACAAAAAAGCTAATCCACTACGATCAGGTAACCTTTATTTATGGGACGCAAGGTTGGTTCAACATATATAACTCAATGAATGTGATTCATCAAGTAAACAAAGGTAAAAATAAAAAACACATGATCATTTCAACAAATGCAGAAAAGGCTTTCAATAATTCAACATCCCTTCATAATAAAAATCCTCAACAAACTAGATATTGATGGAACATACCTCAAAATAATAAGAGCCATCTATGACAAACCCACAGCCAACCTCATACTGAATAGCCAAAAGCTGAAAGCATTCCCTTGAGAACTGAAACAAGGCAAGGATGCCTATTCTCACTAATCCTATTCAACGTAGTACTGGAATTCCTACCCAGAGCAATCAGGCAAGACAAAGAAATAAAAACCATCCAAATAGGAAAAGAGGAAGTCAAACTGTCTCTCCAGATGCTGTGATTTTATACTTAGATAACCCCATGGTCTTTAACCAAGAGCTCCTAGATATGATAAACAACTTTAGCTAAGTTTCAGGTAACAAAATTAATGTACAAAATTACTAGCATTTATATACACCACCAACAGCTAATCTGAAAACCAAATCAAGAATGCAATCCCTGGTTCTAGATCCTTGAGGACCACCACACTGCCTTCTACAATGGTTGAACTAACTTACATTCCCACCAACAATGAAAAAGAGTTCCTATTTCTCCACTGCCTTGCTAGCATCTGTTGTCTCCTGACACTAATAATCGCTCTTCTGACTCGCATTGAGATGGTATCTTATTGTGGTTTTGATTTACATTTCTCTAACATTGACCCAGCAATCCCATTACTGGATATATATCTAAAGCAATATAAATCATTATTCTATAAAGACACATGCACATGTTTGTTTATTGGAGCACTATTCACAATAACAAACACATGGCACCAACTCAAATGCTCATCAATTGATAGACTGCATAAAGAAAATGCAGTACATATACACCATAGAATATTATGCAGCTATAAAAAGGCATGAGATCATGTCATTTGCAGGGACATAGATGAAGTTGGAAGCCATCATTCTCAGCAAACTAACACAGGAACAGAAAACCAAACATCACATGTTCTTACTCGTAAGTGGGAGCTGAACAATGAGAACACATAGACACAGGAAGGGGAACAACACACACCTGCGGCTGTTGGGGAAGGGGGAGGGAGAGCATCAGGACAAATAGCTAATGCAGGTGGGGCTTAAAACCTAGGTGATGGGTTGATAGGTACAGCAAACCACCATGGCACACGTATAACTACATAACAAACCTACACATTCTGCACATGTATCCTAGAACTTAACGTAAAAAAAAAAAAATGCAATCCCATTCACAATAGCCACAAAAATAAAATAAAATAAAATATCTAGGAATACAGCTAACCAGGGAGGTGAGAGATCTACAAAAAGAAGTATAAAATACTACGGAAAGAAATCAGAGATGACACAAACAAATGGAAAAACATCACATGCTCATGGATAGAAAGAATAAATACTGCCTAAAGCAATTTACAGATTCAATGCTATTCCTATTAAACTACCAGTGATTTTTTTACAGAATTAAGACAAAACTCTTTTAAAAAGACAAAACTAATTTAAAATTCATATGGAATCTAGAAAGAGCCTAACTATCCAAAGGAATCCCAAATTAAAAGAATAAAGCTGAAGCATCACATTACCTGACTTCAAATTATACTACAAGGGTACGGTAACCCAAACAGCACAATACTAGTACAAAAACAGACACATAGATGGATGAGACAGAATAGCTAGCCCAGAAATAAAGTCACACACCTATAACCATTTGATCTTTGAAAAAATTGTCAAGAACAAACTATGGGGAATGGACTTCCTATTCAACAAATGGTGCTATGATACTGGCTAGCCGTATGCAGAAGATTGGAACTGAACCCCTTCCTTATATCATATATGAAAAATGAAGCCAAGATGGATTAAAGCCTAAAATATAAAACCTAAAATAAAAACCCAGAAAGAAAACCCAGGAAATACCAATTCTGGACGTTTGCCCTGACAAAGATTTCATGATCAAGGCATCAAAAATAATTGCAACAAAATAAAAATTGACCAATGGGACCTAATTAAACTAAACCATGCTGCACAGAAAAAGAAACTATCAACAGAGTAAACAACCTATAGAATGGCAGAAAATATTTGCAAATTGTGCATCTAACAATAGTCTAATATCTAGAATCCTTAAGGAACTCAAATTAACAGGCAAAAATCCAACGACCCCATTAAAATGTGGGCAAAGGACATGAACTGATACTTGTCAAAGGAAGACATACACATGGTCAACAAGCATATGAAAAAGTGCTCAGAATCACTAATAATTAGAAAAATGCAAATCAAAATCGAAATGAGATACCATCTCACAACCAGTCAAAATGGCTATTATTAAAAAGTCAGAAAATAACAGATGAAGATACAGAGAACAGAGAACACTTATACACTGTGGGTGGGAATATACATTAGTTTAGTCACTGTGGAAAGCAGCTTGGCAATTTCTCAAAGAACTTAAAACAGAACTATGATTCGACCCAGCAATCCCATTACTGAGTATATACCAGAAGAAAATAAATCGTTCTACCATAAAAACACATGCATGCGTATGCTCATTGCAGCACTATTCACAATAGCAAACACATAGAACCTAAATGCCCATCAACAGTAGATTTGATAAAGAAAATGTGGTACATATACACCATGGAATGTTACACAGCCATAAAAAAGAAAATCATGTCCTTTGCAGCAATATAGACAGAGCTGGAGGACATTAGCCTAAGCAAAGTAACACAGAAACAGAAAACCAAATGCCACCTTGTTCCATGTTCTCTCTTATAATTAAGAGCTAAACATCAAGTACACATGGACACAAAGAAGGGAACAATAGACTTCAAGGCCTACTTGAGGGTGGAAGGTGGAAGAAGGGTGAAGATGTAAAAACTACCTTTGTGTATTATGCTGATTACCTGGGTAACAAAACAATCATGAAGGTACACCAAATCTCCATGACATGAAAATTACCCATATAACAAACCTGCACATGGATGCCCTGTACCTAAAATAAAAATTGAAAGAAAAGAATGATAACTAACATTTATAAAAAGCATCTTAAGTGATAGGCTTTAGGCTTTTTCTAATTTATTTTCTCATGCATCAAGTCTTTGAGTCCTTAAATTAAACTGTAAGTTTGGTACTGTTATTATCCTCATTTTAAGGTAATGAAACTAAGCTACAGAAAAGTCACTTGCTCAAACATGGAAAGTGGCAGATACAGGAGTCACAGTTAGGACTCTGTCCAGTGTCCCTTCTCCAAACATTTGTGGGACACTTCCCTGATAGAACACATAAAATGCTCCAGGGGGCTTGTGGGTGCATCTGCAAGGTGGAACTGTAAACCCCTGAAAAAAGCATGATGGGAAAAAAGCAAGCCAATCTCACTCCAAGCCAGAGCCAGAGCTTTTCTTTATGCATCTTAATGATCATTCATTCTCATTAGGATGAGACCATTCCATCCTTATACATTACCACACTAACATATGATTAATAGTTACCGTTAGGCAGCTACCTCTCTGTGATGTTTAATATCGTCAACTAGATGGGATTAAAGGATGCAAAGTATTGTTCCTGGGTGTGTCTGTGAGAGTGTTTCCAAAGGAGACTAACATTTGAGTCAGTAGAGGAAGACCCACCCTGAAGCAACTTATCTAATCAGCTGACAGCACGGCTAGGATAAAAGCAGGCAGAGGAACGTGGAAGGACTAGACTGGCTGAGTTCTCCAGCCTTCATCTTTCTCCCATGCCGGATGCTTCCTGCCCTCAAACATCAGATTCCAAGTTCTTCAGCTTTTGGACTCTCGGGCTTACACCAGTGGTTTGCTAGGGGCTGTCAGACCTTCAGCCACAGATTGAAGGCTGCACTGTTGGCCTCCCTACTTTTGAGGTTTGGGGACTCAAACAGGCTTCCTTGTCCTCAGCTTGCAGACAGCCTATGTGGGACTTCACCTTGTGATTGTGTGAGTCAATACTCCTTAATAAAGTCCCTTTCATATATACATCTATCTTATTAGTCCTGTCCCTCTAGAGAACTCTGGCTAATACACTATCAAAAGAAACAAAACAGATTAACAATTACATTTGTTTCCTGGTGATTCTAATTCTAGATGGCCTTATTTCTGCAGTAAATTACAACCCCAAAATATTGCATTATTATCCAATAATTGCCATGTTTGTGCATTACTATAATTTATATAATACTCATTTTATCTTCTGGATTCAAAATGTAACTACTCAATTTCCATCTTTCACTTTAAATTATGTTAGTTGTTTTATCTACATCCCCAAACATCTTGTTTCTGACCAAAAATACCATAATATCTATAGTATCTATGTCATTAAATCATCAAGGATACAACTAAACAATTGAATTCATGTTTTTTTCTTCTGCATAAAATCAAGTATAACATCTAGATAATTTATTTTTCTAATGCAAGTATTCTGTGGCATGAGGAAATAGCCTTAATGTGTACATGGCTCCATAATTACACAGTACATAGTAGTATTATAATAGTATTTACTAGTATTTTACGGGTATTTGACTTCATGTTTATTGCCTCTGTTTAGCACTCAATGGTAGCACTGAATATACTACCTCTTCTCTGAAATTTCAAAATATGTTTGATGCAGATTCTGTAAACATTTTTTACGCAATATGTAGTTAAAACAGCTACAGAAAGCCTCAATTGCAGCACCCACACGTTCTATATTGAAACACATACTGAAGATTTTAAGAATTCTGAAGCAATGCTACCACTTTTCAAAAATGCCCGTGAGTCATCCCTGGAAGGCTTTCCCTTTCTTTTCCTAAAACTGTAATAAAATGCTAGTGAACTGACTTAAATGATGATCTGTATCCGTTATAATAATAATAATAAAAAAAACACTTTCAGAAATAAATTGAATGATATTTTGACCTGCCACACTAATGGAGAAAAGCATATGCCTTCTTTATCATACATCTTCCTTGAAGTATATCTTAAGGTCTCTTTGTCACTGGCATCAACAGCTGAAACATTAAGCTCTCTTGGCTCCTTTAGTAGGAAGATCCAGTTTGACCTAAGTCATTGAAGGTAAAAAGCGCATATGATTTAGGGGCTCTAATGCAATAGTTAATAGCTCTGCTAGAGTAGCACATTTTATGTCCCCAGTGGATGCTTCCTGTTTCATTTACTTTAATTATCCAACATTTTAGATACAATTCTTTTCATCCAACTTCCCTGTTTTCTTAGAGTTAATTGCTGCTCATAATTGTAGTACTGGATCATTGAGGAAGAAGAAAGTAACTATTCTTTGAAGTCATGTATTCTTCCTGCTGATAGCAGAATTATTCCCTAAAGGATATTTCTAGCACTTTGTCCATTTCAGTTACAATTGTCTTCAGAGACATGATTTCTATCACTTTCCCTGAAACATCACTTGACACATTATTAATTTAATGGGTTTTATGATTTTTTCCTTTTATACAAAAACATACATTCCATTTTCTTAATTTTGTCTCACTTTTACCAGATATGAAACATAATGGCTTAAGTAATTTCTCTTCAATTTCTAACAACTACATTCTCTACGTAAGGTAGTGACATAAAATGATCATAGTGTAATTTTCATCTATATCACATAATATTAAATTGGTTTTTCACCTATTTTATTATGAAAATTGATCTATATCTTAAGATATTTACCTTTCAAAAGCACCAAATAGTTGATTAATCACTGAGAGAAAAATAAGCAATATATTTTATTGGATAATCACAGTCTTCTAAAATTTTATTTTTAAAAGTTAGTAATACATTCACTTGGCGTAAAATACAGAAGGTATCAGAAGTTATATAATCAAAATAAAATTCTCTCCTACACTTTGCTCCAAAAGAACTCATTACTCCAACCAATTTCTCCATCAGTCTTTCAAAGATATTTTCTTACCTATTATCTATGCAAGCAAAACAAACACATGTATAAATATAATAAATTACTATACACAAAAGAAATAATGAAACAAAAATGGTAGCACAAGATAAAAATTATTTTGCAACTTATGACACTTACTATATCATATTGGTCTTTCTATATTATTGCTAATAGAGCTGCATCATTCTCTTTGATAACTAGTTCCAAATTTTTAGCACTAGAAGTGGAAAAATGTAGTCAGATTCTGAACTGATTTGAAGGTAGAACTGACAGGACCTTCTGGGTGTCAAGAATTATTCTAATTTTCTTAAAACTGGAAGGATGCAGTCACCTTAACCTAGATGGAGATGATTATAAGTAGAGAAAGAGCTTGGGAGATGATCAAGAGCTTAGGTTTGAACATGTTGACTTTGCTATACATATTAGGCTTCATAAATATATATACTTATATATTTAAGAAATTTTACATCTACTTCCATTTTATTAAGAGTTTTCATCCATAATTGATGTCAAGTTTCATCAAACATTGGTCCTAAATTTATGGAGAGGCAGATAGGAATTATTGGTTATTTTAAACAATCTGATTATCAGTTCCATATAATCAACATCGTGATTATCTAATAACTTAATGGGATTTTTAAATGGGAGTTTCCATATTGGAGATTGATATGTGTACAGCAAAAAGCTGCATATCCATAATTATTCAGAAAGGCTATTGGGTTATATCATTACGGAAACAATCTCATTCTATTATCTATGTTGTGCCTGGAGTGGAACTCAGAGGACCTGATTTTAAATTTGTCTGTTTTTCTACATTACCACATGAGAATATAAAAGCAGATCAGATGTAAATACTGATCAACAATGACTTTATAATTTGAAAGTAACCTACTGATTAGTGTGTGCCTGCCCAAACTATCTTTTGCATGTTAGGCATAAAATTCTAAGCAGAGACATCCTTGTTGATGACTATTCACAGCATTGCTAGAGTCACTGTTCTTGCCCAGAGTTAGTACAATTTAGCACCTCATACAAACCAAACGTTTTCAGATGGGATTCTTCATTCTTTATTGTCCTAGGACTTCCGGTTGCTGCTGCTATTTCAAACACTGTCAAGGACTTCCATTATAATCAGCCACCTCCTGCTGAGGACTTCTCCCCTCAAACCAGCACTCAATTCATCCAGACAAGACTTTTAGCTGAGACATCTGTGGTCCACAATGGAACGAAACCAGAATCAACAATCTGGTTAAACTGCACAGCCTGTCTCATTTATATATGGTTATTTTGGTGCACATTTGAGCTTTCTTCAATTTGCAAAGTGAAAATGCCAACTTTTTGATTATTAATATATTTCAATTATTTTATAATAAGAAGAAATTATGTATGTACTATTTATGGGCTAATAAAAATCTCAACTGAGGTGAAAAGATGAGCAACTGGACAGATTAAACTGAAACTTTCTTTTTAAAAAATTTAATTGTATGTATTTAAGATGTACAACATGATACACATCGAGATAATAAAATGGTTACTATAGTCAAGCAAATTAACATATTCCTCCTCTCACATAGTTAACCCCTTTTTATGTGGCCAGGGCACCTATAATCTACTCTTTAAGCATTAAACATCCCAAGTACAATACCGTACGTATTATTAACTATAGTCCTCATTTTGTACATTAGATCTCTGTGCTTGTTCACCCTACATATCTGGTACTTTGTGTCCTTTGACCTACATCTCCCATTTTTTTCCCTATGCACTCCTATTCCTGATTACCACTGCTTTATTCTCCATCTCTGTGTATTCAACTTTTTTTTAAGATTCTACATGTGAGATCATGCAGTAGTTTTCTTTCTGTGTGTGTCTTATTTCGCTTAGCATATTCATCCATATTCATCCATATTGCGGCAAATTGCTCCTACACTGTAGGTGGGAATGGAGATTGGTGCAGCCATTGTGGAAAACATTATGGTGGTTCCTAAAGAAATTACAGATAGAATTACCATATGACTCGGCAGCCCCTTTTCTGGCTATATACCCAGAGGAAATAAAATCACTACCTTGTAAATGTATTTGTATTCCCATGTTCAGAAGGTACCAGAAGTTATATAATCAAAATAAAAGTCTCTCCCACACTTTGTCCCCAAGATCTCATTACTCCAACCAATATCTCCATCAGTTTTTCAAAGATATTTTCTTACCTATTATGCATGCAAGCAAAACAAACACATGTATAAATATAATAAATTACTATACAAAAAAGAAATAATGAAACAGCACAAGATAAAAATTATTTTGCAACTTACTACACCTAATATATCGTATTGGTGTATGTCAAATATACATCATTTCTTTATCCATTTGTTCACAACACATTATATATACATATAGAATGGAATGGTATTAATCCCTTAAAAAGAATTTTAAATCAAAACTTTCTTGAGGCCCTCTCAGCATATATGCAATCAGTAGATACTCAGTTTAAAGTTAAGAGGAGGAAGAGGAAATAACAGGAGAAAAGAATAAGGAGGAAGAGAAAAGACAGAGGAAGAGTGAGGAGTGGAAAGAAAGTAGGAGGAAGGGAAAGGTGAAGAAAGGAAATAAAAATGGCACAGAGTGATATAAAACATATTCTGCTCCATTTATAGAATCTACATTTTCTGCATCTACCAGCATTAGAGAGGAAAGCTGGACATTAACATGGAAATGTTTTTCCTCATAAACCCAGTATCCAATTTGTATTGGCTATAGACATTAAGTTAGGTCATTTATTAATGCTTCATTTTCAATTCTCTTTTGTTCTTGCATCTGCTTTTGTATGAACAAAGCCTGCACTGTAATCAGTTCTGTCCTCAGTTTTCTTAGTAGACTCATAAACAATAATTCTGGAATACTAAAATAATACTACATATTTTTTTTAAATCACTAAGTGCCTTCCAAACAGTTGCTTTCAGTGTATTCTCAGGCACATAACAACAACAAAAAAATACATTTGATTTACTACCTTTTTGTTTTTATTTTGTTGATATTTATCAAATTTTAAACATGATGCCAAAAATAATGATATCTTTATAGTTATAAACTCTACTTAGGGAAAAATTTCTGATGGTAAAAGTATAAATCAGAAAATTTGCCTCCTGAGATTTCTTTTTTGAGACAGAGTCTCACTCTGTCATCCAGGCTGGAGTGCTGTGACATGATCTGTGCTCACTACAACCTTCACATACCAGGTTCAAGAGATTCTCCTGCCTTAGCCTCCCAAGCAACTAGGATTACAGGTGTCTGCCACCATGTCGAGCTAATTTTTTGTATTTTTAGCAGATATGGGGTTTCACCATGTTGGCCAGGCTGGTCTCAAACTCCTGACCTCAAGTGATCACCCAGCCTCATCCTCCCAAAGTGCTGGGATTACAGCTGTGAGCCACTGCACCTGGCTAAGATTTCTTTTTGAAAAAGAAATTTTCACATGCATCTGTGTGAAGAGACCACCAAACAGGCTTTGTGTGAGCAATAAAGCTTTTTAATCACCTGGGTGCAGGCGAGCTGAGTCCGAAAAGAGAGTCAGTGAAGGGAGATAGGGGTGGGGCCATTTTATAGGATTTGGGGGGGTAGTGGAAAATTACAGTCAAAGGTGTGTTCTCTTATGGGCAGGGGCGGGGGTCACAAGGTGACCTGAACTAACCTGTAAGACTTGTCTGGTTTTTTGGACAGCTAAAACGGGGGAATTATAAGGAGAGTTTATAGGCTTTAAAAGGCCATGCTGTAACAGGTGAGTGATAACAGGCTTTAATCCTTTTAAAGCATGCTGTGGGATGGGATATTGGCATTGAGAGGGGTAAGGGTGATTAGGTTTTAATGGGATGGTAAGGGGTGTATGATTGGTCACCAAGGAGGGAGTAGAGGTGTCCTATACTTGTGGATTAAGGTGGGGAGATACAAGGAGAGGATGTGAAAGAGGCTTTTTACTGGGGAAAAGGGTGGTGATGAGGTGTGGTTGTAGCCTAGGAATAGTCAGGGAAGCAGATAATTTAGTTAAAATGTCTCGACCTAATAAGGGAGCTAGGCAGGTGGGGATAACTAAAAAGGAGTGCATAAAAGAATGTTGTCCTAGTTGGCATCAGAGTTGGGGAGTTTTAAGAGGTTTAGGAGCCTGGCCGTCAATACCCACAACAGTTATGGAGGCAAGGGAAATAGGCCCTTGAAAAGAAGGTAATGTGGAGTGGGTAGCCTCCATATTGATTAAGAAGGGGACGGGCTTACCCTCCATTGTAAGAGTTACCCAAAGCATCTGTGATGGTCCAGGAGGCTTCCAAGGTGATCAGGCAGCGCCAGTCTTCAGCTGTTAAGCTGAGAAGATCTGGGAAGAAGTCAGTCAGAGAGCCTTGGGCCAGAGTTCCAGGGGCTCTGGGAGTGGCTGCCGGGTGATTTGGACAGTCTGATTTTCAGTAGGGTCCTGCACAGATGGGACACAGCTTAGGAGGAATCCCGGGCTCTGGGCATTCTTTGGCCCAGTGGCCAGATTTCTGGAACTTGAAGTAAGATCCTGGGGGAGGAGGTCCCATAGGAATGCTTGACTGCTGCAGCTTAGGCATTTGGAAGTTCTTGTATGCTGGAGATGTGAATGGGGTTTCTCTCACAGTGGACGGAAGGAATTGCAACTCAGAAATATGTTGCTACTTGGCTGTCTCTATTATTGTACACCTTGAAGGCGAGGTTAATTAAGTCCTGTTGTGGGGTTTGAGGGCCAGAATCTAATTTTTGGAGCTTTTTTAATGTCGGGAGCAGGTTGGGTAATAAAATGCATATTGAGAATAAGACGGCTTTCTGACTTTTTAGGGTCTAGGGCTGTTAAGAATCTCAAGGTTGCTGCCAAATGAGCCATGAACTGGGTTTTTATATTGATGAAAAAGAGCCTAAATGCTATCTGATTTGGGAGAGGTCAGATAAAGAAAAAGGAACATTAACCTTGGCTATGCCTTTAGCTCCAGCCACCTCTTTAAGAGGAAATTGTTGGGCAGGTGGAGGAGGGCTAGTCACAGAACAAAACTGTAAGCCAGACTGGGTGTGAGGAGGGGAGGTAATAGAAGGATTATGGGATGGAGGAGCAGAGGCTGAGGAAGAACTGGGACCTGGGTCAGCCTGGCGAGGAGCAGCCTGGGGAGGAGGGAAGAGGTCAGATGACTCTGTAGAAAAGGAAGATTGAAAAGACTCAGCAACACTTGGGGTTGGGACTGAGGGGACAGGCAGGAGGGAAAGAAGGAAGATTTGGGACGAGTTGCATTGGGAACAGAGATTAGGGAGGGACCAATGTGCAAAAGAGTGCCTGGATGTCAGGCACCTCAGATCATTTGCCCATTTTTCAACAAAAATTATCTAGGTCTTGTAGGATGGAGAAATTGAAAGTGCCATTTTCTGGCCATTTAGAACCATTGTCAAGTTTGTATTGGGGCCAAGCAGTGTTGCAGAAGAAAATAAGGCATTTAGGTTTTAGGTCAGGTGTGAGTTGAAGAGGTTTTAAGTTTTTGAGAACACAGGCTAAGGGAGAAGAGGGAGGAATGGAGGATGGAAGGTTGCCCATAGTGAAGGAGGCAAGCCCAGAGAAAAGAGACAGTAGAGACACAGAGAGAAGGGGTGGGGGGGTGCTTGCCCCCCAGGAAAGTGGTGCTTGCCACTAAGGGTGAAGGATCAAGGCAGGCGTCCACGTGGTGATCAGACACCTCTGAAATGTGGTGAATAATCAGGCAGGCATCCCCACAGTGATTAAACACCAAGGTAAGACTGTTTTTCTGAGTCGGTGACCTGCGCGGAGTTTTGGGTTCACGGATAAAATGCATCTCCTCTGTCTCTACCAGAAAAGAAAAGGAACTGAAATTAAGAGAAGGGAGAGATTGAAGTGTGGCGCCAAGATTGAAAGGAGAAAGATGTTGAGGGATAGTGAGAGAGGTTGGAGAAGAGAGTAAACAGAGGCCGCTCACCCGGTTTAAAATTGGTGAGATGTTCCTTGGGCTGGTTGGTCTGAGGACCAGTGGTCATAGGTGGATCATTCTCAGGGAGCAAAGAGCACGAGGACAGGGGATTGATCTCCCAAGGGAGGTCCCCAAAGGGCGGTCCCTTGATGCGAGTCACATTTTGGCACCAAATTTCATGCGCGTCCGTGTGAAGAGACCACCAAACAGGCTTCGTGTGAGCAATAAAGCTTTTTACTCATGATTTGGCTCTCTGTTTGTCTGTTGTTGGTGTATAGGAATGCTTGTGATTTTTGTACATTGATTTTGTATCCTGAGACTTTGCTGAAGTTGCTTATCAGCTTAAGGAGATTTTGGGCTGAGACGATGGGGTTTTCTAGATAAACAATCATGTCGTCTGCAAACAGGGACAATTTGACTTCCTCTTTTCCTAATTGAATACCCTTTATTTCCTTCTCCTGCCTGATTGCCCTGGCCAAAACTTCCAACACTATGTTGAATAGGAGCGGTGAGAGAGGGCATCCCTGTCTTGTGCCAGTTTTCAAAGGGAATGCTTCCAGTTTTTGCCCATTCAGTATGATATTGGCTGTGGGTTTGTCATAGATAGCTCTTATTATTTTGAAATATGTCCCATCAATACCTAATTTATTGAGAGTTTTTAGCATGAAGGGTTGTTGAATTTTGTCAAAGGCTTTTTCTGCATCTATTGAGATAATCATGTGGTTTTTGTCTTTGGCTCTGTTTATATGCTGGATTACATTTATTGATTTGCGTATGTTGAACCAGCCTTGCATCCCAGGGATGAAGCCCACTTGATCATGGTGGATAAGCTTTTTGATGTGCTGCTGGATTCGGTTTGCCAGTATTTTATTGAGGATTTTTGCATCAATGTTCATCAAGGATATTGGTCTAAAATTCTCTTTTCTGGTTGTGTCTCTGCCCGGCTTTGGTATCAGAATGATGCTGGCCTCATAAAATGAGTTAGGGAGGATTCCCTCTTTTTCTATTGATTGGAATAGTTTCAGAAGGAATGGTACCAGTTCCTCCTTGTACCTCTGGTAGAATTCGGCTGTGAATCCATCTGGTCCTGGACTCTTTTTGGTTGAGAGCCAAATCATGAGTGAAATCCCATTCACAATCGCTTCAAAGAGAATAAAATACCTAGGAATCCAACTTACAAGGGATGTGAAGCACCTCTTCAAGGAGAACTACAAAGCACTGCTCAAGGAAATAAGAGGATACAAACAAATGGAAGGATATTCCTTGCTCATGGGTAGGAAGAATCAATATCGTGAAAATGGCCATACTGCCCAAGGTAATTTACAGATTCAATGCCATCCCCATCAAGCTACCAATGACTTTCTTCACAGAATTGGAAAAAACTACTTTAAAGTTCATATGGAACCAAAAGAGAGCCCGCATCGCCAAGTCAATCCTAAGCCAAAAGAACAAAGCTGGAGGCATCACACTACCTGACTTCAAACTATACTACAAGGCTACAGTAACCAAAACAGCATGGTACTGGTACCAAAACAGAAATATAGATCAATGGAACAGAACAGAGCCCTCAGAAATAACGCCGCTTACCTACAACTATCTGATCTTTGACAAACCTGAGAAAAACAAGCAATGGGGAAAGGATTCCCTATTTAATAAATGGTGCTGGGAAAACTGGCTAGCCATATGTAGAAAGCTGAAACTGGATCCCTTCCTTACACCTTATACAAAAATCAATTCAAGATGGATTAAAGATTTAAACATTAGACCTAAAACCATAAAAACCCTAGAAGAAAACCTAGGCATTACCATTCAGGACATAGGCGTGGGCAAGGACTTCATGTCCAAAACACCAAAAGCAATGGCAACAAAAGCCAAAATTGACAAATGGGATCTAATTAAACTAAAGAGCTTCTGCACAGCAAAAGAAACTACCAGCAGAGTGAATAGGCAACCTACAACATGGGAGAAAATTTTCGCAACCTACTCATCTGACAAAGGGCTAATATCCAGAATCTACAGTGAACTCAAACAAATTTACAAGAAAAAAACAAACAACCTCTTCAAAAAGTGGGCGAAGGACATGAACAGGCACTTCTCAAAAGAAGACATTTATGCAGCCAAAAAACACATGAAAAAATGCTCATCATCACTGGCCATCAGAGAAATGCAAATCAAAACCACTATGAGATATCATCTCACACCAGTTAGAATGGCAATCATTCAAAAGTCAGGAAACAACAGGTGCTGGAGAGGATGTGGAGAAATAGGAACACTTTTACACTGTTGGTGGGACTGTAAACTAGTTCAACCATTGTGGAAGTCAGTGTGGCGATTCCTCAGGGATCTAGAACTAGAAATACCATTTGACCCAGCCATCCCATTACTGGGTATATACCCAAAGGACTATAAATCATGCTGCTATAAAGACACATGCACACGTATGTTTATTGCGGCATTATTCACAATAGCAAAGACTTGGAACCAACCCAAATGTCCAACAATGATAGACTGGATTAAGAAAATGTGGCACATATACACCATGGAATACTATGCAGCCATAAAAAATGATGAGTTCATATCCTTTGTAGGGACATGGATGAAATTGGAAACCATCATTCTCAGTAAACTATCGCAAGAACAAAAAACCAAACACCGCATATTCTCACTCATAGGTGGGAATTGAACAATGAGATCACATGGACACAGGAAGGGGAATATCATACTCTGGGGACTGTGGTGGGGAGGGGGGAGGGGGGAGGGATAGCATTGGGAGATATACCTAATGCTAGATGACGAGTTAGTGGGTGCAGCGCACCAGCATGGCACATGTATACATATGTAACTAACCTGCACAATGTGCACATGTACCCTAAAACTTAAAGTATAATAAAAAAAAAAAGAAAAAAAAAAAAAAAAAAAAGCTTTTTAATCAACTGGGTGCAGGCAGGCTGAGTCTGAAAAGAGAGTCAGTGAAGGGAGATAGGGGTGGGGCTGTTTTATAGGATTTGGGTGGGTAGTGGAAAATTACAGTCAAAGGGGGTTGTTCTCTTACGGGCAGTGGCAGGGGTCACAAGGTGCTCAGTGGGGGAGCTTCTGAGCCAGGAGAAGGAATTTCACAAGGTTAATCACTCAGTTTAGGTGGGGCAGGAACAAATCACAATGGTGGAATGTTATCTGTTAAAGCAGGAAACGGCCATTTTCACTTCGTTTGTGATTCCTCACTTGCTTCAGGCCATCTGGATGTATACGGGCTGGCTTGGGTTCAGAGGCCTGACAGGAATCTACCTATTTACAGTTTTCTAGCCTTCAGCTAAGGAAAGTCCCAGGTTAACTGTTACATGGTTCAGTCATCTAGCAAGATATTGAGGAAAAGTGAAAAGTCAATATAAAGAACAAAGTAAATACAGAAAAATTGAGTAGTTTTGCTATGCCTATTAATATATTATACATATAATATGTAACATGTATTATATACATAAAATATACTTTTTACTTACTATATATCACATAGATAATTGGTTCTGTTTCTCTGAAAAGATTCTTTTGAGAGAAAATAAGAGAGAGAGGGAACAAGAGAGAGAGAAACAAACAAATTTATGTATATATATCCTACTGGTTCTGTTTCTCTGGAGAGAATAGATATATATTCTCTAGAGAGAGAGAGAGAAGGATTTATGATGGGAATTGGCTTACATTATTATGAAGGCCGAGAAGTCCCACAATCTGCCATCTATTTACAAGCTAGAGAACCAGAAAAGCCATGGCTTAAAACAGTCTGAGTCCAACAAGTCTGAAAGCCGAAGAAACAGGAGCACTGATGTCAAAGGACAGGAAAAGATAAATGTTCCTGCTCTAGCCCAATCTTCCTTTTTATTCTTTTTTGTTCTATTCAGGCCCTGGATGGATTGGATGAGGCCCACCCATGTTGGTGAGGGCAACTCTTTACTCAGATTCAAATGCTAATCTTTTCCAGAAACGTCCTCACAGACACACCCAGAAATAATATTTTACCAGCTCTCTAGGCATCCCTCAGCCCAGTCAAGTTGACACATAAAATTAATCATGACAGATCATGTGTATCAATAAGCAGGTGACTCTGGAATTCTCTGCCTCAAGTTTCGTGTTAGTGAGGTTCTGAATGCTCAATGACATGCTGACTACACAGAGTAGAGAAGATTTCTTGGAGCAGCTAATTCAGCTGAATATTTGATCAAAGGTGATCACCTATGAAGAAAATAATTATGCTTTTTATTAAGTTGTGCTTTAAATTCTCTAAATTTGCCATTTTCTCTAATAATTAGCTCAAGTATTGTCCTGTCTCAAGAAACTTAAAAAAATAAAACAGGCAATTTTTGTTTACTGAAAGAGAACTGTGGAAACAAAGACTTTTCATTAAAAATCAATTTCTTAGGAAAATTATTATGTGACAGTACTCATTGCATAACATAATGGTGAGGAATAGATTGAAATACTAGAGAAACAAACTGTCACGCGCGTCCATGTGAAGAGACCACCAAACAGGTTTTGTGTGAGCAGCAAGGCTGTTTATTTCACCTGGGTGCAGGCGGGCTGAGTCCGAAAAGAGAGTCAGCAAAGGGAGATAGGGGTGGGGCCATTTTATAGGATTTGGGTAGGTAGAGGAAAATTACAGCCAAAAGGGATTGTTCTCTGGTGGGCAGGGGCAGAGGTCACAAGGTGCTCAGTGGGGGAGCTTCAGAGCCAGGAGAAGGAATTTCACAAGATAATGTCATCAGTTAAGGCAGGAACTGGCCATTTTCACTTCTTTTGTGATTCTTCACTTGCTTCAGGACATCTGGATGTGTAGTGCAGGCTTGGGCTCAGATGCCTGACACAAACCTATAATTATATTCATTAATCTTATTTTCAACATTTGAAAATGAATCGTGAAAAATTTTATTAGGTGTCAAAGCTTTATAAATGCTTTATATATCTAAAGATTATTTAAATTTTAGACCAATGTAAGCATTTTTCCTCCTTTACAAAATTTCTAATACTTTATACGTTTCCATTCTTCTTTGGTGGCATGGAGAAAATAATTCCCATTGAAAAACAGAGATTGGTCTGTATAATTATTATTTGACACCATTTATATTTACCAGGTGCTTTCTGCATTTACAGCATTGAGGTCCCAAACATACATGGCATGAGAGAAAGACCAGCACACAGCCCCTTTCCAAAGAGTTCAAGGAGAATTGACTGCTATTTTTTTCTATAACAAAGTGTCTGGATTATGACTGTTTCAACTTTCGAAGCTTCTGAACACAGAACAGTTTAATAAGCTCAGTGATCTCTAAGAAACATTTGCCAGAAAGAAAACCTGCGGATCATGATTTCAAAGTGACTCAAACAGAGCTTTTTGCTACAAAGTGCCTTTTCAATTAGAATGCTGGAAATCAGACAGTGCAAAGATGTAAGGTAACCAGGGCAGGCAAGTTAGGGCTGCCTATGGCTAGATAGAACTATTCCTTTCTCGTTTAGTTCAACTCCTTGAAGAAACCTGGGGTGCAAGAGCAGCACATACCAATTTCTTGCATTTTCTCCCTTGTTTTGGTCTTGAGTGCCTTTATATGGTGTCTTATTCCTTCAAGTCTATTGTGAAGCTTCTATTAGTTTTTAAAAGCTTTTGTTTCCAAGAAGTAGGCTGCTACCTCTCCCACAACAAGAAAATAAAATTACTAAGTACTACAAGCTTGGGCCTGTTTCTAATCATTGGGAGATAAAATGAGGGGATCATTTGACAGTCACTGTACGCTGGAAACATCAACTAATGACGTTTATTACTAATGACCTGGGCCCTCAGGCAATGAACCTAGACAACACTGATTAAGAGAGAAGCCTGCTGGTTTTTACAGCCGTATAAAATTGAAGGAATCTTTGTGTTTAATAGAGAAGGAGTAGGACAGAGAAAGAAACGTAAAAATGAATGAGCTATAAAAAAAAGACTTTTTTTCTTCCATTGTGCTACATATTAGAGAACTAGTTAATAAATAGTAAGGCTCAGAAATACTTTTGAATTAATGTGTGGGACTGAGTCTTTGGAATAGATGAGTCTTTAAAAAATAACAATTATCTGCTGAATCCTGCAATCCTGTACACTTTGTCTACATGTCCCTAGAAAATGTGTCATGTCTAAACACAGCTATATCAAGCACCACAGACTTAGCAGAGTCTTCACAACTTCCCACCTGACTTCTGTAGTGAGTTTATCCATTAATATAATAATAGTCCTCAGGGGTCTCTTCTGTTAAGTGCTCTTTCCGTTCTCCTGAAGTGGCACCAGGGGACTGCTCCACTGCTCCTCTTGGCAGGGTGTTTTTACACAGGAACCACCCACTGCTTAAAACACTTCACTGACAGTCCTGTCCAAACTTTATTTAACCATTGTTAGTCCATTTGTCCATGTCCTAGGGGTGTAATTAATGTAGCTGCTTCATATCCCCTCTTCATTTTAAAAGGACGTTAATACTTAAATCCACACTGGTCTCAAATATTTCAACCATTATGTTCACACATAGTGATAATTTTTGTAGTTGCATTAGAAAATTATCTTATAAAAACTATTTGAAGAAGAAATATTGTGAAAAACCATAGAAGCAGATTAAATAAAATTAAAACCACACACAAGCCAAACACCCCATAGAAGTCATCAGTTTTACCAGTTGGTTATATTTTCGAAGAACCTATCTTTCTTAAAAAAGTGAGTTTACACAATGTATAGAATTCTTATATTCCTCTTTTTATTGAACAGTGTATTGAGAAAATTTTCCTATGATGTTGGGAATGTAACTTTATTGGCAGTCCATGCTGAACATGTGGAATGTGCTACTCCAACAGATATTCCAGAGGAAAATAATCAGATCAAACAATATGTTATTTCAAAGCCAATCAGCACATAATTCATAGCTGTTAAATTCATCTTCTTGGTTAATATATGAACTGGTTGTGAGAATTGACAAATTGTTTCTAAGCTCCCGAATAATATTACTAATTTAACTAGATTATGACTTATTAAAATGCTTTCCCTAAGAAGAATAAGATACAACATTAGATCATTGTTAGAGGAAAAAACGATTAACTGTATTTTAATGGATCCAGTGTATTAATTATGTAGGCGATGGCTACACTGAAAGCCTACACTTCACAACTACACACTGGGTCCAAGTAGCAAAGCTGCACTTGCTCCCTTCAAATTTATATAAATTTTTTAAGAGTGTTTTTTCTCCCCTTTGTAGAGATATGTTGAGTTTGACAATCATACATTTGGATCTGTTTCATTCCTTCATGCATGAATTAATTCAACAAACATTTATTACTAGAGATTATGTTAGGTGTTGTCAATACTAAAGAAAAAAATAGAAAAGAGCTTGACTCATGTATCTTACATTCTAATAATGGGAGCATATAAAATCTAGGGAAGAAAGAGCAATGTGCTAGACAGCTTTCTGGAAGGATTAAATCTGTCAACAGAGTTCTCCATCAGGAGGTAGCATTGAAATTGAGACCAATGCATGACAATGAGAAGAAGTGTGGGCAAAGTATTTCAGTCAGAAAAACATCTGCAAGGCCCCTGAGGCAAGAAAGATCTTGGCTTCTTTGGGAAACAGAAAGGAGAGCAGTTGCTGGTGAAAGCAATTAAGGTAAGAGAGGTATTGAAGTGAAGATAGAGAGGAGCTGGGGCCAGATTTGTGCAGTGCCTTCAGGGCATGGCAAGTGTTGGGGCCAAACCGAAGGCAACACATTATTCCTGTTCTTGGAGGTCCCACAGAAAGGTGAGAATTTCCACTTCTCAGAAGGGAAACACAGCATGAGAATTCTAATCCATTTACCTGAGAAGAATAGAAGAGTATGTCGGTTTTAGTCTCTTCTGCATCCTTGTTTTGGCCTAAGAGCTCCGAAAATGGTAACAATTCCCTGCAAACTCTGTCCTTCACAAGGAAACCAGGGTCCAGGCCTGCCTTCTAGAGGCAGGTCTGTAAGTTGGCCTCTCTCTGTGAAGTCATGATTCTGCATCTCTTTGTCCTCTCTGCAGACTCAAACATGCCCTTAAGTGTGCCTCTTCCAAGGGCTGGATAAGTGATGAGTACATCTGTGTTTGCCATATTATCTAAAAAATGTCATAAACACTTAATGGGGCTGCCATGCTGCTTAAACATATGAACTCATTTATTCCTCAAAACAACCTTGAGGTGAGTATGATTATTTTTGCTATTTTATAGGTAGAGAAATTGAGGCACAAATAAATTAAATAACAACCCAATGTGCAGTGGACAGCTAGTTAGTAGTAGACCCGGAATTTGAACTCAGGTTGCCACTAAAGTCTATGCTTTCAGCCATATCATTAATGTTTCTTCAACTCTGCTGTGTATCTGCAATACTTTAATGAAAAATTTAAATATTAGTGTGGAAGACAGACACCAAAATGACTCCAAATTATCTCTACTTCTTTGCATTAATGGCCTTGTGTAACCCTTTCACCTTGAGTGTGGAAGGGACCCGTTACTTGCTTTTAACCAATAAAATATGGCAAAGGGCTGGAGTGTTGCTTTCATGATTACATTACATAAGATTGCAGTTTCCATCTGGCTAGGAGCCTATTGACTCGCTCCTTTGTGGGTTTGGATGAAGTAAGCTTGCCATTGGAAAGGCCCACATGACAAGAAACTGAAAATGGCCTCTGACCAACATTAATCAAGGGTCTGAGACTCCCAGTCTGGTAGCCAACAAGAAACTGAATCCTGCCAAAAGTGGATCCTTCCCTCCTTAATTGTCAGATGATTGTCCTGCCCTACTAACTCTTTGATTGTACCCTCGTGATAGGTCCTAAAGCAGCGGACCTAACTAACCTTGTCTGGATTCCTGACACAACAGAAACTATGAGAAAAAAAAAGTACTATTTTTAGTCACCAAATTTATTGTAATTTGCTGTGCAGAAATAGATGACAAATTCAGCTGGTAGTAGGGCATATATATTGGCTAGAGCGGCAGTATATTAGTGACATATTGGCACCAATACACTGTTTTCTCCTTATCTTCTATCTCTTGTTCAAGTTGTGATACTATTATAGCCTGAGTATTCTTTCTGGAACTGGATATATCATATCCTTTCTAGATCGTGGCTAGTTCTCAAAAGGGGAAGTCAACTAGTTTGGGCTGCTTTCCTGGAATCATCAGATCCACAGTTGGTAGCCTTACTCATGATGACCTGCAGTTCCCTTGCATGGCTTTATCATATCGTTTTCTTCACTGGACCATCCTCTCAAGACTGTCCATTGGAAGCAGTTACTTTCTCACTGATTCACACCACACATAACACACTCATGAAAAGTAGAAATACATTATCATCAGTCTAATTTCATTGTTTTGGTTAGAATAACAACAATAAAAGAAAAATAAAATCCAAGCCAATAGTCAAGTGGCAATAACCAGTACTATGTTGTTACTTTTGTTTTCTTATCAGAGTTCTTGTAATTTATAATCAAATTATATTTGTTTTCTCTCCTTTACTCACTGGCTCAGCAAATGCTTGTAGAATAAAAGGAATAAATAAAAGCATCAATTGATTTCACTTATGGCAAAGATCGCTGGACAGTGACAAGCATCAGAAAGGAAAAACACAAGAAAGAATGATCAGATGAAGAGACAGTGAAATAAAAATAAAGGAGTACAAAAAACAGCACACTTTGTCTTTACCAGAAAATAAAATTTGCCCTGATATTTAAAGCGACAGCTAAGCAAACTGACACTAAATCCACATGTAACTATTCCCTACTCCATCCTTTAACAGGTCTAGAGTCAGAACAACTTTCATAAATGCTATGGCTAACTTTTCATCTGTGAGATTTTAAAAACTATTCCATTTACTAAAAAGATTTCACTGATCAATAGTTCCTGTTTAGTTTGTGGGTTATTATTAATTTCCATTAATTTAAAAATATCATAAAGGGCAGCAACTATTTTATGAATAAACATAATTGCATCCCCCAAAGATTTTACTGACTTATATTGCAAGGTTTTGTTGTTGGTGTTGGTGTTGTTGTTGTTGTTGGTGGTGGTGGCTTTGGTTTAATATTAATGGAGCATTATGTGAAGAATACAATTCAGAACATGACACAGGCTAATTCTCAGCTGAAATAAAGCCTTTTAGAAACCTAACACATTTTTAAAAGAAGAGAAAGTGTAGTAGATTCAAAATCATGCACTTCAATTTACACAAAATATTCACAGTGTATTATGTCACAGGTGAAGAGAATAGTGATACTAGATACTTAGATTGGACCAGATCTATAATCTCCAATGGTCAGTTAGAATTTTAACATAAAATACTTAAATTATCCACAACAGATCACTGAGAAAAGTATGTATGGTCAGCTTGTGCTCTAAATTTACCATTTCAAAACCTTCATTAATTATAAACATATGAAAAAGTCAACATCCTCAGCATTAAAAAGGTCAAATTCACATTATTAATCTATACTTCATTTATACACTGGTTTATTTTCTCACCAAATAGATTTTCTTCCTTTTTAATTGTCTATCTTTGTCAAATATGCCACTATACACCAGAGACTCAAACCAAAAATATAGTCATTCTAGGGTTTGACTTCTTTAGCCACTACTCTAGGCATTGGACTCAAGGACCTGTTGGTTAAGTCTCCTTACTACACTGTGAATCCACTGCTATCCCGTCACTATTTCAGACTCCTTTTAAATGTGGCTTGCCTCTGCTTCTGAAATAGTCTCCAAATTTGTCTCCCTGCTTTTGTGCTTCCCTCACATCTTTCCTCCACAGTTCATGTCAGTGTGATATTCCTAAGATTGAGTTCACGCTTATCAACCCACCACCCCTAAAACCATCTATAGTTTCTCAATACCTTTTGACTAAAGTTCCAGTTTTTCAAAATGACATACAGAGTCCTGAGGAATGACACAGGGACCTTCAGAATTCTCTGCCTTCAGTTATGTTTCTCCTAACATAGCCCACCCTGTGCCATTCTTTTTCAAACTGCTTAGATGTCTTGTGTTTGTGAGGTTCCCTCATGCCAATCAACATCCGACCTGGTTATGCCATGTCACGGTGTCTTTTCTATTTCTGGTTGCTCTCCCTAGAAAAGCTTCACTGCTCTGACCAGGAAAAGGATATTTGGCCATCTTTCAACAAGACATCCTAACCCCTCCCCATCCAAACAGAAATGAGCACTTCTAGACTTCAGCCATTGTCAACTTTCTACATATTTTCATAATCTATAATACTTTTATACACATATTTATGTGTTCTTATTCTAAAGTAGGTCATAAATACCTAAAATAAATTTGTTTTTGCATCCTGAACACCTAGAAAGAATGCCATAAATGTTCATTTATGGATTTATTTTGAAATAATAAATATATATTATGATATAAACTATTCAGTTTATATAGCTTCATTTATTGTACATTTGATTTTTATTTGAACAAAAAATCATAAGGTCATGATAATATACAAAAATGTAGAAATACAAATGTTTGACATATTATCCATTGTGGATTTTTCTTGAATATTCTCCCCTTTACTTTGCTTTATTCCCCATTTCGAGAAGTTAGACTTTTTCTTACTCAATACAGTATCTCATGGGAGTGATGGAAAAGGTAGAAAAGAGACTTGTTCTGCCTGTTGCCTTCCAAGAGCCTAGTTCCCTTAGTAAATGAAAAAATATTATGTGTACAATAAGTATTTAAGAGGGGTACACTAGGCCAGGCATGGTGGTTCATGCCTTTAATCCCAGCACTTTGGGAGGCTGAGGCTGGCAGATCACTTGAGGCCAGGAGTTCATGACCAACCTAACCAATGTGGTGAAACCCCATCTCTATTAAAAATACAAAAATTATCCGGGCTTGATGGTGCACACCTGTGGACCTAGCTACTTCAGAGGTTGAGGCACGAGAATGGCTTGAACCCAGGAGGCGGAGGTTGCAGTGAGCCGAGATGGCACCACTGCACTCCAACCTGGACGACAAAGAGAGACCCTGCGTCCAAAAATAGGGGGTGTGGGGGTAGATTAAAGAGGGCAATCTCTGCTCTTACCCCAAATGGAAAAATGTCTCTTGGAAAAGAGACAAGGGAGATAAGGGACATGATGAGGACAACATATTAAAATGGGCGGTTCCCTCCCAGAAAAAAGAGTCTGAGCCTTTCTTCACAAACAATACCAAAGAAGTGGAGAAGCAGACCCTCAGCCTTCCAGAGATTTCTGTGCTCTTCTTTACATGGAAAGAGCAGCGTGAAAGTTGTGCCTATGAATATGACTGGAGCATAGAGGAAACAGAACCACCTGATGAGTCAAGGAGGAACAAGAGATGCTGAAGTGGCAACTTAGTGGTATATGGATTGGTAAACAGTCCAGACAAAACAGTGGATCTTACTCATATAAAAAGAAGACATTGAGGCCCCAGTGAGTCCCTCCAATGACTTTTATAACATTTCCCAAAACTTAATATCATCTCAGGAAAAAGAAAGAGATTGGTTCTATCTTGAATAAAATTATGTTTCTGCCATACTGGCAAAAATTTATTTGAGTTATAGAAAATAAACTTCTATGGAAACAAAGATTCCTACCTGCCACATAAGTTTGAGGCAGAGCACTCCCAGACAGAAACTTCATTTATAGCCAATATTTGTTCCAGTTACCTTAATAACAATACTCTTCATTGAATACTGCATCAGTCACTCAGGTGATTGAGTCAGCCATTTATATCATCATGGTTGACAGGTTTTCAATCACTGTACTTTTGCCAATTAAATATAAGCATATATGCCTCACTACTGTTTCTGTTTATGTTTACTGGTTTCAACTTCAACTAATTCTTGGCTTGATTTCAAATTTATCACATTTTAAGTAATTCAAGGTGTGACTTTACAAGAAAAAGTCTTCAGAAAGTTTCACCACCCCCTCTAGCACAACTGAGAATGAATAATCTACACCTTTCCCAGGTAGCTTACTGCTTCATCTCTTGTATCATAGATATTTATGTGACTTTCTTATTATCTGTCCTAGCCTATAAGTTCCTAGAAGATCTATTTATTTTTGTGTATTAAACATTTTTGTATCTCCCACAGGGTCTTGTAAACTTATTTAAAGGTGGAGGTGCTCAGTAAATATTTATTGAACCAGTGAATAAAAGAGTAAGGCAAATTTTCTATGTTCTCATTCTGTGAAGCCAAAATCACAAATCCATATTAGAACCAAAGCACATTAGGATAGAAAAGACTTATGCCTACAGCCAAGGAAGATGTTAATATGAAAACTGATTATTTCTTAACTATTTCAAATCTAGACATTGTTAGTAATGAAATGTCCTGGTAAGATACAAGTTATCTTAAAAGTGACCTGTGCACTTTGTGTAATATTTAAAGGTATCTGTGGGGATTTTTGGAAGTTCCATATCACTTTGGAAAAATCTTCAACTAGATTATTCATGCCATGAGCTAGACAACCCTCCCTGGGGGATGTTTCCACTCTGTGTAGTTGGGAGTCTGAGTAATGTTCTCTTGAAGATTGTCTTATACCATGAGGTGAGGTACTGCATTTGGTACCAGCTGCAATCTCCACATGGTTTTCTGCTTTCGTTTCAGAAAAACACATTGAAATAGACACATCTGAACATGATAAATGTAGGGATCACTGTTGCAGAGTCCTGTGCACTGTAGGAAAGGATGCAGACAGTCAGTCAGATGGAGAGTTTAAAAGGGCATCCTGGCTGCCTAAGCAATCTGAAAACCATCAAAAGTGATAAATCTAGTGATATTCTTAGGTCATGTTCCAACTTCACAGTTTGAATATAACCAAAGTTCAATTTGTGATCCAATTTCTCTCCTACACACTATCAAAGTATGCTTTCCTTTTTGACAATATCACTTTTTGTTAACTGGGGTTCCACTCATCCACTTATACAAAACATTGAACTCCACTAGTTCTTTTATTATTCATTGTCCATAATGAAACTGTGTTTATGTTGTATATAATCTAAATGTCCAATATTATCTTATTATGATTCTGTCTGATACTTATCATTTAAATGTGTGCATGCCCCCGCCACTCATGTATATTAACAATGCCTGCCCTAGACTATATCCACCAAATGTCCCAACTAAATTGATGAAATGTGACAAAAATGAAAAATAAGTTTTGCTTTGTGTCATTAATACCTATTGATAGATATCCTAAAAATTTAATTTATTGACACTTTTCATATTTTGTAAGAACCTACTCTCTCCTGGGCACTGTATTTGGCATTGGAAATACATCTTACTGACATACTGAAAAGCCCTAAATGGAAAAATGCCCACTAATGACTCAGAATGAGAACATTCGTAGTGGCGATGATGACAGCCATCTGAATTAAATGACAGAAAGTTAGGGATGTCTGATTCACCTCTCTTCACACACACATTGAAACACAACACAAAAGAAAAGGCGATATGGAAAAAATTCCAAGTTTATTTTAGAAAATTTGAAAAACACCAAGGTGAAAAAGAGACAAAAGCTATTAATATTTTGACCCAAAGTTCTCAAGACTTTGTTATTTTACTTGTTTCAGTGTTCACAATTTTTAAAAGGAAGAAGGAATGGGTACTGCTAATTTTGAATCAGAAATTACCTATTTCTGAATAAACTGGAACACTTTATAGATCCTATGTTTCCAGGATAATAAATGGTAAGTTACAATGGCCAGATTGCATTGCTGCTATGCACTGGAAGTTAAAACTGTTTTAAGTCTGGCAAATACCAATAAAACGTTCACTAACCAAAGTTCTGATGAAGCCCTGGGGCGAGATAGCAGGTGCACACAAAGAAAAACCATGATATGTTTCTCTTCACTCACCAGTACTGTACTCACCCCAAGTCTCTAACAAATTCAGACATTTTTGTGGCCAGAAGGAAATAAGCCACTCCCTTATAATACTGAACCTGGTTTATAAAGCATTCAAGGCTGTTTTAAGCTTTCTCACTATCTCTTATCTCTCTTTATACAATAATTCTTTCCCACATCAATTTTTAGAGATGTGTTGCATTTCACAGAGGAAAAAAGAAGTGCATTAGAGCTTTATGTCTGGCCATAGCTGTAAGGGACTGAACCTTGCCAAGGCATAGGAGCAATGCAATCTGGCCATTGTAACTTACCGTTTATTATCCTGGAAACATAGGATCTATAAAGTGTTTCAGTTTATTCAGAAATAGGTAATTTCTGATTCAAAATTAGCACTACCCATTCCTTCTTCCTTTTAAAAATTGTGAACACTGAAACAAGTAAAATAACAAAGTCTTGAGAACTGTAGGTCAAAATATTAATAGCTTTTGTCTCTTTTTCACCTTGGTGTTTTTCAAATTTTCTAAAGTAAACTTGCATTATCCTTGCAATCTTGAAAAACTAAATGCTCTCCAAAATGATGCTGAGAACCAGTTTAAACTAGGTCAGTCTTATGTTTTTAACAGATACCAGGACAGCTGGGATCTTGCTCTATTGGATTTGATTCAAAGATGATGTAGAATTTTGTGCTCTACACAAGAACTGCCATATGAGTCAACAGAGTTTGTGACCTTGCTCAGACTTTAACTAAATAGGCTGGTATACCAAGCCCTTGAAATTATCTGCCTTGGAGGAAACACAGTGAAGTGAAATTAAACCAAAAAATTTACCAGAACACAAAAAACTTCTTCTAGTACCCAGAACAATCAACAATAAAATATGTTTTGGTGATGGTATCATGGACATGCTATGACAGGTTTAATTTCAAGTTTTAAGGCAAGGTTTATGCAAAATAGAAAAAATAAATTCAGGTATTCAGGTAGCTCGGTGCAAGGGTTAAATGGATTTATGTTTAAGTCTTATAAGCAGTAATCACACAGAAAAAAATAATGACAAGGATGACAGTATTAATAAGTGGGAAAACTAATACAAATGGTTAGATGATCAGTAAGAAAATGACTCTATTTTATTTAAAGTTCAAAATAGCCCCAGAATATTGGTTTTGGTAATATAAATTGTCTAAGGGTGTTATCTTTCCTACTTCTTTCTCATTAATTGACTTGGCATGGTAGTTTACATGTAATTGGCAAGGTACCCTGCCAGGTTATCACCTGTCTCAGATGCACCCTTTTCCTTCATGCCTTTCACTATGAATCTGGAGGTACTCAATTCTCAAAAATTAAAAACCAGCCCATATTCTATAAGTGTAGTGTCATACAGAAAAAGAAAAAAAAAAGATGGGTCTATAAATGAATTGCATTCATTTTTCTGGAACAATAACCACCAAAAAAAAAAAACCCAACATAGCAAAATACTATATTAATTTACTTCAGGACCAAATGAACAAAATCACTGGACTTTGTAAAGCCCTATTGTTTCGCAAGACTTACTGACACCTGGTGGCTAAATCTCAACTGACTTTGCAATAAACAGAGAAGAGCTCTTTTTGCCAGGCAACATATAGGATTTGCAACACACTTGACATTGAGGGAACACTAAACACATAGCTCTAGTCTAAGCAGAGTAAGAAAATCTATGTCAAAGCAGAACTCTGCAATTTATTCTTGTTCCATGGCACTCATGAGTATTCATTTTCAAGTTTTCAGGTGTGAAAACTTGAAATTGAATTGTCAATAACTCAATTCATCTGCTCCAAGTTACCATGTGGAGAACATCTGAGAGGTTGGGGGCTGAAAGAAAATCACCAAGAGGTCTTTTACTTATCTTGAATAGATTTTGGTCCTTCTTCCTTTACATACAAATGAACTAGTAAAAATACCAGTATTTCTTTTTAAACCTCAGCATTATGTGATAGATGTTCATTTTATGGTCTAGTTATTTTTTTCTCCAGATAAAAAGCAACATAAAAATTATATAAATTCACAGCTCAGAGAAACTGTATACATTGAATTAGTGGTAACTTCATGCCTTCCCATGGTTATAATTTTATCCAGTGCTTCTTAAACTCTAGTGTGTGAAGAATCACTGTTTTCTTATTTTAAAATGCACCTTGACAGGGCACATGTCTAGGGCACCTGATTCAAGTAGATCTTGTGTGGAGATCTGGAGTATGTACTTTTAACCTATCCTTGGACTAGTTCTTAGAAATCCCACTGGAATCCATCTCTCATCCTTTAATTTTGTCTGATCCTTCTCAGATTCTCAGTATCCTGATTGTCTCTGTAATCCCCAACTTTCTGATCTATTTCCCAGCTAGCTTCTGTTTCTACCTCTTCTAATAACATCATCCTGATTTTCTTTTAGGGAACTCGTCTACAATTTCAGTCACATTGAGCCAATGCAATTCAGAAAAGTCCAACCCCATGCCTACTCAAAGTTTGGGCATGTGAACCAGGCCTGGACAGGCAGGTCATTTCATTTCCTACCCTATAGTAATTAGTTCGGGGTGGGTAGATGACCTGGAATTAAAGGAGGCTTTTATTGTGATAATTGTTGAGAAAGAAACACTAGCTCTCATCGGGGTCACTTAGCTGGTAGAATATGACCTTGGAGATGCTATTGGCCATCTGTGTCATTCGGTATGAAAAATAAAATCACACACATAAAAACAGAGCTAAGAGATGTTGAAACACAGCTCTCTGCAGTCACTGTTTGAGTGCCTTTGAGGTTTTTGTTTTTTGCTTTTTTGTAAATAATTCAATCTAATCATAAATAACTATAAAGGAGCTCAAAATAAATCTAAGAATGCAAAGGTTAGGAATACATAATGGGTTATTAAAGGAAGATAGAGGTTTAAATAACAACTCTGGGAAATGTTAATTTATCAACTATGCTAATTTAAGTTTAGGCATATTATATAGTACAACACTGAAAACGTGAAAGTAGCCATGAATGTATTGTTCCTGACTGCAATAAGAAAGCTCTTTATATATCACCAGAAGATAGGATTTTGCGATAGTTTTCTGCTAAGTGCTCAGTATCCCTTTCTTTATCTACAGAAAGATTTATTTTTGGTAATGTGTATTATAATTCATAACATAATGTTGGATATCTATCACTTTAATAACATTTAATTTCCTATTTAATCTGTTAATGTAATAAATTACAATATTAGATTTCCTGACATCAGCTAATCTTTGAAGTCGTAAGACTACTTCATGAGTTGTTTTTCTTTTAATACAGTGTTAAGCTATATTTGCAAGGTGTTACTTATTTGCATTAATTTTGTTGTTTTGGTTTTGCTTACCTCATAGAACTAGTGGAAAGATCTAGAAACTTTAAAATAAAATAAGAGTTTTAGCTTCCTTGAAGGGTTGGTGAAATTTAGTTTCTATGTTGCATTTTAATTTTTTTTTTAACTTGTAATTCCCTGACAAAAATTCTTTTCTTGACCCTCAGTTTCCTCTGAGCCCAACTAGGCCCTGTCCTGGGGTATATCCTTCAAGAACCCAATTTTAGCAAGAATTCTACTAAGTTAGTTTATCCAGGATCCCTCAACCTTAATATCAGATCATCTTCAATATCTGATCGGGTTCTTCTTCCTCCACCATTCCCCAGGGAATGTCTGATCACACTGGCCTGCCTTCAGCAAGAATCTGGTTAAGCTGGTTTTAGCTATAATTCTTCTTTAACCCTAATGTTTTCTCTTAGTAATTTTCCATCCACAATTCCCCATTTGGCTCCCTGGGTATAAATTCCCACTTTTCCTTGTTGTATTTGGAGTTGAGCACAATCTCCCTCCCCTACTACAAAATCCCACAGCAGTAGTCCCTATAGCTATTGTGATGGTTTCTATGAATAAAATCTGCCTACTATTGTCAGGAATCAACCTCAACTGTAAATGTTTTCAGCTTAGGGACTAGTCCTGCCCCTCTGCACATCTAATACTTAGCACAGACTTTGCCATGTAGCAGATCTTAGATGAACATATCTTCTATCAATTAAGGTAATACAGTTGGATAATTTTTTGGATCTGACCACGCAAAAATGAAAAAAAAATCTTTCTTCAAACTGTCAAAAATATAAATCAAATCAAATTAGCAAAGGAAATGTTAGCGTTTATTCTCACACAAAGAGGAAGTGCAGATCGTGATCCAATAGACTAAACTCAAAGTAACGGGTTAGAAGGTCAGAGGAGGGATGTTACAGGCTGGATTACATAGTGAAAATTAGGGAGTTTTTTTAACCTGTGCAGTCTTTGGTATTACAATGGGATTTCCAGATAGGAGGGGATCAATTAATAGGAATTATTTTTACCATTTTTGGAAGGTGACTTAGTTTTATTTTTGATTATCAGAGGCATTCACAAGAAATAGCCTGTTTAGTTTTATTTACATTCACAAATCAAGAAAGATTAACTTTTGCTTGTGGGGCCTAACTGGCTTGCTCTGCTTGGTGAATTCTCAGGACTTTTATTTTGTTTTATTTTATTTTATTTTATTTTAACAATTCAAACTCTGTGTAAATTCTTCCCAAATAATAAATGATCCCTCTACTCTAAGATAAGATAAAGTTGTTTAATAACAATATTGTTAATTGGATACTATTTCTTAAATTCCTATGGACTGTTTTTCTGTTTTAGCTAGTTTGTTATGCTATTATTCCTACATGCAAAATGATTCTTTTATGTAATTCAGATGGAAGAGAAGCCTTGTCTAAATTCAAACAGCAAGTTAGCCCACTGTACCATATAGGCAGTCAATCTATGTCAGCTCAAGTTCAATAATCACAGTAAGGCAACAAAATCACTAATCTGATGAAAATAATGAGGACTAGTGAACAGAATAATATGTAATGACAAAGATTTAACAAAAAGAGATTATAGTGTGTTATATAAGCAATAGTGTTTCAGTTCAAAGTTGAAATTCTGCAGCTTACTGAACAGCTCTTCAAATTGGCATTCACTCAGTTTCCACAGCTCTTGAATATCACAGCATACAACCATATATTAAACATTAAAATGTTCATTTTTGTCTTTTAAGAAATGACAGCCTTCTAGAGAAAACATTGAGACAGAGAAGACAACCAAATTCTGCACATTAAAGGTGTAAAATATTTTCAAAAACCTGAAAATCTCTACCTATGTTCTGCTTTTTCAAAAACAAAGGAACTGAAATAGAGTGAGACGATAATGAATGCACATATATTTGTTACTCATGTTTTGGAGATGAACCCTTATCTCCAAATAAGGAAATAAAAATGAAATAAAATTTCATTAAAAGATACACTAGAACTTAACAAGCCATATAGGAAACATGATTGAGTGTACAACCTTTAAGTAATATGTTACTCTCTCTATAATATAAATATTCCTCTTTGGCTTGATCATGCGAGGCTAAATATCTCATTTATTATTATATGACATGTTCCTTCCAAGCACTTAAATATTTCTATAAGGTTTTGTATTTCATTTTGTTTTGTTTCTGGATTAGAATTTCTTGCAATTGGAATTACCAATTAGGAAAATACAAGGAGTTCCACGTTTAGGTTTGCATAGTTTTCCTAAATGTAGGAATTTTTAACGATATCTTAAGCTTTAAAAAAAATCCTGAAAAGGAAATTATAAATTATATTGGCATAAGAGAGAGATTTTAGGCAAATGGACACAGATGGGAAGTTTCAGAACTTTACACAATTCTTAAATAAACATTTTTCTTCCAATCTTTTTCTTTGGTGATTAGATTAATTTTGTAGAGGTTGAAATCAAGTAAATTATTCACATATGCACTTAATACTTTTGAAACAGTGGTTGAGAAGTTTTCTCAGTATATTTTTCTACATCATAAAGAGCCCCAAACACTGTAGTAATTTCTCCCATGAAATATATAAATTGTCGTATATAAACTCTGACTATTGTTGCTGAGTTGGGCTTTAGGATTTTCTCTTCTGGGTATTATAACAAGTTAAAAACCTGTATTTGCCTTAAAATTCATTGTCCAACCACATAAGCCTCCAATATGACAACTCTGATTATTTTAGGGCCCTTTTGTCTAACCATAAACATTTTTTACAAAATCATTTTAGATTTTTTTTTTTAACATATGAGTATAGGGAAGAAAAAGTAGTATCTTTTTCTTACCCATCACGAAGTTTATGGCTGAGGCCCCTATAACGAAAGACAGATTAACAAGTGAAAAGCATACAGATCAATTTAAGTTTTGCATGGCATGGAAGCCTTCAGAAATTAAGACCTGAAGAAACAGAGAAAACTGTATTTTTATGGGCTGTCATGAAGAAGTACAATTAGAAGACAAAATGATATGATAAAATGGTAATAAAATTGGGGAAACTTAGCAAACCCTGTTTGGTCAGAATCTTCTTGGTGTCTCTCTTCTTTCATTTCCTCCAGGTACAGGGAGGAATCCTCTACAATGAGGGTCTTATAACCCTTAGGGCAAGGTCATAGAATTCTTCTATGGCCTGAGTCAGAGGAGAACAATAGGAGAAGGTCAGATAAACCTTCCTACTTCTGCCATTTTTTAAAAATGTCAAGGGGCCACATTTGGAGGTAGCATGCCCTGCACCCTGTAGAGGACAATAATTATTTCAAGAAAACATAACCCTTGAAGGCAAAGTGCATGCCAAATGGAATGGACCTCATTTCTGTAAAAAATTAGTTAAGTTTTTGAATGACTATTATGTGTCAGGCTATGAATTGATGAGAAAGTGGTGAATTAACTAGGTGTTGAAAGAAATAAAAGAAAAAATGTTTTGTTGAGGAAGCTAGAGGTAGGAGTATAGTTGCAGAGGCCTAGGACATATATTGTAGCATTCATTGATCTTTCCACACCATCTAACATGTCTATGTGATGAAACTTCACCTGCAGAGACCCAGGACATATATTACTATTCAGTTACACATTACTCTTCTCTCCAAGCAGGAGTGTGCTGAGTAAGACTGAAAAGCAAGCGTAGCAAAGTATTCTTTATTACAATTATATTGGTTGTCCACAAGGATGTACACCACAGGGAAGGAAGGAATAAGTTAGTTTCCCTGTAATTTATTCAATGGTAAAGAGTAGGGAAAATTTACAAGGTAGAAAGGAGTAAGAATAGCATTAAAAGTTGAAAAGGCTGGTTCAAGTATTTACATTTTTATTCCTGTGTAGATTTGGAAAATGAAATTCTGTAGAAAATGCCCTAATTTACCAAAGTCAGACACTTAGAAATGGATTTATAAATATATGTTTGTTTTCTGAGTTCCCGGTTAAGTGTTGTGAAGGAGAAAGAAACCACATTTGCTGTGTTTATTTCATACTCAAAGCCACAATGCCCAGATTCTGTAGAGGTTCAATAAATACTTATTGAATTAATTAACAGATGCATTAATTCTCAGTCCATAAGCTGCATCATCATTTTCCTGTTTGGATTAAGAAAAAAGAGAAGCAAAATGTTAAAATGTTAATATATATCAACAACTAATATTTTAAAAACTGCTTCTTAGCTACCAGGCTAAATTTCCAGTTGGATCAAAGCTAAGGAGTATCATCAACTTGTGAAAATAGGTTTAGTAATGCAAGCGTAGGCAGCACAGTTGCGTAAAGAGCAGCATTATGATTCTTTCCCCTTTTCCTTACTCACATTTAAGAAACCATCAAATTACATTCTGGCATGCACAGCATATTGGGAGAATAGGGTGGCCAAAGTACATGGCATTTGTTACTGAATTTGAACAGTATGATAAAACTTCATACCCCTTAATAAGTCTCAGAGCAGCACATGTTCTAATATTGAAAATGAAACATTATTTGTAAAGAATTAGCATGCCAGAAAGTCTTGTTAAGATGAGGTTTTAAGAATCTTTAAATAGCTGATATTTAAAGACATAACAGCCTCATGATTGGAAGATGCTTAATTCAGTTAAGTATGTACTCTCCAAGCTAATGAATTGCTTTTTGAGAGAGAATCACAGTACACTTGGATGATAAAGTAAAATTAATTAACTCAGTGTCACAGTACACAGAGATTTTGAAACATGAAAAGCACATAACCTGAGCCTGAGCCACAAACTGGATTTTCCAGATGTAGACCTAGATGATAGCTGTAATTCACGTCATTTTATGACATTTCATGGAACATTTGGTCATTATGACATTTATGATGCAATGAAATAGGCTATAAAATGCTGTAAATTGTTGGGAACAAAAGACATTCATATATGTGATGGGCATTTTAGTTTTAATCAAGGTATTAGTAGGTTAAATCAAAATTCAACTCAGAGTTGGATGTTAAAGTTTTAATTTAGGTTTCTTTCTTTTTTCATTCTCCCTCCCACTCTCCATCTCTCTTTTTCTGACTACTTTGTTCCTTCTTTTCTATGAAATCAAATGTATAGGACTACAAATTTTAAAAAAGAATTTTTTTTCATATTTTCTGTTTCCATGTTTCTAGAGAGTGAAACAAATTTATGAACCTATGAATGAGAGAAGCAAATTCATAAATTGAAAATTGCACGGTTCCCAGTTCATTTGGATATCTCACGCCTTTCTAAAACGTGGAAAATGAAAAATTTCTGGTAGTAAGTGATGACTATGGTTTTCCTACATCTGGTAACATTATTTCCTAAAAACTATTTTAGCACCTGCTGTCAGATTTTTTAAAAATGTCAGAATTGACTTCATTGAATTATGCACAGAAATTAATAATAAAGTGTTTTTCCAGGAAGTAGATTTTAAAGGCATAGATATTGATCTGAGGAAGAGAAAGATAAATAAGAGAACTTTACTAAAAAAGCTTGGCTATTCTTTTAGATATCATTATTACTTTGTTCAGTTTAGTATTTATAAAGTTACCAGAGTATCATTTGAATAGTAAAGTTTGATACTGTATACATTACCACCAAACTGTTCCGAAAATATAATCAGCCACTATGCTACAATAAGTGTAATGGTAAAAGGCCCAGTTAGAATACTATATGAAGACAAATAAGAGTATTGCTATTATTACAAAGGATACAGCATTCCAAACTCACACTATTATGGTTGTTCCACAAATAAAAGCTAGTTTCATCACCAAATGCATATAAACAATACTACTATCTAATTATTATCTATTGGCAAGCTCACCTTTTACTATTAGGGTTAATGATAAAGGCAATTGCCACATATCTACAACTATCTGATCTTTGACAAACCTGAGAAAAACAAGAAATGGGGAAAGGATTCCCCATTTAATAAATGGTGCTGGGAAAACTGGCTAGCCATATGTAGAAAGCTGAAACTGGATCCTTTCCTTACACCTTATACAAAAATTCATTCAAGATGGATTAAAGACTTCAATGTTAGACCTAAAACCATAAAAACCCTAGAAGAAAACCTAGGCATTACCATTCAGGACATAGGCATGGGCAAGGACTTCATGTCTAAAACACCAAAAGCAATGGCAACAAAAGCCAAAATTGACAAATGGGATCTAATTAAACTAAAGAGCTTCTGCACAGCAAAAGAAACTACCATCAGAGTGAACAGGCAACCTACAGAATGGGAGAAAATTTTTGCTATCTATTCATCTGACAAAGGGATAATATCCAGAATCTACGAAGAACTCAAGCAAATTTACAAGAAAAAAACAAACAACCCCATCAACAAGTGCGCAAAGGATATGAACAGACAGTTCTCAAAAGAAGACATTTATGCAGCCAAAAGACACATGAAAAAATGCTCATCATCACTGGCCATCAGAGAAATGCAAATCAAAACAACAATGAGATACCATCTCACACCAGTTAGAATGGCGATCATTAAAAAGTCAAGAAACAATAGGTGCTGGAGAGGAGTGGAGAAATAGGAACACTTTTCCACTGTTGGTGGGACCGTGGAAGTCAGTGTGGCAATTCCTCAGGGTTCTAGAACTAGAAATACCATTTGACCCAGCAATCCCATTAGTGGGTATATACCCAAAGGATTATAAAACATGCTGCTATAAAGACACATGCACACGTATGTTTATTGCGGCACTATTCACAATAGCAAAGACTTGGAACCAACCCAAATGTCCAACAATGATAGACTGGATTAAGAAAATGTGGCACATATACACCATGGAATACTATGCAGCCATAAAAACAAATGAGTTCATGTCCTTTGAAGGGACGTGGATGAAGTTGGAAACCATCATTCTCAGCAAACTATCACAAGGACAAAAAAACAAACACCGCACGTTCTCACTCATAGGTGGGAATTGAACAATGAGAACACATGGACAGAGGAAGGGGGACATCTCACACCAGGGCCTGTTGTGGGGTGGGGGAAGGGGGGAGGGATAGCATTAGGAGATATACCTAATGTTAAATGATGAGTTAATGGGTGCAACACACCAACATGGCACATGTATACATATGTAACAAACCTGCACATTGTGCACATGTACCCTAAAACTTAAAGTATAATTTAAAAAAAAGATAAAGGCAGTTGTTCAAAATACTTCAAGTGTTAAAAATAAAAATATATAGAAGTATTATCTAAAAATTTTTCCGACATTATTTTTTATGTTTTAGGAAAACATATTATTACATAAATAAACTCTGGAACGTGAAAATAAAATTAATGAAAAAGCAATTATCATAATATAATTACTTTTATTTTTCAATATATTTGAAGCATGTTGTTGAATTTGCCATTTCTCATTTAATACACAAAGCAAATTTTTAATGTAGATATTGTTATGTCTATTTTAAAAATAAGAAACTTAAAGTAAATAAAGTTAATTTCCTTAAGGTGACACAGCTGATGAGGGTTTGAATCTACACCCAATGAATGACAATTTTCCCGGGTTTTTGTTGCTGCTGTTATATTGTTGTTTTGTTATTGTTATTTTTGTCGTCATGCAAATTCAAACTGTTTCTGGAGGTATTTGTGGTCAAAGATCAGGATAATTTTTTGTTGTTTGTTTGTTTGTCTGTTTTTTCTTGAGATGGAGTCATGCTCTGTTGCCCAGGCTGGAGTGCAATGGAAAGATCTTGGCTCACTGCAATGGCCACCTCCCAGATTCAAGCAATTCTCCTGCCTCAGCCTCCCGAGTAGCTGCAACTAGAGGCACGCACCACCATGCCTGGCTAATTTTTTGTAATTTTAGTACAGACGGGGTTTCACCATGTTGGCCATGCTGGTCTCGAACACCTGATCTCAGGTGATCCACCTGCCTCGGCCTCCCAACGTGCTGGGATTACAGGCATGAGAGATCAGGGTAATCAATAGGGATTTTTATCTCCCACAAAGTTCACATTTTGAAGCCCTAACCCCCAATGTGATAGTATTTGGAGGTGAAGCATTTGGAAAATAATTAGGTTTAGAAGATATCCTGAGTATGGTGTACTCAAAATGTGATTAGTGCCTTTAAAAGAAGAGGAAAAGACACAAGAACATTCTCTCTCTGTCTGTTTCTCTCTCTCACTCCATGTGCACACATGGAGGAAAGATTGTGAGTACTCTGAGAGATGATGGCTGTCTACAAGCTAGAAAGAGAGCTCTCCCCAAGAACCATATCTACCAGCACCTTGATCTTAGACTTCCCAGCCTCTAGAATTGTGAGAAATCAGTGTTGGTTGTTTAAGCCATCCTGCCCATGGTATTTTGATACAGTGTCCAGAGCTGACTAATATAGAAAGAAAAGTCAAAAAGGTTTTATTGGGAGAGGTCTTTTTTTATTTTAAAAAAAGTGCTGTTATGAGGAAATATAGATTAATCTAACTTTACAAGGAGAGGCTGTCTCTCATAAGCTTCATCATCCTGAATAAGACTATATCACCCGTAAACACTCTCAGATTCGGGTACACCAAACATTGATTGACAAGTTTTGTATGCTAAGCTCTATCCTAGATCCTTCAAGTAAAATAGATAATTTTAGTCCTCAAGAAATCCATAATTATCCTATTATTCCATTTTACAGGTGGTAAAGCAGGCTTGAGGATCTCGCTCAAGGTCACGTGATGATTAAGTTTCAGGACAAGACTCTAATCTCGTGTCTTCATACTCCCAGTAAAGCACTCTATTTTCCATATCCTCTGTGTAATAATTTCATTCATCCATGCTGGAAACATGAGTGCATATTCCCAACAATCCATTTTGTTGCTGAAATTATTATTGATTATAATATATTAATAGTATCAGTGAATTAGTTTTATAGAAACATCAGATATTTTAGTATCAGAAAAATTGAAACTGCAGAGTTTTGTGTCCTTATGTTTTTAATTGTTCAATATTAATTTTCAATTTACATACTATAAAATTCACTCTTTATGACATACAGTTCTATGAATTTTGGCAAATGCCTACAGTTGTGTATTTACCACCACAGTCATAATATAGAATAGTTTCATTCCCCTAAAGTTTCCTTCTGTGGTCCACTCTCTTCCACTTTTCCAAATCCCTGGAAAACACTGATATAGTCTCATCAATACAGTTTTGTATTTTCAAAAATGTTATATAAATGGAATCATTTAACATGTACCTTTGGGGGTTTAAGTTCTTTCACTTGGAAAAGTTAATTTGAGATATGTCCATATTATTTCATAAATCTATATTTTCTTCTTCATATTCCTGGGTAAAATCCATTGTATTGATGTATTACAATTTGTTTAATCATTCAAAAATTGAAATACAAATGATTTTGTTTCAGATGTTTGATGGTTAAGAATAAAGCTGACTTTTAAAGTATAAGAAAAATAAATAAATAAATAAAAAGAATAAAGCTGACATCTATTCAGAAACAAGTTTATATTTAATTATAAATTTGTATTTCTCTAGAGAAAATATCTAGAAGATGGATTGTTGGGTCATATGGCAAGTATATGCTTAATTTTACAAGAAATTGCTAAACGATGTTGCAAAGCAATTGCACCATTTTATGCTCCGTATTAGTTAGGGTTCTCTAGAGGGACAGAACTAATAGGATAGATGTATATATAATGAGGAGTTTATTAAGGAGTATTGACTCACACGATCACAAGGTGAGGTCCCACACTAGGCCACCTGCAGGCTAAGGAGCAAGGAAGCCAGTCCAAGTCCTAAAGCTGAAAAACTTTGAGTCCAATGTTTGAAAGCAGGAAGCATTCAGCATGGGAGAAAGATGCAGGCTGGGAGACTAAGCCAGCCTAGTCTTCTCACATTCTTCTGCCTGCTTTTATTCTGGCCACACTGGCAGCTGACTAAATTGTGACCACCCAGATTGAGGGTGGGTCTGCCTTTCCTAGTCCACTGACTCAAATGTTAATCTCCTTTGGCAACACCTTCACAGACACACCCAGGATCAATACTTTGCATCCTTCAATCCAATCAAGTTGACACTCAATATTAACCATCACATGCTCTTACCAGCAAATAGTTCCAGTTGCTCCACATCCTCACCAGCACTTAGTATTGTTAGTTTTTGTTTCTGATTTTGTTTTTGCTATGCTAATAAATACATTCCAGTATTTCATGTGATTTTAAGTCCCATTTCCCTAATGATTAATTTTGTTGAGCATCTTTTCATATGCTTGTGTGTTATCAAAACATCTTCCTTGCTGCAGCATCCAGATATTTTGCTCATTTTATATGTTTATTTTCTTTTTGTTTGATTTTTATAATTTTAGAATTCTAAACACAATTTATTTGTCAGTGTGATTTGTAAATATTTTCTCCAGCCCTGTGGTTGACCCTTTTATTGTCATGATAGTTCCTTTCACAGAACAAAAGGTTTTAATTTTAATTAAACTCTAATTTATCAAGTTTTCTCTTTTGCATTATGCTTCTGATGTCTTATGCAAAAACTCACAAACCCAAGATTATAAAGATGTTAACTTATGATTTCTTCCATAAGTTTTAGAATTTTACGTTTTACATTTAGGCTTGAAATCCATTTTGGCTTACCCTTTATAAAATACGTGAGGTATGTGTTGTGGTCCATGGTTTTGCGTATGGATGTCCAATTGTTTTAACACCATTTATTGAAAATACTTTTTTTTCCACTAAACTGCATTTGTGCCTTCATCAAATACCAGTTTATTATTTGTTTGGGTCAATTTCTGGACTACTTGTTCTGTTCCATTGATTTATGTTTTATATTTTAACCAACTACACAATGTTTTGATTATTTTAACTTAGTAGTAAGTCTTGAAATCAGATAATATGAATATTCCAAATTTGTTCTGAAAGGGAAAGAACAAGGAGGATTGCATTCAGTGTTTTATATGGGCCAAGTCTGGAGATAATTCACTTCACATCATTAACAAAATGTAATCATATAGCCATACATAACTGCAAGTGATGCTTGTAAATGCAATTAATATCTATCTAAGGGAAGAAAAGGACCCAAGTTTGGTAACCAGCTGCCCAGTTTCTGCAACAAACATCAATAAATATTTTGTGTCATTTTTAATGACAGCACAGCCAGGATAAACTAATTTTAATTCAACTCCATCTTTCCAATCTCATCTTTCATTATTCTTTAATTAAACTTTACTAAACAGTGATACATCCCTAAGTTCTATGATTATGTTTTCTCCTATTTCTTCTGCTTTAGCGTTACTTCTCAAAATTTCCACCTGTCACTTCCAGATTGTTTCAGGTACCACCTGCTAAATGACATATTTCTGGATTCCTTAAAATAGGTATTATCTTCCCTTTTTCTCAACCTTCAAAATACTTTAGCAATGTTTTACTTATAACTTTCCTTTCTACATAGTAATTTATATACTTTTATGACTTCTACTAGGTTTATAGTCCTTGAAGAGAATGGCCATAGTTTATAAATATGTAAAATTCATTCCTGTATCCATAACAGAATAACTTAGTAAACATATGTTTGTTTTACTGTTGATGGTTCAGCCAAATGGCCCTAACATTCTTAGCGAATGAAATTGAAGTCAGCATCAAGTCAAAGCTCAAATAATAGAATATCAGAATTCATATGGCATTTTGTCATGATCACATATAGGGACCAAAGTATTGCTGTCTAAATTATAACTCCTAAATCTGTCAAGATTAAAAAAGGTGACTGATTTATAGTCATTTGGGTATATACCCAGTAATGGGATGGCTGGGTCAAATGGTATTTCTAGCTCTAGATCCCTGAGGAATCGCCACACTGACTTCCACAATGGTTGAACTAGTTTACAGTCCCACCAACAGTGTAAAAGTGTTCCTATTTCTCCACATCCTCTCCAGCACCTGTTGTTTCCTGACTATGCAGCCATAAAAAATGATGAGTTCATGTCCTTTGTAGGGACATGGATGAAACTGGAAACCATCATTCTCAGTAAACTATCGCAAGAACAAAAAACCAAACACCGCATATTCTCACTCATAGGTGGGAATTGAACAATGAGATCACATGGACACAGGAAGGGGAATATCACACTCTGGGGACTGTGGTGGGGAGGGGGGAGGGGGGAGGGATAGCATTGGGAGATATACCTAATGCTAGATGACGAGTTAGTGGGTGCAGCGCACCAGCATGGCACATGTATACATATGTAACTAACCTGCACAATGTGCACATGTACCCTAAAACTTAAAGTATAATAAAAAAATTAAAAAAAAAAAAAAGAAAAAAAAAAAAGGTGACTGAAGGGCAGAAGGGTGGGCTACTGTTTCCCAACGTCTAGAAATTATGGTTATCCTCATGGCCATGAGTTTTTTAAAATCACATAAGTTACTGCCAAGAGAAGAAAATCAATTTATACCTCTACAACTTCCTATTCTTCTTGTCCATCATAGGCTAATTGAGATTTCCAAAGGGACTTTGAGTTATAAACTTGAGAAGGAGGAAAAGAAACAAATAATGAAATAAGGGTGGTGACCCTGAGCCTAAGGTAATTTGAAATATTCTTTGAGCCTGTATAAGTCAACTCACTCAGTAATAAAATAAAGAGCATTATCTGGCTCAAACCTCATTAATTAAATTAAAAGGTACCATTCCATTAATTAATTTAGTCTACAATATTCTAATAGAATCACTGTGCATTCTCAGCATTTTTGTACCTAATTTTTGTTGTAGACAGTCCCATTCTACTTTAATTTTCTCCACGTTCCATTGTGCAGCATGATTTGTATTTTTAATCTAGGCAAATGTATTTAAACAGTTACGTACAAATAGCACACACAAGCATATCTTTTTTCTTCAATATTACATCTGCTCTTTTATTTCTAGGAAAACTGATACATTTGTTAATATACACACACTTATGTTGATGATTTTTTTGTTTTCTTATCCAAAAAGTATCATATCTCTCAAAATGTTATGATCCAGTTTCTAAAACCAGAAATATAAAATCATCCTCCATTCTATACCATCTGAGTTTTAATTTAGTCGAGTTCAATTGATTATACCTCCCAGAGATAAGTCTTTTTCCCTACCCAATCATCATTGCCCTATTCAGATATCTGTATCTTATTGCCTGGATTACTACAATAGCTTAATAATCTGCCTCTTCCCCCCTAATCCATTAGTGACACTGCAATCATTGTTAGTGAATACCCTCAATTATTCTCCTTTTTAAAGTTTCTTCAGAGACTGATCATTATCTGGTAGAATAAAATTCCAATTTCCTAGGAAGAATGCCCTTCAAAATTTTTCTCAGCCCCAATTAACCTTAAGGTTTTTGTTTGTTTTTTAACTTGGGTCTCAGAAAAGTAAAAAACAAAACAAAACAAAACCAACAAAAAAAAAAACCTGTTTTTGGTCTTTTCCTTTGAGAACAGTATTGTTTCTCATGAATTATTCAAATGGATTTTCAGTCTTTCCAAAATTTAAGATCTATTGTCTACAATTTTATCCATGACTTGTCTCCATAGCTTCATGACTCAACATACTTTCCTATATTCTTCCAGCTTCCAGAAATGTCTTTATCCTCTTATGTTTTAAATATCCCCATCCATACAAAAGACGCGTAACACAATATAATATAACTACTATACAAGCTCCATCCCACAATTCAAATACCTCTTGCTTCTTTTCAGTTCTTACTCCAACTTTATTAAAATCTGTTAGATTATTTACTCCCACTTAGATTTAAAACTTATTAGATTTAAAGACTTCTCTGAGCAACTAGTATATTTTGTATACAGCTTGTGGTAGCCTCTTCTAAAATAGTTTCAAATGATGCCTTATGCCTGGTATTCACACCCTTGTGTAATCTCCTCCATTTCAGTGTCAACTGAACTTAATTATTTGCTTCTAATGGATAGAATACAGCCAAAGTGATGGAATGTCATATCCAACATCAGCTTACAAGAAAGATTCTAGCTTCCATCTTGCTAACCCATTCTTGCTCTCTCACTTCCTTGCTTTGATGAAGAAAGTTATCATGCTGTGAAATGCTGTACGGAGAGGTGTATGAGACAAAGTACTAAGATAGGTGTCTGGCCAACAGCTCATGAGGAACTGATTCCCTCAGTCCAGCTACCAGAGAAAAACTGAATCCTGCCAACAACCACATGAGCAAGCCTGAAGATGACCTTTCTTCCTGTAGAGCCTTGAGATGACCACAGCTCCAGCTGACACTTGACTGCAGTCTGTGAAGGACCAGAGTGAGAAGACACAATAAAGTCATTCCCGGACTCCACCTCTACAGAAACCTGAGATAATAAATGTTGCTTTAAGCCACTATTTTGAAGTAATTTATTACTCAATGATCTATCATAAATATATATCTTTTGTATTTTGTTTGCTTCTCAAGAAGAATACACAATAGAGGAAAGAATGTGAGTTTTGGAACTAAACCAAATTGAGTTAAATGCTACTTATGCCATATCGTTAACAGAGTGAGTGTGGATTAGTTACAATATCAGTTTCACTACTGATCAAATTTGTTATCTATGTTATATGGTTGCTGTGAGAACTGCACCTTACAAATAACAGATGCTCAATATTATTGTTATTCTATCATTTATTTATAGGAATGACCCCTCTGCTGATATATCAGACTCTTAAAGGCAGGAACAATGTCTTTATTCACTTTTGTATCACAGCACTTGACATATGGTATTCAATAGTAAATGTTGAACTTAAAATTAATTAAGTAATGAAAAATGTGTATTACAATACTTCTTTCTCTTGAAAGTAAGCATTCAGACACATGCAGTGATTTGAATTCTTAGTGACTTAGTGCTTAGCCATTGAAAAAGCAAAACCTGGACCCAATTCCTTTATACAAAAGTTGAAAGTTTATTTTGCATGCAGCTTTTTTTCCCCCTTCATCTTCAAGCAACTATGGTTTTCATGTTGGCTTTAATGTAAAAATATATTCATTATTAATTACTTCATTTAACTCCAATCAGTAGTGAAAGCAAAACCTTCAAAGAATGCTCATCAAAGTAAAAGAGAGCCAAAGTTTCATTCATCATTGTTGAAACCATTGTTCTCTCTACTTCCTCCCTCACTTAGAGTTCACTACTTAATGAAATAAATAAATAATATTGTAAGGCACACTACTCTGTAATTCCTCAAGGATAACTTTTATTGTTTATGAATTAAAGACAGATTTCCCCATAAAAGCTCTGATTTTTAAAAAACTACCTCCCTTCTATATCTCATCTGTTAGCATTTTTAAAGAGAGAACCTCAAACTCTCGCCTCCAGACTAACGTTACTCTTAAGTAACAAGTCTTCTCCACTCAGATATGGCTTGTCACAATCTCTCCTAGACTTTACATATTCTGTGAGCAAATCAGCAGAACATATTCATCTGTATTTTGCTATAGTTTCAATACCTGTAGACCAATCAGCAAATTACCAAAGCAGTAGTCCTCATGCATATAATCCCTCTCTACTGGATTATCCATGTCAGCATAAAAAAATGCTGCTATTTCTCCCTTCTAACAAAGGCTTCTCTCAATTGCACTGCATTAACCCCACAACTATTATTTTGTTTATTTATTGTCTTTATAGTAACACACTTCCAAAGATTTTTCTATATTAAAAATTTCCTCCAAACTCTTTCCTCTAATTCTCTTGTAAACATTTCAGTTAGTCTCTCACTATAGCTCCACAGAAATTACTATTACCCAAATAGCAAAAATCTTGATGCAGCTAATCCAATTATCAATCCTCAACCCTAATTTTGAGGCATCACAGTTCATTAAAAAATTTGACATGGTAGGTCACTCCTTTCTCCTTGAGATATTTTCTTCTTTTGACTTTCTGGGTGCAGCCATCTCCTGGTATCTTTCTCACATCATTAGCTGCCCCATCTCAATCTAGTTTTTGGTTTCTCCTCATCTTCCAAATATCTTAATCTAAGAGCTCCCAGAGCTCAATCATTGGATTTCTTTTTCTCTATAGTTTCACTGCCCAATCAAAATATAAGCTACAAATATGAGCCAAATATGTAATGTTAAATTTTCTTCTAGCTACATTAAAAAGAAAAAATAAACAGAAAAAATTAATTTTAATTATATATAATCCAATGTGTTGAGATCTCATTTCAACAATTAGATAAGTTAGTAAAATGTTTTCCATTCTTTTTTGCATACTACGTCTTCAAAATCTGGTGTATATTTCACACTTAACAGTACATCTCAATTGGGAGTAGTTGTATTTCAAGTGGTCAGTGTCTATATGTGGTTGTGGTTAGACAGAGAATATCTATATCCTCACTCCCTTAATGTTTGCTTTCTTGTTTCATGGTGTTAAATACCTTCTGTATTAGTCAGGGTTCTCTAGAGGAACAAAACCAATAGGATAGATGTATATATGAAGGGGAGTTTATTAAAATGTATTGACTCACACGATCACAAGGTGAAGTCTCATAGTAGGCCATCTGCAAGTTGAGAAGCAAAGAAGCCAATCTGAGTCTCAAAACCTGAAAAGTAGGGAAGCCAACAGTGCAGCCTTCAGTCTGTGGCTGAAGGCCTAAGAGCCTCTGGCAAATCACTGATGTAACTCCAAGAGTCCAAAAGCTGAAGAACCTGCAGTCTGATGTTTGAGGGCAGGAAGCATCCAGCACAGGAGAAATATGAAGGCTGAAAGACTCAGCCAGGCTCCTCATTCCACTTTCTCCTGCCTACCCTACTTTATTCTAGCCACACTGGCAGCTGATTAGATGGTGCCCACCCTGATTGAGGGTGGGTCCGCCTCTCTCAGTCTGCTGACTCAAATGCTAATCTCCTTCGGCAACACCCTCACAGACACACCCAGTTACAATACTTTGCATCCTTCAATCTAATCAAGTTGACAGTATTAACCATCACACCTTCTTTATGATGATGACTCCCAAATTTGTACTACAAAGCCAGATCTCTTCTCTGAAGTTTATACTTTTATATACAACTAACTATTAATACTTGATCTTTACATTTAAATATGTAATACTCATCTCAGACTTAACATATCCAAAAACAAACTCTTGATCTCCCCCTTCTATTCCCCCCAACACACATACCTTCCATTCTCCCTCATTTGATTTTATAGCAAATGTCAGGATTCCAATTATTCAGTCCAAAAATTTTGAGTCATTCAGGATTTGGTTTTGCTCTCACAATCTACAATCTTGTTGGTTTTACTTTCAATATATTTCCAGAATATGATCATTTCCCACCAACTCAAGTTCAAACGCTATAATCTCTTCCCTGTATCAGTGTTCTAGTGTCCCAACTAATCTTTTGTATCCCTTACATATTTCCCAACACAGTAACTAGGGTGGCCCAGTTTAAATATATCAGGTGATGTCACTCTGCTTTTCAAAACCCTTCAACAACATACCATCTCATTCACAAAAAGGTAAACGTCTTAGACCTAGATATTCATCTTCTTTTCATCTCCTGTTGCTCTTTCTGCACGGCCACACCAGCACTCTTGAACAAGGATTATACTTGCTCTTTGCTTTGCCTGAAACATGTTTTCTTCATATATTCATGTTGCTGACTCTCTTTTTTAAGTCTTTACCCTTGTGTCTTCTTTGACCATTTTAAAACAAACTGTTACCCCTTCCACTAGCAGTCTTCATTCTCTTTCTTTGCTTTATTTTCCCCCATAGACATTATCGCTACCTAAAAACTATATATTTTACTTAATTATTTTGTTTATTGTCTGTCTTCCCCACCAGAATGTAAGCTCTGATGAGGATAAGTATTTGTGTCTGTCTGGTGAACCACTAGACACTTATCACTGAAAGAATGCCTAAACCTAGAAGGTGGTCAGTAAATGTCTGTTAAATAAACATATAAATAAACTAACATATTATAGTGTTATGATGACTTCAAAAAATAAGCAGTTTAAGAAATAAATACATCTAGACAAAGACACAGCACATATTTTCTTATCAATCATTCTTGTAAATTATGGCATTATTTTGTTTTCCATTACTTAAAGCATCGCATCATGAAGTGTAAGACCTATCTAATTTATGTGAAATTGGCTCATTTCTCACAGAGAAGAATAAGGTAAGGGAAGAAGAAAATAGGCCTCTCTCACCCCATTAGTATTTTCAAAATAAGTAAATAATTTTAATAATGACTACTACTGGTTACTGCCTCTTATTGCCAAACCTATCATTATTATATAATATTTGTACATACTTCATATACTTAATTGTTAACAGGTAATACTTATATTCCAAAGAAAAAAAATTACTCAACCACTCCTACCCATTTTGTATAGTCTGAAAAAATAGTTCTGAAATAGACCTTGGAAAAGTAGAGCAAATAATAATCACTTCATCAAAAGTTATCAATATGTCTCCATCAAGTACTTTCTCAAATAAAAGTTAGAGACACACAGCTCCACCTGCTGCATTTATTGATGCCTAGACTGTAAAATAATTTGTACTTTGGATGTAGTAATTTGGATGTGGTCCAAATATCATTTATCTTTTGTTTTTTCCTATTACTTAATTTTCATATGAGCTTTACACATTTATTTTTGTACTAGATCCTGAACAAATTTTTTTTTTGGTACTCAGGCTCTAGTCAGAAACTGTGGACATGTTTAAAGCACAGGTAATTCTCGAGGGAAAATAACAAATGTCATTTTGAGGAAAGCATGCACTGATGTTATCTAATATTCTGTGGGTTTTCAGTGCTCTCTTCCAAATGCAACTTACTTAAAAAAATCTTCTGGTTATTTCATATTATGCAAGATTTAGAGATAATGTGAATAAAGGATAACAGAACACACTCCAAAGGTAGCATACCTGGATTCCAATTCTCACTCTGGCCCTTACTGGATGTGTGGTCTTTGAAAAGTTACTTAGCTTTTCAATGTCTCATTTTTCTTGTGTACAAAATGTGATACTAATTATCTCTCCTGTATAACATTGTTATCAGACAAATTAATACATGTAAAGCATTTGGAAAAGTATCTAGCATGTATATAATACTTGATCAACAGATGAATTATTACTATTATTATATTATAATTCCATATTATATCTATTACTAATAAAACACAAAGCTTTTTCATGGTAGTATAGCAATAACAAAGAAGTGTTATTTACCTCCAATCTGGTAAAGAATGTAGAAAACTCTCTGGGAAACTTGTCAGTGAGTTGACATAATATAGGCTATAAAAAGAAAAAAAAATTGAAAAAGATGTTATCAAACTTATTTCATTAAGGAATTTCTCTGGTGTAACCCTGGAAGTATTATGCTTTGGGGCATGCAAATTAAATGCAAATTCCCTATTATGACATTTAAAATTTCATTTATCTATTTATTCAAAAATGCAATATTTTTTCACCAATTGTTGATTGATGGCTTACAATGCCAGGTTCTAGAGAGACAATGAACAGAATATGACTCCTACATTCAAAGTGTTTATGATCTGAGAAAACATAGACAAATAAATAATCACAAAAAATTAGGAACTATTACAATCAAAGAAAATACAGGCTACTAGATGAGTACAAATGGATAAGGACACATATCCAGTATTTGTAGTAAAGAGCTTTAACAGAAGGCTTCCTGGAGGCATGAAGTCTAGGCCAGCTCTTGAAGGCTAAATAAGGATTAGTCCAGAAAATGAAGATAAGATGTGGGAGCATGATCTCATTAGATAAGATAGCATTAGAGAATTTTAAGATCAAGAAGTAACATAGAACTTAACAAAACTGAAAATAGTTCAATTTGATTATTGCTTCAAGTGACATCTAAATAGAACCAGGCAAGAAATGAGTTTTGGAAGATTCAAAAAATCAGATAATTACAAGGTATTTTCTGACAGTAAGATGAAGGATTTGGGCTTTATGCTGAGTACTGGAGGTGTAAACTAATTAGACTCTTTATTTAGAAAATAGGGTAAAGAATCTGGCAGGGAGCAATGGGAAATCTGGGAGACTGGTGAGAAAGCTTCTGCAGATCTAAGTGAGATAAGAAAGTAGCTGACTTTGAGGACTTAAGAGGTCAGTCCAGTGTGTGCCCTGTTACACAAACCAGAATGGCCAGATTCTTTCTGACAACTTCCTCTCCTATCTTCCCACCCCATATTCATTCATATTCATATTCTTATCCCATAATCATGCCACATTCATGCTTAAAATGCTTCAAAAACTCTCCATTTCCTAGAATGAACATAAAATTCACTTAACAAGACCTATAAGGCCTTGCTCAGTCTGACTCATATATATATGCTACCAAGCACATCTCACACCACTGGCTCCTAGGCCCTGTCCTGAGGATACTTCCCCTTGCCACAGGGCCTTTGCTAATACTTATCCTCTTCTCTCATTTTCGCCTGATAAATCCTCACTCTTATTTCGTGTCTCATCCCATCTTTACTTTTTTTTTTTTTTTTTTTTGAGACAGAGTCTTGCTCTCCTGCCCAGGCTAGAGTGCAGTATTGTGATCTTGGCTCACTGCAACCTTTCCCTCCCGAGTTCAAGCGATTCTCATGCCTCAGCCTCCTGAGTAGCTTGGACTAGAGGTGTGTGCCACCATACCTGGTTAATTTTTTGTATTTTTAGTAGAGACGGGGTTTCACCATGTTGGCCAGGCTGGTCTGAAACTCCTGAACTCAGGTGATCCACCCGCCTCAGCCTCCCAAAGTGCTGGAATTACAGTTGTGAACCCGTCTTTACTTTCTCAGGATACCTTTCCCTGGTATCCCAAAGTTAAATTATGTTATTTTAGTGCTTTGTCTCTCTCATTCATATATTCATCACAATGATAACATTTTATGTATTGGCATGGTTATAGAATTAATGTTTATCATTTGTTTCCAACACTAGAATGTGAGCTCCATTAGGAATGGATTCATGCTTATTCTTGCTCCTCATAGTTGACCCAGTGTCTAACACAATGTCCAATATACTGCAGTGTTCAGTAAGTATTTTTTAAATGACTGAATGACAAAGTTGGTCTTTGAAGGAGGAGAGGGGGGCAAATACAATGCTAAGCTTTCTGATTTGGACAGGAGAATAGATATTAGTATGACTATTTCTGGCAGGAAATACATAGGTTTATTGATAGAAACCAGGAGATAATCTTGCAACATGTTGTAGTTAATATACTTTTAAGACATCCAGGTAGAAGTACATGTAGGTAGTTCGATACATAGCCCTGATGCTTAGAAGGTAGATATAGCTGGAGGTACCAAATTGAAATTCTTTAACATATAAATTATAATTGAAACTATGGAAATGGATGATTTTGTCTTGGCAGTGTGTCTACTAAGTAAGAACAGGTCTAAATAACTTTGGAAAGAATCTTGAGTTTCACCAATATACCAGCATTAAAGAGTGAGTAAAGGTGGGATAGTCCTGCAAAGGAGACTGAGAAAGTGGCCAGGGAGAATCCTGGAAGCCAAAAGAAAGGGCATTTCCAAAATAAGCCTACAGTCAAAGTGTCATCTATTTACAGAAAAAGTCAAAAATATATTATTGAAACTTGTAGTTGAGAAAAATGAGAAAGTGACTAGAAAAGATAAGGTACCAAACATAATTACTGAGGAGTGTTGAAAGTCCAATTTATATTTTTATACCAAATTTATGATGATAACAATAAAATTGATTATGTAAATTATTTTGCATAAGGGATGAGGATCCTGGATATAAATACAAAACAAAAGTAGATGGTTGAATTCATTCAGGGTTTTTTTTTTTGTTTGTTTTTTGTTTTCTGTTTTTTTTTTAGATGGAGTTTTCACTCTTGCCCAGCTGAAGTGCAGTGGCACGATCTGGCCTCACTAAAACCTCCGCTTCCTGGGTTCAAGTGATTCTCCTGCCTCAGTCTCCCTAGTAGCTGGGATTACAGGCATGCACCACCATGCCCAACTATTTTTTTGTATTTTTAGAGAGATGGGGCTTCACCATGGTCTCAGCCAGGCTGGTATTGAACTCCTGACCTAGTGATCTGTCCCCCTCAGCCTCCCAAAGTGCTGGGATTACAAGCATGAGCCACCACGCCCGGACTAGAGTTTGGGGTTTTAATGAAAGTGTGACAAAAGACCAGAAGTAAGGCAGCGTGATAGTGATGACTGCTTGCAAGAGATGGACTACAGAATCCAAGATGGATAGGACTGTGGGCAAAGGCAATGTCTTAGTCAATTTAGTGTTGCTATAAAAGAATACCTGAGGCTAGGTAATTTACAAAGGAGCAAAAAGTTTATTTGGCTCATGATTCCGATGGTTGGAAAGCAGATTGGGCATCTGCATCTGGTAAGGGCCTCAGGCTGCTTTCACTCATGGAAGAAGGTGAACAGAAGTTGTCCTGTATAGAGATCACATGATGAGAGAAGAAACAAGAGGGAGAGAGGAAGGAGGTGGTAGGCTTTTTATAACAACCAGCTCTCCTGAAAACTACTAGAGTGAGCAGAGCACTCACACCTCCTTGCCCAGAAGTGCATTTAATCTGTTCATGAGGGACCCACCTCCATGACCCAAACACCCCCACTAAAGTCCCACCTCCAACATTGGGGATCAAATTTCAACATGAGATTTGGTGAGGACAAACAAACCATATTCAAACTATAGTAGGCTAGAAGATGAAGATGCATCAGGAGAATTAGAGGGGTCAACGGAGTGGAAGCTCCACAGAGTTTGAGATATAGCAGAAACAGTGGAAAGCAAATTAGAAGATAAAAGAGGTTTTGGCCAGAGACTGCAGAGTTTGAGTTTAATATTTCAGAAATGAAGTGGCTTTAGGTTGTGACAAGTACCAAGATAAGTACCAGGGTATGATGGAAAGAGAATGTGACTAAGGACTAGTGTAATCTTGTTGAAAATGAGAAAGTCAAAGAACACAGAGCCAGGGATTTTGGATGAATCATCTGTACTGGGTTGAAAAATTTTTCCCCAAATTCATGTGCACTTGGAACTTGTAAATATGACTTTATTTGAAAGTAAGATCTTTGCAGATATAATCAAGTTAAGATGAGACCATACAGAATTAGGGTGGGGCCTAATTCAAGTATGACAGATGTCCTTTATAAGGAAAAAATTGGAGCATGGATATATAGATAGATAGGGTAGAAGTCCACATCAAGATGGAAGCAGAGATTGGAGTGATACATTCAGACACGAGGGAGTGCCAAAGACTGCTAGCAACCATCAGAAGCTAGAAGCTAGAAGCTGCCATCAGAAGCTAGAAGCAAGGAAGGATTATTGCAAAAAGCTTTCAAACACAATATGGTCCTGCCAACAGCTTGATTTTGGACTTCTACCTTCAAGAATTGTGAGAGAATATATTTCTGTTGTCTTAAGCCACCGACTTTGTGGTAATTTACTATGGCACCTCAAGGAAAGTAATATACCATCCATATTGATATAAAACTCTGTATAATTGCAGGATTGAGATGAGGAAGATTATGTTTAACTCAAAGCTAAGGACTGCAGATTGATGGGTATAAATAGAGACTAATGCATAGACTGGTTTACAAAAGAAACAGATTGGGTAAGTTGGACAGGGTTTTAAAAGCAAGTAACTCCATCAAAACTATGGAAGGAATTTATTATGGCTTGAATTTATCATTCTAAAAAAAATTTCTAGTCCAGCACAACAGGACAGTGATGGCATTAAGTTCCCCTTCAATCTCTCCACCCATTTAAAGAGAAGCAGCCTCTGATAATTGGAAGACCTCTTCCACCTTTCTGAGAAATCAGATTTAAAAAAATTGATTTTGGAAAGGCACAATCTATGTTATTAGTTGGATTTAATGGGCAAATAAAATCTATTATGCCTGGCAAGAACAATTTTGATTTAAAAAATAACTTTTAAAAATTTCTAGTTGTAAAAGTAGCACAGGAGAATAGTAAAATGATTCAGACAGTCCTTAAAAGAATAAAGAGAATAGTAATCATTCATAATTTTACTACGTAGGGGCAACCATCATTAATACTGTGGTATATGTAGAATCAAATAACTATTACACACTTATTTTAACAGTATTATAATTTTAATAGATGCCAAACGTTTAATTATATGAAGAATCATAATTAATTTAGTGCCCTAAAGATGTTATTTTTCAAAGTATTGTTATTACAAGCATAATTCAGTTAACATCTTGTACATATATTTTTGCACACCTACCAATCATAGAACCTTGGGAAGAAAAATCAATGAAATACACTTATCAACTCAGACGATAGGTTAGTCGGAATGTGCTAGTTGCTGTAACACTTCACACCAAAATTTAGTGGCTTAATGCAGTAAAGTTTATTTCTTGGTCATGCAACAGTCTATTAAGAGGAAAGAAGATTTTTTCCAAGTGGTGTTTTATGGACTCAGGTTCCTCCTATATCAACACTCTGCCGTTGTCTAGGGACTGGAGTCCTTTGGTGGGTTCCCTACTGAGAAAGTGTGGAGGATCACTTTGCAGGTTTTTTTAGGAGTTGGGCCTAGAGGTATCACACATCACTTTGATCCACACTCCATAATTAAGTCATATGATCATATTTATGAAAAACATGGTCTAGCTGTGTGCCCAAGTGGAAAAGGAACATGTCTTTTGGTCAACCCATCACAGTCTCTGACATAGTATATTTCTCTGGTCCCGAAATATTCGTTAGTTTCATGTTTTTTTCTACTTACTCCTTTCTCAGAGATATATTCTGAAACGGCAGGCACTGGAGAGCAGACATATAGAAATGCCACTAGGGAGGCCTTATCATGACCCCCTATAAGTGGAAGATATTACTTGACACTCTTTTTAGGCCTTCCCTGGTTTCACAGCCTATTCCTCTTCATGCAAATATGGGAACTAAAACATTATTTTATCTTTTGGTCAGTGGCTTTCGAGTTCAGGCTCACGTTTCCTTTGGTAATATTATTATATTCTCTCATAAATGTGGTCTCTCTTATATTTGCTTCCAGTGAGTTCCATGTGGCACTAACTGCAGCCAAAGCTATTTTTCAGGAAAAAAAATTCTCAAGACTCTTTCTTGCTTTCTCAAACCCATGGGGCAATCTCAAGGTAACAGAAATTACTTTGGCCAACTTTAACAATAGGTGGAAAGTCCATATGTTTAATCTAATCTTTACCACAGAAATGACTCATTGTTTTCAATTTAGAAGCTTTGCAATATCTTTGGTGCTTAAAGCTTTTTTCAATCTTGTCTTTGACTGTTTAAATCTAGGGAGTGTAAGGTTTTATAAACTTTTATTGCTCTAAATCTCTGTACTCTCTAAATTCCTTTTCACATCCAGTTACACACCAGCCAAGACTTTCTTGAGCTCATTATTTTCTTCTAACTTGCCAAAGGCAGCCAATAATGCATACTAACACACAAACACTTTGATTCTTTCCAACCACTTTCTCTAGAACTATAAGATCAGTAAAACATGTAGTCTGCTTTCCAAATATCCCACTACCATATTACTAGATTGCCATCTTCCTACCCTCTGATAACAGTTTCCTTGCTGCCAGCCATCTGTCTACTTAACTCAGTGCCTCATATATTAGGTTTTGCTATGGCAGCATTACACTTTAAGGTACCAATTTGTGTAAAAATCAGTGTTTATTAAAAACAACACCCAAATTTTAGTGAATTAACACAAATGCTTTATTTTCTCAGCACGCAATTATGCAACGCATGGGTTCTTTGTTAGCCAGCTGTCCTGAATGGGCCTTTTCCCTACAGTGAATCAGGCACTCAGACACCTTCCAACTCATAGTTCCTCCATCCCTTTGGGTCTTCAAGTCCTATGCTGAATTATCATAATTCAATTGTTAGATATGAAATAAGATATAATAAATTATGTATGAAATTTTTTAGTGGTCGGGATTTAAGGTGTTATATAACACTTCCAACAGTTTCCATTGGACAAATCTTAGTCACATGACCACCTAGCAGAAGGTCTACCATCTAATAACAAAACTTATTCAGCTATATGCCCAAGAAAAAACAGGAAAGTGGGCTTAATGAGCGCTTGTCTCAATAAGCTTATTGAGACAACCTCTAAACAAGTTTTACATTTTGATACTTGTTACCACATTGTCCATCAGAAATACACCAGATTATCTGTCTATCAGCATTGTATGAGAATCCTCACCTTCTTTACAATCTCACCAACCTTGGAATTATATTATTAAGGTCTTTAATAACTCTCACTCTAGAATATAAAACATACAATTTCACAATTTTTTTTTTAGATGTAGTTTCGCTCTGTTGCCCAGGCTGGAGTGCAATGGCACAATCTCGGCTCCCTGCAAACCCTGCCTCGTGGGTTCAAGTGATTCTCCTCCCTCAGCCTCCTGAGTAGCTGGGATTACAGGTGCCCGCCACCAAGCCCAGCTAATTTTTGCATTTTTAGTAGAGACGGGGTTTCACCATGTTGGTCCTGACCTCATGATCTGCCCGCCTCGGTCTCCCAAAGTGCAATTTTATAATTTTTTATGCTTGCATTTAATTAATATGAATTTAAAATCTTCATTATTTTTTGGTCACCTTTATTTGCTATTTTATCTGTTCCTGTTATTTGCACCTTTGGTATTGGTGCAAATGGTATTGGGCCATTCAGCTTCTTCTTAATCAGTGTAACTCACAAAGTAACTCAGTTAATTGTGTGTGTGTGCATACGTGTGTATTATATATACATACACACAGTTATATATAATATATATTAGATATAAACATATATAATATATATTAGATATAAACATATATAATGTATACACACAATTATATGATTTGTATTTAATAGAATTATATATTATAAATAATTTATATATAAGGTAAATATATATAACACATTTATAAGGATTATATATGGATATATATAATTCTTTAATTTTTTTTCTTTTTTTCTGCATATAGGGTAAAAATTTTTCTTAAGTATGTTCACCATTTCTTTGAATTCTCCTTCTGCATATTAATTGAACTCCTTGCTATTTAAAAAATTACTTGAAGGTATCATTATTTTTACCTTAAAGTTTATAATCTCTTATTTGTTGAAAAATTAATCCTTTAATTTCCATGTAAGTAAAAGCAATTATCTTTTTGTATAAATCTTTTTTGAGATTATGATAGTCATTGGCATTATCTTGTCTTATGAATTATAATTTTTTTGTTATAGTTGTATATGTTTACTCACATTAGAATTGGACATCACTCTTTTAATCTGCCTTTGATCTCCCAAAGTGTATGTTGATTCTATTTTAATCTTTGTCCCTGTTTTACCCAGAGTTCATTTTAAAACCTCTTCTAAAATTTAGATATTCTGCAGATGTATTTAATCTATTTTGTCTTTCAGCTGCCTGAGAAAGATCAGACAAACTATAATGACATATGAGATCATTTAATTTTCTACATTTTGGAAAGTATCATTAAATTCAGTTAGGGTAACTTATTGCATTGAGAGGTGAAGCCAGCTGGACTTCCTGGGTTGAGTGGAGACTTAGAGAACTTTTTTGTCTAGCGAGAGGATTGTAAACACACAAATCAGCGCTCTGTGTCTAGCTAAAGGATTATAAATGCACCAATCAGCACTCTGTGTCTCACTAAAGGATTGTAAATGCCCCAATCAGCACTCTAAAAATGCACCAATCAGTGCTCTGTGTCTAGCTAAAGGATTGTAAATGCCCCAATCAGCATTCTGTAAAAACACACCAATCAGCGCTCTGTGTCTAGCTAAAGGATTGTAAACGCACCAATCAACACTCTGTAAAATGGACCAATCAACACTCTGTAAAATGGACCAATCGGCTGGACATGGGCGGGGTCAAATAAGAGAATAAAAGCTGGCCACCCGAGCCAGTAGCGGCAACCCACTCAGATCCCCTTCCATGCTGTGGAAGCTTTGTTCTTTCGTTCTTACCAATAAATCTTGCTGCTGCTCACTCTTTGGGTCCACACTACCTTTATGAGCTGTAATACTCACCACGAGGGTCTGCGGCTTCATTGCTGAAGTCAGCGAGACCACAAACCCACCGAGAGGAACAAACAACTCCAGACGCACCACCTTTAAGAGCTGTAACACTCACTGTGGAGGTCTGCAGCTTCACTCCTGAAGTCAGCGAGACCATGAACCCACCAGAAGGAAGAAACTCCGGACACATCTGAACATCTGAAGGAACAAACTCTGGACACACCATCTTTAAGAGCTGTAACACTCACTGTGAGGGTCCGCAGCTTCATTCTTGAAGTCAGCGAGACGAAGAACCCACCAGAAGGAATAAACTCCAGACATACCATTAGGCAGTGATTATGTTTGTTCTATCATTTCATGAATAAAGCTATTTTGGTAAGAGAAAACAAGGCTATTTCAAAGGTGACCTGCATCCTTTCTTTATATGTTGTTGTCAATCCACAGGCACAAAGAATGGCTCTTAGAAGACGCTTTCTTCAAAATGGACAATTCTAAAGTCTGTACTTCTCAAATTGAGCTAAAACAAAACACCATGGCACTTACAGATTTACATAATACTGAGCTCAGCTTGAAGCTTAAAGTAAAACTGTTATCCAAGTAGGTAATTGAAATTTGGTAGATATTTGTGTCAATATAATCAAACTTTCAACATTGACATATTTGAATATCATCAAATATTGATGTATTTGAATATTTATATCTAACATTTAGGAAAATACATATGAAAATCCTTTTCCTCTTATTGAAAGTGATAAAGCAAAATTGAGTCACAACTAGGAAAATTAACAGTGTTTACTCTTAACTCATACAAAGTTAATAGTCAAGATGTTGGATATCATTACTTAAGGAAATTATCTGTATCAGTTATCTTAAAACGGGGCTTAAAATTTAGTGGCTTAAAATAACAATCATTTAATTTGATCACAAAATGCAATTGGGGCAGGTTTCAGAAAGGTTTTTCATCATTGCTCTCTGCAACACCCACACGGTGGCTTAACTACAAGCTGGAGAATCCACTTCCAAGATGGTCTATACAAATGGTTGGCAAGTTAGTAGTAGCTGTCAGCAGGGAGCCAACCTGGTCTAGGAGCCAGGAGGTTAGGTCACTTCTCTATTTAGGCCTCTCCATTATCTAGTTGCTCATGGTGGCTGGGTTCCAAGAGCAAGCATGCAAAAAAATCAGTCAGAAGTTGTATTACTGTTTATGACACACACTTAGAAGTCACATGGCATCATTTCTAATACAGATTTAATTACATCCAGGTTTGAGGAGAGGGAATATAGACCTTATCTCTGGATGTTAGGAATATTAAAATAATGTTTTAAGAGGAGAATGTGAAATGGGAGATATCGTGGGTATTTTTGGAAAATATTGTCACGTTATTAAAGCAATGTCGTTAATACCTAGGTCTCAGATCTATAAGACAATAGAAACTGTACCTTGAGTATGCATCCATTGATGTTTATTTTTCCAATGTTTTCTCCTTTTCTTAAAACAAATTTCTTGAACAAAACAATCTTTATGAAATGCAATAAAAACTGTATATGTGAAAGAGGAAGTCAACGAAATTTCCTTAGAGTCACTCATTTGAGTAGGTCATTATGAGAAAACAAAATCTAGGTGCAAACAGAATCAACAAATTTTTCTGCTACATTTGAAATCTTTTTAAACTTTTTATTTTATATATTTTATATCTATGTACTGTGATTTCTGTATGCTTTCTTGTTGTAATATTTGAAATAATTCAATATCAGTTAAGCCATAATTTTTTTCTATTATTGAGCAGATATAACCAAAATAATAATTTTAAAAGATAAAATATAAATCAAGTTTATATTAAATAAAGATCATTTTCTCATGGTCAGGAGGAGAAAAGCAAGTATTTATTGCCTTAAAACAAACACAAAAGAGGCCAGGAGATGAGATAATCATATCTTAAGAGACAGAAGTTAAGCTTTTCAATTATTGTTTGTATATTTCTATAATTCAACGTAAGTATCTTATAATATATATGAAATACCAGGTTATAAGTAAAACTTCCAGATTATAATTAATCCCCCAAATAAGATCTCATTCTTCACATGAATTTTCTTAGGATTCCTTTCTGTGGGAATTCTATTTTTCAGAATTCCTAAAATGTATTAAAAACAACTCAGTAAAACTGGTATAATTTAAAATTTTTTAATAATCTATAGAAATTAAATTAGAATATTGAACTGGTACCATGTCTGAAGCATGTTTAGTAAAATATACATGAAACCAGTTTGACTAAATTAAAATGTATGCTAGGTAAAGTACTAAAAAAAAAACCCCAACAATCTAGGGAAATTTATAGTCTATATGATAAATAACTTAATTGATATATTTACCTTTTTCAGTGATTTTCTTATGACATACATGGGTAGGAAAACTCGGGTTATCAATTTGACACATGAGATTTTTATCTTAACACAGGAACATAAAGAATATAGAGTTTTGCAACACTGTGGTGACATTTCGCATGTTCAAAAAATCTCAATTATTCAGAAAACGGCCAAAAACTTAGATGTAGGCAGCCAAAACAGTCAAATGTAAACACATTGAAGAGCTTCTCAGACATCCAATCACAGCCAATTTACCATTATTTCATATAACACCTTATCAAGCTAGATTAGCACTCTCCAACAACACAACAACAACAAAGGCATGCCTTCAACAGCATGGGAGAATGTAGAAAGGAGAAAAGTTCCATTGACTGTATGTATGTGTTTCAGGAATTCTGTTACATATTTTTTAAATTTTGTTTACTTGATTCACACAACAGGCACTTCCTGTTATCCTCATTTTTCAGGTGAAGATAGAGAGCTTCATTTAGTTTGAGTAGCTAGCCCACAATGGGAGATCCAGGGTATAGCTGAGGTTTGTCTAACTCCAAGGTTCATTCAGTTTTCTCTGTAAGTATACTATCCTGTTTCCCCTGGGAAGACAAGAAGTGACTGCTGTGGCAGGTGTACTGACCACAGGATGATTTCTGACAGTTTGACATCAAGAGAGAACCAAACACTGCAGAATGAAACATTGAGAACAAAATGACAGTCTGGGACAATTTATGTTTAAGGAAAATTTTCCAAGGAAAATTTTCCAACTCAGCTCAAATGACTCACTCTATTACAACCCAGATGAATAACTAATACTGAAAATAATTTTCTCCACAAAGTATGTAATAGAATTCAGAAAGATTTTCATATCTATAATCCATCCATCCACCCATCTATTGATTCATCCATCCATCCAACCATATTTTCTCTGCTTAGAATATAAACTTTTATTACAGGGAAAATAATTCGGTTAGGAGTCAGGTGACCTGGGCCCCAGGTCATTCAGTCAAATCCATACTGAAAACCTTTCAATTTATCACCCTATTACTCAGCCCCATCTTCATCCCTCACTCCACCACTTACTTTGTTTCTCATTCTCTGCCATAGTTGTTCTTTTAAAAATGCTGAGGACATTGATTTTTAGTTTTAGGAGTTAATTCAAAATGGCCATTTAATGTCTTAAAATCTCTTATATATTTTTCTTTATTTATTATACTTTAAGTTCTGGGATACATGTGCAGAACTTGCACGTTTGTTACATAGTTATACATGTGCCATGGTGGCTTGCTGCACCCATTAACTCGTCATCCACATTAGGTATTTCTCCTAATGCTACCCCTTCCCTAGTCCCCCACCCCCCTTTTTTAAATTCTATTTTTCTACAAGGGTGTCATTAATTAAAAGTCCATACCAAAAAAAAAAGAAAAAAAGCAACTTAGAGATTCCACTTTTGGAAAGTTCTACAGACATAGTCAGAAAAATATTTCCCCCATTGTTCATGTGACTCTACAGACTTGTTTGTATTTTCAGAAGTAAAAGCATTACTAACAAACTAACATTAGTTACATTTCTATTATCATTGTGTATATTATTTACATAAATTAGGCCATTCTTAGGACTTTTTCCAGTTATCAAACTTCATAAGTCTTTCTAAAATGACTCATTTTAGTCAACATATTCATATAGAGACATTTCAAAAGGCATGGAATTTTATTGGAATATACAAATTATTATCATTACATGTCACAAGTAGGAACCCAAAACATGAATTTTCCATTCAAACCGTTCCCCGTTTAAAGATGAATTCAGATTAGGCATATGTAGCACATGATTAGGCATGCATTACTTGTTTTTTTCATTAATGTTTACTAAATGTTAATGTCCTCAAGGAAAAGGATATTTATCTAATTTGTGTTAGGCAAAGTTCATTCAAATCTGTTCTTCTCCATCATGTAAATCCCAGGAGTGTGCAAAACACTTTGCACTTGAAGTTAATGGAAACCAATTTGCCCAACTTCTCTTATTCTGATTAATTTTTATTGGATTTTGGATGAGGTTGGATTTTTAACTTTTTATTGAGACTAATGACATAATGGGAGGAAAATGACATTGTGAATGTGTGTTCTGTGACAGGTACTAGGCTTTGATTTTTTTGTTTCTGTCCCAGATATTAGCTCATTAATTCTTCACAATAATTCTGGCAGATAGAGTGTGTTAGGTCAAGTTAGAATATGTGGAAATTGAATCTTAGGAAACTTAGAAAACTTAAGATATTTTCCCAAGCTACATAGTTAGAAAAAAGCAGTGCCAAGAATTTGAATTCATGACCAGCTATAAATTAGATGTCAGACAATACAAATCAATTCCATAAAACATATGATCTAAAATTTCCTAGCTAGATTCAATGTAAAACTATATTTCATTAAATTGCCATTTGTAATAAATAATATGTTTTATTTTATAACTTTTATACTTATCAAAATGCCACGGTTTTTTTCTCATTTTGATTTGCCCTGAATAATTGCAGCATAATTTTTATAAAGTTTTAATTATTAAAGCTTCAAAATCCTTTAAATATATTTGTAACCCTTAATTATTGAAATTCTATAGAAGTTTAACTATTTTACACTTACGAAATTCCTTGAAAGCAGTATGATTATTCGTTTTTCAAGGCATTCAACTAAGACGGAGGAAAAAGTGGTTGCTTTCTTGGATGAGTTTGTCAAATTCTCTTTTGCACCATAATGAAAGCGTTGTCCTTTTTTTTCCCTCTCAATTTGTCGCTCGTTAATCATTCACTATTTTGTTGTTTCATATTGTCACATCATTCACTGCACTACTTTTCTCATTAGGCTCATCCAAATGATAAATTACTCCCTGAAAGGTTGAGATTTCAGTCTTCCTTTTTTAGCAATGCTTCCATTGATCTTTTATGCTATTCTGGTCGTTCCTGAAGAAGTGGTCTTATCACCTCCACGCTCCATGTGTATGTCCTCAGTCCACGTGGGCTTTCCTCTGTATTATTCATCTAAAGCAAAAGCAAACAAAACCACTTGCTGTTTAAAACATTTCTTTTAATTAAAATGAACCATCGCCTAATAAGAACAGCATATGCATTGAGGAGAACTGTTTCTCATCTTAGGACTGCACTGGCAGAAGATCAAGGAACTGCTCAGCGGTCTCTTTTGCTTGGCCTGTACAGTCATTGAGCGTCCAGCATCCAGGCCTGAAGTGAAACATTAGAAGGAATTTGCTGCAGAAACATGAGATGATAGAGAGATCTACATCTCTCCTGATCTTCCAGGGTTCTTGCCAGCATCATTTACAGGTATTTTTGTTCATATTTGGTCCAGAGTTTCTTCAGAACTGAAAGTCTACCTCTCAATATTGTCTCTGACTCCCTACTCATGGGCAATTCAATCATTTGAAAATATTACTAATCACTGGCTGGGCGCGGTGGCTCACGCCTGTAATTCCAGCACTTGAGGAGGCATAGGTGGGAGGATCACGAGGTCAGGAGATAGAGACTATCCTGGCTAACACAATGAAACCTCATGTCTACTAAAAATACAAAAAATTCGCTGGGCGTGGTGGTGGGCGCCTGTAGTCCCAGCTGCTTGGGAGGCTGAGGAAGGAGAGTGGTGTGAACCCGGAAGGCAGAGTTTGCAGTGAGCGGAGATCGCGCCACTGCACTCCAGCCTGGGCGACAGAGTGAGGCGCTGTCTCAAAAAAAAAAAAAAAAAAAAGAAAAGAAAAGAAAAGAAAAGAAAAGAAAGAAAGAAAATATTACTTATCACTTAGCTACAATCAATGTAGGACTGGTGGAGTCAGTTAGTGGGTAGATTTCTTGTAATAGGGCAGCAAGTAATCTGGAATTAGCACTCAAAGGCATCAAAGATAGAGGGAAGGTTGCCAAAGGACAAAGGCTTCAAGGGAGGTATGTTTCTTTCTTTACAATCTGCTGCTTCAGGTGCCTTTCTCTCACTCCTTCCACCTACCAGCGTTCTGTCCATTCTTCAAGGAAGAGCTCAAGTTACACTTCTGAAGGAAACCTTGAATCCTTCTTTACTGGCATGATGATTGTCCCCTTTGCTTGTATTGTCTTGTCACATATTTCTCATTTCTATCAGAAGCATCCCTCACCAGCATTGTTTTAGTTGTTTATGTGTCTGATTACTCACTGAATCATAGAAGAACTATATAAAAATTGATTTTTCTGTTTAATCTCCCTTTATACCTACTGCTGCGCCTGCATGGAAAACAAACTCAATAAATGTTTGCTGAACTGACCTAAAATATCAAAGCTGTTGTTTGAATGTGGCCAAACTGAAAGCTTACAGTGTAATTTGATCCTGATCCGTAACATCAAAGGTGCTTCCATCTAAACCCTGAACTCTGCCTTCTGATGAAGATTTCTGCAATTACTATAGAAGAGTATGTGCGAGTGCGCACGTGTGTGCATGCATGTGTGTGCACTTCTATTTAAAAATTATTCTAATGTAATTTTAATGATTACATAGATTGCCTATGAAATAACAAGTGAGGATTTTTTAACTAAATTTTATAGGATACATAACCAAAGTGAGTGTTCTACTTCAAAGAGTTCCCTTGGGGGAACACAATTTATTCCATTTCACTGTCTTTGCTCAGGGCAGTTTTGGAATGAAATTCCTCTGAAGAATTTGCCTTTTAAAAAGAAAAAGAATTTGCCCTTAGAATTTGCTGTAGAGGAAAATTGTCAACCTCATTACTTTGTAGTCATAAGACATGCTCTCTTATCCTGAACCTTTATTTTCTCTTCAAGTTTTCCCTTCCTCTATCCTAATTTTTTGATGTTAAGTTCTACAATTTCCTCTTTATAATCAATTGGTTTTTGCAAAACTTATTAGAAATCTAAGTGGAGATACCTCGTAGGCAGGTAGATAATGAGAGATGCCATGGGTTTTAAATGTAAAACTGGGAGTCAGAAGCATGCCAGGTACTTCTGAGTCATGAGACTGCCTTAGATCATCAAGAAGTCAATGTATAGACAGAAAAAGACACGAGACTGTGGTCAAACACTTGGGAACTTTAAGATTTAGAAGACATCTGCGAGAAGAGAAACAAGCCAAGAAGACTGAGACTGAGCAGCAGGTAAGACAGGAGGAACTATGACTGTAGTCTGAAAGCCAAGCAGGGTGTCAACTTTGCTGAATATTTCCGAGAGATCAAATAAGATCAGAACAAAGTTTTGAATATAGGACTTGGCAAAATGAAGGTCACTGATCTTCTTAAAAAGAGTGTTTTCTATGAAGTAATGAGAGGAATGTGAGTTACAAGTCACTAGCAGAGAGAACAGAAGGTGATGTATTGGTGGCACTGCATATCTCTTTTGGGAACTATCACTTTTATCAACTTTTACTGTGAAGGAGAGCTGAAAAATGGAAAGTAATGTGAGTGGAACATGGAATCAAGGAACCCTGTTTTTTGTTTTTAATGAAAAAGATTTCAAACATAAAATAATCAAACTGAAAGGGAAAAATATAATAATGTAGGAAAAAAGGTAAACATAATTGCTGGAATAAAGTTCTTGAAAAGACAAATACTAATATTTTGGAGGGTTCAGGCCAGGTGGGTTGGCTCACACCTGTAATCCCAACATTTTGGGAGGCCAAGGCAAGAGGATCACTTGAGGCTAGGAGTTCAAAATCAGCCTGGGAAACATAGTAAAACCCCTTCTCTACAAAAAATTAAAAATTAGCCAGGCATGGTTGCATGTGCCTGCAATCCTAGCTACTTGGGAAGTTGAGGCAGGAACATCTCTTGAGCCCAGGAGTTTGAGGCTGAAGTGAGCTATGATTGTGCCATTGCACTCTAGCCTGGGTGACAGAGCAAGATCTTGTCTGTAAAAATAATAATAACGATAATAATAATGATGATAATAATGACAATGAAGAGTTCAGGAAGCAATGGAAGATTTGACCTTGGGAACAGGGTTGAATTTCTCACTGTATCACAGATTTTCTCGTTATATTACCAATGTTTGAAGTTTTCCTAATATCAAAAAGAATTTATTAATGTAAACATATATAATATGAAATAGTAATTATAGTAATAAATATTGTTATATTAATACATAATATATCATTACATATTATTACATCTGCATATTGTATATAATGAAATGTTAAATATAAAAATAAATTTGTAAATTACAGTCTATTTTAAGCTGTTCTCATATAGAATAGCTAATTAAAACTTTTATGAAAGCACTTTGAGTTTTAAAGGCTGTGAATTTTAAAATTACTTATTTTAAACTAATTTTAATGGAAAATATGACTGAAAATAAGAATCTCAGAGAAACACAGAGAAACAGAATTTAGAGTCATTACTGTTGTTTCTGTTGTCTTTCCAAGATGAAGGCAACTCAAAGAAACGTTCTGTAGATAGTTTTCTCTTTGTAGCATACATGGAAAGATAACAATTGATGAACGCAGTTTATCGATTGACATTTGATGGTCAGTCAACGAGCTTTCTTTTTGTTTAAGGCAAATTTATTTACTGTGTTTATTATTATCTAGCCACAGGGATAATTTTTTTGCTGTTCAATTCCTTCTAATAATTAACAATGTTCAAAGGTAACTGCTAGAATTTACATTTATCAATACACACTGGGTCATCTCGTTGCCTAGCATAGAGCATGTGACTAAATACAAACGTATATGAATGAATGGAGCATAAAGTAAACATACCCATGGATGTGAACTCTGGCCATGCCCTGGCACCAAAGGCAAATCATGTTTTTGATCTTACTGTATATTTATTACAGGGATGTGTCTTAGGAAGAATGAAACACAATGAAGAACATTTTTCTTTGAGAGACAGTAGCCTTAGAAGATCTCTTTCCACAAGTTATTCTTCTCTTACATAAATCTTTGAGATCAACAAGTTGGCCCTTCCAATGAACAACTATAGCCCCATATGATGACATGGAGAAATTATGATTTTGCACACACATACAGTGTGGGGGTGGAGGAACAACAAGAAAAAGCCACAATTAATTCTATGCACTTAAAATAGACAATCTCAAAATTTCATAAAGAGAAAATCAGTTAAAGCAGAGTGAGGAAAAGACAGAGCCTGCTGCCAATGCTTCACAAGCAGTGAATGCTGCTGGAAAATATAAAATGCAGACCAATGCATAGTAAATCAAAGCCAAAAGAGATCCATTTCCAGGATCCCTGAGAACTTGCCCTCATCAGCCCAATGAAAGGCCAGTACTAGTTCCTAGACAAGGAGTTTGGTAGTTGATTAACCAGATAAACGTGAAGTTGAAGTGTGTTGAAGGCTCTTCAAGTTAACTGTGCATATTGTTCACTTTTATATGCATTACTTGAGAATCTAGAGATTGGTGCAATTGTTGCCTAAAGAAGAACATTTCTCTCTCTCATCTACAAAATGTTTGAGGACCTGAAGTTTGGGGCTGATTTGAGGGTTCCATGTTCATCAGTGCCCAAGTTACAAATGTGGAGGACTTAATAGGTAAATATGAGTGCACTCATACAATGTTCCTTTATTCAATCCATTTATATGTTTCATTGTTTATATGAGGTCTTTTATATTAAGATTTAAATATTCTCAATTTATTAATATACAGACATCTCTTACAATTAGCTAACTACTACAGAAACTATAATTAAGTAATCTTTCGTTTGCTCTACCAATCTCAGTAGAGAATGTAGTTTTCATCATGCAATTTCTACTTGATACGAGGCAACTACTTGAGCTCCAGTCATTGCGTTCACATGCCAGCAAATAGGATCTAATATGACAACAAAAAGTGCACTGTCTTCTTTTAAGCACACTGACTGGAAGTCAATGTGACAAACCGATAAATATTTCAATGGGTAGATGTAGTTCTATGGTCACAACTTCTGAGTTTTAGCAGTTGGAAAACTCTTATTTTTTATTCTAGATTTTTATGTATTCAAGTGAAGCTCTAAAGAAAGGAGGGTGTGGATATTGAGAGGCTACCAGCAATTTCTGCTACAAAATCACTTAAATGCTTCTATGTATATATACGTATTTGTAGATAAATACAAAGTTATCCGAATATCTATTGCTAATGAATAAAGATAACATGGGGCCAGGCACAGTGGCTCACACCTGTAATCCCAGCACTTTGGGAGGCCGAGGCAGGCAGATCACCTGAGGTCAGGAGTTCAAGCCCAGCCTGGGCAACATGGCGAAACCCCATCTCTACTAAAAAATACAAAAATTAGCCGAGCGTGGTGGTGGGTGCCTGTAATCCCAGCTACTCAGGAGGCTGAGGCAGGGAGAATTGCTTGAACCCAGAGGCAGAGGTTGCAGTGAGCCACGATTGTGCCACTGCACTCCAGCCTGGGTGAGAGAGTGAGACTCCATCTCAAAAAAAAAAAAAAAAAAAAAGATATCTTGGATATCGGCAGACAACTAACATTTGATGCTACAATACTGTGTGATGTATGTGTGCATATATATATTTATATCTCTGCATATATATCTGTGTATAATCGCTGATCCTTTACTAATGTTTCTGGTATTGTAAATTTTATTTACTCCTAAAATCTATTCATGTTTGAGATGAGAAAACTGAGGCTTTGAAAAATTAAGAACTCCCTGAAAGTCTTGAAACTTGTCTTTCACTGGCTTTAAGATTTGTACTCTTTATTAGGATGGATGGATAGATGAATAGATGAATGGAATTCGAATAGACTGACAGATGATGATACAGGATGGATAGATAGATAGGTGATAGATGTTTTATTATTTAATACACTTAAACATTGTTTTCATTTTCTAAGGATACTGTATCAAAGTACTACAAGCTGGGTGACTCAAAATAACAGAAATTTATCTCTGAGAGTTCTAGAAGTTAGATGTGAGAAATTAAGAAATGAGCAAGATGGATTTCTTATGGAGGACTCTGAGATTTTCTTGCATGCCTCTCTCCTGGCTTCTGGTGTTTTCTGGCAATCCTTGGCATCCTTGGCAATCCTTGGCATCCCTTGGCTTGCACATGCATCACTCTAATCTCTGCCTCTATTGTCACATGGTATTCTTCCCTGTATGTCTGTCTACTGTCTAATTTGTGTCTGCATTTCTCTCAGACACCAGTGGCTGAACTAAGGCCCAATTAAATCTAATTTAATCTCACCTTAACTTGATTATATCTGTAAAGACCCTATTTCCAAATAACATCACATTCCTAAGTATTGGGGTTAGGACTTCAGTGTATCTTTTTGGTGGTCACAATTTAATCCATAACAGAAATTTATTTGATATGTTTAGGTTAATTTTCAACAAAAATTAATCCTGATTATTCAGTTATATTTTTGTCTTCATTCACTCTTTCTTAAAGTTCCAAAGGAAGAGTATTCATGAAGATGTGCTTAACCATAAAAATCTGAACTCAAATGGATTCAGTTCAACATCCAGACTTACTCAATTTCAGAGCTTAGGTAGTGGATACTTAACCCTGTCTTATAATGTAAAGTCACCTATAAAAAATAGAGAAGATAATTTAATGTTTGAGTAATTGGGGAAAAGATTCCTTTCTATCAAGAATTTGTAACCACATCATAGTCTCTAATTTGGTTTCTTTCAATATATACTGAAATATACCTATGTCTTGGAATTTATTGGATCATAAATAGATCAATAATAGATATTGATGTTAAATCAAAAGCTAGATTATAGTTGTGGGAACAACTAATGCAGCCACTGTGTCCATCAAGAAAAGATCAACTTGAAAATTTTCTAGTATTTTCTAGTAATGGCATTACAGTCTCTGTCTTCAAAGCTCAATTCAAACACCAAATCTAAACAAAGCATAGTAGATATCAAAACCCAGACATGTAGAGGCTGATATAACTTAACTAAAGTTATGTTTGAGAAAGCATATGATATATGCTTATTTGGATGGAGAGAAACATTACAAGATGTACTCTTGAAATTCAGTGTGAAGAGTGAGTAGATAATGCCACAATTTAAAAAATGATTTAAGGAAGTTTCGTCTGTCAGTTGCATGTAGAATGGATCAGATGAAGAAGACTGGAGTTAGAGAGAACACATAGGAAGCTCTTTGATTCATCCCTGTATCAGGTGATAAAGTTGTAGATTAGGATGTTCACAATAAAAATAAAGTGAAAAATCTTAAATAAGACATTATAAAAAATTGAAAGAAAAATTCATAATTTTTGGTGACTGAATATGAAAAAGAAGGATTGAGATGAATCATATAATTCAAAATTTGGAGACTGGATGACTAGCTTGAATCAAGGCTAAGAGGCAAGAGTTTTTCATTAAATATAGTTGACAAAAATGTCACTAGCTCTAAAAAAAATTACAATATGTTCCCTTCTCTCTATTAGAACTTGGAAATAAATAGGAGAATGTCAGGGCAAACTGTTTTTTGTCTATCTTTGAGTGTCTAAGCAAAGCCTACAGCCTCCTGACATGCTCCCTCTATTATTCTGTTCCATTTTTCTCTGGTCTATTTCATCCTTCTTAATGGAATTTTGGGACAAATGTGTAGCACCTACTGCCTTTAATAGACATTTTTGGTCACAGATCCCACTGCACTTTCAAATCACATTTTCTCAAGCTTAATATTTTAAACTATCTAAAAGATCAAAGAAGAAAATACATGCTAAAAAATTACATAGTGGGCAGGAATATGGTGTATCCAAGAAAATATATACAAATCTGCTTTATCTCCTGAAGCTAAATAAACAATAGAGACTTTAGAAACTTTATTATTATTTTATGCTTTTGTATTTTTTTTATTTACATGAATTGACTTTAAAGGGTTCCAATTATGATGCTTTAATGATTATGCAAAGGACATAATTTAAAAATTCCTAGATCTTATTTCAAGAGCTTTTACATTTGTTCTCTTTTTACCACAAAATATTTAAGACCCGAGTATAAGCAATGATAGAAAAGTTTGGTTAATAAATTCCCATGTTCAGCACAGAATTGTAATTGAAATATTATATATTAAAGTCGATACTTGTTTTAGGAGTATCTTAATAAGAAATAAAAATACAATTTGCATAAACTATATACTTTTTGGATTTTTTCATACTTCAGTATCTATGGTTTCAAGGAGCTTATGCAGTTCCCTGAAATTATTTTTTAAAACTGCGGACGTTTTGTTATGCACTAGTAAATGGTATAATAAGAAAACATTAAAATAAGCAATGATAATTTCAAAAATTTTATTAAATCTCTTAAGAAAATAAATCTAGTATTGTGATTAAACCTTAATTTCAGAGACTTTGGAGGTGGATTTAAGATTATTAAGTATTAGGTATTCTTTGAGATATATTAAAGACATTAAATGATTTTATTTCCCTGAAACTTGTACTCGCCTGTGAAAGTTGTCAGAGTTCATTGTAAGAGACAAAGTATTTAATTAAAATGGCTTGATACCACTCACAATAGATCGATTCTTATACGAATTTATGACAGCTCAGCTTAGTTCATATTTTAAAGTAAATATTAAAGGGAGTTTATTTTCAGTTATATTGTAAAGCAGGAAAACGCTGTTTTATAGGGCTTCTTAAATTTAGTGTTGTCTTGTTTTTATTTGAAAAAACATGTAGTACAATAGCTATTTTATGGACTGCTATCTTTTATTGTAGATACCCTAACAAAATGGACTGTGAGAAATTCAGTACTGATCGTTCTTTACTTTGACAACCTATCACATACGGGAACATTAAGCCAATGAACAGTTACTCAAAGCAAAAATCAAGGAATGTTAACGCCTAACTGATAATCTGGCCTAGATCTATAAGTGCTTTAACAAATAACTTATTCACTTTTATCAATATCATAAATATGGTACATCAAACAATTATAAGATACTATTTCATGGAGAATGATAAAGTTGATAGAAAACCATTTTCTTTCTCATCAAGCCTATCAGTATATACCAATGAGGTTTGTCCACAGTTATTTCCAGATGCCTATGTATTGTTAGTATTCAAATTCTATGTGAGAATTGCAGAGTATAAAAAATTGTATATAGATATAGATGTTGATATAGATAGATACAGATATGTATATTTCTCTATATCTATGTAGAAAGCTGCCTTGAAAGTTTACGACTTTACTTGAAGAATGGCTTTGGGTACATTGTGAATTGCTAATGACAAAGAACAGATGGGATTGATTGCTAGCTCAGTGTGAATCGGGAAGAAAATGCCTGCAGATATTCAAGCCTGGTGTGGAGCAGCCATTCCAGACCCAATAGCCCAGGATTGTCAGGGTGAAAGAACCAGGCTGATGAGCACAATACAAAGTTTGTACAAAAGAAGTGAAATTAGCCTAGTAATTACTTGATTATGGAAAGGAAAATATCAGTTATGGAGGGAGATGTTTTAAATGAACTGAAAAAAGAGAGACATACTGGTCTCAGTAGGCTTCAATTAAAAAGTTGCAATATTTGTCTTACTGGCACTAGGGGATGCCCAGTAGTAATTTATGTTCTGGGAGGCCTTTTTTTTTTTTTACACAAAGTCAACTCCTCTTTTACTTTTAGGCCCACTAAGTCTCCTCAGAAAGAAATATGCTAGTCAACTGGCAAATCAGAATCAAATATTCATACAATCCACAGTGAGACAAATTATTTAAATACCCACAAATGTAGTAAGCATGTTCCTTGGATCTCTTATTCTGGTATACTTAACATCTGAGGAAGATAAATAAATTATCATTGTGAAATAATGAAGGACAGAAAGATCTTAATTGTCATCTGAGGATGGTTACGACAATGGACTATTGACTTATTTTGGTGTACAATTTTACAACCCTTCAGGTACTTAAAAATGCATGATGTGTATAAGACATTATTCAGTTAATGAGATGCTAAACTACAATTTGCGTTGAAATTGTCCAGTGTTGCTTTTCATTAAAGGGATAATGACTCAGAAGATATTTTAGGTGTTGCTACAAGCTGCTGTTTTCATTCCATTTTTATTTGGCAAATTGGGTCACATTGTATTACAAGAAGACAATCTATCCTATAATATGCCCATGTTACTTGATTTTGCAACACAGAAATGATGGAAAGTGATAGCCCCTTTGCACCTGGCATGCAATCTCAGCATAATGCCATGCTTAAGCAAATCAGCAGACCCTTATGCAATAACCTAAATTTTGCTTTAAGGCACATTTGTGTATATTAAACTGGGCTCTTGGAAGGCAAAACATCCGCAACAGTTCAACATACTAAAGTAGATAATGTAACAAAGTCTGATGGCTTAGAGCTCTTAGACTGCATTTCTCTTGGATTTGTTGGCATTGCAAATAATCTGAGGGTGTGATCTCCACAAAACTCATTAGTTAGAGATAGGAAGCACCTGGCCATTGTTGAAATGTTAATGGTGACTCCAAAAGGAACAGACTTTTTTGGGGGGAAGTATAATATATATAACGAAGCTTCAGGGCAATTTTCTAAGCCCTGAAAAGTCCCTTGGTTGGGTCCCTTGGTACAGATCTCCCTACCTAGAATCTAGATCTCTCATTCTCACCCTCAGTACAAAATTGTGAGACTATGATGGAGAAAAGGCAATTCCTACATGTTTTCCTATGACCATAATTCCCGTCACTAATGAAAGCATAGTAAAATTGGTCAACACTTACTTTTTGTTGGTAGTGAAAACTGTCTCACAGAAATAACTTGAGTAATATGTCTCTAGACACGGGTTAGCAAATTTGTCGGTGAAGGGCTTGATAGTAAATATTTTAAGCTTTATAGGCTGAACTATTCAACTCTGCCCTTTGAAAGCAATGAAAGAGTTTCTTTGTTTTACAATAAAACTTTATTTATAAAAACAGACAATGCCTCATAGGCTATAGTTTGTTGACCCCTTCTCTAAAGCCATATAAAAATTAATGCCTTGATGCACTAATCCTATTGCTTGGTATGTACCTGAAGCAAGATATTTATAAGATTAATTTTTAAAAACTATTCACACCCTAGTATTTATAACAGTGTTATCCATAATGGGGAAAATTGCAATTGTCTTCATTCAACAACAAAGAAATAGTCAAGGGTAGTAACTAGAGGTAACATTATGCATCTGCCTAAACATAATTATAAAAAATGTTTTAAAATATTGAAATATCTTTGTGATAGAAGATTAAGTGAGAAATTCAGGCTACAAAAGTTTGTATACATTAGAGTAGAAATTAAATGGGAACATATATAACAAACTATATTTAAAGTTTAGAATATAAATAAAAGTTAAATTATTCAAAATGCATACATTTAAGACAGAGGGAAATCACTAGGGCACATCCATATATTAAATCAGCAGTCTCTTATTGAACATCACTGTGTTGGCCATTGGGATCAAAGAAATAAGTGATAGTCCTATCCTGAAAGAACCTTACAAATAATGGAATATGAGGAATAAGATGAAATGATGTCACACCTTCCAGTGGATGATGATGAGGAGATTCCATGGGAGAAGGGGAGCAGTGACAGCGTGAAGGTCAGGTGAAGAATCTGCCATAAAGGAACTTTATAGTTTAGTATGGCTCGGGTTGTTTGGTTGGAATAGGGAGAGATGAGGACAAAGAGGCCAGATCATAGGAAGCTTCATATGACATGCCAAAGAGATTAGAGTTTATCCAGAAAGCAGTATAGATGTCAGACATAGGCTGCATTGAAGAGATTTAAATTTCTAGCCAAATAATCACTTAAAAATAGTTTTGTAATAATAAAATAACTACTAAATAAAGGAAGGACAATAGAGAAGAAACAATTATGAGAAATATTGCAAAAAAAAATTGGCATTACGAATCAGAGTTTTGAATCCTGGATCCTCCTCTCACTAACTAGGTGACTTTCAGCAAGTTTGTTAGCCTTTCTGAGTTTCCTGTCTCTTATTTGTAAACTAGGCATTGTCATACCTTCCTTGACTGAGCATTACAAAAATTATTTTTAAAAGTGTTTATAAAATCACTAGCACAATGCATGTTTGAAAGAATAAATACATAATTAGAAGCTGGCATTACTTGTAATAATACTGGCTAGAAGTGTTAGAGGCTTAAATGAATAATAGAGAAAAAGGAAGTTTAGAAAGTATAGAAAGATTAAGGAAGCCCCCAGATAGGTGAAGGAAAAAGAGGACTCAAAAATAACCTTTTGGAGGATAATATGATTAGTCCAGTGTGGAATTATAGGAAAAGGAGCCAGTTTGGGAGCTAGATACATAAAATTTTAACTTACATTGGAAAATTACTGAAGTAATTGAAGTGCAAAAACACTGGAGTCTGACCCAGAACTGAAGTAAAAATGTGAAAACGTGATTTCACTGGAGTTTGCTGATACAGAATATGTAAGATATAATGCTGTGATAAGCAGGGCTTGTAGGTGTGGGAAAACAGGAAGTAGAAAAGAAAGAGGAGAAAATATTATTTAAGTATATAACTGAAGGAGAGCAGTCAAGATGTGACCTGCCATTGTTCATATATGTCCTTTGGAGATAATTTTCTAATTATTCATTAGTGTGAAATCCATTTTGGCATGAAAGATGTAGCTATCATCGATATAAAACTTCATATTTCCTAAGGAATTCAGGTAGTGGAAAATGGAGAATATCAAGTTCCAGTAACAGATCCAATTTATTCATAATTTGTTTGCCAATATTATTGATTGGCAATGCTAGTTTTCCCCCAGAAATCAATTTTGTTGCCCTTAGTACATGTCTGAGCAGAGACGGTGTGGGAGCATATGCGGAGCCCCTCCTTCTATTTAGTTCTTCACCCTGTCTAATCTGGAATGCTTCTCAATGTTCTTCATTATTGTGCACTATTTTTTCACTCAATATATAACTCCTCTAAGGCTGAGAGCAGTGGCTCAAGCCTGTCATCCCAGCACTTTGGGAGGCCGAGGCAGGCAGATCACTGGAGGTCAGGAGTTCAAGACCAGCCTGGCCAACATGGACAAACCCCATCTCTACTAAAAGTACAAAAATTAGCTGGGCGTGGTGGTGTGCGACCGTAGTCCCAGCTACTCGAGAGGCTGAGACAGGAGAATTGCTTGAACCTGGGAGGCGGACGTTGCACTGAGCCGAGATTGTGCCGCTACACTCCAGCCTGGGAGACAAAGTGAGATTCCGTCACAAAAAAATTAAAAAAATATATAGATATAGATATATAGATATAACTTCTCTAAAAATGCTTGCTAACTATGTTCTTGTCTGTGATGCAGTAAAACTAAAGAGGCTTTTAAATCTCTAAACAAATTATGCTCATTGCTTTACCTTTGTCAGAAACTCATTGATTCTGTTGCCTGGTGAAGGTTCATTTGTTTGTTAAGCCTGATACTCATCTTTCTTCTTTTTTTTTTTTTTTTTTTTTCTAGAGACAGAGTCTCGCTCTGTCGCCCAGGCTGGAGTGCAGTGGTGCAATCTGGGCTCACTGCAAGCTCCGCCTCCCGGGTACACTTCATTCTCCCACCTCAGCCTCCCGAGTAGCTGGGACTACAGGAACCCACCACCACACCGGGCTATTTTTTTTTTTTTTTTTTTGTATTTTTAATTTTCAGAACGGGTTTTCACTGTGTTAGCCAGGATGGTCTCGATCTCCTGACCTTGTGATCTGCCTGGCTCGGCCTCCCAAAGTGCTGGGATTACAGGCGTGAGCCACTGCGCCCAGCCCCATCTTTCTTTTATTAATCCATGCTAAATGTTTTCCATACCATCTTTTACTTGCTTAAATGTCCTCACTTTTTTACAATCATTTAATCTAATATGTTTCTTCTCAATAGAGCTATAGTTTTCCTTTTATGGGCTTCATACCTATTGAGCTTCTGGCTATAAGAAGAATATATCAACTGAATTTTGCTCAGTTTGATATTTATATTGTATTTTAGCAAATGAATTTGCTCAAGATTGAAAAATGTGATTCCTACAGGTATCTCTATCAAATTATCTAGTTACAAATAAATAAAGCTCATGTGAAATTGAAAAATATAATTGATACTTGTACATCTTTTTGCAGTGGAAGAAAGAAAAGACAAGAAGATTCTGGAAAAGCCAATTTCAACTTATATCTGGCCATAATTCATGTAATATCATATTAAATCAGGCTCTTTGACAGAAACTTCACTTCAAGAACAGCTTCACTTAGAATGTTTCTATAGTGATCAATTGAGGGAAAATGTGACTCCTAGGTATGTATTATCTTGGTTATTTTAAATACTACAATTGTACTTTCTAGACACCATAATTTTTATTAGACTCTCATTTTAGCTTAGTGAAATAAGATACAATATACCATTAATCCAACAACATGACAATATAAAGTGATCAAATGATAAGAAGCTGTACTAATCTTTCTATCTATTGTGAATTATATCTGTAAAATGATATTGTGGTCATTTAGAACTGGCAAGCAGACCTAAATAGCATAGAGCAAGTAATAAATTATGGCTGAAATGGATAATTCTGAAAAATGGGGTAAAGTGAAACAGTAAAATATATATTTAATGATTGACAAGAAATCAATGAAGAATAGACTTGGCCACTTGGCAGCATATTGAAGAAGCATAAATTTAGTAGAAATAGTACAATGTTAACTTTACTGATTTTACAAATTATGTGTAATTTATTTAATTATATTAATTTAGTATCTGTTTCACAGAAAATGCTATGTTAGTTATTGCTTGGGAAAAGAAATATTTTTTCTACCTTTAAGTAGAGACAGGATTGTTCACAAATAAAATACAGGTGTTGACAAAGAGCAGAAGGAAGAGAGAGCACTGAATATGGTTTAAGAATATATCCTAAAAATGAATGTGGGCAGTTTCATAGTTTCAAAATAGAACATAGACATTGTTGTTTGAAGGGGGGTGGTTTTAAATCTTAATCCATCAAGAAGATTGAAGATAGAGGACTTGACCAAATCTGTGGTCTGAAATCTATTGGATTCTCTAGCTTTTTACTAATTACTGGATTCTAACTTATTGGCCAGACTCCAAAATTCTATCACAGGTAGCTTCAATATTTTAACATTAAAATTAATAAAACAAACAGTATCTATAAAAATTAATGAAGACAAAATATCTCAATGACATTTTTTCAGAAACATAGTAGAAGAAAAAATATGCACACATATAGCCTTTGGTAATATTCCCTTATTTAAAAAAAAATCATGCACACAGAAGGAAAAAGTGACAACCATCATGCATAATCCATTTTTGTGTTCTGTTATGTGTTATCATAAATTATAACGAGGAGAAACAAAGAGAATAAATCAGTGTTTATACCTTTGATGTCAGGCATTATCAATTTTTCAATAAATCTTAGAAGAATTTGATTATAATAGTATATTATTCTTTCCCACATATTAATCTGAGGAATAGTATTATCCATATATTTCTCATTTATTCACAATAGAGATATTTGTTTAGTGTATATTAGATGCTGGAAACGTTGCTGGGCAGGGGGGATACCTTAGCCTGCAGTGTTAGTGTTTTAATGGAGGAATTACAGAAGATGACAAAAATAAATGACAAATTTCAGGAGCTTTTGAATGGTGACTGGAATTGAACAGACAGTGAGTTAGCTACATAGAAGAAATATTTAACGGAAACTTGTTGGATAGAGAAAAGTTACAATAAGCAGTTGATTACATCACTTTGAGGTGTACAGGGCGGGTCTGGAGTGTCAGAGAACATGAAAATCATCTCAATAAAGGGAAGTAATAATTTCACTGCTTTCAGTCTGAATACAGACAAATGGAGTGGTGTGTTCATTCTGGGTCATACTCTTAAAGGTACATATATTAGTAAACTCCAAAGTAGTCAATAAAAGACAAATAGCCTGGTGAAGATCTCGAATCCTTTCTATCTAAGGGTGAGCTCCCATAGTTATGGAAATATTTAGGCTAAATAGAGGCCCCCTGGGAGTGGTAAAGGCTCTCCAGGAGCTTAAACATGTCCCAAACTGAGGACATTATGGTTGCTCTGGTTCTAACAATTAGATCTTATGAGCTCCAGTCACAGGAAGCATCAGCTCATTTGTTAATTTAGCTCCCAAATTTGTTCACAAATTCTGAAAACATAACAGCATTATTCCAGTAAGTCATCTAGTAATGTCTTTCAGATCCATCAGAAAGCAGTCTTATGGGAGTTGCTTGGCTTGAGAAACTACTGAATTACCTGGATAGATAACATTTAAGGGATGCTATTACACTTAGTAAAGATGTATTGATCAAGGAAAACTCAGGACTTCCACTTTGATGCACAATAAGGGTTTGTAAAAACATGACTTAACATCTACAACCATCTACAACTTCAGCCTATCTGGCTGAAGTTGATGTATGCTGTTGACCAATTCCCTTTCAGTGCATCAATCCTGCACTTATTTAAAAGTGAAAGACAAAGAGAAAATATAATGTATATGTACCAGTGAAAACAGACTGTTTTAGCAAAAACAACAACAAAAACCTATTCAGATACAAACAGGATTGGATAAAGTATTCTGCCTAAATTAAAATAACCTAATCTGAATGATAAGTCTGGAGCTCAGCAGGGTGCAAATGCATCTAAAAGTAAGATCACCTAATATTGAAGTCCTGAGCTAGAAACCACAAAACTTAAGGTCCGCAGTTCTTGGTCAATGTTCATTCTCAGCAGGGCAATTACTGAGAGTAAAAAATAAGTCAACCATCTCATTCACCAAAGTAATCCAGTAGGTTGATGTTACTGTGTGTGCAACTTGCCTATGAATTAAACTTTCCCCCATCCCTCCCCCAATCCACAGCCAGCAAATATATCCAAAAGGAAAGAATTAGCCACGCAGAGTTGAAAAAAGTCCTCCAGTTCCTGTATACCCTGAGCCTCCGTCTTATCCTCTTAGGACCAGTGCACACACACACTGTGGCAGACTTTCATGTCTTCCAGTTCTACTACTGCTTCCTGAGTGATAGGGAGGTCACATGGTGCAAGTAAGTGTCACAACAGGCTGCTTAGAACACCCTCATTTTCCAAATAGGTAAAAAATGGGGGCGATGTTGGGGCTTCCTTCAAGATGCAATAAGGGATTACTAGAACAGATGGATCAATGTGAATATACAGTTACGTGATTTATTAACCAGCATGTTCTGATCAGAATCAGCAAGGAGAGCAACTCCTCTGCAGCATTTAAGAAATTTTCAAAAAGAATGTTTAAATTTACATATTAATGCAAAATCAAAAAGCACTGTTTTCTTTAGCCTTTTAAAATTCTACTTTGAACTCCTCCCAAGGTGATCTGTACCACATCTTAAGGTGGTGTCTCTATCCTCTCTCTCTCTGTCTCTCTCTCAATATGGTCTATAAGAACAATCCTTTAGTCTCAAAGGGCTATCTAATATTATGCAAATTATGTTTGCAATATATCACCTTATACCTCCATGTCCTTATAATATATGCAATAGTTTGCTGCCATAGACTGCCTTTTCTGTTGCCTACACACTTTATCTTTGATGATAACTCTAGTATTGTTTGCTTTTCTTCCAATTTTGTGCAAAACATGTTATCTTCTGTGATCAAAATCAAGTATATTCACATGTGTGCATGCACACACACAACACACAGCTGACTATATTCCAGTATATTTTATACTCATCAATGATATTAAACTAACCTCTTGCGTCTTCACTCTTATTGTATTGGTTTTTATTCTGGTTTTAGTTTCAAAGTTTTCCTCAGATTACTAAGTGTATATTTTCTAATATGTTAATATATTTGTCTATTTTTTAATAGTTAACTCACCTAAATAGGGGCTAAATCTGAGTATGTTTTTTTTTCTAGCCCCTTAAAAAAAGGAAAAGAACAATTCTTACAATTTCCTCAGATGGTCAGGAATAATATTAAACTATTCTTATTTTGGAAGGGGGTTTGAAATGATCGAGGATTTCTGATGCTCCTAATTGCCGGTAGCTGCTGTGATGCTATACTACTTTGGCCTCATAAAATACTTATCAATACATGTAAAATGAAATTATTTTCATAATCCTTTAAAAAATTATGTTGGAAAACATTTCAAAAAGTTGTATTGATGTCACATACAAACTAAATAATAATGATGAAATAAAGTTTTAAATAAAACTTGTAATCAATTCCTTTTAACCAACATCCTTATTTTTTAATAAATATTTTGTTTTAGAATAATTTTAGATTTATATAAAAATTTCTGCAATAGTACAGAAAACTCCCGTATACCTCACACCCTCAAACTCACTCTGTCCTATTAACATCTTATGGTGGTTTGATATATTTGTTATAATTAACGAACCACTATTGAAACATTATTATTAACTAATGTCTATACCTTGGAATTTCTTTTGTTTTTATCTTGACTTTTTTGTTGTTGTTCCAGAATCCTATCCAGGATTCATTACATTTAGTTCTTATGTTTCCTTAGGCTCCTCTTAGATAGGATGAAATAGCTTTACTTTTTTATTAACATCCAATTCCTTCAAGAAATGCTCCCTCAAAAATATTCTCAGTATAAATATTGCAAATTATTATTCCAAAGAGTAATTTCCATAGATTATCCAGAAACTAAGGTATTACCTTACATAATAGAGATATATGGTAGACCCCATAACAAAAAACAAACCCTTTTTCTTCTTCCTTTTTTCTTTCTCACTCTTTTCTTCCCTTCCTTTCCCTTCCTTTCCCTTCCCTTCCCTTCCCTTCCCTCCTTCCCTCCCTTCCTTCTTTCCTTCCTTCCTTCCTTCCTTCCTTCCTTCCTCAAAATATTAATTGACTTCCAACTGTGTGCCAGGCACTGCTCTATGCTGTGGGAATTCATCCAACAGCAAAGCAGTAGAAAACCTGCTTGGTGGGGCATACATTTTAGAGGGGAGAGAAAAAATGTAAAACAAATAAGCATAATAATTGAATTACATCACACTTTAGAAAGTGATAAAAGCCATGAGGGAGACAAAATAGTGTAGCCTAAGGAGGAGTGGGAGGGAAGATGTGATCAAGGTCAGCCTCACTGACATAAGAGGAAAGAGCTGAAGGAGAAAGCCATGCATCCCTCTGCTGATAAAGCTTTTTGTGCAGAGGCAAGAGTGAGTACAAAGGCTTTGAATCAGGAGCTGCCTGGGGTGTAAAGAACAGGTAGAAATTCCAGCATAGGTAGTTGGAGCAAAGGAAGAAAGAGAGGGTAATAGACAACGTGTGCAGCAAGATAACAGAGGGCCAAATCTGGTAGATTCTTGAAGGGCTTTGTCAGGATTATAGCTGTAACTCTGAGAAATATTGAGAAGATTTGAAGAGTTTGAGCAGAACTATTTCATAATCCATAGTGAAACAAAATCACTTTTGCTGCTCTACTGGGAATAGAATACAGGAAGCAAGAGTGGGAGCTGGAAGAATGTAGGTGAGCTACAGTGGCAATCCAGGCAAGGGATGGTGGTGCTGTGATAGTTGTGGAAGCAGTATGGATATTTAGGTGTGGCCTAGTTCTGGATGCATTTGGAAGCAAAGCCAAATCAATTTTTCTGTGAAGCATAGAAAATGGGAAGAGTAAATAGGACTCTAAGGACTTTGGTGTAACCCACTGAAGAATAGGCTTGCCATTAGTAGATGACAAAGACTGAAATGGAGCAAGTTTGTGCAGGGCAGAGTTAGCAGTTCAGTTTTGGACTTGTTGAATGTGAGATGGCTATTAGCCCTCAGAAGATATTGAGTAGGCAGTTGAATGTATAAGTCTAGAGTTCAGAGTAAAGTTCCAAAATGCAGATATATAAACTTAGTACTGTTAGACACAGATAGCATTTAAAACCATAAGACCGCATGTGATTCCCAAAAGAATAAATGTTTAATACAACTAGGTCATAGTACTCAGGTCTTGCCCCTCCAAGAACAAGAAGTTTGGAAGACAGAATGAGTTGCTGGTGAGGCAAGAGGCAAACACAGAGAAATAGGAAACTGGAAGCCAAGTGAAGAGATAAAGGGTCTCTAAGAAGAGGGAGTGATTACAGGAACCATCATCACATTTGCAATTTTTGAATTGAAACATTACAGGACTTGTGAGATAATTTTATATTCACTATAAAAGTTAATATGGAGGAAAACACAAAGATTTTGGATTCAGACCTATTTAAATACAAATCTCTCTGTCACTCATGGTGTGATCTTGGACAAGCTACAAACCCTGCTTATACCTCAGATTCCTGAGGAAAGCACTTCCTCCAGCCGTGCCCTGAAATTGTTCATCAGTTCCCCATATAGTAACAAGATACAGTGGATGAAAATATTGTCTAATACCTATATAGATATTTTAATGTTTAATTTTATTTCTCACTAAGTCAACTCAGATATTTTCCTGCAATAAGAGTAGAACAGTATCAATGAACTGGGGTCACCTTAAGAAAGCCACACATTTTTAATCTTTTTTCTCTCTGGCCTCATTTAAGTCCATGCTATTTAATTATATCTTGGCTGCAAGTTATTTACAGGAGTCATATGAAAAAGTAAGTGTTCTATTAGTGTTAAGATAGTCATCTTTGCCCTAGTAACTATAACAGGTGCTTTTAAAATTCAGTACTTCTACTTATCTAAATGAAATGGGAGAAGAAAGGAAAGGCATAGTTGAAAGGCTGACAGTGAGGGGCTATATTTACAAGATGACATAATTTGCAACTGGAAAATGGCAAAAATGGCTTTGGAATGAATAGTTGAGCCCCAAGATGATGACTTGCGATTCTCTGGCCATGGAGATAGCCAAGGGCATAGCCAACAAGAAGAGAGGTTTCTTGGGAGGCAGGAACTCACCCACAATTATAGGATTTTAGTTGCTTGAAGTCAGTTATTCATACTGGTGAATTGTCAGTTAGGATGTTAGTTTTATGTCCGTGTAAAGCCTTGCAACTCATATTTTTCTCAAACTCAGCAAAAAAGAGAATCTATCCTGACTGAAAGAGCAAATTCTCACCATTCAAGTGCTTAACAAGTAATGATTTTTCTCAGAAAGAAAGGACTGTCTATGACCTTAATGAGAACATAGATTTGGGGTCAGAGGAATAAATGTCTTACATGGAGTAGAAAGATGACATCCATCAAGTCAAAACTGAAGTTGACTAACAAGCAGGTTAGTGTGGCATTGGTAGCAAACTAGAGAGAGCATATCTTAGCCTGAGTCAATGGTCATCATTTATTCAGCAGAGAGCCACTAGAATGGTACTAAGGTCACCAAAGCTCTGCAAGAGGAAACCATTAATAGAACTTAAGGATGTTAGTCAGCCTTGTTGGACTAATACTTAAAAGATGGACCTAGAGATGTGGGAGCCCCAGTGATTCCATTGATGGGAACCCATCTTTTTTACTTTTCCTGTGCTTCTAGAGATGAGTGATGGGAAAACCCATCTTATGTCTGTGTGAACATTTGCATCAGCATCTCACTTTCTCTGCTTTGTCTCTGACAGAATTGCAAAACTCATAAAGCCAATAATCTGTTTCTCTATCTCTAAACAAGACCAGCTAAATCATTTCGAACAAAATACAAATACATGCAAAAAAGACCCCCAAATAAACCATATCACCCTGAGCAACTACAACCTCATATTTTAGATACTTGATAAATACTGAATGATGAACTGAACACATTCATAACCAACAAACTTCAACATCAGAAAATGTTTTCTTGTTTCTACTTTAGGTGCTTTCTATTTTATTTCCTCTTATTATGAACTCAGTAAATGTAGAGAATACCTAGCCATCAATCTTTGTACTGTATCTGTTCCATACATGAAGACTATTATTAAATTTCCTTCATGATCCTCAAACTCACTTAGCCTTCTCTTCTGCAGGCTAAATAATTCATCTCCCTTTTTTATTTCAATCTTGTCTGAGTTTCTTGCATTAGCTGGGAGGAGAAATGATGAAGTCACAGGGGATTTTTAACTCAATATTCTTTTAGGATGTTAAGAGTAATGAGAATGGTGATGGCAATGGTGTGTGGAGATGTCACTACCAATACATGATAACTAATGAAATTTTTTGAAGACATTGTTAATATCTAAATAATCTCACAGTTTGAGTTTTGTGTAAGCCAGGAAAGATGATTTTTCAATGAGGGAGAATAAAAGGTTTTGTGCTTAGTCATCTTCAAATATATATGCCCTTGTTCTACAGTTCATCAGAAATTAAAATTTTCCTGTTTAATACACACTAACTAGGTTCACTCCATAAAATGACAATTGCCTTGGAGTCTTCTCCATACAAGTGGATTCTTCTCTGAAGATTAGAGAAAAGAAAAATGGTTCATAAATTCATAATGGCCCCTGAGGGGAAAAAAAATCTATCTCTAATTCCACTCAGAGAAGTTAAGTATAAGGAATGCAAGCTATTTATCAGCGTGACACTCATTCAAAGGAGTGAGACATACAAAGTTTTCAATTGTGAAAAAGTTTTGCTACAGAATTTTGCCCAACATTCAGTTCCTGTGTAGTATAACAGAAGGTCATCCTGAGCTGGTTTATGTCAAGAAGTAGTGGATTCCAGAGAAGTTAAACATTTTTCCTTCAGGAGACAGAATAAATAGCTGATGTTACCAAACTGATTCCAAAGTTGATACAAGAAGATTAGACAGCTACAACTTAATCTCCCCTGTTTTTGTGAAAGAGTGGCACCATCATATCAGAGCTTTACCAGACAATCCCTCAAATACTAAGGTGTTAACCTATACACGTCTCCGGAGACTATTCATTTCTAGATATTTTATTTAAAACAAATATAATAGCCATAGCTGCTTCTATCCCTTCCAGCTATATGAAGCTCTCTTGCCTTAAAACTTAGAAAGATCACCAAGGAGACCTGTTGTCATCACTATGAAGTACACATAATAGAACTCTGTCATTTACCTCAACCTAAGTTCTTACTAGTACTCTATTCACCCAAGTGGTATGTGTGCATCTCAATTTTAATTTTATGTCTTAATTCACAGCCTCACTTTAGATTCAGACTCCACTAAGGTTTTCAGGAAAGAAGGTGGGGGTGGTGAATCTCAAATTTTCAATATTTTTATTAGTGAGAAACTGAATGGATAACTGGTTTTCTGCAAAGCATGTTTTCTTGAGGGAATGCACTCACTCTGGTTAATCAACTGGCAAACAAGACACCTACGGTTATCTCTTTACCACCCTATTGCCCCATCAATAATGTACAGACTGTCATTAAGAAGTCATTTCTCCCTTCTGGGCTGAATTTTGAGATGTGCATCATGTGGCAAAAAATAGAAGTTACATTATGGAGACTATAGGTCACTCTGTAATCTCAGATACATGCTGTGCTATTCTGCTGACAGTCCATCAAGATATGTTCCAAGGCATGTACCAGTGCATATAAAAATATATAGGCTGGGACCCCCAAACTCATTTCATTAGGACCTTTCAAGGTTAACATTATAATCATGCTTCAGGGCATAAACTTATCGCCAGCTGAGTTCAGGAAGACATTTCACTTCTGTGGAAAGACTGTTCCCAGTGGGTCAGTTGCATTGTAGGTATGTATTACCTTTTGCAAATATTTCTTTAGCCACGCCAAAGTGTGTTCCTTGTCTTTTTCTTGATCTTACAGATTTAAGCTCAAATAACCAAACAATACTACTTTATACTTGTAAATAATTCTAATCTGAGACTTTCTTTTCTGTCTTCTTTTTGTCTTGTGGTTTTCTAGATTTTCACTTAGTAATTTACCAACAAATTTACATGGGCATTATATATATAGCAGATCTTCAAATAATGTCACTTTGTTCAATGTCCTTTTATTGTAATGTTGATGAGAAAAAATAAATCAATTCCCAGCCAGGGCCATTGACCCTGTGGAGTCTGCACATTCTCCCCATGTCTGCATAGGTTTTCTCTGGGTTGGGTGAATGGACATGTCTACATGGCCCAGTCCAAGTGAGTGAGTATGGGTGTGTGTGTATGTGTGTGTGTGTGTGTGTGTGTGCACCCTGCAAGAGGATGGCATCCTGTCAAGGGTCAGTTTCCACCTGGTGTCCTGAGATGCTGGGATAGGCACTGTCCATCTACCACCTTGAACTTTAAATAATCATCTTGTTTTTATTAATCTTTCTTAAATGTATATACAGGTTACAATTATTTCTATGTTCAATGTTAGTAGTGTTTTGGTCTTTATTTAGTTTGGTGATGTTTTTGTAACCATAAATATGCCATAGAAACTTAATTCTTGTTTATGCCAATTAGCCTGTGGTAAAACTGGTTTCCTTTTCTGCTGTTTCACTTAACGTCACAGTTTCCAAGAACCTATGGACAATGCTAAGTGAAGACTTACTGTATTAGGATTTGCTATTATCATCTAATAAAAGATTATTTATTTGAATAAGGACACTAGAGGTACTGTCAGCAGTAGTATTGGGACTAAACAGTTTCTGTTTTTCAGAATTGTGCCTGCTGTTTAGCACCAAATGCTCGATATTGTATCATATCGTATCAATGTTGTTAGTCTGTTTGTTTGTTGTTTATTTATTGAGACAGGGTCTTGCTCTGTCACCCAGGCTGGGGTGCAGTGGCACAATCAGTTTGCAGTTTGCAGTGCACAATCAGTTTGCTGCAGTCTAGAAGTCCTGAGGTCAAGTGATTCTCCTGCCTCAGTCTCCCAAGTAGCTGGGACTACAGGTGCATGCCACCATGCTTGGCTCATTTTTGCATTTCTTGTAGAGACAAGATCTTCTTATGTTGCTAAGATGGTCTCAAACTCCTGGGCTCAAGTGATCCTCTTGCCTCTGACTCCCAAAGTGCTGGGAATACAGACATGGACCACTATGCCAAGCCAATGTAGTAGATTTCTGATTATTCTGTATGCTTACCTGTTCAACAGCATAAAAGACACAGCAATGATCCTTGTCACCAGCTCCTGCTGGTGAAACCTTGCTCACAGTGCCAGCAAAGAAGTCCCCCTTGGAGTCACATCCTGCAAATATTCAATTCCCATATATTACAGAAGTATTAAGGTAGAGAGGTGAAGAAACAGTTTCAAACTCCATAAGCAGAAGACAGAAGGAATATGAACCTTATTAACATGTCATACTATCACACTTTTAATAAGATTTTTCTGGAATTTCTTGCTTGTCACTTCCTTCTTTTGATAGGTTGTCTCTTTCATCTCAATTTAGAACTTGGAAAGTATTAGATAAATTCAGAGAAGGTGTGGACCATTCTCCAGCAATGATTTCAGATTTTCCAGCAATACCATCACTGAGAAGGAGCAACTCTTACATTTTCTTTTTAACCATACAAGAGTATCATTTACATCCCCAAAAGCTGCCCTTGTGTTTTGACCAACCTGAAAAATCACGTCAAACAGCATGGTTAATGACTTATCAGCAGAACTTATCTGCTGAGGCAGTAAAGCACTGACCCAAACTGCCTGGGTTCAATTCCCAGCTCTACCACTTAATTAGGCAATTACTTAACATGTCTTTGCTTCAATCCCCAGCTCTACCTGCTGCCATATTTAGGGATGACCCACAGGATCAGGGTGAGAATCACCTGAGTTAATTCAGAAAAGTGCCTGGCAGATAGTAGATATCCAATAAGTATTTATTGAACAAACAAATGTAAAATATATAGGTGTATTCTTGGCCCATAGTTACTACTCAATGATTTTGTTATTGTTAAAAACATTGCTTTCCATCAGAAATATTGACCTCACTTATAGATAGAACGAAGCAAGAGCTGCCACTTTTGTTAACAAACCCTGTTTTGGGCAGTGACTTTGATGTGCATATCAGGAATCATAGAATTCCAGAATGGGAAGGCACCTTTAAGGTGAGAATGTCAAATTGCCTAAATTAATGTACTTAAAATCAATTGGCATAATGATCAATTTGCGTAATTACACATTCATCTAAAATGTTCATTTATCAAATATACAACTTTTCATCTGTGCTCAAGTAGTATTAGCTTAGAGGCATTTTTATCATTTTTCACAGGGATCATTTTGTCTACTTTTGAGGGTTTCCAAGGTATTTCACCCACTTAAGATTAAATGTTTAAAGTGTTATAAAAATACATTTAAGAAAAACACAAAACACCATATCTCAAAAATGCTTAGAGTGGCATCTTATCGTATATAAAATGCTACATGTATGACAGATTTTTATTAGGAATCTGATTATCAGGTTAATGTGTGTTTCAGGGGACAGGACATTAGGAGAATTGATTTTAGGTGAACTGACCTTAAATCTTCTTAAGGGTTAGGATGTGAAAGCAGCAGCATCAGTTTGTACTGGTGTCATTCTGCTGACTTTTCTCTGTGACTAAGTTCATCTCTGTCACTATCTGCTGCCAGAGCTATTGTGACTGCTTTCAACTTTAGATCCATAACAAATTTCCAGATTTGAAACTTGCTTGCCCTCCTTCGTTGACTTTAGGACAAAGTAGCAAGAGATCTGTGTTTTGCACAGACTCCATGAGGCCACAGAAACTCATTTGTCCTATAAACAATGGTACACATGATTTAATATAACAGCTTCTTTCCATTTTACCTAACGTTCCATAATGCATATTTTAAACCTCTCATCTCCTCTGATAAAAAGTATTTTTATCATCAGTTGTCCTTCGGAAAATAGAAAAGATAATGAAGAGACAGAAGGGCAGGGAATTTGCCTATGGAAAAAAACTATGGGAGAATCGTCAAAAGGTATAGGAACCCCTACAATTTCTAGGCAAAGGAATCCTAAGATATATAAATGTGGACTCACAGAAGCTCTTCTAAAACAGTGGCCAACACACAAAACTTTCTTTTTTTTTTTGAGATCAGTTTTATTACCATTGATTCTAGTTCTTATGTGGAAGAGCCAATTCTCTGCTATTACTACTTTGCAAGATTCTTCTCTAATTTTACAACTACTGAAATGGTAAGGAATTTTTGTTTAAATAAGAATGTTTAAATTTTCCTAAAGGTACAGAACTTGCTAGTTCTCAGGGTTTGTTTTAAGTTCTGTCTGTCTCTGTAATGATGTGACTGTGTCCGTCACATCATGTTGTAACTAGTAGTGTGGAAACTGACATCTGCCTACCAGTAATGGTGGTCATACCTCACTGCTACTCCAACTGCTCACAGTCCGGTTTAGCCTGCCACCCTGAGCTCCAGCCAGCTGTCAGGACTGTCACAGCTGCCATCTTATTTACTGCCATAAGCTTTCTTGGCATTGCGGACCCAGACACTGCTGAGTTGGCGCCTGTCATTGGCTGTAAAAGGCACAGGGACGAAAGACTCTGAGAAACCCTGGGAAGGTGCAACATGTTCAAACCACCTGACAGTGGAACCAGTCAGTGCTGAAGTCTCTGAGGTTGTTCTTTGTTGACTGATAAGATTGGACAGGACACAGTAGGCCCTCCAGAACTCCTATTCAGAGTTGTTTTAATTGAATGTGTCACTGACAAGGGACAATCACTTGGGCTGTGGCATCTATTCCAAATGAAACAATTGTTTTAAAGTAATTGGTCTGACAAGAAGGCTGGCAGACATTAAGGATGAGATGCATGCATTTCTATGAGATGAGACAGGCGTTTCTACGAGGAGAGACAGAAAACATGTTTCCTGTAATTGCTACGGCTAAGCTTTTAAACTTTTCCCTTTGCTTCTCATGAAACAAGTCTTTTAAACGCCTCTGACTGAGTAAACATTGAGCAGTTCTAGAGCACTGCTTTGCTTTTTCTGTCTTTTACATACATAAGAGGCTATTTTTCAACTTGTTTAAATTATCTAGCCACAACAATTTGCAATAAATTTAATAGGAAAAAAGTGAAAAGGGTTAGTTTGTCTCTGAACTTCTTTGCCATCTCACTATTAGCAACTCCTGATACAAGGACTGCGATTATGCATTGTAAGACAGAAGGTCAATTACATCAGCTAGTTAGCACATATTGAGCAAAATTTCCCCACTGTGTAAGTGGCATGTTGGGAGAGTGACTGAGTCTGCAAGAGCCAAAAGCATCTACGCAAGTGGTACTTAGCCATATAACACACATACACAACAATAGGATATACGGCACATTAGAAAAAGAGAATACATGATACATTCTAACCCACAATCATTTTATATACTCTATACAATATCATCCCCCATTATAATGATAAAATCATCATTTTAATAATATTTACAAACTACCTATATTACTCATTTGATCCTCACAATATATAAGGTAGGAATTATCCTTATATATTTACAATATAAATATATCCTTATATATTTACAAACTACCTATATTACTCATTTGATCCTCACAATATATAAGGTAGGAATTATCCTTATATATTTATAATATAAATATATCCTTATATATTTACAAACTACCTATATTACCTATTTGATCCTCACAATATATAAGGTAGGAATTATCCTTACACATTTTATATATAGGAGGAATGAAGCCCACCTACATGACTATGTAGGTGGGCTTCATCATACAGATGAACAGGAAAGCAATGTTTTGACTTTATCATTTTTTCCATACATCACAATGACTAGCTTCATCTTTGACCCTCTTCTCTTTTTGCCATATTGAATGTGCTCTTCCTATGAATCATATCTAATTGCAAAGTTTTAACTAAAATATGTAAAAAGGAGGAGAGGGAATTTAATATCTTTCCTCTAATACTTTCATCTGTGAACCCGGAGTTTCCACTATGAGTTACGAGGTACATACAGTGAAGTAACTGCAGTGGTTAAACATACATGTTCTACAGGGATGTCACACAGGTTTGAAACTCAGCTCTTGACATCTAATAGCTGTATGAACTTAGAAAAGTTACTTATCTCTGGTTTTGTTTCTTCAGCTATAAAAAGAGGATTCATTAATACATTCATTCATACATACCTTAATTCAGCAAGCATTACATACCCATAAAACTCAGGACACTGCTGCCCTCAGCCCTACGTATATAACAGGAAACAAGCCAAAAATAATACTGAGTTACATTACCAAGGAAGACCGTCAGTTAATGAAGAAATAATAGATAGACTGGGTAGCAAGACTTGTAATGAAGGAGGAAGTTGATTGGAGGATAGTGATGGTAGAGTAGGGAGAATAGTGCTATTTTAGTTCGAATGGTTAAAAAAAAAGGTATATTTTCAGAGATGACATTTGAACATTTGAAACTGTGGGAGGAAATCGTGTGAAGATAATTCCAGGCCGAAGGAAAAACAAGTACAAGATCCCTGAAGCAGGAACATGCCTGTGCATGCTCAAGGAGGAGCAAAGACGTGTACTGAGAGGAGGATAAGAGAAGTCGAGGAAACTGTAGGCAATAAATTAGCAAAGTAACCAGTTGTCAATTCAGGTAGGGCAGTGGTGGTCTTTGTAAAAACTTCCAATTCGGGTCTAAGTGTGATGGAATCAATTGGCATCTTTGACGTATGGCAAACATCACTCTAACTATTGTAGGAAGAGTAAGTTGTAGGAAAACAAAGCAAGAATGGGGTAACAAGTCAGAAGGCAGTTTCCAATAATCCTAAAGAGAGATGGTAGTGATTTGGATAAGGGCTGCTGTCATGAAAGTAGTAAGGAGTAATCGTGTCCTTTGCTGATGAATTGGATGTAGAGTGGGAGAGAAAGATTAAAGGTGATGGCATTTGACCCAAGCTATTGGGCAAAAGGTGGACCCAATTACTAAGCTAGGAGATATTAGAGATGAACAAGCTTTATGAGAATTAAAAGTACCTACCTAGTAGGTTTAGTGTGAAAAGAAAGCATTCAGTACGGAGCCTGATCTATAGCAATTCTTCAATAAACCTTAAGTATTGTTATGATTATCATCATCATCATCATTATAATTAAGTCCTGTAAATTTTATTTCCTAAATAGGTCTCAGATGCATGATTTCCTCTCCATGATCATTGTTGTACCTTGGTTCAAGCCCTCAGTATCTTTTACTTGGATTCTTGCAATGGCCACCTGAGTTTCCTGCCTCTAGACTAGACTATATTTAATCTATTTTCTTTGCTATGGGCAGAATTATCTTTCTAACATGTAAACCTGATCATGTTTCTTCCTAGCTTAAACACTTCAGCGGCTCTCCATAGCCTATAGAATAAAGCTGTGACTACTTACTGATCTGGTTGCTGACCATCAACACTACCCTCCTGTTTTCTTCAAGTTTCAATAATATCAAAATGCCTGTGGTTCCTCTAACATTGTAAATATTGCATGCCTCCCTGCCTTTATGTATGTTATTTACCTTTCCTGGAATACCCTTTTAGTCTCAATGACCTTGTAAAATTTAATTCTTCAGTTTAAATCCTAATTTGCAATTACCTTTTGCCTTGAAGCATTTTATTAAGTCTCTCAGAGAGAGTGGCATCCCCACATTGTTCCACTTCTTGTACTTAACCCTTGCACTGTAAATAGTACATTTCTTTCTTTACATAGAGAGAAGTTAACATGCATGTTTGTCTCTTCAACACAATTATAAAATCCTTGAAGGCAAGGCTATGTCTTCTTCATCTTTGAATGACTGTGTGTGCACAGTTAGTGGCACATATATGTCCATCATGAGTTTTGTGACCTAACATGAATGGTTTGTCAGTCATCTATGACATCTAGAGCAGTGAAGAAGAACAAGAGATTTAGAGTAGTTCTTCTTCACTACTCTAGATGTCAGAGATGACTGAGACATTAGTGCACCTTCTGTATCATAGCATATCACATCACATAGTTTTCATTATATCATTGCTGCTTAAGATAGTTTTAGTGTGTATTAGTCCATTTTCACACTGCTGCAAAGAATTATCTGAGACTGGGAAATTTATAAATGAAAGAGGTTTAATTGACTCTGCTTTCATGCTTAACAGGAAGCTTGACTGAGAGACCTCAGGAAACTTACAATCATGGTGTAAGGCAGAGGGGAGCACATATATCTTCACATGGTGACAGGAGACAGTGTGTGAAGCAGGAAGTGCTACACACTTTCAAACGACCAGATCTGGTGAGAACTTACTCACTATCACAAGAATGGCAAGGGAGAAGTCTGCCCCCATTATTCAGTCACCTCCCATCAGGTCCCTCACTCAACACAGGGGGATTTTGATTGGAGATGAGATTTGGGTGGGGACACAGAGCCAAACCATATTACAGTGCTTTGACCAAACTTCTTTAGTTTATTATGAATTTTCCAATGATGCAATGACTATTGACACAAGTGAGTTATGCCAAATTTGAAAATATAGGCTGGGCACAGTGTCTCATGCCTGCAGTCCTTGTACTTTGGGAGGCCAAGGCAGGAAGATTGCTTGAGTTCAGGAGTTTGAGACCAACCTGAGCAACGTGATGAAACCCTGTCTCTACAAAAAAACAAAATAAAATAAAAATTAGCTGGGCATGGCTGTGTGCACCTGTAGTCCTAGCTACTTGGGAGTCTGAGAGGGGAGGATCACTTGACTCCAGGAAGCCAAGGCTACAGCGAGCTGAGATCATGCCACTGCAGTCCAGCCTGGGCAACAGAGTAAGACCCTGTCTCAAAAGATCTTCAAAAATGAAATAAAAGTGACTGTGGAAATAAGACTTTCCTTTGCCTGGAATAACTACTGAATTCCATCAAATCTTTTGATACCCTGTGTATTTGTTATCAAAACACCAGGGGTTTGGTCTAGGTCCTGTGGCTTGCCACACAGAAAACCAATCACTGAGACAATGAGTATTTCCAGGAAAGCAGGCTTTATTCAGGTGCTTCAGTGAGGAGATGGGAAATCAGTTTCAAATCCATCTCCTCAACCAATTAAAATTAGGAGTTTATATAGCAGGGAAGAAATGTAACTATGTGTGGGAAAACACAGATTAGAGAGGGGTAAGGAAGAGGACTTGGTCAACAGGAAACAAGTGGTCGGTTAGGCAATCATGACAGGTAAGGTGTCTGGTGTCTCATTGTCCAGATGTGGTGATCTGGTAAGTCTCATTTCTTTGATTGTTGGCCTCTGAGAAAGGAATTCAGATAAGACAAATGTAACTTTCTCATGTTTTAAGACTGGTAAGGTCAATTTCTATGTTTTTTCAAAATAAAGCATAAACATCAGTTCTACAGGACAATTGTGCCAGTTTCATAATTTATCCTTTTCTCATATTACTACCCTAAACTATTAATAGCAAACTAGCCTCCTTGTGTATATTTTTGTAGAATTTATGCCATGGAGCCTTCATATTTTGACAATTTTGAATATTCTTTCCTGTTTTCTGAGACTGTGAAATCTTTACCACTTGCTCTGGTTTGAATTAATATCTTCCTTACCTGAGGTTATAACATTACCTATAAAATTTGTTTTGGTTTCTAAATATACAAGATCTCATATTATTTTAGTACTATTTCATTTGTGCATTTGCTATTTTGCTAAGAGTTTTTAATATCCTCATTTGAAAATACTGTCTCATATCTCTTCTGCATCTCTCAAAGCCATGACACAATTAGACCTTAGTATAGGTGTTCAATAATGACATACTGAAGTGAAAAGAAGAAGATGTAACGTGATGATCAAACCCATAATTATAATCACTTCAAGCTTACATTGATGGACTCTTGCTTGATCTCAGGTAGAATATCTTTTTGAGGACCTCAGAGCAAAGGGTAATAAACACCTACTTTTCTTTCATCTATAACCATATCAGGAAAATGAATTAAATTAACTCAACTTTTGATAATTCTTTTTAGAGTTAGAAAAAAGAGTTTACAGTTGCAAAATAAAAGCAAATTTCATTTTACCTTTAATATTTTAAGGATAACCCAGAGGTGATGTCTTACAGGTAATGCAGGAATGAGGAAACAATATTCTCAAATCTTTCTATTTCCTTTTACAAGGAAAATAGGCCCTATGTGAAAATAGTTGGCTAATTTTTTTAAGTCCTACAAGAACCAACATCTTGAGGGCCAAAACAAATGGACCTGAAACCTAGAGAGCCACCTCTGTTCTCCAGAAACTATCAGAGAAATTAATAATTAAGTTCACCAGGGTTTAGGGCTTTCTGGGCCCCAGTAATAATGATGTTATCAAGGTAGATTCAGTGTTTTATTTAACTGCATTCCATTCTTGATTTTCAGTCCTGAAACAAGAAGTTTTGAGTGAGCTATTTTAAAGTATTTTCTCCAGTTAACACATAATAAAAAGTGAAATAAGAAAACATACCATTATAGTACACAGACTAAGGACTGTTTCCATTACTCATATGAAATCTAGTGTACAGATTCCTCATTAGACAATTTCACACTGGCCAGACAGACCCTCTGTCTATTACTTTTTTGTCAAAGTAACTTTACAGATGAAAGGCCAGAACAAAGGGCATTTGGAATGAATTAAAAACTGTCGCAGCTTTTCTAAGCAACCTGGGAAGATGTATAGCAAATTTTATACCCCTTCATGTTATTTTTTTTCCCAGGATAACCATTGGCAAGTGGTCAGACTGTCAGAACAGAGTCCAATTAAAATTATATATCATTGCAAGTTTTCTCTTCTCTGATGTCAATAATAGAGATCCTTCAGATAGCCCTCTCATATTCACTCCTGGGAATTTTAATCTCCTGACAAATCTATCATCTATAATTTACCATCAGGAATAGTCAGTCTCTGAGCATTGATAAAATAGCACAAATCCTGGTACTTCCCTTAGCACTGTGACAAAGAGACAATCTTTACAGATCTCACTGTGATGCTATATTCTTATAATCTTAATGTTTGTGTATCTGAATACTGTAGGATTAAAATCATTCATAGGTTCAATAAACTTATAAAGGAATATATAAATATATGATATCTTAGAAAAATATTTCCAAGTTTTCAGGATCTCCATGGCCTCTCAAATTCTCATTATGTTGTTATAAATCTTTTATACATATTTTGACTATATAAACAAAAGATTTTTTATTCACTCACACAGAAAACTCATACTTACATTTTCCTTGAGAGTACACCAAGAATGAGTAGACATATTTTGAAGAGGAAAAATTTCTAACGGAAGTCAAAGCCACACATTTTAACCATTAGGAATTTGCTGATTTTGAAATGAGTATGTATTCATTTAAGTATAATATAGTATGTTTCCTTGGAATGTACAGAAAAACGTGGGATTCAAGGGAAGCAAGAGTTTTGTACATTTGAGTTATTAACAGCTTATTTGACTAATCAAAATGGAGGCTAGCAAATTAATCTAATTTATTTACAGAGACTAAACTGCATTAATAATAAAAATACTGTCAAAACATTGTGGGCAGCTATTTAGTTTGTTTTTCAATAGCTATAAGCTTCTTTATAAGAGATTGCTAAGTGGGATTGCTTAAATGTAAGAACTGCTAAGACTTCAGCAACACAGAGCAATGTGCATACTGGGTGTTCTGAGCTGATTTTTTCCACTTTAAAATACCTATGTTGATGCTCTAATACCCAGCACCTCAGAATGTGACTGTATTTGGAGATAGGGATTTTAAGGAGTTAAGTTAAAATGAAGCCATTAGGATAGGCCCTAATCCAAATTGATGAGTGCCTTTTTAAGAAAAGGAGATGAAGTCACAAGAAGAGACACCAGGGAAGCACACAAATAGAAGAAATACCATGTGAGGACACAGTTAAAAAAAAAAAAAAGGGCAGCCATCTGCAAGCCAAGGAGAGAGGCCACAGAAGAAACCAAACCTGCAGACACCTTGACTTTGGGCTTCCAGCCTCCAGAACTGTGAGGAAATAAATGTTTGTCATTTAAGCCATCCAGCCTGTGGTATTTTGTTATGGAAGCCATACCAAATTAACATCCTAGAAAGCTGAAGATCCATTAGAAATCAGTGCAATGGGGCTGGGTGCCGTGGCTCACGCCTGTAATCCCAGCACTTTGAGAGGCCGAGGCGGGTGGATTGCTTGAGGTCAGGAGTTTGAGACCAACCTGGCCAGCATGGCAAAGCCCCGTCTCTACTAAAAATACAAAAATTAGCCAGGCATGGTGGCAGGCACCTGTAATCCCAGCTACTTGGGAGTCTGAGGCAGGAGAATCACTTGAATAAGGGAGGTGGAGATTGCAGTGAGCTGAGATCACATTACTGCACTCCATCCTGGCCTACAGAGTGAGACTCCATCAAAGAAAGAAAGAGAGAAAGAAAGAAAGAAAGAAGGAAGGAAAGAAAGAAAGAAAGAAAAGAGAAAGAAAGAAAGAGAAAGAAAGAAAGAAAGAAAGAAAGAAAGAAAGAAAGAAAGAAAGAAAGAAAGAAAGAAAGAAAGAAAGAAAGAAAAAAGGGAGGGAAGGGGAGGGGAGGGAAGGGAAGGGAGGTAATGGCATCCCAAATGGAACTGAGGAAGTAATATTTCTTGAAGAAGTTCCCCTCACACCATACAAATAACCGGGAAGAAAGAGCACAAGAGAACAAGTTTGTATTTAAAGCCCTGTGCCAAGGAGCCTAAGCATAGGCAGTGTTACAGACCAGGCATTCCAGTCTGCATTCTGAGACATAGCAATAAAGGAAGGCTATGCAGTAAATCAATTCTGAAATAAGGCGGGGTAGTATTGTGTCAGGCAATTTGTCCGTACAGAGAAGGACCTTCTGACATGAGCCTGAGGTAAGCCAAAAAAGAGTTAAGTGTAGGGTAGGAGAGTTGGCAGGAATTAGTAAAGCAGCAGGCCTCTTGGTACTGGTTGAGATTCAGAGCAGGGCCACCATCCTTGATTACCAGGTAGAGTAGAATGGGAAACAGGAGCACAGTCAGTGTCATGTGAGGATGAAAATGCTAAAACCAGAAGCAGAATGAACCTCGTCTGCCAACTATTTTTCATTCTCATGGCTAGTACACCAGATTTTTTATCTAGATTGCCACAGATGAGACAGGGGGAAATTGGAGAATTGGTGCAGGGGTGAGGTGGGTTCAAGTGGGTGTATACATTTACGAAAGAATCCATTAATCACGGTTTAGTCCATAGATTCCAGGTCTGGGTTACTTAATATAGTTAATCATTTATTCATTCAGACACTAATTAAAATGTGAAAATGTAGGAGAAATCACAATAGCTGAAGCTTTTTTTCTGCCACAATTGATTCATTAATTGATGCTAGAAATGGGATGGCAGAGCGGGAGGCTATACCTCAAGGTAATACTCAAACACAGCTATGGGAGAAGAGGCAGAGAAGTAAAGGTGTGTGTGATATTCATTTAGATAATCAACAAATCAATAAAACGTATTGCCCTTTTATGACTTACCTAGATTTACAAAGGATTCATTAGAAAATTCAAGAAAAGCATAAAACATAATCTCAAATTTTAAGGGATAATTCTCTTATTTAGAAGAAAAACACATTTACATGAAAACATAAAGTATTTTCAGGTAAAGTGGAAAGGAGGGTTACAAATAACCTTGTAGATAGATGATCCAAGCATGGAAATTTCAATGTGAATTGATACTTTGTGCCTTCTAAGTGGGATATAGCTTGGATTGACACAAAAGAAAAAGAAAGCATTGAAACCAGCCATCCTGAGCAAAGGTTGTGACTTGAGAGATTACTGTGGCTTATTTTTAACACAGGAAACAAATTAATCCTATCTGAGAGAGATTAGTTGAGAAGGAGAGAGAACTTGAGAGTGTTGAATTCCCCAGAAAGGAGACTCTGAGACAGAGATGGAGATTAGCACACAGAAAGTGCATTGGCATTGAGGAATGTTCTCAGGATCAACATCTGTGGCAGGAAAGAGAAAGAAGCAGGATGGAGCAAAGGGAGACGTGTTGGGCTCCATGCCTGTCTCAACAAAAGGCCTCAACTAATCGTAGAGGAAACTGAGGCTAGATGACCCTTCAGAGTTACAGAAAGGGAACTGCGTCTTATAGTCTTATACTTACCTGTCCATTGAATGTAGACTTCCCCAGGAAGGGAGTGTGATCTTGGATAAACCAGTTCTCTCTAGCTGAGCCCAGTTTCCTGGAGGCCTGACAGCTGGAGGTAATCAGCTGGCACCTGGAAGACTAAGTCTTTGAGTCCTGAGGAGATATAGACAACACAGCACCCACTACGATTCATTCCTTCTACCTCTCAGATCCAATTCTTGGTATCAGTTCTTGGAGCAGATTCTCCAGGATTCTGGTGTGCCCATTTTCCTTAGGAAATCTTAGAAGAGGAAGATTAGTGAGAAAACCTATAGCCCCACTGCTACAGCTGATTGTGGGATCACAACTGATACTCATGGTCTTCCTCCTATCCTATATTTTAGATTTTTCTATCCTCAGCTAGCACTTCAGCTGGTCTAGGTGGCTTACCAGGTGATGTGACCATGATACTGATTCCTATGGGAAGCAAGCCTGCCTTCTTAGGCCGTTTTATGCATTAGCCCACTTACGTAAATGGCAAGCAAGGGACTAGCAATGGGTAACAAAGTGAATCACCTGGTGCCAAACACTTTCCTTCGTGTTTTTCTTGTATAATCAGGCTGGTTATCAGAGTAAATTGCCCTTGCCAGGGTAGTCCCTCAGCACAGGGAGCCCAATATCAGGCAACAATCATAACTTACAGTTCATTGAGATGTTTGGTGTGTGCTGAGATGGAGACATTCTGTCTTTGCAAATTAGAACCTTTAACCTCATGAAGCCCAGAGTTGATGGAATGGGAAACGTTAATTTCCCAAAGGAGTTACTGGAAGTAATGGGAGTTAGAGTCACTTTTACCTCTACTCTTTGGTTCTTGGATTCATATCATCTACCTATTGGAAATACAGCAACTTCTGTCTACACCGAATCCTGAAGGATAGCATCCTATGCTCTCAAAGTGTTGTGTATAAGCTGGCACTTTAGCTGTGCCTTCAACAGATTAGTCCATTACTATATCAGGCTGAAAGCTTCTAGACGGTGTGGTATGTGGCATCACCAGGCAATGGATTCCTGTTCTGAACACTGGGCAAGACATCATGAAATTTTATTGGGACAATTGCGCTCAACCTTCTGATCATTATCCTTGATTGCTTTCGGTTATTTATATTGAGCCATACCCTTATTGGCTACCACCTGTCTTTCTCCTAAAGAAGCCATGCTCCATTAACCATCTCCATAACTCTCCATGTGTCAAGCCACCCTTTCCTTTCCCTGACCATTACCTTGCCACTAATTACAATAATTACATCCACTTGGATTCTGTTGGTTCTTCCTCCCCACCTGCCTTGTATTATTTGGGAATTCTATCATTCCCATTGCTCTCAGGGAACACTGTTCTATAATGGCATATCCTACCATTAGCTTGGCCTGACAGAGACAGGCATGACTGAGCTTCTTTGTGATATGGTTCTCTTATTGCCAATACATTCTTTATTGCTTCAGTAAGTAATGAATACTGGATGCTCCTAAGGAGCAGAATCTGTGGTGGTCTTTCAGACCTTACATGGTATAATTATTCTGACATGCCCTCTTGGTTGAGGCTTTAAGTCCCTCCTTTTCTGCCTGCTATGAGCATTTGGGTATTTCTATCTCATTTTGTGCTGTCCCTTGATTTTTTTTTTTTCACTTTCTAAGGCACATTCTAGAAGTGTGTTCCTGAGATCTGTGTTAGGATGTTAAGTCCTGTGTCCCATGGCAGTGAGCTCATTTTAATAACTTGTCCAACTTTATGTTCTTCTCTTCCATTGGGATAGCATCCTCAAAACCTAATTCTGTCAGTATCCTCCCAGTTCCTACTGGCATATGTTGCATAGCTTCCACACTTCTTGGAAGTGTAGTTATTTTTCTCCACTAAAAGGCACAGCACTTCCCTAGCCAGATTATATTAGGACTTAGCCCTAATTATCGCCTTAGTGTCCAGGAATGGGGGTAGGGAAGATTCAGAGGTGGGGGTGAGGGTGTGTATGTCATGTTTTCTTGCAGGTAGAAGCTACTGCATCTTCCTCAAACCAAGGGAAACACTAACCCTTAAGAAGAAGGAGTGAGCCACTTTGCCAGGCTCAGAGGCATTAGGCACATTTGATAATTCATTATTTGAGTGCCTCAACATGGATGTACCATTGCATGACTCTGGGCCCTGATCTTTGTACAGTATCCTTGACTAGGCATTTTGTGGAGCTCTGCTATAGTTATGATTAAGGCCTAGACTTGGTCTGCAGATTTCTGTTCTCAAGGTTGAAGAAGTGAGATCCTCTTTATATTCTAGCAGGAGGGCCCTTAGCTTTCACACTTAGTTTTAACTCCCAGTTAATCCTCCCAGTCTTTTGTTATCTTTTTCCAAGGCATCAACTGTACCTAGCAATAGACATACAATTCCATTATTTTTATAATTAATATTTCTTCACTGTTCTTAATTACCTGAAACACTGGCCCCATTAATACAATCCCTTCCACAGTCATATCATTCTAGATCACCGCTAGTGATCATTTTAAGGATTGCATTTGCCACCTTCTGCCAGCAGCTATGTGTGCTCCACTGATCATCAGTGATGGAAGTCCTTCATGCTAGAGAGCCAGAGATTGATCAGCTCCAGAATCTCATCTCAGCATGTTTTCTAACTACATTCTTACAACTACTCATAGAATCAAATGCTGCAAGTTAGATTCTTCTGGAAGAAGATTCCGAGATGGAGAGCAACATGCAACATATGTACTGGGGAGTGGTCTTGGAATCAACACCAGGTGCAGGAAAAGGAAGGAGGGAGAATTGAGCAAGGGAGATGTTATGTTGTTATGCAGTCTACACAGATTTAGCTAATCTCTTGGGGAGCTCTGAAACTGGAATAATCCTTTATATTTGACCAGCTTGTGGGAAGGAGGCCAGACCTTTCTACTCATTTATCAATCAGACATTGAGTGTAGTCTGCCCATGAGAAAGGAACATGGTCTGGGTTGAGACAGTTCTCTTTACCTGAGGGCAATTTCTGGAGAGGTCTTATGGATAAGTGCTGTCTAAGTCAGCACTACCCCCAGTAGCTGGGAAAATATATCTTTCAGTCCTGAAGAGGTATCTGGAAAATGCATCATGGCAGTCACTAGTGGGGAGATGTTTTTTAAAAAGGAAGGTTTTATATGCTCATTTTGGATAAAAGTCTCTTCCTCTCCCTACCACTATTCACTCTGTGTAATCACAAAATTTATTCAATGTAACAATCTGAGCTATCATATAAAAAACATAGAATTTATTGAAATTGTGAGAACACAATTCCATCAATACTGATTCCTTAGCAATGTATTACAGGTTATATAAGATTGAGATTTTCATATGACAAAACAATTTTAAATGTATCAGAAACTTGTAAGTTTAAAATTTTTAAATGTATGTTAACTTATAGATTGACATGACAATAAGCAGAAATTGCAAAGAGGTAGAAATGTCTAAAATAAAAGGTGATTGGAACGCAAAGATATAGAATTTTTTAGAAGATTATACAGGAAGAGAACAAAGAAAATATACAGGAGAACAGTTTATAGCTAAGTTGTCCACCACACAGAAGTTTTGGAGAGAATCAAGCTTAAAGCTATTGAAAATATAGGTTTTTATTTTGTAGTAGATACCACTTTTATCTTATCACAAGAGTCATATGGGATGCTCTTTATAAGCTGATACCTTGTTCTACTCTAAACCTATCTAGTCAGACTCTCTGAAATCAGGTTCAGGTTCCCCACAAAAACCTTCTGAGGAAATTATCTGAGTGCAAGTAGTATATTTGCAAGGTGATCCTAGGAAGGTCTGGAATGGTCAGGGAGTGACACATTTGCAAGGTGAGCCTAGGAATGGTCAGAGAGCAGAGAAATGAAACAGGGAAGGAGAGGCAATAAGGCAATAAGTTGTGTATTACTGAGCAGGTTACCCCTGTGGATAGCTGAGCCTGAATACTGTTGGGTAATTCTGGAACCATGTAAAATATATCTCATATTTATCCCACCCAATGGATGAGGAGACTCCAACACTGATTAGTCACTGGTTGAGGGCTGTTCTCAAGAGCAGTAATGCCCCCAGCACTTCTGGTCTGACATGCATGGCCAAAATAGAACCCCCAGGTGGAGAGTTGCACTTGTTTATAGTGGGAAGCAGTAGACACAGGCTAGAAAGTGAGTGCAGAGTGGTACAGATTGTGGACTGACAGTGTCTTCTAGAAAGCATTTCCAGAAAAGGAACCTGGAATTAGTATTTTTAATATGTTCTTTAAGTAATTTCTATGATTAGATAAGTTCAGACAACACTGCTCTAATACATGCCAATGGAAAGCTACACAAATGTTAGAAAACGGCCAAGATAATATTATTACCTTCATTGGGAAGGTAATATTATTGAAGGTTGGAAGGGCCAAGTGATATAAGAAGAATGACCACACAAAAACAATAAAAGGAATTCAGTAACTCTTCAATTAGATAGCACTTCAATGATGCATTTCAATAATCTACCTACTTAAGGATGCTGTCATTGTTATTTACTTATTTCATGAGTTTAAAGGGATGTATTAAAATGTTAAGTCTATTATCTATTAAGTTTTTAAGTTCCTGGCAATTTTTTCAATATGCTTTGAGTGAAAAAATACTTTGAGCTAAAAATAATTAAATTGAATATTGTCTGAAGGAATAAAGCACATCTTCCAGATGTGGTCTGTATTCTCCTTTGATATTTATAATGAATTTAGTAGCCACATTTGGGGAATCATAGAGATAACTCTTTAAGCCTCTATAAGTGGGCTCATCAACAATGGGAACATATTGGCTGTCTCAGATATTTCATAATTGTGTTCAATTGATGATCTAAATTATTACAGTGCTACTTTTAATGATGCATATTAAAGCCAAGTTGAAACAAAAATAAATTAAGGGAGGGATCAAATTATGGATTGCACATCAGGGTGAAAAACATTAAAAAGTCATTAGTATTCATTTTTCTAGCTGTGTTTTCTTAGGATATTTCTTAGGATATCCAGTTTTCATTTTGAGACTGAGAATGGTAGCTGGAAGAGCTGAGCAGGGAACAAATCATGCAGGGCCTTATAAGTTAAAGTAAAATATTTGATTTTACTCTAAATGCATTTTATTCTAAGCTATTAAGTGACTTTTGCAAAAGTAGTTTACATCTTTAAAAAATTAGTCTACTATATTAGAGGTGTAAGGGAAAAAATTATTTTCCTCTATTCATCTGAGTTTTCAGCTGGAGTTCCCTGTAACGAAAGACAAGTTAACGAGAGGAAAAGAAACATGTTTATTGACATGTGTGTTGCACATGTAACATAAGGGAGTACCCAGAAATGAGTAACTCAAAAAGATGACTTAGAACTCCAGCTTACATAGCATCTTCAAAAAGAACAATAACTTTGTAGAAAAATGACAGGACAGAGAAAGCAGCTTTAGGTCTCCAAGGGTAGCAAACTATGGGAAGGTAAATATACGAGAGAAAACTAATAACGGTTTGTTTGCAGATTCTTCTGGTGCCATCTCTGGATTGATAAAAGCCTAGAGTCATTTCCAGTAAAGAAGAATTTATATCCTGCCTACAGGCAGAAAGAGGAAGAGTAGACAGCACTTTTCCTGGGTTTTCTGTTTCTTAAGTGCTTTTAGCTCAAAATAATTTTTATGCCAAAAATGCATATTTTCAGATGGCATATTCTGGTCTCCTATTGTGATATTTTGAGGTGGCACATTTTGATCTCCAACAGAGGCAAGCAAAGGCAAACACTTAGGAGAATATTTCAGTAATCCAGATAATAACAAGAAGGAACTTCATTAGGGAGTATAATTTGATGAAGCAGAATGGATATATTTGAGATAAATGCTTCAGATAGATTAATAAATTTAACTGGCGAATTGGATATTGGTTATTTAGTGAGTATTAACAATTAGTGAGTACTTGGTTACTTCACGAGTATTAACAATTTCTTCTGTAACCATTACTCAAGAATAAAGGCAAAATAAAGATATTTTCCAATTAACAAACAATATGAATTTACTACAAACAAAATTGCTAAAGCATGTTCTAAAAGCCTCATCTTAGGAAAATAGAAATTTAACCTCAAAAGCTAGACTGCACTGTGACATGAGAAGGAATGATAAAAAAAAAAACTTTGGCTAGCGTGTGTTAAATACTTGCTGCATAAAACAATGACAAAATACGACTAGTCTATAAAATTAGAATAACAAAATGGAATTAAAATACAGAAAAATGGTGAAAGGTATAAGGGGATGAGCAAGGTTAAAGTTTTCTGTTTCTTGTATTGCTCAATAAGAAAGTTGAGACATGGATTCACTTCAGACTTTGTTATATATGCAACCTAAAAATGTGAGTATACACTAAAAAATAGACTTTCCAAAGTGAAAAAAAAAATGGATAAAGAATAATAGCAAGAGAAAAGGAAGCTGGGAAGAATGGAGATATATGGATAAAAGTAAAGTAGAAAATAAAATGGTATAACAAAAACAAATATGTTGATAATCCCAGTAAGTATAAATGAATTAAATTTGCTAGTTGGAAATAAATAATTCACATTTTTAAACAATCCAGCTATAGTTTTTTTTTTTTTACAAGAAACATGCCTAAATAATAAAGACAAAGAAAGTTTGAAAACAAAACCCAGGGTGGGTAAAATATACTAGGCATATATTACCCAGAATGCAACAGATTTGGCTGTATAAAAATGAAATAAATGATGCTCTAATATAAAAAAAGACTCTCAGGAATAATAAATATTGATTGATTCAGCAGAAATATATAATTCTAAACATTCATGTACCTAATTACATAACTCTAAAATGTGGAAAACAAAAGTTAACAGAATTTTGAGAAATCACCATATCAGTTAATATTGTAATGTATGAAAAATAGTGAAGAGTGTGTAGTTTTGGTTCATTGATATTAACAACAAACTACCTCAAATCTTAGTGGCTTAAAACAACATTTATTTTGTTCTGGAATATGTAATTTGAATAGGGCTCAGCAAGGATAGCTTGTCTCTTCTCTATTCATTATCATGTAAAGTAGCTCAAGGGCTGAAAGCTCTAATCATCTGAAGGTTTTTGATAACTCACATGTCTGGAAGCTATTGTTATTATATCAATTGAGTCCTTAGCTGGAGATATTGGTCAGAATACCTACATGTATCCTGAAATTCTTCATGACACGGTGGCTAGGTAACAATGGTGAGTATTCAAAGGAAGACAGAGAAAGAAAGAGAGAGAGAGAAGTTACATTATCTTCAAAGACGTGCCCGATTTTTAGTGGAGAATAAACACACTCTACCTCTTGATTGAGGAAGTGGCAAGGTTCTGGAAGAGCATATGAGACTAGAAATATGGTCATGTCCTCTTTTTGAAAAAATGCAATATGCTATAGTTTTATACCAGATATACATGGTGAAAAAGACATATAATCAATTTAACAAACAATTACTTAAACTTAACTACTTTAACTACTTATCTTACTTTAACTTAGGTACCTTGGATAACCAGAAGCCATATGATACAAAGTGATCTATATATTCAATGCAATCTCTATCAAAATTTCAATGTCATTTTTCACAAAAATAGAAGAAAAAAAGACTTAAAACTCCTATGGCACAACAAAAATACCCAAGTAGCCAAGGCAATCTTGAGCAAAAAGAAAAAAGCTGAAAATATCACACTGCCTGATGTCAAACTATACTAGAAAGCTATAGAATTAAAACAGCATGATACTGGCACAAAAGTAGACAAATCAACCAGTAGAAGAGAATATAGAGAGCCCATTAATAAACACACGTTAACAGTCAAGTGATTTTCAACAAAAGTATCAAGAACACACAACAAAAAAAAGACAGTCTCTTCAATAAAGTGTGTTGAGAATAACTAAATGTCCACATGCAGAAGAGTAAAACTGGACCCTTTTCCTCATACCATATAAAAAATCAACTCAAAATGGATTAAAGACTTATATGCAAGACCGGAACTGTCTACTAGAAGAAAACACAGACAGGAAACTACACAACATTACTTTGGGCAATGATTTTGTGACCCCAAAACTCAGGTAACAAAAGTAAAAGTAGACAAATGAAATTACATCAAACTAAAAAGCTTCCACACAACCAAGGAAACAATTAGCAGAGTAAAGATATAACCCTCAGAGTGGGAGAAAATTTTTGCAAACCATACATCTGATAAGGGGTTAATATCCAAAATATGTAAGGAACTCTAACAACTCAATAGATATAAAACAACCTAATTAAAAAATGGGCAAAAGACCTGAATATACATCTCTCAAAAGAAGACATAAAAATGACAGGTCTATGAAAAAATGTTCAACATCACTAATTATCTGGGAAATGCAAATTAAAATCACAATGAGCTATCACTTCACACCTGTCAGAATGGATATTATCAAAAAGACAAGAGATAGCAAGTGTTGGCAAGATAAAAGGGAATCCTTGTACCCTGTTGGTGAGAATGTAAGTTGGTGCAGACACTATGGAAAACTGTATGAAGTTTCCTCAAAAAATGAAAAATAGAACTACCATATGATTCAGCAATCCCGCAACTGGGCATAAATCTAAAGGAACTAACATCAGTAGGTTGAAGAGATATTTGTACTCCCATGTCCTTTGCAGCATTATTCATACTAGCCAAGGTATGGAATTAATCTAAGTGTCCATCCATGGACGAATGGATAAGGAAAATATGGTATATATACTCAATGGAGTACTATTCAGCCTTAGAAAATAAGAAATCCTGTCATTTGTGACAACATGGGTTAACTTGGAGGACATTATGCTACATGAAATAAGTCAAGCATGAAAAGACAAATAGCACATGATCTCACTTATACATGGAATCTAAAATAATCCAACCCAGAAGCAGGGTGTAGAAAAATGGTTCTGGAAGCTGGGGGTGGAGGGTATGAAGAGATGTCAGTCAAAGGGTATAAAGTTTCAGTTACATAGGAGGAATACATTTTGTGATATCTATCGAACAGCATGGTGACTATGGTAATTAAAATTGTATATATTGAAATTACTAAGAAAGTAAATTTCACATGTTCTTATCACAAAACTGATAAGTATTTGAGGTAACAGATATATTAATTAGCTTGATTTAAATCATCCCATGTTGTATTACCTATATATATCATAATCTTATGTATTATAACATCACTTTGTATCTCATAAACAGTTATGATTTGTCAATTTACTCTAAAATAAAAGCAAAGAAAGAGCCAAGAGGATGAATTTTGTGAAAAATTACACTGAAATTTTGATAGAGATTGCATTGAGTATATAGATCACTTTGTATAGTATGGCTTCTGGTTATCCAAGGTACCTAAGTTAAAGTAAGATAAGTAGTTAAAGTAGTTAAGTTTAAGTAATTGTTTGTTAAATTGATTATATGTCTTTTTTGTCATGTACATCTGGTATAAAGGTATAGCATATTGCATTTTTTCAAAAAGAGAATATGGCAGTATTTCCAGCATATGAAAGTGACAGTTAAAGATGGGTCAAAAATTATTAAATTATATAACTTAAAAAGGTATAAAAATTTTAAAATAAATTAGTGTGAAGTCTTGAGGGGTTTTGGCTCTTCCCCCACACATTTTGGATTAGTGGTTCTCAAACCTGGGTGTGTGGCAAAATCACCTGGAGCTCTAACAGAGAGTTCAGAGTTGCAGGCTCCTGTGTGTCAGATAGAACTCGAGTCTGTAGTTTCACCAAGTACCCATGTGATTTTAATATATGTCTGAGTTTAAGAACCACGGGTTTAGATAAAGAATACCTCTTAGGGATATTGACTAATAGCTAAAGTTGTTTTTCAACAGAAGCCACACACACAAAAAAGGAATTTATTTATTTTCATTCCATGACTAGGGATTGTTTCTTTATGTTGGCATTTACTGGGTAGAAAATGAATTTTACTATGAAATGAATCATATTTTTTATTCCATCTTGTCTGCTTAGACTTAACCCCTAGACTGAATAAATTCTCCAGTTTCCCTTATAGTATTTGAGAACAGCATTTTCTTCGTGCCTGTTGCCCATAACCAGGCAGGTGAGTGTAATTCTCTTACTGTTCCAACACATGCAGAAAGGAATACTTGCTGCCACAGTGGAGCACCAAGCAAATATTTTCTGCTTTGCTACACTCACCCTCTTGCTCTTTGGGGCTTTAAGTTCCTCATTGTGCCCTCGTTCTTCCTCAGAGGAAATTGTACCACCCACAGGGATCATGCTGTGTTTTCAAATCCCAGTGGTAATGCAACAATGGTCATTCCTGGAACTGTTCAAACACACAGAGAGAAAAACAGTTCCTGTATCTGGGTCAGCCCAGCTGCTGCTGGCTTAGGAACAAGCCTGGAAAGCCCCAGACGTGGGAACCCGTGTTTTGTACCCAGTTCATTTTTGCACAGCAGGCTACCTCTGTGTGGCTGAGATAGTGCTTGATGAGATGCAGTGGAGTGATGGGGAATTCAGGGGAGAGAAGTGAACTTGGGGAAAAAATATTGGACAATAATGTAAATGAAGTAAAGGTAATGGCCAGCAGTACCAGGCTCCATTGCTTTCAGTAACACAAATGCTTTCAAGAAGATGAATTTCTAGGACAACAGAAAGACAGCACAGATACAATCTAATTAACAGAACTGTTATGGGCAACTGATTCTATTATTTTCAATAGGCTGAATCGGAGAATCTGTTCAAATATAGTCATACCTTATAATAACATTCAGAAGGGTGGGATGTACAGAGGCAAAACCAAATTGAACGTTTTCATACTCCTTCACATAAATATCCAAAGATGCAAAGTTTCAGAACGACCTAAAGTATAACACTGATAAAAGGAATCCATGTCATGCTAAAGCATTAGTTAATATAATTGAAACTTAAAGAAAAAATCAAAATCCTCTCACTCTGATATTATCTTTCATTAAAGCTAAGCCTTTCCAAAAAAGTCATGCATTACCCGCATCTATGGAATTATCTGAGGAAAGCAGATAATTTTAAGAAGCTATTATAATGTACTTCCACAAACTACTATATCACTTACTATTTTACTATATCTGAATATACTGGTAGGTATTTGTAACATTTCATTCAACATTTTGGCTAAAAGATATCAAAATATTTTTGCTTTGATTTTAAAACAAATTTCCTAAGGTATTTTTTTTCTTAGTTTTAAACCAGAAAGAGAAATATATATTAGGAGGTTTTTTGGTAAAGATATTTCTAAAGTTATAAACATGTATTTTTAAAATTATTTTCAGCTGGGCATAGTGGCTCATACCTATAATCCTAGCCCTTTAGGAAGCTGAGATGGGTGGATCACTTGAGGACAGGAGTTCGAGACCAGCCTGGCCAACATGGTGAAATCCCGTCTCTACTTAAAATACAAAAATTAGCTGGGCGTGGTGGCGCGCACCTGTAGTCCCAGCTACTTGGGAGGCTGAGGCAGGAGAATTGCTTGAACCCAGGAGGTGGAGGTGGCAGTGAGCCGAGATCACACCACTGCACTCTAGCTTGGGCAACAGAGTAAGACTCTGTCTCAAAAAATTAAAAAAGATAAAATAAAATTATTTTCATATTTATTATTTTAGAAATAAACAACAAACTAAAAACCCAGGGTTATTAGTTGATTTGTATCCCCACTGATGGTCCAAATAACCATGAGAAAAATGGTTGAACAATATCTACAATTTAATTTCCTTACTGTTAAGTGAGGAGAATAACAGCTCTACACTAGTTTCACGAAATTCATTGAAATTCTTAGAGGAAATGTGCCTCATAAATGTAAGGTTACTAACATTAAAATAATAATAATACAGTTAGATATCATAGAGATTTAGACATATGCTATACTTGGAAATCCTTGAAAATAAAACTGGCCTCTCCTGTTTCCAGGGATATTGATGAATCAATACTCTAGTGAGATAGATTTTGGTAGTATTTTAAATAAGAAAGAATTTTTAACTGTAAAGAGCTTAAAGAGAATATAAGTTTTAGTACTATTATTAAAAATATACATCTGTCTCACAACTGTAGATTAGAGAATCAGTCAGTCTCTGGCTCTGGAGAGAAACAAACAATCTAAGAGCATATTTTTATCAGATCACATAAAGCGGCCAGGGACTGTGGCTCATGCCTGTAATCCCAGCACTTCGGGAGGCCGAGGCAGGCAGATCACGAGCTCAAGAAATCAAGACCATCCTGGCCATCTGTACTAAAAATACAAAAATTAGCCGGATGTGGTGGCATGCGCCTGTAGTCCCAGCTACTCAGGAGGCTGAGACAGGAGAATCGCTTGAACCCGGGAGGTAGAGGTTGCAGTGAGCCGAGATCGCGCCACTGTACTGTAGCCTGGGTGACGGAGCGAGACTCCATCTCAAAATAAATAAATAAATAAATAAAATCAGATCGGATAAAACTTACCCCGTTTTCTAAATGCCATGTCCAACTAGGCATAACTTTAAAATAAAATAAAAAGTACTCAAGCTACTGGCTCAACAGATAATTCTTTATTTTCCAAATGTTTATTAAACTGCCATTCTGAGTACTTCTCTCTAAAGTAGGGGTTTATGAACTTTTTGGAATCACAGATTCCTTTAAGAATCAAATAAAAACCAAGAATCTCACTACCCCTCATTTCTAGGCATGTCTACAAAATTGTACTTAGAATCTGAAGAAGTCTTCAAACCATTTGAAATCTAGGTAAGAATGCATCATATCCAAAAGGAGTAAGGATAATCCATCCAACAATCACTATTGAGCACTTGCTTTATATTAAGAAATGCTGTAGATCCTGAAGACGTACAGTGAAAGAGGCACTGTCCCAGTGCTGGTGGCAGTACACATAAGTTGGGTAAAATGTGTATCTTACTTCATCACAGAAATGACTTCATTTGACCTCACAAAAATGAACGGGAAGTAATTATAATGATTACAGTTGAATGTTGAATACAGTAGAGAATTAAAAATATTCATCTAAATGAAACAATGAGCTTTTTCTCATCCCCTTTTTTTTTTGCTTCCTGCTTTTTACTATCATAAAATGTAAGTAAATATGAAATCTAAATTTTGCTTTTAAAAAGTACATTATGCATTATAGTTGAGTTAATAAGCATTTTTCAGTGACTGTAATATGAAAAGCACTATGCTAGATACTGTAAAAGGACAAATCTAAATATTTCAAAGCCATCTTTTATTTCCATTTGTTTCCATGCTTTCATAATCATATGTTCTCTCTCACTGAACACTTGCCTTTAAAAATAGTATTTTAACACTTGACTATCTCTTCAGCAAAAGTCATCTTATTGAAATAATAAAACCAACCATATCCTGCTGAGCATGATATTCTGCAAGGAAATAGAGAAAAGGAATAAAGACTTGGTTAACACTGGTGAAGGTAATGAAAAATATACAATATGTCAAGAGATAACGGATAAATACTAATGTTCTATGCTGTAAGGTTTTGGACAAAGAATGCAATAGTACTATTCAGATAAGTAACTTCTAACAGGAAGCCATCCTTCTGTCTGCATTTTATTGTTTCTCATTTGGAAACCAATTCACTGGGTCACTGGAAGGTGGAGGAGTAGACTGAGGTAGACAATATAAACAGAGGCAAAATAATGGAGACAGATACCCTTAGAAGCCCTCTGAGAGTTGTTTATGAGTGGGTGTGCTTCTGTATAGAGATAGACACCCAATAAGATCCTTGCATTTCTGAAACTATTCTTCACCTGGAAAGGAAACCAAGAAGCACAAATAATACTAATAACAAAAAAAGCAAAGGACAGCAGAATAACAAATAACCACATATAGTCATTTCGGACCTATTCTGAAACAACAGAATGCACTTTAAAAAGCAGTAAAAACAATAAAAATTCAGTCATGATGAAAAAGGAGAGCTTTAGCTGCAATAAAGGCAGTCAATAAAGAAGCGCTCTCATTTAAACATCAAATGCACATTGTTTTGCAACACCTGTTATTCAGCCATAATAGCTTTCTTAACCTGTCAAAGTGTTTAAGCTGAGGAAAAGAAATGGGCCTCCAGCTGTGCAGTTCTGTGAAGAAAGCCTGTGCAAAGCAATATTAGTTTAATGAAATGTGTACAGATTGTAATTGTGGTAATAAGAGGGCAATTCCCTGAGGTGCCATAGGAAGACGGTGAGTGCAGCCAGGCAGAAAACAGAAGCTTGCAGGCTGAGGAGAGAAAATATGGCCTGTTCAGTAGAGAGGGCAGGAAGTGAGCTGGAAACATCAGGGAAAAAGAAATTCTGTGAATAGGTTTTCCTTAGACTCACTCAAAGAAAGAAACCAGGTCTACAAGGGGTTAAAACCCTCTCCTTGCAGCACAACTGACCCAGAGCTAATCTGAATCAGTGTTAACTCTGGTGCCTCAGGTTCTGAGAAACTCAAGGGAAACAGCTCTTCAGTCCTTGACAAGATGACAATGACCCTTCTGAAACTCATATTCAGCGTGAGAGACAATGAATAATCAAAAATAAGTGAGGGTTAAAGGGAGCGATACAAAAGAAGAAATAAAAATAAATTGCAAATCAAATATGCATTGGCTTACTTTTGTGTTTATCTAGGCATCATCCCAGAAAAGAACATTCTTTAAGGGTATTCCTGAGAGAAGGAGCCACTTCTATCAATTACTCAATAGAAAATCAATGTGCCATTATTTTAAACTTCCCCAATAATTTAAAAGTCCTAAGAGCAGAAGCCCACAAGCAGAAACTTCCAGAGGAATCAGTTGCCAACGTAGAAAAATCTAAATTATAGTGGACAAATTGCTGAAGGTCCAGTATGGACAATTCTGAGAGTTCAAAACTCTAGGAGACCGTATGAGGTTGGGTAGGTTAGGTGTATTAAATGCACTGGTGAACCTCCATGCTTTTGTGAGTTTTATCTCTTGGAGCTCTAAAAGGTTCTCACAGTAAATATTGGAGAAAACCTCATTTTTCCAGCAGAGGAGAAAGAATCAACAAAATCCCCTGAAACTAGTAAGTGACTATAGCAAGGTTGCAGGATAAAGCATTAATATACAAAAGACAATTGCTTTCCTATATACCAAAAAATAACATGTGGAATTTGAAATTAAAAACACATTACCATTTACATTAACACCTGACAAAATTAAATATTTTTGTATAAATCTAAGAAAATATGTTCAAGACCCACATGAGGAAAACTGCAAAAATCTGATGAAAGAGATAGCAGAAGAACTACATAAATGGAGAGATATTTCACATTCATGTAAATGTTGTAAAAATGTCAGTTCTTCCCAACTTGATCTATAGATTCAATGCAATCCTAGACAAAATCCTAGCAAGTTCATATATGGATATTGAAATGCTGATTCTAAAATTTATACAGTGAGGCCAAAAACAAGACTATTCAACATAACATGGGAGGAGAAGAACAAAGTTAGAGGACAGACACTACCTGACTTTCTCCCTGTAAAGCTATGGTAATCAAGTAATCAGAGTCTTATTGGTGAAAGAATAAACAAATAAATCACTGAAACATAAAAGGAGCCCAGAAATAGATCTGCAAAAACATAGCCAACTTACCTTTGACGAAGAAGCAAAGGCAGTGCAATGAAGCAAAATCATCTTTTCAATAATGATGTTGCAATAACTGGACCTCAACCTGCAAAACAATGAATCTGAACAAAAACCTTACAACCATCACAAAAATTAACTCAAAATGGAGCATAGACTTAAATGTAAAACACAAAACTATAAAGTTCCTAGAAGATAATATAGGAGAACATTTAGATGACCATGGATTTGGTGATGACTTTTTATGTATGACACTAAAGGCATGATTCATGACAGAAAGTATGGATATCGGGACTTCATTAAAGTTAAAAACTCTGCTCTGCAAAAAACATTGTCAAGAGAATAAAAAGAAATGCCACTGACTGGGAGAAAATATTTTCAAACAAAATATATCTCACAAAGGACTGTTATCCAAAAAGTCAGAGACCTCTTAAAACCCAACAATGAGAAAACAAACAATCCAACTAAAAAGTGGGTCAAACACCTTGACACACACTTCACCAAAGAAGAGAAACAAATCGCAAATAAGCATAAGAAAAAATGTTCCACATCATATATCATCTGGGAAATGCAAATTAAAACAATGAAACATGACTACACACCTATTAGAATGCCCAAAATTCAGAAGACTGGCAGCATCAAATGTTGTCAATGATGTGAAGCAACATTATTAGAAATATCTCTGGGAATATAAAATAGTACAGCCACCTAGGAAAACAGTTTTATTGTTTCTTACTAAATAAACATACTTTTACCATATGATACAGCAACCATGCTCCTTGGCATTCATGCAAAGGAGTTCAAAACTTATTTCCACACAAAAACAGCAAGCCCCTAAAAAAATAAAATACCTTAGTATAAGTCTAAGAAAACATGTATAAGACCTATATGAGGAAGACTACAAAAGTCTGATGAAAGAAATTGCAGAACTACATAAAGGGAGAAATATTTCTTGTTTATGGACAGGAAGACTCAACATTATCCATCCTGCACATGGATGCTTACAGTAGTCTCATTCATAGTTGACAAAACATGGAAGCAACCAAGATGTTTTTCGGTAGGTGAATGGATAAACTGTGATATATCCAGACAATGGACTCTTATTCAGCACTAAAAGTGAGCTATCAAGGCATGAAAAGACATGGAGGAAACTTAGTGCATATTACTAAGTGAAAGAAGCCAATCAGAAAATCTACATATTGTCTAATTCCAACTATATGACATTTCTGAAGAGGAAAACGTGGAGACAGTAAAACGATCAGTGGTTTCCAGGGTTTAGAGGAGAGGAAGGGATAAATAGGCAGAGCACAGAGAAATTTTAGAGCATGAGTCTATAATGGTGGATATACCTTTGTCCAAATCCATAGAATGCACAACACCAAAAGTGAATCCTAATGTAAACTATCGACTTTGGGTGATGATATGCCAAGGTAGGCTCATCAATTGTAACAAATGTACCACTCTGGTTGAAGATGTTGATAGTAGGGGAGGCTATACAGATGCACAATCATTGGTTATATGGACAATCTCTATTCCTTCCTCTCAGTTTTGCTGTGAACCTAAATTGCTAAAAAAATAAATAAATAAAGTTCAGATGATTTCTGACCTAAGATGGTTAAACAGGATTTTTCAACTTTATGATGTGGTAAAAATGATATGCATTCGGTAGACATCATTGTACTCTGAGTACCCATACAACCACTCTATTTTTCATTCACTATCAGTACATTCAATACATTACATATTCAATACATGTACATATTCAGTACATATTCAATACATTACATGAGATATTCAACAATTCATTATAAAATAGACTGTGTTAGATGATTTTGCCTGTCAGTTAATGTAAACGTTCTGAGCATGTTTAAGGTAGGCGAGTCTAAGCTATGAGGCTTGGTAGGTTAGGTATATTAAATGCATTTTCAATTTATGATATTTTCAACTTATGACGGATGTATCAGGATGTAACCCTTTGTAAGTTGAGGATCATTTGTCATTTATATAAAACTTTTTCAAATATATATATATATATCTTTTAAATCAATAATATATATGCAGGGATCATTTTACAAAGTAAATTAGCTTAACCCTTAAATAAAATTGATCTTATAGAGTTTGAGCTCTAGAAATCATCTGTCGTTATTTTTTCTTCTTCATACCTCAAACATAGTATAAGGTGGCTTATACTTTACATTTGAAACTTCCATGCATGTCCTGGCTCTACAATTTTCTGCCAGTTAGCCTGTCTGAAACCTCGATTTCCTCACCTGAAAAATCAGAACAATAACCTGTATTCTAACTTTTATTTTTTTATTTTTTATTTATGTATTTATTTATTTTTGAGGCAGAGTCTTGCTCTGTCACCCAGGCTACAGTACAGGGGAGCCATCTTGGCTCACTGTAACGTCTGCGATTCTCCTGGCTTAGCCTCCCCAGTAGCTGGGATTACAGGCAACTTCCACCCTGTCCAGCTAATATTTTTATGTATTTTTAGTAGAGACGGCCGTTTCACTATATTAGCCAGGCTGGTCTCAAACTCCCGACTCTAGGTGATCTGCCCACCTCAGCCTCCCAAAGTGCTGAGATTATAAGCGTAAACCACCACGCCGACCCTGTATTCTAACTTCTGTTAGGCTCATTCACAAATGTTTTAAGTAGCTCTGGTAAGTCTGCATCTACAGTTGCTTAGGGACAGATACTCTGAGGTTTTGAGCTATGAAAAGACATAAAGCACAGGGCAAAATGAGCCTGGACTCTTGGATGGTTTGAAATTTGATATTAGAATAAATTTTAAAATCTTCTTTAAGAGTTAAAAATTACTTAGGACTGAGTATATCCTATTTTCCTCCTCCACATAATTACTGGGCATTGAAATCATACAGATATTTAGTTAACTACTCAGAACACAATTGATATTAGCTAATGTTTACATATTCCTTTATAGCATGTACAGCATTTTCATGAACAGTCACCAATTTATGTGAGACACTTGAGAATATGTCTAAGATACAGAAAGCCCTTCATAAGTACTTTTTTGATAGTTTAATTATCTTCTACAACTCATCAGATGAGGAGAAATAATACTGTAGTTTATGGTTAGCAAATAGACAAACTGGCTCAAAAGAGAAGTCACTTGCCTCCGTTTATACTACTAGGAAATGACAAGTTAGAAACTGAACCTAGATGATATAATACCAAATAGAATATCCTTATCAATACTGTATGCAACCTAATCCACAATTCATGAAAAATGACTAACCTGAAATGGATAGAAGATGATACTAGAAGTCAAAAGACTTCATGTCTTTCTAGTGGCCCAATGTATTGCAAATGGCACTTACTTTCCCTGATAATTTGTTAAATTTTTCTTGCAAAATTATGTATTGCAGTTCACACCTACAAAAACTATGTTATCCTGTGACATTTTCATCACAGATTTATCTTGTAGATAATTAAGCTACCATTTGAAAAGAACATACTATTCCTGAGTTCCTATAAAGCTAAAAACACTTTCATCATTTTTTTAAATTTAATCGTCACCCCTACCTTAGATGGTAAATAATATTAGTCTTCATCTGAGGGATAATTGATGAGGAATTTGAGGCTTAGGGATACAAATTGATTTGCCAAGTACATACAGTTAATTAATAGTAAAGTTAGGATTCTAAGCCAAATCTGTTTGAGCTGTCACCATCACACTGTAGTTCCTTGGGGAAACAATGAATAAAAATGTTAAATAAGCTTTTTATTAATTTTTTTAGTAATTCTTAGGTCTTTAATATAAATACAATGAGCCTCTCCAGATGAGGGTATAGAATGCATCATTACTCATATTTCTATGGTAGCAGAACTATTTTTTCAGAACATATTGTGGAAATAGTATTCTAAGGAATTAGATGATTTCCAAGAAAACTTCCAATTCTATAGTTTTACTACTTTACTAACTGGATCTCTGTTCTCTTTACATCTGGATCTGCTTTTTAACCAAGCCAGATCTCAAGTTTCTCTACTTGAAATGATATCACATAAACACAGAGTTGTTGTGAAGATCATAGGTGCCATTTGATACAAATAACATAACAAAATAATGCAAAAACAAAAATATTTGTTTCTAAAAAGTAATAAGCACTATGTAGATTTAAGTAATATTAGAATAGATTGTATCATCAGTTGAAAAGCCAAGATAGATTTTTTTCTAACTTGAAACATATTTTTAAAGTAATGTTCAAATAAGTCAAAGATTTTACCAAGTGACACTTGAGATGAAACTTCAACTGAGTTAAGAGGAGAATTTTAATCTATCTCCAAACTGACTCATCTCTTGACCCAACTTTGTCATTTTTGCTTACTCCCACATGTTCTAACTTTTTGGAGATAAAATTCTGTACCAAATAAATTTAAGGAGTCCAGCACGCTGAACTTCTCATCTCCAACTTGTGTTCCTTTTAATAATAGGTTTGAGGGTTTCTGAGACTTTCCCAACTGAGACCTCATGTTGGGAAGTGACACCTTGCTTTTCATTGTCTATACTCTACTCTGATTCATGATATCATGTGGAGCATCATGACTGATATAATCTGACACACCTTGTCATGGAGCCACATGCACCCGCTTGGAAGTCTACTGAGAAACAAGTTTCAGCAAAGGCAACTTGGAAGATAAAAATGTGTGTGTGTGTGTGCGTGTGTGTGTGTTTGTGCGTGTGTGTGTGTGTGGTAATTCAACTTCCTGAAGTACAGAGAACTTTTCCCAAATCTAAGACAAGGAAATGATTTACAACAAAATCAATGTACACTTTTGAATATAACAGGATTCTGGGCTAATTCTACATATATACCTTCTTGTAATTGCTTTTAAAATAAAAATTAAAACATACTCAATATTTACAAAATGAAACTATTCATCTAGTATATTTTTTTCAATTTTCATTTTTGACTCAGGGGTAGATGTGCAGGTTCATTACATGAGTAAATTGTGGGTCACTGAGGTTTGGTGTATGAATGATTCTATCACCCAGGTAATGAGCATAATAACCAAAAGGTAGTTTTTCAGCCTTCGATCCCCTGCCACCCTCCCCAAACCAGTAGTCCCCAAGGTCTATTGCTACCATCTTTGTGTCTATGTGTACTCAGTGTTCAGCTCCCACTTATAAATGAGAATATGTGGTATTTGGTTTTCTGTTTCTGCATTAATTTGCTTAGGAAATGGCCTCCAGCTGTATCCATGTTGCTCCAGAGAACACGATTTCATTCTTTTTATGGCTGTGTAGTATTTCATCATGTATATGTACCACATTTTCTTTATCCAGTCTAGTCTTGACATGCATCTAGGTTGATTCCATGTCACTGCTATTATGAATAGTGTTCTGATGAACATATAAGTGCATGTCTTTTTTTTTTTTTTTTTTTTTTGAGACGGAGTCTCACTCTGTCACCCAGGCTGGAGTCAGTGGCGCGTTCTTGGCTCACTGCAAGCTCTGCCTCTTGGGTTCACGCCATTCTCCTGCCTCAGCCTCCCGAGTAGCTGGGACTACAGGTGTCTGCCATCACGCCCAGCTAATTTTTTGTATTTTGTTCAGTAGAGACAGGGTTCCACCGTGTTAGCCAGGATGGTCTCGATCTCCTGAGCTCGTGATCCACCTGCCTCGGCCTCCCAAAGTGCTGGGATTACAGACATGAGCCACCGCACCCGGCCAAAAATAATTTTGTGATTACATAGTAGATGTATATATTTACAGGGTATGTGACATGTTTTCTTACAGGCCTGGAATGTGAAATAAGCACATCATGGAGAATGGGGTATTCATCCTCTTAAGCATTTATCCTTTGAGTTACAAACATCCTTTTACATTCTTTAAGTTATTTAAACAATGCAATTAAGTTATTATTGACTATAGTCATCCTATCATGCTATCAAATCATAGGTCTTATTCATTCTTTCTATTTTTTGTACCCATTAGCCATACTCATCCCCATCCCCACCCTCTACTACCCTTTCCAGTCTCTGGGTAACCATCTTTCTACTCTCTATGGCCATGAGTTCAATTGTTTTGACTTTTAGATCCCGCAAATAAGTGAGAACATGCAATGTTTGTTTTTCTTTTCCTGGCTTATTTCACTTAACATAATGATCACCAGTTCCATACATGTTGTTGCAAATAACTGGATCTCATTCTTTTTATGGCTGAATAATATGTAAAGCACCCTCTCTCCATAGAGGATGCTATCTCAATCTAGCAAACCATCATAATACATGTACCACATTTGCTTTATGCATTCATCTGCTGATGGATGTCTTCCAAATCTTAGCTATTGTAATTGGTTCCTTCCAAACCTTAGCTATTGTAGCAAACATAAGAGTGCAGATATTTCTTCGATATACTGATTTCCTTTCTTATGGGTGTATACCTAGCAGTGGGATTGCTGGATCATATGGTAGCTCAATCTTTAGTTTTCTGAGGAACCTCCAAACTGTTCTCCATAATGGTTGTAGACTAGTATATTTTTAATGAAGTTCAAACTGCTTTGGGGTCATCTGATACCAGTACGTTTTTAAAAACAGAAAAGAAATATTGTTTTTTCCCTGAATTCTAATAGAATACTGCAGGAAAATGGTCACTTTTCTTATTGACCTATGAAGTAACTTGTGTTTTGTGTATGAGGATGGGAGTATGTGTTTTCACACAACTGTCAGCATTAGCGTCCTTCTTTTAGTGAAGCTGTTGATGTTGCCATGGGAAAATATCTGCCTATGTATTAAGCTGAGCTGACTTTATTTCTGCAATCTTAACATTTTAAAAAATATATTTCCATTCTAAAAACAAGGCCTGACATCTATGAGCATCAGGCAAAATGGGTTTGAACTTTGGCTCTTTCATCAACTCACCCATCCCAGTGGCACTGAATTCTGCAGATGCAGTTTTATTTTATTTTATTTTATTTTTATTTTTATTTTTATTGAGGCAGGTCTCACTCTGTCGCTCAGCCTGCAGTGCAGAGGCGTGATCTTGGCTCACTGTAACCTCCACCCATTGCAACCTCGGCCTCCCAGGTTCAAGTGATTCTCCTGCTTCAGCTCCACAAGTAGCTGGTACTACAGGCACACACCACCATGCCTGGCTAATTTTTGTGTTTTTAATAGAGATGGGGTTTCGCCATTATGACCAAGCTAGTTTTGAACTCCTGACCTCAAGTGATCCACCCGCCTTGGCCTCCCAAAGTGCTGGGATTACAGGAGTAAGCCATCATGCCCAGCCTACACATGCTTTTATAAGCATCAGAGAAGTACATACTGCTCCCATATTAAGGAGATGATCTTTTCCTCCACATGCTTTTCCCTAATGCTTATCATCTTTCATTCAACAACTGAACTCCAAGAAGGTATCTCTTGTCTTACTCTATTTTCCTCAATCAGCAAAGTAAAAGAGATCAACTTTAGGTTAATATGAATGAATTATGCTTCCATAGATAGTTATGCCATTTCTCTAATCCTGAAAACAAAAATTCCTGGTACCTCATTAAAAAGAACATAAAACTTGATCCAGTAGGGTGAAGGTGGGAAATTTTATGGCCCATAGAAGCAAAGCCCTCTGAAACACTTCTACCAAAGGACAACTCTGACCAGGATTATATTAAATAAGAACATAGTCCTTGCTGTATGTATTAATTCAACAAAGCCTCTGCCTATACAAATATTTCCCAGCTAAGAGTAAAAGGCTCAGTTTTTGATAGTTTGCAGAATAAACTCTATTCATAATATCGCTTTTGCTGTCAGTAAATGTCACCAAGGTGAGAATTGTCTATTTTTATTCTACTTCAGCCTTCAGCTTCAGAAAAAACTTCAGAGAAAATGTATGAGTTACCTGTATTGAAAGGCCTTGTTCATTGAGTCTTCTGTATGTGCTCCCTGGGCATCTAGAAGTTTTGCAGTGTTTCATTCAAGCTGTTCAAGGTTGAGCATCTATTCACACCACTTTGCAATTGAAGCAGTCATAGCTTTTCCAAAACAGCCTGCCTATTAGGTCTAGGCCTTTCTATCCCCTGTCTCAGGGAAAATAATCAGAACAGCTTCCTTTTCTCTTTTCTGTACTTTATTATGTGTTTCAAGGTTGACAAAAAAGGCAGGATCAGTGATTTTCCTTTAAAATATGACATAGCTATTTCTTGCCCACAGAATAGCTACCACAGATTTTTTCTCAGAGCAATGGTTGTGATGCTAGATGAGGTTGGTTTTAATGAGCCAATTTTGGGCTGCTTGACTCCTCTACTCTTCATAGGAGTAATTCACATACAGTCTTTACATATATCCCTGCTGACACTTTAAAACAATGTGCTTGTTTTCTTTTAAGCACAGTACACAAAATCAAGCTCAGTAGCAGCTCCATCCACACAGAGGCCAAGACCATATTTCAAAAGCTAAAAATAGAAGAATCTTTAAAAATATATATTATAAAACACAAAGCATTAATTCTGGCTGTGTCTAGGATACTCATTAAACATCAGGAACAATGTTAGCTATTTATTGTTATCATCACCAGAGATTTCTGCACCTTGATTTTAACTTACTTTGGTGATATGGCTATTAGCAATATTCTTTTTAGGTGTGGCAATTCCCAGGCTTGTGTTGAACAAATCCTAGTCATGTTTCTTGGTATTGGGAAGATAATATCTTTGCTCTAGATGAACACATAACCAAGGGAAATAATATTTTCTAACAAAAACTGTAGCTGTCAGTTTTATTAACACATTGACTAGCACAGCAGAATTTCTAATAAACACAGTTGATGTAAGGTGGCTTTTTAGCAGCTTTAATCCAAACTGAGGCCAAGACAATTCACAGGCACCCTAAACTCATGAGAAAGCCAATTGTTTTCTCTTCTTTGAAATAAAATTGAGAAGCTTGAAATACATAGTTTAAGAGCACATACTGAAGTCAGCTATACTTTGCCAGTTATTAACTATTATTTAACCCTATGTGATCTTCAATTTTCGTGCCTCTACTGTAGGGATAATAACGGGCAGGTGGAGATGATTCCCATGGGATAGCACACAGCCTGGCACATAATAAACGTATAGTAGAGGTAAACTTTGTTGATGCTAAACTATTTTTTCTTAACTTTTGCCAAGAGCATGAAGAGTTCCTCCAATTTCACCAAAACTGAGCAATATTTCTAGACTCTTAGCCTAAATTCAATAACACAATAACGAGTGGGTGTTCAAAACATTCACCCCACCTTACACTCTGTGAGTGCAAAACGGAATCATCAGCATTTTAAGGCTCCTGTTTACCCATTTTCTGTACCCTAGACTGAAATTCACTTCAGGTGGAGTTACTGAACAGCAACCAAACTGGGACTGTTCTGCCTACATAATTTTACTGCATATTTTAGTTCTTATAAGCTATGCTATGTAAATTAATTAATTAATGATATATAAATAATTTACATATGATAGCTTGTAAGAACTAGACTATGCATAAATATATGCATGCACACACATACACATTGGTGATAGTAGGACTGAGGTTCTGTGACTTCATGGTGAAAGTCTTTGTATTAAATTACCTGTCTTTTAAACTAACATGTCTCCTAAATAGGCAATTCCTATCATCAAATTTTATTTTCTTTCTTTATGATTGTATTTCACCCATCGCCAATTCCCTATTTTTCCTGGTTCTCATTAACTTCTTCCTTTATATCTTTTTGATTATCAGTCGTATGAGGACTGTGCTCCACAAAATGTTTTAAATAGTAACAAGTTTATATTTATTTACTCACCGAGCAAACATTAAGAAGGCATGCACTGTGTGCAAAAAAATGAGCTAAGGATGGGCAAATATACAAGGATAAACAAGATAAAGTTACTGTCCTTCGGGACCTCACACTTAGTAGGGAAAATAGCAAAGTACTCACATTAAAAAATACTGAAAGACAGATTCTGGTAAGTTCCATAACACTGTCATCTCACTGGCTTATGGTATCAGATTTCAGTTTCCAGCCTTGCCTTTTCTAATGTACACCTTGTCATGGAGTCATAATGACCTTAAAAATGCAAATTAGATCATTGCTTACCTTAAAACCCATCAAAGGCTTCCATTGCTATCAAGACAAACTTCAAACACCACAGAATGATGTTCAATGCTTTTCATGATTTGATCTCCAGTCTCCCATTTTTTTCCTCATCGATCTCAACCCTCATCCCACTTTCTACTTACTTGTGTCTACCACAGAAACAATATCCTGTTTATTGCTCCATCCTTAGCACCTAGCTGTGCCTGGCTCACTGAAGCCAACTGAAAACTATTTTTATTAAGGAGGGAAATCATGAATCTTTATTTGAAAATATTGAATTCAAAGTTTTGGCATAATATTTAGACCAATATATTCAAAAGTTAACTACAAATGTTCAGTTGATGCTTCAGATAGAAAACGTGACTCATTATATATATATATATAATTATATGTATTATATTATATATAATATTATATATATTATAATATATGTTATTTGCAAACACATGCTCCTTTAAAGCATAGCAACAAGCCAGAAACCAATAAGAGAGTTTAAAATAGTGCTAGATGTTGAGTTACATACATTTACACACTTTTCTTTATTCTAGGACTTGGAAAGACTCTAACATGCTATGGTGAATCCTCAAGAAGAGGTTATAATTTGCATATATTTTTAAAATGTATTTGAGCAAAGAACACTTTTCTCACTGAATATCACTGATTTATATATGTTTAGAGAGGAAACAAAAAGAGAGGATAAAGGAAACATAATAACAAAGGTACAAAAGAAAACTGGTAAGTGAAGCATCATGAAAATAAAAGAATCAAGAATAAAATGGTGTTCAATAAATCAAGTAATATTGGAAGATCAAAAAGGATTTGACTAGTATAAATATTTCTAACAAAACAAAATATAACCAGTTTAGAAAATGGGTTGGAATGGAACAGAATGGGAAAAGGGTAGTGAGTAAGAGATGCAGGCACACAATAAAACAGTGTCATAGAGGGTAATCCTTTGTGGAACTTTAAAACAGCTATCCAGAATTGTCCTAATGCTATGAAAAGGTGAAACCACCACTTTGACTATATGAAGCACAACAACTAGGCCAAGAACTCTACAGTCTTAATTCAATTCATTCAGTATGTGTAGACAAAACCCAAAATAGAACCTGGATAATGTTCGCGTGTGTTGGAATTTTATAATTGATGCGCCATAGTCCCCAAATTGAGGTTACTTATTTATTTTTGACAGCCTAATTCATTAGAGCAAACACATTGACTGTTTAACATTCCAGAATCATTTGCTGAGGGACACATAACAAATACGACCCCAGAGGGACTACTGACTGCCAATATACCTGTGCTTATTTTACATTCGCCATCCATTCACCCCACTTTCATTCCATTTTACAGATAATTTCTCTGTTTTACTTCACTCTTTCCCTTTGGAATCAGGTTTTCGATGAGTCTCATTTTCTGCTTATTTTCCACCCTCCTTTTTCTTCCCTTCTCCCTGACCAACAAATGCTATATAACAGACAGACTCATTCATCTCTAGAACCTTATCTGGGGGAGCATATGTTTCTTTTCTTTGAGGTCAGATTAACTATTCCTTATATGCAACAAAAAGAAAAAATATGCGTTGGCAGCAAATTCTCCTATGGTTAACCATCATTTCTGTCCACTATGTTAAGCCAATTTCACATGCTTAAACATGCCTTTTGTCATCAACAACAAAAGCAAAAGGCAGCTGAACTCTGGTTAATAAATCATTTTCTGTGGCAGAAAGACTGCTTGGGAAATATGATGCCAGACATTCAAGACTATTCCCTACAGAGTGTTAGTCATGGGTTCACCCAATTTTCTCATGATTAAAACTGTTTTAACAAAAGACATTTTAAAGAGCACAAAGAGTAATTAAATTTAAAAACAAACTCAATAAGTAGTTGAGGTCGACTTCATATTTGCAGAGTGATTTATTGGATAAATCATATTTCCACAGAGAATAATAAGTAATAGGAAGATGTTATAGAGGTATTTCAAGAAGATAAAAATAATAAGAAATGTTAGAATTTCTATGTGAGCTTGTATATTTTTAAGTCATTTAACCTATTTGAGCTTCCATTTTTATTAATTTAAATTAAATGCATTCATTCACTATTAACAGGGTATCCGAAAGTACATCATAAAGAATTTACTGTAAAAGACAGAATAACTAAGCATAAGAAAAAACTTGAAATCTTGACATGCTGACAAAAAAATAAAAATAAAAGAAAATGAAGAAAAGAAAAGAGAAAGAGAGAGAAACCTCTGGAAGCAACAATATGTTCAGCTGAAATAGACATATTTGAACACACACACACACACAAAGTTACAATGACTGACTGTTATGGCAAAACCTTCTTAAAGGTCAAGTTTTAGTAAGACTAGCTATAATTATCCATCAAATATTTGAAACGATAGCATAAACAGGACTAATTATTCACATTCTTGCATTTAATATTATTATACCATTAAAAATGTGCTGCAATGTACACTCATTCATATTAGGTAGTACATTCATTCAATTCAGGTAGAATATTTTCAGGTCAGGTGATAGGTTTAGAAATTCATCTTCAAGTGGTCTGGGATGAATTTTTCTGGCCTATTATCTTCTCCTCCCACCCAGCTGCTATATGACTTTTAGAGCTTGAACATGCTTCCAAACTCTGAGCAAAGGGGGGTAAAAGCTTTTAAATACACAGGTGCCACTGCAGGTAAAATCCCCTGTTGTCATGCTTACTGATGAATGTGGGGGAGAAACTAACAGCCCTGGCCAGATAACATCGCCATTTCCAATGACATCTAAAGATGACATTGTTTCCCAATCAGGTGAGTAACACTGCAAAATAACATTGTCCATATGGGCACATTAGAGGAAAACTAGGCTGAATGGCTTTTAAGGAGATACAGCAAGCTGTGCTTTGAGAGGAATTGTCCATAGCCAGAAGAGACAAGTAGCAAATCTCTGACTATTATATAACTTGCTATAGTCTCTCTAACAACATACTCTATTTATATAAATGCTTTGGCCTTAAAATAATTGGGTTCTTAATTTAGCTGAATGTACTTATAATAACCGTAACCCTTATATGCCAGTTAGTGTGCAAAATATTAAACATTCATTATGTCTCTTTTACATGAGAACATTGAGCTGATAGAACAAATTCTTCAGCATATCCCTTGTTATTATAGTTTATTAGCTTTTTTAAATAGAAAAAACACTACTGTGAGACAACTTCTGTCTAAATTTGAGGCTAGTTCTATTCCATACATCTAATACTATCTCTGCCATCTTTATAAGTAAATATTTATCAAACACATACTATTCTACAGGCATTATTCTAAATGCCTTATTCATTTAATGTTTTTAAAAATCCTGAAATGTTACCACCTTCAACTTACAGATGAGGAAACTGAGGGGCAAAGGGATTATTTACCAGAAATTTTTCACGTGGTACCAGACACAGGTGGAATTTGTAACCTGGCATTCTGAATATTTTTACTTACTTTATTTTTTGTTTGTTTGTTTTTATTATTATACTTTAAATTTTAGGGTACATGTGCACAATGTGCCGTTAGTTACATATGTATACATGTGCCATGTTGGTGTGCTGCACCCAGTAACTTGTCATTTAACATTAGGTATATCTCCAAACGCTATCCCTCCCCCCACCCCCCAACCCACAACAGGCCCCAGTCTGTGATGCACCCCTTCCTATGTCCATGTGTTCTCATTGTTCAATTCCCACATATGAGCGAGAACATGTGGTGTCTGGTTTTTTGCCCTTGCAATAGTTTGCTGAGAATGATGGTTTCCAGCTTCATCCATGTGCCTACAAAGGACATGAACTTATCCTTTTTTATGGCTGCATAGTATTCCATGGTGTATATGTGCCACATTTTCTTAATCCAGTCTATCATTGATGGACATTTGGGTTGGTTCCAAGTCTTTGCTATTGTGAATAGTGCCACAATAAACATATGTGTGCATGTGTCTTTATAGCAGCATGATTTATAATCCTTTGGGTATATACCCACTAATGGGATGGCTGGGTCAAATGGTATTTCTAGTTCTAGATCCCTGAGGAATCGTCACACTGACTTCCACAATGGTTGAACTAGTTTACAGTCCCACCAACAGTGTAAAAGTGTTCCTATTTCTCCACATTCTCTCCAACACCTGTTGTTTCCTGACTTTTTAATGATTGCCATTCTAATTGGTGTGAGATGGTATCTCATTGTTTTGATTTGCATTTCTCTGATGGCCAGTGATGGTGAGCATTTTTTCATGTGTCTGTTGGCTGCATAAATGTCTTCTTTTGAGAAGTGTCTTTTCATATCCTTTGCCCACTTTTTGATGGGGTTGTTTGTTTTTTTCTTGTAAATTTGTTTGAGTTCATTGTAGATTCTGGATATTAGCCCTTTGTCAGATGAGTAGATTGCAAAAATTTTCTCCCATTCTGTAGGTTGCCTGTTCACTCTGATGGTAGTTTCTTTTGCTGTGCAGAAGCTCTTTAGTTTAATTAGATCTCATTTGTCAATTTTGGCTTTTGTTGCCATTGCTTTTGGTGTTTTAGACATGAAGTTCTTGCCCATGCCTATGTCCTGAATGGTATTGCCTAGGTTTTCTTCCAGGGTTTTTATGGTTTTAGATATGACGTTTAAGTCTTTAATCCATCTTAAATTAATTTTCATATAAGGTGTAAGGAAGGGATCCAGTTTCAGCTTTCTACATATGGCTAGCCAGTTTTCCCAGTACCATTTATTAAATAGGGAATCCTTTCCCCATTTCTTGTTTTTGTCAGGTTTGTCAAAAAACAGATGGTTGTAGATAGTGGCATTATTTCTGAGGACTCTGTTCTGTTCCATTGGTCTATATCTCTGTTTTGGTACCAGTACCATGCTGTTTTGGTTACTGTAGCCTTCTAGTATAGTTTGAAGTCAGGTAGCATGATGCCTCCAGCTTTGTTCTTTTTGCTTAGGATTGTCTTGGCAATGCGGGCTCTTTTTTGGTTCCATATGAACTTTAAAGTAGTTTTTTCCAATTCTGTGAAGAAAACCATTGACAGCTTGATGGGGATGGCATTGAATCTATAAATTACCTTGGGCAATATGGCCATTTTCGCAATATTGATTCTTCCTACCCATGAGCATGGAATGTTCTTCCATTTCTTTGTATCCTCTTTTATTTCATTGAGCAGTGGTTTGTAGTTCTCCTTGAAGAGGTCCTTCACGTCCCTTGTAAGTTGGATTCCTAGGTTTTATTCTCTTGGAAGCAATTGTGAATAGGAGTTCATTCATGATTTGGGTCTCTGTTTGTCTGTTATTGGTGTATAAGAATGCTTGTGATTTTTGCACATTGATTTTGTATCCTGAGACTTTGCCAAAGTTGCTTAACAGCTTAAGGAGATTTTGGGCTGAGACGATGGGGTTTTCTAGATATACAGTCATGTCATCTGCAAACAGGGACAATTTGACTTCCTCTTTTCCTAATTGAATACCCTTTATTTTCTTCTCCTGCCTGATTGCCCTGGCAAGAACTTCCAACACTATGTTGAATAGGAGTGGTGAGAGAGGGCATCCCTGTCTTGTGCCAGTTTTCAAAAGGAATGCTTCCAGTTTTTGCCCATTCGGTATGATATTGGCTGTGGATTTGTCATAGATAGCTCTTATTATTTTGAGATATGTCCCATCAATACCTAATTTATTGAGAGGTTTTAGCATGAAGCGTTGTTGAATTTTGTCAAAGGCCTTTTCTGCATCTATCGAGATAATTATATGGTTTTTGTCTTTGGTTCTGTTTATATGCTGGATTATGTTTATTGATTTGCATATGTTGAACCAGCCTTGCATCCCAGAGATGAAGCCCACTTGATCATGGTGGATAAGCTTTTTGATGTGCTGCTGGATTTGGTTTGCCAGTATTTTATTAAGAATTTTTGCATCGATGTTCATCAGGGATATTTGTCTAAAATTCTCTTTTTTTGTTGTGTCTCTGCCTGGCTTTGGTATCAGGATGATGCTGGCCTCATAAAATGAGTTAGGGAGGATTCCCTCTTTTTCTGTTGATTGGAATAGTTTCAGAAGGAATGGTACCAGCTCTTCCTTGTTCCTCTGGTAGAATTCAGCAGTGAATCCCTCCGGTCCTGGACTTTTTTTGGTTGGTAAGCTATTAATTATTGCCTCAATTTCAGAGCCTGTTATTGGTCTATTCAGAGAGTCAACTTCTTCCTGGTTTAGTCTTGGGAGGGTGTATGTATCAAGGAATTTATCCATTTCTTCTGGATTTTCCAGTTTATTTGCATAGAGGTGTTTATAGTATTCTCGGATGGTAGTTTGTATTTCTGTGGGATTGGTGGTGATAACCCCTTTATCATTTTTTATTGTGTCTATTTGATTCTTCTCTCTTTTCTTCTTTATTAGTCTTCCTAGTGGTCTATCAATTTTGTTGATCTTTTCAAAAAACCAGCTCCTGGATTCACTGATTTTTTGAAGGGTTTTTTGTGTCTCCACTTCCTTCAGTTCTGCTCTGATCTTAGTTATTTCTTGCCTTCTACTAGCTTTTGAACGTGTTTGCTCTTGTTTCTCTAGTTCTTTTAATTGTGATGTTAGGGTGTCAATTTTGGATCTTTCCTGCTTTATCTTGTGGGCATTTAGTGCTATAAATTTCCCTCTACACACTGCTTTGAATGTATCCCAGAGATTCTGGAATGTTGTGTCTTTGTTCTCAATGGTTTCAAAGAACATCTTTATTTCTGCCTTCATTTCATTATGTACCCAGTAGTCATTCAAGAGCAGGTTGTTCAGTTTCCATGTAGTTGAGCAGTTTTGAGTGAGTTTCTTAATCCTGAGTTCTAGTTTGATTGCACTGTGGTCTGAGAGACAGTTTGTTATAATTTCTGTTCTTTTACATTTGCTGAGGAGTGCTTTACTTCCAACTATGTGGTCAATTTTGGAATAAGTGCGGTGTGGTGCTGAGAAGAAAGTATATTCTGTTGATTTGGGATGGAGAGTTCTGTAGATGTCTATTAGGTCTGCTTGGTGCAGAGCTGAGTTCAATTCCTGGATATCCTTGTTAACTTTCTGTCTCGTTGATCCGTCTAATGTTGACAGTGGGGTGTTAAAGTCTTCCATTATTATTGTGTGGGAGTCTAAGTCTCTTCATAGGTCTCTAAGGACTTGCTTTATGAATCTGGATGCTCCTGTATTGGGTGCATATATATTTAAGATAGTTAGCTCTTCTTGTTGAATTGGTCCCTTTACCATTATGTAATGGCCTTCTTTGTCTCTTTTGATCTTTGTTGGTTTAAAGTCTGTTTTATCAGAGACTAGGATTGCACCCCCTGCCTTTTTTTGTTTTCCATTTGCTTGGTAGATCTTCCTCCATCCCTTTATTTTGAGCCAATGTGTGTCTCTGCACGTGAGATGGGTTTCCTGAATACAGCACTCTGATGGGTCTTGACTCTTTATCCAATTTACCAGTCTGTGTCTTTTAATTGGAACATTTAGCCCCTTTACATTTAAGGTTAATATTGTTATGTGTGATTTGATCCTGTCATTCTGATGTTAGCTGGTTATTTTGCCCATTAGTTGATGCAGTTTCTTCCTAGCCTCGATGGTCTTTACAGTTTGGCATGTTTTTGCAGTGGCTGGTACTGGTTGTTCCTTTCCATGTTTAGTGCTTCCTTCAGGAGTTCTTGTAGGGCAGGCCTGGTGGTGACAAAAAGCATTTGCTTGTTTGCAAAGGATTTTATTTCTCCTTCACTTATGATGCTTGGTTTGGCTGGATATGAAATTCTGGGTTGAAAATTCTTTTCTTTAAGAATGTTGAATATTGGCCCCCACTCTCTTCTGGCTTATAGAGTTTCTGCGGAGAGATCAGCTGTTAATCTGATGGGCTTCCCTTTGTGGGTAACCTGAACATTCTCTCTGGCTGCCCTTAACATTTTTTCCTTCATTTCAACTTTGGTGAATCTGACAATTATGTGTCTTGGAGTTGCTCTTCTTGAGGAGTATCTTTGTGGCATTCTCTGTATTTCCTGAATTTGAATGTTGGCCTGCCTTGCTAGATTGGAGAAGTTCTCCTGGATAATATCCTGCAGAGTGTTTTCCAACTTGGTTCCATTCTCCCTGTCACTTTCAGGTACACCAATCAGATGTTGATTTGGTCTTTTCACATAGTCCCATATTTCTTGGAGGCTTTGTTCGTTTCTTTTTATTCTTTTTTCTCTAAACTTCTCTTCTCACTTCATTTCATTCATTGGATCTTCCATCACTGATACCCTTTCTTCCAGTTGATTGAATCAGCTACTGAGGCTTTTGCATTCATCGTGTAGTTCTCGTGCCTTGGTTTTCAGCTCCATCAGGTCCTTTAAGGACTTCTCTGCATTGGTTATTCTAGTTAGCCATTCGTCTAATTTTTTTTCAAGGTTTTTAACTTCTTTGCCATGGGTTCAAACTTCCTCCTTTAGCTTGGAGTAGTTTGATCGTCTGAAGCCTTCTTTGCCTCTTCTAGCTAACTATAAAAAGTATTTACTGTTTTTAAAATGTTGCACATCTTTAATAAAATAATGTTGGTAAAAGGAGTTTTTTATTTTGAAAAGTACTCTGCAAATGGCAGTCATTTATTCACCTATCCATTCATGCATTTATTTATTTATTTATTGCTTTATTCTACTAAAGAATGAAGGCATCTAAATCAGTAGAACACTGATTACCAAACCTCTGTATCGTTTCAGATGCTATAGTGACTTCTCCCTTCTCATCTAGAAACAAAGGATGAGTAATATTTATGACAACCTATTCATTTTAAAATTATACCCTGCTAATTCAAATTTGGTTTTACATGTGCAAGTTTTGTTCTGGTCACTTTTTAAGGTATGTTTCAGTCAGAAATAATCAGATTGAAACTTACAAATATTTATCAATAAGATGGTCAGTTTATATAGTGCTTTAACTTGGCAGCACCTGCTTCAATTTCTCCTAACTTCCTGAAAAAGCTTGGAAAAGAAATACGTCATTCGTATTTCTATTCAAGTAACATTCCTTAACGAAGCCTTCCTGACCTTCCTGCGAGAAATGATGGTCTTTCCTCTTTCTCCCCATGTTAAGGTACTTTCCAACTTTGCCTTATTTTCTTTAAAACATGTATATCAATGGGAAATCATCATTTTTGTGTATGTATTATTTACCTTCTTTCCAACAAGGTCTGGCACATGACAGATGTCCAATAAATATTAGCAGAATGAAGGGTTAATAGAAACTCTTATGTGCCATGATGAATATAAGGACATGTCCTTCACTTTGTCAAGAACAACTGAGGCCAATCAACAACCAGCATCATATTTAAAGTAAAAGTGTATATGCATATAAAATACTGTATAGAGTACCTAATTATAACTTTAGAAAGGAAAAAATCAAAATAATTATTTATAGAAGTCTTGAAGAGATTACACCTATGTGTTAGCAGTGTAATCTTTAAGAAATATTTATAGATTTGCTCTTTTGTTTGTCTATTTTTAGTCACTCTTTTATATTCTATATTGTCTACAATAAATTTCTGTTAGTTTTCCATATCCATGTGAGGGTACAGAATATCTACTGACAGAAAAAGACATTTGGTTAGTGTTATAGACTTAAAGTTTGTGGCCCCTTAAAATTGTTGAAGCACTAAAACTCAGTGTGGCTATATTTGGAGACGGGGTCTGTAAGGAAGTAATTAAGTCAAATGAAGTCATAGGTTTGGACCCTGATCCAATGAATTAGTGTTCTTACAAGACAAGACACTAGAAATCTCCTCTCTGTCTCTCTCTCTCTCTCTCTCAGCATATACCAAGGAAAGACCATGTGAGCACCCAGTGAGATTGTAGTTGCCTACGAGCCAAGAGAAGAAGCCTCAGAATGAAACAGGCCTTACTGGCACCTTGATCCTGGACTCCCTCAGAGCTGCAAGAAAGTGAATTTCTGTTGCTAAAGCCTCCCAGCCTGGTATTTTGTTATAGCAGTCTAAGCTAATTTAGACCACTGGTAAAATAGACAGGAGAAGCAAATCAAGTCATGATAAAGTTGTTTGCTCTCAAGCTATATATTGACTGTAAGGACAAAAGCCATATAATCCTTTGACTTTCTATAATATTAAAATCAGAAAATCCAAGTAAGTTTTTAATTAAATGTACTTAATATTAAGTGCATGTCTTTGTATACATACCAGATCACATGCGGGTATGAAATAAAAATCTCTATTTTTAGATGTACAAATGAACATCTTACACTGGGCACATAAAACTCTTCTGGACCTAGTAACTCCAAAAACCTACTCAAAAGAAGTATTAAAATATTGCTGTTTAAAGATGTTCAATGCAACATCATTTATAATAACAATGTCTAAATAAAGTAATAATTCAAGGTATATTATTACAATAGAGGGATACAAGTAATAAACATCACATTTTAAAGATTAATGCTTTGGAAAATCACTGATAACATAAAATTGAGTGAAAACAAATAAATAAGAAAGACTATATTGCAGGATTTTAATTTTCTTAAAAAATTGTCTATATTATAGATATGCATTTGGGAAAAGCAGCATAATAGTAATCTTTGAGATAAGAAGTCGTTAATATTTATATTTTGTTTTTATACTCTTCATAATTTCAAAATCTCCCACAATTAGCATCATCAGACAAAAAAACTATAGATTATTTTTTGAAGTACAGCACTGCCTCTTACCATAATCCTGAGAAACTTGGAGACACAGTCAATGTCAAGGAATATTAAAAAAAACATGTAACAGGAACATATAGGGAAATATCTAAGTTATTATGATTAAGGAGCACAACATTGATATAAAAAGACAGAAGAGAATAAGTCTGATACATTCAGCTATCCAGTAAAATGTTCCATTATTTCTTTCCATGAGACAAAACCTAAGAATTAACAGTAATCCCTTTCCACCAATTTAGCACCAATTTTAATCCCCAATTATGTATCAAATTTAATTTCTTTTCCTCTTTAGTTTTGCTCCTATCTATACTTTCCTTTGTTCAGTACAGCTCTACACTGAAGCCAGAATAATTATTTTTCAAAAAATAATCTTATCTCAGCCCCTACCTCTAATCTCAAACTTTTAGTTATTCTCCACTGATTGTGTAATAAAGGCAAGCTTTCTTCTAAGCCCGGCATGATCGAACCCTGTCTGCTTCTTGTATAGCACTCTTTGTGATCCGATTTTCATGGCCTTGTTTTAGTTGCTCAAAGGTACCATGGGCCCTTCATACACAGAGATTTGAAGATACTCTCGCCTGCCCACTGTGTGAATCAGTCTTCAAATTTTGGCTCACTGGTTACGTCACCAAAACTTGCCATGACTGATTAATAAGTAGTGTTCCCTTATTAGAAGCACTTTTAACATCATGTGTCTCTCCTTTGCAGCAATTAGCTTGTAACAATGCATGTATCTGAATGATTATTTTATAAATATGGCTCTTCTTTGAATTCTAAGTTCAAGAAGCTCCATGAACTCAGGACGTTACCTACATTCACTTATTATTGTACCCTCAGACTCAACAAAATGTCTAGCAGGTAATTAATTAACAAAATATCTAGTAGGTGATTAATAAATATTTATTGAATACATATCTTCAGATTATTTAAAAACCTGTCAATCAGAAAGAGAAACATTGAAGCACCCATTAGAAAGATGAACAAAAGACATCGACAGAAAAAAAAACAATAAAATTGATTGATAAATATATAAAAATATAGTCTTTCAAATCACATACACAATAGATATAATGTGTATATGCAAAAACTAAGAAACTTCTATTCATACCTCAGTGTTAACAGTGGCATTTCCAGCTGTTGCTGTTACAGATCTTTTTATTTTCTTTCATTTACTTTTCCATATTTTCTCGTGATTATGATGAACTTCTATTAATGTTGTTTTTTTTAAATTACTTTTGACTGCAAGGTAAAAAAAATGATTCAAACTAACTTAAACCATAAGGATATTTATCATCTCACATAACAAGACGCTCAGAAATAAGGAAGTTTCCTAGGCTGATAGATTCATTAACTCAGTGTTGTCATCAAGAACCGAGGTTTTTAAAATTCCTCTGTGTCATCTTTCATCTGTCGGCTTTTCCTTACTTTGGCCCTCAGGGTCCAGGGTTGACAGCATCAAGTGAATCATTGTCCTTCTTTTTCACATCTTTTGAAAGAGATGGAGAAACCTCTCCCCCAGTCATGGACTATAATTGGGCAAACTTAGCTCAAATGCCCACTTCTGCACCAGTAACGTCACCAGGGCAATGCCATGCATTTATTGGTTTAGATAAATCAGGCTCTGGTGGCTCAGTTAGTTTCCTCTCAGTTACACTGGGAACACATGTTTACATGAACAAAATTTGAGTTCTGTAACAGAAAAGAAAGGTGAGAAATAGATACCAGATAGGCAACTAATAAGATCTGCATTATGCTTTATTGACATACATAAAAATGTTTAAAAAATAAAACAGAGAAGCAGGCAAAACATGGTCAAATAACTCTAAGCACAGAAATAATGTCTTATGCACATTTCAACTTTTCATAATTTACATATTAAGGGAATACATCATTTACATATTAAGGGAATACATATTAAGGGTAAATTTTGTCTCAGTCCCAATGATAAATATCAATTTTATGTCTTCCTAGATTAACACACTCATTCTGGGTAAAGAAAAAAAAATTACATTTTAAAGTACACTGTTCTTCTCTGTATGCTAAACATTTAATTCAGCCCAGATATCTATGCAGATCTACAAAAAAAAAAAATAAATAAAGTGGAATGCTGAAAGAAGCACCCAGTTGGTTCAACAGCATGGTGCAAATAACCTAGTTAAATGCACCCAACCTACTTTCACAGCTGCACATGATAACATTGAGGCTTCTGCAAAGATTGTAAACTTGTGTCCACTTGTTTCTAGTACACAAAGGACAGATTTTCTGACTTGATAAAATTAATACAATGGACAAGTAGCAGCATCTCTAGCATATTCATATTGCAGCTACCCATTAAATCCTCAGGAATTAGGCTTTTAGAGGACAACAGAAGTCCAAGAAGTGTACTTTGGAATTCTAGTGTACTATAAAATTATGGATTTCCTTCATATTTAGTGACATAGATTCCTAAAATATAGATCAGGTTGAAAGATAGACATACAAATAGTTCTTTTTTATAAAATTTGCATAGTTGCTTGTGGGGGTAGTTTAATTATTTGCACAATATAATAGTTCTGAATACCTTGTCACTGAAAATTTTGATAGCTAATATGAATAGTTTCCACCTTTTACATTTATATATTGCAATTACATGAAGGAATACTGTTCTCAAGTATAACTGAGATTCTAGTTGGATCAATGTACCTTGGATTTTCTTATAACTGCTGTAGGAAGAAAGATATATTACTTTTGACCCTCTTCTCAGGAGTTTCTCCATGTAAACTTTGATTCTCAACAGATTTCTCAAGGAAACTGTAAATTACAACAAATCCCTAGCTTTGGATATGCTCTCAGGGCATCTAACCCCCTCAAGGTCCTTGAAGTTGCAGATAGACACATTCAGACACTGTTTCTACTTCAAGCTTCAGCAGTAAGCAGGAGGAAAGATGTGTTCATTTGTGAGGACACATAGTTCAACAGGGATTTTACTTCTTGGGTATCATTTGAACAGTGGTATTTACTCGCTCAAGCCAATCCGATTGGCAGAGTAGGGAGCCAGCGTCCATGTGCCTCTTCTTAGGTCGCCCTGAAAAGATTCTCTCCACATAGGAGTTATTGCACGAGGAATGAAAATAAAAATAAAAACTTCATTTGATCTTTGTTTTGGAGTGAACTGACTTTCTATTCATATTACAAAAGCATAAGTAAACATGGAAAACTGCAAATATATATGTATCCATAATATCCACATCATTTTAATAAATCCAGGCAAAGAATAAATAGATCCTGTCAAGTTGTAGGAATTTGTCTTTGTATAATATATATGATGTATTAATGAACAGTTTTATAAATATTCTGATGAAGGAGTTACTATAGTATATGACATATTTTAGGCATAAGATTATTGTCAGTAAAGTGACTATTTGTCATTCCCTAATATGATTTCAGTCCTTTTCAAATAGTTCCTGTTGTCCTTATAAAGTCATAAGTCAAAGTACAGTTAAGAATAGAAATGTTAAGTCATGAAATGAATTGATCCAAAAATATTAATAGATGGTGTTATAGTGCCTAATTTAAAATAAGCAGTATTTCTTACAAAGCAGGATTCTATGGAGAATCAAAGGGAGCTTACAATATGAGTCCCCTTTCAAAGAATTGAATATGTCACTGTTAGTAGACAAGGCACTCATAAATGAATTATAACATAAATGAATTATAGTGAATAGTGATGATTTTCAGTATTTTGTTACATGCAAAATAACTGATTCCAAGTGTAGATATAGAAATTTACAATGTGGGAAAGATTGGAAAATTTTTTTCTGAAAGAGGTAGAATTATAGAGGTCTAACAGCTATGATAACAGATTATTAGGAACATACTACAACCTCTAATATAGAACATATAGCCACCCAGAATAAAGATTACATTTCCCAGCCTACCTTCCTGCAAGTTGTGGTCATATGACTAAGTTTTGGCCAATCAAATGTAAGATGAACTTGAAAATTATAGAACTTCTATGAAGGTTGCTTCATAAGATAATTTTTCTGGAAGAGAAACCCTTTTTCCTTTTGCTTTCTCCCTCTGTGGTCCTGAAATTTAAATATTATGACACTAAGATGGCCATCATTGTACGAACAGAAACAGAATCAATGATGGCTTCTTTTGTATAAGATAGTAATCAACTTCTATCTTGTTTACGTTACCACCATTAAAAAATACAGCTAAACCTACAATAGAGACACATGACAATAGGGAAGGTAAGAGCTCTTGCCTGGGACTAAAATAAGTTGTTTTCTTTGAAGTGGTTGCTTTAGGAAGAATATGAAAGAGATTACATCTGCTATCAGAGACAGCAGATTCATCTTCTAGAGAAGAAAAATATGCTGAGCAAGAATATTGTTTCTTTTCTTGATATCTTTTCCTAAGATAATCTTGAAGCTGCAATAAATTTGATTGACTTGGGTTCTTTTGCAATGATAAGACAGAGGCTACTTTCATATGTGTCAGTTTTGCTGTGAAACAGAGGTCAGCTGGGCTTAAAGAATTTTCATTGTTATATATTTTGTCCCAAATATATTCCAAAAATCAAGAAATAGCTTTGAATTGAATTTTTCTTAATAAAATATGAACATATAAAGGCACAGAGGTGAAAAACAACATATTCAAAGTATTTGACCAACAGAAATGACAAGGCAGGTTTCTTTAAGAGCTTAATAAAGAAAAGGCATACTAGAAAACAATTTGTATCATCTTTCAACTATTTATACAATATAATTTCTCTTAGGCAGGGAGTCTTAAGCAAACAACAAAATAGAAGAATTTGCAGATTTTTTAAAATTTGCTTTTTGGAATAAATGTTCCTTAAATGTTTAAGAATCACAATTACTAAATTATGTTTTCAATGTTCAAAGAGTTCACATTATCTTCAAAGTAGTCACTAAATTAAAATAAAATTACTATGTGTATAACTTCAGAAATTATTATGTTTTCTTGCTTTGTTTTGTCTTCATTCCATTATATATCTATATTATGTATGCAAATATTGTAAATACATATAGGCAAAATTTTCTGTAATAGAAGGAAATAAAAACAACTATGTACTTATAAATATATAAACAAACATGGAAGATTTTACACTCCTTGGATGGACAGAAACACAAATTTCAAAGGCACTGGTAAAACCAGAAAAGAATTAGATAAATTACAGACACAGTTTGCCTCCCTTACCTTTTATAATTTTCTATCTGCATGTTGAAAGATAAAATGCAGAAACATTTTCAAGGATTATCTTAAAATCCTTTCCAAATGCCACTTCTTCTTGCCTAGATTAAAGCTACATTTCTAAATTAACACAGTCCCTTGCTTAGATTTAATTTGGACACTTTCACTTTTTAAGGTGCTCTTCTGGACACTGGCTTAGGAGCCAGACATTTTAGACAAACAGTTGACTCCTGTTGGGAAAACGGTTGGCAGGAGGGATCCCTCCCCCTAGAGTTTTGAGTATGAGGGTCTGTCAGTGTCAAATCTAATTGTTCTCAGGGTTTCCCACAATTGATGGAGATGAAGCCAACAAGTCCATGATATATCTCATCATTACAGCTCTCTCACTGTGGGGTTGATTGGTGCACCTGCCCATGTCTGACCTACTCTACTTGTGGAGTAGAGCTGCCTTTAGCCCCAAACATAGGTTCACCTATCATTTAGATGAAACATAGACTGGTTACAAAATTCATGAAGAAATCAATACAACCAATTTAAATATGATACAGGCAAAAGAAAAACCGATCTCTCTATGTGAACGATAATATGGGTGTGTATTTAAACATAAAATAGATGGGCATAAGTATATACTAAAGACAAACTATAGGAAGAAAGACTTAGATCTAATAGCACATTGTGGAGAGGTAAAGCATACACACTGAGAAAAACTGCAGCTCTGATGACTTCAGAGTTTAAGTGTCAACAAATTATAGCCTAAGAAGTTCATGGAGATCATTTTATGTAGTATGAAATAAGAATGATCATCACAAACCTCATTCTGTGTTCCTGGTGCTATGCTGCTTCTGACACAGTGATCCCTTTGAAAGGGAACTGTATGGAGAGGAGTACGCTTATGTGAGTTAACCAGTATAGCTACAGAGGTGATTTTCTTTTAGCAGAGAAATAATTGCCTATGAGGATTATATCTTAAAATGTTCAGATAAGTCATAGTATAGCAAGTGCAAGCACAAATATATGTGCATGCATGTGTGCATGTGTGTATGTGTAGTGTGTGGAAAACTACAAAATTAGTAATTTATCTCAAGACATGGAAGCATGTAATTATTGGTGGCAAATATGTATAGACATAAGTATTTTACTATAAATATGAGTTCTAAATTTATAACACATTTTCAGACTACAAATCCAGAATGAACAAGAGTCTTATAATTGTTTTCTGTTTTTGGCTTGGAATCTTGATTTTAGCATCAACAATTAATCAACATAACTTAACATGGTCAATTGGCTTCCCATCCCAAAGGCCATTATATAGGATGGCAGTACGTTTCCTCTTAGAGATCATGCCAGTTTCACTGTGGAGCAGATGGCAAGTCAACTGGGTTTAGGTGGGTAGTCTAGATTATGCCATATTAAGTGACATCTTCCAGCAGGATGTCAATTTCACCGGACGCTGGTGCCACCTTGACACACCACTAAACTATCTGCTGCTTTCCATCAGACCTGTTGCCACTGAAAATAGAGAACACGTGAAAATAGAGAATCTTGGGCAGTCATTGGAATATTCTAACAGTGTACTCCTAGAGATTTATTACAAAAACACTCCAGGCTCCAGGTGAATTTCTGCCCTTTAACTGTTCAGGGGAGTGAGTATAATTTCATTCCACACTCTAGAAGAACTACTAGGTTAGCAGACTAGTATGTGTCTTCTCTATAGCATCAGACATTTAACCCACAACTTTTGTCTGGTTGAAAAAACAGTGATACTATATTTTCTTCATCCCATGAAGTACAGTTGCCTAGAATAATTGAAAATCAGCACTTACACAGTAAAAAAGATTTTTAAAAGTATAAAATTCCTCCTCACTATTATATTCTTCCCAAATGAAAGCATGTCTGATGCCCTATTTAGTTTAAACTCAGGCTAGGTTTGACCTGAATTCCTATAGTCTTAGCCCTAGCTTGGAGCAGAAATAATTTCCTCTTATACTTTCCTAGAGCTCTGACTTTTATTTGACTTTAGCTGAGCACTGCCATTTTTATACCAGAACGTGAACCCTCACTGGTATTCATTTCCCCTGAATTGGAAAAGTGTTTCAGCCAACAATTCCAGTAGGTATCATGTAACTGGCACAGCCATGGCAGAAACAACACTGCGTTCTGCCAACATTCCATTTCATCTTTTCTGGGCAGCTTTATTATTGTGCATATGTTTATGGGCATGAATCTTCTTGTCTAAAGATTACACTACAAAAAAGAGGTCTCTGCCTCTGAAATGAGGACTAAAGCTTTAGAATGTTGTGTCTTTGATAGCAAAAATTGTTGCTAGGCAATTTACATCCTAGAGCATTAGTACCTACCAATCTGCTAATCAGTTTTAAAATGGTCTCTATTTTACTGAAAGAAATATGCAGATTACCTTTCATCAGTATCTTTTAAGATTATTTGAATGCTTAGCTATTTATTTCTTGAATAAAATAGGAGTTTCTCTGGTGCCTTTGCTTAATTTTTTGTGGTATCCTTAAGGAATGATTGTGACCTTTCAACTTCAGTCTACGTGCCTGAGTTCATATAATGAATTATCAACATTTTTAGTATGAGAAGAACCAAGCATTTTCCACTGGCATCTTTGGCTTTGGGTTTAGCTTTAAAGTTCATGTCATAGACACCTGTCATGAGGAGCCGCCAGTATATTTTGTTCAAAGTTGAGTTTTGTAGAGCCTTGGTTTGTGGCTAGGGCAGATGATAAGAAGTGATAAGCAAAATTTCAGTGGATCTGTATCTCACCCAGGATTGCCATGTGAACTCAGATAACATGTTCCATGGGTCTGTGGTTTGGGAACATTTCACTCAAATTGATCTGTCTTTATGAACAGGGCACAGTAAAGCACCCATGCTGAAATAAAGATGGTCACTTTGGTTTATGTGTTTTCTGACACACCTTCTTTTTACCCTCTACTCCCAGCCCAAGGCTCAAAGTCAATTTGTTTCTCTGTTTCTTTATTTGGTTAAGGGAAATTTAAGGAAACTACTCAAGGCAGACCTGCAGGCACTGTACCAGGTACTCTATATGTTCTTATTTCATTCTCACACCATGTAAAATAGGTATTATTAGCTTAGTTTTACAGAAAACAAAAGCCAAGAGAGTTTAGGTAACTCTTCAAGACACAAGTAAGAGCTAAGGGCCAAGATTTGAACCCAGGTCTAAATGACTTCAGAACTCATGCTTTTTTCTACTATCAATGACGGCAAAAAAATTTTTCAACTTTTGATGTCAAATCTAATTGATTGGCAATGGCTTCCAGGAAGTTTGTCTTTAAAAAGATTCTGAAGTCAAGTTACGGCCTAAGAGGGGAAAGTACTAGGATCTGTTAGTGACACTTGAGCAGGTTGGAAAAGGAACTTTTTTTTTTTATACTTTAAGTTCTAGGGTACATGTGCACAATGTGCAGGTTTCTTACATATGTATACATGTGCCATGTTGGTGTGCTGCACACATTAACTCGTCATTTACATTAGGTATATCTCCTAATGCTATCCCTCCCCCCTCCCCCCACCCCATGACAGGCCCCGGTGTGTGATGTTCTCCTTCCTGTGTCCAAGTGTTCTCATTGTTCAATTCCCACCTGTGAGTGAGAACATGCAGTGTTTGGTTTTCTTGTCCTTGCGATAGTTTGCTGAGAATGATGGTTTCCAGCTTCATCCGTGTCCCTACAAAGGACATGAACTCATCATTTTTTATGGCTGCATAGTATTCCATGGTGTATATGTGCCACATTTTCTTAATCCAGTCTATCACTGATGGACTTTTGGGTTGGTTCCCAGTCTTTGCTATTGTGAATAGTGCCGCAATAAACATACGTGTGCATGTGTCTTTATAGTAGCATGATTTATAATCCTTTGGGTATATACCCAGTAATGGGATGGCTGGGTCAAATGGTATTTCTAGTTCTAGATCCTTGAGGAATCACCACACTGTCTTCCACAATGGTTGAACTAGCTTACAGTCCCATCAACAGTGTAAAAGTGTTCCTATTTCTCCACATCCTCTCCAGCACCTGTTGTTTCCTGACTTTTTAATGATCACCATTCTAACTGGTGCGAGATGGTATCTCATTGTTGTTTTGATTTGCATTTCTCTGTTGGCCAGTGATGATGAGCATTTTTTCATGTGTCTGTTGGCTGCATAAATATCTTCTTTTGAGAAGTGTCTGTTCATATCCTTCGCCCACTTTTTGATGGGGATGTTTGTTTTTTCTTGTAAATTTGCTTGAGTTCTTTGTAGATTCTGGATATTAGCCCTTTGTCAGATGAGCGGATTGCAAAAATTTTCTCCCATTCTGTAGGTTGCCTTTTCACTGTGATGGTAGTTTCTTTTGCAGTGCCGAAGCTCTTTAGTTTAATTAGATCCCATTTGTCAATTTTGGCTTTTGTTGCCATTGCTTTTCTGTTTTAGGCATGAAGTCCTTGCCCATGCCTATGTCCTGAATGGTATTGCCTAGGTTTTCTCCTAGGGTTTTTATGGTTTTAGGTATAACACTTAAGTCTTTAATCCATCTAGAATTAATTTTTGCATAAGGTGTAAGGAAGGGATCCAGTTTCAGCTTTCTACGTATGGCTAGCCAGTTTTCCCAGCACCATTTATTAAATAGGGAATCCTTTCCCCATTTCTTGTTTTTGTCAGGTTTGTCAAAGATCAGTTGGTTGTAGACGTGTGGTATTATTTCTGAGGGCTCTGTTCACAAAGCTCAACAGAGAATGACTTTGACAAATTGAGAGAAGAAAGCTTCAGATGATAAAACTTCTCCAAGCTAAAGGCGGAAGTTCGAACCCATTGCAAAGAAGCTAAAAACCTTGAAAAAAGATTAGATGACTGGCTAACTCAACCAGCATAGAGAAGTCCTTAAAGGACCTGATGGAGCTGAAAACCATGGCATGAGAACTACGTGATGAATGCACAAGCTTCAGTAGCCGATTTGATCAACTGGAAGAAACGGTATCAGTGATCAAAGATCAAATGAATGAAATGAAGTGAGAAGAGAAGTTTATAGAAAAAAGAATAAAAAGAAATGAACAAAGCCTCCAAGAAATATGGGACTATGTGAAAAGACCAAATCTATGTCTCATTGGTGTACCTGAAAGTGGCAGGGACAGTGGAACCAAGTTGGAAAACACTCTGCAGGATATCATCCAGGAGAACTTCCCCAGCCTAGCAAGGCAAGCCAACATTCAAATTCAGGAAATACAGAGAACGCCACAAAGATACTCCTCAAGAAGAGCAACTCCAAGAAACATAATTGTCAGATTCACCAAAGTTGAAATGAAAGAAAAAATGTTAAGGGCAGCCAGAGAGAAAGGTTAGGTTACCCACAAAGGGAAGCCCATCAGACTAACAGTGGATCTCTTGGCAGAAATTCTACAAGCCAGAAGAGAGTGGGGGCCAATATTCAACAATTTTAAAGAAAAGAATTTTCAACCCAGAATCTCATATCCAGCCAAACTAAGCTTCATAAGTGAAGGAGAAATAAAATCCTTTATATATCAGCAAATGCTGAGAGATTCTGTCACCACCAGGCCTGCCCTACAAGAACTCCTGAAGGAAGCACTAAACATGGAAAGGAACAACCAGTACCAGCCACTGCAAAAACATGCCAAACTGTAAAGACCATCGAGGCTAGGAAGAAACTGCATCAACTAACGAGTAAAATAACCAGCTAACATCAAAATGAAAGGATCAAGTTCACACATAACAACATAACCTTAAATGTAAAGGGGCTAAATGCTCTAATTAAAAGACACAGACTGGCAAATTGGATAAAGAGTGAAGACCCATCAGTGTGCTGTATTCAGGAGACCCATCTCACGTGCAGAGACACACATTGGCTCAAAATAAAGGGATGGAGGAAGATCTACCAAGCAAATGGAAAACAAAAAAAGGCAGGGGTTGCAATCCTAGTCTCTGATAATACAGACTTTAAACCAACAAAGATCAAAAGGGACACAGAAGGCCATTACATAATGGTAAAGGGATCAATTCAACAAGAAGAGCTAACTATCCTAAATATATATGCGCCCAATATAGGAGCACCCAGATTCATAAAGCAAGTCCTTAGAGACCTATGAAGAGAATTAGACTCCCACACAATAATAATGGGAGACTTTAACACCCCACTGTCAACATTAGACATATCAACGAGACAGAAAGTTAACAAGGATATCCAGGAATTGAACTCAGCTCTGCACCAAGCAGACCTAATAGACATCTACAGAACTCTCCATCCCAAATCAACAGAATATACTTTCTTCTCAGCACCACATCGCACTTATTCCAAAATTGACCACATAGTTGGAAGTAAAGCACTCCTCAGCAAATGTAAAAGAACAGAAATTATAACAAACTGTCTCTCAGATCACAGGGCATTCAAACTAGAACTCAGGATTAAGAAACTCACTCAAAACCACTCAACTACATCGAAACTGAACAACCTGCTCTTGAATGACTACTGGGTACATAATGAAATGAAGGCAGAAATAAAGATGTTCTTTGAAACCAACGAGAACAAAGACACAACATACCAGAATCTCTGGGACACATTTAAAGCAGTGTGTAGAGGGAAATTTATAGCACTAAATGCCCACAAGAGGAAGCAGGAAAGATCTAAAATTGACACCCTAACATCACGATTAAAAGAACTAGAGAAACAAGAGCAAACACATTCAAAAGCTAGTAGAAGGCAAGAAATAACTAAGATCAGAGCAGAACTGAAGGAGATAGAGACACAAAAAACCCTTCAAAATTCAATGCATCCAGGAGCTGGTTTTTTGAAAAGATCAACAAAATTGATAGACTGCTAGCAAGACTAATAAAGAAGAAAAGAGAGAAGAATCAAATAGGCACAATAAAAAATGATAAAGGGGATATCACAACCAATCCCACAGAAATACAAACTACCATCAGAGAATACTATAAACACCTCTACACAAATAACTAGAAAATCTAGAAGAAACGGATAAATTCCTGGACACATACACCCTCCCAAGACTAAACCAGGAAGAAGCTGAATCTCTGAATAGACCAATAACAGACTCTGAAACTGAGGCTATAATTAATAGCTTACCAACCAAAAAAGTCCAGGACCAGACAGATTCACAGCCGAATTCTACCACAGGTACAAGGAGGAGCTGGTACCATTCCTTCTGAAACTATTCCAATCAGTGGAAAAAGAGGGAATCCTCCCTAACTCATTTTATGAGGCTAGCATCATCCTGATACCAAAGTCTGGCAGTGACACAACAAAAAAAGAGAATTGTAGACCAATATCCCTGATGAACATCAATGCAAAAATCCTCAATAAAATACTGGCCAATTGAATCCAGCAGCACATCAAAAAGCTTATCCACATGATCAAGTGGACTTCATCCCTGGGATGCAAGGCTGGTTCAACATATGCAAATCAATAAACGTAATCCAGCATATAAACAGAACCAAAGACAAAAACCACATGGTTATCTCAATAGATGCAGAAAAGGCCTTTGACAAAATTCAACAGCGCTTCATGTTAAAAACTCTCAATAAATTAGGTATTGATGGGACATATCTCAAAATAATAAGAGCTATTTGTGACAAACCCACAGCCAATGTCATACTGAATGGGCAAAAACTGGAAGCATTCCCTTTGAAAACTGGCACAAGACAGGGATCACCTCTCTCACCACTCCTATTCAACATAGTGTTGGAAGTTCTGGCCAGGACAATCAGGCAGGAGAAAGAAATAAAGGGTATTCAATTAGGAAAAGAGGAAGTCAAATTGTCCCTGTTTGCAGGTGACATGATTGCATATTTAGAAAACCCCATCATCTCAGCCCCAAATCTCCTTAAGCTGATAAGCAACTTCGGCAAAGTCTCAGGATACAAAATCAATGTGCAAAAATCACAAGCACTCTTATACACCAATAACAGAAAGTGAAATTTTATGATGGGTGCTGTGTTGCTTACATGAAACCATTTGATCTCCCAATACAAAGCCTGTTCTCCAAACTACAGATTGGAAAACAGGGTTTTATATTTCTTCATGTTGCCACTCACAGATTAAGTGATGTTCTGGTAGGTTCTGCTGTAATGCTTGCTTTGAAAACACAAGTTTGTTCCAATAAGATTGCTATGTTAACAAACAATGTGAGCATGATATACATTTCATATTTGCTCATCCACAATTTCATCAGTGAAGAAAAGCTAGGTGATGGCAGAAAGCTGCACTGTCCTGAACCAAGGCACATAGCCATATATATGCACATGTAGATACAGGGCCAGGTACTGTGTCTCACACTTATAATTCTAGCACTTTGGGAACCAAGACAGGAGGTTCACTTGGGCCCAGGAGTACAAGACGAGCCCAGGCTACATAGCAAGGCCCCGTATCTGCAAAAAAAAAAACAAAATTTACCCAGGAGTGGTGGTGTGCACTCTTATTCCCAGATAGTCAAGAGGCTAAGGTGAGAGGGTTACTTGAGCCTGGAAGGTTGAGGCCACAGTGAGCTAAGGTTGCACCACTCCACTCCAGCCTGGGTGAAAGAGTGAGACCCTGTCTCAAAAAGTAAAAAAAATAAAATAAAATGCATAAGAGTGCACACCTCAAACATTGACCCATTATCTCAATTCACCGAGTGTGTTAGGAGCCACATCTGTCCATATCTGGCATTACAAATTTCCATCTGATTTCAAACATCCTCCCTTCACCATGTCACGATAATTCTCAAGCTACAGTGCTTCTGAGGTCCATTTCCAAGTAAACTTCAGATCTATCAACACGAATTGTCATATTTAACTATTTATCTATTTGTTTGCCATTTAAAATCTGTAAACTATTCCACCATTTTATTAGATTTCTATATATTTTTGTATGTATCACTGAAGAGGATTTTGAGTGTTTTGTCTCTAACCTCATTTTTCCTATAAGCACTGAGATCTTGATTATGTGATTTTTTACAGTGATTTTTAGGAATGCATATGTCTCAGTATATAGCGGCACTTACTGCAAAGTGCTAAGATAAGACTTTGCTAAACATGCGTTTAAAAAAATACACCTGGAAAGAATACAATTGATCCGGCAGCAAACCAACGGTGGGGCAACAGGAACAATCCCCCTGGTGTAGAGGCAATAAAGAGAAGCACGTCAGCCTACTTTTCATCATCACCACGCACCAGTGACTCTAAAGAATGCGGGTAAATTACTCCTCCATGAAAAAAAAAAAAACTTTTGATAATCTAAATTTTAAACAATTGCTGCAGTTACTGTTGAGTTTTACTAATCTACAAATAAGATTAACATGAGCACATTTTTACTGTGTATCCTTTAATAAATATTATTTTCTACATTAAAGTGATTTCAGGCAAATTCCATTTATACGGTTGCCACTGATACATGTGAACTCAACTATACATATTCATATCAGGTGTAAATTCATAGCAGCTCAGGATTTTTCAAGCTCACTCTTGGTGCTGTTCATTTCTCTAATGCCTGTGAAAACCCTGTGTTTATTTAGACTAGAAATATATACATATATATATATATATATATTCTTATATTCAGTTTGTTAGATTAGAAATAAACAAATAAAATACAGTGATTTTACAAAGAAATAGAACTGAATTTTTTTCAATTCTGTTCATTTGTGATTTCAGTGTATACCAGTGAGACAAAGGATAAATTATAAAACATAAAAACTGGCCAGGCGTGGTGGATCACGTCTGTAATCCCAGCACTTTGGGAGGCCAAGGCGGCCAGATCACAATGTCAGGAGTTCAAGACCAGGCTGGCCAATACGGTGAAACCTGTCTCTACTAAAAATACAAAAATTAGCCGGGCACGGTGGCAGGCGCCTGTAATCCCAGCTACTCAGCAGGCTGATGGAGGAGAACTGCTTGAACCCAGGAGGAAGAGGTTGCAGTGAGCAGAGATCGCACCACTGCACTCCAGCCTGGGCAACAGAACGAGACTCCATCTCAAAATAATAATAATAATAAAAATTTGTAATTGGTATGATAGGCAGAATAATGACCTCCGACAAAATATCTATGCCCCAATCCCTGTAATGTGTGAAAATATCATTTTACAGGGAAAAAAATAGACTTTGAAGATGTGCTTAAATTAAGGGTCTTGTGTTGGAAACGTTGTCTGGATTATCCAGGTGTGCCCAATGTAATCACAAGGCTCTCTGTAAGTGGAAAAAAAAAAAAAAGAAAGAAAAAGAAGTCAGGAGAGTGAGAGGAGCTGTAATACGGAAAGCAGAGGTTGGAGTGGTGTGATTGCTGGATTTGAAGAAGGAAGGAGCACAGCCTTTAGAAGCAGGAAAAGATAAGGAAGGGGATTCTCCTCTGGAGGCTCCAGAAAGAACATAGCCCTGCCCAACAGCTTGGTTTAGCTTCATTAAACCCATTTTGCACTTCTGGTCTCCAGAAGTGTAAGATAATAAATTTGTGTTGTTTCACATTGCTAAGCGTGTGGTAACTTGTTACAGCAGCAACAGGAAACTAATACAATTGCTTAAGTGCAGTTTCTGTTCACACACAAAATATTTTAATAAATTTAAATAGCTTTACAATTGCAAGTAATTCTCTTTCTAAATTGGTTTATTAAGAACAAATCAACAGAATGATTGTTACTAAATATAACATGATACCCCCTAAAATAATTATTGTCACCAATAAGAGAAGAGTGTTAAAAGGAAGATGTCAAGTATGCTTGTATGCTTGGTACCTCACAGCACTGGTGCTAATGTTCAAGAATTCTGTTGGCATTAAATAAAGGCCATCTTTATTTATTTATAAATAAAGGCTATCTTCTCTGATTTATGAATTTCCCACCTTTGCTCCCTCCATTATCTTCTCCATTTAGAACTCTAACTGGTTTAAAGACAATTTTTAAAAAATTTTATCAATAAATTTATACTACAGGAGGAAAAATGAACAAAGATAAATTGCTTCCCTAACTTGAACAGTCCCTATCGTATCTTTGAGGGCAGAGAACAGGCTTTACTCAGGCTTCCTACCAGCACCTCAAACAGCATCTGGCATCTAATAGAATAATCAATAAAGCTTGATTAATAAATGAACAATAAAAAGAGAAGTTCTACATTTTGAATGTCCCTGCTCCCCAGATATCTCCTATACAACTCCAAGGTGTCTTTTAATACTCTGCTTCAAAGATAGATGTTTATCAAAATATTCCTAGGTACCCTCTGCCCAGATCTAAGTTCTTTGCCAAATTCTCACCATCTATTTGCACTACAATTAAGCTCTTAACATGACCTGTCACATAGTAAAATAGTTACAAGTAATTTTATTTCTTCTACTAAATTAAAAGCTATTAATGGCTAAGGGCATGCAGTTTATTCAAATCTGTGGTCATAATAGAACCTATAGGATAATTTGCATATGTTACATAATCAATAAATCATTGTTCAAGTTGAAATTGCCATCTCATCAAAACCAACTTCATTCAGTCATGTTTGTAAAGGTATAAACATCTTTACAGATATTTTCAAACTCATACATGTAAGATCATACCTTCCCTCGTTACCTGTACTTTTTTTAATAACATAGTGTATCAAATGAAAAAATTTCCCTCAGGGAATTCATTCTTTGAGATTTCAATATATGTTATATATATTTGTCCATGGCCCAGGATATAAATCAGTTATTTTTCCTTTTCTTATCAAAACTGAACACTTTTAAGTTGTGTCTTATTTACATACATTTATTTTCAACACATTTTCAAAGCATTTTAATCTCTGTAAATCCTCATTGGGCCCCTCATGTTGCATTACTGCATGTCATATTCTTAGTTCACCCGCCTAAGTGGCCTATCAAGATTTATGGAGACTAAATGTAAAGACCTTAACAAAAGATTTAATGTAAAACTGCCATTGTAATTTAAAAGAGTACATTTCCCATAGTCTTTCTGGAAAACGAAAATAATCAGGGTGTCAACCTTATTTCTCCATGCACAAAGGAGGCAGACAGCTGGAAATACAGGCCATCAAACTGCCTAGATTTTCTCTTGCTTTGCAGACACTCGAAGCTCAAAGCCAGTGCACTACCTGTTTGTGGCACTAACCTAGTCATATCAAAGGGCCCCAGAGAACTGGCAGTTTTCTGAAGCCTGATGAAAAAACATTCACAGAACAATTGTTACAAATAATAGGATCTGGCTCTGGCTCTCCAACATTTCTGTCATCAATAACCCATACAGTGGAATCTTAGATAAACCAAGTCCAAACTGTCTTGCAACAAGTAAATGCTAAGTTTTTATGAAACAATGGGGTTTTTTAGGCTAACATAAAAAGAACATTTGAGAGAAATGAATTTGGCTGGAGGATACTGAGGAGATGATTAAGTTTTCGCTCAGAGGAGGCTACTCTGTGAAGTATGAAAACTCAGTAAAATACAGAAAACATGTCATTAACAAATACAAAACCCATACATACATCTTGTCACAAAATTCAAAATTTATTTTAAATGCAAATGGTGGTTAAAGGTATGTTTTCATAGATAGTAAGATTTTAAATATCTCAGATGATATTTGCAAAACCTTTTTCCTGAAAAAATGTATGAGAAATATGAAATTTTGACACTTGAATTGTCTGTAAAAATCACAGTTCCTCACTGCTTTCTAGTGATCCAAATGAGAAGAGATGTAGTAACTCCAAGAGACGATGGAGAGAGTGTGCTTTTAAAATACAGGTGGTGGCATGTGAAAAGGTGTGCAACATCATTTATCATCAGGGACATGCAAATCAAAACTACAATGAGATATCACCTCACCCCAGTTAAAATGGCTTATATCCTAAAGACAAGCAATAACAAGTGCTGACAAGGATGTGGAGAAAAGGGAACCCTCAGATACCATTGGTGGAAAGGTAAATTAGTACAACCACTATAGGGAACAGTTTGGAGGTTCCTCAAAAAAACTAAAAATTGAGCTATCATATGATCCAGCAATCCCACTGCTGGGTATATAGCCAAAAGAAAGGAAATCAGTATATCAAAAAGATATCTGCAGTCCCGTGCTTGTTGCAGCACTGTTTACAATAGCTAAGATTTGGAAGCAACCTAAGTGGCCATCAGTAGATGAGTGGATAAAGGAAATCTGCTACATACACACAATTGAGTACTATTCAGCCATAAAAAAGAATGAGATCCAGCCATTTGCAACAGCATGGATGGAAATGGAGATCATTATGTTAAGTAAGATAAGCCAGACACAGAAAGACAAATATTGTAAGTTTGCACTTATTTGTGGGATCTAATAATCAAAACAGTTGAACCTGTGGACATAAAGAGTAAAAGAATGGTTACCAGAAGCTGAGAAGGGTAGTGGGGGTCTGATGCTGGGGAGGTGGCGATGGTTAATGGGCACAAAAAAATAGTTTAAAGAAATAATAAGGCTTACTATTTGATAGCACAACAAGATCACTATAGTCAATAAAAATTGAACATTTAAAAATAACTTAAAAAGTATAATTACATTGTTTGTAACTCAAAGGATAAATGCTTGAGGTGACAGAAACACCATTCTCCATGATGTGCCTATTTCACATGGCAGGCATGTATCAAAATATCTCATGCACCCCGTAAATATATACACTTACTGTGTACCAACGAAAATTAAAAATTAAATTAAATTTAAAATAATAAAAATAAAAAAATACATGGTGGTATGCTGGGTTGTAAGTATTAAGGAAATGCTTTCAATATTTTATTATTATTATTATTATTATTATTATACTTTAAGTTTTAGGGTACATGTGCACAATGTGCCAGTTAGTTACATATGTATACATGTGCCATGCTGGTGTGCTGCACCCATTAATTCATCATTTAGCATTAGGTATATCTCCTAATGCTATCCCTCTACCCTCCCCCCACCCCACAACAGTCCCCAGAGTGTGATGTTCCCCTTCCTGTGTCCATGTGTTCTCATTGTTCAATTCCCATCTATGAGTGAGAACATGCAGTGTTTGGTTTTTTGTCCTTACGGTAGTTTACTGAGAATGACGATTTCCAATTTCATCCATGTCCCTACAAAGGACATGAACTCATCATTTTTTATGGCTACATAGTATTCCATGGTGTATATGTGCCACATTTTCTTAATCCAGTCTATCATTGATGGACATTTGGGTTGGTTCCAAGTCTTTGCTATTGTGAATAGTGCTGCAATAAACATACGTGTGCATGTGTCTTTATAGCAGCATGATTTATAGTCCTTTGGGTATATACCCAGTAATGGGATGGCTGGGTCAAATGATATTTCTAGTTCTAGGTCCCTGAGGAATCGCCACACTGACTTCCACAATGGTTGAACTAGTTTACAGTCCCAACAACGGTGTAAAAGTGTTCCTATTTCTCCACATCCTCTCCAGCACCTGTTGTTTCCTGACTTTTTAATGATTGCCATTCTAACTGGTGTGAGATGGTATCTCATTGTGGCTTTGATTTGCATTTCTCTGATGGCCAATGATGATGAGCATTTTTTCATGTGTCTTTTGGCTGCATAAATGTCTTCTTTTGAGAAGTGTCTGTTCATATCCTTTGCCCACTTTTTGATGGGGTTGTTTGTTTTTTTCTTGTAAATTTGTTTGAGTTCATTGTAGATTCTGGATATCAGCCCTTAGTCAGATGAGTAGGTTGCAAAAATTTTCTCCCATTCTGTAGGTTGCCTTTTCACTCTGATGGTAGTTTCTTTTGCAGTGCAGAAGCTCTTTAGTTTAATTAGATCCCGTTTGTCAATTTTGGCTTTTGTTGCCATTGCTTTTTGACATTAGACCTAAAACCATAAAAACCCTAGAAGAAAACCGAGGTATTACCATTCAGGACATAGGCTGGGCAAGGAAATGCTGTCAATATTAAGGAATGCTAATCAACCATTGGTAATTTGAAATTGACCACAGTGGAGGTATTAACACCTTAGAAATCAGCAAGCTCATCATGCTAAAAACTCTCAATAAACCAATAATCTAGGTATTGATGGGATGTATCTCAAAATAATAAGAGCTATTTATGAAAAACCCACAGCCAGTATCATACTGAATGGGCAAAAACTGGAAGCATTCCCTTTGAAAACTGGCACAAGACAGGGATGACCTCTCTCACCACTCTTATTTAACATAGTGTTGGAAGTTCTGGCCAGGGCAATCAGGCAGGAGAAAGAAATAAAGGGTATTCAATTACAAAAAGAGGAAGTCAAATTGTCCCTGTTTGCAGATGACATGATTGTATATTTAGAAAACCTCATTATCTCAGCCCAAAATCTCCTGAAGCTGATAAGCAACTTCAACAAAGTCTCAGGATACAAAATCAATGTGCAAAAATCGCAAGCATTCTTACACACCAATAACAGACAAACAGCCAAATCATGAGTGAACTCCCATTAACAATTGCTTCAAAGAGAATAAAATACCTAGGAATCCAACTTACAAGGGATGTGAAGGACCTCTCCAAGGAGAACTACAAACCACTGCTCAATGAAATAAAAGAGGACACAAACAAATGGAAGAATATTCCATGCTCATGGATAGGAAGAATCAATATTGTGAAAATCGCCATACTGTCCAAGGTAATTTATAGATTTAATGCCATCCCTATCAAGCTACCAATGACTTTCTTCACAGAATTGGAAAAAACTACTTTCAAGTTCATATGGAACCAAAAAAGAGCCCACATTGCCAAGACAATCCTAAGCAAAAAGAACAAAGCTGGAGGCATCATGCTACCTGACTTCAAACTATACTACAAGGCTACAGTAACCAAAACAGCATGGTACTGGTACCAAAACAGAGAGATAGACCAAGGGAACAGAACAGAGCCCTCAGAAACAATACCACACATCTACAACCATCTGATCTTTGACAAATCTGACAAAAACAAGAAACGGGGAAATGATTCCCTATTTAATAAATGGTGCTGGGAAAACTGGCTAGCCATATGTAGAAAGCTGAAACTGGATCCCTTCCTTACACCTTATACAAAAATTAATTCGAGATGGAATAAAGACTTAAATGTTAGACCTAAACCCATCAAAACCCTAGAAGAAAATCTAGGCAATACCATTCAGGACATAGGCATGGGCAAGGACTTCATGTCTGAAACACAAAAGCAATGGCAACAAAAGCCAAAATTGACAAATGGGATCTAATTAAACTAAAGAGCTTCTGCACTGCAAAAGAAACTACCGTCAGAGTGAACAGGCAACCTACAGAATGGGAGAAAATTTTTACAATCTACCCATTTAACAAAGGGCTAATATCCAGAATCTACAAAGAACTTAAACAAATTTACAAGACAAAAGTCAACCCCATCAAAAAGTGGGCAAAGGATATGAACAGACACTTCTCAAAAGAAGACATTTATGCAGCCAATAGACACATGAAAAAATGCTCATCAACACTGGCCATCAGAGAAATGCAAATCAAAACCACAATGAGATACCATCTCACACCAGTTAAAATGGCGATCATTTAAAAGTCAGGAAACAACAGATGCTGGAGAGGATGTGGAGAAATAGGAACATTTTACACCGTTGTTGGGACTGTAAACTAGTTCAACCATTGTGGAAGACAGTATGGCAATTCCTCAAGGATCTAGAACTAGAAATACCATTTGACCCAGCCATCCCATTACTGGGTATATACCCAAAAGATTATAAATCATGCTACTATAAAGACACATGCACACGTATGTTTATTGTGGCACTATCCACAATAGCAAAGACTTGGAACCAACCCAAATGTCCATCAATGATAGACTGGATTAAGAAAATGTGGTACATATACACCATGGAATACTATGCAGCCATAAAAAAGGATGAGTTCATGTCCTTTGTAGGGACATGGATGAAGCTGGAAACCATCATTCTTAGCAAACTGTTGCAAGGACAGAAAACCAAACACCACATGTTCTCACTCATAGGTGGGAACTGAACAGTGAGAACACTTGGACACAGGGTGGGGAACATCACACACTGGAGCCTGTCATGAGGTGGGGGAGGGGGGAGGGATAGCATTAGGAGGAATACTTAATGTAAATGACGAGTTAATAGGTGCAGCACACCAACATGGCACATGTATACATATGTAGCAAACCTGCACGTTGTGCACATGTATCCTAGAACTTAAAGTATAATAAAAAATGAAAAAAAATTTAAAAATAAAAAGTAAATCTAATAAAGTGTCAATAAAAAAAAAGAAATCAGCAAGCTCTAAATTAGGATGTCTCTTTCTACCTCCCCCTGACTGGTTTGTAAGCACAACACTAAAAGTAGGAAAAACCTATTCAATAACTGGTTTTGCTTGTTCATTAAATCTATGTGGAATGATAAAATATTTTTTCATTTTTCATCTTTCATTAAGATTATTATGTAATTACATACAAAAACAACTGGTAATGTTATTCTAAATAAATTCAGGGATTCTACATTGTATAGATTAAATTTGTACAAAAATAAAACTGCTTTTAAATTGGATTTTACCATAACATGATGAATTATCATTAAATAGAAAGTTTGGGGACTGATGTTTATTTTTCCCTAGAAATTATTACTGTAGGAATAGAAATACATGTGAACAAGGAATGTGAAAGTACTTGAGGTTTTTAAGGAGCCAGCACTTAAATGGCATCATTCATATCAAAAACTAGGGTTTGAATATCTAACCAGAGCAGTAGGCATGGTTTTGGAATTTGGAAAAAATATTCTTACATATGGCTTAATATTTTAAAATTAAATAATTCTTATTCATGCATAATTATTTTGCATACTTTAATTTATGGAACATGATTTAGCTTAGTGTGAGTTGCTTCATACTCTTCGAAGAAAAATGTATATCGTTTAATAATTTAGATTGGCTTCTACTTAGCTCTCATTGCAGAGGTTTTACTGCACAGGATAATCGTTATTTTGTAATTGCTATCATGTTGTTTAGTGTGCCTGTGTTTTATCTCCTTAGCTAGTTTCTAAGGACCTCAACTTCAAGAAGTATATTTTCTAATTTCTGTCTAAAAGACCTGCACGTACTACTACTGGCTATAAGTTTACAATGAATGCTTAATTGATGTCAGATAATTGGATAGGTACTTCTAAGAAAGTTACTAGTATTCTCAAGCAGAAAAAAAACATTGTTTTATGAATCTTTACTTGAGTTGAAAACTTAGTTTTAAAAGCAATATTGTTAAGAAAAATGTGTTTTATTATTGTATTATATGTAAGCATAAAAATGTACTCTCCTTAATACCTATCTTTCTCATTTTACTTGGCAGTTCCCTTAAAACAAGGGTGATATTTTGTCTTTTTGACATCTTTGTATGCCAATCACCTAGAATGGTGCTTTGCAATATTTGATTATCAGCAAACATTAATTAAGTGACATATTATCCCTCTCCTAATAGCTACACTAGGAAAAAGAGCTCAGATGTCTAAGTTACTAAGTGTCAGTTTGTGTTCTCAATTGAAGTTTCTAGTTGCTTAGTAATAGATTGGAAAAATGCTAATAATATTTGTAAGATTATTTCATATTGAGCTAGTTCTTTTCTAGCTTTAATTAGTTGTTGATTCTGTTGGGCTATGCAGATAATCATATCATCTGAAAATAAGATAGCCAGGCTCTTCAAACCTGTATTATCCTGTTGCAGTGATGAAGGATATTCTTATCTTGTCCCTAATCTTAAAAAATGCATTTAGCATGGTGTTTGCGTAAAATACTTTGGTAAATACTCTGTATCAAGTGAAATTTCCCTTTTGTTCATGATTTTCTGATAATTTTTATTATAAAATTGATTTTGAACTTTAGCTCATACTGAGGTAATTGCAATTTTAATAAGTTAGACTATTTATATGTTGAATTACATTAATATCTTTTTTGATAATGAACCATCAAGGCATTTCAGAAATAAATTCTACTTGGTCATGATATATTAATTTGTAATATTAATATTACTGCCATTTTTATAATCATTTAGGAATTGTCTATGTTTTTAATTTGAGTAGTCCTATAATTTTGTTTTCTTTATAAACTGGTCAGACTTCATTAGCTCCCTATTCAATACCAAACCCTCATGTCTTCTTTGCTATTAAAATTCTAATGTATTCAGTACAATGATCTTAGTAGTTCATGAATCTTGATCAATCTAAGCCAGCAGTTTTCAAACCTCTTTTTTCAGATCCCTTTTATATTTTCAAAAAGTATCGAGAATCCCAACGAGCTTTTATTTATGTGGGCTAAGTCTATTGATAGTTGCTTTACTAGAAATTAAAACAGATAAATGTTTAAAACACAAAAATGAGTGAGTATACATCCCATAACCATCAGAGCATTGACATGATCATACATCAGGTAATCTCGGGAAACTGCACTATACACTTCTGAAAAAAAAAATAAAACTGAGTGAAAATGGCAAATAACATCTTGGTATTATTATGAAAATTGTTTTGACCTTGCAGATTTCCTGAAAAGAGGGGAGTTCCCAGATCACACTTGGAGAACCTCTGATGTAAGTAAATCAAAATAGTCATGCCCCTAGTTTTCCAAACTTTTGGGCAGAAGTATACAGAGGAGATTTATGGGAGAGCTCTTATTTTAGTGGTATAAATGAAAAAGTAGGAATGTGACTGGCTTGCCCTTTCTCCTGTCATTGTCTTAAAAGTGGTTATAAACTGTGGAGCTGCAACACACCACTTGCAACCATAAGATTACAAAAATGAGGCTGGAAGTCAACCCGTAGGGTGACAAGAATAGAAAGTTAAAAATGAGCCTGAGTCTCTTATTTCATCATTAAGTAGCTGAATGAATAAAAAAAAAATCATACCTCTGGGTGTCTTATGAGGGAAAATAAATCTCTATTTATTTAAACCATTGTAAATTATTTTTTCTATTACTAGAAGCTGAACACACTCCTTATCGTTATCTTTAATCAGCTTTGAAATTAAAGTTTTATTAGCATTATAAAATGAGTTCAGAGCGTTCCCATTTCTATTTTCTGGCACAACTTAGAGAAGATAGGGATAACATTTTGCTGAAAAGTGGTTGATACTACGTATTCATAAAAACTGTCTGAATCTGGAGTCTTTTTTGTTTAGTATATATTTTACAAGACTTGGCCCTTAAATTATATTCTTGCCATTTTAGCTTTTTAGCATTTTCAATAATATCAAGTGTTCATTTTTTCTTATACCAATTTTGGCATATATTTTTAAATAAATGTTTTTATACTTTTCAGTTTTCAAATGTATTGCTGTTCTCAATATTTTTAGCATGTTTTAACCTTGTTATGTCTGACTAGTTCTCTTTTAACATTCTGTATCTACATATTTTTTTGGTCTGTCTTGCTGTAGGATTGCCTCACTTATGATTCTTTACAAAAAACTGATTTTCAATTTTCTATATCTGTTCCACATTTTTCTCTATTTTATTGTATGAGTTTATTTTGTTCCTATTTTCTTATTTTTAGGGTTAAATATTTGGCTCTTTGGCGTTCAATCATTTTAAATACAAACTACAAATTTCTCTCTACAAGCTGTTTTTTTAAATATTATTTTATTTTCATTTTATGCACATATATCTATATGTTTTTATAAAATACAATTATTATTGGTGTTCAAGTACTACAAATGGTTTCTTTTTTAGTTAACTGTATAGCATGGCTATTTTTCCATGTTATTATTCTACAGCACTGTTCTAATAGCTGTTACTGTTCCATCATAGAGCTATATTTTAATTGATTTAACCAAACTTTTGTTGTTGAATAGTTGGGTTGTTTCTGTGATTTTTTTGTTTATTTATTTTTAAAAATTTAATTTTAATTATTGTGTTTACATAATAGTTTTACATATGGAGTACATGTGATATTTTGATAAAAGCATACAATGTATAATGGTCAAATTGGGGTAACTGAAGTATCTACTACCTCAAGCATTTATCATTTCTTTTTGTTAGGAAACTTTGATTCTTTTAGTTATTTTGAAATATACTATAAATTATTGTTCACTGTAGTCACCCTATTGTGCTGCAGAACACTAGATCTTATTCCTTCTATCTAACTGTATTTTTGTCCACATTAACAATCCCCTCTTTATTTCTACCTTCCTACAACCCTTCCCAGACTCTGAAAACCACCACCGTACTCTGTATCTGCAAGTTCAATTTTTTATATTTTAGCTCCCACATGTGAATGAGAACATGCGAGATTTGTCATTCTGTACCTGGCTTATTTCACTTAACATAATGTCCTCCATTTCCATCCAGATTGTCACATACTGTTTTATCTGTGCTGCATAAACCCCAAAATTATTAGTGCTTTTTTAATTCCCAGATGTATAATTTTTTTAGTTATCACCTCTTTTTAGTTTCAAATTTTATTGCAACTAAATTATGAGTTTTTTAAATTATATCATTTTGCTAGTTATTTTTTGAGACTTTGTTTTCAAACTTAAACACAGTAACATTTTTCACTAGACCATGTGTACTTGAAATGAATATATATTTACCGGCTATAAAGATGTGTTAGTTTGATTTTATAATTGCTACCCTAGGTTTTCTATTGAATGATATTTGCCTGGAATGTATTTTTCTATATATTTACTTAGAGAAATATACTGATCACGTAATTTTATCAAACAGAGAACAGCCAAATGTAAAAACTAATATTCGACCAAGACTGAGGCAAAGGCGAAATATCACCATCAAATAACAAATGTGATAGTGTGATATTTCATCCCAAAATGATAATTTTATTGTAGTTTTGTTTAGCAGTCAAATTTGAGAAGTTTGACACTTTAATGTAGAAATAATTTCTTAGCACTGTTAGCTGCTTAGACTGCTCCTGCAGGCATAATACTGCACACTTAGGATATTAAATAGATATCCACTTTCCACTGAAGCTAGTAGAAAAGTGAAAGTGTCTGATGCCAGGTAATTTCAGCTGCTGATGGTAATATTATCAAGTTATTTTCCAAAATTTCCCAAATTAAAAACATATCACTCATTGAAATCCAGACTTAGACAATGTGATGGCACAATATAATTTGTGCAATTACTCAGAGGCTTTGTGTACTCTTTGAATATGTTTCTGAATATTTAAAAATACATACTTAAGATCATTGCATATAAAATATATAGAGAGAGATGATCGATAGATAGATTATAAAACTGACTCTGAATCTTTCTGACAAGAGAGAACCTTTGCAGGTGGACTTAAAAAAAAAAAAAACCCTGAACTATAAAGGCAGAGAAATTTCAGCAGATACCTACAACTAACCTATTTTTTATGCAAGCCACACTTCATTGTTAATAAGTTCTGTTAAGTTGGTATTAAAGAGTGCATTTCCCTCAAGCAGTCTTTTAGATACGTAAAACCTGATATTTTATCTTGTTTGAAAAATCTCATATGAATATAAATCAAGAAAGAATGGCAGAATAATATTGAAGTGAACAGTCAACTATGTGTCCTTCCAAAGTCTGAAACAAAACCCAGTATCAAATAACAGGTTTTGAAAAAAAAATGTGGCAGCTAAAGCCAAACTTAAGTTCATCCTTCATTCTCAACCCTTCTTCATCCTATATCATCAATCTGTCTCTCTCGATAAATATATCGCTGGACCTTATTTTTGATTTAACATGCAATATGGGAGTTGCTGTTTTTAGATCATTGAGTTAATCTATATTTTATATTGTAATTATTGTTTTATTGGGATTTATTTCTGACATCTTATGTTTTCTATGTCCCTTTAGTTTTGGTTTCTATTTTTCCTCTTCAAAGATATATTTTTTAACTGACAGTTTAAATTATACATTTGATTTTATGTGATGTTACTGATAACTTTTTAATACTCATATTTGTGTTATTTGTCTCTCTTAGTTTGTTAAGCTATCTATTTTTTCAACAAAACAGATGTCTTTGCATACAATCATCTCATTATTCTTCCCCTCCCTTCATGCCTAGATATGCCTTAAATTTTACCTCCTTCTTCTGGGGCTCCTATACATGAACATTGACCCTTTCAAGTCTATCCTGTATACATTTTGTGATTACCATCTTTAATCCACTCTAATGTTCCTATTCCTTCTGTGAAATTCCTCAACCAAATCTCTCAAGTCACTAACTTCTTTGTTGGCTTTATCCATTTGTCTTAGTACTTTCTTAAAAAATTAATGAGAAATTATGCACATAACATAAAATGTATCCTTTTAAGGTATACAACTTAATGGTTTTTTAGTATGTTCACAGTAGTGCAATCATTACCATAATAAGTTTTTTAAAATTTTCATCATCCTCCCCAAAACACCCTGTACCCATTAGCAGTCACTCCCTGTTTCCTTCCAACTTCATCAGATCTAGGCAACTCTGATGTATTTTCTGCTTTTATAGATTTACATATACTGGCATTTTATGTAAGTAGAATCATGCAAAATGTGGTCTTTTGTGCCTGGTTTCTTTCATTTGGAATAATGTTTTCAAGGTCCATCCATGTTGTAATATACATCAGCACTTCATTTTTTGTTGCCAATAATATCCCTTTTTATGGGTATTCCACATTTTTAATCCATTCATAAGTTGATCAACATCTGTGTTGTTTCTAATAGTACTGCTATTAATATTCATATACAAACTTTTGTTTGGGCTTGTGTTTTCATTTGTCTTGTAGACAAGAATATACCCCTAGGTATAGAACTGCTGAGTTATATGCACACTCCATGTTTAACCATGTTTGAATAGTCTGTCAAACTGTTTTCCAAAGTGGCTGTACCATTTTTCATTCCGACCAGCTAAATATGAAGGTTTCAATTCCTTCACATCCTCACCAACGATTATTATCTTTTCTTTCTCTTCTTTTATTTTTATTTTATTTCATTTTCTGTGGGTATACAGTAGATGTATAGATTTATGGAGTACGTAAGATATTTTGGTATAGACATGCAATGTATAATAACCACATCATGGAAAATGGAGTATCCATCTTCTCAAGTATTTCTCTTTTGTGTTACAAACAATCCAATTATACTCTTTTACTTGTTTGAAAATGTAAAATTAAATTATTATTGACTATAGTCCTCTTGTGCTATCAAATATTAGGTTTTATTCATTCTATTTTTTGTACCCATTAACATTCCTCACCTCCCCCTGAACCCCCCTCACTACTCTTCCCAGCCTCTGGTAACGATCCTTCTATTCCCTATATTGATAAGTTCAATTGTTCTGATTTTTAGCTCCCACAAATAAATGAGAACATGTGATGCTCATATTCCTGTGCTATTTTATCTAACAAAATGACCCCAAGTTGCATACACATTGTTGTAAATGACAGAATTTCATTTTCGCTATGGCTGATAAGTATTCCATTGTGTATATGTACATTTTTTAATCCTTTCATCTGTTGATGGACACTTAGGTTCCTTCCAAATCTTAGGTATTGTGAACAGTGCTACAACAAACCTGGGAGTGCAGATATCTCTTTGACATACTGATTTCCTTTCTTTTGGGTATATACTCAGCACTAGGGTTGCTGGATCATATGGTAGCTCGATTTTTAGTTTTTGCGGAACTTCTAAACTGTTTTCCATAGTGGTTGTACTAATTTACATTCTCACCAACAGTGTCTGAGAGTTCCCTTTTCTCCACATCCTCACCAGCATTTGTTATTGCCTGTCTTTGGTTTATAAGTTATTTTAACTGTGCTAAGATGATATCTCTTTGTAGATTTGATTTGTAATTCTCTGATTATCAATGATATTGAGCATGTTTTCATATGCCTCTTTGCCATTTGTATGTCTCCTTTTGAGAAATGTCTATTCAGATCTTGTGCCCATTTTAACATTTGGATTACTAGATTATTTTTCCTATAGAGTTGTTTGAGCTCCTTATATATTCTGGTTATTAATCTCATGTCAGACGGGTAGTTTGCAAATATTTTCTCCCATTCTGTGGGTTATCTCATTACTTTGCTGACTGTTTCCTTTGCTGTGAAGATTTCTAACTTGTGATCTCATTTGTCCTTTTTTACTTTGCTTGCCTATGCTTTTGGGGTATTACTCAAGAAATGTTTGCCCAGACCAATGTCCTGGAGAGTTTCCCCAATGTTTTCTTGAAGTAGTTTCATAGTTTGAGGTCTTAGATGTAAGCCTTTAATCCATTTTGATTTGATTTTTGTATAAGGTGAGAGATAGGGGTCTAGTTTCATTCTTCTGTATATGGATATCCAGTTTTCCCTTTCCTGGCACAATTTATTGAAGAGACTGTCTTTTCTTAATGTATGTTCTCAGCACCTTTGTCAAAAATGAGTTCACTGTAGGTGTGCAGATTTATTTTTGGGTTCTCTATTCTGTTCCATTTGTCTATGTGTCTGTTTTAATGACTTTTTATTATGACATCTATCTTGTTATGTATTGGTCTGTTCAGGTTTTATATTTCTTTATGGTTCTATCTTGGCAGGTTTTATGAATCTAGGAATTCATTCATTTCCTCTAGATTTTCCAATTTATTGGCATATATTTGCTCATAATAGCCACTAATAATCCTTTGAATTTCTGTGGTATCAGTGTAATGTCTCCTTTTTAATCTATGATTTTATTTAGTCGGATCTTCTTTTTTTCTTTGTTAGCCTGGCTAAATGTCTGTCACTTTTATCTTTTCAAAAGACAATTTTTTGTTCATTGATCTTTTGTATTATTTTCTTCATTTCAAATTCATTTATTTCTCTCTGATCTTTGTTATTTATTTTCTTCTACTAATTTTTACTTTAATTTGCTCTTGCTTTTCCAGTTCTTTAAGATGCATCATTGGGTTATTTATTTGAAGTTTTTCTTCTTTTTTGATGTAGGCAGTTAGAGCTATAAATTTCCCTCTTAGTAATGCTTTTGCTGTATCCCATAGGTTTAGATATTTTGTGTTTCCATTATTTGTTTCAAGAAATTTATCAATTTCCTTCTCAATTTCTTTATTTATCCACTGGTCTTTCAGGAGCATGTTGTTTATTTTCCATGTGTTTGTATAGTTTCCGACATTTCTCCTGTTATTGATTTCTAGTTTTATTCATTGTGGTCAGAGAAGATGCCTGATATTATTTCAATTTTTTGAATGTTTTAAGACTTGTTTTGTGACCCAACATATAGACTATTCTTGAAAACGATTATGTGCTGAGAAGAAAAATGTGTGTTCTGCAGCCATTGGGTAAAATGTTCTGTAAATATCTATTAGATTCATTTGTTCTATAGTGCAGAGTAAGTCAAATGTTTCTTTGTTTATTTTCTGTCTGAGAGATCTGTCTGATGCTAAAGTGGGGTGTTAAAGTCTCCAGCTAGTATTGTATTGGGATTTCCCTCTCTCTTTAGCTCTAGTGATATTTGCTTTATATATCTGGGTGCTCCATTGTTGAGTGCATATATATTTATAACCATCATATCCTCTTGCTGAATTGACCCCTTTATCATTATATAATGACCTTCTTTTTATCTTCTGACAGTTTTTGCCTTGAAATCTATTTTATCTGGTATAAGTATAGCAAATCTGCTCTTTTTTGGTTTCTACTTAGATGGAATAACTATTTCTAGCCCTTTATTTTCAGTTTACATATGTATTTATAGGTGAAGTGTGTTTCTTTTAGTCAACAGATCATTGGTTCTTATTTTTTCATCCATTCAGCCACTCTATGTCTTTTGATCTTTTGATTGAAGAGTTTAGTGTATTTACATTCAATGTTATTATTAATAACTAAGTACTTACTCCTACCATTTTGTTATCTTCTTTCCAGTTGTTTTGCAGTATTCTCCTCCTTCTTTCCTTCTTTCTTGTCTTCCTTTTAGTGAAGGTGACTTTCCCTGGTAGTATGCTTTAATTTCTTGCTTTTTATTTTTTGTATATCCATTTTATGTTTTTTGATTTGAGGGTACCATGAAGCTTGCCAATACTGTTTTATAACTCATTATTTTAAGCTGATGACACTTAATATTCTTTGCATAAACAAAACAAAGAAACAAACAAAAAGAAAGAAAAATAATGAAAACTCTTCACTTTAACTTCATCCCCCCTGCTATTTCACTTTTTTTGTTTCTCTTTATGTCTTATTGTACTGTCTATGTTTTGAAAAGTTGTTATATTTATTATTTTTAATTGGTTAATCACTTAGTCTTTCTTCTTAAGTCAATACAAGTTTATACACTATAATTACAGTGTTATCATATTCTGTGTTTTTCTGTGTGCTTACTATTATCAGTGAATTCTGTACCTTCAGATGATATCTTCTTGCTCATGAACACCGTTTTCTTTCAGAATGAACAACTCCCTTCAGCATTTCTTGTAGAACACATCTGGTGTAGATGAAATCCCTCAGTTTTTGTTGGTCTGGGAAGCTCTTTATTTCACCTTCATGTTTGATGGATATTTTCACTGGATATACTATTGTAGGCTAAACAATTTTTCTTGTAGCACTTTAAATATGTCATGCCACTCTCTTCCGGCCTATAAGGTTTCCACTGAAAAGTCTGCGGCCGGATGTATTGGAGCTCCATTGCATGTTATTTGTTTATTTTTCTTGCTGCTCTTAAGATCCTTTGTCTATTCTTGACTTTTAGGAGGTTGTTTATTATACACTTTGAGGTAGTCTTCTTTGGGTTAAATCTGCTTTGTGTTCTATGACCTTCATGTACTTGAATGTTGATATCTTTCTCTAGGTTTGGAAGTTCTCTGATATTATTGTTTTGAATAAACTTCCTATCTTTCTCTCCTTCTTTACCTCCTCCTTAAGGCCAAAAACTCTTAGAATTGCCCTTTAATGCCACTTTCTAGATCTTGCAGGTGTGCTTCATTTTTTAAAATTCTTTTTTATTTTGTCTCTTCTTACTGTATTTTCAAATAGATTATCTTCAAGCTCACAAATTCTTTCTTCTACTTGATCAATTTTTTTCTATTAAGAGACCCTGATGCATTCTTCAGTATGTCATTTGCATTTTTCAACACTAGAATTTCTGCTTGATTCTTTGTAATTATTAAAATCTCCTCGTTAAATTTATCTGATAGAATTCTGAATTCCTTCTCTGTGTTATCTTGAATTTCTTTGAGTTTCCCCAAAATGGTTATTTTAAATTCTCTGTCTTGTTTCTCTGGAAATGTTCCCTGGTGCCTTATTTAGTTCATTTGGTAAGGTCACATTTTCCTGGATACTGTTGATGCTAGCAGATGTTCTTTTCTCCCTTGGCATTGAAGAGTGTGTTATTTATTATAGTCTTCAAAGTCTGGGTTCATTTGTGCCTGTTCTTGGGAAAGCTCTCCAGGTATTCAAAGCGACTTGGGCTCCAAGCACTATAATGCTTGGTTTTTGTAGACTCATAAAGGTACTTCCTTGGTGATCTTGGATAAGATCCAGGAAAATTCTCTAGATTATCAGACGGAGACTCTTGTTCTTTTCTCTTACTTTTTCCCATGCATACAGAATTTCTCTCTCTGTTCTGAAGCATCTGGGACTGGAGATGTGGTGATGCAAGTACCTTTGTGGCCACCACCTCTGGGACTGCACTGGGTCAGACCTGAAGCTAGCATGGCACTGGTCCTTCCCTTCAGGGTGGTAAATTTCCCTAGACCCTGTGCATGTCCAGAAATGCTGTCCAGGAGCCTAAGCCTGGACTCAATTTCTCCAAGAGGCTGCTTGTTGCTCTATCCCACTATAGCCAAGCTGGTACCTGATTCTTGGTTCTTGTGATGGTGCTTTTCTGTGTGAAGATAGTTGTTAAAATTTGGTGTTCCAGTGGGAATGGAGGTGGTGGAAAACAAATAATGTAGTCTTCTATTCTGCCATCTTGCTCTGCCCTCTTATTATCTTTTCTATTATAGCCATCCTAATGTGTGTGCAGTGGTATCTCTTTATGGTTTTAATTTACATTTTCCTTATATCTACAGATGTTGAGAATTTCATGTGCTTATTGGCCATGTGTACATATATCGTCTTTGAAAATATGTCTGTTCAGATGCTCTCCCCATTTTAATTGTTTTCATTATTGTCTTTGTCTTTCATTATTGAGTTTTAAGTTCTTTATATAGTCAGTCTATCACATATGTGATTAAATAATTAGACATATGTTTTGTAAAAATTGCCTCCATCTTCTGAGTTGTCTTTTCAATGTTTTGATGGATGTTGTACTTTTAACATAATAAATAAATATGTATTGGATAAATACATTAAATCATTAATTCTTCTAATTATTTCTGTCAGTCAGTTCAATTTTTATTTATAAATAAATTTTCCTGGAAACTTACATTCCTCTGAGTGCATCAGCTTCATTGGTTGGTCATTAGTTATTTAGGGGAATAGTCAGTCACAGCACAGAGATTTTTGCCCCTATGACAATTTAGGGGAAATATGTGGAACACAACTCGAGGAAGAGAGTCTTTGTTATTACTAGCTATTCACCCACCTCTAGTGCACTCTCTTCCCATACTCCACCCTCACAAAGTTGCTCTGTCTCAAACAAAAATTCCCATAACTTGACCCATATGATGTTTTTTTAGATTATATTTTAATTTTAAAATCAACATCAAAACTTTCCCTTGAATTGATATTTTCTCAGTATATCTTTTTTGATCCCTGGCTCTGTACTTTGCCCTGAGCTGCTTCTCTCAGTTAGAATTACTTAGATAAAGAATAGGGAGAAGAAAATTCTCAGGGGCTAGCCCACTTATTTGCTGTAAATATAATCAGCTCAGCTAGACTTCCACATTGTAATGATGTCACCCTGTTACCTCTGGCTGGTTCTGCTTTGGTACCACCAGTTTTTATGTGCACAATAGTGCATATACAAGCAACTGTCCCTTCAGGGTTAAGTAGGGGAGAGAAAAAGGCACAACTATAAAGCCGCTCACCCAGTATGTGACATCTAATTCTCTGCTGACCTCAACTCCCAGTGTCTCCATTGCAGACAGAGTCCCAAATATTTTCTCTCTTCCTAGGAGTTTATTACCATTTGTCTTAGGTCACAAAATACATCAGTGTCTTTTCTTTGTCCGGTTTGAGGTTTGAGGAGTAAACCAGCAGCCATGGCAATTCATCTTGTTAGGGCTCAGAAGAATTTTTTTTTCTTTTTAACTATTTGTTACTGGAAATTTCATCATATTTGAAAGATTCTTACCCTGTGTCACTGAGTATCCTTGTCACTGTCCCTAAAGGCTTACTAACATTTAACTAGCATCTAGAAATAACCTTTAAAATACTATTTACAATATCTCCAAGGATTCACAAAAAACTTACAACATAAAATGCTTTTATTAATAATGTAAGAAAGAGTAAGTGTGGAAAAGAAGGGTTTGGGGAAAAAGTATATAGAGAAAGACATCTTTTATCATAAATACATTGTAAATAGAATATTTTTAAAATATTGATTTTGGCAAATGCCTATGGTTTTTCTCATCTCTTGTTTTATTTTATTTTTTTCTTTAGAGATAAGCTATCACTCTATTGCCCAAGCTGGACTGCAAGTGGCATCACAGCTCATTGTAACCTCGAACTCATGGGCTCAAGAGATCCTCTTGCCTCAGATTCCTGATTAGCTGGAACTACAGGCACACACCACCATGTCCAGCTAATGTTTTAAATTTTTGTAGAGACAAACATTTTTAAAGTTTTGTTGCCCAGGTTTGTGTTGAACTCCTGGCCTCAAGCGATGCTCCTGCCCTGGCATCCTAAAGCTCTGGAGTTACAGACATAAACCACAATGACCGGCCATGGATAGAACCTTAACTAAAGGTAATATTTCAGGTACAAAGAAAAAAAATTGGGGAAGTAAGGACAATAGGAGCTTAAGAGAATTTTAGACAGGATACCCTTCCAATGTCCCTCGAATGTTGAATGTTGCTTACGTACTTATCTAGAATTGTAGCTGTGTTATTGGAATTAGACCAAGTTGGATAATTGTCACATACAAGATAAAGTTGTTTTCCAGTTTTTCTCCTACAGCTGTTTCAAGAATCCTTCAGTCTATAAAAAATGTTTCAATTGAAGAGTAGTATTTTTCTCATCCAACTTACAAGTAGTATATATGTATGAATTTAATGATTTTTGTTTTTCATTCTAAAAAAGTCTCCAGAAAAATCAATTCATTTCAGAATGTTTTCTTTTCTTTCAATGGCATATAATGTGCTTTTCAAGAAATGTTGATGTAATTAATATTGATATAATAAAATTTTTTTATCATATTCAAGACAATAGAAGAAGACTCGGCCAGTAAAAATTTTAGTCTGTCTCCTACTAACAGTAGATGATAAATGAGTTTCAGGGTTGTGATTGCATATTGGTAAAACAAACCTAGAGAAGGAGTGACTTCACTAAGATGGTAGAATAGAAGGTAACCTGCTCATATCCCCCAACAACAAGAATTCTGCACCCATCCACAGTCAAGAGTCTCTCTACAGGAGCTTCAGGATTCAAATAGAAGTTTGTAAAGCCCCATGGAGCCCAAAACCTTGGAGGATCATTTTGAAAGTGCAGACTCTTATCCAAGTGGCTGAACTGCCAAGCTTGCTCCTGGGTTCAAATGTTGAAATGTCGCAGTCCCCCAAAGGGCTTGGTTGTAGCCCTGACTGGCCTAGAGCATGCAATCAAAGCCATCTGCCAAGGGGTCCAGAAGGAATTGCATACTCTGGTGCCTTGGCAGAAAGGCTTGTCTGCCTTCGGCTATGAACCTGAAAGTTGTCCTGTGTCTCAGCTCCAGTCACTCTCAGTTGCTCCCCTAGCTCAGAGCTACTCACGCAAGAATTCAGAGGGAGACTCACCCATATCTTGTAGCCCAGGAGTCTGAGCCTCCCTGATGAGCTCACCAACCTCCATCCCACAGCAGATCCCAAGAGGACCTAGTCTCAGCTCCAGGTCCTCCCATTGTAGTGAGGGAACTATCCCTCTTTGCAGAGGCTTTCTGGGAGACACAATTTCCTCTGAGGCAATAAGACTGCACTCTTCAGCCTCTGTCCCATAGCAAATCCCAAGGTGGGGCCAGTTTCAGCTCTAGTCCATCATGATATAGTCAGGAAACTATCTCATCTATGCTGTGAGAACTTCTGGGAGATGTGATTCTGTCTGAGCCCATAAGAAGGAAGCTCCAGCTTCTATCTCACAGCAGATCCTGAAGGGGTTCACATGCAGCTTCAGCCCCTTCTGCTATAGTTGGGGAACTCTCTCATCTGTGTAGGGTCCTCTTAGGAGACACATGCCTTCCAAGCCAATGAGACCAGGCTGTATCCCACAGTAGATCCTGAAGGGGCCCAGTCTCAGTTCCAGCCCCTTCTACCACAATGAGGGAACTATCCTATCTGTGAAAGAGCTTGTTGGGCAGCATGCACCCTTATGAGCTAAAACTAGGATCTCCAAACTCTTCCTACAGCAGATTCCAAGAGTGCTGAGTCTCAGCTCTGTTCCCTCCTACTATAGTTAAGGAACAATCCCACCTGTGCAGAAACCTTCTGGGAGATGCACACCCATCTAAGCCAATGTGGTACACATGCCAGCCTGCATCACACAGCACATCTCAAGGGGACCCAGTCTCAGTTCTGGCTCTTTCCATTGCAGATGGAGAACTATAATATCTGGGCAGGAACTTGCTTAATGATGCACACACCTCAGAGTCATGACCAGGTTCTCCAGCCTCTGTCCTAAGCATACCCCAAGGAGGTGTTACTCAGCTTTAGGCCCTCCTGCTGAAATCAGGAACCTATCCTGTCTTCCTAGGACTTGCTAAGAGACACATGCTCCTCTGAGCCAACAAGACCAGGCACTCTAGCTTTTGTCACACAGAAGATTCTGAGGGGGCTCAGTCTCAACTTCAGACTTTCTGCTACAGCTGGGGGACTATTTCATCTGTGCAGTGATCTTCTGGAAGATGCACCCCCATCTTATCCAACAAGACAATCTCACCAGCCTCCTTCTCACAGTAGATCCCAAAGAGTCATAGTCTCAACTTTGTCTCTTCTTGCTACAGTTGGGAACCCATTCCACTTGTGCAATGACATGCTGGGAAATATGCCCATCCAAGCCACTAGGACAGTCTTCTGGACTTAGGTCTCTGGCCAGCATGTCCACACAGTGCCAGTAACCTACTTGGGTCTTCCCCAGATCTATCTGGGCTGGAAAGATACATCAACCTCACAGTCTTGCAAGACATGCAGCAAGCCTGGACTTAGAGCATCCTCTAGTGCTGACACAGCTGTAGTGGTCACAGGTTCAGGGAAGATTATGGTCAGTCTGCTTAGAATCCCTGGAAGGCCTTCTAAGAATAATCACAAAGTCAGAATTCAAAGGCTAAAATTAATACCTAATCCCTGATTCACATACATTGTCACATGTCCACAGTCATAAAGAACATTAGGAAAATATAAACTTATCAAATGGACAAAATAAGGTACCAGAGACTGACCCTAAAGTGATGGAGCTAAATAGCCATTTTAAGGAAGCTCAACAAATGTAAATAAAACACAGAGAAACAATTCAATATTTTATTAGAGAAATTTAACAGCTAGACTTAAATAATTTTAAAAAAATCAAACTGAAATCCTGGAGGTGAAAAATACAATGAGTGAAATAAAAAATGCAATGAAGCACATCAAAGACATAATTTATCAAATAGCAGAAAGAATCAGTGAGCTCAAAGACAAGCTATTTAAGAATATAGAGTTAGAGGAGATAAAGGAAAAAAGAATGAAGGTGAATGAATAATCTTGTAGAGTCTATAGGACAACATCACAAAAGCAAGTATTCAGGTCATTGGTGTTAAAGAGGAAACTGAGAAAGTCAGAGAAATAGATTATTCAAAGGGATAATAACAAAAAACTTTCCAAAACTGCAAGCAGATGTAATATCCAGGTACAGGAATGTCAAAGGCCACCAAGCAGATTCAACCTAAATAAGAATACCCCAAGACGTATTATAATCAAAGGTTCAAAGGTCAAAGACAAAAACAAGATCCTGAAAGCAGCAATAGAAAAGATGCAAATAACATATAAGGGAGATCCAAAATGCCTAGCAGCACACTTCTTAGTAGAAATCTTACAAGCTAGAAAGGAGTAGGACGATGTATTCAGAATGCTGAAGAAAATAAAAAACAAAAAAAACTGTCAACAAAGAATATTGTACTCAGCAAAGCTGTCCTTCAGAAATGAAGGAAAGATAAATATTTCCCCAGACAAACAAAATCATGAGGGAATTGATAACTACCAGACCTGTCCTACAAGAAATGCTAAAAGGAGTTCTTTAAAACAAAATTTTTAAAAAAGAATGCTACTAATATTGTAATTATGGTATGTAAACCTCCTATAGCTTTACTAAGAGAGCTAAAACTATTAAAAATAATAATAACAATTTGTTGAGAGGCAATATATTAGTGTAAATCATAACACCAAAAATTCAAAATGTGGGGGAAGAAGGGAGTTAATGTGTACAGTATTAGTTTTTTTTTCTTTTGGCTTGGTTATATTATTTTTGGAAATCAAAGTAAAGTTGGTACCAGTTCTTAAAAACTTCTTATAACTATAGGATGTTTTTTTACACCTCATAGTAACAACATAGAAAAGACCTGTAATAGCACTAAAAATAAAAATCGGTAAATTAAAACATAATACCAGAGAAAATTACTTAACCACAAAGGAAGGTGGTAAGAAAAGAAGAAAAATACAGAGGAGTTACAAAACAGCTAGAAAACAAGTAACAAAATGGTGGTGGTAAGACCTTCCCTATCAATAAAAACATTGAATGTAAATGGACTAAATTCTCTAATTAAAAGACATACAGTAAATGAATGCCTTTAAAAATAATACCCAAATATAGGCTGTGTACAAGAAACTCACTTCACCTATAAAAATAAATTGAAGGCCGTTTGCACTAACATCTGAAACAAGATAAGGATGCCCATTTTCACCACATTTATTCAACATAGTTCTGGAATTCTCGATGAGACTAAAGCAATTAAGCAATAGAAAGAAATGAAAGGTATCTAAATTGGACAGAAAGACATCAAATTATCCTTGTTTGCAGATGGTACAATATTATTTTTATAATAAACCAGTCTCTACCAAAAACTCTTAGAACTGACAAATGAATTCAGTAAAGATGCAGGATATAAAATCAACATATAGCAACCAGTAGTGTTTATATATACTAATAGCAATCAATCTGAAAAAGAAATCAAGACAGCAATCCCATTTACAATAGCTACCTAGAAGTCAATTTCACCAAAGAAGTGAAATATTTCTACAAGAAAAACTATAAAACACTGATGAAGTAAATTGAAGCGGACACACACAAAAAAATGGAAAGATATCTTAGGCTCATGGATTAGCAGAATTAATATTGTTACAATGTCTACACTACCCAAACCAGTCTACAGATTCAATGCAATCCCTATGAAAATGCCCATGACATTCTTCACAGAAATAGAAAAAAACTATCCTAAAATTTGCATGCAACCACAAAAGATTCAACATAACTAAAACAATCCTTGCAAAAATAATAAAGCTGCAGGCATCACACTATCTTATATTATTCTACATAGCTATAGTATCCAAGACAACATGGTACTGGCATAAAAACAGACACATAGACGAATGGAACTGTATAGAAAGCCCAGAAATAAATCCATACATCTACAGCCAACTCATTTTCAACGAAGGTGTCAAGAATATATATTGGGGAAAGGACAGTCTTGAAAAAATTTTGCTGGGAAAACTGGGTAACCACATGCAGAAGTATAAAACTAGAGACTTATCTTTCACCTTGTACATAAATCAACTTAAAATTAATTAAATATGTCCATGTAAAACCTGGCACTATGAAAAAACTAAAAGGAAATATTGGACAATGCTATAGGACATTAGTCTGGGCAAAGATTTTTTGGCTCAAAAGCACAGGCAACCAAAGCAAGAATAGACAAATTGAATCACATCAAGCTAAAACACTTCTGCACAACAGAGAAAACAATCAGCAGAGTAAGGAGACAACCTACAGTATGGGAGAGAATATTTGCAAACTATCCATCCAAGAAGTAATTAATAACCAAAATATCTAACAAACTCAAACAACTCAATAGCAATAAAACAAGTAATCTGATTAAAAAGTGAGCAAAAGACCATAATAGACATTTAAAAGAATGCATATAAATGGCCCACATGTATATGAAAAAAATGCTCAACATTCCTAATCATCAGAGACATGGGAATCAAAACCACATTAATATATCATCTCACCCTGGTTAGAATGGTTATTACCAAAAATACAAAAAAATCACCAATGCTGAAAAAGATGCAAAGAAAGAGGAATGCTCATACACTGATGGTGGGAATGTAAAGTAGTATAGCCATTATGGATAAGAGTATGGAGATTCCTAAAAAAAATAGAACTACTATGTAACCCAAGAATGCCACTGCTGAGTGTATATCCAAAAGAAAGGAAATCAGTATGTTGAAAAGAAATCTGTACTCCCATGTTTATTGCAGTGTCATTCACAACAGCCAAAATATGGGATCAACCTGTCTCCAGGAACAGATGGAGAAAGAAAATGCAATATATATACACAATGGAATATTATTCAGCCATACAAAAGAATTAAATCCTGTCATTTGCAGCAACATGTATAGATCTGGAGACCATTGTTAAGTGAAATATGCCAGGCACAGAGACAAATATTACATGTTCTCACTTACATATGAGAGCTAAAGCAGTGGGTGTCATGGATGCAGAAAGCAGAATGGTGGTTACCAAAAGTTGAGAAGGGAAGGGATGAAGGAGGATTTGAAAAAGTAGGTTAAGGTGTACAAAAACACAGTTAGATATAAGAAATAAACTCAAGAATTTGACATTAGAGTGTGGAAATTATAGTGGACAATAATTTATTGTATGTTTCAAAATAGAAGAGAAGAACTGCAATGTTCCCACCACAAAGAAAAGATAAATGTTTGAGGTAATAAATAAACCAATTACCCTGTTTTGATCATTACACACTGTATACAGGCATCAAGATATCACATGTATCCCAAAAATATATACAACTATCATATATCCATAAAAAATAAACTAATTTAGAAACATCTGGGCATTTCCAAACATAAAGTTAAATCTCATCCATGGTACAGAGTATACATGGCTATTTTTATACCTCTCTAACAACCTTGTATGATTTCCATTTATTGTAAACACTTTCATGTGGAAGATATTCATTTTGGGAATTCCTCATATATTATTTCTGTGATTATAAAGTGGACTAAGAACCTAAGGTGAATTGTCATCTGATGAGATTGAGAACAGAAACCATTAGATGTTCCACCCCAAACCACAAACTGTATCTTTTATTGAAATGAACCCAAACTTCTTAAAATCAAGTTAACAGAACCAAGTCTACATTTTCCAAAATTCATAATAACATAGGAACCTCAAATAATCTAAACATTAAATTCAAGTTAGTTTTCATTCTTTCTAGTTCCACATCTAAACACCAGTCTAATTTGGTATTGCTGCCACTTTGTTACTTATTTGTTCATGAACTGAACACATTTTCACTGAGCCAGAAATTCTCTCATGTTCTAAACAGTTTTCTCTGTAGAACAGTTCCCTTGCTCATGGAGCTTACAATTGAATGGAAAAAAGACAAATAATTAACAAGTAAATAAATAAGCCAGATAATTTCAGATCATTATTGTAACTATGTAGAAAAGGAAACTGGATGCTGTATTGGTGTGAGTAGGCAGTGGAGGAGGTGGCGATAACGTGGTCCCTGAAAGAGCTCTCCAAAAATGAGCAAGCTAAAATTTGAGTGATAAGAAACAGTCATCCATGTGAATATCTCAGGAAAAAAACATTTCAGGCAGTAGAAAAGGCAATAATAAAAGAGGAAAATCCAGGAAAGCAAAGAAACAAAAGCTTGAAATGTGGTTGAATTCAGTGATTACCTCTTAGTCACTAAATACTCTAAGGGCATGACCATAACGTGTTCGTTTGTCTGCAGCAATCTGTGTTTATGCCTATTGCCCAGGCCTAATAATTCATCTAGTCACTCTTAAAATGGTCTGAATTCATGAAGAAATGATACGGTCACTCAGGTTACAAATATGAGATAATTGTAACTACTCATAAGATAATATTAGAAATTATGAATATAAATATTACTAGATTTATTAAACTCAGAAAACTGGTTTTACTCATTACAATTTATTTTCTTAGGGAAATTCTCTGACTTTAGAACAACCAATTTTATCATCTTTTTCTATGATTCTTATACTCTGTCCTCTTAATTTTTTTACCTATGTGCTCCAAAGCTGAAAAAAAAAATGGAAACAAAGCTTAATCTTTAAAAAGACCACTAAAAATATGTCTCCTATTATGAAATTTCTTTAATTATTGTTACTGCCCTCTTAATCTTTATTATGTACTGGGAAGTGGAACTATGGGAATGCAAGTGATTGATTAGACTTTTACCGTGCTCCTTAAAGTGTGCTCAGCCATGAGTTTATTTCCCAGTTTTCTGCAGCCACAAGGTATGCATGATTTTAAGGCAGTTTGAAGGCTGACAGCATAGAAACCCCAGGACTGGACATGGAGATCAGCAGTTAAAAAGTGGGATGTGCAGTACAAATGTGCCAAAGAAGCATTCTTTCCATTTTCAAGCTCTTTTAAATCATTTATACTAAGTGGAAAGCACTGTGAAATACACATATTTTTACATGGAAAGAGAGAGAAAGGTTAGATAGAGATAGATGATAGATAGATAGATGATAGATAAATAATAGATAATAGATTAGATGATAGATAGATGGATAGATGATAGATAGACAGATAGACTAGATAGATAGATAGATAGATAGATGATAGATAGATAGATAGATAGATAGATAGATAGATAGATAGATAGATAGATAGATAGATGATAGAAAATATATATGGTTTCTATCGGACCCCCAGTAAATCACACTAATTGTTTTTATGTTTAAAACCTCAACAATCCTGAGAAACTAAAATGCGTAAATGTTAGACAACAAAGGTCAATAGGGATGTGTACAAAAGTGTTTCTTGTGGTATTTTAAGGTTTGATTTATATCACCAGCCAAAACATCACTCACATTTAATTTTTTTTCTTTTTTTAAAAAAGAAAATTCAGATAATTTAAAGACATTCAAATGTGCGCTTGCCTCCAAGAGCCCTGGGGGATAAATATGGTAAAGTCACATAGTTTTATCTCCTTTTAACATTCGATTTGTGAGTATGTATTTGGCAATAGGCTAAATATTTAGAAGCCAGCTGTGAATAGGGAGGCATAATTAACCTAACAATATAATATGTTTGTTAAAGGAGTAATTGGTCTTGGACTGCATCAATTACTATACATTCACCAAAATAAATATTCCTTTAATTCTACATATTGTACTTTAAGATTAACTTGAACATATGGGGAAAAATTACTTGAAGGAGATTTGAAAATATAGTATCCAAAACATTAAAAATATAATATTGTGTACTGGAAAAACAGTATATATCTAAAATTCATCCTCCGAAGTATTCAGCATATTCCAGGAATTTTGGCTAGCTATAATATTTAGTAAAAGGAAAGAATACTATTCTCACAAAGCTTAAATATTAAGAAATTGGAGATGTATTTCATGGGAAATTAAAGCCATTTTAAATTAAATGAAAGACTACATGTGCAAGAGGGATTATTTATTATGTATTGTCTTAGAAGGGAGTACAAGAAAGATGAGACCTGGGCCAAAACTGGAAGGAGGGGCCGAGAGGAGAAGCCACCTTCAATATCAAATACTATCGAAAATACTACCATTTCTGCTTTTCTTCAACTCTAAGGGAGAAAAATTAATATATTTTCCTGAGTCATCACAACGTTCATGGCTGAGACCCCTATAACAAAAAGACTAACAAGAGAAAAGCATACACATTTATTTAAGTTTTGTATGCCATAGTAGCCTTCAGAAATTAAGACCCAAAGACCCAGAGAACACTGTATTTTTGTGAACAGTCACACAGATGTATGATTCGAAGACAAAAGGAATGATCCAATGATATTAAAGTTGGGGAAAGTTAGCAAGGTCTGTTTGTTCAGTTTCTTCTGGGCCTTTTTGTGTAACATGCCTTCCCTCAACGTATAGGGCAGGACAACTGTCACATGAGAGTCTTCAGGGGAGAGGAGAGGAAGAAGGTCAGAGTCACTTTCCTAGGTTTTATGGTTTGCTTTGGGGAAGAAGAGGTAAGGGGAATTCTCCTCACTTCAGGAGAGAGGGCGGAAGAAGGTCAGAGAGACCTTCCTGCTTCTGCAGTTTTCTCAATTTCCTTCAGCTTAAAATAGTACACCAAGGTGCCACATTTTTAAGTAGCATTTCCTGCGCTCCATCACAACATACATTTGTTAGGCTCATATATAAGGACCTTTGGAATATACCAGGAAAAGCATTAATATTCTCACATTCACATATTATTTAATTCTTATATTTCTAAAATTAAGTTTTTGGTTCCCACTGATAAACATATGCTACTAGTTATGGTTATTAGGCTGTAGGTAGCACAGAAGTATTTTTATGACCAGTTTTATATACGCTTCCTGCTATAAACTTACCTTCTTAAAAGCAAAAGCACTAAAGTAATGCACATCACCTACAGTTATTGTGTTGTCCACACTGAAGTGTCCATATTAGAACTGTCAATGGTACACGAAAAATGAAACATGTATTCTGTATGTGATAAATTCTAATGGCTATTGTTATTCTGCCAAGATGGTTTGGTAGATTGTAACTTCTGATATGATCGAATGTTTACCTATTTATCCAAATTAACATCTAAATTAGATTCAATGTTTACTTATTTATCCAAATTAACTTCTAAATTACTTAATACATTGATAGAAAAATAAAATCAATGCGCTATCCATGCTTAAATACAGTATTGGGAAATTCTTAATCATGCCCAGACCTAGTATATTGCTTGACACTAGAAATAATCAATGAGAGTATTTTTCTACTACCTGAAAGATTCACACAAAAAATTGTATATGTAGATGTGGGACCTCAAGAGATTTTCCTGAAGTCAAAATGTTACTGGGTCAATGAGGAATCTAGCTCCTGGCCAAAATCCTATGGTGATCTTTCAGGCACAACCACACGCAATCACAAGGCCTTGTCTGGCACATCTCAGAAGGGGAAACTACCCTCCCTATACCACAGCCAGTACATCATAGTTCTCTGGAGAGAGTTACAGTCAAAAACATTCCCCTCATGCCCCCAACTTCTGCCCTGCCACAGCTGACCATGTTCATACTCTCATACACTATCTGCATTCCTAGCCCAGCTTCCCACTTGGAGGTCTCCTTGTTGGGGGTCTTGCCTGAGGCACTTTTATCCAATTTGACTTGGTACTTTTCTATACCTAACCCTTCCCCTTCTCTCTCCCCTGCCCCAAACAGGTCCATCAGAAGGAATGAAACTTTTGTTTGGGTCTCCTCAGCAGTGAGATGATTCCCCTCATCTGTGCTGCGTCCACCTACCCCTCACCCTGTGTCCATTCCATGGGGAAAATGAAACTGGAGGGAGCTGGGGCTTCTCTTCTTGCCCTTTGTTTGCACCGTAGCAGTAAGCAAAGAAAGACTTGAGTGTTACTATAACTCATTGTCCTAATTGACCACCTGGATATGTAATTGCATGACAGTGACTAAAATGGTTTTTGTACTAAATTTACCCTGAAAAGTGTACATGAAAGGAGGTTGCTAACATTCCTTCTCCAAGAATTAGAAAGGGATTTGCCACCATATGGCAAATGTTAAACATCCTACAAGAATTTACTTATGTTACTTATCACTATGAATAGAAATTGGCAAATATTAAACATCCTACAAGAATTTCAGCACAATCCAGATCTTCTTAGAAGCATTCATTAGCCAATTAGCCTAATGAAATGCAAATATTGTGTAATTAATTAAGGAAATCTTTCCTATCTTTTTAAGTCTGGTTCAGGTCATACCATCTATTCTCCACACCCAATTCCTATGACATTTATAACCCATAGGTGTAGATAATCTATCCTTTCTATGCTATTTTATTATATTTTCCTCACATTTCAACCATATGTTTGCCATTACTTGCCATAGAATGTAGTTACTACGCACATCTCTATCTCTCTCCATAGTTTCCAAGCTCCTAGAATACAACTTTGAATTCATCATTCCACTTAACTGTTGTAATTATCACTATGTTTTGATTATAATAAGCATTCAAAAATATTTGTTAAGCCAAAATATTGATGTTATTTTGGAAGTTGTAAGAGGAATTAATCACTGTACAGCTTCAAAAGTAAACCCTGTCCAGGAGTCATTTTCTGGTGGAAAATTAAAGTTAAGGCCTTTAAAAATTTTTTTTATTATAATATAATTGTAGATTCACATATAGTTATAAGAAATAAAACAGAGATAGCCCATGGACACTTCATGCAGTTTCCCCCAATGGTATCAGTTGCAAAACTGTAGCACAGCATCTCAACCAGGATCTTAATACTGATACAGAACAAGTTCCAACCCCACAGGGATTCTTTTTCCTGTTGCTCTTTTATAACCACACCCGTTACCCTCCGACTACCTCTTTATCCCCTGACAAATCCCCGACAGTAGTTTATTATAATTTCTATAAGTTTTTCATTTCTAAAAAGTTACATAAATGGAGTTTTATAGACCATAACCTTTTAAAATGAATTTCAACTTTTATTTTAGATACAAGGGTTTCATGTGCAGGTTACTGTATGGAAATATTGCGTGATGCTGAGGTTAGGGGTATGGATCCCATCACCCAGGTAGTGAGCTGTATTAGTCCATTCTCACACTGCTATAAGGAACTTCCTAAGACTGGGTAATTTACAAAGAAAAGAGGTTTAATTGACTCACAATTCCACATGGCTGGGGAGGCCTCAGGATACTTACAATCATGACAGAATGGGAAGCAGGCATGTCTTACATGGCAGCAGGTAAGAGAGCAAGTGTGTGTCAATACAGAAAAAGCTACCATTCATAAAACCATCAGATCTCATGAAAATCCACTCACTATCAAAAGAACAGCATGGAGGAAACGGTCCCCATAATCCAATCACTTTCCACCAGGTCTCTCCCTAAACACCTGAGGATTACAATTCAAGATGAGACTTGGGTGGGGACATAAAGCCTAACCATATCATGAGCATAATACCAAGTAGGTAGTTTATCAGCCCACATCCCTCTTTCTTCCCATCTCTCCCTCACACCTCCAGTAGTCCACAGTGTCTATTTTTCCCATGTTTATGTCCGTGTGTACTCAATGTTTATCTCCCACTAATAAGTGAGAAAATGAGGTATTTGGTTTGAGACTGGCTTTTTTCACTCAGCATATTTCTCTCAAGATTCATCCAGGTTGTCCTATTTTGATAGTTGGTTCTTTTTTGCTGAATAGTATTCTGTGGCATGGATTTACCACAGTTTCTTTAACTTACTGAAGGCATTTGAGTTATTTCCAGTTTGGGAATATTGTAAACTGTTACAAATATTTGTGTACAGGTTTGTAATGTGCACACATCTTTATTTCCCTGGGATAAGTGCCCATGGATACAATTGTTGTCTCATATGGTTGCTGTATGCTTAGTTTAAAAAGAAACTGCCAAATCGTTTTACAGAGAGGCTTCACCTTTTTACATTCCCATCAGCAAGTCTGAGTGATCCAGTTTCTCCACATCCTTGTTGATATTTATTGACGTAATTTTTAGAATCATTACTTTAGCCATTCTTATAGGCATTAGTGATATCTCATTGTGGTTTTAGTTTGAATTTCCCTAGTGACTAATAATGTTTCATGTCCTTATTTGCCATTTGCAAATCCTCTTAATTAAAATGTCTCATGTCTTTTGTCAATTTTTTAATTGAGGTGATGATTTGGTTTTATTTATTTATTTTTTGCTTTTGAGATTTGAGAATTTTTATTGTATTCTAGATACTAGTCTTTTGTCAAATATATGGTTTGAAAATATTCTATCTCAATAGGCAATTTTTCATTTCATCCTCTGAACAGGTATTTCTCAGAGCAAGTGTTTTAAATTGTGATGAAGTTCAATTTGTCATTTTTTCTGTTAGGGATTGTGCTTTGGCATCGAGTTTAAAAACTTAACCTAGCCCTAGGTTTTCTTCTACTTTTTTTGTTTTATAGTTTTAGGTTTTATATTTAAGTCCATGAACTATCTTGAGTTAATTTTTTGCATAAAATGTGAGACTTAGGTTGAGGTGTTTGTTTGTTTGTTTGCTTGCTTATTTGTTTTGGCATAAGTCTATGGATGTCCAATTGCTCCAGCACCATTTTTTGAAATGCAGTATTTTCTTCCATGAATTATTTTTGCACCATTGTCAAATGTCAATTGGGCATTTCAGAAGAAAAAAAATTGAACCCTTTTTTTCTTCTATTCTCACACACTACTCAACACATTTCTGATACAAGGTGTCGGTGGGGGGTGTTGTGGACTCTCCCTGCAACAAGCAGTTCTCCATCAGATACCAGATGAATGTACTATAATTCAATTCAGTTCTGACTATCTGGAGATAGCATCAGATCCCACAGGTTAAGGGCTCAGTCCCACAAGAATGTCTCCCACTTCAATGCCAGTCTCAAGCCCCTGGTTGTGATCTGTGCTCTGTCCAACTGGCTATAGATCAGGATTCATACAACTGCCTCTTTGAGTTGCATTCATTTGTTAAACTGGCTCACAGAATTTAGGAAAACACTTTACTTGGGTTTGCAAATTTATTATAAAGTATATTATGAAGGATATAGATGAACAGTCAGATAGAAGAAGTACATAGGGCAAGGTAAGATGGAAAGGGTGTGGAGCTTCCATGCCCTCTCTGGGAACACTACCTCATGTGGCCAACAATCTAGAAGCTCTCCAAATCTTGTTCTTTTAGGGGTTTATGGAGGCTTTATTACACAGTCATGGTTGATTTGATTATATCATAGGCGAAGGTGGTCAACTCTCAGGACTTTAACCTTTCTCCTGTCCCCAAAGGTTGGGGTGTGAGGCTAAAAGTTCCAGTTCTCTAATCACATGGTTTGTTCCCCTGGCCACAAGTCCGCATCTTGAGACTATCCAGAATTCCACCAAGAGTTGCCTCATGAAAATAAAAGATATTCCTATCATCCAGGAAATTCCAAGAAATTTAGAAGCTGTGTGCCAGGAAGCAGGGGTAGAGACCAAATATATAATTATTGTTATATCATAATATCGCAGATATATTTGTGTGAGGACATTTATGAATTCTCTGTTCATAGATTCTCTGTTAATCTATGTGTCTAACCCTCTGACAATACCATGCAGTCTTTACTCCTGTAGCTATATACCAAGTTGAAACTAGGTAGATCAATTTCATTCACTTTATTTTCTTTCAAAACTGTTTTATTCTAGTTCCTTTGCCTTTACATAAAAATTTTAGAATAATCTTGCCAAAACAACCTTAATGGGATTTTGATAGGAATAGTGTGAAACCTACATATCAATCTGGGGAGAACTGACATATTTACTACAGTCAGTCTTCCAGTCTATGAACGTGTCTCTCCACATATTTATTTGGATTTAGTTTTATTTCTTTTATCATCCTTGTGTAGTTTTCAGGATACAAGTCCTATGCAAGTTATGTTAGAGTTATACCTAAACATTTAATTGAGTGATCATTAGTGGTATTATGTTATTAATTTTGGTGTCCATGTGCTCATTGCTAGTACATGAAGGCACAATTAATCTGTTTCTCCTGCATCTTGTGACCTTGCTCAACTCATTTATTAGTCCTACAAGTTTTTTGTAGATTCCTAAGAGTTTTCTATGTAGACATGTCATCTGAAAATTAGGACAGTTATAATATTTATTTTTCCAATCTATATTGCTTTGCTTTGCTTTATTATACTGACTAAAACTTCCAACACTGTGTTAAATAAGAGTAGTAAGAGCAAACATCCTTACCTTGCTCCTGATCTTAAAAGAAAAGTATTCAGTCTTTCACCGTTAAGTATAAGGTTAGCTGTAGTGAGTTTTTTTGTTTGTTTTTTAGGTGGTCATTATCAAGTTGAGAAAGTTTTTCTTTTTTTTATTATTATTATTATACTTTCAGTTTTAGGGTACATGTGCACAATGTGCAGGTTAGTTACATATGTATACATGTGCCATGTTGGTCTGCTGCACCCATTAACTCGTCATTTAGTATTAGGTATATCTCCTAATGCTATCCCTCCCCCCTCCCCCCACCCCACAACAGTCCCCGGTGTAAAGTTTTTCTATTTAGATTTTGAGATTTTTTTTATCATGAATGAGTGTTCAATTTTGTCTAATTATCTATCTATATCAAAGCATGTTAATTTCATAGATAACGTTTTTGCATATTGAACAATTATTGAATCACTAAAGCAAATATCACTTGATAATGATATATAATTCTTTCTATATATTGCTAGATTTTATTTGTAAATACTTATAAAGACTGGATCCATTTTCATGAGGAACATTGGTCTGTAGTTTACTTTCTTTTTCTTTTTTTTTCCTTTTCTTTTCTAATACTGTCATTATTTGGTTTTGGTATCAGGGTAATACCAGCTTTATAAAATGAATTGGGAAGTATTTTCACCTTTTCTATTTTCTGGAAGAAATTGTGTAGAAGTAGTGCTAATTCTTCTTTAAACTTTGATCAAATTCTTCAGTTAAACATCTAAGCATGGAGATTTCTTTGGGGGGAATTTTAAAATGTTGAATTATGTTTCTTTGTTGGTCATAGGTCTCTGAGAGGAGAGAGATCTCAAACAGTTTTTCTTTCACTCTCATACCACAACAACAATCAACACAGAAGACTTCTGGGACCAAATGTGTATGTGTGCATTGCAGGTGGGTGGGGTTCTCCACACACCAAACAAACAATTAATTCTGCAGCAGATACCAGCTGGGTGTCCTTTAATTCAATTCTGACACCTTCTACCTGAGGATAGCATCGGCTCTCACAGGTTGAGGGCTCAGTCCCCAAGACTGCCCCTCCCACACTTCCAATGCCAATCACAAGCCCTAGGTTGTTTTACCTGTGCTCCTCATTTACCAGCTATAAATTAAGGATCCCATGACATTCTCCTTGTATCTGATTATTTTGCCAGAGTGGCTCACGTAACTCAGGGAAACTTACATTTACTAGTTTATTATGAAGGATATTACAAAGGATAGAGATAGAGATGCATAGGGTGAGGTATGGGAAGAAGCATGGAGCTTCCATGCCCTCCTCAGGCACGGCACCCTCCAGGAACTCTATGTGTTCAGCTATCCAGAAGCTCTCTGAATTCTGTCCTCTTGGGCCTGCTACGGAGACTTCATTGGATTGGCATGACTGACCACTATGTAGAAATTTGACTGGACAAAAAAGTTATACTAATAGACCAAGTGAGGTAGCCTAGCAAGGCCTGTCTGTTCAGATTCTTCTTGGCCTCTCTCTGCAGCATTCCTTCCTCTAGGGTATAGGATAGAACCTCTTCTCAAATGAGGGTCTTATGACCCACAATGCACTTAGAGTCTTGCCTTGGGCTGGTGAAAGGAGGGCAGAAGACAGTCAGAAAGAAAGATTCTGTTTCCTAAAGCTTGCTTCTAAGGCCTAACATGCCCCAACATTATAACAAAGACTGTAATAAGGGCAATGGAAGTGTGAGCCAGGAATTGTGGACAAAAAACCCGTGTGTGTGTGTGTGTGTGTGTGTGTGTGTGTATACATACACATACATATATATATATATATATATATATATATATATATATAACAATAGGGCTATACTGCTTTAGCTGTGTCACACAAATTTTAATAAGTTGCTTTAAATTTTTATTCAGTTCCATGTGTTATCTTGCCTAGACTTCTTTGACCCATTGATTACTTAGAGGCGTAGTTTACACGTTTGGATTTTTTTCATTTGTTTTTCTGTTATTGATTTCCAGTTTGATTCCATTGCGGTCAGAGAACATGCTCTGTATGATTTCAATTCTCTTAAATTTCTTAAGGTCTTTTATGGGCCACATATTTCTCAGTTGCCAGCATCTTCTGCTCCAAGTCTTAGATATAAGAGGCAAAAAGAAAACCAAGGGCACTCACCACTGTGTTGTTCCTCAGTCCTGAGGTCCCTAGCTTGTCTGCCTTTTTCTACTCCAACTTCTCAGAAGTGAAAGTGAGGCTTTGTTTTATCCACCGCTGTTGCCGATTTTCACTATTTTTTAATATATTACTGTCATATTATGAGTACTGACATTGATTAAGGAATGAGAAACATTTGTGAAATCATCACATCAGTCTTTCAAGGTCTGTGTTACACTCTGCAAAAGGTGAAGAAAATAGCATTAGATTGATCTACTACTTTTCTCCCAACTTTCCTGAATCCTCTATTGCCTCTCATCATCTCCTTGGAATTCCCACTAATTCCCCAATTCTCCTTCAAACATTTTTATCAATGGCATTTAGTGAGCTACCTGGTGGTAGAGAGAGTGGTGGTGGTTGGGGTAGGGAGGAGGTAAAATGTGTGTTTAGGTGTGTTAGCTTAATATATTCCTACAGAAATTTCATATGTATTAATAAAGAATGAATTGGGAAAAAAAAATCATATCATATCATAAGAAAATGTGAGCTAACAGTAAATTACAGTAAAGATTAAGGACTAGAAGTACAAGTGATTGAAAAAATCATAAAGAGAAATACAGATAAATGTTACTAGTGTTCAAAATATCTGCTTGCTACAAAAAGAGCACACAGAATTAAAAGCAAATGCACACCTATGTATATATGTATATATATATATGGCATATAATTAATTATGAGATCAGTAAGATTTGAAGAGACAATTCACAAAAGAGGAAGGATGCATACCTAATCATTAAATGATCAAACTATTAAAATGTTAAAAATAGAATTTAGGACAATGATTATTCAGACATAAGCCACTAAATATTTATTTTGTCACATACACACTATATATCAGATCAAAATTTAAATTAGACTCATTTGATATAATTTCTTTTACAACAATAATACAAGAAATTCCTTTAAGACAAGAAAGATTTATGTGGGTTCTCATAGCTGAGGACCACATACTAGCTGTAGGTCTGGAGAAAATACTGTCTTCAAGGCTCAGTTTCTTTATTTATAAAATAAAAAGATTAATATCTATTTCATATGGTTATTAGGAAAACTAAATGGAAAATACATAAAAGGAGTTAGCACATTCCTTGGCATGTAGTAACCACTAAATAACTATTGGCTAAATTATTGTGTGTGGTTTATTATTTATTAATAAATAGAAATTTTATTGGGCAGTCAATGAAGAAATGTGCATTTGGGTTCTATTAATATCCCTACAATAGATTTTATACCTGCACCTTGGAACATCCCATTTTAATGATGATAATTACACTTAAAAATATGCTCTATAACCAAAAATATGCCCTTATTATTTTGTTCATAATTCTCCAGTAATTCAGATGAAATAGGCAGAAGTAGCAATTTGAAAGATGCAGAAGATTCTGCATTGGTATTATCATAATACGATCAGGAGTCTGAATCTAGTGTCCTTTTGTCTGGGCTTCCTAGTTTTATGTAGGGTAACTAGTGACTGAATGTGCATTAAAATAATTAAATTAGAATATAATGAAGTAAATTGCTATGAAGTGCAAGAGAAGCTGATGACATCATCGTCTCAAAACATCCCCAAAAGTCAAAAATGCTTTATTCATTGTTTTCTGTCACCAGGGAGCATTGACAACCTTAACGACATCTAGGTTTTTTTCCAGCCAGTGGATTTTGGACAGGGTTGAAAGTTTTTTGTTTGAATGGTTCACAGCCCCAGTTAGGAACAAAATTAGCCACTATCATGGGATGGATGATTATTTTCACAGAAGACTTCTTCTGAGTATATTTGAATTGCAAATATCAAAACCCCTAAAGAAAGTGAAGGCAAAAAAAAAAGAAATTGTGCAAGTTTTCTTAAGAGCAGCAGTAAGTCATTATCAAGCAATTAGTGTTGTAATAAGCTCCCATTTCTTAGTTTGGCATATTTTGTTCAATACTGGAAATATAATTATGATAAAGGTTGAAGACACAGTACAGTACTTATATGTTAACCATTTATAAACAATTTGTCTCTAATGACAGACAGGAGAGCATGTAATTACACTCAGCATTTCCAGAAAGACTGACTATTTGCCAAACAGCACTCCATTTGATTGCCTTTAAAGTGCAATCCTGGGTTGTTAAAGTGAAAATAGGATTTTTGGTTGCAGGTAATTAACTTCCCCCCACTCGTCCCCTGCTATTCTTTTCTTAGTTGTTAATGAAGGGCTTTTGAAGTCTTCATTACCAATGGGTATTTGTCAATGCCAAAAAAAATATACAGAGCCCCAAACCCTTCAAATAACCTTCTTCTCTATCATTCTGTGTAAAATCTTTGAAATAACTAATGACGTCCTGAAAGGTGCAAAGGGCAAAGCTCACACACTGAATTGAGGCAAGTCATCAAGCAGGATGGGAGAAGACAGCCAAAGAAAGGAAAGTAATACCCAACTGAAGGAGGATAGAGAGGAATTATTTGAAATACAGATTCTTTCAGCAAAGGCTCCTTCTTCAAAGCTTTTTGGAAAAAAAATGTAATGCAAAAAAAATAAAAGTATGAAGTATAAGGATAAGTAAAAAAATTTAAAAGCATATTTTGAAATACATACGTGATCATAGGAGTTCATTGTGGACTGTGAATGGGTCCATATTTGTGGCATCTGCCTTTAACTAGGAAAAAGGCCAAAATCAGTCACAGAGTTGGTCTGCTCCATTTGTCTCGGAGATCACTAGATATATTTCTAGCACTTCTTTTTCTCCTAAGAGTGTAGCATTTATAGTATCTATTCAAAGAGAACTCACAAGTACAGCATTTCATGAGCTCTTGATAAGCTGTCTGAATCATGACCATTGTGCCACGGATTTCCTCAAGCCCTTTTCTTTATTAAGGTTCATGAACAGACTGTGAATTCCTGACTTGCCTTTGTTGTGTCTCCTCTGTCCAGTTTCTACAGGGTCCTATTTGAGACTAGTTTGCTTAGGGCTCATAATGAGCTCTCTAATGTTGATACATTTTGGGGTCTCATATTCTTCTGTATTCTTATATCTTTTTCTGAACATTCAGAATAAAGAGAGCTAGTATTAATGGAAAACACACTATGTGTAGTAACATCATTTTCTCACTTTAACCTTCCAGTACTTGTGAGATAGAGAGATACTTTTAATTAGTTAATCCTTTCCTGGCTTCAACTCCTACTAGTCTAGACTTGGTATTCTATCACTTAAACTACTCTCCCAACCATCACTTTGACACCCCTGTGCAAATATTCTTTGACAAAAATATCTAGGTGAAATCCAAACTTCAGAATAATGTAATCATCTGCTTTATCTATTATTTCACTCCATAGCTTATCCCATGCTATGATTTGAATACTTGTCCCCTACAAAACTCATGTTGAAATTTAATCCCCATTGTGGCAGTATTGAGACGAAGGACCTTTAAGAAGTGATAGGGTCATGAGGGCTCTGCCCTCATAAATAGATTCATCTTTTTTATAGATTAATGGATAAAGGATTAAAAGATTAATGGGTTGCCATGAGGGTGGAACTGGTGGCTTTCTAAGAAGAGGACAAGAAACATGAACTAGCAAGCTCAGCCCCCTCACCATGCGATGCCCTGTGCTGCCTTGGGACCCTACAAGGAGCCCCACCAGCAAGAAGGCCCTCACCAAATGTGGGCTTTGACCTTGGATTTCTCAACCTCCATAACTGTAAGAAATAAATTCCTTTTCTTTATAAATTACCCAGTTTCAGTTATTCTTTTAAAAGCAACAGAAAACAGGCTAATAAATCCCACATATAGTCTGTTCAAACAATGCCTCTTCAAATTTGCCAAATATATGCTTCTCTCTTCAACATACAAACATTCTAGGCTGGGCGCAGTGGCTCACACCTATAATCCCAGCACTTTGGGAGGCCGAGGAAGGCAGATCACCTGAGGTCAGGAGTTCGAGACCAGCCTGACCAACATGGAGAAACCCTGTCTCTACTAAAAATACAAGATTAGCTGGGCTTGGTTGTGCATGCCTGTAATCCCAGCTACTCAGGAGGCTGAGGCAGGAGAATCACTTGAACCCAGGAGGCGGAGGTTGCAGTGAGCCGAGATCATGCCATTGCACTCCACCCTGGGGAACGCGAGTGAAATGCCATCTCAAAATAATAATAATAATAAAGAAATAAAAATAAAATAAAACATTCTACAGTCTCTGCCATTTTTAATGAATCTTCTTTGATCTCCTCTAGCCATCATCCAGTCTCTTCTTTCCTTAAAAGCCTATATTTCAGAAAGAGTGCTATACACTCTGTCTCCAGAGCCATTTAATTAGCCCACTGAAATCTGATTTCTGTACTTCACATTCAAAGTTACTATAGCTAACATCATCTATTATTTCCCAGTTGCTAAATCCAAAGGAGAGTTTTTATTCCTTACCTCGATTGGCTTCCCTATAACTGTAAAAATATCTCTTCTCCTTTGGCTTCCAAGATTCACTCTCTCCTTGCTTTCCCATCTATCTTAGTTTCCTCTTCTAGGATGTTCTTTCTGCACTCATAGCTTGAATTCTGATGTTTCCTCAAATCAATCCTCGACTTTTTTCTCTCCTTATGCTAACCACTTCTTGAGATCTCCTATTTCACCTAATGGCATCCATATTTATGATGGAAGTGTGGCCTCTTTTTTGAGCTCCAGACATAGGTTTTAAACTTGAATTACAGGCCCAGGAAATCTCTTTGTAGATAACACATAGTCCCCCTTTACTCTCCCCTCTACACACGAATATGTTCATTCTTTATTATTCACGCACACACATTATTATCCATAGACGAGCTAGGCCAGATTATAAAGTCTAGTAATAGCTGAAAGATTAGAGGTGGTAACGATTTGACCTTGGCACAAGTGTACTTTTCTCTGGTCTATTCATGAAGAGACAATAGGAAGTACAAAGGATAAAAGTGGTGAACATGACGGTCTATTTCTTCCCTTCTCTCATGAGAAGGAGTGCTGAAAATTTGGTGTTCTTGACCACCCATAGAGAGGAACAAGTATGCCAAGTCAGAGAATAACAGGACTATGGGCCCAAACTCCTGGCCTCAAGTGATCCTCTTGCCTCAACCTCCTGAGTAACTGGGATTATAGGAAGAACACACCATGCCTGGCTCAAACTATGGAATCACTAGCTCTTTATCTATTGCTACCTTATCACTCTGAAACAATAGACCATATAAGGCTACTGTGTTACCTGGGCCTCGAGGCCTTGACATTCTTTTTTGTTTGTTTGTTTGTTTTTTTGAGACAGAGTCTCACTCTGTCGCCCAGACTGGAGTGCAGTGGCATGATCTCGGCTCACTGCAAGCTCTGCCTCCCGGGTTCATACCATTCTCCTGCCTCAGCCTCCTGAGTAGCTGGGACTACAGGTGCCCGCCACCACGCCCGGCTAATTTTTTTTTTGTATTTTTAGTAGAGACGGGGTTTCACTGTGTTAGCCAGGATGGTCTCGATCTCCTGACCTCGTGATCCGCCCGCCTCGGCCTCCCAAAGTGCTGGGATTACAGGCTTGAGCCACCGCTTCCGGCCGAGGCCTTGACATTCTTACTGTGCCAGCACTTGAGCAATCCTTCTTGATCTATACTTCTGCTACCAAGCCCTGTGAGTTTTCTATTCATGTCCTTTTAGGAGCTATTTGTGGGCAATCCTAATGATGTCCCACCACAATACAGCAGTTACCCAAGTCAGAAAATTTGAAATAGTCCTTGCTTTTATACTCTCTTCCACCTCCTATACCGAACAAATTATTACCTTCCACCACTTCTTCCCATTAAATACCTTTTACTTACCCACTCCTCTCTGTTTCCAGTGTTATTTCCACTATCATCTCTCAGATGAAATATTGCAAAAGTCTCCAGTGTGGCCTCTAACCTCAAACTCTGTGCTCTCTCCAGTTCATTCTGCATTCTACTGTCAGCAGGAACGTCCTAAAACATAAATATGATGCTGCCTCACTCCCTTTCAAAAATTATTTAATGACTCCTCAGCACCTTCAGGATAAACTCCAAGTTTATCCAACATAAGCTGGGGCCTACTAAGTTTTGATATCTCATTTACCATTTCTTCTCCTTCTTCAGAATATTTCTAATTCCTCAAGCATGCATTACGTCCTTAAGCTCCCATGCCTTCTAAAATGTGTAGAATGCTGTCTTCCTATCTTCTCCATGATGTTTATGATATTTACTAGTCTGCCAAAACTCTATTCAGGTCTACCCACATACTCTCCCTGCAAATCTTATAACTGCCATTTTCAGAGCACATTCAGACTCCAATCATTTCTTTACCACCTCTTCTCCTATCACCTGAGTTCAAGTCACCATGACTTTTCAAATAGATTACTACAATATTCATCAAATTAGTCTGTTGACTTTTACCCTTGCTTACCCCATGGTATTTTTCCTCCCATAGTAGCCAGAAAAAGTCTTGAAATCCTATGTCAGATCATATTACTTCCCTGTTTATAACCCATCAATGGACTCAGAGGCAAAGCCAAATTCTTATAATGACCTACACAGCACATATTATCTGGTCCCCAATTACCTCTCTGGTCTCATTGTCACATGTTTCACCTGCTCTCTCACATTATTTAAGCAACACTGGCACCTGCTATTCCAGCAACACATTTCTATCTTAGGATGTATTCCCTCTGTCCATAACCCCACCTCAAGATTACATACACACATATGTACATATCTGATGTATAGATATGTATATATACATTCCTAGAATACTGTCATGGACATAAAATTTCTTCTGTAGCCTATTAGCATCTCTAGCTGGGCCTAAGAATTAAACTAACATATGACAGATTATCAGGAGAAAAGCATACACATCTTATTTAGTAAGTTTTCTATGTGCATGGGAGCCTTCAGAAGGAAAATGAAGACCTAAAGAAGCATTTAGAGCTGAAAGCTTGTATACTAGATTGGACAAAGAGCAGTAAATTGTGAAAATATGGCAAGACAAGGGGCTTGGGCTCGGCCAGTTAACTGTGGAAAAATGACTAGGAAGATAAGAGTTAGTTTGACAAGGTTAGTTTGTACAGATTTCTCTCAGCCTTGCCTCCTCATCTCTGGTGACAAGAATGCCTTCCTTCCTTCCCATGTGAAGAGCATCCTTTACACGGAAGTTTAATCTCCTGCTTTTAGGAATAAAAAGCAGGTCAAGGTGCCCTTCTTGCATCTGCTGTTTTTCAAGTGCCTTTAACTCAAAATAATCAATATGCCAAGATGTCATATTTTGGGGTGGCCTGCTTTCAACCCCTTACAATATATATAACTATACAACCACATGTACACAAAGATATAGACACACAGATATACTGATATGGGTAATTGTCTCATTCCAGTCAAATGCCACTATATGAAAGATATCTCACCTGACAACCCCAACTAAAAGAGCAATGTCTCATCAATATTCTCCATCTTCTTAGCCTACTTTGTTTTTTTCTCAGAGCATCACACAGTCTGTTCTTTATTTTACTGTTTCTGTTTGATTACAATAGAATTTAATCTCCATAAAAATAGATCTTGACTGTTGTATTCATTGGTGTATCCCTGAAACAGGATAATGAATAAATGAATGAACAGATAAATGAATAAATGGAGAGATTAATCAATTATCTCCCACTTTGTTTTCCTCTCCACTATAGAATCCAAATAAATATGCACCAAAATATTTTCACTAATTTTATAATTCTAAAGACAGTTTGTTTCTCATTTTGAGACATTTGGAAACAAAGGTCATTACAATTTATAACATATATGTTATAAATAACATAACATTATATATGTTATAAATAACATAACATTATATATGTTATAAATAACATAACATTATATATGTTATAAATAACATAACATTATATATGTTATAAATAACATAACATTATATATGTTATAAATAACATAGCATTATATATGTTATAAATAACATAGCATTATATATGTTATAAATAACATAGCATTATATATGTTATAAATAACATAGCATTATATATGTTATAAATAACATAGCATTATATATGTTATAAATAACATAGCATTATATATGTTATAAATAACATAGCATTATATATGTTATAAATAACATAGCATTATATATGTTATAAATAACATAGCATTATATATGTTATAAATAACATAGCATTATATATGTTATAAATAACATAGCATTATATATATACATATATGTGTGTGTGTGTGTGTGTGTGTATATATATATATATAATCTCCCTTCATTTGTTCACCTCAAGGAGCTCTAACATTCCAGTCAAATGCCATGTTGGGAGATGCTTAGCACCAGAGAGCTACACAACAGAGGCAATTCTTAAATGTTACATTCACTTTTATTCTCTTGCTTAAATTAACTCCATTTGAGAGCTAACCCAGAGTAATTAAAAATAAGATGGTTTAAATATTCTACATGTATTAGTTTTATAGCACTATCATAACAAAGCACCACAAATTGTGTGGCTTTAGACAACAGAAATATGTCCTGTCACAGTCTGGAGGCTAGAAGTCCAAAATCTAGGTATTGGAAGAGCCAGGCTCCTCCAAAGCCCCTAGAGTCCTATTTCTTATCCCTTCCAGTTTCTGGTAGCCTCAGGTATCCCTTGGCTTGTAGCAGCATAATCCCAATTCCTGCCTCTGCCTTCATTTCTCTGTATCTGTCTCTCCTTTCTTTATAAGAACATCAGACATATAGGATTAAAGGGCCCACCCTACACCAGTATAAACTCATATTAATTAAATATAGCTGCAACAGCCATATTTTGAAATAAGGTCATATTCTGAGGTCCTAGGAGTCAGGATATCAACACATTATTTTGAGGGACACAATTCAACCTATACACTAGGAAAATAAAACCTCTATGTTCTGCCATGGAGGTTATACTTTTATTCCTTGCACATTCATTTATTCAGCAACTCTTTTGTGATACACACAATATCAGATTCTGAACAATAAAAATGAATTAAATCTAGTTCTTATCTGTATACAGATATGGAAACAAATATTTAATACTTAAAACACTACATTTAAATGTGATACGAGTGGTATCATCAGAGTGCCCTGGGAGCATAGTTTACATCTGATTAATTCAGCCTATGAGACCAGGCAAGGCATTACAAAGATAATTTTAAACTTAATAGTAATGGAAGTCTGAGACCCAGGCAGGTGCAAAGATCAGAGGGGACCTTCCAGATACAAGTCCATTAAATACACATATGTTGGGTATCTGCTGTATGCTAAACATAAGAGTTAGGTGCTGGCATACAGATAAAATTTGTGTTAGTTTCTGGGAATACAGGCATTAAGTGCACTTGTCTTGATGGGATATTAATTTAGTGAGAAAAACAGTAAACAGATAATGATAGAACTATGATGAAGCTGTAACAGAGTGAAGGAAAGAAATAATTAGGCTTGAATACCACATTAACTGACATGACAATATTATGAAGACTATTCTGTAAGAGAGTGAAATTATACATTTTGCTAAATTTTTTTAAAAGACACCTATAGAGCATACTATTGCAGAATAAGGAACACTTCATATAGTACAATATCAATCATTTTTTCATTTTAAGTTCAGATTTTCATGCATTCATATCTACATGCCCTTTGCTAGGTGTTACTTGGATATTATACTTTTTTTCTTTATATCTTCTAAAAAAATAAAATAAAATGGCATACATGTACAGAATGTGCAGGCTTGTTACATAGGTATACATGTGCCATGGCAGTTTGCTGCACCTATTGACCTGTCCTCTAAGTTCCCTCCCCTCACCCTTACCCCACAACAGGCCCTGGTATATGTTGTTCCCCTCTCTGTATACATGTGTTCTCAATGTTCAACTACCACTTATGAGTGACAACATGTGGTGTTTGGTTTTCTGTTTCTGTGTTAGTCTGCTGAGGATGATGGCTTCCAGTTTCATCCATGTCCCTACTGATACACACAATATCAGATTGTGTGTATGAACATGATTTCATTCATTTTTATAGCTGCATAATATTCCATGGTGTATATGTACAACATTTTCTTTATCCAGTCTATCACTGATGGGCATTGGGGTTGGTTCCATGTCTTTGCTATTGTAAATAGTGCTGCAATAAATGTACATGTGCATGTGTCCTTAGAATAGAATGATTTATATTCCTTTGGGTATATACCCCGTAATGCGATTGCTGGGCCAAATGGGATTTCTGGTTCCAGACCCTTGAGGAATCACCACACTGTTTTCTTCTACAATGGCTGAACTAATTTACATTCCCACCAACAGTGTAAAAGTGTTCCTATTTCTCCACAGCCTCGCCAGCATCTATTGTTTCCTGACTTTTTAATAATCACCATTCTGACTGGCGTGAGATGATATCTCATTGTGGTTTTGATTTGCATTTCTCTGATCATCAGTGATGTTGAGCTTTTTTCACATTTGTTGACTGCATAAATGTCTTCTTTGAGAAGTGTCTGTTCATATCCTTCGTCCACTTTTTGATGGGGTTGTTGGTCTTTTTCTTGTAAATATCCTTAATTTCCTTGTAAATTCTGAATTTTAGATCTTTATAAAATGGGTAGATTGCAAAAATTTTCTCCCATTCTGTAGATTGCCTGTTCACTCTGATGATAATTTCTTTTGCCATACAGAAGCACTTTAGTTTAATTAGATCCCATTTGTCATGAAGTCTTTGACTTTTTGTCATGAAGTCTTTGCCCATGCCTATTTTCTGAAGGGTATTGCCTAGGTTATCTTCTAGAGTTTTTATGGTTTTGGGTTTTACATATAAGTCTTTAATTCATCTTGAGTTAATTTTCATATGAGGTGAAAGGAAGGGGTCCAGTTTTAGTTTTCTGCATATGGCTAGCCAGTTTTCCCAGCACCATTTACTGAATAGGAGATCCTTTCCCCATTGCTTGTTTTTGTGAGATTTGTCAAAGATCAGATGGTTGTAGATGTGCGTTGTTATTTCTGAGGGCTCTTTTCTGCTCCATTGTTCTATATGTCTGTTTTGGTACTAATACCATGCTGTTTTGGTTACTGTACCTTTGCAGTATAGTTTCAAGTCAGGTAGCATGATGCCTCCAGCTTTGTTCTTTTTGCTTAGGATTGTCTTGGCTATGTAGGCTCTTTTTTGGTTCCACATGAATTTTAAAGTAGCTTTTTCTAATTCTGTGAAGAATGTCAGTGGTAGATTGATGGAAATAGCATTGAATCTATACATTACTTTAGGCAGTAGAGCCATTTTCATGATATTGATTCTTCCTATCAACAAGGATGGAATGTTTTTCCAGCTGTTTGTGTTCTCTCTGATTTCCTTGAGCAGTGGTTTGTAGTTCTCCTTGAATAGGTCTTTCACCTCCCTTGTTAGCTGTATTCCTAGGTATTTTATTCTCTTTGTAGTAATCGTGAATGGCAGTTAATTCATGATTTGGCTCTCTGCTTGTGTATTGTTGGTGTAAAGGAATGCTTGTGATTTTTGCACATTGATTTTTTATCCTGATACTTTGCTGAAGTTGCTTATCAGTTCAAGAAGTTTTGGGGCTGAGATGATCAGGTTTTCTAAATATAAAATCATGTCATCTGCAAACAGAGACAATTTGAATTTCTCTCTTCCTATTTGAATACCCTTTATTTCTTTCTCTTACCTGGTTGCCCTGGCCAGAACTTCCAATAGTATGTTGAATAGGAGTGGCGAGAGAGCGCATCCTTGTCTTGTGCTGGTTTTCAAAGGGAATGCTTCCAGCTTTTGCCCATTCAATATGATATTGGCTGTGGGTTTGTCATAAATAGTTCTTATTATTTTGAGATATGTTCCTTCAATACCTAGTTTATTGAAAGTTTTTAACATGAAGGACTGTTGAATTTTGTTGAAGGCCTTTTCTGCATCTATTGAGATAATCATGTGGTTTTTGTCATTGGTTCTATTCATGTGATGGGTTACATGTATTGATTTGCATATGTTGAACCAGCCTTGTATCCCAGGGATGAGGCTGACTTGATCACGGTGGATACGTTTTTTGATGTGCTGCTGGATTCAGTGTGCCAGTATTTTACTGAGGGTTTTCACATCGATTTTCATCATGGATGTTGGCCTGAAGTTTTCTTTTTTTGTTGTGTCTCTTCCCGATTTTTTGTTTGTCTCTTCCCGATTTTGGCATCAGAATGACACTGATTCCTTTTATCCTAATATTCTTTATCTTCATCCATAAATTAGCTACCCAGGTTCTAAAGCAAACAGATGATAAGTAACAAGTAAATAAGACAAGTCAAGTTTCTATCTTTCCCTTCTGTATCAAACTAATGAAAAACACAAAGGGAAGGAAAGCAACAAATGAAAAATTTTTTGATAATATGAACATGAATTTAAAGTATTTCTGTGCATTCATAATAATATAATCTTCTTTTGAATCACTGGGTTCTGTAGTTTGATAAAATTTGGAGAAAATCTTCCTTCTTACCAGAGACCTCTGTTTTTAACAAACACATTTTTTTCGTGATTATCTTTTTGTTTCAAGGGTGCCTTAGAAATAGTTTTATATGAACGAATACATGTAAAATAAAAGTTTTATATGAATGAATACATATAAAAATTATAAAAATTAAATATGTGCATACATATGCCTGTACATGTTATGACTTTATCTATATATGCTTTTACATATTAGCTATATATACACATAAAATTATATAATACATTGACCACTGGAAGCCAACTAAAAAATTGACAGAGAATAATTTGCTAAAATTTGTTAAACATAAAATTCTCTCAGGGAGAAAATCTTTTCCTCTGCCCAAATAGGTTCTTTAATTGAGGGTCTGTGAATTAAATGTACGAAAGACAGATTAGCAAGATAAAAGACAAATTTTAATTGTGTATGTACCTAAGGTAGTTCACAAAGAAATATGACTCAAAAAGACTGGTTAGAATTCGGGGCTTATAAACTTAATAGGTGAAGGGGACAGGGAGAAGGTCACATATGAGGAGAAAATGACTTCATAGAAGTGAGGAAAGGAAAGAAAGGGCAGACTTATGGGAAAACAAATGACTTTGGAAGGATAAATGGGCCCTTAGGAGAACGGAGAGGAGATATGACAGTTCTGTGGTAATTTCTGTTTAGGTGTGGTGCCAACATCTTTTGTCTTTGGTGATAAGAGTCAATCTTCCCTGGTTGCTGTTTGGGAAGGGATTTATGACAGTTGAATCTTTTGAGTTCCTTGGGGAGTTTCTGCTTTTAAACAGATAAGGGATTTTGAGGAACTCTAATGCCTTCAATTCAAAATAACTTTTATGCCATAGTAAAATATTCTGGATTCCTTTAATCTGGAGAACAGAAAGATGGGTATATAGTTTAACAGAAAAATAGAGACAACAGGACCCTCATTGGGTGCTGAGCACTCTGCATCTAAGAGAATAATCTAATTGTTTTGTGATCTCACTTTTTAACTGGGTGGCTACCACCTCTGGTGGAGCATTTAAGGATAAACAGGTTTCACCTCCAAGTTTTAACTTTGGGGCCAATGTGCTATCTGTCCTGTCCCTCACCTCCCTTATTTCTCTTTAGTTTTTCAGAGGATGAATAAAAACAGGTTAAGTTAGCAAAATCCTCTTTGTGTGACTTATTTTCTAATGAGCTTTTTGGCTTAGAAAGAAAATCTGCAACTGATTAACAAAAAAGTTAAGGAACTTTAATTAAGACTTTGAAATCTAAGCACAATAATATATTCTTGTGTGTGATTACAGACTCAGGGAGCATCCAGGGTGACAGCAGTGAGCCCAGGAATATTAGGTCAGGAAGAGTGACTGAATACCAGGTGCTCACCTGAAGAGAGCTGCCTGTCCTTCTGGGCACTGTGGATGAAGGAACCTTCAAACATAGTGCCTGGCAATCCTGCTGTGGGGAAGTGAAAAGGATGAGAAAGGAAACGGTGTCTGCACAATCAGATCATTACCTTCCCTTTCTCACAGGCTAATTTTGATAACACTACCATCAAACATGCTTTGAAATTATCTGTACTAAACATACATGATGCAAATTGAAACTTGAGGTTTTTTTCTATAAAAATATTAAAAACACATTTATCTTTATATCATGGACCATTGTTTTCTTGTTCTCTATATTTCTACTACAAATTCTGTGATTGTAGCTCTACTATTTTCTATTTTTTACTCACTTTGATATACAGATGAGAGGTTTTAAAAGCATTCTCTTTTGCTGAATATAAAAACTGAAGTGTCACTGAAATCCTTAGCAGAGCCAACTATGTCTATCACACACCATTACTTTCTACACTGTCTGTGATTACTGGGCTTGACTTTAACAAAAGACTTTGTTAAAAACCAAGGGCAAGATCCCACCTTTGTGAAAGAATCTATTAAACAAAACCAAACCCATGATATCTGGGGAGGAAAAAAAGAAAAAACAAAGAAATAGCTGACCTATTTTTAGCATGCTGAATAAGCATCAGTACCTTCTATCAGGAGATTCTGAACAGTGGCAGTAGCACAAAATTAATCCAAATATGAAGGCAATTTGAGTTAAACTGTCCGTATGCCTCACAGTCTTTACTTAATTAGTTATTATTACTAATTATAATATTAGTAAATGCACATGTAAAATACATGTGTTTGTATATACATGTATGTACATGTATATAAGTACACAAGCACACATAAACACACACACACTAAAACCACATTAAGGTGAGTCTACAAAATGCGTATGCTTTTTCAGGTGCTAAATGTTGGGTGTCAGGTACCCAGTGGCAACAAAATAAATATGATCTATTGTAAGATTTACAGTGGTCCAGGATTTATAAGCCTATTTTAAGCATTATCTCTATTTTGAATAAAGAAATAACCTCACAGAACCTATAACTACTCAAAATTATGCCATGAATGCATTATCCAACATATCCAAAAACTTTCTATGCATTACCAATGAAATAGAACAGCAGTGACTAAAAGTTAACAGAATTAATCGAGGGTAGGGCTGTTACAAGTTATGCAACTCTGATGACTGCTGTCTTCATCTGAGTCCTTTTCAGAAAACAAGGCTTTGCAAGTGAGGGTATATAACACATAAATATAATTATTTGAGTTCTGATCTATATTAGAAATAAGAATGATTTTTTGGTTTCTTGTAAGTAAAACTTTTGGGTATTTTTGTACATTTATTTATTTTGCATCAATCTCATTTAAATGTCCAATTTACATTTATCCATCAAATAAACAGAGTGACTTTATAAGAAATAATCTTAAACCCAGTCACTTACGCCATCCTAGCCCACATCAGTGATTTGAATGCATGATTTTAGGTGACAAGAAATAAGGGAAAACTCTGAAACCCCAAGACAAAGCAACCTATTCACTCCATGTATGACCTTCCTCTTGGCATAATTGCCTTGCCAACTTTTGGGGAAGAAGTACAAAATAGGACTACAATCCAATATTAGTATAAATATTCTTAGCTGCTACAGCATCTGTTGTAGAGACTGGTTAGAATCAGCAATCAGCACTATTGGTTTTGGGGAAAGATCAAAACACAGTCTTTGTTGTCTTGCTTTGGTTCTATATTAAAAGTGAAATATTTTACTCAGCAATTTTTCTTCTAGCCCTGACATAATGTGACTCATGATGGGTGATGGACAGGTGGATGATTGAGTTGTTTTTGCGATAAGCACTGCTTAGTGGAAGAGTTATGGAGCACAGCAGCCAATAAAACCATCTACAACGACTAATGGATAGTGATGACAGAGCTATAAGCACAGCAGGGAACATTCTTAGCTCCCTTTCCTGTCATGGGGTATAGTTTCCTCTGCATTGCAAGGAGTGGGGTCAACACCTGCAATATAATGCATTTTAAATTTCAAATGCAAGATCACCCCACATAAGAGAAAAATGCTGTATCAGATTCCACTTTCAGCTTTTTGGAGCCTTTGTGACTGTGTAACCATCTAACAAAACACATGGGCTAGACATCATAGGAAGAAAATAAGCCAAATTATGACAAATTCTTAACATCTGATAATCCCAACTTGTTTACATATTGGGAGAAAGTTTGGCAAAATGATCTAATCAAAACAGCAGACAGAACATCAGTTCTTCCTCAATCCCATCCATTAAAAAAAAAAAAAACTGTTGAATGAAAACATTTTATTTCTAACTGCTTATTTCAGTCTCATTTCTACTATTATCTTTCCAAGTTTTTTTTAAGAGAAGTGGAGAAAAATAATGGGGGTACAAAGAAGTCCTGGCTTGAATGTAAGCTGGTAGTACTCTTGGTCAAAATTGGGAAACAACAGAGCAGAAAAACCTAGTTTTATGAGAAACTAAAAATTTCCTTAGAAATAATTCAGACTTAGAGACACTAACCAATGCTTATTATTATTTGGAGGGCCAGAGCAAAGAAAGCCACTCATTGAAATTGTCCCACTGGATATGTAGCTAAGTGGAATGTCTCATAAATTAAAACCAAATAGTCTGCTTTACTAAGATCTTGACAAGACACAGGCAGACCAGAATGGGACATAAGAGTTCCCTGGATTGGTTTTATTTGTTGCCTCTTCAAATAGATTTAAAATATTTTTCCATTCAGTGCCTATTTAACAGGAACAAGGAGAAGTAGATTTTCTTCTATATGTTGTTTAATAAACAGGTTCACATGTTATTTCTTTTCATTGCCTAAGTCAGACCTGGTCTTTTGAAAATAGTTTGCAAACCATCTCCTTTTTCGATAGTTCTTGTTCTTCAGTACTGTTGTGATTTTCCAAAACTTCTTGAGAGCCATGTTAAGCCACTTACAATAGACATAATAAAAAATGAAAATTAGTTTTCGTAAACAGCCCCATACCATGCATTATTATTTTCAGGTTTTCAGTTAACTGTGACCACTAGCTTTCAACTAAGGTGTGTGACCTTACAAAATCAACAGAAATAAATCTGCGTTTACAAGGAGTTGTTGTTGCTGTTGCTGTATCTTGGTTCTATTTGGTTTCATTTTAGCCTAGGGCCCAGTCCATTTCACAGGGAGTAAACATCATCATTGATACCAGTAATGTTTTGTTGCTACTACATATGGCCGGCAGAGCTAGGCCCTAGTTGACACACTCTTTTCTCAAATGCTTCACTAGGACAAAAGTAGCACTGATTGGTACATTCAATTTTAGACCAACCTTTTAAGGGGACACACTAATTAGTCCTCAAATTTGCCTCAGAGCACTACAAAGTATTAGGAAATATACTATTCCATGTTTATATGAGTTTCTTCCTCCAGCCTGTCTGTCCTTCCTTTAGTTCCTCCTTTCCACAGAAAAGGGATTGATTGATTGGATGGGTGAGCTGAGGAGGATCTGTCACCCAGTTGTCCACGTTGCTCAATTGATTAGTGAGGCACATGCCCTGGGACCTCATTCTTTGCCCCTACTATCAGGGCTCTGTGGGTATGAGGCTGATTTTCCCTTGCAGCCTATCTGTGTAAACAACCTGCATACTCTATTCCTAAAAGGACTTTCCCAAAATCAGAACTTAGGCAACGGCTACTAGAAATTCCATGTACAGTCACAAACCCAAGCTGTGTTTGCTAATCCACTTCCACTGAAAATAAAGATGATATTTTAGTGTATATTTATTGAGCTTCTGTGTCATTTTTTAATGAGCTCTAAGCTTGAGGGAAAAGGAGGATTGTGCACTACCTTGGTCCCATTTCAACTCTCAACTCACAGGTCCACCACCTTTAAAGCTCCAGGGCATTGTTCCCAGAGAAGATACCGGAAGTGGCTGGTTCCCAGGACCCCACAGAGAGAGGCCAAAGCAGAAGAAAAAGTCAGAAATTGTGCATGGCATTTGGCAGTTGACTGATAATACTTATGAGAATATGAGAGATAGTCTTTGGAAACTCACAGAAAAACTCAGAGGGGATATTTCAGGAAAAACTCAGAGGTGAACTTGCAAGCTGTGGATCAAAACACTTCAGGTTATTCTATATGAGGTCTCAGCCTAGTGAAACCTGAGAAGTTTAGGTTACCTGTGCATATATATTATAAACAACGTATTTGTGCAAAGCATTTGGGAGGGGTTTATGACATTTAATTATAAGACCATATCTGTGAAGTAAGCAAGATAACCATAATTTTCTATTTTACATGTAGAAAACTGAAGCATAGAAGGCTAGAATTATCTCCATGTTATATAGCTGGCAAAAACTGGGGAAGGATTAAAAAGATACGTTCCCTAATTTCTAGACTGTTAAGTCTAGAATAATTTAGAGTTCCTTAAGCCTACAAATTCTCCTTTAGAGAAATATTTATAATATTTATACAGAATTTTGCAGGAATATGGCCTTATTTAGACATAACTAGATTCAAAAACATAGAAATACTTCAGGGCTTAATAATTGTGATGGGCAGGCTCCTAAGATGGTTTCCAATGTTTCCTGCCACCTGGTATTCATACTCTTTTGTAAGCCCCTTCCTTTGAGTTTGGGCAGGATCTGTGACTTCCTTTTAGCCAGGAAAATTCAGCAAAGGTGATGGATGTTACTTCCATTATTACATTACATGAGATTGAGGTTTCCATACTACAGTAGACTTGTATTATTGGCTCTCTCTCTCTTGCTGGCTTTGATGAAACAAACTGCCATATAAAAGGGCACATGTTAAGAAACTAAAGGAAACCTCCAGCTAACAGCCAGCAAAGCACTGAATTCTGCCAACAACCATGTAAGCCTAGAAGAGGATCCTGCCTCAGTCAAACTTTGGATGTAACCCCATCCCCATAAAGGTAGATACTTTAGGGTAGCCTATGCCCTGATTCCTGACCACAGAAACGGTCAGGTAATAAATGTGTGGGTTTTTTAAGCCACTAAGTTTGTGACAATTTATTGTGCAGCACTAGATAACTAAAACAGTAATTGATCCATTTTCCTTTAAATAAAATAACAGGAATTCTCTTACAGGTAAAAGCTATCACCAGGCCTAACAGTTATATTCACTCTCATCATCTTATTTCATATGCTGCCTTAACTTGTACTGGGCCATGTAATAAGCACTTGTGATTTGTGCAGCAGACACCGTCTTTTTACAGTGTTCTCCCTTATCTCCCTGGCAGAATTCAATGCTCACTTGTCTACAGGCAGGCACTGCAAGGCCAGAATCATTTATTGTAGAGCATTTAAGAATATTTCTGTGTTAACAAGTCCTTGTGACATAAACACTAATGGAAAGCATAATTCAGTCTCAAGATACCTTATGGAACATTTATCCTGAATTGCCTTGCCAAGGCTTGGAAACAGGTGATCAACATTCTCCTCTGATGATGTATGCAGCCCGGGACTATTGTGTCAGAAGGGAAAGAAAGAAAAAAGAAATATATATATATACCTCCTTACATTGTTCCCTGGCAGTTTTTCATTTAGAAGGTCTATTTTATAAATGTGTGTTTTTATTCATCTTTTTCCTCATGCAAGGATTGAAAATGAGAAATAAATTGGTTTAATCATTTTCTGAGAAATCAGCTAAATTCTAATGTTGTTTGATCACATCCAGTAGCAAAAATGTCAAGTGCATTTCCATTTAGAGTGCTTGCTTAAATAGCCATGCAAATAGGGAACACCCAAAAATCGGCATATATCATGAGACAGTTTTGAATTTTTTATCTAGCACACCCTTGCATTAATCCACTCTCTTACTCTTGAAAATAATGCATTTTTCCAGCACATCATTCCTTAAATGAGGGTGATACATCACCACTGGAGATTCACCAGTGAGGCACATTAATAAAGGCAGACAGCTTCAGTTGTGTTTTTTGGGGAGAAGGTTTGGTTCTCATGAGTACAATGTTTGGTTGCTTATGCCAAAAATCAAACCCAGATGTTTCAACAACTTCTATTTTTCTTGCTAGGACATTTCTCCAGATAATAATCTATGGGAACTCTAATTTCATTCTTCACTAAGAGCTGCTCATTTCAAAATATTTTATTTGATATAGAGGATTAGGATTTGTCTCCTCTCTTCTGAAAACTAAGAAATTTAAAAATGCTATCACAAGTAGACATCTTATTCTTTGATTAGGTCAGAACTATGAAGTGAAGAAAATACATACACATACACACACACACACTTTCAAACACCTATTTGAATAGTAATCAGTGAGGCTGAAACATCTAAAATTTAGAACAATTGCCAATTTTTATTAAATTCTTTTTAAATCTTAAGTATTTTTGGATTATATGCTTCCTGAAAATGGGTAATAATGGGATAAATGGGAGAACCGAATACTTGAATTTTGATCTTTAATTAGATTAAGAATTAGCTAAGTGATATTTTATTGAATAAAGTTATATGACATTTTTCTTATTCAAACCCATTTTTTTCATTTCAAATTGTGTAAGTGCATCACATATTTAGGTGATGCACAGTGTAATCTCTAAATCCTTTTAATTCTAATAGTTTAGAATCTGGGCTATCCATACAGTGGGGTGAACTCTCCAGCATAACCACATTTCAACTTGGATGAAAAGAAGCCTTCATTTTCTCACATTCATTTGAACAATTCCACACTTAAACTATGTATAATGATTAAAATGAGCATCTATGTTTGTAGTGTTGAATCAGATATTTAATCACCTCAATAAAACTGAAAATAAAAATTTTAAATCTGTAAATCAAATAATCAGCATTCAATCTCATAGTAATAAAATTTAGAAAAATATAAAAATAAGATATGTAGAAACTCCCTAGAGCAGATTACGTTTTTATGTTATTCTTGATGAATAGATTTGATGGAATTCAATTAAAGACATCTGAGAAAATATATGTTGATTAAACATAGCAACATACTTATATGAGATCCACAGGGAAGAGAGATCCATGTATTATTTGAAACATATCTTATTAAACATTCTTAGTAGAAACTGCACTGAGTATCTAATAGCATGGAAATGCCAAGAAAAGGGTTTAAAACAGAAGAGAATTACTGTAAGACCCAGATTTAAGATCAGGAAAAGTCACGTCTTTATATAAAGAAAAGCTAGCCCAAAGAAAGAAACTGTAAATTCAAATTAATTGAGGAAGTCAGCACAAAGAAAAATACTGAAGAAACAAACTGGAATTTTTAAAGGCAAACACTGAGTATGGAAAAGAAACATGGTATGAAACAGAGAGACTGGAAATAGATAAATTTGCATGCTTAATATTTTCCTTACAATTTCCTGAGTTTGACTGTGAATTTCAGTGTTCCAGAGCACCAGAGTTCAAATTAGTACTACTAATTTTTAAAGGTTGCCCACAGAAGTTCACTAACTAGAGTTAGGACAGAGAGACTTACAAGTGAGTGTCATTTCATAGAAACAATTAAAACAACCTGGGCAAGCTACAAAACTACAGCCTAAAAGAAATAGAGAATGGAGGCAGGGCCAAGATGGTCAACTAGAAGCAGTGGCAAACAGAGGGTCCCACTGAAAAGATCTAAAACAGCATGCAAATCCTGCACCAGCAAGTGAGGTATCCAGGTTCTGTCCTTAGGACTGACTAGGCAGCTGACATGACCCACGGAGAGGAAGGAAGAGCAGTGTGGTGCAGCGGACCACCTGAGGGCCACACAGGGCAGGGGAGCCCCCACCCCCAGCCAAGGGAGGCAGTGAGTGAGTGTGCTACCCAACCTGGGAAACCATGCTTTTTCCACAGAACTGTGCAACCCATGGATTGGAAGATCCCACTTGGGAGCCAAAACCACTGAGGCCTTGGGTCCCAACCATGGAGCCATGCAGTTTCTCAACACCTAATCAGCTGGAATCAGCCTAAGCCTGCTGAGTTCCCTGGGGGAGGTGTGGCCATCACCAATGCTATGGCTACCTGTGGTCTAAGCCACCTGAGCTTCATGGAGGAGGGACAGGAACCATCATTCTGGCTGCAGGGCCTCGCAGCAGGAACTCCAACTCTAGCCAGGGGCTCAGGGACAGAACTGTGATCTCCCTAGGCCTGAACCCCTAGAGGTAGGGGTGGCTTTAGTCTCCACAGACCAGTAGACTTAGTCTTTCCTCTTGCTTGCTCTCAGGAACCCAGGCAGCCCAGATGAGTGAGTTTTCCCCCAGCACAGCACACCACCTCCACCAAGGGACAGCCAAAGTGCCTTGTTAAATGGATCCTGCTTCTTGTGCCACCCAACTGGGTGAGACCCTCCCCAAAAGGGGTTGTCAGACATCTTATACAGGAGCACTCTTACTGGCATCAGGTTGTTGCCCCTTGAGGCCAGAGATCCCAGAGGAAGGAGTAGGCACCCATGTTTGTGGCTCTCTAGCCTCCTTGAGTGACATCTCCAGGCATAGGAACAAACTAGATGAAAAGGGCCTGAAGAGAACGCACAGCAAACCGCAGCAGCCCTACAGAAAAGGGACTTCATTATTGAAAGAAAAACAAACAGAAAGCAACAACGGCATCAACAAAAGTCCCCACAAAAACCTCATCCAAGAGTCAGCAGTCTCAGAGAACAAAACTAGACAAACTCATGAAGACTAATAAGAATCAATGAAAAAATGCTGAAAACCCATAAAGCCAGAGTGTCTCTACTCCTCCAAATGATTACAACACCTCTCCAGCAAGGGCATAGAACTGGACAGAGGATGAGATGGATGAATGGACAGAAGTAGGTTTCAGAAGGTGAGAAATAACAAACTTCAGTGAGGTAAAGGAGCATGTTCTAACCCACTGTAAAGAAGCTAAGAACCTTGATAAAAGGTCAGAGGAACTGCTAAAGAGAATAACCAGTTAAGAGAGAAACATAAATGACCTGATGGAGCTGAAAAACAGCATGAGAACTTCGTGAAGCATACACAAGTATCAATATCCAAATTGATCAAGCAGAAGAAAGTATCAGAGATGGAAGACTATCTTGCTGAAATCAGCAAGGGAGACAAGATTAGAGAAAAAAGAACAAACAAAACCTCTGAGAAACGTGGGACTATGTAAAAAGACAGAACTTACAACTGACTGGAGTACCTGAAAGAGACAGGGAGAATGGAACCAAGTTGGAAAATACACTTCAGGATATTATCCAGGAGAACTTCCCCAACCTAGCAAGACAGGCCAACATTCAAATTCAGGAAATACAGAGAGCCCCACTCAGATACTCCACGAGAAGATCAACCCCAAGACACATAATCATCAGATTATCCATGGTTGAAATGAAGGAAAAAATGTTAAGGGCAGCCAGAGAGAAAGGCCAGGTCACCTACAAAGGGCCAGGTCACCTACAAAGAAAGGACAGGTACCTACAAAGACTAACAGCAGATCTCCCAGGAGAAAACCTATGAGCCAGAAGAGAATGGGAGTCAATATTCAACATTCTCAAAGAAAAGAATTTTCAATGCAGAATTTCATACCCAGACAAGCTTCATAAGTGAAGGAAAAATAAAATCCTCTCCAGACAAGCAAATGCTGAGGGAATTCTTCACCACCAGGCCTGCCTTGCAAGAGCTCCTGAAGGAAACACTAAATATGGAAAGGAAAAACTATACCAGCTACTGCAAAAGAAATGAAAATATAAATACCAATGATGCTATGAAGAAGAGGTATCCCACTGTACAAAAAAACCACATAGCATCATAATGATAGGATAAAATTTACACATAACAAAATTAACCTTAAATGTAAATGGGCTAAATACCCCAACTAAAAGACAGACTGGAAAACTGGATAAAGAGTCAAGACCTATCAGTGTGCTGTATTCAAGAGACCTATCTCTTGTGCAAAGGTACACATAGGCTTAAAATAAAGGGATGGAGGAAAATTTACCAAGCAAATGGAAAACAGAAAAAAGCAGGGGTTGCAATCCTAGTCTCTGACAAAACAGACTTTAAACCAACAAAGATCAAAAGTGACAAAGAAGGGCCTTACATAATGGTAAAGGGATCAATTCAAGAAGAAAAGCTAATTACCCAAAATATATATACACCAAATACAGGAGCACCCAGACCAGTAAGTCTCTAAAAACAAGTTCTTAGAGGCTTACAAAGAGACTTAGTCTCCCAAACAAAAATAGTGGGACAATTTAACACCCCACTGTCAGTATTAGACATATCCATGAGACAGAAAATTAACAAGGATATTCAGGACTTGAACTCTGCTCTGGATCAAGTGGACATAATAAATATCTATAGAACTCTCCACCCCCAAACAATGGAATATACATTGTTCTCAGTGCCACATGGCACTCACTCTAAAATCGGCCACATAATTGGAAGTAAAACACTCCTTAGCAAATGCAAAAGAACTGAAATCAAAACAAACACTCTCTTAGACCACAGTGCCATCAAATTAGAACTCAGGATTAAGAAACTCACTCAAAACGACACAACTACATGGAAATTGAGCAACCTGCTCCTGAATGACTCCTGGGTGAATAATGAAATTAAGGCAGAAATCAAGAAGTTCTTCAAAACCAATGAGAACAAAGAGACAACATACCAGAATCTCTGGGACACAGCTAAAGAGGTATTAGAGGGAAATTTATAGCACTAAATGCCTACATCAGAAAGTTAGAAATATCTCAAATTGACACCCCAATATCACAATTAAAAGAACAGGAGAAGCAAGAGCAAACAAATCAAAAAGCTAGCAGAAGGTAAGAAATAACTAAGATCAGGGCAAAACTGAAGGAGATACAGACCAAAAATTCCTTCAAACAAATCAATAAATCCAGGAACTGGTATTTTGGAAAAAATTAATAAAATAGATAGACCACTAGATAGACTAATAGAGATGAAAAGAGAGAAGAATCAAATAGACACCATAAAAAATTATAAAATGGATATCTCCACTGACCCCACAGAAACACAAACTACCATCAGAGAACACAATAAACACCTCTATGCAAATAAACCAGAAAATCTGGAAGAAATGGATAAGTTCCTGGACACATACACCCACTGAAGACTAAACAAGGAAGAGGTCAAATCCCTGAATAGACCAATAACAAGTTCTAAAATTTAGGCAGTAATAAATAACCTAACAAACAAAAAGCCCAGGACCAGACAGATTGACAGCCTAATTCTACCAGAGGTACAAAGAGAAGCTGATACCATTCCTTCTGAAACTGTTCCAAACAATTGAAAATGAGGGACTCCTCCCTAACTCATTTTATGAGGCCAGCATCATCCTGATACCAAAACCTAACAGAGAGACAACAAAAAAAGAAAATTTCAGGCTAATGTCCCTGATGAACATTGACGTAAAAAAACTCAACAAAATACCAGCAAACTGAATTCAGCAGCACATCAAAAAACAAATCCACCATGATCAAGTTGGCTTCATCCCTGGGATGCAAGGATGGTTCAACATACGGAAATCAGTAAATGTAATCCATCACAGAACAAATGACAAAAACCACATGATTATCTCAAAAGATGCAGAAAAGGCCTTTGATAAAATTCAACACCCTTCATGTTAAAAACTCTCAATAAACTAGGTATTGATGGAATATATCTCAAAATAATAAGAGCTATTTATCACAAATGCACAGCCAATATCATACTTAATGAGCAAAAGCTGAAAGCATTCCTTTGAAAACTGGCACAAGAAAAGATGCCCTCTCTCACCATTTCTATTCAACATAGTATTGGAAGTCCTGGCCAAGGCAATCAGGTAAGAGAAAGAAATCAAGCATATTCCAATAGGAAGAGAGGAAGTCAAGTTGTCTCTGTTTGCAGATGACATGATCCTACATTTAGAAAACCCCATCATCTCAGCCCAAAAACTCCTTAAGCTGATAAGCAACTTCAGCAAAGTCTCAGGATACAAAATTAATGTGAAAAAATCACAAACATTCCTTTACACCAACAATAGGCAAGCAGAGAGCCAAATCATGAATGAACTCCCATTCACAATTGCTAAAAAGTGAATAAAATATCTAAAAATACAATAACAAGGGACATGAAGGACCTCTTCAAGGAGAACTACAAACCACTGCTCAATGAAATAAAAGGTGACAAAAACAAATGGAAAGACATTCCATCCTCGTGGATAGGAAGAATCAATATTGTGAAAACGGCCATACTGCCCAAAGTAATGTATAGATTCAATGCTATTCCCATCAATCTACCATTGATATTCTTCAGAGAATTAGAAAAAAAACTACTTTAAAATTCATATGGAACCCAAAAAAAGCCTACATAGCCAAGACAATCCTAAGCAGAAAGAACAAGCCTGGAGGTATCAGGCTATCTGACTTTAAACTATACTACAAGGCTACAGTAAACAAAACAGCATGGCACTAGTACCAGAACAGACAGACTGGTACCAAAATAGACAAATGGAACAGGATAGAGACATCAGAAATAAGACCAAACATCTACAACCATCTGATTATCAACAAACCTGACAAAAACAAGCAATGGGGAAATAATTCCCTATTTAATAAATGGTGCTGGGAAAACTGGCCAGCCATATGCAGAAAACTGAAACTGGACCCCTTCCTTACACCATATACAAAAATTAACTCAGGATGGATTAAAGACTTTAAAAGTAAAACCCAAAACCATAAAAACTCTAGAAGAAAACCTAGGCAATACCATTCAGGACATAGGCATGGGCAAATATTTTGTGATGAATTCACCAAAAGAAATTGCAACAAAAGCTAAAATTGACAAATGGAGTCTAACTAAAGAGCTTCTGCACAGCAAAAGAAACTATCATCAGAGTGAACAGGCAACCTACAGAATGGGAGAAAATTTTTGCAGTCTACATATCTGACAAAGGTCTAATATCCAGAACTTACAAGGAACCTAAACAAATTCACAAGAAAAAAAACAACCCCATCTAAAAGTGGGCAAAGAATATGAACAGACACTTCTCAAAAGAAGACACTTATGCAGCGAACAAACATATGAAAAAAAGCTCAACATCACTGAACAGTAGAGAAATGCAAATCAAAACCACAATGAGATACCATCTCACACCAGTCAGAATGCTGATTATTAAAAAGTCAAGAAACAACAGATACTGGTAAGGCTGTGAAGAAATTGGAACCCTTTTACATTGTGGGAATGTAAATTAGTCCAACCATTGTGGAAGGCAGTGTGGCGATTCCTCAAGGATCTAGAACCAGAAACACCATTTGACCCAGCAATTCCATTACTGGGTACATAGCCAAAGGAATATTAATCATTCTACTATAAAGATACGTGCACATGTATGTTTATTGCAGCACTATTCACAATAGCAAAGACATGGAACCAACCCAAATGTTCACCAATAATAGACTAGATAAAGAAAATCTGGTACATACACACCATGGAATACTATGCAGCCATAAAAAGGAATGACATCATGTTCTTTGCAAGGACATGGATGAAGCTGGAAGCCATTATCCTTAGCACACTAACACCGGAACAGAAAACCAAACATTGCATGTTCTCTCTCATAAGTGGGAGTGGAACAATGAGAACACACAGACACAGGGAGGGGAACAACACACACCAGGGCCTGTTGGTGGCGGGGTTAGGGTGGGGAGGGAGAGCATCAAGGAAAATAGCTAAAGCACGCAGGGCTTGAAACCTAGGTGATGGGTTGATAGGTGCAGCAAACCACCATGGCATACATATAGCTATGTAGCAAACCTGCACAATCTGCACATGTATCCTGGAAGTTAAAGTAAACAAATTAAAACATTTAAAAAAATTTAAATTTGAGAATGGAGTACACAAATAAACCAAAATGAACCAAGGATCCAGAAAGTTATGTGTGCTTGGACAGCCACTTTCACCCCTGACAGAGAAATGAGAGGAGGAATTTTCCAGAGATAAGATCAAGGCATATAGAACATTGACTAATCTTTAATGAATGTTCTCAGCAGTATGTAGACTGCTATAATTGATGAGAATCACTTGGAGCTTTAGCTACAGTCAGTCCATAGCCACTTGCCAAGTCCTTCCCTAGTTATTCCCCATGATGGGGTATACTTAAGCCTGAGGCCAGGAAAAGATAGCTGAGAGACATCCTCTCTGAGGTGCCTGGGACCTTTTCCAAGGACAAAGAAGCTATGCCCTGAAAGGTGGGTGTGGGGAGAGAGCAATGAGATAAATTCATAAAGATGATACTTGACTTTTGTCAACTGCACTGTAGAATACCAAAGGCTGGGGACTGGGCTGGAGAACAGAGAGAAATCCCACTGAGAAATTCTGACCCTTCACCAAGTACATAGCACCAGGCCTCTGAAGTCTAAGGGCAGGTGGCAGGACAGAAAGAGATCTCCCAAATAATAGGACTAGAACTCCCTAATGACCCAGAAAGCTGGAAGCTGGATGTAAATATAAAGGACATCAGCAGACTCTTGCCAGTGATTGGATGCCAAGCCTTGGTAAAAGGAAGCATATTAAGTCAGTTCTTCAAAGTGTTTTAAGTCAGCAATGATCTGAATTTAATTAAAACTGCACAAATGCCTAGATGGAAGTCAAATAAGGATTAGGCTGATTTAACCTACATCACTGACAAAAGAAGAGTCACCTTTTTCTGGAGATAAACATTATTTACATTAATGTATTACATACAGTGTCATGAAAAAACAAATAAAGGCACAAAGAAACAAATAAGCAGTGTTACCTTTGGTGAAGAGAGGAAATAATCAATGGAAATAGAACTAGAATTTGCTCTGATGCTGGAACTATCAGACAGGAACTTCAAAATAACTAGGGAGAGTATGCCCAGAAGAAAAGGTAAACAACTTACACGCACAAATGAGGAATCTTAACAAAGAGGAAGACACTATAAAAATGGAAAATCTAGAAATGAAAATACAATGTCAGGATTTTTCTATGAAATTAACAGCAGACAGATGCAACAGAAGAATAAGTAAAATTGAAGATCATTGTCAATAGAAATTATCCAAAGTGTAAACCAAAGGGACAAGGAGAAGAAGAAAAAGAATGGAACACCTGAAATCTGTTGAACAATAGCAAATGGTATAATACATGTATAACTGCTGTCCCAGAAGGAGAGAAAATAGAATATGAACCTGAAGAATTATTTTGACAAGATTATGATTGAGGTTTTTCTCCAAACTGATAAACCATATCAACTCATAGTCTGAGAAGACTCAACAAACTCCAAGCAGCATAAATGCAAGGTAAAGTATAACTGGTTTCATAATAATCAAACTGCTGAAAATCAAATATAAAAGAAAACAATCTTGGAACTAAAAAAAAATTCTATGATTACACAGAATTAATATTGTAGCTGACCTCTCACCGGAAACAGTGAGTACCACGTATGATTGGTTGACATCTTTAAAGTGCTGAAAGAAAGGAAACAAGAACTGTCAAACTGAAGTTCTGTATCAAGTGAAAATATTCTTCAAAAATCAAGGCAAAAGAAAGACATTTTCAGACCATTACATGGTGAGCAAATTCATCCTTAGCAGGCCTGCATTATATTTAATGCTATGAAATATTCTTCAGAATATTTATTCATTATATGTAATGCTAAGAAATATGAGTAAAAATATATTTTATATTTACATGTATTTTTACCCTATCTGGTCCCCTTTTTGGTTTCTGCCAAATGTTACCAATTCCTGATTGTTTTTCTTTTACAAATAGATATATAAATTTATTTTTAAATGTTTTAAAAAGAATGTTGACTTATTAAAGCAATATACATCTAGCATATAGAAGTAAAATATATGACACTAAGAAGAGAGAGTTATGCTGTTGTACTTTTTTACCTTGTTAATGAAGTAATATGATATTTGAAGGTATGCTGCAGTAAATTAAAGATGCATATTGCAACATACGGAGATATGGTTATAATACCAGTGAATGTGATAAAATGGCCTACTGAAAAATACTTGGTTTACCCAAGAGAAGACAGAGAAAAATTAGAAGGATACAAAAAACAAAGGACAAATAAAGAATACAAATGAAGATGATAGACAAACTCAAACATATTGATAAATATATTTACTTAAAATACATATTTTTAGTAGAGGCGGGGTTTCACCATGTTGGCCAGGATGATCTGGCTCTCTTGATCTCGTGATCTGCCTGCCTCGGCCTCCCAAAGTGCTGGGATTACAGACGTGAGCAAAAATACAAAAATTAGCTAGGCGCGGTGGTGTGTGCCTGTAGTCCCAGCTACTTGGGAGGCTGAGGCAGGAGAATCGCTTGAACCCAGGAGGCAGAGGTTGCAGTGAACCAAGATCGCACCATTGCACTCCAGCCTGGAGACAGAGCAAGACTCCATCAAAAAAAAAAAAAAAAAAAAAAAAGCATAATCACTCTACATAAAAGGCAGAGATTGTTAAACTGGGTAAGACAGAAAAAATCAATTATATGTTGTTTACAATAAACAGTTTAAATATTAACAAAAATGGTAAAAATAAAAACTTGGAAAAATATACTATGCAGACACTAAGCACAGGGAAGATGTTGTGGCTTCATTATATCAGAATATATTTCTAGATAATGATTATCATTAGAACTAAAGACATTTCAAAATGACAAATGTGAATTCATCGAAAAGACTTAACAATGTATAAAAACAAAGCTTTTGGGCTGGGAGCAGTGGCTCACGCCTGTAATCCCAGCACTTTGAGAGGCCAAGGCGGGCAGATCACCAGGTCAGGAGATCGAGACCATCTGGCTCACACGGTGAAACGCTGTCTCTACTAAAAATACAAAAAAATTATCTGGGCACGGTGGCAGGTGCCTGTAGTCCCAGCTACTCAGGAGGCTGAGGCAGGAGAATGGCATGAACCCAGGAGGCTGAGCTTGAAGTGAGCTAAGATCGCGCCACTGCACTCCAGCCTGGGCGATAGAGCTAGAAAAAAAAAAAAAGCTTTCAAGTACATGAAGCAAAACTTGAAACTTGAATACTAAAGGAAGAAATAGACAAAATCTACACGTAGTGGATATTTTAAGAACCTTTTCTTTAAAATGAAAAGTAGATAAAATTATCAGTTTCATTATAGAAGACTTGAACAACACTATCAACTAAGTTAGCCTGATTGATATTTGTAGAACATTTTACCCAACAGCTATAGATACACACCTTTTTTTTACAAGCATACATAGAATATTCACCAAGAAGGACAGTATGCTGGGAGAATGTCTCAATAAATTCCAAAGGACCAAAATAATACAAAATAGGGTTTCTGACCACAATAATATTAATTAAAAATTACAAACAATAAGATATCAAGAACATCACAAAATATGTGAAAATAAAAACACCTTTTTAAATAGCCCATGGTCAAAATGCAGAACTGGATCAATCTGGCAAACTTTCAGATGCTGCTAGGAAACAAGGTTGTCAGTCTACAGCTATATATTTGATAACCTTTCATTTAATAGCACAAGGAAATGATTGGTCTTTCTAATGTGATGTAAAAGTGTTCTTTTAGGTTTCATGATCACTGATAGTTCATTGAATACTTCTTGGAGCCTTGATCAACTCTGCTACTCATTTCTGTGCTATATCTGGAGAATCCTTTTATAATTTCTCTGCAATTCCCCATCTTATTTTTTATCCTTAGTAAAACAGTGTACTATACTAATGCAGGAGTCAGAGGGGGCAAATATATTTAGTTTCCCCAGGAATCAAGAATGCAAATGTTATCATTCTAATTACAGAAAAGTTATAGGAAATGTTAGACTCTGGGAATTAATGTTATTAATGTAGTCAAATCATGCTCACAGTCATAATTTAGGTAATGGAGTGTTGGCGTAGTTAAAAAAAAATAAGTTCTCTAGTATTAACCAAACATCTTATAATCAAGCAAGACAAACAAATGCAAAGATTGGGATGTTATGCAAATAATACAGTATAAAAGCCTATGATGCATTGTTCAATAAATAAGTGCAGCTCCATGAAACTCATGTGCATAAAACTATTTTATTTGACCTCCTTAAGAATATTCGATGGAAACTGGTAAAGCACACAAAAATCAAGAGTTAACATCTGATTGTAATACTTTATATCTACTGAATAATATCAGATCACAATATTTTCTCTTAAATTACTAGTAAGTATTGGGCTTATGTTTGCATACGTGATTTAATTTTCTCCCTTATTTAGAAGATTGTTCTTCAGATTGTTTCTATAATCAAAATAACCTTATTGTTCCATTTTTAAAAAATAATTCGTGGAAATTACTCAAAATATCATATATAGAAATGTCTAAACAGAAGAAATATATGGAGGAGAAACTGAAGTTCCTCCTTAAGTCACCCTACAGACCATCACTGTTTAACAGTCAGTAGTATCCCCTCAGATTTGTTTATATACACAGACAAAATTGGAGATATATGTACGTGTGGATGTTTGTGTATAAAACATTTATTATGTGTGCATATAATTATAAGTGACTATACAGAGAAATATACAGATTGTGCGTAATCTGATTTATTCACATCATTAATACAGTGAAGTTATATTTTATAATATATTATAGATAATAAACTCTGGTGCTTATAATAGCTGTATGTTGGCCATCTTTTTCAACATTTGACATTAATTAACTCATTTTATCTTTACAATAACTAGTGTGTTAGATACAATCATTATTCTCATGCACATGTGAGAAAAATCAAGTGTAAAGAGGTAAATTGTCCAAGGTGTAGAGGCAGAAAGTGATGACCCCTTTTCTCCTTATCTTAAGGGTCATAGATGATAGCCCTATCTAACAAAAGACAGGTTAACAAGTAAAAGCAAATTTATTTGATCATACTATTATGAGATATGGCAGGCTTCAGAATGAAGACCTAAAGATACACGGTGATTGATCCATTTTTATGGTTAGGTTTTATAATGCATGGACAGCCATGTAGAAATATAAGTGGACAAAAAGGGTATGATCTAATGCTAATAGACTGAATGTGGAAACTCAGCAAGGCCTGTTCAGATTCCTCTCTGTTCAACATTCCTCTATCCTGGTTATAGGATATGATCCCTCTGGAATGAGGATCTTAAATTCTTTATTGCCAGTTACCCAGAAAGGTGGGGGAAGGTTAGAGTAATATATTTAGGCTTTATGGCTGGCTTGGGGGAAAAGAGGTTCCAGTTTCTATGATGCACCTTGGGGAAGAGTGATTCTCATCTCTGTGGCTATCCTCAGAGGAGACTGAGGGGTGAGAGACAGGAGGACAGGAGAAGGTCATAGAGAAACTTTGCTTCTGAGGCCTTTACTTTAGGGTATTGTTTTCTGACCCCTCTGAGAAGGTTACCTCACTAAGAAGTAGAATAACAAAGGACCTCCTCCTCTTTATTAGGCACTTCGTAGCCCTAGTATAGATGTGCATTGGCTGATTTCATGAGTCCCATATGGATGAACATTTAAACTACTTCTATTATAATCAATGCTGCAATAAACATTCTTGATTCTCTGGTATTTGGGAGCCTTATAGACCCGGGAAAGACTGCTCCTCTCAGGGCTAGCTACTTCTTAAACTTATTCACGAGCATGTCTTTCATATACAAACCAACCAATGGGGAGTCTACAGCCTCATCCATCTCCTTATCTAACTCTCACACACCAAGCCCATATTTCCTCCGCACTATATCCTTTTAGTGCCAGGTATCAGGCAACTAGGGAGCAGGACTATCACTCAAAGCCTGACAGAATCATTCAAACTAGCTAATCTTATTCAAACCTGCCTTATCTTTCCACAGAAATCCCAGTAAAGGCTCTGTCCTATGCCTTCTCCTCACTCATCTTCTGCCTCCTCCCCATCCTGATGTCCATCAGATGGCCCTATGTAATATGCCTGGTGTCCCCCATTTTTTCAGGAAATATGAGTGATAAATTCTTTTTTTAAAAATGATATTAGCCTCTCTTTTTGTTGTCACTCAGTCACCTCCCTAAATTAAAATTCTGCCATACAAATGGAGACAATTTCTCTATTACATACCCTTACCAACAGTCTTTGCAAAGACACACACACATACACACACACATAAACTGTTTCTTGTATTTATAGTGTTATTATGGATTTTTTCACACAGTTTATTTGTTATTTGTTTTCGCTTTTCACAGGAGTATTTGATTCTGATTTTATCTCTGCTCCAGGGGTCTATCATTCCATGTTGTGGTTAAAGTTGGGTAACCATGCTTCTAGGTTAGTCAGTACTCTCTAAAGGAGAGCACATGTTCCCTATAATTCATTTATAGTTAAAATAAAAGTGCTTGGGAGCTGGCCTTTGTGAGAGGAACACCTGCCTGGAATGAGAGGAAAATAGACTCATAAGCCCCCACGAGTGCTGTGTCTGCCTGTTTTGTAATGCAAAGTTTGTTAATAAGAGCCAGCTGTCTCTTACAGAGCCAGGGTGTTCCTGCTCAGAAAATGTTCACTAAAGGCCCTCTCAAAATGACAACCAACTGGGCAAGTATCCTCAAGCTGTTTTTAAATTAGAGAAAAGAAGGAGAAATGGGGTTAAAGATACATTTTATAAAGCTCCTGCTGAAAAACTTCAGGAAGCTTTCCAATAAATTTAAGGTGGCACTCAATAAAGGAAAAACTTAATTCAATGTAAAAATTGCTTTCAAGAGCTCATGCAAAGGCTAAGCAGTTTTTATGACCCTTACTGTCACTCATTTTCCCTTCATTTGGGCCATTTCATCAATGCAACTTCTAATCTGGTAATGATGCAGATCTCTTTACTAGCTTAAAATATATATCAATAATCCATGTTTTTAGTCTCATGGAAAAGAATTTAAAGATGATGATTATTCCTTGATCTAAAAATGAATGCTTGAAATGACTTTTTCAAAATGAAGTGTTAACTCTTAACCAGTGCTTTTTTTAAAGCACTTTAGAAAAAGAATAGCATGCATTTTATCTGGAAAGATTTAAGAGGCCACTAAGAACTTTTACTATTCATAGAAGAAAAATTGTGAAAGACAAATTAATAGAGTTGTTTAATGTATGGGTTGTAATTTGGAATGTCCTGAAAACCAGGACCTAGTTGAAAGAGATGCTTCAAAAGGATTTCATGCATTAAACCATGTCAACTCAAGCAGCATTTTACTCATTTGGAAGTCACAAATTTTGAACAATCTAAAGCAGTAATTTCCAACGGGAATCTTGCAGAATTATTTAGATGTACTGAGTTTTTGCACAAAGTTAAATAAGATCCAAATGCAAAGCAAAGTGTGGTATGACAGAGTCATTTTCTTACATTTTAAGAATTCTTCCAAATCAGAAAGAAAAAAATAAAACGATAATCAAAGTAAAAAATAGTGGGCAACAACTAAAAATAGGGATGAGGTTTTGTAAAATACCTGCAGGCAGGACATAAAATTTTTAAATGTTTATTTTCTGTGGGGAGACCAAACGGCATAGGGTTGAGAACGCCAGGTCAGGAGGGGAAAAGACCTACAGCAAAGTACTTAAGGCATTCTAAATCTCAGTGTCTTTTTTCATAAAAGAAAAACAATAATAGTTCTTACCTTACAGTGTTCCGTGAAAATTACAAAATGAATGCATTGGTGGCTGGCATATGGCAAGATTTCAAAAAATGCTAGCTAGTATAGAAATGAACATTAAAATAACAATGAGATAGCTTTATTTATGATGTAAAGATTTAAATGATATGATTTACTGTTTGCATGATTTTGAGCAATAAACATACCTCATGATATGTGGAACTCCAACTTGAATCATATTGCCAAACTGGAAGGAAACTTGGTGTGTTAGGTTCTCCAGAGAAGCAGAAACAATATGATACATATAGATATAGATATATATATAGGGAGATTTATTATGAGAATTGGTTTATGCAGTTATGGAAGCCAGGAAGTCCCACAATATCTCATCTGCTAGCTAGGGAAACAGGAAAGCCAATGGTGTAATTCACTACAAGTCTGGAGGCCTGAGAACCAAGGAAGTCAATAATGTAACTCCTAGTAAAGTCCAAAGGCTTGAGAACCAAGAGCTCTGATGTCAGAAGGCAGGAGAAAACTGATGTTCCAGCTCTAGAAGAGAAAGTAAATTTGCCCTTTCTCCATCTTTCTGTTGTATTTGAGCCCTCAACAGATTGAATAATGCCTACCCATGTGATTAATGGTGATCTTCATTTTGTCTACTTATTTAAAACCTAATTTCTTCTGAAAACACTCTCACAGACCCATCCAGAAATCATGTTTTACCAGCTATCTGGGCATCCCTTAACCTAGTCAAGTTGGCACATAAAATCAACTCCCACACTTGAAAATATGAATCAACCACGCAAGTAATTACACATGTAGTCTCCATAATAAACAAATTTTTAAAGATGAAAAGCATATACACAAGGTTATTAGCTAATTTGTTTCTATCATTAGCTAAAAATTTTCTATTATTAGCAAAAAATTTAAATGTTCTAATATTAGCAAAAATTAATCCTAAGCATATAAAATTCAGTGCTATAATTCATTGTACATGCATATAATGGACTATAACACACTCATTGCCAATAATAGGGTAGATTGATTTAATTACATGAAAAGACTTCATACGTTGTTAAATTTTTAAAAAGATTTAAAGTGATCCTTACACAATGACACCATTTTATAAGAAGTTTTAAAACATATGCATTATTTAAAGTATAGAAAAATATATGTAAAGAATTTTATCAGTTGTTACTTCTAGATAGCGAAATTTTAGTTGGTTTATTATTTTATTACTTCCTTTAATTGTTCAATAATAAATGTATTTTATTTACTTTTTGAACACTATATAAGTACTCCAAATTGAAGACAAGTATATATTTCTTAATTATAATAATGACACACTTTACCATTTAATACATGTTAATGCCTGTCTACCTGGATCATACACTCCCTTGACAATAATAGGTAAATTACCAGGTAAATTAAATCTTACCTAATTACTTATTTCTTTATCCTATATTCTATTCTCTTCATTGTTGGTAAGGTGAGCTACTGTAAAGACGGAGAAAAATGTTTTGAAATCTGAGGTCCTCTCCTAGGTCTACCTTCTCCTTTGAGAAAAATTATTCTGAATATTCCTTGTTTTTTGAAAAACTGTTGCAAAACACATCATCCAGCTCCAAAGAGTAACATTTATCTTGCTTATTTTGCTAAGGTTTCCTATCTCATTTTTTACTCAAGAAGCACAGCAATCAATGCTAGGTCACTATTCCCTTTATTGATCCAAGAAATATTTATGTAATGTCAACTGTGTGCTAAGCATACATCTGGAATTGAAGCCTAAATGTAAATATGGCTAAATATGTCAACTGCTATCTAAAACTAAGTGTTATTAATGATTGAAAGAATCTGATAATGAAAGAAATGCTAATTGCATTACTTTTCTCCTCAATCACTACAGGAGAATAACATGCAATAAACAACTGAAAAATAATAATAAAAATATTGTAATCAAAGGACTATATATCTCTGAACTCATGTAAGGGTATTTTTTTCTTTTATTTTCTCCTTTATTTTCAACTGATAAAATTTGGGCTATCAGATTTTATTTGAATATTACTTTAAAAGATTACAATGACAGCATTCCCGTTACTCATATACAGTAGAGAGAAATAGGAAAAGTAAGATGGAACTATCCTAATACAGCCATGTGCCTCGTAAAGATGTTTTGGTCAATGACAAACCATATATATGAGGCTGGGCCCATAAAATTATAATGGACCTAAAAAATTCTTATCACATGGAGTCATCATAGCTGTCATAATATTGTAGCTCAATTACTTATTTTTAAATAAACCTAGTGTATCCTAAGTGTACAGTGTTCATAAAGTCTACAGTAGTGTACAGTAATGTCCTAGCCTTTCACTTTCACTAACCACTTACTCACTGAGTCACCCTGAACAACTTTCAGACCTGCAAGATCCATTCATGCTAAGTACCCAATAAAAGGATACCATTTTTGAACATTTTATACTGTATTTTTACTGTGCCTTTTCTATGTTTAAATATTTTAGGAACACAAATACTTGTTGTAGGCAATTGTAATTGTAATTGCCTACAATATTCAGTACAGTAACATGCTATCCAGGTTTGTAGCCTAGGAGCAGTAGGCTATACCACATAGTTGAGGAGTATAGCAGGCTATATCATCTAGGTTTGTGTTAGTACACCCACACAAACATGAAATCACCCAACAACACATTTCTCAGAACTTATTCCAGTCATTAAGCAATACATGACTGTATTTACTTGTTGAATCCTAGATAAAATATTTTACATATATCAGAATTTATTTCAAAAGATGTTATGTGTAACTTTAATATAGGTTGAGTATCCCTAATCCAAAGATGTGAAATCTGAAATGTCCCCAAATCCAAAATTGTATGAGTTCTTACAAGATGCTCTAAGAAAATGCTCATTGGAGCATTTCAGATTTAGGGTTTTCAGAACAGAGATGCTCAACTGGTAATGTAAATATCCAAAATCTGAAAAAATCCAAAATCTGAAACACTCTGGTCCCAAGCATTTCAGATAAGGTACACTCAACATGTAATACAAGAGAATACCATCCTATTTAATTATGACCGTCTGAGCTACAATGTGTGAATTCAGAAACACTGTGAATTTTCTTAGCTAATTTGTTGCTTTCTTTATAAAATGCAGATTATGAAGAGAAATGAACAACCCACTAGAGACTCAATTCAAGTTCATTGAATCAATTCACTTAATTTCAACAAATGTTTATTGAACACCCACTGAGTGTCAAATCTTGGCACTGGAGTAATTCATTCATGAGGGGCCTGGATGGTTATCAATTAATAGTACTTGCAATGTTTTCATTGCTGTATGTGTATTGGGCAGGGTTCTGAGATACTTGACATATTAAATACTATTAATTCTTAGAGGAATGATATAGAAAGTTAAATAAATATTATTTCTCTGTACTCATGACTATCACTTCTTCTGTAATAACCTATTTGTTAGAAAATTGTGCATTAAAAACAAATGAAAAATTCATAGCTGATAACAAATGCAAATAGAAATCAAGTTTGCAAATTATTTTGAGACTTTACAAAAATCCTGACAAATCAACGTCTGTTCCCAGAAAGTTACTCAGACATGCTAAAAAAATAAAGAAAAATGAATTTATACATAAAATCATAAGGCTAAATGAGATTTCAAGATAAGTGTCTTTTTTTTTTTTTTTTTGGCTTCTCAGGAAAAAGAGTACCAAATTCTTCATCCCAAAAAATTGATTTTTTTTTTTTTTCCAAATAGAGACAAGGTCTCATTGTGTTGCCCAAACTGGTCTTGAGTTCCTCTGCTCAAGTGATCCTCCCATCTCTGCCTCCCAAAGTGCAGGGATAAGCCACCATGTCTGACCCAAAATGGCTATTTTATTCATGTAAATCTCCAAAAGAAATTTTTAAAATTGTGATAGGAGATTAATTTGTTCACAAAAGTGATATTTATTGAATTCCATGGAAACCCATTTAATGTCACTTAATATGGACAAAACCTATTGAGATTACCATTTAGCTGAAAATTTTCATTTTTTTAATACTGAATTTTCTTTTAACTTCTCAGATTATTCTAAAATATTACACACCCCCAGGCCTCTTTTTAGTATTATCTTAAATCTACTGTAAAAATTCTCACATAGTTATTTTAATATGTACAATGTCTAAACACCTATAATTTAACCAGAGTATAACCTTAGTGGATAAACTTTTATGGTAGATAAAGCACAAAAAACAAAAATTCAAGATTTTTATTTTATATCCAGTTTTTCTTGCCACCGGTGGTTTATCTGAACTCTAGTTATTGGTGAAGAAAACTACTTACACAGGATGCTCGATGGTTCAGGCTTGGGACAAGAAATTGTACTTCTGTTAAGTGAGGTACCCATGGGTGGTAAAAAAGTAGAAAAGGAGACTGGGCACGGTAGCTCACGCCTGTAATCCCAGCACTTTGGGAGGCCGAGGTGGGCGGATCACAAGAGATCGAAATCACCCTGGCAAACATGGTGAAACCCCATCCCTACTAAAAATGCAAAAATTAGCTGAGTGTGGTGGCATGCACCTTTAGTCCCAGCTACTCGGAAGACTGAGGCAGGAGAATCACTTGAACCATGGAGTTGGAGGCTGCAGTGAGCCGAGATTGCACCACTGCACTCCAGCCTGGTGACAGAGTGAGACACCATAAAAAAAAAAAAAAAGCTAGAAAAGGAACCTCAGTAGGGAGTTTTCAGAGTCAGCCCTGAATAGTTCCACTTGGTCATTTGCTTTCTGCATGGCAATGTGGCTTAGAAAACAGGTCTACTCTCAGGAATGGGAATGTGGCAGATACAAATCCACACCCCAAAAGTTGTGCGTGTCTGTGTGTTTGGCCATTAGGAACTTTTGATGATACATTGCCCTCCAGTACTCTAGTACTCAAACCCTGATAACTAAAAGTCCCTCTTCCTTCCCACCTGACACTCACTTCCAAAGTCCCAGAGAAAGGAATTTGCCTCAAGCAGGCTGAGCTTGGCTGCACTTCCAGAAGTGACCACATGAAATTACATTTACTCCAGAAGAAAAGGATGTGTGCATTTTAGGGGGACAATTCACAATTAAATATTGGGCCTCTGTATTAATCCATTTTCACATTGCTGATAAAGACATACCTAAGACTAGGAAGAAAAAAAGGTTTAATTGGACTTACAGTTCCACATGGCTGGGGACATCTCAGAATCATGGTAGGAGGTGAAAGGCACTTCTTTATGTGGTGGCAGCAAGAGAAAATGAGGAAGATGCAAAAGCAGAAACCCCTAATAAAACCATCAGATCTCATGAGACTTATTCACTACCATGAGAATAGTATGGGGGAAACCACTCCCATGATTCAAATTATCTCCCACCAGGTGCCTCCCACAACACGTGGGAATTATGGGAGTATAATTCAAGATGAGATTTGGGTGGGGACACAGCCAAACCATATCATTCCACCCCTGGCCCCTCTGAATCCCATGTCCTCACATTTCAAAACCAATCATGCCTTCACAACAGTCCCCCAAAGTCTTAACTCATTTCAGCATTAACTCAAAAGTCCACAGTCCAAAGTCTCATCTGAGACAAGGCAAGTCCCTTCCACCTATAAGCCCATAAAATCAAAAGCAAGTTAGTTACTTCCTAGATACACTGGATACAGGCATTGTATAAATACAGCCATTCCAAATGGGAGAAGTTGGCCAAAACTAAGGGGCTACTGGCCCCATGCAAGTCTAAGATCCAGCAGGGCAGTCATATATTAAGGCTCCAAAATGTTCTTTTTTGATGCCATGTATGACATCTGGGTTATGCCAATGCAAGAGGTGGGTTCCAATGGTCCTGGACAGCTCCACTCTTGTGGCTTTGCAGGGTACAGCCTCCCTCCTAGCTGCTTTCATAGGCTGGCATTGAATGTCTGTGGCTTTTCTAGGTACACAGTGCAAGCTGTCAGTGAATCTACCATTCTGGGGTCTGGAGGACAGAGGACAGTGGCCCTCTTCTCACAGCTCCACTAGGTGGTGCCCCAGTAGGGACTCTGTGTGGGGGCTCCAACCCTATATTTCCCTTTGAGGTTCTCCATGAGAGCTCTGCCCCTGCAGCAAACTTCTGCCTGGGCATTCAGACATTTCCACAGATCTTCTGAAATCTAGATGGAGGTTCCCAAACCTCAATTCTTGACTTCCATGTACTCGCAGGCTCAACACCACATGGAACTCCCAAAGTTTGGGGCTTGCACCCTCTGAAGACACAACCTGTGCTCTATGTTGGCCTCTTTCAGCCACAGCTGGAGCAGCTGGGACACAGGGCACCAAGTCCCTAGACTGCACACAGCACAGGGACCCTGGGCCCTGCCCATGAAACCATTTTCTCTTGGGCCTCTGGGCCATGATAGGAGGGGCTGTCGTGAAGCCCTCTGACATGCCCTGGAGATATTTTCCCCATTGTCTTGGGGATTAACATTCTGCTCCTTGTTACTTATGCAAATTTCTGCAGCTATTGTTACTTTTGCAAATTACTGCAGCTGTCTTGAATTTCTCCTCAGAAAATAGGCTTTTCTTTTCTATCACATTGTCAGGCTGCAAATTTTCCAAGCTTTTATGCTCTGTTTCCCTTTTACAACTGAATGCTTTTAACAGCACCCAAGTCACCTCTTGAATGCTTTGCTGCTTAGAAATTTCTTCTGCCAGATACCCTAAATCATCTCTCTCAAGTCCAAAGTTCCATGAATCTCTAGGGCAGGGGCAAAATGCCACCAGTCTTTTTGCTAAAGCCTAACAAGAGTCACCTTTGCTCCATTTCCCAACAAGCTTCTCATTTCCATCCCAGACCACCTCAGCCTAGACCTTATTGTTCATATCACTATCAGCAATTTTGTCAAAGACATTTAACAAGTCTCTAGAAAGTTCCAAACCTTCCCACATTTTCCTGTCTTCTTTTGAGCCCTCCAAATTCTTCCAACCTCTGCTTGTTACCAGTTCCAAAGTTGCTTCCACATTTTCAGGTATCTTTTCAGCAACACCCTACTCTACTGGTACCAATTTACTGTATTAGTCTGTTTTCACATTGCTGATAAAGGCATACCTGAGACTCAGGGGGAAAAAAAGAGGTGTAATTGGACTTACAGTTCCTTATAGCTGGGGAGGCCTCAGAACCACAGTGGGAGGCAAAAGGCATGTCTTACATGGTGGCAGCAAGAGAAAATAAGGAAGAAGCGAAAGCAGAAACACCTGAGAAACCCATCAGAACTTGTGAGACTTATTCACTACCACCAGAACAGTATAGGGGAAAAAACCCCCATGATTCAAATTATGTCCCACCACATCCCTCCACAACATGTGGGAATTATGGGAGTATAAATCAAAATGAGATTTGGGTGGGAACACAGAACCAAACCATATCAGCCTCTCTGCATACATTTTCAAAAAATGATTAGGGAAATATGTGATAGGGACTAGATTTATTATCACATAAATGTTTCTGCCTCCTTGCCTACCTTCCTCTTCTCCTTTCCCCCAGGGAAAGATATAAGGTCTTGAATACACATGACAATCATATGTATTATGAGTTATGATAGTAATATGTATTATGGGAATTTTTACTAGGTTATTAAAATGTGTACAGTCTCTTTCTATACATTAGAGAGTAAAGAGAAATATTTAATTGGGAGTAAATATTTAATTGGGAGTTTTATATAGATATATATAACTCCCAATTAAATATCAATGTAATATATGTTACAATCAGGTTCCAAATGATATTTTAGCACTGTCAGCCTAAAAATAAGTAATAAAAAGCATGCTCATATTACCATCCCCTCCCATCCCCAAAATAATCAAACTAAAAGATGCAAAACATTCAAGAAACAAAAGACAGCACACCAAAGTCAAACAGGGAGTATAATCCATCCATGGACTTCTTGTCACTATATACTCACTCTTGAGGTAGTCCAATACAGTTCAGTGGATTAAATACCATTTTTAAGTTCATGTCTTCCAGCCTTCTATATCTAGTCTAGATCATTCCCTTGAATTCCAGACATATATCTAACCAGCTCTTTATTCTCTTCATTCAGATATCTAGTAAACATCTCAAACCTTTCATGTCCAAAACTGGGCTCCTGAGAGAGTTTCTCCTAGATCTGTTCCTCTCACAGTTTATTAGTTCTATTTTCCCCAAGGGCTCAGCCAAAATCCTGAGAGTCACCTTTTTTTTTTCTTTTTGTTTCTTTCATATTCATATCTCATCTGTTACTAAATCCTGTTGGCTTTACTCTTAAAATATGTCCAGAATCTGACCTCTTGCCTCTCCCTCCATTGTTATCACCTACCTTTTACCTGAAACATGGTCTCCCAGTTTCTGTCCTTACTCTCTTCTTATTCTCTTCCCCCAAAAGACACAGGAATGATCTTGTTCAAACCTAAATCAAGTACCTCATCACTGTTCAAAACTCTGCACTGATTTCCCACCTCACTCAGATTAAAAGCCAAAGCCCTCACAAGGCCCCCAAGTCTCTTTGTGATTTGCCCTCTCCCATCACCTCTAGGGCTTCATCTCCTATTCACCTCATTCTAGCTCACTCTGCTCTAATGCATCACTCTCATTGCCATTACTGAAGCAGCATGATCTAGCTTGAGGGCATTTATACTGTGCCTTGGGGTTCTTTCTCCTCACGGCCACCTGGCTCCCCCTATTCCTCCTCTTGATCCCCCCTCAAGTGTCCCCTTCTCATTGAGACCTCCCTGGATACCCTAACCAAAATTGCAACCCCCATTCCATACTGAAATTTCCTAATCCCCCTCTCTGCTTTAATTTCCTCCCTAGCACTTATTTAGTTATTTTATTATCCAGCATCCCACTTCCACCCATATATGCTTCATGAAGGCAGGTATTTTTGTCTGTTTTATTCTAATAGAGATGGCCTGCACATAGTGCCTAGCTAATACAGGTGGGCAGCACATAGTTGATACACAACAAATATTTCTTAAATTAATGAACGCATTACCCATAGAATGATGGTAGTAACCTGGGAAGATATCTGAGTCAAAAAGGAAATAAAGAAAGGAAGAAAAAAATACTTATTTAAGAACATCTGGGGAGTATAGCTACAATTTGCCCATCAAATGGATTAATGGATAGTGAAAATAAACCACTATCGGTCAATTTTTGTTGTTTCACTTTCTCTACCTACCAGTCTTACTGTAAAAATATCTTCAGAAACCTCCTTGTTTTGTATTGGTGAGTTTCTGGCAATCTTGTCACAACCAAACTGCTTTGACAGCCCCCTTCTCCCAGCTAATATATGAATTAGAAAGGGAATACTTTAACAGTATCTGGACATGCAGGCTACATTTTTCAATGTCCAGATTTATGTAATAGAGATTTAAATTGCTGAAGAGAATAAATACAATCATTGGAGCCATTTACATTTGCATTACTTTAATTGAGTTGGAAATATGTTTGGAAAAGAGATTGTATATTTAGTGTTGATGTATCTACCAGTTTCAGTAATTGGCTAAGGACAGGGACAAATAATTAGAAAATGAGAAAACACGTGTTACACTTAGTTTTTATTTCAACAAGATTACTGGATAGAATTTTTTGACCATGTTTTATAAAAATCATCTGTTAGATGCAGTAAGCTCAAGCAAACATAAATGTAACCTTCCATTTCTATCTCTGAGGTCCAAGTGACAATGATTCAGAAGTGCCATATTCAGAATATAATTCATAGATAATTATGTTCCATATTTGTAAGGAATCTAGTACATAAATCCTTAAATGGAGCAGTTTAACCAACTTTAAAAGAATGAACAGCTGAATTGAATTGTAATGATATAATGTAGAATCATAAAAATTGAAAGAGTATAGTCACCTTGTAAATTTTCTCCATTTCATATTTATGTTCTCTCCTCTATTTATTGTGTCATATATCAAATGATTCTGCTTCCTCAGAAACCCATTTTTATAAAACTAGCACTATGTTACAGCTATGGTAAATGTGGAGTAGGAAGTTAAGGATACATGACCTCATATATGTTCCAGATGGCCTTGTATGATTTCTTCAATCTTTCTGAAATGCAAATAAGCCCTATGTAGCTCATTCAAATGGTGACATTTAAATATTCACTAACCTAAGATTTTCTTGGGTGAAGAAGTCTGGACAAATATGTACATTTGGAAAGCAATGGAGTCTTAGTTATTTCATAGGGCTGCTTATAGAAGTCATGGCTAATCCGATGAGTTACCAAATAAAATAAATCATGTTGTACCTTGGACAAATCCCTCATTCTGAGTGTCAAATTAAGGTGGCTAATATATCCATGGGTCTTAGAAATATCCATGATTACTGTTGATAAAACTAGATTATTTAAATTGCCACTGAATTGCCCCTGACAATTACTTTGTCATGATCAGAGAAAAAGCTGACTGCATTTCATAAGGTGATGTCTAAGCTATTACACAATGTGATACATGAAGCATTTGCCATTACCTTGCTAAGACGACATTTATTTCATAAGGTTCTGATTTATAATTTTTAAGATATTCCTCTGTTTGTTGCTAATAACTACTTTGTCTACTTGGAGTAGCATCACAGAATGTTCCTATTTATCTCTCTATCACATATTTTTAGCTTTCCTGAATCTCATCCATGCATATTATTTTATTAAAAAATAAAAATATCATTAGCATATTTCACAGAAACATTCAATGCTATCCTTCCTTATTATTTATAAGAATACAGATACGTAAAATATTTACAATTTATAAAGCAGTTGTACTTACATAGCAGTTATATGACATAAAATTCTTAAAGTCAAACCAAATCTTTTCAGGACATCAATTTTACTCAAAAGTGAATATAAAACAATTTTTTATTATTATACTTTAAGTTCTGGGGTACATGTGCAGAATGTACAGGGTTGTAACATAGATATACATGTGCCATGGTGGATTGCTGCACCCATCAACCCATCATCTACATTAGGTATTTCTCCTAATGCTATCCCTCGCCTAGCCCCCCACCCCCTGACAGACCCTGGTGTGTGATGTTCCCCTCCCTGTGTCCATGTGTTCTCATTGTTCATCTCCCACTTCTGAGTGAGAACATGCAGTGTTTGGTTTTCTGTTCTTGTGTTAGTCTGCTGAGAGTGATGGTTTCCAGCTTCATCCATGTCCCCACAAAGGACATGAACTCATCCTTTTTTATGGATGCATAGTACTCCATGGTGTATATGTACCACATTTTCTTTATCCAGTCTATCACTGATGGGCATTTGGTTGGTTCCAAGTCTTTGCTATTGTGAACAGTGCCACAATAAAACATATGTGTCTTTATAGTAGAATGATTTATAATCCTTTGGGTATATACCCAGTAATTGGATTGCTGGGTCAAATGGTATTTATGGTTCTAGATCCTTGAGGAATCACCACACTGTCTTCCACAATGGTTGAACTAATTTACACTCCCACCAACAGTGTAAAAGCATTCCTATTTCTCCACATCCTTTCCAGAATCTGTTGTTTCCTGACTTTCTATTGATCACCATTCTAACTGGCGTGAGTGATATCTCATTGTGGTTTTGATTTGCATTTCTCTAAAGACCAATGATGATGAGCTTTTTTTCATATATTTGCTGGCTTCATAAATGTCTTTTGAGAAGTGTCTGTTCAAATCCTTCACACAGTTTTTGGTGGGCTTGTTTTTTAATTTTCTTGTAAATTTAAGCTTTTGTAGATTCTGGATATTAGCCCTTTGTCAGATGGATAGATTGCAAAAATTTTCTCTCATTCTGTAGGATGCCTGGTCACTCCGATTGTGGGTGTTCAATCAGGCTGATGGGAAAAATATAAAAGATAGTTATAGTAATAGCCACAAACCTTGGAAGGCCAAGAAGTTTGCATAGCTTTAGTAAGGGTTATGGCTGAAGGCAACCTGATCCTTAACTTAAGTAAATAGCTTAAAGTTAGTACAAAGGAAGGCAGAATAGTTTACCTTACTAGCTTGTTTACTCATGTGGTCCTAAGACTAACCTTTGATCTACTGCGGGTGTTTAATTGCTTTCTACTCAGGAGGTCCGCAATGTCAATTACACTCTAGTGATGTTTACTCATGACTTTTGTCAATTAATCTTTACTAAATAAATGCAAGTCTCACTGACTGAGAGACTTGCCATGGCCATGGCTGCTACTAATTGGCCGGATCACTCAGCTGGACTGGCAAAGCAGAATATCTACCTGTCATTGTACATTATTCATCCATCATTGGGCCAGGGTCTGCAGGACAAACCCCAGCATCTGACAAAAGATTATTTTGTTGTACAGAAGTTCTTTCATTTAATTATATCTCATTTGTCTATTTTGGCTTTTGTTGTCATTGCTTTTGGTGTTTTAGTCATGAAATCTTTGCCCATGCCTATGTCCTGAATGGTATTGCCTAGGTTGTCTTCTAGGGCTTCTATGGTTTTAGGTCTTATGTTTAAGTCTTTAATCCATCTTGAGTTAATTTTTTATAAGGTGTGAGGAAGGGATCCAATTTCAGCTTTCTACATATGGCTATCCAGTTTTCCCAACACCATTTATTAAATAGGGAATCCTTTCCCCATTGCTTGTTTTTGTCAGGTTTGTCAAAGATCAGATGGTTGTAGATGTATGGCATTATTTCTGAGGCCTCTGTTCTGTTCCAGTGCTCTCTATATATGTTTTGGTACCAGTATCATGCTGTTTTGGTTACTGTAGCCTTGTAGTATAGTTTGAAGTCAGGTAGCGTGATGCCTCCAGGTTTGTTCTTTTTGCTTAGAATTATCTTGGCCATAAGGGGTTTTTTTTTTGGTCCATATGAACTTTAAAGTAGTTGTTTCCAATTCTGTGAAGAAAGTCAATGGTAGCTTGATGGAGATAGCATTGAATCTATAGATTACCTTGGGGAGTATAGCCATTTTCACAATACTGATTTTTCCTATCCATGAGCATGGAATGTTTTTGCATTTGTTTGTGTCCTCTCTTATTTCCTTCAGCAGTGGTTTGTAGTTCTCCTTGAAGAGGTCCTTCACATCTCTTGTAAGTTGTATTGCTAGCTATTTTATTCTCTTAGTAGCAATTGTGAATGGGAGTTCACTAATGATTTGGCTCTCTGTTCGTCTGTTATTGGTGTATAGGAATGCTTGTGATTTTTGCATATTGATTTTGTATCCTGAGACTTTGCTGAAGTTGCTTATCAGCTTAAGGAGGTTTTGGGCTGAGATGATATGGTTTTCTAAATATACAATCATGTTATCTGTAAACAGAGACAATTGGACTTTCTCTCTTCCTATTTCAATAAACTTTATTTCTTTCTCTTGCCTGATTGCCCTCACCTGAATTTCCAATACTATGTTGAATAGGAGTGGTGAGAGAGGGCATCCTTGTCTTGTGCCAGTTTTCAAAGGGAATGTTTCCAGCTTTTGCCCTTTCAGTATGATATTGGCTGTGGGTTTGTCATAAATAGCTCTTACAATTTTGAGATATGGTCCATCAATGCCTATTTATTGAAAGTTTTTAGCATGAAGGGCTGTTGAATTTTGTTGAAGGCCTTTTCTGCATCTATTGAGATAATCATGTGGTTTTTGTCTTTAGTTCTGTTTATGTGATGGATTATGTTTATTGATTTGCATATGTTGAACCAGCCTTGCATCCCAGGGATGAAGCCAACTTGATCATGGTGCATAAGCTTTTTGATGTGCTGCTGGATTTGGTTTGCCAGTATTTTATTGAGGATTTTCGCATCAATGTTCATTAGGGATATTGGCCAGAAATTTTCTTTTTTTATTGTGTCTCTGCCAGGTTTTGGTATCAGGATAAAACAAAATTTTATTAAAGGTAGTGCAATGTATTAAGGAGTAGAATTTTTAAAGTTATATGCATTTTTCATAGAAAAATTAATAAACTAAATAAATTTTGTGGTTTGTGTGGCTGACTCAGATTTAGCCACAGACTCTCGGTATTATATATTTACATCCATAAGGCCTCAAGACATACTTAGGTAGAAATTGAGACACACAGAATACCTCATGTTGTTTTTATTATTCTAAACGTTCTAACAACTGTGTATGGTAGTCAGGGCAGAAATTTAGCAATCTCATTTTTACAGGGGAGGAATCTGAAGCTAAAAAGAATTAAATTATTGCCATAAAATAATAAAATGTTAAGTGGTAGACCCTGTCCCACATCTTTTAATAAGTCTAAATCTCCTTTCTGAATTTTATTTGTCTTAATAATAGTTGTGATGGACAAAGAATCAGAAAGGAAAAGTAGTTAAGTCATAGACAAGAATGGACTTAAATCATTAAATCAGGAATCCATGTTCTTCTCCAATTCTAATATATACTTTTTCTGGTTTATATACATTCATTTTAATAAATTTTATCACTAGGGAACTTTCAATATAGCTCAATTGCCAAAAGTATCTGGCATGAATCACTCACAGGTACTATCTATCTATCTATCTATCTATCTACCTATCTATCTATCATCTACCTACCTACCTATCTAGCTATTTATTTGGCTACCATGGGTGAAGTGCAAGAATCAAAAGCTAAAGGAAATATTCCATGATCACAATAATGACTACAATAAAATTATTCTCTGCAAGACAGCAGTGGCCTGGTGTGATCTGTATTGGATGCTGCAATATGAAAGTAATGCAGTATATTAGCCAAAGGATCTCAGCAGCATATGCAGCTGTTAATTGACAAAAATAAATTCAGCTGGTACATGAACTCATACCATGAACCATATTTTATATTTCAACAATTTATGTGAAACTGAATGCAGCCCACATGGCATAACATAACACTCTCCATTGCCACTTTGTTTGTATCCTAAGTACTTGGATGGTTTTATGCCTCTTGCAGGCAGACTCATTACTTAAACGGGGGCCAATAAATAAACCCCTCAAAATTATTGAGATGTTCGGTTATTTTTGTATATCTACTAAACAGTCAATCCAGTTCAACTCAAATTGAGAGAATTATTTTAAATTTGAGTCTAAATTTGGTATTTTTTAAAATAAAAATTTGTAAAATTCAAATGTTCAAAAACTAGTGTTAATGGAATAATAATGACTTAAAATGAAATGCATAGTCAGAAAAATCTCTCCATAGAGCATATATTTCATCTGTTAGGCAGACTGGGTTATGCTACAGACATTGTTTCAAATAGATACTGTTTTTTCCTAGTATACACATTTTGACTCTTGCCTGAGAATCAGAAGGAAGTTTTTATAAAAACAAAAAAAGTATAAATAATATTTTTTTCTCAAATTTTGTCTCACTTTACTAAATATGTTAACATGTATTCTATCATTTAGTTCTCACAGAAAAACTAGTAAATAGGCATTTTTGTCTGCATTTTCCATAAAAGTAAGTTCAGGTTTACAGCAGTTGAACAACTAGCCCAAAATCACACATTAGAATTGGTATTTGATCCCAGGTATATGCAAATATTCCAATATAAGTGCTCTTAACCAATATTTACCATATTTGTCTCTCAATGAGTATAGGAAACTTTTAAAAAGCAACAAAGGTCTGTTTTTTTTAATTTTCTAAGCATAGACAATCATGAAATTTGACTAGCAGACAGACTCTAATGTGACTCCGGCCTCACAGTAAAATACCCGCCTGCTGATATTCACACTCCTGCCTAATCCCTCCCCTTGAGTGTAGGTGGCACCTGTGTGACTTGTGCCTAATAGTATATGAAAAAGTGATAGGATGCCACTCCTATGATTACATCACATTATATAAATCTCGCTAGTCGACTGCTTTAGAGCTTCTCCTTGCTGGTTCAACGAAGTAAGCAACTATGTTGAAAAAGTCCACATGGCAAAGAACTGCTGGTGGCCTGTAAGACCTGAGGGCAGCCTCCAGCTGAAAACTGACAGGCAGAAAAAAGTCAGGGTCTTCAGTCTCACAGCTACAGTGAAATGAATTCTGCAACCACCTGATTGAGCTTGAAATCTGATGCTTTCCCAGCTAAGCCTCCAGATGAAAATGCAGCTCGGTTGAAACCCTGGCTGTAGCCCTGCAAAAATGAGCAGAGAACCCAGCCAAGTTGTGACTGGAGACTCCTGACTTATGGACAATAAGAGGTAAGAAATGTGTGTTGTTTTATCCACTAAGTTTATAGAAACTTGTTATGGAGTAGAATAAAACTAATATTCTGGATGTGAAACCGGATTGTCAGCAATATTTCAGAAAGTAAAAAAAAATCTTTATTTCATTTCACTTGCATCTGAATCATATCTGTGTGAATTCTCCTCTCTTGAAATGTATACTCTAGACCTCTGGGATTACCTTAGCTGTCTTGACCTTGAGACTTGGAGCAAATCCCGAAACGAATAGTGTTCAGAGTGTCATCTTGTAAAGTGTACAGATAGAAGTTTTCCTTTCTTCAAGTTAAAGTATTTTTTATTCTGCAAGTGAGAAATCATCTCCTGAGTCATTATTATTCAACATCAAATATGCAATATTTGAATTGAGATTTTGCTAACTTGCCAGGAAAAAAAAATAACAATGTTCTTTTATTTTTCTTGTTGTCCCTTGATTTTTTTGAGTGCCCTTTATAAAAAGTCAAGATATACTCAGGGAAAAGGTACTGAATTTCAGAGACTTTGGGGTCATGTTGCTTAATTTCAGAAACTATTAAATGTCAGAGAGCCACCTGAAAGGAAGGTGAATATGTTTGGTAATGGAATTCTTTTGGTTGCTATTGCATTTTGAATAAAGTTTGGGAGAAATTTAGCCAGATGCATTGACAAGCACTGCAGTGTTTCCAGATATTGTCTGTATAGTTTTTATCACTGCCATAACAAATATCACAAACTTAGTACCTTATAACAACATAAAATTATTGCCCAGTTCTAAAGGTTAAAAATCAGTAGGTTTGGCTGGGTCCCACAAGGCCAAAATCAACGTGCCATCAGGGCTTTATTTGTTCTGGAGGTTCTTGGGGAGAATCCATTTCCCTGATCACTTAGAATCCAATCTTTTGACAGAGTTCAGTTCCATGGAGTTGTGCTACTGAGGTACTGAGGCTCTCTCCTGTTACTTTGCTGGATGTTGAATGAAGGTCATTCTGTTTCTAGAGGCTGACTACATTCCTTGGCTCATTGCCACCTTCCTCCATCTTCAAAGCAAGCAACAATGACTCAAGCCCTTCTCACATTTCAAATTTCTCTGCCTCATCTATCTCCTCCCTTTCTCTTCTGCTCGATCTCTGACCGTAGGCAGAGAAATTTCTCTGTTTTTAAGGGTTCATGTGGTTAGATTGAGCAAACCTGGATAACCCAGGATAACCTCCCCATCTCAAGTACTATAACCTTAATTATGTCTGCAAAATCCCTTTTGCCATATAACCATAATACATTCACAGGTTCTGGGAATCAGGAAGTAGGCATTTTAGGGAGTCAGCATTCTGTCTACCATATTACTCTTTAGATAAAGTTATAATTTAGTAACAGACAGTTGTATAGAGCCACAAACATTTTTAAGTTAGGGGCAATTAATTGGATCAGCCTAGAATAGGGCACACAATCTTGATTACACATAATGTAAAAAGTACAAAGCAGAAAAGCAAATAATTTCTTATAGCACGTTCTCTCTTTCCTGTACAAAGACCCATCTGAAAGTTTCTCTATAGTTACAAAAATTTATAAAGCTTTGACCTTATGCTTTTAATAGCTAGTTGTCTAACAATGACACATTCTTGTATTTTTCTCCCTTTACCCTGAATGTTTAGTTCACTGACATTTAAAAAATCATAGTAATACAAAATTTAAATTTTTAATCATTTTAAGTGTACCATTCAGAGGTATAAAATATATGCACAATGTTGTTTGACCATCACCACTATCTATTTCTATAACATTTTTTGTTATCTGAAATAGAAACTATACCCATTGAGCAAAAACTCCCATTTCCCCTCCCCAACCCCACCCTTAGTAACTTCTATTCTACTTTCTGTCCCTAAAAATTTTCGTGTTCTACATACCTCATGTAAGTTGAAATATGTAATAGTTTTCCTTTTAGGTCTGGATTATTTCAGTTAGCATGATGTTTCAAAGTCCATCCATGTTGTAGAATGTATCCGAACCTCATTCCTTTTGATTGTTGAATAACATTCCATTATGTGTATATCAAATTTTGTTTATTCATTCATCTGTAGATGGACACTGGGATTGCTCCCACTTTTGGCTATTGTGAATAATGTTGTTATAAACATGGGCACACAAATAACTCTTTGAGATCCTGCTTTCAAGTCTTTCAGGTATATACTCGAAAGTAGAATTGCTGGGTCATGTGGCAAATTATATTTTTAATACTTTGAGGAACTGTTTTCCATCATGGTTACATTATTCAACATTCTTACCAACAATACACAAGGCTTCCAATTTCTCCACATTCTTCCCAATACTTAAATACTTATTTTCTGCTGAGTTTTTTTGTTTTAGTTTTTTTTTTTTTTTAATAGTAGGTATCCTACTGGGTGTGAAGTGGTAGCTCATCATAGTTTTGATTTGCATTTACCTAATGATTAGGATGATTAGTTCTGTGGTCTCAATGTCTGTGTCCTCCCAGCCCCCAAATTCATATGTTTAAACTTAATCACCAATGTAGCATTATTGAGAGGTGGGCCTTTGGGAGGTGATTAGGTCATGAGGCATCTACTGTCATGAATGGGATTAGTCCTCTTATAACAGAGGCCTGAGGAAGCTTGTTCACCCCTTCTGTCATATGAGGACACATAGAAAAGATCATCTATGAAGCTGAGAGACCTCATTATATGCTGAATATGGTGGTGTGTTGATCTTGGACTTTGCAGCCTCTAGAACTGTGAGCCATAAATTTCTGTTGTTTATAAATTACCCAGTCTAAGGTATTTTGTTATAGCAGCCTGAATGGACTGAGACAATGAATGATTTTGAATATCTTTTTAATGGTTTGTTGGTCATTTGCATGTCTTCTTTAAAGAAATGTCTATTCACATCCTTTCCTCATTTTAATTGGGTTGATTTGTTTTTGTTTTGGAAGGGTATGAGTCATTTATTCTCAATATTAAACCAATATTAGATATATGATTTGCAAAATTTTTCTATCATTCTATGGGTTGTCTTTTTACTCTCTTGATAATAATCTTTGATGCACAAAAATTTTTAAATAAGTTTAATTAATCTACTTTTGTTGTTGTTGCCTGTACTTTTGGTATTATATCTGAAAACTCATTACCAAATCCAGGGACATGAAGATTATCCCTCTAAGTTTTTGTCTGAAAAGTTTATGGTTTTAGCTATTAAATTCAAGTCTTTGATCAATTTTGAGTTCTCATTGATTCTTAAGCTTATAGTTTATGCTTTCATTTTTCAAGCTTTTGATTCAGACAAAAAATATATTGCTCACATTATTATTATTATGTTAATGGTTTGGCAGCAGAAAGGAATTCCTCCTTTTTTAAAAAAGTGGAAGTCTAATAAATGAATAGTATGGTATTGGGTTTTATCTATTTTAATAAAGGTAGTGGAGAATGAAGGTTATAGATATTTTATAAACTATGGCCATCCAACATTTTCTCATTTCATTTCAAAATTCACACACAGAAATCCAAAGAGCTAAATGTTTTTCTGCTCTGTAAGAAAGTTGTTAAATTTGTGTATTTATCACTGTGTAATGAAGAATTAGTCGGGCATCCCCATTTCCTGGGAGGTAACATTTTAACTCTTGGAATTTCTTGAGTGATATGGGTATCTTTGTTATCCATGATGGACCCCAGTCACAATTGATGTGTATGCTAATGAGGTGACTCAGGGCAGGCCCTCAGATCGCTTATGCTAATGAGATTACTCAGGATGGAGACTAGTTATGTCAGAAAAACCACCCACGTAATTAGAGGATTTTGGGCTTTGAGCCAAATGACATCAATGCCTCCTCTGGAGAAGGCTTTGAGATTGAGTTTATCCACATGGCCAATGTTTCAACAATCATGTGTACCCAATGAAATGTCAACAAAACTTCTGGACACTGAAGCTTGTGTGAACTACCTTGGTTGTCAGTATTCTTTGAGCATTGTTGTACTTTGATACTGAGAGAGTAAGACTTTCCTTTGGACAATGGAGACTTTGTAAATGGAACTCTTGCAAACTCTGTTCTATGCATCTCTTCTTTTTTCTTGTTATCATTTGTATCCTGTTGCTATAATAAAATTGTAATGATATAAGAAGCATTTTCAGTAAGTTCTGTAAGTCTTTTCCATAAATTGTTGAACTTAAGGGTGGTCATGGGAAACCCTGAGGTAGCTGGTCAGAACTGAGAGTGGCTCTAGAAACCCCAAACTTGGAGCTGATAATTGAAGTGAGGGCAGTCTTGTAGAGAACTGTGCCTGATATAGTTTGGCTGTGTCCCCACCCAAATCTCATTTTGAATTGTAATTCCCACAATGCCCATGTGTCATTGGAGGAATCTGGTGGGAGGTAATTGAATCATGTAGGCAGGTCTTTCCCATGCTGTTCTGGTGATAGTGAATATGTCTCATGAGATCTGATGGTTTTAAAAATGGGAGATTCCCTGCACAAGCTCTCTCTCTCTCTCTTTACCTGCTGCCACCCATGTAAGATGTGACTTTCTCCTCCTTGCCTTCCAGCATGATTGTGAGGCCTCTCCAGCCATGTGGAGCTATAAGTCCCTTAAACCACTTTCTCTTGTAAAGTGCCCAGTCTCAGGTATGTCTTCATCAGCAGTGTGAGAACAGACTAATACAGAGCTTTTACCCTCCAGTTTTGACAAATTCCAGTGCCTATTCAAATACTGTGTGACAAAGGAGATAACTGGTTATCTACATGCTAGAATTGCCCTAGTACTCCACTCTCCCACCACAAGCAACTTAAATTCTACCATTAGAATAATACAATGAAAAACCACATACCTCCGGAGAAGTCTTTTAAAATTCAAATGCACCTGTGATTGGTAATGTATCAAATGTTTTTAATCACCCATACCTAATGCTATTTATTCTATTAGATTAGTAAAAGCAACCCACAATCACATTGTGAAAGAATAGGAGTTTCAAGGAAAGATAGTAACCTGAGACAATTTTCCAAGTTAGGGTTTCATGAGGAGCCCTGGTGGGCATTATGTACTCTGGAGATGTAGGTGGAAGAATGAGATTGTAAAGAGTGGGGGGAAATGCTGTAAGAGTAGAGTGGTAGTTTCCCCAAAGCAAATCACCAGCTTTATCATTTTTCTTCGGGCTAGCTATACATTTTGAAAGAAAAATCTCCAGTCTCAAAATTCCCATAAGATGAAATGCATATTTGTTTGTTTGTTTGTTTTTGTAAAAAAGCCCTCTTATGTTTATTCTCCTTAAAACAGATAACATGAAAATAGCATGGCAGTCCCAAGCCATAAACCAACAGTAAAACACAATGACCTTTATTTGTTGCTATAGATACTTGCTGAATTATAGACAAATGAACCGAGTAACTATGAAGCAGACTCATGTGGTCCACTAAAGGGAGTTCTGAGTTGTGAAACTCATGAATTAAATATTCATTGAGCAGTACCCATATTTCACCCTTGTACTATATTTTATAGGGTATTCAAAGGAAAAATTAGGATCACACTATTTTCAGGAATCTTATAATTATGTTAGAATTACATATAATTACATTTATAATTTATAATTAATTCTAATAAAGATGGTGAAAAAAGATGAACAAGTACAGAAACATCTTAAAATCACTAGTTCTTTCTGGATAGGTGTTTCAGGAAAGCTTTTTACATAAGGTTATTTCTGAGAAAGAAACGTAGCAATGTTATAGGAATATCATGACAGGATGCATATTTTGGAGAGACAGAATAAAGTATGGTATATTTGAAGAAAAGAAGTAGTAGATGCACAGATTAAAAGACAAAGTAGGACAACTATAGAAAATAGCAGGGCAGTGTATTAGTCTTTTCTCATGCTGCTAATAAAGATGTACCTGAGACTGGGTAATTTATAAAGAAAAGAGGTTTAACGGACTCACAGTTCCACATGGTGGGGGAGGCCTCACAATCATGGTGAAAGATGAAGGAAGAGCAAAGGGACATCTTACATCGTGGCAAGGAAACTCTCATTTATAAAACCATCAGATCTTATAAGACTTATTCACTACCATGAGAACAGTATGGGAGAAACTACTCCCATGATTCAATTATCTCCACCTGGTCCTGCTCTTGAGACATGGAGATTATTACAATTCAAGGTGAGATTTGGGTGGGGACATAGCCAAATCATATCAGGCAGTATCTGGCCATGAGTCAAGAGTTAAACCCATTGACCTTTATAAAGCTATAGAAAAGTTCAATAAAGGAAGCCAAGTAAAGGGTTAGCAGGAACAATAATTGTTAAAAATAGAAAAAGACTGGCTTTAATGTGGAAGACAATTAGATGGGAGTGGAATAGAGGCAAGGAAACAAGTTAGAAGTTTATTGCAATAATTTGCTAAATGATGAGTCCATAATTGATTTTATGGAAGCAGGCCAATGGCAGTGAAGAAAAGGGTAGAAATTGAAAATAATACAAGGATTTTATTTCTCAGTGATAAGGTGATGGTATCAACCATAAAACATGTACACCCACACACACACCAAAAGGTGACTAAGTTGTTGTTGGAGGTGGTGGCTACAGATTGAAAGTTTTTTTTCCCTAAAAATGTATGTGTTGGAATCCTAGCCCTCAAGGTGATGGTATTAGGTGGTGGGACTTTTAGAAGGTGATTGGGTCATGACAGTGGAGTCCTCATGAATGGCATTAGTGCCATCATAAAAAGTGCCTGAGAAAGCTCCCTTCCTTCCGCAAGGACACAGTAAGAAGTCTCCATCTATGAACCAGGAAATGGGCCCTCACCAGACAGTAGATCTGACAGTGCCTTGTTCTTGGACAGCCCAGCCTCAAGAAGTGTGAGAAATAAAAGTCTGTTGTTTAAAAGCATCATAGCTTATATTTTGCTACAGCAGTCCAAATGGACATGTAAAAGTGGTCTTATAATTAGTTCAGTTTTATCATGTGGTATTTTAGGTATCTGGAAAATTCAAGTGTGCATCTTCATAAAGTAGATAGAGAGATAAGCATAAAACTCAGAAACAAGAAAAACTACATTGTGACTTATTTATTAATAGTTGAGGGTCAATATTATGTTGATTCTAGTTGAAGCCTAGGAGTAGATGAAATCACCCTGAGAAAATAGATTAGATAAATGGAAGATGAAGAAGAAAATCAATCCATAATCCTGAAAAACAGTAACTCCAAATGAGAAGGAAAAGACAGACAATCCTGCAAAGAAGATTGACATAAAGAACAAGCTAAAAAGTAGAAGGAAAATAAGGAGAAAGTGGGGTGTCAGGCAAAGGAAAAGCTTTTCCCAAAGTGGCAGCTAACAATGTCAATTACCACATGAAAGTCACATAAAAAACACTGAAAACTGTAAATTGCATTTAAGAATTAAAGGTTATGGGTAGCTTGTGTCATAGGGTTAAAGCTTGACCCCTATGACTTGAAGAAGAAGTAAATGGAGACAGCACAGTCCAGCTTGGCTGAAAAGACCAGAAGTTGTTGAAAAGCATACAGTGAGAGGCTTGAACCTGTGTGCAGATTACAGAAAAAGGCACTCTTGCATATGTGAAGGACAGAGTAATGGATACAGAAAACCACTAATGGAAAAGAGTTGAGATGGATTCAAGAGTTTCGGGGGAGGGTGAAGCCTCACAGTTAATGTGAATACATGATGTGCTGAATATGTGAAAGAAAGATTACTCTGGGCTGGAGGAATCTGAGAGAAATTCCTGGAGGTCTTGAGGCTTGTGCAGGAGCTTAAATGCAGACCAAAGTTAATGAGAAAAAAGGTGCAAGAGCATTCCAGGCAAACAATGCAAGGATGGTCACACAAATTACTCATCAATTTCAGAGAAGCTTCATGGTGTGAGGATCTAAAAGTAAAATCTGAAACTTGAGAATTTTTTTTTTCCAGAATGTATCCCATAAATTAAACTACAAGAGTTTTGTAGCTAATCGAATGGACTGAAAGATATTGCCATGTTTTCCTTAATTTACTATTGTATCTTTATTTTATTATTGTATAAACAAGGGAAGATTATATGCCACAAAATATAGTACTTAAACTCATTACATGGAACTAGGATACTTACATTTATTTCCTTTCCTTTTATTTTTAAATTGTAGGGTAATTGTGTTTATTTTTAATTATCATAAAAGTGTACTCATATAATATAAACATTATTTTTTTTTTATTTTTTCCTCTATGTTTTAAATTTTTTAGAGATAGAGTTTTGCTTTGCCCAGTTCTATTCTGGAACTCCTGGGCTCAAGTGATATTCCTGCCTCAGCCTCTTGAGTAGCTGGACCTACAGGCTTGTGCCATCACTCCTGGCTATATAACACTTATTTTTAATAAAGATAATGTATAGAAAAAAATCACTCATACTACTTCCATCCAAAGATAGAAACTACTATAGATAATAACCATATTTTTTTCAGTAAAAAACCTTCTAGTCTGCACTTTTTACATAACTGAGATGCTACAGATAGAGACATATAGAGAGAGAATTCTGCTTTAATTACATACATTTATAACCAGTTTTTCATGTGTTTTAAAAAGTCCCATAAAACCTTTTGAAGGACTGCAAAACATACTCTACTATATTTAGACATTTGTCTATTATTAACAATTCAGTTGTGTTCATTTCCATAATTCCAAGTAATACTTATGTGCATAAATTATTGTCTACATTGGATATCGTTACCTTACAATAAATTTACAGGTATTACATTATAGAATCAATGAATGGAACTGACATATCTTGACCATCAACTTCTTTATCAAAATTGTAAAATATTTGTTTTATATTTTTTAATGAATGACCAAGGAATCATCATTCCCATATATGCTTCCAACTTCTTTTTGAAGGCTATTTTTTTCTTGTTGGGGCTCTTTAATATTGTGATGTTACATGAAATTTGTGGGAAATTATTTTGTGAAAGTACTTGGTTTATTCAGTTGAACTGAGGAACAGAAGTAAAATAGTTACAGTAAATACCTGAAACAGTGGTGCAAATCCACTGTGATGCATGGCAACTAAAATAAAATATGATTTATAATGGCATTTAGAACAGAAGCACATTCTATCAAAGAGTGTATGTAGAAGAACGCTTGCTTGGAACCTGAGTCTGCCTGTGCCTCCCAAACTGAAAGTGAAAATTAATAGGGAACTTCTATTTATTCAATAGCTTAATGTAAATTTCATGACAAATGGTAGCATTCACTCCTAGATAGAGGAAGAAAGAAATAAAGAAAAAGAGCGAGAGAAGGAGAAAAAGCAAAGAAAAGAAGAAAGAAAGAAAGAGAAAGAAAGAAAGAAAAGAAAGAAAGAAAGAAAAAGAGAACGAAAGAAAGAAAAGGAGAGAAAGAAAGCATGATAATTTTATGCATCAAATTGAGTAGGCTAAGGTGCCCAATTGTTTGGTCAAATATCAGTCTACATGTTGCTGTGAAGGTATTTTTTAGATGTGATTAACATTTAAATCAATAGACTGAGTAAAGCACATATAATGTTGTTGGGCTTTATTCAATAGTTAAAGGCCCTGTCTGAGTTCCTTTGAAATGCTATAACAAAACACCTGAGACTAGGTCGCTTATAAACAACAAAAATGTATTTCTTATAGTTCTGGAGGCTGGGAAGTTCAAAATCAAGATATTGGCAGGTTCTGTGTCTTATGAAGGCCCTCTTTTCCATAGATGGTGCCTTCTAGCTATGTCCTTACATGAGAAAAAGACTAGCTAGCTCTCTGGAGCTTCTTTTACAAGGGGACTAATTAGGCAGAGCCCTGGTGACCTACTCCCTCCCCAAAGTCTTCACTTTCTAACACTATCAAACTGAGAGTTAGATTTCAATGTATAAATTTGGAGGGGCACAAACATTCAGACCACAGCAGGCCTTAAGAGAAAAGACTGAGAGGTTCTCTAACAAAAAGGGCATTTTGTCTCCAGATTGCCTTTGGACTTAAGACTGCAGCATCAATTCTTGCTGAAATTTCCACCTGCCATACTGCCTTATAAATTTCAGACTTTTTAGCCCCCACAATTGTGAGAGCCAATGCTTAAATATAAATCTCTCCCCGAGAGAGAGTGATCAAGATCCTACTGGATCTTTTTCTCTGGAGAATCCTGACTAATACAGGTAAATGGGTAAGTAGATAGATGGATGGATGCATAAATGTATGGATGGATGTGAATGAAGAGATGGATACATGGATAAAGAAATGTTCCTTCCAAGTGGTTTGAAATTGTATGCTGAAAGCACACTGGAAGAGTAGTCAAAAGATTAGGGTTTAAATCCTGGTTCTACCATTTACTAGCTGTGTGGGCCCAGAAAAATCTTTTAATGTCTCTAAGTTAGTTTCATCATCTGTAAAATAGATCAATAGTATATTCTCTACCTATCTTGTCAGGATGTTATAAAGATTAATAATAAAAATAATACACATAATGACTGCTAATAGTTATTAGGTGTTAACTATAAGCCACATAGTAATCACTTTGCATACATGATGTCATTTACTCCTCACCAAACATCTTCAAGGTAGATAAAATTATTATCCTGATTTTATGACACAAAATCTTATCTCAAATATTGTTTCCTCAGAGAGATTATTCTTGATCATCTTACCTAAAGTAGCACTCCCTCAGTGGAACTCGAATTCCCTCCCTGTTTAATATCTTGAATACTAATCACAATCAAAGATTACCTTGCTTAAATGACTTGTTTACAGTTTCACTATTAACATGGCAGACAGTAGGTGCTTGTGTAATACTTGAATGAATGAATACATGCATGAATGAATGCATGAATAATTGAATAAATGAGACTTGTTTTGGGGAGGTGTGAGTATGATAATTCAACATACGTAACCATTCGAAATTTAGAATTAAAATCTCTAGAGATGAACATGACTACAGTTTACACCACTACAAATGTGAAAGGACCTCAAAGACTCATCTCTACTCTTGCTGAAAGTGCCTAAGTCACAAATCCACTTCTCTGGCTCCCACTTCCACTCTTCTACAGAGCCAGAGGGCTGGGAAGCCAGGATAAAGCAGGAGGATGCACTCATGAATGGTACTTTCTCCCTGAGCAGTACTTACTTAAAAAATATATATTATTCAATGTATAATGTTGACTCTTGCCCTCCTATATAATAATTATCCTTTTAATGCATCCCAGTCCTTCAATAAAACAGTTCCTTTGACCTGTATATTTTGGTGTTGGTTTTATTTGAAGGACCTAGATGACAAAAAGGAGGAAGGATTTCATCTGCCTCCATTTCTCCAGTAGCTCTCTGGACAACATGCTGCAACCTACAGAAAGAGGGAGTTTCTAGAAGGTAATCAGTGTTGTCAGGAGTGGAAACCCAGTGATGTTGGGCACATGTGCAAACCAAAGGCTACCAAGAACTAGTACCTGAATTTCCTGATCACAGTCTAGGCTAAGCCACCCTCAAATGAATAAACAGGAGATTGGGGAGGAATATGAGAAGAGGGTATTTAAAGAAAAATTTTATTCATGGGGGAACTGTTACTGGACAGATCATGAATTGCCCAGGTTTACACTTTAATGGCAGAGAAAGGTCTAGCACTCTACTAATTCTTTCCACCATATGGTGTTTCACCTTTTTTCTTAACTGACAACAAGAATTACACAGCTTCTTCTCAATAAATACATTAGAATAATAAAGAGAAGAAAATGATATTTCAGATTATGATGAATGAATACTTGCATTTGGCAAGGCATTCTCTTCCAAGAGGCCTAGTTAAGTTATAATTTCAAAGGGTTCTTCAAGTGATTCTCTGATGGTGCCTTTACTATATTTTCACACATCACATCTTTTGCCCCCACCTGAAATGATGTTACACATGGTCCAGCAGCTGTTGTAACCAGGCATCAACTTTCACCTTTATTTAGGATTTCACTGAAATTCTGATTTAGTCAATCTTATCTTTAAATGCAAAGTCAAAATAAAAATACTACTTTCCCATTTCCAGGATTAATGTTTTTAGATCCAAGCTACAAAGGACCCTCTCCATTTGGCATCTTATGGGTTGAATTTTGAGATCCCATCCAGCAAAATTAAGCATGACCTGGTAGACTGGTGAGTCTCCTGCTTGAGAAGCTGCACTTGAAAGTTCTGAGGAGGATTGTTGAAATGACTCAGGCCCTCAACCCGGGTGAGACAAGCCAAACTCTGATTTGATATGACACAATATGCCAAACCTCATGCTTACCCTTCAGCCTTAGTGGACAGTTTGTGAGCTGTTGATCTCAAAGGACTTATTTATCTTTTTTATGACAACTCAAGGTATTATTAGCTTTTCTTTCCTAAACACACTCTTATCCAGAATCACAGGTTCCTTCCTTTTTCTGGGATATGCTTTTGTGTTACTTTTGCATTCTTTCTATTGTCATTTTTTATTTCCTGGACCCTCATTCTTACTCATTCTTTTCTCAGTTTTTGAACAAAGAATCCACAAAAGGAAAACTATATTTTAATGCATAGTGGCATTGGCACCCTGTCATTTCACAAGAATGTAACAAATGCAGACTCCCCTACCAAGTACACATGGTTTTCCATAGGCCTTAATTATATATTTATTTTAATTGAAGAAAGTGATCTGCTGCAATAAACTTTGTCACAGTGTTACTGTGAAAACAGTACCTGAGATGGTTAATACTGAGTGTCAATTTGATTGGATTGAAGGATACAAAGTATTGATCCTGGGTGTGTCTGTGAGGGTGTAGCCAACGGAGATTAACATTTCAGTCAGTGGACTGGGAAAGGCAGACCCACCCTCAATCTTGGTGGGCACAATCTAATCAGCTGCCAGTGTAGCTAGAATATAAGCATGCAGAAAAATGTAAAAAGAGAGGCTGGCCTAACCTCCCAGCCTACATCTTTCTCCTGTGCTGGATGCTTCCTGCCGTCAAACATCAGACTCCAAGTTCTTCAATTTTGGAACTCAGACTGGCTCTCCTTGCTCCTCAGCATGCAGACAGCCTATTGTGGGACCTTGTGACTGGTGTGAGTTAATACTTAATAAACTTCCATATATACACACACACACATATGTATATTACATTAGTTCTGTCCCTCTATAGAACTCTGACTAATACAGATATTTTTACCAGGAGTGGTTCTAGAGGAACAGAATATTAAGGATTGAGTTCTTTCATTGGTTTGGGGGTTTCTGGAGTTAGCTGCTTATATGATTACACCCCAAAATGCTAAGAACCCTACTTCTAATAGTATGGAGAACACTGATAGTCCTTGTCATGAACTGTTTAGAGTTATGCAAAATAAGTGCACTGACAATCCTGATTCATCGCTCGCGAGAGGCAAGTTTAGTGACTCCATACATAATACCTTTGACCATATGTAGAGAACCAGGGAACATAATGAAGTTGGTTGGTTGCACCTAAGTTCAGTGGACAAAGTGATGACAGAAAATGATGAACTCAGGGATTCTATCTCCCAGCTTCAGAAGCAGTAGCAGATACTGAGCAAATCTGCTAAGATTGACCTGAGTGAGAGTCTCATCTCCTGTAGAGAAAGAGCTGAAATTGTGGAAAAACAGACACAAGCTCTTATCATGTGAGTGGCTGACATGCAACGAAAGGTGCAGGCACAGCCTCACTAGGTGTCTACTGTTAATGTGAGGGCATTGATTGGAAAAGAATGGAGACTCTGCCACTTGGAATGGGGATGTGTGTGGGGGGGCCTGATGAAGCTGGGGGCACCGTAAACTCTGATGAACCTTTTTTGTCAGAAGAAACAGCTTCCCCATCCCCAGTAGTGGCAATATCCCCTCCATGACCCATGCTGCCATCAGCTTTCCACATTTGTCTGAGGAGATAAACCCTGCACTGCCTGAGGCAACAGTGATGGCTTCCCTTGAAGCAGTTGCCAGGCAAGATAATGTTGATTCTCCTCAGGAGCCACCTCCAACACCCCTGTTTGCTTCTAGACCTATAACTAGACTAAATTCCCAGCGGGCCCACAGAGGTGAGGTTGAGAGTGTGACCCATGAGGAGCTGTGCTACACTCAGAAAGAACTTCTTGAGTTTCCTAATTTATATAAACAGAATCTGGAGAATAGGCATGGGAATGGATATTAAAGGTATGGGATAATGGTGGAAGGAACATAAAGTTGGATCAGGCTGAATTTATTGATTTGAGCCCACTAAGTAGGGACTCTGCATTTAATGCAGCTCAGGGAATTTAAAAAGGTTCTAACAGTTTATTTGCTTGGTTAGTTGAAATATGGATTAAAAGATGGCCCACTGTGAGCGAGCTGGAAATGCCTGATCTCCCTTGGCTTAATGCAGAGGAAGGGATCCAAAGGCTTAGGGAGATTGGGATGGTGGAGTGGATTAGTCACTTTAGTCCTACTCATCCCAGCTGGGAGGCTCCAGAAGATACACCCTTGACCGATGCCTTGCAAAATAGATTTGTGAGGGCAGCACCTGCATCTTTGAAGAGCTCTGTGATTGCTGTTTTCTGTATGTCAGATCTAACAGTGGGAACCACAGGCACTCAACTACAAAATTTAAACACAATGGGAATAATTAGATCCCAAGGTGGCAGGGGACAAGTGGTGTCACTCAACTGTCAAAGGCAAGCTGGGCATAGCTACCATAATGGACAGCAAAGGCAAAGTGGCAATCAGAACAGTCTGACTCGTGTAGAGCTCTGGCATTGGTTAATTAATCACACTGTTCGTAAAGGTGAAATTGATAGGAAGCCTACTGCATTCCTACTTAATTTATATAAGCAGAAGATTTCTAGATCGATTGGACAAAAGACTACTTTGAATTATAAAAACAGAACCATAGCCTCAATCAATTTCCAGACTTGAGCCAGTTTACAGACCAAGAAACACTTGAATAAAGGGGAGGCCAGACCCCATTATATTACCAACAATTTAGGCAGTGAATCATTCTCCCATTCTTTCCCAAGGAGACCTATGTCCTTTTGCCAGGGTAATTGTGGCTTGGGGAAAGGGAAATGATCAGACATTTCAGGGACTACTGGACACTGGTTCTGAGCTGATGCTAATTCTAGGGGACCCAAAAAGTCATTGTGGGCCTCCAGTTAAAGTAGGGGCTTATGGTAGTTGTGTAATTAATGGAGTTTTAGCTCGGGTTTGACTTACAGTGGGTCCAGTGGGTCCCCGGACTCATCCTGCTGTCATTTCCCCAGTGCCAGAATGCATAATTGCCATAGACATACTTAGCAGCTGGCAGAACCCCCACACTGGCTCCCTGACTGGTAGGGTGAGGTCTATTATGGTGGAAAAGGCCAAATGGAAGCCATTAGAGCTGCCTCTACCTAGAAAAATAGTAAATCAAAAATAATATTACATCCCTGGAGGGATTGCAGAGATTAGTGCCAGCATCAAAGACTTGAAAGACGCAGGGGTGGTGATTCCCATCACATCCTCATTCAAGTCTCCCATATGGCCTGTGCAGAAGACAGATGGATCTTGGAGAATGACAGTGGATTATCGTAAGCTTAACCAAGTGGTGACTCCAATTGCAGCTGCTTTACCATATGTGGTTTCATTGATTTGAGCAAATTAACACATCTCCTAGTACCTGGTATGCAGCCAATGACTTGGTATTTGCTCCATTCCTGTCCATAAGTTCCATAAGAAGCAACTGGGCTTCAGCTAGCAAGGCCAGCAACATGCCTTTACAGTTCTACCTCAGGGATATATCAACAGTCCGGCTTTTGTCATGATCTTATTAGAAGAGATCTTGATCACTTTTCACTTCCACAAGATATCGCACTGGTCCATTACCTTGATGACCTTATGCTGATTGGATCCAGGGAGCAAGCAGTAATAAACACACTGTACTTACTGGTGAGACATTTGTGTGCCAGTGGATGGGCAATACATCCAGCTGAAATTCAGGGACCTCTACCTCAGTAAAATTTCTAGGGATCCAGTGGTGTGAGGCCCATCGAGATATTCCTTCTAAGGTGAAGGATAAGTTGCTGCATTTGCCCCCCCCCACAATCAAGAAAAAGGCACAACATGGATTTTGGAGGCACCACATTCCTCGTTTGGGTGTGTTACTCCATCCCATTTATCAAGTGGCTTAAAAGGCTGCCAATTTTGAGTGGGATCCAGAATAGGAGAAAGCTCTGCAACAGGTCCAGGCTGCTGTGTAAGCTGCTTTGCCACTTGGGCCATATGATCCAGCAGATCCAATGGTGCTTGAGGTATCAGTGGCAGATGGGGATGCGGATTGGAGCCTTTGACAGGCCCCCATAGGTGAAACACAATGGAGGGCTCTAGGGTCTTGGGACAAGGCCCTGCCGTCTTCTGCAGATAACTACTGTCCTTTTGAGAGACAACTCTTGGTCTGTTACTGGGCTTTGGTGGAAACTGAACATTTGACCATGGGTCATCAAGTCACCATGTGATCTGAACTGTCTATCATGAACTGGGTGCTTTCTGACCCATCTAGACATTAAGTGGGTCATGCACAGCAGCATTTCATCATCAAATGGAAGTGGTATATACATGATCGGGCTCAAGCAGGTCCTGAAGGCACAAGTAGGTTACATGAGGAAGTGGTTCAAATACCCATGGTCTCCACTCCTACCACCCTGCCTTCTTTCCTCCAGCCTGCACCAAGGGCTTCATGGGGAGTTCCCTATGATCAGTTGACAGAGGAAGAGAAGACTACGGCCTGGTTCACAGATGGTTCCACATGATAAGCAGGCACCATCCAAAAGTGGACAGCTGCAGCACTACAGCCCTTGTCTAGGACATCCATGAAGGAAGGTGGTGAAGGGAAATCTTCCCAGTGGGAAGAACTAGAAGCAATGCACCTGGTTGTGCACTTTGCATGAAAGGAGAAATGGCCAGATATGCAATTATATACTCATTCATGGACTGTAGTCAATGGTTTGGCTGGATGGTCAGGGGCTTGGAAGAAGCATGATTGGAAAATTGGTGGTAAAGAAATTTGGGGAAGAGGTTTGTGGTTGGACCTCTCTGAATGGTCAAAATCTGTGAAGATATTTGTATCCCATGTGAGTGTTCACCAATGGGTGACCTCAGCAGAGGAGAATTGTAATAATCAAGTGGATAGGATGACCCATTCTGTGGACATCACTCATCCTCTTTCCCCAGCCACCCCTGTCATTGGCCAATGGGCCCATGAACAAAGTGGCCATGGTGGCAGGGATGGAGATTACACATGGGCTCAGCAACATGGACTTCCACTCACCAAAGCTGATCTGGCTCCAGCCACTGCTGAGTGCCCAATTTGCCAGCAGCAGAGACCAACACTGAGCCCTCGATATGACACCATTCCTCAGGGTGATCAGCGAGCTACCTGGTGGCAGGTTGATTATATTGGATCTCTTCCATCATGGAAAGGGCAGAGGTTTGTCCTCACTGGCAATAGACACTTACCCTGGATATGGGTCTGCCTATCCTGCACACAATGTTTCTGCCAAAACTACCATCCATGGACACACAGAATGCCTTATCCACCGTCATGGTATTCCACACAGCATTGCCTCTGACCGAGGCACTCACTATATGGCTAAAGAAGTGCAGCAGTGGGCTCATGCTCATGGAATTCTCTGGTCTTACCATGTTCCTCATCATCCTGAAGGAGCCGGACTGATGGAAGGGTGGAATGGCCTTTTGAAGTCAAAATTACAATGCCATTCTCCCGTGCTGGACGCTTCTTGCCCTCGAACATTGGACTCAAAGTTATTCAGTTTTGGAACTTGGACTGGCTCTCTTTACTCCTCAGCCTGCAGACAGTCTACTGTGGGACCTCGTGATCATGTGAGTTAATAATACTCAATAAACTTCCATATATATATGATGATAATGGACTATATATATTGGATTATATGATTTTTATATATATTTTTATATATATATTATATATATGTGTGTGTGTATATATATATATATTTTTTTTTCATTAGTTCTGTCCTTCTAGAGAACCCTAATACAGTACTCATCCAACTAAATCGCTCCCTTAAATGAGAGACCAGGTAAATACATCTAGATGGGCTCCAGGTAGTATCCAGTCTGCTGTGGGTTTTTCTTTGTTTGTATGTTTTACTTTTCATTTATCTTACTTTAACTAAAGAGGGAAGAAGGAGTACTTACTTTTGGAAGTTTAAAGAAAACTATAAAAGTGGCCACTAGTGACCAATGAAATATTTTCCATAGGATGAAACTGAATGTACAAGAAACAGCAAGTGCCTGAACAATGTTCCCTTTAAATGTGTTAACAGACTGACAGAAGCCAGAAACATGTGTACCTACTCTGTCTGTGCTAAGAGGAAATGCTTATAAATAAAGATCATTGTTGAGAGAATGCACATATACAAATGGACTACACTCACATCAATGTTTCTGGGAAATCCTGTTAAGCCTACATTTAAATATACCCTGATTATGATCAGTGCTCACCACTTTGGTTCAAACCCACGAATTCACACCTAGGTTACATCAGTGTCCTTTCCTTTCATTCTTGACCCTCACACTGTTCTATCAAATCAGCACTTATATCCTTTTAAAATATAAATCAAACCAAAGCAAACTTCAGCTCAAATTTGGCAATCTCTCACTCAGTGTGAAAGCCTTGTAATGGCCTAAACATCCTTGCTGGATGTAGACATTTCTGTTTTGATTATTTATTTATGGCTGTGTAACAAATCACCCCCAATAGTTAATGAATGAAAACAGTGATCATTTTATTATTATACCTTATGTTTCTGGGGTTAATTTGGCTCAGCTTGGCAGTTCTCTCTCAGGTCCTCTCATGCATTCAGAGTCTGATGGTGGCTGGAAGGGACTCGAATCATCTGACAGTCCTTCTCAATTACAAGTCTGGCAATTGATGCTTGCTGCCAGTGGGCTGTTGGCCATACCCCCATATGTAGCCTCTCCGTATGGATTGCACTTCTCACAGCTTGGTGGCTGTGCTCCAAGAGTAAGCATCCCAAGAAACAGGAAGTAGAAGATGCCATTTTCTTAAAGTCTGACCTGGAAACTGGCACAGCCTCAAGTCAACCTTATGATACTCGTCAAGCAGTCGCTAGGCCTAGATTCAAGGGATGGGGTCTAAGCCTTCTTCCTCAATGGGAGGAGTGCCAAATAACTTGAGAGTTATGTTTTAAAACCACTGTAGCTGATCACTTCTCAGACCTCATTTCCCACTTCTTGCTCACTCATTTGCAGCCATACTTACCTCCTTGTTATTCTTTGAAAAGACCAGACATGCTTCTTCTTTCAGAACACTACTGTTCCCTCTAGGCCGATACATGAAAACGCTCCCTCCCGCAACATGCACATTGTCTGCATTCAATAGCGTTCCTGAAAGTTAAATCTAAAATTCCCCCCTGAAACTATGCTATTTTTTCTACTAGGTTATTAGTTTTATAAGGAAACTTGATCTTATTCTTTCCTTGTTTCGCTTAATGGATCAAGTCATCACTAAATATAAAGTGAGTTCAAGAGTGAGGACACATTGATGTTTATAATGACTTATGGGTATGAAAACATCTTTAACTCATGAAAGAAATTGAATTATGTTTGGTATGGTGTAGTTAGTGAGGTAGGAGACGAACAGTTTATTTCTAACAAGATTTTCAATAATAGATACTGATATAAACACAGAATCTTGGTTAATTTAGGGTTAACCAGAAAACAACTTGAAATACCTCTTTGATTTCTTTTAGTTCAAGTTTCCACTGAAATAAACATGTAAAGCTATTTTACGATAGGTGGAAATTGCATCTTGTATTTATCTTATGCATACTTGAATAAAATGTTCAAAGTTTTGTGCTGTAACATGATATAATAGTTTGTTCAAAGATACATTTTATTTTTGCTATCGTAGGAGCTGACACAAAATATTATAAATGGATGAACATTTTCAGGCTTTTAACAAGGTAATTGAGAAATGCATGCTTTCATGAAGAAGTATAAAATACAGGAGGGTAATATATAATGTTACAAAAATGTCCTTTGATGAATGATGAAGGAGGAAGGGCTAAAACATAATTATCCTATGTCACTCCTCAAGTCCAATTAACCACTAAGTGCTATTTATTCATTCTCTTGTATCTGTCCTTTTCTCTCCACCTTAGCACCAGCACCTTGAATTATGCCATCATCATTTTGCAGTCCACTATGGTAACAATTTCCTAAATGGTTTCCAAGACTCCTGTCTTGCCCCCTTAAGTTCACTTTTCACATTGTCACTGGAGTAATATTTCTTAAAATAAATGTGAATCATACAGTGACACCTTTCCCTTCTTAAACTCCTTCAGTAGCTCTCCATTGGCTTGAGGAAAATATAAGTGTGGTGCAGTATCTGCTCATTATCTAGTTAGTTTCTCTACATGCATTCATTGGGGATTGTGTATACAGAAAATTATGAATAAGTCAGATAATTCCAGAAAAAGTAGCTGCAGTACCAAGACCAGGAAGGACTGATCACCGTAAATGGTCACACAAACAGCCAGATTGAAAGAAAGGGCCAACAGCAAGTTTACTGCACCACTGATTCTTGTCTTTACTGTACTATTGGGGTGAAGACACACTCCCTTTCTCTCAAGTTGGGATAAATGAGTGTACCTCCTGTTATGCTGTCTCTGCCTTATTAACAGTAAAGAAGGCCAAAGACACATGGGGTCTCTGGCAAGTTCCTCTGGTTGCACTGGATTTAGTGTTTGTGGTTTGGGACCTAATAGCAAGAAACAATGGCTAGTAGTCAAATCTGAGGATTAATACTCACGGGCTCCTGGAAGACTTTCCTTACTTCCTCCTCTTTCCAAGACTAGGTGATGTGTTCTTCTTTGTGCCAGTGGGAGTCTGTGATTATTTCTGTAACAGCATGTGTCAACCTTTATTCTAAATTCTGGTTTATTATGTTCCTCCTCCACCTGTCTGTATGTTACTTAAGAACAACTGTAAGGACTTCACCTAGCACAGTTCCTGACACATAGTGGACTCTGAATTAATAAAATGAATGAATTATTGAGATGTTGAATAACATCAAGGATTGAGACTATCACTACAGTATAGTGTTATCTTCAAATCCCAGGGCTGCAGGGGCAAGTAGAGGACAAGACACTGCTGGATAAGAATGTCTCAGCTTACTTAGTAAGAACCTTGGTCCAATATATATGTAAAACAGCTGTAAGTTAAAATATAGTGATCAGAGTTGACACCCTTGCATTATTTCCGATCTCAAAGGAGAGTGATGAATGTTTCATCATGTGTGATGTTGGCTGTAGGTTTTTCATAGATGCCCTAAGTTAGACTGAGAAAGTTTCTTTCTATTTCTCATTTTCTGAAAGTTCTTATTAAAATGAGTGCTGAATATTACCAAATGCATGTTCTGGTTCTATTGAGGTTATTTTATGATATTTTCTTCTTAATATGGTGAATTAAATCAGTCAAAATTTTAGCGTTCAACAAAGAGCATTTCTGAGATAAACTCTTATCATGATGCATTATTCTTCTCCTTTGTCATATGATTTGATTTGCTAACGTTTTGTTAAGAATTTTGTGTGTATGTTCATAGGTTTCAGATTTGTCTGTAGGTTTTTCATAGATGCCCTAAGTTAGACTGAGAAAGTTTCTTTCTATTTCTCATTTTCTGAAAGTTCTTATTAAAATGAGTGCTGAATATTACCAAATGCATGTTCTGGTTCTATTGAAGTTATTTTATGATATTTTCTTCTTAATATGGTGAATTAAATCAGTCAAAATTTTAGTGTTCAACAAAGAGCATTTCTGAGATAAACTCTTATCATGATGCATTATTATTCTCCTTTGTCATGTGATTTGATTTGCTAACGTTTTGTTAAGAATTTTGTGTGTATGTTCATAGGTTTCAGATTTTATAAGTTCTGTTAACATCATTTCAGGTTCACTGACTCTTTCCTTGTCTGTGCTCAGACTGCATCAACTGATCAAATAAATTCTTCAGGTTTTTTATCGTATATTTTTATTTCTAATAATCCTATTTGTTTCTTTTCTATAGTTTTCATCTCTCTCCTGTTGTACCCCAATGTTGCTAACCTCTTCTTTAAAGCATTTAACATATTTCTCATAGTTATTTTAAAGCTCTTGTCTGAAAATTCCAACATCTAAGCCATCTCTGCATCGGACTTTATAACTGTTTCCTTTCTGAGGATGTATTAATTTTTTGATGTTTTATTTGTCTTAGAAGTTTGGATCACATGATAGTTATTGTGTGTTAAAAATACAAAATAGTATAATGCTAAATAAGTATTATATAGCACCCAGAAAAGTTTACATCTTGTGTTATTCTGTCCTCACACTGCTATAAAGAACTACCTGAGATTGGGCAAATTATGGAGAAAAGAAGTTTAATTGATTCACAGTTCCACAGGTTGTACAGGAAACATGTCTGGGAAGCCTCAGAAAACTCACAATCATGGTGGAAGGAAAAGGGGAGGCAAGCACCTTCTTCACATGGTGGCAGGAAAGAGAGAGCAAAGGGGAAAAGCTATACAGTTTCAAACAAGCAGATCTCATGATAATCCTATCATGAGAACAAGAAGGGGGAAGTCCGACCCCATGATTCAATCCCCTCCCATTAGGCCCCTCCTTCTACACATGGGGATTACAATTCAACCTGAGATTTGGGTGGGGACACAGCCAAACCATATCACATCTCTGTTCTGTCAGACTGCCAGTATGGGGGCCTAAGTTAATGTAATCTGTATTTCATTTTGTCTGAGCTTAGTTATACTTGTAATTAGATTTAGGTCACTACTGGCTTCAATTTCAGGGCAACATGATGGCCTTTCTCCAAGAAGAGGCTAGAAACGCATGACACTGTTTCTGAAAACAGCAATATGATTTGGGGATGGTCTTTGGAAGATGCAATACAATTTTAATATCCTTACTGTAGAATATATTTTTACTCTTTAAATGTATTTTTGGTGTTCTAAAAAATAAGTAAAAAACCTTTCAGTCAACTCTGTTAAATAAAATTAGTATGACTAAAGGATAAAATGTTATGATTACAGTAAGGTGGTGTGACGGCAGTGGGAAGATATTGATTTCTTAGATTGTTTTCTGCTTTGGCCCAAAGCAAAGTTCATAGCAGATTTCAAGCAATGGCAATCTCTTTGGACTAGGTTACTACCCAAGGCAATTACTTTGAAAGGGCAACGTGTCTGAATTAGTAATTTTTTCTCATCTAGTGCTTCTCAAAAGTTAATGTGCATACAAATCACCTGGGAATTTTATTAAACTATAGTTTCTAATTCAGTTTGTCTGAGGTAAGGCCTGAAATTTAGCATTTCTACTAAGCTCCTAAGTGATGCCAACCCTTGGATTACACCTCGATGTGCAATGGGTTAGTCTCCTGGCCCTAATATCATAATTCCTGACTCCCTACTATGGTAGCTAGCTTACAAGATGGTCCCTTTGATTCATACCTGACGGCATTGTACACAGACCAATACTGTATCTGGATTGGTCCGTGTGATCAATTAGATATGGCAGAAGTGATGGTATGTCAATTCCAAGATTAGGTTACCTAAGACACTTTGGCTTCTGTCTTGGTTGATCTCTATTTTCTACTCTATCACTCACTCTGGTGGCACTAACTGCCACATTAGGAACATTCCTATGGAAAGTCTTACATGACAAGGAACTGAGGCCCAAAGCCAACAGACAGTGAGAAACTAAATGAGATCAGAAGTGGATCTTCCAGCCCTTTTCAAACCATCAGCTGAATGTATCCCCAGATGGTAACTTGCTACAACCTCGTGAAAGATTCAGAGCTAGAATTCTAGATTCTAAGCTACTAAAATTCTAGATTCCTGATCCTCAGAAACTCATAATAATAATAATAACCAATAATAAAGCTTTATTGTTTTAATTTGGTTGGATAGTTTCTTATGAAGAAATAGGTAACAACCAGTGCAGGTTGCTTAACTTCTCTATGTTAAACTCAACAATGTCTGTAGGTTTTAGAACAAGTAGATCACTGCTTTTCAGTTGGATGCTATATAGGGTTGAATTGTGTTACTTCCCTCCCCTAGCCCCTCAAATGGTGGGCCCTAAATTCAATAACTGTTGTCCTTATAAGGAGACACAGAGACATAGACACACAGGAAAGAATCCCATGTGACAACAAGGCTAAGAATAAAGTGTTGCAGCTGAAAGCCAAAGAATACAAAGGATGGCCAGCAATCACCAGAAGGCAGAAAGAGGAAAAGAAAGAAAGAGGCTTGAGAGGAACAATGGCTCTGTCAACATCTTGATTTTGGACTTCTCATCTCCAAAACTGTGAGAGAATACATTTCTGTTTTATTAACCCATTCAGTTTGTGGCAATTTGTCATGGTGACTCTAGGAAATGAATACAGGTGCCCATCAGAATGACCTGTAAAAGATCTAAAAATGTACACGCCAAGATTATCTTGGAGACACTATGAATAACAAACTCAAACGTGGGGCTCAGGTATATGCATTTTTAACTCTAAAGCTTATGATACATAGTCAAGCTTGAGAACCTCTGAACTAGATGATTTTGTAGTCCTAAATCTAAAAGTCAATGGCTTCAAGTCCTAGTAAAATATTTTTAAGTGTGTTAATTTATAAGCCTACCTTGATTATTCATGCAAGTGAATGAAAGACATTTGTAATTATTTGCATGGATACATGCATAAACCTAATGAACTGCTTTGCACATTGACATTCTAGGTGTTGAGCTGTTCACATTAAGTTGTTTGTTTTGGAGTTAATATCAGTTTTAGAGACAGCTACATTTAGATGTTTAAAGATTTATAATTATCCCAAACAAGAACAACATATGGTTTTGCTCCTATAAGTGCTTCACAAAGAATAACTGCTTGTATTCTCGTGCATTTTTGGATTGTGTAATATAGTGGAAAATTATCAGGATCTGGCTCTCCAGTTTTGACTAAAATAATTACTGAAGAAATTGAACAGATGCTGGGTATAAATAAATTTTATAAACTCAGATATTTTGGGGTTTTCTGTGCACTCTGGGCACACTTGTGGTGATATATTTATGATGGCCGCAGTGAAACAATTAGTTTTTACTTTTCCAGGTCACTGCAGTGAGGTGAATCTCTCACCTCGAAAACACCATAGCAACATAGAGTCTGAATGTCATCATTTTTATCTGGCTGTAGGAGGGAAAAGAAACTCTTATTCCTGTACAAGCAGAGGCTCCAGTCAAAAATTACTTCTAAAATAATGCTGTGATTCTTTTCTGTTCTCTACTGGCAGTACCCAACGCACAGGAAGCAAAATTTCCCTACTGAAAATAGAGATTCTAAAATTCGTTCCTATGAGTTTTGAGAGAAGAGTTGCTACCAATAGGATATGACCTCACAAATCTCAATACACACAGTTGGTGAGAAAGGTTGCCACTTCTACATCATCATGTTTATCAAAGTGGACTAAGCCAATCATTCCCAGCCATTACTGGGAAATTAGATTTACAACTGCTATCAATGCCACACTCAGAGTTATTAAGGTAAAATAAGATGAGTGGCCACCAAAATGGAGAGAAGTATAAGATTATGTTTTTAAACATCAGACACTTACCAGAGGGCAATTCTGGATGTATGATGATAACTGCATATTTAGGCAAAAGGAGTGGGCATGCAGCAGAAGCTGTGATTCACATGTAGGCTTCAGTTAAGGCCATCAAAGAGCATCAAGGGAACAAGATACAGGAGAAGGAAGATAATTAGAACTTATTCTTAACATTCCTTAATTGCCAAAACTTTATCAGTAGCAGATGGTAGGTGAGCAGGAAATTTGGGAAATAACTACCTTTTTGACATTATCTCCAATTAAGAAGTCTTTCTCAGCTATCAAGACAAACTTTGAAATTATTGTATGTTCCCAGGTCGATATTAACTTGGAAAGTTTAATGAAATCTGTTTTCCTTCTGTCTATCATTTACTCTTACTATTTCCATCTGTTCTAAGGTGAAAAGATGAACTTTTCAATGATTCTATTCCAGGCTGCATACTCAGAGGCCCTCAGTGACTCATAAGTGTTACTTCTCATTGGATAACTTTTAGGGGAGAACTATCCTAACTGTACCATTAAAACAGACCTGTGAGAATGAAAATGGGTTCCAATATGTCAGATGGCCATTATGTCATAGCAAGGGAATTTGATACAAAACAACAATGACACAAAACATTGCTACTTAGCGTTCAGCATGAATGCACTACTCTTTGGAAGAAGGAAATCATCCGAGGCAAATGCAAGAGCAGTGTAGAACAGTTGAAGATTTTGTATATCTCTTCAGAACTCACATACTCAGCAGGATCTACGCAAGACAATTATTGCTCTGCCAAAAGCGATTAAATATGTCTGATATGTGCATCTGATAAATGTGTCCAGAAAAAAGTGACCTCACAGAACTTGATCACTTTTGACAACTTCTGTTTATATAGAACATTTGTCACTTACTCTATGGCAGTGATTCTCAAAATGTGGTCCACAAACAAGCAGCATCAGCATCACCTGGGAAGTTATTAGAAATTCAGATTCTAGCCCCACCACAGATCCAGTGAATCAGAAACGTTAGGGGTGGGTCTCAGAAATCCATGTTTTAACAAGCCCTCCAGTATTTCTTTTTGTTTTGTTTTGTTTTTGAGATGGAGTCTCTCTCTGTCGCCTAGGCTGGAGTGCAGTGGCTCGATCTCGGCTCACTGCAAACTCCGCCTCCTGGGTTCAAGTGATTCTCCTGCCTCAGCCTCCTGAGTAGCTGGGATTATAGGCTCCTGCCATCATACCTGGCTAATTTTGTATTTTCAGTAGAAACCGAGGTTTCACCATGTTTGCCAGGGTGGTGTCAAACTCTTGACCTCAAGTGATCTGCCCACCTTGGCCTCCCAAAGAGCTGGGATTCAGGTGTGAGCCACCACACCTGGCCTAAGCTGTCTAGTATATCTGATGCAAACTAATGATTTAAGCTATGATATTAGGAATAGACGCCAGTTACTGGATAATGCCAAGCACTATACTAAGTGCTTTATAAGCATTATGTCAGTTAAACGTCATGATAACCACGCAAAATATATTCTTTCATTACCCCATTGCAGAGGTAAAGAATCAGAGGCTTATCAATGAAAAGTAACTTGGCTACAGTCTCAAAGCTAACACATCGAAACTAGAGTTTCTAACTACATTCTGATTAGTCTAATGCTCATACTTTTAGCTTCTGAAGAATACCTAACCAGAAAAGGACAAGAAAAGAACTTCCCTAATTTTGTGCATAGATATACTGTAGGGACTATAGAAAAGTCAGCTGAAGGCCCAACACAAAGAAGGCAACATAAAATTTTTCTGGAAGTCAGCAATTGACCCAATGCTTAGAAAAATGACCACTCTTAAAGAAATAAAAGCTTCTATACTATGAAATAAAATAGCTGTACCATTTAAAAATATAATGTAATAAGTGTTTTCCAAAATCTCAGTTAAGAAGCAACTAATCTAAAACACATTTTATCAGCTAACATCTTGGAAATTGTGGCCGCTAGCTCGGGCATTCTGTCTTCATTCCATCTAATGACCATATGAAGGTTATATGTAGTCTAGCTTCCCTCAGGACCATCTTTAAACATTTTATTTCTGTGCTAAACATTCAGTTAAAAAAAAAAGAGTGAATGATGGCCATGCCATGTAAAAATCACTTTGGCATTTCTTTTATGTATTTGTGTCAAGAAAATGTTGAAAAGATTATTCAATGTTCCTCTAAGGACCCACATTAAACAAGACTTTAGTGTTACTTTTCCATAATGGTGATTCATGATGAGTCATTAGATTGGCAAGATTTTAGTGAATCTTCCAGAAAACATTGTTTTGCTGTCCAGTAGGTGTGCAAGTACTAGACTGCACCTAGTTATGTTTGTGTCTCCGTTGAACATCCTCTCAGAACCTTTAGCATGCTAATGTGTTTGTGAATGTCCAAGGGAGTCATAACATGGATAAAGTTTCCTAAATTTTTTGAACTATGGAATCTCTTTTTGGAGGATCACTGTGAAAGACCAGGGTTCATGGGTTAAGTGCTAGAACATATTTTTATGACTAAATATCAAGATTTCCTGAGCTATCAGTATGCTCCATTTTTGTCCTATAGTCTAGAACTCAGAATCAAGTCAAATGTTCAGTTGTGCAAACAGCATAGTTTAGAGAAAAACTAATTACTTCCAAAACATGTCTACCTGGACTCAAATCCCAGTTCTGCCATTTGTTAATTGTGTGACTATAGCAAGACACTCAAACTCTCTTTGCCTCAGTTCTCTCATCTGGGAAATAAGATTTTAAAATAAGAGCAGATTTTTAGGGTTGTGTTGATGATTAAAAACTGCAAAGTGTTTAGAAGAGTATCTGGCCCACAGTAAATTCTACATAAATATTTGTTAACTAGCAATTAAACTAACTATCATGGCTAATATTGTTGCTCTCTCCTGCACGTCAGCATCTATTTCTGTTTTTTCAATTTAATGTACATGAGTCATTTGTGGACGGCATACTTTTTTAGAACTATACAAATGATAGCATGAGGACAATATAAATGATAGCATGAGGACTATATAAATGACAGCATGAGGACATGATTTCAAATAAAGCAGGTGGGATAACAAGGAGCATTCAAAACAAACTTTATCAGTCAGTGTTCCTGAAAACAGTTCAGGAAAATAAGAGATCTGTCAGTTTAACATGAACATAGTTGATGGAGTCCTTTCAGTGGATCTGGCTGGTCATTGGTAGGTGCAGCTTTGTGACACCCCACCACACTCAGTATCATCTAACTCCATTTGCTCTGACCTTAAACAAATTTATGACATCAAACTGATTTCCCAAGAACACTTTCCTATGGAGATAATGACCTATTGTGAATATATGTTTTCCTCTTAACAGTTTATTGGTGTATGTACTTTTCTGATTGGGGGTAGCATAAATTAATTTACTGGATTAATTGATAGAAGCATGCATGTTTTTATACAGGCAAAAGTGAAAGGATGCAGAGAAGAATGCAGAGGAAGCTGAAATAGCAATTACAATGTCCACAACCGGGTGACGTGGTCTTGATTACACTAGTGAGTCGGGCCTGCTTTCATTCCTAGGACTGGCACAGACTCTTGACGGCAGGGGGTTGTGCTTTACAAGTAGATCTGGTGATGAAGGCATTATTTGAAGAAATGGAGAAAACCTGATGAGAGTACAGTTGTGAGACAATAATTAAGTCAAGATGGAGACCAGGTTCAGAACCTGCCAGTGTTAATGAAGATTTATTCACCAGTGACATTTGATCAGATCTACTGGGTGGATTCTTAGAATTCATTAGTTAAAGACGTAAAGTGGTCTCTCTGATTAAAGAGGGGAAAAACAGTAGGGAGCACCCATAAATTACTATAGCTCAATTAGGTGCAGACAGTTTAGTGACTGTTTATTACTAGTACAAAGGAAGATTTTCCAATTAGATTAAAAGGTTTTGAAAACAAAAGTTATAGGCACAGTGATTTAGGCCGATTGCTAGAATAATGCATTGTGAGAAACTTTATTGATTAAAAAGTAAACCAGTAAGTTATTTGTAGTGTTCATTGCTTATCAGTAGAATCCTTGCTGTGAGGTACAATTTTCTTCACAAGATCAATGGGAGAACTGGGCTAATTTCTCCTTGCCCTGAAAATTGATAAGCATATAAAGGGCAGCTATATCACTGCTGAAAAGACCAGCATGATTTATTCAGGTTAATCTTCAAGAAAGTGACACTGCATAAATCACTGGGGATGTACCCTGCCAGGCTGGGCCCTTCAAGCTGGCTTCACTGTCATAAGTTGGGCCAAAGAGAAACAAAAAGAAGCCTAGGATTTAATAAGACAAAGCCTTTAGCTTGCTAAGCTGCCATGAACTATTGCAAAACCTGGAAACGGCAAGAAATCAAAGGGAAGTTGCACAGATGCCTTCTCTGGTAGTGAACACTAGAAGTTACAAGAATAGTTTGGTGGAATGAAGCCTAAGATGCTAGCTGGTAGCTCATGTGTCTCTTTGTTTGAAAGTGTCCATATGAATTCTAGGAGTGCTGAATATGCTGGAAATTGCTTTGCTTGGCCAGAGTAGGCACTGGAGTAGGCATTTGGAGTAAGCATTTCATTGGCCTCAATTTACTGCTTTCTCACTACCTGTGATTAAATATGAAATAAGGAAAGAAAAGCAAAGAACTGATAGTTAAGTATCTGAATTCTTCAAATGCAGGAGCTGCTAATGTATGCTACATTATATTGCAACACATATTACAAAATTCTGCATAAAGAATGGGATAAACAAATTTTTTACCCTTAAAACTCTTTTTATTATTATTATTATACTTTAAATTCTGGGGTACATGTGCAGAACGTGCAGGTTTGTTACACAGGTATATACGTGCCATGGTGATTTGCTGCACCCATCAAACCATCATCTACATTAGGTATTTCTGCTAATGCTATCCCTGCCCTAGCTCCCCCAACCCCTGAAAGGTCCCGGTGTGTGATGTTCCCCTCCCTGTGTCCATGTGTTCTCATTGTTCAACTCCCAATTATGAGTGAGAACATGCAGTATCTAGTTTTCTGTTCTTGTGTTCGTTTGCTGAGAATAATGGCTTCCAGCTATATCCAAGTCCCTGCAAAGGGACTCATCCTTTTTTACAGCTGCATAGTATTTCATGGTGTATATCCAGTCTATCATTGATGGGCATTTGGGTTGGTTCCAAGTCTTTGCTATTGTGAACAGTGCTGCAATAAACATACATGTGCATGTGCCCTTATTGTAAAATGATTTATAATCCTTCGGGTATATAATCAGTAATGGGATTGCTGGGTCAAATGGTATTTCTCGTTCTAGATCTTTGAGGAATCACCACACTGTCTTCCACAAAGGTTGAACTAATTTACATTCCCAACAGTGTAAAAGTGTTCCAATTTCTTCACATCCTCTCCAGCATGTGTTGTTTCCTGACATTTTAATGATCGCCATTCTAACTGGTGTGAAATGGTATCTGATTGCGGTTTTCATTTGCATTTATCTAATGACCAGTGATGATGAGCTTTTATTCATATGTTTGTTGAGCACATAAATGTCTTCCTTTGAGAAGTGTCTCTTTATACCCTTTGCCCACTTTTTGAGGGGGTTGTTTTATTCTTATAAATTTGTTTAAGTTCTTTGTAGATTCTGGATATTAGCCCTTTGTCAGATGGACAGATTGCAAACTTTTTCTCCCATTCTGTAGGTTGCCTGTTCACTCTATCAGTTTTAGCTTTTGTTGCCATTGCTTTTTGTGTTTTAGTCATGAAGTCTTTGCCCATGCCTATGTCCTGAATGGTATTGCCTAGGTCTTCTTCTAGGGTTTTTATGGTTTTAGGACTTACATTTAAGTCTTTAATCCATCTTGGGTTAATTTTTCCATAAGGTGTATGGAAGGGATCCAGTTTCAGCTTTCTGCATATGGCTAGCCAGTGTTCCCAACACCATTTATTAAATAGGGAATTCTTTCACCATTGCTTGTTTTTGTCATGTTTGTCAAAGTTCAGATGGTTGTAGATGTGTGGCATTATTTCTGGTCTATATATCTGTTTTGGTACCAGTACAATGCTGTTTTTGTTACTGTAGCCTTGTAATATAGTTTGAAGTCAGGTAGCATGATGCCTCCAGTTTTGTTCTTTTTGCTTAGGATTGTCTTGGCTATGCGTGCTCTTTTTTGGTTCCATACAAATTTTAAAGTAGTTTTTTTTTCCAATTCGGTGAAGAAAGTCAAGGGTAGTTTGATGGGATAGCATTGAATCTATAAATTACTTTGGGCAGTATGGCCATTTTCAGGATATTGATTCTTCCTATCCATGAGCATAGAATGTCTTCGATTTGTTTGTGGCCTCTCTTATTTCCTTGAGCAGTGGTTTGTAGTTCTCTTGAAGAGGTCCTACACATCCCTTGTAAGTTGTATTGCTAGCTATTTTATTCTCTTTGTAGCAATTGTGAATGGGAGTTCACTCATGATTTGGCTCTCCGTTTTCAGTTACTGGTGTATAGGAATGCTGGTGATTTTTGCACATTGATTTTGTATCCTGAGGCTTTGTTGAAGTTGCTCATCAGCTTAAGGAGATTTTGGGCTCTGATGATGGGGTTTTCTAAATATGCAATCACATCATCTGCAAACAGAGACAATTTGACTTCCTCTTTTCCTAACTGAATATCCTATCTTTCTTCCTCTTGCCTGATTGCCCTGGCCAGAACTTCCAATACTATGTTGAACAGGAGTGGTGAGAGAGGGCATCCTTGCTTTGTGCCGGTTTTCAAAGGGAATGCTTCCAGTTTTTGCCCATTCAGCATGATATTGGCTGTGGGTTGGTCACAAAGAGCTCTTATAATTTTGAGATGTGCTCCATCAATACCTAGTTTATTGAGAGCATTTAGCATGAAGGGCTGTTGAATTTTATCAAAGGCCTTTTCTGCATCTATTGAGATAATCATGTGGTTTTTGTCATTGGTTCTGTTTATGTGATGGATACGTTTATTGATTTGCTTATGTTGAACCAGCCTTATATCCCAGGGATGAAGCTGACTTGATCCTGGTGGATAAGCTTTTTGAGGTGCTGCTGGATTTGGTTTGTCAGTATTTTATTCAGGATATTCTCATGGATGTTTAGCAGGGATACTGGCCTGAAATTTTCTTTTTTTGTTGTGTCTCTGCCAGGTTTTGGTATCAGGATGATGTTGGCTTCATAAAATGAGTTAGGGAGGATTCCCTGTTTTTCTATTGTTTGGAATAGTTTCAGAAGGAATGGTACCAGCTCCTCTTTGTACATCTGGCAGAATTCAGCGGTGAATCCATCTGGTCCTGGACTTTTTTTGATTGGTAAGCTATTAATTGCTACCTCAATTTCGGAACTTGTTATTGGTCTATTCAGGGATTTGTCTTCTTCCTAATTTAGTCTTGGGAGGATGTATGTGCCCAGGAATTTATGCATTTCTTCTAGATTTTCTAGTTTATTTGCATAGAGATGTTTATAGTATTCTCTAATAATAGTTTGTATTTCTGAGGGATCGGTGGTGACATCCCCTTTATCATTCTTTATTGCATCAATTTGAATCTTCTCTCTTTTCTTCTTTATTAGTCTGGCTAGTGGTTTATCTATTTTGTTGATCTTTCAAAAAATCAGTTCCTGGATTCATTGATTTTTTGAAGGGTTTTTTGTGCCTCTATCTCCTTCAGTTCTGCTCTGATCTTAGTTATTTCTTATCTTCTGACAGCTTTTGAATTTGTTTGCTCTTACTTCTCTAGTTCTTTTAATTGTGATGGTAGGGTGTCGATTTTAGATCTTTCCTGCTTTCTCTTGTGGGCATTTAGTGCTATAAATTTCCCTCTACACACTGCTTTAAATGTGTCCCAGAGATTCTGGCACGTTGTGTCTTTGTTTTCATTGGTTTCAAAGGATATCTTTATTTCTGCCTTCATTTCATTATTTACCCAGTAGTCATTCAGGAGCAGGTTGTTCAGTTTCCATGTAGTTGTGTGGTTTTGAGTGAGTTTCTTAATCCTGATTTCTAATTTGATTGCACTGTGGTCTGACAGGCTGTTTGTTATTATTTCCATTCTTTTGCATTTGCTAAAGAGTGTTTTACTTCCAATTATGTGGTCAATTTTAGAATAAGTGTGATGTGGTGCTGAGAAGAACATATATTCTGTTGATCTGTGGTGGGGAGTTCTGTAGATGTCTATTAGTTCCACTTGGTCCAGAGCTGAGTTCAAGCCCTGGATGTCCTTGCTAATTTTCTGTCTCATTGATCTGTCTAATATTGACAGTGGGGTGTTAAATTTTCCCACTATTATTGTGTGGGAGTCTAAGTCTCTTTGTAGGTCTCTAAGAACTTGCTTTATGAATCTGGGTGCTCCTATATTGGGTGCATATATATTTAGGATAGTTGGCTCTTCTTGTTACATTGATCCCTTTACCATTATGTAATGCCCTTGTCTCTTTTGATCTTTGTTGGTTTAAAGTCCGTTTTATCAGAGACTAGGAATGCAACCACTGCTTTTGTTTTTTTGTTTTGTTTTGTTTTGTTTTGTTTTGTTGTTGTTGTTGTTTTTGCTTTCCATTTGCTTGGTAAATATTCCTCCATCCCTTTATTTTGAGCCTATGTGTCTCTGCACATGAGATGGGTCTCCCGAATACAGCATACCAGTGGGTCTTGACTCTTTACCCAATTTGCCAGTCTGTGTCTTTTAATTGGGGCACTCCATCCATTTACATTTAAGGTTAACATTGTTATGTGTGAATTTGATCCTGTCGTTATGATGTTAGCTGGTTATTTTGCCCATTAGTTGATGCAGTTTCTTCCTAGCATTGATGGTCTTTGCAATTTGGCATGTTTTTGCAGTGGCTGGTACCAGTTGTTCCTTTCTATGTACAGTGCTTCCTTCAGGAGCTCTTGTAAGGCAGGCCTGGTGGTGACAAAATCTCTCAGCATTTGCTTGTCTGTAAAGGATTTTATTTCTCCTTCACTTATGATGCTTGGTTTGGCTGGATATGAAATTCTGGGTTGAAAATTCTTTTCTTTAAGAATGTTTAATATTGGCCCCCATTCTCTTCTGGCTTGTAGGGTTTCTGCAGATAGATCTGCTGTTAGTCTGATGGGCTTCCCTTTGTGTGTAACCCAACCTTTCTCTCTGGCTGCCCTTAACATTGTTTTCCTTCATTTCAACCTTAGTGAATCTGATGATTATGTATCTTGGGGTTGCTCTTCTGGAGGAGTATCTTTGTGGTGGTCTCTGTATTTCCTGAATTTGAATGTTGGCCTGCCTTGCTAGGTTGGAGAAGTTCTCCTTGATAACATCCTGAAGAGTGTTTTCCAACTGGGTTCCATTCTCCCCGTCACTTTCAGGTACACCAATGAAACGTAGATTTGGTCTTTTCACGTAGTCCCATATTTCTTGGAGGCTTTGTTCATTTCGTTTCACTCTTTTTTCTCTAATCTTGTCTTCTCACTTTGTTTCATTGAGATGATCTTCAATCTCTGATATCCTTTCTTCTGCCTGATCAATTCAGCTATTGATACTTGTGTATGCTTCATGAAGTTCTTGTGCTGGGTTTTTCAGCTCCAGCAGGTCATTTATGTTCTTCGCTAAACTGGTTATTCTAGTTAGCAATTCCTCTAACCTTTTTTCAAGGTTCTTAGCTTTCTTGCATTGGGTTAGAACATGCTCCTTTACCTCAGAGTAGTTTGTTATTACCCACCTTCTGAAGCCTACTTCTGTCTATTTGTCAAACTCATTCTCTATCTAGTTTTGTTCCCTTTCTGGCGAGAAGTTGTGATCCTTTGGAGAGGAGGCATTCTGGTTTTTGGACTTTTCAGCCTTTTTGTGCTGGTTTCTCCCACCTTCGTGGATTTATCTAACTTTGGTCTTTGAAGTCGCTGACCTTCAGAGGGGTTCTCTCAGTGGCCATCCTTTTTCTTGATGTTGATACTATTCCTTTCTGTTTGTTAGTTTTCCTTCTAACCATCAGGCCCCTCTGCTGCAGGTCTGCTGGAGTTTGCTGGAGGTCCACTCCAGACCCTGTTTGCCTGGGTATCACTGGTGGAGGCTGCAGAACAGCAAAGATTGCTGCCTATTACTTCCTCTGGAAGTTTTGTCCCAGAGGGGCACCTGCCAGATGCCAGCCAGAGTTCTCCTGTATGAGGTGTCTGTCGGCCCCTACTGGGAGGTGTCTCCCCGTCAGGATACAAGAGGGTCAGGGACCCACTTGAGGAGGCAGTCTGTCCATTATCAGAACTTGAACGCTTGCTGGGAGATCTACTGCTCTCTTCAGAGCTTCCAGGCAGGGACATTGAAGTTTGCTGAAGCTGTGCCCACAACCACCCCTTCCCCCAGTTGCTCTATCCCAGGGAGGTGCAGGTTTTATCTCTAAGTCCCTAACTGGGGCTGCTGCCTTTCTTTCAGAGATGTCCTGCCCAGACAGGAGGGAACCTATCTAGAGAGGCAGTCTGGCCACCGTGGCCTTGCTGAGTTGCAGTGGGCTCTGCCCAGTTAGAACTTCCTGGGGGCTTTGTTTACACTGTGAGGGTAAAACCACCTACCCAAGCCTCAACAATGGCAGATGCCCCTCCCCCAACCAAGCTTGAGCATCCCAGGTCGAGCTCAGACTGCTGTACTCGCAGCGAGAATTTCAAGCCAGTGGATCTTAGCTTGCTGGGCTCTGTGGGGGTGGGACGCGCTGAGCCAGACCACTTGGCTCCCAGGCTTCAGCCCCCTTTCCAGGGGAGTAAGCGGTTCTGTCTCTCTGGCATTCCTGGTGCCACTGAGGTATGAAAAAAAAACTGCAGCTAACTCAGTGTCTGCCCAAATGGCTGCCCAGTTTTGTGCTGGAAACCCAGGGCCCTGGTGGCATAGGCACCGGAGGGAATCTCCTGGTCTGTGGGTTGAGAAGACCATGGGAAAAGTGCAGTATCTGTTCTGGAGTGCACGGTACAGTCCCTAATGGCTTCTCTTGGCTAATAGAGAGAATTCCCAGACCCCTTGCACTTCCCGGGTGAGGCAATGCTGCACCCTGCTTGAGCTCACTCTCCTTGGGCTACATCCACTGTCTACCCAGTCCTAGTGAGATGAACTGGGTACCTCAGTTGGAAATGCAGAAATCACCTGCCTTCTGCATCGATCTCACTTGGAGCTGCAGGCCACAGCTGTTCCTATTTGGCCATCTTGCCAGCAATGACCAAAAACTCTTGGTCTTTAAAAAGTAGTTTAGAGAGGCTGGGCATGGTGACTCACACCTGTAATCCCAGCACTTTGGGAGGCCAAGGCAGGCAGATTACCTGAGGTCAGGAGTTCGAGACCAGCCTGGCCAACATGGTGAAACCCCTTCTCTACTAAAAATACAAAAATTAGCTCGGCGTGGTGGCACACGCCTGTAATCCCAGCTACTCAGTTGTCTGAGGCAGGAGAATTGCGTGAGCCTGGGAAGTGGAGGTTGCAGTGAGCCGAGATTGTGCCATTGCACTCCAGCCTGGCCGACAGAGCAAGATTCTGTCTCAAAAAAAAAAAAAGTAGTTTAGAGAAAAACAATATTCCTTTTTAATTCCCTTATTGAAGAGTCTCCTAAATGTGTTCTTCTGATAGACTTGCCCTTTATTGGTTCTATTCTTTTGTTTTCACTTTTTGTAACTTTGACTTTCCTAACTGATATTTTGAAGCAGGAAACAGCAGTTAGAAACATCCAAAGGGCAGAATAAGACAACAAACTAGCACTCCATCTGTTGTGACATTTAGTATTTGCTTTTTCTGAGAAACTGCTTAGTGAATCAATTTCATATTAGCATTAAGAAATTAAGATCTTAGTTCACATTACACACACACACACACACACACACACACAAACACACATTTCCCCTGAAACTGGAATCAGGCTGCCTGATTTGAATACCTGAACTGCTCTTCCTAGCTGCATGTGTGAAACACTGGACTAGTTTCTTAATCTCTGATCTGCAGTTGGCTTGTTTATAAAATTAAGATAATAGTCTCTCACATACATGATTGTTAAAAGGAATAATTGAGAGAATATATCTAAAGTGGTCCACATCATACCTGGTATATAGGAAGTGTTCAATATGTGTTCATTTTCTTATTTGTATTATATTTTATGTTTTTCTATAACTATATTAAATAACTTATTGATGCAATATAACCATTTTCTTATCTTTCACATAACATCTAAAATTTTCATCATTAAACTAATTCTGACTATATTTTTTTCTATGTAGAAGAGGAAAACATGTATAGAAATGGAGAATTCACTTCTCATTCCTTCTAAAATGAACGCTCTTAAGAGAAAAGATGTAATGCTCCTCTAACCTGGCCCAGATACTTGGGGGTTCAGAGGTTAGAACCATCTCAAATAAAAGTCTTGAAGACATGCCTGAGGAATCAGCATTCTTCAGAGGATGAGTCAGGGTAACCAGATGCACTAAGTGTACTTTGCACTAACTAAACAATCCTTGAGGCAGACAGAAATCAGTGATCAGTAAAAGACATTAGTTAAGCTAACTAGCCTGCATTGCTTGTATGTGAATGGAAGAAAGGAAAAAAGAAAAAGCTCTAAATAGAAGTCAGCAGAAGATTGAGAGCCAAAGACTCTGACTAGCGATCAGAGAAAAGGACCATTATTCATGTACTAAGTACATGAACAAGGTGCTAAGTGAATGATTGTTTCTCCCTTGTAAACTGTAAGAAAACACTGAGAACTCTATTACTGGCTCCCTGAAAGATTTTATGACATGGTTAATTTGGATGTCCTACTGAGCATTTGGACTTAACACATTTTTTGGTCTTGCTAGTAGTCATGTTTCAGGGAAATAAATCCCTTGCAGAAAATAGGTCTAAAGCGCTTCTACTAATAACTTCTTCTACCTTAAAATGGAGATATTTTGAGCTTATACAATTTAAAAAGTGTATTGATTTCATTTCTTATTACAGGTAATCACTATTTAGGTGTTCAAACAACCCATCTAGGACCCATTTAGGTTACAAAAGACCCATCTAGGACATATTTATTGAGATTTACTGTTTTGGAGAGAATGCCAAATTGATACCAACTCTTCAGATGTCTGTCCTAACAATTTTTAGTTCTAAGAACACAAAATGGCTATGGACAATCAATTGTGGCATTTGAAACTGATTTGGTTCCCTTTCCAGCATCTATCTTGAAATAAAACAAGTAGCCTCATACTGAAAATCACTAGCAATCTGAACAATCAACTTTGCAACTACCAGTTACATTCTGTCATGGAGTCCGGTCCATGATGCCTTTGAAATAACATGAGTATCTATTGATTTGTTCATATGTACAACCTTCATTTTCATTCTGTGTCATTATTTCTTCTACTCTGAACTGCAGAAATTGTCTTCTAAATGGCTCCATTCCTTTTTTTTCTTTTTATTCAAAACTGTGATCCTAAAATCTTGTATAAGCTACCACTTCCTGAGCATCTACTATATCCTGCATATTCTGTCATCCTGAAAGCTTGATACAGAGAACTGAATCTAATCCTCACAGTAATTCTGGGAATTAGAAGATGATAATGTAGATTGGTTCCTTCAAAGTTTATTCTAACTTTTTCCCAATGTGCCTTCCTGGGCTGAGGTAGGCAAGCTAAATGCCACATTACCCAGACTATTCCAGCCCAGGTTGCAGGTGTCACTTTGTGCATTGTTCCCATGCGTTTACCATTATCTTATGCATTGAATTTTTAAGATCTGTGTCCATTTTATCTTTGTGGCTAGAAAGAACATTATTGGTACATGGACTTAAGTTCACCAAATGTTGCTTACCAACATAGATCATAGCAAATCCAGGTGACTGGCTTCTTTTATTCATATAGAAAGTTTAACATTATGGTTTTCAGTTGTAACTCTCACAAGTGTTCCATGGAAAGCTTAAAACATAGATTCCGGAGCACCACTCTAAAAGTCTTACTCAGTAAGACAGGGATCTGAGAATCTGCATTTTTAATGAGCTCCTGGGTGAAGTAAATGCTCCTAATCCTAGGACTACACTTTGGTCCAGTGGTAAGAATAGTGGTTATTTTTATAAAACTTGATAATGTTTGTCACAAAAACCATTTCATTCGCTCACTACAATAGCTGTTAAATTTCTAGTATTATCCCCAATAAAAAAATTAAGATTTTATGTATGAAGTATAAATCATTCTCTCTGGTCACACTGCTAATAAGTAGGAGAGCCAGTTTTCTAATTCATGTCCATTAATTCTGTGAGAGGAAAATAAAATCTTGGGACCCCATACTCACTAAGCCAAAGGGAAAAGTCAATCTGGGAGCTGCATCATGCAAAACTGTCTCTCATTTTCTTCCAAAATAGATAGCTACAAAGATAAAAGACTACATACCTGTCTCACAATTTGCTCACAATTCCTTGTGGGCCCCAAGGTCTTTTCCCTAAAACAGTTCTGTTGAATTTCACCCTGACAATGTAAGTTAACAGCTTATTTTCATGAGTACTGGACAAAGGACAGGACTTAGAAATCAACCCTCCCCTGCACACAATTCACCTGAGACAAATGCATATTTGACGGCTTCTTCTGCTCTATGCTGACTTATGTAAAAATTCACTGAGTACAAGAGAAATGCATAACTATTTTCCCATTTCCTTCTCATACATGTAAAATGTGGATTCAGTAAATGATCAAAGACTAAAAGAAATTAAACTGTTTGCCCTTTTTATCTACCTTATCTACCCTTCCTTTTTTTTTCCTTCTTCTTTCTCCTACTGCTTGTCCTTTCCCTTTTAATACATACATCCCAAAACCCTCTTTGGAAGAAGCACGAATCAGAGATGTTTCTTGTGGTTTTGTGTTCCTTTTATCCTGGGCACATCCTCAATCTTGACAAAATAAACCTCTAAAATGATGGAGACTCACCTCAGTCATTTTCTTTGATTTACAATTCCAAACTCTATTCTTTTCCTTGATTCCATACTGCCACTGCACTCTCTTAGAGCTTGAATATAATATATAGCACATAATTCATTGTTAAAATTAGTTTGATTTATTTCCATCATGAAGATCAAAAATAAAATTTTCTTATCATAAAGTAGATTTATTTAATAATTTTTGGTTATACTAATTTGATATCAAATGAGTGAAGAATAAAAAACAGTTCTATACAACTTTGATCAAATCAAAAATCTTACAGAAGAAAAGGGAGGGTGGAATGAAACAGGAAGCATATATTCACATCTCCCTGATAATCCAGAAAAAACTAGAAAGTTGAATACATGAGTCAAGACCATTTTGGTTGCATATGACAGAAATCTAATCAGTTTAAGCAAAAAATGAAGTTAAGGAGGTTGAGCTTCATTTAGGTTGTATCTAGGTGCTTAAACAATCCTGTTAATCTTTTCATTTTTTCTTCCACTGTCAGTAATTTATTTCTCTGATATGAACTATTCTCACATAAGCTATATTCTCATGGTGGCCAGAGGGTCACCAGTAGCTCCAGGGATGAATCTTAGTAGTTAATAAACCCCCTGAGAGAGATAGTCTTTCCTCAAAGTTCCTGTAAAAGTTGTCAGGCTCACCTCTATTTGCTCTGATCAGCTCAATTTGAGTCATATATCTGCCTAAGAACCAATTATTGTGACACTTTAGAGTGCAGAATACCCAAATGAGACATGAAGACTGAAAATGATGTTGATGGTAAGAGTCAAACTTTGTAAAATATTTGAAGAGATTTATTCTGAGCCAAACATGAGTGACCATGACCCATGACACAGCTCAGGAGATCCTGAGTGCATTCATCCAGTCTAGAAAGGTGGGACAATTTGAAGTGGGAGGATAGGGTGAGGGAGGGTTCCAGGTTATACTTAGAGGTAGATTCAAAATTTTCCTCATAGGCAATTGGTTGAAAGAGTTATTGTCAACAGAAAGGAATGGAAAGGAATGTCTGGGTTATGATAAAAGGTTGTGGAGACCAAAGTTTTATTACTCAAATGAAGTCTCCAGGTAGCACACTTCAGAGAAATAGATTGTAAATATATATACATTTTTTATCAGATTTAAGGTCTGTGTTGATGTTAATGCTAGAGGGTAAATGAGGCATGTCTAACCCCCCTCATTTCCCATCATGGCCTGAACCAGCTTTCAGGTTAAATTTTAGAGTGCCCTGGCCCAGGAGAAAGTCCATTCAGATGGTTGGGGGAGCCTAAGAATTTTATTTTTGGTTTGGATTTGTTAATGGGTAATTTTTTAAATGGGGCACTATTACCAAAAGTCAAGAAGTTTTCCAAAGTAGGCAATAGCAAAAGATGTCTAACAGACCACTAATTATTTGGATATAAATTACAGGAAAGTCAATATGAATCTCCATATAAGGAAACATTACGTTGGTTTAGGAGTTTGAAGAAAGTAATCATGCATGTGGATGAAAGTATGCTGATCAGATGTTTTTTGAAGAGGCTTCCATGAGGGCAATGAACTGTAGTCATTTCAAGGCTACAATGATTATGCTTTTCTAAGAGATTAAAAACAACAAAAAAAAAGCCTAAGTAGAAATAAAAGGGCACACCTATGAAGAGAAAATTGCTAATATTGATGTTTTTCAGGTATCAGAATTGTTATTGGTTTTTGTGTTAGGCTGTGTTATGTTCCAAATTATTTTCTGCCTCCTCCCCTGTTGGAAGATTAAACATTTCTACATTTATCATGTGACTTTCAGTGCCTTTCTATGGAAGGAATATACTTCCCAATCTCTTACACCATACTTGTTCAAATGATTGCTCTAACCAAAGGAATGTGAGTAGAAGAAATAGTATGTCAGTTGTGTGCAGAAGCTGCAAGGTACACTGTTGGTTTTGGATTGGTCTCCTTTCCTCTGTCACAAAGATAGCACATTCTCAATAAGGCCTTTAGGCTCCATTTTCAGTCTGGATTTTGGAATAAGGAAAAAATGTGTGGCAGGAGCTGCTGAAATACAGCTAATACAAAAGGAAAACAAAAAACGATAAAACAACAAAAAAAAGTCTTTTTTCTTTAAAGCTATTTGAAATTTTGAGAAGAGCTCATTTGGTATAGCAACCTAATGAAGAAAAAAAAAAACTGACACGATGTTATGTAAATTTTGTTAAATGACCTGGAAAAAGGGCTGCATAGTTTTCCATTCAATTTGCAGATAACACTAGGCCATTTTGAATAATGAAATAAAAACAAGAAAATTACCTGAGCCAAGTCTCAAGCATTATGCTAAGAGTGTTTCCTACTTTATTTTCAGTATCTTATTTAATCCTCTCCAAAATTCCATTAAAACATTATTAATTTCTTTATAGATACAGAAACTCACTTACCCAGAATTATATCTACTGCCAGACAGATTAAAATCTTGCCTTCAAGTGCCTGGCTTTCAAGAATTTATGAATTTTGGAGTGAATAGATAATGCATAACATATGTACTAAGTGGTAACCCTCAAAATGGTAATGGAACTATGGACTCTAAAAATGCAGAAATTACTCTAAAAGGCATAGAAAAGAGCATCTTTCCTAAGACACCTGAGTGAAATCAATGAGAACACTATAGACATGAGAAGTGAAATCTGAAAGGAGATACGATTAAAATCTAAAAAGTCATGTGGACTGTAAAAAAATAAAAGTCTCAAATATAAATTTAACTGTAATCAGTTATGGTCTCCCATTATAGCAATACATTTAATTTAGAGTTAATGAAATTATGTTATGATTAGAATTATGTCTCCCCTCCCCAAATTCATAGCTGAAGTCTTAATTTCTACTACCTCAGAATGTGACCTTATTTAGAAATAGGGTTGTTGCAGATGTAATTAGTTAATTTAAGATGAGGTCGTATTGGAGTAAGGGGGGTCCCTAATCCATTATGTTGGGTGTTTTTATACATAGGAGAAATCTGGACACAGGCAGGCACACAGGGAGAACACCATGTGAAGATGAAGACAGAGATCAGGGTGATGGAGAAGAAACTCAGAAACTTCAAAGATTGCAGACAAACCACTAGCAGCTAGGAGAGAGGCCTGGAGGAAGCCTCCTTCACAGGCCTCTGAAGGAACCAACTCTGTCAGCAACTTGATCTGGGTTTTCTAGTCTCTAGATCATGAGACAACACTTTCTGTTGTTTAAGACACTTAGTTTGTGGTATTTTGTTACAGCAGCCTTAGCTAACAAATATAAATGGATCATTAACTTAGAAAATATATTGTAAATGTAAAGAACACATATCACTTTGTAGTGATAATAACTTAATAGAATAAAAATAAGTTTGTATAAATTCATAAATCATAAAGCTATAATGAGCTGCAAAGGACAACTGCAATATTATTGTTCATGCTTTCAGTCTTTGAAGAAAATTTCAGGGAGGAAAACCTGAAAGAATGAAAATATTTTATTTTATTTTATTTTAAACGAATAAACATTGGAGATTGCTTCAATAATTACATATTAAGCTATAATAATTTTCTAGACTTAATTTTTAGAATTTGCCAAGACTGTCTAGTATCTCCTTGTAAATTTTTAGTTATAAAATGTTAGTATAGTGGGAAGGGCAGAAGTATTTTGGCCTCATGTAGGAATAATATACGTTTTTATACCCTCCAGCCTTCAGCTAAAAATGGTGCCCTGACAGGAGGAGAGAGTTAATTCACATCCCAGATGCTTAACTTACTCCCTGAGAGTAGATTACTCACTGGCAGGACTCAGTAATTCTTCATTTTAACCATTACCATAGCATTTTGTATTGTCAAATGCTATGTGGTTTTGCAATCCTTAAAATCCCTTGGTGAAGTAAAGGAGATGACAAACAAAATTATTTCTGATTTACAGACTGGGGACCTGGGACTCAGTCAAGAGACAAAGCCATCATTGGTAAGGGCCATCCCAGAAGGCAGGAGCTCTGGCTCAGGTCTCTGTTTATCATTTGGAGTGCAGGAAAAAAACCTAAGGGATATCAGCTATTCGCGCACATTCTTACATTTCTTGGAACTTTAGCTCCCCACTCAAGCTGATTCTTGGCAGCAGCCATCTGTCAAAAAAAAACTAAAGCCACAAAGAAAGTTAAGTACAAATTGCGTACAGTGTGTTAGAATTTTAGCTATTCAGGGTTAGAGATGTCTACAAAAGTAAAATAAAATACATTGTAACTTAACATTGACTCTCCTAAACTATGTCACAAAGTCTAAGGGCAAATATTCTTTACTCTTTGCCACTATTTTCACAAGTTAATCCAGTTAAAAGCATCAATGGAGGGGCCAGGAGTTGCTCAGAAAAAATTTAAAGGACAAATTTTCTGTTACTTAATATAATCTCACCTAAATCCATATGAATTTGAAAAAAATTAATATATCTACCTTGTCACTTAATTATGAGATCAAACTGCCACTTGGCATTTATTCCACCAAGCATATTTTACCTACTATCACAGCTATAAACTCAGCATTTGTCAAGTTGTTGCTTATAAAACAATGCTGGGCTTTTTGCTGTGAGTGTTTTGAGGGAATACGCTCATATTTCAGCCTGCAACCCAGGATTCCAGTTTTTGAAAACTGATAAAAATTTCAAAATGAAATATCTAAAAAAGAGTTATTTAGCAGAAATCAACATTTGGCTCTCAACTGGAATCGGGCATTAGACTACAAGGTCAGGGATGGCTGGCTAGTTCTCAAATTCCCGAAGCTGAATGTTGGATATTTCATGTCTGCTTTCAGCTGACTTCTAAGATACAAGCAGCCAAAATAGATATGACTTTATGTAATTTAATGTTTACCTCCTTTGATTTTATAAAGTTTAAAATGTTCTAACCCATTTTCCGGCTGCCAAGCAGACATCCAGTGTGACCCTGGTGTCCCATTGATTCTAAAATCAATGATTGTGCTGCCAGTGCTTAGAGAGCATGATTGCACTTTCAAGGCAAGCTGCTGGGTAGATGTGGCCTCTTTGAGTTGGACCAGTTTTTACTACAGTGAGGTAGAAGAGTTTAGAATCAGTGTGATAACCTATTTAAATTGATGTCATTCAGGTCTAGGATTCTACTGGCAAAAAGACCAATAGAAATTATTTTTTGGGGAGTAACAAGTGTGGAAACAGCTGCCACAAATCTATGACAGAGAATACGCCAACGTTATTTTAGTAAGTTTACAATTTAATAAAATAAATGCAATAATTAGACCTAATTGTTTGATCCAAATCACTGCTTTTAAATCAATTATAGAATTTTTTTTTATTTGGTGGCAGCTCTTAGTATCTACTGAGCTAAATAACTTTCTGAAAGAACAAGCAAATTGATTACCATCATATGCTATTATATGTAATAAAAGGGGAAGAGTCCTCAAATGTTCTTTTACTTGGATTTTAAGATAAAATCACACCCATTGCAAATGTTTGGCAAGAAGTTTCTACTTTAAGGAGAAACTAAACTTTAAAACAATGTAAATGATCAATTTTGCATTTTTTTTTGAATTTTTTTCTTTTTTCTTTTTTTTTTTCTGTTTGGCCAGCCACCTTGACCTTACAACCTAAGGCCCAAAATTTCAGTTGAGACTCAAAGGTTGACTAATAACATTAAATTCACTATTTTAACTTTTTTAAAGTGTACAACTCAGTGGCGTTTTGTATATTCACCATGTTGAACAACCATTTTCACTATCCAGTTCCAGAACACTTTCGTCACCCCAAAATAAATCCTGTATCCATTATGTAATCACTTCTCTTTCCTCCTTATCCCCAAATCCTGGAAATCATTCATCTGTTTTCTATCTCAATGGATTTGCCTAATCTAGCTGTTTCATATAAATTGAATCATACAAGATGTGACCTTTTGTGTCTGTCTTAAACTTTTCCTTAGCATAATGTTTTCAGGGTTCATCCGTGTTATAGCATGCACCAGTGCTTCATTCCACTTTATGGTTGGAAAATATTCTATTGTATGGATATACCACATTTTGTTTATCCATTCATCAGTTCATTGACATCTGTGTTGTTTCCATCTTTTGCCTGAATATGAATATGAATATGAATACTGCTGCTAACATTCATGTAGAAAATCAAATTGTTACAAAATTCTCCCTGGGAGTGGCATGACCCTCTCATATCCGTCTTGAGGCCTCTTGTGGGACAAGATGAATATAATATGGGAGAAGCCATAGCTGATCTTGGAAAGATGGGAAAAGGAAGAGATAAGGTCCAACTGGTCATTAAAGAGAAAAGGAAAAGGAGAGAAATAGAGTCTGCTGGACCAAAAAAGGGAGGTCAAAAATGTGCAGTTAGAATTACTAGTAAACAAATATGGTATCATCTGATTTCTTCCTGGATAGACAAAGAAATGATAGACCAACCAAATGCAGTATTAGTTGCCTTTGGAAAGATCCAACTCCTGATGAACAGTTTAACCTCCTTACTAGTGCCCCATCAAAAAAAAAGAGGTAGAAGGAGCAAAAGAAACTATACCTAAAAGAACCTCAATCTCTGTGTTACAGGGGTGTACTCCTCCTCAGATTACAGATTAGGGTTGGGGCCAAGGTTGCCTTCATGTGTGAGCAGTAGGAGGCAACCGGAGGCCCCACGTGGCATCCAAAATCTACTGGAGTCCAAAAACAAGCAGAAAAGCTTAGCTTTAGTGGACACAGGTGCATAATGCACATTAACTTGTGCTGTGGTAGATTTAGCTAATGCCTTCTTTACCAACCCTTTATACACTGACTCACAGAACCAATTTGCTTCTCCTTGGAGTGGCCATCAATGGCCATTCCAAGTGTTGCCCCAGGGTTATCGTGGAATATTTGCCCACTATTTGTCGTGGAATAATTGCTAGAGATTTAACTTGCAGTCCACTGTCACATGCTGTTAAATAGTTTCATTATATTGCTGATATTATGCTAACTTCCAAAGACTTGTCATTGCTACAGCAACACCTTGATGCCTTGTGTACTCTTCTCTAATCCAGAGGAGGGGCCATTGAACCACAAAAGATATATGGCCCAGGACGAGCTGTGAATTTCCTAGGGGTCACTTAGTCAGGTAAGACATGCCTTATCTCAAGCATAGTAACTGAAAAAATACAACAATTTGTCATACTTAAAATAGTTAAATAGTAACAAAGTTTCCTAGGTTTTTTGGGATACTGGTGGGCTTTCCTTCTACATTTAGCTCTATACCAACTAGTAGAACAGGGATCTAGTGGGTGCTGGAATAAAAAACATGAGGAAGCATTTGAGAAGGCTAATTTACTAGTGACTCAGGGAAAAGTCTTATTTTCCTCTCTTCCTGGAATATCAATGTCTTCAAATGGGATCACTATCCTTGAATGAACCAGATGGGCCGTCTGACAAGTCCATCATTGGGAAAGAAGTTCCCCTAGGATTTTGATCACAACTATGGAAGGAGGCTAAAATCCACTATTCCCCAACTGAGCAACAGATCCTAGGAGTACACAAGCCTTGCAGCAAGTTAAACCCATAACTGCTGCTTTACTGGTAACAGTAAAAACAGGCCTGCCTATCAAGCGGTGGATAGAAGGGTTGTTTGCCAGGTCTGCCTCAGCTATTGACCAGGTCTCCACTTTACAAAAGTGTCATGCATACCTTCAACAATATAGCTCCCTCTCCACCAGTCCCCTGGGAGATAAACCACATGCTATTTTAGGGCGAGTACACTATCAGAGCAGTACTGGTCCTACTCTGGAGCCCCCATAGTACTTCACCTAATTTTTAATAGGATTATTTGTCTTTCTGTTGTTGAGTTGTGAGGGTTCTTTATATATTTTGGATATTAGACCCTATATAAATATATGAGTTGCAAATATTTTCTCATATTATGTAGGTTGTCTTTTCACTTTCTTGATACTGTCCTTTAATGTACAAATGTTTCAATTTTTGAATAAGTCCAATTTACCTATTTTTTCTTTGGTTGCTTGTGTTTGTGGTGTCATATCTAAGACTTTCAAATCCAAGGTCATGAATGTTTATTTCTGTTTTCTCTAAGAGTTTATAGGTTTAGCTCTTACACTTAGGTCTTTGTTTCATTTTTGCTTAACTTTTGTATGTTGTATGAAAAATGCTTCAATTTCATTCTTTTGCTTGAGAGTATCAAATTGTCCCAACACCAAATAGCCTCTTCTTAAAGAGACTACTTTTTCCCATTGAATTATCTTGGCACCCTGGTCAAAAATCAATTGAGCAGGTATTGGTTTGTTCAAAGATTCTCAATTCTATTCCAATGATGTATATGTCTGTCCTTATGTCAATACCATACTCTTTTGATTACTGTAGCTTTGTAGTAAGTTTTGAAATTAACAAATGAAGTTCTGTAAGTTTATTCTTCCTTCTCAAGATTGTTTTGGCTATTTGAAGTCCCTTGCAATTCCATATGAATTTTAGAATAAGCTCTTCTATTTCTGCAAAAAATAGGTCATTGAAAGTCTGAAATGGATTATGTAAATCTGTATGTCATTTTAGAAAATATTACTATTTTAACTATATTAAGTCTGCAAATCAATGAACACAATATATTTTTCCATTTATTTAGTCCTCTTTAATATCTTTAAGCAGTGTTTTTTAGTTGCCAATGCACAAGTCTTGTAACTTTGTGGTTAAATATATTCCTTCTATTTCATTCTTTTGGGCTATTATAAATGGAATTGTTTTCTTAATTTCCTTTTTGGATTGTTCATTGCTAGTATATAGAATTACAACTTTTTTTTTTGTATGTTGAACTAATGTCTTGCAACTTTGCTGAATTAATTTCATGAATCAATTTTTTATATTATAGTAACTAATCAAACACACAGTAGAGAATGGCTTAATAATTTGGGTTCAGTAGGCTAGTAGAAAAAAAAACTACTATATTTAAAAAAAGAAATATTTTCTTATATTTTCATTTAAATTAATATTATATCTGTCACCATATATCTCTTTCACAAAATAAAACTGTATTTAAGACAAACTCTCTGGCTGTGACCAAAATAATCATAATGTACACTGGCTTTCAGAATGACTATTTTTTATGTCAACAAAGCATTGTTTGTCTGGTGGATAAATAATAAAGCTACCAGACCAAACTTACGAATCATTGAAGAATTTTTTTTTTTAAAAAACTAGGAGTTAAGCAAAATATATTTGAATTAAAAGGAACAGTTTTAAAAATATGTAAAGGCCTATTTTAACACTCTAAAACTTGCAGATATTTCTTGTGCAAAAAAAAGCACTTTGGTGCATGTCAGGCTGTATGCCTTCTCTGCTGATCTACTAGTAGAAACTTTATAGTATTTACACGCAAGCTAAAACCAGAGCACCAGAAAATCTACCACTACAAAGAAAACAAATACATGAAATTTAGGTCCTAAAGGGTTAAGAAAATTTGATCAATAAGCAAAGATTATTTATAAAACATTTAAAATCTTAGCGATAAGAGAGAAATGGCCAAGTCACAGAAAGAATCTAGCTTGGAGCTAATTTTATGATTTAGAAAGGGTGGAAATGAGAATTTAATTCTCTAGCAATAAAGAAAAAGAATGAAGCCAGAAATAGATTGCTTCAGGGATAAGACTGATCACAAAGAAAAACTGAAGGAGCTAGACGGTTAATGGCCAAATACAGGAGACAAAAACCTGAGTAGAACCAGTTTTGAAATTAAGAGCTTCATAAACACAGTAAGCAATGTATAGGGAGCTTAAACCACATAATTGTGAACATATAACATACCTAATTATGATACTGGTAGTACCTGATGTCCCTACACAGTAGTGTGAAGTAACTACATAAAGCACTTTAGTAGAGAAACGAAAGTAAAAAAGATGAAGTTTACGGCAAAAATGGCATGCTGTTTAAAATAACTTTTTGTTAAGCCTAAGTTCCCTTTAATAGTAGTAGTAAGAGGTGACAGGTTAGTTTTTTTGTTTGTTTGTTTTTTGTTTTGTTTTGTTTTGTTTTTTTGGTGTTGCTATAAGCTCTTTTATCATGCCGATCTACTAGTGCTTGAAAGTACCATAAAAGTACGGTATAAACACCTCTATGTGAATAAACTAGAAAATCTAGAAGAAATGGATAAACTCCTGGACACTTACACCCTCCCAAGACTAAACCAGGAAGAAGTCAAATCCCTGAATAGACCAATAACAAGTTCTGAAATTGAGGCAGTAATTAATAGCCTACCAACAAAGAAAAGCCCAGGAGCAGATGAATTTACAGCCAAATTCTACCAGAGGTACAAAGAGGAGCTGCTACCATTCCTTCTGAAACTATCCAAACAATAGAAAAAGAGGGACTCCTTCCTAACTCATTTTATGAGGCCAGCATCATCCTGATACCAAAACCTGGCAGAGACACAACAATAAAAGAAAATTTCAGGCCTATATCCCTGATGAACAGCAAAATCCTCAATAAAATACTGGCAAACTGAATCCAGCAGCACATCAAAAAGCTTATCCACCAGGATCAAGTCAGCTTCATCCCTGGGATGCAAGCCTAGTTCAACATATGCAAATCAATAAGAGTAATCCATCACATAAACAGAACCAATGACAAAAACCACATGATTATCTCAATAGATGCAGAAAAGACCTTTGATAAAATTCAACAACCCTTCATGCTAAAAATTCCCAATAAACTAGTTATTGATGGAACCTATCTCAAAATAATTAGAGCTATTTATGACAGATCCACAGCCAATATCATACTGAATGGGCAAAAGGTGGGAACATTCCCTTTGAAAACTGGCACAAGAAAAGGATGCCCTCTTCTGCCACTCCTATTCAACATAGTATTGGAAGTTCTGGCCAGGGAAATCAGGAAAGAGAGAGAAATAAATGGTATTCAAATTGGAGGAGAGGAAGTCAGATTGTCTCTGTTTGCATATGACATGATTGTATTTTTAGAAAACCCCATTGTCTCAGCCCAAAATCTCCTTAAGCTGATAAGCAATTTCAGCAAAGTCTCAGGATACAAAATTAATGTGCAAAAATCACAAGCATTCCTATACACCAACAACAGACAAACAGAGAGCCAAATCATTAGTGAACTCCCATTCACAATTGCTGCAAAGAGAATAAAATACCTAGGAATACAACTTACAAGGGATGTGAAGGACCTCTTCAAGGAGAACTACAAATCACTGCTCAAGGAAGTAAGGCAGGACACAAACAAATGGAAGAACATTCCATGCTCATGGATAAGAAGAATCAATATCATGAAAATGGCCATACTGCCCAAAGTAATTTATAGATTCAATGATATCCCCATCAAGCAACCCTTGACGTTCTTCACAGAATTGGAAAAAACTACTTTAAATGTCATATGGAACCAAAAATGAGCCTGAATAGCCAAGACAATCCCAAGCAAAAAGAACAAAGCTGAAGACATCAAGTTACCTGACTCCAAACTATACTACAAAGCTACAGTAATAAAAACAGCATGATACTAGAACCAAAACATATATACATACCAGTGGAACAGAACAGAGGCCTCAGAAATAATGCCACACATCTACAACCATCTGAGCTTTGACAAACCTGACAAAAACAAGAAATGGGGAAAGGATTCCCTATTTAATAAATGGTGTCAGGAAAACTAGCTAGCCATTTGCAGAAAATTGAAACTGGTCCCCTTTTTTACACCTTATACAAAAATTAACTCAGGATGGTTAAAGACTTAAATGTAGGACCTAAAACCATAAAATCCCTAGAAGAAAACCTAGGCAATACCATTCAGGACATAGGCATGGGCAAGGACTTCATGACCAAAACACCAAAAGCAATGGCAACAAAAGCCAAAATTGACAAATGGGATCTAATTAAACTAAAGATCTTCTGCACAGCAGAAGAAACTGTCATCAGAGTGAACAGGCAACCTACAGAATGGGAAAAAAAATTTGCAATCTATCCATCTGACAAAGGGCTAATATCCAGAATCTACAAGGAACTTAAACAATTTTACAAGAAAAAAACAAACCACCCCATCAAAAAGTGGATGAAGGATATGAACAGACACTTCTCAAAAGAAGACATTTATGTGGCCAACAAACATGAAAAAAAGCTCACCATCACAGGTCATTACAGAAATGCAAATCAAAACTACAATGAGGTACCATCTCACACCAGTTAGAATGGTGATCATTAAAAAGTCAGGAAACAACAGATGCTGGAGAGGATGTGGGAAAATAGGAAAACTTTTACCCTGTTGGTGGGAATATAAATTATTTCAACCATTGTGGAAGACAGTGTGGCAATTCCTCAAGGATCTAGAACTAGAAATACCATTTGACCCAGCAATCCCATTACTGGGTATATACCCAAATATTATAAATCATACTACAATAAAGACACATGCACATGTATGTTTACTACAGCACTATTCACAATAGCAAAGACTTGGAACCAATCCAAATGCTCATCAATGATATACTGGATAAAGAATATGTCACCATAAAAAAGGATAAGTTCATGTCCTTTGCAGGGACGTAGCTGAAGCTGGAAACCATCATTCTCAGCAAACTATCACAGGAACAGAAAACCAAACACCACAAGTTCTCACTCAGAAGTGGGAGTCGAACAATGAGAACACAAGGACACAGGGAGGGGAACATTACACACCGGGGCCTGTTGGGAGGTGGGGGCCTAGGGGAGGGATAGCATTAGAAGAAATACCTAATGTAGATGATGGGTTGATGAGTGCAGCAAACTACCATGCCACGTGTATACCTATGTAACAAACCTGCACATTCTGCACATGTATCCCAGAAAGTAAAGTATAAAAAAAAAGAAAGTTCAGGTCAACATCCACCAATGTAGAAAATCATTTAGCACTCAAAATTTCAGAGGACATTTATACATAGAGGTGAACTCTGCCTCCAGCACAGTCAACATGGGAATAGATTGGGTATCTTAAAACTAAAAATTTAAATTAGTGGATGATTATTTCTTTCATGAAATGGTTTTTCATTTACAAAATTTTTAAATATGACATCCTTCTTCTAGTAATTGAAATGATCCCAATGTTAAAAAATTTTTCATAGATTATTAGAACATCTTTTACAGTAAGGTGAGATAAACTCAGGAGGATATTCATTCTTCCATCTAGTGGACATTGTAATGCAATCCTGAGGTTCCTTTCAATGAAGGACTTACAGCCTCAGCTGGTGGAGAGTGATGTTGACTGACAGCTTTGAACAGTCAGTGCTTTCAAAAGATTGACTCAACTGCAGAGAGCCACCTTGCACTATGTCACACACATTTGGGGATGGCCCACATCCAGTGACTGATCTATGCAAAGGTATAAAGGCCACCTATCTTAGCCCAATTCAGAGACAGACTCTGAAGGTCCAGTCTGTCTCCAGAGTGCCTCCTAGGATTGACTGAGCCTGCTGTTGAGTTTGGATTACTACTCAACTTCTGCTCAATCCTTCTTCCTCCCCTTCAGTTCTGAGTGTTGATCTCAAAGATTCTTAAAAACATTCTTCATGTTACACTGCATACCAGAGGCTATTTTCCAAAGAGCCCAACATAACATTATAGAAAATGCATCAGAGATACTAGAAGATTGAAGAAAAATGAAAAAAAAAATGAAGGACTTAGATATTATGGAGTATAGAATTAAGGTTCAAGCTAATTAAATACAGTAGTTTAAAAAATGTATATGTATAATCTAAATGATATTCCTTTCAATTTTTTAAATTATATTACTGGAAGTAAAAAAAGGTATTCCTTTTACCTCCTCCCATCTATAAGAAAATATAATTTATATACACTTTATTGTTGACAAATAAAATAAGAAATACTAATAAAATTGAAAAAAGGGAAAAAAGTGGAAAAATGAAACAAGGAAAGGGCAAAATTCTATGATCATTTTGCTGTACCAGTTCATCCATGGTTCTTTTCAATATTCACTTCTGATCCTGTTCTATATAGAGACTCTTTTTTTCTTCTACTTTTACCAAATCAGACATTGCCTACAGATTATTGTTGACATTGAATCACAAACATGTATTCTTGCCTCAGAAGCACATTGTAAAGTTTAAACATGGAATCCATTCTTATACAGACTAAGTAGCTATATCTAAGTTTTAAGCTGTTTATGATTCATACATATTGTAGTAGTTTTCCAGGACTGCCATAACAAAGTACCACAAACTGGGTGGTGTCTTAAATGACAGAAATTTACTGTTTAGTAGTTCTGGTGGTTAGGAGTTGATCAAGATATAGACAGGGTTGGTTACTTTTGAGGGCTGTTAAGGAGAATCTGTTCCATCCTCTCTCCTAGCTTCTGGCATTTTCTGGCAATCTTCAGTGTTTCTTGTCTTCAGGAACACTAAGACACCCTGATCTCTGCCTTCATCTTCACTTGGTGTTGTCCATGTGCGTATGTTTCTGTATCCAAATTTCCCCTTTTATAAGGATGCAGTCATATTGGATTAGGACCTACTCTAATGACCACATATTAACTTAATCATCTGCAAACATATATGAAAATATTTTTTCATCTGTACAAGTTGCAAGAAGTTCTACTAACATATATACATTGAGAATAGCCTAATATTTCCAATACCATGGCTATAATATTTGTATATATATATATTTTTTTTTCTGATGGGCTTCATCCAAATTGCTGTAATATTTAGCCTCAGCAAAAGAAAAGGGAAAACATCTTACTTTGTTGTGCAGCATTTCTTATGTTGCCAATAACCTGGCATGAGAAAATTTAACTCAACAAATCAACATACATTGACTGATTGACTGTAACATGCAAAATATTCTGCTATGTATTTTGGGTAATATGAAGATATATAAATGGAAGACTTTCCTTTTGAAGACTTTATAATATTGTGTTTATATAAACACCAAGGATAAAAAAAAAAAACAGACACACAGACCAATGGAACAGAATAGAGAGCCCAGAAATAATGCCACACCTACAACTATCTGATCTTTGACAAAGTTGAAAGAAACAAGTGATGGGGAAAGAACACCCTATTCAATAAATTATGCTGGGACAACTGGCTAGCCATACGCAGAAGATTGAAACTGGATTCCTTTCTTACGCCATATACAAAAATCAACTCAAGATGGATTAAAGACTTAAATGTAAAACTCAAAACTATAAAAATTCTGGAAGATAACATTGGCAATATTCTGGACATAGGAAAGGGCAAACATTTCATGATGAAGACACCAAAAAGCAACAAAAGCAAAAATTGACAAATGGGATCTAATGATACTTAGGAGCTTCTGCACAGCAAAGAAACTATCAACAAAGTAAACAGACAACCCATAGAATGAAAAAAAAATTTGCAAACTATGCATGTGACAAAAGTCTAATATCCAGCATCAATAAGGAACTTAAACTAATTTACAAGAAAAAAGTAAACTTCATTTAAAAATAGCCAAAGGACACAAACAGACACTTTTCAAAAGAAAACATATATATGGCCAACAAGCATATGAAGAAAAGCTCAACATCAATGATCATTAGAGAAATGTAAACCAAACCACAATAAGATACCATCTCATACCAGTCAGAATGGCTATTATTAAAAGTCAAAAAATAACAAATGCTGGCAAAGCTGCAGAGAAAGAGGAATGCTTATATACTGTTGGTGGGACTGTAAATTAGTTTGACTATGTGGAAAGTGGTGTGGTGATTCCTCAGAGAGCAAGAACAGAACTACCATTCAACCCAGCAATCCCATTACTGAGTATATAACCAAAGGAATATAAATCATTCCACCATAAAGACACATGCATGTGAATGTTCATTGCAGCATTATTCACAATAGCAAAGACATGGAATCAACCTAAATGCCCATCAGTGACAGATTGGATAAAGAAAATATAGTACATATACACCATGGGATACTATGCAGCCATAAAAAAGAATTGAATCATGTCTTCGCAGGAACATAGATGAAGCTGGAGGCCATTATCCTTAGCAAACCAATGCAGAAAAAGAAAACCAAATACCACATGTTCTCACTTATAAGTGGGAGCTAAATAATGAGAACTCATGAACACAAAAAGAGGAACAACAGACACTAGGGCCTACTTGAGGGTGGAGGAGGGGAGGAGAGACAGGATCAGAAAACATAACTAGTGGGTACTCGGCTTAGTATCTGAGTGATGAAATAATCTGTACAACAGTCCTCCATAACACGAGTTTACCTATATAACAAACCCGCACATGTACCCCTGAACCTAAAGAAAAGTATTTTTTAAAAAACAAAAAACACCGAAGATACGAAAGGCATTTATGTTCACTGTCTGCCGTTTCAGAAAAATGTTACATAGTTCTTCAGTTTGGCCCACATCTCATCATTGCAAAATTTATTTGTACCCTGATGGCTTAAAGTTGTAAAAATTCCTTGAATCTTGAAATTCTATGAATTTATACCATTAATTACATTGAGAAGGACAGTAATAGAAAAAGCACTTATCAACTGTTAAATTTAAAAACTTTTATTGTGGTTTAAATAAAATAATAATCTATTTGCACAAAGTTTTAAATTGGTAAACTACTGTGTTGTTCTAAGATCAACAGTTACATTTATTTGACACTCAGGAAAAATTATCCCGAGGTATCAACTTCATGACTTTAGCTGAGAGTGAAGTTTTAGGCATAGAATCTGGGTAAGTAACTTTCTGCTAAATAAAAACTTTTTTATTGCGGTTTAAATAAAATAAAATAATGATCTATTTGCACAAAGTTTTAAATTGTTAAACTTCTTTGTTGCTCTAAGATCAGCAGTTGCATTTATTTGACACTCAAGAAAAATTATTCCAAGGTATCAACGTCATGGCTTTAGCTGAGAGTGAAGTTTTAGGCGTAGAATCTGGATAAGTAATTTTCTGCTAAAAATTTGCTCTGTGACCCCTTACCAAAAAACATGCAATACATTATTATTCTTACATAAAACACAGCATGATTAATGCTATGCTCAATTTGTTGTCTCGCGATTGCTTAAAAAAGAATAATAATTTAGGGAAGTAAGAACCACTCTCTAAGAAGACGGGCTTGTGTCATGTTCCACGTAATCCTATAGATTACACAGATCCTATTGACTTCTAAAGCAATCTACAAGATTAATTTTAAAATAAGATAATTTTTATTTTTGGAATAGTGTATTTTTTAAAAATCATTTTGCTATCAGATTTAAGACATATTTAAACCCTGAGAAGATAGATTTCAGCATTGAACTTTTTTTTTTTAGGTTTACTAAGTGTCTCTGCTTGTATTTCTTTAATTTATTTATTATACTTTTAGTTCTAGGGTACATATGCACAACTTGCAGGTTTGTTACATATGTATACATGGGACATGTTGGTGTGCTGCACCCATTAACTCGTCATTTACATTAGGTATATCTCCTAAAGCTATCCCTCCCCCCTCCTCCCATCCCATGACAGGCCCCATTGTGTGATGTTCCCCACCCTGTATCCAGGTGTTCTCATTGCTCAATTCCCACCTGTGAGTGAGAACATGCGGTGTTTGGTTTTCTGTCCTTGCAATAGTTTGCCCAGAATGATGGTTTCCAGCTTCATGCATGTCCCTACAAAGGACATGAACTCATCATTTTTATGGCTGCATAGTATTCCATGGTGTGTATGTGCCACATTTTCTTAATCCAGTCTATCATTGATGGACATTTGGGTTGGTTCCAAGTCTTGCTATTGTGAATAGTGCCACAATAAACATACGTGTGCATGTGTCTTTATAGCAGCATGATTTATAATCCTTTGGGTATATACCCAGTAATGGGATGGCTGGGTCAAATGGTATTTCTAGTTCTAGATCGTTGAGGAATCGCCACACTGACTTCCACAATGGTTGAACTAGTTTACAGTCCCACCAACAGTGTAAAAGTGTTCCTATTTCTCCACGTTCTCTCCAGCACCTGTTGTTTCCTGACTTTTTGATAATCGCCATTCTAACTTGTGTGAGATGGTATCTCATTGTGGTTTTGATTTGAATTTCTCTGATGGCCAGTGATGATGAGCATTTTTTCATGTGTCTGTTGGCTGCATAAATGTCTTCTTTTGAGAAGTGTCTGTTCATATCTTTCACCCACTTTTTGATGGGGTTGTTTGATTTTTTCTTGCAAATTTGTTTGAGTTCTTTGTAGATTCTGGATATTAGCCCTTTGTCAGATGGGTAAATTGCAAAAATTTTCTCCCATTCTGTAGGTTGCCTATTCACTCTGATGGTAGTTTCTTTTGCTGTGCAGAAGCTTTTTAGTTTAATTAGATCCCATTTGTCAATTTTGGCTTCTGTTGCCATTGCTTTTGGTGTTTTAGTCATGAAGTCTTTGCCCTTGCCTATGTCCTGAATGGTACTGCCTAGGTTTTCTTCCAGGCTTTTTATGGTTTTAGGTCTAACACTTAAGTCTTTAATCCACCTTGAATTAAATTTGTATAAGGTGTAAGGAAGGGATCCGGTTTCAGCTTTCTACATATGGCTAGCCAGTTTTCCCAGCACCATTTATTAAATAGGGAATTCTTTCCTCATTGCTTGTTTTTGTCAGGTTTGTCAAAGATCAGATGGTTGTAGATGTTTGGTATTATATCTGAGGACTCTGTTCTGTTCCATTGGTCTATATTTCTCTTTTGGTACCAGTACCATGCCATTTTGGTTACTGTAGCCTTGTAGTATAGTTTGAAGTCAGGTAGCGTGATGCCTTCAGCTTTATTCTTTTGGCTTAGGATTGACTTGGTGATGCGGGCTCTTTTTTGGTTCCATATGAACTTTAAAGTAGTTTTTTCCAGTTCTGTGAAGAAAGTCATTGGTAGCTTGATGGGGATGGCATTGAATCTGTAAATTACCTTGGGCAGTATGGCCATTTTCACGATATTGATTCTTCCTACCCATGAGCATGGAATGTTCTTCCATTTGTTTGTATCCTCTTTTATTTCCTTGAGCAGTGGTTTGTAGTTCTCCTTGAAGAGGTCCTTCACATCCCTTGTAAGTTGGATTCCTAGGTATTTTATTCTCTTTGAAGCAATTGTGAATGGGAGTTCACTCATGATTTGGCTCTCTGTTTGTCTGTTGTTGGTGTATAAGAATGCTTGTGATTTTTGTACATTGATTTTGTATCCTGAGACTTTGCTGAAGTTGCTTATCAGCTTAAGGAGATTTTGGGCTGAGACAATGGGGTTTCCTCAGGGATCTAGAACTGGAAATACCATTTGACCCAGCCATCCCATTACTGGGTATATACCCAAAGGACTATAAATCATGCTGCTATAAAGACACATGCACACATATGTTTATTGTGGCATTATTCACAATAGCAAAGACTTGGAACCAACCCAAATGTCCAACAACGATAGACTGGATTAAGAAAATGTGGCACATATACACCATGGAATACTATGCAGCCATAAAAAATGATGAGTTCATGTCCTTTGTAGGGACATGGATGAAATTGGAAATCATCATTCTCAGTAAACTATCGCAAGAACAAAAAACCAAACACCACATATTCTCACTCATAGGTGGGAATTGAACAATGAGATCACATGGACACAGGAAGGGGAATATCACACTCTGGGGACTGTTGGGGGGTGGGGGGAGGGGAGAGGGATAGCATTGGGAGATATACCTAATGCTAGATGACGAGTTAGTGGGTGCAGCGCACCAGCATGGCACATGTATACATATGTATCTAACCTGCACATTGTGCACATGTATCCTAAAACTTAAAGTATAATTTAAAAAAAAATGCTCTAAAACCATAAATTTACTAAAAAAGTAATGTATACAGTTACAACGGCCCCATTTTATGATATGTAAATTATACCACAATAAAGCTTTAGGTACCATAAAAAAAAAACAAAAGCAAGTCTGCTGAATGAGGAGACACCAAAACTTTCCATAGTCATACAACTTTACTATATAATCAAATTGCTATAACCTTCCCTTTGAAAACAAAGAACACACAAACTTCATTCGTGTAACTACTTGCACGTTAAGTAACCCAACAGGTCATTTTATTATAGGTATAAAAGAGAAAGTGAGTACCTAGACATAATTGAAAAAGCTGGGTGATACCATTTGGATATTTGTTCCCTCCAAATCTCATGATAAAATGTGACCCCCAGTGTTGGAGATGGGGCTGAGAGAGAGGTGTTGGGTTATGAGGGTGGATGCCTCGTGGATAGTTTAATGCTTTCCCCTCAGTAAAGAGTTCACAGGAGACCTGGTTATTTTTGGCTCCCCATGTGTCCGGAATTAGTGGCTTCTTGGTCTCACTGACTTCAAGTATGAAGCCGCAGACACTTGTGGTGAGTGTCACAGTTCTTAAATGCGGCATGTCCAGAGTTTGTTTCTTCTGATGTTCGGATGTGTTCGGAGTTTCTTCCTTCTGGTGGGTTCGTGTCCTCACTGGCTCAGGAGTGAAGCTACACACCTCCGCGGTGGGTGTTATAGCTCTTAAGACGGCACGTCTGGAGTTGTTCGTTCCTCCCGGTGGGTTCGTGGTCTCGCTGGCTTCAGGAGTGAAGCTGCAGACCTTTGCGGTGAGTGTTACAGCTCATAAAGGCAGTGTGGACCCAAAGAGTGAGCAGCAGCAAGATTTATAGCAAAGAGCAAAAGAACAAAGCTTCCACAGTGTGGAAGGGGACCCAAGTGTCTTGCCACTGCTGGCTGTGGCAGCCTGCTTTTATTCTCTTATCTGGCCCCACCCACATCCTGCTGATTGGTCCATTTTACAGAGAGCCAATTGGTCTGTTTTACAGAGAGCTGATTGGTCCGTTTTGACAGGGAGCTGATTGGTGCATTTACAATCCCTGAGCTAGACGCAAAAGTTCTCCATGTCCCCACTAGATTAGCTAGATACAGAGTGTCGATTGGTATATTTACAAACTCTGAGCTAGACACAGAGTGCTGATTGGTGCATTTACAAACCTCGAGCTAGATACAGAGTGCTGATTGGTGCATTCACAAACCCTGAGCTAGACACAGGGTGCTGATTGGTGCATTCACAATCCCTTAGGTTGACATAAAGGTTCTCCAAGTCCCCACCAGATCAGCTAGATACAGAGTGCTGATTGGTGTATTCACAAACCCTGAGCTAGACAGAGTGCTGATTGGTGCATTTACAATCCCTTAGCTAGACATAAAGATTTTCCATGTCCCCACCCGACTCAGAAGCCCAGCTGGCTTCACCCAGTGGATCCTGCACTGGGGCCACAGGTGGAGCTGCCTGCCAGTCCCGCGCTGTGCGCCCACACTCCTCAGCCCTTGGGCGGTTGATGGGACCGGGCACTGTGGAGCAGGGGGCAGCGCTCGTCAGGGAGGCTCGGGCCATGAAGGAGCCCATGGCGGGGGATTGGGGAGGCTCAGGCATGGTGGGCTGCAGGTCCCGAGCCCTGCCCCATGGGGAGGCAGCTAAGGCCTGGCAAGAAATCGAGCATGGTGCTGGTGGGCCAGCACTGCTGGGGGACCCGGCAGACCCTCCGCAGATGCTGGCCTGGGTGCTAAGCCCCTCACTGGCTGGGGCCGGTGGGGCCCACCAGCTGCTCCGAGTGCGGGCCTGCTGATCCCACGCCCACCCGGAACTCACGCTGGCCCTCAAGCGCCATGAGCAGCCCTGGTTCCCATCTGTGCCTCTCCCTGAACACCTCCCCGCAAGCTGAGGGAGCTGGTTCCAGACTTGGCCAGCCCAGAAAGGGGCTCCCACAGTGCAGCGGCAGTCTGAAGGGCTCCTTAAGCGTGGCCAGAGTGGGCACCAAGGCTGAGGAGGTGCTGAGAGTGAGCAAGGGCTGCCAGCACGCTGTCACCTCTCACCCCTTTGCCTTCTGCCATGATTGTAAGCTTCCTGAGGACTCACCAGAAGGTGATGCTAGCACAACACTTGTTAAACAGCCTGCAGAACCATGAGCCAAATAAACCTTTTCTTTATAAATTATCCAGTCCAGATAGTCCTTTATAATGATGCAAAACAGACTAACATACTGGGCATAAAAAATATTAATGGATCAGTATAATACTATTTTAGTTGTGTTGAATTTTGAGCTGAAGAAGGCAGCTGTTCAGTATTTTTACACACATTTTTGTCAAAGTTATGGAAATTAGCCATCCCTTTCAATCTTTCTAATTTGAAGCAATCACTGTGTTCTGCAGAATACATTCTCAGAGAATGGTTAAATCATTATCTTCCTTGGGATCTCTGGTTCCAAGCCTTTGAAAAAGGAGAAATCTTCCAGTTTTACAAAAGTTAATTGCCAGTGACTGGTCTACACTGACATGGTTAGGAATGCAAAATGGGGCATACCTGGGATCTCCTAACCATCCCAACTTAATCATTATTTTTATTACTTGTTTCCCTGTGAATTCTGTGTTACTAAAGCTGAACTGCTACATCATCGCTTTTATTTTATAAATTGTTAAATTTCCCTATTATCGATAATTTCATTTTTAGTTCCATTAGCTGAGTTTTCTTTGCCTCAACATGTTCCAGCTTCAGAATTATTTGCTCTTTTTTCACAGAGGAAATGTCTTTTGAAAGCGTCACTGACTCCAAGCAGATTTCTTCCAACAATTTCTTGCTTCTTGTGGTAAGTTTGTTTCAGAGAACATGAATATTCTAAGACCCTCTATCCTATTCATATTTTTAATAATATATAATTTTTCATAGTCTTTTGTATTGTTTGATTCTATTTATATTTTTACTCATCTTTCCAAAGAGATATATCTTTATGTATATATACATATATATAAAATGCCTTTTCTATTTTACTATTTTTTTTTGCTTATCTCTTCTGTAGTTCTCTTAAAATTATTAATTTAATATTACAGAAAGGCTGTCATTTTAAAAACAAGATCATTTACTCTTCCAAAAATATCAAAATAATTATGCTTCCCATGCAGTTTTCACATATTGAATTCTCAACTTTGTTTTTAGGTGACAAGAAGTTTATATTATTTTGTTATAATAGTAGAATGAAAATTTATGCATTTTTACTAGTTCTGGTTTAGAATATGTTAATACATAAGAAGATTATAGACATAAGAATTATTCTACTGAATAATTAAAACATTGTCTTAAAAGTTGACTGGCAATTCTCTCCCACATTCTGAATTTTCATTTTTCTATTCTTTATTCATGAACAAGTTTTGCACATTACGTAATATATTATAGAGGAAAAGAATTAAAAATACGAAAGTAAAAATCATCCCATACGGTTTTATTTTTTTTCTTTTTTTAAAAAAAGAATACATGCAAGGGTGTTGCAACATATGTAATGCACTTCAAATACTCCTGGTTGTCTGAGTTTTCTGCAACCAGAACTATATTTTGCATGGTTTGTATGACGTATAAAAAGGTAATTTCCAAAAGAAATACTATAGGGATGATAGAAACCCTGGGGATCATGTAGCTAAAGCTTAACTACATCACATAAATACCTATAGAAAAATACAGGTTTCAGGACCTATTTCAGAATACAGGCAGTACTAGGTGGAGAGTTGTTAGATGTTGGAAAATTGTGTTATTCTACCACCTCACTTGGTGATTGCAAAGCGTCCTCTATGTTTGACATCTACAGATCTAGTACGTCAACTGCTTCATTTTGGAGCCATAGAACAAAGAACTAGGTGATTAACTAGTTAGTTTAGGGTTATGTAACTAGGAGATGAGCTCAAAGTCTCCTCTCCATCAACCACCAGTTCTGTGCTGTATTCCCAATTCAATTCAATTCAATTCAAATCATCCAATTCAATGGAAGAGCAAGTATTTATTTGCCATTTTGGGGGGTTTTATTGCTCCAATCTTGAATGATTAATTTTAGGCACATTAATGGAGATATTTTAGATACACTTTTCTTAAATCAGAACACATTGAAAATTTCAGGAGTACTTGAATCTTTTAGAATTATGTTAGTTTTAGATTGCTTGCATAAATCCACTTTCATCATTGAAGTTTCCATAGCTTTTGTTAAAATTTTAAAGAGGATATGCTCCTCTAGAAATATTAAATACTATTGGTAAATCCTTATCTCCAACTAATTTGTTTTACAAGACCATGTTAGAAGTAGAGCATTAATGCCAAAAGTTTTGGGACGTGATATTTAAATTTACCCGTCTTCCTCAAATATGTAGGATATTGAAGATAATTCAGTATATTGCCACAATTTAATCATTTTTTCTTTTCTTTCCTATTTGCACATAAAAGTTATACAAAGTAAAACATATTGAATATTCCTTTTACGATTTTTATTTTCTACTTTTAGCATTTCAGAGAAATGAAGAGTAAGAAAAAAGTCAAGGGAATAACACATATGCATAATAACATCATTCACTTTGTTTCAGCATGCCTAGTATTTGGAAAGTAATTGCATTCTCTGGTTAGAGAATGAGACTCTAAAGTAAAAAAGAAAGGCTTTTCATCAGATGTTTTTATTCAGCATTATATTTTATATGGATGCATCAGTAGTATACGCTTAGAAAGAATGCAATGAATATATACATACTGCTTTTGTAATAGGAAACATTTTCTGAAAAAAACAAATATCACATAAGAACGTATTTTTCTATCTCTAGATGTTAGAAGAGCAATTATGTTCCTGTGAGCAGCTGATGGAGGACATTATCAACATGGAAGTACTTCTTTGTGAGAGAACTGTCAGCTTACGTTTATATTAATATATATTACCTTTGGACTATATCTGTGGGAAAAGAAAAGCTATTTCAGTAAGTGGTATCTCTATTTTACTTCTCCACCTAAGTCAAAATATTCTTTCAGATGTCTTCTCTAGTTAAATTACTTCTAATAAAAAAGATATAAAATTTCACAAAATACTCTTTTTTTCTAACCAAATTAACTAAATCTCATTGATATCAAGTAGTTCATATTATGTCATAATTCTGGCTTCTGTATTTATTGTCCTTTTGACTCTGCTGAAGATTTGAGTACTTAAAGGCATATATAGAAGTATATATTCTGCAATTGTTTAGACATTACATCATGATAATAGTGAGTCTAATAAGATAAAATGTTACTGACAGAGCAAAAAGAAATAGAAATCAAATAAGCTGTTAAAACTTTCACAATATAATTTAATACACTATTTTCTCCACTGACAAGTATTTTGAGAATAAAAATCTTTTATAACAAATTTAGTTATAAAATAAACTTGTAACACATTAGAGGCTCTACTAGATACTATCTTAGCAGAAATACCTTTTTTTTTCACTAAGCTTCAGGTACGTGAGACTACCTATATGAAAATATTTTATGTTGATGTCCATTATGACTAGGAAAAGTTGAAGAAAATGTGGCTTGACCCAAGGGCAAACCTGTGAATTGCACAGAATTTTTTCTGGCTATATCACTTTTACTACATGACATTTTTTTTTGTTTTTTTTTATTCAGATGGTTACTCTTTCCCCATTTTCAATCATCCAATACTCTTCTATTATCTAGCTTGTTCTTTCTTCATGCAAACATAATTAGAGCTGATAACAGCTATTTGAACATGTTAACTCACTCATTTTCTTTAGAGTTGGTGTAGTAGCTCAGCCAAGCATTAAACTTATCTCTAATTGTAGAAAAAAAATTGTTTTTAATTAAAGTTAATTAAAGTAGGGAGACTCCAAATGATATTATATTTACTGAAATGCAGAATAATTCTGAATGCAACTCTGGTAGCTTTTTGAGGGTCTTCAGTGGTAATAATACGAGAGTGTAGAAACAGAAAAGATAGAATTGGGTCTTTTTGTCCATCTGTAATGATAAAGTTAGACAGGGGGCTAGTCTGGCTTTGCCTGCTGAAGGCTTATTTAACAGAGGGCTTCGAATGGAAGTGAGCATGCCTGGATACTAAAGCATTTCTAAGGGCTTATTTTTGTGTGACACCATGTAAAAATAGTTAAATAATGAAACATACAACCATAACATATTCTTAGTTTCTAATGTGACAATGGTAATTCTCAAAAAATAAATCTGTAAGTAAGTTTAATAAATATATTTCCTTAAAAAGGGTGTGTGCTTTTTATAGAATTATGAGTAAATAGTTACATGGCAGGATACCTCATGTCTAGGAGATATTCTTTCTTAATTGTAACTATTCATTGAAGATATAGGATTTCATAAATTGAGAGATGAAAGGAAAGGAGCTTGACAAACTGGTAAAGAAATTCAGACATGGCAAAGAATAACTTGTTGCAGGCCATGCAACAAATAAAATCTATAGAATTTATTTCGGCTTAAACCTATTTAACTGAATGGAAAACTATACAGACAACCAGGTTTTGAAGGGCCAGAAATTTGGTGAGAATAGTGAGGCAGGTGTAATACTGAAGTGAGCCTTACATTTCCCTTGAGGAATCTTTTAGTTTCTAAATAGCACAAGGCCAAAAGACCAAGAAGACAGCCACAAGGCGGATAAAAACCTAAGCTGAGACTTTGGCCTTATCGGGATCTCTAAAGATAAAACTTGTAGTTTAATAAGGCAGGATGTCAAGAAACTAAATTACAAAGAAAAAGGAAGAAGAATAAGGGAATTCTGGCATCGTGTCATGTTCCTCCTTAAGACATTTGCTAAATTTTATCTGGTATAGGGTTAACAAGATATCAAATGGAATCAAGAGTAGCAGCTAAAGACATAGGCAGCAAAACGGGGTATTTGGCAGTTTCCCAGGATGGAAGAAGAAAAGATTAGAGAAGGGCCTCTAGTTAATATCCCTGACTTCCTATTATTAGAATAAGAGAAGGTTATACTCTAAAAATATGGGTAATAAGAATTACATCAACTCTTAACAAAAATGTGAAACTCAGTTCTGGACAGGCACAATCCCACACTGGAAAAGTAGGTCTGCCCCATATTTAAGGTACCTGAGAAAAATCTAAAGGAAATCCTCCCTGAAGGAAGAAAATATGAGACAAAACATCAAATTATATCTATAATTTTTCATGAGCAATATTCTACATTTGATCAAACTTACTAGGCATGTCAGGAGATATAATCAAAAAACAGAAAACTAAAACATAAGCGAACCAAAGGTGAATTAGAGTTGGAGATATCTATCATAGATTTTAAAATAATAAAGAATAAAATGCTTAACAAAATTGTTGGCAAGATCAAGAATCTCACTATGTAACTGGAATTTACAAATAATAACCCAATGGAAATTACAGAACTGAAAATGTTAACATTTAAATTAAGAATGCAATAGATGTGTTTAAACAGCTAAAGAGAGGATTTTTGAACTAAGGAGAGATTATTATAAAATATACAGACTGAAGTTCAAAAAGAAAAGAGAATCTATAATATACAAAAGAGCATACAAGACACATGAGACACAATTTAATATCTGTAATTGCATTTGTATAAGAGAAGAGAGAAATGTTAAAGAAGCAATATTTGAAAAGATAATAGGTGAGAAACTTTCAGAGCCAATACAAAGACATCAATCCACACAATCCAGAGTATTAACAAACACCAAGGAGAATTGGGGCAGAAGGTAGGAAAATCTAAGAGCATTAGAGTAAAACTGACCTTTTTAAAATGCATAAAAAAGTTGTAAAAGCAGTCAGATAAATAAAAGACATTATCTTCAAAGGAAAGACACTTCATTAGAAACTATGGAGGGCAGAAAACAATAGAATGACATTTTGTAAATGCTCAAAGAAAATATGCCAGCCTGAACTTCTTTATTCAGCAAAAATATCCTACAAAAAGGGAAATGAAATAAAGATGTTTTCAGACAAACAACTGAGAAAACTCATCAACAGCAAACCTGTGCAAACATACATATTCAAAGGAGTTCATTAGATAGAAGACTAATAATCTAAGGAGAAGCACAGAAATGAAAGAAGGAAAGAAGAACAATGAAAGAGTTAAATATGTGGGTAAATCAAAATAAAAATAACTTAAGTAGGCCGGGTGCAGTGGCTCACACCTGTAATCCCAGCACTTTGGGAGGCCGAGGCGGGAGGATCACGAGGTCAGGAGATCGAGACCATCCTGGCTAACATGGTGAAATCCTGTCTCTCCTAAAAATACAAAAATTAGCAAAATTAGCCGGGGATGGTAGCGGGCGCCTGTAGTCCCAGCTACTCAGGAGGCTGAGGCAAGAGAATGGCGTGAACCCAGGAGGCAGAGCTTGCAGTGAGTGGAGATCGCGCCACTGCACTCCAGCCTGGGTGACAGAGCAAGACTCCGTCTCAAATAATAATAATAACTTAAGTAATGATGATAATAATCTATTGTGGAGTCAATAGGTATAAAATTGAAAATGATAAAAATAATAAGTTGAGGCTGTGGTTTTAAATTAAATAAAATCATTTAAAAATCTTTGCCTTGTAAAGAATATACTACATATTGATAACTAATAAAGATTATAAGTAAACTCAATGGACTATTTCTCTTTGCCATAACAAGATATATAATAGAAGCAAAAGTATAATTTGTGAGATGAAATTAAAATTGACATTAGTGTACACATTGTTTTTCTATACAATCTACTGATGAATTAACTATTCTAAATTATGAATGTTCTAGACCAGCACTGTCTAATAGAACTATAATTTGAGCCACAAAAGTAATTTTATTTTTCTAACGACCACATAAGAAGTAAAAATAAACAGACAAAAATAATCTTAATAGTATATTTTATTTTATCCAGTAAACCTTAAATATTATCATTTTGGCATGTAATAAATACACAATATTATTAATGAGATATTTTACACTTTTTTGTAAAACTGTCTTCAAAATCTGGTATTCATTTTAGACTTACAGCACATTGCAGTTTGCAATATCCATATTCCAAGTGCCAAATAGTCACATGTGGCTAGTGGCTACCATCATGGACAGCAATAGTCTATGGCATGAATAAACTGATGGCATCTATATGAATTTGATCTATTACTCTAATAAGCAGGTTAATGATATATCAGATATTAAACTTTATATTTTATTACTTTAGCAAATAATTTTCTGTTTAGAATCTAGTTCCCTAGGAATTGATATAATCTCAGTAGTTTCCTCCTGAAATACAAAGCCAATTACTGGTGTGGATACTGAAAAGAAAAGGAATCTTTTTCTGGGAAATAATAACATCCAATTTTTCAAATCCAGTCTTATCTTACAAAAACCTCGAAGTCTAAGCCACTGTTACAGTCCTTATTATATATTCAGTGTATAACCCATAGTTCAATATATATTAACTTTTCATATAAACATGCCAACTTTTAATTCAAAACTGCTTGATAATGCAATTTAACTAAAAAAGTCTACATGCTAAAATAAGATATAATCCTACAACAACTGACTAAAGCATAACATTACAGAAATTTATTTGTATTAAAAAGATAGGTTAATTAAAAAGCAACTCACCTGATTAAGGTAACTATTTTATCTTGTTATTAAAGGCAAATGAAAAACAGACTTTATAAAAATGTAAGGATCATGTACTGGCTATTCTTGACCAGATTAGAACTTATCTCTAGAGGAACACAGATAGTCTTCTATTATAATCTGTTAATTACACCTTGGAGCCATAAACACAACCAGTTTCTAGAAGAGCGATACAAATATATTGCTTTGAGGACAGAAAAATATATTCTGACCAACGGATTGTGTATGGCAGTTAATTTATGGATTATAAAAATGTAGTAACCATATAACTTAGGGAGGACAGGTATACTCACTGATATGGTTTGGCTCTGTGTTCTCACCCAAATCTCATCTCATATTGCAATTCCCATGTATCAAGGGAGGGACCTGGTGGGAGGTGATTGGATGATGGGTACGGTTTCCCCTGTGCTGTTCTCATGACAGTGACTAAGTTCTTATGAGATCTGATGGTTTTATAAGTGTTGGCAGTACCTCTTCCCTCTGTCTTTTCTGCCACATTGTGAAGAAGGTACTGGCTTCTCCTTTGCCTTCCACCATGATTGTAAGTTTCCCAAGGCCTCCCCAGCCATGCTGAACTGTGAATCAGTTAAACCTCTTTCGTTTATAAATTACCCAGTCTCGGGTATTTCTTCATAGCAGCATGAGACTGGGCAGGAAATTGGTACAAGAAGTGGGGTACTGCTATAAAGATAACATGAAAATGTGGAAGCAACTTTGGAACTGGGTAACAGGCAGAAGTTGGAGCAGTTTGGAGATCTCAGAAGAAGACAGGAAGATGAGGAAAAGTTTGGAACTTCCTAGAGACTTGTTAAATGGTTTTGACCAAAATGCTGATAGTGATGTGGACAATGAAGTTTAGGCTAAAGTGGTCTCATATGGAGACGAGGAACTTATTGGGAACTGGAGTAAAGATTACTCTTGCTATGCTTTAGCAAAGTGACTGGCAGAATTTTGCTCCTGCCCTGGAAATCTGTGGAGCATTGAACTTGAGAGAGATGATCTGAAATTGGAACTTACATTTAAAAGGGACGTGGAGCATAAATGTTTGAAAAATTTGCAGCCTTACCATGTAGTAGAAAAGAAAAATTTATTTTCTGGGGAGAAATTCAAGCCATCTGCAGAAATTTGCATAAGTAATAAGGAGCCAAATGTTAATTGCCAAGAAAATTGGCAAAATGTCTCCATGGCATGTCAGAGACCTTAGTGGCAGACCCTCCCATCACAGGCCTAGAGGCCTAGGAGGGAAAAATGGTTCTGTGGGCAGGTCTTCCACTGCTCTGTGCAGCCTCAGTATATAGTGTCCTGTGACCCAGATGCTTCAGCTCCAGCCTTGGCTAAAACGGGCAAGGTATGGTTCAAACTGTTGCTTCAGAGGGTGCAAGCTCCAAGATTTGGTGGTTTACATGTAGTGTTGGGCCTGAGGGTGCATACAAGTCAGGAATTGCAGTTTGGGAACCTCTGCCTAGATTTCAGAGGATGTACGGAAATGCCTGGATGTCCAGGCAGAAGTCTTTCACAGGGTCAGAGCCCTTTTAGAGAATCTCTGCTAGAGCAGTGTGGAAGGGAAATGTGGGGTTGGAGCCCCCTCACAGAGTCCCCACTGGTGCATCTCCTAGTGGAGCTGTGAGAAAAAAGCCACCCTTATCCAGACCCAAGAATAGTAGGTCTACTGACAGCTTGCACCCTGCAGCTGGGAAAGCTGCAGGCACTCAACACCAGCCAGTGAAAGAACTGCCCAAGGCTGTGGGAGCCCCCTCCCCATTTCATCAGCATGCCCTGGATGTGAGACATGGAGTCAAAGGAGATTATTTTGGAACTTTAGGATTTAATCTCTGCCCTGTTGGCTTTCAGACTTGCATGGGGCTTATAGCCCCTTGGTTTTGGCCAATTTCTCCCATTTGAAATGGAAGCATTTATCCAGTGCCTGTCCCCATATTGTATCTTGGAAGTAACTAACTTGCTTTTGATTTCACAAGCTCATAGGTGGAAGGGACTTACCGTGTCTCAAATGAGACTTTGGACTATGGGCTTTTGAGCTAATGCTGAAGTAAGTGTTTGGGGGACTGTTGGGAAGGCACAATTTGTTCTGAAATGTAAAAAGGACATAAGATTTGGGAGGGTCCAGGGACAGAATGATATGGTTTGGCTCTGTGTCCCCACCGAAATCTCATCTGAAATTGTAATCCCCACATGTCAAAGGAGGGACCTGATGGGAGGTAATTGGATCATGGAGGTGTTTTCCCCCATGCTGTTCTCATGATAGTGACTGAGTTCTCATGACATCTGATGATTTTATAAGTGTTTGGCAGTTCCTCTTCCCTCTCTCTTTTCTCCCACCTTGTGAAGAATGTACTTGCTTCTCATATGCCTTCCACCATGATTGGAAGTTTCCTGAGACCTCCCCAGTCATGTGAAACTGAGTCAATTAAACCTCTTTCCTTTATAAATCACCCAGTCTTGTGTATTTCTTTATATCCATGTGAGAACAAACTGATACACTCACCATTTAGTAGATTATATTTTGCCTCCTTGGTGTTTTTGTTTGGCTTTTTGTTCTAGAGTAGGAGTGATTTCTCTATCAATCAAGAAAGAATTTGGCAGAGTTACATTAAATGTTCTCTTCAGAACAGTATGCCTTAAAAATGGACTGAGCTGTGGATATTAAAAAAAAGAATAGCATATTTTAATTGTATCATTTATAAACTTTGAAATATTATTTTACATTAATTAATAATGAACTCATTAACATAAACTAACTTACCAATGCCATTTATTGATATCTTACATGTTTGGATTCCTGGGGCTAACATATATAAATATAATTTAAACTATACAAAAGTAAAAAATAAAATAAAATATATAAAAGTTACAAGTCATGAACTTAATGCATATTAAATATTCTTCTAAAAGTCATATATATTTGGTAGAGGCAAAAACCTTTGATGAAATCTAAAATTTCTTTTAAAAAAAGCAATATGTACATTTTTGCATGTATTAATATCAAATAATTTTTGTTCCCAAAATAAATTTTGCTTCCAATGAAAGCAGATATTGACTTTCCAGATGTGCCTTCTCTCAGCATTTATCCTTTCAACAAATGTTTGTTAAATGCATATTATCTGCCTATTTTCCTACTATTAACAGGCAGTAACAAGATAAAGTCAATTTCCATTCACCATTCAACATACCAATGAAAACATCAAGAAAGACAAAAATTCAAAGGAATTTTTAAAAGTAAAACAAACTCTGATTTCCATTGCTGTGAGGAATGTCCAACAAATTTTTTGCAAAAAGGAGCTGATTAAAGAATGAAATTAATGGAAGTCACTCAATCAATATTCATTTGAGTGCCTCCTATGTGATATGTATTAGTCCTAACATAGCTATATCAATGATCCTCTTTTTTTATCTTCCCCTCCACAAGAATGCCATATAATAGGATAGATTAAAAAGTTAGAAATTGAGATGCATAGTTAGTAAGTACAAGTTGAGAATACTGCATTCTTAGATTTATAGTTTTTCATTGACTGTCTTCATGTAATAGAATGAGAGTTACAGGTTTAAAGTCAGCTTCATGTAGAAAGATAATTCATATATCTCAGTAGAAATTTGGACTCGGACATTTTCAATGTCTGTGGACTTCGAAATGTTACCTCCCCTTTCTGAACTTAGGTTTCCTCACTTTTCAAATGGAGTCAAAGCAATCTACTTTATATAGGTTTAGGGGTTATAATAATTGAGTTAAAGTATGGAAAGCAGTCCTTTATCTTGAAAGGCAATATAGCTTGGTGGTTAAAAGCATGAACCTTTCATTGGTTGAAACCCTGCTCCTGCCATCTGCTTTCTGTGTGTTCTTAAGCAACTCACTTAATATCTCTGTGCTTTGGTTTTGTAGTGTTGTTGTTTTCCTTGAGACAGGGTCTCACCCTGTTGCCCGGGCTGGAGTGCAGGGGCTCAATCTCAGCTCACTGCAGCCTCAGCCTCCCGGGCTCAAGCCCGGAATCCTCCCACCTCTGCCACCCAAGTAGCTGGGACTACAGGTATGCACCACCATAACCTGCTACGTCCTTTGGTCTTTACACTTGGAAAGTGAAGATGCTAAAATAATATGATATTTTTATGAGGATTAAATTTGTTAATAATGTATAAAGCATATCAAGCATGTCCTACAAAAACCATATGTGTCTATTACTATTATCATCCTCCTCCTCATCATCGTCTTGTGTAATGTCTCCCAATGAGTAAATATTTGCATCAAATTAGTTAAAAATAAACTTTCATTATTATAATTAGGGAAGTGGTAAACAGGGCAGTTAGAATTCGCCCTCAGTCCAGCAGTCTGTAAAGACAGTAAAAGTTCATTGAGGTAGATTATCTCAGCATATCATTAGAATAAAATTAAAAGGAACAGTATTTCCATGATCAGGGTGAGAGCACACAGCCAGGGCAATCCACATATCCTATTGTTTTGATTTTGCATAGATGTCTTCTTTTAACAGCATAAACAAACAGAAACACAATTCCAATGCAAACAATGTAGCCTAAAGGAAAGTAACATTAATTTGAAGATATATTGTAAAAAGTCACCAATACTTATTTATAATATGAACAAAAATAAGTTTCAGAAAAAATATAAAATTGGAACTGAATAAAGTTTGTGAGGTAATCCTTCAATTATTAAAAAGTCTAAAGAGAGCCTTTCGAATAACTATTGAACTAAAGAGAATTATACATGTAAGTCCAATTGCTTAGAAAAATAATAAAAAATAAAAAATCAACATTCATAGAATTACCCCCAAGCTTTAGTCATAATCCAAAATATTTCATGATTTATAGAAGAAAAACTGGGAAACTTCCACTTATTCCCTCCTTCTTTTATTTATTCTGTGAGTGAACATCAGGTGCCTACTATATATCAGGTGCTCTACAAAGATCTAATAATAAAATTGTCAGCCGAAAATACATAATCCCAGGTCTCACAAAATCTATTACCAATAATGAGATAATCATAAAATACATATAAAATCAAACATTGATAAGAACTCCCAAGAAGAGGTACATGGAGACAATATAAGAAGAATGGACCAAGTAAAGGAGATCAGAGGGTTCATTAAGGATGTGACAATTGAAAGGAAATATGAAGTAAAGATAGGACTTAATCAGGCAATGGTGGGGAATAGGGTCAGGGGAGGCACTCCAGACTCAAAGATCAACACAGACAAAGATCCTGTAGCATGTTTTAGTAACTGAAAGTAGGCTAATAAGCCTGGAATGGCACAGAGCAAGGTAGGCCTCATGAGGGATGGTGCCATAGACCTAAGTAGGCCAAGTTAAGGATTTTGGTGATGACAAAAGTAATGAGAGGCCATTAAAGTTTATTACAAAGTTGGTAAGATATTATTGCTTTTTGGAAAATCACATTATTGTATTTTACATTAATGTTTTTCTTGTATAAATATTAAATATCCTACATGCACTTATTTAACTACTAAAATAATTGTGTACTACTAATTTCAAAGGGAATTATTAATATTTATTTACATATATTTTTAAATAAGAATTACTCATCAAGATGTTTTTCAGGTTAGAATTACCTTCTGGAGGCAGGGAAGACACTATAGACCAATGTTCAGAGGGGGAAGTATGGGTTAAAAATGAAAATGTGCAGGTTATCTACAAATAGACTACTGAGAGATTATAGAATAGGAGAAAGACCCAGGGTCAAGACTTTATGAACTCTCAAATTCACAGCCAGATATGGGGTAGAAGCCTATAAAACAGATTAGAATGTCAGAGAGTGGTATGTTAGGAAAGCCAAGAGAAGTGAATGTATCTGTCTGGTTTTAAGATTTCAGTACTACTGAAAAGTGGCGAAGTGGACAGAAATATGCCCATTATATTAAGAGAAATGGATATTAATTAATTTAGTTGAGGTAAATTAAAGTGCATATAATCCAGACTGCAGAATATTGAGAAAGGAAGGGAAAAGGAGGGGAGAAGAGAGGAGAGGAGAGGAGAGGAGAGGAGAGGAGAGGAGAGGAAAGAAGAGGAGGTAGAACAGCAATGAACTTCTTTTTAAGAAGTTTAGTTTCAAAAATAGGAAATAGAGATCTTTTTTATAATTTTATTTTTCTTTTGTTAACAGAAAAGATTCAAAACTATTTAAAGACAACAGGGATCACCTTGTACTTGAGAAAGAGAGATAAATAACTTATAGTGAAATGTGCCAGAAAATACAGAAGGAAATAAGATCTAAAGTATATTTGGAGGTATCAGAATTAGTGAAAAGGAGTGATCTATTCCAAGAGTTGCAAAGGATTATAAGACAAATCCAGATGTATATAAATTATGAATAAAACGTAGTGGAATTGAGAGACTCTCCATCTGATATCTTATTGTTTTTCTCTATTACTGCCATCAATAATTCTTCCTACTCAAATTCCCATAGAAATTACTAATAAAATATGCAATTAGAGAAAATCATGTGTTAATGTTGAAGAACAGAGATAGTGATGGCAGCAGCTGCTCCAGACAGCCTGTGGCTGCCATCAGGTATGCTGCACCAGGGAGGTGCAGCCAGGACTGCATACTCCATGGAGCCTGCAGGAGCTGGGGACAAGCAGGAGCTCTACCCCTGCTAAGTTGAGGCAGGAGCTCCCTGGGTGCCACTGCAGCTACCCAAACTGCAGCTGCAGAGCCAGTCCTCCTGCTCCATAGAGCAGGCAGGAGCCTGCGCCCCCCCACCCCCCCCCCCCCCCCCGCCCAGCACAGCTGCAGCTGTAGCTATCCAAACCCTGGCTGCAGACTCAGGCATCCCTATACACCTGGGGGCCCAGGAAGGCCCTCATGCCCTCACAGGCTTGGAAACGCCTGCTCCTGCTTCCTGGCTTCTCCCGGCTCTCCACACCTTCTCCAATTTTGGAGCAAAGTCAGGTGGAGCCTGGGCACCATGAAGGACAGGTGGAGACAGACAGATTCCTGGGTGGAATGGGGCAGGTCTCCAGAGAGGACCCACCTTTTTTAGGCCAGGAATGGCCTGAAGGCTGGGCCAGGCTGCCAGTCCTACAAACTAGAGTGGGAACTTGTGGTGCCTCTTCTGGGCTTGCCCATGGCTGCCCATGGACCAGTTGGCATGTACTTCCTCCCCTCTGAGGCCCATAAAAGCCCCAGGCTCAGCCAGAGCTGAGCAGATAACTGGACAACCAACTACATAGAGGAGCAACCCTTATTGTTGATAGCAGGAGACGTCAAGATGACCAACAGTAGAGAGGAGCTACCCACTCTAGGACTGCCTATCTGCTGAGAGCTTCAGAGACCTGCAGAGACATCAGGACTACCAGCTGCAGAGAGGAGCAACCCACTCCAGGGTCTCCTCTCTGCTGAGAGTTGGGAAAACAATGGGATGACCTGCCTGCAGAGAGGAACTTCCCACTCCAGGGTCTTCTCTCTGCTAGGAGCTGAACACTCATCAGAACACCCTGACTGTGGAAAGGAGCTATCCCCTGTGGGTCTCCTGCAAGCGTTCTATTGCTCAATATAACTTCTCTTCATCTTGTTCATCTTCCACTTGTCTGTGTACCTCATTCTTCCTGGTCACAGGGCAAGAACTCAGAACCCACCGAATGGTGGAGTTAAAAGAGCTAGAACACAAACAGGGTTGAAACATGAACTTGTTCACCACCTTGTGGGCAAAGAGAAGGAGAGAAGAGCTGCAGCCCTTCAGGGATCCCAGACTTGGGAGCTCCCTGAGCCAGGGCTGTGACTCCTTCTTTGGGGTCCTGCAGTGCCTGGCATCTCCAAGCTTCTGGGTACCACTGCATGTTCTGGAGCCAGCAGGCGAAGCTGCTTGTGGTGCACCTGGTCCAGCTGCAGCCTCGCAGAGAGCTGACATCCATGTCGGCACTGGAGCTGCCCACCCTGCTACAGCAGCCAGTATGTCTGACTGTGCAGTATCTGGACCCCACACTTGCTCACACACTCTTTGCTGCTCCACGCCTGACTCTTCCTTGGCAGGCATGGGATCCAGGCCAGTAGAGTGAGCTGGGCACAGCCTGCCAGGCTGAGTGGGCAGAACCAGCCCAGTGGGCCTGAGCAAAACTCGGGCAAAGGCACCACCGGCCAGAGGTTTCAGGTCAGAAAAGCAAGACCTCAAAGATCCTGTGACAATGGGATACTGATCTGCTGAAATTTTCAAAGAATTACTCCTTGACATAACAGGGACAGCAATAGACTGAAGGGAGGGTAAGAGAGTCAATTCAGGCCTTCTGTTTCCCATCCCCAAATGACTTCCAAGAAAAAATATTGACTTCAGGAAGTTGAAAGTTTGCCATTCTCTAAAAATGAGGAATTAGTGTGGTATCATTGAGAACAATATACTGGAGTCCGACTAGCATTGAGAGGTCCCAGGTTTCAGTCCTGGCACCATGCTCAGCACAAACTTAGAAGTATGCATAGTCAACTTTGTTTCAGACATAGGAATCAGACCAAAAGGAGACACTAGGATGTCTGAATTTGGGCACTAGAGAAGTAGAAGAGAGGTGGAGGTATAAGGCTTTATGTAGAGCAGAGGAGAGAAATGAAACTCTTCCTAAGTTATTCCTTGCAGCCATTCTCCCTATACTCTTCCCCAAAGGCTCCTAGATCTGAAGGAGACTAAAACTCAAGATTGTTCTTAGAAAGATTTATAAAACTGAGATAGTACCACACACTATAAAACAATATAAATATATAATATTTAAAACAACATGGCTTAAGCTTAAAAACAGGTGGTAAATTTAATGAAAAAGAAGCTTGCCAGGCTTAAAATAGGCGTTTAGTGTATAAGCTGGCATTTCAATCAACAGAAAAGGGATTCAAAAGTTGCCAGTACTGGAATAATCAGTTTTGTATTTGTAAAAATAAATATATAGCATATCTTCATGTTATGTGCCCATGCAAAGTTAAATGTTTAAATGTTAAAAAAAATCTGGAATATTAGAATAACTAAAAGAAAATACAAATGAATATCATGCCTAGAATTTTGTTTTAGGAATATATCATGACTATGTACAAAGAAGTATCTGAGATGATATTTGTGTTGTTGTTTTATATAATAAGAAAGCCAGTAAAGTCTTTCAAACTGTCTAGAAAGAATTCCTGACAATGTTTTAGAAATTATTCCTAATATAGAAAAAATAGAATGCTGCAACAAACATTATATAAAGCTGGTATATTTGGTTCTAAAACATGCCTACTGTTTACTAGCAAAAATATTCCTACTACAGCACTTCAAGTCTTATTATACAGCTACAGTTATCAAGACAGTATGTTATTGGTGAAAAAAAGAAACAAACAGATTGATAGAAAAAAAAATCTAGACACAGATCTTATAACCTTCACAAAAAAATAGCTCAAAAGAGATCACAGACCTCAGTGTAAAATGCAAAACTAGAAAACTCCTAGGAGATAACACAAAAGAAAATCTAGATGACCTTGTGTTTGGCAATGACATTGATACAGGAGTGGGCCAGGGAAGTGCTGGGAAGAGAATGGCAGGGCCTATGGTTAGGGTTCCACTCCCAGCCCTGTGTCCACAGACCTAGGTAAAGATAGGCATTTGTTTTTGTGTCCAAATGTTGCATTTCCCAAGACCACCCTGGCCCACCATGCATCCAACCTGTGCCTATAAAGACCCCGAGACCCTAGTGGGAGGAGACACAAGCGGCTGGATGTCAAGAGGAACACAACAGTGGAAGAACACACCAGCAGACACCAGCAGATGTTGGCAGGCCATCGACCAATGGAAGAACATGGAGTTTTGCCAGGGTGGTCAGAGGAGAGCCTGGCTGCTGAGCGGCCTGACTCCAGGGGAAAACCACCTTCCCACTACATCCCCTTCTGGCTCTCCCATCTGCTGAGAACTACTTCCACGGAATAAAACCTTACGTTCATTCTCCAAGCTCACATGTGATATAATTCTTCCAGTACACCAAGGCAAGAAGCCCGGGATACAGAAAGCCCTCTGTCCTTGCAATGAGGCAGAGGGTCTAATTGAGCTTATAACCACAAGCCACTTATGGATGGTTAAACTGAAAGAGCACACTGTAACACATGTCCAACTGAGGCTTCAGGACCTTTAAGCATTCACCCCTAGACACTGCCATGCAGTTGGAGCCCCACAACCTGCCCATCTACATTCTCCTCCCAGAGGTTTGAGCAGTGGGGTACTGAAGAAGTGAGCCACTCCCGCTGTTGCACACCCCGCGAGGGGAACAAGGGAATGTTTCCCATGTCAATATTTTACATACAACAATATCAAAGGCATAGTCCATGAAAAAACAAACTGAATTTCACTAAAATTAAAAACTTTTGTTCTGCAAAAGACACTGTCAAGAAAATAAGAAGACTAGCTACAGACTCCAAGAAAACATTTGTAAAAGACATATTTGATTATATTAGTCTGTTCTCACATTGCTATAAAGAACTACCCGAAACTGGGTAATTTATGAAGAGCTTTAATTGGCATAGAGTTCCACAGCTGTACAGGAAGCGTGGCTGGGAGGCCTCAGGAAACTTACAATCATGGCGGAAAGCAAAGGGGAAGCAAGTACATTTTCACATGGCCAGCAGAAAGAGGGGAGAGAGAGAGAGCCAAGGGGGAAAGTGCCACGCACTTTTGAAAAACCAGATCTTGGGAGAATTCACTCAATATCATGAGAACAGCAAGGAGGAAACCTCTCCCCATGATCCAGTTACCTCCCACCAAGCACCAAGCACCAAACCCCTCCTCCAATGCAGAAGATCATAATTCATCATGAGATTTGGGTAGGAACACAGAGCCAAACCATATTACTGACAAAGGAATGTTATACAAAATATACAAAGAAGTCTTAAAACTCAACAATAAGAAAATAAAAGATGGGGCCGGGAGCGGTGGCTTATGCCTGTAATCCCAGCACTTTGGGAGGCTAAGGCGGGTGGATCACGAGGTCAGGAGATCAAGACCATCCTGGCTAACATGGTGAAACCCCATCTCTACTAAAAAATACAAAAAATTAGCCAGGTGTGGTGGCAGGCGCCTGTAGTCAGAGCTACTCAGGAGGCTGAGGCAGGAGAATGGCGTGAACCCAGGAGTTGGAGGTACAGTGAGCTGAGATCGCGCCACCGCACTCCAGCCTGGGTAACAGAGTGCTCCGTCTCAAAAAAAAAAAAAAAGAAAATTAAAAAAAAAAAAAGATGGGTAAAATACCTGAATAGATAGATACTTTGCCAAAGAAGATTATATAATGGCAAATAAGCATATTAAAAGATGTTCCACATCATATGTCATTAGGGAATTGCAAATGAAAACAACAGTGAGATACCACTACCTACTGATCAGAATGATCAAAAAGCAAAACATTGACAATACCAAATAGTGGTGAGGATGTAAAGCAAAAGTACTCTTACTCCTTGCTGGTGGCAATACAAAATGACATAGCCACTTTGGAAAGTATTTTGGCAGTATTTTAACGAAACTAAACATATTCTTCCCATATGACCCAGTGATCATACTCTTTGTTGTTTAACCAGATGAAATGAACACTTATGTCTACTCAAAAACCTGCACATGAATGCTTACAGGTATCTTGTTCATAATTGCCAAAACTTAATTAGGAGGCCATTAGGCTGAGGCAACTCCAGTGCCTATGTAATCAAACCAAACCCAACTCAGTGTAAACAGTGAAACAAGACTGAAGCTTAACTAGGCATAGGCCACCAATTAACATTTAACTAGGAACATTCCCCTTTAGCCAAGCAAATATTTTCATTGTCATGCTTCCATGAACACCTTATATAAGTTTTCACCTCACACCCCCTAGGTGGAGTTCTGAACCACTTCCGGTGTTGTGCTGCCCAATTCCCAAATCACTGTTTGCTCAAAACAAACAAAAAACAAACAACAAAAAAAACCTCTAACATTTCAATGTGCCTAAGTTTGTCTTTTAACAGTTTGCAACAAAAAATAAAGGGTTAAAATCACCATTGCTGCAAATAATACGTGAAAGTAGAATAAGTATATGAAGAGACAGCTTGGGTTTGGAAAAGACTAAAAATCTGGAACTTAAGCATGAAATTTTAAACTGCAGAGCATTTGAGGAATGGGGTGATGTTAAAAGAAACCTAGAGAAAAATTTAATGGCTTAAATAACCATGATGAAGAGGTGGCAGTGATGAAAGAACTAAACTTTAACACTCGTTGCACTGTTAGGTGAAAAAAATAAAGTGATATGGATGACAGCACATAATCAGAGGTTCATAACTATGCAAAAACATTTTCCAATTAACAACGTACTTTCTCGTAAATCATGTGCAAGTGGGAGAAGTAAAAAGACTAGCGTTCTTACTAGAGAGATGAAAACAGATATTTGGTATTCAAAGCATTTTTCACCTGAAAATAGGAATGAATACGAGATGGGTCCTAAGTGTATTTGATCTGCATTGAAACCATGTTCAAATTGTAGCTTTCAGAATACAAAAGTATCTGAAAGTACTTGTCTGCAGCAAAGAGTAGCCTAATGTCCACTTAGAATTTTTATATTCTGTGTTCTATGGATGCAAAACTGGTTTAAAATTAATATGAACTGAAGAACAATTCATTTGTCATTTCATTGAAATTATGATGAATGAGTTTGAAATATGAATTATAATTGAGGTAAAATCAATACAATGTTAAAAAGCTATGTTTTCTTTCTCAAACTCATAATGAAATGAAAGGCAAAATGAATATATTCTAATTTTCCGTGGTTTATAATTCTCACTGAGATTATAAATATATAGTATATATTCATTATGTGAAGAAAAACACATTGCTTAAAACTTTTCAGTCACAAGAGGTTATTAAAGTGATTTAATTCATACGTTTGATTGAATAGTAACTAAATATATTTTTCCCCTGGAGTGATTAATGCCTTTTCAAAGCACAATGGAAATTTTTAAAAAAATCATTACATAGTTCCCTGTCAAAGAAGGATGAGAGGATAATGACCTGTTAACTTTTGTAGTTCTGATTAGATACAGACATGTTAGGACAGAAAATCAACAAATACTGAAATTAATCATACCAAATAGCTTCAAAAAGGTTGATGTCCCTGAAAGACAAAGAAAGACTGAGGAAGTGTTCTAGATTAAAGGATATTAAAGGAACATGATAACTAAATTCAATGGATGATTCTGGGTGTAGAATATTATCAGGGCAATTAGCAAAAGTAAAATAAAGACTATATTATAGATAATAATATGTAACAATAAAAAACTTCCTGAATTTGATCATGTTTTATGGTTACAGAGGAAGATTATCTTCATTGTTAGGAGATACATGCGAAAGTATTTGAAGGTAAAAATTATTATATCTGGTAGATTCAAACGGTTACACAACATATAATTTCCTACGAATATATTCTCCAATAATAATAATAATTTATAAATATATGTGTATCACTGTGTGAGAGAGAGACGCCCACACAAAGAGGCAGAAATGAAGAGTGCAAATGATACAATATATTAACAATTAGTGTTTCAACATTTGGATTTTTCAAAATAAGTGTTGAAACAAAATTTAAACTGTAAACATGAAGTCACTTTTCTAGACATTCAAGTGGTCAACTTCTCTTTCGCTAATATTCTGGTTACAATTCATCTTCCCTAGAAACAGAAGTCCTCTACTCAATCCAGTATCATGCAATTCAAAGGATGCCTGTTTTTTTTTTTTTTTTTTTTTTTTTTTTTTGAGACAGAGTCTTGCTCTGTCGCCCAGGCTGGAGTGCAGTGGCTTGATCTCGGCTCACTACAAGCTCCGCCTCCCGGGTTCACGCCATTCTCCTGCCTCAGCCTCCCCAGTAGCTGGGACTACAGCTGCCCACCACCATGGCCGGCTAATTTTTGTTGTATTTTTAGTAGAGACAGGGTTTCACCATGTTAGCCAGGATGGTCTCGATCTCCTGACCTCGTGATCCGCCCGCCTTGGCCTCCCAAAGTGCTGGGATTACAGGCATGAGCCCCCGTGCCTGGCCAGGATGCCTCTTTTTAACAATGTCAGTTTCTACTTTAGATGGCTTCAGATTTATTTTTCACTTCGAGTTTTGTAAAATCTATATTAGTGTGTTGATTGGGTCCTTCTAATCACCGAGTTTATTTGCATAAACTCTATCCACATGTACTACAGAGAAGCATTTTCTGTTTCCTCTCTGTCAGTCTTGCTATGTTTCTTGGATATTTCACTCTTTCAAATAATTAGAGAATGATAGTAGAAGCAACATTATGCTTCACTTACTAAAGCTCTACAGAGTTATAACACTAGGCCATTCACATCACAATCAGGTAATTAGTAATTGAATTATAGTTTAACTATAGAGAATTAGCTACAGTGGTTATAGAAGAAAGTTCCACTTTCTCCTCTTCCATCAACCCCCACTACTACAACCACCCACTTTCCTGCATCTGCACCCCTATATTATATCCCTTTATACTCAGTAGGGTTTTCCCTGGAAGCCCCATTTAAAATTTCAATATTGTTCCTCAGACCTAACATGTGATAGCTTCCTTCTCTGCTTTATTTTTTTCTATTTATTACAATAGGCATATTATATATTTTATTTTGTATTTTGCTTTGGTTCTTATCTAGCTTCCTGGAAGCTGTTTTTGTCTATTGGTTCTATAGTACTTAGATCTATTCTTGACATAGACATTTGAATTATTTTTCTTTTTTTTATTTTTATTTTTTGTAATTCTGGAGACTTTAGATCTTCACTTATTTCGGGACAATCTCAACTAAGATTATTTTGTGCATCTCTTCTCCATTTTCTTTCCTTTTTTCTTGGAACTGCTATTAGGCATGTTTAACCTTCTTAAACTATTCTTCATGTATTTCTTCAAGGAAACATTTATTAAAAGCATAACATACATATAGAAAATTGCACAAGTATAATTTAATGAATTTTCAAAAAATGAACACTGCTGTGTAAGCAGCACCCAATCAAAAACAAAGTATCACCAGTCCTCCAAAACACTCTTATGTTCCCACACCCAGTCACAACTCCCATATGCACTCCTGAGCCTGCAATAGCCACAAGAAACTTGACTTCTAACAATATTATTAGATCACCATTGCCTAATATTGAACTTTAGATAAATGGAATCACATAGAAAATTTCCTCTTGAGTCTGGTTTCATTCATTCAACATTATGCTTGTAATATGGATCTGTGTGGTTGCATATAACATTCATGCTCAGTTCTCCTCTTCATTCCATTTTATAAATACACCACAATGTATTTTATCCACTCTATTTCTGATGACCATTTCTGGGTTGTTTCCAATTCTAGCTATTAAAAATAGTGTTTCTATCCATCATTGCACATGCCTTTTGGTGCACATATATACACATTCCATTTCATTATATACCCAAAAGAGTAACTGTTGGGTCATAAACTATTTATATATTTAGTTTTACAGAATCTACCAAGTAAAGCATATGAGAGTTTCATTTTTCTCCACATCTTTTCCAACATTTGGTTGTCTCTCTCTCTCTCTTTATCTCTCTCTCTCTCTCTCTCTGCATTTTAGCCATGCTAACGGGAATAAAGTAGTATAACACTGCTATGGTCAGAATGTTTGTGCTTCACCCAAAAATCATATGTTGAAATCCTACCTCTTGCAATGTGATGTTATTAGGAGGTGGTGACTTTGGGAGGTAATTAGATCACGATGGTCGAGCCTGCATGAATGAAATAAGTGCCCTTCTATGAAGAGGCCAGAGAGCTAGCTAGCTTTCTTTTCATCATGTGAGAAAACAAGAAGTCAGCAGTCTGCAACCCAGAAGAGGGCCCTTACCAGAACCCAACCATGCTGGCATGGATCTCAGATTTCTAGCAAACTGTGAGAAAAAGAATTCTGTTGTTTATAACCCACCCAGTCTATGGTATTCTGTTACAGCAGCCCAAACTGACTAACAAAAACACTGTAGTTTTAATTTGTTTATCACTTATAATGAAGTTGAGAACATTTTCACATGTTAACTTTCCATTTGCATATCCTTTTTTCTTTTTAATGTGCCTGTTCAAGTCTTTGTTCATTTTTATTGGCTGTCTGCCTCTTTTAAATCTATTTTTAGAACTTCATTTCTAGATTCATTTCTAGATATCTATAATTAGATATCTTCACTCTTCTCTGTGTCATGCCCTTCCATTCATTTTAATGGCATATTTTAATCAATAGATACTCTTTACTGAATGTCATTCAATATATCATCTTTTTATTATTAGTTAGCATTTTTTGTGTCTTCTCAAAGAAGTATTTCATTAACTTAACCTCATGTAGATAGTCTCCTACTTCTTCTTTTCTAGAATCTTGATTTTTTTTTCATTCTTAGATCAACAATACATCTGGAATCAATTTTGTATGTAGTGTAAGATAGCACTCAAAATTCTTTTCATTCCATATGGAAACCCAGTTGAATGAGCACTGGTTATTGATAAGACCAACTTTCCATTGTCCTACATATTTATGGCTCTATTTGTTACTTGTGCTCTTTTCTCCCATTTGTCTCTTTATTTTTATGTCAATGTCATATTGTCTTACTTATAGTAGTTTTATATAAATCTTAATATTTGGTATGTAAATCCTCTAAGCTATTTTCTTATTCATAATTGCTCTCATTATCAAATTCTATATAAATTTTCATATAAATTTTTAAATCAGCATGTCAATTTTCACACACACATACAATCCGCTGAGATTTTTAATTGGGATTACATTGAATTTATTTAAAGGTCAATTTTTGGAAAACTAGCATCCATAAAATATTGAATGTATAGTCATAATACCTTCTTCTATTTGTTTATATAATTCCTAGTTTTTTTCAATAATTTTTTGTAGTTGTCAGTTTGGAGGTCTTGTGCATCTTTTGTTAGTTCATTTTGGTATTTTTTTTTATATCATTGGCATGACATTTTAAAATTTTATTTTCCAACAATTTGTTGCTAATAGCTATAAATTTTAATTTATTTTTGTTCACTGACTGTGCTAAACTCATTTATTTTCATGTACCTTACCTACAGATTATTTTGGACTCTTAAATTTCAAAATGTGTTTATCAGCAGATGTTTGCAATTTTATTTCTTCCTTATTGTATGGACTGAGAACTCCAGTATAGAATTGAATAGCAGTGGTTATAACTGGCATTCCTGATGACTTCCCAGTCACACACAGAAAATAATTCACCATTATGATTTTTAAAAATTTCTTTATCTGATTATATATTTCCTTCTATTCATTTGTTAAGTCATTTACAATAAATGAGCATAAATTTTATCCTTTTATTTCTGAATCTATTAAGATGATCACATAATTTTTCACCATTTTTCTGTATGCAAATGTGGTAAATTATAATTTTTTCATGTTTTATTTTTGTTACCCTTGCTCTTCTGAAATATTATCCAGCTTTCAAGCAGTATTTTACATTTTTCATCTCTTTATCTTTTTGAATTGTATTGTAACCGATACCTCACATTTACCTTTACTTCTTTGCTCAGTTGTGCCTAGCCACTACAATTTTTTTATTTAAATGAATTTATGTACATGTTTATATATAAATTTCAGACGCTTTATTAGCTTTTAATAAACATTTTATTTAGGTATAGCTTTAGGTTTATAGAAAAGTAGTAGAAAGGATATTAGAGAGCTTCTGTATATACTATACCACTTTCTTGTATTGTGTTCTTGTTGTTTGTTTTTTGTTTATTGTTTTTGAGAAGGAGTTTCACTCTTGTCACTTAGGCTGGAGTGCAATGGTGTGATCTCGACTCACTGTAACGTCTTCCTCTCAGGTCCAAGCGATTCTCCTGTGTCAGCCTCCCAACTAGCTGGGATTACAGGTATGTGCCACCATGCCTGGCTAATTTTCGTATTTTCAGTAAAGATGGAGTTTCACCATGTTGGCCAAGCTGGTCTTGAACTCCTGACCTCAGGTGATCTGCCTGCCTTGACCTCCCAAAGTGCCAGGATTTCAGGCGTGAGCCACTATACTCGGCCTCTCCTATTGTTATTATCTTACATTAGTATATTTGTCATCACTAATGGATCAATATTGATACGTTACTGTTTAGTAACACCATATGTTTTTTCAGATTTCCTTAGCATTCATCGAATGTTCTTTTTCTATTCTGAGATCCCATCTTGATACCATATTACATTTAGTAGATCAGGTCTTTGTGTGGCTTTATACCGCACTCCTTTCTATTGCTGTATAGTATTCCATTACATAGATGTACCAAAATTTGATTTTCCATTCACCTACTGAACAACATCTTGGTTTCTTCAAGTCTTTGGCAATTTTGCATGAAGCTGTTGTAAATATTTGCATGAAGGTTTTTATATGGACATGAGTTTTCTAATCAGTTGGGTAAACACCTAAGAACACAATCATTGGATTGTACAGTAAAGCTACATTTAGCTCTGTAAAAAATTTTATAAAAAGTTTGTGAAATATTTGGGGGAAAAACATAAAAATGCAATACAACAGTAAAAAATGACACAAATCAAAGTACACAGTATAACAACTACTTATATAGCATTTACATTGCATTAGGTATTATAAGTAATCTAGAGATTACTTAATACTTTGGAAGATGCCAAACTATCTTCCAAACTAGTAGTGGTGCCACTGTTCATTCTGGAATTAATTCTATTCCAGTCAGTGTTGTTCTTCATCCTCACCAGCAGTTCACCCAGCTCTGTCACCCAGGTTGGAGTGCAGTGGTGTGATCTTGGCTCACTAAAACCTCTTCCTCCTGGGTTTAAGCAATTCTCCTGCCTCAGCCTCCCAAGTAGCTGGAATTACAGGTGCACACCACCATGCCCAGCTAATTTTTGTATTTTTAGTAGACACAAGGTTTCCCAGACAGGTCTCCAACTCCTGACCTCAGGCGATCTGCCTGCCTTGGCCTCCCAAATGTTCCTCATATTTTTACATGCTTATTTACCCTGTCACTGGTACTTGCCTGGTACATGTCACCATATAATAGTAGGGATAAATAGTGGGTGAATTGAATTATTCTTTAACAGAATATTTGCAAGAAATCTAAATGTATTCTTGCATAGGTATATATCAACAGTCATAAAAGATCATATTTATGTCCACTCAATTATAGTACTCAACATATACACCCTTAAAAAAAGTCATGATTTTTTTCTGCTCCTCTGTTTTCTTCAGCTGGAATGGTTTCAGAATTGTATTAGGTTAAGTTCTTCCCCTGGAGAGTATAACTTTTTTTGGAAAAGGTTACAGTCTTACTTCATAATGGTTACTCTTCTCTCCCTTGAAGGAAACTTTCCAGGATTCAGGCTAGGAGAACTTGTTGGTGAGCTACTAGAGAGAAAGCACGTGAATATGTGGGTTAGAAAGCCTGGCGCTTTCTAATTACCAGGCTAGTTCTGGATCAGCCTCCAGCAATTTGTCAAAATTACCATTGTACTTATTCCTCTCAGTTGATGGATCCAATGGCTTCATCTCCTGATCTCATTCGCTGTATCACTCTGTATTTGTCTCTATCCAGATTTCAAAGTCGTGGATGTTACTGCAACTTGTTTTTAGATGGGTCCAAATGAAGTCATTATTTTTCATTTTGTCCAGATTTTTCTTATTGTAAAGACAAGAGTGATGACTTTCAAGCTCTTTATATATTAGAGCTGAATCCAGAAGTCTATTTGGATATTTGAAAAAGATATCTGTTCTTTGTGTATATATGCTTTCCAGGTTTTTCCTTCTGTGTTCTATTATATCATTTGTTTAATCATATTAATCAAATATTTCATAATATCTTATCAGATTATTTTATCTTATACAGTATTCTCTTGTATCCATAGGGGATTGGTTCCAGGAACCCCAGTGGATACCAAAATCCTTAGATGTTCAGGTTCCTGATATAAAATGGCATCATATGAGCATATAACCTACGCGCATCCTCTCATATATTTTTAAATCATCTCTAGATTACTTATAATACCTAATACAATGTGAATGTTATATAAATAGTCATTATACTGTATATTTTTATTTGTATCATTTTTTCTGTTGAATTGTACTTTTTGATGTTTTTCTCCAATATTTTTGATCCATGGTTGGTGAAATCTGTGGATAAGGAACCCACAGAGACAGAGGGTGAACTGTAATGTTCTTGAGTATATTAATTCTCCTGTTGTTTACATGTGTTTATTCTTCCTCACAGTGGTTTGTAACTTTTTGGTTGTCGTTGTTGTTGTTAACTCATTTTCAGAGTTTAGGAAAGAAAAATTTGTTCAAAACCAAAAATAGCCCTATGGAGAAGTTTTGTGTTTGTTTCTACAAGATTCCACGGTTTTAAATAAATCCTTTATATCTATGTATTATAATACCAAAAGGTAATAAAAAAGCATATCCATACCTATGATTTATGCAAGCCCTCCATTTGAATTTTTCCTGTTCAAAATATCCAGCCATATCCAACTTGTAGCACCAAGGCCGTAGAGTCTATTTGTCTGAGATAGAAATTTTTGTGTTTATACAGCCTTTCTGAGTGTGTAATTAATAGAAGTTAGGATACATCTGCATCACTTTTGTTTCCAACTATCTAGATATGCCCTAATCAGTTAACTCTTAGTGATAATGGTTAAGATGAGTATGGTTTCTTGAACTATACTGTCTACATTTAGAGTCAAGCACTGCCTCTTAATAGTTTTGTGAATGGGGCTAGGTGCTCAGCTTCCTTTTCCATTAATGGGAATGAGCAGTTCTTAGAAGAGGGCTTGGGACGTAGCAACTGATCAACATTTGTTAGTTATCTGTGGTATTTACTAATATTCTGTTTCTACTTCTTTCTGTGGATTTTAAGTATTTATTTTTCATATAAAAGTTTTAACTTTTTAGATGAATAAGTCTATTACATTTTTCTTTTGTGAGTTTCTTCCATCGTTTATGGTTATATTATTCATACCTTCCCAGAGTTTAGCAAAATCATCCAAAACTTACATAAACATAGCAGAAATATAAGAACAAAATATCAGCTGCTTGAATAAGTTGGTAAATTAATGAATATTAGAAAAAGAAACTAGTGATCTTTCTCCATGTCATTTCAGAAAACTAGATCATAGATTATTTGATGTCATATATCATGCATTCAACTGTGAAACAGGATTACCTATAAGTTGAGAAATAGTTACAGAGTTTGTTCAAGATATTTGCAATAGACTTTTTAGCACCCAAGCTACTACAGTCAAAACTGACAAATGTGTGAAGAAAAAAAATAGTTAACATTTTAGTGACATTTTTAAAAAGTTCACAACATTCAAAAGAAATACTATAGCTGAGAAATGGAAAATGACTAAGTTATCTCCAGTATCTGAAAAAGGTCACAAGAATCGCATAGCCACTGAATTTAACCCTATCTTTTGGGGAAGCCTTAACCAGACATTACTTTGACTTTATTACAATCAAAATCTGAGTATATTTAAAACCTTACAAAATGAGTATTTTTCATTTTCATGGCAATCATAAAAGAGGTTTATCATTTGATAAATTAAAATGTTAAAAGTATATGATTTTAATTTGATGATTTTAATATTTTAAATTGGGTAAAAAGCACATAAATTCTTAATCATATATTACCATAATCAAATACTCTTCTTCCTTTATTCATATAGAAAAAAAAATCCCAAGCATCATCATTCAATACTAATGGCAAGAGTAAAACAGAATAACCAGATGATGATTCACCAAACGAAGTTTCCAACTTTAAAATAAATTACATATATAATGAGTTCAAGAATTCATTTTACATTCATACAGTATTCATGTTATATGAACCACAAGGCATATTAATAATAAAGTGATTCATAAAGCCTATTAAAAAGAAACCAGTCTGTTAACTGACTATACTCAAAATGGAAATGGAGAAAAAACCATTATGAGAAAGTAGGCAAATAGGCTAAAAAGTTTAGATTGTTTTGTTGACTGGATCAGGAGATAAACACAAACACAGAGTAGGCTAATGCAAAATAATCAGATAGAGAGCAAGGAACACTACCAGGTACTCTATAAGTCATCTCATAGTTTGAGTAAGAATATGGCTGTTAGTTATTAAAGCTGCTTTTGCCTTTTTTTTTTTTTTTTAAGATGGGATAGGACTCTACCTACTGCATTAAGAATGGATTTGTTCCTAGGTGAGGTTCTTATGTGGCATACTACATAGACTGTAGAGAATAAACATTATATTATCTCTAAGAGAGTAAGTTGATAGGAAAAAGAGAGGCATTAGCATGTTTAAAGATTTTGCTACATATCCTCATAAACATTAATCCAGTGATTAAATTATACTTTAACAGTCCGTCATTAATTTCTTGTTTAAACAACAAAAACTAAAAGAAAAGCTTCTATATCTAGATTAAAGTTTATAAGACTCTAAGAGATTAGTTAGTACACAAAATATTTGTCAAACTTTTTTTCCAATGTAATGGTTTCTTCAAAAATTTGTGACAGTGACAAACTCGTGCATTACATTTTATTAATCTTTGAAAGCAATGATTGAAAGTTATTTCTTTGGGTTTTAAAAATCCATATCTATACCTACCCAAGTTTGTTTATTTTTTAATTAATCAAAAATAAGCACATTCTTTTCTTTTCTGATTGATTATCAAGAAGAAAGGAAAACTCTAGTGCCTTCTGTGCTATCCGAAAATGAGCTTAATTGCACAGGTTGCTATAACTGACGTCACCTAAATGGGAGCTCCGTACAAGCAGCAGTCATCTCCTTTTGTGCTTTATTCCATTTCTCTTTCTCACATTCCTAAATGTATTGCATGCAGTACTTTATAAAGCTCTGTATCTGGCACCTTCGCTTTTCAGAAGAAAAGATAGTTAAACGTGGTAATAACCAGTCCAAGCAGATTTTCTGGAGGTGGTCATTGTAAATAGAATCCCTAGACTATTAAATTTTTTCCTATGCCCTATAAACACTATAGAACAGCAAATCTACTCCCTCCCAGTTCAGATGAATCCTATTTCCTTCCCCTTAGGCAGAGAAAATTCTTCCATGTGTCAAATAGCCTCATAGTGATTTGGCCTATGCAGTGGAATGGGAGAATGAAGAAAAAGATACCTAAGAAAAGCAGTTTTATTTAGTCAGGCTACTTTAAGGTTTCCCACAGATAACTAAGAAACACAAGCTCTCCCCCCTTGACTATCTGGCTTCTCTTTCCACACAGATATAAAAACTACAACAGAACCAAAATAAAAACCACATACAACCAAAGTTTACTGCCTTCAAAATATTATAGTATGTTGGTCTATACAATTGAATTAGCTGCCACTTTTCTATGAAATATGGATGAGAAAAACAAAGGTTGGTAATACTCTCACATATCTGGAAGTATTTTGTTTTAAACTCAGGCAAACATGCACCACCATGGTATTCAGGTAGTGCTATTAAAATCCACCTGTTTATTGGCTAAAGGGAATGCTCAGTTTTCTAAAATAACAACCCAATGACATTTATAATTTTTTAAAATGCATGTTAATACATTAAAGAACTGAGTTCATGCTAAATAATTTGGATTTGAAATAACTGTAGTCATTCTCTAATATTTTTGGAATAAAATGAACCAAAACCAGAAATGAAGGAATATCGATAAAGCTAATCTGTAACAGCTGGAAGAAAATGTTGATGATAGGCTTGACAGAAACATTGGGTTGCCCCATTATTAATGGTAGTAATGTAGAAGAAGGAACCAAATATAACTGGTAGGATGTTGCCAACAGAGAAAGTACAGTGAGAGAGCAGAATCAGAGAGGAAGATACTAGGTTCAGTTCTGGACATTCTGAGTATAATATGTCTGAGGGATGCTAGGATAAGGAAGAGAGCGGCAGTCGTACATTTGCATCTAAGATTCATGAGATATAAAATTAGTTGTTTCTGACCCAAGACCTCAAGGAAGACAAAAACCAGAGACCCAAGCAAAACCAAGTAGAAAGACCAAGCTCATAGAGCCAAAAAGGGAGGCTGAAGAAATACCACAGAAAGACACAGACACAGAAACTAAAACATAGAGGCAGAAATCTCCACGTCAAGAAGTCAAAAAGGCAAGTGGGAACATGTGTGCCAAAAAAAGGTTGTGTTTTATGTGCAGGTCAGGACGTAGTGAGAGAATGACTGGAGAGAGTATAAAGGACCAGTAACCAAATGAACAGACAATTAAAGAGATTTTAATTTGAGCATGTCTTATTTCTAGGAGCTATGTGTAAATAAAGAAATAGAAATTTACATGAGTAAAAAATATCCTTATGTAACAGTGAATCCTATTGAAACCACTGTATATGATGAGCTATGATTGTAGATGGTTTATGCTTATTTCCATCTTATAAAATAAAATGAAAGTCAGATTCAGGACAATTATTTTCTGATTTTTAATTCCAGCCTTCTCCCTCAGGAGAGAGAGAATTAACAATAAAATAAAGTAAGAAGGCATTGAGATTAGAGAAATATGATAGATGAATCCTCTTAATGAGAGTTGGGTGATTTTAAAACACAGCTGACTGAGACTGGAGGCACATTTGCCTTTCTGGTTTGTACTACATTTTCAAAGATTTTCACTAAACATTTTCTGAGTTTTATAGTGTGGGGGAAAAATTATTTTGCAAGGAAGAATTTGGCACATTATACATTTTTCCTAAAATATATTATACTAGCTTTCAAAATACATTATACAACATGTAATCTTTAATATATAGTAGTCCCCCTTCATCTGTGGGGAATATGTTTCAAGACCCCTAGTGGATGTCTGAAATCATGGATGATACCAAACACTGTATATACTATGTTGTTGTTGTTTTTATACACATTCTTATGATAAAGTTTAACTTATAAATTAGGGACAATAAGAAATTAACAACAATAATAATAAAACAATTATAATGAAATACTGTAATAAAAGTTATATGAATGTGGTCTTTCTCTTTCTCTCAATATATCTTATTGTACTGTATGCACAATTCTTGTGACAATGTGAGATGATAAAATGCAATGAGATGAGATGAGATGAGGTGAATGACTGATATAGGCATTGTGATGAGATGAAGTGAGCTGAATGACATAGGCATTGTGATGAGATGAAGTGAGGTGAATGACATAGGCATTGCGCTGTAGCATTAGGCTACTATTGACTTTCTGATGATATGTCAGATTGAGGATCATCTACTTTGGGTGATCCTGGATCATCAAGCCATTACAATATCGATGGTTGGGTATTAGGAGCAGACAGTGTCGATGTCAATGTTTATGACTAATGAGAAGGTAGTGTATAGTTTATGACTAATGAGAAGGTAGTGTATACAGCTAGATACACTGGACAAAGGGATGACTGACATCCTGGGCAGAATGGAGCAGGGCAGCCTGAGATTTCATCACATTACTCAGAATGGCAATTTAAAACTTACTAATTATTTATTTTTGGAATTTACCACTTAGTATATTTGGATTACAGTTTACTTTGGATAAGTAACTAAAACTGCAGAAAACGAAACCACAGACAAGGGGTGGGGAGCTACTGTACTTGATTTATGGTGAAATGTGCATCTTTATAGAATTGTTACATATTACTATGTCATGTACAATATATTGATTATCACAGAGTTTAAACTGTGTCAGTTATCTGAGTAAATGTTTCCTGGCCACAATCTCTAGTTGAAACAATAAAAATAGTCATATTCATATTATTAGAATAATAATGCTATTGCTAATAATTCAATGTTTTGCAAATAATCTTAGAATACTTTAAGTAATTGAAGTGATTCTTGTACATGGTATACATTTTATCTGCAGCAAAATACTGAAATACTTCTCTGGAGATCCATAGATATTCTGAGAAGGTGCCTGAGGGACCATCTTAGGGGAGGAACTAAATAGAAGTGGGAAAAAAGATCAGCACCCAACTTTCTCCCAGAACAGCTGCAATTGTGTGTTCATCCTATTGACTTCTTATTTTAAAATTCATTTTAAGACATCGTTTTAATGTTGGGAAAAATAAAACTTAATATTCCAAGAAGAAGTTTATATCAGTTAAGGATTAATATTATAAATACAATATGAATGGAATTTGAAAAAAACATTTTCTGAGTGTTTATAGATTTATCTGAGTAATGCTATTCCTTCAGTTTCATATGACTCAAAAACAAGTTTTTATACAGCAGGTACATCCCAATGGTAAATAAAATTTTTTCTTTCTTTCAAATTCACAAATTAGTTTTAAATATACATCACACAAAATCACATGAAAGCTGATTTATTTGAGAACATTTATGTGCACATTGAGTGTGAACAGTACTTTGTAAGAAGCTTATAAATCATTCCTCCATCATAACAACAACTAGAAAAATAAAAAAATCAACAACTCTTCTTAGTTTCTTCAGAGAACTGAAGTTACAAGACAAACCATTGCCCAGAAAACTGAAGGGATAAATAGAAACAGAGAACCACAACTTAGTGGGGCAGAAATTCATTCTGAAATTTCTGTGGGAACCAGTGTTATGGTAGGAAAATCTGAACTGTAATTGATGAATTGCTGGAAGCTCAGTGTGGACAAGTTTAAGAGATAAAAACTCCAGGGAGACGCAGTCAGTGGGCATCCCCGAACTTTGGTAAGTTTCACCTCCAGGAGCTTGCCTTGGTTCTCACAGTGAATATTGAAGAAACATCTAGTGCTTTCAGCAGGGAAAGGGGAAAAGGAACCATTTTGCAACATGTGAGAGTATTCTGTTCTTAGCAAGGCCTGCTCTCAGGAAGAAAATATGTCCATACAAAACCTGCACACAGATGTTTATAGCAGCTTTGTTCATAATTGCCAAAACTTGAAAGCAACCAAGATGTCTTTCAGTAGATAAACTAACTATTAATTATTTTATTACCTAATTATTAACTGTGGTACATCTAGATAATGGAATACTATTCAGCAAGAAAATTAAATGAGCTACCAAGCCATGAAAAGACAAGGAGGAGCCCTAAATGCATGTTACTAAGTGAAAGAAGTCAAACGGAAAGGCTACATGTGATTCATCCTATATGTCATTCTGGAAAAGATAAAACTATGGAGACAATAAAAGGATCATTGGTTGTTGCGGGAAGTCAGGAACCCTGAATGGAGGGACAGGCTGAAGCCATGGCAGAAGAACATAGATTGTGAAAGATTTCATGGACATTTATTAGTTCTCCAAATTAATGCTTTTATAATTTCTTATGCCTGTCTTTACTGCAATCTCTAAACATAAATTGTGAAGATTTCATGGACACTTATCACTTCCCCAATCAATACCTTTGTGATTTCCTATGCCTGTCTTTACTTTAATCTCTTAATCCTGTCATCTCGTAAGCTGAGGAGGATGTATGTCGCCTCAGGACCCTGTGATAATTGCGTTAACTGCACAAATTGTAGAGCATGTGTGTTTGAACAATATGAAATCTGGGCACCTTGAAAAAAGAACAGGATAACAGCAATGTTCAGGGAACAGAGAGATAACCTTGAACTCTGACCGCTGGTGAGCTGGGTGGAACAGAGCCATATTTCTCTTCTTTCAAAAGGAAATGGGAGAAATATCGCTGAATTCTTTTTCTCAGCAAGGAACATCCCTGAGAAAGAGAATGTGCCCCTGAGGGTAGGCCTCTAAAATGGCCCCCTTGGGTGTGGCCATCTTCTATGGTCGAAACCGTAGGGATGAAATCAGCCCCAGTCTCCCATAGCACTCCCAGGCTTATTAGGACGAGGAAATTCCTGCCTAATAAATTTTGGTCAGACCGGTTGCTCTCAAACCCTGTCTCCTGATAAGATGTTATCAATGACAATGCGTGCCTGAAACTTCATTAACAATTTTAATTTTGCCCCAGTCCTGTGGTCCTGTGGTCCTGTGATCTCGCCCTGCCTCCATTTGCCTTGTGATATTCTATTACCTTGTGAAGCACGTGATCTCTGTGACCCACACCCTATTCAAACACTCCCTCCCCTTTTGAAAATCACTAATAAAAACTTGCTGGTTTCACGGCTCAGGGGGCATCACGGAACCTACTGACATGTGATGTCTCCCCCGGATGCCCAGCTTTAAAATTTCTCTCTTTTGTACTCTGTCCCTTTATTTCTCAAACCAGCTGATGCTTAGGGAAAATAGAAAAGAACCTACATGAAATATCGGGGGTGAATTTTGCCTGATATCTGGCTGAGTTTCCCCTGATAATTGGTCCCAGAGGTTAGGGAGGAAGGAGGTGGAGAACAGAGGGTTTTTTTTGATCACTGAAACTATTCTATATAACAATGTTGGATACATGTCATTATACATTTGTCAAAACCCATGGAATGTATACTAAGAGTGAACCCTAATGTAAACTATGGACTTTAGATGATAATGTTGTTGTCTCAATGTAGGTTTATTGATTATAACAAATGTACTACTATGGTCTAGGATGTTGATTGAAGGGTTGTCTGTTTGTGGGAACTGGAGTTTATGGGAACTCTCCATACATTTTGTTCAATTTTTCTGTGAATGTAAAATTGCTCTAGAAAATAAAATGTATTAATGGAAAAAAAAAGACAAGAAGACATTAAAAATGTTGGCTTTCTTGCATTTTCCATTTCATTCTTAAAAGCAATGGTCAAGGCTGAAATGAGAACACAAAAAAGTGATAATGGTGGAGGTTGGGGGGCGGATAGTAAGGATTCCTGTGGGATGGTCATTTTATCACTAGTATTACTTAGAATTGCCAGCTCATGGTGATAATAATCCAACTAACTTTTAGTGGCTTTGAACATGATTTTAAATTTTTCTACAATATACTCACTTATTGCTTGCATGTAAGGCAAATTTTCCATACTACCCCTTGGTATATATCAGGGACAAGGAAGATGGTTACAGGGAAGGAGGAAGTTTAGCCAGAATCCTTTATGACTTTTAGAGAGAAAAGCCTACATTAATGTCATTACTTTCTTTTTAATTTATTTTATTGAATTTTTATAAAATTATAAAGAAGAATGCTCACTGAAGCCAGTAGAAAAAAAACCCCACAGAGCTGTATTTTTAAAAGTTAATAAACCACTAACTCTCCTCAAATACAAAATTCTTACCTAGCAGGTAGCAAATAACTTTTTGTGTGGGTTGACCCATACTTTTCTCTTACTAAAACAAATATACACATAAAGATTTAACTTATATAAATATATGGCATTATGTAGTATATATAATTCTTTAACATGCTTGTTTAGTGATATATATGGTTCTCTACAAGTTAATTCATATAGCATTAATTCATTTTCTTATTCATTCACTCTATTAGCATATTTTTTGTTAAAAATATACTACTGTAATTTATTCAAATCTTGCCTATGGATAAGAGGGTGTTGCTTATAAAAATATTGAATAAACATCTTTGAAAATAGAGCCTCATATATAATTTAATTATTAGGGATAGTTTCTAAAACATAGATTTTGCTGGGGGCAAATAGTTTTTCCAAAAATACTTTAGCACTGAATGTTTTCATTCTTTATTTTGCCAAACTTTTGTTGAAAACAGTATATAATTGTTTTGATTAATATTTCTTTGCCAAATAATTTGAATTTCTTATGTTTATAGGTCATTTACCCTTCCTCCAAATGAATTGCATATTTGTATATTAGGTGTGTTATGACTTTTTCTTAGAAATCTTCACTCTTTAACTACAATGTATATTGTATACAATGTTTATCAAAAAGTTTTCACTTAATCTAACATATATGTATATATGTTATATATAATACATATATAATATATGCATATATGTAAAATATGTATATAATATATATGTACCATATTCAACGTATGTTACACTCCATATAATATTGTGTACTGTGTATTACATATGTATGGTTGGTATGTGTGTACAGGTCCTACATGGGTTTTCTTTTCAATATTCCATAAAATTCATCTTCTGTCATACTATCACCCTTGTTCACACTGCTTCACTGTTAATTGCTCTGCTCTCCCCTAACATACCATGAATACTTTGACCTTAGAGCTTTGCACTTGTTGATCTTGTTGAACAGAGGCTTTTTCTTCAGATTGTTGCCTGGAATGACCGCTGACTGCTTAGATGCCTCTTCTGAAAGGTCCTCTTCACAGAGACTTTCCCTGGCCGCTTATCTAAAAGGCCAGCCAACCACCACCATCAGGCTCATTCCTGTGTGATTTTGGTTTCTTTTTTCTTTACGCCACTTACTACTATCTAAAAAAAAAGTTAACTTGTTTATATGTTTATTTTTTCTCTGTACCATTAGAATGTAAGCTCTTGGAGGAAGAAATATTGTCCATCTCTCTCATGCCTGTATACCTAGTGCTAAAGACATGTGGGCATTTAGTAAATTTGTTAAATCAATGAATGTATGAATTAATATATTGTATTTAATTTTTAATGTGGTAAATAATTGAATAATATTCAGTTTTCCTATACAGCATTGTGGCATGCTTTCCATATATGTTCAGGTTTTATTTGGTATCCTAAAACAAACTTCTATAGTTTTCTTCATATGTATCCAGTAACTTAGTAAATTTACTTCCTAATATATCTAGTTTTATTTGGGACATTATAATGCCTAGTTATACTTTCATAATCAAAATTTCCTAATTTGTTATTTTAACTTAAAAAAATTTTTCTATGTGTAGCTTGTTCAACTGACTCTGCAATATTCTCCTACTAATGCTAATAGTTTTAATACCATTTCTTTTTTCTTTTTGCCATATACATGTTATTCATATCTCACATTGTAACATTTTCTCTGCTTATTTGATTATTTTTCCATATTGCATTGTTTAGAATCTCTAAAACAAAATTGAATGATAGTGATTCTGGAGGATATCATTGTATCCATCCAGATTTTAATGGAAATAAGATTAGTGTTTTAACATTTAATATTATGCTTGCTATGAACATTTTCCATACAATCTTTAAATTGTTTTAGTGTGCTATCAAATTATATTTTAGTTGAGCTTATTATTAGGACAGGTCCCTGAATTTTGGAAGCAGTTTTTCAGCATCCTTTAAAATAATTACATTGTTGTTATCACTTAAGTTACTATTGGAATTAGTTACACTGGAATATTTTCTTTCATCCCAACAATAAACTCTAAGTGGTTGCAAATATTATTCTCTTTCTGAATCAGTAAATATTTACTGATCATGAGTAGACACCTGACACTTTTCCAAATGACATCTTCAAATGGATATATCAAAAAGACAGTTGGATAATTAATTTCGGAGTTTGGGGACAAAACCACAGCCAGATTGGAGATAGTATTTGGGAATCACCAGCATGGAGTAGACCAACCTATAACAATTTAAAGGTCCTGTCATTGAGTTGTGAACAGTTACTCTATTAGAGTCCTCTGAGTGTGTGTGTATATGTGTGTGCACATGCATGCACATATTGGTATGTAACCCCTCAGTAAATATTAACTTTTTTTTTTTTTGGTGTTACTATTTTATTTTACAGTAGCTTATAAAGTAACTGTCATTATTTCTATTAATTTATACCAGTCACATTTGTTCTCTGACACAGGGGTCATTTATAATGACAATTTATCATTTTGCATAACAGTTTCCAATTTTCAGCTCTGAACTCCTAATCACCTGAGTGGATGCCATTAGTTCTAGGGATTTATTTGTCCTTATCCTCCTAGAAAAGTATGCAAAGAAAAATTTTATATCATTGTAATCTATCCCCAATCATCAGGTGTTCTTTATGATAGTTTACCTTCTTTTTTTGTTTTTTGTTTTTTTTGAGACTGACTCTCGCTCTGTTGCTCAGGCAGGAGTGCAGTGGCATGATCTCGGCTCACTGCAAGCTCCGCCTCCCAGGTTCACGCCATTCTCCTGCCTCAGCCTCCCAAGTAGCTGGGACTACAGGCACCTGCCACCATGCCCGGCTAATTTTTTTTTTTTTTTTTTAGTAGAGATGGGGTTTCACCATGTTAGCCAGGATGGTCTCAATCTCCTGACTTCGTGATCTGCCTGCCTTGGCCTCCCAAAGTGCTGGGATTACAGACGTGAGGAACCGCGCCTGGCCTCGCTTTTTAAATGATTAAAACCTCCTCATTTCCTTGTTTTTGTCATTATCTACTATTGCTGCTCTATATCCTTTGACAAATCTTATCCCTAGTTTACATTAATTCAACACATATTTGTAAATCAGCTACTACGTGATAAAAACTAGCATGTTAACTAAATAAAAATGCATCATGCACAGGTAAGGCTTGTGAAGAACAGGAAGTCTAATTAAAGAGATTAAGCTATCGCATAAGTAATAATACAAGGTAGCAACTAACACATTTATGATATAAAGGATGAAAACGTTAAACAGATTCAAATGAGGTTGCTGGTATTTCTGCATGGAGTGACAGGCAAGCTAACATTTACACTGGGTTTTGAAACATGGATTGATTTTGGAAATGATAGGTAAGTGATACACAAAGCAGAGTAAACAGAATACACAAAGTAAATAAAGCGGAAATACTGAGTCAAGTAGTATGGAGAATCACAAGTACTTTTATTAAGCTAAAATTATAAATATAAAACGAACTAATAGAAAGTCATATTTAAAAAGCACATTGGAATCAGAAAAATGGAGGGCTTAAGAGTAAATTAAGACTTTTTACTTTTTACAGTGACCTGATCATTTTATTTCTGATAGAGTAAAAGGACAGCAACTTGAAATATGAACTGGAAAAATTAATAATAGACGATCCCTGTAATTTTCTTATGATAACCTTGATGACTGCCAATTAGTAGGGCAGTATTTGTTTTTATCTTGTATACTATTTTTTCCTGAATCTTAAATTATTTCAACATAGTCTCTAAATTATGTAGATTGTTTTTTAAATGCTACTTTTTAATTATTTTTGTACTCATTTAGTTATAGTTTAGTTCTAATGAAATTAACTCTATGATAAGTTTGTTAGGTTTTCTCTTTTGCTAAAGTTTTAATTTCATTATGCTATCACGATTGCCTAATAATTCAACACGACTAAAAAAAATGAGGAAGGGCTTGTCAACTGTATCGCTAGACTTACCATCCATTACTAATTTGTTAAATTGATGTACAAGTATCCCAATGATAAACACAAAATGAACCCTAGAAACCAAGCCAAATATATATGTGTGTGTGTGTGTGTGTGTGTGTGTACGTTATATATGAAAGACCAGGCAATATAAGTAATTGGATAATGGATGCAAAGACAATTGTTCATCCACATTAATAATAATTGGATCCCTACAACAACAGCATACAAACACACTCAAACAAATATTAGATTGATTAAATATTTAAATACAAAAACAAAAAATTTGAAACTATTAGAAGGATACATATAGCAGAATGTGTGTGTGTTTATGCATGTGTATACACACACACACACACACACTTAGGCATAGATAATGATTACTCAAACAGGAATCAAAATACTTACAATGAATAAGGAGATTGCCAATTTGCCAAATCACTGATCATATATATGTATGTGTGTCTATATATGCATACAAATAGTTAATTTTTATCAACTCTAAGGTTATGGGAGAAAGATTGTTCTGAATATCCTTCAGATTACACTTAGCATGACAACCTTATTCTCACCAAAATGCACCAGACTATAAATGGTATAAAGTACAAACTCTTCTGCAAAAAAGATAAGAAGCTTTCAAAATCTATCCAAAATCCCTGATTAAAATAGTCTTCAAAGAATACTACATAAAGATAAATAATTTAGTGGACTATAAATGTCCTTTCGAATCTGACATTCTATATTAAATACTGGATTGCACAATAGAAATTGCTGTAGAATTGATTAGCATCTAGATTTCTCAAATGGAGTCATTAAGACATTCCACAGATTTTACACTAACCAGATTTTAGAGTCTTTAGGAAGATTTTAGAATTGAATATCTGTGACTAATGTAAATAGATTAAGGTTTCCATTATAGATCAAGACAGAATAACAAAGACAAAATTTACTCTCTTTTATTCAACTCCTAGAAAACTAGGCAAAATATATGAAACAATTGTCTTCAGCTATTGAACAACAGAAGGCACAGGACTATGATACTCAAGAAAAGGGAAACAAAGTGATTCCTACAATTGAACTAGCTTATTCTTTTGTAGCAGTAATGGATAATTTGTTTCCATATTTGCTGAAACTATAATTCTGTAGATCCAGGAAGCTGCACAAATAAGCATAGAGCTGAAAAACTATTTTGCACACTTGTAATAAAATATACTTAGCAAGTTAAATGAAACTGGTTATTTGAAAAGATCAGTATAACTGACAAACTTCAAAATGATCAAAAATATAGGAAAGACAAAAATAATATAAAGCAAGAGAACCTCAGTACAGATCTATAGGTATTAGACAAATAAGGGAAAATTATGCAAAGTTAATACATTTGACAATATATAAAAGATAGACAAATTCCACGAAAAATACAAACCACCAATGTTCACTCAATATGACTGAGTTAACATGAATACCCCAGTTTACTAAAGAAATTGAATATCACTTAAAAGTCTTTCCGGTTTACCCATTTAAAAAAAGAAAACAAAAAATGAAATGGGAGGCACAGATTGCTTCAGTGATGAATTTTATCAGACGTGTAATAGAAAATAATGCCAATTCTACTGAAACTCTTTAGAAAAGTGAAGGAGACAGACCTCCTTATCTCATTTTAAGAGGCCTGTAATATCTCAATACCAAAACCAGATAAAAACATTATAAAAAACATATTGGTCTCTAGTTTTCTTTAATTATAAAAACATTATAATTCCCACTAGAAATGTATGAGAGTATCAGTTGCTACTAATCATTAACACTGGATATATTCTTTTTAATTTTAGCTGTTGTAGTAGGTGTGTAATGTGGTTTTAATTTTGCATTTCCCTGTGACTAATAATGTTAAATACATTTCTATATACCTATTTGTTGCTTATAGCCTTCTGTGAAATGCCTATTCAAATATTTTGCTTACTTTAATTAGTTTTTGCCTTCTTATTATTGAGCTATAGGTATTTTTAACATACTCTGGTTACAATCTGAATAAGCTATATGTTTTTAAAACATTTTTTCCCAGGATAAGGCTTGTTTTATTATTTTCTCTAAGATTTCTTTTGAAGAGAATTTCTAAAAATTCAATGTGGTCAAAATTATCAAGTTTTTATTGTGTGGTTCAAAATTTTGGCTTTGCCTAAGGACACAAAGATTTCCTACTAGAATTTTATTTTCAGTAAGTTTTATAGTTTTAGTACTTACATTTACATCTCAGAGTTATTTCAAGTTTAATTGTTTTATATGGCATGACATAGAGAAAAAACACATTTTTTGGCATACCAATATAAAGTTATTACAGCAATATTTGTTGAAAATGTTTCTATTTTCTATTGAATAACTTTAGCATCTATGTAAAAAATTAACAGACCATCTACAATAGTCAATTTTTGAACCCTGAATTCTGCTTCCCTTATCTACATGTATTCAAACTATTTTGATATCTGTAATTATAGTGTATATTCTTGAAATTAAGTCCTAAATCTTTGGAATTTTATTCACAATTGTTTTGGCTATTTTGAGTAATTTGTATTTCCACACAAATTTTAGAATCAGCTTGGCAATTTCTGAAAAAGAAGCTTGCTGGTCTTTCTATTGTGTTTCATCTGTAGATCAATTTGGAGAGAATTCACATTGCATCTTCTAATCTATTAATAAAGTATAAAGATTTATTAGGAATGTTAAAGATTTTCTCACCAATGTTTTATATTTTGCAGCATACAGGTCTAACATGTGTTGTTAAATGTATCCCTAAGTTTTTTATACATTCTGATGCTATTATCGGTGGCACAATTTCAACTTCAAATTTCAACAATTCTTGATGAGTATTTAGAAACACTATTAATTTTTGAACATTGACCTTATAACTGTGACATTGAAAAATTCACTTATTAATTCTAGTGTCCTTTTTGTAAGCTTGTTTTATTTTTCCACATAGACTTTTATTTTTGTCTGTGAAAAAAAGACAGTTTTACTACTTCTTTTCCAATCAGTATGCTTATATTTTTCTTGCCTTATTAAAGTGGCTAGGAACTCCAGTGCTATGTTGAATAGGAGATGTGAACACAGCCATCCTTGTCTTACTTCTCATTTGAGGGCAAAAACAGTCTTTCATCAACAAATACATTGATCTGTAATCTTTTTGTATAAATCATTTATCAGCTTGAAAATGAGTCTATTTCTAGTTGGCTGCTAATTTTTATCATAAATGTATTTAAATTTGTCAGTTTTTTTTGGTATCTTTTAAGATAATCATTTTTTTCTTTTTTAATCTATGACTATGGTAAATTACACTGAGTGATTTTTCAAATGTTAAACAATTCTTGCATTCTTGGACAAATCCCATTTAGTCATAATGTATTATTCTTTTGTATGTTATTGAATATGATTTAAACAGTTTTTGAAAAAAAAGTTTTGGATCTACGTTAAAAAAGATATTGGTCTCTTGTTTTCTTTAATTAATAGCAAAAAATGATACAAAAAGTGAAGGGAGAAATAGTCAAAGAAATAGATAGCATAAAGAAAAAACAAAAACTTCAGGAAACATTGGACACACTTATAGAAATGCAAAATGCTCTGGGATGTCTAAGAAATAGAATTGAATGAGTAGAATAAAGAAATTCAGAGCTCAAAGACAAAATCTTCTAATTAACCCAATCCAACATAGACAAAGAAAAAAGAATAAGAAAATATGTACAAAGCCTCCAAGAAGTCTGGGATATGTTAAACAACCAAACTAAGAATAATTGGTTTTCCAGAGGAAGGAGAGAAATCTAAAAGTTTGGCAAACATATTTGGGGGAATAATCAAAGAAAACTTCCCTGGCCTTGCTAGAGACCTAGATGACAAAATGCAAGAAGTACAAAGGACTTCTGGGGAATTCATTGCAAAAAGATCATCACCTAGGTACACTGTCATCAGGTTATCTAAAGTTAAGATAAAGGAAAGTACCTTAAGAGCTATGAGACAGAAACACCAGGTAACCTATGAAAGAAAACCTATCAGATTAACAGCAGATTTATCAGCAGAAACCCTACAAGCTAGAAGGGATTGGGGTCCTATCTTCAGCCTCCTCAAACAAAACAATTATTAGCCAAGAATTTTGTATCCAGCAAAACTAAGCATCATATATGAAGAAAAGATACAGTCTTTTTCAGACAAACAAATGCTGAGGAATTTGCCACCACCAAGCCACCACTACAAGAACTGCTAAAAGAAACTCTAAATCTTGAAACAAATTCTGGAAACACATCAAAACAGGACCTCTTTAAAGCATAAATCAGACAGGACCTATAAAACAAAAACACAATTTGAAAAGCAAAAACAGAAACCAAAAACCAAGGTACACAGGCAACAAATACCATGATGAATGGAATGGTACCTCACATCTCAATACTAACATTGAATACACATGGCATAAATGCTCCATTTAAAAGGTACAGAACTGCAGAATCGATAAGAACTCACCAACCAACTATCTGCTGCCTTCAGGAGACTACACATAAGAACTCACATAAACTTAAAGTAAAGGGGTAGAAAAAGACATTTCCTGCAAATGGACACTGAAAGCCAGCAGGGGTAGCTATTCTTATGTAAGACAAAACAAACTTTAAAGCAACAGCAGTTAAAAAGATAAAGAGGGACATTATATAATGGTAAAAAGGCCTTGTCTAACAGGAAAATATCATAATCCTAAACATATATGCACATAAACTGGAGCTCCCAAATTTATAAAACAAATACTACTAGACCTAAGAATGAGATAGACAGCAACACAACAGTAGTGGGGGACTTCAATATTCCACTGACAGCACTAGACAGGTCACGAAGACATACAGTCAACAAAGAAACAATGGATTTGAACTATACCATGAAACAAATGGGCTTAACAGATATATACAGAACTTTCCATCCAATAACTGCAGAATACACATTTATATTCAAGAGCACATGGAACTTTCTCCAAGATAGATCATATGATAGGTCATAAAACAAGCCTCATTAAATTTAAGAAATTTGAAATTATATCAAGCACTCTCTCAGACCGCAGTGGAATAAAATTGGAAATCAGCTCCAAAAGGAACCTTCAAAACCATGCAAATACATGGCAATTAAATAACCTGCTCCTGAATGAGCATTGGGTCAAAAACTAAATCAAGTTGGAAATTAAAACATTCTTCAAACTGAACGACAATAATGACACAACCTATCAAAACCTCTGGGATACAGCAAAGGTGGTGCTAGGAGGAAAGTTCATAGCCCCAAATGCCTCCATTAAAAAGACTGAAAGAGCACAGACATTCTAAGGTCATACATCAAAGAACTAGAGAAACAAGAACAAGTCAAATCCAAACCTACAAGAAGAAAGGAAACATGAAAATCAGAGCAGAAATAAATTAAATTGAAACAAAAAAATACAAAATATAAATGAAGCAAAAAGCCAGTTCTTTGAAAAGATAAATAAAATTGAAAGATCATTAGTAAGATTAATGAAGAAGAGAGAAAATCCAAACAACCTCATTAAGAAATGAAACAGGAGATATTACAACTGACGCCACTGAAATACAAAAGATCATTCAAGGCTACTATGAAAACTTTTATGCACATCAAATAGAAAACCTAGAAAAGATAAATGAATTACTGGAAAAATACAATTCTCCTAGCTTAAATCAGGAAGAATTAGATACTCTGAACACACCAATAACAAGCAGTGGCATTGAAATGCTGATTTAAAAATTACCAACAAAAAAAGTCCAGGACCAGACGAATTCACAGCAGAATTCTACTAGACATCCAAAGAAGAATTGGTATCAATCCTTTTGACACTATTCCACAAGATAGAGAAAGAGGGAACCCTACCTAATTCATTCTATGAGGCCAGCATCACCTTAATACCAACGAGGAAAGGATATAACAAAAAAAGAAAATTACAGACCAATATCCCTGATGAACATAGATGCTAAAATCCTTAACAAAATACTAGCTAACAAAATCCAACAACACATCAAAAAGATAATCCACCATGATCAAGTGGGTTTCACACCAGGGATGCAGGGATGGTTTGATATACACAAGTCAATAAATGTGATACACCACATAAACAGAATTAAAAACAAAAATCACATGATCATTTCACTAGATGCAGAAAAAGCATTTGACAACATCCAGCATCCCTTGATTAAAACTCTCAGCAAAATCAGCATACAAGGGACATACCTCAATTTAATAAAAACCATCTCTTACAAAGCCACAGCCAACATAATATTGAATGGGGAAAAGTTGAAAGCCTTCCCTCTGAGAACTGGAGCAAGAGAAGGATGTCCACTCTCACCACTCCACTTCAATGTAGTACTGGAAAGTCCTAGCCAGAGCAATCAGACAAGATAAAGAAATAAAGGGCATCCAAATCAGCGAAGAGGAAGTCAAACTGTCACTGTTTGCTGACGATATGATTGTTTACCTCAAAAACTCTAAATACTCCTCAAGAGAGCTCCTAGAACTCGTATAAGAATTCAACAACATTTCTGGATACAAGATTAATGTACACAAATCAGTAGCTCTTCTATACACCAACAGCGGCCAAGTGGAGAATCAAATGAAGAACTCAACCCCTTTCACAATAGCTGCAAAAAACAAAAAACTTAGGAATATACTTAACTAAGGAGGCAAAAGACCTCTACAATGAAAACTGCAGAACACTGATGAAATGAATCATAAACAACCCAAACAAACATATCCCATGCTCATGGATGGATAGAATCAATATTGTGAAAATGACCATACTGACAAAAGCAATCTACAAATTCAATGCAATCCCCATCAAAATACCACCATCATTCTTCACAGAATTATTTAAAAAATTAAAATTCATATGAAGCCTGCATAGCCAATGCAAGACTAAGCAAAAAGAACAAACCTGGAGGCATCACACTACCTGATTTCAAACTATACTTTAAAGCCATAGTCACCAAAACAGCATGGTGCTGGTATAAAAATGGGCACATAGACCAATGGAACAGAATAGAGAACCCAGAAATAAACCCAAATACTTACAGCCAACTTGTCTTCAACAAAGCAAACAAAAACATAAAGTAGTGAAAAGACACCCTTTTCAACAAATTGTGTTGGGATAATTGCCCAGCCATATGTAGGAGAATGAAAATGGATCTTCATCTCTAACCTTACACAAAAATCAACTCAAGATTGATTAAGGACTTAAATTTAAGACCTGAAACAAAAAATTCTAGAAGATAATAGACATTGGCTTAGGCAAGGATTTTATGACCAAGAACCCAAAAGCAAATGCAATAAAAAAAGAGTAAATAACTGGGACTTAATTAAACTAAAGAGCTTTTGCATGGCAAAAGGAACAGTCACCAGAGTAAACAGGCAACCCACAGAATGGGAGAAAATTGTCACAATCTATACATCTGACAAAGGACTAATATCCAGAGTCCACAATTAACTCAAACAAATCAGCAAGAAAAAAACAATCCCATCAAAAAGTGGGCTAAGAACATGAATAGACAATTCCCAAAACAAGATATACAAATGACCAACAAAAATGAAAAAATGTTCAACATCACTAATGATCAGGGAAATGCATATCAAAACCACAGTGCAATACCACCTACTCCTGCAAGAATGACCATAATCAAAAAATCAAAAAACAGTAGATGTTGGCGTGGATGCAGTGAACAGGGAACACTTCTACACTGCTGGTGGGAATGTAAATTAGTACAGCCACTATGGAAAACAGTGTGGAGATTCCTTAAAGAACTAAAAGTAGAACTACCATTTGATCCAGCAATCCCATGACTGAGTATCTACCCTGAAGAAAAGAAGTCATTATATGAAAAAGATACTTGCACATGCATGTTTATAGCAGCACAATTCGCAATTGCAAAATCATGGAATGCCCATCAATCAATGAGTGGATAAAGAAACTGTGGTGTGTGTGTGTGTGTGTATATATATATATATATACACACACATATATATATGTATGTATGTATACACACACATACACACACACACACACACAATGGAATACTACTCAGCCATAAAAAAAGAATGAATTAACACATTTTCTGTGACCTGGACGAGATTGAAGACTATTATTCTAAGTGAAGCAATTCAGGAATGGAAAATCAAACACTGTATGTTCTCACTGACATGTGGGAGCTAAGCTATGAGGATGCAGTCATAAGAATGACACAGTGGACTTTGGGGACTTGGGAGGAAGGGTGGGAGTGGGGGGAGGGATAAAAGACTACAAATAGGGTGCAGTGTATACTTAACTCATATAACCAAATACCACCTGTCTATACCCCAATAACCTATGGAAAAAAAAAAAAACCCAGACCAGGAAGACTACATATGGTATTATTTCATTTAAATGAACTTCTAGAAAAGGAAAAATATAACTATAGAAACCAGAAGTGGCTGTTACAGGTAAGGAGTCACAGAAAGGAAACTTATAGTAAAGAGGAGATGAAAATGATCTATTACACAATGTAACTATCAAAATTCAATCAAATTGAACCTTTAAATTTAGTTTTAAAAATTTTATATAAAACATACTTCAATAAAGCTAAGAAACAAACTAAATTCTTCGATGATATTTATGTCTATTGAAGAAATGAAAACTGCTATTAGAAAAAAATATATTTTATTATTTCCAACACACCATTTTTTTTACATCTTAACATCTCTAAAATTAGAATGCATGTTACACTTCATGGTTTCTTAAAATCAGAATATTTTTCTTTCTGAATGCTATGTAAAATGAGGCTTTTTACACTTGATGGTATATTAGATTCAATAAATTATAGCAATACTAATGGTTGGATTAAGTTTACTATGTCATGTTTATACCATCCGTGTTTAAGAATTGAATACTTTGGGCTATATTCAAAACTGCACTATTCCATTAATGGTACATAAAAACACAAATCTTATAAATGACTTAGAAAAAAAGCTATAAATGAGTAAGATGCACCAATTTATAGGAAAGTGTTTTGTTTATTAGTAAAAGGTCATAAAAAATAATTTGCAATTCATTTTAATTATATAATATTTCAAAATTAGAGAAAATACATGTGTAATATAAAAGAAACCTATGTATTTATCACCCATAATTATCAAAATTGCCATCTAGAAAAAGATATACAATTCCATCCCCTCCCCTCTTTCCTTTTCCCACAGAAATAACTATAATTCTGAAGTTGTTACATGTTCTTCACACTTATGTTCTTATAGTTTGTATTCAAGAAATAACTAAGTATGGGCCTTAATATAATGGAATACAATCTAATCATCAAAATAAATGAACCATATCTGCATTTATCTACAGAGATTATTCTTGAAAACTTACCTTAAGAGAAAAATCAAGTAATGAATGTATAATAATAACAATAACAAAGTACTTCAGGCTATTTTCCATGTGCTAGACATTGTTCTAAGCACTTTAAATACATTAATTTAAACTCAAGAAAAGTCCTAAGAGTTATCCCAGTTTACAGATGAGAAAACTGAGGAACAGAAAGATTAAGTATTTTGCTGAAGATCAAACAGTTAGTAATTTATTTACATGCAATCTGTCCCTAAAATAAACTCTTACCCACTCTATTATGTGTAAATATAGTATTGTTCTTAACTACTCTAACAAATAGACAAAATAGAAATTTATGTCTCACTCAAATAGTAGTGAAGAATCAATGTTTCTGGCCAGCAAGGTAAAGTAGGTGAGAGGAGTGGGTAAGTAGGCAGTCTTTCAGAAACCCAGACTCATAGCAAATCAGCCATTTTCAAAAACTGGCTTCCAAGATCTCTGGCAATCCCAGTTGAACAGAAAGAGACAACACATAGAGGACAAAACAAATAATGTTTAAGAATCAGGCCTGGAAGTGACAGACATCATTTCCACTCACATTACAATAACTAGAATTCAGTTGTTCATCTCTGGTAACTACATGATGGTCAAGATAACATGGTCTAGCTGATGGTAAGTCAGAAACTGTGATGGGTCTGAGATGTCACCCTACTTTCACATTTATATATTGACAAATAGACAGATAGATGGTGACATTGTTTGCCTGTGTCCCCACCCAAATCTCATCTTGAATTGTAACTCCCACAATTCCCACAGTTCATGGGAAGAACCCAGTGGGAGGTCATTGAATCATGGGGGCGGGTCTTTCCCATGCTGTTCTCATGATAGTGAATAAGTCTCATGAGAGCTGATGGTTTTAAAAACAAGAATTTCCCTGCACGAGCTCTCTCTCTTTGCCTGGGGTCATCCATGTAAAACGTGACTTGAACCTCCTTGCCTTCCAGCATGATTGTGAGGCCTCCACACCCATTTGGAACTATAAGTCCATTAGACCTCTTTTATAAATTGCCCAGTTTCAGGCATGTCTTTATTGGCATTGTGAAAACAGACTAATACAGATGGATTAGATAGACAGAGAGACAGATAAATCGATACTAGTAGAAATATCAGGCATCTGGGTCAGAAATCAGAGGTTTATTTTCTTACAATAACAGCAGCCAGAGTAACATAGCACTGGTCCCCCAAGGCTAGTACCACCTAGGTGACCAGATGAGAGGCTACATATAGTCAAAAGAGATAGTTCCACACATATGCCAAGATTGTACTGTGGAAGGGAGACTCTGAAAATATGGATCTAGGGGCTTATATAGTAGAGCGACAGTTGTCTCTCCTTCCCTCTTAAATGAAGGGAGGACAACCTTTTATTCCTAATGTAAGCATATTCACCTTGGGAAGAAAAGGGAAAGAATTTTGAGTTCTTATACTTTGAATGTAAATATGCTTCTAGATGGAAAAAATACTAGCATCTCTAAGTTTACCACTCAGGGTTTTCTCTTCATTTGAAATGTAAACATACAGGGAAATAATTCTCTTATTTCCTTCAAAGGTCTCCTTCTGAAGAGGGTGAAGGTCCCTACCCTGAAATGTAAGTGTTTCGCTCTGGGTAAATTAGGAGAAATCTTAATCTCCAGATGGGATCAACTGACTACAATTAAGGAGACAAAAGATTGCAGATCTAGTATCCATACTATATGAAGAGAACAATTTTTTTTTCTGGGGGAAATAAAGCAAACGTTATCTTCATAGTGTATCAATGTCTGTCTTTTAGATGGTCAAGATCTCATAACAACACCAAGAAATCCAGGGAAGATTTATTTTCCCACCTCTGTGTTGGCTCAAGAAGAAAAGAATAGATTTCAATGGCAGCTAGTATAGTATTATCTAGAAATATAATTTGTAAATTTTTTAAAAATACAATCCAATATTACACATTGGTTATGGATACATAAATATGATAGTGTTGATATTGATAGTCCCACCCCTCCCCCCATTTATTCTAATTTATGACAGGCTGATTTCCACATTTTCCACCCTCATCATTCTACATAACCTGTTCTTGCTAAGATCACCAATAGTTCCCTACTTGGCAAAGCCAATGAGTTCTTTCAGTCTTCTTTCTACTTAACCTCTCTTCAGCCATTGGCAATATTAATTATTCCCTCTCTCTCTTCCTAATTTCCATGCCATTACTTATATTCTACTACTCTGTTTGCCACTTTATTAGATTCTCTTCCTCCATCCCTCCCAAAAATGATAGCCATTCTCAGCCTCTATCTCTACATTCCCACTAAGTAATTGGTTACATTATAGAGACACTAGGATAACAGTTTTTAAAAACTCAGTGAAGGAGTACTCGCTTCCGTGTACCTCCTGGTTTCACTGTTATAACTGAAGTAACAACACAAAACAGTTCACAGTTAAAGTACTGTCTGCGTGTACAGGTTGGTACCAAATAGGCAACATATGCAGCATGAAATATGAAAACTAACATGCCAATTTCCACTGCCCCTTTTCTGTGTTCCTAACCTTTAACACCTCTAAACATCTCTCCTTCAAAGAGCTTAGATTTAGGACTTCCCATATCCTTTCTCTTTTCTGATGTTGAAGTTCCCATTTCCTAAACACCAGTCATTGGCAAAAAGCACACAATTAAACCTATTAAAAGGCAAGTAAATATGTAGCTAAACCCATTTACAGCATAAGGAATTTAGTTAATATGACCTCAGTTTACTCAGCAAATGCATTATTTTATTCTCTTTCTGATTCACTAACTTGCAATTTTTTGGATTATTTTTTCCTAATTTTGATACTTAGGATTACTGTCTTTCTTAACATATTCTAACTCTGGTGAGGTGTTAACCTCATCTTGACTGAGACCTAAGTCCACCATTTCAAATTCTGGCAGAAAATTTTCGTTTAAAGTTACTCCAAATCCATACTCCCTGAGATGGAGTAACTTTAAAAGAAAGTTACTCCACAGAAAGCCCACATATTGGCAATCTTGGGCTTTTTTACCCAAGGAGAAAACAACTTGCCCTCAGCTTCTTAATTTTCCTCTTTAAAATCCAAAAGATGTTAAATAAATTTCCAGCTTCTTCTTACCTCACCCCCCCCCCAACAGCATTAGATTACCTACCTCAAAGAACTTATTCCTTTTTAAAGTTATCAAATATTTATTTGGTAAAATTTGGGCACCAAATGCTTTGTACTTGGTGCCAGACTTACAGAAATGCAGAAGACATGGTAGAGAGTATCAAAAAGGGTCACTTGGCAGAAGCTATACATAGAAAGAAATGGCCTCTTAGAGGAGATAAAGCATCAGCTGAATCTCTGAATAATAAACAGGCATTATATTAGTTTATATGAAGAAGGGATAGGAGGATGCTTAGCATGAAAGCAAGAGTACATGCAAAGGCACAGAGACTTAAGAAGGCATGATGCCCTTAACTAAAGATTTTAACTTACAGCTAAAGAGTGGTGCAAGTGTAAGGAAGCAAGTCAGATAGGTAGGCAAAAGAAAGCTTACAATACTCTCTGTATAATGTGAAAACAAATGTGAAATTTATTCTGAAAGCACAGAAACCCTAATGGACAATTTGAGAAGAAAAGTAACATGATCAGATTTGCAAAGAACTCTTGAGTGGCAGTGATAAAGATGAACTCAATGGGGCAATGATAATGAAAGCAAGCAATTAAAAGGCAAGGGGATAGTGAAGAGAATAAATGGTGCCCTAGGATAAATGGGTAAAATTTGTACCAACTTTATCATTACATGTAAAGAATACTTTCATGATGACTAGTAGCCAATAAAGTACGATTTACAATGCTATAGCAATTTTCTCTTTAAAGCACTCAGTGCACACCTAGATGGTCATCTCGTAAGAATGGTGCTGAATATAGGGTAGATACAAATCTAAAAAATATTTACATTAAAAATTTTCCCTGGTGCCAAAGGGAAGAGAACTCCTTTCCCACCCATCGAAGAACTACTTGTCTTCCATTAGAACACCGGAAATTGTAAATGTTTTTTTCTGTCTCTTTGAGATATATGCAAATCTTTCTAAAATTCAATGAGCCTCTTGCCAGTTTTGATCCCAGGAATGTCTTTCATGGGGACCTCTGAAAACATCTTTTTTGAAATATAAACATCAAGGAGAGGGGCATTCTTTCTCCCTGACTCCTCAGAAGTTTAAGCCTAGATATTTGACTCCAAGATGTAACTTCCTATTTGTTGAAAACATGCAAGTTTAATTTTTCCTTTGAATGGAAACATTTAAACATAGAATCCAACATGTATGTAATGGAATGCATCAGCTTGGCTATAGAAAATAGTTAGATTCCTTTGTTCTTTGCCATCTCTTTAGGGATTGCCTAGAATGTGAATTGTAGTCAGTTGAATGCTCATTCAATGATAAAAACAGTTTTTTTTTCTCTATATTTGTGAGGAGAAATTTGGGGGTTGGCAGATTTTATATTTTATTATATTTCCACCAGAAGAAGAGATTCTTGCAAGGTATAGGATACTAAATTGAATAACTTATGAGACTATATCATTATAACACCCAATGAGGTTAGAAGTTCAAATATCTATACTAATGTATTATACTATATATTTTGGAAGATTGTATTTCTAAAATGGCCACACCAAAATCTCCCATTCCTAATCTTCTCCTGAAATGTGACCTTAGCACTCTCCAGTCAAGAGGTAGAGTCTGTTTTTCCCTTTGAATCTAGAATGCCCTCAGGGACTGTTTTGACAAAGAACATGGCAAAAGTAATGTCCTGAGATTTCTGATCCCAGGCCTTAAGAAGGCCTGAAAACATCCATTTTTCAGTTCTCAGTAGTACTGACTCATCCTATAATATGTCTAGCTACTTTGCAGGATAGGCCACCTAGAGACCAAGAGACATTTAGTCTGTATAGAAAGAGTAAAACGTCGATTATTACAGCCTCCAAACTGAAGAGTGAAACGCAGCCACAAGAATAACACCGGTAAGACCCTGAGGAAAAAGCAAAACAAAACAGAACCCAGCCGAGCCCTTACTGAGGAAGTGTATACAAATAAACTGGTTATTGTTATTGTTTGAAGTTACTAACTTTTGATGTAGTTTGTAGTGCAGCAATGGATAACTAAAACATAATTAATATCTGGAAGCAGGATCCTGCTGTAATAGAAACCTAAAACATGTAGCATTGACTTTGGGAATTGTTAGTGGGAACAGGTCTAAAGTTACTCAAGGAGAATATTAGTGGAGTTTTAAGGGAAGTGAGAAAACTGCTATTGCCTGCAACAGATAAAATTATAGAAAAAAAGGGATATACAAGTTATCATATGCTGCTAGCACAGCAAAATTAGCAAAAATGTGGCCAGGAATAACATGGAATATTAAAAGTGTACCCAATGTACTTAGTTCTGGCTAAGATTTTCATACAAAATGCTGTAAGTGCCAACTGTCTTATTTTAGATTCCTATGACAAAGTACATAAGAAACGAGATGTACTAAAGGAGATACTGTTCCATTTTCAAGCAGAATTTGGTGAAAATATTAAAAAGCCAGTATTTGCTGAGATCAAAGATGAAATTGTTTTTCCTCCTTGGTCACCCCCTAATAAACAACTACCTTAGTGAAAAAGGACTCTTTGCAAAGATGGAATCCATAATGTTTCAGGAATAAATATCAAACCAAAGGTCTACTGTGAAATCCTTTGATAAGTTGTTAAACAAATTTAACAAGGTGCCCTACATTTTAGCTAGACAAATGGGCTTCTATCAGTCCTAAGGAATTTCTTAATGACTCATCTTTGATTCAACACAAAAAAAACTTTTAAGAAAATTGTCCCACAGAACTCTGAAGTATAGCAGAGACAAGCTTATCTCAAAGAGATTTGGGGGTATGAATTATGTCAAATGGAGTAAATTTATAATTTGGTATCTAGAAAACCTATGAGGTTTTAAAATAACTTATATATCCATGAGCTGGAGAGATACAGACATTTTAAAATTAAAAAGTTGCCTTTTTGCCTCCAAATTCCTTCAGGCAGGTAACATGCTGAGAAGCTTTTCAGTTGCTCATAAATGCCTTCCTCACAGAAATTGAACATTTACTTAGTGGGAAGAGCGAAGCACAACAAAGAAGCAATCCAGGGGAAAAGAATTGCCCTAATCAAAGAACTGAACTCACAAATTCATTTGCCTGGCTGAATTTTAGAATTGCTGTGGACCTGTGATGTTTATGTGCCTACAGCTCTGCTCTCTTTTACTTATATGTGTCTAGAAGTCATCTTGTCTTTGTCTCCACATTATATGTTTGATAAATGGAGGGCAAATAAATTAACTTCCTGGTTTGCCTTTGGACTAAGAGAAGCTACGTCCAAGTAGCTGATCCTGAGGTACCAGCCCTGGGAAGCATCATTCAGAAATTGATATGACTTAAATTATGAGATGATAGACTTCAAGCAAATGCTGTAATGGGATGAGAGTTTTGAGGAAGGAGTAAGGATTTTTTTTTGTGGGACATATTTGAATATTTATGACCAGGAAGCAAACAGTGGTCAAAGATGGCTACAACAATATCTTTTATTCCACAAGCTTTTACACAATGTGACATTAGCATTTTGCCATCATAATAATTAAATGTATGGAATGATGCAACATTAAGAAAATATATACGCCACACACTTACACTGTCTTCCTAAATCCTAAATTAAACCACACCTATTGCTGATAAAATAAAAAAGAAAAAATGATAATGTAAAATAATTAACAAATGTTTCTGATGTAGCTAAAAAATGACAGTGTTTCCATTAATCTCTATAATATAAATCTTCAGAACTCATATTTTAGTGTTTCAGAGAACAATTGAATATCTACATTGAATATAGATATATAATAAACATTTTAAAAGGCAAATTAATTGTGACAGAACATATAGTTCTTCTGGTTGAGTCCTTTTCGTTTTGTACATAGAATATTTCTTATTCTGCTTTTATTTTTCCTTTCCGTTATCCTGTTATTCCTAGTAGTTTATTCCTATTTTCTTTTTTAAGTCACCAAATTTTATTTATGCAATTCTATTTCTGCCTAAGCTAAAGTACAGCATAAAACCTAATATCTAAAAACACAAGACATCAGTTTGTAATGCTCAAATATCAAATTAAATATTAGAAATGAAATATTAGCCTTAAAACCACCCACACAAAGTTTTTGTATAGTATTCGTTTTTATGTGACAAGCTACTCTTTCTGAATTTGCTTTCTAGTATCGCATTTAGTGTTCAGATTCTATAAGGCAATATAAGGGAGTAATATATTATGCAGTTCAGTTTGAAAAAAATTGATCTCAAAAACTAAGTAAATGCAGGTAAACTCTATATTAATTATCTGTATTTACAGTGTTCAAAGGAAACTCAATTTCTTGGTAGTCAAGCAACTTATTTTGCCAAATATTATAATTTTAAATGTTTGGGAAAGGGATGGTCAAGACAAAAAAAAAAACAGAACTACAAAGTAAGCCAAATTCTAAAATTTAAATTTTCCATTGAAATTCTACATAAATTCTACATAAGAAGTTTGGTAAAATATAATAAAATAAAATAAGTAAATAAATGGCTGAATTAATTTATTGAGCTTATTAACATCTGTATATATCAGTAAGTAGCTATTATCCACATGAATCTAAATATTTGCTGTTTTTTCCTTAAATTTTACTATTGTGAGAAGAAAGAATTGTTTTTTGTGCTTCCAAGTTTCATGAGTACATTAAACAAATACTCCAAAATGATTTACACACACAAACATGCATAAATATGTTGAAAATCAATGACAACCAATGTGTCCTAAAAATTAGATGACTAACACTTTAATAAAGGCAAAATATTTAGTAATATCATTTTCAGCAATTTTATTGTATTGCCTTAAACCTAAAAACATCTTAAAATAACCTATTTATATGCCCCCCCAAAAGTATTTTCAATAAGAATATACCGTAAAGAGAATAGCAAAAATAACTTGCAATTTTTCATTTGCTTTTTAGCAATTATAAGTACTTGCCTAGGTCAATATGGAGTTCTAACAGTTGAACAGAATGTCCTTTGTATCCCTAGGCAGACAAAATAGAGCTGCCTCAGGGAAAAGAATTTATTAAACACACTCCCCAAGACACATGCTGAACTCAAAATTACACAGCATGCATCTAGTCTCAAAAGATTGTGATTTGCTTTTCAGTCAAATGTTTCCCGCTGCTAGAAAAAATGTAAGCTTTGTTTCATGAAAAGCTTTAACCTGAGAATTACTGCACTGCCATGGTTACCCAGCAAAATAGATTGCATAACTTAGAAGGTAGCAAGAAAACATTAGGTTTGGAAAATAAAATGATCTTTCTGTTGGAAAATCATAACGCGTACCCCCTATGTTTGTGTAGGCATCTGTACAGCTTAGCCCATTCTCTCAGAAGCATCCTAACTCTGAAGGAAGTTCCCACAGAGCAATATGTGTATCCCGGCAGTGTGTGAATCATTTCTCTTATCTAATAATCTCCTACAAATGTACCTTTGGTTATGCTTTGACTTTGCTGAAAGGTGAGACTCACCATGGGGCATTCATTTTGTGTGCCAAGTATTTCTTCAGGAGTTGTTTGTTTTTCTGCTGTTATACTTTAGACAGAAGTTCATGACTCCAGTAAAAAAGAGAAAATAATATCCATATTAAAATGCTATTAAAAATAATCAATTTTCCTGGTTAGTTCCATCTTTTCCTTTTTTTTTTTTTAAAAAGCAGAGTTCCTGTGAGCATTTTACACAGGAAAAAAAGAAGTATTATTAAAGCTGAGTTGTATAAGAAAAATAAGCCTTCTTTAAAATACAAATGAGGAAATAGTTTTAAAATTTATTTATTCCTTTTACTTCTCAAGCATTAAAGAAAATCAAAACAGAAAATAACACAAGCAGGCAGCATATACACTAACGACTACTTGCCATCTCAATCTAAGAAAGCTAAAAAATAATTAGCAAAACTCTTGATTAAATACATCCTTTGCTACATGCCCAATTATAATCATTTCACTATAATGTGTAAGGGAATTAGTAACTTAACAAATGTCAATTATTTAACATTATTGATTATGTTACATAAACAAAATATGTGACCTCAATACAAATGCTTCAGTTAAGTTCTAGTATGACAGAAAAAGGCAATACTTTTCTCCCCATTGTGTTTTCTAACTTATTTTTCAAATTTTGAGAAATCATCTACCAACAGAAATCTCCCAATTAGTAGAGGAAGTTATACTTCTGTTATTTAAAATCTTTAGTTAAAATAAGCATACATTTCTGCCAATTTCATTTTGTTAGCTAAAATTACTTTCAATTATCCTACACTCAATATCAGATAATTACTTGGAAACTATGATTTAAAAATTGTTATGTTGAGTTAGAATTTTTAGAAAGGGTGGTAATACTGTAAGTGTTCATTCCATTATTTGCCTTCTGTTTGCAACACTTTTAGAGAATCTATTGGAGAAATGCATATGATTTCAAAATATTAATAAGGAAAACATAAATTAGCAAGTTATCACTAACATTTTTCATCCTTTTCGTATCTACATACACATTCTTCTGATGCCTACATTTTTCATTATCCCTAGGTTTTCTATTATTTATTCCATTCTTATGTTATTGCCTCAATATAACTTACTAAGGCTGAGGCTTAACAAATTTTAATGATGACAGCCTGAGAACCAGTTCCCCTGACTGTGTGCAGGAAGTGGAACAGGAACAAGCAGCTATAGACAGCCCTTACTAAGTGAGCTCTAGTGAAAGATGAAAATTCAATAAGAACTTTTCTCTTTCCTGAAAACAAGGGTGTGTGATTAGGGCATTTGTTTCGTAAATTGAAGAATTTCAAGAAAGAAAAACATAGTCTAGTCCCCATGAGTCCACTGTGGGTCAGGTAGGCTCTCATATAATGACTCAGTTTTTATTTCGGATGCAAACCATGCTGACCACCTTTAAAGAGAGAACTTGTTAATGAGGCATCATGTTCCTAGAGTGGCTGAAATATTTAAAGGTATGTGTCATTTTTATGTAAGATGTTAAAAGAATTTTAATACAAAGTCCATGTTCCTCAAATTTCATATTAAATTTAAGATTTAGAAAAATCTCCTCATAAAGATCTGCTTTAGCATTTGAGAAAACTTACTTTTTTCTTGATTATATGTAATACTATTGAATTTTGCTGTTATTTAATTATAAAAGCTTTTATATATCACAAAACAAGGATGTTCACATTGAAACTAAAGAAAAGTGCATGATTATACAGTTTAGGCAAATGTTACTTAGAAATTTCCACAGTAAAATCTATAGCTGGAAAGGTAAAAAGCAACCTGAAAAAAAAAAAATAATGATCTTGAAATCTGCAACAAATAGTTGCACATTTTAACTAAAATAAAAAAAAGAAACAAAAATACAACAATAGCACGGATTGTTGATTTATTTTTAACTATTGTTTCATTAAAAAAATAATATCTGGATTTCTTGCAAAGATAGGATAAAAACAGAAGTGAAAAATCTCTCTCCCACAATATTTAACAAAATAAAAAAAAGTAAAAATAACAACAAAACTCACAAGCACAACCCAAATTATGAAAGGAGTACAACAGAATACGCAGCCAGAAAAAGTAGAATGCCAAAGCAAGAAAACAGATGATCTCAGCACCATCACGCCTTGCCCCATCTCTCAAGAAGCCAGTACTTAAGGAATGATGAGTCACAAAAATCCTGTAAATTCTCATCAATACTCTGTAGTTTTGAGTGAACCTAACTGAGGGAGTGATTCATGAGCCCTAGGAAAATCAGGATAAGTCTAACTACAAACAACTTAGGTAATACAGGGAAATATCAGTGAGAAAGTATCATCAAGAGTTTCTATCTTCAGGCACACTGTAATAAGTGTGCCTGAATGAAAGAGCAAAAAATCAAGGGATTGTCAGACTTTTAGATGGGATGAGAGTGCCCTGACATGGCAATTTATGAAACAATATGAAAAAGCCCACGTCTCATAGCATGAATTACATTCAGCTGCAGCTAAGGCATCACCCGTCCGCAATTTATTTTTTCATTGATTTATTTGTTTACTCAACCATTCTTAATTGGAAAACTATTATGTATCTGGCACTGTTCTAAGCACTGAAGAAATACGAGTGAACAAATCAGACAAAAATCTCTAGTTTTATGGAATTTACACTAAAATAGAGACAGATATTAAAAACAAACCAAGTAAATTTCCTTTAATTTTCTTCATGGCATTGATCATGTTCTAATACAAATTTTATATTCAATATTCTTATAGGATATCATATTCTTATTAGAATATTTTAAATGGTATGAAGAAAATTAAAGGAGAAAAAAGAGATAGAAAAGTCCTGAGGGGAAAGGGGTTCCAATTTTTAATAGGATGGTCAGGGAAGGCCTCTGGGAGAAGGTGGCAAATGAACAAAGGCTGGAAGGAAGTGAGAGAATGAACCATGTAGATAGGTGGAGGTGGAGATTCCAGGCAGCAGAAACAGCTGGTGCAAGGGCAGGCGTGAGAAACAGCCAGCTAGACAGGGCCACTTAGATGGGATAAGCTAGGTAGAGGTTAGTATTAAATAGAAGATGGGATAAAAGAGTAATTGGGCTGGGCCTGGAGGCAGGTCTATTGCATAGGCCTCATATCATTGTAGAGTATTTTAAGTTTTACATGCAGTGAGAAGTGAAGCCATGGAGAGTTTCAAACACAGAATACTCTTGATCTAACATATTTTAATTGGGCCATTCTGACTATGGTCTCAAAAATAGGCAATAGGAGGGGCAAGAACAGAAGCAAGGGGACCAATTAGGAAGATATATCAATAATTCAGAGAAAAGATGATGATAGTGGTAGCAAAAGAGGTTATAAAAAGAGGCTGAAATGTGGATGTATTTGGAAAGTAGAGCTAATAGGATTTTCTGACTGATTAGATGAGGGTGTAAAAGAAGTGAGTCAAGTATGTCTGCAAAATTATACCCGGAAAATAAAAATGTAGCCATTAATTGAGATGGGGAAGAATATTAAAGAAGCAGAAACTGTGAAAAAGATCAGGTGTTTGGCTCTGGATATGTAAATTTTGAAATGCCCATTAGACATCCAAATGGAGATTTGATGTGTGGAGTTTAGTGAAGAGAGCCTGACTGGAGATAAAATATAAGGTCTTCTCAACATATGGATAGCATTTAAAGCTCTCACCAAGGTTGTGAGAAATAGAAAAGAGGAAGTTAAAAGGCAGGGCCTAAGAGCATTACAGCTTTAATAAGTTAAGAAGATCAGAAGGAACCAGAAAAGGAAACTGAAAATGGCTGGTCAGTGAGATAGGATGGTGTCCTGGATGTCAAGAGCAGATGACTCAAGTAAGAATGAGTGTCGCGTGCTATGTTAAATATTGCTAATTAATAATCAGATAAGATGAGGACTGAGAATTGACCACTGAATTTAGCCACACGGTGATTACTGTTGGCCATGACAAGAGTGGTTTCTATGTAATGTAAAGAGTGAAGGCCTACTGAGTTGCAGGGAGAATAAGAGGGAAAGAGTTGGGGCAACTAAATATAGAAAATATTTTAAGGAAGTTTGCAGTAAATGGAGACAAGGGTATGCAGCAATGACTGGAGAGAAAGGTGATCAATCAAGCACTTTCAAAACTATGGCATGTAAGAACCTGTTTTTCTACTGCTGGGATCATCTAGAAGAGATAGAAAATGTTGATGATGGAGGGAGAGTGGGAAATGCTGAAGAGATGTCTTTGGGACCTGATCCAGTTCACAACTAGAGAGACCTTGGATACGTACAGGAAAGGTTCATGAATACTACCAAATACACAAGTTAGAGAAAATATGTAGATCAAAATATCTAGCCTTTAAATATAGTAGTGTAGAGAAAATCGTCTTAAAAGGTGGAAAATGTGTCTAGGATAATTCAGTCACATAAAGTCAGTGCAGATACAAGATCTGAGCCAAGTTGCTCATTTAAAAAATTCAAAGAAATAGCATACATGAACTATGTAAACATATTGCAATAGGAAGAAAAAAAAGGAAAAGAAGGATAAGGTTAGAGGTGGAAGAAAAAAAAATAAAGCATTATATATGGCAGGGCACAGTGGCACATGCCTGTAATTCTAGCACTTTGGGAGGTCCAGGTAGGCCGATTGCCTGAGCTTAACATGGTGAGACCACAACTTTATGGAAAAAAAAATACACAAAAGAAATTAGCTGGGCATGGTGGCGCATGCCTGTAGTCCTAGCTACATTGAGACTGAGGCAGGAGGATTGCTTGAGCCCAGGAGGTCAAGGCTTCAGTGAGTTCGAGATCATGCCACTCCATTCCAGCCTGGGTGACAAAGTGAGACCCTGTCTCAAAAAAAAAAAAAAGGAAAGAGTAAACAATAACATTATATACAAAATAAGGACAAAGAACTACCTGCATGAAACATAATCCAAAAACTAAAAGCATACTCTAGAGATCATTTTGAAATACAAAATAATTTGATAAGAGTAAGTAGAAGTCAATAAAGTGGATCACAGAGATGAGATGAAAGAGAACAAAAATGAGTTGAAATATAAGATTTCACAACTAAGAAAATTAATTGAGGACCAAAATAGTCAAATTGATTGGATAGATTAGAAATAGCAAGAAACAAGATAAACAAAATAAAAAGTCAAATAAGTGACATAAAGAAAAGATTCAAAGCAAATATAGGAAATTCAGAGAAAAGGGAAATAGATTCTCTTTTCTCTGAATTTATCATCTGAGAGATGATAAATAGACACACAAAGATAATTGAATATATGAAAAACTACTTATTAGAAACAGGAGTGAAATAAAAAGTTTAAGGAATATAATAAAGTAATATTTCTAAGACATGAGGATCTGAATATGAAGAGGTTATATTATATATCAGGAAAAAACTTTAACAGAATATTCAGAAATAATACAAATCATAATTAAATTATTGTGTGTCCCTGATAAAAAAAATACCTTAGGCAAACAGGCAGAAAAAACAAGTCAACTTCAAAAAGAAATTATTCAAGATGGCCTTAAATTTCATCACAGCAACATTCAATTCCAAAATACAGTGAAACACTGTCTTCAATTTTCTGATGGGGAAAACAATGTGTGAGTGAAAATTGTTATCCAAAATGTTGACTTCCGACTATAAAGGCAAATGGCAATCATTCACAGGAGACAACTTAAAAGAGTATGCATGGGTGCTTGGATGGCTAAAAAGCAAACTAGTATTGAAATCCAGACAAACAAAAGATGATTCAAAAATCAAGAATTCAAAAATTTTGAAAAATGAAATAGCCACACTTAGTAAAGAAATGGTGGTAAATATTGAATTCATTTAGGAAACTAGAGCAATCCACCTAGAAAAAAAAATAGAGTTGCAAGGCAGTCTTTAATATAAACCCTGACAAACAAAACAATAGGAACAGACTGGAAAGTGGGAGGAATAGTTAAATATACAATTTATAGAGCAGGGAATAATTGCATGCAGATTAAATTGAAACACACAGTTTAAAACATTTAATTAATCACTGTTTTCTTGCCCCTTATGCTGTGAATAGCAATCTCCTCTCTCTCTCATTCACTCTCTTATTTCCTCCCATTGAAGCTCGAAGCCTAGATCCATTAATACATTGAGGATATAAATTTGTGATATTTAATTTTATTATCTTGTTTTTATTTATAAAGTAATCATTTATAAAGAGATACTTCCTATATACTATTTGGTTACCCAAGGGATAGTTCAATTATACTAGGATTATAAATATTTGATTATTTCCTTTTATTTACCTAGTTTTCAGGATGATTAATGGGATCCCTGAAATAGTGTGTTAGAATGGCTCATACTGGCTCACGGACCAATTATTAAATTTTCAGAATCTCTATAAGCTAGTTATTCAAACATTGGTAGCTTAAAATCAGCCATTGTGGAAGTATTTACACCATGGAAATAGTCAAATGCTATGAACAGAATTTATGGATAATATATTTAATAGTAAGTTAAATTTGTTTCCGGTGAGAAGACCGCATAGTTTAAAATAATGCTTACTTTTTAAAAAGTACTCATTTGAAAACAAAATATCAGAAAAAAGAAAATATATTTAATATTTCAAAATGTACCAACTAATTCTTATTGCAGCCAATATTCTAGTGTATTTCCTTATATGTGTTTAGTATTTTTTTTTTTCTTGACACAGAGTCTCACACTGTCACCCAGGCTGGAGTGCAGTGGCACCATCTTGGCTCGCTGCAACCTCTGCCTCCCTTCCTGGGTTCAAGCGATTCTCCTGCCTAAGCCTCCCAGGTAGCTGGGTTTATAGGTATGCGCCACCATGGCCAGCTAATTTTTTTGTATTTTTTGTTGAGATAGGGTTTCACCATGTTGGCCAGGCTGGTCTCAAACTTCTGACCTCAAGTGATCCGCCCACCTCAGCCTCCCAAAGTGCTGGGATTACAGGCATGAGCCACCGTGCCTGGCTAGTATGTATGTTTTTAAAAGTTAAAATGGAATTTGTAATTCCGATTTTTATACTATAAATTATAATGCAAATATCTCCTTATGTTTAAATATACATTAAGTAGCATTTTAATAAGCTAATCCACTACATGGAAATAACAGTGTGTGCAAATTGTCCTGAGTTTATAGAATATTTAAATATTTTTAAAATATATTTTCATATTCATATAAATATATTTTTTAAATATATTTAAATATTTTCAATAATTATTACCTGTTACCCCCTCTTTTCTGGTTATTTCCTTAAAATGTATCATAGAATTTGGATTACATGGGAAAGGAATAGTAATTCTTTTAAAGTTTTTGTTATATATAACTAAAACTCATCTATAGTTTATAGTCTACTCAACTGATTCTAATCTTGACATCAAAATTACATTTCTGCAATTAAATAAACTTTATAGAACTTGTGGTAGGGAGAAAATGTGGGGGAAAGGAACAGCATTGGAAAATGAGAAAAATTTAAATAGTACCTATGGGAAATAATGTGAGAAAAATAACATCTCTTGTAGTTTTTAAATTCTAAGCTATGTTCCATATAACCAATTATTATATTCAGTTGAAAAATATATTTTCTTATAAAACTTTCCACTCTTTAAAATCCTGAAGTCTGAATGTTCTATTTTCTCCATCTATAACATCTGAAACATAGGAAAACAACAACCCAAATCACACACAATGCAGCAGATAAGTAATGAAAGTGCTTATAAGGAACTTCCTATGGGATTGTTAAAATGCACACAAAGCAAAAAGAAATGGGCTTGACATGGTACTTAGAAATCCTTTTGTTTTACCAGAATGTCAAAAGAGAAACCTACTATGTCCCAGGGACTATTCAATGGCAACTGTGATGTAAACGGTTTGTTTTTACAATTCTGAAAAAAAGTTATTGTTGTCACCATGGTACAGACAAGGCAAGCTCAACATTTGTTGGAATTAGGCTTGCCCAAATTGAAAGAACCAAAAAGTAGAAATCTGAAGACCAGGCACAAAAGGACAGTCACAAATGGTTGTCTGTTACGGTGGTATTTTTTTTTTTCATTTAGATAATCTAAGTAGGATCTTTAGCCTAGAAATAGCTAATAAAATAAGACTGAACTCAAATACCAATCCAACTTGCGGTCAAAGCATTTACTGAAGATGACCTCTAAGATATGTGAAGGAGCTAATGCTTTCATTTTTTTCCTTTGTCTTTTCATAGTTTGGAAAATCCTTGTGTTTAAAATGACTCAAATCACCGCAAATGGCATTCCTACCATTTTTATCATGAGTACCCTCAGGTGATGTTTGCTTACTATTGTCCCAATAATGAACAACTTCAGCAAATATGTACTTTTTAAGAAACTTAGTTTATCTAACCCAGAATATGAAAATAGAAGTTGATAGTCCTTGGCTGAAGATTTCTGGGGATATTGATTATTGAAAAATTAATAGAGAGAAAAGAGAAGAAAAAGGAAAGAGGGACTCAGATACAAACAGGAGTATAGGATGACAAAGGCAGATTTAATTGGATGCATGCTGGAGAATGCAGAGGTCCTAAGTTCTCAATGGCATTGTTTGGACTGCTATGCATTGAAATTGTGCACTGATATTGTCCTTATAATGAGTTATCTACTTTGAATATGTAATTTTGACACGTAGTGTGTAACAGTTGCATGTATTTTGAATAAAGTACTTTATATTTTTTATTCCTTTTCTCAAAATGTAAAATTAACCTAACTACAGGTCAGTACTACTATATTGTGCAACTCCAGGAGGCATGTGGTATCCTAAGTGGTGGTCCTGACATTGTGCCATGTATATTAATTTATTAGTGGATGTATTAGTGGCTTATCAACTAATTAATTATTATTTATTATGGATATTTAGTTGTACAATGGCTATCCTATGTATTTTCATTTCGAAGAGGTTTTTATATAAAATTGACTAGCTACTATTGTTACATAGTTTCAGCAGTCTCATGGTCTGAGGACCAGCAAGAATTCAGGACCAGAAAATAGGAGACCAAAAAAAAAAAAAAAAAAAAGGCTTCAGACTCTGTGTTAGATCTGTGGAAATGTAGGAGTGAGTGTGAACCAAACATAGCCTATGTTTACAAAAACTGCAAACTCACTTCAAGACAGCTTAGACACTGACTGGATTGAGGTAATCTGTCCTACTTTAGCTGCCTACAATAGAATAGTGTAAATTTTCTCTGAAGAAAGAAAATTGTTATCTAGAGACTCTACAATTTTTGTGGGCAATCTCTGGATGAACAAAAAGTTAATAGGCTGATCAAGAAATAGGATCAACAGTACAAAGATACATTAGAGACAAGGCTTACAGCTGGGACATGGAGGTTTAGATTGGAGGCGCCAACCTGAACTTCTACACATGCAAAGAAAATAGCTTTCAAAAACGATGGCAGAATAAAGGCAATTCCAGACAAATAAAAACCGAAAAAATTGATGTCAATAAACTAAGTGAAAAATTAAAAGGCATTCTTTAGGCAGAAATTAAAAAAAAACTATCCAAGTTGAAAACACAAATGGAAAGTGTTTTATATAGTTAAATCTAAATAAATAATGACTATAATAAATAATGATGTACATGGAGAATTAAAATGCATGACAAAAGTAATACCAATCATAAAAGGAACCATAGTATTCTAAACTCTTAGAATTGCCTAGAAAATGGCAAATGGACTAAGTTATATTAGACTCCAGTAAGTTAAGATGCATGTTATGATCTGTAAATCACTAACAAAGTAGTATAAAATGTATAACTAATAAGCTAATAGAGAGAGAGAATGAATTAAAAAAAAACTTGACCATTTCAAATGCAGCAAGAAAAAAGGAAAGCAAAGACAAAACAGATGGAGCAATACATTAAAAACAATACAAAGGAGAATGTAAATGCAAATATATCAGTAAATATATTGTCATAATATAATATATAATCCAAACTTGAAAATCATAAGACTTGAATTTTTTTACAATCCAACTATATCCTGCTAATAAGAGACAAATTTTAAAGATAAGGACATAGGACTGGGTGTGGTAGCATGTGCCTATCATCCCAGCTACTTGGGAGGCTGAGGCAGGAGGATGACTTGAGCACAAGAGTTTGAAGTAGTCAAACATAGTGAGATCCCTTCTCTAAAAAAACAAAAACAGAACAAAACAAACAGGACATCAAAAATTGAAAGAAAAAAGTTAGAACAAGTTAAACCACGAGGACACAAACCAAAATATGCCAGTAACTTTAACACCAGAATTATGACTAGAGATAACTAGGAATATTTCATAATTATAAAAGAATCACTCCCCCCCAGGAAGATACAACAATTCTAAATTGGTATATATCTAACATAGCTTCAAAATATAGGCAGAACAAATTGACAAAACGAAAATAATGAATCCAAAACTGATTGCAGCTCTTAACACATCTTTCTCAGTAACTACTCCACTTCAGTTGTGTTACAATCCAATTTCAACTGCAATACAATTCCAGCACTAACTAGCCAAAGTTGGTGCAAATCCCACAGGTTAAAGGGCAAAATCCTCCATAAGACTGCCCTCATTTCAGATGCCAGCTGCAAGCCCTAGTGGGTCCCCATGCCACTTGCACTCTTACCAATTGGCTATGAATTCAGGGGTTTCCATGATTCACTCAGGGTTGATAAGGGGCTAGAAAGACTCATAGTACTCAGAAAAGTGCTATACATATGATGACGGTTTTATTAATATTATGAAAGATACACATAGGGTAAGGTCTAGGAAAGTCCTGAATGCAGAACTTCCATGCCTTCCCCACAAAGAGTCAGGGCATGTTACCATTGCCACACATCAAAGTGTTTGCCAATCAGGAAGCTCCACTGGGCTTCAACATCCAAAGATTTTATTGGGGTTGTATTACATAGGCACAATTGATTAAATCATCAGTCACATGATTAAGCTCAAACTTTAGCCGCCCGCTACTCCCCAGCCCCAGAGGTCCTGTGACCAAAAGTCCCTATCTTCTAACCATGTGGTTGGTCTGTGTCATGACCTGTCCCCATGTTGAAGCTATATAGGAGCCCACTATGAGTCACCTTATTTCTATCATTCAGAAAGTTCCAGAGGTTTGTGAAGGAACCTGGAACAAAGACCAGGCAAATTCTTTATTATGCCATAGTAACCAATACAGCAAATACACCCATAAGGGTATAGGAAATCCAAACAAAATAATTTATGAAATAGGCATGACTGAAATATTGAGAATACTGAATTGGTCTATTTAAAAAAAGACACACACTATTTTCAGGTGTACATGGAACATTCACCAGAGTTTACCATATATTGGTTCATGACAGATAATGGACACATGACACATCTATGGCACATTTCATACTACAAAAATTATTCAAAATATGGTTATTCACTACCTTTGAATATAGAAATCAATCAATAAAAAATAACTAGACTCTTTTCCTCAAATGTTTTGAAATTAAGCAACACATTTCAATATATGTACAGGTAAAAAAATCAGAATGCAAATTAGATAACATTTTGGATTGAGAATAAAAATGCAACATACCATATCAACAAATATTAATTATTAATTCAGTATTACTGTGTTATTCAAAATAGTTTATTGTTCACCATTTCATTAACTTAATAAAAAGTATGTTTAGAATTATAACGACATAATGATGTTATCAAAATCAGTAGAATTTGTTTGAACAAAAAATAATTTTTATTAATTATAGCATGAAAATACAAAATATAAATCCACGATTATGAACTAAAATTTACCTATTAAAAATAATCAGCACAGAAAATATACTTTAATAGTGCTTTATACTGGAGGGCCAAAGTATTCTGATTATCTGTAGAGAAGCAAACACTCTAACTACCCATCTCTTGCATCATAAAAATTCTTCCCTTTGCTACACTGTTTTCATTGTCTTTTTAAAATCTGCATAATGTTCTTCTGAGTGAATTAACTGTAATTAATTAACCATTTTCCTATTTTCCTATTGTTGTGTATTTGAGTTCTTTAATGTGTTACCAATGTACTTAGAGCTAAATTCCTGCTCTACAGCATCGCCCTCACTGTTAGGCCCAATCTGGCCCCTACATATTCCTGTGGGCTTATGTCTCTCCTGGGTTTCGATTTTGAACCTGGTCCGTTTCTGTCTTTGCACTCCTGACAGTCTGTGGCTCCTTCCCAAAGGTGGAAAAGAATTTGACTTTTTTTTTTCCCCAGAATTCTTAAGAGGTCAGTGTGGAAACTTCAGATGGAAATTTATATAATACAGCAAGTTTCCATTCAAGGTTTCAAGATAAAACTTTATTCATTGTTATGAGCTTTAGACACCCAATTTATAAAAATGACAACTGATGTTCTAAATTTCAATTAGGTTCACAAAAATCTTACAAGAAATTGTAATAATGTGTTGCCTTAACATAAACCACAAAGAACAGTGAAGTTTCATTAGCACATTGTTCAGAGAATCATAGAGAAGTTACAAATGAGAAAGAAAAGTGTGATAAAGCATAGCTTAATGAGGATTTGTGGTATACAATATACAAAAATCTAAAAACAAAGCCTTTTTTTAGGTGTTAACACTAGAAAGTTACTCATGGAAATTGATTTTAAATAAAGACAAATATGCACTTTTAACATTATGGAATATAAGGGAAAACAAAAAATACTGACAAGGCTTTCTCTATTTTTGTCACACTTCAAAGAGATGAAAAGAGGCAGCCACTTTGAAGGGGAAAAAATAGTGGTTTGTTCTTCAGAATTACAGATAACATCTCATAATAAGGTAATCCGGGTAACAAATGTTATTCAATTGATTATTAGAATTAATTTTCAAAAATTTAAGAACATTGAAACCTTAGCAATGACTTTACATATACCATTAAGTGCCTAGTAAGAACAGAACACTCTACTAAGCACCCCCACCAACACTCCCACCCCCAATCCGTGGAAAAATTGTCTTCCATGAAACTGACCCCTGGTGCCAAAAGATTGGGGACCACTGCTCTAGACTATAGAGTTTCTAGAGCCAGTATCCCCAGGATTATGTCTGTGATATGTAGAAGGCGAAGTGTACATGTGAATGAATCAATGATTTGAAATTATCTACACACTAGCACACAGATTATTAGAGAATTTAGAATCTGTGTTCCACAGTTTTACTCCTTTGATATGATATGAAGAAGGGTTAACATTACCAGGGTAAGTTGATACATTCTTGTCAGGCTCAATATTGCATCTTTGGCCCTAAATTTTACATTGATATGGAGAAAGTGTTTATAGCAAATCATTACAACAAACCATTTTAATTTGTTCTAGCAACAACTGATAAGGGCTTGCATTAGGACAATAGAAGGAAAAGGAAGTAAAAGTGTGGAACATAAGATTCTAAATTATCTAATAATCTGTGTGGTAGTGTGTAGATAACTGCAAATCATTGATTCATTCACATGTACACTTTACCTTCTATACATCACAGATATAATGCTGGGGTTACTGAACCTAGAAACTCTATAGTCTTGAGCAGCAGCCCCCTATCTTTTTGGCACCAGGGACCAGTTTCATGGAAGACAATTTTTCCATGGACTGGGGGTGGGAGAGATGGTTTCAGGATGAAACTGTTCCACCTCGATCATCAGGTATTAGTTAGATTCTCACAAGGAGCACACAACCTAGATCCCTCACATGTGCAGTTCACAATAGGGCTTGTGCCCCTGTATGTTGAAATCTTAAGTATAAACACTAAAAAGGAATACAGGGAAGAATCGATAATATATAGCAATATATAATTAAAGCTGCTGGGCACAGTGGCTCACGCCGGTAATCCCAGTTACTCAGGAGGCTGGGGCGGGAGGATAGCTTGAGCCCAGGAGTTTGAGGCTGTACATCGCTGTGATAATGCCACTGCACTCTAGCTTGGGCAACAGAGCAAACTCCCATCTCTAATAATAATAATAGCTAACAAAGGAGAAAAACTGGAATAAAAATATTCAATTAATCCAAAAGAAAGAGAAAAGGGAGGAGTGAAAATGCCAAAGTACATGGAAGAAATAGAAAATGTATAGTAAGATTTAAACACAACTATTTTAGTAATTATGTAAATTCAAAAAGTACTAAAAACTATAATCAAAACAGAGAGACTATCAGAATAGGTTTAAAAAGTAAGACCCAAAGTACATGCTATTTACAAGAAACATGCTTAAATTATGAAGACACAGAAAAGTGAAAGTAAAAGAATAGAAAAAACTGTACTACAAAATACTAATTAAAATCAAGAGGAATGGTTATGTTAATATCTGATTAAGAAGAATTTATGGTGAAAAAAACTAAAGATAAAAAGCAAGATAATTCATAAGGATACAATAATAATTTCAATAAGAAAGTAAAACAATCCTGAGTTTCTTTGTAACTTATAATAAGTTCCAAAATATATAAAGAAAATTTTAACAGAGGAGTAAGAAGAAATCCATATATTTGCAGTCATAGTAGGAGATTTTAGTATACCTCTCTCAGTAACTGGTAGAATAAACAGAAATAAACAACAACAAAAAAACAGTAACACTTTTGAAGATTTAAACATGATTAACCGACTTGATTTAATTGGTATATATAAAACATCATTATGCACAATACCTGCAGAATAAAAATTATTTTCAAGCATGTCAAGCATTTATCAAAATGTATTACTTGAGGATCGCTTACCATACATAGATAATAACAAACAAAATAAAAATATATAGAAAACAGAGCAATTATGTAATTAACATAATTAATTTCCTACATAAAAAAAAAATGTTTGTGAGCTGGTACGATTTTGCAAGAAAAAAAAGGAAGAAAAAAAATTCCTAGTGTAGAGAGATACCTGTGAAAAGCATGCCATATTTGGAGAGCTGCAAGTTCCTTAAAGAGCAGCTGTTACATGTGGAAGGTGGTGACAGATGAGGCTGGAGGGATAGGTAGTGACTTTACTACGAAAGGACCTGTATGCTTTGCTGTTTTTTCAACTTTTTTTTCTTATAATCTTGAAATTGTATAAGGAAAATGTAAGAAGTTAACAAGTCATATAAGAAAATTGGACTTGCACTTTGAAAGTTTCAAAATGGCAACCGTTTGAACATTGAATTAGAAGTGTGTAAAACCACAGGTAGTGAGCCCATATAACAGGCCATTATAAAAATCTAGGTGAAAAATAAGGAGATGATAAACTAGAGGATATAAGAATGGTCATATAAAAGATGACACATAGTAAAATTAAAGAACTACCAGGACTACATGATTGGCATCAATAACTAACATAGGAAAGGTAGGCAATGAGCAAATGAGAGGGTAATTGTGAGAAGCGTTCACTTCAGTTTGGAGCATGCTGTCTTTAAGGTGCCTATGAAATCCCTGGCTGTAAATGTTTAGCATGGAATGCATATGTAGCTTGGAAGCACTTGGGAAAGATGTGGTCTGGATCAACAGATTTGGGATATCATAGTAGCTAAAGCTAGGATTGTGTTTGAAGTATGTGAGTGTTAATGAAAAGAAACTGAGAAGAAGGGAGAACAGAGGAGAGAAGAGGAAAGGGAGGGAAAAGAGGAAAATGAATGGAAGAGAAGGGAAAGCAAAAATAAAGAAAAGACGGGTGGGAGGAAGAAGAAGGAAGGGGGATGAAAGAGTATCTTCATGGTTTAAAAATATTAGTAATAGCTATCACATTGAGGGCTTAGCGTACACCAGACATTAAAATAATCCTGTGATACAGGAAAATCTAAAATCTTTTTTTCATACTATACTCTCACAATACAGAATAATTCTGTGACTACAGATGTGTGGAGCTTCCCCACAACACACACACCTCGTACAATTCTGCAGATGATTCTGCAGCAGACACCAGCTAGATGTCTTCTAGTTCAATTCAATTCTGACACTATCTACCTGGAGAGCATGTCAGATTCCACAGGTTAAGGGCTTAGTCCCACAAGACTGCCCCTACTTCAGATGCTGGTTGCAAGAACAGATTGTGGCCTGTGCTTCTTATTGACTAGCTATCAATTAGGGTTTCCATGACTCCTTTCTTGGATTTGATTAATTTCCAAGAACAGCTCACAGAACTAAGGGAAACAATTTACTTACATTTAACCATTTATTATAAAGAATATTACGAAGGATAAATTGCCAGAGGGAAGAACTGCACAGGGCAAGGTAAAGAAGGGGAGAAGGGGCAGACAGCTTTCATGGCTTCTCTAGGCATGGCACCCTCCAGGAACTGCCACTCGTTCAGTTATCCAGAATCCCCTCTAAATCCTGTCTTTTGGGGTTTTTATGGAGACTTCATTACATAGGCATGATTGATTGATTTCATTGGTCATTGGTGATCAACTCAACTTTCATCCTCCCCATGCTTCCCAGAAGTTGGGAAATGGGACTGAAATTCCCAACCCTCTAATCATGCATTGGTCTTTCAAGTGACCAGCTCCCATCCTGAAGCGATCTAGGGTCCCCAGCCACCAGTCATCTCATTCACATACAGAAGACTCTCCTATCACTCCAGAGATCCCAAGGGTTCTACTGTGTGCCAGGGAACCAGATGAAGTCCAAATATATACATATGCACATATACATATATATCTTATTATAGATCATATCTCAAAGCCTTTTAATATTTCAAAAATTTAATTCTAACAATCCTATGAAGTGGATATGATTATCATCTTCACTTCAAAGAAAAGGAAACTGAGTTTAGAGAAATTAATGTGACCAAAGTAATCTAGACCATAAGCAGCAAAACAAGGGCACTAAATCCAGATATTTCTGACAGGTTTCATGATAAGAAACTATGCAGTAGTGCCTACCTAGCCAATGTCACAAATCTAGGCCAAAATGAGTCCCCAAAAAAGAATTGAGGAAATTATTAACAGTGCCTAGTGCTGTAAAAACAAAATAAAACAAACAAAATATATAAAGTCAGAAACAATGCTTCAAAAACATGGTCTTTGGATTTTGCATTTAGGAATCACTGCTGGCTTTGACAAAATCAGTTGCCACTGAGTGGTAGAAGACAGACCACAACAGGTTTAAGCAAGCTTGGAAGGTAAACAGATAATGACGGTAAATTTGGCCTATTCTCTAAGGCCTGGCCTTGAGGAAAGAGAGGTTGAGAGTTCCTAATATGCTATGAAAGGAGGTTTTGTTTTTGTTCTAAACGTCCCAGAGTAATGAATATATTGCATTACTGAAGAGAGAGAGTAAGCAGCTGGAGAGATTACAGAAATAAGAGAAAGGAGATGAATGAGAAAGGAGTCTGAAGAAACAGAATTTAGAGGAAATTGATAAAGTGTGAGAACCTGGAGGGGGATCATGTCTAGAGGACTGAGTTGAGTATTGTCCTCAAACCCAAGGAGTGATTTTCTTCTCGCTAAGGAAGTAGATGCCCAAAGAATGTTTATAAAAGGAGGAATTGAAGTTCTTCCTAAGACTTCTAATTCCTCATGAAGAAGAAAAAGTAAATTGCATTTTATTAGTAATAAAAGTATTTTTCATAAAGCATATGATTTAGTATGACTTAAATGAAGAGTAAACACAACTGAATCATTTACATATATCCTTATATTTTATTAGCTTCAAGGGTATAGGCTTTTACATACTTGAAAATGCTAGCTGTAGATGTTTAAATAAAAGTTAAAATCACAGTTCTTTGTGCCAGTTGGCTCAATTTTTTTTTTCAGCCTTCAATTACTTTGTACTTTTATCTTTTTTATTACCACCAGAACTCATATACACAGTCAAGTCTGAATTTCTTTAGTTGCAGTTGGCTTCTCCTGAACTTAACATTACCTCACAAAGTCCTGGGGGTACCAATTGGTATATCTTATCTAAAAGTTCATAAAATATGATGAATAGAAACATTAAAATACAACACTGAGGATGAATTGTTTGAAACATGCATGGGTCTTTAAGCCCAAGATGTTAGTGAAATCAAGCTAAATGCAAAATAATCAGAACTTCTGACAAAATCAAAAATTTATCTGGAATATGATCTCCCTAAGATGAACGTGAGACGTGACTAATAAGTGCTATAAAGATATACAGTTATAATTAAGTGAACTACAAATCTATTTTGTTGTGGTGTAAAACACTTTCAGAGATGAAAACCTTACTTATAAGAATTTGCACGCTTGTAAATCATGACCTCAGTAAATCTATAAGGTTGCATTATAATAAGTAGTTATGGATATTACAAGTAAGTCATTTTTCCTTCTGGCTTTTCAGATTTAGGGTCTTGTATTCAGAAATGTATACCCATTTGGGAAACAATATTCTGGAATTTTTAACAAGATATAAAATTTCATTTTCACAGAAAGACAGCCTCATTGTAAAGACCACATATCAAGTAAATGAGAAAAGATATATACATGTGTTTGTGGGTGCTTAGAGTGGGAAAGCAGAAAAGGGAATTGAAATAAGAAACAACTAGAAAATAATCACACCATAAAAAGTCAACCACTGTCTCCAGAGTAGTAAATTATAAGTTGAGGGAGCAATTTAAAACAGGAAGTTAGGATATAATGCAGTTTGTAAAGTTAAAATATTGTAAAGTTAGAATAAGAAATTTAAAGTAATCTTAAGGTGTGAAAAAATTTAGAACTATGCCATATTGTTTTTTTTAACTTTTAAAAAAGGTACTTGTACTACTGAGTATAAAGTTCCTTATGAATTCCATCAGCTAGAACATATTAGAAACTATGTTTCCTTTATACAGACAAACTTTTATGCACATATATTTATGTGTGTATGTGTGTGTGTGTATATATAGAGAGAGGTATGTATATATGTACACACACACAGCACACTTGACACCTAAATGTTATGTCGAATATTTTCTACATTTTGTTTTTACATTGTAATACTATATTTTCAGCCCGATTAAAGAGATTGTTTCAAAAAGTCACCATATTTTTAACACTTAATGAAAACAGAAGATGCAAGTGGTAGTGAAGGAAAGAAATAAAATTAAATGAAGCAACCCATAATTTTTTTGTCCAGCATTGTCCCTAAGTGCACACAGGGAAATTTCAAAGTTCCTTAGGGTCTCCCTTTTGTTTTCCCTCGCTTGTCATTCACAGTGGAATAAAATCCTTGAGCTATGGAGCTACCTGATTCTGAGGTCAGTTCATTTTTCAGTGAAAGAACTATTTCCAGGTTCATTCAAAATATCAATTTTTGTAGCAATTTTCATTTTATATATTTGCAGTAACTTTGGCCATGAACTAAATCAGAGTCATAAATTTTAAGGTTAAAAGTAACCTAGGAAACAGACTCGTCTAACCCATTCATTTTAAGTGCAAATTTGAATGTCAATTGTAATGCACAGTGTACCATACTACATTGTCGCTTGCTCTTTCAATAGCTGTAAACTTGGAGCAAGCTTTAGGAAATATGAGACACAAAACATATGTTCTTACTTGCATTATCCTTTGTGCCCTTCTTGCGACACTTATAAGAAATTATTTTTATTAAAATTTTAGGCCATGTGCTGTGGCTGACACGTGTAATCCCGGCACTTTGGGAGACCGAGGCTGGTGGATCCCCTGAGGTCAGGAGTTTGAAACCAGTCTGGCCAACATGGGGAAAACCCTGTCTTTAGTAAAAATACAAAAAAAATTTAACCAGGCATAGTGGCACACACCTGTAATCTCAGTTACTCTGGAGGCTGAGGTAGGAGAATCACTTGAACACGGGAGGTGGAGGCTGCAGTGAGCCAAGATTGTGCCACTGGTGTCACTGCACTCCAGCCTGGGAGACAGAGCAAGACTCCATCTCAACAACAACAACAATATATATATATATATATATATATATATATATATGGTCTGGCCCTGGAGAGAGCATATATTCATACATTCATTTAATTATTATTATTATTTTTTAAGACTGAGTCTTACTCTGTTGCCAGGGCTGGAATGCAGTGGGGCGATCTCTGCTCACTGCAACCTCCACCTCCCGGTCTCAAGTGATTTTCCTGCCTCAGCCTCCTGAGTAGCTGGGATTATAGGCCTGTGCCACTATGCCTGGCTAATTTTTGTATTTTTAGTAAAGACAACGTTTCACCATGTTGGCCAGGATGGTCTTGAACTCCTGACCTCAAGTGATTCGCCCGCCTCGGCCTCCCAAAGTGCTGGGATTACAGGAGTGAGCCACTGCACCCAGCCCATTTAAAAATATTTATTGGGCTGTTTTTATTGCAGTGTCTCGTGCTTATCCCAGCTACTAGAGAGTCTGAGGCAGGAAAATTGCTTGAGCCAGGAGTTCAAAACCAGCCTGGGCAACAAAGCAAGACCCTGTATCAAAAAAATTACTGGGCTTCTAATTTGTTCTGGACATTGACATTAATTCAGGAAGCTACAATGACAAACATGAAGGAAATGGCTCCTGATCTAACAGAGCTGCCTGGGAGTGAGACAACTTGGCTCAATTAAGGACAATAAAGTGCCATAAGAATCTCTGACTGCTATTTGGAGAATAATACCAGTATGTTTTTATTTATAATTCCACATACAAAATATCAGGTCAGTTAGCTTTTAAACTTTGTATGTTCTTAGTTTCAATTTTTTTTCAGTTTTTAAAACCAACAAATTTTATTTATTACATTATTTATCATAAATTTCTATTTATAAAGTTTCCTTCACTTTTCAAATATTTTTCTCTTTAATTATTCTAGGTGTCAAAAAGCTATTGATTTGACAAACCACATTACTAAATCCATTCCTATTAACCACAAAACAATAACTTAAAAGACTCAACCCATGATTAAATTGCAGTTTAAATGTTAACAACTGAATTAATTTCAATATGCTGCTACCTTGTTCATTTTCCTATTTGAAATTTTCTATTGCGACTTTAACAAAAAGAATATCAACCATGTTGTCTTTATGGATTGCTCACTTATTCAAATAGCTATTACTCATCTACTAAAAATAAGGCGAATAATAAAGGCTTTCTAAAACTATATATCAAGGAGAAAGTTTTATAGCTTTAGTATTGCTTACAAATCAATTCCTTAGAGTTGGTCTGCCATTAGTAGCTTTTAAGACTGCCTAGAGCTGTGTCATTCACTGCTATTTTGACACATTAATGCACTAATGGTATGTGCAGGCTGACATAACTTCTCTCTAGTTCTATTACAATAATTATCAAGACCCTTCTATGAGACATGCAAAGTTAAGCAAGGTGACAAAGAGTATGTAAATACTCAAGTATTCCTGAAGCATTCATTTAAAAATGACAGTGAATAATTAAGAAACTATAAAAACACCAAGATAAAAACTATCTGCTGAGAACCTCATCAGAGGAAACAAACCGTGAATAAAAGAGACAGTCACTTAGAAATGAGGGCAGGTACATTCAAGTATTCATTTTCTTTTTATAAAACAAGGTTAAAAGTTATGACATGATAACACAAATCACCCACTAAAACCCTATGACTTACTGGCAGTTTTAAATGCAATGAGTATACATTTAAGAAGTATATAATATGGGAAAAATCAAATTGCCTTCAAAAATAATTTCACCTTTGGTGGGAAGATAGACATTAATTTTTTATGAAAAATAAAAATACTGTATTAATGTAAATTGGTAAATACGATCCATTCAGGGCGACAAAAATTGGCTATTGACAATAAAGTACTTAGTTTGCTTTCTCTATTCTCCCTTCTCCATTTCATACCAGGTTAAATGAACAAAAGTCCTCCAAATGAACTGCCTGTTACGTTACTTCTGTCAAAAATAATAAATGCCTTCCCACTATCTATTTTGTCACATTAAAACAACATTTTCACCATCCTGGCTCCCTACCAGCTCAGGCTCAACACCATCCTTTTTTACTTCCAATCTGATGCTAATGCCAGGGAACATTAACAAGTTTTGATGTTACCTTATCAAAACTATTCATAGAAGTGCTTTTCACCTTCACTTTCTTCTTATTCTATGAATGACCCAACTATTTGTAGAACTTTAGATTCTAAGGGACAGTAGAACCAAAAATCGAGATATTTTCTCAAGTTTAAAAAATGTAAAGCCAATAAATTAATAAAAACAGTGGTTTAGATTTAAGACCGAATAATTTAAAATAATAATAATTACAGAGCTGCCAATACAGATGGGAGAAGTAATTAAAAAGTTGAGCATAGAAGAGATAGAAAAGTGAAACAGAAATCAATAAAGATCCTGTACCCTGCTTTTCACTATCCACCACAGGGAAATCTTCAAAGATGGTGGGAAGGGTGCTTATCATCTCTGATAAGTGTGAGGATCCAGAGTGGAGGACATCAGTACTGTCTTCCCATCTGCTTGCCCCAGAAGGCGTCAAGGTCTAGAAAGTTCCCCAGAATTTCATGTCACAGGAAAACAGAATTGAGATAGCTATGTGGAGAGATCAGTATAGGCAAGCCCACTGAGATACCCAGAACTCCAGCAAGGTATGGAAGGACTGCCAAATTTCCCCTATTGTGAGAAAAATTTTAAAAAAATGAAACATAGATCCAGCAGATATTGAAGCACCCTTGTTATCATAATGAAGGACACTGTAGAGGAAAGTGGGATCAAATACAGATGCAGACACCTCTGCAAACTCTAGCATAGAGGGATGATCCTGGTCAAGAATGTACTAACTCAGTAAATGATAGCTCTGAATAGAGGATGGCATTTAAGCAAATATCATGTTACATCTCTAGCCAGGACACAACACTGGTGGGAACTAGATTATTTCAGAAAAAAAAATGAGGGAAGATTAAAAGGGGAGAAGAGGAGAGAAGGAAGAGGGAACAAGAGGTGGAGAGATGAAGAAAAAGGAGAAAGGACAAGGGATAGGTAATTCCTGAAATAAACTAGTTGAAGGATCAGGCTCTTGAGTCAAAATGTCAATTTCAATTCCCAGTTTTATCTTATTTGTTGTGTAACCTTGAGTAAGTTACCTAGTCTTTCTGTACCTCAGTGTCCTTATCTGTAAAATAGGGATAAAAATAGTACCTACTCTATCAGGATGCTAGAAAATTAAATGAATCAATACATACAAAGTGGGGGAAAAACCATAAGAAGAGTAAAGCTTTTGTGTAAGTGGAGAGGACATTCTGGCCAAGGACAATGGAATGGTTATGGTATTTCCAGCCACAGTGAAAGACAGTTGGTGGAAAGGAAATAATTGTATAGAGGAGAAAATGACCTAAGTATGGAGTATTTAGAGTCTGAGTTTAAAGGGGCAGGACAAGGACTTGGCATTACGTCCTCAGTAGTCTACATGCAGAAAGTCTAGTACAAGGAGGTATGCATTCAATGCATGAACAAATGATGTCAATGATGGCTATTAATTGTACACTATAAACTAGCCTTGACCAATCACCAAGTCAACAGTATGATAGCTTTTACCAGTCTCTACTTGTGAACTCTGTATGATTAAGTGAACAAGTCAGAAAAACTCAAATAATAACCACCTTTGGATCCTCTTACGAGAATAAAAAAAGGTTCAGATTTTACCATAACATTTAGTCACAAGTAATTAAGTCAGGCTCTTGTAAATTTCCTCTGTGTATATACTGGTTATAGAATCTTTTTAAGTTCCTGGTCTAGAATATTAAAGAATGCTACCCACCCTGCCAAGACAGTTTTAGTTTTGTGCTCTAGAGAAGATGCTATTTCAGAAAAAGTGATCAAAATATTTCCACTTCACAGATCTGTTATAAAATTAAATTAATCTTTATAGGCACTCACGAGAAACACAAATATTGTTTCTCTTTAAAAAATGATCTTACATGGAGAATACAAAGCTAATGATAATTCAGCTGTATTTAAGTGTAAAGGGTAAATGTATTTGCAAATAACAGAGTTTGGGGGTTTTTTTGGTTATAGAGTATGTGAAAATATAAAAGAAAAATATTAAAATTACTCTTGGTTTGATTAGATAAATGTGGGGTCAAATTTTTCTTTAAAACAAAGGAGTCTGAAAATTAAGTTCAGACTTTTGATATTTATGTTATTAAATTTTTTAAATATTCCACATGTGATGTTATAATATGTACATTCTGATAAAAAATACTCCACTGTTTGTTACTATTGTACATTATTAAACCGTATATTGCAAAGAATAAAACATATCATTTCCTCATATATTCCATGATCATTCCATGATCAGTGTGTCATGTGAAATAGTCCTTTTTACCTTGAGCTGATCTTTAATGCTTGCTTAAAAAAATAATGAATGACTTAACACAGGACCAACAAATCAACAGCAGAAGATCAAAGAATTTTAAGAATCAAGGAAACTTAAGAAATTTGCCGGGTCAATCTCTAATTTAATTGATTGGAAACTACTCATATTCTGTTGAGCCAGTTATCCAGTTTGATACAGTTAGAGACAGAGCTAGGATAAGAAACAAGTATTAGAAGGTTCCCAATGCCCAGAGCAGCGCACCACTGTAGATCATTCGGGATCATTACCCAGAACTGACAAATGCGTAAACTGATACTCAGAAATGTACTTTAGACAAGATGACGCAAATATGACAGTGAAACTGGTACTAACAACAATGATAATGAAGACCCATTACTTATTTTACATTATTTTGCTCTCTTTGGAAGAACTTTTGAAAAATGATTAAGAATCTCATCTTCAACAGAAATACACCTATGAAGTAATTTGTTCATATACAACTTAAAATATGTAAAATAGAATCCTGAAGTTAAAAACAGGATGAATTGAAATTCACTTTAAAGAAAAATATCTTCCATGTCCCAACTTAATTATCATTAAAAATAGGGAGGTTAAAAACAAGATACCCAAGCTGGGCCCTGTGATGCATGCTTGTAGTATCAGCTACTGGGAAGGCTGAGGCAGGAGAATAACCCAGGCCCAGGAGTTCATATCTAGTCTGGGCAACATAGCAAGATACTATCTCTTAAAAAAAATCCAAGTATATCTTATTAAAAATATTAGTGGTAATGAGATAGCTACCAGTACTACAAAAATGCCAAAGTAAATATGCTTTAAAAATAAAGCCTGAATTTTGCTATTTCCTATAATCCAAATATACAATTTTTTCTTAAACCTGACTCTACCTACATTCGTGGGAGTGCGGAAAAGATAGTAAAACTTGATAATTACAAATATTAAATTAATTGAATATTTATACAAATAATTAGTTCAATACATTAGAGTCTCATTTAATAATTTGATGCTACTACTAAAATAGGGAAAGAATGTCAGCATTAAAACACATCTTAGCATTGCTGGCATTATCATTAGAGTTTACATGTGTTTTTCTTCCATTGAGGAGTAAGAAGAAAATGTTGCTATTTTGTTATAATCATTACTACTTTTCTTGTAGTGTAGAGTTTAGAAGGTTTATTTTGTAGGTTTTTAAACTCAAAATTTCAACTAGTTAAGACACCTTTCCCAGTGTTTTACAATGGAATATGGTAGAAATGAAATAATTTTAGTAAACTTAATTATTTTTTTCACTATGCAAGTAATACTCACTTAGCTATCTGAACTCAATATGTTAATATATACTTACTTTTAGGGTCATTAGTGGGACTTGAGTCATTTATAATAACACAAATTTTACTAGGTTAATCTGACAAACCAACCTGCAGAGTATGTGCATCTTTGTCTAATCTTAAGTAATAGTCTTACTGATTTAAGCAGACACACAGAGATGTTAGGAAGTTGTCTTACATATGGACAAGGAAAAGGTTTCAATTATACTGGCAAATGTTTTGGTTGGGCAGATGAAGAATAAATGAAATACTGGCATGTCCTGGAGGGGTTTTAAACTTAAGCACAATGGTTCACCATCTATATTGAATAACTTAAACAAATTCATGTTTCAAGGTAGAGGCTTGGAGAGAATAATCATTCATAAGTCTTCGCAGCTATGATATTACAATTTTAATTTTTTGAAATGTCATGTACTTCTGTACCACCTAAGACATTTGTCACATGTGAATGGGAGAGTTTCTTCCACTATCCTGAAGTAGTTCCTGAAAGGAGCCAGCTAGTCAAACAATTTAAAATGTCATGATTTTTAAAGTTACACCTTTAGTATATTGCAAAGCATTTTCATCCACTGTATAAATAGCACATGGTATTTGACATTTTTCTACTATTTTATAGCTTGGAAGCATAATTTGAACAAAAATTTAGTGCACTATGCTATAAGAGTGGACCGAGCATTTAGGAGCTTTGATATCAGATAGATTTGGATTGTAATAGAGTCTATTCTACCCCCAAGCCGGATAAATATTTTAAATACGTAGTCTCATTTTTATCATCTATAAAAAGAGAGGTCATATCTGCACATTCTAGGGTAGTTATAATGATTAAGTATAATTATTATATAAAGGCCTAGCAAGCACATAATAGATCCTCAATAAATATGAGTTCTCTTACTTTACTATTTTTTCAAAACCCTTTCAAGGCAAGGCTATGTAAAATGTAATTTGTGATTATCAGCAAATTAGTAGCAGTGAAGGGTGATTAAACAGTTAAAAATTGTTTATTAGATTTGACAGTCTTCAAGGAATGAGTGTTTATTAGAAAAAAATGTTTATAAGGTAACAACATGGTTTTCTATGCAACTACTTGATTTTCCACCAGATTCCACTGTAAAACTGGAAAGGTTAGAAAAATATTCCTTAGCATCAGAAGCAAAAAACACTGGGCAGTGAATGTGTCCCCTGTAAGCTGAAATAACTATCTTATTTCATCCAACAACAAATTATGGTAATTCACAATTTATTTATTTAGCACCTATTATGTGGCAGTCACTGCAGCACTTAATGCTGGCAAAACAATGCCAAATAAATATCTATTATTACAGATCCTGAGGGCATAGGACTTTCAGTAAAGTGAGAGACACAAACAGGATTAAAATAATCACAGTGATGAGTACAGAATTAAAACCTCAGATAACTGAATCTCTGAAGGAGGACTCAGACCTGGGTTCAAGGGACATGGAAGATTTCTGAATGAAGAGACTTTTGCTGATCAGGCATCCAACAAAGTTATAAAGTTTCGTGACAGGAGTAGACAATGGAAACCCCAGATACACATCCCAAAATACTGGAAAGTTGAACTATAGCAAAATATGTAAGAGGTCTGTCTATCTTACAATATAAAAGCCAGCAAAATAGGGAGCAAAGGAAATTAAGATAAACTTGGCTACCTACTGTTTAATGTGTCCAACTTATAATTTTTACTGATATGATCTCCCTATAGTAAAATTATTTCAATAAATTCCTCAACTTATCACTACAGTTATGCCAGACTTGTTTCGTTTTAGTTGGTGGTCTGAACTTTGTAATGCAGAGTAAATAAACAAAAAGTACAAATATTTATAGTGCTAAATTTCTTGAAAGCAAATTTAAAATATCTTGATGAGCGGATTCATTTGCTGTTTTATTATTGTGATTCTTTTTCTCAACAAACAGACAGCTGCTTGTTTCATTTCCTTAATGTCTTATTGCCTTCTATTCACATTAATGATACCTTGCTTCTTGTAGTTTCATTGAAACCCAAAGGATCATCAAGGTTCTTATCCCAGCCATCTTATTTTTATGGCATTTGAACCAGCCAGTTCATTTTATTTTTCACGGAAGGACTAACATATCTTTCATCCTACAGCAATCCTCTTTTTTGGAGAATAATTTTTCTGAATTTCTTCCTAGTGTGGGTCATCTGGTCTCCAGTCCTGAGTTTCTCTTGGAAAAGTTTTGTACAACCAATAACTGGTCTTCTGAGCAAAAGCAAGCTAATATTCTGAGAATGATTCTTCACACTTGAGAATTTTTCTTCTTAAATAGTGGCCTGTGTTTCTGTCTTTTCTCTTCAAGAATTCAACTTCAGTGCCTCAAACTGATTGAAACATCAAGTTGACTTTTAAAGTATAAAATTGTTTTAATATAGGACCTGAACATTATTTAAAGATTCAACATTTAACAGTCAAAACATACTATATTTCATAGAGACCTTCTTATATTTCACATTATTGAAATGATCCACTTTTCTCTAATTTACCAGAGTGATTATTTGAAGATGTTATTTATAAAAGAATGAACATTTGGACCACTCTAGCATTTTGCTCTAATTGTATTGTGATATGCTTTCAAAAGCACAACCATAAATATTAAATTCATTTTTATCTAAATATTTTTAATTTAATATATTTAACTTTCACTTGAAAATATCCAGGTTTTGCTGCTATTTTAAAAATTATGATTGCAAAGAACCATCACAAAATAAAATTTATGGGGCAGCTATAATCTCAATAGTACCCAGAGTTTATACAGGACTAAGAGAAGTTTACATTTAGACAAGCCAGAGCCTACATACTTCGTTGAACAACTAGGATATTTGGTACAATGCAGAAGGGTTGTGACTCAGCAGCAGGAACAATAACTGTAAACCAAAGGCTATTGTAATCTAAAAAGGGCTTCAAAACTCTTCAAAAAAACCCCAAAAGAAGCTGACTTATAAGCAAATTAGTTGCTTGCCAGAATAAACATCTACACTGTTCGAAGAAAAATAACAATATCAAGGTATTAAACAACGTAATATTCATACTGCTCAGGAGCCAAACAAAAACTATTGTACATGTGAATAAGCAGGAAATTCTGATCCATAACTCAGGAAAATCAGTTCATAGAAATGAACCCAGAATGTCTAAGCTGATAAATTTGGCCCACAAGGACATTAAAGGAGCAATTCTAAGTATATTCAAAAAAAGAAAGAAAAAAGTAAATAGATCTCATTGTGGTTTTGATTTGCATTTCTCTAATGATCAGTGATGATGAGCTTTTTTTCATGTTTGTTGGCCGCATAAATGTCTTCTTTTTTTGGAACATGGCAATTTATTTTATGCATTATTTAAATCCACTGTTTAAAAATGTTCAAAAGGCAATTTAAGAAACACTTACAAATACATTTTTTCTAACTTAAAATAAGCAAGTCACCAGACATTCTTAAATCATTCATAACACCATTACCTTAAATAATTTTTAAATTCCAAAACACAAATATTCACTATGTAGTTCAACACACTGCTTAGCAGTAAGATTAGTTTCCCTCTAATAATATACTTCATGTAGATTATTAATTTGCAGGGTCCTTCAAAGTTATTAAAAGTTAACTAATAGAAACTGAAAACTAGAGAGGTAAGGGAGTTGAAACAGAGCACAATTCAACTCTAAAACTTTAGAGTTAGTTTCTCTAAAGAGAATTTGTAAAATTCCTTATTCCAGCCTGTGTTAAAGTTTGTATTTCAACTATGATATATAAACACATTTTTTTTTAATCAACAGAGGTAACATTAACATTTAGCATAAAATCTACCACAGGTTGTCTCCCAGATTGCTTCAGTATGTTTCTGTCAGGCCTACTATAAAGTAGAAAAATAAAGCAAATGAGTTTTGTTTCTTTTTGTTTGTTTGTTTTTGAGAAGTGTCCATTTATATCCTATGTCCACTTTTTGATGGCGCTGTTTTTTTCTTGTAAATTTGTTTAAGTTCCTCGAGATTCTGGATATCAGCCCTTTGTCAGATGGGTAGAATGCAAAAATTTTCTCCCATTCTACTAGGTTGCCTGTTCACTCTGATACTAGTTTATTTTGCTGTGCAGAAGCTCTTTAGTTTAATTAGATCCCATTTGTCAATTTTGGCTTTTGTTGCCATTGCTTTTGGTGTTTTAGTCATGAAGTCTTTGCCCATGCCTATGTCCTGAATGGTATTGCCTAGGTTTTCTTCCAGGGTTTTTATGGTTTTAGGTCTTACATTTAAGCCTTTAATCCATCTTGAGTTAATTTTTATATAAGGTGTAAGGAAGGAATGGAGTTTCAGTTTTCTGCATATGCCTAGCCAGGTTTCCCAGCACCATTTATTAACTAGGGAATCCATTCCCCATTGCTTGTCAGAGTGCTGATTATTAAAAAGTTCAGAAATAATAGATGCTGCCAAAGCTTTTTTTTTTTTAATACTTTAAGTTCTGGGATACATGTGCAGAACGTGCAGCTTTGTTACATAGGTATACACATGCCATGGCGGTTTGCTGCACCCATCAACCCGTCATCAACATTAGGTATTTCTCCTAGTGCTATCGCTCCCCTAGCCCCCCACCAACTGACAGACCCTGGTGTGTGATGTTCCCTTCCCTGTGTCCATGTGTTCTCATTGTTCAACTCCCACTTACGAGTGAGAACATGTGGGGTTTGGTTTTCTGTTCCTGGGTTAGTTTGCTGAGGATCATAGCTTCCAGCTTCATCCATGTCCCTGCAAAGGACATGAACTCATCCTTTTCTTATACCTGCATAGTATTCCATGGTGTATATGTGCCACATTTTCTTTATCCACTCTATCATTGATGGGCATTTGGGTTCATTCCAAGTCTTCACTATTGCAAACAGTGCTGAAATAAACATACATGTGCATGTATCTTCATAGTAGAATGATATATCCTTTGGTTATATACCCAGTAATGGGATTGCTGGGTCAAATGGTATTTCTGGTTCTAGATTCTTGAGGAATCTGCCACACTGTCTTCCACAATGGTTGAACTAATTTACATTCCCATGAACAGGGTAAAATTGTTCCTATTTATTCACATCCTCTCCAGCATCTGTTGTTTCCTGACTTTTTAATGATTACCATTCTGACTGGTATGAGATGGTATTTCATTGTTGTTTTGATATGCATTTCTCTAATGACCAGTGATGATGAGCTTTTCTTCATATGTTTGTTGGCTGCATAAATGTCTTCTTTTGAAAAGTGTCTGTTCATATCCTTTGCCCACTTTTTGATGGGGTTGTTTGTTTTTTTCTTGTAAATTTATTTACATTTCTTGTAGATTCTGGATATTAGCTCTTTGTCAGATGGAGAGATTTCAAAATTTTTCTCCCATTCTTTAGGTTGCCTATTCACTCTGATGCTAGTTTCTTTTGTTGTGCAGAAGCTCTTTAGTTTAATTAGTCCCATTTGTCAATTTTGGCTTCTGTTGCTTTTGGCGTTTTAGTCATGAAGTCTTTGCATATGTCTACATCCTGAATCATATTCCCTACATTTTCTTCTAGGGATTTTATGTTTTTTGGCCTTACGTTTCAATCTTTAATCCCATCTTGAGTTAATTTTTGTATAAGGTGTAAGAAACGGATCCAGTTTCAGTTTTCTGCATATGGCTAGCCTGTTTTCCCAACACCATTTATTAAATAGGGAATCTTTTCCCCATTGCTTGTTTTTGTCAGGTTTGTCAAAGATCAGTTGGTTGTAGATGTGTGGCACTATTTCTGAGGCCTCTGTTCTGTTCCATTGGTCTATATATCTGTTTTGGTACCAGTATCATGCTGTTTTGGTTATTGTAGCTTTGGAGTATAGTTTGAAGTCCGGTAGCATGATGCCTCCAATTTTGTTCTTTTTGCTTAGGATTGTCTTGGCTATAAGGGCTGTTTTTGGTTCAATATGAAATTTAAAGTAATTTTTTCCAACTCTGTTAAGAAAGTCAATGGTACCTTGATGGGGATAGCATTAAATCTATAAATTACCTTGGGCAGTATGGCCATTTTTGTGATATTGATTCTTCCTATCCATGAGCATGGAATGTTTTGCCATTTGTTTGTGTCCTCTCTTATTTCCTTGAGCAGTGGTTTGTAGTTCTCCTTAAAGAGGTCCTTCACATCCCTTGTAAGTTGTATTCCTAAGTATTTTATTCACTTTGTAGCAATTGTGAATAGCAGTTCACTCATGATTTGGCTCTCTGTTTATCTATTATTGGTGTATAGGAATGCTTGTGATTTTTGCACATTAATTGCTGAAGCTGCTTACCAGCTTAAGGAGATTTGGGGCTGAGATGATGGAGTTTTCTAAATATACAATCATGTCATCTGCAAAGAGAGACAATCTGACTTCCTCTCTTCCTATTTGAATACCCTTTATTTCTTTCTATTGCCTGACTGCCCTGGCCAGAACTTCCAACACTATGTTGAATAAGAGTGGTGAGAGACGGCATCCTTGTCTTGTGCCAGTTTTCAAAGGGAATGCTTCCAGCTTTTGCCCATTCAGTATGATGTTGGCTATGGGTTTGTCATAAATAGCTCTTATTATTTTGAGATACATTCCATCAATACCTAGTTTATTGAGAAATTTTAGCATGAAGGCTGTTGAATTTTATCGAATGCCTTTTCTGCATCTATGGAGATAATCATGTGATTTTTGTCATTGGTTCTGTTCATGTGTTGGATTACATTTATTGATTTGCATATGTTGAACCAGCCTTGCATCCCAGGGATGAAGCTGATTTAATAATGGTGGATAAGCTTTTTGATGTTCTGCTGGATTCGTTTTGCCAGTATTTTATTGAGGATTTTTGCATTGACATTCATCAGGAATATTGGCCTGAAATTTTCTTTTTTTGTTGTGTCTCTGCCAGATTTTGGTATCAGGATGATGCTGGCATCATAAAGTGAGTTAGGGAGGAGTCCCTCTTTTTCTATTGTTTGGAATTGTTTCAGCAGGAACGGTAGCATCTCCTCTTTGCATGTCTGGTAGAATTCGGCTATGAATCCATCTGCTACTGGGCTTTTCTGGTTGGTAGGCTATTAATTACTGCCTCAATTTCCAAACTTGTTATTGTTCTATCCAGGGATTCAACTTCTTCCTGGTTTAGTCTTGGGAGCATGTATGTATCCAAGAATTTATCCATTTCTTCTAGATTTTCTAGTTTATTTGAGTAGAGGTGTCTTTGTTCCGGCAATAGCTGGTCTCTCATAGGTTCGTCCCAGGATGTTTCCAGGCTGTTTCCTTAAAGTGTTAGTGTCTCAACTATCAATTCCTCAAAGAGACTTTTCATTTAACTCAATCTGAAGTAGCTGCTATTATGTCATTCTGTAATATTTATTTATACTTATTTTTTATTTGTTTACTTCTATTATTTTCTTTTTTCTTCCCCCTTCACTAGTACTTAAGATTTGTGAGAGCAAGTTTATTAGTTAACTTCTGTGAAATAAACCTCCAAATCAAACAAATAGTATAACGTATTGTACAAAATAAAAATTTAATCCTTGATTTTACAATATTCCAATGTGATATTTCTGGTCAGTAGGAGGGTCTTCCATGTGATGATTTAGGGACCTAGACTGCTTGCAACTTGTGGCTCTGCCATTCCCTAGGAACTTGGAATCCTCTGTTGAATTCTCCTAGTGATAATACAGATAGTTTCAGAAATAAGTGATTATTTTGTGACATTGTTATTGTTTGTCACATTCTTTTACTTTTTTATCTGTGATAGTCTGAGAAAGCAAAGGTTATGCTGTACTGCGTAAATAACTGTGCGAAGGAATGAATATGTTTTATATCACTGAGTCTATACACTGACATGAAAGCCAATGCTTAGGTAATCTTAAACATTCTAAACATTTTAAATCTTTTAGGGAAATTTTGTTTGAAAACCAAAATGTGTGTGTGTGTGTGTGTGTGTGTGTTTGTATTTCAAATGGATGGATTAAAAAAGTGAATATCATTCACTGATCAATATTTTTTAAAAATCAAAGGCATGGCAAAGTAAGATGGTGGAGTAGAAGCTCACACCAAATTTTCACAACTATCTGCACTGAAAAGAAAAGCACTGTTACAAGAACCAAAATCAGGTGAGCAATCACAATACCTGGTTTTAACTTCATGTTTTTGAAACAGGTATTGAGAAGGGTCAGAGAGACAGTGCTGAATTGTCAATGGCACCCCTCCCCCATTTCCCAGCAGCGGTGAGCTGTGCAGAGTTTGTGCACTTTGGGGAGGGAGAGCGGGGGACTGGAGATTTCACAGTGAACTCACAGCAAAGCTATGCTGGACTTAGCCAGTGCTCATACATGAAGGATGCATCTGGGCTAGAAGTAGCCAGAGGGGAATCACCCATTCCATTGACTGGATTAATAACCAGAATATATAAGGAGCTCAAACAAATCTAGGAAAATTTTATAATCTGATTTTAAAATGGACAAAAGATCTGAATAGACATTTCTCAAAAGAAGACAAGCAAATGGCAAGCAGGTATATGAAAAGATGTTCAACAGCATTGAAATTATCAGAAAAATGCAAATTAAAACTACAATGATATATCATCTCATCCCAGTTAAAATGGCTTTTATCCAAAAGATAGGCAGTAATAAATGTTGGTGAGGATGTGGAGAAAAGGGAACCCTTGGACATTGTTAGTGGGAATGTAAATTAGCACAACCACTATGGAGAACAGTTTGGAGTTTCCTTAAAAAACTAAAAATAGAGCTACTATACAATCCAATAATCTCACTGCTGTGTATATCCCTAAAAGAAAGGAAATTAGTACACTGAAGAGATATATCTGCTCTCCTATACTTGTTGCAGCACTGTTCACAATAGCCAAGATTTGGATGCAACCTAAGTGTCCATCAGCAGATGAAATAATAAAGCAAATGTGGTACTTAGACACAATGGAGTACAATTCAGTCATAAAAATGAATGAGATCCTGTCATTTGCAACAACATTGATGGAAATGGAGGTCATTATGTTATGTGAGATAAGCCAGGCAAAGAAAAACAAACATCACATGTTCTCACTTATTTGTGGGAGCTAAAGATTAAATCACTTGAACACATGGAGAAAGAGAGTAGAGGTATAGTTACCAGAGGCTGGGAAGGGTAATGGGGGGATTGGAGGATATGTGGGAATGGTCAATGGGTACAAAAATAGAAAGGAGTAATATGTGCTATTTGAAAGCACAACAGTGTGACTGTAGTCAGAATAATTTCATTGTGCATTAAAGCTATACATTGTATTACTAAAAGAATATAATTGGATTATTTGTAACAGAAGGATAGATGCTTGAGGTGATGGATACCCCATTTTCCATGATGTGGTTATTACACATAAAATGCCTGTATCAAAATATCTAATGTACTCCATAAATATAAACACCTACTATGTACCCACAAAAAAATACAAATTAAAAGTTAAAAAAGAAGAAAAAGCCCAACAATAATTTTAACAATTTGAATTCATTAGGAAATATTTATCTAGGTGTTTTCTAATAATTTTGTATGTAATGTGTGACATAAGAAAATTCTAGCCCTGCGGTTAAATAGAATTTTATGTTATTTTAATCCAGTAGTAATAATGCAATTACCTTATCATATAGAAATATATTTAGTGATTTTTTCATAGTTCAATATATGTTTTATATACTTCAGATTTCTTAAATTTTACTATATCTATATTTGCAGTTAAAATGTTCACACAACCTATAAAAGAATTTGAAATATATTATTTCATTTGATTTATTCTGCTCCCAACTAAATCAGCATTGTATTCCTTTTAATTTTAAATAAATTCTTTTCTTGGATTTTTTGACTGTATATTTTCAAAAAAAATCAGAAAAGTTTTCTTCTACTTGATGATATAAAGTGGCATACACAAGAAAATGAAATGAATTGCAATGTCATCAGACACATAACCCAAATAAGAATTTGCTTTCCTCAAATTAAGAAAACCAAGTGGAAAGATAGCTTCTTGAAAGACATCCTGAGTTATAATATAAATTAACTGTATTCATGGCGGTTCAGGAGGAAAATGGAAAGTGCCTTAATGGGGTGACAGAAATGATTTGTTTCACTAAAATGTGCTTATACTGGTTAGATATGATTGATATAGATAGGCATAGATGTGCTTATCCTACTAAAACAATGGATAAGAAAGCAGATTCAATTTTTAAAGAGAAGATACACATTTAAACACTCATAACGTTAAAAATGAATGCTTGACACAGTTCAACAATGGTTTAGAAAAGCCCATTTTACTTAGCATATTTTCTTTTCTTTTTTCTTTTGAGATGGAGTTTCACTCTGTCACCCAGGCTGGAGCGCAGTGGTGCAATCCCAGCTCACTGCAAGCTCTGCCTCCCGGGTTCATGCCATTCTCCTGCCTCAGCCTCCCAAGCAGCTGGAACTACAGGTGCCCGCCACCACACCTGGCTAATTTTTTTATTTTTGGTAGAGACGGGGTTTCACTGTGTTAGCCAGGATGGTTTCGATCTTCTGACCTCATGATCCCCCCGCCTTGGCCTCCCAAAGTGCTGGGATTACAGGCATAAGCCACTGCCCCCGGCCTACTTAGCATATTTTCTTATAGAATTTAGAAATATAATTACATCAAGAGTCAGAAAAGCACATGTTAGGGACTCATAATACTATTCAGAGAAAAAATAAAAATAATAATTAGTGAAAGAATAAACTCTCATTTTTGACTTAGTATTTCTATTATCCTGAAATATCAAACTCCTTATGGAATGAATTTTTTTAAAATTTATCAAATTACATTTTTTCTGTGTGTTGTCGTTATTGTTTCTTAATTCATTTTATTAAAGTGTAGTTTATATATAATAAAATACATTTAAAATATAGTTTGATGTTTTGACAAATATAAACATCCGTATCACCATCATTTGAATCATATATAACATTTCCTTCATACCAAAATATTCTCTCATACTCCTTTGCAGTCTGTTCCTCTTGCCTGCCTCCAGGTATAGGAAATTTCTGATATCATGATTATTAGCATTATAGATTAGTGTCATGAAATCACAAAATATGTACTATTATGTCAAATTTTTGAGATTTTTCCATATTATAGCATGTATCAATAAGTTCTTTTTATTGCTGAGTAACCCTCCATTGTGTGAACTTACTATAATTTTATTAAGATACCTATTTTTGTTGACATACCTTTGGGTTACTTTGAATTTGGTGGTATCTTAACAAAACAGTGTGAAAATCTGTATACAAGTCTTTTTGTAAATAAGATGAATGAATAAATATTTTGAATACATACTTTCCTGTCTTTTGATAAATGACTTGAAATGCAATTGTTAGGTTATATAATAAGTATTTTTTATTAAGTAGAAACTGCAAAAATCATTTTCCAAAGAGGTTGAACTATTTTACATTCCTACAAGGAACATATGAGAGTTCCAATTCTTCCACATTGTAACCAACACTTCATTTGTTACTTTTTAAAATTTTAGGCATATAAGTGGGTGTATAATGGTATATTATTGTGGTTTTTATTTGCATGTTTCTGCAATTAAGTATATTGAGCATCATTTCATATTTCATATTGTTTATATTCATTTTATACTGTTTATTGGTCATACATGGTCATGAGGTATCTGTTCAAATATTATGTGTAATTTTTATTACATTCTGTGTTATTGAATTACAGGAATTCTCTATGTATTTCCATTATATGCGGTTTTTCAAGTCTGGAGAAATCTTACCCTATGCAGACTTACACATCTTCTCCTATGTCTTCTAGAAGTTATATACTGTTAACTTTTACATTTAAGTTTATAATCCACTTCAAGTTAAATTAAGTATATAGTGTGAATCAAGGATCTGGGTTCATATCCTTCCATATGGATATATATTCAGTATCTCCAGCAACATTTTTTGAAAAGACTTTTTTTTTTTCCCATGGAATTTCCTTTGTACTATTTGCACAAATCAACTATAGGACTATTACTGTATTCTGTTCTCTTTTTAAAATTTTCATTTTATTGAAGTATAAGTTACATACATTAAACTTTACCCTTTATACATAATTCTACGAATTTTGACAAATGTATGCAGTCATGTAACCACTACCAGAATGAAGATATTGAGTGGTTTTATTGGCCAAAAAAATCCTGTGTCCTTTTACAAACAACCCTTCTGTACACATGCAGCCCTGACAACCACTACTCTGCTTCCTGTGCTCATAATTTTGCCTTTGCCAGATGTTTTATAAATAGAATCATAAGGTATGTAGCCCTTTTAAGTTGGCTTATTTCATTTACCATAGTTCATTGGAAATCCATCCATGATGTTGCATGTTTCAAACATTGATCCATTTTTGTTATTGAATACTTTTCTATTTGATGAATGTAATGCAATTTGTATATCCATTCACTGGTTGAAGAAAATCTGAGTTGTTTACAAGTTTGAGAAATTATGAACAACATTTATGTAAGGCTCATAAACATTTATGTAAAGGTTTTCTTATGAACATAGCTTTTCATTTCATTTGGGCAAATACTTAGGATGGATTGCTAGTTTGTATGGTAAGTAGATATTTAATTTTATAAAATACTGCCGACTGTTTTTGTTAAGTGGCTGTATTATGATAAATTCCCACTAAAAATTTATGAATATTCCAGTTGCTCTGCAGCTCTCACCAGTACCACCACCAAGTTTGTTGTTTGTGTATTAAAGCAAGTCCATGTGATATGTAGTGCTGTCTTTCTTCCTTTGTGTAAATCTAAATTTCCATCCACAATCATTATAAAGAACTTCAGTTTAAAGAACTTAATTTAGCCTATCTTTGAGTCTGCTGGCAGTGAATTCTCTGAACTTTTGTTTGTCTTCAATGTCTTTTATTTCATTTCCATTTTTGAAGAGTATTATCCCCCTATATAGAATATTGGAGTGACTTTTCCTTTTAGCATGGTAAAAACACAGTTCCATTTTCTCTATTTTGTATTGTCTCTGTTCAGAAGTTGATAGTTACCTCTTTCTTGTTCTGATGTATAAAGTGTGACCCTTTTTCTCTGACTGATTTCAGATATTCTCTTTTACATTGATTAAAATAATTATCATGCACTTGGTGGTGTTTTATGCCAATGCTGCTTCAGATTTGTTGACCTTCTTGGGTCTATGCACTTATATTTCATGAAAATCAGAAATTCTCAGTTTATTTATTTTAATATTTTTATACTCCCCCACTGCTTTTCCATCTGAGGCTATAGTTCCATATGTGTTAGACTGCTGGATATTGCTCTGCAAGTCACTGGAAGTCTGTGATTTTTCACCATCTGTGTTTTTCTCTCTAGGTTTAAGTTGAATAGTTTATTTTGAATTTTGAATTTTTTAGCTTTAGAGACAGGGCCTGGCTATGTTTCTCAGGCCAGAGTGCAGTGGTTTTCATCAGTGTAATCATAGCACCCTGCAGCTTTGAACTCCTAACTTCAAATGATCTTCCTGCCTCTGACTGCCCAGCAACTGAGATTATAGGTGCATGCCACCATGCCTGCAAAATGAAATAATTTTTATTGCTTCATCTTCAATGTCACTGATCTTTCCTTCTGCAGTGTCATTGCACTTAACATGATTTCTTGAGTTCATTGATCTATGGGTGACATGGTTTGGCTCTGGGTCCCTACCCAGACTTCATCAGAATTTGTAATACCATGTCAAGGGAGGGAGCTGGTGGGAAGTGACTGGACCATTGGGGCAGTTTTCCCTATGCTGTTCTCATTATAGTGAGGGAGTTCTCAAAAGATCTGATGGATTAAAAGTGACAAATTCCCCTTGAGCTCTGTCTCTCTCCTGATGCCTTGTGAAGAAGGTACTTGCTTCTCCTTCATCTTCTACCATGATTGTAAGTTTCCTAAGGCCTCCCCAGCCATGCAGAACTGAGTCAATTAAGCCTATTTCCTTTATGAATTAAAGGACAAAGACATTCAAACATCACTGGCTAGTGCATACCAAGCAAGGAAGAGAATGGTCCCAAACTAGGTGGGTGTCAGATGATGTAAAGGCTTCAGAGACATGTTAGAAAGGTTGCATTTTATTCTAATCTGTAGCTTCCTCTTAGGAAGAACATGGGCTGGAAGAGGCCTGTGGCTGAATCAAAGGACCTGGCTTGGCCCTTCACAGCCAGTCTCTCTGCTGATAATCTTAAGGGTGCTCCATCATGGAACTCATACATCGTAAATATCTCACAATGGAGAATGAATTATCTGCCCACCTGTAACACTGCTATAAACAATGAAGGGTGTCCTTATTCAACTTCTCTTCTGAGGACATTAGCTCAAGTGTTTCATACATAATCATCGGTTTCTAGCCTCTATTTTCCTAGAAGTCACATTAAGAGCTTGTGTAAATATATTTACTAGAAGTTCACTATGGAAAACTGTTTCCAGGTTTAGAATTCTCTATTAATAAAGACCATTAGGGCAGTTCCAAGATGGCCAAATAGGAATAGCTCCAGTCTACAGCTCCCAGTGTGAGCGATGCAGAAGACGGGTGATTTCTGTATTTCCAACTGAGGTACCGTGTTCATCTCACTGGGACCTGTCGGACAGTGGGTGCAGGACAGTGGGTGCAGTGAACCGAGTGTGAGCCAAAACAGGACGAGGCATCACCTCACCTGGGAAGCACAAGGGGTCAGGGAATTCCCTTTCATAGCCAAGCAAAGCTGTGACAGATGGCACCTGGAAAATCAGATCACTCCCACCCTAATATTGCACATTTCCAACAGTCTTAGCAAATGTCACACCATGGGATTATATCCTGTGCCAGGCTTGGAGGGTGCCACACCCACAGAGCCTCGCTTGTTGCTAGCACAGCAGTCTGAGATCAAACTGCAAGGCAGCAGCAAGGCTGGGGGAGGAGTGTCCACCATTGCTGAGGCTTCAGTAGGTAAACAAAGCAGCTGGGAAGCTCAAACTGGGTGGAGCCCACCTCAGCTCAAGGAGGCCTGCCTGCCTCTGTAGACTCCACCTCTGGGGGCAGGGCATAGCTGAACAAAAGGCAGCAGAAACCTCTGCAAACTTAACTGTCCCTGTCTGACAGCTTTGAAGAGCGTAGTGGTTCTCCCAGCATGCAGCTTGAGATCTAACAATGGAGAGACTGCCTCCTCAAGTGGGTCCCTGACCCCTGAGTAGATTATCTGGGAGGCACCCCCCAGTAGGGGCAGACTGACACCTCACATGGCCAGGTACCCTTCTGAGATGAAGCCTCCAGAGGAATGATCAGACAGCAACATTTGCTGTTCAACAATATTCGCTGTTCTGCAGCCTCCGCTGCTGATACCCAGGCAAACAGGGTCTGGAATGGACCTCCAGCAAACTCCAACAGACCTGCAGCTGAGGATCCTGACTGTTAAAAGGAAAACTAAGAAACAGAAAGGACATCCACACCAAAACCCCATCTGTACGTCACCATCATCAAAGACCAAAGGTAGAAAAAACCACAAAGATGGGGAAAAAACAAAATACAAAAACTGAAAACTCTAAAAATCAGATTGCCTCTCCTCCTCCAAAGGAATGCAGCTCCTCACCAGCAATGGAACAAAGCTGGACGGAGAACGACTTTGACGAGTTGAGAGAAGAAGGCTTCAGACAATCAAACTTCTCCGAGCTAAAGGAGGAAGTTCGAACCCATCGCAAAGTTAAAAACCTTGAAAAAAGATTAGACGAATGGCTAATGAGAACAACCAATGCAGAGAACTCCTTAAATAACCTAATGGAGCTGAAAACCCATGGCACAACAACTACGTGACAAATGCACAAGCTTCAGTAGCCAATTCGAACAACTGGAAGAAAGGATATCAGGGATCGAAGATCAAATGAATGAAATGAAGCAAGAAGAGAAGTTTAGAGAAAAAAGAATATGAAGAAATGAACAAAGCCTCCAAGAAATATGGGACTATGTGAAAAGACCAAATCTACGTCTGATTGGTGTAACTGAAAGTGATGGGGAGAATGGAGCCAAGTTGGAAAACACTCTACAGCATATTATCCAGGAAAACTTCCCCAACCTAGCAAGGCAGGCCAAAATTCAAATTCAGGAAATACAGAGAATGCCACAAAGATACTCCTCGAGAAGAGCAACTCCAAGACACATAATTGTCAGATTCACCAAAGTTGAAATGAAGGAAAAAATGTTAAGGGCAGCCAAAGAGAAAGGTTAGGTTACCCACAAAGGGAAGCACATCAGACTAACAGCTGATCTCTCAGCAGAAACTTTACAAGCCAGAAGAGAGTGGGGGCCAATAGTCAACATTCTTAAAGAAAAGAATTTTCAACCCAGAATTTCATATCCAGCCAAACTAACCTTCATAAGTGGAGGAGAAATAAAATCCTTTAAAGATAAGCAAATGCTGAGAGATTTTGTCACCACCAGGCCTGTCCTACAAGAGCTCCTGAAGGAAGCACTAAACATGGAAAGGAAAAACTGGTACCAGCCACTGCAAAAACATACCAAATTGTAAAGACCATCGATGCTAGGAAGAAACTGCATCAACTAACGAGCAAATTAACCAGCTAACATCATAATGACAGGATCAAATTCACATATAGCAATATTAACTTTAAATGTAAATGGACTAAATGCTCCAATTAAAAGACACAGACTGGTAAATTGGATAAAGAGTCAAGACCCATCAGTGTGCTGTATTCAGGAAACCCATCTCACATGCAGAGACACAGATAGGCTCAAAAGAAAGGGATGGAGGAAGATCTACCAAGCAAATGGAAAACAAAAAAAGGCAGGGGTTGGAATCCCAGTCTCCGATAAAATAGACTTTAAACCAATAAAGATCAAAAGAGACAAAAAAGGCCATTACATAATGGTAAAGGGATCAATTCAACAAGAAGACCTAACTATCGTAAATATTTATGCACCCAATACAGGAGCACCCAGATTCATAAAGCAAGTCCTTAGAAACCTACAAAGAGACTTAGACTCACACACAATAATAATGGGAGACTTTAACACCCCACTGTCAACATTAGACAGATCAATGAGACAGAAAGTTAACAAGGATATCCAGGAATTGAACTCAGCTCTGCACCTAATAGACCTAAGTGGACCTAACAGACATCTACAGAACTCTCCACCACAAATCAACAGAATATACATTCTTCTCAGCACCACACCGCACCTATTCTCAGACCAAGGTGCAATCAAACTAGAACTCAGGATTAAGAAACTCACTCAAAACCACTCAACTACATGGAATCTGAACAACCTGCTCCTGGATGACTACTGGGTACATAACGAAATGAAGGCAGAAATAAAGATTTCTTTGAAACCAATGAGAATAAAGACACAACATACCAGAATCTCTGAGACACATTTAAAGCAGTGTGTAGAGGGAAATTTATAGCACTAAATGCCCACAAGAGAAAGTGGCAAAGAACTAAAATTGACACCCTAACATCACAATTAAAAGAACTACAGAAGCAAGAGCAAACACATTCAAAAGCTAGCAGAAGGCAAGAAATAACTAAGATCAGAGCAGAACTGAAGGAGACAGAGACAAAAAACCCTTCAAAAAATCAATGAATCCAGGAGGTGGTTTTTTGAAAAGATCAACAAAATTGATAGATTGTTAGCAAGACTAATAAAGAAGAAAAGAGAGAAGAATCAAATAGATGCAATAAATAATGATAAAGGGGATATCACCACCAATCCCACAGACATACAAACTACCATCAGAGAATACTATAAACACCTCTATGCAAATAAACTAGAAAATGTAGAAGAAATGGATAAATTCCTCGACACATACACCCTCCCAAGACTAAACAAGGAAGAAGTTGAATCTCTGAATAGACCAATAACAGGCTCTGAAATTGAGGTAATAATTAATAGCTTACCAACCAAAAAAAGTCCAGGAGCAGACGGATTCACAGCCGAATTCTACCAGAGTTACAAGGAGGAGCTGGTACCATTCCTTCTGAAACTATTCCAATCAATAGAAAAAGAGGGAATCCTCCCTAACTCATTTTATGAGGCCAGCATCATCCTGATACCAAAGCCTGGCAGAGACACAACAAAAACAGAGAATTTTAGACCAATATCCTTGATGAACATTGATGCAAAAATCCTCACTAAATTCTGGCAAACTGAATCCAGCAGCACATCAAAAAGCTTATCCACCATGACAAAGTGGGCTTCATTCCTGGGATGGAAGGCTGGTTCAACATATGCAAATCAATAAACATAATCCAGCATATAAAAAGAACCAAAGAGAAAAACCACATGATTATCTCAATAGATGCAGAAAAGGCCTTTGACAGTTTTCAACAGCCATTCATGCTAAAAACTCTCAATAAATTAGGTATGGATGGGGCTTATTTCAAAATAATAAGAGGTATTTATGACAAACCCACAGCCAATATCATACTGAATGGGCAAAAACTGGAAGCATTCCCTTTGAAAAATGGCACAAGACAGGGATGACTTCTCTCACCACTCCTATTCAAAATAGTGTTGGAAGTTCCGGCCAGGGCAATCAGGCAGGAGAAGGAAATAAAGGGTATTCAATTAGGAAAAGAGGAAGTCAAATTGTCCCTGTTTGCAGATGACATGACTGTATATCTAGAAAACCCCATTGTCTCAGCCCAAAATCTCCTTAAGCTGATAAGCAACTTCAGCAAAGTCTCAGGATACAAAATCTATGTGCAAAAATCACAAGCATTCTTATACACCAATAATAGACAAACAGAGAGCCAAATCATGAGTGAACTCCCATTCACAATTGCTTCAAAGAGAATAAAATACCTAGGAATCCAAGTTACAAGGGATGTGTAGGATCTCTTTAAGGAGAACTACAAACCACTGCTCAACGAAATGAAAGAGGACACAAACAAATGGAAGAACATTCCATGCTCATGGATAGGAAGAATCAGTATCGTGAAAATGGCCATACTGCCCAAGGTAATTTATAGATTCAATGCCATCCCCATCAAGCTACGAATGATTTTCTTCACAGAATTGGAAAAACCTACTTTAGAGTTTATATGGAACCAAAAAAGAGCCTGCATTGCCAAGTCAACCCTAAGCCAAAAGAACAAAGCTGGAGGCATCACACTACCTGACTTCAAACTATACTACAAGGCTACAGTAACCAAAACAGCATGGTACTGGTACCAAAACAGAGATATAGACCAATGGAACAGAAAAGAGCCCTCAGAAATAATACCACACATCTACAACCATCTGATCTTTGACAAATCTGACAAAAACAAGAAACGGGGAAATGATTCCCTATTTAATAAATGGTGCTGGGAAAACTGGCTAGCCATATGTAGAAAGCTGAAACTGGATCCCTTCCTTACACCTTATACAAAAATTAATTCAAGATGGATTAAAGACTTAAACGTTAGACCTAAAACCATAAAAACCCTGGAAGAAAACCTAGGGAATACCATTCAGGACATAGCCATAGGCAAGGACTTCATGTCTAAAACACCAAAAGCAATGGCAACAAAAGCCAAAATTGACAAATGGGATCTAATTAAACTAAAGAGCTTCTGCACTCAAAAGAAACTACCATGAGAGTGAACAGGCAACTTACAGAATGGGAGAAAATTTTTGCAATCTACTCATCTGACAAAGGGCTAATATCCAGAATCTACAAAGAACTCAAACAAATTCATAAGAAAGCAACAAACAACCCCATCAAAAAGTGGCAAAGGATATGTACAGAGATTTCTCAAAAGAAGACATTTATGCAGCCAACAGACACATGAAAAAATGCTCATCATCACTGGCCATCAGAGAAATGGATATCAAAACCACAATGAGATAATCATCTCACACCAGTTAGAACTGCGATCATTAAAAAGTCAGGAAACAACAGGTGCTGGAGAGGATGTGGAGAAATAGGAACACTTTTACACTGTTGGTGGGACTGTAAACTAGTTCAACCAATATGGAAGACAGTGTGGCGATTCCTCAGGGATCTAGAACTAGAAATACCATTTGACTCAGCCATCCCATTACTGGGTATATATCCAAAGCAATATAAATCATGCTGCTATAAAGACACACGCACACGTATGTTTATTGTGGCACTACTCACAATAGCAAATACTTGGAACCAACCGAAATGTCCAACAATGATAGACTGGATTAAGAAAATGTGGCAAATATACACTGTAGAATACTATGCAGCCATAACAAATGATGAGTTCATGTCCTTTGTAGGGACATAGATGTAGCTGGAAACCATCATTCTCAGCAAACTAAAGGAAGCAAGAACAAAAAACCTAACACCGCATGTTCTCACTCATAGGCGGGAATTGAACAATGAGAACACTTGGACACAGGAAGGGAAACATCACACACCAGGGCCTGTTGTGGGGTGGGGAGAGGGGGGAGGGATAGCATTAGGAGATATACCTAATGTAAATGACGAGTTAATGGGTGCAGCACACCAACATGGCACATGTATACATATGTAACAAACCTGCACGTTGTGCACATGTACCCTAGAACTTAAGGTGTAATAAAAAATATATATATAAATAATAATAAAAAAATAAAGACCAATAAATCCTACATCAATGGTCTGGGGCTTTATTATACCCACTTGAGACATAGTTGCCTGGAAAAGAAATTTCGTTTATAAAGAAAAAGCTCCCTATGGCAGAAACATGGGGAAAAAATAAATTTTTCTGACTTATTATTAAAGAGAATAACTGATTACTTGTAGTTTAGAAATACGCTTATGAAAAGAGAAAGGCACATAAGTCTATGGAGTCAATTTTCCTACCTAAGTAGCTTCTGCTTTAGCTCTGAGAATATAGTTTTAATGTAATAATAACATGCTAATTTTTTCCTTACGGGAAAAAAAATAAAATGCTAAGCTTAAAGAAACTTTAAAAATTATATAATCCTAAATATTAATAAATGAAGAAACACGCCAAACAATTAAACAAGCTTCTATTTTGCCAGATATTTGGATATTTTTTATTTAGGTCACTATACTGGATAGCAAAATTCTGATAAGAAAATATATCCTGCCTAGATTTATGTGATAATCAAAATTATGTATGATTTACTAAAACCATCATTCTTTTCATGCTTTCAGATACATTAAGATTTACATAATTTTATTCTACAGCACAATAAATTGATTATATGACCCTTAATTTTGATCCAGTCTTTTTGAGAGCATAAATAAAGGCTTTTAAGGTCATTAATCTTGGTAAGAATCACCTGGGGAACTTATTAAACTCATAGATGGTTAGCTTCAGTAGATCCTGGTAGAGCTCAAATATTTGCATGATTAGCAGACTCTTGACACATGTAATCTACTTACCACACATTAGTATACTTCAGTGAGAAACACCTCCAAAAGGTACGAATATTGAAAAACTTTAATCATAATAGAATGTGGTTCAACAAAAAGAAAACTGTACAGAGAGGTCATGGGAAGTTTAATTTAAAATTAAACATATTTGTAAAATAGCTTCCTAACAAATTTAACTAAGCAAAAACACTTCATTAGGAAGTAAATTAAGAAAGAAAACTGTATGCATACAAAATTATAAAGATACAATTCCAGTTAATTACATTACAAGTATCTCAGAATGCATGATCTCAAAGTTAATGCAATCCATGGAGATATCCGTAAAAGTATACAGACCAGATTCAGATAGCGGTGCCACTGAGTATGTGGGCTTTGCAGATTATATTTATGTTGTATATGCTATAGTGTTTATTGTGGGATTTATGTGTTAAAAGAAATTTAGGATAAATGGATTAAGTGATTTAAAAAATGGACCATAGGAATAGTACAGGTGTCTTCAAACACTCAAAAACATTCATGAGGGAAACACAGAAACCATATAAAATGTTCCAGAGGAATAGAAAAATTAAAGAAAGTTATAAGGAAGGGAATTGTGTAATATAAATAGCCTTCAGCAATTAGAGCAATCCAGTAAAGAAAATCATATAAAAATATTTACAAAAATGAAGACAAGGTGATTTTTAAGTAGCCAGAATATTATGAAAGCAGGAAATTAACATGGCTTAAAAAATTTCCCAACATATTAAAGGCTGTAAAATACATATAAAACACCAGGATAAAGGTGACATAGTGCCTAATCTCTACTTAAACCTTTTAGAAATTAAAACAGAAAGTTAAACATGCTGTCCCAGATATTACGTTCTTTCAGGCAAGAATTATTTATTTCCAGTATATAGCTTACTACCCAGCAGAAAGCAGACACATCATAGATATTTCAAAGTCTAAATCTAGGTAAACTGGTAAATGCTAAGGGAGAGAAAGGAGTTAAGGAAGAATTAAAATCTGGTACTACGAATGACATAAGTGATTGTTTTCTTACACTGTAGCTTCCCAACGTGTGCTCTAGAGAGTGCTTCTCCAATTTTAACGGGCAAGTAATCAATAAGATTATTGTCAAAAATTCAGATTCTGATTCAAAGGCTTGAAAGTCTGTATATCTAAAAAACACCCAAGTGATGCTGATTATTCTGATCCTTGGACTACGTTCTGAGAAGTAAAGCTTGGACAACTAGGATTCAGCTAGGCTTTTTTCTTAAAAAGGTAAAGTGAGTCAACCAAATCATGATATATTCTGATTTAGTGCATCCAAGGAGGGGCATAAAAACCTACATTTTAAACATAAAGTGATTTTCTATGAATTCTAAAACTAGAGAAGCATTGGCTCATAAAAAAGGGCTGGGAGGAAGCTTTGGAAATGGGTTTGCAAACTATAAACAAGCTTCTTCACACGGAGTCCCAGGAGCTTTTCACTTTAAGAAATACCCTTGATGTTAATTTTCAAAGGATTTCATATGAATAAAAATGTTAAGCAATGAGATTGCAAAAAGATTAGCTCAGGTCCCTCAACCCCCCTGGTGATGGCCCTAAGCCATTAAAAATAAGTTAAGTGGTAGGAATGGAGTGGAAATAAGTTTCAAATCCTCAGAAAGCAAAGAGGTTAATTACCAGGGTTAGTCTAGGACCCAGAACTGTGTATCTCCTATTCAATACTTTCGTTAATGATCTGGAAAGAAGGTGAAGTTTCAAAATTTATAAAAAATAATTATTTTAATTTTCTTGAGATTAGGGAAATTGGTTGAATTCCAAAAAAAACTAACAATATGAGGTAATTAAGAAACACAAAGGTTGATAAAATCCATTTAAAATATGTAAAGGCAAAGCACATTTGAAAAATAAATTTAAATTACTCATACACATTGATGAGCTCTGCACTAAATGTAATTTTCTCAGGAATAAGATTTATGTATCTCTTTGTGCAATTCCATGAAGACATTTGTTCACTACCTAGAGGCAATAAAAATGGAATGAGGTATTAAGCCATATTAAAAGAGGCCAGAAGTAGGACACACATAGTTTAATACCTCAATTTTGAATCAATAATATCTTCTTATCTTAAATATAATACTAAGGTAGTCAACTTAGTCATCTCATCTTTAGGAGGCTATATAGAAAAAAATAGAGAACCAGAAAAGCAATGAGAAGTACTACACTCATAAGGAAAATGAGGCATACTTTATGATAAAAAGACTGAAGGGCACATTTAGTTGAAAAAGGGAAAATTAAAAAGAAAATGTAATTATATATAAAATAATGAATACTAATGACAAAACCAATTGAGCACTTTAATTTACCTACATTTCTAAAGGCCATTTTCTAATAATAGAAAAAAATAATCCAATTATATTAGAAAGTAGACAAATATTACAGATAAAGAGTATATTGGTTCTTAACAATGCTTTTCCATGAAAAATCCATTGTAAAGGGTATTATACTATCAAGGTAAATAAAATGACAGAATAAGATTGGCAGACATTGTTTAAAAATAATGACCTATAGTGATAGCTGAAGATGCTATAGAGTATATTCAGTAATCTGATAAGTTAGAAGTAGGAAGATAAATTTTTCTTTGTTACTATACTTCACAGAATAGAGTAGAAAAAGAAAATGGAGAAAGAAAAACCTTGCTGTATTCAACCTGACAAGCAGAATGGATCTAATTATTTGCATCTAATGTTGCTAAAAAACACTTTTAAAAATTCATGAACCAAATCTTATAAAGGAAATAGATTTAAAATTAAATAGATATCATTGAAAAGCTGAAATCAAGATATGATAATCACTAATTAAGTAATACATACTGTATGCCAATAACTGCTAGATACTGAAACTAAACTGATGAACAGAAAAGCTCTTGTTCTTGACTTCATCAAGCCAACTTCACTGGCAGTCATACTACAATGTGAGAAGTGAAACAACAGAGGAAGCATATGAGTATATGATGCAATAAATATAGAAGAGACATATAATCCAAATTTAGGGCATTATGTAAAGCTTTCTGGAATACCTGATTCCTAATATAGGTTTTTTTAAAAAAAATATTTTTCAAGTGAAGGGCAAGAGTTAGAAGAGCTAGAAGCAGTTGCATGTGTAGATTCTTACAAATGAAAGAAGTTCAATACGTACGAACTAAAAATGAAAAGGGTAAAAGAGCTAGAGAGATAAACCAAGGCCCAGTCATCATGCCATAATAAGGAGTTGGACGTTATTGTGAGAAAGACGAGAAACTTTTTTTTTTTTTTCGAGACAGAGTCTCGCTCTGTCGCCCAGGCTGGAGTGCCATGGCACGATCTCGGCTCACTGCAAGCTCCGCCTCCTGGGTTCACACCATTCTCCTGCCTCAGCCCCCTGAATAGCTGAGACTACAGAAGCCCGCCACCACATCTGGCTAATTTCTTGTATTTTTAGTAGAGACAGGGTTTCACCGTGTTAGCCAGGATGGTCTCAATCTCCTGACCTTGTGATTCACCCGCCTCGGCCTCCCAAAGTGCTGGGATTACAGGCGTGAGCCACCGCGCCCGGCCTTTTAAATGGCTTTAAATCAGTAGATGCATATTTTTAAACTTTAATTTTAGAAAGTACTCTGCCTGCAACGTGAAACATAGACTGAAGGTGGGTGATGCGGAGAAAGACTGAAGGCTGGGAGTTTATAAAGATCAGGTAGGTGATTATGGGTAAGGTGTTGACGTTGAGGATAGATAGAAGCAGACAAACTAGAGAAACGTTTACTAGGTGGCTTAACAATTGATTGAATAGGAGAGTTGGTAGTGAGGATAAAGCATTCCAAGTGATGTGTCCAGGCAGTTAAATTTGTCGTACTCTAATTCGAGGAAGGGAGCTCTATTGAACACAAAGATTTAGCTGTATAAAGAGAAACATGAGCCGGGCACGGTCGCTCATGCCTGTAATCCCAGCACTTCGGGAGGCTGAGGCAGGCGGAACACCTGAGGTCGGGAGTTCACGACCAGCCTGACCAACGTGGAGAAACCCTCTCTCTACTAAAAATATAAAATTAGCCGGGCTTGGTGGCACATGCCTGTAATCCCAGCTACTCGGGAGGCTGAGGCAGGAGAGTCACTTGAACTCTCGAGGCGGAGATTGTGGTGAGCCAAGATCACGCCATTGCACTCCAGCCTGGGCAACAAGAGTGAAACTCTGTCTCAAAACAAAACAAAACAAAACAAAACAAAACAAAATACATGAGTAGTCTGCACAGACTCCTCGTGAAAAGAGTAGGGAGCCTAGAAAAGAGCTCTCTGGGAGATATCAACTTTTTTAGTATGAAGTGGAGAAGAAAACTAAGAAAAAACAGGCAGATAGATAGAAGAAAAATCAGCTGAGTGTGCTACTGATGTCATGAAAGCTGAAACAAAAAACGAAACAAAACAAAAAATGGAGCATCAGCATTGCCAATTATAGAGTCAGGTAGTGAAGTAAGTCATTGTCTCTCCACCAGAATGTCAGCTCCATCAGTCAGTTATTTAGTCTGCCTTGTTCACAACTACATTCCCAGTGCTTGGGACCAAGCCAAAGAGAGTAAGCATTTACTTAGTATGAAATAATAAACTTAGTATGAAATAATAATAGTATGAAATAATAAAACATCATTATTTAATTAATCATTTATTTGGAGTCTATATTTTAAATTGATTTAGTTCTTGAATTCTTTTCTTTTTATTCTTGAATTCTTGCTATAATAGTAGTACAATTTTTGCAAAGGAAACTGATTTATGTAGTTGTTTAGAATTTGAAAATACTTTGTTTCTAAACAGAAAAAAGTCACTTTGCAAATTCTGATGATACTACTAAAAGATACACAAGATATGTTAGAAAAAATTTCATATTTTTATTTACAATTTCTGACATTGCGCTATACTTAACTATTGACAATTTTATTTTAAAATATCCATGTATTAAAATTGCCCTACTATACCAGATTATAAAAAGTATTTTTTAATACCTGAAAACTCATTTTTATTGTGATATTTTATTATGGTTTAAACTATATCCACCACAATAATGTTGAATGAGATACTAGTATGGTACACAACTTCTATTATCAGATTCTGAGAAACCTCTGTCTCTATTAAAAACAGAATTCAATAAAGAGAGTCAGGTAGATGAATAAGCATGTGAAATGAGCCTGTGGCAAGAGGTGCATGATGTGCTCAAAGGAACTGAAAGAGACTTTAGAGTACAGAAAACAGGAGGATAGATGAAGGGAAAGTGAGCTAGGAACCACTAGAAGACATTACGTTTGTCCACAGTCAGTTGCCTCTGTGGACAAATTGACTTTGAGAACTTCTGAGATATCTAACATATCATTGTACTCAGCCTACGAGATGGAATAAAATGAGTTCAGACATGGTATTGAATGACTTTTGTGGTGAACAGGTCAGAGTACCAGTTTCATCAGTGCTATTTACCAACTTGTGGCCTTCAAATGTTATTTAGCCCAGCTTAATCTCAATGTCTCCATCTGCAGTTAGGATAAGGTATACATTACACCATTGTTGTGAAAATTAAATAAAATAATATTTCTTATATATATTTAATTCTCTAGCCTGTTGCTTAGACCTAGTTAAAACTAAATGAGTGTTTAAAGAAAATGTAAATTTTCTCTGACTTGCTCAAAATTAGTTTCACTATATCTAAGTCTTTCACTTTCATAGTCACTCTAAAATATTATGTTTTCCCTTGCCATAATTAGCTTTTGAGGCCTGTAAATAGATTTGGAGTGCAAATGCCTAGATTCAAGTCCTGAGATGTCTCTTATTAGTATATGTAGGGGTGATGAGTTGAACTATGGCTTCCCAAAAGATACATTCCCCCGGAACCTGTGAAATCGGCCTTATTTGGAAAAAGGGTCTTTGCAGGTATAATTAAGGTGAGCATTTCAAGAAGAAATGACACTTGATTAGGGTGGCCCCTGAATCTAACAATAAGTTCCTTGTTAAGAGAAGAAGGGCAACTACAGAGAAGAAGGTCATGTAAAGATGGAAGCAGAGACTGGAGTTATGTTTCCATAAATCAAGGAATTCTGGAAGCCACCAGAAATTGGAAAAAGACAGAGCTCCTCTAGAGCACTGAGAGACAGTGTGACCCTGCTGACACCTTGATCTTGTACTTTTGGCCTCCAGAACTGTTAAAGAAAATATTTCTGTTGTTTGAAGCTATCAAGTTTCAGGTATAATTTATTAAAGAATCCCTAGGAAACTAATACAGTATATTTATGACTTTGAATAAGCCATCTAAGCTATATGAGCTTCAGTTTTATTCTGAATAAAATAATAAAATTATATCTTGTCACATTTAATATCAATTAAATAAAAAGATGTATATTAAAGTATTTTTAACTATAAACTAGCACTTCATAGTTCAAAAGTTAAAAGATGTATATAAAAATACTTTTATCTTGGTTTATCTCCCTTCTAAATGATACTTTTAAATGAAAAGATGTGTACAAAAGTATTTTTAACTATGAAGTGCTCCTCACTACTAAAGATTTATTATGTTGTCTGATCTGTGGTATGAGGTCTTAAAAGTATTTTGTATAGAAGGATATGTATAAATGAAGAAAAATAGTGTCTTAATGTTTGTAATCTAGTAGGGCAAACATATAATGTACCTAACAAATAAGTGAAGAAAAGAATCAAGAAACACAAAAAAATATTTAGAGTAATACATTATAATCTTGTAAGTAAATTCAGTGGCATGTGTGGAGTGAAAAAGGATACGGGGAAGAGTGGTTTGGGCTTATAATACGGAATAGCCTAGTTTAGAAAAATCTTATGCTAGTTCTACATATATTTACTACCTTGTATGGAATATTATAACACTTTTAGTTTTAATTACCTATGTTATTAAGATTATTTACTATAACTGTGTCCAGAATTGGTTCCTTCCGGTGGGTTCTTGGTCTCGCTAACTTCAAGAATGAAGCTACGGACCCTTGTGGTGAGTATTACAGTTCTTAAAGATGGTGTGTCCAGAGTTTGTTCCTTCAGATGTTCAGATGTGTTCAGAGTTTCTTCCTTCTGGTGGGTTCGTGGTCTCGCTTGACTTCAGGAGTGAAGCCACAGACCTTCGCAGTGAGTGTTACAGCTCTTAAAGGTGGTGCTTCCGGAGTTGTTTGTTCCTCCCGGTGGGTTTGTGGTCTTGCTGACTTCAGGAGTGAAGCTGTAGACCTTCACAGTTAGTGTTACAGCTCATAAAGGTAGTGCAGACCCAAAGAGTGAGCAGCAGCAAGATGTATTGCGAAGAGGGAAAGAACAAACCTTCCACACGTGGAAGGGGACCCCACTGGGTTGCTGCTGTGGGCTCAGGTGGCCAGCTTTTATTCCCTTATTTGGCTCTGCCCACATCCTGCTGATTGGTCCATTTTACAGAGTGCTGATTGGTCCGTTTTTACAGAGTGCTGATTGGTGCGTTTACAAACCTTTAGCTACACATAGAGCACTGATTGGTGCATATACAATCCTTCAGCTAGACAGAAAAGTTCTCCAAGTCCCCACCTGACCCAGGAAGCCCAGCTGGCTTCACCTCTCATAAAGACTACAGACAAAAATAGAGTATCTCATGATTTCTAAAAGAGAAGTCAGTATAATTAAAAATTAATAAGCCTCCAAGAAAAAAAGAAAATTAATAAGCATCCAAATACTTCTGTAATTGTCAAATAAAAGTAGTAACTAAAGATATTTTGAAACTGAGTAATGTGTAAAAAGCTCTATCTATATGAAATAGGGCTTTCAGTTTACTCAGATCATTCACACAACTAAATACAACATTATGCCATTTCTGATAGATTTTACTTAAAATTTCTTCTGAGAATGTGGCTTCATAATTACTTCTCATCAACATCATCTTCTGTTGATCGGATTGAATTAGAACAAAAGAAATTTTCATCTCTATTGAATATCAAGGGAAACCTAAATTCTAGTCTCCGCTTTCTAATTGATAACTATATGACTGTAGTTATTATTTTGCAAATTATAATATCAAGATGAGGAGCTCTCGCTCATGTACATAGAAAAAATAACACTTATTATTGCTACAAAAATATTTTTCTAGATCTCTTTGACAATTGTTAAGTATACAGACAGAGATTCAGGGAAGCACTCAAGCTGGTACCTAGGACTGGGGAGTGTCTCACATCCTAGTTATGTGCTTATGGGTCCTTAGGTAATGAGATGATACACATAATGCAAAATTCAATGAGGATAAATGTAAAGACACATGCTTTTTAAAAAACACAAATAAAACCTAATACATATCAAAATTAGTTCAGTTCACTTCAAAAAGGGTTGGAGATTGGATTGTCTACAAGTCCTATTAGGGCCAAGAAAATACTGGAAGTGACCAAAAAGATAATCTAATCTTACCTACATAAATAGAAAAAAACATATTGTATAGCCAATATTCAAATCAAGACAGATTTGTATTTCATTCTATTCGGTATAACTCTGACCATATCAGGGAGAACATGGGCAAACTATTTCACCTCCTTTTGTCTCAGTTTTTTATTTATAAAATATGTATAATAAAGGAACTTACAACATAAAGTTGTTGTGAGAAGTGAGTAAATATATGAAAAACATAATAGTTCTTACATAGGATAAGTGCCAAAAAAGTGTTTATAAAATAAAAAATTATATTAGCAATTAGAATCATGATGGGTCTAGAAATTTATGGGACAGTAAGTAATTTTTCTAGCTAATTGGTGCTCACTTCTGTCCCTTCTTTGCCATGTTTTCATCAGGTTTAATTCTAATTTCTAAGTAATACTTTTTGGAACTAGATATCATATCATATTTGATAATTTTCAATTACCAAAATGTGATTCTTCTGCTGCTGAATTCTTTTCAGAAAAGGTAAGCCTAAAAAATGAATTGAATATATATGCTAGAGGACACACAAAACATATATGTTGAAATTTGAAATATTTTTATAATTTTAATTTTTAAAATTCAAGAAAACTATACACTGAAGTGTAATACTTTTGATGGCAAACTCTAATGTAAAGAAGAAAATGAAAGATATTGAGTTTACAGATACAAATACTAACTGTGGAGCAAATACAAGAACACTTTTTTCAAGTTCTCAATGCATACGAGCAGTTATTTTCCACGATACTAGTAGTTCAGTGAAATCATTTTATTTGACATTACTAATACTAGGCCCTGAGTCCTGAGAAAGATCAAGCCATGTTATTTGTTTTAAAGCAAATCAAACCAGACTGGTAGTCTTAACACTTAATCACTTTCTATTAGAGTAATAACTTGCAATCACAAGACTCTTTTCCATGGATCCTTTTTTCTGAATAATCTACACCCATTATAGAAGGAGATGGCAATGTTCCTCTTTATAGTTCTCAAGTACATCTCTAATTTTCTCTACTATGGTAGCAGTTAATGGCTTACATTCTATTTCTTTATGACATGAATGTTAATAGCAAGGATCTGGGAGATAAGTGGCTAAACTGCAATGAGTGGTTTTGTTGAACACATTCCTATTATGGCAGAAAATGAAATTGTTTTTGTTTTTTTCTACTTGCTTTCACATTGGTATATCATGGCCATTTTATTTTTGTTACATAATAATATGTTGCTGCAAAGCTCAGGAAAACAGTCATCAGACTGTTGTAGATGCTATGAGGACAAGTCATCCCTTTTTCATCACTGTTAAATATTACTACATTTCTTCCTGTGAAACTGAGATATAAGTTATGCAAGCAGTTTTATGAATGTAGGCTCTAAATTGTGACAACTGTCAGTGTCTCCTAGGACTGCTTTCACTTAAACACATCATTTATGAGTCTCCTTTTCTATTTCAGATTCTCAGTATCTGCTTATGTTTTAGGTAAAAAAAAAGTATTCTAGACATATTGAAAAGAACAGAGGACTGGGTGCCACCTAACTGGGGTCAAATTTACTCTGCTTCTCAAGATCTGCAATATCTTAGGAAAATCCTTCTACCTCTCTTGACACATTCTCAACTTGGTAAGACTATTTTGTCTTAGCCCAAGTCTGTCTAACAACAGCAGGCAGCTCTGATTAACTATGGGTATAGCCCTCTCTTTGGTTTGGACTATTCAATCTTTGGATTAGTCTATTCAACAGTATTTGCAAACCGAACCTCATGAGAGTGACAATGATAAGCTGTTTTTCTCAGTATTGGCTCAATCTCATTATCTCAATTTTAAGACTTGATTTATTGAGTCCTGCCATACAGACAGACACTTTAATATATTCAAGTTCAAACTTCAACTCTTTATTTTCTAACAGTTCTAAGGTCTGTATTTAATTTCTTACCGTTATCTTTAACTCTTCTAAAGTGTCATTATAAATAACTTCTGACCTATGTTTCCATTTCCAAACCTATGTTTCCAATTGCTTTAGTTTCATTTTTCTATCCTTTGAGCAGTCCCAGAGAAGTTGGAGTGTTGGACAACAGAGCAACTTCTTCCTCCTCAAAAGAAAGGTGAGAGCTGGGGTTTCTCATCAGCTCACTCTATGCTGAGCAGTGAGTATGACTTATGGCATCTACCAGTACAAATCATCATCTCTACTCTCCCCTTGACAGCTAGACTGTGCCAATCATGTCAGAGGCCCAAACCTGACAAGAAAGAATCCGGTCTTCAGGGGAGTCCTGAACCAAATTCTTCCCTTCTCTGAGAGAGGCTGGAAAGTAGGATATCTTTTTCTGATTGTACACTGTTGTGCCAGGGTAGGCATTCTGGCAGAAGTGTGTCCTGAACCTTCTTTCTGGCTTTGGTGAGTCTGGTTTGCCATCGCCGCAGTTGCAGGAGCCTTTCCATTAGGTTACTCTCTCATTTCTCTACTGTTAAATCTAAGCTTCTTGTCTGTCTTATTTTCTAATTCTCTTTCAATGAAGTGATACAATATAGAATTTTTTGAGCTATAAACAACATTCATATCTAAGCCTATGTTTTCTAAACTTCAGGAATGGAAAAGGAAGAGTATAAAACTCCAATGATAATACTATTAATACTATAAATAGTTATGCTACCCAACATCTGTTTTTAATGATTTTGTCACTTTTGCTTTGAATAGGTGTGGTTGCAAACTGTCTTGAACTTCATTTCATCTCAACAGAAGACACTGGCTAGTGATGGGGCTCAGAATATGCCATCCTAAAGTATGACTGTAAGAGGCCAGAATATGTCACTTGAAATAGGCCTTTATGGAATAAGAATTATTTTGAGCTGGTTATTTTGAGAAGCTGCAGACACAAAAGAAGCTCTGAAAAGTCACCCTTTTACAAGTAAAATTTACATCTATAAAGTAAATATCCATTTGTGATGGTGTCTCTCTAAAGCAATAAATCACTAGAGCCTCTTAATCAAAGGAGAAAGCATCCACTTAAATTTTTAAAACATACTTCTCCCTTGTTCTATGGTGCTTTTCTGGCATGCTTGTCTTAACCAGATCTTCCCCCATACCCTTCTTTCTTTGTTTCAGAGAACTATGGTAATTAAGCCTGAAGTATAAGTAAACTCTTTGAAATGTACTCTACATATTTACTCATTTCTTTGGGTTATTTCCCATGTATACAGGAAGTATACATGTAATTCAACCATTTGTTTTTGCCTTGTTAGTCCATCTTATGTTACAGGGAGTCCCAGCAAAGAACTGGGAGGAGAAAATTATTTTTCCTCTCCTATACTGGGTAATGTGATCCTACTGAAGATACCAGTAGGATCTCCTTAAACCTCAATCTGCCTAAGGGGATGAAATTTCTATAAGATTAATTACCATGTTAAGTTTTCTTCCCTGTAAAATAAGATTACTGTAGAAAGAATGATGGTGAGACATCACATTATCTGTCATTAATAACTTAATGCTAATTTTTTAACCTAAAAGGTAACTCAGAACAATTATTTATGGTTGTGCTACCATAAGAGTAAGGGGACATAATAATTCCATAGATTAATTTGTAAAATCAACATGTATTGAGTGAGCACTCAACATATGCCAAGTCCCACCTAAACAGAAACCCAAAATAGGTAGTACAGAACAGATTGGGAGTAGCATGAAGAAAATAATCTACTAGAAATGGGTAAATACAATAGAAATCTCATCTTTATAAATAGAAGACACAAAGATAAGCTCTTGCTCTGAGTAAGTCATTCTTATCTGCCTGTATCATTCCATCAGCTACATATATTTATCATTCCACAAAGGTCTTTATCATTCCACAAAGGTCTTTATCACTCCATAAATGTTTTACCATAACACATATCATTTACCTGAGCATTAGAAGGCATAAAAGAATCTTATCTTGCTTAAGATTTGAGTACAATTTTTAAAACCCCTGAAATGAATGGAGTCATTATTAGGTGTCTCTGAAAATAGCTGCTTTGAGTAATAAAAATATTTTTATGGAAGATATAGGTAACATCTCCTACATACATTCGCAGGAATAAAGAGCTTTTGTTGCATAAATATTAGACAAAGCACTCTTCATCTACTAATATATAAGCAAGAAAGTGGTCATTAGAGTAAATGGTGAAGTTACTTAGGTTTACATCAGTAATGCATGGAATTAACCATATTTAATGTTATTGGAGAGGAATGAGCCATCTTCCTAATCATAATCATCTTGATCCAATTCCATCCTTCAGAAATTTTAATTTATCTAACTTATAAGAAAATGTGTTAAAACAAAGGCACTTCACAATATTAGTGCAATGTGCATCAAATGCACTAGAGAAAATTACCTAATACAATTTTCTAAGCCATTTAGTATCATGAACCAGGCACTAAAAGGAGAAAATTGCATTTTATGATTTGTAGGCTGTTGAAAACATCACACACCTGAATTCACACAATCTGCATATTTTTATTCTGTTCTCTCAACAAAAAAAACCCAAGTATTTAATAAGCCAGAACACTAACTTGAAGATTTTACTTCATTAAACTAAAATAGAATGATAAAACATCTAGCTCTATTTGAGAAACAAAAAATAACTATAAAAAACTATAATAATTTCTCTCCTATATTTGGAATAAAATTAAAAGTCTCTCCTTGTCTTTATAGTTATTTTTTATAAGATTGAAAGAATAAAAGGATTAAAGTTACTAAATAAGAGGACCAAAGAGAAAAGACCTATATACCAATAGAGTACATTAATTTTCCTTAAAAAATAATCCTGGCCAGTCGTGGTGGCTCATGCCTATAATCCCAGCACTTTGGGAGCCAAGGCAGGCAGATCAAGAGGTCAAGAGCTCGAGACCATCCTGGTCAACAAGGTGAAACCCTGTCTCTACTACAAATACAAAAATTAGCAGGGCGTGGTGGCACACGCCTGTAGTCCCAGCTACTCAGGAGGCTGAGGCAGGAGAATCACTTGAACCTGTGAGGCGGAGGTTGCAGTGAGCTGAGATCATGCCATTGCACTCCAGCCTGGCGATACAGCGAGACTCCATCAAAAAAAAAAACAAAATACTGTCATACCTTCTTAGGAAGTTTGTGCCAGCATAAAACGAAATTGAATAAACTGGATACAGTTACTCATTTAGAAAATTAAAGTTATAAAGGAGGCCTCTTGATTTGTAATTCCCTAGTTAGCGATCAGAGAGAGAAAGAAAGGGAGTCAAAACAGTCCTTGATATTGCCATAATGATAAACAATAAAAGTTTTTCAGAATTTTTTCAAATAAGATGTATAGTATCTATCATTTCTATCTTATCATCATCATGTAGCATACAAAATAGTGAAAATAAAACACTGTGAAGAAAATTATTCCTAAATTTTTGTTGATATCATGGTACTGCAAACATGGCAGGGTCACATTTCAACTCAGCCACTGAAAAACTGACTCATCTGGCCAAAATGAATGGGATGTAAAACATACCCTTAATCTTAGCATCACAAAAAGAAATAAGGTGGCAGAAAAGACATAAGGGTAGGCACAGATTTCTCAGGCAAGAGAAACAGCTACAGGGCCAAGCAAATAGACAAAAGTTATTCTTGAGGTTAACAACTAATGCAGGCAGAAAGGATTTTGCAGGGCATATTGGAGCAAAGGAAGCAAAGACTGCAGAAATCAATTTATAAAGACTATACTTAAAATGACCTTTCAGCAATTGCATTAGCAGATACTAAGAGTTTCTTGCAAACAGAATAAGGATCCTGAAATAAGAGATATCAACACCAACGAAGAAAGGCATAGAAACAAGAGCAAAGTGACATACACAAATGAGAAATCCAGATTAAAGCAGAACACAGACTACTTCCTAAGCCAAACGAGCCTTTCCTGCATTTTCTTAACAAGGAATAGTTGTCACTTTACATAAGAACCCTCTGGTATATCTTTCGGAGTGGCTGCATATATCTGTGCCTAATACATCCATATACTCTCATACATACCCTTATGATAAAATACACACAGTAGCATATACAGTGACATTGTATGGATTCAGGTTTTTCCAACAAATATTTAATTAATAAAGTTGAGAATGAATGTGCCAGTCTGGGAAATGTTACTTACTGATTTGTGGACTATATAAATCCTACTTGATAATTAGTAAAAATCTCAGAATGGGGAGGAAACAGTGAAACATAGGTGGTAGGCAGCCTTCTAAGACAGTTTCCTCCCATCTGTATTTACAACCTTCCCCTCCTTGAGTGTGGGCTGGACCTGGTGACTCGCCCTTAAGGAAAAAGGTGAATAGGATCTCACTTCTGAGAATACATTACAAAAAAGCCTGACTTCACTTATTCAAATTCTTTCTGGCTCTTCTTGCTCACTTCCCCTGAAGGAAGCCAGCTGCCTTATTGTATGCTACGCTATAGAGAGATCCACATGGCAAGGAACTGAGGACAACCTCCAGCCAACAGCCAAGGAGAAACTAAAGCTTCAGTCTGACAGCCCGTGTGGAGGTGAATCCTTCCCACTGGAAGTGGCATCCTTTCCCCGCCAAACCTCCATGTGACTGAGCCTAGGAGACACCTAGATTGCAGACTTGCAAAAGACTGAGCCTGATGACACAGCTAAGCTGCACCTAAATTCCCAGACCAAAGAAACTATGAGATAATAAATGTTACTTTAAGCCAAAAAATGTTGGGGTTAACTGTTAAGCAATAACAGATAAATAATACAATATGACTTTTTAAAGAATTTTGTCTTAACAAGGTTTATTTCTCCGTGGTTGTGTCATATAGTCACTAAAGCCTGAGCGAATGCCTGAACAAGTGAAAATTATGCTTTTATTACTCCTATATTTGGAATAAATTTTGTTAAAATGACAAAGAAATAAACTGACTTTCATGAAGTTGTTTTTTAAGTTTTTGCCATAAATTTATGTCACATTATATCAGCAGCCATTTCAACAATGAGATTTCCTTTCTTTTTCTCCTGGGATATCTATTTAATAAGAATGAGAAAAAAAAGAGGAAAACATCTACTTACAAAAAGAAAAATAATATTCATTATTTAAACATTACCAAAGAATAACGATTCTTACAAAATTAGAAGTTAAATATATAAAATGATATAATCTACTTACATCGATAGAGCTTGTTTTATTACTTCGTTCAAAAATTAATTGTGTTGTGAATATAATCAATATTAATTTTACATCTAAGTCTAGTACTTTTATTTTTTACTTCAAGTAGGTCTGTTGTGCACTTATTTACTTGTAACAGTCTGTTGTCTAGGCCCACACATGTAGCAAACAGCATCAAGTGAGTGAAGGTCAGGCATTCCTATCCTAATAGGATATGGCTTACTTGGTGTTTCTATTTATAGATGAAACTGTTTCAATTCAAGTCAAACCTTTCTACAATTCTTTTTGTTCTTTATTTTTCCTCTGAAATTTGCAAAAGCTGTTCAGCTTCAATTAATTTCCAGGCTTTTTTGACTACTCTAAAGTATGACTTCACTGACCTTTGTCCTAACTTTCTGATTTCCAGAACATTAGTTATTTTGCACTGATTACTACAGTATATTTAACCTTCAATTCTCTCTTTTCTACTCTGGAGTTTTGACCAATTCAGTTTCAGCTCCTGCCTAAGTTATCTTACCTGTAAGTATTCTATGCTATTTCCAATTCCTAATGTGCTTTTGACAAAAAGATCAAAATATTTTAACCAACACTTCATTACTCAATAACAAATATTTAATAAATATATAGTAAGAGCCTACTGTATGCAAAGCATTTTCAATTCTTTAATTTCCTTGCCTTTTCCTTCTCCAGCCTTCCTCAACTGATACAAGTCATTTGTCCTCCACAAGTCTCAATCTTTTCTACTTAACAGACAAATCTGAACGGTAGGGTGATCATATTTAAACAGTGTCTGCTCTCATTGATCAGGCCTTAATATCTGATATCCTCCCAGGCTACAGATTCCCATGCTGACCCTTAGGATAATTTTTATTCCAAAGCAGTGTAGTACAGTGGAAATTGGTCTTGGAGGCAGATGAGTCTGAGTCAAAATTCTTATTGCAACATTTTGGAGTTATGACATCATCGGAAAATTACTCTGTTTCCTAACTATGAAATAGTACCCTTCTCTGCTGAAATATAACTAGGAATATTGGCTAAATAGAAAATCTAATGTGCTCTGTCATCAATCATACTGTAAAACTTTGGGTACAGCCACAAGACTCTCTCCTTTCCTTCCTGGAGTACTAGAAGTGTCTATACAAGGGCAAATAAACCTCATTTGAAGAACATGACTGTTTAATGAGACTCCATGCCCTTTAAGAGAGGGAAAGAACTAGGTACTCTTTGTAAATGTAAGGGAATATTTAAAAAGAGAGGGCTTATCAGACACGAGCAATGAAAATATGTTCCTCTTTAACACTGGATTGAAGGAGATGAGTGTCCACTGTTAAAGCCATAGATCTAAATTCTCCTTTTCTCCATTTACCAGAGAAGAGAGAAGTACCCATAGGCAAAAATCAAAGTAAAACAAAACAAAACAATGAGAAAGCATGAATCCAGAGATTCAACATCTGGTAGCATGGAACATTTGTTTCAAAAGAGTCAGTACAACATAGTAAAGAAGATCAGAGACCTCTACCCAAGATGTATTCTCAGAAGGTGACAACATGAATGAGTAAAATTGAGGGGAGGGGGGAACGACTCAGAAAAGCAAATCTATAAGGAAATGTGTTTGACTCATTCTTGTCATTAGAAAGAAATGACCCCAATAAACATACATGTGCATGTGTCTTTATAGCAGCATGATTTATAGTCCTTTGGGTATATACCCAGTAATGGGATGGCTGGGTCAAATGGTATTTCTAGTTCTAGATCCCTGAGGAATCGCCACACTGACTTCCACAATGGTTGAACTAGTTTACAGTCCCAACAACAGCGTAAAAGTGTTCCTATTTCTCCACATCCTCTCCAGCACCTGTTGTTTCCTGACTTTTTAATGACTGCCATTCTAACTGGTGTGAGATGGTATCTCATTGTGGTTTTGATTTGCAATTCTCTGATGGCCAGTGATGGTGAGCATTTTTTCATGTGTTTTTTGGTTGCATAAATGTCTTCTTTTGAGAAGTGTGTGTTCATGTCCTTTGCCCACTTTTTGATGGGGTTGTTTTTTTCTTGTAAATTTGTTTGAGTTCATTGTAGATTCTGGATATTAGCCCTTTGTCAGATGAGTAGGTTGCGAAAATTTTCTCTCATTTTGTAGGCTGCCTGTTCACTCTGATGGTAGTTTCTTTTGCTGTGCAAGAGCTCTTTAGTTTAATTAGATCTCATATGACAATTTTGGCTTTTGTTGCCACTGCTTTTGGTGTTTTAGACATGAAGTCCTTGCCCATGCCTATGTCCTGAATGGTAATGCCTAGGTTTTCTTCTAGGATTTCTATGGTTTAAGGTCTAACATTTAAGTCTTTAATCCATCTTGAATTAATTTTTGGGTAAGGGGTAAGGAAGGGATTCAGTTTCAGCATGTGGCTAGCCAGTTTTCCCAGCACCATTTATTAAATAGGGAATCCTTTCCCCATTGCTTGTTTTTCTCAGGTTTGTCAAAGATCAGATAGTTGTAGATATGCGGCGTTATTTCTGAGGGCTAAGTTCTGTTCCATTGATCTATATCTCTGTTTTGGTACCAGTACCATGCTGTTTTGGTTATTGTAGCCTTGTAGTATACTTTGAAGTCAGGTAGCGTGATGCCTCCAGCTTTGTTCTTTTGGCTTAGGATTGACTTGGCTACGCGGGCTCTTTTTTGGTTCCATATGAACTTTAAAGTAGTTTTTTCCAATTCTGTGAAGAAAGTCATTGGTAGCTTGATGGGGATGGCATTAAATCTATAAATTACATTGGGCAGCATGGCCATTTTCATGATATTGATTCTTCCTACTCATGAGCATGGAATGTTCTTCCATTTCTTTGTATCCTCTTTTATTTCATTGAGCAGTGGTTTGTAGTTCTCCTTGAAGAGGTCCTTCACGTCCCTCGTAAGGTGGATTCCTAGGTATTTTATTCTCTTTGAAGCAATTGTGAATGGGAGTTCACTCATGATTTGGCTCTCTGTTTGTCTGTTATTGGTGTATAAGAATGCCTGTGATTTTTGCACATTGATTTTGTATCCTGAGACTTTGCTGAAGTTGCTTATCAGCTCAAGGAGATTTTGGGCTGAGAAAATGGGGTTTTCTAGATATACAATCATGTCATCTGCAAACAGGGACAATTAGACTTCCTCTTTTCCTAATTGAATACAATTTATTTCCTTCTCCTGTCTAATTGCCCTGGCCAGAACTTCCAACACTATGTTGAATAGGAGTGGTGAGGGAGGGCATCCCTGTCTTGTGCCAGTTTTCAAAGGGAATGCTTCCAGTTTTTGCCCATTCAGTATGATATTGGCTGTGGGTTTGTCATAGATAGCTGTTATTATTTTGAGATACTTCCCATCAATACCTAATTTCTTGAGAGTTTTTAGCATGAAGCGTTGTTGAATTTTGTCAAAGGCCTTTTCTGCATCTATTAAGATAATCCTGTGTTTTTTGTCTTTGCTTCTGTTTATATGCTGGATTACATTTATTGATTTGCGTATATTGAACCAGCCTTGCATCCCAGGGATGAAGCCCACTTGATCACGGTGGATAAGCTTTTTGATGTGCTGTGGGATTCGGTTTGCCAGTATTTTATCGAGGATTTTTGCATCAATGTTCATCAAGGATATTGGTCTAATATTCTCTTTTTTGGTTGTGTCTCTGCCTGGATTTGGTATCAGGATGATGCTGGCATCATAAAATGAGTTAGGGAGGATTCCCTCTTTTTCTATTGATAGGAATAGTTTCAGAAGGAATGGTACCAGTTCCTCCTTGTACCTCTGGTAGAATTCGGCTGTGAATCCATCTGGTCCTGGACTCTTTTTGGTTGGTAAGCTATTGATTATTGCCACAACTTCATATCCTGTTATTGGTCTATTCAGAGAGGCAACTTCTTCCTGGTTTAGTCTTGGGAGGGTGTATGTGTCAAGGAATTTATCCATTTCTTCTACATTTTCTAGTTTATTTGCATAGAGGTGTTTGTAGTATTCCCTGATGGTAGTTTGTATTTCTGTGGGATCGGTGGTGATATCCCCTTTGTCATTTTTTATTGCGTCTATTTGATTCTTCTGTCTTTTCTTATCAGTCTTGCTAGCGGTCTATCAATTTTGTTGATCCTTTCAAAAAACCAGCTCCTGGATTCATTAATTTTTTGAAGTGTTTTTTGTGTCTCTATTTCCTTCAGTTCTGCTCTGATTTTAGTTATTTCTTGCCTTCTGCTAGCTTTTGAATGTGTTTGCTTTTGCTTTTCTAGTTCTTTTAATTGTGATGTTAGGGTGTCAATTTTGGATCTTTCCTGCTTTCTCTTGTGGGCATTTAGTGCTATAAATTTCCCTCTACACACTACTTTGAATGAGTCCCAGAGATTCTTGTATGTTGTGTCTTTGTTTTCATTGGTTTCAAAGAACATCTTTATTTCTGCCTTCATTTTGTTATGTACCCAGTAGTCATTCAGGA